>NC_142436.1:2910000-5680000 GCF_059453495.1 Arachis ipaensis
ATAATTTATTCTATAGTTATACCAGATTTAAAATTGGGGATAAGTACTGTTTTGGTCCCTAATGTTTAGGGGTCAGAATCAAAACCGTCTCCAACGTAATTTTTGATTTAGAATCATCCTTAACGTTTTATTTCGTATTAAAAGCGTCCTTTTTAATAAAATTTTTAATTTTATTACTAAATTACCCTTATTCTAATAAATAAAAAAATTATAAAATAAAAAAAGAAAAGAACGCGGGGGGGAGGGAAGAAAGGAAAAGGGGAAAGGACGCAAGGGGGGAGGAAAAGGGGAACACGGGCGGACCAGGCGGCGGCAGGAACAAGCCAGAGAGAGACAGTATCTCAAACCTTCCATGGAGCAGGACAACAGAGTCGGGCGCTGCGGGGTCCCGGATGGTGACGTTGGTGACGGTTCTATTGCCGCTCAAGATGTAGATACCATGCCGGTGGAGCCGCGCATAGGTGGCAACGCTGTCGAAGACGTTGGAGCCACTCGCGACTTCAAGGATGTGAGCGTTATGCGTGTTGGAGCTCTCTCTTATGATTACCACTGGCAGTTTTGGCTTGTTCTTTGAGCCTCGCGGACGGCCCCTGGAACGGCAGACTCTGCTGACTGAGACGAGCTCAAAGCCACTGCTTCCGCGTCCGGTTCCGTCGCTGCGTGGCTGCTATCATCATCTTCACTTGAGAATTGTGGTACAGCTGCACGATTTTTGGCTTCTGCATGTGCTTTTGATTTTGTTTCTGTATTTGCATCTGCATCTGCTTCTTCTTCTGCTTTTGCATCTGTGTCTGCTTTTGTTTATGCTTTGTTTTTGTTTCTTTGATTCTGCTTCTGATTTTGATTTTAATTTATTATTTTTTTTATTTCATTGTTGTTGTGTGTTGATTTTGTTGTTGAATTTGATGTTGTTATTTTTATGTGTTATTGTTGGTGTTCTGATCTTGAATCTGATTATTAATATTTGATGGGAGTAAGGGAGGTGGTGGTGGTGGTAAAGGTGCTGGTTGTGGTGGAGGGTATTTTTGTCCATAAAAAATTAAAAGGACGGTTTTAATACAAAATAAAACGTTAAGGATAATTCTAAATCAAAAATTACGTTGGACACGGTTTTGATTCTGGCCCTAAACGTTAGGAATCAAAACAATATTTACCCCTTTAAAATCGTTATCATAACTTACTCTATGATCACGTTAGTTTAAAAGCGTGATTATAGACAATTTTAAATGATTATTTTTAAATATGACAATTAAAAACATCACTTAAAACCTAAAATAAATTTATTAAAAAAAGTCACTGGTTTAAACCGTGACTAAGTTTTTTTTTATGATTTTTTATAATAAAAAAACAAAAACAATATGTGTAATATATATCCTTTAAAAAAGAAGTTACAATCTTTACTTTCTTACTAAAGAAATTCTCTCATTTATATTATACTACTTTTTCTTTCTTTTGTTTCATTTTTATTTGCTCAGAGCTCTTGTCTTTATACTTATTATTACTGCTTCAATGTTGAAAATCAGACAAAACACATCATATGATTATAAGGTCAACACCGTTATTCACTTGAATAAATTTAACTTATTAAATTTATTTGTTTTGGTGATAATAACAGGGCTCGAACTCACACTACATTAAACGTCATTTTTAGTAACAATTTTTAGTGACAATAACATAATAATTATTATATATATGTCTTATTTAATTTATATTTTTGTAATAATTATATATTTATTGTTATTATTATATATTAATTATAATAATAATTATATAATTTTTACTGTCATTAAAAATATTTTTATTGATAATTATATAATTGACGTTAAATATTGGCCAAAATCACACTTTCACTCATTCATTATTTTTTTTAAATAATTTTTTTATTTTTTTTTCTTTCTTCTAATACCATATAACTTTATCTGTTCTAGACAAATAATGATATATGAAATAACAATTAGATGAAAATCTGACGGTACAAGATAGTGTCAGGTACAGCATAATAGTTACACTACTAAGTCGATAAAATTGCCAAATCACAACATTAAGACACTACTATACAAGAAAAATACCCATTCAGTCACACTTTTTTTAAGCTACATTTGAAAAGCGTAGCCTATTCATAGAATAAGTTACGCTTTTCTCCGTGTTCTCCTTTTATAAGAGAATAGGAAACACAACTGTGGCATCATTTAAAAAGTGTAGCCTTAGATATAATAAAAATCACTTATAAAGCGTAGCCTTATGTTGATATCTATAGGTATACTTTTCATACCAAAGGAAGAGCTTTTAAAGAGTAGCATATTTATTATGTTTTGGGTGCGCTTTAAAAGCGCTGCCTAATGTAAAAACGCCAAATACACACATGTATAGGACACCTAGTGAATTTTTTTTTTTTTTTTGTTTCTTTCTTTTCATCATCGAAGCCTTGCACTCTCTCATACGGTCATTCCTTCTTTCCTACCACCAAATAACAAAACCCTAGCCGCTTCTTCAATCTCCCTGTCGTTGTGCCTTCCATCGCCGTGCGCCACTGTCACCGTCTCACTCGTCTACTCATCATCCTTAGTCGTGCTCTGCCACCGTTCATCCATCTCGCAGCTCTTCCTTGTAAGGTTGTGAAAACCCTAGCCTCCACCGCGCCGCCGTCAATCTCACCGTCGCCGCCCGTCGCGCTCAAGATCGCCACTAGGTTCGTCGTGGTCGTTCGTAATCCTCATGGTTCATCGTTCTCGAGGTCCCTCGATCCCTCGTTCGCCAATGTTTGCTTTCCAGTCCTGTTTCGCAGCTCTTTGCCGTCGTCCATCATCGTGTTTGTCGCCAGCTCACCGTTTTCGAAGGTCTATGCTCTGTTCGTGGCTCACTGTAATAGTGTAATGACATTGTTCAGTTTTTTGCTCTGTTCATAAGGGTTATTGATCTTTGAATTATTCTTGAATGATTTGTGTTTTCAATTTTTCATTCATTGATTAATTGATTGTTGATTACCTCTTACTGCTGTTTGTGATTATTCATTGTAAATATGTTGTTGTCCTGCTGTCCTATGTGCTTTTGTGGCTTAATTGTGATTAGATTGTGCTGTTTGTGATTATTTCATCCTATATTATTGTTAGTTAATTGGTTTTAATTTTGTTCCTGGGGTTTGAATTTCTTCTCCAAACTCCCCGGTTGCCTTTGCTTCCTCTGTCTTGGTCCAGAGATTCCATCTCCACAGGTTTTTTTATTACTATTTTATTTTAATTAACGAGATTAAAGTGGATGTACTATAATTGCTTGAGGTGTGTGATATATTTGATTAATGTGAATGAAGAACACTAGGTTGAGTTGATTTGAATTGAATCATGGATAAGAGCATGTTAACTGGTTTGGAATCACTTTCAGAAGCTGATCAACAAAGAATGGCGTCCATGATGTAACAGGTTCAAATCCATGATAGGTACTTCCTCTTCACTCTATCTGTTAACTAATTCCATGTATTTTGATTTGATTTGTGTGTAAATTAATTTAATTTGTTTTGGATTATGAGTGGATGAGAAGCTAAAGGATGGTGCATGGTCTTATGTAGAGCTTGCTAGAGAGTGAGTGATATGAGGACATATGTTTTAATACTTTCAATTATTCAATAGTCTTATATCTATACATATATTTCCTTGCCTTTTGATAGCAATACATAAAAAAATCAAACTAAAAAGTAATAAAAAGTAATAAGTGTATGCTTTTTTAATAGTTTGGCATATAAATGCACTTAATTCTCTTCTGTTTTATAAATAGTAATTAAATATGTCATATAAGAAACTGAGTTAAGTGTATTTAGAATATTATTTGTGCACTTCTTTGGCTGTACAATTTATTCATCCGTTCTAAATATGGATGCCAGTTTAAGTGCCTCACAAAACTTCTGAGACAATATATAGAGAAAAACTTTTCTTCCTATGAGGAAAAATGGAGAATATAAATAAGAGGCAGTGATATAATTTTTGCACTTTGCTTAATAATGGAGCATAAAATAAGGTAAACAATAGTATGGTCGAAAATAACAGCAGAAGCTAAATCCTTAAGGTAATGTTCTGCAGAGAAAACTTTTCTTTTAGGCAGCATATACTAGATTCAAAAAATATCCATAGGTACTCTAGCAAGAAAACTTACTAACATTTTCAGTACATAAAATTCTCATAGAAAAAAATGAAGCGAACAATTAACTATATCAAAATCCTTCATATTGAAAGCAAACACACAGAGACAAACACAGAGACAAAGCAGATTAAACTGCAGCACTAATGGTTTTTAATTCTCATACCTAAGAGAATTACTTTCTGAATGGTGCACTCATTAATTAACAATTGAGTAAAATAATTGATAAAGTGAAGCCAATGAGCATGAATTAAAAGACCACATCCACAGGCTTTTTCTCTATTTAGAATATTATTTGTGCACTTCTTTAGTTGTACAATTTATTCTTAGAAGTTTGTTACATTAGATATTCCTTTTACTGCTGAAAATATATTAAAACTTAATTTTTATGTTGATTTTTTTTATATTTTTGATGCCTTGACTGCATTATAACTTGTGAATTTCATTTCCTTTTTGATATTCAATATTTTGAAAAATTGCCATGGTTTATAATCTATTGCTACTTGCCTTTTTCATGTTTAATCTGTGTGATTTAGAGATATTTTAGAGTTGACTAAGGCTTTTAACGTGAAAGAGGCTGAGGCAAAGGCATATATATTTGAGATCCAGATTACTTTCCTTTCTCCAATACTGAATGAACGGCAAAAGTGAGTGAGTATGGTCTTAACACTTCTCTTTTCAAATGATTGTTTTCTTAATTCCAAATTATTGGTTAAGCATATCAAGATATGCAGACATAGAACCATTATCTAATGAATAGCTAGGATTTTGCACCTAAATAGAATAGCTAGTATTCTTTATCGTTTCTCCATAACTTCTTTCCTTTCACGTGTTAGTGTCCTTATGTTTGCTAATAAAAACATTTCTTTCCACCAGACTTCAATTGATGCTGCAAACTATGACGGGGTGATGTTACTGGGTGGAAGAGCGCCAGAGTATCTTGCTCATGATCATCTTGTTGTGGCACTGGTGATCAAGTTTTTCAGTTCTGGAAAAGCACTTGCTTCCATTTGCCACGGACAGTTGATTCTGGTGGCTACAGGTGTAGCTAAAGATCACAAGTGCACTGCTTTTCCTCATGTTAAACCGGCATCGGTTGCCTCTGGGGCTCATTGGGTTGAACCAGACACCATGGCAGCAATAGTGGTGGATGGTAATCTCATTACTGCCGCCACTTATGAAGGGCACTCTGAATTTATTCAGCACTTTGTAAAGGCACTAGCAGGCAACATAAATGGCTCCAACAAAAAAATTCTCTCTCTTTATAGGGTATGTTCAAATGATTTCCAGGCACACAACTGATAGGGACTTAGTACTCAGGGCACTAAGGTCTTTGTTTATTCACTTTTCTTTTATTTATTTTAATTTTAGACTTATTAATTTGTAATCCTCTTTATATTCATTGATACATGGAAATTAGTAGTTTAGACTTTAGACATGTTTCATTTTTTTTTTCTATTGTTGAATGATTGTTCAATTGGATAGTTAGATCTATTGTTTTATGTACTAATATACTGTAGCATTATAGTGCTTGTGAATCTTTAGAATGTATTTACATATTGTGCTTTTGCTAGAATATTTTTTAATTTAGTATAATTGTGTATTTATTTTTATTTCATAATATTTAATTTATTTAATTAAAAATACAGAATTATATATGTAATCATATTATTAAATATTATGTTGTACAAAATATTATTAGAATATATATATATATATATATATATATATATATATATATATATATATATATATATATATATATATATATATATATATATATATATATATATATATATATATTCATTGGGTTACGAAGTAAGATTCGGCTAGCTTTTAGCTTGGAGTGGAGTAGCCAGGAAGAGGCACCGAGGGAAACCTCGACCAGAAGATCAGCTAACCTAAGCGCCCACGAAGAGAGATTTCGAATAATGAAAAAAGTAGGTAGTAGGCTTGCGGCGACTAAGCGCGGGGCGAACCTTTTGAGACCTACTATATATATATATATATATATATATATATATATATATATATATATATACAGAAAATTAAAAAAAAAAAACAATGAGGGACCTAAGGCTACACTTATAAAAAGTAGTCATGGTATACAATGTGGCTACGCTTTACAGGTGATGCAGTAGCATTGAAAAGCGTAGCCTATTCTGGTAAAAATGCAAGCAAAAAAGTGTAGCCTTTGGTCCTAGACAGCATCACTTGAAAAGCGCACCCTATTCCCAAATGCCAAAAGCGTAGCCCTTAGTGCAGAAAAGCGTAGCCTTTGGGAATAGGCAACGGCCGAATAGGAATCACCCAAAAAAGCGTAGCCGTAGCCCAGAAAGCGTAGCCGTAGCCTAAGGCATCATTTTTTTTCACTTTTAGCTACACTTTTCAAGTGTACCTGAATGGGTGTTTTTCTTGTAGTGAGAGCATGTTATAAAGGCAGTAAATTTCCAAAGAAGTGGTAATCCCAAGATAAAGAGATAAAAAGAGAGGAAATTTGATAGGTAAATTTCGGATAAAAAACAACACCTAAAACACATTGCTAACTTAAATATTAGAGTATCTTGCAAGTTGTTCCTGGTCTGATTCTACTTTCACCAAAGTTAGAATGTCCGATCTTTTCAATTCACCAATTCATGATCTCTACACTACTTGATACGAATATTATCCCTCACTATCAGTCACTCTATTAAAAAATTTTTCGATTATTGATGGATTTTGGGTGATGGATCTTTTCATCAATTTAACCACGGAAAAATTAAAACACAATTTTTTTAAAAAAATTTAATAACGGATAAACTGTTCCGAAAACTATACTAATGGAATAAGGTTTCATTATGTCCACAGATGGCTCTTCGAAAATGGTAGCATCGTCAACATTACAATAATTGATTTAAGGAGAATCACATAATATGATATTTATTTTATTTTGTTTTGTAAAAAACCCTATTATTCATAAATTAGTCCATTGATCTCATTGAAAAGCATGCCGTTTTGATCTCAAAGACAGATCAATACACATTGATTCTCTTAGATTATGTGAATGTCAGTAGTCCATCTAGCTACCCCCATGCATCTATCAAGCTTATTGGGAGCAAACAAAATATTAGTAGGGGAAGTCAATGAAATATTTGTACAATGCGTACAATGGAAGTTTAGGGAGTATTAGATATAACCATTAATGTTACATTTTTCTATCAGCTTATGCTTTTGGGATGAGTGGTTGCATGACATAGCATTAAAACTTTAAATCTGAAAGGTCAAGAGTTCGATCTTTGGTGAACTCTAAAATGTTAACTCATAACACATTGTACACTTAGACCATTGACTCCCTAGCAGTACTCGTAACTTTTTTATCTTTTTTATTTTTTCCTCTTTCTTCCTTCTAATACTATATAATTTCATCCCTCACTACTAGAATTTTTTGGATTATTGACGAATTTTAGTGAGGATCTTTTCGTCAATAATTAGCGATAGAAAAATCCTAAATTTTAGTGATGGATAAACTGTTTCGTCACAAAATTTGTTGCTATATCACCGCACCATATAATGGCAAGTTCAGAAACTTTAGTTAGTGAGGGATTTTACGAAATGAAAAATTTATTGCTAAATTGACAAATTAAAACGATATTGTGTAATATGTAGTAACGACGAATTTGTTCTAAGAATCCATTACTAATTAGTTGTTGTCAAACAATGCGTTTCTATAAGAAAAAAATTAACGATGGAATTTTAGATTTTTGTCGCTAAAAGTCCGTTACTAATGCGATTAAAAAAGATAATTAAATTAATTTGTAATATATTGAGCTTAATTATTAATTAAGAACTTTCGGTCACTAGTAAATTTAAAATTAATACTAGATTAGGGTTTTAAATTTAGGATTTTAGTATTACTAATATTGAAGAATTTGAAATTATCAATATTTTGAAATTTGTTCACTACTTTCTTCTTTTGAAAAATTCTAATATATAATGTTTTCGAACAACTTTATTTCTTAAAACGAAATATATAGATGTATCATCAATTTCCACCACCAAATACTTTTTCTTGTTCCCCACTTCAGTTTCTATGGTTTTGGACTAAAATTGAATATTAGAGGGCTACATTAATTTATAGGGAACACTCAGATAAAAATGTCTAAAACGTCTTTTTTTTAAAATATTTTCTAATAATTAAAATTTAATACGTATAATCAATTAAACCGTGTTAATTTTTGTCAAAATTAAGCCAGACAAATTAATTTGACCGAAGAAATGGTGAACTAAATTTTGAACTGGTCTAAATTAATATTATTTTTTTATAGAAAATGACTACAATACCCCTATTATAGAAAATGACTAAAATACTCCTATTATATATATTAATTTTGAGAATCCTAAATTTTAGTCATTTTTTTTTTGCCGTCATAGGATTAGGATTTAGAGTTTTTAAAATTTATATATATAATAAGGATATTTTAGTTATTTTTTATAATAGAGATATTATAGTCATTTTTTTATAAAAAAATATTAATTTAGACCAATTCAACATTAATTTATTAGTTTTTCGACTAAACTGATTTGTCCTGTCTAGTTTTAATAAAAATAACACAATTTAATCGATTATATGTGTTAAATTTTAATTATTAAAAAATATTTTAAAAAAAAGACGTCTTTGACATCTTTATCTTAGTGGCTCCCTAATTTATATTGGGACACATTAGGTAGGACTTAACGATTGTACAATGTTCAAATATAAATTCCAAAAATAATAATAATTAATAAAAATCACACCACACAAGAGTTGCAATGCGCATATACAGAGAAAGCACCGACAAGTATACACATATGAGAACTGTAACCACGACTCCATTGACGATTGCAACCACATTCTTAGAAACACTAACTTTTACGTTTGTGCACTACTTCGATAAGGAAAAAAAAAACAAAAGAAAAAAAAACCCAAAGAAAGCAATTTAAACATGTTTATTTGGTATGATGGAAAATTAAACTCATTATTAGTATGCTTTGTCGAATACCTTGTGTCCGTCAAAAGGTATTTTTATTGATTTTTTTATATAATATGATATACACAAAAAAGAATTATAGTTCAATAGTCGAAAAAATCTTAAAGTAATTTGAAAGAACCAAGTCCAATTTAAAGATGATTTTTATCATGAATATAAGGGTTAGTTTTCTATTTCAAGTGTCTTTTTAGGGCCAAATAAAACTCAGGTGAAAGACTCTAAGCCTCTAACATGTTGAAATTAAAAATACAAAGCATATTATTTTTTTTATCAAGTACAAAGTAAAGTATAAGCCTTGCATTAAAAAAAAATTTTTTTTTATGAGTAAACGAGGCCTGAGTTCCAAAAAAGCAAAAAGGTGTGAAGGCAGAGTGGAAGGAAAGGAATATCAAGAATTGTTGAAAAGTAGAATGAAAGAAGATGAATTAAAGAAGCTATCCAAAGAAGCACAGAATAGAGAACATAAATTTGTGGGTTAGCATGTTAATTCGAGTGAGAACGTATACTATGTAAAATTAGCAAGTGATGAAGATTAAGATGAAAGAACACAAGTACATGCAGATCTGGAAACACAACTAGTAAAAAAGTTGGAATTGAAGTTGAATTTGAAAAGAAAACGAAAAAACAAACAGGTGCTAATGCTTACATACAAGGAATGGACGGAGGAGCAAGAGAACAGAGAGCCCAAGAAATTGAAGAATAACAACACTGCTCTGGACATAGGGGAGTATGAGTTATCTATGCATGTTTCTGGTCAGATTAAGGGAATACAAATGGCTGAGGAGGCGAGTCTTAACATGCCCCAACCTCAGCCATGAGTATCATTAGCTGGAATTGTTGGGGAATAGCGGCTGTCCCGAAAATTTCTGAGTTATATGATCTATATAAAAAAGTAAAGCCGCTCATAGTGTTTTTAATGGAAACTAGGGCCAGTCAAGAAAAAATGAATAGGATAAGAAGAAGGCTTAATTTTGACAATATGTTTGTTATGGAAATCTAATACTAATATCAATATTTATGAGTGGTGTGATAACTATATTAAAGCTAATATTTATATTAATAATGATCTGAAATGGCAAGGTGTTTTCGTGTATGGTAATTTAGTTTTCCAAAAGCGAAGAAAACTATGGCAGGAGCTTACGATAAGTAATATGAGTAAGGAAGAACCTCAAGCTTATTTGGGGGACTTCAACGATATTTTAAGTCAAGATGAAAAGGTAGGCATTCATCCATAACCAAGAATTTATTTAGAAACTTTCAGAAGGTTTGTAGATGATAATGGTTTAATGGATGTTGACCTTAGAAGCAGTAAGTATACATGGTTTAGTAATCCAAGAAATAACTTTATCACTAGGGAAAGACTAGATATGGTGTTAGTAAATTGGAAATGGCTGCAAATATACCAGAATGTTATTCTAAAAGCTTCTTCGGCTGTAAGTTTGGACCACTGTGCCTTAATTTTGGAAACACAGCTGCGAGTTCAGATAAAAAAAAATTTAGGGTTGAGACTTTTTGGGCAGATCATGAGAAGTGCAAAGGGGTAATCAAGAGGAGTTGGCAACTGGATGACGGAAATAGAAATTATTGGAATCAATTCACAAGAAAGAGAAATAGATGCAAAAGGGAGTTGACAGAGTGAAGCAGAAGGAAGTTTAAGAGAGTAGAGAAAGAAATAGAAAGAAAGAAAATAGAGTTACATCAAATTCAGGAGGTCGATATGACGGAAAGAGATCTTAGAAGAGAGAGAGAGAACTGAAGAACCAAATATCAAAACTTTGGAAACAAGAGGAAAAATATTGGGGACAAAGATCAAGGCTGAAATGGTTAAAATGGGGTGACAAAAATACAGCCTTCTTTCATGCAACAACAATTTAGAAAAGAATTAGAAATAGAATTGACAATTTGAGAGATGAGACAGGACAGTGGATACAAGGAGAAGTAAATATAATGAGGTTAGTAGAAAGACATTTTACTAAGTTGTTTACTTCTAAAGGGGATAGGAACCTAGAAGAGTGCGTAATGAGGAGCTAATGGCAAAGATCAATGAGAAAATTAAGGAGGCTATTTTTAGTATGGGTGGCTTAAAAGCTCCGGACCCAGATGGATTAAATGGGTTATTTTTTCAACAACATTGGGATATTTTAAGTAAAGAAGTGTGGGGAGTAGTTAAACAATTTTTTGAAGACGGTATCATACCGGAGGACTTAGGAAAAACAATTGTTGTTTTGATTCCCAAAATGAGTTAATAGAAAAGCCTGAATCACCTTAGACCCATAAGCTGTTGTAATTTTGTGTATAAGATTGTAACAAAGATCTTCGTGGGGAGGTTAAGAAAAGTGCTAGATATTATCATATCTCCGATTCAGAGTGCCTTTGTAAAAGGAAGACTCATACAAGATAATATAATAATAGTACAAGAAGCGTTTCACAAATTAAACAGAAAAGGAAATCTTGGAAGCAAAGACATAGCCATCAATTTGGATATGAATAAGACCTATGATAGATTGGAATGGAACTTTTTGCAAAGGGTCATGGAAGAGTTCAGTTTTAATAATGAATGAGTGAAGTTGATGATGAGCTGTGTGAAAAGTGCTAGTTATAGATTCAAAATAAATGAAAAATTATCTACCAAGATCTACCCTCAAAGAGGTCTCAGACAAGGAGATCCTCTATCATCCTATCTCTTTATTTTGGCAGCTAAAAGCTTTAGTATTCTCATGGATAAGGCGATGAGTGATAATCTAATTTCTGGAATTAAGTTAGCTCCAACAGCACCAGTCATTACTCATCTATTATTCGTTCATGATCGTATAATTTTTGCAGGGGCACAAGAAGAGGAGATTTATGAACAAATTCATATTATAAACAAATATACAGAGGCATCAAGACAAAGAATCAACACTGAGAAGTCCAGGTTGATTTTTGGAAGTCAGATACCTATTCAGAGTAGGGTGAACATTGAAGAGATCACCAGAATGGCATCGTGGGAAGATCCTGGAAGATACCTACGGTTACCAGCGAGATGGAGAAGATCCAAGAATAGGGCATTGGAGTGGATACAGGAGAAGATACTAAACAAAATCTAAGGATGGAAAGAGAAATTATTAAATCAAGCTGGAAAGGAAGTTTTGATAAAAGCAGTAATACGGGCAATTCCAGTCTACGCCATGAACGTCATTAAATTCCCTAAATCCTTTTGCAAAAGAATTGAAGCAGCAATTGCCAGATTCTGGTAGACAAATAATGGAAAGGAAAGAAGCATTCATTGGAAGAGTTGGACAAAAATGACTAAAAATAAAATAAACGGAGGCTTGGGATTTAAAGATTTAGAATGCCAAAACGTAGTACACTTGGCTAAACAAGCATGGAGGCTACTAAAAGAGGAGGATGCAATATGGATTCAGATATTAAAGGCCATTTATTACCCTAACTGCAGCCTATGGGAGATGGGAGAAGGAAGAAACGCATCATGGATATGGAAGAGCATGTTGGAGGGAAGAGATTTTCTCAGAAGAAAGGGTAGGTGGAGTGTAGGGAGTGGAGCGGAGATAGATATTTGGGAAGATAATTGGATGGTAGAAACAGAAAAATTGGGGAGATACGGAGAAGGACGAATCAGAAAAGTGAGTGAGTTAATAAGAGATAGGGAGGGCTGGGACGCGAACAAAATTCAAGGCATATTTCCTGGTAACGTAGCTAAACTAATAATCAGAACACCCATCAGTCTGATCAATAAAAAGGATCATTTTGTTTGGCCGTATAGAAACGATGGATAGTACTCATTGAGAACAGGTTACCATTCTGCGAAGGAGGAGAAAGATACAAAGGAAGAGAGAAAATTTAGCAAAGCTTCGACAAGTCAGAATTTGAGGGAGGTTTAGGAGACTATTCGGAGATTACTGGTGCCACAAAAAGTTAGAATATTTTTATGGAAAGCAGTGCACAGAATTTTGCTAGTGAATACGAACTTGTATCAGCGAAAAAGTGCAATAACACCCTCATGCAGCATATGCCAGGAAGAGGATGAAACTATTGAATATGCGTTATTATTGTGTCCATGGACTAGAGCGGTGTGGTTCGGATCTAGCTTTCAAATTGTGCCTACGGCCTATAATGTGAGATCTTTTGGAAAATGAATGATGGATACAATTGAGAAAATCAAGAGTGAGACAGGGAAGGAACAGGATAAAATTTTGTGTAACTTGGAATGTGTCTGTTGGTGCATATGGAAAGCGAGGAATCAGCACATATTCCAGCAAATAAAAGTCAATCCAGAAAAGGTAATAATCTATTCAGAGCATCTAGTAGCTGAATTTCATAATGCAACAGAGGGATTCAATATAGAAAACAAACCAAGGGCAGGTAGGAACGGTGAGAGGAAGAGAATTACCTGGAGGCCTCTGCCAAACAATAGGTTGAAGGTGAACACAGATGCGGCTTTCCAAAGGGAAACAAGCACGGTAGCTTTAGCAGTGGTAGTTAGAGACTGGCAAGGAAAAATCATCAGTGGGACAACATTAACATTCAGGACAGCATCAGCATTAGTAGTAGAAGCTCAAGCATACAGAGAGGCACTCATTCTCATTAAAAATCTACAAATAGCGAATTGCATAATTGAAACAGATTGCTTACCTCTGGTTCAAGTAATTAAGGCAAAAATGCTTATAGCGGAAGCAGACGCAATCATCAGAGACATTCTCCAACTGCTGGATGAGGCTCCAGATGTGGGAGCTACCTGGACTCCAAGAGAAGGCAACAAATTAGCTCACCAACTGGCAGCGATGGTAGTGGAGAATGAACTACAGAGACAGCGGACAATTAATCCACCTATTCAAGCCAGAAATACAATCAAAATAGAAGTAGGATTCACAACACTTCAGCATAATCAGTGTATACAAAATCAAGTCAACGAGGTTTCAATTTCAACCAGCCATCAAGGATTTCAAATAGAAGAGCGGTTACTTGAGAGGGTGGAAACGAAAACCCGAGACAGGCAAGAAGCTGAAGGGGAAGAGCGGTTTCGACCCATAACAATGCACTGGCCTACCAACGAGATCCACAAGGAAATAATCGACATAGAGAGGAGGGACCGAGGTGGGAGCATCGAGGGACTTACTGCTTGGTGGAAAGCTTGGCGGCAGAGGAGCAGTGGGGGCCACAACACTATTGAAATACGAGGAGCTTCATGGCAGACTCAATTGCATTCCAAGGACAGTGGAGTGATTCGCTGTATGGCGTATGGCGGGAGGAAATGGGTTGCAGATAAAGGAGCCGTCATTGAAGGTGAGGATTATGATTCTCAATTTCAGCGAGGCGCGTCTTCGGCGCGGTGCGGCAGCGGCAGAGTTCAAAGGGAAAACCTTCGGATTCGGGTTGACGACAACATCGAGGAAGGAGGAATTCGGCCCCAGCTCCATGCATCAAGTCTCCGGTATTTTGATGGAAGCTCTGGTAACAATGGGAGATTCCTCAGAGACTGAAAACGAGGAAGACAAGATTAGGTTCCATTAGGGTCGGGCTCCAAGTGGGTTGGGTTGCGGGGCAAATCGGTTCTATTTGTTAGGCCGGGTCAGTTTCTCCGGCCCAAGGCCACGTCCAAAAAAAAGAGAAGGCTATAGCTAAGAGGTGTAACGGGTTCAAATTCTAGCTATGTCTAAGAAGTTAATATATGGAACCCATTAGGAAAGTGAAGGGGTGTGTGTGTAAAGGTACTTGACCAAAAAAAAGGCTATAGGAGTTCACTAATAGCTATTACCCTATCGGACTCATCATGAAGTAACTTGCGTAACTCTTTTGGAGGTGTGTTTAAAAAAGTAAAGCTCCTTATATCTCTTGTACTTCTCTTTGCTAGCCAATCAGCACAAAGGTTGGCTTCTCTATTAGTGTGCAGGATCACAATCTCCCAAGATTTTTCTTCATTTGAATTATTTCCTTCATTATCAAACTGTGACAGAGGAACTCCTCTTCTAGCTCCCTCACTACGTTCCAAACTTCAATCGAGTCCATCTTTACATGTACTCTTCTCATGCCCAAGTCATTTGCCATTTTTAAACCGTGCAAAACTCTCCATAGTTCTGCCTGGGCTGAATTCATATCAACTAATGCTGCCGTAAACCCTCCAACCCCGCTCTCCATTTGTTGTTTTGATCAGGCCCCCACATCCAGCTCTGTTGCCTCCATCTTTAACGGATCCGTCGACATTAAGCTTCACCCATCCTATTGGAGGTTTTCTCCAACCCAACTTTCTCGAATCTGGCTTCTTCCTCTCAGTACAAATGTAGTACTTCTGGTAAGCCCTTTTATAATTGTTTATGCTTTCTTGAATAATTAGCACTAGATTTATGGTCTTCTATAATTTGGGTTGTGGACTTCTTGATTTCTCCATCTCCATAATAGCCAGTATCCCACCATGAATTCATCCTTCCAATTGTTTTGCGATTTTCTTCCCAAGTCTTGACTCAAGTTGACTTTAATCCACATTCTCAAAGATGCAGTAAAAAAGGATGGCAGAGCACATAGTTGTACAATTCCGGGCCAAAGGATTGTCGCCGTTGGATAGTCTCGCACAGCGTGCAGGATGGTTTCTTCCACTTGATCACATTTATGGTAGAAGGGAGAGGTCCTCAAGAATTTGGCTTTCCTTGCAGCCGTGAGTAATTTTCCATGCATCATTTGCCACATGAAGGTGCGAAGTCTCTTAGGGCCCTTCCATTTTCATATGTTTCTCCATATTATGTGTTCTAGTTAGGTGTCTGTTGATAGAATTTTATATGTTTTTATGGTAAACTCTCCATGTGTTGTGTGTTTCCAACTTACGGTATCTAATTGATTTTCAATTTTAGGGGGGGGTTAGCTCCTTAATCTTTTGAATAACACTGTTGGAAAGGTATTCTTCCACTTTTGGTAGTTCCCACTCTCCCCTTTCATTCACAAAAGAAACAAATTTTCTCTTCATCATATTTCTAGGGATATGTTTTGTGCTCTCATTGGCAATGCTTTTTATGTCTGGAACCCATGGGTCTCTCCAAAAATTGAATTTAATCCCATTTCCATTCTCCAGATGCAGTTCTCTTTTACTGTTTCACTAACTCCCTCTAGAGAGAGGAGTGGTTTCACATCCCAATTTGCTCTTCTAGCTTAGTATAGTCTTCATCCTTTTTATGTGTTAGCATCCGAACCCATAGCGCTCTTGGCTCATTAATGAGTCTCCATACAATTTTCAATAAGAAGGTAGTATTCATCTCTTACATTCTTCTAAATCGGATGCATCCTTGCCCCTTAGGGAGGCACATAGTGCTCCATCCTACATGGTGCATTCTTCATTGGTTGTCGCAGTCCCCCATATGAATTTTCTTTGTTCCTTTTCAACTTCTCTCCATATGTCTACAGGTAGTTTAGCATGTTGCATATCGTAATTCGTAATAGGATTTAGGACCGATTTAGCAAGAGTAACTCTTCGTGTGAAAGAGAGACACTGACTCTTCCACCCTTTTAGCTTGCCTTGAACCCTCTGTAGAATATGTTTGAAGTTATATTTACCTCTCCCATGATTAGAAAGCATCGCACCAAGATACTTTTCCAAACTCTGGTTCACCTGAAATTGGCAGATCTGCATAATCTTCTTCTGAGCTTCTTGCGGCACATTGTTGGAGAAGACAATAGCCATTCCCCCCCCCCCCATTAACTTTCAGACTTGAGGCTGTACAGAATTTATTTAAGACAGTTAAAATAGTGTTAATCTGGTCCACACTAGCTTCTGCAAACACAAATAAATCATCTGCAAAAAGCAAGTGCGAGATTGTTAGTCCCCTTCTTTCCACCGTTAAAGGTCTCCATATTTCCTCGTCAACACACTCTTCAATTAGCTGGTACAATTTGTCCATGACTATGACAAATAGGTAAGGAAAAATGGGATCCCCTTGCTGAAGTCCTCAAGAGGGTTTAAAATCTTCTGTTTTCGCACCATTCTATAACAAATTATATAAAATTAAAGTCACAAAATGCTTTATGATATTGATAAGCTCATTTGATAAACCAAATTTCTCTGGCACATTTTGAGAAAAGATCGTCTTACTCTATCATACGCTTTCTCAAAGTCGAATTTGATAGCCATGTAGCCTTTCCTTCCTTTCATCTTATGCATGATGTGGGTTAACTCCTTAGCTATTAGTATATTATCCTGTATCTTTCATCCAAGAACAAAGCTAGCTTGTAGTGGGGCAATCCTGTCCTTGAGAGTTGGTTTAATCCGTTCCACAATTATTTTAGAGATTCCTTTGTAGCTTACATTGCACAATGAGATCGACCTGAAATGGGTTATAAAATCCGGGGCTTGGACTTTAGGGATCAAAGTAATAAGGGTGTTATTAAGACTCCCAATGTTCTCAGGTTCTCTCCAACATTTATACACCTGATCAAACACATTACTCTTTAAACATTCTCATTGTTCTTTATAGAAAGATGCTGTAAATCCATCAGCCCCTGGTGCTTTCCAAGCTCCTATACTAAAATAGGCTCTTCTGATTTCTTCCTGAGTAGGGGTCTGGCTGGAGTTTCTCCTTATATCTTTCTTCAAGGGAGGGAAGGTTTTAGAGCATCCAAGAGGGGGTGTATGTTGTTTATCTCTTCAGCATATAGACCCTTAAAAAAGGTGACAACAAAGTTAACAAGCTGTTCCGCATCCTCCATCCAATCCCCTCTTTCACCTCTCAGCTTTATAACTTTATTCTTTCGTCTTCTTATCAAAGTCTTGGCATGATAATACTTAATATTTCGATCTTCTTCAACCACCCATTTCTCCCTTGATTTCTGTTGCCACAAAACCTCCTCCTTATCAAGTAGCTCCTCTAGCTCCTTGCTAAGTTTTTTTTCAAGCTCTTTTAAGAAAGGATTATTAGCTTGGGCTTGAGCTCTTTTGAATACCACCAAGCCTGTTTAGCAATCTGTGCTTCTACCTTCCCACATGCCAAAAAATCTCTTTGTTCCACTCCTTTAAATCTTCTGTCAAGGCTGCTAGCGCGGTGTTTAAATTTTCTCCCCTTCTCCATTTTTTTATTACAAATTCATTAAATACCAGGTGGAGATTCCATATCGCTTCAAAACAAAACAGCTTTTCCTTTCCATTCTGAATCTGCGGTTCAATGGTAATGAAAAGAGGGTGGTGGTACAAGTTCGTCCTAATCAGAACGTCAACCCTAGCTTCCCCAAAACACCTCCTCCAATTCGCATTTGACAATGCACTGTCCAGGCGGTTAAATACTCTTTCTAGCCCTTCCCATTTAAGTCGCCTTCAAGTGAACCTTGAGCCCACAAAACCAATATCGATGAGACAACAATAATTAATCCTTCCCTTGAACCTCCTACAAGCACCAGCATTAATTCTTGCTCCCCCTTTCTTTTCAGTGTGGTAGGATATCTCATTAAAGTCTCCTACCAAAAGCCATTTCCCGTTCATACAGCCAGCAATGGTTTTAAGCTCTCTCCAAAGTATACATCGGTTCCTTTCTTGCGGGCTGGCATAGATGGCTTTTAGAAACCAGCTCTTTTCATTAGGAACACACACTTCTACATGTATAAACTGATTTTGCTGATTTAAAACTCTAATCACCAAGTTTGGATTTTTTCACAAAATCCAAATACCCCCACTAAAGCCTATAGCTTCTTGTATAATACTAAACTCAAAACCACACCTTCTGATAACATTTTGGGCTTGCTCTCCATTACATCTGTTTTCTTGTAAGATAACAATATCAGGCCTATGCATGGATTCTAACGAACTCCTTGAGGCAGTGAAAAAAAGCCAAGCTCACTGCCCCTCTGCAATTCCAAGAAAAGATAATCATTTGGATAAGGGTGAAGAAAAGGAGCTTACTGCTCAAGTTGCATCTCTTTCCCTTCCAAGGATATCTCTGCTCCATTGACTTGACTCTCTTTCATAATCAGGTTTTCCTCCCCCTTCTGGAGCAATCATTCTTTCCTCTTATCTTATTTGATTTTCTACCTGTGCATTCTCTTTATACTGCTTCATTGCTTTCATCATCACTTCTGTGTCTATTGAATACAGATCGGGTGGCTTTATTTTCTTTTGTATCATCTGGTCTTCTTCCATGAAAATAGTTTCATGCATTATCGCTCCTTCCACGGGAGAACATTAGTGGTCATGGAGGGATGCTTGCAATTTGTCCATAATGTCGAGGTTCAATATGGCTTGCTGTTGAGTATTTTGGTTATCACATGGGTTTTGTTTGTGTAGGTATTTTGGTTGGGTAAGTCGAGTTGTATCTTATGATGCTGCATCATATGATGGGCTAGGGCTGGTTTGAATTTTGTCATTATTTGGTGGTTTTTTTTTTTTTTTTTGTCATGTGGGTTGGGCTCCCTATGAGAAGAAACATAGGTTAAATTGTTCTGATTTGGGATGGGTTGGGTCAAGGCTTTTGTGAGGTTGGCTGTTCCCTACTCATTGTATCGAGTTCTCCAATAGGGGTCTGGGTTGTAAATGGTTATCTTTTTGGGTAAGTTTAGTATGGTTATTAGCAACATCTATCTCTTGGTGGCCAGCATTCAAATCATTGGGATTCTCATTTTCCAACACAGTATACCTTGTATCTGCCACTTTCGGGTAATGCTACTGTGCTAAAGGAAAAAAAATAGGAAAATTTTTTTCTCATGTGTTGAAGAGACGTCGCACTAGAGTAAAAATGATGCGTGTTACTATTGCTTCTACATTCGTAGACAAATTCTGTGTCAAAGCAGAATGAGTAAAATATGTTAATATCATAAATGTTAATTACATTAGATTAATTTATTTTTAATGATGATCATTTATTTGTTGGACTTTATTGGTTTTGTAAAGCATTCAGCTTTAGATTTTTTGTGAATAATATCTAGCAGATAGAAATTGGTCCATAAAATAATAAATTAAAATAATAATAATAACAACAATATTATCCTTCTAAAATAATAATAATAATAATAATAATAATAATAATAATAATAAGAAAGAGTTAGGTATCACCATCCAAATCTTTCTTTTTTTGCCGAAATTTTTATTTATATATATTCTCATATATTTAACTTGTATAATAATAAAAAAATAAAGATATTTTTATTTTTTAAAAAAATTATTCAAAATTAAATACTAGTATTATTTACACTATATTTTTTATTTTTTATTTTATATTTTTTTATGAAATTAGTAGATGAAAGTCTATTGGATAATTAAAATTTGTGTTAAAAAATTTTGATTTTGTTAAATTAGATGAAATGTATTTAAAAAAAAAAAAAAATATATATATATATATATATATATATATATATTTAACAAAACCAAAATGTTCCGGCAAAAACTTTAATTGTTCAATAGATTTTCATCTAATTTTATAAAAAAATATAAACTCAAAAATAAAAAGAGACAGAGTAAAGATAACATTAGTCATTAGTTTTGAATAAATTTTTTTTTTTTGAAACAGGACGAATCTAAAAGAGAGCAAGCATATTTTTTTAAACAAAGTTAATAATTTTAAGTATTTAAAGTTATTATATATTATATAATTTTATTTAAAAAATAGAGTAAGTAATTATCTTAGATAAATAATTAAATTATTAAACTTAAAAACAAATAATAATCCTTAAATTGAGATAAATATTATTTCTAATATTTTTTGATTAAATAAATTTCTAAAATCTTTAAAATTTAAACTTTTTTCTTTTTAAATATTTTTTCTCTTAATTTTCACACGTATTATCATATAAAAATATTTTAATATTTATAATAACTAAAAAATCTTTATATATTATAGTACATGCATGAAAGTAAATTATTTTAAAATTTGTTTATTTTTTTCGTGATATTAAAATTATAACATATTAAATAAATTCATTAAAATAATTATATTTTATATATTTTATTCAAGAATATATTTTAAATACATATAACAAAGTTATTAGAATAATTTATTTATATTATTTTATAGCATATTTGTTTATGATATAAAGTATAAAAATATAACTTACTGTTATAATAATATTCAACAAAATAAACTAATAAAAAATAGATAATTTTTTTTATATTTTATTAAATCCAAAATAAAAAAAATTATAAGAACTAAGATAATTTTTTTATATAACAAACACTTATCAGTATCTTTTAATTAAAAAATATTAATTATGATTATATATATTACTAAATATATAATATTATATTTAATTATATAATATTTTAATTTTCAACCTATCCTCTACTAAATTTCTCAATTTATCTTTGCCTTGAAGGTAAAAATATATTTATTATTATATAAGTTAAATATGAAAATATATATAATAAAAATATAATTTTAAATAAAAATTAAATAAAAATTTCGATAAAAAAAAAAGTTAGATGGTGATACCCTAACTCCTCCTTTTTCTTTTTCTTAATTTGAAAGGATATTATTGTTGTTTTAATTTTTTATTTTATGGATCAATTTCTACCTGTTGGATAATATTCACAAAAAACCCAAAACTGTCTAAGCTTTTCAAAACCAATAAAACCCAACAAATAAATTATCATCATTAAAAGTAAATTAAACCGATATAATTAACATTTATGATGTTGACATATTTTATCCATTCTACTTTAACATAAAACTTGCGTATGAGTATGGGAACAACACTAACACGTTTCACCTCTTCTCTAGTGCCATGCCTTTTTAGCACATGAGGAAAAGTTTTTCCTTCAGCATGGTAGAATCTTCCGCCACTTTCTACACCTCTTTTCTGCTCGCTGCACCACTAACACCTCCTCCATTTACCCCACTACTTGTCCTAACGTCATAATTTTTGTTGTTTTTGCCACGCATGCCACGTTGGACAACCATCCTGGTCCATATTGTTCCTGTGCATTTTCAATGGCATTTTTATTCTTCTCTTTCATGTTTATTTCTTTTTTGCCCCGCCTTCATCTTGCTTCTCTGTTGCCTCCTCCACCTATTTCTGGGTCTTTTCCTATTCTATCACCTCCATTTGATTTCCTCCACCTATTCCGGCAGTCCCGTTCCGAAGACAATTCACTTTTTCATGCCCAAACATACGGCATGAAAAGTAAATGTTGTAAAGGCCCTCATACTCCACTAAATAGCTCACCCCATTTAATCGCATATTGTGATATTAGAGGAGTTGATAGATGTAGTTCTATACACAAGCGGGCAAATTTACCTTTATAATTGTCCGCAGTGTTAGAATCCACTTTAAGGGGTTCTTCCCACTATATTTCCAATATTTTCAAGAATTTCATTTTTATAGTACTCGATAGCTAGACCTGGTAAACGAACCTAGGCAGCTACTGTATCAATGGTACGTATTCTCCGTGGGATTGAAGTTTGACTTCCAAAATCGGATGGAGAGATAATGATCAAAGATTCTCCATGGACCCCTGTCAACGCAAAATTTAAATCTTCTTGTGAAAAAAACTTAACCAAAAAAAAAAATCATTTCCCAATTCTATCACCTCTAAACTACCTTGTTTTTCCCACATCGTTTCCAATCTCCGAGTGAGAACGGGTCGAAAAATTTTTCTTCCCATCAACTTGACTATTAAGGTATCCCACCAAGGAAGCCTTAGATTTTTCATAGCTACTTCATTGATTATAAAATTGTAGATACCATTCACCTTTTTCACTCTAATCTCTGGTTCTTTCCTTTTTAGCCTCTCTGTGGCTCCATGATCTTCAGCATTTGCCATCTCTTCTTCTGAGCTCGTCGACTCAGACAAGCTATCATTTTCTTCCATAGTTACTGGTTTCCTTCCTCCCTTCACAGGGTCACTAAAGGTGCATTTTGGCATCTCATTATGGCGTTTCATTCCTTTTTCAGCATCCTCCACCATCCAATCCTCCTCTCTGGAAACAAGGGACATGCTTCCAAAAAATGCAGCCCCTTCTTCCTCCTTTCTTCCTTTTTTCATTGACCTCGATCCCTGCTCCTTCCTTAGTAGATCATGAGCTCGAGAATGCCCTCCTCGGATATAACCGCCCCTCATTGGTGGCTGACCGGAAAGCACAACATTAGATGCGGTGATAAAATGTCAACTTTTTTGCTAAATTCCAATTTCAATTCGAGCAATCACCCTTGCTTTAAAAAAACTTAACTAAACAGGGCCTAAATCTCTACCATATTCAAGTGATGGGCCAAAGTCCTGCAAAAGACATTATTAGGCCCATGATTTTATCATCTTAAGTATGAAAAATTATGTAACTCTGATGAGTTATCCTATTTATGAAGGTATGAGATTTTAGCAATTAAAAGGATTTAATTAGAAGTAGACATGCTTTTTTAATACAACAACAGCAACAATAACAAAGTCTTGTCCCACTAGGTGGGATCGGTTATATGAATCAAACGACATTATTAAGCTCTGTTATGTATCATATCTACAGAGAGACCGTTTACATGTAGATCTCGTTTGGCCACCTCATAGATGGTCTTCTTAGGTCTTCCTCTACCTTTCACCTTTTATCCATCTTCTATCTCATCCACCCTCCTGACTGGGTGTTCTGTCGGTCTTCTTCTCACATGTCCAAACCACTTGAGATCAGACGCGATTCTACCATCTTTTTCACAATGGGTGCTATTCCAACTCTCTCCCTTATATCTTCGTTCCTTATTTTATCCAACCGCGTATGACCACTCATCCATCTCAACATCTTCATCTCTGCCACACTTAGCTTATGTTCATGCTCCCCTTTGGCTGCCCAACACTCCATACCATAAAGCATAGCCGGTCTTATAATAATGCGATAGAATTTACCTTTAAATTTTAAAGGCACCTTTTTGTCGCATATAAAATCAGATGCACTCCGCCATTTTGACCAACCTGCTTGGATTCTATGATTTACATCATGTTCAATCTCTCCATTATCTTGTATGATGCACCCAAGATACTTAAAACTTTTAACTTTTCGTAGGATGTTTTCTCCAATCTTCACCTCTATATTAGGGTTTTTTCTTCTCAAACCGAACTTACATTTCATATATTCCATCTTGCTACGGCTTATACGTAGACCATACACTTCTAGAGCTTTTCTCCTTAAGTCCAACTTCTTATTTAGGTCTTCCCTTGACTCTCCCATAAGGATGATATCATCAGCAAAAAGCATGCACCATGGCACAGGCTTTTGGATGTGCTCTGTGAGTATTTCCAAGACTAATGTGAGAAGATATGGACTTAATGATGATCCCTAGTGTAATCCTATACCAATAGAAAATTTCTCTGTCACACCACATTGAGTCTTCACACTAGTTGTGACCCCATCATACATGTCTTTAATTGCACGAATATATGTGATCTTTACTCTCCTTTTTTCTAAAACCTTCCATAAGACTTCCCTTGACACCTTGTCGTACGCTTTTTCCAAATCAATAAACACCATATGTAGATCATTTTTATTACTACGATACCTCTCCATCATCCTTCTTAACAGGTGTATCGCTTTGATGGTGGATCTGTCTGGCATAAATCCAAATTGGTTCTCTGTTACTTGTGTCTCTTTTCTCAATCTCTTTTCTATCACCCTTTTCCATAACTTCATGGTATGGCTCATGAGCTTGATCCCTCTATAGTTTTTGCAACTTTGTATATCCCCCTTATTCTTGTAGATAGGTACCAAGGTGCTCTTTCTCCACTCATCAAATATCTTCTTTGACCTTAAAATCTCATTAAATGCATGTTTTTTTAATGAAATAAAAAAATAAACATTTTTTTAGGGAATTAATTTTCTAAACAAATAAAGCAGTGGATAAATAAACATCAAAAGAAAGAAAGAAAAATTTAAAAGAAAAACATGTTGAATAAAAATAAATTGATGATTCCCAATTTTTTCTAGATCAAAATAACGTTAGGCCTTATTCAAGTTGAGTTTGAGTTTTGAGAATAAAAATAAAAATCGCCTCTTAATTAGTTCATAAATTATCTGTTTATGTAAGTGGCCTAAATAACGTTACACTGCTTGTTGAAAGAGGTATATATACTCCCTCTAAAACCCTAATTACATGTGTATAAAAAATTCAAAATAATGAGACATTATACGAATTAAAAAAAAAAATCCAAATCATTTCAATTCGTAGACTACTTTTTCAAGAGTTTCAAAAAATATTTTGAAATGAGTAAGGAAAGAATGAAAAAAAAAAAGGAGCAACAAAGGCCATTATTGTTCGTACATTGTAATTTGATGAGTTGCTAGATGCTCATTATTCATATTAGTACACCTGTACACTTTAATCCAAATTAAAGCATTTGTCTTTTTATTTTTAACCATATTCTCTTTGATCTCAATGAGATTGGGTTTGCATAATTTTTTATATATAATTTTTTCTTAATATTTTTCTTGGTTAATGTTAATTTTTTTAAAATTATAAAAAATTAAATTCTAAATTTTTTAATTGTAAAATTTTAACATTATATCATAAAATTATTTTTTTATTAATAAAAAATATAAATAATTATATTCCTAACCAATACTTTAGTTAAAATTAAAGTCTTACAATAATTTTGAGAATGATCCCACTAGAGGAAACTAATTAATAGAGTAGCCAATTGGAGTCAATTAATTGAAAAAGAGATCTATTAAAAAAAAAAATTTTTACGATTTTAATTTTTTAAATTTTAATAAAAAAATTTGATTGAATTATAGTTAATTTCCTATCCTTTTTCTTTTGAGAAACCGCGTTAATATATCAGCAATAGTATTAACGATAAATCCACAATTGATGCATGCATGCATATGGTTGTCTATATTAACAAAAAATAATGTTACATGTCTTGAATATTTCAATCAATCATCAATGGATTTGATAAAACTTTCGCGTATAGGTTACAGCCTACAGGATATTCTGAATCTTCTGTTGTCTGCATTATTAGGGGGCTCCAATATTCTTTTGGTGTATAAGCTAAGGTTGGCATCTACCAAGCAAAAATAAACAGCTACATATAAGTTTATCAAAAATAAAAAAAAAAATAGGAAAGATCTATAGCTTGAAATTCCGATTTCTATCTACCAAAATAATAATAATAATAATAATAATAATAATAATAATAATAATAATAATAATAATAATAATAATAATAATAATAATAATAATAAATAAATAAATAAATAAATAAATAAATAAATTCATAGCAGCACTTGATTGGTTCTTATATTAATCATATAAGAAAGTTTTATGTGTTTATTTAATAAAATGTATGTTTTTGAAATAATAAGTAAGTCAAATATTTTTGTTAATTTCAGAATACATAATTAAATGTCTATATGTAAAAAAAAAAAAAAAATAATAATAATTTAGTTCTGCATCAATTTTTTCCCTGGATAATAAGTTATGTTGTTGACACTAAAATAGTCGGAAGATTTTTCAGTTTGAAACATCATTATTCCTTGACCAGAAATGATAATTATAGAGCTACCATTGTGCTATATATTATATATATAGTGTGACAAAACTAAAATAGTGATTTATGTTCCTTAATTCACAGACAAATTTAAATTATATCTTGTTATTAATTTTCCAACCGGCCTTGTAAACTGTCACCACATGATTTGTCTCTATATCCAAATGAACAAAACAAAGCATGGCCTGCTACATATATCTCTATGTTAATATATCATTGTCATATGCAACCATAATATATATATATATAAGCATAAACCCCATAGTCAATAATAATCTCATCAATTTTCCTTAAATAAATAAAAAAAAAAAACACTCTAAATGGGTGATGATCAAAAAATGAAGAAGGTTATGCATAATCATGGATCATCATCAACAAGGCCAAGAATTATGGAACTTGAAGAATTGTATCAAGGAATCCCAGATGAATCTGTTAACCTCACATTTCAAGACTTAGCCAATGTTCATCATAATAATAGTGTATCACCAGAAAAGAGATCAAATTCCATAATTACCCCTACTACTACTACTAACCCTTTTGTTTCACCTAATTCTTCTCCTCCTATGTCCAAATTACCTAGCCTTGATTTCAGCAAAGGGTTGCAAGCCACCAACAACAACAATCATCATCATCATAGTGATGATGATTCATCTTCCTGGGGTCATTTTGGACATCATCATCATCAGCATCATGATATTGAAGTTGATGATCATAGAGTAGTGCATAAGAATAATGGTCATCATCATCACCATCATAATCATGATGAGTTTAGCCATGCAAGTGATTATAGCATGGGGTATGATAGCATGATGATGAGTGGTGTTAGTGGTTCAGGAAAAGGTGGTGGTGGAAGGAGGAGACCTGGGATTCCTCACTCCAAGATTTGCACTGTTTGTAGTAATTATATCTACATTCTAAGGACTAGATGCTTGGTATCTCTCTCTCTCTCTCTCACTCTTCACATTTACAAATTGATATTCATTATTTTTGACAGGAACTATTCATACACCAAATACTGATAGTATTTGTTTTCAAATATTAGAATTGAGATCGAAAATTGAGATTTAGTATTGTATTTGATAGTTAGAGATTATAACAAAAATTTTAGTCATAAAATTTAAAATTTCAGTCTTTTTAATACATTCAGAAAATAAGAACATAAAAAATTAAAATTTTTTAGGATGGATGTTAAAATTTTAATAATATTTTTTTAAAAAAATATTCTTATTTAATTTTTTTAATTTTAAATCTATTTCTCAATTTTTATATTTATCTTAAATTAAATATAATACTTCAATTCAATATATTTTATACTAAATACAATACAAAAACTTAATTTAGTTTTTGTCTCTCAATTTTCGTCTCCCAATCTCAATCTTTCAATCTCCATCTCTTTTCTAAACACATATTTAATACCTTCATAAAAATATAATTGTTATTAGTTAATTGTGTATTTAAATTATTTTTAATTATCAGAAAAAAAATGTATATGTGGTTATTAAAAAAACACTAATGTCAAAATAATATTTATTATAAAATATGTAGATGTAATAATAAAATTAATTATTTTATAGTAATACATGATTCACATTTAAATAATTATTATATTAAAATCACTTGTTTTAAAAGTTTACTTAATTTTAATTGATCAAAAGAGATATATGATTACATCTCTATCACTTTTTTAATATGGATTCTTTGATACTTTTGAATAAATATTAGCATGATGCAGATCAAACTTTTGTAATTCTTATTCATGTATGTATTAAGAAAGGGATTTAATTAAAGAATTTATTATTTTAGTTAAGAAATAACGTTTTTTCTGGGGGCATGCAGGTATGTGGCAGAGTTTACTGTAGGCAATGTGTTGAAATTGGGATGGGAGAGATGACTGAAGGAAGAAAGTGTATCGAGTGTCTTGGATTAAGATTTAGCCAAAGGTAAATTTTAATTATCTCTCTTATCGGTAATGGAATTATTTATTTTAAAAATTTAAATTAATAAAAAAATATAAATAATTATATATCTCTGAATATTATTAATATTTTAAATAAAAATATAACTAGAATCTTTGTTAAAAACTAGTGTACCAGAAAGTATGAATCGAAACTTTTTCAAATTTTATATAATATAATAAATACAAAACTAATTACAATTTAGTGATCAGAAAAAACTTATAGATTTTGTAGCTTAATAGAACAAGTTCAACTATATATATAGGTATAAATTAGAATAAATGTTTTTTTCCTCTTTGATGATTTGTCCAAAAGATAAAATATTTTTTTATAATTTGAAAATTTTTAATTAATTCACAATTATTTAAGTACTAAATTTAAGCAAGTTTTGTAAATGGTATCAAGAATTGTTTAAATCGGTAATAAGAACTATTTAGACTAAATTAGTTATTTAAATAGTTAGAGGTCAATTAAAAAATTTTAAAATTGTAAAGGAGCATTTTATATGTTTTCTAAATAAATAATTATTAAGAATAAAAAATGATATCTAATATAATAGATATATCAGTGTTCTAATAATTTTAATCTTTAAATTTAATTATAAAAAATATATATAATATATATTAGTTAAAATTAACGGTTAAAATTATTGAAACATTCGAAAATATTTAAAAACTTTCTTATAGTATTAAGCTTTGATAAACAACTCATCCAATACATGTAACGCGCCACGTATAACTAAACAAACCGCTTTGGTTATAATGATTAGTTTTCTCCATTATATGCCGGCATTTGGGTTTTTCTATTTAGTCCCTTTTCAACATAAGAATCATCAATTCTATTATATAAATAAACAACCAAGAAATCATATGTCTAATCCAAAATATAATCAAGTTTATCCAGAACAAGAACAATATAATTAACTAGACATTTGACTCTGAAGGTAGCATTATTTTAGTAAAACAACGAGGGATGATGCAAATTTTTTTTTTTTTATGTAAAGCTATATATTCCCAAAAACATCTTAAGTAGGTTTTCAGATGAAGTAAAATAACATTATTTAATATATATAAATTTGAGAGAATTACATGTTAGTTAACATTTAAAATAGTTTGATTAATTCAAAAAGTAATATTTCACTTGTCCTTTTGTTTTCATTGAAACTGTGCTCTAAACTTCTTTCATACCACAAATGAGTATTCTCCTGGTTTTCTATACTCATCATGATATCATTAATTATTTTATACCTTTAGAGTTTG
Organism: Arachis ipaensis; assembly: GCF_059453495.1. Classification (NCBI taxonomy): domain Eukaryota; kingdom Viridiplantae; phylum Streptophyta; class Magnoliopsida; order Fabales; family Fabaceae; genus Arachis; species Arachis ipaensis. Next base: position 2,939,771 of record NC_142436.1, read on the forward strand.
TTTTGGAGACAGACATAATAACAAGTTACTGAGAGGCCCTATTTTATTGGAGATAGAAGAAGACACATATAGAAATTAATAAAAAAAAATTATTTCAAAACAAAACTTAACCTTTTTTTTTCTTACTTTGATTTTCTGTCTTATTAGAATTGAGATTAAATAAGTCTAGTTCAATTCTAAAAACTAATTCAAAAAGTGAAGATTGTCTCGCACTTATAAACTATTTAAAAGTCATATTTTTTAAAGATATAAGATTTATAATACATTTTTTTCATGCTCAAAAATAATAATGCAGAATGTGAATATTTACGAGTAATCTAACATCATTGAAACATATATATATATATATATATATATATGAGAATCACTCAAATAAAGACACTTAAAATATCTTTTTTTAAATATATTTTTTAATAATTAAAATTCAATACATATAATTGATTAAACCATGTTATTTTTATCAAAATTAGATCAAATAAATTAATTTGACCAAAAAATTAATAAATCATATTTTAAACTGATTTAAATTAATATTTTTTTATTAAAAATAACTATAATATTTTTATTATAAAAAATTGATTAAAATACTATTATTATTATTATTATTATTATTATTATTATTTTTGAGAATCCTGATTTAGGATTTTTAAAATATATATAAAATAAGAGTATTTTAGTTATTTTCTATAATAGGAGTATTGTAGTAATTTTTTATAAAAAAGAATATTAATTTAAATCAGTTCAAGATTTAGTTTATCAATTTTTTGATCAAATCAATTTGTCTGATCTAATTTTGATAAAAAATAATACAATTTAATCAATTATATGTATTGAATTTTAATTATTAAAAAATATCTTTTAAAAAAGATGTTTTATATATATATATATATATATATATATATATATATATATATACATACGTTTTGATACCATATTAATATATTGCAAGTCTCACATCTCTTAACGATATCAGCTCTAAATAGTTTTAAAGCGTGAGACATCATCATTTAGCCTTTAATTTTAGGTTACAAAGAAAATATGAATATTAGTTGATAACACAAGACATACAGGTACATAGAAAGGGCAGGGATGTTAGGGTGCTGCAGTTGGAGGTATCCAACCACATTGAAGCAAACTGAACTGAAATGGGCTGAGAAAGGACCAAGGAGGAGTGGTGAAAGAGGCTACAGTCACCACCATGGCATGCCACCTTCAAGAACACCTACACCTACTCATAGCAATGAACCATCTTTTGTTATGTCTGCCTCTTATTCCCCTTTCTCTTCTCATCACCACCTTCCCCTTTAATTTATTTTAAACACCCAACAATTCAAACATCACTACTATACTCTACTCCCTTATTTTTTGGTATATTCTTTTGAATTAATATTTAAGATTCATATACATTGATTCAAAAATATATTAAAGAGTGGTGGCCTGGTGACAAATAGACTAAAATTAAGGGAGTATATATATAGATGTGGTGAATTTTAGTGTGACTATATTATAGTAGTTATAGTGATTATATAATTGTTGTTAAAATTAAAGTTATATATTTTTTTATATCTTTTAAAACATTTTTTAAAAAAAGTTGTTTAATAATAAAAAAAATATTACTTTAATTTTAATAGCATTTTTTGAAATATTATAGTCACTGTAATCTTTATAATATAGTCATACTAGAATGATTTTATATATATAATAGGGTAAATTGCAATTTACCTTTTTAAATTTTAACTTATTTGCAATTGTGTCTTGAAGAAAATTTATCAGAAAAACTTTTTTTAAGAGTCAAATTGCACATTTAAAAATTTAAAAGATAATATATATTTAGATATAAGCCTAAGTTCAGATGAATAAATTGCAATTTCTCCTATATAATATGTATTATGTAGATCTAGCGGGTGCCTCATAAGATTGTATTATTCTTTTTGGAGTTTGTTTTGCTTGATTATATTTATATGTTGCTTCATTATTCAATTTGTTGATTTAATTTAAAAGCTTTAATTTCTAATTTCTTTGTCTTAGCCTCTTTGTCTTGTTTTGTGTATCTAACATTTGTTACACCCACAAAAAATATATAATTTGTACCTATATTTATCAGAATTTTACACACATCAATACAATTTATATCTATATTTTTTAAAATTTATATACATAAATTAGTAAAATTTATTTATTAAAAATAATTTAGTATTTGTGTTAGACGAAATAATAACCAAACTACTAGAAATTGTTGCCTCAAAAATTTCTCATAACCTTAATTCTGCTGATTCCATATTACTTCATTAATAGAACAAATGTTAATTAAAATAGCTCTTAAGTTTACCATTCACATGTACTCTGCATACTCATCAAGTATATAAACTATAAAATATACTACATTTGGCTATGTAATTTTAGCGACATTTAAAAGTGTTACTAAATAACAAAATGTATGGCTTTAATTTTAGCAACAGTTTTATAATCACTACAACCACTATAATGGATCGAAGAATTACAACTGAATGTAAATTAGATAAGCCAAACCTCCACAGAGATGCATGGTTTTGTATACATATCAATTCTTTGTTCACTTGCATTTTCTATTATATTATTTCAACCTCTGTTTCCAGAATTCATTATTAACTTTTTTTTGTTGTATTACCAAAAAAAATTCTTTGTTTTACTTTTTAATATATAATTAAGATATGATTGACTTTTGAAAAGAAGCAAAAATTACATAAAAAGTTAAACAATTAACTTACTACAATTATTTTTTCAAACCGCCATTTTTTAATTAAAATACTAACAAATTTATTAAGAAAACACTCACATTATCACAAATAGAATTGTTAAAATAGACTAAATCTATCGGATTAGCTTATTTATCCACTTAAACAGGTAAATATTTGTTCTTGAATTAGTTCTCTTTAATTTTAAGACTAAACGGGCAAATCTGATTAATTCAAAAAAAATAACGGATTAAACGGATTAATTTATAGACTAAACGAGAGATTAATTTTTTTGTATTTTTCAAAAATATCATCACTTTTTACCATATTTTTTTATCTAATCTGAAAATTCAGCCAACCAACTAAAAAAAATGTTTGTTTAAAGATTTTGGTATAAAAGCAGTCTATCAAAAAATTCTTTTTCATATAAAATTGGATTTTTTATCCAATTCTTTTCGAAAATAAATAGACCAACCTATATAACCCAATCGATTGACTATAAAGGATCCAGACATAAAATTTGTAACTCGCGAACAAATAAAAAATAAATGGACTGATCTTTATATCCTATGCCCTAGGGGAATTGGGTCTTAACGAGCAGAACTAGCCCGTTTAACAACCCTAAACGCACTCAACTATGGGTTCCTTTTTTTTTTCATTGATCATGGGTGCTTCATATCCACTCCAAGAAAAGATAGGATCAAATCCACAAGTATATTTTTATATTTTTGGACAGCATAAATAGGGGTGTTTGGTTGGCCCAATAAATTACACAATACTTCATTTGTGGCCCAACTCCGTTTTTGTAAGCACATGTGTCACTTTTCATTATGTAACTCTATTCATAAGTCAATACTAAAAAAAAATATTATTCATAAGTCCGCTTAAACAAATATTAATCCAAATTTAAATTACATTTTGTACCTACAATAATTTATCGACCAATACAAATTCTTAAATGAAGTTTAAATCTACAATAAATTAGTCTTATACAATAGAAATATATTTGATTTTACGAAAATAAGATAAAAAAAAAAATAGTCTTTGTAACTTGATATTATTGTTTGGAATATAATGTATTTAATCAATTCAGCTAAGAATCAGCTGATTAGGACTTAACTAATTAGTATGATTAGGTTAGAAATCAATTGGAACATTCCATTCAAGGAAGTCAATTAGAAGAGAAAGTTGGTTAGTTAAATAACTTGTGGTTGAAGTTTGTTTATAAGGCTTCAGCTGTAACTCTCATTATGTAATATCTTCCATCATTCTCATTTTTTTTATCTTGAAAATAGAATCGAGTTTCACATACTTTTTTTATTCAATTCCTCTCTCATCTCAACTTTCTTCTTCTGCAACAAGTCTTTAAACTCTCTCATTTCTCCCATCCATGCATTATTCTTTTTTCTCCTTGTTCAATTTCATTATTCGATAAAGCTTAACGAAATTTTTTTCTATCTGATTTATTTATAAGATATCTAAAAATTTTTATCTTTGAGAGGTGTGGACTTATAATACACCCTTTTACGTTTAAGAATAATTATCGTGAATTTTTGTAAGTGGATGATCTAACAACATTAAATCGGATAAATTCTAATATTATATTATAAAATTAATTATTTCAAAAATTTAAATTTATAAAATGAGATAAATAAATAATTATATCTCTAATAGATGAAAAAGAGTTTAACTTCAATTCTAATAAATATGTAAGACTACTCAAATATTATTAATTCCATTCTATTATAATGAAATAATGAGTTTGTTGATAAATACATACAAATGAGTCATTTTATCACTCTTCACGGTATAAAAATATAAACAAATAAATACACACTTTTGACACGTTCATGGATTATTACCTCGTGCCTACCGTTGTCTTGGTTTAATCTCCATCAAGATACACATGCACATGTTGATTCATGCAAAGAATCCACCCCATTCATTATTGTGTGGTTCTTGGTTTAATCAAAAGAATTGATTGTATCATTCTATTGCACAAATCAGACCTTACTAATAAAGATACGAGATCCTTTTGTTGTTGCTTTCATCATTGCAAATCCATTCTTTTCCTACACTTTGATTTGATACTCGTATATATGTTTTGGGTGGAACACATTTATGAAATTTCAAAGGTTAGATGATTTATGTTAGAAACAAGAGACTAAATTGAAAGAAAAATTTGTATATTATTGAGTGTAATCAAGTTGTTTATTCAAGTTGTCTGGAATGATATAATATAAAGGATATTTATAGGTACTAAGAGAACTGTAATAATAAATATTTAGATATATTAAATAATACTAATTGATCCTAATTATACTATAATAATCTATATCAATTTAAATTAAAGTCAAAGGGTTGAATTACACACTTTATTTTATTTGAAGTTTAGAAGATAATAAAGTGCATATAAAATAAAATTTAAGGAATATAAAGTGCAACTAAAAATCAAAAAAATAGAAATGATTTAAGAAAAGAGAAGATCTACGAAAGGCTAGTATAAATTTAATTGAGGCAAACTCAGACATTTTATATTTGAAGCATATATATGTGAAAATCTTGAAACCTCATGCAAATATTTATAAAGTGCCAAATCCAATAATTCTTAACACTTTTCTTTCTTTGCAATGAAAAGCACCTTTGGCTTTGAGATGCTGACGGCCTAATTGAATGTGTTAAAAAGGGCGACATCATCATTGTTCTAACTAACTAATTAAGAGCTTTCATTAATTTTAAAAATCGATAGACAAAATTACAGAGCATGCTTAACTATGCTTTAATGGTAGTAAATTTTATTATATCTATGTTTACAGTGACTATGACATGATAGTTATGTAAAAGGTTGTGTTTGTTTATAGAGATAGAAATACAGATATATAAAATTGTATTTAGTAGATGAGACATGAATAAAAATTTTATTTCCAAAAATATTGAATTAGTATATTTTATATTCATCCTGACAAAAAAGGACACTAAAATATTAACAATAAACATAATTTATTTTTTATTTTTTTATTATTGTATGTTATTAATTTTTCGTAATTATACTTTTTATTATTATATTTTTTTAAATAAAAAATATGAATAAATTAAATTTTTATAATTTGTTCTATTTATTTTATTACTAAATAGAATACAAAAACACTAAATTTTATATTTTATTCTTAATATCTTGTCTTATCCTATTTTCAGAAATAAATGCAATCTACGTTTTATTTTTTAAAATATCAGTGACCCTATTTTTTAACATAATAATTACCTAGGCTAGTAGTGAATGCATGGCCCTACTCCACTACGTTCTTGTGTGCAAAATGCTTTTATTGATTCTCAATAGACGCATCAATTTTTAAATTAAATTATATCCAACTTAATGATCATCGAACTAATCCAAAATAAGTTTTTAATAATGGTCATCATCATAAATTTAGTTTATAATATATATAGGAGTATGAGTTGTTTGAAAATCGAACGTTATCAAATTAAATAAATCAAGCTATACTTTTTAACTAGGAGCACGAACACTTCTCTAATTTACCATATTTATATATCAGATATATTATTTTAAACATGAAATTTATTAACATTTGTCAGACATAACTAAATATTATTATGTGTTGGTATATTCAACCTTATTCTTAACATGTATTATTAAAATGAATTTAGAAATAGTATATGTTATTAATTATTAAAATAAAAAATATTTTTAATAATTTATATAATAAAAAAATATTAAAAAATTTAAAAATTAATTTATATTTTAATATTAATAAAATATCAAAATATTATTACAATTTATCTAAAAAATATTTTATATTTTTATATATAACGTATTTTCGTAATTTATAAAAATTCTAAATTTGCATGTGCATTATCATATCGTGTCCTACGTTGGGTCGGTAATTGTACATCATAATTTTTCAATAATTAGCATCTTTTACTCAAGACTTAAATTAAAAACTTTGCTTATTATGCAAAACAGAAATATTATATTTAATAACACTTTAATTAGTTACTAAACAGTGTTATAAATAACTAAATAAAATTGGAGGGGGAAAATAACTAAATGCTAGGCAGCCAAAAATTTATTATACAATTGAAATTTATTTCAAACACACAATTTTGTAAAGAACATAACCAAGCTTTAACCTTTATTATATATATAACATTGCCAATGAGTAATAGCTTAAATGGCATAATTTATTCATACTCAATTAAAAGATTGCGGATTCGAATCACCTATCTTTAGTAAAAAAAAAAGTACAATGTATAATGACATTACAAAATAGCCTTTGCCAAACGAAAGACAATAATTGTGCAAGCGGTGCTACTACATGCTAATTGAAAGCCAAGTGTTTACTCAATCAAAATATTTATAAATACTTTAGAACAGTATTAAATTAAATAATACTAAGGTCACATGGAGGTTCACGATAAAAGTTTTCTTTAATTCATATATCGATTTATTTAATTATTTTCGAAGACGGGCTTGACAAGAAGGCTTTTAAAAAATACAAATTATTAGAGCCTTAGGACGAAGGATTTGAAGTTTTAATTTCAAAGACGTGCATCACGTTTAAGCCTAAATGTGTAGACAAGAGAAGTTACATTAGACATATCGACTCTATTATATTATTAATGCTATTAAATAAATGGACAGTATCATATTAATATTAAAGAATAAATTATATGTTTTAGTTATGGGGATGAAATGAATAAACATGATGAGAAAATACAATTAGTTACAGGAGTGTAACTTTTGCCTCTTGCAAAAAATTATTCAATTAGTAGTTTTTGAAGGGGGGGGGGGGGGAATGAAAACCTTAACGTATATAAAAGAAGTGAACACAATACAAGAAAAACTAGCAGGTTTTATTATACTACAAAATTAAAAATATAGTCTATTTTGACAATAGGTATATATAAAAAAGATATATTTTAGTATTTTTGTTAGTGATACATACTCTTCTATCAATGACAACTGTTAATTCTAAAAGAATCTTACTTGAAAATATTATTATGCCGATAAATTTCTTTGTTATCATTATTTGACCATCAAAAACACATTTGAAGATTTTTTTTTTAAGAAATTAATTACTCTATTAACTTTCTTTTTCAACTATTAATCATAAAATATGTTCATCTTTTTTATAATATCTGTTTATATTATATTTTATCTAAAAATATATACAAATTAAATCGTTTTATATATTCAAAGATATAATATACACACAAAAAATAGTCATACGTATATTTATTATTTATTTTATTTTTAATGTATATTTTATATTTTAATATATATTCTATATAAATGAGTGATTTTGTGATCGATTTTTTTTATACAAATACGTTTAATATAATTATTTATTCAAAAATGTGTTTAAACTTCTTTTACAATAATAAAACATTTAAATTAAGAGTTTAACTATTATTCAGCATTGACATTTTGGCCTTTAAAAAACAAAAGAAGGATTGACATTTTGTCAAAAGCGATTAACTTTTACGCCAACTGTCTTCAATTTTTTTTTAAATTTATGTAACAACGCTTAATTAGATATGAAGACAATATTAAAATAAAAAATGTAAAAAAGAGGAAATATTTCAATTTTCTTTCTTACAATCCGAGGAAGACGAAGCCGCGAAAAAAGAAAAAAAAAAAGGAAAAAAAGACACACAGAAAGAAGAGAGAGAGAGATAGAGAAGCTAAAGAGACATTGTGCCGTGTTTTTGTTGCACACGGAGAGCGAAAAAAAAAAACTAAATCGGAAAAATAAAAACTGAAACAAAAAAGAAGAGAGAAGAAAATGGCTACACATATGCAAGATCCACCTTCGAAATCTAACCCTAACAATCCCAATGCAAACAACAATGCCGTCAATGCTCATCAATTACCTCCTCAACCTCCGCCTACGGCGGCGGTTCCGCCATCTTCCACCGGCGTAACCTCATCCGTATTCATCCGCGGTGACGGTTGTGAAGGTGGCAGTCCGAACGCGCATCACCGGAGGGCTCACTCGGAGGTCAGTTTCCGGCTGCCGGACGACATGATGGACCTATCGCCGTCGGATCCGTTCACCGGCGGCTCATCCACCGCCAGCCTCGAGGAGATCGGATCCGAGGACGACCTCTTCTCTACCTACATTGACGTCGAGAAGCTCAGCGGCGGAGGAGGGGCTTCGAACGGTTCGATTCAGGGCGGAAATGGATTAGATCAGAGCAGTTACGGCGGCGCCGGAACAAGCGGCAACAACGAGGAAGATAAGAGCCCTGGTGGAAACGGTAGCGCTGGCGCCGGAGGAGCTAGGCCGAGGCACCGGCATAGTAACTCCGTCGACGGTTCTACGACAGGCGTGTTCGGAGAGATCATGGAGGCGAAGAAAGCAATGCCTCCTGATAAGCTCGCTGAGCTATGGACCATTGATCCGAAACGCGCCAAGAGGTCTGAACATGATACTCACTTCATATTTCATTTAATTTTTTTTTTTATTTTGATTTTGAGTACATGTTTTTGTTTTTGCAATTTCGGAATTCGAACAGTGGAATTAGGTTTCTTATGCTTTTACATTGCTGCATGAAGTTTACGAATTTCGTCTTGTTGAGTTAGCTATTGAAAATGAAAATTTATTGCGTTAGTTTGTGGTGGATAATTGCACTTTTTAAGGTAATGCAATCATTTGTATGCGTGGACTTTTTCCGTTGATCTTAATGTTATTTACAAACAATTCCTTTTGGGAAATCTTTGATTCTTGACGTCCGAACGCTGATTTTTGGCAATGATATTTGATTCTTACCATGTTTTTTCTTAATTTGATGCATGAATGGATTTTGGCATTCTAGCTCTATTGTAGCGTTGGTTTGTTAACCCTGGAAGTAATTGAAGCATTGGAATTCAGAATCGGATGAGTTGTTATAGCAATTGATAGGTAGTTTCTGAATAGGCACCTTGGAAGTTTTTAAGGTTACATGGCTGATGCAGCTGCAATTGTGAATTTGTAGCAGAACCTTCAAAACCAATACAAATGCTGTGCAGGCCACAGTTCAAAACCATTTGTCATGAAGACTCTTCCTTTTTTTTTTTTGGTGACTGAAGACTCTTCCTTTTTAACATGAATTATGCTCAATCTAGTGACATTACAATAGATAATTTATTATTTCTGAAAAACAGAGATCATCATGTATCCTCCCATTTTGTGTGTGCTTTGATTTCAAATTGAGATGGGAGAAACAAAAGTGAGGGATAGTGAGATTCAAGGGACGCTGCTCTTTTGTTTCATGTCGTTTTGTGCTTCCATATCTTAGTACTTTCTGTGGATTAGTATTCTGACGAATATTGTTGTATCTTGTATGTACAGAATACTTGCTAATCGGCAATCTGCTGCACGTTCAAAAGAGAGAAAGGCCCGCTATATACAAGAACTCGAGCGCAAAGTTCAGACCCTTCAGACCGAAGCTACAACTCTTTCTGCCCAATTGACCCTATACCAGGTTCGTGCTGTCCATCTGAAACCACTTGCATGATTTTGCCATAAAATAGATGAAGCACTCAAGTGTTAAGTTCATCTTTGCTGCAACAAACTGGAAATTCCTTGTACAATATCTCATTTTGTTTATTGAGGACTGTATTTTTCTTGGCTTATATTTTTTTTCCATAAATCATTGAGAATTTAGTTTGAAAAGGTTACGATATGCTTCTATCTGCAGTTTCCTTTTTGGCTGATTATGATTACTGCTCGATGATTTTCATAATTTAAGATTATTGCCATCCAATATTTATTGACTTAAATTACATACGGAGGTTGTATATGAATATGACATGTCTCGTCTTTATTCTTTATAGAGGGACACAACAGGTCTGAGTAGTGAAAATACCGAGCTCAAACTTCGGCTACAAGCCATGGAACAACAAGCACAACTTCGCGATGGTAAATATTATTAATTCAATCACTTTGTCAAAGTGTTACACCCTTTAGACTTTATTAGGATGGTAATCTTAAAAACACTGGAACTTGTTTCTGATCTGATGCAGCTCTTAACGACGCATTGATGAAAGAAGTAGAGAGGCTAAAGATTGCCACCGGGGAGGCAATGAAGCCCTCTGAATCTTTTAATCTAGGAATGCAACAGATGCAATTTGCAGGGTCAAATTTTTTTCCAGTCCCACAAAGTTCAGGTCCTCCTGGTCTGCAGAGCATACCAATGATGTCATTCTGTCACCCCCCATCCAACATTCCTCATGAAATGCAACATTCAAATTCTCATCAACTCGCTGATATATTGCATAACGACCAGCTCGGTCGCTTGCAGGGACTCGACATTAGCAGCAAAGGATCAACCCTTGTGAAAGCCGAAGGCCCCTCACTTTCTGCGAGTGAGAGCAGCAATACATTTTGAATTTAACAAATCTCTTGATTGACCTGCTGACTCATGGCCTTGTTCCTTCTCTTCAAGATGTTTATAATGTTGACATTTAGCCGTCTAATTAAGGTTCTTTGTTTCCTTTAAAGTTCCATTTAGATTATTGAGGATTAATTCTTAAATTGTTTATTCTTAGGGATTCCCTCAACAAAGGAGCATCACCCTTGGGGTTTTTTGTAGCAAAAGTTTTACAAAAATCATGTTGAATCATGACATTTTGGTTCTTGTGGGTGTTAGAATATAGGGAGTGAAAGGTCATTTTTATAGTTTATTTTTTGGTATGTTGGGATATTTAGCTATCACCTCCGTTTGATAGCTTGTATACTGTGATTTATTGTTGTGTTACATATTTTTAAAGTATGTTTAGGGTGGATTTTGCTAAAGTAGAAAATGGAAGATGAAACTAGTTCTGAGTTCATTCTACCATGCATTGTTATTGTATTTTTGGGTTTTACTCAATAGTTGTGCAACCCAATCATTGTTGGAAATTTTTATTTATTTGATCGTGTAAATTGATTTTTTTTATTATATCTATTTATTATTTTTTACTCTCTTATTTATTTCTCTTTGTTCTTTTTTTTTTTAATTGAATGCATCTGACCTTTATAGAACATAAAAAAATTTAATTTCATAAAGAATGAAGAATGCCTCAATAATTAATTAATGGGGAGTGTTAGGGAACAATGAAAATTTTGAACAATATAAACAACTACCAATCAAATAAAAATACACCATACCCTAATTTAATATTACTAATTAAATTTACTCTTTTAACTCTATTAATTTACATTATTTACACATTATTTAAAAATCTTATTAGTTACCTATACTTTTACTTAATTATAATACGTATTAGCATTGTATTTTTAAGATCTACTGAGTAGTTGTAGAATCCAAGAAATTTGGAAGGGACCAATGTAGTTGTAGTAGCTAGCTATCATGTCCATGTTGATATTAATAACTCAATCTAATTGTGTGCCGTACATTCATGATTTCGTTTCAAATATAAAATAACTTAGCTTGTACGAAATATTTGTGTTACATTCTATCATTATAAGGTGGTTTCTCCCATACCAACCTTAAATTCAGGGTTTAAGTTATTCTGCTTAGTTGTTCTTATTCAAATATAAACATGTGTCTATCTAATGACATATCATTGACTATAGTCTAATTATGTTTTAAACTTAAACATATTATTACTTTTAATTCTTATACTTTTACCCCAAAATTATATTTAAAAATTTCAATCTTGCTCAATGACATGAAGAAGAGGACCCGAAGAAATTGCTCCATCAACATGTAGAGCTTCATTTTCTTGTTCTTGTTCTTTGAACGCTTCTAAACAGTTCCATTTTTAGATCGTGCCTCCTCTTCTTAAACTTCTCGAATTCTTCGTGGTTGTTAACGGCGTCAAGTGATTCGACAAAATGAAGGAGCAAAAGCACTTTGGCTAATGTTAGATAGGAGTTTTTTAAGGTGGTGAAAATATATTTTGGTGCTTAAAGAACCAAAATAGATAATAAAATTGGTAATAATTTGGGGTTTCTTTATAAATATGGGTTTTAAGCATATGTATTCATTCAGGTCATCATTTATATCGGACAATCAACAAGTTTATATCCTTTAATGCCGTTAACAATGATTGCCGAAGATTAAGAAAAAAATGACAGCAATCAAATATCAATTATCATTACCAAAACTCAACGTTTTCATACCATAAATCAAAGACTTCTCAAAAGGAATTGTTTGAAAATAACATTAAGATCAACAGACAAATTGCAAAACAAAAACTTCTACCCAAAATCAAATAAAAAGATAAAAAAAATAAAAATAAAAATTGAAGTGAGTATCATATTCATAAACAAATTGGTGCATTTGGTGTTAGAAAAATGGAGCGTGCGAGCATTAAGCTCACCCCTTAAAAGATTAAGCAAATTAAAGCAAGTTTAGGAAGGAGTTTATATATTGCCCCCGTCAAGTTATTACTAGTAGAAATAACACTTTTTTCAACGGCATTTTTTGCTACTGAAAGCAAATTATCGTCTGCAAACCCTTTTTGCCACCCTCAACTAAAACCTCACTAATACACATCTTTATTTTATCTACTTATGAGTTATTAATTACGGATATATATATATATATATAACGATTGATTCTTATGTTAAAATAAAGGAAAAGTATAGGGAGCCAATGGAGTATTTATATAATGTGTACAATAGAAGTTTAGGGAGTATTAGAGATATAACTATTAGTGTTATCTTTTTCTATCAGCGTAAGTTTCTATCAGCGTAAGCTTTTGGGATGAGAGTGGTTTTATGATATGAGATGTTTATTATCCCTAATACCCGGATGGTTATTCTGGATATTATAGGTGATGTTTATTTTGTAACTCATATAGCCCATTGTACACATTATACAAATATTTCATTGGCTCCCTAGCAGGACTCAAAAATAAATTTTTAAGGCGGATGATGTTCATTTTGTAACTCATATAACCCATTATACATATTGTATAAATATTCCATTGACTCCCTAATAGGACTCAAAAATAAATTTTCGAGGCGGCCTTTTTTTAATTAACAACGGAATATAAAGTCCAAAAAAAAAAAAAAACTAAAGGACAATAGTTCTTAAAAATAAAATACTGATAGAATTAGCACGAAAACGAAGAGAGATACAAAAAGGTAAATTAAAAAACACATAATAGCCAAAAAATAAATATAGTCATAATTAATTATTTTATCTACACAAAAATTTGCTTTCTATAACTGATGTTATATTTTTCAGTTAATTAATCTGTTGCACCTCTTTTTAATTGTCAAAATAAGGATTCAAAAAGAATATAAATCAATATTATCATAAAAAACAAGTTTTATTGCAACAACTAAATCTACTTCTATAACCACATGATATTATACCCAAAGTTTATAATAAGATCCATACTCATTAAAATTTTTTAGAACTCTATCGAAGTAACCAAAGTAAAAATTAAGTTTGTACTAAAACCAACAAAAAATTTTCCATCTATATCTCTAATAATCTCTCCACGGACTCTTTTTTATTATGTAAAACCTAAAAACCGAACTATCTATGTTTAACAAAAAAAAAAAAACCTTTAAGAAGTGCTATTTAATCGCCTTTTAATATAATGGTCAATTATCTTTTTAATTTGACTCATTCCAACCTGAACATGCTATGAAATAAATAAATAAATAAATAAATAAATAAATAAAAGAGAGAGCAGAGGATTCTTATTTCTAGTTTTCTACAGTCTAGTTATGAAAATTAATAAACCTATAAGAAACTAATAAGACCATAATATCTTGCGTGAATCGCGGCAGAAAATATCTTAAGATTTTATTTACTTTTATTGGTTATTAACACATTCCACAGACATTAATCTTGACTATTCATAGTAGAGTAGAAAAAACGGAAGAAAAGACAAAAAGTATTGCTTTCAATTATCTATTATTCTATCAATTATCTATCATAGTAGAGTAGAGAAAACGGAAGAAAAAATATGATATGATTCAAAGATTTTTCCACACTTAAGTGTTGAGTTGGGTTGTCTTTTTGTGCTATTTTTCTTTTATTCTTTGGAGTTTGGCGCAGTTCTTCTAATTTGCTAAATTATTGTTGATGTTGTAAACCAATCATCTTATTTTCTCAAATTATGGATCTCTAGAAATATTATGGATGTCGGTAGATATTTTAGACTTATCATCATCTCGGCTTTAATTTAATATATACCTGAAAATATATACATGCAACATATTTTATTCTTCAATTAAAAGGAAAATATTCTGAAACAATCAAGTTAACACGTGATATTTTAGTGATACATGGCAAAAATCAGTATGGACTATGGACAGTATTATTTGTATATAATTAATATTATAGTTCTTAAAATTGCAAATTATATTTAGAGTAGTGTGTTAGAAAATCAGTATATTTTATAATTTGTAGCCATTAATTAATTATCATTAATATTTTTAATAATATAAAATTATATTTAATAACATAAATTACACACTTTTTTTTAATGATTAAATATAAATTAAATTTTAATAAAAGTATTGACTCCCGAAATTTTATCTTACACGTATCTGTATCTCTACTTAGGTTGCTAATAGATAGAGTTTGTTAGACTTCACACACACTTATATTTAGAAAAGTCTAGGGCCAGCAACTTTTATGTTTTTTAACCAGCATTTAACCATTAAAACAAAAGTAAGTGATCTCCCACCATTAGATATAATCTCACACAATTAAAAACACTATTGATGGCCAATTGATAATTATAAAATACCAAAATTGCTGGCCCTAGCATTCCTCCTTATATTTTATTTGTGTAAATTTTTTTCATAGGATTTTTTTCTTTTTTTTTTTCTAAAATTGTTTTCTTTTTTGCGTCAATAAAGATCAAAATTATAAAGATTAAATTTTATGTTTTCTAATCATAAAAATTTCTGATATCATAATATAGTATTACTTCTCTTAAAAATTTAATCTGATAAAAAAAAATACATACATAAATAATTATATCTATCGATAAACATAGCACCTAATTAATAAATACTATTTGCAATCTATCTGGCTACTCAATCTAATCTTAGCAATATACACCCTTAATTCTCACATTTTTTTTTACAGTTCTTTGCATGATGAGGCACATTATTCTTTGAATTTTCTCACCATGAATAATGCAAAACAATCAAACAATTATGATGGCTCTATCTCTAAATTTATTCAATCCCCCAATGCTTACAACCAAAATCCTCCACTCTATATAATAAATCCCCCACAAACTACCCCTCAACACACAAACAACCATACACTAAATAAATTAATAAATCATATTACTTAAGAAAACCCATTTTTGCAATGGCTAAATTGGCATTAGTAGCTACAATTATGGCTTGCATGGTGATAGTTGGTTCTCATGGTCAAGCAACATTGAGTTGTGACCAAGTCACAGTTTGGCTACTTCCATGCGTAAGCTATGCAGTTTTGGGAGGGAATGTGTCACAATTGTGCTGCCAAGGTATATATTCTCTTAATAAAGGATATAAGAATGGAGATGATAGAAGATCTGCATGCCAATGCATTAAGGATAGGGCTGCCCTTATTCCTGGGATTGATTATAAACGTGTTAATCAAATTGCTGGTTTATGTGGCACTAAATGTCCCTACAAAGTTTACCCAACTACTAACTGCTCCAAGTAAGTTTTTATTATTTTTCTCTTTTTTTCTTTTTCTGTTTTGAATTTTATATATAGTAGGTTTTCTTAAGTAATTATTTGAGATAATCATAATCTTATTCAATTTTTTGAGATTCTATAAGTGATGTTAGTGTTTGTTTGGGCGCCGTTATTTTGATAAAAAAAGATGAAAAAAGATCTTTTTTTATTTTTTAACGTGTTTGGCAAATTTCTAGTAGTAAAAGTAAAAGTACTAGAAAAATAAAAAAAAATATCTTTTTTGAAAAGCTATAATTAACATCTTTTTTTAAAAGATCTTTTTTCCTTAAAAAAGATGTTTTTCATGTAATAAATAAATAAAAAAGTACTTTTATATTATTATACCTAAACATAATTGATAAATAAAAAGATCTTTTTGTACGAGATACCCAAACATAAAATTACTTTTACTTTTCCATAAGATCTTTTAAAAAAAGATAACTCGAAAAAAGATCTTTTCTTAGAAGCTCACCCAAACAAGCCTTACAGTAGTATCATATTTTGATTCATTGTAAACACACATTTTCTTTTCTAATCTCTTTTTTAAGTTTCTAGCATGGTGTTAGAGCTTTTATAGAATAATCTCTTATAGTCTCTACTTATAACTTATTTAAACGTTAATAGATTATATAACTGTTATTCTTAAAGTCGTAGTTAAAATTGTCGTTGATTTAATAGATAGTGGCGGCAATCAAAACAGTCGCTAATGATTCGTTGTTATCTCTAACTTCTATTATAGTGAAAAAATAATGATAAAATTTATATTTTGTTAAATACCATGTTAAATACTATCTTTACACACCATATAAACATACAAATTTTGGCTCAAAAGATAGTTAGGGATGAATCGAAGTTGGCATTTAATAATATGTGAGAAGCATGTACGGGAAGGTGTAATAGTTAATAAGAAAATATACAAGACTTTGTTAATTAATTACTTTTATTTTGTAGTTAACGATATTATTTATATTTTTTCCAAATTTATTTTTCATGTCTAATAATATTATATATATCACATACATACATATTTATACTAATTTGATCGATATTTGATGTTATTTTATAGGGTGCAGTAAGCAGCAGCAAAGAGTTCTAATTATTGGCCTAATCGGGATCAGGATCGTTATTCACCATGACTTGTATAAATAAAGATCATTAAATAATTGATCTATATATATATTAATATATAATATATAGAAATATTTAGCAATAATTGGAAATAAATAAGAAAAATAAGGTGTACGTTACGATCCAATTATCAATTTCTATATCGATCATCAATGAAATACCTCCCTTCAAGTGTTTATTATTTTTCAATTTCTCTGTAAGGTTGCATTTGCTTACGAGTACTAGCTGCAATAGTGCGACATGAAGTATATAGATTAATGCTAAAATACATCTAAAATTACTAAAAAAATATTATGGATTATTCTACTGGGACTATACTATAGTCACTACGATAATTATGGTGTAATAAAAAGTATTGTTAAAATCAAAGTAATATTTTTTTGAATTTTGATCCTCTAAATTTTAAATTTGTATTTTAAAGGATAAAGTGTGATCTTCTACCTTTGAATAATTTTTCTCTCATATTTATTCTTGTTCCCACCTATAAAATAAATGGTGAGAGATCACACTTTATTCTATAAGTGAAATTTAAATTTTAGAGAATCAAAATCCTATTTTTTTAGAATTATACTACACATACAAGTCTTTTTGGCTTACAAGTCTTACAAGTTAGGCCAAATCTAACAAAAACTACATTCACCTATTGGAGCGTGATAATACCCGCGTAACTCAACCATTTCCAAAGTACGCTCTCACTCACCATTATGGAAGGCACTTCTTCTTCACGTTCCTCTTTCTCCTCCTCCTCTTCCTTCTTCTTCTTCTTCTTCTTCTCCTTTTTCTTTGCGTTTCTCCTTTTTCTTCACGTGTTTCATCTTTATTGTTGTTTTTTTTATTACCGTTGTTGCTGCATTTTTTTTTCCTACTCCTCTTTCTATTGATTTGCAATATTATGTATTTTTTTTCTTCTTTGTTTGATTTTTTCTCCCAAGAAGAATTATAAGAAAACGAAATAAGAAGATGAGGAAGAAGAAGCAGTAGACAGTAGAAGATGAAGAGGAGGAAGAGGAAGAGTTTTGAATTATACAGAACTTATCAGAATAGAAATACACCAAAAAATTCTTAAAATACACCTAAATATCTTCGTGTTACACCCAAATATCTTCGTACTACACCCAAATTTGCTGCAAAAAAATGTTTCCTCTAATGCCTTGTTTTTTCTTCTAAATTGAACCACACCTTAGCCTTGGATTCAAAACAATAATCAATTTCGTTCTGATTCAATTGACAAGCTGAACCTGAATTATTTATTATCTTCAACAACAAGATAACTGATGATGATGATGAAAGAGAAAGAAAAAATAAAAAAAAGAGAAAAAATTTTAATAAAAAAAAAAAAGAAGAGAAGAGAGAGGAAGAAATAATTATCATAACCACTATAAGAAATTTTTTAATTTATTTAAAAAAAACATTTCAAAAGGTAACAAAAAATGTAATATAATTTTAACAACACTTATATAATTATCATAACCACTATAAAAAATAATCATACTAGAATTGAACTTTTTAGTTAATTAATATACGCACAATGCAAAAGTAGACTAAAAGAACACCTTGTTAGAAGATAATAGATCAGATGAGAGAGAGTTTGGTGATTAGGATTATGATTAATGAGGTGATTAGAAGCATGCAGGAGGATTAAATAATAATAATAATAATAATAATAATAATAATAATAATAATAATAATAATAATAATAATAATAATAATAACCAGGAGTAAATCGAAACAGCTTGAGTCGATTTATGCATGCATGTGAAGTCCCTACTAGTTTAAAATAAACTGTTTCGATTTACTCCTGGTTTTGTTCTTATATAATTCGAATGGGACTGATTCGAATTACTATGCATCAGCTATTACAAATTTTTACAGCACTCCTAACATTTTTTAAGTCATTTTTTTAAATTATTTTACATGAAATAAAATCTTTTTTGTGGTATAATTTAAATAAATTTATTAAAAAAAATTATTAAAAATTATATATACTCAAATTTCAAATATAATACTCTTTAATATAATTAATAATTTAAAAATTTAAAAATTATTTTATTTTATGCGAAACAATTACTTACCTAAGTCACTGGGACATTATAAATTTTTACAGTATTGCTAACATCTTTTAAGCCATTTTTTTAATTGCTTTGCATGGAATAAAATATTTTTTTAATTTTTAAATTATTATTGATTACGTAGAGTATTTTATTTAAAATTTGAGTACATACATAAATATTTGCATTTAAATTTAATCTTTTTTTTTTAATTGCTTCGCATGAAATGAAATAATTTTTTTAATTTTTAAATTATTAATTATGTAAAAGAGTATTATTATATTTGAAAATTGAGTAAATATATTTTTAATAAATTTCTTAAATAAATTTATTTAAATTATACCACAAAAAGATTTTATTCCGTACAAAATAATTAAAAAAAATAACTTAAAAAATGTTAGGGGTATTGTAAAAATTTATAATAGCTCGATGCATAGTAATTTGAATCAACCCTGTTCAAATTATATAAGAACAAAACCAGGGACTAAATCGAAACAGCTTGTTTTGAATTAGTAGGGACTTCACATGCATGCATAAATCGACTCATGCTGTTTCGAATTACATAAACCAATTCGATTTGTGTGTATCTCTAGTCATTTAAATTGGTAGAATTTGAATTAGTGTTGGAATAAATAATTCGAATCAGACTGATTTAAATTACATAAAATTGTCCTTCTGGTAGATCTTTATAACGTTTTTCTTTTTGGTAGAATTGTGTAATTTTGAGTTCCATTTGGTTTATATGTGTGATTTGTCCTAAAATAAATTTGATGATATAAATATATAAAATAAAAATTTAACCATTTTGATTATCTTCTTAAAAAATTCTCTATTATAAACCACATATGTTATTGTCATGATGATGTGAGAAAAATCAATCACGCTCTATATGTGTTCAATCTATTTGATTTAGAAGGGGGAAAAGGATTTCTTCTATCATTATTCTTGGTAAGGTCTTGGTCTTTGTCAATAAGGTATATTATTATAGGCTCTCTACAATAATTTAGAACTAAAATACCTTTTCCCCCCAATATTTCATATATTTTTGTTATTGTTTCATTTTCAGTATTTTATTCAAAACAAAAAATAAGATGAATACAATATAAGAGCCTATGAATTTTATTTTTGGTGGAAAAAATAATTTTTTTAGTTATAATAAAAAAAATTTATAGAGTTGTTCCGGGGCTTACCTAGAACCGGATGGTGGTTGGGCTTGTTTGTGAGGCCCAAGCGCAAGAGGAGTGTGGCCTCCGACTTGGTTTACGTCTGGGAGCCGCCTCCGAGTTGTGTATGTGAAAGAATGGGGGGTGGTACCTGCAAAGACACTCCGATGCCTAAGTCAGCATGGGTTAAGCAGGTTTAGAATGTATTGGAACTTAGTGATACCTGAGGGGTGTCAGGGTATTTATAGTGGTGATCCAATAACCACCGTTGGAGTAGTGCCACCTTTTTAGGTGGATAACCGTCCCTTTATCTAGGGATTATTGGGATATGACTTCTAGAAGTGGGTTGAGAGATTTTAGGGGCAGTTACTTATTTGAATAAGTGTTATCTGCTAGCTATCTCTTGAGCCCGACTTCTTTGGAAAGAAGTCTGTGTTGAGTCCGACCTCTTCTAAAGAGGTCGGTGAATAACGAAGGCCAATCTTTGGATTGGACCTTTTGGTGTATTTGGACCTGAGCCTTAGTGTTGGGCCAGTGTATGAACAGTGTCCTTACTCGAGTTCAATATCTTTTTCTTAAGAGTTGGATTCGAGTATTTGAACCCGGGCTTGTAGGCTCTGTATGATTGGTTTTAGCACATCTTGCTTAACCAAAGAATATTTCTTGTCCTAGTTTCGTACAACTCGTTCAGTTCGAGTTGTTTTGAGGATACATGACTTGTTTTAATACAAAGCATTTAGATCATATGGTTATTTTTTACTCGATTTTGTTCAACTCATGAGCTCGAGTTGTTTTAAATCATCAAGCCGTATTATAACCATTGGACACCAATTTGAACCTCGTAGCTTTATCCGAGCGACCATTGAAAAGATCAGCCCGTGATTTTTGCGCTTTGCCGAGCATAAATTGGCGCCTTAGGTGAAGGGATTATATGCTTATTCCCTCCCCTTTCTAGTTTTTACAAGATTGTCATCCTTGTGTATGATACAACTCGTTTTACCCAAGTTGTTTTGGAGGATAGTTTTTACATTTCGATTTTGTTCAAAAACATTTACAATCCTTTCTTTCCTTTTTAACTCGTTTCTATACGAGTCATTTGGTTGAAGGATTTTTGTTTTGATTTTACTTTAGTGATTCATTTTGATAGAAATCACTTTTTAATGCATTGCTTTAATGATTTGTTTTTATACAAATCACTTTTAAAGCTTTGCTTTTAGATAGACACGACTTGTGCTTGACACAATTTCGTTGAAAATATAGTTGACTGGCATAACTCGTTTAATCCGAGTTATTCTTATGTTGTTGTGAATACTAGAACGAGTTTTCTTGGAACAACTTGTTTTTGTGAAATTGTTCCATTTTATACGACTATGTCGTTTATTTTTAGAACTTGTAGAGATGAGATCGTGGGCTTGAGATTTTGTACGATCCATTTGTTATTCGTGTGGATTGAGTTGTTAGATCGTATTTATGCCTCGAGGAGCATATTTAGTTAAGTTACTTTTGCGACTTGTTCTAAACACAACTTTTTCAACCCATTTGGCCCGAGCTGTTTCGAGGTGTTTTCTTTCCAATTCGCATATGTAACTTCTTTCCACCAATTGGTTCCTCGTCGCTTCATCCAGGCGATTTCTATATGATCGCCCCGTGATTTTCGCGGTTTATCGAGCTTCAATTGGTGTGTGTTAATTGTAGAAAATCAATTTTCATAAGGAATTATTTTATCTCCTTATGTTGGAGGTGTGTCGCGACCTGGGTAGTTCATCACCTTTGAGGTCGGACACTTTGTAGTAGCCCTTTTCTAAGATCTCAGTAAACTTGTAGGGTCCTATCCTTTTTGTTGTCAGCTTTTCTTCGCCCGAACTTAGTAGCCTGATATTTTTTCTTATCAAGATGAGGTCTTTTGCGGTGAATCTCGTAGCCATCCTTTGTCTCAAGAGCTCTTTCCTTATCCGAGTTTGCTCTCGAATTTCCGGAAGGGGGTCAAGCTTTTCTTTTTGAACTTGAATGTTATCAACTTCATTGTAGAATTTCTCAAAACCTCTTTTCTTATCTGAGTTTGCTCTCAGATTTTTGGAAGGGGGTCAAGTTATTCTTCCGTGCTCTAGCATCATTGTAGAATGTTGTTTTTGGTTAATAATTTTGGACTTGGCTCTCATAATAAGCCAGTGCCTCTACTCGAGGTCGAGCTTCATAAAGTCGGACTCGAGTATTCAGTCATGCCATTCTTGAATCTTACTATTTGTTGCTATGTGACTTTTACAAGTTATTTTGGACTCTCTTTTTGGGAGGTCGAATAACTTGTTTTATACTTGTTGTGTTAACTTAGTAAGGTCGAATACTTATCCCTTGGCTTGAGGAGGCATTCTTATAAATTACTATCCTTTTTCAATTTGTTTTAAACAAATTGTTGTGAGGTCAGGTTTACATCCTCTTCGTGTTGATGTTTGATTATGATCACGCTGTCCTTAAGTTATTTGTGCAATTCATTTTAGGTTTGTCCCTTGCCAGCTTGATTTAGTACAAGTGGCTTAATGAGGTCGGACCACGATTTGCATTTATAACTTCTTACACCACTTTGGATCTCGTCACTTCAAGTCAGAAAAAGTGTGCGTTAGGGAGTAAGGTGTGCTTTCTAGCTGTAGTATCCCTTTTGTTGTAGATATGGCATAATCTAGGTAGATTGTTTTTGAGTAAGTCGAGTACGTTGTAGTAGTAGTTCTTTTTCAAGTCTTAAGTGATTTTTTTGGGATCTTTTTATTTTGGTGTTGGCTTTTCTTCGTCTGATTTTGTCCCGATGTCATTTTGGATCAAGACGAAGTTGTTAGTTGAGATATTTCTTCGTATGGCCTTCTCTTGGCCATTTATGCTTGGGATCTGGTTCTCGAAGTCGTACCTCAAGAAAGAGGTCGGACTTTTCTTTGAAAGCTCTAAGCCTATCCGACCTTGTTGTAAAGTTGGACCTTTAAAAGAGGTCGGACTTTTCTTCATAAGCTCTAAAAGAAGTCGGATTTTTATTTGTAGACTTGAATCCCCATAAGAGGTCAGATTTTCTTCATAAGCTTAGATCCTTAGAAGAGGTCGAATTTTTCTTTTTAAGCTTGGAAAGAGGTCGGACTTTCTTTCTAAGCTTGGAGGTTTTCGACCTCATTATAGACTCTGATCTTTAAAAGAAGTCAGAATTTCTTTTCTGGTAATCTTTGAGATTTTCGACCTCATTGTAGAGTTGATCATGAAAGAGGTCGGATTTTTCCCTTGTCGGCTCTAAAGAGGTCGGATTCTTATAAGCAAATGAGGTTTTAGACCTCATTTGTAGAGTCTAACTTTTAAAAGAGGTCGGACTTTCTTCGTGGGATCTAACAGAAGTCGGATTTTTCCTTATTAGTCTGGAGGTTTTTGACCTTATTGTAGAGGCTGACCTTTAAAAGAGGTCGGACTTTTCTTTCATGAACTTTGAAAGAGGTCGGATTTTCTTTGTGAGCTCCAAGTTTATCCGACCTTGTTGTCTGACCTTTAAAAGAGGTCGGACTTTTCTTCATGAGCTCTCTAAAAGAGGTCGGATTTTCTTTGTGAGCTCCCAGCTCATCTGACCTTGTTGTAAAGTCTGACCTTTAAAAGAGGTCGGATTTTCTGTGAGCTCCAAGTTCATCCGACCTTGTTGTAAAGTCTGACCTTTAAAAGAGGTCAGACTTTTCTTCATGAACTCTCTAAAAGAGGTCAAATTTTGTACAGCTTTCTCCGACCTGGTGGACTTCTTTGAAGTTGCTGAGATAGTTATGTGGATCAGTAGATCCATTATAGGGATCCATGTTAGGATGTTGAAAAATTTTTAGGACCTTTGTATGCATGACCTCTTTAGAGAAAAGATCATCCCCTCCAATGAAGACTGGGCCTTTGTCACCCCGACTTTTTTTCCTTTGGATCAGATTCCAGTTTTCTTCTTGGAAGACATCCATCTTTATTGGTGTGCAAACGACATCAAATTCTACCATAGGATTATTTCTTTCCATATTCATTGGTAGTGATGTAATTTGTGAGCAACCAACGAAAGATGTGCCATGTGAATTTTCCGTGTTATTCACTACTCTGTTGTAATTGATATGTGAATCCACTGAAGAAAAAACTGGATTCATCACTCCGTTGTCGGATTGGGTTGCATTCAAATTGGTTGATGCTGTGTATTTGGAACATGCAACTGCTCCATTCCATGAGTGGGTATCATGGATTTTTCCGAGATTGTAAGTCGACACAGGTGTCATTGTCCATCCTATTTCACGAAGAGGTTGGGCGTAGTCACGTTCCCTTTTCCTCTTATTTTTTTTTTCACGTAACTTCTTTTGCCAATTGAATTTTCTGAATTGAAAATTCTTTTATTCAATTAGCTTTCGAGTTCGTCTTAGTTTGCTTTCTACAATGGCCTTGGGATGGTGCTTTCTTCTCTTTTGTTTAATCCAATTTAACTGTAGAAGTAGAATCATCATCCCTGTTTGATATCCTCTGCCCATCGGGAGAAGTTTTTACGGGATTTCTGGTATCCATAGAAACTGTATTCCAGCTTCTTTTTAACATGCTTGCATCTTATTCATGTCGAGTGGTTGTCTGACTATGTTGTTGATCATCCGCCATTATCAAGAGTTGAGCTCCAGGTCCCCAACAACGGCGCCAATGTTCCGGGGCTTACCTAGAACCGGACGGTGGTTGGGCTTGTTTGTGAGGCCCAAGCGCAAGAGGAGTGTGGTCTCCGACTTGGTTTACGTCTGGGAGCCGCCTCCGAGTTGTGTATGTGAAAGAATAGGGGGTGGTACCTGCAAAGACACTCCGATGCCTAAGTCAGCATGGGTTAAGCAGGTTTAGAATGTATTGGAACTTAGTGATACCTGAGGGGTGTCAGGGTATTTATAGTAGTGATCCAATAACCACCGTTGGAGTAGTGCCACCTTTTTAGGTGGATAACCGTTCCTTTATCTAGGGATTGTTGGGATATGACTTCTAGAAGTGGGTTGAGAAATTTTAGGGGCAGTTACTTATTTGAATAAGTGTTATTTGCCAGCTATCTCTTGAGCCCGACTTCTTTGGAAAGAAGTCTGTGTTGAGTCCGACCTCTTCTAAAGAGGTCGGTGAATAACGAAGGCCAATCTTTGGATTGGACCTTTTGGTGTATTTGGACCTGGGCCTTAGTATTGAAACAGTGTATGAACACAAGTATTTAAACATACAAAGTTTTATTTATATTATGGAATGAGGTGCATTTTTTTCTTAATTTATAAGATAAATTAAAATATAGATTACAAAAAGAAAACAAAAATAAAACCAATTTCAAGAATAATCATGTTACGTATATACAAAAAATTAGTAGAAATAGAAATAGAAATAAAAACCAATTTCAAGAATAATCACTTGTAGAAATAGAAATAGCTATTTATTTGGTAGCTCAAATAATTATTTCATTATACTACTATAAATAAATTTAAATAATTGTTTGTTATAAATTGGATTATTCTAGTATAACATATTTGATTATTCTAGTATAGTTGATTATTTAGTTAAAAAATGTATAAATTAATATAAAATTTAATTAAATAGCAAAATTTTCTCAGTCAACTTTTTTAAATTTTAAATTTTATGGCCTAAATTTTAAACTTAAATCCTAAATTTTAAACCCAAACTTTTAATCTAAAATCCTAATTTTTTTCAAAAACAAAAGTTAAAATATAATTTTATAATTATTATAAAAATAATAAATATTAACTAATTAAAAATTAATTTTTTATATTTTTTAATATATATATATATATGATCGAGTCTTCCATCTGGGCCCGGGGTCTTCTGGCTCGTCAAGTATCTTAGCCGGCGGCGCGCTGTAGGCTCAGATAGGATAGTAGCGAACCAGAAAAAATTCCCGTAGTTGAATAAGGTAAGGTGGACGTTGAAAACTTTCCAACAGATAATATGGAATACTCTATATATATATATAGTAATTAATTTTTAATATATAAACATTATGGTTTAACGAAATAGCAACAAGGAATTGGCATGTGACATTTATTAGTTCTCCAATTAGTATAATATAAGAAAATCATTATATCCAATATAGATATATCCTTGTAAAACCAAAAAGGATAATTAAACAGGTATATGCGTGAAAAAATATGATATGATTCAAAGATTTTTACACACAAAGTGTTGAGTTGGGTTGTCTTTTTGCGTTATTTTTCTCTTATTCCTTTGGAGTTTGGCGCAGTCCTTCTAATTTGCTAAATTATTGTTGATGTTGTAAACCAATCATCTTATTTTCTCAAATTATGGATCTCTTGAAATATTATGGATGCTCAATAATGGTAGATATTTTAGACTTATCATCTTCGCTTTAATTTAATATATACCTGAAAATATATACATGCAACATATTTTTTTCTTCAATTAAAAGGAAAATATTCTGAAACATCAAGTTTAACACGTGATCATGCTAGATTGCTAGTGATGATACATGGCAAAAATCAGTATGGACAGTATTATTTATATATAATTAATATTATAGTGCTTAAAGTTGCAAATTACATTTATCCCTTACTCCACTTAGGTTGCTAATGGATAGAGTTGGTTAGACTTTATAATTTAACAGGTAGATAGAGAGATCTCTGAAGGTTGTGGTAGGCTTAGAGAAGGGGGGGTTGAATCTATGCCTTCCTTTTAATTACTGTTGTTACCCTTTTAAAACAGATTTGCAATTCTGATTCTGTTTTAACTTAGCAGCGGAAATTTATGAGACAATTTATTTTTGTCTCATGAATATCAGAAAATAGAACACAGCAGAGAAGAGAAAAGCTAACACCAGCATGTATCCTGGTTCGGTTGCCTTGTGCTATGCAACCTACATCCAGTCTCCTCCACAACTGTGGAAGAATTTCACTATAGTAAACAGTATTACATACACCAATAACACAGGATTGACCCAATCCTTTCACACTCAAGTTCTAACCTAACTTGACATTGGCTATGCTAATACCTAACTATACCTCTTAGTGCTAACCCAACTAAGAAAGGGATACCATTCAGATACTAGATACAAGACACTTAATCAACCTAAAGAAATCAGAAAATAACTCTAGGCTTTTCTCTCAAGTGTATCTCTCAGCCTTTTTCACTCATGGCTTTTTCTCAAGCTTTCTCACAATGCCTTTTCTCTCAAGAAATTACAGAAAGATAAGCTTAGAAAAGTACATTACAATCAGTAAAACATGAAGGAGATTGACTTCATCAACAGCCTCTGTGCTATGCGAAAAACCAGATTAGCAAGCCTCTGATTCAGTTCTTCATACTGGCGGAATGCACCTTTGATTAGGTTACACTGTCCAGTTAGTTGAACTTCTTCAAAGAGCTTTCTCAGAACAAAACCTCTATTCACTGGTTTTCTCTCCTTAGTTTCTGAATGAACATCAAACTTCTTATATCTCCTTGCATGTGGCTGAGTTCATCTTCCAAGGTCAACACCTTGAGCCTTGAGCTTCACCAACCCAC
This sequence comes from Arachis ipaensis, assembly GCF_059453495.1. NCBI lineage: Eukaryota > Viridiplantae > Streptophyta > Magnoliopsida > Fabales > Fabaceae > Arachis > Arachis ipaensis. The sequence goes on from NC_142436.1 coordinate 2,967,997, forward strand.
AAGCTTTTTTTCCAGTTAATCCCCAAAATGGAAACTTTGGTTCTGACTTCCCTTTGGTGACCGAAAGCCACAGAGCAGTAGAAACAAAATCTTTCAATGGTGAACCTAGATCTGAACCCTTGAGATACTTCTTGGTCCCCAAGAAACAATCTTGACCATTGATGTACAGTAGTGGTGAACAGAGATTACTTTCTTCATTTACCCCAAATTAGGGATTTGCTTGACCGAAGACATTTGACATCATAAACAGATGTTTCCAATGGTAAAACCCCATCTCAGCCATTGAAAACCAACTTGGTTCCCAAGATACACTTGTGACCGTGGATACACAGCAGATTAGAGCAGAGATCAACTTTTCCTTGTAACCCATTTTTGGAATGGCAGAGTGTTGGGAAGAAGAGAAGAAAATAAGATGCATGTAGAAGGAAATGAAAATCACCTTTAACTTCTGACCTCTTCTTGATATAGATTGATGATGGGTGATTAGACTTCTATCATTTGCTTAATCTTCTCTTTCTTGCTTCTTTAGTGAATAGCTTAGGGAAGAAGCTCTCTCTTTCTTTTTCTGAGTTCTGACCAAGAGGGGACATGTTAACGTTGCTTTTGGGTGAGAGCAAGATGGAAGAGTTTGAATGAGAGAGGCAACGAACTGGGCTTGGATTGGATCTTTTTTTTTTTTTTTTCATTCAGCCCGTTGCCTTGTATTCTTTGTTTCTCTTGGGCTTCGTTTGCATTTTAGCCCACCAGCCTTATATATATGTTTCTCTCATTCACTTGGGCTGCTGCTGCATTATATTTATGTTTGGCCTGCAACATATCATCATAAATAATCAGCAGCATATAATTATAGATAATTAATATTTAATTATTTATTTTGCCCAATAAAATAATGTTTGTCATCACTAATTAATTTAGTTAATTTCTTAACTCAACAATCTCCCCCTTGATGACAAACATATTTAAGCAATAACCAAAAGGAATTGAATTTTAGAAAAGTTAGAAAACTTCCCTTTGATTGATGTTTCTTGCTTTAGTGTTGCTCCCCCTTTCTTTTTCAAAGTTAACTCCCCTGGATTTGTACTCTTCTTTTCTTTCCTGTTTGCATTTACTTATAGAGAGCATTATAAAGAGCTACACAAAAATATTTTGACTAAGGGAGTTTAAACAATCAACACTACAAATTTAGCCCAATTCTCAACATATTATGTCAGCAGCAAAATCAAAGTATCAAGATTAATCAAGGGCAAGCCAACAGCATATGAAAGCAAGTTTTAATTGTTAGTGGGGATACATTCCCTGTAGCAACACAGTTGCAAGACAAAATTTATATGCTCAACACTATCATCAGCAACAATCAAAAGTTCACAATTCAAATCACAGAAAATTCAGTAGCAGCAAAAGCATTCAGTAGCTATTACTCCCCCTTTTGTCATCAAGGGCGGACAATAAGCAAGATCAACAAAAAAACAGCACCTTAATCTTTGCAAGAAAGTGTCAGAGACTTTCCTTTGATGATACCAGATTAGCTTGATGTGCTCTCCCTTTCTTCCATATGAGTTGCTCCCCCTTAATGTATGCTTATCGCTTAACCTGAGGACACAAACAATAATGCCAACACAACAATTCACCAGCACAACATAAAGTTCAAATGACTTAAAGTCATCCAAGTTTAGTTCACAAACAAGTCAAACAGATTTCAATTCATAAACCCAAGTCAGTCACCAAACACAAGACTAATCAAAACTAATATCCAATAATCTCAGTAAGTCTTATGTCTTATCAAGCCTCATATATGCATTTTTCTCCCCTTTTGTTATGAAGGTGGGAAAAACAAAATAGAACCTGCAAAATAGAGTATTAGAGGCATGTTAAAGCTAGATGTTGCGTTTTGAAATAAAAAATTCGGAAGAATAATAAAGATCATATTTCAACCAGCAACACCATAGTTATATAACAAAACTCACAATGTTCAAATACCAATTCTTGGTAAAAAATCATTAGAACCAAAAAGAGAGTTTCATATCACTTGAAGGTTTCAAAAACAAAAAAAAAACCACATGTATAATAAGATTCAAGCATGGTCCATGTCCATTTTTACACGACAAAAACCAGATCTCCCATTTTTTTTATTCAACAAATGTCTCTTTGACCTGCAAAATAGAATTCTCAAACAAGACATTAGCACAATTAAAACAGAAGTTGTAATTTTTCAAAAATTGAAATGATGATAATGAGAAATGTAGAAAAGACATGCACAATACATGAATGGGTTTGCAATTTGCAGCAAGTTAAGAGAATTCTTGAAAAAATTTCAGAACCCTATTCCAAGAAGGTTCAGAGCCTAGAAGATAAAGTGCCGAGTGATGGTTCTTCTTCTGCCCAGAATTGTCTCATTTGAACCTGTGAGACCAAGACTTAACAAACACATCAGCAAAGCTCAAACAATGAATCATAGCTTAAAATCCCTAAACTAGTCCTAAGCGTACAAAATCTGTCCTCAGCAAGTGGTTTTGTAAAAATATATGCTAATTGCTCCTCCGATTTAACAAATTGAATGCTAATATCCCCCTTTTGGACATGTTCTCTGATTGAGTGAAATTTCACTTCAATATGTTTAGTCCGAGAGTGCAAAACTGGATTTTTAGAAATATTAATGGCACTCATGTTATCACACATCAAGGGAATATTTTCAACATATAATTTGTAATCAGCAAGCTGTGTTTTTAACCATAAAAGCTGAGAACAACAAGAAGAAGCAGCTATATACTCAGCCTCTGCAGTGGATAAGGCCACTGTTGGTTGCTTCTTACTTGACCAAACATTTAAGGACTTTCCCAGGAAGCAACATAAACCAGAAGTGCTCCTTCTATCAACTCTATCACCAGCAAAATCTGCATCACAATAGCCAACTGCAGAAAAATCGTCAATCTTAGGATACCAAAGACCAAAATTGGATGTGCTATGAACGTATCTAATGATCCTTTTAACTGCAGAAAGATGTGACTCTTTTGGTTTGGATTGGAACCTAGAACACAATCCAACGCTTTGCACAATATCGGGTCTAGAGGAAGTTAAGTACATAAGAGAGCCAATCATTCCTCTATACCTAGTCTCATCAACATCTTTCTCAGTTTCTCCCTTATCTAATTTAGAATTAGGATGCATGGGAGTTCCCATGGGTTTGGCATTTTCCATACCAAATTTCTTAACTAATTCCTTGGCATACTTCTCTTGATGAATGAAAATACCTTTTTCAGTTTGTTTAGTTTGCAGCCCAAGGAAGAAATTAAGTTCACCCATCATACTCATGTCAAATTCACTTGTCATGAGTTTTCCAAATTCAGAACAAAGGGATTCATTTGCTGATCCAAAAATAATGTCATCAACATATATTTGGACTAGAATAAAAGAATCATTAGAGTTCTTGATGAATAGAGTTGTGTCAGTGGTGCCTCTTTGAAAACCATTTTTCAAAAGAAAAGAGCTAAGTCTCTCATACCAAGCTCTAGGAGCTTGTCTTAAACCATAGAGAGCTTTAGATAGTTTGAAAACATGATTAAAATGCTCTTTATTTTCAAAACCAGGAGGCTGCTCCACATACACTTCTCTATCTATCACTCCATTCAAAAATGCACATTTCACATCCATTTGGTATAATTTAAAACCACAAAATGCAGCATAAGCTAAGAGAAGTCTTATGGCTTCCATTCGGGCAACAGGGGCAAAGGATTCATCAAAGTCGATTCCTTCTTCTTGGTCATATCCTTGTGCCACCAGCCTTGCCTTGTTCCTTGCAATGCTACCATCTTCTCCCAACTTGTTCCGGAATATCCACTTGGTGCCGGTCACTTTCTTTCCACTTGGCCTTGGAACCAACGTCCACACTTGGTTCTTTTCAAATTCAAGAAGTTCATCCTCCATAGCTTTAACCCAAGAAGGGTCACTAAGTGCTTCCTTGACATTTTGAGGCTCTATTTGTGAAAGAAGGGCAGTGTTTGAACCTTCATTTGCCTTTCTAGTAGAGGACCTTGTTTGCACTCCATGAGAGACGTCCCCAATGACAAATTCCTCAGGATAATTCTTCAAGAATCTCCATTCACGAGGTCTGGTGGACTTGGAGGCAGATTCAGTCACCAAGGGATTCTGTGTGCTGCTGTCTGCAGAATTTCCTTCAGATTCATGAGACAAAATGGAATTGTCTCTTGAATTTTCATCATTTGCTGTTTCTGGTTCAGCTTGTCCAGAATTCTCTTTTCCATGATTCTGAGCAGTCTCATCCTCCTTTTGAGCTTGATTTCCTGCATCAACATCTTCCAAAATGCTTTGCACCAAGTTAGTATCACAGAATGTAACATGTATGGACTCTTCAATAATTCTAGCATCTTGATGATAAACCCTATATGCTTTACTCGTTGTGGAATATCCTACAAACAAACACTCATAAGCCTTTGGATCAAATTTTCCCAAATTTTCTTTGTTATTTAAAACAAAACATTTGCATCCAAAGATGTGCAAGTAATCTAAGTTTGGTGGGTAGCCTTTCCAAAGTTCATAAGGGGTTTTCTTCAAAAATTTCCTTATGATTGTTCTATTTAAAATGTGGCAAGCTGTGTTAACCGCTTCAGCCCAAAGGAATTTTGGAACATTGCTCTCACAGAGCATAGCTCTTGTCATCTCTTGTATGCTTCTATTTCTTCTTTCCACAACACCATTTTGTTGTGGTGTTCTTGGACAAGAGAAGTTGTGAGATATTCCAAATTTCTCGCAAAAGGATTCAAACAAATTATTTTCAAATTCAGTTCCATGATCACTCCTTATAGAAGAGATTTTCAAATCCTTTTCATTTTGAATTTTCTTGCAAAAAGGTTCAAAGGCCGAAAAGGCTTCATTTTTGTGTGCAAGAAATAAAACCCAACCAAACCTAGTGTAGTCATCCACAATTACTAAACCATAATGTTTACCACCTAGGCTTTGAGTTCTTGTTGGACCAAATAAATCAATGTGTAGCAACTCAAGTGGTCTTTTAGTAGAGATGTCTTCCTTTGGTTTAAAAGAACTTTTTGTTTGTTTTCCCATTTGGCAAGCATCACAAGTGATGTCTTTGTCAAACTTTATCAAAGGAAGACCTCTTACTAATTCTTTCTTTACAAGTTTGTTTATTTGAAACATACTTGCATGGCCCAATCTCTTGTGCCATAACCACTTTTCAGATTCTTTAGAGTGAAGACAAGCTACATTTTGATTCTTTAGTTCATCAAGAGTAAGTCCATACATATTATTGAAACACTTGGCAACAAACATCACTTCATTTGTCTTTTCATTAACAACACAGCATTCAAGCCTTTTGAAAACAACTAAATATCCCAAATCACACAGCTGACTTATACTTAAAAGATTGTGCTTTAAACCACATACCAAAAGTACATCATCAATGAAAGTAGATTGCTCATTACCTACTTTTCCAACAGCAATGATTTTACCTTTACCATCATCTCCAAAGGTCACAAAACCTCCATCATACTTATTTAGTTTGATGAAGTAGGTTGACCTTCCAGTCATGTGCCTTGAACATCCACTATCCATGTACCACATGTCCTTTTTGTTCTTGGATGCTAGGCAAATCTGCATGATGAGTTTCAAGTAGCCTTAGGTATCCAAATTAATTTGGATCCTTTGAAGTTAATCCATCTTGGTTGCCCAAGTGCATTGAAATCACAAATAACATTGTAGACTTTGTTTCCTACAACTCTCTTTTCAATGAAGCATTGTGCATATGAGTGACCAAATTTTTTGCAATTAACACAATGATTTTCTGGTGTGTGATGCTGAAACTGATGTGAGTTATATTGCTTGAAATGATTAAAGTTTTGAAATTTTCTGGTTCTTGGAGGAGATGCATTTCTTTTGACAAACTGATTTTTAGTAAAGTTATTTCTCTTTGCAAAAGCATTTTCACCAGAATTTTTTTGAGTATTTTTACCTTTCGAGAATGAGGTTTTGTAGTGAAGAGTTGGTTTCTTGAAAGCGGCCTCATTTTTCGAAATATAACCCAAACCTGGCCGGTTTGAACTTGGACTAGTTCTTGGTGAATACTCAGCTACATTTGTGTATTCTTCATCAGATTTTTCTTCACATTTTGAAACATATCCGATACCTGATTTGTTTGGTATGGATTTGGTATTTGATGAAGAAGCCACAAATTTTATAGAGGATGTGTTAGAAACAACATCTTCCTTGGCTATGTAGCCTAAACCAGATTTTTCAAACAATGGTCTTTGACTTGCAAGTAGTTTGTCCAAGTTGCTAGAACCTTGAGCAAATTTTGCTAAGTCACCATTCAACATTTTAATCATATCATTTAATCTTTTGTTTTCAGCAATTAACTCATGTGAAGGATCCACAATGTGCTTTCCTTTTAATTTTTCAAGTTCAGATTTTAGAAATCTGTTTTCTTCAATGATGTCCAAAGCACATTCAGTTTCCTTCACTTTTTCTTTTAAAAAATCATTTTCAACTCTTAACACATCTCTTTCAGATCTGCATCCATTGTATTTATCAAGCAGTTTTGAGGTGTTTAAGGTGAGATCATCAATAATAACATGCAAGTCCTCAATGGTCAAATCATAATAATTTACCTCATCAAGATTGTTGTTTCCAGCCATGAAACAGTCTTTGTCATCTCCTTCAGATTCTTCTTCTTCATTTGAGTCATTCTCAAGATCCTCCCAAGCTGCCATGAGTACTCTCTTCCTTTCCTTCTTGCCTTTGTCATCCTTTTTGAGCTTTGGACAGTTTGACTTGAAGTGTCCAGCCTCCTTGCAATGATGGCACGTCACTTTGCTCAAGTCTATCTTGTGCTCCTTTGAACTTGAACTTGAACTCTTGTATTTGCCTTTGTTCTTCATCATCCTTCTAAATCTCCTAGCAAAAAATAAAAGTTCGTCATCTGAAATACCATCACTAGACTCACTCTCTTTCGCTTCTATTTGTGACTTGAGGGCTATTCCCTTTTTCTTTGAGTCTGTGTTTGTGTGTGTGGCTTCATAGGCAAGGAGTTTTCCTCTCAGCTCATCATAGGTTATGGGACTTATGTTGTTACTCTCGGTTAGGACAGTGGCAGTGTTTTCCCACTCTTTTGTGAGGCTTCTAAGGAGTTTTCTCACCAAGGTTTGTTCTGCATAGTTTGTACCCATAGCATCAAGGTTGTTGATTATGATTGAGAATCTCTCAAATGCTTCATCAATGCTTTCTCCATCCTTCATGCTAAACATCTCATACTCTTTTCGCAGCATATCAATCCTCGTTTCTTTGACTTGTTTAGTGCCTTCGTGTGTAACCTGGAGTTTTTCCCAGATTTCTTTGGCTGTCTTGCATCTAGACACCTTCCGGTACTCTTCAAAGCTGATAGCACAGTGAAGAAGGTTGATTGCTTTAGCGTTCAGCTCTATCTTCTTCTTGTCATCTTCATTCCATTCAGCTTCTTCTTTCGGAGTCACTACTCCATCAGCACTTGTTTTTGTTGGGATCTTGGGACCACTCACAACGATCTTCCATAAGTTGTAGTCAATGGATTGGATGAAGATCCTTATCCTTTCTTTCCAGTAGGAATAGTTCTTTCCGTTAAAGAAAGGTGGCCGGTTGTTTGACTGGCCTTCAGTGAGGGTGTAGGCAATTGTGGTTGTGCCCAGATTGTTCGCCATTGAATCTTTGCTCCAAGCGGTTAAGCTTGATTCTTGAGACCTTAGCTCTGATACCAATTGAAGGTTGTGGTAGGCTTAGAGAAGGGGGGGTTGAATCTATGCCTTCCTTTTAATTACTGTTGTTACCCTTTTAAAACAGATTTGCAATTCTGATTCTGTTTTAACTTAGCAGCGGAAATTTATGAGACAATTTATTTTTGTCTCATGAATATCAGAAAATAGAACACAGCAGAGAAGAGAAAAGCTAACACCAGCATGTATCCTGGTTCGGTTGCCTTGTGCTATGCAACCTACATCCAGTCTCCTCCACAACTGTGGAAGAATTTCACTATAGTAAACAGTATTACATACACCAATAACACAGGATTGACCCAATCCTTTCACACTCAAGTTCTAACCTAACTTGACATTGGCTATGCTAATACCTAACTATACCTCTTAGTGCTAACCCAACTAAGAAAGGGATACCATTCAGATACTAGATACAAGACACTTAATCAACCTAAAGAAATCAGAAAATAACTCTAGGCTTTTCTCTCAAGTGTATCTCTCAGCCTTTTTCACTCATGGCTTTTTCTCAAGCTTTCTCACAATGCCTTTTCTCTCAAGAAATTACAGAAAGATAAGCTTAGAAAAGTACATTACAATCAGTAAAACATGAAGGAGATTGACTTCATCAACAGCCTCTGTGCTATGCGAAAAACCAGATTAGCAAGCCTCTGATTCAGTTCTTCATACTGGCGGAATGCACCTTTGATTAGGTTACACTGTCCAGTTAGTTGAACTTCTTCAAAGAGCTTTCTCAGAACAAAACCTCTATTCACTGGTTTTCTCTCCTTAGTTTCTGAATGAACATCAAACTTCTTATATCTCCTTGCATGTGGCTGAGTTCATCTTCCAAGGTCAACACCTTGAGCCTTGAGCTTCACCAACCCACAAGCTTTTTTTCCAGTTAATCCCCAAAATGGAAACTTTGGTTCTGACTTCCCTTTGGTGACCGAAAGCCACAGAGCAGTAGAAACAAAATCTTTCAATGGTGAACCTAGATCTGAACCCTTGAGATACTTCTTGGTCCCCAAGAAACAATCTTGACCATTGATGTACAGTAGTGGTGAACAGAGATTACTTTCTTCATTTACCCCAAATTAGGGATTTGCTTGACCGAAGACATTTGACATCATAAACAGATGTTTCCAATGGTAAAACCCCATCTCAGCCATTGAAAACCAACTTGGTTCCCAAGATACACTTGTGACCGTGGATACACAGCAGATTAGAGCAGAGATCAACTTTTCCTTGTAACCCATTTTTGGAATGGCAGAGTGTTGGGAAGAAGAGAAGAAAATAAGATGCATGTAGAAGGAAATGAAAATCACCTTTAACTTCTGACCTCTTCTTGATATAGATTGATGATGGGTGATTAGACTTCTATCATTTGCTTAATCTTCTCTTTCTTGCTTCTTTAGTGAATAGCTTAGGGAAGAAGCTCTCTCTTTCTTTTTCTGAGTTCTGACCAAGAGGGGACATGTTAACGTTGCTTTTGGGTGAGAGCAAGATGGAAGAGTTTGAATGAGAGAGGCAACGAACTGGGCTTGGATTGGATCTTTTTTTTTTTTTTCATTCAGCCCGTTGCCTTGTATTCTTTGTTTCTCTTGGGCTTCGTTTGCATTTTAGCCCACCAGCCTTATATATATGTTTCTCTCATTCACTTGGGCTGCTGCTGCATTATATTTATGTTTGGCCTGCAACATATCATCATAAATAATCAGCAGCATATAATTATAGATAATTAATATTTAATTATTTATTTTGCCCAATAAAATAATGTTTGTCATCACTAATTAATTTAGTTAATTTCTTAACTCAACAATCTCATTTCTGATCAATATATAGAAAATTTAATACACTGGATCGTGGTTAAGTGCAAATATGCAATCCATACACGGTATAATTATTCCCAATAATAACTATAACGGTTTTGTTAAAAAATTAACTAGAAACGTAGTCAACTAGAATTAATTAATTAAAAAATAAAAAATTTGTTATGAAAAAATCTTTTATTATTTAATTTTTTAAATTTTAAAATTAAAAATATAAAAAATTAACTTAAATTGGGTTATGTTATAATTAATTTCTTAGATTTTTATTCTTATTGATTGTTTTATTTTTCGATCTATTCTTAGATTGAAAAGCGATAAGAATCAGAATCTTTGTGTTCAAGGATAATCTCTAAAAAGATAAATATTTGTCTCTTCTTCCTTCCAGCATTTGGAGCAAAGATTTATGTCTCTGATTTCTCTTTTTTTCAGGTTGAATTTTGTAGGTAAAGCACGTGAGATTAACCTCCAAACAAAATTCAAAGTCTTTGGCTTGCTTTAGTTTTCTAGAGTTGTTTCCAAGAGAAGTTCATACGCTAGTTTGGATTGCTTTCTTGTGTTGAATTTTCGGGTTGGGACCTAATAAGATGGTACGCCTTTTAACTTCAAACTTTTCTATTCTAGAATATTTTTAATAGTAGCAATCTTCTTGCTGGTTGATGTCAAGTGGTAATTTTAGAATTTGTTCTGCCTCAAATTGTAAGAAAGTCTGTTTGATTATCTCCTCCGTCCATGTTAATGATTCTTGATCGATGAGGTTTTCCATTATGGCTTCTTGATCAAAATTAGAGCAAGGGCTTCGATTTTGAAACCATTTTCATGAGGAAGCCACGGGTCACCCCAAATTCTTGTTGTTCTGCTCGAACCAATTCTCCACTGCCCTCCTAAATTAAGAACCCACTTAGCAGAACAAATGCTTCTCCAAGTTTAGCTAGGCATGTATCCAATTTCAGACTTCAAAAAAAATTTTCTGTTAAAATATTTAGCCTTTAAGATCCTTGCAGCTAAAGAGTCGGGATTCTTGATGAGTCTCCAACCTTGCTTGGCTAAGAGCACTTGGTTGAAAGCTTCAAAACTTCTAAAGGCTATTCCCCCTTCCTCCTTAGATGCACATAACTTTGACCACTTTATCCAATGAATCTTTCTCTCTCTGTTTTTGCTCTCGGAGTAGAATTTGCTAATGAGGTTTTCGATATGTTGGCAAAGACTCTTGGAAAGTTGAAAAAGTACCCCATAATGTATGAGAGTATGGCTTGGGCAATAGATTTGATGAGCACTTTTTTTTCCACTCTAGAGAGACACTTTTCCTTCCATTCTTTTAACTTCTTTCAAATTCGATCTTGCACAAATTCAAAAATCTGGTTCTTTGACCTACCTATGAAGGTTGGAATTCCCAAGTATTTTGAGTGATTCTTCACTGCCTTTATCTCTAACCATTCTTGTATAAGTTTTTATCTGAGAGGAGGCACATTTCGGCTAAAGGAGAGTTCAGATTTGTCCAAGTTAACTCTTTATCCAGAAGCCAGTTGATAGGATTGAAGGATGTTCTTGATCTCTGTTATGTCTTGGTCTAATGCTCTCGCAAAAATTATGCTATCGTCCGCAAAAAATGGTGAGAGATCTCTGGGACTTGTCTTGTAATCTTGATACCTCGAATAGCCTTTCTTTCTTGAGTTTTTATAAGCAATCCCAAAAATATTTCAACACCAAGGATAAACAGATAAGAGGATAGCGGGTCCCCCTATCTAATACTCCTAGATGGGGTGAACTACTTATATGGTGTCCCGTTTATGAGAATTAAGAAAGAAATTGAGTTAATGCATCTTGCAATTAGTTTTGTCCATCAATCCGGAAAGCCCATGGCCCTGAGAACTAATATCAAAAAATTCCATTTTTGTCTATCATAGGCTTTGGCCATGTCCTTAATCCCATATGACTTTTGCTGTCCGTTTTCTTCTTCCTCATAAAATGAAAAATATCAAAAGCAATCAGCCCATTGTCAGTGATCAATCTCCCAAAAACAAAAGCACTTTGGAAATCGCCTACAATTTCAAGTAGGACTAGCTTTAGTCTATTGGCTATAGTTTTTGTTGCTATCTTGAATATGACATTGCATAAGGAGATTGGCCTGAATTCTCTTGTGTGCTTCGAGTACTTTGTCTTGGAAATTAGGCATATGTGAGTCTTGTTTAGTTATGTTGGGTAACCTCCTTCGTTAATACAATTTAGCACCCAATTGGTTGTGTCTTACCCAACTATATCCCACATTTTTTGGTAGAACAAAGCTGGTAATCCATTCGGACCCGGGACTTTGATGGATGCATCTGGTTTAATGCTCTTTTGACCTCCTTTTGTAAATTTTTTATCCAGCACATTAAACGCCTCTTGTGATACTCGTCCCCTCACTGCATCAGCCATCTGTTCCACATTTTCTGTGCTCTCTGCCCTGAAAAGATTTTTGTAGAAGTCAACAATGATTTCTTTCATCTTTTTCTCCTCTTCAAAAACAATTCCAGCCTCATCGGCGATTCTTTCAATGCGATTTCTCTTTTCTCTTTTGGGCTGTTTTTTTATGGAAAAACTTGGTGTTTTTATCACCGGACTTTAGCCAAGTGGCCTGGGATCTTTGTGCCCACCAAACTTCTTCTTGGCATAGAAGGTCATCTAAATAAGCTTGAATCTCCTTTATTTCCTTCATTGTGTCCTCGATTTGAGTGAGGGTTGTTAACTGCTCTAGTCTTCCTTGTTTCTCATTTATTTTCTTTGGGATTATTCCAAAACTTGCCTCCCCCCATTCGATTAAGACTCTTCCATAATTCTCTATTCTTCCATTGATCTGATTTGAGCTGTTATTCCATGCTCTTTTCACAACATCTTTGCATTCCAGGTTCCCTAGCCACACCTCTTCGAACCTGAAGAGTTTGAGCTTCTTTCTTCTCTTTAATGTCTCTCCTTTTACATCAATGAGAATGGGGCAGTGATCATATTGGTATCTTTGGAGATGCCGCACTACCATTTTTGGGAAGGCTTCTTTCCAGCCTATAGATGCCACTGTTCTGTCCAGTCTTTCTTGAATGTTTGCAGCTCCTGTTTGGTTGTTCTACCACGTAAAGGCATATCCTACAAAACCCAAATCAAGTAATTGATTGATCTGCAAAGTCTCAAAATTTTTTTACCTGAGTGTAAGTGACTGGTAAACCTCCTTGTTTCTCCTTTTGTTCAAGAACCTGATTGAAATTATCGAAGACAAGCCATGGCATGTTTGAGGCTTGTCCAAGGGTGTTCAAAAGATTCCATGACTCATGTTTGTTTGTTGTTTCTGGATTGCCATAAAAGCCCGTGACTCTCCAAATCTGCTCACTCTGTTCTGCTTTAACCTCCATATCTATGTGGTTTAGGGACATGAAAGAAACATTAATCTGTATAAAATTGTCCCACAGATCTGCAAGGCCCCCTGCTCTACTTCCACCTTCCCCGAAACAATCAACTCCTGCAATGTTCATCATTCCTCCTCTGTTTCTTATCCTATTTAATTCATCTACTTTTCTCCTAGTCTCCATTAGCAACACCAGGTGGGAAGCTTGTAATTGGATTCATCATTCCTCCTCTGTTTCTTATCCTATTTAATTCATCTACTTTTCTCCTAGTTTCCATTAGCAACACCAGGTTGGAAGCTTGTAATTTGATTTTAGTCTATGGTGGGAGATGTTGGAATTAATAGGGTTATATATAGTGTGCAGAATTGGGGTGTTGTGGCATAGAAGATTTTGGTAATAAGTAACTACAATTGGGTCCAAGAGGCTGCTATATGTTTCGAGATAGTGTCACCAATTTCTTTGTTTTGCATTATTTTCATGGTGAGAAATTTCAAAAATCATGTCTCATCACGAAACTTCAAGGTGGAAGTTGCGTATTTGGACATTATTTTACTCGCACGTTTTTGTTTGAGAAGACAAACATATCAGAAAATTAAATTATATTAGTCAGATAGAATTTACTAAAATGAATGTCTATCTTTTTCACAAGACAAAGATAAAGGGTAGCGAGTTGCACTTGCTATTGAGTGGTAACAATGCAATATTTAGAGTAATACACTATTACCCTATCTACCTACTACCAACACAAAATACACTTAATTAAAAGATCTAAGATTTACACTGAATGCAAAGGATATCCAGAAGACGAAAAGCACCATCTAACTATATCTCTATACATAGTACTAATCAATTGCAACAAAATCGGCAGCATTTCCTTCAGTCTCAAGCTTCCCAAATAATCTTGCATTTATGTACCTGAAAATTATTAGGGTTTGGAACACTCTTAATCGGAATGGCTAAAGTGACAGGGATAATACTTTTTTTTCCCCGCATGATGAAAATAGCATAGGTACGGTTCAGAAGCAAGAAAACTGCAAACTTTAACTCTTTACTTAAACTGAATTATTATAATTGTAAATTCCGTTAAAAGAAACTATTATCTATAGAGTCATAGAACTTATCTGTTAAGATTAAACAACAAGGAAAAAAAAAACACTGTTTTCTTGAAGTTTGAACTAAGATCTTATCTTTTAGAAGGTAATTCCTTCTAGTTTATATAAAAAGTATTTTTGGAGATTGGATTTATTTACAAGTAGACTAACCTTTATATGAGCTCTTAAAGCCAGGTATAAAACTGAAGTGTATTGGCAGCAAAGTTGGTACATAGGTCATAGATCCCTCTTCAAAAAAACTTGGTTGCATCCATAGAAGTTAGAACCTTGATGCATACTTTTTACTGGGTGCATTAAAGAATGAGCCTTAAAACAAATAACTTTATGAACTGTAGATATAAATGCAAAGAAATATACCTCCCTAAGATATACACATGTCCATCAATACCGCATCATGTTTCTCCACTTGTCCTTCAAATCAACCTGATAAAACCATTGCAGTTGTACTTAATGCTTAAGTCAAGAAAAAAAAGGCAAATCACTTTGGAGCATTGATTACATACTGCTAGTCTATGTTCAAATACATCACTGTAAAAACTTTGAATTGTTTTCCAATTTCCTGCACCAAACCTGTATAAGATAATATGGTTAATAGGAACACAAAACCGCTCATGATGTACAAAATTGTTAACTAAATCAAATAGTTTTCAATTTCATGTATAACTAACATTCAAGACAGTTCACCCTGCTCTTTTCGGTTTGACTAGTTTAGAGCTAACACATACATTTGTACACCAGTTCTTAGTGTCTCCTCTTCCAATGAAGACCATTTTCTTTTCTTCCTTCTTAGCTGCATTCCATTGGGCATGTTTTCTATTGAATCATTCCACTGCAAAGATAAAGAAATAACTAAGATGCCAATCCAAAGATATAAACAAGTACAAACTGAATGCCTAAACCAAGCAGGCAAAATATATATATATATATATATAAACCATCTTGTTGTGTAAAAAACAGTCTTTGATGGTCCACATCTGCAGAACCCAAAGTTCACTGCATCAGATGTTGGTAATCGTCTTAGAGGATAAACTAGCTCCAGGCATAAGCAAACATTTTCTTTCTCATTAAAAAAAGTTACCTTGAACAACATACCACCCTTAAGATTTATGCTCCCAGATTAATGCAGATAATAAAGATATGATTACCTCATAAGTTTGAGAAGTACCATTCGGTTCCATCAAACTGGGTCTTTTATGAGCAGTATTGTTTGGCTCAGTTGAATTGGGACGTTCAGCATTAACTCTACTATGACGAACAGAAGGCGACTTCTTGTGCTCCGCATCTTTAGGTTGATAAGGAATAATAGCCCTGCAAGTATTTGAGTTTGGTACATCTACATCTCTGCTATGGTTTTCCATTGGCTGTTCATGATTTGTTCCTTTCCGTGCAAGTTTAGATCTAACAGCATCAGATATATCCAATGCCTCGGGAAGAGGATCATTGACCAATGCTCGTAGCTCTGAAAAACTTGATTTAAGAGATTCTCGGGCCGTTTTAACTTCTCCACTTAGCACAGTATCATTTTTTCTCCATGATCTTTCTGTCCCCAATTCCTCAGCACTAGACATTTTAACTCCTCTACTGCATCTACGAAATGCAGGCAGCTTGCGTTGAAGTTGAGGATTGCCTCTTGCTAATGAGGACATAACATAGTACACGTGTAAATAACAAAGAATAGGTGTAAGATAGCCAATCATGAACAGCATTATAAATTGCATAATTGTCTCTTGTTTTCAACAATGAGCAAACCCATTCATTTGTTAAAACAAAATTTAAGTTCAAACTGACCCTGATTGAAAATAGTCCTCTGGTAAGTGGTAAGCAAGAGTAAATGAGTAAAAACAGATAACAACATAGTCCCACTTGGTAATAACAACACCGGAAAAGGTAAAAGCATAAATCAAGTAAGGGAAGCATTTGCGCCAATTTACATTTAGTAACTTCATATTTAGGCCAATTCACAAGTTTCTCTTCAATTGGAGAGAGCGAGCGGCTAAATTATCATTTCTAGAGCACTAAATATCTATGCGTATCCTTATTTAAAAAAGCAATAACAAATGAATTAACATAAACATTTTAAAAACTCTTGCAAGAAGGGACACCAAAACTGTACAACAATCAAGC
Source organism: Arachis ipaensis (assembly GCF_059453495.1). Taxonomy (NCBI): domain Eukaryota; kingdom Viridiplantae; phylum Streptophyta; class Magnoliopsida; order Fabales; family Fabaceae; genus Arachis; species Arachis ipaensis. The sequence continues at coordinate 2,984,187 of NC_142436.1, forward strand.
ATTAGCTTACTAGATAGGGTTGGCACTGCCCTGCACGAAAATTCAGTTTCAAATTTGATTTAAGAAAAACTACTTGAACTGCACTCCATATGCCATACCATACACCATTGGGACTTGAAACACTAAAACACATAGCACTATTGTGCATTGTACTGGTACACTAATAACCAAAAGACATAAAATTTGCAAGGAACAGGTCCAAGACAATAAAGAAAAATCATTAACATCAAAATCCACTAAATAGAACAAACCTTTCTTCTCCTTTGCAGGCTCCTGGGTTCCATCAACAGAACCTTCAGCTCTCTTCACCTCCACACCGTCCATGCAACGTGAACCATCATTGTCGTCGTCACCATTGTCATCAACACCATGATCCCTTGCATGTTCAGCACCAGAGGCATTTCTGCAAACACCTGTCGTACACCCTGCCACTCTAGTCTCCGGCACCGGATTCAAAATCACATTCGGCAACTCTTTCCCCTTGCCTTTCGTCTTTCCTTTGTTCTTTGTCATTTCTGCTACCGATTCAAGAAAAGAAGGACCCATTGTTTCCCACACTTCCTGCAGATAAAACCTAACTTCAGTAAACGCGTCGTTTCGGGTATTCAACTCCTTCAACCTATCAGAAACCCTAGTGTCAAAAAGAGCGGCCTCAATGTCGTCCCTCCATCGCGCAATCTCGTCGAAGAACAGCTCGCTCTGGCGCTGCTCCAACTCCTCCACGCGGCCGCGCCAGATACGCGTCACCGCGGATAAGTACTCACCGCTGGTGGTCCCGTCGTAGGAGGCGGCGAGGAATTTGACGGTGCACTCGACGGCGACGGCGCAGTAGGCTCTGCGCATGGAATCGATGATCGGAACGGCGTCGTTTCGGTCAATCGCTTCGATTTGCTCCAGTATCTCGAGAGCGGTTTCGGTGATTGAGGCATTGCAGAGTTGGGATCGGAGGGTGCGGAGGAGTAGGGTTTTCTTAAGTTTGGGATCGGCGCCGGAGAGATTAAGGACCCTAAGGATCTTGGAGACGAGGGAATCGGGGGCGGAACTCCGGAGGTGGAATTCCGCAACCCACCGCGCAATGTCAGGATCCATTGTCTGTTTGGATTCAGTGGAAAACTCAGCAGTCAGCACAACTCGTATGGGAAGATTTGGGGATGAACTGGAAAATTAGGGTTTTTTAATTTTACTTTTTGCTACTAACGAGTGACAGGTGTAAGAATGAAAAAGAGTGGGGTTTGGAATTTGATCCAAAAATTAATAATAATAATAATAATAATAATAATAATAATAATAATAATAATAATAATAATAATAATAAATTTATAAATTTAATGATAATTAATTTTTTTTATGTTAATAATTTTTTATTCTTAAAAATTTTTCATTTTAATATTTGTTTCTTAGTTTAGATAACAATTTTTATTTACTTATTTTTTAAATGATTTTTAATTAAATTTATAAAATATCTATTTTTATATTTATCATTAATTTATTCGATGATTTTAGATAATTTTATTTTTAAAAAGAATTTTAAATATAAAATTTCATTAGAATGACTTGATTTCATTCAAATTAATTCATATCATCTATTAATTTTTTTAATTAAATATGTATGACAATAATAAATATGAAATTAGTCAGTAGATTGTTATTACTAATATGACTATTACTAATCTTTTTGTTTTTACTAATAAATTTTTCAATTGTTTAACTTTTTTTCTGTATTACCTATAGAGAAATATTTTTTTATTTAAATTAAAAATATAATATTTATCAATTTAAATAGACATATAAGTATTTACTAAAATACATTTAGGGTCATATCTCGAATACCGTGGAAGAACCACAAAACGAACATATCTCGGGTCCACTGACTCTATTCTGTGATATGGGACGCGCTGGTCATATCCCGGGTACACCCGAGATATGAACAAGAGAGCATCTCAGATATATTGCATCCGAAATATGCTCATATACTGACATAGACTAGTGCATCCGAGATACGTGTAAGAAAGCAAAACAGGGACATGCAATTTAGGGTTTAAATCTTTTTGTTCCAATGTTGTCACTTTGATATACTGATTGTTATTAAATGTATTTAATGTGTAATGAAGCATAATTTCTGTATAACTATTAATTTTATAATTATATAATTATTAATATTATAGTAGAAATAACTCTTTTATTTAATTAAAAAAAAAAAGAAAAATAAAAATTTTTGGCCCGATGGCCCGGCCCGACCTGCCAGAACCCGCAAATTTGACGGTGCGGGTTTGGCAGATTTTTTTAATTTGCCGAGTACCAAAATCTAGCCTGACCCGCATTTTTTAACAGTTCGGCAGGTCGGTCCGACGGGTTCGACCTGTTTTGCCACCCCTACTTCCAATTGGACCAAATACACCATTCCATGACCCAACACGTATTCCCTCTCCCTTATCTAACACGTCCTCACCTTCATCTTCTCCAGACAGCATCCTTCCTCCTATCACTTCCCCATCGTCACCATCTCTCCCATCACCACCCTCATCTCCTATCCTTTTTTCTCCCTTGTTTTCTGACCAAACTACCTCTCCAGCTACTTGTGCTTTCCCACCAACTCCGATTCCTCATCTTTGTCGGAGCCAACGCCAGTCGCGATCACCTTCTCATCTCTCTGTTTTTTTTTTCAATTCTTCTCTTAATGCTCAAACCTCTCGCTCCTCGAGTTCTAGGTATTCCATTTCATATGTTTTCTCTCTTGATAACTTTTCTCTTTCACATAAAAAATATGTCTTATCTTTGCATTATGAGTATGATCCCAGGAATTTTTAGGAAGCACAAAAGGTCCCTTACTGGCAAAATGCCATGAATGAGGAAATTGTTGCCCTAGCGTTGAACATGACTTGGGAACTGGTGGACTGCCCTCCAAAAGTGCAACCCATTAGCTGCAAATGGGTTTACAAGATTAAACGCCGGCCGGATGGTTCTATTGAGAGATACAAGGCACAACTCGTCGCAAAGGGTTTCACACAAACAGAGGGGGTTGATTTTCTCGAGACTTTCTCACTGATGGTGAAACCTGCAACGATAAGAATTATTCTTGCCTTAGCATCAATGAAGAGATGGTCTATTCATCAATTGGATGTCAATGATGCATTTTTACACGGTAATTTGACCGAAACAGTTTATATGGCACTTTCTCCTGGCATCACTCCATCCCGTCCCAATCAGTGTTGCAAGCTCCTTAAGTCTCTTTATGGGTTGCGACAGTCAAGCAGAATGTGGTATGAGAAACTTTCTTCTCTTCTCCTTTCTTGTGGTTATCAGCAGACAACTTTTGATTATAGTTTGTTTGTCAAAATTCTGGGCAATGAAATATGTATTCTATTAGTTTATGTCGATGATATCATTGTTACTAGAAATTCTGTTGCTGAAATTGCTTCTATTAAGAAGAATTTAGATTGCAATTTTAAGATTAAGGATCTTGGTACACTGAAGTATTTTTTAGACATTGGAGTTGCTCACATTTCAAAGGGTATTTCTCTTTCTCAGCATAAATACTGTCTTGATTTATTAGATGATTAAGGATTACTTTGTGCTAAACATGCTGTTGTCCCTATGGAAAGTACTGTTAAGTTTTACCAAGATAATGGTCCTCTTCTTTCCGATCCTTCTGTTTATCGCCGTCTTGTTAGCCGGTTAATTTATTTGACTACTACTCAATCGCATATTATGTATGCCACCAGCAGCTTAGCTAGTTCATGGCCTTTCCTTCTCAGGCTCATTATAACGCTGCACTACTGGTTCTTCGCTATCTCAAGAATAGTCTAGGCAAAGGGTTATATTTTCCTAGAGACTATACTTTTCAGATTTATGGATTTAGTGATTCTAATTAGGCCCGATGCCCTGATACTCACCGTTCCTTAATTGGCTACTGCTTCTTTTGGGGGATTATTTAGTGTCTTGGAAAACTAAGAAGCAGACCGCTATTGCTCGTTCTTCTACGGAAGCCGAGTATTGTGCTTTGGCTAATACAACTTGTGAGCTTTTATGGATATTAAACTTGCTGCAATTCCTTCACATTACTTGTGGAAGACCACCAATTCTTTTTTGCGATAACCAGAGTGCATTACATATCGCTGCCAACCCGATTTTTCATGAAAGAACCAAACATCTAGAGGTTGATTATCACCTTGTTCGACAAAAAATTCAAGCGGGGATCATGAAATTACTTCTCGTTCCTTCCTCACGGTAATTGGCAGATATTTTTACCAAACTTTTGCCTACTCAACCGCTTCATGCTAATCTTTCCAAGCGGTGGATTCTCGATATATACGATCTTCCAGCTTGCGGAGGCATATTGAATCAATCACCTTCAGAATCCCATGAAGAAGTTTAAAATTTAAAACTCTGTTAGTTTGTTAGCATAGTTTAAAATTTAAAATTCTATTAGTTTGTTTTACTTTTGTGTATATATATAGTTAGTCGTTTTTATCTATTTTTAATTGAATAAGAAATACAGTTATCTTTATGCACAATTTTATTAAAGAGTATTGTTGAGTTTAGTAAAATAAACTGTGATAAAGATGATGACTAAACATTATTGGGTTAATTATCAAATTGTTTGTGATTGGTTTGATTTAGTGTGCAAAAAATAAAACAAGCCCAAAAAGTAAATGATCAAAGCCCACATACACACACAATCTGGCCCTATATCAATTCAGTTGTACCACTACATTCACTCCAATCTTGATCCAAGAAGGCTGGATAGCTGAACTAAGTGAAAGAAACAAAGATAAGTTGGCCCAATCCAAGCCCAATTCAGTGACCACACTTAAACCTATCTTTCTTCATCCTAATCACTAACCAAGCAAGCAATTTAAATTCTAATTAAATCTTCTTTCACTTTCATCGAATACAAACTTTCTCTTTTATCTCTTTCACTCTTCTCACGTCAAATCCCTTAACTAAGAAAGAAGAAAGTGGAAAGATCAGAAGCTAGAGCAAAACGAAGATAAAAAAAAATTGTTTTCGATTTCAAGCAAAAAGAAAAAAGGATTACAACAAAGGGGTAAATCTTATCCGAATAGAGTATCCCAAAAGCTGATTTTTTTTTCATTTGTGAATCACCAAGAAACCGTGAAGAAATCAACTCTGTACAAGCAGCATTCTAAAAAGTATGGAAAAAGTGAAGTCAATGGTGCTCTGTTGGGAATCTATGGTAAAAAAAAAAACTTGGGGGCAAAGCAAAACTCAACGCCTCAAATTCAAGATTCTTGAAGAAAAAGGTTGAGAGAGAAACGTAAGGTTGAAGAAGAAGACAACCCAAGTGTTGAACTTGGTTCAAACCTTGGAAACTTCACTCTTCTATAATAGGGGTGAACGGCCAACGATTGAGCAAGAAAGAAAGAGCACTTGTTTCGGTTTCCATAGTTCATTGAGCTGCTCCTTTTCTTCTCCTTCATGTTTTTTATTTTGTAATTCTTTTTCTCAATTTAGTCTGTCTGAGTTTCATTGGAAAAAGACAAACATGGTGAGTTTTGTAAGAAAAAGCCAATGAATAGAAAAAGATAGTAAGCTAGACTTGGATAAAAAGCCATAGTTATCTTAGAGATTCTTTGTAAGTTTTTATGTTTTGTGTCATGATCCTGAGAGGATTCCGTTACAAGTTGGGTTAGCACTTTATTGTTAAAAGATAGGGTGAGTCCTAGTCAAGTTCAGTTTGGGTTAGAATCTGACTTGTCCCAGATAGGATTAGGGTAGATCTTAGGGAGAATTGGTGTATGTAAACTGTTGAAAAGATAATAAAATTCTATCATTGTTGTGATGGAGACTGGATGTAAGTTACATTGCACTGAGTAACCGAATCAGGATATATCTGTATGTCACTCTCTACCATCTTTATTTTTGGTTATATATATTAGAAGACAAAACTAAAAATGTCTCCTAATTGCTCAACTTAACTACATTTGTTCCAACAAGTGATTGTATTCTGGTTCATCTCGTATTAGGAGACAAAATTCAAAATCTCTTCTGTATTTATCTTAAGAAAGAAAAGTTACAAAAATAAAAAAAAAAATCAAGATTCAATCCCTCTTTTTTTAGCCACTAATTATCATCAAGTATGTCTCCGAAAACTTCAAATCAAGTATAAAGTTGCGTAATTAATTATGATTATTTTATGAACTAGCCCGATAATAACGATAAGACTATTAAGAGAAGTCTCACTAAAGTTGTTTCACATAATCATTTCTTACACGCCTTTGTTTTAAGAGAGAGAAAGATTAAAAAAATTATGGAACTCTTGTAGAATAAATAAAGACGATATATATAAATTAAAGAAGTATAAATAGAAGACTCTAATATTAGTATTTACCAATATAATAATTTTATTATAATATATTTCATATATAGTAACGTATATAAAAGAGAGAAAAAGAGAAGAATGTTTTAGCAATATGAAGAGAGAGAAGAAATTTTATTGATTGTGTTGTGTTTGCTTCATATCACACTCCTATTTATATGCACATAGGAGGTAACATTTTTAACTCTCATTAAATTCATCTCTCTTGAGAATGTGAGCTGCCCATATTAAATGATGGTCATCCACCTCATTTGATCTTATCACAACACTCTTCCTTGGATGACCATTTAGGATTATGCCTCATTAAAACCTTACTAAAGAAAAATCCAATGAAAAAAAACTTTAGTGAAGGAAAAAGAGTACATTATCCTTTGTGATGGGAACTGCCTCGTTAAAAACCTTGTCAAGAAAAACCCAATGGGAAAAAAAAACTTGACCAAGAAAAAAATAGTACAGTCTCCCCCTCTTGTCGACATCATTTAATGTCTCGAAATCGGCACATCCCAATCTCATGTACCAATCTTTCAAAGGAGAATTTTGGGAGTGACTTTGTAAATAAATATGCCAGATTATCACTTGAGCGGATCTGTTGGACATCAATTGTCCCTTGATTTTGAAGATCATGAGTGAAGAAGAATTTGGGAGAAATATGCTTTGTTCTATCACCTTTGATATATTCGCTCTTAAGTTGAGCAATGCATGTTGTATTATCTTCAAACAGGACTATTGGAGCTATCTTATGGTCAAGCAGTCCGCATGATAACAGAATATATTGAATCAAACTCCTGAGCCAAAAACACTCGCGACTTGCTTCATGTATCGCGAGTATTTCAGCATGATTAGAGGAGATTGCTGCTATCATCTGTTTTGTGGACCTCCATGATATAGCTGTACCACCATATGTGAAAAGATATCCTGTTTGAGATCTTTCTTTATGTGAATCAGACAAATATCCTGCATCTGCATAGCCAACTAGTTGTGACTTGGATCCATAGGGATAAAACAATCCCATATCAACCGTTCCATGAAGATATCGAAATATTTGTTTGATTCCACTCCAATGTCTTCTGGTTGGAGAGGAACTATACCTTGCTAATAAATTCATAGCAAATGATATATCGGGTTGTGTATTATTAGCAAGATACATTAGTGTACCAATGACATTAAGATATGGTACTTCAAGACCAAGGATATCTTCATTTTCTTCTTTAGGACGGAATTGATCCTTTTTCACATCCAAAGATCTTACAATCATTTGGGTACTTAATGGATGTGACTTATCTATATAAAATCTTTTCAAGATCTTTTCTATGTATGTTATTTGATGAATAAAGATCTCATTTTTTGTATGTTCGATCTGCAGGTCAAGACAAAATTTAGTCTTTCCAAGATCTTTCATCTCAAACTCTTCTTTTAGAGTTTTAATAATTGTTAGAATCTCTTCAGGAGTTTCAATGATATTTAAATCATCAACATACACAGCAATTATAATGAATCCCGATGCAGATTTCTTTATGAAAATACATGGGCAGATATCATCATTTTTGAATCCGTTTCTAGCCAGATACTCAATAAGACGATTATACCACATTCGTCCAAATTGCTTCAGACCATATAAAGATCTTTACAATTTGACTGAGTATAATCCCTGCGAATATTCATTAGATGGTTTAGATATCTTCAGTCCTTCAGGGACTTTCATATAGATATTCTGATCTAATGAGCTGTATAAATAGGCTGTTACCACATCCATTAAATGCATATGTAGTTTATAATATGCAGATAAACTGACCAAATAACGCAATGTTATCGCATTCACTACAGGAGAATACGTTTTTTCATAATCTATACCGGGCCTTTATGAAAAATATTGTACTACAAATCGAGCTTTGTAGCGTACAACTTCATTTTTTTCATTTCGTTTTCTCACAAATACCCATCGGTATCCAACAGGTTTTACATCTTTCAGTGTACGGACTACAGGTCCAAAGACATCACGTTTTGCAAGTGAGTCTAACTCAGCCTTCATGGCTTCTTTCCATTTTGGCCAATCATTTCTTTGTCGACATTCTTCGATTGATCTTGGCTCAAGATCCTTACTTTCATACATGATATTTAATGCCACATTATATGCAAATATTTCATTGACAATTGTCTTATTTCGGTCCCATTTCTCTCCTGTAAAGACATAATTTATCGAGATCTCATCATTTTCACAATTTTCGGGTACCTGAACGTCTTCTGGCGTTAAAATTATATCAGAATTTTGGACAACTGCAGGTGTCTTTACTATGTCTTTTTCAACAGGAATAGTATTTACCTCTTTTCTCTTTCGAGAATTTTTGTCTTTAGAACCGACAGGCCTGTCACGCTTCTGGCGTGAATTTGCTTCAGTGGTTATTTGTCCGACCGGGACCTCAATTCGAATTGGGGCATTTTCTGCTGGTATATAAGATTTGGTTATCCTCTTTGTATCGAAAAATGCATCAGGCAATTCATTTTCTATTCTTTGCAAATGTATAATCTTTTAAACTTCTAGTTCACATTACCCTGATCGAGGATCTAAATGCATCAACGATGATGCATTCCAATTAAGTTCCTTTTCAGGAAGCTTATTCTCTCCCCCTAATGTTGGAAATGACAATCCGCAAATTTGGCTTTAAATACATCCTCGGTTTGTATCTCAAGATACTTTACTATAGAGGGAGAATCATATCCAACATATATCCCCAATTTTTTTGGGGATCCCATTTTGGTGCGATTAGGTGGTGCAATGAAAACATATATCGCACATCCGAATATTCTTAAATGGGAAACATTTGGCTGCTGGCTAAAAGCTAATTGCATAGGAGAGAATTGATGGTAACTTGTTGGCCTCAAACGAATAAGTGCTGCGGCATGTAAAATAGCATGCCCCCAAACCGAGGTTGGGAGATTTGCTCTCATAAGTAAGGGTCTAGCAATTAATTGGAGGCGTTTAATAAGTGATTCTGCTATCCTATTTTGTGTGTGAACATAAGCTACTAGATGTTCAACACTTATTCCATTAGCCATACAATAAGCATCAAAGGCTTGGGAAGTAAATTCACCAGCATTATCAAGATGAATTGCTTTGATTGGATTTTCTGGAAATTGTGCTTTTAATCGAATAATTTGAGCCAGTAATCTCGCAAACGCCAGGTTGCGAGAAGACAATAAGCATACATGTGACCATCTCAAAGATGCGTCTATCAGGACCATAAAATATCTAAAAGATTCACATGGTAGATGAATAGGTCCACATATATCGCCTTGAATCCTTTCTAGGAATTCAGATGACTCAAACCCAATCTTTACTGGTGATGGCCTTAAAATTAACTTTTCCTGAGAATATGCAGCACACCAAGATTCACTAGTTTTAAGAATCTTCTGTTTCTTTAGTGAATGTCCATGGGAGTTTTCAATAATTCTCTGCATCATGGTTGTTCCCGGATGACCCAATCGGTCGTGCCAAATTATAAATTCATTTGGGCTGGTAAACTTCTGGTTTACAATGGCATGTGATTCAATTGCACTAATTCTAGTATAATACAACCCAAATAAAAGTGAGGGTAACTTTTCTAATATAACCTTTTTATTTAAATAATGAGTTGTGATACATAAATACTCATGATTTTTCTCATTCATGGTCTCAATATGATATCCATTTCGGCGAATATCTTTAAAACTCAACAAGTTTTTTAGAGACTTGGTAGATAATAGTGCATTATTTATTATGAATTTTGTTCCTCCGAAAAACAAAATTATAGCTCTTTCGGAGCCTTCAATCACATTGCTTGAGCCAATAATAGTATTAACATATTCTTCTTTTGGCACAAGATGGATAAAATATATATTACTTTTAAGAATAGTGTGCGAACTTACACTATCCGCAAGGCAAATATCTTCACAATATGTCCTTGCCATTTTTCTTTAAAGACAAATAATAATAATAATAATAATAATAATAATAATAATAATAATAATAATAATAATAATAATAATAATAATAAAATGAGTAAGTGTTCATGCACAGTAAAATTATTCACATGAATACTTAACAAACACAGATATTAAACTATTCCATCATTGATCAAATAGCCAATATTTCCTTTAGAATCCTCAAAGAAATTAGATACATCATAATGAGTGGTGGAATTTTTATCATTTGAAACAAAATTTGTTTCTTTTCCTTTGTCATCCTTTTTCAAAGATGCTTGATAAAGGTCAATTAGGTGCCTTGGGGTACGACAGGTACGCGACCAATAGCCCTTTCCACCACAATGGAAACACTTATCGTCTGTTTATTTATTTTGCCCAGAGTTTCTTTTTTTTTTATCCCACTTCTGGTGAGATCCTCTCTTTTGAACATAATTCATTTTCCTTCCATAATTTTTCTTGTTATTAAAACCTTGCCATTTACCTCTTCTGGGTAATTTGCCGCATTTACTTCAGGAAATGGGCGGCGCCAGCTGGGCGCGCTTCATGATTTTTTAAGAGCAACTCATTGTTGCGTTCAGCAACAAGAAGGCAAGAAATTAACTCAGAATATTTTTTAAATCATTTTTCTCGATACTGTTGCTGCAGGAGCACATTCGAGGCATGGAAGGTCGAAAAAATTTTCTCTAACATATTATTATCAGATATCTTTTTTTCATATAATTTTATTCGTGAGGTGATTCGAAACATTGCCGAATTATATTCATTTATGGATTTAAAATCCTATAGACGCAAGTGCGTCTATTCATACTGGGCTTGAGGAAGTATCACCATTTTTTTTTATGATTGTACCTTTCTTCAAGGTCTTTCCAAAGATCTGCAGGATCTTTTAATGTGAGATATTCATTTTTCAATCATTCGTCAAGATGACAACGAAGAAAAATCATGGCTTTGGCTTTATCCTTTTGGGATGCATTACTTTCAGCCTTAATGGTATCTCAAAGATCCATTAAATTAAGATGGATTTCAGCATTTAATATCCACGATAAATAATATCAAGAGCATTGAATTTAAGATGAGAGAGTTTCGACATAATGAAAATTTGTTACCTGAGTCTTCCTAAAAATTTGATCAGAGTCTCGTGCTGATAACATGTTGTAGAATAAATAAAGACGATATATATAAATTAAAGAAGTATAAATAGAAGACTCTAGTATTAGTATTTACCAATAGGAAAAAGTTTGGTAACCAAAATTTTTCAGCCATAATCAGCCAAAACTTTCTATATTTTACTTCATTTATATCACTTAATAACAGTTTTATTTTTTACTTCACTCTCTTATCATTCTACTTATCACCGTTCTTATCAAATCTGCTAATTAATGATATTAATTAGAAAATCATATCCCTTTTTATTAGGCACTATTGTAATCAATACTTAATATTCCTTTTTATAATTTGATTTATATATATAAAAATACAATAAAAATTAATAATAATTATATTTAAGAACGATAATTATAATATCAATTACATTAAATAATTGCAATTGATTCTTTGTCCGTTATGATATTTATCATCAATTATTTAAACTATATTTTATTATGTAGTTCAAATTCTTTACATATATACTAATAAATCATGATTCAAAATATTTTAATATTTTATTTTTGAAGACATTATACATTTAAATCAACGTATAATTTTTTAAATCACCGTCTTTGATAATTTAAAATTTTATTTCATGTTTTTCAAAGTAAAAATGATTTATTTTAATTCACATATATTTCTAAATTTTACTATAATTAGATTTGAAAAAAAATGTCAAATACCTAAATCAATTTATTCAATTGACAAATTTATTCATAACATCCACAAGTTCATACACATAACATCCATAATTAAATAAGATACACATAACATCCAAAATTTTATATTAATAACATCCATAATTTCATACTCATAACATTCATAATTTCATACATATAATATTTATAATTAACAAATTTTTACAATTAATATTACCAAATTTTAATATTTTTATTTACTATTCATATGTATACTTATTTATTGATTTTAATACGACGAGTTAATAATTATTTTTTAAATTTTATTTTTTAATTTTAATTTTTTTATTTTATAATAGCCTATATGTAAAATATGAGTTGTATACCAGAAGTTGTTAAATTCTCTAATTTAACATCCATATTTTTATACGTATAATATTTATAATTATATATATATAATATCCATAATCAATAAATTGGTGCTAATTTATTATTATTTATTATTTTATTTTGTAGGTTATGAACCAACAATTTTAGATATTTTTAATTTTCAATAAATAAAAATTGATCAAATTTAAAATATTTTATTTTTTATAAAATGTGTTGAGGTGATTTGAGTTTTTTTTAATTAAAAATATAAGAATTTGAAATTTTTATTTGGAAGAAAAAAATTATACAATTATAAATACATGTAATAATAATGAAGGAGAAATTTTCGCAATCTTATTCACATTAAATTTGGAATTAACTTTAGTATAATTAAATAAGGAAAGATAATTAATGATAGAAAGAAATTAATTGCGTCAATTAAATTAGGAGAGTGATTCACATTCTCTTATAAACGCAAATACTATTAGTCATATACTTTTATTTATTATCTATAATATTTTAGTTACGTAGTATTGCCCTTACCAATATAATAATCCCACTATAATATATTTCATATATAGTAACGTATATAAAAGAGAGAAAGAGAGAAGAGTGTTTTAGCAATATGAAGAGAGAGAAGAAATTTTATTGATTGTGTTGCGTTTACTTTATATCACACTCCTATTTATATGCTCATATGAGGTAACATTTTCAACTCTTATTAAATTTATCTCTCTTAAAAATATGAACTGCCCATATTAAATAATGCTCATCCACCTCATTTGATCTTATCACAATAGAAACATGTATTTAAAAGGAATCTACTCAAATGTCTAATTAACTTTTAAATAAAAAATAAATTGTCAAGAAAATAATCTACGTACTAATTATTATTTATTTCTGTTGTGAGTTGTGACTTCACGATTATTATTGTGATGATGATGAGACACGTATTAATTATCATCTAGGGCCTTCATATTTATGAGAAGAACTAATTAAATTTTTTGTTCAATTTTTTTTTACATTTGTTCAATCTATTCGCAAGAGAAGGTTGAAGAGATATTTTCAGTATCATCGCCCCTCACTCTGATGTCCAATCCGATTAAAACTCTTAACTCTACTTGGTCTTATTCTCTTATTTTACAATTTTGTTATACAATAATAAACATTAATCTTTTTTTCAATATTTTAAAAAATAAAAATATTAAAAATGGATAAGTTAAGCCAGCAAAAAATATGACTGGTTTATAAATTGGCCATTTGACTCGATTCGAATAACTCGTGAATTAAATGGGCAAGAGTCGGCTCATTTGACCCTTTTTTTTTAAAAAAAAAATATAAACTATGTAAAATGTAATATAATTTTTTAATATACAAAAAAAAATATATCATGTATCAAAAAAATAATATAAAGATATATAAATGTATAATACAACTTCTTGACTTGTATGGATATTAATTAATAAAAATATTAAAATTATCTAATTTTTTTCTTATTTTAGTTTAACAAGCAATACGAGTGAACTCGTTTAATTAACTTATCAGCTTGGACGAGTCAACTTAGTATTTAACTATTTATTGGTTTGTTTAAAAAAGAGTCAACTATTTTTTAATTTTAACTCGCCACTCATGATAAATTTACTCAAATTCGCGGGTTTGTCCATTTGACAACTCTACTTCTTTCCCTTCAATTTCTGAGTTCCATACGTTAATTTTTAATTTTTGTCACCCTTTCACCCGGTAATAATTCATTTCTTACATGATTACATCATTTCCTCATCTCATTTGAATAGCAAAGCGCCACTATAATAAACTAATTCACTCTTTTATTGTAAGGTATAAGCCATATAATTGTAATTCAGTTTTTTGTTTGTTTAGTTTTTAATAATTATTTCTCTCGCATAGTCATTGTAAGTTGCAACCAATATAACCTTGGAAAGATGGATAAAATTCTTGCATGGAACGATTAATTATTATTGATCAACATAGAGATTATTGCTCTTTGAATCGTTTATGTAAGATCCATACACTTTATTTCATATATCTCTATACATAGTACTAATCAGTTGCAACAAAATTGGCAGCATTTCTTTCTGTCTCAAGCTTCCCACATAATCTTGGATTTATGTACCTGAAATTTATTAGGGTTTGGAACACTCTTAATCGGAATGGTTAAAGTGACAGGGATAATACTTTTTTTTCCCCGGCATGATGAAAATAGCATAGGTACGGTTCGGCAGCAAGAAAACTGCAAACTTATCTCTTTACTTCAACTGAATTATTATAATTGTAAATTCCGTTAAAAGAAACTATTATCTATATAGCCATAGAACTTATCTGTTAAGATTAAACAAAAAAAAAAAAAAAAACATTGTTTTCTTGAAGTTTGACCTAAGATCTTATCTTTTAGAAGGTAATTCCTTCTAGTTTATATATATAAAAAGTATTTTTGGAGATTGGATTTATTTACAAGTAGACTAACCTTTAGACGAGCTCTTAAAGCCAGGTATAAAACTGAAGTGTATTGGCAGCAAAGTTGGTACTTAGGTCATAGATCCCTCTTCAGAAAAACTTGGTTGCATCCATAGAAGTTAGAGCCTGCTAACAGAATTGTCATCACCCCAAGCATGACAAGTTTTGGAAGATTGGAAAATGTTTTGACGCTGTTGAGAGCAGAGGAGGCAAAGGAAGAATAGAATACTTCTACAACTTATTTAAGGTTCTTGATGCATACTTTTTACTGGGTGCATCCGTGCATTAAAGAATGAGCCTTAAAACAAATAACTTTATGAACTGCAGATATAAAAGCAAAGAAACATACCTCCCTAAGATATACACATGTCCATCACTACCGCATCATGTTTCTCCACTTGTCCTTCAAATCAACCTGATAAAACCATTGCAGTTGTACTTAATGCTTAAGTCAAGAAAAAAAAAGGCAAATCACTTTGGAGCATTGATTACATACTGCTTGTCTATGTTCAAATACATTACTGTAAAAACTTTGAATTGTTTTCCAATTTCCTGCACCAAACCTGTATAAGATAATATGGTTAATAGGAAAACAAAACCGCTCATGATGTACAAAACTGTTGACTAAATCAAATAGTTTTCAATTTCATGTATAACTAACATTCAAGACAGTTCACCCTGCTCTTTTTGGTTTGACTAGTTTAGAGCTAACACATACATTTGTACACCAGTCCTTAGTGTCTCCTCTTCTAATGAAGACCATTTTCTATTCTTCCTTCTTGGCTGCATTCCATCGGGCATGTTTTCTATTGAATCATTCCACTGCAAAGATAAAGAAATAACTAAGATGCCAATGCAAATATATAAACAAGTACAAACTGAATGCCTAAACCAAGCAGGCAAAAAAATATTATATATATATAAAGCATCTTGTTGTGTAAAAAACAGTCTTTGATAGTCCACATCTGCAGAACCCAAAGTTCACTGCATCAGATGTTGGTAATCCTCTTAGAGGATAAACTAGCTCCAGGCGTAAGCAAACATTTTCTTTCTCATTAAAAAAAAGTTACTTTGAATAAGATACCACCCTTATGATCTATGCTCTTAGTTTAATGCAGATAACAAAGACATGATTACCTCATAAGTTTGAGAAGTACCACTCGGCTCCATCAATTTGGGTCTTTTATGAGCAGTTTTGTTCAGCTCAATTGAATTGGGACGTTCAGCTTTAACTCTACTATGATGAACAGAAGGCGACTTCTTGTGCTCGGCATCTTTAGGTTGATAAGGAAAAATAGTCCTGCAAGTATTTGAGTTTCGTACATCTACATCTCCGCTATGGTTTTCCATTGGCTGTTCATGATTTGTGCCTTTCCGTGCAAGTTTAGATCTATCATGATTTGTATCATTTTTTCTCCATGATCTTTCTGTCCCCAATTCCTCAGCAGTAGACATTTTAACTCCTCTACTGCATCTACGAAATGCAGGCGGCTTGCGTTGAAGTTGAGGACTGCCTCTTGCTAATGAAGACATAACATAGTACACGTGTAAATAACAAAGAAAAGGTGTAAGATAGCCAATCATGAACAGCGTTATAAATTGCATAATTGTCTCTTGTTTTCAACAATGAGCAAACCCATTCATTTGTTAAAACAAAATTTAAGTTCAAATTGACCCTGATTGAAAATAGTCCTCTGGTAAGTGGTAAGCAAGAGTAAATGAGTAAAAACAGATAACAACATAGTCCCACTTGGTAATAACAACACCGGAAAAGGTAAAAGCATAAACCAAGTAAGGGAAGCATTTGCGCCAATTCACATTTAGTAACTTCATATTTAGGCCAATTCACAAGTTTCTCTTCAATTGGAGAGAGCGAGTGGCTAAATTATCATTTCTAGAGCACTAAATATCTATGTGTATCCTTATTTAAACAAGCAATAACAGACGAATTAACATAAACATTTTAAAAACTCTTGCAAGAAGGGACACCAAAACTGTACATCAATCGAGCTTTAGCTTACTAGATAGGGTTGGCACTGCCCTACACGAAAATTCAGTCTCACAATTGACCTAAGAAAAACTACTTGAACTGCACTCCATATGCCATACCATAGACCATTAGGACTTGAAACAATAAAACACATAGCACTATTGTGCATTGTACTTGTACACTAATAACCAAAACACAAAAAATTTGCAAGGAACAGGTCCAAGACAATTAAAGAAAAATCATTAACATCAAAATCCGCTAAATAGAACAAACCTTTCTTCTTCTTTGCATGCTCCTGGGTTCCATCAACAGAACCTTCAGCTCTCTTCACCTCAACACCGTCCATGCAACGTGAACCATCATTGTCTCCGTCACCATTGTCATCAACACCATGATCCCTTGCCTGTTCAGCACCAGAGGCATTTCTGCAAACACCTGTGGTACACCCTGCCACTATAGTCTCCGGCACCGGATTCAAAATCACATTCGGCAATCCTTTCCCCTTGCCCTTCGTCTTTACCTTGTTCTTTGTCATTTCTGCTACCGATTCAAGAAAAGAAGGACCCATTGTTTCCCACACTTCCTGCAGATAAAACCTAACTTCAGTAAACGCGTCGTTTCGGGTATTCAACTCCTTCAACCTATCAGAAACTCTAGTGTCAAAAAGTGCGGCCTCAATGTCGTCCCTCCATCGCGCAGTCTCGTCGAAGAACAGCTCGCTCTGGCGCTGCTCCAACTCCTCCACGCGGCCGCGCCAGATACGCGTCACCGCGGATAAGTACTTACCGCTGGTGGTGCCGTCGTCGGAGGCGGCGAGGTACTTGACGGTGCACTCGACGGCGACGGCGCAGTAGGCTCTGCGCATGGAATCGATGATCGGAACGGCGTCGTTTCGGTCAATCGCTTCGATTTGCTCCAGTATCTCGAGAGCGGTTTCGGTGATTGAGGCATTGCAGAGTTGGGATCGGAGGGTGCGGAGGTGTAGGGTTTTCTTAAGGTTGGGATCGGCGCCGGAGAGATTAAGGACCTTAAGGATCTTGGAGACGAGGGAGTCGGGGGCGGAACTCCGGAGGTGGAATTCCGCAACCCACCGCGCAATGTCAGGGTCCATTGTCTGTTTGGATTCAGTGGAAAACTCAGCGCAACTCGTACGCGAAGATTTGGGGAAGAACTTGAAAATTAGGGTTTTTTTAATTTTACTTTTTGCTACTATCGAGGAACAAGTGTGTAAGCATGAAAAAGAGTGGGGTTTGGAATTTGATACCAAAATAATAATAATAATAATAATAATAATAATAATAATAATAATAATTGGAATTTGATACCAGTTTAATATTTGTTTCTTGGTTTAGATAAAATTTTTTATTTACTTATTTTTGAAATGATTTTTAATTAAATTTAAAAATATCTATTTTTATTTTTATCATTAATTTATTCGATGATTTTAGATAATTTTATTTCTAAATATAATTTTTCAAATATAAAATTTCATTAGAATGACTTGATTTCATCCAAATTAATACATATCATCTATTAATTTCTCTTTTTTTTTATCAAATATGTGTGCCAACAATAAATATGAAATTAGTCAAAAATAGATTGTTATTACTAATATGACTATTACTAATTTTTTGTTTTTAATAATAAATTTTTTAACTGTTTAACTTTTTTTTTCTGTATTACCTATAGAGAAAAGGTTTTTTTATTTAAATTAAAAAATATAATATTTATCAATTTAAATAAACTAATAAGTATTTATCAAAATACATTTAGGGTTATATTTCGGATACAGTGAGAGAAACCACAAAACAAACATATTTCGGGTGCACTGATCCCGTTCTGTGATATAGGACGCGCTGGTTATATCCTGAGTGTACCCGAGATATATTCATATTCTAACATACCAGTGCATCTGAGATACGTGCAAGGAAGCAAAACAGAGACATGCAGTTTAGGGTTTAGGTCTTTTTATTCCAATGTTGTCACTTTGATGTACTAATTATTATTAAATTTGTTTAATGTGTAATGAAGCATAATTTATGTATAACTACTACCTTCGATTGTTATGGGACCATTTTTCATCTACAACATTACAATATTTTCATAAAAAAAGCATTGGATCTTTACTATATTTCGGATGCACTGGTCCATGTCAGAAATTGAGCATATCTCGAATGCAGTATATTCGAAATGCTCTGTTGTTCATATCTCGAGTGCACTCGGAATATGACCAGCACGTCCCATATCACAGAACGGGGTCATTGCACCCGAGATATATTCATTTTGAGGTTTCTCCCACTGTATCCGAGATATGACTCTAAATATATTTTAATAAATACTTATACGTTTATTTAAATCTGTAAATATTATATTTTTTTAATTTAAATAAAAAAAAATCTATAGAGAAAGTCTAGAAAACCAGCACTTTTATTAAAATTTAGCCAACACTTAACCAACAAAAGAAAAATGAATAATCCTATATCATTGGATAAAATCTCACACCATTAAAAACAACATTAATAACTAATTAATAACTACAAATTACAAAACTTGTAGATCCCTAACACTCCTCTTATCTAAAATAAGTCTCTATATTTATACCCAATCTAACGAGATGATGACAGATTTGTCAAAGTTGATATTAAATCCTGAAATCATTTGAAAACACTTAATGGTTCTTTTATAACTCTTTGACATTTGGAAATTTGACAGACATGCAAAATTTGTAGGTAAGTTAATGAAATTTTTTATTCTTTTTCTTGCTAATCTTTAACTCTCGCACCAATCGTAGTTGTATTGCTTTTGTCATCAGTTTTTTAAGTAATTTAGCAACTAGGACAAAGAAAAAATGTGAAATTAAATCGTTTTGTCTTAGTCCACATAGCATTTGAAATATCTTAGACAGTGAGTCATCTACCACAATTAACATGCTTGTTTTCTCAAAAAATCATCGTATCAATTTTCTCTAAACCTGTCCAAATTCAATCCTGCAAAGCATATAGTGAACAAACTTTCATCTCACTAATTCGTATGCCTTTTCGAAGTCTAATTTTATCACGACATTAATTTTATTAGTTTTCTTAATTCAAATTACTATATCACATGTTATTAATGCACTATCTAGTGACTAGTATTGCTTATTTTGAACAAATGCCATTAGTTTTTCACCTACCAACCTTCTCACAATCGTTATTTTAGATAACACCTTATATATGCTTTCGATCTTGTTATTTTAGGCCTCGTATCTTTTATATTGTTTATTGTTTCTCTTCCCGGCTTCATTGCTAGAGTCACCTAAATCATGTTAATCACTTTTTGCCATTCTGTTTTACAAAGAAATTAAATTTCCAACCATATGATCAATAAGTTCTGCTCCCACTGTCTCCCAAATCTTTTTCATAAATCCCATATTGTTACCATCCAATTCTAGAACTCTTGTAGATTCACATGACCATATTCCTTCTTTGATCTCTCTAGCATTTAGTATTATCTCCAATCGATTTGTTTGTTCTTTAAATATCTTCGATACCATTCCATCTTAGAAGAACATCTTGTCTTATATCTTTTTTACTACAGGTCTTTAAACACTACAAGAAAAAGGCTGAGTGCCGTCGTATTTAACATCGCAGAGTAGCGACAGATTTACCGTCAGATTTACCGGCGATAACCACGTCAAATTTGTAAGGTTACGTAATTACCGGTAGATTTTGTTTTCCGACAATAAATCTGCCGATAATATTTGGAGGAAAAATAAATTAGACTGACACATCCTTTACTGTCGAGTTTACCATCGAAAAAATTCGACAGTAACTCAATTTCACCTCTTCCCTTATTTCTTGCTTTGTTCTTCATTACAGGTTCTTGAGCAACTCTTTTTCAATTCCTTTAATTTTAGTTTAATTTAGTTTAGGTTTGAGTTGAATTTCAATTTTAATTTTGAATCAGTTTCAAAGTTAGTTCAGTTTAGTTTTCTAATCTTAGTGGATTTAGGTTGATTAATTTAGGTTAGATTCAATACGTTAGGTTTTGAATTGTTGAAATGTTTGGAATTCTCTAATTTTGTTATTTTCTACGTTGATAACTGTTTTGCTGAGAAATTATTGCTGAAATTGTTCGCTAATTGTTTAATTTTAGTTTAATTTAATTTAGTTTTGATTAGAATTTCAATTTTAATTTTGAATCAGTTTCAAAGTTGGTTCAGTTTGGTTTTCTAATCTTAGTGGATTTAGGTTGATTAAGTAAGGTTAGATTTAATACATTAGATTTTGAATTGTTGAAGCGTTTGAAATTGTCTAATTGTATTAATTGCTGCGTTGATGACTTTTTGCTGAGAAATTATTGCTAAGATTATTTAATAATTGTTTAATTTTAGTTTAATTTATTTTAGCTTTGATTAGAATTTCAATTTTAATTTTGAATCAATTTCAAAATTAGTTCAGTTTAATTTTCTAATCTTAGTGGATTTAGGTTTATTAAATTATGTTAGATTCAATACATTAGGTTTTGATTTGTTGAAGCGTTTGAAATTGTCTAATTGTATTAATTGTTGCATTGGTGACGGTTTTACTAAGAAATTGTTGCTAAGAATTGTTTGATAATTGTTTAATTTTAGTTTAATTTAATTTTGGTTTGATTAGAATTTCAATTTTAATTTTGAATCAGTTTCAAAGTTAGTTTAGTTTAGTTTTCTAATCTTAGTGATTTTAGGTTTGATTAAGTTAGGTTAGATTCAATACATTAGGTTTTGAATTGTTGAAGTGTTTGGAATTGTCTAATTGTGTTAATTGCTGCGTTGATAATTGTTTTGCTGAAATTGTTTGATAATTTGATATTTGCATACATGCTGACAAGTAGAGGTGCTGCGGATCAGGCTGCTAGTCGCGGTCGTAGCCGTGGTCGAGGTAGAGGAAGGGTTTCTTCCAGTACCCCCAGGACTTCTGGATCCTCTCCCTCTACTCCAACCACCCCGGTGATGCCACAGGTTGTGAGTTTAGCGGACTAGCCATTCATCATGGTCCCTAACTCCAACTATGTGCCTTCGTCTATGGCGACGAAGCTACCTCCTGCCGCTCAGCAGCCCGCATCCACATCGACGTTGCCTCTAGCGATGGATGCCACGGCCCCGGAGTCCAGCCATGCATGTGAGGCAGCAACTGATGCCCCTCCATCACCTCCCATCGTACAGTTGAAGATTTGGCCTGATGGCGGCACGGGGTAAGTATCATATTGAGTCTCGTGTATTTTCTGTTTATGATTATTGCTAAAAGTGCCTGAAAATTGATTCTAATTTAGTGGATTTAGGTTTGAATACTGGTTAGTATTTTTATGTTATGATTAAATTTGTTGCTGAAATTTAGTGAAAATTGATTCCTATCTAGTGAATTTAGGTTGATTTGGTTTTCTGGTTATTGTTTTAATTTTCAATAATTATGGTTGTTTCTAAAAGTTCATGAAAATTGTTCCTATTTAGCGAATTTAGTTTGCTTTGGTTGGATGTTTAGTGTTTTTAAGTTTCAATGATTATGATTAACTTTGTTGTTGAAATTTAGTGAAAATTGATTCATGTCTAGTGGATTTAGGTTGATTTGATTGTCTGGTTGTTGTTTTAAGTTTCAATGATTATGGTTGTTGCTGAAAGTTTCTAAAAATTGATTCTTGTTTAGTGAATTTAGGTTGATTTGGTTGGCTGATTAGTGTTTCTTAAGTTTCAATTATTATGATTAACTTTGTTGCTAAAATTTAGTGAAAATTGATTCATGTCTAGTAGATTTAGGTTGATTTGGCTGGTTATTGTTTTAAGTTTCAATGATTATGATTCCTATTTAGTAGATTTAGGTTGATTATTCTTGTTTGTGGGTTGTTAGGTTTGCACCAAACAACGTGTGTAATTAGGGCATGACCAATGTCATCAAGCTGATGTACAACCATTCCTGGCCCAGCTACATGAAGATTCCCGCTGAGACCAGGAAGCGATGGTTTCAGAAATGGGCGGTAATTACTCTTTTATTTTAGTTTCAAACATTTTTAGCTAATTTATATTTTCTATCTTGCTTAAATAATTTTAAAGTTTCTTTGTTGCAGCTGCACTTTAGGTGGGATGCTGAGCACGACCTTACCATCAGGAAGATATTCAACTATAGAATGGGTCGACGGCTCCAGCAGATGCTGGATGATTTTCGTCAGGGATGGGACCACCGAACGACCTGGCTTAGACCAGACATATAGAAGGCTCTGTTTGTTTATTGGAAAACCGATAAGGGGTTTAGGCATCAGCGTCTCACCAACAAAGCTAACAGAGCCTCGGTCAGGTCGTCCAAGTATACTAGTAACTCAGCGACCTTCATGAAGACCAAGGCCAGGCTGGTATGTGAAGTGACTTTAATTTTGTTAATAACTTAGTTATATTCTCCTGCATGTCATTACTAGGCATCCTAATCATATTGTTTCAATATAACATGTGTAGTCGAAGTCGTTGGATCGGGAGGCGACGTTGGCAGAGACATTCAAGTACACCTACACGCTGAAGAAGAACAAAGAAACATTTGCTGATCAGCGATCTCACGACCATTATGTGAGTAAACATACATCTAATTATCTTTCGCTATAAAATTATTAGAGATTAAATGTATATCTGTCGTATTAATCACAATAACTTGTGTTACTTACACAAGAGTCCTACACACAGAGACTAGAGGCCGCGACTCAGTAGTCTCAGAAACGTAGGGAGGACGCCACTGATGGCTCTGCAGCTTCAATCGTCGATCCTGATGTCGTTTGGCACGAGATCGCCTCAGCGCCATACAAGAACCGCGTATGCGGGATGAGGTCGTTCTTCGCCAGTAGCCATCACACATCCATGTTGAGGCCGTCGTCAGGCTCCACCACCAGTTGAGCTGTCGAGCCCGAGGAAGGCGTGGATTTGAGGCTACAGGTGCAGGAGCTCCAACACATCCTTTAGCAGCATGCTCGGGAGCTTAATAATTATCTGGAGAGGTATCAGGAGATCCTCAACCGCGTGACATCTACGGATGAGCTCAGGCTGGAGTGGAGGGAGTCGTTGGAGCGGATGCAACATATGGAGGCTCAGATGGAGGTGTACCAAGCTAAGATGCGCACCGCTTTTATCGACCTTACTGGTGGCAGCACCGCTACTGGTGGCAGCGGTCCTGCTAGTGGCAGACGGACATCACCGCCTTCTACACCACCGACTTAGGTTCATGGGACCAACAACGACGACTACCTAGATCTGTAGTTATTAGTTTTTCGTTTTATTGTTTCATTTTATTATTTGATGTACTTGACTTTTAATTTAGTTGAATATTGTATTATTTATTTTAAATAACAGTTTTTCATTATTTATGAATGGACAACTAACTGTGCGAAAAAAATTAAATTTAAAATTGACCATTTATTTTAAATTGAAAAAAATTGACATTACTGTCGGAATTACTGTAGGAATAATCCGATGGTAATAGTGTGCGAAACAACATTTTTTGGCGCCAACAATACCTTCAGAAAAATCTGCCGGTAACTAATTGGTTTTCTAAGCTGACAATCCATCGCAAAATCCGACGGTAATTACCGTCGAACGAAAAAAATTCATGGGTAAACATTTGTCAGCGAGGTTTATACCGTCTGATTGTTTTCGACGGTAAATTCGATGATAATTAAATTATCATTGGATTTTATTCGTTTTTCCGATGATAAATCAGATAGTACTCAGCGTTTTCTTGTAGTGAAAATTACTCATAGAAATTTGCTTCATTTTTCTTGGTTTTCTAACATTTCTTCCTCTCACTGGCACTACCTGAATCTAGCTTCTTCTGCTTTTATCTAATTGTTGGATTCACATGAAATTACTTTGTGTTTTTGTCGACATTTTTAATGCATTTATTCCTTGATTGTTGCTTTTACTATTTTACTCTTCTTTCATGTCATACTTCAATATTGACTAGTGAGTATTCAACACTACTCATCTACTCATATTCTCTTCTTGATTGGCTCTATTCTCCATGCATTCCTATATTTCATAATTTTCTCTTCAAAATACTTTATCTTTTCTTTAATTTCTCAAACTTTTATATATTCTATTTTTCCAATGTTTTTCTTTTCCATATTTTTCAATATTTCAACAATCAAATTCCCTTTTATATTCATACATTCCTTATCAAACATCTTTTTTAAATTATGGGTGGGAGAACCAAACATCTAGAACCTTGAATGGTTTGGGACCCCGATCAACCTTCTTCTCTTCAAGTATAAGTGGTACACGATATATTTTGAGTATTACACTACTTCAACCTTTAAACTTGAAAATCTTCCCCAATTTGGATAGATATAGAATGTATCAATTTTGTTGGCACACATTCTACTTCTCCATGTAAATTTTCTACCACTTAATAGTATATTCATTACTTCCGTCCCCTTCATCTATTGTTTATTTAAACTATTGCATTCCTCTCTTACTAACACTCCTACTACTTCTTTCATTAGGATTGATAAACTCATCAAAATCCCCAAATATAATAGCAACAACATCAATTTAATTCTTCACTTTCCAAAAGAAAAAAAAAGTAAGAACGAAAAAAATAAACAAGTAAAACCAACAACATCAATCGAACCTTGGCCAACTAGCCAGTCAATCTCAGTTAAACCTCGACCAACTATTTGGCTAACTCCCAAATGATCCCAACTATCAACTAGATGATCCCAAGTAACTGCCCAACCAACGTAGGTGACAAACACTAAACCGATGGACAAGGCTGGTCAACCATTGGATGACCTCGAACGATCCCGATAGTTTAGTAGTGACCAGCAAAACTTCTATAGTGGCGGTAGATTATGTAATATATTAGAGAATAGAGAATAAAAATGTAAAATTCTACGGTTAAATCAATTCAATTCTCATTTATTTACAATGCAAATATAAAAAATTGATTTCCAAAACAATACAATGTTCATAACATTTATTCAAAAAAATGTGATAGAAAATAGTTTGTGCAAGCAAAAACGTAAAATTTACACAATTGACACAAAAAAAAAACACCAAAAATTCTACTAAAGAAATATATAAAGTATAATAGAGTTATAAAATCGGATAATCACTCTATGTTAACTAAATTTCTGATACAGAGATACAAATTAAAATGGTAACTTATGACACTCCACTCAAAATCAAGTCTCAATTATATCAAAAATACTAAATTAAATGGTGTAAATACTAAATACACAACCCAAAGACAAAAAGAATATCCAAAAATACAAAATCAACCATATCTAACCAAAAGAATAACTAATGATTTTATACACAAAACAAATATAAAAATATAAAAAATATCTAATAATTTGTTCTTTAACACTCACTAACTGACTTATAAACCTTAATAAAATGATATATAAATTTGAGATCAAACTACCTCTTTATATTATTTTCGTGTACGCAAAAAGACATTCAACTATGCAACTTGTAAACAAGTTGTATATTACTTGTCATAATTATCATAATATAAGAATTAGTCAATATTTTTAATTATATTATAATATGATTCTTGTATGTGATTTTACTGTATTTTTCAATAATTAAGATTATCATCATTGCAACTTAATATTTATTTAATTTAATTTATGCACATTCATTTTCATCGTATTGACAAATCAAAATTGATTTTGATTTCTTCACAAATTATGCTTACAAAGACACTCTAGGGTGAGAAGTTAGTTCATCTTTCTAGAAATGGAATGAATTTTCTTAGAAAACATTAAAAAAAAAGAGAAAAAAGTGATAAAAGAGAATTACTTTCCAAAAAGGGAAAACTACAAAATATAATCAACGAACATAACAACATTAGTTGTTTCTGATTCAAAGTCTACACCAATACACCTTATTGACTTGTATTGTAAAGCTTTAAAATGTTAGGGAAATAAAAAAAAATAGGTATAATTTATTTTATTTAATTTAGCATTTAATAATTGTTAATAATTAATGAATGCTAAATAAGGTAAAATCTGGTTATTTTTTACTGGGACACTCTACTATACAGATTAAAGTGGTATAGAGAGAGAAAATAAATTTCTTTTATAATTATTTTTTATTATTTTATTACTATTTAAAGTGTGGATGCTATTTTTTTTAATCTCTCTTTCATCCCATAAAAAAAACTGTAAACTTACATCTTTACCATATAATTTACTTTTTTTACTAATATTTTTTTGTTACTAAACATTTCCGTTTATTTTATTTGTTACGAAACATTAAAAGATTTAGATTCCAGATATCCTCCCCATATGGCAATGCATTTAAACAAAATCTATTTTAAATTCTCTCTCATTAAATCAGGAATTTTTGTACAATGGCAACAATGCACATACATGCTACCTAAGATATTCAATTGTATGCATATCAAAAATTTATCCTATATAAACATCCTAAATAGAGCAACAGAAATTGAGTCACAATAAAAATCAATAACTTTTCATTCTTGATTTTCCATCTTTCTTATCACCATACCATCACTATGGCTAGAAAGAAAGTGGAGTTCAAATACATAGCAAATGACTCAAAGAGGAAGGCAACACAAAAAAAACGGAAAAGTGGTCTGACAAAAAAGGTTGATGAGATTAGCACTCTTTGCGGAGTTGATGCGTGTGCTATAATTTATACCCCTGATGAACCACGGCCAGAGGTATGGCCGTCGCCATTAGAGGTGAACCGAGTGATCTCTAGATTTAAGGAAATGCCTGAATTAGATCAAAGTAAGAAAATGATGTCTCAAGAGAGCTTCTTGAGACAAAGGATCCAGAAAGGCCAAGATCAACTAAAGAAACTAAAAAATGAGAATAGAAAGAAAGAGATGAACAATCTCATGTTTCAATCCTTAGGTGGCTACCAATCCCTTGACAATGCCACCATGATTGATCTCAATGATCTTGCATGGATCATTGATCAAAATATCAAGGAGGTCAACAAGCAAATTAGCAAGCTTCAAGGGCAAGAAGGGACTAGTAGTAATAATAATAGAGTAGCAACCATCAATGAAGAGCAAGCTCAAGTGGACAATATCATCAACGATGGTGTGTTTTCATTTGTGGATGCTGCTAATAATTTCCAAAATGATTATCGCCCAACTCCATTTAATCCTTGAAAAACAAACAAACCAACCAACCATGCTTAGTGGGGTGTGCAATGATGAGTTTGTCCCATGTTGTTTGATTTAATGTTATGTTTGTCATTATTATTATTATTAGATGTGTCTTTCTTACACCATCATAGTTTAGTAGCTTTGAATTTTTTATGCATGTTTTATTTTTCGTTTGCACAACCCAAGTGTACTTTTTTCTTATGAAATGTATTGGTGATAAGAAGAATTATCATTTGTGAGGTATTCGATGAAGTTCTATTAGTGTTCTTGGATCTTTTTATTTGATGTACATTTTCTTCATTTTCCTGTTTTGGAACTTTAATGAGTGCATAAGTATTTAAAAAAATCATTTTAATCAAGTTGAATTGGTCTAATGGTTAGCTCACTAGTCCTTTTAAATAAGTATTAGGGATTTGAATCTCATCTTATACATGCAGCAATCTATTAGCCAGCGACAAACACTTAAATGAAACTTTGATCCATGACGAATTAGTTTTTAGTCTACCGTCTTAAAGAAATGCCGTAGAAAACCGGAAAAAAAAAAGACACCCTAGGATGAGAGGTAAGTTCATCTTTCTAGAAATGGAGTGAATTTTCTTAGAAAACATAAAAAAATAGGAAAAAAGTAATAAAAGATAATTACTTTCCAAAAAGGGAAAACTACAAATTAATCATAACAATATTAGTTGTTTTTTACTCAAAGTCTACACCAGTACACCTTATTGACTTGTATTGTAAAGCTTTAAAAGTTTAGAGTAAATTACCAATTTCACCCTCGAATTATGAGAACGCTGATAAAAATAACCTCCAGTTTTATTAACGATAAAAATACACCTAAAATATTAGAAAACACTACAAAATACCCGGCCATAAATAAAAATCTATTCCGTTAACAGAGTTGGCTGAGCTGTCAAACGGAGTCCGTTACACCCTTTCTTCTGCTTCTCCTTCATTCTTCCTCACTTCCTCCCTCCCCAAAGCAACTACAACAACAATAAACAACATCTCAGTCACTCGTTTCCCTCCCCTAAACCTCCAAAAAGCCGCTACAAGCTTCAACAACAACAACATATCTCAATCACCCCAAAATTACAATAACGACAACAACATCATCTTCCTAGCTGAAGCTCCTACAACAACATCTTCCTCACTATTTCTCTCATCAAATACGATGTCGGCTCTTCTTCCACAGTTTCTCTCCCTCAAGTACGACAATGGTCTTGCTCTTTGCCAGTGTCATCTTGCTCATCCACTTCTCCTTTTTTGATTCATCTCTCTCGCCACCTCTATCTTTCTCTCTCCTTGTTGTTCTGGTTCTCTCTCTCCTCAAAGATGGTGCCTGCAGTGATGCTACCCTCTCCTCCTGTCCTCTCTCACTCCCCAAAGCAACTACAACAATAAGCAACATCTCAATGACTCCCTCCCTCTAAACCTCGCAGAATAGACCTTACACCTCACCCTCTTCATCTCATCCACAACAATAATCAGCCATAATCAGTAATAATCATCCATAATTAGCAATTTCACAATTTCTCATTATGCTTTTTTTAATAATCTAATGAAAATAGAATCCAAAGAGAAAGAATGACAAAAGAGAGGAGCTGGAGAGAGAGCTCCTCACCGCCCTCGAGAGAGAGGGACTGTTCGCTACTGGCTTACTGCGAGAGAGAAGAGTAAGGCACTACAATACAGGTTCCTGACAAGGATGGAGGGGTGACGAGAAAACAGCAACGGTGATAGCGAATCTAAGAGGAAAGATCGAGAGATCTACTGCGAGAGTGAAGAGGGTGAGAACTACAATATCCGCTCCTGACGACAATGGAAGGGCGGCAAGCAAGCAGTAGTGGCGACAATTAGGTTCTTCCGTTGAAGACAAAGAAAAAGAGAAAGTGGTGTGGGTTGATGAGCAATTGTTCTGTGTGTTGGAGAAGTGAAAGTGAGAAGAAGGGAGAAGAAAAAAGGAACGGGAAGTGGGGTGTAAGAGCGCGAGACAAAGAAGATCGAAAGGCAGCAACCATGGATTCAGAGTGAGAGTGAAGAGGGTGAGGCATAAGCTCTTTCTGGGAGGTTTAGGGAGGGAGGAAGTGAGGGAGAATGAAGGAGAAGCAGAAGAATAGGTGTAACAGAATCCATTTGATGGCTCAGCCAACTCTGTTAACATATTAGATTTTTATTTACGAGCGGATATTTTTGTAGTGTTTTTCAATATTTTTGGTGTATTTTTGTCGTTAATAAGAGTAGAGGTTATTTTTGTCACCGTTTTGATAATCCGAGGACAGAATTGGTAATTTACTCAAAAGTTTATTAGATAAAGTATTGTTTTAATCCCTAACATTTGGGGTGAATCCTATTTTGGTCCCTAATATTTTAATCGTCTTATTTTTATCACAAAATGTTTAATGGCATCAATGTTATCCTACTGTCGAATCCTTCACTAAAACTTAACGAAATTGATGTACTATTAATAATGTCTTTGTTAAAGCTACGTTTGTCCAACCCCCTTTTCCATCTTCACCCTCTCAACAAGTCCAAACTCCATTCTCTTACTCTCTTTTTCTTCCTCCTCAAACTCCTCTTGAAGAATTAATAATGTAAAAGGGAGAGAAAGAAACGAGTAGAAAAATGGGATTTGAGCTTGTTAAGGGGATGAAGGGAGGAGAAGAGGGTTGAGCAAACATAATTTTAACAAAAACATTATTAGCAGTAATATCAATTCCGTTAGTTGTTAGTGAGGGATTTGATGGTAGGATAACATTGACGTCATTTTAAACGTTTTGAGATAACAATAGGATGATTAAAACATTAGAGACCAAAATAGAATTCACCCTAAACGTTGGGGATCAAAACAGTATTTTACCCAAGTTTATTTTGCGATATTGGTAAGGAGATAAAAAAAATCATAACTTATCTTATTTAATTTAGCATATATTAATTGTTAACAATTAATAAATGTTAAACAAGGCAAGCTTTAACTGTTTTTTACTAATATTTTTTTATTATTAAACATTTCCATTTGTTTTGTTTGTTACGAAACATTAAAAGATTTAGATTTTCTGATATCGTCCACATATGGCAATGCATTTAAAGAAAATCTATTTTAAATTCCCTCTAATTAAATAAGGAATTTTTGTACAATGGCAACCATGCACATACATGCTACCTAAGATATTCAACTTGTATGCGTATCAAAAATTTATCCTATATAAACAACATGAATAGAGCAATAGCAGAAATTGAGTCACAATAAAAATAAATAACTTTTCATTCTTGATTTTTCATCTTTCAGATCACCATATCATCGTTATGGCTAGAAAGAAAGTGGAGCTCAAATATATAGCAAATGATTCAAAGAGGAGGGCAACACAAAAGAAAAGGAAAAGTGGTCTGATAAAAAAGGCTGATGAGATTAGCACTCTTTGCGGGGTTGATGCTTGTGCTATAATCTATACCTCTGATGATCCACAGCCAGAAGTATGGCCATCGCCATCAGGGGTGAACCGAGTGATCTCTAGATTTAAGGAGATGCCTGAATTAGAACAAAGCAAGAAAATGATGTCTCAAGAGAGCTTCTTGAGACAAAGGATCCAAAAAGGCCAAGATCAACTAAAGAAATTAAAGAATGAGAATAGAAAGAAAGAAATGAACAATCTCATGTTTCAATCCTTAGGTGGCTACCAATCCCTTGACAATGCCACCATAATTGATCTCAATGATCTTGCATGGATCATTGATCAAAATATCAACGAGGTCAACAAGCAAATTAGCAAGCTTCAAGGGCAAGAAGGGACTAGTAGCAATAATAATGGAGTAGCAACCATCAATGGAGAGCAAGCTCAAGTGGACAATATCATCAATGGTGGTGTATTTCCATTTGTGGATAATATCATCAATGGAGAGCAAGCTCAAGTGGACAATATCATCAATGGTGGTGTATTTCCATTTGTGGATGCTGCTAATAATTTCCAAAATGATTATTGCCCAACCCCATTCAATCCTTGAAAAACAAACAAACCAACCAACCATGCTTAGTGGGGTGTGCAATGATGAGTTTGTCCCATGTGGGTTGATTTTAATGTTATGTTTGTCATTATTATTAGATGTCTCTTTCTTACACCATCATAGTTTAGTAGTTTTGAATTTCTTATGCATGTTTTTTTTTTTCTTTTGCACAACTCAAGTGTACTTTTTTATTATGAAATGTATTGGTGGTAAGAAGTATTATCATTTGTGGGGTATTTGATGAAGTTGTATTAGTGTTTTTGGATCTTTTTATTTGATGTATATTTTCTTCATTTTCCTGCTTAATAAGTGCTTAAGTATAAATAAAAAAAGTGTTTTAACCAAGTTGAATTGATCTAGTGGTTAGTTCACTAGGCTGCTTAAGCAAATATCGAATATTCAAATCTCGTCTTATACACACAGTAATCTATGGGCCAGCGACAAACCCTTAAATGGAACTTTGATTCACGACGAATTAATTCTTAGCCTACTAAACTAGAGAAATACCGTGAGAAATCGGAAAAAAAAGTGTTCTTTCTTTTTTCTTCTACTTTTTTTTCTTTCCTAATTTACTTTTTGGACCATGAAAATTTACAAAGATATAAAATAGGATATTTGACACATTTGCTGCTATAAAATTAAAAACATATATTTCACGGAAGTGTTGACATACATTCACCGAGAATGAGAAAATTCATTTAAAGACTTCTCTTTTGTGTAATCCTTTTCAATAACTCACTCTATAGTCTATAATACTTAGGCATAGTCTTCGTCCCTATTCCAATTTTTTTCAAGAGGGAAACTTATGTCTCCATACAATATTTTTGTTCCCATTTTTATAATATCTTACAAATAACAATGCTCATCATCTTTACAAGCTTAAGTATTAGGTAGGCAATATTTTTTTTAAGTGTCTTACATTTAATTTAAACTAATATTAACCATCTTTTCTTTTCTTTTTTTTTCCCTCCTAGGAGTGTTGGTCTCCTAGTATTTTTCATACATATTTGGTGTTTATAAAAAAGGTTAATTATATTTTCATAAAATATTTGATTATTCTATTATGTTAAGTTTAATTATTCTGATGATTAATTAATTTTGTTAAACTAATGTACAAAAATAATAAATATATACATGATAGTTGGATTGGTGATCAATTTTTTATATTTACGGATTATTTTTATTATAATATATACCCGTTTGTAATAAATAATTAATAATAAATAGAGTTTTTTAATAAATGAAAACTTGTTCTCATACCACATAGAGAAATATTAGGTATAATATTTTTGTATTAGTGTTAGCCAATACTTTGAATCGAAACCTTATTTTTATACTTAGGATCTAAGGTTTAAAGTTTGGGGTTTAAATTTAGCTAATACCATATTTTTTGGATATTAGGTATAAAAATATTATTGTTGGTTAACCGTTGACCGAAAATGATAAATTCTATTGATCATGTAACATTACTCTATCATTTATTTCTTAGCTTGATCAATAATTGTATGCTTAGATTTGTGTAAAGTATAACTTATAAAATGAATAATTACGGCTCTTAAAGAATAAAATCTTATCCTAATTTGTTGGGAATAAGTAATATAACCACATTCCAATTTATTAATCTATCATGTGTCAAATAATTTGTTATTGGTATTACATTAAAGGGTTAATATAATAAGGTCCTTGATTAAATTTATAGATTTATCATTGTGATAGTGATCATAATATTGAGAGATAAATCTTTTATAATTTAATCTAAAATATTCTTGGTCATAAGATTATTAAATGAAGATTAATAATCCAAAATATATATATATATATATATATATATATATATATATATATATATATATATATATATATATATATATGGTCTTCATTAAATGAAGATTAATAGATCTCATTTATTAAATTATATATGTATGGTACATATAGAGATATGGCCATTGAACTGACTCACTTCAAAAATTCCTAATGGTTATAATTATCACATATTTGTCAATGGGATATTCTCAAGATGAACATAGTAATAGAGTTTCCTTTGACCTGCAACTGTCATCGTAATTAATAATGTATTTATTATACTTTGATTCTAGGCACCTAATACCCTAGGGTGCTAGTTTAATGGATATATTGGGTATTATTTAAATATTTGTAGAATTAATGATTAGTCAAGAAATCTGTCAACTCTCGGTAAAGAGTTTGAGCTCTATGATTATAATGACTGAGATGAATAAAATCTTGGCTAAGGGGACTGAATGAATGAAGAAATGAGTTTCTTAAGTTATTCACAATTCATTATAATAATAGTAACAAGTTAGAATTTTGACAATTAAATAATACTTTGAGGGTTAATCAAGAGTTAGAAAGATGGAAGGAATTATACTTTGTTCTTCTTAGGTTCTTAGTAAAAATATATTACTTCATACTATAGGGTCGTTAGGAAGTGTTGCTAGACGCCAATCTTAATTAGTAAATTGAGTATGACTAATTTACTAATTACTACCCGCTTAGTATTGAACCTATGGAATCACACACTAACGAGTGTTCTACTCTTTGCTGTAGAATTATTTAATTATTATTTTGATTCGATCAAATAAATAATAATATTAATTCAAATAGAATATTATTATTTTTTTGCTAGCACCAAGAATATAATAATAATATACTAATTGAGAATATTAAATGAGAATCACTACAAGAAAAAGTGTATTTTTCGATGCTAAAAATCGACGGTTATCTCTCCCGTCGATATTTTTCGACGGCTTGCTGTCGATATTATTAAAAATGATAATTAAAAATAAAATATTAAAATTGACAGCAAAGTCATCGATTTTTTTGGTAATCCATTAACTGTTCTCTTATTATCGACATATTGTCGACGGATCGTGAGAGGAAAATACTTTTATTTTAAAATCGACGAACATAGCGTCTATTTTATTATTTGAAATATCGACACATTTTATCGTCGATACATTTAAACGGTCTTAATCACTTTTGAAAAATAAATGGAGGGTATAGATTTAATATATAAAATCGACGACTAAGACGTTTTTTTTTTCAAATTAAAATCAACGAGTATGCTATCGATTTTTATCAATAAAATAACTTTTTCCCCACTCACTCACCGCGTTTCCTTCATTTCCCCAAATTCACCATTTCAATTTTCACCAACCCTTATTTTACCCCTGAATTCACCTTGCATACTTCAACCCTCCTTCTCCATCGCCGTCGTCGCTCCGCTACTTCCGTGCAGTTGTCGCTCCGCTGCTTTCGTCGCATCGCTGCTGCTGTCGCAGCGCTACTACCATCGCTTCGTCTCTCTGCACCGTTGTTGTTACTTCTCAATCAAAATTAGTTACTCACTTACTCTCTCTCTTTTGTTCTTCATTGATTTTTCATCAATTTTTTGGATAAAAAATTTGCTCAACATTACTACAGAATAGGTCTTCAAAGATTGATTTGGTAATCATTAATCTAATTTGGATCCTGAAGCAACTTAAAAAGCACAGAAGAACCTAGTATCTAATTTATTCAATCCCTAATTTCTCATATTCACTTCAATTATTCTGTAGCATAAACTCAGGTTTTTTTTATTCATTACTTTTTTCAATGATTCTGTTTGTATTGAGCGACTTTAATTTGTTTTCTTTTGTTTTAGATTGAATCTTAACTCTATAATTTGTTACTGAACTCTTTTCAAAGCCAACTTCAGTTTAATTTGGAAATCCCCTATTTCAGGTGTAAACTATGACCTAATCGTAATATCCTATTTTCTAAATCTAGAAATCCTGGTCATGTTTTTTCTGGTCCTAATCGTGACTCTCTGAAGTCATGAACTCTACTAAGAGGAAAGAATTATTCAGAAAGTTTTAATTTATGCCTAGAATTCTTCATGTTTGTGGTGGCTAAGTCATCTGAAATCTAAACCAAATATAGGTGTTGTTACTTTTTGCATTTTGTGTAGGACTCAAATCTCTCTATTTCATTGCCTACATTCTGAACAGGTTGACTATTTGTTTGCACTTATCAGATTTATTGCAAGATTTTACAATGACTAATTTGTTGCCATAAACTAACGATAGTTAAATCCTGGTCATGTTTTTTTTTGTTCTATTTTATTTTAAGAGCTAATATGTGTCTAAGTTCTGTGCTAGCAGAAAACAAGTTCGTAGTGGGAAGTGGAGCCAAAACTTGAGGTGATCTTCCTCAGTTTGAGTCCTGTAAGTCAATTTCAATTATTGATCTAGATAGGAACAACTTATCTGGAACTAAACCAAACAGCTTTTCCAAATGTCAGGCTCTTGAAAAACTGAACTTGTCGAACAACAATATGATAGGTCATATACCAGAAGAACTAGCCAGTATCCCTGTTCTTAGTGTTATAGACCTATCAAATAATAAGATCAATGGCCCCATACCTGAAAATTTTGGTAATTCTTCAAGTTTACAACTTCTCAATGTGTCCTTCAACAATATCATAGGTTCAATTCCAACAGGGAAGTCATTCAAATTGATGGGTAGCAGTACATTTGTTGGGAATTCTGAACTTTGTGGAGCACTGCTTCGACCATGTCTTGGTTCAGTTGGAATATTGGGGAGCAAAGGAACATGGAGGCTTACCCGTATTCTGCTACTCTGTTTAGGGTCATTAGTAATCCTTCTAGGAGTCGCTTTTGGAAGAGGGATCAAAAGTCGATGGAAGATGGTCTCATTTGCTGAACACTTTATGTCATTTTGAAGTAAGCTTCTACCTTTATGTCATTTTGGGTTTCTCTTGTTTTTAATTTTAGTGAATGATCAACTAAGTTAGATGATTTAACTATTTTTGTCTCTGCTCAATGAAGTGTATTGATGGATCTGTGTTCTGTTTGTGCTTAATATTTTTAACAGTGGGATTCTCAGAGAACTTTGGGTGCTGTTAAAAGAATCCAGTTTGCAACATGTTGTGGCGAATGGGGCCTATGGCACTGTCTATAAGGGCACCTATGATGGCCAAGATGTTGCAGGTTTAATTTGCACTCTTAGTTGTCTTTTGTTGTCCAAATAATTCAAAATCTGTTATTGGTCATGTCATTGGGAATGTAAGTCAATCTTTAGCATTTATCTCTTAATATTTGGAATCTAGTTATTGAAATTTTTCTATAGGTTCTATTCTGCATTTGCAAGGACAGCTTTTAAGGGTGAAAGTCAACAAAGTTTACATATCTTTTGGTATACTTCTTGCTTCTACTTGTTTATATAAATTATATACTTATAGGACATTGTTTTAATTTTCCTTATTTTCAACAACATTCATTCTAGTGATGATAAAAGGAAATAGATAAAAGGAATCTAATTATCTAAATCTATGTAGAACAGTAAATACTTATTTTACTGACTGACTTTATTTTCTCCAGGGAAATGGTTGCATATATTGCTAATACATTAATTTTCATTTGAGGTAAGATCATAAATGGATTCTGAAATCATAACAATCAATTGATATAACTTGTGAATCAAGCTTTTCATACCCTTTTTTATTATTATTTTTTATGTTATCTTCTTTTTGCAGTGGAGTTGTTATAGCTGAAGGAGTACTTGGTGATGACAATGTCTTCCATCATGGTAGTATACTAGTATTTACCTCTTAAATTATCTTCTTTGCTCAGTAGGCCATTGATTATACTCTCACTTTTCCATTTAGTTTCTCTTGATAAAAATGTATGTTTGTTGAGTCTAAAAGACTCGCTGCAAATTCTTGGTTCTGTTGAAGGAACGTCATGGACCCACCTCGTGCTTCTCTATGTTTATGTTCAAGTGTCGAGATGCATCATAGTTGGTGCATTATTTTCCTTGCTAAGGTATTTTGGATATGGCTTGGATTGGAAAGAAGCTAGTATTCTAATCTGGTCAGGATTGTGAGGGGCACTTGCCTTGTCACTTTCATTATCAGTCAAGGCAAGTATTCAATGACTAATGAAAGCTGCATTTTTTAGCCAAACACTTCATCTCTTTTATTGCTAATGTTCTGAATTTCTTTATGCACATACTATCTTATTATTAGTTTAATCTTTTAATTATTAAATTTTAGGTTTGTTCAGCATTCGAGTGGCCGATCACTTGAATTGACTCCAGAGACAGGAGCACTGGTATGTTCTGGGTTTAGGATTTAATTATGACTGTACAAGGACATTAGATTCATCACTCAAATACCTTTTGCTTGTGCAATTTATTTTCTTCACTGGTGGTATTGTGTTTTTAACACTTATAGTGAATGGTTCGACAACACAGTTCGTTTTACACTACCTTGACATGGACAAGTTAACAGCTGTAAAGGTCAGCATTCCAGATCTTCTAAGTTCAGCTTATCTTCTTACTCTAAGGGATAAAACATTCTGTTATCTCATGCATTAAATGGTGCCTTAATGCTTCAATTTCTATCTTACTTGTGAAACAATATCTCCACTCTGATATAAGGATATACCTTCAGAAGTCTTGTCTTTCAAGTTATATTTGGCCTTTGCCCTAATAATTTGATTGTATAATTAACAGAAACGTATCCTTGATTTCACAAAGTATGAAATGTTGAACAAAGCACTAGAAGCTTTTGGTGAACTTGGAGATGATGAGGAACTTGGAGAATTTTAACTGATGCAAAGTAGTCAATGCTTCTGAGTTAATCTTTGTTTCAATATGAGATTTTGTTTTATTTGTAGAAGATACAAATCTAATGTCAATAGCATTAATTACCATTTTCCTATATATCTTATGGCAGTTAAGATTGATTTATACATATGATTACGTTCTTATGTTACAAATGTCTTACACCGACCGTTTTAGGGACAAGAATCTTGGATGCTATCAAGGCAACAGTGGGAGCTAAAACTAAAGTTATTTACGAGAAGGTCCCATCGAAAGACACCATAAACAATAGTGAGTTCTCATTTGCAATTGTAGCTGTTGGTGAACCTCCTTATGCAGAGTCCTTGGGTGACAATTCTGAGCTTAAAATCTGCTTTAATGGACCTGACAATATAAGTCTAAGTTTATTTATTTATCTTGTCTTAAGTTTTTATGTTAGAGGATTATTTATTATTTAAAAGTTTATTTGTCTTGTTATCTAATATTCTATATAAATTTTATTTCTATATTTAAAAGTTTATTTGCATTAATTGTTTATTATCTTTCAAATTAAAAAATAACAAACAATATAGCTATTAAAATTGACGGTAGCGTTGTCACTTTTTATGTCGGTATCTAAATAATTAAATCGACGACAGTTATGTCGATTTTATTGAATCAAATATCGACAAAAATGGTATCGATTTTATATAATAATATCAATGGAAATGTTGTCGATTTTAGTAAGAAGGCAAAATTTTCAAACTCATATTATAGACGGAAATGATGTCGATTTTATTAAATTATTATCGACGGCTAGGCAAGCCGTCAATTTTATTCGAATTCTGAAAAATCGACAAGCTTAATAGCGACCACCTCCGCCGTCCATTTTGCTGTCGATTTTTAATATTATCGACAGCTTAGCCGTCGATTTTAACAATTTTTTTTGTAGTGAATTGAGAATAATTAGCTATTCTATTTCTAAATTTGAATTCTAAGTTTGGACGAGATCCTAACTGATTTTGTTTCAAATTGAGTTATGATATGATTCATAAATTTGAAAGATTCAAATATAAAATCAGTAACAAATCTCTCATATATATATATATATATATATATATATATATATATATATATGTATGTATGTATGTATGTATATATGTATATGTATGCCAAGAGTGGAGGAAAGAGACGAAAACCAACACAAGAGTTTTATTCCTTCGTAAATGTATGTGAGTCTAATTCTTGGAAAAGAATTTTATGGTGTGTAAAGAGTTGCAAAGAGATTTCTCAATTTAGATCAGATATCCGTTGGTCAATGAGTTAACAGCCAAGGTTGGTCTCGGTGTGGATGCGCATAGAGTCTTCGTACAACGAAGAACAAAGTTTTTACTAAAACATCCTAAGGTATTTAGATCTGATCTATATATTATTTGAATAAAGTTCAAGTACAAAATAGATCTTTAGGATTACTTTCTTTTCTTCTGTTACGTGTTATGAACATATGGTAATCCTTTATTATCAACCACTTTATAGAGAACGACTCTTTTTTTAGGCTAAGAGGTTGATAGTGAAATATTGAATCAACTTGTTGGCCTTATAATATATCTTAGTATGAAGGACGAGAAAGATTTGTACCTGTTTATAAATTTTCCAAGCGATGAATAATACTCGGAATAGCAATTTATGATACTATGCAATTTGTACGACTCGCTATACAAACGGTATACATGAGATTAGCTACTTCAATAAAATGGGATCTTTTCTTTTGGAAGGTGGAGAAATTACCAAACATGTAGCATTCTCTCACGCTTAGCGCCAACAAGTCCTTAAAAAAAAGACTATGTCTTCGCCAAATAAATATTAAGTAATAATAGCATGGCACTTCGAGTTCGACATTAATTTTTTCTCAAAAACCATTTAATTTTGTATCGAAAGAGTAGTATGAAAAAAACCAGTAGTTACCATTTTATATGATTTATCGAAAGCCTATTTCAGTATCACAAACTATTAAATATTTGGTTTAAATAAGTTCTTGGTCTTATAAAATATTTATTTTTTCCTATATTCTTTATAAATTTGTTTATTTGGTGTTTTTTTACAGTAGCGTATTAAATTTGGCTTTTGAAAGATGATTTTCTAAAAGCTATTGTATTTATGTTTAATACATTAAATTAAAAATAACTTTTAATAAGTCTAAAATAATTATAAATTAAAAAAATAATTTTTAAAATTTAAAAGGTATACCACTCTTATAAACATAAGAGTAAGTTTGGATATTTATTAATATATAAGAATGTATTAGATTTTTTAATTTTGATAAACATTAGTTGTTTCTAACTAAAAGTCTACACCAATACACCTTATTGACTTGTATTGTAAAGCTTTAAAAGTTTATTAGGTAAAGTATTGTTTTAATTCCCAATATTTAGAGTGAATCCTATTTTGGATCCTAATTTTTTAATTGTCTTTATTTCTATCACAAAATGTTTAATGACATCAATGTTATCCTACCATCAAATCCTTCACTAACACTTAGCGAAATTGATGTACTATTAATAATGTTTTTATTAAAGCTACGTTTACCCAACCCCTTTTTCACCTTCACCCTATCAACAAGTACAAACTCCATTCTCCTACTCCCTTTTTCTTCCTCTTCATACCCCTCTTGAAGAATTAATAGTGTAAAAGGGAGAGGAAGAAAAGGAATAGAAAAATGGGATTTGAGCTTTTTTAGAGGGTGAAGGTAGTAGAAGAAGAGGGTTGAGCAAACATAACTTTAACAAAAACATTATTAGTAGTATATTAATTTTGTTAGTTGTCAGTGAGGGATTTGACGGTGGGATAACATTAATGTCATTTTAAACATTTTGGGATAAAAGAGGACGATTAAAACGTTAGAAACCAAAATAGAATTCACTCTAAACGTTAGGGACCAAAACAGTATTTTACCCAAGTTTATTTTACAATAATGGTAGGGAGATAAAAAAAAAGTCAGAAATTATCTTATTTAATTTAGCATACATTAATTGTTAACAATTAATAAATACTAAACAAGACAAATTTTAGCTATTTTTTATTAATATTTTTTTATTACCAAATATTTCCGTTTATTTTATTTGTTACAAAACATTAAAAGATTTAGATTTCTCTTATCGTCCACATATGGCAATGCATTTAATAAAAATCTATTTTAAATTCCCTCTAATTAAATCAGGAATTTTTGTACAATGGTGATAATGCACATACATCCTACCTAAGATATTCAACTTGTATGCATATCTAAAATTTATCCTATATAAACAACATAAATAGAGCAATAGTAGAAATTGAGTCAATAAAATCAATAACTTTTCATTCTTGATTTTCTATCTTTCTGATTACCATATCATCTATATGGCTAGAAAGAAAGTGGAGCTCAAATACATAACAAATGACTCAAAGAGGAAGGCAACACTAAGGAAAAGAAAAAGTGGTCTAACAAAAAAGGTTGATGAAATTAGCACTCTTTGCGGGGTTGATGCTTGTGCTATAATCTATACCCCTGATGAGCCACGGCCAGAGGTATGGCCGTCGCCATCAGAGGTGAATCGAGTGGTCTCTAGATTTAAGGAGATGCCTGAATTAGAACAAAGTAAGAAAATGATGTCTCAAGAGAGTTTCTTGAGACAAAGGATCCAAAAAGGCCAAGATCAACTAAAGAAACTAAAAAATGAGAACAGAAAGAAAGAAATGAACAATCTCATGTTTCAATCCTTAGCTGGCTGCCAATCCCTTGACAATGCCACCATGATTGATCTCAATGATCTTGCATGGATCATTGATCAAAATATCAAGGAGATTGACAAGCAAATTAGCAAGCTTCAAGGGCAAGAAGGGACTAGTAGCAATAATAATGGAGTAGCAACCATCAACGGAGAGCAAGCTCAAGTGGACAATATCATCAATGGTGGTGTGTTTCCATTTGTGGATGGTGCTAATAATTTCCAAAATGATCCATTTGTGGATGGTGCTAACATTTTCCAAAATGATTATCGCCCAGCCCCATTCGATCCTTGAAAAACAAACAAACCAACCAACCATGCTTATTGGGTGTGCAATGTTGAGTTTGTCCCATGTTGGTTGATTTTAATGTTATGTTTGTCATTATTATTATTATTATTATTATTATTATTATTATTAGATGTCCCTTTCTTACCCCATCATAGTATAATAGTTTTGAATTTATGCATGTTTTTTTTTTTCTTTTGCACAACCCAAATGTACTTTTTTTTCTTATGAAATGTATTGGTGGTAAGAAGAATTATCATTTGTGAGGTA
The DNA here is from genome assembly GCF_059453495.1 of Arachis ipaensis. Classification (NCBI taxonomy): domain Eukaryota; kingdom Viridiplantae; phylum Streptophyta; class Magnoliopsida; order Fabales; family Fabaceae; genus Arachis; species Arachis ipaensis. The sequence continues at coordinate 3,027,162 of NC_142436.1, forward strand.
TTTGATGAAGTTTTATTAGTGTTCTTGGATCTTTTTATTTGTACATGAGTGCTTAAGTATATAAAAAAGTATTCTAATCAAGTTGGATTGGTCTAATGGTTAACTCATTAGTCCGCTTAAACAAGTATCGGATCGGAGATTCAAATCTCATGTTGTATATACAACAATCTATTAGTCAGCGACAAACTTTTAAATAAAACTCCGATCTGCAACGGATTAATTTTTTGCCTACCGGATTAAAGAAATACCGTAGGAAACCGAAAAAAAAATGTTATTTCTTTACATGCCTACTTAGGTAGTCAATATTTTTTTTTACATTTAATTTAAACTAATATTAACCATTTTTTTCTCCTAAAAGTGCTGATCTCCTAGTATTTTTTTATCAAAAATGTTATTTGTACATCAAAATCAGTCATTAAAATTAGCCACCAATGTATTTATGTATAAATATATATGTGGTTTAATTTATTTTCAATATGTATTTTGTATTTCAACATGTATTTTATACTGGTGGCTGATTTTGATGTGCACGTAGCATAACTCATTTTTCATATATATATTTGGTATTTATAAAAAAAAAGTTAATTATATTTTCATAAAATGTTTGATTATTATATTATGTTAAGTTTAATTATTCTGATAATTAATTAATTTTGTTAAACTAAAGTAGAAAAATAATAAATATATACATGATAGTTGGATTGGTGATCGATTTTTTATATTTACGGATTATTTTTATTCTAATATATACCCGTTTGTAATAAATAATTAATAATAAATAGAATTTTTTAACAAATAAAAACTTGTTCTCATATCATATAGAGAAATATTAGGTATAATATTTTTGTATTAATGTTAGCCAATACTTTGAATCTAAACCTTATTTTTATACACATGATCTAGGGTTTAGAGTTTAGAGTTTAAGGTTTAGCTAATACCATATTTTTTGGATATTACGTATAAAAATAATATTTTTGGTTAAACGTCGAACCGAAAATGATAAATTATATTGATCATGTTACATTACTTTATCATTTATTTCTTAGCTTGATCAATAATTGTATGCATAGATTTGTGTAAAGTATAACTTATAAAATGAATAATTACGGCTCTTAAAAGGATAAAATTTTATCCTAATCAACCGACTTTATAATATATCTTAGTAGAAAAGACGAGAACAAAGATTTATTAGTTTTTTTAGATAGTTTGTTATAATTCGAGCAAGAAATGAGAGTACAAAATGTAATGTAGCACTTATATATGTTTTAAATGTTTTAAATTCAAACATTATAAACCTACAAGAAATAACAAAATTATTGACATTATAAAATTCATTTCTAACTATGTCTGCATATATTTCTGATGATTATTAGGTTGCTCTCACTTATTGTTATATATGTTCTCATAGGCTACAAGGGTGAAGGGTTGTTTTTGTTGGCATAATAAATTTGTTTTACACGCTTTTAGTACATTTTTGCTTTATTTGGAGAAAATGAGAAAATAAAAAAAATAAAAAGGTATGTTTTTCTTTCTTTATTTGGTTGTGGAGAAAATAAGAAAAAAAATAAAAAAAATGAAAATAAAACATATATAGCAAAGTGGTTTACTTAAAAAGTAGCATTGTCTTTAATGCTAGCAAAGTGGTTTTTTTGGTTGTGAAAAGCAGAAAAAATTTTCTGTGGATTTCACTTCAAAATTTTCTCTCTCTTCATTTTTTTCCGGACAAAAGGAAAATGGTATAATCTAATTAATCCAGCACAAATTTAGAAATTAGACAAAAAGAAAAACTTTTGAAAATTACATTAAATATAGGAGTTTGTTAGGTAGATAATAATTTTTGTGAACAATGTAAATAATGAGTTCTAAAATTAGCTTAATAAAGTAAAAACACACTACACTCCTAAATTATTCATCTAAATTTTAATATTAGGATAACCATCCGCACACCTAATGAATTGAACATTCGATATATCCATTATTCACACTATGAAATATTTTAATTGTCTACCTATATTTTTCCTTATATTATAGAACTACGTAATTATTTTTCAAATTTTATAGTTTATAGTCCTATGAACATGAAAATAATATAATAAATTAATTATTTAGAGTTTAAATCAAACATAATATAATATATTTAAATTTATTTCATGTATTAAATATATGTATAATTAAGATTATTATGCGATAATGCATGTATAAGAACATTTAAGTTGCCATCTAATTTTCGAAGGGTACCGGAGTAATTGCCACTTTCGTTTGTGTATATTTTGAAAAAGAGTAAAGTATCGTTTTTGTCCCTAACGTTTGGGGTAAATCCTATTTGTATCCTTAACGTTTAAATCGTCCTATTTGTATCCCTAACGTTTGTAAAAGTGATTCAATGTTATCCTGCCGTCAATTACACATCATGAGCGCTTTAGTTTGAGTTTTAAAAATCTCTTCTTGAAATTAGAATACAAATGTCTAAGATAGAATCGATGATCTACTCCGAAAAATAGCTAATCAAATGTTGAAACTAATTCCTATAATATTTATATAATTCACTTTTCTAGGGACATAATTGAATCTAAACACAAATAGTGGGTATAATATTAAAATCGAACACATCCAGGTGAGATCTAATTGAGAATGAATACATCTAAGTGAGAATAATTGAAAAATATAATCTGATTTGTTAGTATAATTGATAGTAGGATAACATTGAATCACTTTTATAAAAGTTAAGGATACAAATAGAACGATTTAAACGTTAGGGACACAAATAAGACTTACCCCAAATGTTAGGGACAAAAACGATACTTTACTCTTTGAACAAATATATTATATTAATTTTCAATTATATAAAAATATAACAAATAATTCCAAATATACATTTTTTAAATAATCTATAAAATATAAACTTTTAATTTAATAATTAATTTTTTTAAAATATTACCTAAACAGAATTTATTCTAGTATAATACTATTTTTTGAAAAGCGCCTACATTTAATGACTTAGAGCCTCGATTCTCATTTGTTCGTTGACCCATAATGCAAAAGATACGCGGTAGAGGTGTACATTTTCCGACTCAGTCCGAATTCAAATATTTTAGGGGAATAAATTATTAGAGATTTGTACCCATGAAAGATATAATTGCTGACAAATGTACCCATATAAGAATAAAACGACAATTGTAACCATGGAAGATGGCCATCGTGTGCCAAAAGTACTCGGACGTTGGTTACGCAATTGGTCTGTTAGGGTACTTTTGACACAGATAAGCCATCTTCTGTGGTTTTAATTGTCATTTTATTCTTATATGGATACATGTCTGTATCTTTCATAGGTACAAATGGTAATTTATTATATTTTAGGGACTAATTTAGTATGATTTTATTAGGTTTAGGGTTGTGTAAGGATCTTAAAAATAGTTCCGATTATTATTTAGAGTCGGGTCTGGATCAAAGCGAATCTGTCTCATCCGATTCTATATGCACCGTAAAAAAACTAAAAAAGGTACATATGTTTTAAATTAATTCTAATATTGTGTTATATTAATTATAAGCTTATTATTTTATTTTTAATCACACTTAGTTGAATTAGAAAATAAATCAAAGAAGCATGGAATTAGAATTTATAGACAAATTCAAGTTCAAATATAGATATCAACTTTTCGACAACAAGTAAGTTTTTTTTCTTCTTTATAAATAAATTCATCATAATTTTTTGACATAAAGTTTATCAAGGTCTGAACTTCACCTATTTAGACCCGATTTTAGTGTGACTCGAAAATAATATAATTTCACCGAATTCAAAACCGAGTAAGAATCTCAAAAGTAGACCCGATCATTATTTAGGATTAGGTTCGGGTCAAGACGAACCCAATTTCACCGACCCATGTACACCCCTAATACGCGGTTAGAGTGAATGCGCTTTCTAATAGAATATCAAGTAAAAGCTCTAAGCTCCTCGACTGATTGTTCGCTTGAATCTCAGGCTCTCTATTACACTCTCCCTTATGGGACGGATCGAATTATTTTCCTCTTTTTCTCATGATATTTGTACTCTATTGGTCATTGAAGAATACTTAGGCTTAGACAGCCTCTTTCTCACGTAAAAGCTATCAAAATTCAAACACATCGCATTTTACTCAGAAGGATCATTGTAGGCCTAAGACCATCTCTAATAAGAAACTTATCTCAATCTTTATTTATGACCCACTTGTCATAAAAAATAATTTCATATAAGCTTTTGCGTGATAAATAGTAAATAAAAATTTAAGTTGTCTCTTTTATCCGTCAGGAAGAACTAAGTTTAATTCCTATTGTGGTCCTACTTAATTAATTAAAGTAATTAAATTAATATAGTTACTATTTTTTTTATAATAATATTATTAAAATTTATAAATTCAAAAAATAATTCACTATTAAAAAAATTATTAATATTAAAAAAAATTAATAACTTCATAAATTACAATAATACACAAAACATAATTCAAGATTAAACTAATTTGTAAAATTACTTAATATAAAAAAAATAGTTAAGCTCTATAGTTGACGACAAATATTGTGAAATTGCTATATGTGTTCAATCAAGTTCTCTTTCAATTGTCGATGTTGTTGCCTATTCCGAAGTTGGGTATTTTTTTTTTTTTTTGGAAAACTTGATGGTACAATGTAAAATCTTCCACTCCCAATTGAGGGTGTGATAAGCTATTTTCGATATCGTCACACTCTAGGTTTTGAGCAAAATTTTCTGCATAAGTGTCTCTTTCATCCTCAACAATCATATTATGCAATATAATACAAGCTCTCATTATGTTTGCAAGCTTCTTCTCTTTCCAAGAGCGTGCTGAATCACGTATAATTAGAAAGCGTGCTTGCAACACTGTGAATGCTCGCTCCACGTCTTTTCTTTGATAAATGTAGCCCATTCAGGACAAAAATACCATCTGTTAAATAGTATCTTATAATATAATTATTACCATTGATGGTATAATTTACCTCCAGAGCACGGTCATTTAGAATATCATCGAACACCGGTGAACGATCTAACACGTTGATATCGTTATTTGAATCAGAAACTCCAAAGAATGCATGCCATATCCAAAAGTCTGAATATGCTACAAACTCAAGTACTATGGGTGCAACCCCACGATAACCACTCATGTACATACCTTTCCACGTCTTTAGACAATTTTTCATTGTCAATACATGCAGTCAATGCTACCTAACATGCCAGGAAAGTTATGATCTTTTGCCATTTGTGCTTTTTCCTTACCTTTTCTCTTGCTCTTCTTTGATCTTTCTGGGCGAACGGGAGAGGCTACACTGATTTTCTCAGTTAACGATGTTTTTGAATTTGATGATGATGAGTATGCTTCACTTGTATTGACTTTGTTTTTCTTTGAGCCTCCACTTTGTGTAGGTAGTTGATTTCTCTATTTTTGTTCCAAACGAATCATATTTGAATGCCTCTTAAAAGTGAATTTTTATCTATAATTTGTGGAATAAAGTTTATAGGTCAACTCCTTTATATCATCAACGTTCGAAGCACCCTTTATGTTTTGACTAGTTTGATTGTAGCAACCAACAAATTGTGCAACTGCCTTGTTGATTTTATATCATCATTTCTTATATGCAACTATCCCCTTTCACGTCGGCGCTAAATTCTACACAATAACTGTGAATTTAATTTCAAAATATTTTGCCCTTTTGGTCGGTACCAACTATAGAGTCAGTTGAAACATTCAACCATGCACTGATCAACATCTCATCCTCTTTCTATTGCCAGTATTAAATACTATCTTGCCTATTATTTTCAATGTCATCATCATTGAAGTCGATAGCATCTAATTCACGAGGGTTGGTAAAATCTAAATATTATGAATTTTGACTAAATTGTATTGGAGTTTGAAGGAGTGGGTTACAAAAGCTACCAACACCAAATGAGTGATGTCTTGATGCAGTGACTTGAGTTGGAAAGATGTTGGAGTAAATTTTCGATAGAGAGATTAAATATGGTTAAAAATAAAAAATGTGGTGTTTGTGAATTTTGATGATGTGGTTAAAAAATCGGAAACTGATTATTATAATGAGTTTTAAAATTGAAATTATGAAGATTTTGTGGATTTGGACTTTGAAATGTATTTGGTAGTGTATGTGAAGTTTTGATTTGGAAATTGAAAGTTTAAAATTTTAAATTGTTGGGTATTTAAAATTTGAGAAAAGTTTTGCAAGTATTGAAAAAAGTTGAATTGGTTTGAATCCATTTTTTTGAACAAAAAATAACATCAGTAGAACTTTAATTTTGTAAATTTGAAAAAAAATAAAAAAAAGTAAAAAAAATTATGAGAATAAAAATGTATATAAGTAGTATGTATAGAATCATAAAATATTAATTTATTAATAATAACGATAACGGTCATATATTTTTATTAATATATATGTTATATATAATATACATACAACGGTCATATATATATATAAAAGATGCAATGGTCAAAATAGATAACTTAAATTTGGTTAGTATTTTAAATTTTATAAATAAAAATAAACAACTTAACCAAAAATTATTTTGTAATGTGTAAAAATTAAATTTAATTTTATGTAAATAAATTTAATTAAGGTTTAATTATTCTATTGGTTTCTATAGTTTCACCAAATTTTTAAATAGGTTCCTGTACTTTTTTACTTTCAATTAGATCCTTACACTACTTTTAATTTTATAATTATATTCTTTTTTAGTGTAAAAAATGTTAGAATCAACTGAATATTTCTTCGCAAATTAAAGGCATTCATAATTAAAAACCTAACTAGATCTTTGATCGCATGTATTTTGGGAGAAAATTTTGTGAATTTTAATGTTTTTCGTATGAAAAGGACCTAATTACAAAATTAAAAGTAGTGCGAGGACTCAATTGAAAAGAAAAAAAAAGTATAAAAACCTAATTAAAAATTTAATAAAACTATAGGGACCAACAAAATAATTAAATCTTTAATTAATTATAATTTAATATAATAATATAAACAATGTTCAATATTAATTTAATATAATTATTTATATTAATTATGATTTAATAATTATTTATTTTTAAAATAACTTGTCATGTGACAAGTTATTATTGGACATTCAAAATTTTTTTAAAGAAAAATTTTTTTCTCTCGAAATGCGTGTGGATTGTGGAGACGGTCCATCTCTCTCTTCCAACAGTTGGTCCCCGTTTTAACAGAAAAAGTGAAAATGGAATGTTTGAAAAATCATCTGTTGGAGTTTCTCTAAAATTTACCTCTACTGGTGCTTCAAAAGGTTTGATGTAATTGACGTCGTAATTTGGTCACTCGTAGCTTCGAATCCAACTCCGGACTTTACTGTTAGTTTTTCTCTCTTGCTTTAGCTCGATGGAATAAACAAAAATCTGCTTCAGTCTTTTTTCTATTGTGTCTAATGCTACTGCGATAGGCTTTCTCTGGATTTTAACGTGAACTGAGGGAGGCGTAGAATTAGAGTGAATAAGGAAGCATTCAGTATAGGAGAGAAGTGTCTTACGAGTTAATACTCAAAATTACACCTAAAATTTGACTTCGACTCAATTTAGTTCTCTAATTTTTAATTGATCCAAATGGTACCCTGAAATTTTAAGTGTAAACCCCGCTAAAATCGGTAAATAATTAGTTAATAAATTGAATTTTCATTAGGAAAGCTAAAAATACAAAACTAATATCAAAATAGGATAGAGCTCTCGAAACGAGAATTTTGATACCAATTTCGAAAAATTGGCCCAAAATCGGACTGAAAAAACCGAACCGGTTGAACCGGGGCCCAAACTGGGCCCGTAGGTCCAACCGGACCCATAATTAAAAAGAAGCAGCAGCTTCTTCTTTTTCATTCTTCACCATCGTTGCAAATAGATTGGGAAGAGAAGGAGCTTCCCTAACCCTCACCTTTCCTTCTCACTACCATAACTCCCCCGTCCGGGCTCCGATTGTCGCACCGTTCGCGGCCACGCGCTCAGCGCGTCGAGCTTTACCTTTCTATATGAACAATTTTATTGGTAAGCCTCATATTTGGTTCATAATCTCTACCCCTCTTTCTTTGGTGAAATTGAAAACCTATAGTGAATCTTGTCCAATTTTTGTGTTCTAGGTTCAAGTTAGCTTCCGAAACTTGTGGGCTCAAGCTATTGAGCATATGGGTATGGTAAGAACACCCTAACCCTAGCTCAATCTTATATTTATAATGGGAAAATTGAAATTGGAACATGTATATATATTAGGTGTAGATTAAGTGGGTATATATGCATTGGAATTGAATTGGGAATACTTGGAGACTTTTTGGTGGTCAAGGCTTGTTTTGGGGCTGTTTTGATTGAGCTTGGAGGGGCTATGATTTGTGTTGTGAGGCTGCCTTGGGTGATACAAAGTGATCGCCAAGGTATGGTTTAAGTTTCGCACGTTTAATATTTACGGTGTTGTGAAAACTTAGGTTAGAGGAACCATAGGATAAGTTGAATTGTTTGTTGTATTTAATGATTAGCCTTGTAATGTTGTTGGAATAGATTTGTTGGTGGATATATATTGGAAGAGTAAAGTATCGTTTTTATCCCCAACGTTTGGGGTAAGTCCTATTTGTATCCCTAACGTTTAAATCGTCCTATTTGTATCCTTAACGTTTATAAAAGTGATTCAATGTTATCCTACTATCAATTATACTAATAAATCAGATTATATTTTTCAATTATTCTCACTTGGATGTATTCATTCTCAATTAGGTCTCACTTGGATGTGTTCGATTTTAATATTATACCCACTATTTGTGTTTAGATTCAATTATATCCCTAGAAAAGTGAATTATGTAAATGTTGTAGGAATCAGTTTTAACATTTGATGAGCTACTTTTCGGAGTAGATAATCGATTCTATCAGAAACATTTGTATTCTAACTTCAAGAAAAAAATTTTAAAACTCAAACTAAAGCGCTCATGATGTATAATTGACGGCAGGATAACATTGAATCACTTTTACAAACGTTAGGGATACAAATAGGACGATTTAAACGTTAGGGACACAAATAGGATTTACCCCAAACGTTGGAGACAAAAACGATACTTTACTCTATATTGGAATTATGAGGTGTGAAAGTTATTAATGGTATGCTCTTGTATTTATTTATGATGGATTATGGTTGGTGTTTGTTAATAAAGATGTAGAGTTGTGTTGTGGTGGTATTGCATATGCTGTAACTAATTCTGTGATGATCGAAATTACGTGGAACTAAGTCCTGGTTAAACCTCGAAATATTTGGAACTGAACTGGAGAATTTGGGATCTTTTCGTTAAATATATGTTTTATGGTGAATTTTCAAATTGTAGTCATGGAATTTGATTTTTATTGCATAATTTTTAGAATAGCAGTAACTTGTTGGCTTTGCTGCGAATGTTTCAAAATGAATTTTGAAATGAAACCAATTTTAAATAAAGCTTTAGTTCTATTATTTTAACGTCGTAAAATTTGAGAATGATTGGACTTGTGGTTTTAAAGATATGAATTTTTGAAATATGATGCGTTATACAATAAAAGCCAGATTCTGTTTTCTTAGATCAGCAACTTTGAGAGTTTATAACTTCTGATTATGGATGGATATTCAGATGCAACTAATTGGAGGTGAAAATTAATTATGCTTAGCAGTTGTGATTTAAATTTCAGGGTTGTCCATGTTTTAATGAGTGAGTTATGGGACTTGGAAGAGGACATGTTCATTGGCTTTTAAAACAGAATTCTGCAAAAAGTTACTCAAATTCCAAGTTACATAACTCCTTCATTAAAAATGGTTTTGACCTGAAACAAATTTTAAAAGAAACCTGGATATGTTAAGTTCAACCATATTAATTTTTAAGGCTATTGGATTTAATTTGAATTTTATATGGAATTTTAGATATCGTATGCTGCTGCTGTTTTCTGGTTTCTAAGCACTGCAGAGTAGTCAGTATTTCTCCTCTGTTTCTAAGGCTAGTTAAATCAGAAAATTGTGATTTTTGATTTTTAGAAAGCTTATTTCGAGATGAACGTCTGGACATAAAGTTTGTCCAATTCCGAGTTCATTTGTTATATTAAAAACAGAAAAGAAAATAGAGTGTCAAGGATGTCTTAGTGATAGTCATGGGTCCGAGAAGACAAAGTTTAACGCTAAGGCTTGATATTTGATGATGTATCGATAATAATTGCTATGGCTTATGAATAATGATATCTGAGATACGAGTTTCCCTGGGTAAAAACTGTGACTCACCATCACGTGTTCCAGGTTGAATCTCGATACTCTGTTGACCCTACGTCGTAAGGGTGACCGTTCACATATAAATTTTCGGGTATGGATAGCCCCCATTGAGTGATTATATGATTATTGAATGTGAACTCTATGCATAGACTCTTGGGGATGCGCGACGGGGGACAGTCTAAGGTTTTTGGACTTGTCGAGTTGGCTGGATAACCGACAGATGGGCCCCATCGGCCATAGGACAGGCATGCATCATATGCATTTGTTTGTTTTGATTGCTATGCATTTCCTGGGTTTGCCTAATTGATATATATCTCACCTGCTATCTGTTCTACTTGCTATTTATACTATCTACTCACTACTTGTGCGTGAACTTGTTTGGTTGCTTGTTTATGTTGCATTTTGGATGATGGAGGGATGGAGGAGATGAAGAAATGGTTGGATGTTAGATTAGGATTGAACTTGAGCAAGTTAGGTAGATTTAGAATACCTACCCCTGTTTATGGCTTCTGTTTAGTACTTGAGTTGGATAACTGAATAACGGAGTTCTAGGATTGCTATGGCATTCTCAGGACCTTATTTATTATACATGTGGCACTTTTACCATGCTGAGAAACTTCGGTTCTCATTCCATATTGTATTGTTGTATATATGTATATATGTATTTAGCTTACTCTCCATGTAACTTATGTATGCTGCTCCTCTTAGAGGTTGAGGGAGAGATAGGAGTTTACTTTGGTACTTTGGTGTATTTTGGGAATACTTATGTATGTTCATATATATATATATATCCTCCGGCCAGCCTTAGCTTCGCAAGTTGATTCAGGGGCTAGTTATACTGTTTCCTTGGCTTTCCTTTACTCTTTTGCTTACTTTAGTCTTTTTCCTATTAGGTTTCTTAGCACGCAAGTAATCCTATTCCTTGAGCGTTGTGCTTTTCATTTTGCGATTTTTGTTTACCCGTTTGTTTCAAGGCTTGTAGTGTATTATTTCTTTCATTATTATATGTATATTTTTACTGTTTAGAGGTCCGTAATACCACACTACCTCTGTTCTACGAGTTAAGCGTAAAACACTGTGTAGTAGGGTGTTATATTATGGTATCAGAGCAGTTCGTTCCTATAGAGCCTGAGGACGGACTGATGGTGCTTTTGTGCATTCTCTGTGTATGTGTTTATGTGCTATTAGGATATCTAATTGATATATGTGGCATAAACGTTCATGAGCATACATTTGGGACTGAAAGCACTGAACTTGAGATATTGAGACTGATCAACTTGATATCACTTGTTTGGTGTGTATAGGGACCAGATGTCTACTTGCGAACGCGGACGCGGGGGAGGTAGAGACTGAATAGACAATGTTATGCCTGAAGCATCAGGAAATACTCCTAACCCTATAGACTTCATGGCTGCCTTAGGCAATATGGCAACAGCAATGCAAGCGACAACTGAAGCCTTAGGAAATCAAATTAATAATGGAAATAATGGCAATAATGATGAGAATGGTCCAATGTCACTGCATTCCTTCCTGAAGGTTCACCCTCCAACTTTCAGAGGGACCACGAATCCTACTGATGCCGATAACTGGATACAGGCTATTGAGCAGGCATTACAGGCTCAGCAGGTTTCTGATGAACAATGGATTGAGTTTGGGACCTACCAGTTGCATGGTGAAGCTCAGCACTGGTGGCGGGGCATGAGGCACATTCTACAGCCTGACGGAGTTGTGATATCTTGGGAGTTGTTCTGAGAGGAATTCTACAAGAAATATTTTCCCACTTCAGTTAGAAATGCTAGAGAACTCAAACTGCTTCAACTTAAACAGGGCCAGATGACTATTACTGAGTACACCAGTAAATTTGAGGAATTGTGCCATTTCTCACGCATCTGTCAGGGAGCTCCTGAGGTCTTTGTTGAATGGAAGTGTATAAAGTATGAAGGAGGCCTTATGAGTGACATTCAGAGCTTTGTGGTGCCTATGCAGATTCGGGTGTTTTCTGATCTGGTGAATAGGAGCAGGGTGGCAGAGGATTGTGTCAGAAGGGCTGCAGCAGAAAAAGGGAGTCTGAGGATGCCATTCCAAAAGACCACAGGGAGAAACTTTGCACCCAGAGGTAGACAGTTCAAGCGTGGTGGCTATGTCCCTCAGAACAATCAGGGGCAAGGCAACTCTAGGAGACCTAATACCAGTGCTAATCAGGGAAGGAGACAGGGGAAGCAGCCACAGCAAGATATGAGTTGCCATAGATGTGGAAAGTATCATTTTGGGCCATGCAAGTTTGGGACTGGAGTCTATTACTCCTGTGGGCAACCAGGACACTTGGCTAGTAGTTGCCCAGAGAAGAAGAGGTATGAGACAGGCAGAGTGCAGCAATCAGGAAGAGTATACACTACTTCTTCAATAGGCGCTGAGGGGTCAGAGGCATTGATCAGAGGTAACTGTGAAATGGCGGGTAAAACTTTGAATGATTTGTTTGATTCTGGAGCTTCACATACTTTTATTGCATTTGAGAAGGCTCATGAGTTAGGATTAAAAATAGTAGTATTGGGATATGATTTAAAGGTATATAATGCCACCCACGAGGCTATGGTGACTAGGTTAGGGTGCCCCTAAGTTCCTTTTCGAATACAAGGGCGTGATTTCATGCATAACTTAATTTGTTTGCCAATGACTGGTCTCGATCTCATTTTGGGATTGGACTGGTTATCCAAGAATCGCGTTTTACTGGATTGCTCTACGAAAGCAGTGTATTTCATGCCTGAAGGCACTCAAGGGCCGATTGTGGTAAATAACTATTACTTGAACTCCATGACGGTGAACTGTTCTGGGGCCGAATGTAAGGGGATATTGTTGTTAGCTGCGGGTGTCTCGGGTGATGATCAGAACTTGGAACAAATCCCGGTTGTATGTGAGTTCCCGGAGGTGTTCCCTGATGATATTGATGAATTTCCACCAAAACGGAAAGTTGAGTTTTCCATTGATTTAGTACCTGGGGCCGGACCAATCTCGAGTGCTCCTTACAGGATGTCGCCTCTAGAAATGGCCGAATTAAAGTCTCAACTGGAGGATCTGTTGGGTAAGAATTTTATCCGACCAAGTGTATCACTGTGGGGTGCGCTGGTATTACTGGTGAAGAAGAAAGATGGAAGTATGCGCTTATGTGTTGACTATAGGCAGCTGAATAAGGTTACAATGAAGAATAAATACCCGTTGCCAAGGATTGATGACCTGATGGACCAATTACAGGGAGCCGGTGTGTTCTCTAAGATTGATCTACGATCCGGATACCACCAGATAAGGGTCAGAGATGATGATATTCCTAAAACTGCCTTTAGAACGCGCTATGGCCACTATGAATATACCGTGATGTCCTTTGGACTAACTAATGCTCCAGCGATATTCATGGATTACATGAACAGAATTTTTTTATCCATATCTGGATAAGTTTATTGTTGTGTTTATTGACGACATTCTTATCTATTCTAAGACCGAGGATGAACATGCAGAACACTTGCGAACAATGCTACAAATTTTAAAGGATAGGAAGTTGTATGCCAAGCTATCCAAGTGTGAGTTTTAGAAGTCTGAGGTGAAATTTCTTGGTCATGTGGTGAGTAAGCAAGGAATAGCAGTGGATCCTGCTAAGGTTGAGGCGGTGATGAATTGGGAGTGGCCAACTTCAGTGACGGAAATCAGGAGTTTCTTAGGCTTGGCATGTTATTATCGAAGGTTCATCAAAGGATTTTCATAGCTTGCTTTGCCTTTGACCAAGCTGACCAGGAAGGATGTTCCTTTTGTATGGATTCCCGAGTGCGAGGAGAGTTTCCTTGCCTTAAAACAGAGATTGACTACCGCCCCTGTATTAGTGTTGCCTAAGCCGAGAGAAGCATTCGAGGTGTATTGTGATGCGTCCTTGAAAGGTTTGAGATGCGTGTTGATGCAGCATCATAAGGTTGTAGCTTATGCCTCACGTCAGCTAAGGCCACATGAAAGAAACCATCCAACTCATGATTTGGAACTTGCATCCATTGTCTTCGCCCTGAAGATTTGGAGGCATTATCTCTATGGAGTGAAATTTTAAGTCTTCTCAGACCATAAGAGTCTGAAGTACCTGTTTGAACAAAAAGAATTGAATATGCATCAGAGGAGGTGGATGGAACTCCTGAAGGATTATGACTTCGAGCTAAACTACCATCCGGGAAAGGCAAATGTGGTGGCAGATGCTTTGAGTAAGAAATCCTTATGTGCTGCTTGGATGATGCTAAGGGAGGAAGATTTGTTGAGAGCCTTTCAAGGATTAAAACTGGGAATCAGAGAAGAGTTTGGGACTTTATGCCTAAGCCAGTTACAGATCTCAAGTGACTTCAAGGCTGAACTAGTAAAGGCTCATCAGAATGACCAAGAATTGTACAAGATTTTGCCGGCGATTGAGAAAGGCAAGCAATGTAAAGTGTCAGAAGATAAAGATGGGTTGTGGAGGTTCAAGGGCCAGATAATTGTGCCAGATATCGGGGATTTGTGACAGAGCATATTGGAGGAAGCTCACAAGAGCGGTTTCTCTATTCATCCTAGAAGCACCAAGATGTACCAAGACTTAAAGGCGATGTTCTGGTGGCCAGGAATGAAAAAGGATATGGCGTTACATGTTTCCAAATGCCTAACTTGTCAGAAAGTCAAGATTGAACACCAAAGGCCAGCAGGAACCCTTCAACCTTTGGAAATCCCACAGTGGAAATGGGAGAGTATTGCTATGGATTTTGTATTAGGCTTACCAAGGACTCAGACAGGTTGTGATGCTATTTGGGTGGTTATAGACCAAATGACCAAGTCAGCTCATTTTCTGGCTATTCGTATAAGTTGTACTATGGAGGAGTTGGCGCGCTTATACATAAAGGAGATTGTGAGATTACATGGCGTACCTTTCACAATTGTATCGGATAGAGATCCTCGTTTTACATCACAGTTCTGGGGTGCTTTTCAACGAGCTTTTGGCACCCAATTAAGCTTAAGCACTGCCTATCATCCTCAGACGGATGGCCAATCAGAAAGAACAATCCAAACCTTGGAAAACATGTTAAGAGCTTGTGTTTTGAATCAACCGACGAGCTGGGATCGATATATGCCTTTGGTAGAATTTGCTTACAACAATAGCTATCATGCGAGTATTGGAATGGCTGCATATGAGGCTTTGTATGGAAGAAAATGCCAGTCTCCATTATGTTGGTATGAGGCAGGAGAAAAGAGTTTGATAGGACCTGAAATGGTATATGAAACCACTGAGCAAATAAAGAGAATCCGGAGGCGAATGCTTGAAGCTCAAAGCCGTCAGAAGAGCTATGCTGACCGAAGACGGAAGCCTTTAGAATTTGAGGAAGGAGAACACGTCTTCCTGAAGGTTACTCTGACCACTGGAATAAGGAGGTCCATGAAAACCAAGAAGTTAAATCCCCGTTACATTGGGCCGTTTGAAATCCTGAAGAGGATTGGACCAGTGGCGTATAGGATCACGCTACCACCACATCTTTCGAACCTGCATGACGTGTTCCACGTATCGCAGCTTCGCAAATACACTTTTGATCCTAGTCATGTCCTAGAACCAGAATCAGTCCAAGTGAGAGAAGATTTGACGCTTCCAATAACTCCGGTTAGGATTCATGATACCAGCATCAAGCGTCTACGCGGAAAGGAAGTTTCTTTGGTGAAAGTAGCTTGGAGTCGGGCTGGTATTGAAGAACATACCTGGGAGCTTGAATCAGAGATGCGGAAGGACTACCCACACCTCTTTTCAGGTAACTCACTCTGAATTTTGGGGACAAAATTCCTAATTAGGTGGGTAGGATGTAAACCCCGCTAAAATCGGTAAATAATTAGTTAATAAATTGAATTTTCATTAGGAAAGCTAAAAATTCAAAACAAATATCAAAATAGGATAGAGCTCGTCGAAACGAGAATTTTGATACCAATTTCGAAAAAATGACCCAAAATCGGACCGGAAGAGCCGAACCGGTTGAATCGGGGCCCAAATCGGACCCGTGGGTCCAAACGGACTCATAATTAAAAAGAAGCAGCAGCTTCTTCTTCTTCATTCTTCACCATCGTTGCAAACAGATTGGGAAGAGAAGGAGCTTCCCTAACCCTCACATTTCCTTCTCACTACCAAAACTCCCCCGTCCAGGCTCCGATCGTCGCACCGTTCACGGCCACGCGCTCAGCGCGTCGAGCTTTACCTTTCTATCCGAACAATTTCACTGGTAAGCCTCATATTTGGTTCAGAATCTCTACCCCTCTTTCTTTGGTGAAATTGAAAACCTATAGTGAATCTTGTCCAATTTTTGTGTTCTAGGTTCAAGTTAGCTTCCGGAACTTGTGGGATCAAGCTATTGAGCATATGGGTATGGTAAAAACACCCTAACCCTAGTTCAATCTTGTATTTATAATGGGAAAATTGAAATTGGAACATGTATATGTATTTGGTGTAGATTAAGTGGGTATATATGCATTGGAATTGAATTGGGAATACTTGGAGGCTTTTTGGTAGTCAAGGCTTGTTTTGGGACTGTTTTGATTGAGCTTGGAAGGGCTGTGATTTGTGTTGTGAGGATGCCTTGGGTGATACAAAGTGATCGCCAAGGTATGGTTTAAGTTTCGCACGTTTAATATTTACGGTGTTGTGAAAACTTAGGTTAGAGGAACCATAGGATAAGTTGAATTGTTTGTTGTATTTAATGATTAGCCTTGTAATTTTGTTGAAATAGATTTGTTGATGGATATATATTGAAATTATGAGGTGTGGAAGTTATTAATGGTATGCTCTTGTATTTATTTATGATGGATTATGGTTGGTGTTTGTTAATATGGATGTAGAGTTATGTTGTGGTGGTATTGCATATGCTGTAACTAATTCTGTGATGATTGGAATTGTGTGGAACCAAGTCCTAGTTAAACCTCGGAATATTTGGAACTGAAATGGAGAATTTGGGATCTTTTCGTTAAATATATGTTTTATGGTGAATTTTCAAATTGTAGTCGTGGAATCTGATTTTTACTGCATAATTTTTAGAATAGCAGTAACTTGTTGGCTCTGCTGCGAATGTTTTAAAATGAATTTTGAAATGAAACCAATTTTAAATAAAGCTTTAGTCCTATTATTTTAACTTCGCAAAATTTCAGAATTGTTGGACTTGTGGTTTTAAAGATATGAATTTTTGAAATACGGTGCGTTATACAATAAAAGCCAGATTATGTTTTCTTAGATCAGCAACTTTGAGAGTTTATAACTTCTGATTATGGATGGATATTCAGGTGCAACCAATTGGAGGTAAAAATTAATTATGCATAGTAGTTATGATTTAAATTTCAGAGCTGTCCATGTTTTAATGAGTGAGTTATGGGACTTGGAAGAGGACATGTTCATTGGCTTTTAAAATAGAATTCTGCAGAAAGTTACTCAACTTCCAAGTTACATAACTGCTTCATTAAAAATGTTTTTGACCTGAAACTAATTTTAAAAGAAACCTGGATATGTTAAGTTGAACCATATTAATTTTTAAGCCTATTGGATTTAATTTGAATTTTATATAGAATTTTAGATATCGTATGCTGCTGCTATTTTCTGGTTTCTAAGCACTGCAGAGTCAGCATTTCTCCTCTGTTTCTGAGGCTAGTTAAATTAGAAAATTGTGATTTTTGTTTGTTAAAAAGCTTATTTTGAGATGAACGTCTGGACATAAAGTTTGTCCAATTCCGAGTTCATTTATTATATTAAAAGCAGAAAAGAAAATAGAGTGTCGAGGATGTCTTAGTGATAGTCATGGGTCCGAGAAGACGAAGTTTAATGCTAAGGCTTGATATTTGATGATGTATTGATAATAATTTCTATGGATTATGAATAATGATATATGAGATACGAGTTTCCCTGGGTAAAAACCGTGACTCGCCACCACGTATTCCAGGTTGAATCTCGATACTCTGTTGACCCTACGTCGTAAGGGTGACCGGGCACGTATAAATTCTCGGGTATGGATAGCCCCCATTGAGTGATTATATGATGATTGAATGTGAACTCTATACATAGACTCTTGGGGATGTGCTACGGGGGACAGTCTAAGGTTTTCGGACTTGTCGGGTTGGCTGGATAGTTGACAGATGGGCCCCATCAGCCATAGGACAGGCATGCATCATATGCATTTATTTGTTTTGATTGCTATGCATTTCCTGGGTTTGCCTAATTGATATATATATATATATATATCACCTGCTATCTGTTCTACTTGCTATTTGTACTATCTGCTCACTACTTGTGTGTGAACTTGTTTGGTTGCTTGTTTATGTTGCATTTTGGATGATGGAGGGATGGAGGAGATGAAGAAATGGTTGGATGTTAGATTAAGATTGAACTTGAGTAAGTTAGGTAGATTTAGAATACCTACCCCTGTTTATGGCTTCTGTTTAGTACTTGAGTTGGATAACTGAATAACGGAGTTCTAGGATTGCCTATGACATTCTCAGGACCTTATTTATTATACGCGTGACACTTTTACCATGCTGAGAACCTCCGGCTCTCATTCCATATTGTATTGTTGTTTTTCAGATGCAGGTCGAGAGGCTCCTCGCTAGGCATCTGGATCCTGGGAAGCGAAGTAGTCCTTTGGTGTATTTTGGTTTCCTGTTGTATATATGTATATATGTATTTAGCTTACTCTCCAAGTAACTTATGTATGCTGCTCCTCTTAGAGGTTGAGGGAGAGATAGGAGTTTACTTTGGTACTTTGGTGTCCGGCCAGCCTTAGCTTCGCAGGCTGAGTTAGGGGCTAGTTATACGGTTTCCTACTTTCCTTGGCTTTCCTTTACTCTTTTGTCTACTTTAATCTTTTTCCTATTAGGTTTCTTAGCACGCAAGTAATCATATTCCTTGAGCATTGTGCTTTTCATTTTGCGATTTTTTTTTACCTGTTTGTTTCAAGGCTCTTTGTGTATTATTTCTTTCATTATTATATGTATATTTTTATTGTTTAGAGGTCCGTAATACCACACTACCTCTATTCTACGACTTAAGCGTAAAACACTGTGTAGTAGGGTGTTACATTAAAGCATAATTCAAGTTGATTTCTTCATCCATTTTCGTCCCGAAAAGATGACATGGCACGATTAAATGACATCGTTTTGTTGTTTGAGCCTAAATGATGTTGTTTTACTCCTCTTCCTTTTCTTCCTCCTCCTCAATGTCTGAACCTCCCACCATTCCATATCTTCTCAACTCCACCACCGCCACCCTCCTCATCCACCACTCCAATTCGGGTAAAAAAATGTGTTTAACAATTTGGTTTGATCTATAATATTGTAAAGAAAAAAGAAGGTTGTAATTTGTAAATGAAGCTTCTAATAATAAACATAATAAAAATTAAAGATAGATAGATACAATTTATATGGTCATTATAGAAGCTATTTCAGAAAAACATAATTCTTTACTTATATATAAAGTTGTAATTAAGAGATTAGTACATTTATATGAATTTAAGAACGATAGCTACTTGATTTTGAGAAAGAATAGAAGTTACATTAGAAAACTTAACCAATATAAATTTACAAATAAATAAAGCTTATGAGTAACATGACAATAAATTAAAAAAAAAATGATGGTCTCCTAGTATTTTTTTTTTTAAATGTGTTTAATGGTTTAGTTTGATTTATTGGATAAAATCAAAATAACTTACTACGATTTAGGTTTTATTGCTTTGATTTTAGTTTTCAACTTAATCCAATTTGATTTAAATGATTATGACATTGTATTTGTATCATTTTAAATTTATTTATTTTTAACTTCATCCGATTCAAACTATTGTAGTTTGAAACTTTGAATTGATTAGTTTAAATTTCATCTAAATTTTAAATTTTATAATTTAAAACTTTTAATTATTAATTTTCTCTCAAAATCAAATTATCTTCTACCCAAATTTAAAATTTTAAAAATTTTATAATTTAAAAAACACTTCTCCCAAGATAAATGTTAAATTTTCGCACAACCCTTTTGAAATCATCCATGTATGGATTGATGGTTCAGACACTGGTTGAGGATCAGTCTTAAAGAGTTCTTGAGTTGGTTCCTATCTTCAAAAGGATTCTTGCATTGCTAGTTCCACTACTAACTTAGGAATGTATTGTGTAAGTAATTCAGTTGAAGACTTGAGTGATATTTGGTGTTGATTCTTTGTTGGGATTAGGCTGTAATATACTCTCCTTAACTTGTTTGGGTGAAGCAATTTAGGGTGCATCATTGGAAAACATAGTTCAACTAATTTGGTTTTGGGTTGGGTTTGTTTAATCAATGTAGTATTTTTCTACGTGGGAAAGAGTTTCTGGAGGTTGGGAGTTGGATATTATGGTTTTTATGGGCTGAAATAGTGATTTCTTGGATTTGGTCTTGGGCTTGGAGTTTTTGTTCACTTGGGCCTATTTTTTTGTACACTAGTTTGGGTCCTAACTCCTTCACTAACAATACCCTTTATACCTTTTTCATTTCAGTAGGAGTAGGAATTTTCTTAGAAATAGATATTTTTAATTGGTAAAAAAAAATTAAGAGTGTAAAGTGTGATTTCTAATCCTTCATTATTTTTATATTTATTTTTTTTTCACTTATAAAATTAATAATAAAATAAATTATATTTTACTCCCTCGATTATAAAAAAAAAATGAGAGGTTGTATTTCCAAATTTTCTTTGCACAAGTAATCACTACATCGTTAGTTGGAGTTTTATGGACATAGTCTCTTTTTTCTATACCATCATAAAAAAATTGTGGGATGTTTATTGGATATTCACAATAAATTTCTATCCTCCTCTCATCAGTAATAGCAACCTCATAAATCATGACAATGTCTATATCTATCCTAAACATCTTCAAATTTTCATTAACTTTCTTTCTAGGTTCAAACCTGTAAAATTAAGAAACGTTAGTATATTATACATTTCAACAAATCTTGGATGAAAAATCGGTTCAATATGTCAGAATTAATCATCTCAATCTCTGATACTTTTCTTCGTATATATTTCATCCTTCCATCTTTTTATTTTTGAATTTTTTTTTGTGATGGATCACCATCACAATATGTACTGTAGTCATCTACTTTAAAAAAATAGAAATAACACCAAACCTTACAAACTTAACAACCCTAACCAAAACCAAAAACGCATCCTTAACTAAACAACCCTAAATTCGCAGCTGAGACCCAGCACAGTTGGCATACCTGTCCGTCTCATACAACGCTGCACCCGGATTCAAATTCCAGCTGAGGCTGATTGTTGGTTTAAGAACCCATGATACCCATGATAGTGTGTGTAAGTGTGTTGTGTGTGTGAAACATGAGTGTAATGCTTAGAATTGGAGCTGTTCAATCCATTTGTCCAAAAAAAAAAAAAAAAACCCTAAATTCTACCACAAAAAGAATCAAAACAACATGTACAAAAAATGAAAGAAAATTCAAAATTTATAAAATATCCAAATCTCTTAACTTAAGTATTTAAACAACACAAAAATGCGAAGAGTCAAACTCATTTAACACGAACCATAATGCAATAACTCTATAAATAATTCTAAGAGAAAATGATAAATAGATCCTAAACTTTTTGCCTTGTGGACATTTTCGTCCCTAATCATTGAGGGACTGATCCATCCAAATTTTGTGAAGGTCAGGAACTTAAAAGTATTTTTCAATGGTCAGAGACAAAAATGTCAGCAGAATAAAAGCTCAAGAACCTATTTGTCCTTTCCTCTAATTTTCTAAAATTTAGGATTTAGGATTAGGATACAATTATCCAAACATGGCCTTGGTGGCTTAGGCCTATTAACAGCGAGTAGAGGGAAAAAAGAGAAGCCCAAGAGCCGCCGCACTGGCTTATAACACATTTTGGGGTTGCGAGTTGCGGGTTCTGAGCTTAAAGACTACTTCTTCTCTTTCACTCTCACCATTTCACACTGCTTCTTCCTTTCTTCGTTCTTTCTGTTCCAATTCCAACCAACTCAAACCACGAACCACCAACATTCATACAATGGTCATCGAAGCTTCTAATCCTGCTCTTGTAACTTTCTCTTCTGACGACGTCGTTTTCAAGTCCCCTAACGACCGTCGTTTTTACCGCCTCTTACACCTCTCTAACGGACTTCAAGCTTTGATTGTTCACGATCCCGAGATTTTCCCTCAAGGTCCTCTTCAAGATGAAGATGAAGATGAAGATGAAGAAGAAGAAGATGAAGATGATGATGATGATGATGATGAAGAAGACGAAGAAGATGATGAAGAAGAAGAAGAAGAGGAAGGAGAAGAAACTGGAATGGATATAGATGGGAATAAGGATGCTGCTGCTCAGACTAAAAAGGTTTTTGCTTATATGAAGTTGAAAATTGCTGCAATTTTTGAAAATTTCATTTTTCTGCCTATTTCAATTTTATTGCTTGGTTCTTGAACTAGGTTATTGGATTGTTATTTTTTACTTTAGGGAAAGTAGTTGGCAAGGTTAGGGTATGATTTATGTGTGAAAATGTTAGTGTATCTGATTATGATCTATAATGCTTAATACCAAAGGGTCTAGAACTCTAGATTAAAGGTTACTTGAAGGATGGATTATCAATTGAGATTGTGGCATGCATACTTGTGTAAAATTTTACGGTCGAGTTAGTTGCAATGCTTTATTACTCTAAAAAATAAGCACTTCTATCGCTTGATATGATGCTGAGTTGTGTTACTTGTGTATATCATGGTTTTGTACTTCAATTGAATGTGGTAAGACTTGTGATTTTTGTTGTAGCAGGCGGCAGCAGCCATGTGTGTAGGAATTGGCAGCTTTTCGGATCCTTTTGAAGCACAGGGACTGGCACATTTTCTAGGTTTGGAAGTTATATTTTACATTATATTTGTAAAACATTTCATTCTTTTAACCAGTTCCTTCTAGAGACGTCCTAGCTCCTAAGAGGAAGCTTTTTGATTTCTTGAAGTTACCATTTTTGTAATTGATTTACAGAGCACATGCTCTTCATGGGGAGTGAAGAATTCCCAGATGAAAACGAGGTCGGTTTGGGTCTTATCTACTCATGCATTTGAATTTATCTCGTTTCCTCCCTATATTTTGGGAAGTATGCATTTATGATTTTGCTGAACTAAAGGATCAAATAATTTTATCAGAATATGTTTGTGTTGGCTAAGAAAACTGGTTTAGAGGAGATAGAACTGTAGCGTAAAGACTTGTTGCCTGTTATGACATAATATTGTAGAATTAATGTTAATTTTGCATTATAATGTCCTTTTTCTTTTCCCTTTATTTTGCACTTATATGAAGCCTTGGGTGGAAGAATGTATTTTATATATATCAGGGCATGCAGGATTTTGGCTGTAAGCAATTGTCGCATTAATTAGACGAATACCACATTGTCTGTTAGGGTCTTTCCAAAGCATCAACAAATAAATAAAAAATTCGTGTGAAATTCAGAATTATGTCCTTTAGGGCTTTTTTCCCTCGTGTTTTTTTTGTCTAAGTGATCCCTCAAGCTTCAATATATTCTATCCCTCATGTTTTTGGTCTAAGTGATCCCTCAAGCATCTTTTGCAACTTAGCCCAGCTCAACTAACTTCATTTATTTATTTTTAATAAATGAAGAATATCATTAAGATAGGATGATGAATAAATAAAAAATCCTCATTATAAGAGAAAAAAACAATCCCAAAAAAAAGCTATCCATGAAGTGTTTTTAATCTTAGCTTATTTTTTTGTACTTTCATCAAACTTAAAAAGGCCGAAATTAATTAACATTAATTTGATTCATTTCTTTGAATGTAACGTAAGCGTACACCTTGTAATTTGTTCCAAGACTACAATGTGCAGTTAATTTTCCTAGCAGCTTGACTGTTTTTATTGCTAGTATGATAGCTATTTATCCAAGCACGGTGGCTCCTCAAATGCATATACAGAGACTGAACATACATGCTACCATTTTGAAGTAAAGCCAGAGTTTTTGAAGGGTGCCTTGAGAAGGTAAATCTTGCTTTCCGTTGTGAGGACATGAAAATTCCTGTCTATTACACTTTGTTATGCATCCATTTTTGCATAAAGGCTCTTCCCAATTCTTACCTCAAAAATTTGAACTTGAATTTCATCTTGTGATGCTGGTTGTGAATTGTATGTAAATCCATATTGTATATGTTGATCATGCATTGGTTGTGAACTGTGCGTGAATCCATATTGTATCTGTTGATCATGCATAGCTTTTAGCAAATGCAGTTTAATAGAAGTTAACAGGACATTTCTGTTAAAGAATCCTCTACTATTTATCAAATTGTTGACATCATTTGTTTGAAAACATAACAAAAAATTACAGAGGGTAGAGGACAAGATATCCTCAATGAAAAAAATTGAGATTAACAGAGTGCATCAAAAGTACAAAGTTCTCTACTCTACTCTCTACATATCAAAGAGATTACCCCTCTAAACAAAACACCTAATCCTATTCCACAAGACTTGCTATAGACTGACATAAGAATCAATATCCCTCCTCAATGTTTGTTAAAATACAAGACTATAGACATAAAATCTAGTGATCTTTATTCTACATACTGATTATTTTATTCATCTCATTTTTCTTGGTAAAATATTTTCTGGTGATTTGGGTTATAAAATTTATTATTATCAATATTCCTTGTTTTTATTGCACTTAAACATAGCTAAATGAATCTAATGATTCAATGTTGATAATTTTATGAGGCCCTTGGAATTTTCAATCCTCTTGATAGGTATGCTAGACTTCTTTTTAAACTTTTGTTTTGGTCTTTCTTTTCTTATCAGATTTTCTCAGTTCTTTATTTCACCTCTTGTAAAAATGGAGGCCATGGAGCGAGAAGTACAGGCAGTAGATTCAGGTATGTCTCATTATAATCCAATTATGCAGATTTCCACTTTAATTATGATTTTAGAAAGCTCTCAAATTTCCTTATCTGTTTGCTGATAATGTTTTTGGTATACCATAATGGTATACAAAACTGAACATAGAATTTAACCAGGCTTTGCAAAGCGATGCTTGCCGTCTTCAACAACTTCAATGCCATACTTCTGCTGTTGGTCATCCTTTAAACAGATTCTTTTGGGGTATGCCATAAAAGTGTTGTTCATCGATTACATGGTCAATTAGATATTTAGATTTCTCTGTATAATTAAATTACTATTTCATTTCTTTTCCATGTACATGAAGGCAATAAGAAGAGCTTGGTTGATGCTATGGAGAAGGGTGTTAATTTGCGGGAGCAAATATTCAAACTATACAAAGATTATTACCATGGTGGATTAATGAAGCTTGTTGTTATTGGTGGAGGTGAATTCCTACTTACCAACACCATTATTCAATTTAAAGTTTTACAATTTTATTTTAGTCATGTTTTTCTTCCTGCAATAATAAGGTGCTTAGTTTTTTTTTTTCCATTCCCACTTATACATTTATTAATAGTTGAGAAATAATTATACTAGTCTCAAGATTAGATTCATCATAGATTTATCTTCTACAAAAATGAGATTTATTTGTTTTAACAACTCACGCCAGGATTAGGATTGAGACCAATATATGCTGGTATGTTTATTCTTTATAGTGATGTGCTTTATGCATAAATGTGTAGACCCTCTTGATGTGCTTGAGAGTTGGGTTGCGGAATTATTTGGTGCTATCAGAAAGGGTCCTCAAGTGAACCCCAAGTTCAGTGCAGAAGGTCCTATTTGGAAATCTGGTAAAGTTTACTGGCTAGAAGCTGTCAAAGATGTTCATATCCTCGACTTATTGTGGACACTTCCCTGTCTACAACAGGAGTATTTGAAGAAACCGCAGGATTATTTAGCTCATCTTCTTGGGCATGGTAAGATATCTCATTATGGATGAATAGCTGATACAGCGATACTTGACAATTAAGCGTGCATACTTTATAACTTTATATATGCTTGTATCTGTTGTCATGTATTTTTTTTGCATCTTAAGCAGAAGCCAGTCTTCTGTTTGTGTATATACATCTTCACCAGTTTTTGTTCCAACTTAAAATTATTATGAAAATTTGTTTTCTGCAATAGGATTTTTTTCATATCTGTAGAAGTTACTATGTTTAAGAGCTTAACCACTCTACATGCAATGGAAAGTGGTTTTGGTATATGATTTTGATGATATGTTTTTCTCATTCTTTCATCACAATTTCCTTTTTATGGTCTCTACTTTTCTTTTCCAATGGAAGTTTTACTTCTCATTTTTTCAATCTATATTTTTTTATCTAAAATCTAAGTCTGGACATTTTCTTGTGCGGCTTTCATTAACAATAACATAATCAACCTTTCAGAGGGCAAGGGAAGCTTGCTTTCCTTTCTCAAGGCTAAAGGTTGGGCTACATCTCTCTCTGCCGGTGTTGGGGATGAAGGAACTTATCGGTCAACTATAGCTTATATCTTTGTTGTGTCCATAAACCTCACTGACTCTGGTGTTGAAAAGGTGATCATAATCTCATCACTTGTATGACCTTTCAGATAGAAGAGAGTAAGAGCAAGTAGTGTGTTTAGTGGGCCCTCAAACATAATATTTATTTCAATTTCAGCTTCATTATTATTATTATTATTATTATTATTATTATTATTATTGGATTAAAATTTTTCAGTCAATAGACAAGTGTGAAAACAGTATTGACCAGTTGATGGGTAAATTAACTTGTGTGATCATTCAGATCAGCTTATGCTTTCCAGTTTCTACAAATTACTTCTCTTCAATATGGCTTAACTTTGATTTTTCTTCCCAGATCTTTGATATCATTGGCTTTGTCTATCAATACCTGAAGTTATTGCATCAAATTCCTCCACAAGAATGGATATTCAAAGAACTTCAAAGCATTGGAAAAATGGATTTTAGATTTGCAGAAGAACAACCACAAGATGATTATGCTGCTGAACTCTCAGGTTTCTAATTTATCTGCTTGGAGTTGTTTTCTTAAGTCGTTTGTTAATCAATAGGATATAGAGAAAATGCAACATATGATAGAAGATTAAAAAAAAATTGTTGTCAGTTTGTGTTTATAGCAAAAACTGAACATTTATTTGTTATGCTTTCAACCCAATTACAATATATTTTGAAATTTTAGGTACTTCCTATGCAGATTTGTTATATCTTTCTGGCTTATTTGAATTATTTTTTTGTGCAGAAAATTTACTCTTTTATCCGCCAGAGCATGTCATATATGGTGACTATGTTTACCAGACTTGGGATGAACAATTGATAAAGCAACTTCTTGGTTTCTTCATTCCAGAAAACATGAGAGTAGATGTTGTTTCGAAGTTGTTCCTTAAGTCGGAACGTGAGTTATCTTTTCACCTTTGGCTAGTTGGCACTTTTATTTATTTCTTTCACTGTTAATCTGCTATGTTGAACCATTGGGAATTGATAACTAAACTCAATTGTTAACAAAATATATCTGGAAGTTATATTTCCATCATGATGATTGAACAACTTGATGGTGCTACTTTTCAGATGTCCAATGCGAACCTTGGTTTGGTTCACGTTATGTTGAAGAAGACATTGCTCAAGATTTAATGGAGTTATGGAGAAATCCTCCAGAAATTGAGGCCTTGCTACATCTTCCATCAAAAAATGAGTTCATTCCAAGTGATTTTTCTATACGTTCTGGTGACACATGTGATGAGTTTGCAAATTCAACTTCTCCTAGATGTATAGTTGATGAAACATTGATCAAATTCTGGTACAAGTTGGATAGTACTTTCAAGGTTCCTCGTGCCAATACATATTTTCGGATTAACTTGAAGGGTGGATATGCTAATGCCCAGAGTTGTGTATTGTCTGAATTGTTCATTCTCCTTCTTAAAGATGAGTTGAATGAAATCATATATCAGGTTAATCGACTGTCTTGCTTGACACTAAAAGTAGAGCCATTCGTCTATATTATATATCCTCCATCAAAACATGTTGCTCATTCAGAAATTTTCTGTTGTTTCTGTTATTTGTTTACTTCTCTCTTGTTTGGAGGATTTCTGTCCTTCATACGTTTTTGTTTCTGAATAGATCCACTAGGTAATTCTATTTACTACATAGCTTCATACCTTAAGCATGTAAACTGATTAATTGAGAAAGGTATCTTTATAAGAGAGAGGCTTCCACTCTTAACTGACTATTCAAACTCCTAACTAATTACTTTTTTTTTTTCATTCCAGCTTTCCAAAATATCATCTGTTAGTTTATATGTACAAATTTTTGTATCATAAGATTTGGCTCGAGTTAAAATTAAATCATCTTAGGCAATCTAAGAAACTGTTGGTGAATGTAGTTACTTCAATCTTATTTTTAAAGGACTTTATATGACATGTGTCTATGTGTGCAGGCTAGTATTGCAAAGTTAGAAACTTCTGTCTCCTATGTTGGCGACAAACTGGAACTGAAGGTCTATGGTTTCAATGAGAAGCTTCCCATTCTCTTATCTAAAGTTTTATCAGTAGCTAGATCCTTTATTCCTTCTGGCGATCGATTTGAGGTACATCACATATTTCCTTTTATCTCTTATCAAAATGTCTATGTTATCCTTTTTGCCCTGTTTCATAGTTCTGTTTGCTTTGTTGATTGTAATGAACCAATCATTATTGTTCAGGTTATAAAAGAAGACATGAAGAGAACTTTGAAGAATACCAACATGAAGCCTTTAAGTCATTCCACATATTTGAGATTGCAAGTTTTGTGCCAGAGCTTTTATGACATTGAGGAGAAGCTGCATCATCTAAATGATTTATTTCTTGATGATTTGATTGCTTTTATCCCCAAACTTCGCTCTGAGGTAGGCATGAAATATTTAATCTTATATGTTATTGGTTGGACTATTTTGCAGTCTTTTATTGTCAAGTTTTATTTTATTTTATTTTTTGTAAAAAAGAATAATGTTTTCAAAAAATACATGCATGGGAAGTGTTATTATATCCTTAAATCCTAAACCCTAAACTTAATATAACTACTTTGTTTGATGCACTTGTTCTGTTTGTGTGTATGAGAATCTCATGTCTCAGCTTGATAGTACTTACATTTACAAGAAAATAGCTACTTCTTGGTAGCTTGTTCTTTGTTTATTAGTTTTTAATTACTTGGTTTTTAAACATAAGTTCCATGATATATTATAGTTCTCTAGTTTATATCAATAAATTGTTTGAAATTTATTCCTTTACATCAACTTTGGACAGCTATACATTGAGGGTCTATGCCATGGAAATATTTCAGAAGAAGAAGCAATTAACATATCAAATATATTTAAGACGAACTTTATAGTAAATCCACTTCCCATTGAGCTGAGGCACGCTGAACGCGTTATTTGCCTTCCATCCAATGCCAATCTAGTTAGAGATGTTAGTGTAAAGAACAAGTCAGAAAAGAATTCTGTGGCTGAGGTAATTTCAGTTGGATTATTTTTGTTTGTCCTTTTTCATGGATAATTGTTTTTTGAAATTTCTAACAAACTTCTCCTGTTTCTTAATTTGGTATTCATGCAGCTATATTTTCAAATTGAGCAAGATCTTGGGTTGGGATCAATCAAATTGAAAGCTTTAATTGATCTCTTTGAGGAAATTGTGGACGAGCCACTTTTCAATCAGCTGAGGTGATTATTGGATGCTATTTTAGTTTTTTGCATTTGACCGTCTAACATTTGTTAATGAAAATAAGTTTTCACTTTCCATGGCTTTTTATGGGTTGTTTTAATTTTTGTTTCTTTATTTATCTTTATTTGTTTATTTATTTGTGTGTATCTGGATACAGGACAAAAGAGCAGCTTGGTTATGTTGTCGAATGTAGCCTACGGTTAACGTACCGTGTTTTTGGGTTTTGTTTCTGTGTTCAATCATCTGAGTACGACCCAATTTACGTGCAAGGTAGAATCGACAACTTCATAGATGGCGTTGAAGAATTGTTGGTTAGTATTCCTGATTCCTTCTATCTCATTGTTCTGAGACTAATGGCTCCCTCGTGAATTGCATTAAATTTGACATGATTTGGGTGCTCAAGAAATTGTAAGCACACCCCACTATTTCCAAATTAAAAGACTTGTGGTCTAAGGAATTATATGTTGACTGCAGGATGGGCTTGATGATGATTCCTTTGAGAATTACAAAAGTGGGTTAATGGCAAAACTGCTCGAGAAAGATCATTCGCTTAGCTACGAAAGCAATCGATTGTGGAGCCAGATTGTTGATAAAAGGTGATTTTACATTTAGTTATATAATAAGGTTGTGGATGATGAATAAGGAAGACCAGCCTTGAAGAAAATGATAACAAAGGATATTGATTTTCAGGTATATCTTTGATATATCAAAGAAGGAAGCAGAAGAATTAAAGAACATAAGCAAGCAAGATGTTGTTGAGTGGTACCGGACATATTTCAGACAGTCGTCTCCGAAGTGTCGGCGACTTCTCATTCGGTTATGGGGCTGCAACACAAAGTTTGAAGATGATGTTGCACTGCCTGAAACTGTGCAAGCCATAAAAGATCCAGCTTCATTTAAAATGTCATCCGACTTTTATCCAAATCTTTGTTAAAACCTGAAGATATGCATTTTTGAACTCATGAAGTACCATTCAGATTTGAGAGCCGTTGTTTCTTAAGTGTAAATTACATTTATGTGCGAATTATTTATTGATCAATAATATTTTGGAATTGAGGAAAGTCTTCATTCATTGGTAGTTTCTTTTGGCCTTTTGGAGCTTGGTACACTGTATTATTGCTCTATTTGTTTGTCACATGAAATGATTTATGACACAGCATAGTATGATTCTGTGATTTATGTTGCTTTCTCACTGAATATTGGGTATATAATTATGGATTAATAGTGAAAATGGTATCTAAGATCAAAAGCTTTGAATTGATTGCTAATGTGTTGTTATCTAACCATCAGAATGATCAATCTGATGTTTTTAGACACAAATTGGAGGTGTGAATCTTTTGGAGATCAAATTAATGTACTTGTAAATTTTTAAAGACTTTTGATCATTATTCCTTAACTAGTGTGTATATGTATATATAATATCAAGTATACCTTAATCATTGATATAAAATACATGTAATACGAAATATATATTAAAAATAAGTTAAACAATACAGTTATTTATACACAAATATATAGTAGTTAATTTTTAGGGCAAATGACGCATATAAACCAAGTAGAGGGTGGTTTTACATAATTTCACCAAAGATAAAAACGTTACAAGGTTCTACCAAGGAGCACTTTTCTATATAGTTCGTATTAGAGCCACTTGAATTACACATACCATAGTAATTCGAATCATACTAATTCGAAACAGCATCTTTCGAATTAGTAGAGAATTTCGTGCCCATAGTAATTCGAAGCAGGCTGTTTCGAATTACCCCCTGTTTTCCCTATATAAAGAGTTCGAAGTAACCTCATTCGAACCACTATTCTAAATCAATGCCTTACCAAATCCCAGAGAAAGCGATCCATTACGACTCCAACAAAGGCTTGAGTAGAATATTTAGTCGATGGGGGATAATTCGAACCGACTTTATCGTTTGGATGGAGTAGCCCATATAGTTAGTGTTATCAATGAAGAGGTTAGTGCGAACTTGTTCTTTTAAAATATCAGTGAATAAGTTATTTTTGTTAGTGGTTTTGATAGTGAATGATGTTAGTTGTTTTGTTAGTGGTTTTGTTAGTAAATGATGTTAGTGGTTTTTATATTCTAGTGGTTTTTATATTCTGGTACATTCTGTTTGCAGCCCCAGCGATGTATTTCGAGCATGCGACGGCAGCAGGATATGCGTCTAGACGAGAGATACGTTTCGCACTTGCAGATTGCTGGCTTATACCATCTTGCGAGGCTGAATGAGAGATGATTCAGCTGGTATAAGCCGGCCATCTGCAAGTACGGAACGTACCTCTCGTCCAGACGTATACCCTGCTGCCGTCGCATGCTCGAAATACATCGCTGGGGCTGCAAACAGAATGTACCAGAATATAAAAATCACTAACATCATTCACTAACAAAACCACTAGCATCATTCACTATCAAAACCACTAACAAAAATAACGTATTCACTACTATTTTAAAAGAACAAGTTCGCACTAACCTCTTTATTGATAACACCAGCTATATGGGCTACTCCATCCAAACGATAAAGTCGATCCGAATTATCCCCTATCGGCTAAATATTCTGCTCAATCATTTGTTGGAGTCGTACTGAGTCGTTTTCTCTGGGATTTGGTGGGTCATGAATTTAGAATAGTGGTTCGAATGAGGTTACTTCGAACTCTTTATATAGGAAAAACAGAGGGTAATTCGAAACAGCCTGTTTCGAATTATTATGGGCACGAAATTCTCTACTAGTTAGTGTGTGTAATTTGAATCGGGTTGATTCGAATTAGTGTGTGTAATTCGAATCAGTGTGATTCGAATTACTATGGTATGTGTAATTCGAATGACTCTAATTCGAACTATATAGAAAAATACTCTTGGTAGAACCTTGTAACGTTTTTCTCTTTGATGAAATTGGGTAAAACCACCCTCTACTTGATTTGATTTATATGCGTCATTTGCCTTTTTTTTATGACTCATTTTTAACCCTTTTTATTAAGTAAAAATTATTCTTCTTCTTGTTAATTAAATAAGTTTTATTTCTCTATTTATTATATTTTCTATCAATAATTTAAATTTAAAGTTTAGAGTTTAAAACTTAATTTTTTAAACTTCTGACATCAACTTAATTTTATGGATGTTGCACTTCTTACTTTTTCCAAAATACATTAGTATTGCCAATGAGTAATAACTCAAATGGTATAGTCTTTTCATACTTAATTAAGAGGTTACGAGTTCGAGTTTCCTATTTTTGGTAAAAAAAAAACCCGTTAGTATTTGATATTTTTTATAGTATAATAAGAAATTAATTAATGATTTCCGCTAAAAAAAAACAATATGTAGTAAAAAAAAAAATAATTTAGCTGTTAATAGTTAAAACTTTTTTATAATCCAATCTACATAGCGTATAACCTACTAAATTTTCCCAAATAAAAAATCGTGAAATTCTCCATCTACCAAAGTAACATTCAGAATCTGAATTTCAGATCTCACTTCACTTGTTTGAGAAACAAAAACACAACATTGAATTACCACCCTAACATTTGCTACGATCGGAACAAAGAACGAGTAGCCAGCCATCCGCCGCCACCGATCTTCGCCGCTTGCACCATGGTCACCGCACTGAGTTAGGAGAGACACTTCACTCTCACTAGGGTTCAGTCAGTGGGTTTCGCAATCTCGTAACTCTCTCTTTCTTGTTCTTAACTCAATTCATCTCATTCCGATCATTCTTTGCTTACGTTATGTTTCGCGTTTACTTCAGATTCCGCCGAACTACTTTGTTTTTTCTTTTCCTTTGGAAATGGCAGCAGCAATTTACAGTCTTTATATCATCAACAAGTCCGGCGGGTTGATCTACTATAAGGTATGTTCATTTGTAGACTCAACCTTCAGATGATGATTTTAATTTTAATTTTAATTTTTATTTTTTACTGCTACACGTGATTTTGGGGTATCTAAGATTTTTGAATCATGAAACTGTTTCAGAATGTTTACCAAGTATGTTGAATCTTCTTGTGATTAGAATATTTGGTTAGTGGGAAAAACTGGTAGCAATTATAGGTGCACTTGTATAAGTTCTAAAAGGAAATGTAATTTTAAGATGTTGTTACCAAGTAACACTAGAAGGTTGGAGTTAGCTGAGATAGCGTTTGTTTTGAGGTACTGAGACAGAGACCGAGAGATTGAGACTTAGTACGTGTTTGTTAGTTCAGAGACTGGTACTAAAATTTCTGTTTCTGTCTCTAAAATTTCAGTATTTCAGTACCTTCAAAAAGTAGGGACATAGGAGACTGAAATTTTTAGAGATGGAGACTGAAACTTTAATAACATTTTATATCTAAAATACTTTCATTTCAATTAATTAATTCCAATTTTACCCTTTGTGCAAATTAAATTAGAGTTTCATTCTTGTTTCAATTCCTGTCTCCCATTTTGCACCAAACAGAGTATTGAGATTTATTTCAATCCCTGTTTCTTAGTCTTTGTCTCTCAGTCTCAGTCTTTCCGTCTCTATCTCTCCACCAAACGCTACCTTGAGAGTCTGTCTTGATAAGGGACAAGATTGATATGAAGGATGGCAGTCCCAGCAATGAACAAGATCATGGCTGCAAAAACAATTTAATGTAGTAGTAGTTGTTTAGTTAAATACTGATTTGAGATTGAGCTGAGATAATTGAGAAATTCAGCTTTATGCTGGATGCTTGTACTGCAAGTTTGTTGTTCTCTTTGATTTGGGAGTCTGTGAAAACTCAGAATTGAACATTTTTTCTAGTATTGATTTTTCTAGGAAACAAACAGAAAACTCAGAAGTTTCTGGTTTTTTTCTTTCTCAAAACAGTCTATAAAAAACTTTAAAAATGGGTTTTCAAAGATAAAATAGTACCTTTTCTACGAAATTGTTAAAAGAAGTCCAATTTCCTTACTGTTGTTATATTTGCAGAATTTTTTTGTTGAACATATATGGAATGTATATATTGAAATTATGTATTGACATCTAGGATTATGGGTCTGCCGGACGAATGGATACCAATGACAGTTTGAGGGTGGCAAGTTTATGGCATTCAATGCATGCAATCTCTCAGCAATTGTCACCTGTTTCGGGTTGTTCAGGAATTGAACTTCTCCAAGCAGACACATTTGATCTTCATTGCTATCAATCACTGACAGGTATATTCTTAGGGCATTAGTGTTTATCTCTATTATTATGTTAAATTTCTTGTTTATTTGGTGAATAAGAGAGAGTGAATGTATGACATCATTTAGATATAGTAGATTTATATCTCTTACTGGCTTTTGCAATCATATCACTCACTTAAATGAGGCCTTGCAAATTGTCTAGTTTAAACATAAGATTGTTTTAGTATTTGTGGATATGTCAGTATCAGAAATTTTTCTGTGATCATTGTTGGTCACATTACTATTTGTTCACTTATGGTACCTCGTTGAAAAATCGAGTTGATTATTGGGATTTACTTATAGAATCATATGCTGTCCAAGTTAAAATAACTGAAATCCATTGAGGAAGGTCCAGATAATACTTTGCAGTATAATCATTAGGTTGGAAGATAAAATTTGGTTTTTGTTGAAGAGAATACTTCTTTCTTGTGACATGATATACTATTATCATGTGGAAGGTAGTAGATAAAAGAGCTTTTTTTTTTCCCTTTAATAATTCGTCCAACTTAATATGTACACTATTATTTTAGGGAGGAAAAGGGAGGACATATCCTTGTGGCAGTGCTATATACATGCTACCATTTGGATTTTGGAGTATTTAGTTGAAGTGCAACTTCTGGTTTTGTTCAATGAACTCGAGTTTTCGACACATGAAAATCTTTCCAGATGTTTAGCTGCACTAATAATTTCAACCTGTGTTCCTTTTGCAATATATATTATGCCATCTTTTCTTTTCCTTGTTGTGAAGTTCCCTATTCGGTTTAATGCCTTGGAAAAATGAATTTAATGATTATCTAATTATAACCAAACTATGATTTATTTTTCTAATACTGATATAAGTCAACGGCTTATGAAAATGATTCTTCTCCATCACAGGGACGAAGTTTTTTGTGGTCTGTGAACCTGGAACTCAACACATGGAAAGTTTATTGAAATATATCTATGAATTGTACACTGATTATGTTTTGAAGAATCCTTTCTATGAGATGGAGATGCCCATTCGCTGCGAACTCTTTGACATCAACCTAACACAGGCAGTGCAAAAGGACCGTGTTGCATTTTTGGGGCGCTGAGTTTGATTTGATTTGATCCTATTTTCTTGTCCTTCAATTTCTATATTCTGATGTGTACATAATCTAACAAGTTTCAAACTTTCAATTCAATTGCTTGTGAGGTACTTCATTCTTCTACAATGACTAGCATCTGTATTTGGTTGTTTTCAGCAAACTAAGAGCGTGTATGGGTAACAAAAATATTTTGTTTCATTTCATAGTTTTGTTTTCTAACAATGATTTTTCATTTTCAGAATGCAATTTTCAAAATCAAATTCAAAGTAATAAATCATATTTATCATAAGATTTGCTGTGCATGACGTTCCCCATTTCTGAGCTCTGCTTCTGCTGTAGTTAGCACTAGTTAGAAATGGCCTATGTGCTTAACTGCTTATATAGATGACACTGGAGAATGAATTTTGGTGCGGATTCAATAATTTATGTTCAAGGGGTTTGCTTAAGGGTTTTGAATTTTGAAGAACTATGTGGATATAAAGCTTAATTTAGAAGTATATTCTGTTCAGATGATTTTATCAGAAAACAATTTTATAGCAAAAAAGCTATTTCTTTTACTCATTTGTATTAATAAGTTTTCTTTGTATATTAATTAGAATATCAAAATCTCTGCTTCCAACTTTATGGAAGATGATAATAGTAAATTTTGAAAATCTTAATCTTTTGCTATGTTAAGTATCTAAAAAGATTGAAGCTATGATTTTTTTTTCCTTATAATTTGAAACAAATGCATCCTTATAGTTATACCTTAATCGGAAAAGCTATATTGATTTTGCAATTAATTCCAAAAAAGGATAAACCTTCAGAACTTTCAATTCCCTCTAATTGGATTATGAAAATTAGTCTCAATATTGGAATATTGTATTATTGTATTTGTTACATTTAAGGTTATGTTTTATATTGTATATTGTATACTTTAGTCTCATCAAATAAAATACTTTAAAACTCAAGTTTAAAAGGATAGACATATTTGGAATTTTTTAAGTGTAAGAAGAGACGAAGATGCTCGAGTTGGTTGCATGTGTGTGCGTCCTATAATAAGAATAAATAAATAAATAATTCAGCTATCCTGGACCATAAACTTGCCATCCAAATTCATCCACAATGTCCTTTACCCTAAGAAATGGGACCAAATTTTGGGACAATCCCTTGTGAAGGGAACTTTCATTGATTCCTAAACAAATGGCACAAACCCAACAAATCTGCCCATGTCTTATTGAGCTCCTAAGTTTTAATTAAATATACTACTCTATGTTATGTTACATACCATGTTCCTACTCCTTAGTAGTGTTTTTCCTTTTTCATCTCTTGTTATATTTTTTTTCCTAATTCATCATCTTGAATAGGAAGAGGGAAAAACAAAAATAAGGAAACATCATTTTCATATGGAGAAAATCCTTTTCTATATTCTCATGTCTCTAAATTATTATTGACTATATATGTCTATCTACCTTAATTAATTATATAAAGACTAAGATGTATTTTAATTTACACCATGGAAGAAGGTTCATACATATATAAGTTATAAGGTTGTGAAGATTCTATTACAATTTTCTTGAATTAATAAGTTATATATAACAATTTTAAAGTTGGAGATATTTAATTATTGTTATATAATATATAATTTGGATGAAAGGTGCTAAAGAAAATCCAAAGCTTATCTAAGGAGATATATTCCTTAAGAAAAAAGACAAATATTAGATTTATTTTACTATAGAAAAAATATTTAAATTTATATAATATAATATATGATTCCTATGGCTGAAAAGTTAGAGAGGAATCTCTTTACAAATTCATGCACATAGAAAATAATGTTTTCCAGAATAATAGAGCGTATCTCGTATGATTGATTTTGTGATAAAATAAAAGCAAGTTAATAGTAGTTTATTATATGATTGATGATTGATTGGTGCATAAAATCTTATGAAGAATTAGAAAATGAAAAATAGAAACGACATAGATTAAGATTTGAGAGAAAACCAAGACTGAAGCTTGCATGTTGCATGTGCTTGTAACGTGGTAGGGTCCAATGTAATTTCACCAGCTATACTTTAGGCTCTTGTTTTTCAAATTAGGCATTGAGATATATATGACAACAGTTTGGTTTTCTTATCAATCCATTTTAAGGTTAATAAAAATAATAACGTGACAATATTATTATTAATTCCTAGACTTTCTACCTAATAATAGTTCTCATAAACGAAATCAAGTTTGGCCTTTCTTGGAAATACATAGTTAAACAGAAAAATCTAGGGGCAAAAAGTGTTATTGGTTAGTTAGAATTGGGGTATGTTTTACTTGTAAGTTGTAACTAAACACTTAATCTATAACTATTATGAGTCTCATATTGATATAATCAAGAATAATTTTTCACGTACCGGCGTTTTTTTATATAAGTCATTTATATTAATGTGTTTCGAATCGTACTGTACGTTTTTACTGCACCTTTTTTTTTCTTGCTATACGTTCTTCTTCCTCTTCTTCCTCCTCTTCTTCTTTTTCTTTTCTTTCGTTTCTTGCTTTCTCTTTCTCTTTCTTCATTTACGTGCTTTTTTCTTTGTTTTCTTTCTTTGTTATTTTCGATTTCTATTGTTTTTTGACATCAAGCTCTGAAATCGTTTTTGATGAAGAAGAAGCAGTAGAAGATGAGGAGGAAAAAGAGAAAGAGTTCTGAATTATGCATAAGATGTACTTTAACGAATTTTGGGTGTATTTCTTAAATCCTTTGGGTGTATTTCTGTAATCCTTTGGGTGTATTTCTATAATCGTTTAGGTGTATTTCTGTAATCGTTTGGGTATATTTCTGAAGTTTCATTATCTTCAAATTTGGCAAGAAACTCGTTTTCATGGAGGAAGAAGAAGAAGAAGAGTCGTTCATAATGCATGGTGAGTAGTGCGCTTTGGAAACAGGAAGTGGTTGAATAACGTGCGTTTATTTACTCTTGAATGTGGGAGTGTAATGCGTGTGTTTTGTTGGACTTGTGCCAACTTGTAAGACTTGTAAGTCAAAAAGACTTGTATGTATAGTAGCTCTATATAATCAATTTGGATGAGAGTTAATTAATTTGTTTAAGTAACGGAAATTTAAATTTTATTTTATATATGTAATAATTATTGGTTAATAACAAATTTTTAAATAAAGTTTTGATTTATAATAAATTAATTTTTAATTTGTTAAGAATAAAAAATACTGTAAAAAATAAATTTTGAATCTCATATTTTATTTATTTTTTCTTTAATAAATTCAATAAGTGTCTCAAATAGATACAAAATTTGATGTGAAATAAGCATTATCCAAAAGCATACTAATTAATTATTTTGATGTGATTATATAATGTTTAAAAATAAGACAATTCAAATTGGGTCGATAAAGAACTTTCTGGTAAATAAAAATTATTTAGGTGAATTTTGATATTGATCACCTATTTAAGTCATCAAAATATGAAGTTTAATAATAAAAAATAATATCTATAATTTTTTCTCAAATAAAGTCACTTCAGATACCTTCATTACTATCTTTAATATTTTCACAAAAATCCATTTACTTATAATTCATTTCAGGTATACCTCAAAACAACCATTATCAACATAATAAGAAAAACTCAATCTAAAAATTTTTTAAATATATATTTCAATTTTCAACTTTTACTACCTACATATCCCTATTTTCTTCTAAAAGGAATTGTGAAAAAGAGAATAAAAAAATATATAACAGTAGCAATTTTAGTAATAAATAACACTACTAAAAAAATAAAATTAAATCCAACAATAAATATAGAATCATAAAAGAACTGGAGCCTTTTTAAGTCACAAGAATTTAAGTGGTTAGGAGAGCTGAAAATTTAAGTTAAAATTTTGAAATAGCTGGAATCATTATATCAACATGAATAAGTAATTGATGTCTCAATTATATAACAATAAGAGAGAAAATTTATTGGAGATGTCCAAGTTTTTCCAATTTGATCATGCTGCTTCACATTATAAATGGAGTTTGCTTTAGGATTATAATTTTCTTATTTGTTATTAATAATAATAATTGTTACGGACCATTACAAGTTCAGTCCAACTAGTCGCCGGGTCGGGATACCACTCCTGACCCAGGCCCAAATTATCCCTCATAAGGAAAATCCAACGGGTCGGTTCTCAGCACTCGACCTGGTCGACGTCCGACTTCACCACCTGCCCGACCCAGCGCACCACGCCTAGCAAATCGGTCAGGTCGGCTTCCTCAGAACAACACCCAAAGTCCCGATTCGAAGTCCGAAACGACCTACTCCTCCCACGTGGACAAGGACAGCTCATAAGCATTTTGGCCAGTGGGCTAGATCATTTTTGGATCCGCCCAGCACAGTATATAAAGGGAGAAGTCAGCACTTCCTTAGAGATACACATCACCTTAACTAATTTGGCAATCATTTCGTACGGACACTGACTTGATCGTCGGAGTGTCCTTGCAGGTGGCCACCCCCTCTTAACCGTTCAACCACCGGTTTCGCCAGCCTCCAGCCTAGACCAGGAACCCACTCCAAGCTACTTCAGAGTCTCACCCTCTCATCTCTTCACCATCATCTGACTCGTCGAACACCTGAGATCACCAGGTGACGAACAATAATAATAATAAAAAAGCACATAAAAAATGGCTACTTCTGATTCTTGGTCATGGTAATAATGAGACTGAATGTAAGGTTTTTTTTTCCACCTCTGTTTTTTACCTAGCTTATCCTTATATATCATGGGAATAAAGTTGACATTATTCATTAAAAATAGATAAAAATCAGTTTGATAGAGATGTGAGGAAGCTCCCATGTATGTTATTCAGTTATTGGTCTGAACCTGTTTTTTGTAGCATTATTGCTGTGCAATAACTTTCATTGTACCGTGTTCGCCAAAAATTTATTTTATTTGGAGTGAGAAAGAAGTATTTATTAGAAAAAAAAAATTATCACTTCAAATGAATTTGTTCCCTTCATTGTTCTCTTAAATTTTTTTATGAGACTTGTTAATTTAAAATTTAATATAATATTATATAGCTAATTGAAGAACTTTACCTTTGTGACTTATTGGAATCAAATTAATTGAAAAAGAACAATGTTTTTAATCTTTAGTACTTAATTACC
The DNA here is from genome assembly GCF_059453495.1 of Arachis ipaensis. Taxonomy (NCBI): domain Eukaryota; kingdom Viridiplantae; phylum Streptophyta; class Magnoliopsida; order Fabales; family Fabaceae; genus Arachis; species Arachis ipaensis. The sequence continues at coordinate 3,068,416 of NC_142436.1, forward strand.
AATTGCTTTAATCTTCAATTTAAAATTCTAGACTTCTAATCATAATCGAATTCTATAAGTCTACCCATCATTATATAATTTTATTTTTTTATTATTTATTTAAAAAAAAGTACTAGAGACCAACATTTTTAATGTAAAAATAGAAAGAGTAAATTAATATTGATTTAAATGTTGGACACCTAGAATACTATATGCATGTGTTTTTGATAAGGGAGTCATTCAGATAAAGATTTTAAAATTATTTATTTAATATTTTTTAATAATTAAAATTTAACACGTATAATCAATTAAATCGTGTTAATTTTTGTTAAAATTAGACCAAACAAATTAATTTGATCAAAAAAATAGTAAATTAAATTTTGAATTAGTCTAAATTAATATTATTTTTTATAGAAAATGACTAAAATATTCTTATTATAAAAAATGACTAAAATACTCCTATTATATATATTAATTTTGAAAATTTTAAATTCTAACCCTTTTTTTTTACCGTCATAGAGTTAAGATTTAGAGTTTTTAAAAAAAAAAATATATATATATATAGACTAATTTAAAATTAATTTATTAGTTTTTCAACAAAACTGATTTATCCTGTCTAATTTTAATAAAAATAACACAATTTAACTGGTTATATGTGTTAAATTTTAATTATTAAAAAATATTTTTAAAAAAAAAAAAACGTTTTTGACATCTTTATCTAAATGGCTCCCAATAAAGATATATAAATATAGGCTCTTAATCTCGCAAATTAGTTACCTAATTACCTTAAGGAAAAAGCTACTTTAAGAAAGCAATATTATTCTAGCTTACATGGCAATGAACCAATAAAATAACATAACCAAAAAATAGGATCAAATAACGAATAACAATACTACAAATGACATTTTTAATTGTTGATTTTAATTATAAAAAATATATAATTAATTAAAATTAACGGTTAAAATGAATGAAACACTAATATTTCAAAAACATTTAAAAAATTTTCTATTTCATATAATACTCATTCATTCACTCATGAGAAAAATTCTTCATCTCTTCATTATTTAGACTTTCCATCATAACATGCACCTAACCATATACAAGTTACAATATAACTTTGTATTTTAAGGGAATTTTTTACAACTTTTTTTTTTTTTTTGGGTTGGAAAAATTCCCAGACGAGACTCTGTCGTTATTGACATCTCTTCCAATGGAGTGGTGATTAGCTAAACTAATGATGAGCTAATAATCAATATTAAAGATTAATTGTCATTGAACGACAAAAGCTCACTTAGTTGAATTAGTTTAGTTTTGAGGTATATTATATAATTAGTCCATTACCAAAAAATAAAAAACAAATTGAAAAAACAATTATTTGATGACAAGTTATTTTATCTATTTCCACTAAAGTTAAAGATCTTCTTCTCTTATTTTGATGATTCTTTAACATAATTTTTTTTCTTTACAAAAAGACCCAAATCCATATATTTCTTAAAAATATATAATCAAATGAGTTCACTAGGATAAATTAATTAAAGGATAAAAAACTAAACAAATAATTTTAGTAAACAATTTTCATAATCTGAATTTTATTTTGCGGGTATTTTAGAATCGCCGCGAAAATCGCGTCCATTCGAAAACAACTAAAACATAGCGGCGGTTTGGAAACCGCCGGTAACTATGAAGCAAACTGTGTCTGTCTCATTTGGTGGCGGTTTTCTATTGGTGTGCCGCAAAATTTTGATTTAGCGGCGATGATACCAGCGATTGCTGGAAACCGCCGCCAAACCCAATCCCAACGCCTATATCCATGGCGGTCCAGTTAATCGCCGGCATTTGATTTTGCGGCGGTTAATAAAAAAAAAATCACCGCCAATTCGCGCCTCCCTTGTAGTGTTTGGGTATGCAAAAGTCATTATTTTTACTTTATTTTATTTCCTTCTAACCTCAAACTCCTTTAATGTGTGTTTCCCCAACTCGTGAAAATAGAAAATTTCCCCCCTTTGTCCATATATATAGATTATCCTAAAAACATTAAAACTAAAAGAAGGAGAAATGAGATTGATATTAAATATTCAATGCTATTCTTTTTCTTTACTTATTTATTTAATTTTTCATATTGCTCGGTGTGTTAGGCAAGTTAATTAGGGTTTCAAATGTGAACCATATTTATTATTACTAGCTTTTAGCCATTGTATTGCATGTGACCTAACTTCAAACCATAGGAGTTAGAATCTCGATTTAACTCTTAAAATCTTTTGATATTACAATTTTAAATAAATCTATCAATTTTACAAAATTTATACTAAGTCTGACAATTTTACGATTTAAATTTTGTTAAAATTTTACGTTTTACATTCTTAATTTACTTTTTCAATTTTACGTAAAATCTCGATTTTCTCTACCTTCTTCAAACATTTTAGCCCTCACCAAAAATTATCAACAATATCTGCCCCATGCCCCCATCCCAAGTGTCATAATACAAATTTAATTTATTAGTTATTTTAATAGTAAGAACTTTTTCAAAATTCAAGATATTATATATACACGCACACACACACGAGAAAACAATGATCATTTTATTCTCCTTTTTTTTTTGTTATTTAATTTGAAATAATGGAGATCCTATCATATATCTTCCCTCCCCCGGATTTCTATTTTAGTTTTTTTTTTTTTTTTTTATCACAAGAACAATAGTAGCATCTCCGTGAAACATTTTAGTCAGATATAGAGATAAAAAATACAAGGTGCTAGAAATGTTTATAAAATTACATATGGACTAAATTCAATTTGCTATGTACTAAATGGCATCATTATTTATATAAGTTAAATTTCGTTGGCAGTTAGAAAAACCAAGAAAGTAGTAATTGTCCCAAAGAAGGTGGGAAATAAACGAAACAGGAAAAATTGTCCATTTATCACTTTAACTAATTTTATGTTTTAACTAATTTTATATAATTCCACTCATGCATGGTTAGTAAATTCTTGAATATTTTTTTTTACATAAAAAAATATATATTACAAAAAATGTACAACTCTATTAAAAATATAATTATTTATATGGTTCTTTCTACTAACTTAAATTTTAGTTGAAATAATTTTATATTATGGTAAAAAAAAATTCTATAATTCAAAAATTTCAATCTTTGTTGACTCTAAAAAAAATATAAAAAATTTATTACACAAACTCAAAAAAAAAATTACCTAAAAAACGTATGTTAAAAAAAAAATATATATATATATATATATATATATATATATATTCTTTAATTCATTTAAATTTTTAGGAGAACTAATTTGAGAAAAGATTCTATGTTATGATTTGTCCATTCCACATTATTTTTGTGTCTCAAATTACATTATTATCATGAATTATCCTTTTTCTTTTCTTTTCTTTTTCTTTTGATAGGGTGGGGTTGGGGGATATATATCAGATATATACATAATGAATTGGTGATTGTGATATATGCAACAACCAATAACCAATTTTAAAAGATCAAACATTACTCTAACAGCAATCATTAAAACAATAATAAAAGAAAATAGGGCAAGCAAGGTCACGTAATTAGTATTATTTATTTCATACACACGAGGATTATCTTTGCATGTGTCAAGCCCAGCCACAACGCACACCTAATAATCCAAATGAAAAGCAAGGCTGTTATACACTTATACCTAATAAATTATTAACCAAACACTTTATTATTATATAAAACAATATATAAATCGTTAAGTTAATTGATGAGTATGCCGCCGATTATTTCTTAGTTAATAAGTGGCAAAGGTTATTTTAGTTAATTTAGGAAAAATAATTATATCGATCATAATTTTTTATATATATTTATTTTATTAATTTATTTTGGTGACTTAAAAGAAAATAAACAAAAACTAAGAAAGAAAAAAAAAATAAGAAACTGCTTAAAAAAGACAGTCCCGCTGAATACTACTCTTAAACTCCTTCCAAGGCAATGGAAGCTCCACTTGGGGAGAAATAGTCCTCATTGCATTCTTTGCCATGATGTCTGCTACTATATTTGCATTTCTCAAGATCAACCAAAGATCAGCACGTCATTTCCAAGATATGATATCTCGAATTTTTAACACCAAAGGATCAATAAATCCAGAGCAATCTTGTAAATTATTGACAATAGTAAAAGCCTCCACACAGTCTGTCTCACATATAATGTCTCTTTGTCCCGAGTCCCATGCTAAAAGAAAGCCTCTCCAAATAGCAAACAACTCTCCTTGCAAAATGCTACGACTCTCAATTGTTCCCAAACAACCTCGTTGCCACCTTCCCTTCCAATCTCTACTAACACAAGCAAAACCAACTCGAGCACCATTGCCATGATAGCTAGCATCATAATTAATCTTAAAGGTACCCATTGAGGGGGGAATCCAAGAGCCACTAATGGTTGAGGGGATAGATAGTCGTTGCAACTCAAAAATATTTCGGAGATCCTTTTCTAAGGACAAAGCCATACCAATCACCTTGTTTGTGGTCCAATGCTCGTGAGGATGAAAGATCTCGTTATTTCTCGAACACCAAATCCACCAGAGACCAAAAAAGAATCTGAAGGGGCGCTGTTTGCTATTATGTAAGAACCAACTCATCAAATCCACTGGTTGATCGGAGATCCCTAAAGCTTGCCAAACAAGTTGGGCTTTTGGACAATCCCGAATACAATGTAAAACCGATTCCTGACCTGAGAAACATCGTGGACAGCTATCCGTGTGCGAAATGCCCCTCCTAAAACGAAATGCAGCAGTAGGAAGAGCCTCCCGAAGACATAGACAGGCCAAAAATTTGTGCTTTTCCGGAACATGTTGACGCCAAAGCCAAAACCAATTACCCTTGTCCTCCCAACTAAACATCTTCTTACTGAGCCACAAATAACCACTATGAGCATCATAAACCTTTGAGGCCGCACCAGTCCAACACCAACCGACCTCTGAACCAGCTTGAACATCTGGGTTGTAAGAGTTAATGTTGCTCTGCAGAGACTGATTCAGAGGAGAATAGATATTCTCAAGGTTCCACTGTTCAGATGAACAAAGGTCCAAGATCCTGAGATCCGAATCAGAAATGTGAACATAATCCATCTCCTGACACAGTCGCCCCTCTCTTCTCCATTTAGAAAACCAAAAGTTCTGTTCCAAATCCCCAATGCACCAACTAAAACCTTCCTTCAGGATATCCCAAACTCGACATATACTCTTCCAAACATAAGATCCCCTTCCTCGAGACTGACTAAAACAATCATCCTTAGAAGAATGGTATTTCTCCGTCAACAGTTGAACCCATAGCTTGTCGGGATGGTGAAAAAGTTGCCAAACTAGTTTTTCAAGAAGAGCAATATTGGCACAAAAAAGATCTCTAATTTCCAGACCTCCAAACTTCTTAAGAGTGACCAATACTTTCCAGTTAATTAGATTCAGGCCTCTACCATCAGCTTGACCCTTCCATAGAAAGTTTCGCATCATGGATTCTATCTTATTAGTTACCCCTTTAGGGAAGAGAGATACTTGCATGCGATAAGTAGGAATCGCAGTCACTACCGAGTTGAGCAAACAGAGTCTGCATGCCTTATTAAGCAATCTCCCTTTCCAGTTGGCTAGTCTTCCCCGAATCTTGTCCAAAACATCGTTAAAAATTGCGCGTGTCACCCGAGAGTGATTAAGGTTCACCCTTAAATACTTGTCCAAATTCTGGACGAATCTGATGGAAGAAACTTTAGTGAAAATCTCTTTTCTTGTCGCTGAAACATTCCTGGAGTATAGCGCTTTAGATTTTTTCACATTAATCTTCATCCCATAAACTCTGCAGAAATTTATTTTATTAATTTAATTTAACAATACGTAGTGACAATTATTTATATTAAATTTTACATAAGTCTAATGTTACTAAGTATATAATTGTAAAATTTTTGTTTACGTATGTAGAAAGTACAAAACAAATGATTTTAACTTTAATGGACATTATATTTTTAGAGAGATAATTCATATATAATATATATAAGTTTCTAATGTAACGGCTATGTTTATAAATTATACAGATAAAAAATTATTAAATAGAATCGAACATCGAACATCATTATTTATAAAAAAATTAAGTAGCTCTAGCTTACTCCGATTTATTAGTTAACTCAGAAAATAAAGATTGTTTCACATTTATAAGTAGGGGTGACAATGGGTAGAATATGGTAGGGTTTGGATCTAATCCTAACCCTACTCACAGGTTGAGATTTTTATATAAACTCAATCCTATCCTATTCGCGGGTTGAGAATATCCTAACCCTAACCCTACCCACTCTTAATCCGTGGATATCCGATTCTATCCGCAGATTACAAAAAATATACAACATTATTATATAACTTGATGATAATTAAAATAGAACTGATTTTTATGTAAAAAAAATATTAAATTATCAATTAATGATTTTCTTTTAGTGATTAAGGATCTTTTGTATTTAGTGGTAAAAGGTCTTTGATTTAACATCCACTTAAAACATATTTTTATATAAGTATATAACATAAACATATATAAAGTACGAGTTGATCGGGTAGGGTTGAGACTCAACCCGCATCCTACCCAACCCGCACGAGAACCCTACCCGCACCCTACCCTATCCGCTACGGATCGGATTGGCAACCCTACCCGATCGGGTGAGGTCGGGTTGGATACCCGCAGGCAGGGTACATATTGCCACCCCTATTTATAAGGACTATCAATTTTTTTATTTTACACAATATAAAACTTAATATTATTTAATCTCATAATGTTTTTCTTCAAGATACTATAAAATCCACAACCTTTCTTGAACCTTGGGTTACTGGAAAAGGGAGATGAATCATGTCATGAAAAATGTTCTTACATGTTTCTGCTTTTGATATTGATTTTGCCAATGATACATACATATATAATAATATATGATACTCTTCAGCTCCATGTGCTAAAGATACTCCTTAAGACCCTACACATTTCAATATCCAAACTCTAATTTTTCTTTTTTATTTCTTTCAAATTATTCCATATTTTTTATTATTTTTTGAGAGTATTGTCATTTGGTCGTTGGATATTTTCCATGCTCAAAATGAAATTTGCCTACGAATATTCGATTAGATAATGCACTTAATTATCCTACTAATAAAAATTATAACTCCTGTTTGATGCATGTGTAATTTTTATTTTCTTCATAATTTTTTAAAAACCGGCAATTTGGCATATAACAAAAAATATTGCGCTCGTTATAAATGCCATAAACAAATAAGTCTTTTTTTTTTTTTTTTTACATTATGTGGACAAAATATAAACATTAGTTTCTACAATTAATTGCAGCTTTTAGTCATAATGAATGATAAATTAACACTAGCCCCCAATATTTAAAAATGACCAACCACGGTCCCCCAATCAATTTTAAATACACACTTTGGTTTTTAGTAAAATTTATCATTCTATAAATTTCTTAAAATTATTTCAGTAAGATAGATTAATTTTTTGTGATTTTAATAAAATTTTTAATATATATTGAATAAATAAACCCTAAACCCATTATATAAGAAATTACTCCTAATTACAGAAGGATCAATCCGTTTTAATATTTTTTAAAGTGAACTTTAAAAAAAAAAAATCAAATATTCAATCTAAAATTGGTAAAAAGTAAAAACTCAAGAATTGATAGTTGAGAACTATTAGATGATGATTTAGTCAAATTTATCAAATCATTTAATGGTTCTCAAATATTAATTTTACATAAAAATAACTGCTGCATATGAATTTTCACCTTTAAAGTTTATTAAAGAATAATTTTAATCTTTAGTATTTAACTTTTTTTATCTATTATATAAAAAAGAGATATTTGAATAGTTTAGTGTCCAATTTTTTTAAAATGCCCTTCATTATATTTAATTTATAAAATAAAATATTTTGATACTTACTCTCTTGGATTCTTGATTAATTTCAAATTTATTCTTAATATCATATTTATATATAAAAGGATTAAGAGTAGCAGCAGGATAACACAAATAAAAATTTAAAATATAATGTTGGCATATTAAGAAGGATGGGAAGAAATATGGTTGAAGATGCATGTGGGGGGGCCATGGCCCACCAGCTTAGCGGTTGAAAACACCAACTAGAACCACCGCATGTGCACTTGTTCACTTCTTCCATGGCTTTTTGGAATAAAAAGAAGAAAAAAGTTTCCACTTCATTTATTTTTAAAAAAAAAAAAATCATATTTGAAGTTTTTAACTATGTAAATTATGACACCAATGAGTCACTTTTTATTTTTAATATTAGAGAAGAATGTGCGTTTTATTGTATTATAAAAGTGAGGAGTGTATCACAAAATTGTGGAGGATAATTAAAAAAAAAAAAATCTAAGGGTCATATTTGAGTATAAAAAATTTAAAAATCAAATTTGTGTTTATGATTTTTTTTATATTTTAAAAATTAAAAATTTAAAGGTCATAATTGTGTTTGTAATTTTTTTTATTATTTTAAAATAAAAAATTTAAGAGTTAGATGTTATTTTATAATTTTTTTATCATTTTAAAATTATAAATTTGATCCTCTAATTTATGTACCTGTAAAATTTTACCATAAAATCTTATCTTTAAATTTTTTATTTATATATTAAAAAATAAAACTTAACCTACCCATAATAGTGGATAACACACCATGTTTGTCCATTTTTTAAAAAATTAGCCTCAATTAGTTCTTTAGAATTTATATGACGAATTAGTTATTTACATACATATTAGAAATTTTCCAACACAAAAGTTGTTAAAAGAAAAAATAAAAAAAAAGGCGCCCACACTTAAATACATGTTAAATTATCAAAAAAATGTTAGTTATAAATAGGGGTCCCTCATACACATTAGAACTCAGAGCAGAGGAAAGGAACAACAATTTGAACCTTCCCCTGTTTCTTACCAAAGGCTTAGAAGTTAGAACAAAGGAGAATGCCACAACAAGAGTTTTCAATGGCTCTAATGATTCTTCTCATTGTTCTCTCCATTGACATGATTATCATGCAAGGTGCCACAGCTGACTATGGTGGTTGGGAGAGTGCTCATGCCACTTTCTATGGTGGTGGTGATGCCTCTGGCACAATGGGTTAGTTTTTACCTTCTTTTTCTTTTCTTTTCTTCTTAGTATATTTGAATAATAATTGGTAAATCATGTTTTATTTGTTATAAAATCGTTTATTTCAAAAGTTTAAGCAGATAGAAAGATGCACCTGAATAATCTTAACATGTTCTTTCACATAGTAGCTTCTTTTTGTGTTTGCATAAATTTTTTTTTTAATATTTATCTTAGCATCGCGTTCTCTTTTTTGAAAATAAAGAATCAAATTCTAAACTTTTTTGGTTATAGAAGTTTTGATATTATATTATAAAATTATTTATTCTAAAAGTTTAAACTGATAAAAAATCACATAAATAATTATATTTTTAGTATTTTTCCGTACTTATTATTAGAAAAAGATTATTATAGATAATATAGTGAAATGTTATTTCCTAATACATTTGTAAATTTTTTATTTATTCTATTTTCTATTTTTTAAAATCAATTATTTTTTAAAAAAATTGAATTTATTAAAAAACCAATATATGTAGACATAATTTTATTTAAATATATTCACTTTTCAATGAATTAGAAAAGTGAAAGTGATAGTTAATATTAAAAAAAAAAAAACAGAGTATAATAATAAGTGCAATTCAACTAGATGAACTATTGGATCCATTATAGATGTTACATTTTGGTTTGGCATTTACCATTTTTATTTTTTATTTTTTATATAGGAGGTGCTTGTGGATATGGGAATTTGTATAGCCAAGGTTATGGAACAAACACAGCAGCATTAAGCACTGCTTTGTTCAACAATGGACTAAGCTGTGGATCATGCTATGAGATGAAGTGTAATGATGACCCAAGATGGTGCAAGCCGGCTTCCATCATCGTCACGGCCACCAACTTCTGCCCGCCGAACCCGGCTCTGCCCAACAACAATGGTGGTTGGTGCAACCCTCCTTTGCAGCACTTTGATATGGCTGAGCCAGCATTCTTGCAAATTGCTGAATATAGGGCTGGAATTGTGCCTGTTGCTTTTAGAAGGTTTGTTAGTGTCCAAATTATCTTATGCTCTTAATTAAGCTTTCATTAATTCCCTTACTAGCATAGTATCTAGAATCTCGATTTAACTCTTAAAATCTTTTGATATTATGATTTTAAATGAGTCTATCGATTTTATGAAATTTATATTAAGTCTGACGATTTTACGATTTAAATCTCGTTAAAATTTTACGTTTTACGTTCTTACTTTACTTTTTCAATTTTATGTAAAATTTCGATTTTCTCTACCTTGCTTACTAGTAAATACAAATGTGTTAATGTTTATTCAACAAAAAAACTTCCAAAATTTTCATTATAAATAATATTTAAGAAGCACTTTTAGAATAACGGTTAGCAATTTTTCTTTAAAGAATGCTAGTTACGTGCATATAACATATTTTATATCGATAGTTGATTTTTTGTGTACACATAACATGTTTATTTTTTCATAAATTATAGTATTTTTTATCTGAATTCTTTTCATTCATAATTGTTAGAAACTTTTTTTTTTCATTTTTTTCTTTGAACAAAATATTATGTTATTTAAAAATATAATATTATTGATTATTATTTTTTTCCGTTTATGCGGATTTTTCAGTCTGTCAGACAAAATGAAGAAAGAGATGATAATTTAATATAATTTCTCATATTTATGGTATACTTAATCATATATAGTTAATAATATAATTATTAATCATGGTGTAAAAACATTTAAAAAGGAGAAACTTATAGGTTGATGGAGGAATTATTTTGTACCATAAAATTATCTTGTACCAATACAACATGACCTATTAATAAAACTAGTGTAGTTTAGTTTCTACCTTGTCTACAGTTAGTTCCAACTTTGGTACCATAAAATTGATGTTGAGTTAAAAAGGTAGGAATAGCATAATTTCTTAGCTAACAAATTTAATTTACACATAGTCAAGGTATAAAAAAAGTTTACAAAAATATTTATAAAGAATTTTATCAATTTATCATATTAGTGAAAATGTTTTTCTTAATTATAGTCACTTATTACAAAAAAAAAATCACAAATATAAATAAATATTCAATTGAATTTTCATGTAAAACTATTTCGGAACCTAATAAAATTTAGGATAAAATATATTTTTGTTTTTGTCCTTGAAATTTAATAAAAAATTTAAAAATATTTTTAAATTTTATTTTGTTTTAATTTTGTCCTAAAATTTTTTTATTTATATCAAATATACTAAGGGCTAATTTTTTAAAAAACTTAGCATTCATCTAACAAAAATACACGAAAATTATGCTTGATTTGCTGTAATTGAAGATTGTTCTTATGAAATTGTTATTGGATTGATCCTAAATTTTTTTAAAAATTAGCCGCAAAGAATATATTTAATGCAAATCGAAAATTTTTAGAACAAAATAAAACTTACAAGTATTTTTAAAATTTTTGTCAAATTTCAAGGACAAAAAATATATTTTACTCTAAAATCTATATTTAATTGTTAATTACATTATTACCCTCATACCTAACTAATCTTTAGTATCATTTGGTGATGACTATGACTATAGAGTTCCTTGCATGAAGAAGGGAGGAATAAGATTCACCATCAATGGCCACTCTTACTTCAACCTAGTTTTGGTAACAAACGTTGGAGGTGCTGGTGATGTTCATTCAGTTTCCATCAAAGGATCAAGAACTGGGTGGCAATCAATGTCAAGAAACTGGGGGCAAAATTGGCAAAGCAACTCATACCTCAATGGTCAAACCCTCTCATTCCAAGTCACCGCCAGTGACGGTAGAACTGTCACAAGCTTCAACGTGGCACCATCTAATTGGCAGTTTGGTCAAACCTTTCAAGGAAGCCAATTCTAGATTATTTTTTTTTTCAATTTGGGTTTAGTCTAGTAAAAAAAATTAAAAAAAAAAAAGAAGTTTCTATACTTAACGATTTAAGGAAATATATTATTTATACTTATTTTTGTCTCGTAAATTAAATTAACACATATTTTTAATTTTTAGATGAGATATTCAATTCACATAAAATGAATTTTATATCCTATATCTAAAAATAAAAAATATGTATTTACAAGCTAAAATAAGTATATAAAATTTGTTTCCTAAATTAAGTTCCTTAATGACATACCCAAAAGAATGTCATTACAGGAATTAATTCATATATATAAGTTTGTAATTGGGATTATGAAAGGCCAGTGTTTTTATTTTATTGGTCTGCAAAAATAGCTGAGGTGTTCATATAGCACCCGCTGGTCTCTTTCTCATATATAAGATATGGATGTTATATATGTGAAGAGTTTATATGTAATTTGAGTATTATTGTGATACTCTTCCTTTAAGAGATGTATCTTTTGCTTGTTTTATTTGTAGCAAAGAGATTTCAAAATTTAATTTAATTATGTGTCTTATTTGATACTAGTATTTCTTATTATGAAAAATTATTATTATTTTACTATGTCAAGTTTTGGATATATATTCTTAGAATATAAAATGATTCATTGACTATTATTATAGAATATCTAACTAAAAGAAAAAGTTTGATAACAAAAAATTTTTGGTCATAATTAGCCAAAATTTTTTAAAATTTATTTTATTTATATAATTTAATAATATTTATTAATATTTTCTATTTTTTATCTTATTTTTTCTATCAATTTACTTATCATATTATAATATTATATCTCTAAATATTAGGTATTCTTATAATTATTATTTAATATTTTTTTTATAATTTAAATTTTATATTTAAAAATATAATAAAGACTAATAATAATAAAAAATAATAATAATAATATTCATTAAATAATTTTAATTGACTTTAATTTTTATTTTCTTTAATTCATTTATTACCATTCCAAGAATTAGAAAACGTGAAAGGCTTGTTTAATACCCTTATCATTGTTACAAGGATCATGAATTGAAGGTCGTATAGCTTAGGCTGAGTTTGGTAAAGCTTTTTCAAGAGGTGCTTGTGCTTTTTAAAAGCATAAGCACGTTATTTTGCGTTTGGTAAATTAAAAAGCCCAAGTGCTTGTGCTTACGGCTTTTAAAAGTTAGGGGTGCTTTTGAAAGCACCTAGGAGGGAGCTTTTCAAAGCTGGCTTATGCTTACCAAATTTTTTTCATTTTTCCGCACATATTTCTCGCTATTATATTGCCATTGAAATCCTCATATATTTCTAACTTCTTATCCTAACCTTCACAAATTCTAACACAATCTTCATATATTTTTTATTTTTCAACCTAATCTTCATGTATTTTTTTATTTTTTATTTTTAGTGATGATATTTAGGATAAAATAAATTTTTATGATACTTATATAAAATTTTAAAGTTAAAAAATAAAAGAATTTATTTATTATATTTATGTTTATTATGAATTTTTTATTTTAACATTATTTTATTTTAAAATATTATATAAATTTTTAAAAATTTGAAAAAAAAAATTATTTTTTGTTATAAACATGTTTATTATAATTTTTTCAACTTTTAAAAGCTGTTTTACCAAACATAATTGTGGTGCTTGTACTTATTAAAAGTCATTTTTAATTTGATTTTACCAAATGCAAGTGCTGCAGCTTTTAAAAAGCTATCTTTTAAAAGACAGCTTTCATAAGCTACTTTTAAAAAGCAAAAGCTTTACCAAACCAAGCCTTAGAAAAATCACAGCTATAGTTCAATTACAAATATAATTAGAATAGACTAAAAAAATTTATAAGAAGTTGTATTTATTATTGCAAATAATATGATATTTGAAATCGACTTTAACATGGATACCTATATCAGAAGGAGTTGAAAAATAATTTAAACAACAGATAGACTCACCTAATGAGATTGTTGACAGTCAACTAATTTTCGAGAATATAAAAAATCACACTAGTTTTGATGAGGTATGGTAATAAACTGATATAATTTTTTTGTATTTTTATGTACATTTATAATTATACTGTACTAACTAAGTTCATACACATAACATTCATAAGTTCATATACATAACATCTATAATTACATACAACTAACATCTAAAAATTAAATTCATGTTTATTAAATATTACATCTATACACATATCATTTTTTAGTTATTATTGCATAAGTATCTATCAAATTAACACAGATGTTTTAAATTTTATCATAATTGAATTTGAAAAAATATCAAATTCTTAAATTAATTTATTTAATTAATAAATTTACTCATAACATCTATAAATTTATACACATAATATCCATAATTTCATATTAATAATATCTATAATTTTGTGCTCATAATATTATTCACATGTTAAATGTATAAAATAATTATTTTTATTAATATAATAATACATAATTTAGATGATTTTTTTATACTTAACCAAATAGTAAATAGAGTAAACAAAAGATATCTATAAATATAATCATATGATACATCACCTAAAAGTTTATGTATCATGTGATAGATGGTGCTAATAAATTGTTACGTGTGCCTAGAGTTTCAATTTCGGTGTAAATGAATGAGAAGTTAGGCTTGTGCAGTTGAGTTGTATGTGTGTACCTTGTTGTTTGTGCTGAGCTTCAACCTATATATGCATAACTTCTTTGGGCTAAACCTATATATTCAATACAATAATAATAAGGAGCACATGTTTGTTACAACGTCTTAGTCCTCTCCTATTTATGTTTCTTCATCATGACAACTTCATTTATTTTATCTTTTTAGATTTTATTTTATGGAAAGAATGTACTAATTGAGTAGTGCTCTAACTTCTCCAACAATGAGGCTGCTATATTGATTCTTAAATTAATATATCTTCATATAAATTGTAACTGGATAGGTTGATGAGTGCACATGTAAAGTGTTTATGTCAAAAAGTTTATTTACCTTAATTGTCATGGTTTTGGAAAATGAACCGAGCGAGCCACTTATAATCAATTATTAAAAATTGAGAAAAATCGGTTAAAAATAGATGAATTAGTCAAATGATTCGATTTCTTAATGATTAATCGATTTAATATAATAAAATATAAAAAATATTATACATATAAATATATTATGTTTTATTATATCTAATTTAATTTTAGTTAAAATTTTAATCTTTAAATTCTTTTAACTCCAACGATTTCGAACCCGCGACCTCCTCTTAGATGAGTGGTTATAGCTCGTTGGATTCATAAGAAGATTTTAATTATGTCACATGAAGTTTGTTTTATTTTTGTCATTTTAGTTCATAGTAACAATTCACAAGAAACACAGATCGAGAACCAAATTCAAAGTGCTAAGTTTCAGACCATAGTCTTTATTCTCTCATATTTTTTATTTTATTGTGTACAACAATAATAAAATCTTATCCTATAACTGAAATTGGCTACACAGATTAAAAAACGTCATTACATTTGTCACATATAATAAGTTAGAAATAAGTACAATATTAAAAAATAAATACTTTTTTTTAAGGTAAGTTCCTAATAATCAGAAATAAATACAATCTTAAGTTAGAACACATATTTTTTTTTTCTCAAAAGGAACCAATAGAAATTTTAAACTTGCGGGTAAGATTACATAATATTTTTCCAAAATTTTATATATAATGATAACATTAGAATAAAGTTTAAACTTTATTTTATTCTTTTACGTCACTCCTGACTAAATTACATGTTTGACTCATTTCAACTTTTTGTTGAACAAAGAAACTATTTTAGGTAGTGTTTGTTTTAAAAAATAGAGATTAAAATTAGGAGACTAAAATTTAGTATTGTATTTAATAATCAGATACTAAAATTAAAATTTTAGTTTTGAGATACAAAATTACAGTTCCTTCAATACCTCTAAAAAAAGAGAGACACAGAAGACTAAAATTTTTGGAAACAAAGATTAAAATTTAATAACATTTTTCAAAAATACTTTCATTTAATTTTTCAAATTCTAAATTTATCCCTCGTTCTTTATATTTATCTTAAACCAAACATAATATTAAGACATAACTCAATTTAATATATTTTATATCAAATATAATATGTTTGCGTTTCTATATCCCTTCTAAAGGCAGTTTTATAGTTATTTTCTTTCATGAAATTTCTTGGTCTTGTCTTATAGTTTTTTTTTTTTTTTTTGTCAAGGTCTTGGTCTTGTCTTATAATAAATAGTAAGGACATTTTTTGGCAAGGATCGTTTATAATTACTATTAGGTTAATACTGGGTTGAATATAGTCACCAAAAAAAAAGCTGGTTTGAATATTACTAACCATAAATTGGGCCTATTGGGCTTACATAGGAAACCCTTCGGGCCAATTCAATTGTGTGGTTTTTTTTCTTTCTTCCGTATTATTTCACTGACTATTACATTTAAAAAAAAAATTTCGGTAGGGAGTCAATGAAGAATCTTGACAATATGTACAATGGGTTGGTTATTTAGCCCAGTAGAAATAAATAATAAATTCAAAAAGAAGAAGTATAAGGAGCTAATGGAGTATCTGTACAATGGGGTTTAGGGATGTTCGATTCAGTAGGATATCAGATGTTTATTATCCCTGGTATCCGAATGGTTATTCTGGATAGTATGAGTGTATTGTGTTTGAGAAATTAGTAGTACTTTATCCTGGATTTTCATTTTTTAACTCATATTGGGCCAAGTAAATAGCCCATTGTACACATTATACAAATACTTCATTGGCTCCCTAGCGGGATTCATTCAAAAATTCTCATTCAGTTATTGACTTATTTCATATCAAATTTCAATTTCAAATTCTCCAATTTCAAATTTTAAATTTTTAAAAAATCTAGTTCGTTATTTCAAAAAAAAATAACCATCTGAAATCCTAATTTACTAAAGCATTTCACTCTATTACTCTCTTCTTTTTCAATTGGCGCCACCCCCTTCATCAATAATCATCCCATTTCACCGTCGCTACTTGGCATGTTACACGCCACTCACCCTTAGTAAAAACAACCATCCACTTAAGGATAAAAATAATCATCCGCATACCTAATGAACTGAACATCTAACATATTTTAATTATATATAACTAAACTCAATCCAGTCAAAATAATCATCTATATAAAAATTAAAATAATCATTAGCATACCTACTAAAATGACAATTCTAAATTGACCATTAAAATAAAAGGAGAAGATGATGAATAAACAGAAGAAACAACTATTGTGGTGAAACATAATTTTGAAGGAATAGGCATGACGAAAGCGGCACTATTGTGAAGCATAGGACTCAAATATGAAAGAAGCTAACCATGCTTGGATCCGAAGAAGAAGAAGAGTATGGTGGTATCATCGGTGAGAATGGGAGAAAGCGAAGCCGGTTCGAAAGAGAGGCGCGCGAAAAAGCGACAGTACCGTTAGGCTGAGCGTCGGAGGGCGAGGCGCGTCGGGATGACCGGCAGAGGTGAGGACGGTGTCGGTGGGAGGATGCAGTGGCGTTAGTATGGCCGACGAAAAATTCAATGACGCAAAGTGAGGACTGGAGAAGATGACGATAACGGTGAATTTTGAACGTGTATTAGAGGTTACGGTAAGATTAGAAATAACTGTACGTAATATGAATGAGTTTAAATACTAATTCTAATTTTTTAAAATTTAAAATTAAGTAATTAAATAATAATCTAATTTTTAATTATAATTTTATCTTTTTTAATCCATTGTAAATATTGTATACAATTTGTATTAGTTCCTAATACTTTTTTTTAAAAAAAAACACCAACTTAAATTTGTTAAGTAATTAATTTATTATCATAAAAAAATATAATTAATTTATTTATTTACTTAAATAAATATTAGGATGCAAATATTATTTTATATACAGAATAACTTTATTCAGATTTACGATAGATTAACTTTTAGTTTATCGAATTGAAAAAGACCGTGAATAAAAAAAAATTCGAAAGAAATCAGAGTCGTCTTTATGCCTAACCCAGGGAAAAAAAATATTTTGTAATATATTTAGTTATTCGATCAATGTTTTAACTTTTAAACGTGTTATTAATTTATTATATCTTTGGTTATGTTTCATACTATTGTTCCATATGAACAGACTTGTAATAATTTACGGTGAGAACAATTTTGACACGTTATAATCAAGCACTATATAACTTTTGAAATAAATAATAATTATAAAACTCATATATAAAAAATTTAGATGACTAATATTTTTTTCTTGTCAATTTTCTATCTTTTCACTAAAAATATTAGTCTTTAATATTTTTATAATAAATTATTAAATAAATCTTATAATACTAAACTCAAATCTTTTTATAATTGCAATATTTAAATATACATGCATGCCCGGTAATGTAGTGAGATAATTTTATACGAGGAAATAACTATTTTTAATTATGAAAGATTTAGATACGTATAAAATTAATTACAAAAAAATTAAATAAATTTAATAATCATAAAAATTTATTATTGTCAAACAAAATTAATAAAATTTTAATTCTATTAAAATAATTCTACAAATTTTTTTTTTCATTCTTCATATTTCTTTCATAAATTTTTATTTTTTTTTTATCATTCACCATTATTATCTCCAACCTTCTATATATCTTACAATCCCTTTACCTTTTGCCCTTTCAACGTCTTCGAATCTCTAATTTTCTGCGGCTGCCACCTCTTTTCATCGTAGCTATTTCTCTCGAACCCCGTTGCACAAACCCTCATGTCCTCCCCCTCAATATCCTTTTCCTTCTTCACTCCCTAATTCCTCTATAAGTTGGAATCAGTAGTCTTACAAATCCTTCGCAGCCACGAAATTTGCAACATGACAGCTGTGATAACAACAATAAACTTGCAGCGAGGTGGTGACGCTGAGGGGACTTTTGCCGCTTGACGTGCTACTGCAGCAGCGGTTGCTCACTTGCTTGTATTTAACGAAGTGGTGGACTTTGTGCAGTGCGGGTATACTGTGAATAGGCAATGGATTCCAATATTATTTAATATGGATAAGGTTCTGCGAGTTAAAGGGTACTTGCTCGTGACTTAACAAATTCTTCAGTAAAGGATGAACTTTAAAAAATTTTATGTGCTATTGATTGAAAAATTCTTTAGAGTTTTAGAATCGTCATAAAAAGATATTTAATAAAAAGACTGTTTTCAAATTATATGATTATTATAGTCTTATGAATCTTTTAAAAATTAATAATTTTACATCTAAAATAAAATTTAAATTTTTTTTAAAAGAAAATAGTTATTTATCCAAGATTCAAAATCTTTCTTTACTTATAAAAAAATTTAAAAAAAATTGTTTAGACTTTATGAATGACCAACCTATTTCAAGTACAGGTTTATTAAGTCTATGCTGAATCAACTTAATTTTTCATATTTACTAAACCTCAATCAGAAATCAATCACGCAATCAATTAGCACTATCATCAACTCAATTTCAAAAATACCATACCAAAACAAACACAGACAAAACAAACAAAAAAAGCACAAATATAAATAGCAGTTATAGACAAAGCAAACACAAGTAGGATACAGATACAGCAGGTAGCAAATATAGCAGGTAAGCATAATAATCACATAAGCAAGTCCAATTAATGTACAATCAAACAAAACACACATATGCAAATGATGTATGCCTGTTCTATGACTGATGAGTCTCATATGTCGGTTATAAAGCCAACCCGACATGTCCGGTAGCTAACTTAGACATCGTCCACTTAAAAATTGGTGAGCGGTATAGTACCATGATCCTCACCTGGAGAGCGGTAAATCACCTTGATCCCCACCATCTGCGGGCAGTAAACCACCTCGATCCCACAGATGTTTTCAATTGAAAAACAGTACACACGTGGGCGGTAAATAACTACGATCCCCACAAACACATTCACAACTCGTGGGCGGTAAACAACCAAGATCCCCACGTCTATCGCGACACTGGACAAACGGTACACCACCACGATTCTTGCAGGTCAAAACTCACATTCAAAACCACAATCTTTTAAAATCTTGACCCGGAACAAGTGGGATTAAGGCACAACCCTTACATACTGCCCAAATAATTCTGATGGTAGTCAGTGGCTAAGAGAAGGGGGGTTGAATCTTAACACCTTTTTGGTGAATATTAATTTCTATTTTTTCAAAAAAACTTCAGGAGATATTTCTGTTTTTGTCTCATAACAAGTCAAGAGACATTTTCTTTTTGTCTCGTAACGGGTTAGGAGATATTTTTCATTTTTGTCTCCAACGTAACAGAAACAGAATAGGAGTAGAAGAGAAAGAGAGAATCACACCCGGATGTATCCTGGTTCAGCTGCTAAGTGCAATGCAGCCTACATCCAGTCTTCATCACAACAGTGACGGAATTTTATTATAATCATCAGATTACAAACACCAATTCTTCCCTAGGATCTACCAAATCCTATATGGGACAAATCCAGATTCTATTCCCAAATCTGAACTTGACTTGGACTCCCACCAAGCTTTCAACCGCAAAGTGCTAACCCAACTTGTAAGAGAATTTACACAGGAGCATGAAACACAACAATAAAATGTACAAAGAAACTCTGAGACATCTATGGCTTTTTCTCTAATATTGATCATTGTCTTTTTTCTCTCACTGGCTTTTTCTTACAAACCTCACTATGTTTGCCTTTTACCATGAGACTCAGACAGACAATACTAAGAAAAAGAAAACAAAATGAACATCTTTGAAGGAGAAGAACTCAGGAAGCTTGGGTAGCTATGAGAACTCTGTGCTTTCACTTACTCTCCTTGATCTCAACCATTGGCCGTTCACCCTTAATATAGAAGGAGAGGCTTCCAACGTTGAAACCGGTTCAACCAAGCAACTTCTTCTCCAACCAAAAAACAGCTTCGGTTTAGACAGAGAGAAGAGAGAGGAAAAACTAAAAACCAACATGCATGTACCTCTCTCAACCCTTTTCATCAATCTTCTTCAATCTGAACCCTTAATCTTGACTTTGTCCCCAAGAATGGATTCGGACCCTTGATGAACTTCTGACCCAGGACAGCTCCTTGCTTTTCATTTTTGCTTCTTCCTACGTTTAGCTCGGCGGCTACCTTCTTTCTTTGATGAACAAAAATGGAAGTGAACTTTTGCAACTGAGATCTTCCTTTCTGACAGAGGCGGATCCTTTCTTTTCTTGGTATGGAAAATCTTGAAGCTCTTCTTCAAATCTTGCCTTCAATAGCAAAAATCTTGCCATGCCTTTCTTCAGATCTTCCTTCTTCATAGCCTTTCTTCCACAGGCTTCTCTATTACTTTATTTTTTTCTAATAACTTCTTTAATCTTCTTTTCTCTGATTGACATGACCGAAGAGCAAGAGAGAGGAGAGAGAAGAGAGAGAAAACTTTCGAAGGAAGTATTCAAGGCAAAATTAAATTCAATTGAATTCCAAATCTCATTCCCTAAGACATAGAGTAACGTATGGAGCTTTTAATGCAAATAAATTGAATTGAATTGATTTTCGGTTACCAATGCATGTGAGAGAGTGAACATGAACATTTTTGTGATCACCGTATAGAGTCTTTAGTCACTTAAAGAGATTGCATTGTGATCATTGAAAGGCTTCTCCAAGACTTTGGGCCACTTGATTCTTTTTTTAATTTATGATGGGCTTTGATGGATTTGGATCTCTTTGGATTTCTTTCTTTCTTTAAACAATCAGCCACTAACATTTGAATTATTTTTGCTCAAAGCTGAATTTATTCAAAGATCAATTTAGACTTGTGTAACTTTGACCCAATAAAAAACTAATTTTCATTTCTGCACACTAACAAATATATCAACCTGTGTAAAAAATATATATATCAACCAAATAATTAGAAATCAATAATAATTTAATTTTTTAATCAATATTTAATAATGTTTCATCATCAAATTTGATACAAATTTTTTAAATTTAACAAATTTAAATCCCAAATCTCTTTTTTCCTTTAAAATCAAAACCACCTCTTTATAACCTTCTCCCAACCAAAATATTTAAACCAAAACTAATTTCGTCATGTCACTAGAAATAAGTTTGATGTTGGTGGCATAAAAAATAGTGAGATTT
This sequence comes from Arachis ipaensis, assembly GCF_059453495.1. Taxonomy (NCBI): domain Eukaryota; kingdom Viridiplantae; phylum Streptophyta; class Magnoliopsida; order Fabales; family Fabaceae; genus Arachis; species Arachis ipaensis. Next base: position 3,090,503 of record NC_142436.1, read on the forward strand.
TTCTCATCGCATTGTTACATAAACTTCATTAAGATGATAAGTTAAAACTTTTTTATTTTTGATTTTGATTTAATTTTAAGATTTTTTTTAATGATAATATTGAAGATAACAATGGTGATTAAAATGGAAAACATTATAGGATAAAGATGAACAAAAAAGTAAAGAGGATCGGAATATTTATGGAATTATATTAATAGAGTTAATATTTATTTGTTTTGTCAGACAAAAATAAATTTTGTGGTTATTAAATGTATTTGAATTTTTTTTGATTAATTTTATCAACTTCAAAATTTTCTATGATATGATAAAATAGTGATTTATTCATTTTATATTTAATAACACAACAAAAGAAATGAACTAAATAATTTTTGATTGGTTGCTTTTGACTAAAAAAAAATGAAAGTGATGTTTTTATATTAATTAATTAAAAAATAAAGAAAAAATATATTAAATAATTACTTGTAAGACAGCAAAAGACCCTTCAACCTTATGAATAAATTTAATTTAATCACGGAAAGTACAATCATCGTATATATAGTTGCTTAAGCCTCTATACTATTGTATTTTAAATTGCAAGAAAAAGAACGTTTTCATTGACCATTGATATTAAATATTACATCCCTGAAGAATAATAATGCAATTAGATAGATAAAGATTACGTAATTGGATTAGTATATTATTGGCGTTGAAGAACCTTTTTCGAAGTTGTCCTAGATACCTATAACTACTTTATTATTAATTCGAAAAATGTAGTTAAGCAGAGAAGAATCATCATCCTTTAATTGAACTTAACACGGGACAGATAATTATTTTATATGATTTTTTTCCCTCATCTTTTGGTAATCAATAAGCAGCTTTTACTCTCTTTTGGATGGTTTTTTTTTAATGTTAAATCAAGTAAATTTTTTCATATAATGTATAATTTGACATATCAATATTCAATAACGGGAAATTATTGTTTTTGTTTTAAGTTAAATTTAAAAATTGTTACCTAAAAGATTTATCTATGATCTAACAAATTTTATTCAAAACTGCTGATATATATCAAATAATAAATGATAGAGCAAATAACGTGATTTGTTTTTAATTACTGCACACAAGAAAAATGCTTGTGTTTTAATTTGGTTTATTATTATTAGAAATAAAAACAAAAATGGGTACGTGGGAAAAGCAAAAACGAAGAAGTAATCAACTATTAAAGGGAGTATGTATGCTCTCAAAATTCATGTAACTGAGGAAGTAATCAACTGAAAAAGAATCAAGATACTCTCAAAATGATCAATGATCACAGAATGGCTTTGTTATAACTTATAAATTGAGAAGAGAATTTATACTACAACAATTAAATATAATATAGCAGTAAGTGGAGAGAAATTATTGGAGACTCAAGATATATATATTACACTTTACAGTTAAGAAGGACTCCTAATTAATAGAAGGACTATAACTTAACCATGCAACACAACATTATCTTCTCTAGAATAGAAATTAGTCAATTAGCTCATGTGTACTTAACCCTAGTTCCTAAAATTTTAAGCATGAGTAAAATATTATTTTAGTTTTTAATATTTGGGTTAAATTTTAATTTGATATTTAATATTTTAAATATTTTATTTTTGTTTCAAAAGGTTTTAAATAGATTTAATGTTGTCCTATATTATTAAATTTGACCTGAATAGTTAATAGAGTAAGTGATATAGACATTTAGTTATTGTTAAGTTATATTTTTTTTTTTTGTGTTAGAGAAATAAAATCAAAATTAAAATATTTTTGTAACACTTTCTTTTTACGATTTATTTCTTGTAAAAAAAAAATCAAATCTAATAAAAAGTTTTTACGTTGATGATTGTTGATGGGTCGATTTTATTTATGTGCTGAAATCAAATGTTATTGAATTTTTAATATGCTAATTGTTTGTGTCAAATTTAACGGAGAGACAACATTGAACCCGTTTAAAATTTTTTGATTGCATTTATTTATAGGTACAGGACACTGAGACGGATACACAAAATTATATTTGGCAGATGAGATATGAATAGAGATACTGAATTAGTGTATTTTGTATTTATTACAACGACACTAACAAAAGACATAACTTATTTTTCATTTTTTCTTTCATTATTCTTGTTAATTTTTCATAATTATTATATTTTTTATTATTATATTTCTCTTTACAATTTTTTTGAATAAAAAAATAAGAATAAATTAAACTTTTATAATTTGTTATAGTTTATCACCAAACAAAATACAAAAATATTAATTTTTATGTCTCTATTATTTATATTTTGTTCTCAATATTTTATCTTATCCTGTTCTCATAACTAAATGCAGTCTTTAAGATTGAAATAGAATCTTTAAAATTTGTTGAAACTAAAATAAAATATCTAAAACATTGATCGCTAAAATAATATTTTATTCTTTTAGCGATAAATAACATTATTCGTATTAAACATTTTTAATTCATTTATATACATATATAAAAATATGCTTGTCATTAATAATTGTGTATTTAAATTATTTTTAATTAAGAATGTTAGAATACAATTATTCTCCATATTCAAGTGATTTTAGTATCTAAGTTCATCCAAATATTTTAGATTCATGCGCTTTTTCTTCCGCTTTCTTCTTCTTCTTTTATTTTCGTTATTGTTGTCATCAACACCACCATCACCTCCTCCTCTTCCTCCTCCTTTCTTCTCATTATTCTCCTCCATCGTCATCATCATTACCATCATGATTGCTATCGTCATTGTCGTATTCTTCTAATGCGTATCGTCATTATCATTTTCGTCGTTATTTCTGAATTTAATTTTTGGTTCATTCTAAATATAATTTCGGTTAATTTCATAATGAATTAAAGTTCATTTGGTCTCGTTATTCTGCACAATTCAAAACTCTTCATCTTCACCTTCTACTACTTCTTCTTCTTGTTTCATTTTGTCATAATTCTTCTTATTTCACTCTATTAAGAGGAATAAAACCAAAAAAAAGAAAAAAAATCAAACAAAATAAAAATAAAAATAAAAAAACTTCTCAAAACTCCTCATCATGTTCTTCTTCTTCTTGTCTTGTTCATATAATCAAACAAAGAAGAAGAAACACATAATACTGCAAAATCACTTGATAGATTTGGATGCGTTTTTGTTCATGATTCAATTTTTGGTTTATTTTGAATATAACTTTTTGGTTCATTCTGAATATAATTTGGTTCATTTCTGAGTGAATTAAAATTCATTTGGTCTCATTGTTTTGCAGAATTCAAAACTCTTCCTCCTCACCTTCTACTGTTTCTTCTTTTTTTTTTTTTCATTTTTTTCTTCTTCATCTTCTTCTTCTTATTTCATTTTGTCATAATCCTTCTTGTTTCACTCTCTTGAGAGGAATAAAACCAAGAAAAAGAGGAAAAAAAAAGAAATAAGAATAAAAAGCTCCTCAAAACTCCTCATCATGTTATTCTTTTTCTTCTTGTCTTGTTCATCTAATCAAACAAAGAAGAAGAAATACATAATGTTGCAAAATCACTTGATGGATTTGGATGCATTTTTGTTCATGATTCAATTTTTGGTTCATTTTGAATATAATTTTTGGTTCATTTTGAATATAATTTCGGTTCATTTTTGAGTGAATTAAAGTTCATTTGGTCTCATTGTTCTGCAGAATTCAAAACTCTTCCTCCTCACCTTCTGCTGCTGCTTCTTCGTCTTTTTCATTTTTTGCTTTCATCTTCTTCTTCTTATTTCATTTTTTCATAATCCTTCTTATTTCATTCTCTTGAAAAGAATAAAACAAAAAAAAGAAGAAAAATCAAACAAAAAAAAGAAACAAGAAGAAAAAATTTCTCAAAACTTCTCATCATGTTCTTCTTTTTCTTGTCTTGTTCATCTAATCAAACAAAGAAGAAAAAATATATAATGTTGTAAAATTACTTGATAGATTTTGATATGTTTTTGTTCATGATTCAATTTTGTTTGTGTTTGTTTTTTAACTGAGTTTGTGTGCCACAATTATTAAGTAATTTCAATTCATTCTGGATTTAAAAAAGGTGTACTTGGTCTGTGCTTGTTTTGAAATGAGTTTAAATTCTGAATTTAATTTTTAGTTCATTCTGAATATAATTTCGGTTCATTTTAGAGTGAATTAAGGTTCATTTGGTCTCATTATTCTGCACAATTCAAAACTCTTCCTCTTCACCTTCTACTGCTTCTTCTTCTTCTTTTTTATTTTTTTTCTTCTTCATCTTCTTCTTCTTGTTTCATTTTGCCATAATTCTTCGTGTTTCACTCTATTGTGAGGAATAAAATCAAGAAAAAGAAAAGAAAAATCAAGCAAAAAAAAAAAAAAAGAACGCAACGACAAGAAGAAAACACGTGAAGAAGAAGGAATGCGAAGAAGGAGGAGGAGGAAGAGGAGGAATGCGAAGCCATTCGTGCGTGTAATCACGCTCTTTTAATGAGAGTAGTTTTTGTTAGTGTTAACTGTTAAACCTACTTAGATGAACTTGGATGGCAATAATGCTTGGATGTGTAGGAGCACTATAGTTAGAACATATTAAAATCAATTAGCATTTATTAGATGAACTTGGATGACAATAATACTTGGATGTGTAGCAGCACTTGTTAGAACATATTAAGATCAATTAGCATTTATTAGAATTATTTAGTATATCTGAATATTTATTATAAAATATTATATTTTTATTATATCGATTCTCTTAACACCTATAAATATTCTTCTATATTGTGTCATTCTACACAATTTAAATACACACAAATATTTTTTTATTGCTCTCTCTTATCTTTTTTAATAAACAAAATAAAAAATATTTATTGATTATTAAAAAAATACTTATATTATATGTGTAGCAAGATTAATGATGGTTTAGTCTCTATGTAAAAATTAAAGGAAAACACTCAAATAAAGATGCTTATTTCATTTTTTGTTAAATATGTTTTTGTGTTGTATTTTAATTGATTTTTGTATAATTTATATATTCGGTATTTTTTGTCACATGCTATTAAATTCTTTAAAAGATTCTCTTTCTAAAAATAATAAAAAAGATTTTAGATTGGACTAAAATTAAAAAGGTAATAGATTAACTATTAAAGTTTTTTCTAAAATTATTTATATGAAAAAATATGTCACATTCATCAATACATATATATATATATATATATATATATATATATATATATATATAATATTTTAAAATAAAATTTATCATATAATTTATATCGATAACAAGCTCAAATCTTTTAAAATTTTTACAAATAAAAAAATAACAAATTTATATTCGTATGATATATAAAATAATTACTATATTATTATTATTATATTATAGATTAAAATTTACTAATTTAAATTTGTTTTCATTTTTAATATAAGTATTAGAAATAAATAAATTTTTTATAATTAGATGTAGTGTAACAAAATATATATAATATTAATTAATTTTTAAAAAATTCTAGAAAAATAATTTCTTTTTAATAAAGTGTTATTAGAAAATTAGCATTGTAAAAGCTAATTTCAATCGATATGATTAATAGGTTATTAAATATATTTAATACAAAACACATTGAATATAAACTTTTGTTGAGTTTAAATTTTAAATAATTTTTAATTAAATTTCAATATTCTTATTGTAAAGAGTTATAATATTTTAACATCATCTTTTTGTATTTTTTTAATTGAGTCTTTGATTTTTTAAATTATAAATCTTATTTATAATTAAGGGTAATGTTTTAACACCATCAATTAGCCACATATACAAAAATACTAGAATAATTCTATAGTCATAATTATAATCTAACTTTATAAGCAATACAATGAAACTATATATAAGTAATATAACTAAATTTTATCTATATCTATAATCACATTTCATAAATAATATAATCAAATTATATTTATGTTTATAATTAAAATATGAATAAAAATACAAAAAATTATCATGATGGTTAATTTTTTTCGTTCATAATTTTTTTATTATTTTTGTTGTGAAAAGTTTAATTATTTTCATAGTTAATTATTTTCTAAAAAAGATATTGAATAACACAAAAAAAATTATTAAGAGTAATTTATTTAAATGTGATTAAAAAATAATTGAATAATTATATATAGTAAACAATTAATATCATTAAAAAATAAAATTAAAAATCATGCCTTTTTTCTTTTTTCTAAAATTTATCTACAAATAATTCTATAAATATTTTATGATAAATAAAAATATTAAACTCGTACTAAAATTTATTTTAGTAAAATTTATTTTTATTCTGTTAAACGTTAAATAAACTATTAAAATTAAAGGAATTTTGTTCCCTCCATTAGAGAAAAATGATAAACTTTCATACTTCTATTATGTTATGGTAATAATTTGGGATTGCACTTCATGGTTTTTTCACTTTATCTATGAATTTTTGAATGTGCATAATAATAATAATAATAATAATAATAATAATAATAATAATAATAATAATAATAATAATAATAATAATAATAATAATAATAATAAAGAAGTATGTCACGGTAAAAAAAGAAGCACATCACCAAATAATTTATCATCCGAATTATATATGAATCAAATCGATAATAGGAGGGCTAATACCAAAAAAATCGATAACAGGACTAGAGACTTACAAAATCTTTCTTAAGTTCATAGAAAAAAGTGTTTATATTTGTGTGACATATAAAATAATTACCGTATTATTATTACATTATATATATATATGTAAAAAAAGTCCAACTGATTTAAAGTAAATTCTTTTAATATTTGATTAAATTGTTCTTGTATTTAGTACTTTTTTTTAATATTTGATTAAATTGTTCTTGTATTTAGTACTTTTTTTTGGGGACTTCCTCTTAGTTAAAAGTATAATCATTATAATTTTTTTTAATTATTATTGTTAGGGGTGTTCGCAAATCAGATATGGCTAAAATTTCGATACAATCTGCACTAAACTCATCAGATCGAATTCGATATCCGCACTTTTTATGTTTGGATCGGATATCAAATATATTTGTAAAATAAAAAATATTTAAAAAATTTATTTTTAAACATATTTACTTCTATGAACACTTTTTTTAGAATCTTTTAGAATTTTTTTTAAATTAATTAATATTATATATTTTGTTACACTACATCTAGTTATAATAATTTTATTTATTTTTAATGCTTATATTAAAAATGACAACAAATTTAAATTAGTGAATTTTAATCTATAATGTAATAATAATATAGTCATTGTTTTATATCGTACGAATATAAATTAATAATTTTTTATTTGTAAAAAATTTAAGAGACTTGAGCTTGTTTTATATATATATATAACAATTTTTATATAAACAATTTTTTTATGAGTGTGACATATTTTTTTATATAAATAATTTTAGAAAAAAATCTAATAGTTAATCTATTATCTTTTTTGTTTTAATCCAATTTAAATGTTTTTTATTGTTTTTGGAAATAAAATCTTTTAAAGAATTTAATAATATGTGATGAGGAACACCAAATAAATTATATAGAAATAAATTAAAATGCAACACGAAAACATCTTTAATAAAAGATAAAATAAACATCTTTATTTAAGTGATCCGCAAAGTTAAATCATTAAAATTTTAATTTTAGAAAAATTAAAACTCCAAGAACTGGATGAAACATTCACTCTATGCAATAATAACCAAGTGCATGCATATTTGAGAAATAAAGAGATTGAGTTGCAACCAAGTATGTACCAAAACCCACATATTCAAAATATAGACATGGTGACAAACAATGACCTACTAAAAGGTTTGGAACTTTGGAGTCTGGATAAACATCTAGTCTAGTTACACATTATCTATAGACAGATTTTTCTCATCATTATTACTCTAAGATTATCCATACATCATAAAAGACAAGACACAATGAAACATGACAAAATGAATGATGATGAATAACAATAACTCAGGCCAACAATCTCTTCTTTGGTTACCGGAACATAAGGGTAGGCAGTTATATCATAGTCACAAAAGTCAACCTTGTCGTCCTTCACATTTCCAACTCCAAGACCCCATTACATCACACATGAGAGAGGCCAAAATATTTTAAGAAAATTATATTTGTGTTGTTTTTTATTATATATAGGTGTATATAAAAATAGCGTATAACATTCAAAATATTTGATCTTACTTTGATAAGCCAATATATTCTTTCATGGATTTTGCTAGGAACAATTAAAAATGAAGTCAACTTTAGTCAATTAGTTAAAAAATAGATTTATTATAAATTAATACTTGGATTGATTTCTAAACTTATAATTACACTTCAATTTAGTTCTGAAAGTTTTAATTTATTCAATTTGATCCCTCAATTTGACATCCATAATTTAAGTTAGTTGGTGATCCTATTTTTATCATAAAACTATTAATAAATAAATTAACAACGGTCACGCTGAACTTCTTAAATATTATTTAATGTGACAATTAAATTTTTTTATTTCAATTTATTTCTTAAGAAGTCTTTAAATCCTTAAGTGAAATTAAAATTAAAATTTTAAAATTTTTGTATGAAAAAAAGCGAAATAAAAAAGTTTTAATTATCACATCAAATAACCTCTAAGAAGTACGTTGATAAGATATGTGATAAAAATAAAATTAGAGACCAAAATCAATCACAAATGCTATAATAAAAATCAAATTGAGTAAATTAAAATTTTAAAAATCAAAATAAGATGTGAATATAACTTCATATATTAAAATAAGTATTAATTCTACAATAATATTTTGAAATCCGTTTTATTTTATAATTTAATTTTGATGCATTATCAGTGTAAAATAATTTTACACGTGCATTTAGTTATATAAATTACATTAGTAAAAATAATTACTTTTCATATTCACTGCATAAATAGTTATTCAAAATAATAGATATAATTATATACGGTGTAAAATATTTTACCATATCAGTGCATCAAATTAAACTTTTTATTTTATTGGCAAAATTTTAAAATAAATAAGATACAGAATAAAACTATGGGTGTGTTTGTGAAACACGTTCGAGAGGATAAAAGTGCGTTTCAGTGCTTTAAACGCTATTCTTTAATGTTTGGCAACTTTTCTTTGATTCTGGATCCCAAAAGCTCGTTCACTGGAAGCAAGATTTAGGCTGTTGCTAGTTATTATTGGTTTTTCCATAATTTTTTCTAAATAAATACTGAAAATATTAAAATAATTATTCTAGTTTTTGTGCACTATTTACTATTTTAATTTTTTATAATATATATTATTATTCCTATTAAAAATGATAAATTAAATAAAAAATTAATTATAAATAATAATAAAAATATAACTTGTAAAAAATTAGAACCTAAAATAATAATAAAAATAAGATTATTAAGAGTATTTAAAAAGAGTACTAAAATATGTTATTTTATATATTATTTTTAATTTAATAAATAAATATTAATTTTTACTATAAAAAAATATTTAAAAAGTTATAATTTTTATATGTTATTTTTAATTTTATAAATAAATATTAATTTTTATTATAATAATAAAAAATTATAATATACTAAAATAAAGTACTATAAAAAATATTATATAAAAAATATTAAAAAATATATAAAAAAATTAAATATGCTTAAAAAATAATATTATAATTTAATATTATATTTTTTTAATAATTAATTAATTATTTATTTAGAAGTGATTTTAACTAATATTATCCAAATAATATTTATTTTATCAAAATCAATTTTAGTAAAAATTGTCAAATATAAATCATGTTGGCACAAACTCACTTTTAAGTTTTAACCAAAATCAATTCTACAAAATCACTCCCATTCAACCTCCAGTTTGGCCGACGTGAATCCAAACACACACTATAAAAGTGTTAGAGAGTTGGCACAAAATCCTCAACTCTTCCACCTCGTTTTACCATCTTTCTGATTCTCTGCATCTTCTGCCTTCTGCTCTGTTTCTGTCTCCTCCCTACCCAGTTTCTTCAACAACTTCCATTTTTCTTTTTATTTATCTTTCCACTATTGCATGTTATTATCCACAAAATTCCTGTAAATGCTTCCACCAACGTGTGGCCACAGATTCTTCAAGTTCCGTGCTCTACTTCTGTCTCTTATCTTAACACAGTAACCAGTAACCATGATCACTTCTTTCTCTGCACTTGTTCCTACATATTTGAATTTCCAGTTTTACCCTTTCCCTTGAATCAACATGTTCAAAATTATTGGGCTCACTCACATGAAAAACACGTCGCTTTCCTTAGTAAAAAGATTCATTCAATTATTCATTATCCATGCTCTCTTAATTATTATTATTCTTCTTCTCCTCTCTCAATTGTGTCTTGTCTTGTCAAATCTTAGCACCCTCCACTCTATTTTGTTTCCATTAGATAAATAATAATAACACAACAAAAATACGTTTAATTAAATTAAATAAAAAGGAAAATCAAATGGTCGATAATAAGAACCAGTACTATGAACACATAACATGCTGTGTTGTATTGAAGATTGGTAGGATCACGAGGGCAAGCCTTGGATTTAGGATTCTGCTATTCTTATTATTATTTTTAACATAAAATTCTCTTTCTAACTATTATTATTTTTATTATTAATTAATTATTGTTGTTGTTATTATAGCATATAGTGTCAGGAGGTTAGCAAGGTTGCTCTTGTAATCAAAACGTGTATTCCCACAAAGAAAGCATGGAGGATCATCGTTACATGGAAACTGATCCAACTGGTAGATATGGAAGGGTTAGTTCTAAATTCTAATTAATCCTTCCTTTTTTGTGTTGTGTTGTGGTGTGTCATATTCTTTTAATTATAGGTGTTATCATTGATCATGTTTCTTAAGATTTTTTGCTTTTTTTGCTCAAACATGTCTCAATGTTACAAGAAAAGATTTCTAGGGTTCAGCTTTTTTACAATCTGCTTCATATTGGATAGTTGTTGCAAATTAAATTTAAATGTTAAGGCATCATTTTGTTATCAATTATATTAGGTATATAACTATATACTAAAAATTAAAAAAATCAGGCACGTGTATAAAATACATGTCGGAATATAAAATACGCTTTGCAACTAATTTGGCCTTCAAAAAGCAGGGTGATATAAACTTTCATGAGAGTTGTTTTTATGGTGTGAGATTATTAAGACAAAACCATGGTTGAGAGCTTGATCACATGTTCTTGTGTGTGTAGCATTATTCCAGGTGTTGAAAATATTTGTTGATCATGCACTTCCCTAACCATTGATTAACATCATATAAATTAACTTGAATTGTGGAAAGTTGCAGAAGATACTTTTGAAAACAGAGTTTTCATGCCTAAAATTATGTGAAACTATTTGATGTTGGTTCAAAATTGGATGTGATTAGGTTGGAGAAATTCTTGGAAAAGGGGCAATGAAGACAGTGTACAAAGCAATTGATGCAGTGCTCGGAATAGAGGTGGCATGGAACCAAGTCAGACTCAACGAGGCGCTTCGCTCGCCGGACGACTTGGAGAGGCTCTACTTAGAGGTTCATCTCCTCAGTACCCTCAACCACGAATCGATCATGCGATTCTATACCTCTTGGATCGATGTTGATAACAAGTCCTTCAACTTCATCACAGAGATGTTCACTTCAGGAACACTCAGAGAGTAAGTTCTCATACATAACCCTTCATATACCTCTACGTAAATGCATAACTTTTTAAAAACATTCTAAAGTTCAATCTTTCTTTGTTCATTTTTTTTAATATAGACTTGTATATAAGGTGTAATTTACATGCACTTATGTTCATGTGAAGGTGATAGTTGAGAATTCCTATACGACAATTTAGCTAAACTTGTCAAATTATCTAATATTCTCAATTATCAACTTCACATAAAAATAATGCAGGTGAGTCTTTGCATATTAGATATAAGAAAAATATAGGTAACCAACAAGATTTTTGAACAATGTGTAAACAATGTGAATTAATAGGGTTAAAAGAGTAAATTTAATTAGTAGCATTAAATTAGGATGTAGTGTATTTTCATTTGATTGGTAGTTGTTCATGTTGTTCAAAATATTCATTGTTCCGCTAGCACTCCCCGATGATATATAACCGTTATGGCGTATGCAGATACCGGAAGAAATATAAGCAAGTTGGGATTCAAGCAATAAAGAGTTGGAGTCGCCAAATTTTGCAAGGTCTTGTTTATCTACACGAGCACGATCCTCCGGTAATCCACAGAGACCTCAAATGTGATAACATATTTGTGAATGGCCATCTTGGACAAGTGAAAATCGGCGACTTAGGACTAGCGGCCATCCTCCGTGGCTCGCAGCTGGCTCACAGCGTTATAGGCACCCCTGAATTCATGGCACCGGAGTTGTACGAAGAAGAATACAACGAACTCGTCGACGTGTACTCTTTCGGCATGTGTGTTCTGGAGATGCTTACTTCTGAATATCCGTACAGCGAATGCGCAAACCCTGCGCAAATTTACAAGAAAGTGACTTCGGTAATAACAGAATCTGACTTGACATATATTTTCTGAGTTACAAGTAAAATTTAGATTTTATATACATTCTATTCATCAGGGGAAGTTGCCGGCTTCATTTTCCCGGTTAGAAAACAAGGAAGCGCAGAGATTTATAGGCAAGTGCCTTGTATCTGCACCAGAGAGACCTTCTGCAAAGGAATTATTGCATGATCCGTTTCTTGTGTCTGACGATACATTATCAATGGCGAAAATTGGAATTCAGAAGCCATTTCTAAATTACAATGAGATGGAGAAGCTTCAATTGCGCGACGATGTTGCTCGAACAGAGATGTCGATTACCGGGAAACTGAACCCGGAAGATGATACTATCTTTCTCAAAGTGCAAATTACCGATAAGGATGGTAAATTATATATATGTGGATGTATATATATTCTTGTTTGTTTCATTTTAGATTCTTGAAAAATTTATCAAATTTTGTTCTGGCTTTTAATTTCTGGCAGAGTCCAGTAGGAATATATTCTTTCCGTTCGACATTGTGACGGACACGCCGATTGATGTGGCGGTGGAGATGGTGAGAGAATTGGAGATCTCGGATTGGGAGCCTTCGGAAATTGCATATATAATCGAAGCAGAGATTTCCGAACTGATGCCGAATGTGAGGAGAAGTAACTGTTCAGATACTTGCCATACGTTCGACGATGACTACGACCGGCCTCGCCGGCTTTTCTGCTCCGGCTCTTCTTGTTCCTCCTCCCAAGAATCCATTTCCAAAGCTGATGAAATACCAAATCATGGATATTACTGGCTCCATGGTATGTCTATTAATACTAGTGTACCAATGTTGCAGTTGTATTTTTAAATATCAACTTTACATAAAGACAACTGCATAACTAATAAATAAGGTAAAAACTCAGGTGCAATCGACTTCACGTGAAGTTGATAGTTGAGAAGACTGCACCTGAGTTTCTACCAATAATAAATAAATGTGAAATTAGTTAAGATGATAAGTAACTTAGAAGGACCTTTGCAGATGATATGCACGACGATGCGAGTTCGCGATGCTCGTCGCAAGGGACATATTCCAACTTGAATTTTTGTTCAATGGATGATCATGAATACAATGTGGCTTCTTCTGCAAGAAAAGATAAACATAATCACATCATAAAGAGTCACCACAAGTGTACAAGGTTTTCCCCTCTTGAAGAACCAATCACTCTCAACCGGGGCAAAGTTTTCGCCGGCGCGGCGAGTAAAGGTAAGAGAACAGTGGACACTCCTAAACTGATGAGGAACAATTCGCTGATTGACATGAGGAGTCAGATGCTGCACCGGCAGCTCGTTGAGGAGGTTAACAAAAGACGGTTATTCAAAACGGTTGATGCCATTGAAAAGATTGGATTTCAAAACCCTTCTGAGATATCCAGGAAAAAATCACAGCCATAAGATGTGAAGTCCTCAGCAAGTGTCAAGTGATGAAGAACTAAAGCTAGAAAAGAAAACGGATGCCTCTTCATCATTGAAATTGAAGATTGAAAATTGTTCTTACTTGACCTTTATTTGATAAATAACTAAATACATGTATATAACAGAAAAAAGAGAAAGAAAACAGATAAAAATAAATTAAACATAAGGGGGAAAAAAAGCATTTTAGGGAAATTATGTCTTCAAAACTATGATGTAGCAGCATGCACCAATATTTCTAAACAGGGGTATCAGTATTAAGATCCTTGATGATTGTAGTTTATCTTTTCTTTTGAGTTCCTTTAATTTTTCATGTTATGTCATGTACCAATCTGCATGACTTTGAATATATGATTATGTGTGCTATTTTTTCATTTGTCAGCAATAATCAAGAGTTTATGAGACTTAATGGTTTTTCCAAGTTAACACCACAAATTAAAGCATATGTGGAATTCAATTTTATTCAATGGTAAAGTGACATTTTTTTCCCTTTTCATAGTAACTCATTATTGAAACATTGAATGTGATAGTTGCTGAATGTGGCTAAGCATCCCAAATTTGACCATTTTGGTAAATAATGAGAAACTATTCATGGTAAAATACTAATTAAGATGAGATTTGTAATCATGAATCCTTATCATGAAAGATGTGGAACAAGTATGATGCTTATATATATATCCCTTGATCTTGAAGCTTATTTGCTAGATTATTGGATCTTGGTAAAATGATATTGCTTTTTTGTTAAATCTAATTAAAGATTCAAAAGTAATTAAACCATTTATTTATGAAGTTAGTAATTAAACCATTTCTGTCTCTACTTGATTTCTTGAAAGAAACATGACCTGAAATTGCTTCTGTAACTAAAGAGACTGGTCAACTTTTATCAAAGAAAATAAATAATTAAAGAAACTGATGCACTGTGCAATTATGAGAAGCTTTTTTTTTTTATCAAGAACATTATGTCAAGTTAGCTAAGTGGGGATTTATTTTCCTAAATTTTAATGTGGTCCTCACTTTTTTCCTATGATTAATTATTACTTTTATACCAGCTGGTGTTTGTTATGATCTTGTTGTGGTCCTCTTGAATTGCTAAAAATTTTTAGGATTTTGCTAACTTGTGTCCTAAGAACATATATTAACATACCATAAAAAAATATTCTATAAAATTTAGTATACAATATTTTGATATTAGATTTTTTAACAATTAATTAATAATAATCGTATTTTTATATAAGTATTAAGAAAATTTTGTGTATAAATATTAAATAGTGTTATTATATTTGTTATACCATTGGTTTATTATGAATGAAGGTTCATCAAATGATGAGTGCAAAAGTTGTAGATTCATTCTATGGCATTGCTTCCAACTTCAAATACATTCTTTAACATGTGTTAGCTTCATGCTTCAATATTGATTATTGTTATGTGTTTGGTTCTACTTTTATAGAATCGATTCTTCTAGGTAAAATTTTGGTAGAATCAATTCAGATAAAATTGGTTTAGTTAGAATGAATTTAATAAATTCTTATTAGTAGTTCCTCCAAAAATAAATCTAACATACATAAAGGGAAGAAAACATTAAATATTTTATTCAACTAATGTCATAAGAACTCCATTTGGAAAATAAGCCAGTACAAAATAAACTTGTTCTTCTTTAGGAGGATACCTATACTTGCCACTACTTATGCAAACTACTTGTCTTGACTATTTAGGGAAATTTATCTACTTAAATGTTGACTACAAAATATGTGTCACTACCAATGTCAATAATTGCCATATATTGGGTTAAATTTTTAGAAGGCATACAATACAAGGGAATGGCCTACCATAAATTCAGAGTTCACAAATTTGAGAATATATATCGATTTAATATTTTAAATATCTCAAAAAGATTATATATAAATTAATTTGGTCATAAAAAAATTTAACGAAATAGAAAATGTTAGAGGATCAACACTACACTTTTAATTAGTAGAAAAAAAAAATGAAGAGTTCGTTAACGTTGGCCTCAAATGCAAGGCAAATACAAGAAAAAATATTGATCGTTTTAATTTTTTTTTTAAAAGATATCAATATGAATTAAGTTGGTCATTTTATTATTTTCCTATTAATTTCTAAAGTACAATTTATTAAGTGTCATGTGACACTTAACAATGGCTGATAGCAAAATATTATCAAAAAGACCAATTTGATTTTTTAGCGACTAACCGACTAAATTAAATACATGCACAATTTTTTAAATACTAATTTAATTATTAAATCAATATATATTAAGAGAACAAGTTTATTAATTTGAATCACACGAGAGTAATTTGAGAATTTTATATCTTTTAAGCAAGTGTAGAGTTTATTTTAGATTGTCCTGTTATCTTGAAATGAGTTAAACAACAAACTAATTGGATTTTTTTTTTTATGGATAAGACATGTTACACTGACTCACATAAGAAATACTTATAAGGTGAATTTTATGGTATTTATAGTATAATTTAATTTTTGTCTAATTTATTTGTTATGGTAATTAAGTTTTAAATATTTAATTATTATTTATTTTTATACTTTTAAAATTAAATATTAATTTTTAACCCTTTTAAAAAGTTAGGCAAACATTTATAGGCATTATAACAATCACCTACTTATAATCCAATTTGAAACAATCATTAAAAGTTAATTCTCTATATTTTCTGAATAACCCTAGCAATTAAAAAACTAAATTGAAAGTATTTTTCTTGTTGAACGAACTTCAAAGTAAACTAAATTCCATAGTTTATATTAGGAGTTTATATGGTCCGACTGGCGAGGATCCAAACATTTTGAAAATTAATTTGGTATAATTTTATTGGGTTTAAGTTAGGTAAAGATATTAAAAATAGACCTGGTCATTATTTAGGGTCGAATCCGAGTCAAAGTGAATCCAACTTTACTTAATTTATGTGCACTCTAAGAAGACTAATATATATATATATATATTTTAAATTAATTCTAATATTATGTTATATTAATTATAAATTTATTATTTTATTAAAAAAGTTTAGGAGGCCAGCAACTTTATTGAATTCTGGCCAGCATATAACCAGCAAAGAAAAGTGAGTCATTAGATGAAATCTCACACCATTAAAATCATCATTGATGGTTGTTTGATGGCTATAAATCACAAAAGTTGTTGGCTCCCTAGCACTCCTCTATTTTATTTTTAAGAGGAGTGCTAGGAGACCAACAAATTTTGTGATTTGTAGCCATCAATTAGTTATTATTGGTATTTTTAATGGTGTGAGATTTTATCCAATGGTGTAGGATTATTCACTTTTCTTTTGTTGGTTAAGTGGTAGCCAGATTTTGATAAAAGTATTGGCTCGTTAGACTTTCTCAATCTTTAATCACACTTGTTGAATTAGAAAATAAGTAAAAAAAAGTATGAAATTAGAACTTATGGACAAATTCAAATTCAAATATGGATATCAATTTCTCGGTAACAAGTATATTTTTTTTTCTTTATAAATAAATGCATAATAATTTTTTGACTTAAAGTTTATCAAGACCCGAACTTCACTGATTTAGATTCGGTTTTAGTGTGACCCGAAAGTAGTAAGATTACACCGAGTCTAAAACTAAATAAGGATCTCAAAAATAGACTCACTCATTATTTAAAGTCAGATTCGAATCGAAGCAAACGCAACTTCACTCGACCCATGTACACCTTTAATTTACATTTCAGAATTAAAATTAACACAATTGAAAAAATTGTTCTACTTCGATTACAGACAGCCTCTAAAAACATAGAAAGGAGGAGATTTAATAAACATTTGACATAATACAATAACTAGAAGATGGATCATGAACTTATTATTTATACAAAATTATATCTTGCTACTGCATTTTTCTAGTACTATACATAAGAATTTGGATAATCTAGGAACTTTATAATTTAAGTTGAGCCAAGTCATACCATATTTGCTCAAATGCTTTAACAATGAGATCATGGTATTCACTTGAATTCAGTGAAAGATAGCAGGCAAGAAGGTTCTCCAAATCCTTGGAAGCAAGGATTTGATTCTCTCTAATCATCTCCACCATTGAATCCCTGAAGTCTTTCTGCGGATCGACTGACGACTTAACGATGGCAAACCCCTCCGGAAAACCTGCATTCTTTGAGTTTGATCCTCTGCAGGACACACTCCTTCTTGCATAGGCTTGAACCTTCCGGTTCGCGAGTTTTGGAGAATTCACTCTTAGCTTTATTCCTTTAGAATTAGCAGAGGATTTTCGAGATACTAGACATGTTTGAGTTGGACTTATGAAGATTTGTTCTTCGAATTTCGCCGGCTTTGTCAAGATTGGAGCAAGGCCTAACTGCGAAATTGCGTCGGTTGATCCACTCTTCATGTCAATTATGATGTCATTGGTTGAAGAACTGACTCTGCAGCTACATTCAGAGGTTACCAATCTATTAGGCCTGCTGCCACGAGCATTAAACTCGTGGCAGTCAGACTCGGACGAAGAATCACATCCTCTTGTTTTATGTTTTGGTTTAGTCCAATTTGGACTATTCTTTTCTAGAGAATGAAAGCTCCAAGATTCTAACACCGGCGACGAAACAATCGGCGGCGAAGAAGGCTCATAGATTGTTTTCCTTTTAGTTTTTCTCTTTGAGGAGGACTTTCTTGGCGAATCGCCGAATACAAAATCGGAATGTTTAGTGTAAATAGGAGAGTTATGAAACTTACCAGCTTTGTTATTGCTTGGTTCAATGGAGAAATAGTGATGAGAAGTTGAAGTTGTTACTTTCTTGTTCTTGATAACATGAGAGGCATTGTTTCTCTTCCTTGATTTGCTCATATCCCTCAGTTTGTAGAACCAACCATTTGGTATCATATCTGAAAATTTGAACTTGTTATTCCCCATCATCAAAGTGTGTGTTTTGGACTCAAATTGTTGAAATGGAAGATGTAGGAAGCTAGGGAAGTTGGTTTATAACATGAAAAGAATAAAAATGGAAGTAATAATATAAAGTTGGTGTTCCTTCAATGCAAAAATGAAAGTAAAGGGGGACCAAATTGACTTTCTCTAATCATTGCTTCCAGAAAACACGCACAAATCTCTGACCTTTGTGTTAGTATATATTCGTATTAATTAATTAGTCTTTATAGCTGCGTTTGTTTACGACAATAGGACAGAGACACAGAGACACAAAATCGTGTTTGACAGAGGAGGTGACAATGTATCTAGAGACACTGAATTAGTGTATTTTGTATCCATCCTGACAAGAAGGACATGGAAACACTAACAAGGGACACAACTTATTTTTCATTTTTTTCTTTCATTATTCTTGTTAATTTTTCATAATTATATTTTTTATTATTATATTTTTCATCTCAAATTTTTTGAATGAAAAAAAATGTGAATAAATTAAATTTTCATAATTTGTTCTAGTTTATCACTAAACAGAAATACAAGAACACAAAATTTTGTGTCTCTGTCCATCAGTATCTTGTCTTATCATATTCTCAATGTCTTGTCCTGTCCTATTTTCAGAAACAAACGCAACCTATGTTCCTGCTTATCAAAGATGTCAATTCCTTGGTATGTAATAAAGATACCTTAATGCTGGATAAATTAAAAAAAAATCAGAACTTATTTTATTTAATAAAAATTAATAAATAATAAATAAAATAAATTTTGATTAATTTTAGCTCTTTTTTTGTTATCAAATATTTCGATAGAAATATACTATATTAGAATTAACCAAAATTTTGGCATGGCTCCAAGTATCTAAAATCTTGCTTGATAATAAAAAAGAAACTTAGAGAAATTTTTAATTGAAGTATTTTTTTTTTTCACTTTCAAACAAAAAATATTTTTTTTTCTCATCAACATTAATTTTGCATCCATAAAATAATACTATATAGATATTTAAGACGGCCAAACTAACAAGTAGGTCTCTTTATATAATGGATAAATACTTAAATATATACGTTTACGGTTTACCATAGATTTTATGATTTTACAACCTAAGAAGCTAAAGAACAGTATGGTAATGTAATAATGTCACAAAAGTTCCATGATAAAAGCATGTTTAAGTGTCCTCATATAACTCCTTGAAGAATTTACTAGGTAATAGATTACCTTCCATCACTACTACTTATGAACACTTTTTATGGGTCAACAATATTCTATTTTACCAACACTTTGATAGTGGTAGAAGGAAATAGTAATAGTAACCCATAATTTGGTTCTCCATGCTTTGTTTGGGGATATTCATGTATTTAATCTTTAAGCAAGTAATCATGAATTCAACAAACAAGGGAGACCCATTTAAAAACACTTGTTTTATTTATTTATTTATTTTTTAATTACTTGTTTCTAAGCATTAGAAATGATGACATTCATTTGTTCTGCCACAAAAACAAATCTTATCGCATAGAATTGGTTATATAGATGCCATGAATTTTATTTGGTAGATCTTACAAAATTGTAAAATATTATAAGAAATTTTTGTTAATTGATTATAAAAAGTGTTTACTTAGCAATATGGCTATGCATTCATCCCCAACTTTGCTATTATTATTATGATTAAAATATTATGATTTTTCTAACTGACGACAGTAGTGAAAATTTTCAAAAGAAATATGTTTTAAACTTCAACTTTATCATTGCATTAAAATCTTACATTTTCTTATGAGAGACAATCTTAGTCCTATATAACTCCCAACACTAGTTTTTCGTTACTTCAACTTTATAGAGAGCATTTAGTTATTTATCTAGTATTCTTTTTCTTTTCTTTTTTTTTTTAAAGCTTACTAGATATAAATCTTCGAGTATCTTGGATTGAAAACTAATAACTAATTTTTAGTTGGAAAAAAAATCCTCTAATAGAAAGTTGGTAAAGTAATAAAATAATATAACAATTATCTTTGAATTTGTAATTTTTAGGGTTAAATACAATTTTGATCCGTAAAATATAAGTCGAAAAATTTTTTTGTCTCTAATTTTTTTTTTTCATACAAAATCGTCTCTAAGATTTAACTTGGTTTAAAATCATTCTTTACCAAAATTTTTAATTCTATTATCAAGTTATCTCTAACTAAAAAAGTTATTAAAAAAAAAAAAAAGAAAACGAACGAGAGGAAGAAAGAAAGGAGAAAGAAAGAAGAAAAAGAAAAAAGAAAAGAAAAGAAGAAGGAAAAAGGGAAAAAAAAAAGAAGGAAAAATAGAAGCAACTCCCACTTCTATATAGTCTTTTCTTTCAATTCCTCTCTTCCAAATTTACTTCGTCATCCTTTTTAGTAAAATAATATAATAATTATCTTTAAATTTATAATTTTTATTATTTGTGAATTACACCATTTTAATTTAAAAAGTCTTACTTTAGAAGAACTTTATCGCCATCAAAATTGTAACCTCAATACTTAAACAACAACCCAAACAAGTTACAACTACCATTATGATAGATATCATTATTTTGACTTGACTTTTTTTTTTTTCATAAATAGAGTCATACCAAGTTGCAATTGGACCATTTTCAATCCCCAAGTTCAGGTGAATTCGGTGTATTTGCCAAATGATGTAAACTCACGTATAGCCGTCTTCATGTAAAATTGATAGTTAAAAATCGTTAAATAATAATTTAATCAAACCATTCAAATTATCTAATAATTCTCTACTATTAATTTTACATAAAAATAATTACATGTGAATTTTCTTTGTCTAATATCATTGTTCATGCCCAATACAAGCCCAAGGTTGGTAACGCTTAAATTTAGCCCTTTTTAGTTTTTTTTTTTTTTTTTTTGGATCCACCTATATTTTCATGTTGCTTAGAGTAAATCCATGCTACCAACAAAAACAAAAAAAAAAGAGTAAATCCATTCTATTTATGTTTATTTGAGTAATTAGTTCATTTATCTATTTTAATAAGTATCGAAAGTTTGAATTATGTCTTAGGTATGTAATAACCCATTAATTAACGATAAATTCTTAGTCTTTAGCTCGTCGAATTAGAAAATATCGTAAGAAAGAGAAGCCGAGCCTCATACATGATAAGGGGGAGGCAATAACCTCCCCCAACTATCAAGTTTTCCTTATAAGTTATGCATAAATTTTAGTTTATCCCCTCTTAAATTTTGTATTTTTTTTTTTTGTTAATGGTAAAAAATTTTTAGCCCTTTCCTAAAAGTTAATCTAGTCCCCTGGTAAGAAATCGAAAAGAAAAAAAATGCTATGTAAATACCTAATAAGAAAGTCATACTAACTAGTATCTATATCACATCATTCTTTTCTTTGGAGCATACAATGTGCCATTTATTTTACCGCATCTATTCAAGCTACACAGAAAACTATTGATATTTGTTTCCATACTCACAAGTCCTAATCCCACAGGCACATGCAAGAGTCTTGACTCTTGATGAGAACTATTTGGTGATTATGATTGTAAAAGAAATGAACATGAGTGACTTGATGGATGTTAGAGAACTCTCTAATGATATATTGATATGTTTGGCCAGAGGATCCCCCATTTATGGCTTAAGTGGGAGAGAGCACAAAGATATTAGTAACTCTTTTTGTCAAGGATTGCTTTTTTTTTTATTAAACTATCATTTCTATCCACACAAGTTTTAAACGCTGACAAATCTATCCATAAAAAAAAAAAACTAACATTTCTATTCACAAAAGATGATTCAGTATGCTAAAATTATTCAAACACTAAAAAATCACCTAATAACTTCGAATTATCATTTTTCTAACCCTAATTTCAACACCCCTCCTTTAAATCTCAATCCTCCCTTTATTTTTTTCATGGATTTCACCACCTTCACCAACACCACCATGGCCACCAACCGTAAGCCTCACCTTCGGAGACAAAGGAAACTTTGATGGCGCACCGCCTGCCGCTAGGGACTGGATCCCGTCCTCCACGCCTTCCCGTGTAACCTCCTGGTAAAAAGCAAGCATCCCATGTGCACCACCCAAAGAAATCACCTTTGTGTCGTCATCGCTGTTCTCGATGCAAAGCTCGAGCTTGTCGCGGATGTTGCATTGAAGGCATGCTCTGAAGCCTCCTTCAATGAGAGGGAGGAAGACAGTGTAGAGAATCTAGTTACTCTCGTCGCTGTTGTTAGATTCGAGGTGAGAACCGTCCTTGGTCTTAACGAGAAGGCACTGAGTTTCCAATGTAATGTCTCTTCCTTTGTCATCCTCTGAGCCATCAACTATAGCTTGAAGCGGAAGGAGGAAGGCGAGGTTTACAATTGGTGATGGTAATGGTTGAAAGAGCCTAACAACAGAAACAACACAAATATCCAATACAAGAACAATATGGAAGCACTCAACACAATATAGCAGCAACTATGAACAAGCAAATATAGCAAGTAAAGCAATAACAAGAACACACCGAGATTTTGACGTGGAAAACCCCCTCAATGTGAGAGGTAAAAACCACGGGTCGTCCAGATCAATTAAATAGCTCCATTATAATCAAACGAGGTACAAGAGAGTCTCAAACAAAGCACAAAAACGTGCATATAACCAGCCAAAACATCAAAGCACCAAAGCTCATAAATGAGAAGCAAGAAGATGAAAAATACCCAAAAACAGAGCTGTTGTTCGAAGCCTATTTCTTCCTCTGTATACCTCCAATTAAAAACTCCACCGCCCAGAATGAAGAACAAGATGAGATGAATACGCAGTTCAAATTTCAAACCGATCCAACGATGAACGAATGAGAAACTACCATTTGAAATTTACTGCTTTGCATAAAAACGGGAATTTTGTTTTCCCTCTTCTCTCTCACTTTGTGGCTACACTCTCTACCTCTCTCAATGACCTCCAAAATCTGATTAGGGTTGTGACACATTAGATGCAAAGAAACACCCTCAAAATGTTGGGTTTGGACCTCACAAAGGAGAGAAAAAACCCAACAATGGTGTTGGTGAAGGAGGTGGTAAAATCTATGAGAAGAGGGTTGAGATATGAGGGAGAGGTGTTGAGATTAGAGTTAGAAAAATGGTCATTTGGAATTTTTAGGTAATTTTTCATTGTTTGAATAATTTTGTTGTTGGTAATTTTTCATTGTTTGAATAATTTTGTTGTTGGTAAAAATGATCGTTTCTATTTTTTATGGATAGATTTGTCAACGTTTGAAACATTTGTGGGTAAAAATGGTAATTTACTTTTTTTTCTTTTTTTTTTTACATGAAATTCTAGGTAATGATACATCTACATTAATTTGAGATGGAAATGAAAATGAAGCAGCAAGTAGCATATCCGAAAACACAGACAAATCAGCACATAAACTAAGGGAGATTACGGGGAAAAAAAATTAGCTAAATCAATCAATCAATAAATAAGAAAGAAAGGAACAAAGAAGAGAATATAGAAAGAAACTTTTCCCTTGATGCACAAAAGTGACATCAATCATCCTACCAAAGTCAAAGCATGCTTCTAGGCTCCTTAAACGTTTGCAGAGACACTTAGTGCTTATATATTGCTCACCAAATTGTTCTTCACATTGGCAGCAAGAATTTAACTTGCATCCTTGTGGAATACGAGGTCATTTGTTATCAATTGCATCTATCATCTTTGGCAAAAGATAGAAATTACTAATTAGAAACAGTCAGAACAAGCATATACACATCAAGATCCTAATCATCGGGATGCAGACGAGATTACAGGATACAAGAACTAAACTGATGGATTAAGTCTCTAACACAACCTAGTAGTCATGGTTATCTTGAACAGCTAAGCTACCACTAAAGAAATTCTTGTACAGAACAAGAATTACCAGCTAAAAAGACTACTACAAAGCTTCAGATTGTTTTGAGATATAAACTTGAGACTTCACCAATGTTTGTCCGATTTTAATGCCAGGCATGATCATGAACTGAACACTGTAGGTTCCTTGTTCTGCAATCTCTCTTTCCACATTGACAGATTCCATGTACAAACTTGAGAACATGCTTCCATTGTCTGCATAAAACATGGTTGCATTGGGGTCTATTGATGCTGCAGAACCTAGCAAAACCCAAACCCATTTAGCCATTTTCGTGAATAATTGATAGAACTCTGTTCTCGGGTGCTTGCCGTTTGATACCAAACTCCGGTGATCCAAATTTCCAAAGAAAGACTCTTCCATTGTGCGATGAACAACCAGAAGATACTTTGTTCTGCAAAATTTAGAGAAATCTGAGTCTGGATTCTCCATCAGTGCATCAATTGGATCATCAAACTTCACAACATCACCAACATCATAAGATCTTAAGGACACCCCATGAAACATTCTGCGAGCAATGTAGGCCTCAAAAGCATACTTCTTGTCTCCCCTTTTGACATAAACAGCATCATTCTCAATCCATTTTGCTGCAGCATCCAAGTCCCAACCTGAAGCCTTCATCAAGCTAATCAACGGTTTTGCAAAATCATGAATGGACATTGAAGAAGCCTCGAAGACCTCATGGAACTTAGCAACACTTGAAACACTTGCATTCTTCATCTTATTTATCCTCTTGATCTTCTCTGTCAGATTCTTATTCACCATCTCCAAATCATGAAGCTCTTGTCGCAACCGAAGAATCTTAGAGTCTTTAACATTGTTCTTACCCTTAAGCTTCCCCAACAATGCTTCCTTGGCCTTAATTTCAGATCGTAAGCGATCAAATCTCCCGGCATTTAACATTGCAATCCTGCATTGCTTCTCCTTATATTCAACCTTGAACTTGCAAAGCTTCTCAAGCTCAGCACTTACTCTTTTATCAGCAGAAACAACCTTGTGAGGGTCATAAGGTATATGAGCTTGTTGGAGCTCAAGATAAGCCAATTTGATAGCCGAAACAACATCGAAGATCTTCATGATCTCCAAACCAGCACAAAAACCCTCACCTTTAGGCACCTCAAATTCAATGGGATGTGGATGGATTTTCTGTCCATGGCTCCTATTATCATCACTTGCAACACTACTAGTGTTTCCACTCACTGAGGCATTATCACAAACAGGTTTGTGCAAGTGATGGAGATTGGGGAGTTCAGATGAGAACACCCCAATGGATTTCAATGTGCACACTTTTGCCAACTTGCTAACAATTTCTGATATGTTTGGGTTTGGTTTTATGAGTTTGGTGTTTGAACATTCCATCCCAAAAATATCAAAAACTTTCTAAACTCATAAAAAGACCAATCAATCCCTAACAAAGTTCTAGCTTTGCTTCAAAATACAACTAAAACCAACCATCCACAAAATCTTCACACAAAGAAGCAAATTCAAAGACATTAGATTATTAGAAAACAACAAAAGAAGCAAGATTTTCACTACTTAAAGCACTATCTAACATTTACCAATAAAGGGGTGTCTTTAGATTCAAAGTAGTGAATATTAAACATGATAATGAAACATAATAACAAAAAAAGGACACATTTTGAGGATGAACAAAGCATGAGTGTGTTCAAGTTGGAGGATGCAAGAGAGAAAATCTTACCAGAAGAAAGTTGAAGGGAAAAGGGTGAATGGAAATGTTGGTGTTGGAAAGAGAGAAGGGTAGAAACATTTAGTTGAGGTTCTGACATGCTGAAAAAGCTTGAAAGTAGTGAAGGCGCGTGTGAGAGTGTGTCCTTGTGCTCTTTTCTGCAAACACTGTCAAATGCGACAAAATTCATCGACTCTTGTTATTATTACTTTTCTTTTCTTTGCTCTTTGGAACCAAGTGCATGCACAACCGCGGGAATCTTTTGCTTCGAAATATGCTATTTTCTTCACTTAAAATAATTGGGTTAACTTTTTATCTTACATTTTTTATTAAGGAAAATTGATTTAATTAAATAATTTTAATTGTTTATTTGTATATTTTACCTCAATTATTTTTGGGAAGTAGGGTGCCTGATGGTGAAAGATTGGAGATCCGAAACTAGGTAGAGTTAGTGTTGTAATTCAAATTTTAAAATTAAAAAATTTTAAATAATTTTTCAATGTTTAAATAATATTATCTATCAAATTTTATTTTTTTATGGATATAACGTTAAATTTATTTATCAATGATTTTTTTTAACATTTTAAATATTTATTGGTACAAATATTAGTTTATTTGAAGAGAAAAAAAAAACGAAAATAATACTTAAGATTTTACAAAATCAGCCATTATGTTTATTAGGGGTGGAGCTACACATATGGAAAGGAGGCAATGGCCCCAAATTTTTAATTTTTGTTAAAGAAAAAAGAATAATAGATATAGTCCCTCTTTTTTTTTATTTCCTAGCCTCTCTCTTTTTTTTTTTTTGGTACACTTTTTCTGTCCTCCTTTCATTCATAAAAAAAATCAGTCTATTTTTATATATCATTAACAGAGTATAATAATTTTAGGCTTAGTCTAATAGTTTGCTTTATTTAAAAAATAAAATATAATTTTTTTTCTCTCAATATCTTCATTCACTCAAATTTCTCACTTTTATTTTGCAGCAGATAATAATTTTAGTAAATTATTAAAATCACCTCCCCTAAATAATTAATCTAGCTCCGCCCCTAATGTTTATCCAAATTATTTTATATATTTTTTAATAAAGTAAGTATTGTTAAAATTATTATGTGTTTTTGCACAATTAAACTTTAACAAAATTGCAAAAACAAAAAAATTAAAGACCTATACTTTTATATTTTTGTTTGTATTTTGATTATAAATATAATTTTAGTTTGATTATATTGTTTATAAAGTTTGATAATAGATATGATATAAAACTACTCTATATTTTTACATAGGCGATTGATTTTTTGCATTCGTGTAATATGGTTGAAGATTTTTGAACTTCTTTGTTTAAGAGTTTAAAATAAATACAGAATAGAGGTTTGGAGAGTTTATTATATATTTTTACAATTTTATTTTTTATTAAAATGTTAAGAATTATAATGTTAAATGATAATATGGTCATTTATTATGAATAAAATGTCAAATTAAATTAAACCTAATAATACAATTTGAAAGAACTTGAAAACGAGGAATTTAAAAGGTTTTGGAAGCTAGAGTATTTTTAAAATTAAATTATTGTATGTACTAGACAAAATTCTAACATTGAATACTTGGTTTTTGTTGTGATAAGAATGAGACGTGGATGTCCATTTCCATGTAAAACTTATTTTCTCAAGAAGGAATAATATTAAATGAACGTTGAAATTATATCCTCCCATTCATGTATAAATAGAGGCCTTTGTTTCTAAGAAAAATATAATCAACAATAACAACGTTCTCTCTCTTATATTCTCTCTCCTTACAAGTATTTTAAGCACTCCTCTCTCTTACTTTTTATATATAATATTAGTAAATATATTAATCATCTCTATTATATTGAGATAGTAATTCTAGTAAATATTACTACTTGGGTTATCTAATTATATTTTCATATTTTATTTGTTACTTCTTCTTTATTTATTTAGTTATTTTATAACAGTTTTTTTTTTTTTGTGATTCGTTAAATATTTGTTTAAGCTAACTATTAAATCAACCAAAATTCTGTAATATAAATAGAATTTTTTTTTGTGAACAAAGTTTTGTTATTGAGAAATGTAGGCCCATACTAATATATATAAGATCTACATACACTTGTAACAAAAAATCTAGAACATACAACAACATAACATCATAGTACTGGGCTCATTAAGATATCTGAATCTGATCTTAAGTCAAATGAGGCCTAGTACCTCAAAACTAACCCCACCTACAAAACTCTTATGAAAGTTGCTAAAATGATTTGTATCCCACATAATAATGATGCATGCTGGCCTCAGATAATGCTACAAGCCTACAACTAAAAGGTGCAGAGATAGAAAATATAGACATAAATAATAGCTAGACATCTCAATTAATGGGTAAATACTTTTGAAATATTTTCCCTTCGAATTTTCCCATAACATATTTGGCTAATTCTTGTGTATTTGTCTCCATGCCTGCTTAGCATCATGTCCTTGCTGATTTATTGCAATTTATTTGATTAGTTAATATTATAAGATTTTTATTATACTATTAGTATATAAATTAATCTCTTATGAAAAGCTGAAATATATGTATAGAAACAATTTTTAGAAAAAAAAAATTATTTTATAAAGTATAAAATCTTGTCTCCAAAAATTGAAATGGTGCCTTTTGCAAATTAAAATGGCATGTGACACTGTTCCTGTGGAAGTGGAGCACACGCTACTTGTAAGTTATATTGGATTGGGTCCATACAATATCTATCTTTTGGTATTTGACGCAAGTTTATGATATGTAGCCCCACATGGGCATGGGTTGCTTCTTCATTAAATTGCATTCAGACTTCAATCCTAAGTCTTTCAGTTAGCAATAAGGTGCAATCTATTATTTACTAAGTGAGACAGAGACATGTCATTGCAATTTGCAAGTTAAATAGATTTGAATGTGATGGCTGGATGTGGACGTATCTTGTGAATTTTATCATAGGTTTTATAGTTATATGAATGACAATGGATGCAAGAAGGAAAGGATGAAACAAAGAGTTAAGCTTTAAATTAGTACATCAAGTTACACTTAGAGATTTAACGCTTTTTAATTTCAATATAAACGCTGAGTGGTGTTGGACTCCATTATGGGGGAGGGAGGTGCTTCACAATACTGTGGTGTCAGTGTAGTCACAATTCGGACCTTCCGAGTTTTTGCTGGCTAAACGGATCGTCCGATTTGCCATTCACCAGACGCATGGTCTGATTTGGAAGGGGATGGACACGCGTCGCGCAGCAACTTCTCTCCAAACGGTGCCCTGAAACCAAACAAAGACTCATGCGTTAACCACTCTCACTATGCGAATACAATCACTTTCATAGATTTCACTTTCAACTTGAATCCCCCCATTCTTCTTCTTCGTTTCTCTTCTCAACCGTACATGGTGGAAGAAATAAAAGCATGCCAAAGAAACACAAAATTAAAGATATTGATCAACCTGAACTTCATGTTATACATTATCTCAGTCATCCTGATTATGTAAATTTTTTTTTGAATATTTTTAAATATTTTATATTTATAATTATTATTGTTAAAAATTTACTTCTTATGATTGTTATTATTAGAAGTGTAATTTAGAAATATAAATAGAATGATTATTAGTATTTTTCAGCATTTATATGATTTTTCTGAATTTTTTTAACTAAATTTTAATTATAAATATTATTGTTAGTAAATTAATTATTATTATTTTATTAGTTGTTGAATTTTAAAATGTAAACAGAATGATAGGGATTTTTTTATAAAGAACGTAATTTTTTTGGGGATATTTTAATATTTTTATTATAATTATTATTTAATATAAATATAACCAAATTAAAAAGTGCCAACGGCTCAATTTTTATTATAATTATTATTGAAAATAGGGTTAATTTTTTTAAATCCTTTTAAAATTATTAACTATAATTGTTATGGATGAAGCTAAATGTTATTGTTGTTGTGAGAAACTGTTAATACTAAATGAGTAGTAGTAATATTTTTAAAGCACGTTAGTTTTATTTTGAGAATATTTTAATTTTTTTAATTATAATTTTTATTGTTAGCAAGTTAGTTAGTTGTTATTAATGTTGTTAGAAAATGAATTTAGGCATAGATTGATTATTATTATTTTTTAAAATTGAGAAAAATATGTTTAAATAATAGTAAATGACTAATTAATATTAGATATTATTCAAGATGTTGTAATATTGTAGAGAATTTTGATTAGGAATTTATGTATTAGTTATTATTATTATTAGTAGTTAGTTATGATTTATGAAGAATTTTAAGGATTAATAATTAATTTTAGAAGTTAGAATTATCTGTTTTATAAGGTTTTAGTAAATGAATTTATGATAGTAACTTGTTTCTTGTTGAGCTATTTGTGCAAATTTTGTAACCATCATAGTTATTTAATTTTGGCAGGAGTTTATTGTTTTAGTTGTTGTGGTTAAAAAATTATTATATTTTAGTAGTAAGTTAGTAATTGTTAACAAGTTCGACTAATAATTTGTTATGTTTTTTGTAGAAATTAAGAATGTTGACATGTGACCACCCAGTTCCTCTGGATCAGTACAACGATAGGGTGGAGGAGCATTTACGATAAAAAAAAACTAATTTATTCGTAAATAATTCAATAACTAACTAAAAAAAACTAATACGACGAATTACGTACCTGCAGTCATGTATTCCGGAAACTCCAGAACATGCATGGCTTCCAAGTTCAGAACTCGCATGAATGATGGCTCCTCAAACGGCAGTTCGTTTGCGAGTGCATTTTCCACCTCTGTCACATCTGGAGCCATACTTCCGTCACCTTGATCTTCATCTCCATCTGGATCAACACATTCGTAGTTGCTTTCGAACTCTTCTTCACTGTCACTATTATAATCTTCCCGTAGAATATTCCGGTCGGCCTCAAATTGTTCAAACTCAACATACAACTCGATGAACGAGATCTGAGCCCGGTTTTCAATATATATTGAAAACATCTCTTGCATGCTTGCTTCGTCCGTCACATATCTGGTTTGAAATTGGACGAAGCCACCAAACACCGGTATGGGATATTTGTATAGAATACATGATATTTTTCTTGCCCTCTTAGAATCAATCTTTTCACAGATCACACATTTGAGCTCTTCAAATGAGATGATAAAAGGAATAACAACATCTAGTGAATTTTCACAAATAAACTTTACTCCTTCAGACGTTTGTAACAAAATCTGACCAAAATAATACACTTTTAACAATACTCTGTCACTCATTTCTCTCAATCACTAAAAAAGGAGCATAACCAAAGCTACTAAATTTTCTGGTTCAAAACAAGTAAGGAAGAAACTCAAAAAGAAGAAACAGAAGAAGCAGCCGTTGAAGAAGGGGAAGAAGACGCGAGTAAACTACCACCGATTCCCTACACACTTTTATATACGCCTCTATAATCAACTCGGACACTTCGACTAGGTTAACCTGATTCAAAAAAATATTAAACAATGAAATCGGACCATGCGTTTTCATGTTCCAGTTCATATAAAAAATTGCCTAAGTTTAGCCAAAACGGAGGGTCCGAGTTCAGTCTTCCCGAATTCAAACTCTCAACATGCAACTTAGACCATGCGAGTTGATGTTCCATTTCATCAGTTAAAAACCCCATCTCAAGCAACACGGAGGGTCCGATTTCAACCTTCCGAAATTTAATTCCTCTTACCTCACAAAACGGACCATGCGATTTGTTAGGGAATAGTTTAAAACCAAAATGTTGTCCCACATATATGTCTAGTCCCCCTTGAATCCATATCGAAGAATAGCACACATATGCCTTCCATTTCCATAAAATTGAGCCGAGATTTAAAGTGGTCTCTAAAATTAATAATTATTTAATTTTAATTTTGAATTTATATTTTAAAATTTAGAGTAGTTCTTTAGACAATTTTTGTCTATCATTAGTCATCAAAAAGTTGAGGTGGATTGATTCTTATCACGTTGACACTAAAATTATGTCATTTTATATTTATGAAAAAGGGTAAATCATAAAAATACATCCGAATAATTTTGTCGTTGACAAAAATACATTCGAATTTTGTTATCGACAAAAATGCTCTCAAATAGTTTTAAAACGTAACAAAAATGCACAACATTAAATATGTATTTTCAAAAAATATTTTAGAGATTAAATTTTGATGTGATTTTTTGCAAACATGATTAAAAAAATGAGATTTTTTATCCTTAAAATTTGGTGATTTTTGCTAAGTATATTTTTTTTTGTGATTTTTTTATCAATAATCAATAATACTTTTAAAAAAATCACAATAAAAATATACTTACCGAAAAATTGCCAAATTTTAAGAATAATAATATCTCATTTTTCTAATCATACTTGTAAAAAACCGCATCAAAATTCAATCTCTAAAGCATTTTTTGAGAAATACAAATTTAATATTGGATATTTTTGTCGCATTTTAAAATTATTTGAGAACATTTTTGTCAATAGCAAAATTCGAGTACATTTTTGTCAACAACAAAATTATTCGAGTGCTTTTTTAGTAGTTTATCCAATAAAAAAAAAACTAACTGCGTCGGAGGCCCCCTCCCAACCTACTCTCCCATACTCTCAGTACTCAACACATGTCAGAGGTGGAGCCGTTAGTTAGCCGTGGGCATGCCAACGTGACTAGACTTAGTCCACCTCAGCTTTCCAATAACTAATGATAAACAAAAATTGTCTGAAGGACTACTATGAGTTTCGGAGTGTTATTTTGAGGATAAAATTGAGTAACTATTAACTTTAGTAACTACTTTGAGTCTCGAGTGTAATTTCAAAGACTATTTTGAGACTTATCTCAAGAAACAAATGGATGAAAATTATCTTAAGAAAAATGTTAGAGAACCATAGATTTTGTTCTTGCTGAGTTTCGCCGGTGTATAGCTCATCTGTCGATGAATGTCTTCAAGTTTCTCGTCGGAATGAGTTATACGTCGGCAATGAGAGAACAAGGGGGTGGATACCTGCAAAAGACACTCCGACGCTCAAGTCAGTAAGTGTTTAAGAGGTATAAGAATAATTCTATGAATATAGAATGTATATAGAACATATCTAGAATCTCTATAGAATATATGATGTATATAGAAATTAGTGCCTTTTATAGGCGTAGAGTTGATGGATAGAGTTGATGATATGACCGTTGATCATTAAGTCAGAATAATGGTCATTAAGTCGGTAATGAAGGTATCGGTTACAGAATGAATGATAATTAAGGCCGAGTTATAACTCATAATGCACAATAAAGACCGAGTTATAAGGTGACGGATCAGAATTTATTTTTTTATTATTTTTAGCTATTTATCTAATTTTTTATTTTAATAATCTAATAATATATTTAACTTACATTTTTTAATATTAATGACTAATTGATGGATACAAATAATAAATTCTAATAAAAGCAATGCTACGTAGCTAATAAATATTATTATTTTTTGCCAATACTTAATCAACAATAATTTACATCCATATTTATAGAATTTTGTATACAAAAATTATATAATTTGTATTTATATTTACAGAATTTTGTACATATAAATTAATATAATTTATACTCATATTTTTTAGAATCTGTATACATAAATTAATACAATTTATTTATTAAATACAATTTAATATTTATCATCATCAAATAAAGATAAAAATATTAAAAATGGTTGCTTCCAAAATTTATCTTATGATAATTTTCTAATATTTTCCTTAATTTGTAAGAGGTTCCACGTAATAAGGGAATACATCTATCTTTTGGGGAAAAGATAAAGGAAATTCCACCTAACAAGGAGCCGAATATGCTAAAGAATTAGCTTAAATAAATTAATTGAATTCTTGGATCAAATAACCAGTTAGCAACTAATTTCCTCTTTTATCGGCAGATAGGCGATACTGTTGGGTCATGAAGGTCACGTGAAATGCTACTAAGTTCAGTTCCCTTGCTTGGTAAAACACATTTTAATCACTTTTGTGCTGTCCCCAAATCCAACCAGTAACACACCGAATAATCTAACAACGGCTTCCCAAGATTATGCTATTGTTCTATTCTGGTATGTTCCATTATTCCCTCTCTATATTTTTTGTGGTGCTATTTTCTCTGCATGTGAATAATTCTAGTTTTTTTTTTTTTTTTATAACATTTATTGTGTTAAATTTTAATTATAGTCATTTTATTTCCTTGTTATATATAATTTATTAAGGCATATAAGGTAAGAATAAATATGTATTAAATTAAATATGAGAAATGCTAAAATACACAAGTTCATGTTACATTAGCATCATACATATTTTGACTTGTACATAAATTACATTATTTTTTATACATTAAATTTTGCTTCTATTTTTTTGGGGTTAAATTTGTAATTTTATCTTTTTCTGCGTTAATGACTTTGCTAGTCCTTTTCTATCGTAGTTAATGTTATCACTTTAATGCTTTATTGTTCTAATACTACTTAATTATATATTATTTTTAATATCTTTTTTGATATTTTAATTCAATTAATATCAAATATTTATTTATTTGTTTACAGAAAATATGTAGCATTCACGCAAAAAAAAAAAAAAAAAAAACTTCTGTAAACAAAATTCTATGTTAAATTTTGTTTTATGTGTGAATAAGAAATAAAAGAACAAAAGAAAATTTAATATTAAGTTTTACTAAATTATTGGGATAATTTACTTGGATAAAATAAATGTTTAATTACTATGTCGATTCCTATAGTTTCATCGAATTTTTAATTAGGTTCTTATACTTTTTTTTTTCTTTTCAATTAAGTCCTTATACCATATTAGATTTTATAATTAAGTCTCTACCGTAACAAAAACGTTGAAATTAACAGAATATTCTGTTAAACTATATAAAATATTCAGTCAAGTGTTAGACATATTCGTTTTGCTTAACAGAATATTTCGTTAATTCCAGCATTTTTATCACGGTAGGAACTTAATTACAAAATCTGATATGGTATAGGAACTCAATCAAAGAGAAAAAAAATATAGGGACCAATTAAAAATTCAGTGAAACTATAAGGACTAACAGAGTAATTAAACCTAAAATAAATGAAGTTTAAAATTATGCCCCTAAACTATAATCGATTACACATCCTGTCCTAAACATTTATATATAAATCAAATCGTACTCTATACTCAAGAGAGAATGAGAGGTGAAATACGGTGAGAAAGATGGCCATGCCATCGGAAGAGATAAGGGGGAGAGCGTGGGAGGGTGTGTATCAGTGTCAAGGAGGGTTTTTCTCAAGAGGGTTTAGAAAAGCCATCCAAGATCTCTTTTAGAGATAAGGTCGTTGGTGTAGAGAAGTCTAAGCCCTTTGGATTAGTAGGTTTACGCCATGGTGACAGGTAAGGTGATTCTCGTCCACCAAGTATCAGTTTACGAGAGAGGCAAAGAATTGTCTAGCTGAACCATATAAGGAAGCCATCGTGATCAAGGTGCTGGATAAACATTATGGCTACACGGCTCTTATGCATAAGCTTCTGATAGTATGGCGCATCAAATGAGGGTTTGATTTGTTGGATGTGGGGTTTGGATATATTTTTTTTTTTAATTTGGTATTGCTGCAGATCGTGAGAAAGTCATGCTTGGTAGCCCGTGGTTGATAGATGGTCACTATTTAGGCCATGCGCACAATCCTTCGGATCAAGGCTAGTATGGATTCAAGTCTTGAGACTTCCGATTTGGTGCTACCAGGAACAAGCGATGCTGCGGATTGCTTCTGCAATAGGGGTTCCGGTGAAAGTAGACTTAGCCACGAAGCTTGCAGAGAGAGAAAAATATGTCCGAACTTGTGTTCAAATTAATCTTGGGTTACCGATAATCAAACATATTATAGTAGAGGGTATGACTCATGAAGTGGAGTACGAGAGTTTGCAGTTGATTTTTCTACTTGTGCACAGTATGGGCATGATAAATCGTTGTGCATGGAGAAGGAGTCATCGGAAGGGAAGGGTGATTCTTTTGGTGATGGAAAGAATCATGAAGCCCCGACATTAGTGCCACACAACAATCATGAAATTCAAAAAGAGGTTGAATCGGAAGCTCACGATTTGGGTGAGGATTCTCGTAATTTGGACGAGAAATTAGGAGTTGTTAAAGGGAATGATGCGGTTACGGAATCATTGACCCCTCACATGGCTGATGGTCATGTTAAGGAGGCATGCATGGATGATGGAGAGGGCTGGCAACAAGTGCTGAGGAAAAATTCACAATGGATCATCCATCAGGTTTGAAGGACCAAGACGGAAAGCAGCACATGTATGGTTCAAGAAGGGTCCCAAGGCCCAATTTGCATGGTGATAGAGGCAAATCGATTGGCATTAGGATGGGGCAGCGAGGAAAGCATGAAATTGTGCCATCTCCATCGCACAAAATTCCTGTACATCGTGGAATTTCTCTCCAGAAGCGTCCGTGACCTTCCTCCCTGCAGAACTCGCCAGTTGATAAAAATAGCGGCGCAACGGAGGGAACCTTAGTAGATGGAAGCATGGCGGGTGTAGCATTTGGGGATCCGAGAGTGGCAATTATTGAGGATCAGAGTGTGCCAGTACCGCAGGACAAACCACCTATTGAGGTTGGTGATTCTAATTAGAGTATTATGTTCTTATTTATTCTGTCTCTATTATTTATGGATAGTTTAAATATGATTGTTTGGAATATTAGGGGTGCTTCTAATAAGTTAGCCCAGGTGTATTGTAAGGAACTTGTTAAAAAATTTAGACCTGTTTTCTTTATTGTGGTTGAAACCCACTCCCCTTTTCAGCATGTAAAAGCTCTGGAAAAAGTTGGGCTATCACTTTGTTGGTATAGTGGAAGCAAAGGGGCATAAGGGAGGTATTTGGTTTCTATCCTCTATGCAGGGTATTTATTGTAAGGTCATTGATGCTTTTGATCAAGGTGTTACTGTTGAGGTTCAATCTGATAATTTAATTTGGAGGTATAGTGGTATTTATGATAGCTCTCAATTTAATAAAAGGATCCTCCTTTGAGATTATCTTGTTGCACAATCTATGATTTTTCAAGGATCTTGGATTATTCTTGGTGATTTTAATGAAGTCATATTTTTCCATGAATATAAGGGCTATCAATTTTCTCATCAAAGAGCAAACATGTTTGCTACTTCATTAGGGGATAGTGGTTTATTGATCTGAAGATTATTGCGAAATGATTTTCTTGGTACAAGAGGATAAAAAATTATGTTGACGTGGCAAAAAAGCTTGACCGAGTCTGTATAAATAGTGGTTGGTTATCTATCTTTCTAGAGGCTTATGCAGAAGTTTTAAATAGGATTC
The DNA here is from genome assembly GCF_059453495.1 of Arachis ipaensis. NCBI lineage: Eukaryota > Viridiplantae > Streptophyta > Magnoliopsida > Fabales > Fabaceae > Arachis > Arachis ipaensis. The sequence goes on from NC_142436.1 coordinate 3,128,222, forward strand.
AGTCTGATCACTGCCCTATTCTGGTGCGTTGTAAAGGTCGTCCTCAACCTAAAGGGAATCGACCTTTTCAATTTGTTGCTGCTTGGACTACTCATCCCGGGTATAAGAATATTGTGAATCAGTCATGGTAGTCTAGTAATAGAGGAATTCATGGCAAACTTTCGAAAGTGCAAAAGAATTCATTAGAGTTTAACTCGAAGGTGTTTTGTAATATTTTTGTTAAGAAATGTGAATTAGAGCAACAGATTAATTATTTACAGAAGCATTTGGAAGTGGTGGATATCATTCATTTGCGTCAGAAAGAGCAACAGTTGCTTAATGATTATAATAATACACTAGTGCAAGAAGAGCTCATATGGTTCCAAAAGTCTAGAGAGCAGTGGGTAAGGTTCGAAGATAGGAATATAAGATTCTTTCATATTCAAACTCTTGTGCGAAGGAAGCATAATAAGATTCATGGCCTTTTTCTCAAGGATGGAGTATAAAAAACTGATCCGGGGGTTCTCAGTCGAGAAGCAGAGTCTTTCTACAAAAGTTTATTCTGTCGTTTGGATAATGTTGATTTGGGTTGCCTTTGTGATATGCCTCTTCCTTCTCTGAAAGAGGAAGCTTGCAATGATCTTACGTCACCAATTACTATGGAGGAAGTCAGAACAGTTGTTTTTCACATGAACTCTTTTAAAGCTCCGGATCCTGATGGGTTTCAAGCTTTCTTTTTCAAGGAATATTGGAAGATCATTAGTCTTGATGTTTGGAAGATGGTTAAGCAGGCATTCTCCGATGTTGCTCTTGATCCGAGAATGGTGGAGACTTTACTGGTTCTTATTCTAAAGGTTGAATCGCTGGTATCTATGAAAGATTTCAGGCCGATTAGTCTCTGCAATGTAATTTACAAAATTATCACGAAGGTCCTTATTAATAGGGTCCGTCCTCATCTTGCAGAGATTGTTGGCCTGCTTCAAGGAGGATTTATTCCGGGACGAAGAACTCCTAACAACATCATTATTGCTTAAGAGGTCATCTACTTTATGAAGAAGACTAAATCAAAGAAAGGCACACTGACCTTTAAGATTGATCTGGAAAAAGCTTATGACAGAGTTGACTTGAGGTTTTTAGTCCATACCTTTAAGAGCTTTGGTTTTCCCATTCCTACAATTAATTTGATTATGAATTGTGTCACTGCTTCTTCCTTATCTATTCTTTGGAATGGGAATCGTCTGAATGGCTTTACTTCTAGACAAGGAGACCCAATATCACCCAATCTTTTTGTGTTGTGTATGGAGAGATTGGCATACTTTATTAGTCATCAGGTTGATTTGGGCTTGTAGGAGCCGGTTGCTATTTTTAGAGGGGGACCAAGAATATCTCACTTAATGTTTGCGGATGACTTGCTTTTATTCTGAAAAGCTACAAAGAGACAAGTGCAAAATGTGATGTTGGTTTTAGAAACTTTTTTCAAAATATCTGGGATGAAGATTAATGTCGAGAAGTCTAAAGCACTTTGCTCCAAGAATTTCTCTGCAATAAGGAAAGAAGTTTTCATTGGGGTTTTCTCTATCAGATTTGTCCAAGACTTAGGCAAGTATCTTGGGATTACACTTAGCTATTCTAGGGTGACCCATTCAGCTTTCAATGGTATCCTAGATAAGATTCGAGGTAGACTAGCAAGTTAGAAAGGGAGTTTACTCAATCGGACTTGTAGACTCTGCTTGGTTAATTCTGTTGCAGCCACTATTCCCACGTACCAAATGCAGGTATCTATTTTTTCCAACGGAATCATTAGTAAATTGGAGTCTATGATGAATAATTTTCTTTGGAAAGGACAAGTTGATGGAAGAGGATTGTATCTTGTTAGTTGGAAGGTACTGGTTACTCCAAAAAAATATGGAGGTTTGGGAATTAGAAATTCTTATTGTGTGAATATTGCTCTTTTTGGGAAGCTAGTTTGGACTTTTTTCTAGCAGCCAGACAAGTTATGGGTCTAATTATTGGATGCCAAATACCGATCATCTCTATATGACTGTTTTAGTTGTCCTAAGAACAAGGGCTCTCCCATTTGAAAGAGTCTTTGCAAGGCTTGGGAAGTGTTGAAGGATGAGTTTGCTTAGTGTATTGAGAATTTGAACCAGAATTTTTGGTTTTCTAGCTGGAGGAGAGAAGGACAGTTTTCTAATGAGATTGATTATGTTCACATTTCTGATTTGAACCTCCGGATACAGGATATTTGGACGGTTGGTAGGTGGTATTTGGATACTCTTTATTCTCCTTTATCTTAAAATCTGAAAGGTAATATTCTTTCTTACAATCCAGATGTGCAAGCAGACCCGAAAGCGAGTTGGTATTAGTCTGGATTTGCTGTCAAAGTCTATGATTCATGCAATGGTTACTTGTGATTGTGTAAGCAACTATTTGGTTGGGAGGAGCAGGAGAATTGGCTTTGGCTTTGGCGTCAACTTGTTCCGAAAAAGCACAAGTTTTTAGCTTGGCTGTGTCTTGAGGAGGCTCTTCCTACTACAAGTTTTTGCTTCAGAAGAGGCATGTCATCATCGGATAGGTGCCCAAGATGTCTTTCTAGCCAGGAATCAATTTTACACTATATTCGAGATTGTCCAAAAGTTCAGCTTATATGGCATAGGTTGGATATTTCTTGTCATCCTTTGGATTTGAAGAACTGGTTCTTGTATCATATCAGAGAGCATCCATTCGGGTTCTTTTCGGGACTTTGGTGGATATGACGAGTAAGGAATAATGACATCTTTAATCCTCGTGAGAGTTGGCCTCCAAAAAAAAGTGATTTGTCTGGCATTAGCTTCAGAAACAGAGCTTAGGAATACTTATGAATTACAACGTACGTCCCTTCCCTCTATTTTAAATGGTTTTTGGAATCCCCCATCCATTGGTACTTTCAAGATTAATTGTGATGCTAGTTATCCTGGTTCAGGTGATAGTGTTGGTTTTGTTTGCGTTATTAGAGATTGTAATGGGAGTTGACAAATGAGATGTTTAGGAATAATTGAGAGTAATAGTATTCTTCAAGGGAATTGTTGCTATTTGGAGAAGATATCTCTTAGCTTGGGATATGGGTCAACGAGATGTTATTTGTGAGACGGATTGTGTGGAAGCGTTTAAACTTGTTACTAATCACCAAGATGGTTTTGGGTTTATTGATTCGTTGGTGCTCAAAATAAGAGATATCATGCATTGGAATTGTCGTGTTGACTTTTGTTTGATTATGAGAGATGCAAACACGGTGGCAAACAACATGGCAAATATGGTGATGAGGTTACAACTTCATCGTGTGGAGCTTCGTTCTCCTTAAAAGGAGTTTAAGAGTAGTCTTGAACGGGGCTGTCTTTCTATTTAAGCAGTTTCTTTGTTTTTCTTATTCTTTTTCTTTGTTTAGTTTATTTAAGTCACAAAAAAAAAAAAAACATATAAATCAAATCATGCTATTTACATGTAAATCAAATTAACTTGATTCCATTTACTATATATATGCTATACAAGTACTAACTCGAATCAAGTTAATTTGATTTGATGCGTGTACAAATTATTGACATTAACTTTAAAACATAAATGCCAATAACAAAATATCTGTTTGGATTCAAATAAAATATTAACAAAAAAGAGTAAGAATAGAAATTTAATATTTATGTTTTAATTTAAATTCTAAAAAATCTACATTTTTATAAACTTATGAATTTAAAATGGAATAAAAACTATTTCTAAAAATTCATTAAAAAATTATCCATTGACTCATTAGCATCTAAAAAATTATTACTAAAACTTTTGATGTTAAAAAAGTTATTATAAAGTATAGTCATCTAAGGTGGCATAGGAATTAAAATTTAAGGACTGATTAGTTTGCAAAAATATTTTCTATTTTTGTTTTTAATTTTTTTTAAAATAATTTTCATTTCCAACTTTTTCACATATAAAAAAACGTGATTGGTTTGTAAAAAGATGATTCATTTTTAAACGTCGAAAATAATAAAATTATATTTAATTGGCATATTTTTAAAATGTACTTTTCAATGTTATAAAATATAAAATAATATTTTTATTAAATGTACGATTTAGTTATTTAATTTTTTATTAAATTAATAATTTATTTTTATACAATATCAAATATTAAATAAATTACTATCTTAAAATAATTAATTGTGTTCATATAGATCTATCATTAAAAAATATAAGACTAAAAAAGACTATTAATTAATCTATTATTTATTATAATTCCTTTAATTCAATTAGTACATACTCCGTACTAAAAAATAATTCAATAAATATACTTATTTTATTTTAAATTTTAGAACTAAATTGATCATATTTTTATTGGTTATTTTTTTTACTGTTTCTAGTATTGTTTGCTGTACTTAGTTATTTTAGTTGAATTTGGAAGACCCATCTTATTTTTATACCTATATTAAAAAATTATGTTATCTTTTTATTCAAATTAATTAATAAAATTTTATTTAAAAAATTGACCATATTAAGAATATATTCAAAAGATAAATAGATCACCGACCTTTTAAATCGTGGACCTTTTGGTTTATCAAAATTGAAAAATATATTTAAATCCCTCACTTTTAATAGATAATTATACTCTTATGTAAAATTGGGGTTAAAAACTATAACAGATAATGCTGTGTCCGTTATGGTGATGATGGTGATGATGCATAGGGTTGGCAAAAAATAAAAAGACAAATAGATTTTTCCGTCAGATCCATCATGTCTGCTGCCACGTCAGTCTCAACTTTTTCTGTCTCTTTTTTACTGCTGTCATCTTCTGCGGCACAATTGATACCGACAAATAATAAATCGAATCAAGTTAATTCGATTTACATGTAAATTGCATAAATCAAATTCATTTGATTTGTAAATTGAATCAATTTGATTTGATTTATATAGATATATTTAAGATAGGATGTGTAACTAATTCTATTTTAGAATATCTGTATAATTTTAAATTCTATTTTTTTAACGTAATTATCTTAAATTTTTATTGAATATATTTATTTAAAAAAAAATTATTTGAAAAAGATAAAAAAGAGAAAAAAAAAAAAGAAAGGTTAATAAGGAGAGAGAAAATGCTAAAGTAATTAATGTAAATTGAAGAAGGATATAAATAAAGAGTCAAGCTATATATGTATAAGTGTTTTTGAAATAAAGTTCAATTAAGTTGGTACAAAATTTAACTAAAAAAAATATGTACATTATTATATCACTATTTTTTTTTGTGTTTTTTACGTCACATAAATTTTTATTGGAGAGCACAAAAATTTATTGATATAGTATATAAATTTTTAAAATTAGCAAAAAGAATTTTGTATATAACACAAATTTATCGATATAACACATAAATCTTTATACATAGCACATAATCTTTTCTACAAATATATTTTGTTAGTTGGGTGAGTCAATATTATAGATATGTAGTCTTTTAAAAATTTTTATACTGTACATCAAAATTTTTATATTATGCACCAAAATTTTTATATTGTACATTAAATTATATGTTGTGCATATTTCATTGGTATAGTATATAAATATTTGTATACAATATACAAATTTTTGTATATAAAACACAATTTTTTATTATAAATATATTTTATTAATTGAATAAGTCAATATTTGGAGTATATAATTCTCAAAAAATTTATGTATTATAAATCAAAGTTTATGTAATATACATATTTTATGGATACAATATACAAATTTTTGTATAATATTTCTTATAAATAAAAGAGCGTGCAAGAATTTAATTAAAAACTTGGTTCAAACGCCTGGTATTTTTCACAAATAAAAGAAGAGAATTTTATCAGAAAGAGAAAAAGTTAAACTATAATTAATATGAATAATGATGATAATATACATATTCATTCTTAATTATAAAGCTAACATAAAAAATGAATAAATTTGTTGTCAAAATCAAAATTTGTAGGAGCTTGTGTATGTTAGCCATTTTCATTAAATGTATTATTAATAAAATTTATGTTTGATAATACAATAATAATATTTTGAAAATAAAATATTTCTATCAGGAAATCTTTAATAATATCAGTATTTTTTTACAAATTCATAGTAAACATATCGTAAAAAAAAAAAAAAAAAATCATATATGGAGTAATATTATTAAAAATATGAGTGATATTGTTATTTTTTAATATTAATTACATAAAATCTAATCCAACTCTAGCGATTTATTTAAAATTGGATCCAATCAAATTAAAACTGTTATGATTTTGATTTGTCATTTTGCATTGAATTAAATGAACAATGTTATTTTGACCAAACACTTGTATCACAAATTCATACTAATATGCCACATTATTCTAACAAAACGAATATCCATTTTTCCAAAATTACCCCCAAAAAAACACGTGCCAAGATCCAATTGCAAGATTTCAACAACCGCAACACTACACGTGTGTGGACACAAACAAAACCTTCACGTTTTCCCCCCGAACTTTCGTAAGCCAAAAAATAACAAAAATAATAAAACAAAATTAAAATACTCTTATCCCGGTTCTCTTAAACGGAAAAAGCAGCAAAACTAGGCCAATAAAACCAGAAACATGCATAATCAAAACCAAATCCTCTCAGTCACTATTCAAAACCCAACAAATAACAGATTTTGCGACCAACCCATTTCAATTCCCACCCCCGATAACAAAACCCATATCCCAATTTTCAATCTTCACCATCAACGGCAAATCTTCATTTTCCGGTAGTCCCAATGCCGGAAATTGAAGACCACTCGCCACCGTCTCCGACGGAGCAAAGGGCTCTATTCGGGAAATACGACCTTGGAAGGCTCTTAGGATGCGGCGCGTTCGCGAAGGTTTACCACGCGCGGAACCTTGAGACTGGAGAAAGCGTGGCGGTGAAGATCATAAACAAGAAGAAGTTACAGGGAACCGGTTTAGCCGGTAACGTGAAGCGAGAGATAAACATAATGAGTAGGTTGCACCACCCTCACATCGTGAAGCTCCGCGAGGTTCTTGCGACGAAGACGAAGATCTTCTTCGTAATGGAGTTTATTAAAGGTGGTGAATTGTTTGCGAGGGTTTCTAAGGGGAGATTCTCGGAAGATCTGAGCCGTCAGTATTTTCATCAGCTGATCTCGGCCGTTGGATATTGCCACTCGCGTGGGGTGTTTCATAGGGATCTTAAACCGGAGAATCTCTTGCTTGATGAACATGGCAATTTGAAGGTTTCGGATTTTGGATTGAGTGCAGTTAGGGATCAGGTCAGGGCTTTGGCTTCAATTAACAGCATAATTTCGGGTTAATTTCATCTTTCATATTCTAATTATTATTCAATTTAGGGTTCGAATTTGCAAAGTATTCTTTAGTCCTAACATTATATTTTAGAAAGAGATTGAAGAAATTCAACAAATAACTTATTACTTATTACGTTTGGATTTTTTACGTTAAAAACATTTCTAAGAAGTGCTTTTCTAAACCATTTTCTATTTGTTTATAGAATTTGCTTTTGATATATTGTACTATAAAACAATTTTGAGTTAATAATCAGATTGGTTTATGAATAGATAGTGATCCTCAAAATTTTAATTTACTTCATTTGATTTTTTAATTTAATATTTGTGACTTACGTTTTTTATCTTTATACTTCAATTTGTTCTCTAAAAATATTTTAAAATTTTAAAAATTGGTTTACTGACGGAAGTAAAGTTAGAACCAATGTGAGCCATAAATATTATTGAATAAAACACTAGTATAATTTCAGGAATATTAACTCAATTCATTCCATTTTTTTTTTTAAATTAAGAGTGGAACTCGAATTTGAGATCTTTTAGTGAGAAGGAGAGACTATGCATAGCTCGTTGGCTAACTCAATCCATTCAATTACGTATAAATGGTTATGAAAAAAAATGTGATTAAACGATGTTTAATCTTTTACATGATTATTTTATCAGAATTAAATTTTTATTTATAATTATTATGTTTTACCAAATATAATAATTAGATTCTGTACCTTTTTAAAGCGTACAAACTAATCTAGACAAAGTTGAATCTTATTTTTTAAGAAAAGTTTTTACGTTTATGCTTCTAATGAACACTGGCATCTTTCCCAACATTTTTGACACTTTTTTTTTTCCAGATACACCCTGATGGACTATTACACACGCTGTGTGGGACCCCTGCCTACGTGGCACCTGAGATTCTATCGAAACGCGGCTACGACGGTGCCAAAGTTGACGTATGGTCATGCGGCGTCGTTTTGTTCGTTCTAACGGCAGGGTACTTGCCGTTTAATGACCCGAACTTAATGGTTATGTATAGAAAGATCTACAAAGGAGAGTTTCGGTGTCCACGTTGGATGTCACCGGATCTCAAAAGATTCCTCCGGAAGCTTCTAGATGTTAACCCAGAGACAAGAATAACTGTCGAAGAAATGAAAAAGGATCCGTGGTTTAGAAAGGGCTACAAAGAGATTAAGCCTTATGAGGATGATTATGGGCTTGGGCTTGGGGTTGGGCCCAATAAGGTCTTGAATGCGTTTGATATAGTAACTTTTTCTTCCGGTTTGGATTTGTCAGGGCTGTTTGGTGATATTGGTAGTGGGAAGGGAGAGTGGTTGGTGGTTAGGGGGTTACCGGAGGAGGTGGTGGAGGTGGCGGAGGAGGTTGGGGTGGCGCAAGGGATGGCGGTGAGGTGGAAGAAGGAGGGTGGGGTTGACTTGGGAAGGATGAAAGGGGAATTGGAGATTGGGGTGGAAGCTTACCGGCTACCGGCCGAGATGGTTTTGGTTGAGGTTAGAAAGAAGTTTGGGGATGACGTGGCTTTTAGGGAACTTTGGGAGAATAAACTCAAGCCTAGGTTTCTCTTGTTAAAATGTGGTTCCGATGTTGCGACCACCTCGTCGCAACATAACGAGGAACCAGAGTCTCCGGTTCTAAACGAACAAAGCAGAAACAATAAACCAGAAGTGATTTATGATCAATGTTGAGACAAATCCTGAAAGAATTGGGTCAAAAAATTCTTACCCGATCCAAACCAGTTCGATGGCAATTTAATTGGTTCGATTTTAATTTGTCTTTAATTTAATCCAATTCGAACCACAAACATCCCTATCAAACATTATTGTTAAATGAAGTGTGATCGTTCGAATCCCGCCTTGTGCATGCAGCAGTTTATTGGCTAGTGGCAGACCTTTAAATGGAGCTCCGATCTGCGACGGATTAGTCTTTCGCCTGTCGGGTTGGGGATACCGTGGGCAACAAAAAAAAAAAAAAGAAGTGTGATCTACTGATTTCACAAAAGGGTTCATACATCCAATAATAGATGGAGTGGGGTCAACGAGACTCCATCTAATGGATGATGGGAGATGAATTGAGAATTTGGGATGATGTTTGAAACTGAATTGAAGCTTCTTAAAACAACGAAGGTTGGTGGTGGGGCAGAATGTTTGATTACCGTAGCACATGCATCGGTTTGGGACTTGAAAATGAAGATGGTGGGTTAGATTTGGAAATTTTTGGATGGTAATGACCTCTCAACAATGATTATATATGATTGGATTTATTTATTTATATAAGAAAAATAATAGATAAGGGAGGGAGTATGTAAGAAAAAATGATAGACAAGTGGATTCTTTTGACGTAGGAACTATAGTTTTTAACATATGCTAAGGACTCAATTTTCTAGCTTTGTAAGAAAAAATGATGTAACAAAAATGGAAAAATCATGCACGTGTTAGGCATGTTTTTGCATTGAGGTTACCATCAGAATATGTAAATAAGTAAGTTAACATACAAGCTACAAATAATGGAGGATAGAATCCAAAAGAAATTAAGAATGCATTCGCCATTTTTTTTATACGGAAGGGGATTCTTTCTTTCTTTTTGTTTTTTATTTTTTTTACTTTTTATTTTTTATTAGGTGATTTAATACTTTTTTTTCTTTCCAAATTTTGATTTATTATGTGCATTTAATATGGAGACCTTTTTATATTACTAATAATTCTTGGTAGAGCTAGTTTTTTTCTTTCATTGCTTAATGGATAGTGGTGATACAATGCCCTGGCATAGATGATTATAAATTAGACAATTAGTAAAAATGCAAACAAGCCAATTTCTCAAATACCAAAGACTCTTTTTTGTCCATTTTTATTTTATTTTAAAAAACGACTTATTCATTTTTTTAATTTATTATTTCTCAAACAGGTTCAGAGGCTCAATTTTTTGATATGGAATCAATTATCATGTTGATCCTGAATCTGAAGAACAGGTGTGTTTATAAAATATATGGAGGTGATTATTTTTTTAAATTCAGAAGAACAAATCGGATGCACCGATTTAGGGGGAGAAGAAATCTGAGGTTCCGAATTTAGTTTGCTGAAAATTGAAATTTGGTAGTTCATAACTTGGAGTTTTCGAATTGTGTGTAAACAATTTTTTTTTTACTTCTAACAAGTTTTTAATGGTTAAAAAATATAAAAATTAAAAATTCAAATTGGTAGGTCAGTTTTACAAATAAAAAAATTAATTAGAGAAAAATTGAAATTTGAGACTCAGATTTGTATACATATATATACATACCAACGGTCCACTTGCAGAAACTTCATCTTCTTCCACTCATCTTCTTTCTGGTTTTTTACCGTTTTGAGTTTCTTTTTTTTTTTTTTTTTACTTTTGTCCATATGAACTATCAGTGAAGCATAGTTTTTAAACAAAATGAAAAATAGAGTTATCTTAGAATTATATTATCATGGTCAAATTTTGTTACAAACACTTGAGAGTGTAAAATTTGTATGTGAAAATTTATATGAACTTGTTGTTCCTTTTATATTATCATTTGAAAAACTAAAAAGTGTTATTTGTAAAAGAATAGGCCCGCATATAACTAAATACCTTATCACTAAGTACCTTATAAAAAACATCTAGATGAACATATTCAATACCCTACACGGAACCGTAAACAAGAAGGCCATAACTAATTATGGTTTAACACATAACCTAATTAATTATTATCTTTAATAGCTTAATTATTTTTTGCAATAATTAGTTCTAATTCTTATCTATTCTACTACAAGTATAGTTTATACATTAAACCAAAAATTCTAATTCATATTTGCATATAATTTAAAAGACTCAAATTATCGACAAACTAAGCTCTATTAATTTATTTGTTAACATTCTTTAATTAATTCATGATGACACTAACATTAAATAGATACTACCAACAACCTCAATATCAGGTGATATAAAATCTTTCAACCAACAAACTAAATTTTAATTACACATTCTACTAACAAATACAATTAATAAATTTATAAAATAATTATAATTATGGCATAACAAATATAATACTAATTATTATTCTCAACCATATTATTATTATTATTAATAATAACAACACCGTAAACTAGCTACTGTTATAGACATATATATGCATATTATTATTAGGGATAAGTATTGTTTTGGTCCCTAACGTTGAGGGTTGGAATCGAATCCGTCCCCAACATAATTTTTGACTTAAAATCATTCTTAATATTTTTTTTTCCTATTAAAATCGTCTTTTTTAATAAAATTTTTAATTTTATTCCTAAACTACTCCTATTTTAATAAAAAAATTATAAAATTAAAAAAAAAAAACAAAAGAACGCGTGTTTGGGGGGGGGGGAAGGAAAGGGAAAGGACGCGGGGTGGGGGTGCGGGGGAGGGGCAGGGGGAGGGGGACGGCGGCAGCGAAACTTGGAGCCGCCATCGCCATCGTCGTGGCCGTCGCTGTTGGGAATCACGAGGGAGAGAGGAGACGCGAGCCACTGTCGCCGCTGACCTCGCCGCCGCACCTCGCCGCCTCGCCGCTTCATCTGCACCTCACCCCCTCGCCACTGCACCTTCCCATTTCTCCTTCAGCTTCTTGTTTTTTGGTTCTGCAGCTTGCTTCTACTTTCTTGCTTTCCTGATTTTGCTTCTTGCTTCTGCTTCTTGCTTTCTTACTTCTGCTTCTTGTTTTTGCGTCTGCTGCTTCTACTTCTTGCTTCTTGCTTCCCGATTTTTGATTCTGCTTCTGTTTCTGCTTTCTTGCTTTTAATCAAAAATAAAATCAAGGAGCATTTGTTGAATGAAAATGAAATTGTATTTTCTGTTTCTGCTTGTTAAATTTTAATGGTTAAATTTTTTTTTTTCAAATGTGATAATTTTGCTCCTGAATTTACTCAATCGGTGGTAGACTGGTAGCACAATTCTCATCTGGCTGACGCCATTAATGATTATTCTACTCTGCTTCTGCTTCTACTTGTGCAATGGATGAAAATACAATGAATGAATTGTTGCTTCTTGCTTTTATTTCTGATTTTATCAATGTTGAAGTAACTCTATATATTTTGCTTTCTGCTTGTTGCTTGTTGCTTTCTTGCTTTTATTTTACTCTGCTTCTGCTTCTGTGAATTTTGATTTGTTGTTTTCTGATTTTATTGTTGTTGTGTGTTGATTTGTTTGTTGAATTTGTTAAATTTTTTATTCCTTGATTTGTTGAATTTGTGTTGATTTCATTGATGTTGTTTTTCTCAGTGGTGGAAGTAATGGTGCTGGTGGTGGTAGAAATAAAGGTGCTGATGGTAGGAGAGGGTATTTTTGTCCAGAAAAAATTAAAAGGACGATTTTAATAAGAAAAAAACGTTAAAGATGATTTTAAGTCAAAAATTACATTGGAGACGGGTTCAATTCTGACTCTCAACGTTAGAGACCAAAACAATACTTATCCCTTATTAAGAATTATTAGCGTAAACTAGCTATGTTACTGTTATAAACATATATATGCATGTAAAACTAACAACGATCTAAATAATGTTAATATTATCTTTTATTTACTATAAATAATATTAACTCACAAATATTATTATTATTATATTTATATTTAAAAAAATAAAAAAAATACTTACATAATTAACTTCACTAAAATAGTTAATAATGTAAAATTTAAGGCTATCAACTTCTTTAATTTTTTTTAGGCATTATGATTAATTTATTGGGTACGTAGGAGATGAATTATGAGAGTAAATGAGAGTGTTGCAGAGAAGGAATTGAAGAAAGTAATGTTCAGAAAAGAATGAAACTGGAAAGAAGGAAGATAGGAGCGTGGCTTTATTCTTTAAGGTTGGAGTGCATGGGTGACACGTGGGGGAGGCCACAAATCTGAGGCTCAGATTTGTGGTCCACTCCCTCACCGTTAGATCTGCTTTGCTTCTTCCCTGACGGTTGATTTTTAAGGGTCTCAAATCTGAGGCTCAGATTTCACCAACCCCATCATCACCGTCTGATCCTCTTCAATTTAATTTTGACCATTTGATACTTCTTCTAAAGCTCAAATCTGAGGTTTCGAATTGTAACAAAACTAACCCTCCGATTTCATGCCCCTAAAAATCTGAGCCTCCGATTTGTCTTCCACGCCGTTACGAACCGTCCACACCCATGAATAACACACACACTGGCGCTTTTTAATTTTAATATTGGGACTTCAATGGTATTTTTCACCGTTATTGCCAGTGTGTGTTATCCATGGGTGTGGACGGTTCGTGATGGCGTAGAAGACAAATTGGAGACTCATTTCTAGGGGCATAGAATCGGAAGGTCAGTTTTGTTACAATTTGGAGTCTCATATTTGAGTTTTGGAGAAGTATCAAACGACCATATTTAAATTGAAGAGGATCGGACGGTGATGATGGGATTGGTGAAATCTGAGCCTCAGATTTGAGACCCTTGAAATCCAACTGTCAGGGAAGAAGCAAAGTAGATCTAACGGTGAGGAAGTGGACTACAAATCTGAACCTCAGATTTGTGGCCACCCCCACGTGTCGCCCATGCACTCCAACCTTAAAGAATAAAGTCACGCTCCTATCTTCTTTCTTTTCAGATTCATTTTTCTCTGAACATTACTTTCTTCAATTCCTTCTCTGCAACACTGCTATTTACTTTCATAATTCATTTCCTACCCATCCAACAAATTACTCATAATGCCTAAAAAAAAAAATAAAGAAGTTAATAGTCTTGAACTTTACATTGTTAACTATCTTAGTAAAGTTAATTATGTAAGTATTTTTTTTATTTTTTTAATAATAATAATAATAATAATAATAATAATATTTGTGAGTTAATATTATTTATAGTAAATAAAAGATAATATTAACATTATTTAGATCGTTGTCAGTTTTACATGCATATATATATATATATATATATATATATATATATATATATATATATATATATAACAATAACGTAACTAGTTTACAGTTAATAATAATAATAATAATAATAATAATAATAATAATATGCATATATAGCCTTTAACAGTAGCTAGTTTACCGTGTTAATAATAATAATAATAATAATAATAATAATAATAATAATATGGTTGAGAATAATGAGAAGCTATATATAGAAGTAGTTAGGATTATTGATCATGAATTTTCTTTTTATTTTTTCTGTATAATGAGAAGTGCATTTTCTCACACGTATTTCTTGTACTCTCATCACATATCTCTCTCTCAATTCTGATCTTGAGCACGGTTTTCACATGATGCGGTGAATGTGGAAGATCTAAAATCTGACAAGAGGTGAAAAACAGTTACAGATCGAAACTGTGATTCTACTTTAATGGCAGACGTCTCCGTTTCAGACATAGAAAAAAATCACGATCAATAATCCTAGCTACTTCTATATATAGTTCTCACTAATAGCTAATTAACTTAGTTAGGAACTATCTAACCTGATGCTGAGTTAGCTCATCACTTCTACAAATAACACAACTAACTATTAGTTACAACTTGTCAAAGTAGAATATGCCCAAACAATAAAACTAACTAATTTACATCTTCATCATCCTCCCTCAAGTTGGAACTAATCACTCCACTTGAAGAGGAATCACATCCTCCCTCAAGCGGGGAATGCAATCAAGCATTCCTAGCTTGTTGAGTAGCAAACCAAATGGTCTTGGAGCAAGCGCTTTGTGAGAAAAGCAGCTGTTTGATTAGCTGATGTAACTGGCATCAATTTAAGCACACCGCACTGCACCTTCTCCTGCACGATGTGATAATCCACCTCAATGTGTTTTGTTCGTTCGTGAAAAATCAGATTCGTCGCAATATGCATCGCGGATTGATTATCACAATACAAACTGATTGGTTGCGAGTGCTTCGAAGCTTAGCGAGATTGCTATCGAAGCTTTCTGACTCAAGGTTTCCAGATCTGAACTCGAATGGAGCCAAGTCAAGTGCGAGTGCTTTGGAAAATCCGTCGAGCGTTTACTACCTCCATCTAGGTGAAAATCCTGGAGTTTCTATAGTGTCAGTCGTGTTGAATACCTATAATTATAACTCCTGGTCTAGATCTATGAAGAGAGCTTTGAGATCGAAGAATAAAATCGGATTTATTGACGGCACACTTGCTAAACCAATTAAGAACCATCCTGAGTTTGTGGCGTGGGATAAATGTAACACGTACGTAGTGTCATGGATTAATTTGTTACTAAGCAGTGACATAGCTCAGAACGTAGCTTGGCACGAGAGTGCGGTAGATCTGTGGCAAGATTTAGAGTATCGATATTACCATGGAGACTTGTTTCGAATTGTGGAATTACAAGAAGAATTATATGCTATGAACCAGGGGGACTTGAATATTACAAAATATCACACAAAAATGAAGGCAGTTTGGGAAGACATTGAGAGTTTCGAACCTGTTCCAGTGTGTGTTAGCTGTGATGTGAATTGTGAATGTGGACTTGAAGTAGTTAGAAATTACCGAAAAAGAAACTATGCGGTTCGATTTTTGCGTGGACTGAATGAGCAATTTAGTGGCGTCCGATCACAGATCATGCTGATGAAGCCATTTCCTGCTGTGAATGAAATGTTCCCTTTGCTTACTCAACAAGAGAGACAAATCCATGGGATGGATACTGAGACTAGGAGCTTCGCAGATCTTGCCAATTCCACTCACAATTTTAACGATAATAGCGTCCCTAGAGGGAGAGGACAAGGAATGCGGGGTGGAAGAGGTGGACGAAGTGGAAGAAACTCACCTAAGAGCTGCTCATACTATCACAAGGCATGACACTTGGTGGACACATGCTATCACAAGCATGGATTTCCACCACACCTCCAAAGGCAAAAACAGCCAAGGGAAGTGAACAATTTGGTAGTAGCCAATCACATTGCTACTGAGGTAAATGATGACAGTGGCAGTGGTTTGAAGCAGGACAAAGAGAAGGACGATCCACCATTGTCCAATCAGAGTTTGAGAGATGCACTAGTTGCCTTTCTTCGATAGGAATGTGTACAAGCTTGCCATGGAGAGAGCATGAGAGAAACCTGCAACTCCAACGCAGGACAGAGAGGTACAACTTTAGTTGCTTACACATTATGCATGAGCTCACATATTGCACATCTATTATCGGTAAACACTTTTTTCTCAAATTCTTGGGTGCTTGACACAGGAGCAACTAATCATGTGTCACTCTCACTGCATTTTTTTACAACTTTTAGGCATATTAGGCCGATTTTTGGTGAAATTGCCAAATGGATCTTACGCAACCTCAAATATTTGTGGAACTGTGGTATTTTCAGACACACTATATCTCACTAATGTGTTGTACATACCAAGTTTCAATTTCAACTTACTTTCTATATCTCAGCTTATAAAAGGCTTGCATTGTAAATGTGTTTTTACTGATAATGGTGGTGAAATACAGAGTCAGACCTCCTTGAAGAAGATTGGCACAGCTAGAACATGTAAGGGGTTGTACATATTAGATACACCAGCTGATTTGCATGCATCATTAGCATTAGTTCCTTCTACATCTACGGACAGCATCATACATCAACCAAAAGAGAGTAATAACAATAGAAAAACAGCTTTTAGTTTGAATATCGAGACAGCAGATTTGGTATCACACCATCAATTTTCTCTAACTAGTTTGTGGCATAATAGGCGAGGTCACTTACCACATAGTGCATTTGAAAGTATTAGGAAGGTTTATCCTTGTGTAAAATTCAATAGGCTTGAATGTAATAGACCTTATGATTCTTGTCACTTGGCTAAACAAAAGTGGTTACCTTTTTCTCTTAGTGAGTCAAGAAGTGCGCATAGCTTTGATTTGATACATGTAGACATTTGGGGACCTAATTCAGTTATTTCAATGCAAGGATTCAAGTATTTTTTAACAATAGTGGATGACAAAACAAGATTTGTGTGGATTTACTTGATGAAGTTGAAATCTGAAGCAGGTTCTTTAATGCAGAATTTTGTAAACTTTGTTAAAACACAATTTCAAACTCAAATCAAAGTTGTTCGCTCGGATAATGGTTCGGAATTTAAACTCATTACTTTTTACCAAATACAAGGCATTTTACATCAAACCTCTTATGTTGAAACCCTCAACAAAATGGTATTGTTGAGAGGAAGCATCAACATCTACTCAATGTGGCAAGAGTCTTGATGTTTCAATCTGGTTTACCTAAATGTTATTGGAACTTTGCTATAGGTGATGCGTGAGCATCTTTTCTATCTTTTCCTAGTGAATTTGCATTCAAATTGTTGAGTTTAATAAAGAATTAATTATCTTTTAGCCACTATGAATGCTACTTTGAGTCGTGTATAATTCTGTTTATTTCAGGTAGCATTCGGATGGATTTGATGGAGTTTCTATAGAAAAAGAGAAGAAAGCGAATGATGTTGTCAACCCTAACCTCTCTGCACTCTAACCTGAATAACTCGAGCTACAGAGGTCCAATGGACGTGATTCCAGTGGCGTTGGAAAGCTAACTTCCAGAGCTTTCCAACGATATATAATAGTTTATACTTCTTCTCCATCAATTCTGCAAGAGTGGCGCCTAATTTGATATTTCTCAAGTTAGGCGCCAAGATGAGCAATATACATGAAACCAAGGCAGCCAAAGTGGCGTCTCAAGTTAGGCGCTAGGACAAGAGAAAGGCGTTAAATATACACTGCTAAGGCTGCGCCTAACTTGAGATTTCTCAAGTTAGGCACCAGACACAACAACAACGCACAAGATTGATGCTGCCCCCTCCAAGTTAGGCGCAACAACACACGCAAAACACTCCAAACCATGTTGGCTCCTCCAAGTCTAACTTGAGATTTCTCAAATTAGGCGCCACTCCTAAGGAAGGCCATGGTCCCCACGTCCAAGTTTATGATGGCAACGAAGATCTCTTTTAATTCTAATTAAACTTTATTTTATTTAAAAATAGGAAAAAGATATTATTTAGTTTTAGGAAATATAATTTATATTAATTAGGATTAGATATAAAAGGGAAAAGAATCAGCCATTCGGGCTAATCTCTTCTCTTCTTTCGCATTTCGCAATTTACAGTTTTTCAGAATCCTTGTTTTCTCTCTCTGAACCATGAGCAACTAAACCTCCACTAGTTAAGGTTAGGAGCTCTATCTATTGTATGGATTGATACTATTACTTTTCTATTTTAATTCATGTACTGATTTCTATTTCAAAAATTGTTTTCGTTCTTTATTTTATGAATTTGGGTGGAACGGAAGTATGACCCTTGTTCTAATTGAGTTCTTGTATAACTTGGAAAAGCTCTTTACTGGAACAACAACTTGAAAAAAATTTTTCCTAAATTTTTAATTATCTGGACTTAACGGGATACGTAACATATAATCCTCTTATATTTGGATAATTAGGGTTTCTATGGCATATAAACTAGAATGAAACTTCACCCTCTAATTGGAATTAAGTGACCAAGGAATTGGCGGTTGATGAAGGTTAGAGGAGACTAAAAAGGTCTAAGGAATTAGGGTTTAGTCACATATAGTTTGCCATGAATTGAATCTTGCATGATTAAAATAGTTAATAAGAAAAGTCAATCCGAAAGATAGATATCTCTAAAGCCTTAACTGTTTTCTCATATATATTTCACAATCTGTTTACTGCTTGTTTTCTGATCTTCTGAATTTACTGTTAATGCGTTTGAACTCTCAAAACACCATTTTTTGTTTGTCTGACTAAGCAAATCACTTGATCATTATTGCTTGATCCATCAATCCTCGTAGGATCGACCCTCATTCACCTGATGTACTATTTGGTACGACCCGGTACACTTGCCAGTTTGTTTGTGGTTATAAATTCCGCACCAATAGGTCAAGCTGCGCATATAATTAATCGATTGCCATCTCTTATTTTAAAGTATCAAACACCATTTTCCGCTTTATATGAAAAAATACTGATATTAGTAACCTTAGAACATTCGGTTGTTTGGCCTATGCATCTACATTAGCTCACGGTAGGAAGAAGTTTGATAAGAGGGCAAGAAAGAGCATTTTTCTCGGTTTTAAATCAGGTACAAAAGTTTTTCTTCTATTTGATCTTGGAACTAGGGAGCTTTACTTGTCAAGGGATGTGGAGTTTTATGAATCTTCCTCTCTGTACATGTTGTCCAATTTTAATATTGCTATGGATACCTCCAAATCTGTTGGTCCCAACCACAGTTCGGATCTTGCACTACTCAATCCTTTTACTTGTGATTATTCTTCTTTGGATAGTGTCGTATCTTCCCGTTCTGCATCTGCATTTCATTCATCGCATCCTTTAGTTGTTAATGAGCATGTTAGGGATCCATCTGAGTCATTGCATCAAAACAGTTCATCGTCTGAGTCTATGCATCAAAACAGTTCATCTGCATCTTCTTCTATAGTTCCCCTACGCCGGTCAACTCGGGTTAGCAGACCACCACACTACTTGCGTGATTATCATTGCATGCTAGCTAGGACAAATTGCTCTAGCTTACAATCTGATTCATGAAAGTATGGCCTGTCGCAAATGGTGCATTATAGGAAGCTATCCCCACCTTTTAGAGCTTTTTCCCTTGCTCTGACCATAACCGAGGAGCCAAAAACATATCAGCAGGCTGTGGCTCATGAATGTTGGAGAAACGCCATTAGTGCGGAGTTGCTAGCTCTTGAAAGGAACAAGACTTGGACCGTTTCTTCTTTGCCTCCAGGAAAGCATGCTATCGGTTGTAAATGGGTATTTAAAGTGAAATTCAACCTGGATGGCAGTGTGGAGAGATACAAAGCATGACTTGTGGCTCGTGGGTACAACCAACGGATTGGTTATGACTATTTTGATATGTTTAGCCCGGTGGTGAAGATGACCACTTTGCGAGTACTTCTGACCTTGGCAGCAGTCCACGGTTGGCCATTGCACCAATTGGATGTTAATACGGCATTTTTACATGGTGAATTACATGAGAAAGTTTACATGGCAGCTCCACAAGGACTTAATGTTCTGGCCAGATCTGTTTGTCGACTTGATTGATCGTTATATGGGTTGAAGCAGGTGAGCCGCCAATGGAATCTGCGGCTGTGTGGTTTTCTTAAGCAGCACGGTTTCCTCAAATCCAGTCATGATCATTCCTTTTTTACCAAGCGCACCAGCAGTGGACTGGTGGTGATCCTTGTGTATGTGGATGATTTAGTGTTATCCAGAGATAATGCAGTTGAGATTAATGCTATTAAGGAAGCCTTGGATGCTGAATTCAGCATCAAGGATTTGAGAAGACTGAAGTTCTTACTGGGAATGGAGGTAGCATGCAGTTCTCAGGGTATTGCTTTGTACCAAAGGAAGTATACCTTGGATCTCCTTGATGAGTTTGGGATGGTGGAGGCAAAACCAGCAAGTGTGCCTATGCTTTACAATGGAAAATTAGCTAAAGATAGTGGCTCTAAGCTCCCAAATTTGACAAAATTTAGAAGGTTGCTTGGGAGACTCCTTTATTTGACTAATACACGTTCGGATATTGCATATGCAGTTGGTAAACTCAGTCAGTTTCTCGATTGTGCCATTGATGAACATTTTAAGGCTGCATTTCTCATTCTTAGTTATCTCAAACAAGCACCAGTGAAGGGGTTATTCTTCCCTTCCAAGAATGATTTCAAGCTTTCCGGCTTTGTTGATTCTGATTGGGCTACGTGTGCGGACACCAAACGCTCAGTCACCGGGTATTACTACTTCCTTGGATCTTCCCTCGTGTCTTGGAAGAGTAAGAAACAGACAACGGTGGCCTGCTCTTCCTCCGAAGCAGAGTATCGGGCTATGGCACAAGCAACTAGAGAGGGGCAATGGTTATTGTTTCTCCTTCTTGAATTTGGGATTCAGCACTCGCAACCAATCAGTTTGTATTATGATAATCAATTCGCGATGCATATTGCAGTGAATCCGATTTTTCACAGACGAACAAAACACATTGAGGTGGATTGTCACATCGTGCGGGAGAAGGTGTTGAGCACGGTTTTCACAAGGTACTTAGTGATAAGGTACTTAGTTATATGTGGGTCTACTCTTTCACAAATAACACATTTTAGTTCTTCAAATGGTAATGTAAAAGGAACAACAAGCTCACATGGATTCTCGCATACAAATATTACACCCGCATGTGTTTGTAACAAGATTTGACCATGGTAATATAATTTTAACATAACCATATCCTCCATTTTGTTTAAAAACTATGCTTCAGTGATAGTTCATATGGACAAAAGTAAAAAAAAGGAAAAAACTCAAAATGGTAAAAAACCTGAAAGAAGATGAGTGGAAGAAGATGAAGTTTCTGCAAGTGGGCCGTTGGTGTGTATATATATGTATAAAAATCTGAGTCTCAAATTTTAATTTTTTTATAATTAATTTTTTTATTTGCAAAACTGACCTACCGATTTGGATTTTTAATTTTTATATTTTTTTATCACTAAAAACTGATCCATCGATTTATTAGAAGTAAAAAAAAATTATTTACACACAATTCGAAGGCTCCGAGTTGTGAACTACCTAATTTCAATTTTCAGCAAACTAAATTCGGGGTCTCAGGTTTTTTCTACCCCCTAAATCGGTGCATCTGATTTGTTCTTCTGAATTAAAAAAAAACCACCTCTATATACTTTATAAACACACCTGTTCTCCATATTCAAGAACAATACGTTAATTGATTTCATATCCAAAAAATTGAGCCACACACCGACAATAACAGTGAAAAATACCATTAAAGTCCCAATATTAAAATTAAAAAGCGAAATTTAAAAGCATAAGTGAGCTATCAATTTCAAATACAAAATAATGAAATCAACTCTTGAAAAATACACCTCCCAAAAACCTCCAGCACTGAAATGCAAAGCGATATGACACTTCTGCCAACGTGGAAATTACTATAAAATATAATATTATATATAAATTAATATTAAATATTTAAAAATAAATAATAATAATAAATATTAATTACAAATGTAATGTAATATTAAAACATAAGATTCAATTAAATTGTTATACAAGCAAAATTATATATGGATCATGAAAATCTTAACATAAAATTTTAATTATAAAGAAATAAAAAACATGTAAAATAATATTTTAATCGTAATTTTTTTTTGTGTGACTTAAATAAGCTAAAAAAATAAATAGAAAAACTATTTAAATAGAGGGACAGTCCCGTTTAAGATTATTTTTTAAATTCTTCTCAAGGAGAAAGAAGCTCTACTTGATAAAATTGTAACTTCATCGCCATGTTTATCATGATATCTGCCACCGTATTTGCATCTCTCATAATGAAACGAAAGTCAATACGCCAATTTCAATGTATGATATCCCTTATTTTGAGTACCAACGGATCAATAAACCCAAAATTATCTTGGTGATTAGTAAGAAGATTAAACGTTTCCACACAATCCATCTCACAAATAACATCTCGTTGACCCACATCCCAGATTAAGAGATATCCTTTCCAAATAGCAAACAAAAATTCCTTGAAGAATACTATTACTTCCAATCATTCTCAAACACCCCTTTACCAACTTCTATTACAATCTCTAATAACGCAAGCAAAACTAACACTATCACCAGAATCAGGATAATTAGCATCACAATTAATCTTAAAGATACTAATGGAAGGGGATTCCAAGAATCACTTAGAATAGAGGGGAGAGATATATGTTATAATTTAAAAATACTCCTAAGCTCCTTTTCTGAAACTAATGCGAGACAAATCACTTTTTTCGGAGGCCAAGTCTTATGAGGATTAAAGATGTCATTATTCCTTTCTCGCCATATTCACCATAATCCCGAAAAGAACCTAAATGGATACTCTCTGCTATGATACAAGAACCAGTGCTTCAAATATAGAGGATGACAAGAAATATCCAACCTATGTCATACAAGCTGAGTTTTTGGACAATCTCGAATACAATGTAAAATCGATTCCTGCCTAGAAAGACATCTTGGGTACCTATCCAATAACGACATTCCTCTTCTGAAGTGAAAACTTGCAGTAGGAAGAGCCTCCTTAAGACACAGTCAAGCACTCAAGCCAAATACTTGTACTTTTTCGAAACAAGCTGGCGCCAAAATCAAAGCCAATTCTCCCGCTCCTCCCAATCAAACAGCTGCTTACACAACCACAAGTAACCGTTACGTGAGTCATAAACTTTGGCAGCAGATCCAAACCAATACCAACCCACTACTAGACCTGCTTGCACATCTGGATTTGTAAGAAAGAATATTATCTTTCAGATTTTGAGATAAAGAAGAATAAAGAGTATCCAAATGCCACCTACCAACCGACCAGATATTCTATATCCGGAGGTTTAAATTAGAAATGTGAACATAATTCATCTTATTAGATAACCACCCTTCTCTCTTCCAGCTAGAAAACAAAAAATTTTGGTTCAAATTCTCAATACACCAAGCAAACCCATTTTTCAACATTTTTCAAGCTTTGCAAAGACTCTTCCAAATGGGAGAGCTCTTGTTCTTAGCACAACCAAAACACTCTATTGAGATGATGAGTACTTGGCATCTAACATTTGGACCCATAACTTGTTTGGCTAATAGAAAAAATTTCAAACTAGCTTCCCAAGACGAGCAATATTCACACAATAAGGATCTCTAATCCCTAAACCTTCATATTTTTTTGGAGTAACCAATACCTTCCAACTAACAAGATTCAATCCTCTTTCATCAACTTGTCATTTGCAAAGAAAATTCCTCATCATAAACTCTAGTTTACTAATGATCCCTTTGAAAAAAATAGATACTTGCATCTGGTATCTAGGAATAGTGGCTGCAACGGAATTAACCAAGCATAGTCTATCTGCTCGATTGAGTAAACTCCCTTTTCAACTTGTTAGTCTACTCCGAATCTTATCAAGGACACCGTTAAAAGCTGAACGGGTCATCCTATAATGGTTAATGGTAACCTCAAAATACTTGCACAACTCCTGAACAAATCTGATGGAGGACATCCCATTAAAAATCTCTTTTCTTCTCACATAGACATTCTTGGAGCAAAGCATTTTAAATTTCTTCATATTAATCTTCATTCTAGATTATCTGTAAAAAGTCTCTAAAACTACCATTACATTTTGTACTTGTCTCTTTGTAGCTTTACAAAATAAAAACAAGTCATCCGCAAACATTAAGTAGGATATTCTTAATTCTCGTCTAAAAATAATAATTGGATCCCACAAATCTAAATCAATCTAATGACTAATAAAGCATGTCAATTTTTTTATACACAACACAAAAAGATAAAGTGACATAGAATTTTTTTACTAAGGCTCCGGCTAAGAGTAAAATCATTCACATGATTCTCATTCGTGTTTAAATTTTTCATGTGTATATTTTTTTTTATAATTTATAATTTTCTTTGATTGAAACAAGTTACCGTTAAAAAATATTACATAAAGATTTACCTCATTTCAGTTATTTATTAAGAGACTGGAAGCTTAGTTTTAACGGTCGAATTTTTTCAGCAAAAAGAGAAAGAGAAAGAGAAAGAGAAAGAGAGAAAATGAGAAAGAGAAAGGGTTCATCAAAATCCCTTGCGAGTTCTGCATCTGCATCTTCATCAACATCATCTTCATCATCCACTCCACAAGAACATGGCTTCTTCGCTTGCTACCTCTTGGCCTCTCTTAACCCCCGCTTCAAAGGCCACACTTACATCGGGTTCGGGTTCTTCTCTCTATATCTCTGTAGATCAAATTTTGATGATCCCCTTTTGTTAAACCCAAAAGTTGCACACATCCAATTTGCTTTTTGATTATATTCGCTAAAAATTTTCTGTTTTTTCATTCATTGGATCTTGGGTGTATGTTTGGTTATTGCAGATTTACAGTGAATCCACGGCGCCGGATCAGACAACACAATGGGGAGATTGGATGTGGTGCATGGCGAACGAAGAAGAAGAGGCCTTGGGAGATGGTTTTGTGCATCTATGGCTTCCCAACAAATGTTGCTGCTCTTCAGGTTTCATACTCTGCTCTTCTTGTTACTAGGGTAGTTGTTTTGAGATTGAACAAGTCAAATTCATTGTTGTGTGAATGTCAACATCATCAATCATAATCCCCTTTAATGAGAATAGTAGTATATGTGTATGAGTGACTAGTGACCCTCTCATAGTTTCTTTTATGTTGATTCTGCAACTAAATAGAGCACTTTCTTAAGTACTATAGGTAGGACTGAATTTCAGGACCTGTGTAAAGCATTGAGCACTAAGTTTTCTCATGCTTCAAAAGTTCAAGGATCCTCCTCAATGAATTCAATATAAATTTTTTGCTTCTTCAAACCGCTGTGTAATGATGATAATAATTCAGCTCTTCTTTCTAGACACTTCTCATAATTCTTAGTTCTGGTAAGTTCCTAGATGATAATGTTTCTCCCTTAACTCCTAGATTTCTTAGTCTTATTCTTCACATTTGCCTAACAGATCTTAGCAGAAAAATCCCTTTCTTTTTTTGAAAAATGCTCTGAAATCTCTCTATGGCCTGAAAAGGTTGTAATCCCATAATCCCTGATATACAGTTTAAGTTTGTTCTCTCGACTCTCCCTCGCATTTGGGCCTCTCATCAAGAAGCTGCAAACACTTCCATTCATTTACCATCATGTGAACTCTTCGTCATATCATCATCATCAACAACATTGCAGCGTTCTCCAACTTCCACCACCCTTCCTGGTCACCATGTTTGTGATATAGATACTTTATCAGATGATGATTCGATTTAGAAACTATATAGACACCAAAAGAAGAGAGCGGGGGGGGGGGGGGGGATGTACTAACTGAAAATATTTCACTTGAAGATTTGAAAACAGAAAATTAGATTCTGCTGAATATGAAAGTATGCTGGAAATCCAAGAATTTAAAATAGAAAATAATTGTGGAAGGATTAACGACAGGGAAAGGAGAAGCTAGAAAGGAGAAGTTAAGGAGTGAAGGAAAAGAGGAAAATGTTAGAATAGGATAGAGCTATAATATGCCTTCTGATTTACCCAAATAAAATAAAATAAATAGCTCGTTATGAAATAATGCAAATGTCCTAAATTGGATTCTGTTACAGATATTAGGACATTTAAATATATGACATACGAGTAATTTTATATGAATAAGGTATATTATATTGATACATGAAGAAATAAAAAAAAAATGGGGCTTATAGCCAGATTTTAATACCTTTTGATTGATTGGGGGATTGCAGTTTGAATGGGCTTGGCAGCACCCTGTCGAATCCTTGGCCGTAAGGAAGGCAGCTGCAAATTTTAAATCCCTTTCGGGGGTTGCCAATAAGATCAAACTCGCATACACAATGCTCACCCTACCATCTTGGCAGAGGTATGGTGTTTATTTCTTTATTGAGTTTGGAATTGAAATTCTCTTTTTGTTGGGCAATGGAGTGGATTATATACTGAGTTTACTGACAATATTGTGTATGAATGGTCACAGCATGAATATGACAGTGAACTTCTTCTCCACAAAATATATGAAACATTGTGCTGGTTGCCCAAGCTTGCCAGAGCACATGACGATTGAGATGGGCGAAATGGATGAACTCCCGTGCTATACTGGGAGAATTGATGGTTTGGTATCAGATAATGATGACATTGATGAGGGAGAGTTTGGTAAAAACAATAGTAATAGTGATATTGTACCAGACATGTGTGGTGGCGTTTCTATTGCCCAAGATTCAGATCAAAATAATGGTGACAAGATCAGCGAATCAATTGTGCAGAACCAAAAATCGGAAGCTGCCGGAGAAGCAACAACTGATCCGTTAGCTTCACAGGATTCGTCGGATTCTATCATGTTGCCTGCTACTGGTGAAGACACAAATTTGGTGAGCGCAATGAATAATGGTGGTAGTAATATTAGCGATGGATTGAGTCAGTCGGAATGTGATCAACCACTGCCGGCTACATCACCAAAAAGAGTAGAGATAATTGTGATGAATGAGAGTAACAGTTGTGCTGTTTTGGCTGCTAATAATAATAATAATCAAGAATCCAGGAGAATGTTTCTTGTGCCCCATGAAGCTGAGATAATTGATCTGTCAACACCATCTCCAAGCTGCAGTAGAAGGGTTTTGGATAGCAATAAGAAGAGAAGAGTTTCCTCCTCATTATGTGTTGGTGCTGACTTTATAGATTTAACAAAGTCACCCAACTTTGTCCAATTGTAATAATAAAGCTTTTGGATATTTATATCAGTGTGTTTAGAAAATTTTTGTTGTTTGTTAAATAATCTGGCTTGTCAATGCATGTATTGACTTGTATAATAAGTATTAGCTTCTCTACGAAAAATCTTGTATGTTCTTGGAGTAATAAATTTTCTATCACTCTCTTGCTCTCCTTTTTAGCTCAATTTCTTGCAGCTTTATATGACTCTTTTATCTTTCAGTGTTCAACCTTCAGGTTATTTTTAGTGAAAAAAAAGGAAACAGAGGAGTAAAAAAAATCTATGCCATAAAACAATGAATAAAAGTTCAATTCCTATTCAGTATACATTGGAGATTGGTAAATACAGTTCTCATTATCAAAATGTCAACAATACCTATAATATGCATTTCTTAAACCTAATATTTGATCAACATTGTTAACGAAATTTATCTTCTTTTTTTTTTCATCAAATATAGGATTCATTCTTTGAAAGAGATGATTTACAAAAGACTACTAGAGCCATTAGCATAAGTGAAGTGAACTGTGAAAGTGGGATTCCCACAATAAAAATGGATTACAAACAACCTTCGAATTCCTTAATTTTAGAGAGAAAAACTAAAGAAAATAGAACTAATACTATAAAATTTAAAAATCTAAACTAGTCATTGATTAATGATTTGCACACAAGTACTTTAGCTGATAAAGCAGATGCAAAATAATTGAAAAATGCTATTGTACACTAAAATCAGTCACTAATGTATTTGTGTATAAATACATGTGTAGTTTAATTTATTTTCAATGTGTATTTGTATTTCAACATGTATTTTATACTAGTGGCTGATTTTGGTGGCTGATTTTAGTGTACACGTAACATAATCCTAGTTTTTTTACTGCATAAACTACTAAAAATACACTCGAATAATTTTATTTCTGACAGAAATGCACTCGAATTTTGTTATCGACAAAAAATGTCCTCAAATAATTTTAAAATGCAATAAAAATATCCAACATTAAATATGTATTTTTCAAAAAATACTTTAGAGATTAAATTTTGATGCGATTTTTTATAAGTATGATTAGAAAAATAAAATATTATTATTCTTAAAATTTGGTGGCTTTTCGTTAATTATATTTTTTTGTATTTTTTGAAAAGTATTATTGGTTATTGACAAAAAACAATCACAAAAAAAATATATACTTAGTAAAAAAATCACCAAATTTTAAGGATAAAAAATCTCATTTTTTTAATCATATTTGCAAAAAATCACATTAAAATTTAATCTCTAAAGTATTTTTTGAAAATATATATTTAATGTTGTGTATTTTTGTCGTGTTTTTAAATTATTTGAGGGCATTGTTGTTGATAACAAATTCGAATGCATTTTTGTCAGTGTAACACCCTAATACTTTTAAACTGAGTTAAGCTTTATTTGGATTATATTTAGTAGCTGATATTCAAAACCTTGCAAAATTTTTCTTTTAAAACGAAGGTGAAATATTTATGTAAAATAATTTATAAATAAAAATATTGAATAATTAGTTTTTATTAGAATAGTTACTAGTTTAAAAATATAAGTGGATTTGAAAATACTAACATGAAAAACCAGTGTGCTAAACTATGAAGGCACAACAATGACAAGCTTTACTCATACCAAATAAAAAAGAAAACATCACAGTTACAATTGCAATCAGTCAAAAAGGATAAAACAAAACACATAGGACATCCTAATTCTCTTATTTTGTTTAACTATGGCTAAAACAATCGCATATTCTTCCTTCTTAAAGTAAACGTTTAATGTTTTGTATCTACATCCTCGATAGCTTGCTCCTACTAGTGCACTTGTCTTTTCACCTCAATTGTATTGCTTCGTACTGCATCATTCCTGAAGATGGTACGGAGAGAGGGGTGAGAAACAAAAGTTTCTCAGTAGTTTTTATCTATATGGTGTCATCGTATCCATCCCCAGCCACTCCGAGTTTTTAAAATAAAAACAGTGATGATGCAATGTTGTTCAATTATTATTTTCAAAAGTCTTGATTAGTCGGAGTGGTGTGACTTTTAGATGCTTCTCATTTACTTATGTTATGACATGTGTAATGCATATAAAATGCCTATAGCGTTAAAACATATAAAGGTAACTCATAAACCTTGGTATGATGTTCTCATATGCCATAAAACAAGACAAAATAAATAATAAATAAGAGAAGAATAGTAACATTGCCATAGATAGGTCAAACAGAATAGATCTGAATAAAATAAAGATCTTAAACAATATCATGCATCATACAAGAAGGAACTTTGGAAAAAAGAAGGATATTTGAATGCAATAATAAACATAATCATAAATAAAAAAGGATAAAAGAAGAACAATCATGATCACACTTTTCATTGCACTTTTCATTACTTTTTCTCATAGCTTTTATGGAAGGTATTGAGCTCAAACCGGTATAAAAGGTGGGAGTCCCCTTCCCTTACCGAAGGTTCTTATCCCAAACGTTTTGGCGATCACCTTCCCTTACCGAAGGATCATCTCGATCGATCCCCTTCCCTTACCGAAGGATCATATCGATATCTTGTCTTTGGGGGTCACCTTCCCTTACCGAAGGTTCATTCCCTCAGTTTAATTTACGATCAAGGTTATTTAGACATACACAAGAAAAGAGTTATATCAACAAAGATATCTTATTATATAAAATTGATGGGCGTTCCCTTCCCTTACCGAAGGTTCCCAAAAGTTTGTCGATCACCTTCCCTTACCGAAGGATCATCTCGATTCGATCACCTTCCCTTACCGAAGGATCATCTCGATTATCTTGTCTTTGGGGGTCACCTTCCCTTACCGAAGGATCATTCCCTCAGTTCTTTAATGCACATAAGATTGTTATTATAATACATAATGCGTATGAAGGAAAGAGACATTCTACCATGACATGCAAATAAAGCTAACATCTATGTTCGAAAACATTTAAAACATGACATATAAAATTAGCACAAAAACCCCCTACATCGAGTGAAGTTCCACTAGGTATTCCGATGCAAATAGATGTGCTTTGTTAGTGAAGAGAGACTTGTTTCATGGCTAGACTTTGTGTATACTAGAATGTTTTGTATAGAAAAAGGGAATAGAATGAGAAAGGAAGGATCAAATAGCTCTCAGGCATGTGCAGATTATGTTAGGAGGCATTTAGGTGAAATCTTCAATCTGGATCGTCACTTTGTGAGCCTTATAACTTTTTCTACGTTTGGAATTTGGAATTAGCTATTAGAGACAAATTTATAGAGAATTGAATGAGCTTTAAAACAAATCTTAAACGAAGTAAATCGGATAACAATAGCTTGATATATTTCCGAAATACTGTTAGTATATCAGGCTGGCTGATAAGAGCGCGATTTTCTACTCTGAACTCGTAACCGATTTATCTATCTAATTTAATTTGAATTTGATTTTATACTGAACTTAAGGAATAGAGCTAGTATTCTTATCTTTTCATATAACTAAATATCATTCAAATCTAATAAATGTAGAATTAATTATGACTATATTTTAAAAGGTTGTTTTATTGTCGGTTAGAGATTTACTACCACTAGTGCTCTCATATGTTTAAATTTTAAATTCAAATCTTAAATCATTACCATTTTAATTAATTAATTAGTTATTAAATAATGATTTGATTCAAAAAGTTGGGATGTTACAGTCAGCGACAAAATTATTCGGACATATTTTTTATGGTTTACCCTTTTTTATAAATATAAAACGACATAATTTAGTACAAGAATCAATCCACCTCAATTTTTTAACGACTAGTGATGAATGAAAATTATCTAAAAAAATACTACTATAAATTCTAAAATATAAATTAAAAAATAAAATTAAATAATTATTAATTTTAGAGACCACTTCAAATTTCAAATGTAACTTCATGGACTAATTTAAAGCTTAACTCTTTGTTTCATCCTTTCCATCTTGCATCCATTGTCATGTAACTATAGAGCCTATGATAAAATTCACAAGATAAGTCCACATCCAGCCATCACATTCAAATCTATATAACTTGCAAATTGCAATGACATGTCTCTGTCTCACTTAGTAAATGATAGATTGCACCTTATTGCTAACTGAAAGACTTAGGATTGAAGTCTGAATGCAATTTAATGAAGAAGCAACCCATGCCCATGTGGGGCTACATATCATAAACTTGCGTCAAATACGTAATTTTCAGATACAGAACGTGAGCCATCTCGCTGAAATGTCTGGATCTATTCTGCAAGCAAAATGGGAATATTGGCTTTTGATATTTTGCCGCGTGTATATATATAGAGTTTGATATTATGTATCTTTTGATCTTCTGTTCTTATTATATGTTTGTGTCTTTACTCCTCTTTGTAGGCAAGTTTTCATTTACGTAAATGTTACGCTTTTTTTTTTTGTGACTTTTGTTTAAACTTTCTTTCAAAGCTCTTTTTTATAAATTTTTTTCAACTATTATTATGTATATATTTTATTTTAGAGGTCGTAATACCTCACTACCCCAACTTTACAACTTAAGCGTAAAGTTCTGTGTGGTAGGATGTTACACAATACGCTTGTAATAGGATGCGATAAAGATCTGCAATTTCTGTTTCATTGTCATAAGATATTGGCTCGTGCATTTTTCGTGAAATTTTGAGGAGATGAGAACTACCCATGAGTTATATGCTAAACTTGATGAGGTTATTGTCAGTTATGAGAACTACCCATGAGTTATATGCTAAACTACCCATGAGTTATATGCTAAACTTGATGAGGTTATTGTCAGTTATGAGAACTACCCATGAGTTATATGCTAAACTTGAGGAGGTTATTGCCAGTTCTGGGAGATCAGCTCCCAAATTATTCGAGTTTGATGCCTGTAGTTAGATTGGTGCTGGCATTGGTGGTATCTTTATCTTTTGCGGCTAATTTAAATCGTGACGATGAAATGGATGTGTTTTGGGAAATAATTGTTCATTTTACGAGCTTGTGGTTGCAATGATTCTTCTTATATGATTTCTGCTAATGTGAAAGACAAAGGACCTGATCTGATTGAAAATATAGTGCAAATTCTCTTTATATGTCTATAGTGTATTTTTACGGTCTCTTCTAAATATTTTTTTCTTGTAATGAAATTTTTAGGTATTACAAGTTACTTCTCAGTATTGATGGAATTCAAATATAAAAATACATTGCTTCTAATAATTGTGCAAGATGGATACATTTGTGGTAATTTTTTTAAATAATAAATAAATACAAAATTCCATTTTTATTGAAAGAAATTATCATAAACATCAAACACAATAACCACAGTACAACCATATCTTATTCGGCGTAACAAACATAAACAAAAAGACTTAAAGAAGAAACAAACATGATTAACAGATCTTACATGAGGTTTTGAAATCGGTGAGGCTAGTACAAAACAGAGAGGATAAGGTGGTATGAAAATATGATAGACAAGGTATTTTTTCAACTAACTCATTTGTGCAGGTATGGCAGGAGGAAATACTACCACAGGAGATAATCAGTTTCAGCTTTACTAAGAGTATTTGGAAAGGTCTGGTGCCACCGAGAGTGGAGCTATTTGCTTGGTTTGTGTTGATAGACCGAGTGAATACTAAGGAAAGGCTAAACCAGTTTGGTATTATCACCCGGGAAGATAATGTTTGTGTATTATGTAATAATGATGTGGAACATGTACATCACTTGTTTCTAGGCTGTACCTTTGCGTGGCAGGTGTGGAATGCTTGGATATCAGCTTTTGGCAGACATTGGTCTTTTTCGGGGACGCTGAAAGAGCACTTTTTGAGCTAGACAGAGGAACCGCGGAGTAAGGAGAACCAAAGGCAGCGGTTGAGGTGCTTCTGTGCAATCCTTTGGAACATCTGACTGGAAAGAAATAAGAGGATATTCCAGAATACCAGCAAAGGCATTGAAGAAATTATCAACATGACTTTCCTTAGCGCTAATGAGTGGAGTTGTGTGGATCCTTTTTGTTGTTGATGTCTATGTCAAAGATGACTTAGGGATCGGTCTTGTGGGGTTGTTCTAGTTCTTAGCTTTTAGTATTTAGTTTATTTTTATTCTTTTTGATTTATTGGATGATCCTGTTTGCTCCACTTTACTGTGTTGAGCTTTGCATTCAAAAAAAAAAAAAAAACAACATATCCATATATGTTTATGTTGCATGCATTCCTAAAATATATTATAGGGTTCAAATGCTACTAATAAGAAGACTAAGAGCTTCCATCTCCTCCCTGAATTTGGGCATGGCAGCATTAGGGAGAGACACAAAAACCCTAACTCCTTCATCTTTCATTGATGAATCCAACTTACTAGGAGGTGCA
This sequence comes from Arachis ipaensis, assembly GCF_059453495.1. NCBI lineage: Eukaryota > Viridiplantae > Streptophyta > Magnoliopsida > Fabales > Fabaceae > Arachis > Arachis ipaensis. The sequence goes on from NC_142436.1 coordinate 3,162,057, forward strand.
AAAATGCACAAGTCCACTGCGGCAAACATGTTGCATGGTGCTGGTAACGAATTCACTAGAACATTCCCTCCAAAATCCATGTTTTCCAAGAAACCCAAATGTTTCCAATCGGTCACATTAAAATATGCACCAATACCATCCACATTAAAATCTTGTTCTTTTGTCACCAAAGTGTTGATTGAATCCGTGATATAGTTTCTAGTAAAAGCAACTTTCTTGATCTCTTTGATGTGCTTCACAACTTGTGAGAGAGGTTTCTCCATGAGTTCTTTAACTGAAAGGACAACATTTGCATCCACAATTGCATTCCCATAATACCCTTCAGGCAAAGGTGGATCCAAATGTCTTCTCGCCCCAACTAATATGCCTAGCATAGTTTTCCCATCATAGTTTAGTTTCAAGGCTCTAGCCCTTGACCTCCAAATATAAGCAGTGAGTGACTCAAAATTTGTGAAAATTTCTTTCATAGTCTTAATATTATTGTGATTAGTAAATTCTTTGATCAATCTCATTTTGAGTCTTCTAAAACTCTCTCCATCCACCTTAAAGCATTCATGTACGAGTGTTGTGGTCGGAAGATATGGTGAAACGGCGGCCGAGGCATCATCGATAGGACTCGGCAAGGGCATTTCGGTAATTGACCCCATCAGCCTCTCCCTTTCCCAAACAGGCTTTATTGATGGCTCATTTCTTCCTCTTGCTAACTCAATTATGGCATGAAGAAATTGAGAGACTCCAAATCCGTCACATACAACATGTGAGACCCCAATTCCAATTGTGAATCCTCCACATAGAAATTTGGTTACCTTGAACCCTAAAGGGTAATGATGTCCACTTTCATCATCTTGTGAAGGAAGCTCAAAGGCCAATTGTTTTGCAACTTCCATGTCATCAATACCATCAAGGTAATGAAGAGATGAAAGATTGCAATTAGCAATTGCTTCTATAAATGGAACTCTATCATTGGAATTGCAATGAACTCTAAACTTCCCATCATCATGTTTGACTATCTTCCCAGCAAGAGGGTAGTAATAGAACAAGGCCATTGAGAGTGATTTTTTTATCACATTAATAGGGTTAGGGTCAATTTGGTCATTTGGGTAACCATCATGTTTTTGTGATTTGTAAACTTGAATGATATGCCATAACATATTAAGGTCAGGTCTCTGATCAAGTGTAGATAGAGAGAGAATAGAAGAAGGTGTAGACTTAGATGGTTTGATAAATACAACATCTTTCATATCCACAATGAGAGGTGCCATGATGGGAAAATGTGGCTTTGATGGATTTAGAGATTGTTATCTTTTGTGTTTGTGCCATTTGAAATATATGGGAATAGAACTTATATAGATCAATACTTTGTGATCATATGTATGTACATTTTGTTTTGTTTAGATTAAATTATTTTCATCTAATAATTATTGAAATACATGATAAGACCATCCAACAATAATAATAGATAGGGTTATGTTACGTGTACACCAAAATCAGCCACTAAAGTTAGCCACCAATATAAAATACATACTGAAATACAAATATACATTAAAAATAAATTAAACCACACATGTATTTATACACAAATACATTGGTGGCTGATTTTAGTGGCTGATTTTGGTATACAAATAGCATTTCTCAAATAATTAGGACTGTGACAGGTACTGCCACATCCTTTTTCTTCCTTTCTGTCTATCTATTATTAGTATTATTATTGTCATTATTTTCCTTTTGCTTTTAAAATTTGGGACCAGGACTGTGACAAGTGTGCTTGAGATGAGGAACATGAAGAGGAAAATCTGAGAATAAAGAGACCTCAGCACTGGTCAGATAAATTAATGATGCCTCACATGATAACTGTGTGTGTCACCTTTTATTCTCAAAAAATAATAGATATGAGTGTCACTCTCACTATATATGATGCACAATCGATAATAGAAGTGTCCACTAAATGTAGTTTATCAACATCAATACTCTGGTTTAAATACCAATGTACAAAAGTTCAACTTACTACAACTAATTTGATTCCAGCCAAGTCTCACCAAGGATTCAGTATAACTAAACTTTGCCTTTTTGCTGTTTAACAGTCATCACGCTTTTAGTTCATTTTTAGAATATGATATATATAGTTATTTTTGTTATGCAATTGTTCAATAACTATTTTAAATTATTAAAAATCTGAATTGGAGCAAATAAGAAGTGCAAGTCAAACAATAAGAGAGGAAATCAGTATAAATAATATTGAATCTTGAGAGGTGTTAAGTGTGTGGTTCAACACTTTTGAGCATTCATGTTTTGTATGAAATAACACAAGCATCAAAGTAGATTAACTCAAATGAAGTTGACATATAACATTTTGGTTCTATTATCATCCGATCAAAACTGGAAAGTTCAGTAAGAGACTGATTCAGAGCAAAACTGAGAAATGTACTAAAACTTTGATATTGAGACACAACATATGCTACAATAAGGTCACTGCATTATGAAAATGCAAGACCGGTAAATGCCAAAAAATTGGAAAATTCAAGTTACAATTTGGTCATTGCATCATGAAAATCAAGATGGTGTTCCCATGAGATGAACAGACAGAGTAAAAAGTACAAGAATAACAAGACCTTCAAAATCTGGAATCTGTTATGACTCGGGTGGTTGTGGCGGCTGGTCATCTATCTGCGGCTGTTCTTCTGGCTCTTGTGGTTGCTGCTGTTGGTCATTTTGCCAGACCCAAATAATATCCTTAAGTGCAGGTCTTATACCCTCTTGCAGTATTTTCTGGTATTCCAATGTATCTCCATTGGATTTCTTCACCTCCACCAGATGGAACATAGGAGTAACCTCGAAAATCTCGGCATCAATTGATAAAACCCCCTTCCTACCTTCGGTTAAACCATCCAATTTCACCAAGCCAGCTGCTGTTTTCTTTATCTTCAGCTTTAGTCGCTTGGCAGCATCTTCCAGCTTGGAAAAGATGACCGATGCAGGTTGTCTTGAACTAAACCTTGCTTCTCTTTTCTGAAAACTGTCTTCGAAAAATGAAGAAAGATCGAAACCAGCAGAAAGGGAGATGATATCAAATGCATTTATACTTGTTGCCACAACTGGTTCTTCCTTTGCTTCTGCTGCTAGACCTTCACCTTCATCACTTAGATCAGAAACTGTACCTGAAGAGACGCTAGTGGTTTCTGCGTCATGTTTTTTGTGCTTAGCTTTAGGTCCTCTCTTAAACCAAGAATTTTCTGTAATCTTGGCAATAGTAATCCTGGTTTCAGGATTTGGATCCAGCATCTTTCTCAACAACCTGCATACTTCTGGCGGGAACCAACTCGGGAATTTTAATTCAGCCTTGCTTATCTTCCTATACATCTCTATCAAATTTGCATCATGAAAAGGGAGAAAACCTGCCAATAAGACAAATAGAACAATTCCACAAGACCAAATATCAGCTTTTGCACCATCATATCCCTTCCTTTTGATGACTTCAGGAGCAACATAGGCAGGGGTGCCACAAGGTGTATGGAGTAGGCCATCCTGCCGCTTGGACTCCGCGAGCGCACTTAACCCAAAATCAGATATCTTTAGGTCCCCATTTTCATCCAACAGAATGTTCTCCGGCTTTATATCTCTGTGGTATACGCCTCTACTGTGACAATAATCTACTGCATTGATTAGCTGCCTAAAATACTTGTGAGCAACATCTTCCTTGAGTTTTCCCTTGGACACCTTGTCGAAGAGTTCACCACCTTTAGCAATTTCAATAACAAAGTAAATCTTAGTCTTGGTGGCCATAACCTCGAAAAGCTGTATAATATTGGGATGCCTAGCCCTTCTCATAACAGATATCTCGCGCGTGATTTGTTCGGCACGCCCAGTTTTCATAACCTTATCTTTGTCAATCATCTTAATAGCCACACTCTGGTTAGTTATCGCACTCCGTGCATAGTAAACCTTCCCAAAGGTACCCTGCCCTAGTAATCTTCCTAACTCATATCTTTCCAACAGAACAATTGATTTACTCTCCATACGAAACTCCCAAAAACAAAACAAATTTCTATCCTAATTCCCTAAAAGCCACCTAAATTCTATATCATTTACAATTCTAGAGTATATGTATGACACTATAAGTATATAACCAACTATATCTATAACCGAATGGTATTTCAACCGTCTTCACAGAGATCGCGTATTAACAGAAGCGGCACTCTCAAAAAACTAGTGTGCCAATTGTGCATCAAGGTATTATAGCTAATGAATGTGCTATAAATTTGTATTCCACTATTTTCAAGCATCAATTGCAGATGAAATTGCAAAGGTATCACCTTATGGAAATCGAATACAGAGCTTCGATCGAGAAGGCTCATCTTTCGGCATTCCAAGTTGCATGAATCTCAGTTGTCCAAACTATAAGTTGCTGAACTTCATCGGTGCTATTAGAGAGAGAATCTGAAGAAGAACAAATAAAGAAATATCCACTTCAATAATTGTTAAGATTTCTTCTCTATGAACAATTGAACATAGATTCCAAGACACAAAAGGAATGGCCATGAATCATGATTAACCAATTTGAAAACACATAATTTTAACTTAAAATACGGAAAGAATTGAAAGAACTCGGAGATTAAAATAAATATAAAGCGGTGGAAAATAAGAATAATAATGGAATAAGCTTGACCTTTGTGGATCAGGTGGGAGAGAAGTTGGTAATACGTTGAAGAATGTAAGATTTGAAGTGGCAGAGGAGAAAGTGTAAGAGACAGAGAAAAAGTGAAATATAAGCGATGCTTTGTTTTGATTTGATTCCGGAATAGAGAACCAAAGTGAATTTCATTCGGTGATTAATTAATTAATTATTAGTGTTTGTATTATTTTTTTTATGAGTATTTTTTATTTGGCAGCTCAATGATTAATTCATCGTAAACTTAAATTTTATTTAAGAATTTGTCGTTGGCTAATAAAATATTACATGCTAAAAACAAAATTTAAACTTGTAATACTTGTTTAAAAAATTAATAAATTAATTGCTGAACCAATCAAAATTAGTTAGTATTTGTATTATTATAGTATATTTTTTGATATTATTTATATCATTTTTTGGGATCAACACAACACCGCCTTACTCATACACATTTTATATTCTCTTTTTCTTTTTGTTTACTCATATTATTTTTTAGTCTGATAAGATAAGAATTAATCCGTCGTAAATTTAAACTTTATTTAAGAATCTGTAAATTTAAACTTTATTTAAGAATCTGATCAATGAATTGCAGTATATACAAAACAAAATTTAAATATCTAACATTTATTCAAACAGACAAATAAATTAACTATTTCACTATCTAAATTGATTGTATGCTCACTTTTTCACCAAGGGAGATTCAAACCCATGTGGCCATTTTACCAGGCAAATGTGTTTGTATTATTGTACCATTGAAGTTGGGGAAAATGTCGAGAAAGTGCATGTGGGCCAGGCCCAAAGACGTGTGACCCAATTTGTGGTTTTAAGGGGCAGAGTTTCTGCCATCAGACAAAAAAGCCACTTGAATCTGTTCGTACTTATTAATTGGCATTTGGGCAAGTTATCTGACAAAAACGAATTTAAAGACAAATATAATTTAATACCAAATAAAAAGACATAATTTTTTTCTTTTTATTTTTATTTTGGGATCCTGACTTCTTTATATACTCTCTTCTGATATGTTGATGAAAATATATTAGCTTCTATCTATTTTTATCGTGGACATATAGATTTATTTAAAATAGATAAAACTCATCCTTAAATATGATAGAGTGTGAGAAAAGATTCAAAATTACATCATTTTTAGAGTAGGTCATAATTAAGAATCTAGAGCATAATTTATTTTGGATAAAGATCTCTGTTTATGACAAAAATGGTTAAATATCTAATTTTATTTTACTCAAAATAAAAATAGATAATGAGAGAACAAATACACTAATTCACTAAAGTTATAGTAATAGCTTATATATATACACAAGATAGATATATATAATTGTCTTATATTAAAATTCACTCAAAACAGAATATAGCACCTGATTCGTCACTTTATAGCTCGATCTTTATTATGCATTATGAATCATAATTCGATTTTATTTGTCTTCATTCTAAGTTTATAACGGACGATCTTAATAACCGTTATTTTGACTTAATGACCAACAGTCATAATATCAATTCTATTCATCAATTCTCAACACACACACATGATAAGTTCTATTTCATGTCTTACATTCTATAATCATAGAATTCTTATATCTCTTAAATACTTACTAACTTGAGCATCGAAGTGTCTTTTGCAAGTACCCACCCTCTGTGTTCTTCTTGCCGAAGTATACATCCTTTGGAGACGAAAAGACAAATTCAATTTCTTCTAAGGTGAGATATACCTCGAAAGTTCATCCACACAAAAATAATTGGCGCCGTCTATGGGGACGAGTAAAATAATTCTTATTCCCCTCATATTCATAAAACTGGGCTTATATTCAAAATTTTGAGCCAATTTTAACAATCCTGTTTAAGATTTTATTTAATATCTCTTATCAAATTATAATATATCGTAACTTTTTTATAAAGTATGTACTTTATACATTCGAATTGCTTCACTTTTACGTATCATAATATTTCACATCTCATAATCGATTAATGAACCAATCCGAAAACAAACTCAACTTTCAATCAATCTAAGAACAAACTCGATTTTCAATCAATGCGAGCACAAACTTGCTTATCAATTTTGCTAATTTTTTAAAAATTCTCTATTTACACAAGTAAAATTATATATTTTATTTAACATACTTTTACATTTATATTTTGTGTAACTAATATTTACTAATTTATTAGTTATTCAAACTTCAATATATATTCTATACTTTATGCTATTAAATTTTATGTTACTATTTGTTTAATGAAGAAAGTTAAGCAAAAAATAGTTACAAACATGCAAATTTGTTATTTTTGCACAAGGAATATACTTCATAGTTAAACAAAATTTATTATATCATTAAATGATTACTTATTTTATTGCTTTATTAACAAATTAATGTAGATTCTACGAAATAAAGTTCAAATATTAACAAATAAAATTAAATAATTCACATTTGACATGTATGACATTCATATATGTTGTCTTTTTTTCTACAATTATCAACTTTCAAGATATATTTTTCTACTTTGAACTCTTTCACTTTTACAATATATATTATTCAATATATGTTGTGACTTTGTACATATTCATTTTCACAATTTATCTTATTCATGTCATATGACATTCACTATAAATTGTAAATATTCAATAACTAATTGCTTTGAGCGAGAAATTCATCAATAAGCTGTTGTGGGCCGAAAAAGTTTCTAAGACAATTAACCATTATATCATCGAATCATACAATCGATTTCGTTAATGGATATCTATTTGTGAATTTTTCAGTTTACATACAATCAAATGCTAAAATTGTTCTTGAGCGAAAAAGTATCCCCACACAGCTATCTTGATTGAATAACTCTTATCACTCAATTATTTTTCGAATAAGTGCCAACATAATAACCCGACTAAGCTTGGGGGCTCACTATATTTTTTAACCGAGTTATGACTCATTTTATTTTTCTAAATTTGTAAGGACGATCTTAATAACCATTATTCTGACTTAATAACTAACGGTCATAATATCAAACCTATTCATCAATTATATGCCTATAAAAGGCACCAATTTCTATATCTAACACACACACATGATAAGTTCTATTTCATGTCTTAAGTTCTATTTCATAGAATTCTTATACCTCTTGAACACTTACTGACTTGAGCGTCGGAGTGTCTTCTGCAGGTATCCACCCTTCGTGTTCTTCTTGCCGAAGTATATATCCTTTGGATCGGAGACAAAGAGACAAGTTTAATTTCCTCTAAGGTGAGATATACCTCGAAAGTTCATCCACACAAAAACACCACCAAATAAAACCAAATTAACTGCTTCTCTATTATTTCTCTAATTCTGTTATGAATAAAGATTCAGAATCTTTATCTTTTCTCTCCTTTATACTAGATACATTGAATTAAAAGTATATCATTCATAAGTTAGCTTCTATGGCCCAAAATTTGATAAGTCATTGTCATTTAGTACCTATATATAATTTCACGAGTATTCATGCTTGTAAATCTTGTGACTCTTAAGTACTTTTAAGTATTGATACTTAAATATTATTTTGATTATTACTAGTAAAAGTTGAGAGAATGTGGCCGTTAATTTTAAGGTCTTCATAGAGCTACAGCTTGTCACATGTCACCTGTGACACTTCAGTACTACCAATAAGCAATGTGTACCCCTAAATGTCAGGATAATTGAAAGCACAATGAGTATTTATATGAAAACTTACTTAAGCAAAATAAATTATTTTCATTGAAAGTCATGATTTTTCTAATGAAAAGCTAGTTTCCATGGTGTAAAAAGTACTGATTGAAAAGAAAATAAAAGAAAAGAGTAGCATTCTTCTTCTTTATCATGTGATAGAAAAATACACAGATTGTAATAGTTCATCAGAAAATTATTGCATAGATTGTAATGACTGATTCTAAAATTATTGTAACATTTTTTTTTTATTATGTGTGTGTGTGTCTTGTCCAATGAGATTAGTCATAAAAAATCTGTCATAAAGTTGCAAGTGTAAGGAGTAGTGTATAAAATTAGTCCCACATTGAAGAAAGCAATGAAGAGTGAGAAATTTATAAGATGAGAGACCCATTAACTTAGAACTTTGAGGTTTTGAGTTGGATGTGGTGTATTTTCATCTTATGTTGTTCCTCTCAAAAGTCTCCCCAGTTGGATTTTGGTGGTATCAGAGCCGATGGTTAAACGGTTTGATAGTTTTAAGTGGTACTACTCACTAAAGTTACAACAATGGTTTATATATATACACAAGACAAAGATATAAGATATGTATAACTGCCTTATACTAAGACTCACTCAAAACAGAATATACCACCAAATAAAACCAAACTAACTACTTCTCTACTATTTCTCTAATTCTGTTATGAATAAAGATTTAGAATCTTTATCTTTTCTCTCCTTTATAATAGATACCTTGAATTAAGAGTATATCATTCATGAGTTGGCTTCTATGGCCCAAAATTTGATAAGTGAATATTCTGCCTTCTATTTTTCTCTTCTTTGTCTTTTCTTTCTTTCTTTGGTGTTTTGCTCTCTCTCGTTTAACATTCATAGTTCCAGAAATTTCTTTATGGTATTAGAGCATGAATTTTGAACGAGAAAAAGCAGAACACCAAAGAAAGAAAAAAAGATAGAAAAGAGAAAAATAGAAGGCGAAAGCTAAAATTAAAAGAATAGAGAGAACGAATACACTAACTCACTATAGTTACAACAATGCTTTATATATATACACAAGACGAAGATACATATAACTGCCTTATACTAAGACTCACTCAAAACAGAATATACCACCAAATAAAACCAAACTATGTACTTCTCTATTATTTCTCTAATTCTATTATGAATAAAGATTTTAAATCTTTATCTTTTCTCTTCTTTACATTAGATACATTGAATTAAGAGTATATCATTTATAAGTTGGATTCTATGGTCCAAAATTTAATAAGTAATATTTTCATTTAGTACCTATATATAATTTCACGAGTATTCATGTTTGTAAATTTTGTGACTCTTATGTACTTCTAAGTATTGATACTTAAATATTATTTTGATTATTACTAGGTAAAAGTCGAGAGAATGTGGCCGTCGATCTTCATAGAGCTACAGCTTCTCACATGTCACCTGTGACATCTCTGGACTATCGATTAGTAATGTGTGCTCCTGAATATCAGGATAATTGAAAGGACAATGAGTATTTATATGATAGCTTATTTAAGTAAAACAAATTATTGGCATTGAAAGTCATGATTTTTCTAATGAAAAGCTAGTGTCCATGGTATAAAAAGAACTGATTGAAAAAAAATAAAAGAAAAGAGTAGCATTCTTCTTCTTCATTACGTGATAGAAAAAAATATAGATTATAATAGTTCATCTTAAAATTATTGTACAATTGTAATGACTCATTCTAAAATTATTGCAACATTTTTTTTCTTTATTATGTGTGCGTGTATCTTGTCTAATGAGATTAGTCATAAAAAACCTGCTCATACTGTTACAAGTGTGAGGAGTAGTGTATAAGATTAGTCCCACATTAAAGAAAGCAAGGAAGAGTGAGGAGTTTATAAGATGAGAGACCCATTAACTTAGAACTTTGAGGTTTGGAGTTGGATGTGGTGTCTTTTCATTTTATGTTGCTCCTCTCAAAAGTTTCCCCAATTGAATCTTGATGGCATTAGAGGTATCAAAGCCGATGGTTAATCGGTTTGGTGATTTTAAATGGTATCAGAGAGACCCATTAATTTACTACTTTGAGATTTTGAGTTGGATTTTGGTGGTTTTAAGTTTTGTTCTATCTATTCTTTCAATTTTAGCTTCTGCCTTCCATTTTTCTCTTCTCTCTCTTTTCTTTCTTTTTTTGGTGTTTTGCTCTCTCTTGTTAAAAATTTACGGTTCCAAAAAATTCTTTATGGTATCAAAGCATAAATTTTGAACGAGAGAGAGCAGAACACCAAAGAAAGAAAGAAAATATAGAAAAGAGAAAAATAGAAGACAGAAGCTAAAATTGAAAGAATAGAGAGAACAAATAAAACTAAACTAACTACTTCTCTACTATTTCTCTAATTTTGTTATGAATAAAGATTTAGAATCTTTATCTTTTCTCTTCTTTACACTAGATACATTAAATTAAGTGTATATCATTCATAAGTTGGCTTCTATGGCCCAAAATTTGATAAGTGAATATTGTGATTTAGTACCTATATATAATTTCATGAGTATTCATGCTTGTAAATCTTGTGACTCTTAAGTATTACTAAGCATTGATACATAAATATTATTTTGATTATTACTAGGTGAAAGTTGAGAGAATGTGGCTATTGATTTTAAAGTCTTCATAGAGCTATAACTTCTCACATGTCAGCTATGACACCTTTGAACTACTGATAAGCAATGTGTATCCCTGAATGTCAGAATAATTGAAAGGACAATGAGTATTTATATGATAGTTTACTTAAGCAAAACAAATTGTAAACATTGAAAGTCATGATTTTTCTAATAAAAAGCCAGTGTCTATAGTGTAAAAATTATAAAAAAAAAACTAAAAGAAAAGAGTAGCATTCTTCCTCTTCATTATGTGATAGAAAAAAAAACACAGATTGTAATAGTTCATCTTAAAATTATTGTACAGATTGTAATAACTCATTCTAAAATTATTGCAACATTCTTTTTCTTTATTATGTGTGCATGTGTCTTGTCTAATTAGATTAGTCATAAAGAACCTGCTCATAATGTTGCAAGTGTGAGGAGTAGTGTATAAAATTAGTCCCACATTGAAGAAAGTAAGAAAGAGTAAGAAGTTTATAAGATGAGAGACCCATTTATTTACAACTTTGAGGTTTTGAGTTGGATGTGGTGTCTTTTCATCTTATGTTGTTCTTCTCGAAAGTCTCTCCGGTGAGATTTTTAGTTGGATTTTGGTGGTATCTGAGATATCAAAAAGACCTGTTAACTTACTACCTTGAGATAGTCCTTGCTACAAATCTCATGGGCTAATTGCTGGACACATTTGATTCCTTTCCCATATTGTATATTCTTTATCTTTCTAAAAACAATCTCACAAAGTGTTGCCCGAGTCTTTTTCAAAATTAACCAGGTTAAATAGATTGAATCTCAACAATAATAAGTTGTCGAGTACAATTCAAGTTATTTCATCCATGCCACAATTGTTTGAAGTGAGCATTGAGGGGAACTCCGTCGAAAGTTCTATTCCAAACCTATCCAATTGCAAAAACTTGAAATATATATCCCTTGCAAATAATAGGTTAACAGGTGTAGTTTTACCTTTTTTGGAATTGTTCAATGAAATCTATCAAGTTTCATTGGAAAACAACTGGTTGTGTAGGGTCCTCTTCCTTATTTTAATAAGGTTCGACCTCTAAAGATAAATCTTACTACTAATGCATTCTGTTTAGACCATCATAGACCTTGTGATCACAGAGTCACTACTTTACTTCAAGTTGTTCAGGCATTTCAATATCCATTTCTCTTGGTGCAATCATGGCAAGGAAACAATCTTTGTCAAGCTTGAAATTTCATCACTTGTGATGACAAGAGCAACATCAAAACCATGAGTTTAATTTTGGTGGTATTAGGGCTATCTGAAAGACCTATTAACTTACTACCTTGAGATTTTTTGTGGTTTTAAGTTGTATTAGTGGTATCAAAGAGAATGGTTAATCGGTTTGCTGGTTTTAAGTGGTATCACAGAGACACATTAACTTACTACCTTGAGGTTTTGAGTTGGATGTGGTGTCTTCTCATCTTATGTTCTCCCCGGTGGTCGAGAGCTCCCCATGGAGACCTAACAAGTGGCATCAGAGCCGATGGTTAATCGGTTTGGTGGTTTTAAGTGGTTTTTAGTGATATCAGAGAGTTTCTTACTACCTTAAGGTTTTGAGTTGCATGTGGTGTCTTCTTATCTTATGTTCTCTCACTTGGATCCTCCCTGAAATCTCTCCAGAGGTCTAGAGCTCCCCATGGCGGTCTCCCTCGTCAATCTCTACTTCCTCGATCTTGGAAACAACTCTCTCAGTTGTTCTTTGCCATTTTCTTGGCCTCTCCTATCTCCAAAAACTGATCTTGTCTCAGAACAACTTTACCTCCATCCCTCACAGTAGCTTCTAAGGTTTAAAAAATTTGAAACTCCTTGACTTGAGTCATAGTGCCAATCTCTCACCCTGAAAATTTCTTACCGACTTGAATAGCAACTCACGCCTTACAGTCCAGTCCTCGAACTCAGGGCTACAAACCCCATGGGCTCATTGCCGGACACATTTGATTTCTTTTCCGTATTGTATATTCTTTATCTTTCTAAAAACAATCTCACAGAGTGTTGCTCGAGTCTTTTTTAAAACTAACCAGGTTATATAGATTGAATCTCAACAATAATAAGTTGTCAAGTATAATTCAAATTCTTTCATCCATGCCACAATTGTTTGAATTGAGCCTTGAGGGGAACTCCTTTGAGAGTTCTATTCTAGACCTATTCAATTGCAAACACTTGAAATATGTATCTCTTGTAAATAATAGGTTAACAGGTGTAGTTTTACCTTTTCTGGGACTGCTCAATGAAATCTATCAAGTTTCATTAGAAAACAACTGGTTGTGTAGGGTCCTCTTCCTTAATTTAATGAGGTTTGGAGTCCAAAGATAAATCTTACTACTAATGCATTCTGTTTAGACCATCCTAGGTCTTGTGATCACAAAGCCACTACTTTACTTCAAGTTTCTCAGGCATTTCATTATCCATTTCTGTTGGCGCAATCGTGGCGAGGAAACAATCTTTGTCAAGCTTGAAATTTCATCACTTGTGATGACAAGGGCAACATCAAAACTGTGAATTTGACAAACATGATTTTGACGGGGACAATATCTCCTTCATTCAAGAATTTAACGGATCTGTATGAATTGTATCTTGGTAGGAATAAATTGAACGGATTCATATCAGAGAGCTTGGCAAGCTTAAGAAAACTCAAAAAATCTTCCACCATTCTCAACAAAAATCATCGTCATTACCACAGATAATGCTTTTCTCCAGCCGTCTCTCTCATCCAAAATCTCAATCTCTTCTACTTTTATTCTAGGTATACTCATTATTATCTCTATATTGAGCAATGTTAAATTACCAAAAATAAAAAATAAAACAAAATTAAGACTATGTTAAACTTATAAATTTATACCAACAAGAGATTACATTCAAAAAAGCGATGTGTGTGGATGATGAGCTTATAACAACTTAATGTAACATTAAAATAAATTACACAACCATTATTCTAAAGCAAGTATTGATCACTTTATTATATATATATATATATATATATATATATATATATATATATATATATATATATAAAGAAATATTAATGAATAAAGAGTTAAAAACATAATTAACTTCTATAGGCTAATGAACATACATGTTCATCTCTCTACGCTCATGTGTAAAATATTGAAGAATGTTAAAGGTGTATGAGGGTAAGAAAAAGAAGGATTGAAGTTGATGATGACCGAAAGAAGAAATAAAAACTGAATATAGAATTTTATAGAATGATTGTGATATTCTGATTATAAGTGTTGGTGTTAGTTTGGATTGGTTTTTTTAAGTAAAAAAAGTACTTTTCTTAAAAAATAAAGTACTTTTATTCAATTTAAAATTTATTTGGATACGTTTTTTTAAAAAAAATATTTTTATTAAAAATAATAAATTATTTATTTTTTCTAAAAGCTAACAATATCTTGTTTTAAAAAAAAACAAAAGCAAAAGATGCTTTTTAATATTTGAAAACACTTTTTAAAAAGTCTATTCAAATATAAAATAATTTTTGTTTGATAAAAAAAATCCTTTTTAAAAAATAAAAAATAATTTTTTTTAAAAGTCAATTCAAACTGACCGTTACTCTTATACACTCATACATTAATATATACAATAGCTAGGATTTCTAACTTTCTAACTAACTAAAATAATTTAATTTTTATATATAAAAAATTATTTAATGAAAAAATTTAAAACTTAATATTAAATCTGAATAAAATTGTAAGGACATTATATATTTTAATATTTGAAAGAATTTATCACCTAATACATATGTTTAACAAATTAAATACTATAGTACAAAAATAAGGCATATATGCAAATATGAATATAATTTTTAATATTATTATTACCACTAAATAATATTTAAAAATATATATTGTTAAAAAAATGTGATATATAAATGACAAAAATCAAGGATTAAACACTTCATAAGAAGAATAAAAAATGATGTGATGATATAAAAATTATAAAATGATAATTTTACCAAAATATTTATATGATAATATTAAATGTTATCTAATATGCCAAGAAATTATTGTGTTATTACTTGATTTTTTTATACATTATAATAAATTAATAGATAGATAAATAAATAAATAAATAGATTTTTATAAAATAAAATTTATTCTCTAAATAGGATATGCAATATTAGAATTTAGACTATTAATATGAATTAACGTTTTTATACTACATTTTTATTTAGAATTAGATTTTTTTTTTATCAAAGATAGGAGATTCGAACCCACAACCTCTTAATTGAGTATGGGGAGACTATGCCATTTGAGCTATAACCCATTGACTTAGATAGTTTAGTATGTGAGATTAATGTTAGATTGATTATATAAATACTATTCTCTATGATAGTATAAATATAATTTTAAAATAAATATTTTGTTATGTTGTTACAATGGATGACATATTAATTTTTTATGAAACTTGAGATCTTATATGTGATTTATCCACTATAACATTACTTTGGACTCTCCTTTAATATAGTTTAATAGACATATACCGACTAATTTTTAGTATGCATTTAATATTTTAGGATGCATATAATGGTAGAAGAGAAGTAATGCTAGTGACATATAGTCACTTTTTGATATATGTGTGTGAGAGAGAGAGAGAAAAAGAGTTAGTTTTCAGTTATGGCATTTTTTTAAATTTAAATTTCTATTTTGTAATTATTTCTCACTTCAATGTATATATGCGGGTATATCAATGGCTGGTATTGGCATTATTGTAATAATCTTTATTGTGATTGTTTTATTATCACAAGAGACATTTATTACAAAAAAAACTTCTATTGATTAGCAGGTTAATGAGCTGATAAAAAGTTATGGTACTACATCAATAAAATATACTTAAGTAGAAGTAAAACAGATGACAAACTCATTTCATAAAAACATTCTACTTGCTTTTATAAAGACTCGGAATTAAAACCATAGTTATCAGAATCGGACCGGACCGATCAGTTTGACCAAAAAACCAATGAATCGGTAGTCTAGCCGGTCCGATTGGTAGATTGGACCGAATAAGCATTCGAACCGGTCAACGATGGTCAAATCCATTAAAAACCGGCCAGTTCACGCGTCAGATCGAACTAAACCTGCCGCAGGTCCACGGTACGCCGAACCATCGTAGGAGTGCCCACTTGTG
Source organism: Arachis ipaensis (assembly GCF_059453495.1). Lineage (NCBI taxonomy): Eukaryota > Viridiplantae > Streptophyta > Magnoliopsida > Fabales > Fabaceae > Arachis > Arachis ipaensis. Next base: position 3,178,186 of record NC_142436.1, read on the forward strand.
CCCAAAATTGTTGAATGCAGGTTTCGAACGCAGAGCTGCGCCAAAACCCAATCTTTCCCTTGCCACTGTGGCAAACTTGATTCTTACTTATGAATATGACAAACATTATATATATAACAAAACGTAATGATTTTTTATTTTTTATTTATTTTTTAACGTATGAATTTACATGGATACCAAACAAGTAACAACACATAGTATACAAATATATTGATATATTAATATTGATTGTGTTATCTTTTATTTTTTATTTATTAAAATTGAAAAAATATTTTGTATTAATAACAAATTTATTATCTTTTTTTGTATTATAAATTATATCTAAGAATTGATATTTAATTGTTATTAATATATTTTTGAAAATATGTATTTAATTTTTAATTCTAATTTTATTTTTATAATTTTATATTTTTATTTAATTATGAACGGGTCAACCGGGTAAATCAGTGATTCACCGGTTGAACCAGTAACTCAGTGACCCAGTCGTATGACCGGGTCAATTACCGGTTCGGTTCTGATAACTATGATTAAAACATTCTTTGTAAAACAAGTACACACCAAGCAGTGATGCCTTAAAGAAATCTGGAAGGAAAATATTCTCTTGATGTGAATTCTGAATTTTAATGTATACTCACAGGTCCTTTATTAATACAGAAAAATATATTTCAGTCTTGCTAAAATACAATTGAGACTAGTAAATAAATGCGGAAACAATAACTAAATGTGAAAAATTACTACCACAAATGATTCCTTCTATGGCTAGCTAGAACAAATAGCTGGGGCAACCACAAGCGATCTTTTTTTTTTCTTTGCAAAATGAATTGTGATTAATTTTTTACAGGTCACAGTACAACCAATGAATGCTACCACTTTGATTAGTCCTAATATCAGTGACCTCATTTTAAGATTCAGAACCAAAGCAGCAACCAACTATTGTCAACTTAGCTTGAGAGAAGATAAGAAAAATTCCTGCTGCTCCCTTTTTTCTGATGACAAAGTGTCCTCTTTTTCTTTTTTGTGTTCTGATCCCATGAATATATCCCAAGTTTCCACAAATATCAAGTTTAATTCACTGTAAACGAAAACAATTCAACATTGTTAGTGATCATGTTACTCCATATATACCAGCATGTTTGGCTGTGGGGCAAAAATGGTGGGGTGGAAATTCTCATGGACACACTCCATGTTTAATTTTCCACCATATTTTTAGCCCGCCATGAAAATTTTCACCGAATTTTTATCGCTAACTAAACATACACGTTGAATCCTTAGGAAGACACAAAAGTCAACGAGTCCTATACGGATAAACCACAAAAAAAATGCATGTCAATCTCTTTGTATATCACCTCATTGTTAAAATGATGTTGACAAATACCTTAATTGATAATGATGTTGTGGACTATGACACTTTTGAAGCTACTGATATATAAACTATAGAATTTTAAACTAGAACAGGTGAAGTTTGAAGGAATACTGACCAGTATTTTTCATGTTAAACCCCATATAGAGGTAGAAAGGTTTTGACGAAGGAGTATGCGAGCGCACCAGTAAACACATAACTGTCCACTCTGTCTAGTACTCCACCTGTGCAGAAATGTGGTTAATAAAATGAATTAACCCTTCAAGTACTTTCAAATGGAAAAGAATGGAAGGTTCGATTTGAATGAGTTGTTCATCGTTACAAAATTATCAACCAAATGATCTGTCATTACTTATTAATAATTCAGGGATGGCCAAAACAACAGTATTATTTATATATTATCTAATTTTTGGAGGTCAATATCCATATTTAAATGGAAGTTTTTCGTCCTAATTTATATCATGACAATGATTGATTTTCTTTTGGATGAGGCTTGTAATTTTCTAAAGGGCTAAGCAGGATGATTTATCCAAGTCTTCATTTCTTCCATTTTAATCTTTTCAAACGTTGCTAAGATTTAATCTTAATATCCAGAGATAAATAAATAAAGCATCCAAGAGATTAATAAAACAAAAAGTCATTACCATGACCAGGTATTAAGGAGCCTGAGTCTTTCACACCCGCATCGCGTTTAATCATTGATTCAGTGAGATCACCAAAAACAGATCCAAAGAAATTCAGTACACCAAGAGCTATTGAACTGACAGAACCCATGTACATACCACAAGTTAGCAACAGTATTCATAAGCGCATGTAATATATAAAAAGAATCATGGCATATGTACGAAGTTCATCTTAAACTAGAAAAAAGATTATTTGCTAACCAGTACAAAAAATACATAATTTGCAAACCCACAATGGTTAATAATAACAATATGAGTCAAGAATATGGCAAAGCCACTAATGTCTATCACGGCATTGTGACTTCAAGAAAGTCCAAGAACATTAGGAAGCTATTCTTTTAGTAGCAAAGATTTTTTTCCGTAAGGCACACATTAGCCGACCCCACCTAGTGAGATAAGGCTTTGTTGTTGTTGTTGTTGTAAGAAGGCACACATTGTGTAAGTTGGATTGTATGAGATTTCTACAAGTCCTCATAAAGAACAGCAATTAATAGTTTCACCAAGTAATGCAATTCATAAACACCATGCAAAGTTTTGTCTCCAAATTTTGTGAATCGAATAATTATAATAAGCACAAAACAAGATTGACATAAGTAGCAACTGACATTAATTAGGATGTATAGCATACCTTGGTAATGACATTGGCCAACTGAAAATTTTTGAAAGCACAACAGAAGTAACTATACACCCACAAAAGCCTATTATTGTACCCTCCCATGTCTTCTTAGGACTTATATTGGTAAGTGGTGTTCTACCAAATACCTGCATCAAGATACAAGAACAATTTCATAATCCAAGGCTGGATTGAATTTGTAATTCTAGGCAGATATAAAGTAAGATACACTGTCTGAATGTTGAATGAACAAAACATAAATTACAATAAACTTCATTTATAAAAAAAATCACAATAAACAATTAGCTCCTAGCTTGAGTCAAAATATAATGACAGTCAGAACAGAATACTTTTCTTTTTTTCTTTTCTGAAAATTTTAATTGAAGAACAGAATACTTTTGTAAATGCAAGAATTGGCCCCCTCAAGTCTGGATTTTGCCTGGCATCAACCCACTAAAGCCCCTTAGAAAGGATATATTGCTAATCTTTCACAATTCAATATAAAAAAAATGTCCGCTTCTCTGAAGAATGGGGAGCTTACCCAGGGATATAAGGTTCCAACAATCCTCAACATACTCTAACAAATTTGACAAAGACTGTCTATGCAAAGACACATTATAAGTTGATTTCTCACCAATAAATTGTTAAATACTATCATTTCAAAACAACGATCAGTTAACAGGGCTTACAAGTTATAGCAAACATAGTAAACTAAGTTTGGTATAATCTATAGCATACTATTAATTATTGCCTTCCAACAGAATAATATAAATTTGCTAGAGGTGTGAGACTGACCGTATGAGATATGGCCAGTATATCATAACTACAATGTTGGAAATCAAGCAGGATCATAAAAATAAGAGAAAGGGTTTGCAAGTAACAATATAAATATCACTGTTTAACAAGTAACAAGTGACAAATGCAACAGAAAACAAATAAGTTGCAGCAAGAAGCAGATATACCTTGCCACCAAGAAATGCGAATGTATCAGCTGCAATTATGCTGCTAATGGAAATCAAAGTTGCCACAAGACCAACTGTCCAATGAGCTTGACCACCAAGAAGCACAGGCCATGTTGCTCCTATTCCTGCAAAACAACAATCTGATAAGGACAAACAAGTCCTAAACCACAGAAAAAAAGGAGAGTACAAAAATGATGCTCAATGGAATATGCCAAAGCTGGCTTTTATTAATAAATTCTACCTAAAGGATCAGACCCTTTGGGATGTGCTTTAAGATAACAGAATAACTTATATTGATAGGTGATCATGGATATAAACTTCCTAAATGACATCAAACAAGGCCCTCAATTGTTGAAAATCAGAGCTGCTCTCACAGCATGTCAAATTTGAGCAATCTCACATCATGCCAATACAAGCAAACTAGCAAGGGTATATTTATAAACCAACAGATTTGTAGAGAGTAGAGACATGCAGGTACTTTAAAGGACAAAAGACCAGCCATTCTTGTCTTCCACAATAAATTTCTATTTTATGCCATTAAGTTTCTTCCAGCAAGGGCAATGACACATTCCCAATAAATTATTTAAATTCTCACTTAAACTAGCATATAAAATTATTGCATTTGGATCCATAAGCATATTAGTTAGTTAAAAGATGAAACATGAAGAGCACAGTTATACACAACATTCCTCATGCTTAATAGACCTTGAATATATGGTTTACCCACCATCAATTGCAGATACTAATACTATATCTTAAGACCAGCTTAATAAAAAAAATAAGCCAAATGAAATTACAGAGAAACAAAATCTTTCCTGTCTCAGTGTCCAGATTATAAATAATCCAACATACAGACATCAATAATTTAAGCAAATACAATTTATATTAGTTGGTGTTTTTTTTGTTGGTTTTTTTTTTTTTTGGGGGGGGGGGGGGATTCAAACCTGATGGCAAAAAAGACATCAAACAATATTATGCCTTTTGTAATGATCAGTATATTGTTTAAAATATGGAAATTGAACATAACACGAGCAAGTATACTTTAGTAATTTTCTTTTATTAATAAACAATTTAAAAAAAAAAAAAAGAAACATCTGAACTACATCAGGATCACAGCAAACAGAACTAAAATGGAATGGGAACTAAGAAAGTTTACATACTCGTATTCAAGGCTGGAGCTGCTAAACCACATCGAAGCTTAACCCAAAAGCACGGAAGATAGCCACAATAAAATAATCCAAATATGGCACTACTTAGCTGGGCAAAGCGTGGACTTCCTCTTTGTAAGAGTAATGCCATGGCCAAAACAAATGCAGCAGAAGTTACAGAGACATCAATATGACCACGATACCTGGCCGTGTATCAGAAATGCTAATAATCAGCAAGCAACATCCATCAAGTCTTAGTACATATAAACGGAGAGTAGATTTGTGACTATGGGTAAAATACAGATCATCCCGGAAATTTGGATCATCCATCGGTAAATAGAGTTTATCTTTTTCTACAATACACAACTGAAGTATGGAAAACATGAAACCATCGGAATTACTCCTTAACAATGAATTAGATAACATAATTTTGCAATACATTTTCCTCAAGTTGAAAAAACTGAATGGTTTAGATTTGTAGTTCAAAAACAAGGTACTATTATGACAATACTCCCTTTTTAGCCTTTCCTTTAGTGAAACAAAAATTCATGAAATTAAACAAAGATCACTAAGTTTTGATTTGTTAGGAGATTGTCAGATGTATAAACTTAAGGAAATTTAAGGCCCACTAAACAATTAACCAATCTTACATGATATACAAGGGCAATAAGGCACAAGCGACAGAGCAGACTCGTGACACATAGCGTGGAGGAGGTGTCATTCCTTCAGTAATTCCACGACTCCGAACCAATTCAAAATACTCACGTGCCCCAGCAAAAACAGCAGCAGCCATGGCAACTGCAAAAACCCACCCTCCAGCCAAAACAACACCACCTACGGTTATTCCAATGCCGAGTCCAAAAACAATTCTGTTCCTAAGCTGACTAACTTGAGGTTTCAAGAGCACGTCTTCCTACAAGGGCAAATCATGGCTTCCATTAACTCCTGAGGAACACCCACTTCAGTGACTATCAATCTGTTACACATGCATGCTCAGAAAGTAAAAATGCGAGTGCATCATCTAACATAATTTCTCATCCGTATAAATGTCCACTCCATTTTTATTCCCCCTCTCACCCCGGCAACAACAGGAAAAAAAAAAAAAAAAACTAATTTACTAAATAACAATTTGCATGAACATTTGAACTCAAATGATTCTTTAACTTACCCTTAAACATAGATGATGATCTTAACTAATCACAGTCAACACTAAGAAACACTCCTCAATTTCTTCAAGACAGCTTGAAATACTTTAAAACAGTAATTCATTTAAAAATGAATATATAACATTATCATTCTTTTATAAAATAGTTTATCCGTATACACAAACCAAAACTAAACTCATCCAGTTACATCCAAAAGAACACAAATTAATAGCAACATATAAAGAAACCCCAATTTTCAGCTCCAAAACCATCCAATAGTCAATGAAGCTATAGAAAACGATATTACCCCTTCGGCATTGCTCTGTGGAAGGTGTTCCGGTTGGGCCTGACCAATCACGCGCGGTGGAGGCGAGGCTCCGGTTCGGCGGGTGAACCGGAGCAACGGCTTGCAATTAGAGAAGAAGAAAGATGATGGAGTAGCTTTATGGAGAATTAGGGATTGGGAAGAGCGTGGGCGGCATGGGCAAGCACGAATTGGAAGAAGAACAAAGGGTTTCTTCGGATTGTTAGGGTTATGGTGGTTGCAGAAGAGTGAAATTGTGGTGGTGGAACTGAGCGAGTTGGTGACTCGGGGGTGAGCCATGAAGAGACTGAGTTGGGAACGAGCTCGCTAACTACGATGGGGATTTTGCTTTTTTGTTTTATATTATTTTATTTTATGTGTACGGATTAATGCATTATGCCGTTTTTATCACTGCCACCAATGGCGAGTGGAACGGGGATATGGCAGTAAAACGCGCCGGGTTTTACTGTCGTTCATGTGCACACACATTATATTCACTTTTTAGTTGTTATGCTTAAATTTTCATAAATATCTATTTAATTTCTATAAATCCTACTTTTAATCTCGTATTTTTTTTATCTTAATTCTTTTTATTCTTTTATTCTATTAACATATTTGTATGATATATTTTAATCTTCCAAGTATTTTTCAATACCTCTAAATTAAGTCAAATAAAATTTTAGTTCCATTAAAAAATAGATATGTAGATAATTATTACTATATTAAAGGGTACTTGCTTATATTTACAACTTTTAGAACCATATATGTAAATATTTATACGCTAACATTATTATCTTTGTAAATATCTCTTATAATTAAATTACAAACAACAACAATAACAATAATAATAGTTAAAACAAGAAGAAAATAATTATAAGAATTAAAATTTTAAAATCTTTCTATATCTTATACAAATATCAAATTTCAAATTTTTAATATTGACGAGACAATAAATTTCTCTCGCTCAAAACTCTAAATTTAATAAATTTTAGTTTACTAGTTAATTCACATCCAAGTAATTTTAGCATTTAAGTTTATTCAAATAATTTATAGTCACACGCTTTTTTTTTTCTTCTTCTCCGCCCTTATTTCAAATTTATGTATACGTTCTTCTTCTTCTTCCCATACTTGTTTCAAATTCATGCATATGTTCTTTTTCTTCTTCTTCTTCTTTCTTGATGCTACGTCGTCTTCTTCTCCTCCTCCTTTTTTTTTTTTTATTTTTCACTTTCGTTACTGTTATCACCACCACCACTCCCTCCCCCTCTTCCTCCTCCTCATCTTCTTTCTTTTTCTTTTCTCATTTTTTGTTCATGATTCAAATTTTGTTTATGTGCTTGTTTTCGAATTGAGTTTGTGTGTCGCAATTATTAAATAATTTCGTTTCATCCTGAATTTAAATAAAGGTACACTTGGTCTGTGTTTGTTTTGAAACGAGTTTACATTCTTAATTTAATTTTTGATTCATTTCTGAGTGAATTATTTTGTTATGTGCTTATTTTGAAACGAGTTTACATTTTGAATTTAATTTTTGGTTCGTTTTTTAATATAATTTCGGTTTATTTCTGAGTAAATTATTTTATTCTGTGCTTTTTTGAAACGAGTTTACACTCTGAATTTAATTTTCGGTTTATTTTAAATATAATTTCGGTTTATTCTAAATATAATTTCGGTTCATTTCTGTTATGCACAATTCAAAACTCTTCATCCCCATCTTTTACCGTTTCTTCACCAGGAAGGGAGAGAAGGAGGAAAAAAATACAGTAACAACAACAAAAAGAATGACGATAAGAAAAAAAAGTAAAAAACACGTGAAAAAAAAAGAATGCGAAAAAGAAGGAAGAGGAGAAACGCAAAAAAAAGCGAAAAAGAAAACAAGCGTAAACGAGCCTGAAAAAAAGATGAAGCAACTGCGTAAGAATGAGAAGCATGTGCGCGTGTAATTAAGCTTTTAATAAGAGTAATTTTTGTTGATGTTAAACCTACATAAATAAATTTAAAAAAAAATACTTAAATATGTAGCAAGCTACTAATTAAAAATTGTTTGGTGTTTATTGTTTAGCAATTTTAATTAATGAGTATGGAATATTCCATGAAGATTAAACAAGCCGTAATTAAGTTGAATAATCATCTTCTTCTAGAGTCTAGACCAACTAGAGGAAGAAAAATCTAAAAAGAAGAGAAACTGAGATTTTACATTTTTTATTTAAAAAAAAAAGAAAAAGAAAAAGAAAAAGAAAAAGCAAGAGAACACTGAACACAGGTCTTAGAAATTTCCCAATAATTTCAAACACATCGTTTGCCCTAACCACCTCACTCCTCGGGCGCATCCCCACCACCGTCGCCGGCCTTCAAAATTGAGCTCCATCCGCTCCGTTCGCCGGCGGCGCTACCGTCCTCCTTTCGTCGTTTGTCTTGAGCTCAACGCCGGCGGCTACAAACACTAATTGCCAGAAACGCTGTCTTTTCGAGAAGAATCTTTTCGAGTAGAACATTCTCGAATCCTTCTTTTGTTTCAGTGTTAGATAAAGCAAAAGAAACTGAACTTGCTTGCCGGTGTATACACAGTCCTGGAGATCGCTGCATCAGATTCCATTCCACTGGTAAACCTCAACATTTTGCTTTGGAACTTTCTCGAAATTTTAATCTTTTGACCGCCGTTCATTGTGTTTTCTTTAAAAAATGATTTATTAATTTAGTTAAGGTTTGTTTCCCTGGATTCGGTTATCGTTTTGAAGAAATTAAAAAAAAGGGGGGGGGGGGGATGGAGGGGTGTAATGCTGGGATTTGTTCGTGTTGTGTGAGTTTGCAGTTATAATTATCATTTGTTTGGTGTTGTGGAAAATAATAACTTGTTTGGTGTTGAAGAAGTTGTGGTTGACTTGTTGTGACTTGAATTTGAGTTTAGCTTGTTGAGCTGGATCAGCTCCCTGTGACTATTTTAAGTTTAAGGAGTTTCGGATTAATTTTAGAGTAAACTCATTTTTCTAGTTAAGTGGAGCAAACTTAGCTGTAGTTTGGTATGAACTTCATTGTATGATCCATAATTCCATATAACCCACTTTGTGACTAGGATTGCATGTTGTATTTAATTGGTAAGTTGAGCTGGCGGTGTTTTAGATTGGCTAAGCTCGCATTTGATGTTCTAGGTAGACAAGTATGATCACTTAAAGGATTGGATTTTATAAACTGGAATTATCCTGTGAAGATGATGCATTTATCTGGTACTGATTGTAAAATACTATTGTAGTATTAGGGAACATTTATGCATTGGATAGGGAACATGATGCTTGCGTTGCAAGTCCCTTATGTCTTAGGGGTTAGATACAGAATCCCCTAAATGGAGAGTTCCCTATCTTTTCAGCCTGGCTTTTAGGCCTACACCTACCTGATCATCTGTGCTAATTGGAACGAAATCAAAGGCTGGGTTGTTTTCCTCATTGTGTTGATGCACCATGTTACACTTTTTGTAGGGTTGAGAAAGGAGCATTAGTTGCATAGCATGCCATATATTAGCCTGGCATTTAGTGTGGACTCTCTTTCTCATTGAAACATCATGATCTTAAGTTCTTAACCGTTAATGATCTAATCATACAATCCAAAGTGTTGTTCACAACCCATTTTATCAAAGGCCAAACTAAACATGCAGAGGGCTCTCTTTTGCCTTCAAAGTAAACCGGAACTTCCACTCCAAGAAAATCTTACCTTTAGCATAGCAATAGCAGGAGTCTTTCTTAGTGCAATACCAATGCTTAAAGCATGCGAGCCGCCCTAGCATCCAGATTCTAAGCCACACCCACCCACAATTCTTAAATGGATCTTAGGCCAGTAGGCTCAAAGAATAAGAGATGCATTTCTTTACAGACCTATATTTTCTAGCTCATAAATTAATTTATCCAATTTTTTTCATTTAATAAAAGAAGAATTTTATTGAGATGAAGATAGAAGTTTACCAAAAGGTAGGAGAGGATAAGGGATACTCTTTACAAGAATAAATCAAACCACAAAGGAATTACTGATGAAGCATAGCTTTCCAATCTTGAAATATTTGAAAAGGAAATTCCTGTAAAAAGATCATGTTAAGATTCAATTGCACAGTTTGCTGGATTGCGACTGAGAGACATTTAAAGTACGGAATTGTGCCTTTGAAGTAGACCGTAACTTGTGTTCTGTCCGATTGTTTAGGGGCTGTGTTTACTTGAAACAAGGAAAGATGGGTGTTAGATAGTCGGGGGCTAATGCTCAAGTTAAAGAGCTTGCACCAGGCTAATTTAGAGTTAGCATATGCATTGGCTGTGGTGGAAGTTCTAGGACAGAACATGTTATGAGAACTCTAAACTCCTTGATTTATTGATTGAATTACGGAATGTTGATACATGTACGTATACAAATACATCTGTTACATTTATATCAGTATGAAAAGGATGTCTCTTATAATGTGTAGTCTACAAGTTATGTATGCTACAAAGACCAGACCTTGGCTTTCTCCCTTTCACGTTGACAGTGAAAATTTTCTGGCACATTTTTTCATACTAAATTTGCTTTCTAGAAATAAAATGATAATTATGGAATCATTTAATTACATATTTGGAACTGTTTTTATTACATATCAATTGGATCTATTTACTTAGTTTTGTTTATTGATGCAGGTGTTATGGAGATATCATTGTTAAAGATGCTTGTTAATGGCATATCCTCGTTTCTGAATTTATCGTTTTCTGGAAACGTCAACTCGGAACCCATCTCAAAGTATTACCAAAAGGCAGAGGAGATACTTAGGCTGTTGAAGCCAATTATTGATGCAATTGCTCATTCTGAGTTAGCTTCTGATGAAGTGCTTAGTAAGATATTTGAAGAACTCGGTCATGCAGTTGATGAATTAAGGGAGCATATTGAGAACTGGCACCTGTTGTCCAGCAAAGTTTACTTTGTAAGTGTCATAATATCTCAATTCTTCGTTTGCAGATATACAAGGCATATCTATTTTAGTCATTAATTTAATGTCAAATGAGCTGATCTTCCATTATGACCGATTGTTCTTCTCATTTCTTTATGTTCGGATTCAATCCTGTTGCCTTTTGCAGTGGTTAGGGAAGGAAATTATGCTATTTCTGCTTTCTCTTCTAATCGAACACAATTATGATGACCTTCACATATATTGTCATCTCTCTCTCTCTCTCTCTCTCTCTCTCTCTCTCTCTCTCTCTCTCTCTCACACACACACACACACACACACACACTGTTCCTCTTCTCCTCCCGCACACCATTCCTTCATATTTTTAGCTGTGTAGTTTACTCAAAGCTTTGTGTTTGTTGTGCACTTATTTCTATTTTAATTTCATTTATTTTAATAGTTAGAAGTTTTGTTTTCGAGAACCATGGTTCAGGGTCCTAATAATTCATGTTATAGTTATGGTTAATGGAGATGATCTTGTGGTGGATGTGATAACTTGTTAGCTTGCTTGTTGCACTCAAACTGCAGACTTTCTTAATTTTAGAAGAAATCTTCACATTATTTCATCTTCTTTTCTTGTTTGCTTGGTGATGATCCAGCTCTTTCATCACCAACAAATTGTTTTTGAACAAAAAAAGTTCTTCTATCTGAACAAGTGTACCTCTTCCATCATATTTATCATAAACCTGATTACAACTTTCAAAAACCATGTTCACATGTTAGTATAGTTTTCCACTTGATCATAGTTGTCTGTCTTGGCTTCTTTAATGTATTTTATCATTTGATATTATCTAGTTACCAAGTCTCATTTTCTAGATAGGATGAACTGTGTTATTCTCCTAAGAAAATGTTCATTGTCATGGTTTTAGTTATTTAAAGAAACTTTGATTTTTAGCTATCTTCTTTATTTAAGTGAAATTTTGTTGGTTTCAGCTTTGACTTGTGAAATGCATCTATGAAATGATCTTGTTATACTTGGTGGGTTATTTTCTGGAAGATAATGCTATATGAACCTTTTAGAGAGAGAACACGTGTGAAGAGTCATTAGATTGCTTGTGGATTAATGTGGAAATATGACACCTCATAGATCTACAGGGAAATCTAATAGCACAAAATTGTTACATGTTTATATGGCATTACCTTCTCCCGAGATATATATATATATATATATATATATATATATATATCACTTCTTACTTAAAGGGTTACCTTTTCATTCTATACACCTTTGCAAGATATGATTAGGATATAACTGAAGAGTGTTCAAAGACCTTTGCTTGAGTTAGCTACCCGCCTGGCAGAAGTAAGACATGTAGTAGTTCTTTTGTTGTGCCTGCATCTAATGGGATGTACATGGCATGACTGTTGCAAGTTATGCATGTTGAATTCTCACTACATCTGCTATTATGATCACTAGGCTATGCAAGTTGAACCCTTGATATCTAGGATAAGGACTTTGGGGCTCAATATTTTCCAGCAGCTGAAGGTTTCTCAGCAATGTCTCCCCGATGAATTGAGTTCTGATCATCTGGAGGTAAAACATTCTATCAAACAAAAGAGTTGGTTTAAGCTTCGTCTTTTAACTGGAGTCATATTTTCATTATGTGAAAGAAACTGAGGATGTGTAATATCAATATTAAAATTGCAGCATTGTGTTCAGAAACTTAAGCATTTGGGACATGAAGAAGTATCAGCAGTCATTAAGGAAGCTATTACTGAACAACGGGAAGGTTTAGGACCCAGTTCAGAGGTCCTGGCAAAAATTGCTGATAGCCTAGGTCTAAAGTCTAATCAGGAGGTTCTGATTGAGGCTGTGGCCCTTGAAAAATTGAAGGAGAATGCTGAGCAAACTGAAAAGACTGCAGAAGCTGAATATATTGATCAAATGATCGCTGTTGTAACACGTATGCATGAGCGGCTTAGTATGCTTAAGCAAGCTGAGAGTAGCAGCCCAGTTCCAGTACCTGCTGATTTTTGTTGTCCTCTCTCTTTGGAGTTGATGACTGATCCAGTGATTGTGGCATCAGGACAAACCTATGAGCGGGCTTTCATTAGGAACTGGATTGATCTTGGACTTACTGTTTGTCCGAAGACTCGGCAGGCACTAGCTCATACCAACCTAATACCTAACTACACTGTAAAAGCACTAATTGCAACTTGGTGTGAGTCAAACAATGTGAAACTGGTTGAGCCCTCGAAGTCCACTAGTTTAAATCAAGCATCTGTCATTCAGGGGTATATGGAGTCTGGTACAACCAGGGACTCACCTGTCTTTTCTCATTCCAGGGGCAACCAGCCATCCTCACCTGAGTCGGTGCGTTCTCATTCTTTTAGTTCACCAGGTAATAACATAACTTCTGCTGGAATCCAGCGAGAGGGAACATCACCATTGCATCCCCGTTCAATTTCTGAAGGTTCCTTAAGTGGTATGGTTAATGGGCAGCATATGGATCTTGCTGGAGCAGGTTTAGATGACAGGTCTGCTAGCTCAGATGAAAGCAGTGTGGATTCAGTTGGCCAACCCTCAATGTCGCCATCTAAAAGGGAATCGTCTGGTGCCTTTATCCCTGACCAAGCCCAAGCCCATGTTAGAACTATTTCTTACTCCAGTGCACTTTCTAGTGGAAATTTCCCCCAAGAAACACCAGGTGATGATAATAGTTCTCCTCAGTTGTCAAGCAGTCCAGCATACAGTAGAGATGTTTCAGGTGAATTAAATCCCGGCCCAGATTCTGCTAGTGCTGCTACTGTTCCATCTTCACATAGAGAACCAGAGTTCCCACCTCGATCGGAGACAAGGTCCCGAACATCCTTGTGGCAGCGACCATCCCAGAGGCTTGTTCCTAGGATGGCATCCTCTCCTGCTGCTGAAACTAGAGCTGATCTTTCTGCTATTGAATCCCAGGTTCGGAAGTTGGTTGAGGGCTTGAAGAGCACCAATATTGATACTCAGAGAGAGGCAACAGTAGAAATTCGGCTTCTTGCCAAGCATAATATGGATAATCGAATTGCAATTGCAAACTGTGGAGCCATTACCATATTAGTTGAGTTACTCAGATCACCAGATACAAGGATCCAGGAAAATGCTGTTACTGCACTTCTGAACTTATCAATCAATGACAATAACAAAAGTGCAATAGCAAATGCTGGTGCAATTGAACCTCTGATTCATGTGCTGAAGACAGGGAGCCCAGAAGCCAAGGAGAATTCTGCTGCCACTCTATTCAGCTTATCAGTGATTGAGGAAAACAAAATTAGCATTGGTAGGTCGGGGGCTATTGGACCGTTGGTTGATCTATTAGGGAATGGAACCCCTAGGGGTAAGAAAGACGCAGCCACTGCTTTGTTTAATTTGTCAATATTTCATGAAAACAAGAATCGAATTGTGCAAGCTGGTGCCGTGAAGCACCTTGTGGAGTTAATGGACCCTGCTGCCGGAATGGTTGATAAGGCAGTGGCAGTCTTAGCAAATCTGGCCACAATTCAAGAAGGAAGAGTTGCTATTGGTCAGGAAGGTGGGATTCCTGTTTTGGTCGAGGTTGTCGAGTTGGGCTCTGCAAGAGGAAAAGAGAATGCAGCAGCAGCTCTTCTGCATCTATGCTTACATAGCAACAGATTCTTAAGCATGGTGCTTCAGGAAGGAGCTGTCCCACCATTAGTCGCATTATCACAGTCAGGTACTGCGAGGGCCAAAGAAAAGGTACGGTTTGTTCTTTACTGTTTCATCTCTTATTTGCCTCGTATTCTATTTCTATTTCTTCAAACACAGTGGTGATGGATTATTTTCTTTGTTTAGGCCCAGGCTCTCCTCAATCAATTTAGAAGTCAGAGACATAATGCGGGGAGGGGCTGATTTTGAATCCCCAAGCTGTTGTACCATCCAAAGGTTTTGAATTAACTTTTTATAGTACTTCTCTAATTTATGCATTATTACATGGTGCAAATAATGTGTGTAAAGGTGTTTTGCATTATTGTTTCACTTGCTTGTAAAGGGGAAAAAATGTTATTTATGGGGGGCACGATTTGATTGTTTCCTCTAACGGAAAACCTTTTTCTGTGTTGTGAAGAAAATTTATACATGTAAGTCTAGCTTTTGTTTTTAACAAAGAGAATGTCTGGCTTCTGTTGCTGGCATAGGGCGAGAGATGTCCGTGGACAAATAATTTTGTTTTATTTAGGGTTTAACTGCCCCATAATGTATGGTATCAACTATCAATATCAAAATTTTTTCATGTTGGCATATGTAAATGTGGCTCTTACTGTTGTAATAATTCAATTGTGTTGTATTGTTGAACTGTTCATATTCCTCCACTTTATCAATGAATCAGAAGATTTTATTAAAGGAAGAGTTTACCTAATATTTTTTCATCATTCATCCCCTTGTGGTTCTAGATACTGAATTTTAGCATATGAACTTTTGGAAATGACAAAACTAAATCAGTTGTCTTAATTTGGTTGTTTCATGAAATCCTGATTATTAATTCCAAGTTCTGTTGAATCACAATAAAGCAACGTCATAATATCTTACTAACTATATATAAACCAAGGGAATGAGTTTTTCTTATTGAAAATTTCATTTTACTATGGCTTGGTCTGAACATGAGTTATACAAGAATATTAGTAAGACCATCGTGTATATGTGACAGTGTATTTGGTTTAAGCAAATCATAAAATCATTGCCTTCTTTTAAACAACAGTATAATTATATTTTCACTTAAGGGTAGTGATCAATGTACTAAATATTTTATTCTATAATGATAGGCGATAACATTTTATATATTGAACTACACAAGAACCCACTAGAATGGAAATTCTTGTGTTTCTCTTTACCATAAACAAAGAGAAACACATGAAAAGATCCATTATATAATTCACACTTTTCCAAATCACTAGTGTTCACTTAATTAGACTGTTAAACAGCTTAAACTCACTAAACTACTGCTTCTCAATTTCCAGAGGCATAAAGTTCACATCAAGTAATGAATTTATGTGTCTTTATTCATAAATTTAATTCATGAACTAATTCACTCTTCTGCAATTCTTCCTTATCTCACCTTTTGACCCAGTTAAGGGCAGGATGTTCCCCATCTTAATCATTCCAGTAACAAAGTCAGAAGCAAAGGCCTTATTATTCTGACTATAGGCCTTAACAAGTGAATCAGTGGATCCACCATTGAAGAGTTCTTGATCAGAATGAAGGAGACCCTTTTTGTTGATGAGGTTCTTGTAGTAGTTGTTCTCAAAATGTGTGGGTGTTTGTAGGTCTAAGGGTGCTAAATTGTTGTCTCCTGTGCCATTTTGCCTTGGACAATTTTTCTGCCTTAACTTGGCAAATGAAGGGTCAATGTCGGTGTCATTGTATATGTGACCTCTGAAACTTGTACACCTTGCTTGCCCAATTGTGTGAGACCCTGAAAAACCACAAAATAAATGACAAAATTAATTAATAGTGATGAATCTAGAAAATTTGAATAACAGAACAATGACAATATTAAAATGTTGAAATTAGTTAATGAATGTCTTAAGAATATTATCCGAGAATAAAAATAGACATTATTTTCTGCTAGTGCATTAGGATTTATAAATACTCTTTTTTTTTTTTATTAAAACTTTTTGCTTGAAGTAGCTTTAACAAGTTCCTCAAAATGTTATACAATTATTATATTAATAAATAGTGGAGGCAAACCACATAGATATATAGTTGAAAACATTCAAAATTTAGTGGGCATATATAACCCAACATAAAAGCAATGCAAGTATATCTTTCCTTGATTAGACGAGAGTTGCTAACTCTGGTAATTTTTCCTTCTACACATGGCATAGTATAGTGGATTCAGTTTGATATATCCTTATTGGGTTATCCAAGCATACATTATTATTATTCTTTAAAGAACAATAATACATTATCAAGTTATTAAAAGTGTTTGTCCCTTTCATATAAAAACGTGTTTGATTCTATATAGTATGATTAGTTGGTATAATCACGTGGCCATTCATTATTAGTAAAATTAATGATCCACTGTATTATGCCATGTGCAAAAGCTTTAAGGTAATTAATCACATAATCTCGTCATAAAAATAATTAAAAACTAAAGCAAACATAAAATTGTGAATACAAATTTAATTGACAATAATATAAAATAATAAATGAGATATGAATGACAGTTAGACTTCAATTTTTTCCCAGATATTGAAATATTATAGATGATATTATAAACATATTTATCTTCTTAACTATGGTGGATAACTGGATATGCATGATTTTACCTTCTAGTCAACTCAACAGTATTATATTGTTGGTTATGAAGTGACTTGACAATTAGCTAAAAAAGCACGTAATAATGCAATGAACATGAACATACTAGTTGTTTAAAAGTCATATTCATGTACACCTAATATAATTAATGAATTCCATTTAATTTGGCAAAACCATATGGTTACATACAAAATCAACATCGAAATGTGTCACGTTATCACAGACTAAAGCACTGTTTTCATATAAAGAGACAGTGAGGTGTAAAGTATATATAAACTAAACTACAATAAAATATATGTGACTCACTCTTTTTTGAGTTATCAATTGTGACTTATCATCACTTTATATCAAAAGGTATGGATTATATATATTTATAAAAGAGAACTATACTTTAATTATTCTATAAATATAAAAAAAATAAGCTATTTTATTATCAAGCATGATTAATTAGAGTGAGTGAGTATAAAAGGAAAATTACCAGATAAGGCAACTAAGTCCTTGACATCAAGGCCATGTGACTTAAAATTGGAAATTAGGGTACTAAGGTTAGAAGTGGGAGGTGGAATTACACCAGTGTTGGCAGCTGTGAAATTTGCTGTTCTTGAATCCCTTCTTCCAAGTTTCACATCCCAAAAAGGCCCTCCAAGCTTAACAAATAAAGCAAAATAAATTATGATAAACATTGTTGTCATTTTTATTACTAGTAATATCCTAAGTTAGTTTTTTAAAAATTTTAATCTAATTTTTAATATATTTTTAATTATTAAATCAGTTATTTTTATTATTATTATTTAATAAAAATATATTAATTTTTAAAAATGTTTAAATTAATTTTTTTACATAAATTGTCTAACAAAATGAGAATTTAAAAAATTAATTTAATAATTAAAATTTATTAAGAACTAAAGTTTCAACTAAAAATTTCTCAATTCTTCTTAGGTTATATTATTGTAGTGAGTTATTTAATTAGTAGAATATTATACTCACAATAACAACAGCGTCACGAGAAGCAATGGCCAAGATATCAGCACATGAAACAACACCGGGGCACAAAGCTTCAACCTTTGACTTGATTGCATCAATTACTTCAAACCCTCTCACTGAGTTTTTGTTTGCTGCTGCTGTCTTCTCTCCTTTGAATGTTGATGTATCATCCAATAACAATGATCCATCACAACCCTGCATTTTTCATGTTCCCACATGCATGCACGTCAATTTCTTAGCTGCTTTAATTTTAATTAAATCATATACACAAAGTGGGACTAATAACAGGGTGCATACCTAAAGTAAAAACTTACTTGTAGTTATTTTTATTTGAAATTGATAATTAAAAATTATTAAATAATTTAATATATTTAATTTGACTATATTACTATATAACAATTTTCAATTATTAATTTTATATGAAAATAACACGTGAATTTTCACCGATTAGTAATAAGCCATCTATGAGCCATTAGTTGGTTGAGATCTTTTTTATTTATTTGATTTTTTTTATTCAAAGTGTCACATCCCTCTGAAATGAAAAGTTATAAAATGAAAAGAGAACACGTACTAAGGGGTTGAGAGCCATATATATATATTGAGAATTATTCGAATGGCTTAAATAAACTATCAATATTTATGAACTAATTTTAAAAGTAATATATATCATATATGATATATTTCAAACTTTCAACTCTAGATCTAGAATTTCATATTTAGATCGTGAAGTTTTCTTGACCAATAAAAATGATGGTTTTAAGAAGCAATATCTGCAACTAGTATATAATAATGTCACCAAGGAATAAAAAAAAACTAGTATATAATAATAATAATAATAATAATAATAATAATAATAATAATAATAATAATAATAATAATATATGTGCTTTACATGTATATAAATGAAAAAAAAACTATATAAAAAATATGTGTTATGTCTCAAGTGCACTGGCATGAACTTAAGTATATAAATGCCAATAACTCTTTGCATGCACTTCGTTAATAATAATTAATCAATTCATGCAGTGGATAATGCACTATAAATTATTCTAAATTTATAACTACTCAACATTATAATTGTTCATCATGATTTCTCACAGTTTAAATTTTTGTGAACTAATAATATAAAATAATTTTATATTGTTAACATATAAAAATTATTCTCTTAATATAATACCTTACATTTTTTTTTTCCTTTAACCTTAGGTTATAAATATTTAAAAATTGGTACCACTCCATTCAGGAGTACCAAAATAGACAAAAATTTAGAGGATGACATTGTAAAAAGTTTAACATTAATATTAATATATTTAAAAAAATAAAAAAACACCAAAAATGATGATAGTAGTAGTTGAATTACATCAATAAAGCAATCATGGAAGAAGAGGCGAAGAATAGAAGCACCAAGGCGTTGTTCTTTGGCCACAGCATCTTCAACAACAGATTTCACAGCATTGAAAACTTGTGGACATTTTCTACAATAGAAATTCTCTGAAAGTAGATGGGCTGAAGAAGAGGTTCCAGCAAGAAGAACAAGAACAAAGACAAGGAATAAAGAAGAAGAAGAAGAAGAACGAAAAAGTGTCATATTTGTTTGTTTTTTTTTTTTTTTATGTGAAAGTATATATGATGATTTGATGAATAAAGAGTATAGTGTGAGACTCCAATATATAGAGAGTGTAAACTCATGATTAATTAATTCTCACCTAATTAGCTAGCATCTATATTGATCAAATTAAATATAATAAAATGTATTGCATGGCAATAACAGTGTCACCTCTTGAAAATTTTGATTGAATTGATAGATTGATTAGTAATAATTAAGTATTGGTTTAATTACTCTGTTGGTACTATAGTTTCGTAAAATTTTCAATTAGGTTCTTATACTTTTTTTTTTAATTGGGTCCCTGCACCAATTTTTTTTTAATTAAGTCCCTCTTAATAGTAATTGACTTAATTTTATAGGGACTCAACTAAAAAAAAGAATTGGTACAGAGGCCTAAATAAAAAAAAAAAGTGTAGAGACCCAATTAAAAAAAAAATTTTTGGTGCAAAGATTCAATTAAAAAAAAAAAAAAAAGTATAAGGACCTAATTAAAAATTTTGCGAAACTATACGGAGCAAACTAATTAAACCTTAAGTATTTTTGAAGATTTTCTCTCATCCACTTCTGATCTCTTGTACTTTTTCTGATCTTTTATAATCTTTTAAAATATTCTATTTAAATAATAAATATTTAAATTCCCTTAAAATGAAATACCTTTTCATTTATGAAATCCAAACTTAATTAGAGATATTGTTTAAGTAAAACCGAACATTTATTATATATCCACCATGTCATGAATCTATTTTCTCAAAATATCATATGATAATTCAGTTTTACTGACAGTTTTATGGATGTTTACGATATTGATAATATTAAAATAATTATAATGACGCCCGCCCTATACAAAATGTGTTGTCTCAAAAAAATCAACATATAATTTATATTTATATCGATAATATTAAAATAATTTATTGGAGACCATTTGATGAATAGACACCGGATTATGTTTTCTAGTATAATAAATATAATATATATACTATTTAATAAGAAGAAATTCGATTCTATTGTGTCGGTTGATGTTTAAGGACAATAATTCATTATTTTTCATCATTATCTTATGATATTTTCCATTGAAAAAATACTATATGTTTTTCTCTAAATAATTACAAGAAATTTTAAAATATATTCTTATATTTAATTTATTTTATTTTTAGCATCAAATATTTTATTAATATGATCTAAAATTATTTTCAGGTGAACATTAAAATTTATAATAATTTTTGTCTTAAATATTTGGTTTATGTTTTAAATCCTGATTAAATTATTATTAATAAATAGAGATAATATTTTAGAGGCGTAGCAACATATAGCATATTTTTTTTAATGAAAAATGGTAATTTTCACTTTTTGAGTAAAGAGTGAAGATTGATTAGTATTTCTATAATGAGGTATTAAGGTTCATTCTTATAAAAGGTGAAATGTACTATAAACTTGTTGAAAAATGGTGTCCATGAAATATTTTCTTTTCCCAAAAGGTGCAGATTGTGGTCTTAGCGTGTTGTCCCTTTGCTAGGATTACGACAACGTTGAATATTACATGTTGCAAAAAGTGCATGCTAAATAAAATGTATTGGTAATCAACCTGAGTTTGGTCGAGTTGTTAATTCACTCGTTTGTTTAAATAAATATTAAAATTTTAAATATTATTTTGTGCATGTAACAATTCATTAGTCAATATAAACTCTTAAATAGAACTCAAATTTACAATAAATTAATCTTTCGTCTGTCGAGATGAGATATATGATATACCGTCTCCAACCAAAAAATAAAATAAAATGTGTTAGTTTTGTACGTATTGTTAATTTATTTAGTAAAATGCAATAGAGAGAATTTGTTTTATTCAAGCATGATAATTTTTTTAATTTTTAACATTTTATTTTTATTGTTCAAAATATTTTATTTTTATCTAAAATATTTTAAATAGATTTAATATTATAGTTTCGTTAAATTAAAGGAAATTCTTAACACCCTTAGTAAATGTACAAAGTTGACAAAATTTGCTAAATAAGTATTTTCAACTCACATATTGTCACCACGTTAGCTATATTATTAATCTATTTATTTATCAAGTAAATTCTAATATCTTCTAATATAAATATTATAACTTTTTTCTTATTTATAAAAGCATAACATTACCAAATTCATAGATATTATTAAAGGAAAAAAATTGTTTAATTGATAACATTTTCACTGCACATATACTAATGGTGTAAATATTTAAAATAAGATATTTTAAATAGAAAATAGTAGATTAAAATTTAATTTAAATATTAAAAACTAAAACAATATTTTATTATCATTTATAAATAAGATTCTAATATGATTAATATATATCTTCTATTTTATTATGACCGAGAAAAGTGCAACTGTGATTATATCAAATGGCTAAAAGAAATTATTAAGTAGTTGAATTATACATGAGAGTGAGGTGAATAATGGAATTGTTATAGAAGACTATACTATTTTCCAAATTCAACTTTGTGTGAAAGAAAATAATGAAACTTTTGTGAAGAAGAAAACAGAAAGGGAGTAAAAACATGCCAAGTGTTGGTCTTATATAAGTGATTTTAAGATCAATATTGTTAGAAGTTTGTCTTTGCATTGTTTTGAAGTGAAGTTGTGATGTATGTACTATGTATCTTTGAATTTAGAGTTCCATTTCAGAAGCCTTTTCTTTCACTCTATTGCTTCTTCTTTCTTTTTTTTTTTTTTTCCCTATATACCTCTCATCCTATGAGGATGGATAGCTTTTTTAGGTTAATTTTTTTGAATATTGAATAAGAATTTGTATAATCTTTTAATATTAGAAATTATGGTTACAAAATTTTGGAAGCTATAGAATTTGCAGAGTGCGAATTATCAGATCAAAATTTTTTTAATTTATAAAGACAATACACAGATTGGGTATCGTATTATTTTAATATTAAATTATAATACGCAGGCTGTATATTGTATTATTTTAATATTAAATTACAATACACAGTCTGCGTATTGTAAATACACAACTGCGTATTGTCAGTGCAATATATATTCTGCGTATTATATTTGCACAAAATAGTGCTCCCAAAATATTGTAAAATTCTATTTTTTGTAACATTAACGTAAAACTCTATTTACTCTTTCATATTAAAATAAAAAATCCGCTTTTTTAATGTTATTTTTATTTTTATTTATATTTTTATATTTTTTTCTACTTTTAGAGGGACAGAAACTAGCCTTAGGGTTGAAAAGAGTTTGCTATCAAGTTATTATTTTCTCATATAGAGTGATATATATTGCATTATTGCTATTTGGACTTATTTAGACCTTAATTAGTTTCAACACTAAATAATAAATATAGCATCATCATGAGAGAAAGGATTGGTTTTGTCAACAATAATAATGAGGCAATACATTTTAATGAGGTAATATATAGGGGTTTAATTATATAATGAGGCAATTTATTTTAATTCATATTACTATATATAACCAAAAAATGTCATATTTTATCATTACCCATGCCCATCCATGACTAAGATTATATCATCAACCTAATTTTTATGAAACAATTAAACACCACTGTTAATTATAATTCACATTAAAAAGTTTCAACTTTAAATATGTAACTTTTTAATCTTAATCATCCATATAATTATATCACTAAGATGTACTCTTCTCACTTTATAATAAATCACACGCATATTATAAAATAAATATTAAATAATTAGCATGATTTATTATTTTTGGCCACTGATTAACCAGTAATATTTTAAAATATGGGCTAAACATATATTGTTAGATTGTTAGACAAAAAATTAAATTAATAACTAAAAATACTGATAAAAAATAATAAATTCTGCTAAACTCACTACAAGAAAATAGAGTTATTTTAACACTTTATTTTTTAACACCATAATTAAATGTCAAAATTAATATATATTTTTGACAAATATCGCAAATGTCAACTTTTCTATATTTTCTTGATGAATAATTTGACCGTAGAGAATTACTCCTCAATTTTGATACTCATTTGTTTTTAATTTACTCCACTATTTTTCTTCTTCTTTGGGCTCTGTTAATTTTGACACCACACTGCTCTCAGTTTAGGATTATACTACTCATTCTTTATCTTCAAAATCTCAATTTATTCTTTAGTTTCAAGATCTCATTTCATTCTTTGTTAAAATTTTTTGTTGAAAATATTTTATAGTCAATAAGTGTCAAAATAAATAGTATTTTTGACAATTAATAAGTATCACAGAAAATATGTTCTCAAAATTTTCTAACAAATTATTTTTGACAGCCAATATTTATCAAAATAAAATTTAAATTTTTTTCACAATTACTTATATGTTAAAAATACTATTTTTGACAAAATTTTTATTAACATATTTTCATAGTTAAAATAGTGTCAAAATTTGTTTTTTTGACAAATTTTAATTTTCTTTTACACATTATAACCCTCAAAAATAATCTATATTGTTGTAGTGACTCTAATATTTTTCATAATATTCAAATAAGCTACTCTTGATGCAATTTCTCCTTTGTTTACTCTATATTTTTTGTGTTTGGCATCATCCTATCTGACTATCCGTCTTCTTTTGTTGGGTCAAGGATTTGTCTTTATATTTTTTATAAGAAATGATATTTAATTTGTATTATTTTAAGTATAAAAGGTAAAATTTTTATTTTCTCTCACTCTTTATTAATTACTTTTAATACAAAAAATATATAGAATATGTTCTAAAGTGTTTACTCGAACTGGTTGTCAAGATTGAGTCTGAATATTTTTTGTATGCGTCTGAAAATACTTACAAAAGACTCTGATATTAAAATTATTAAAATTTTATTAGAGTATAATTTGAACTAGCCTAAAATTTATTTAAAAGAAATATGGAAACTCAGGTGCAATCGACTTCACATGAAGTTGATAACTGAGAATTGTTAGATAATTTGACTAAATTTTTTTCTAACAATTTTCAACTCTCAATTTCACATGAAATCGATTGCACCTGAGTTTTACCTATAAGAAATATCAATTAAAAATAGTACAATAGCATTTTTTCGCTTTTTACATCTTTACTGTTTATCTTATTCAAAATTTTATTTCAATTCTTTTTGTTAAAGTATAATTAGGATCAATTAGCATTATTTAGCATATCTGAATATTTATTATGGAATATTACGTCCTTATTATTTTGATTCTCTTCGCACCTATAAATATCATTCTATATTGTATCATTTCACACAACTTGAATATATTTAAACCTTTTCTCTATCGTTTTCTCTTCCCCTTTCTAACACTTTTATCTACAAATGACCAAATTAATAAAATTTCGAAAATACAATCTCAAGAATAAAAACTACAACATTTTTTTCACATATGCCACACTTTCTGAAATCGTTAAAAAGCGTTGCTATATATATATATATATATCGAATAATAAAACTACTTTTTTTTTTCATAGATTGAGAAGTTGTCATCGTATATTTTCTTAATAGTCTTGATTAAAATTGTGGGGACAAACGAAGTTACAAGGAAGCTCAACTATATGCCCTTTTTCCTTTGTACGTGCCCGACTTTTATTAAAAAGGTTAGTGGACCTAACTTGATTAATTATATATTATGCATGCATGTAAATGTGTGTGGATTAATTTGCCTTATATTTGTGTCTAATGAATATCAACAAATGACATGTTTGAAGTTGAACCCTGGCTATTTTGAAAGTATATATATTCATATAAATTAACTCGAAATAAACTGGGTAGATCCAATATATATAATTAGTGTATAATTTTACAAATTTTAAATATCAAAGTAATAAAATATTATCTATAAATATTGAATTTAATAAATATTATTTAATATGTATATTAAAATATTAATTAAAGTTTAAATATTTTATTATTAATTTCAATGTAAAATATAAATTTTAATTATAAAACATCACTTCAAGCTGAATTGGATCAACCGAAAGTATGACTAGAACTTAATCAAAAAATAATACATACAAATAAAAAAGCCAAATTCAATCCAAAAAATATGCACGCACACACACACAATTTTTATTTAAAAATAAAGAACAAGGATATAAAAATGAAAGTTGGAGTAGTGCTTATGGTTGGAAAAATAGTAAAGTATCATCTTAAATAATTTAGATATGTGGAGAGAAGATCGACCATAAAATATCCAGTTAAAAAGGTGGATTAGATAAAAAATAAGTGACAAAATAAAATATCCAAAAAAATTTCAAACATAAAGTATTTAAAGAAAATTTGTGTAATTAATTTTATTATAGACATTATATAAAATATATAAGACTTTGTTAATATAATAAGACTTTGTTATCACTTATCATTGTTGATGTTGTATATATGAGGTCAAGTTAATAATAACATCATGCAAATAATATATATTTTTAGTTATATATTCTATACTAAAAAAATTCCCATTGTATATATATAAATATAATGTTGATCCTTCGCCATAGGGGTGGCAATGGGTAGGGTAGGGTAGGGTTTGGATCCAACCCTAACCCTATCCGTGGGTTGAGATTTTTATATAAACTCAACCTTACTCTATTCGCGGGTTGAGAATATCTCAACCCTAACCCTACCCACTCTTAACCCGCGAGTACCCGACCCTACCTGCGAGTTATAAAAAATATACAACATTATTATATAACTTGATGATAATTTAAAATAGAATTGATTTTTATGTAAAAAAAAATATTAAATTATCAATTAATGATTTTCTTTTAGTGACTAAGGATCTTTTGCATTTAGTGAGAGGTCTTTGATTCAACATCCACTTAAAACATATTTTTATATAAGTATATAATATAAACATATATAGAGTGCGGGTTAGTCGGATAGGGTTGAAGCTCAACCCACACCCTACTCGACCCACACAAAAACTCTACCCACACCCTACCCTACCCGCTGTGGATCGGGTTGGCAACCCTACCCGAATGGATGGGATCAGATTGGGTACCCGCAAGTAGAGTACATATTGCCACCTCTATTCACCACCCTGCTTAATTAATGTGGTTGTAGCTATCATTAATATAATAATATGGGGCTAATCATAAACATCCCTAATTAATAATTGACCCATAATTACATGTACTGAAAATGATGTTTTTTGGGATAAGTCTCTAATTTAATTTCCCAACTAGGATTCTTTCAACTTCCATGCTCCTTTTTGTACAACTAGGAAACTTAAACGTGAAGGCAACCATCATCAGTATCTGTACTTGAGATTTTTTCCACAAACTTGCTTAAATCAGAAAAAGTTACGAACCGGAGCTGGTTCAATTGATGAAGAGATTTCAAGTTTGAGATAAGAAAAAAAAAATGGTCATACAAAGAGTTAGTCCTATATATTATAATAATATATGAATGTTCTTAATTTTCTATAAATAATGTTTCATGTATGTGGAAGATGCATAATGTGGTTGATCATGACAACATAAAGCTGGAATTTTTAGTAGAAGATAAGAATTTATATAGGATAAAAATAAAGCAAAATGCTAAGTATACATTTTATTACCATCAAAAGTTCTATTGCAATTAGTTTGAATTTCACTTCTATTATATATTTTTTTCTTTTTTCAATTTTATATTTAAAGTTTATAAATTTTCAAGTTGGTATGTCAAAATTAAATTTTTAGTTATTTAGTAATTTCAATAGAGTATAAAAACACAAAACTATACACAAATAATGTGTATGGATTATCATGCCTATAATATGTATGATTATAAATATGAATCTACTCTAATCATCATATGTGGTTATTAAGTGCAATTATAACAATAATCTTTTTGCTTATATAGTTTATAAAATTTAATTATAAATATGAATTTAATTTATATTTTGCATTTTGCATGCATATGTATAAAGAATGAAAATATTTAATAATAAAAAAATTTAGTCAAAATTAATTAAAATTTATTTTATTTAATATTTATTAATTTTAATAATAATTAATAAACATTAAATAAGATAAATTCTAACAATTTTTTTTATCTTTTTAATACTATTGGTATAAAAAATAGCTGACGATGATTTTTATTTTGTAATATTTACATAACACTACTCATTAAATAATGTAGCCAATGCAAGTATTATTCTCCCCTCAACGTGTCAGTTAGCCATCTTTATCATAATTTATATGAAGTTTATGCACACGAGAAAAGTAGAGATTAAAAGTCAAGACAATGGTAATAAATGCAAAAATAATAAATAAATAATAAATAAATAAATAAATAAATAGGTACATTTATTCTTACCTAGTTATTATTAAACTATTAAAGGAACCAACGACTAGCTATACATGTAACTCTATTATTTAAGTTATTAATTCGTGACAAAACTTTGTCCAGTTAAACATCATATTCATATTAACTTCGCTTCCTATAAGTACCATTGATTTTTGTCTTTAATTCTTGAAAGGGAAAACATGCACCTCAGCTCTAGAGATCTCTGTATATGCAATGATGATTATTTTTTTTTATTTGTCTTATTTGATTCACTTTTACAAAGATAAAAAAATCATCGGTGTTCAACTTTCTAGTTCCCATCTAAGAACTACTAACTCAAAAACAAAAGCCTAAATAACCCAAACCAACCAAAAGCTAAAGTTTTTCTTTAACTTTAATTTAGACTATAGTAGAAAAAGTTTATAAATAGTTATATATACCTTTTATACAAAACCCTCTTTTAAACATAAATATTTATTGTGCATAAGTCTTTTTTTTAAGTTTTTCTTGTTGTTCTTACTTGCAAAATAGATCGGCCTTTAATGATGAATGCTTGCCGAGTTATTATCTCGGTGGCTGAGCGTTCAATCCTTGAGTCCGAGCTTTTTTCTCAGTGTGACGTGAACAGTGCAAATAAATGAGGGGGGAGTGTACCTGCAAAGGCACTCCAAAACTTAAGTCAATATATTGTACTATTTCTTACTCGCCGAAAAAAAAAATACTTTACCTTGCTTTATATGTTAAATTGTTCGACCGTTACGTTTTTAGCATTATGGTCGGTTACGAAAAGATGGGTAACGTATCTTAATTGTGTACCGTTTTGTCATCGGTTATGATGGGAGCATTTATCTGACCGAGTTATGGCTCATGAATGGAGGAGCTATAACGGATCATGCCGAGTTATAGCTCGTTTATGACGACCATATCACAGCTCCCAAACTTAGCCTGTGGAGAATTTTTAATGAAGCAGGTTGAGCTTCTTGAGGAGTTATAACTCGGTTGGATAGGTTACTGAGTGAGCCCCCAGTTCAACGTACTTCATTAAAAAAGTATTATTTGCTATGACGTGGGGAGTCGTGGCATTGTTTTGGAGAGAGAGAGAGAGAGAGAGAGAGAGAGAGAGAGAGAGAGAGATTAATGGACGCATTAAAGGCTTGTTGCCTTTCCAAAGTAGTTGCGTCGTTTTAGATTTTATTGGGAGACAGTTTCAGTATTCGAACCGTTGTTGGGTTACTGCTAGGAGTTAAACTCTAGTTTCTTTTGGTGTTTGGATTTTTCATTTTGGTAACAGAATGAGCAAAAGAGGTATGTACACTTTGTCTCTTTGCTTCTGATTTACTGCTTCTTTCTCTTTTCTCTTATTGTGTGCTTGCTGTTGTGTCTTAATGGGGTTGGAGAAGGAGAAAAAGGGTGAGATTGATTGGTCTTATGACTGGGTTAGTGAGGATGTGAAATCCCGAATCTCCCTATTTCGTGATGAGTCTGCTGTAAAAGAAGTGAACTTAGCAAGAGTCGTTAGGGCTGGTTCTAGGGTTCAGGTTGAGCTGCTTTCATGTAGCAACGATAATAGGGTGTATCATCAAGGGCAGGGTTTTGAGTTCTTCTACATGCACAGCTGTGTGCTTGAAGAATTGAGGATGAAATTGTCATTTACAGAGTTTGAGTGTCAGGTTCTGAAACAGTTGAACTGTGCTGCGTCTCAGCTTCATCCTAATGGCTGGGCATTTCTACGCTCCTTTGAGATTTTGATGGAATATCTTAAGGAGACGCCATCGGTTGACTTGTTCTTTTCTTTATTTCAAGCTAAGGGGGTATGGAAAGGAGGTTGGATAAATTTCAATAGCACCCCTGGGTTTGCTATTTTCAAGTTGTATAAATCCTCGTTCAAGGATTTAAAAAAAATGTATCTTAAGGTTAGGAGTGTAGAAAAAGAGTTTCCCTTTTATGTTGATGAGAATCTGGCCGAGAAGTTTTCTTTGTGGTGGTGTTCGGAACCGCAAAATATACTCGGTCCTGAAGTCATATCGCCGAGGAATGTGTGTTTGATTGAGTTTTTAGTTGAGGGTATTGATCGTAAGGATCTTATATTTATGTATGAGTTACTCAAATGGGAAGATGATAAGGAGGCAATGATAAATTATCTGGGTGAGTTTGGGGATTTTGTATTAGTTTCTGACGTGTTCTGTATTTGTATTGCAGGTGGGAAGTACGCTGGGGTCTCAGCTGCTTCATTCAGGGCACGCTTTAAAAGCAAGAATTTGGAAAATGAGGTTTCATCGTCGAACCGTGAGAAAGTGGTAACGACTGGAGAGTTCTCGACTATTGGGGAGATTTTAAGGAGGAATCAAGTGAGATAACATAAGATAAGAAGACACACATCCAACTCAAAACCTTAAGGTAGTAAATTAATGGGTCTCTTATCTTATAAACTCCTCACTCTTCCTTACTTTCTTTGATGTGGAACTAACTTCAATACTCCTCACACTTGCAACATTAACATTAAAAATATTAATACAATTTTTTTTAAATACTTTATCATTAGTTGCCAATATATAGTGATATACATGAAAGTAAACACATGAATTAGGAAAATAATTAAATTCAAGCGCTTTATTAATATATGCTTGCATGGTGATGCTTAATTAAGTCTCGTCGGAGTCATAATTTTTGAGTTAGTTAGGACATTAAAGCCGGAATGCGTAATTAGAATCCGTAACTATGTATGTGTGTGGAGATTTTAGTGAAAATAATACATGTCAGCTTTAAAAGTCAATAAAGAAAATGGTGTGCATACTGATGAGCCCTACAAATTGAATTGGAGGTCAACATTTCAAATAGTAATATTTATATTCTATATCTCTGTTTTGTTTTTTATTTTTTATTTTTATTTTTTTTTTGTTGTTTACCTACTTTTGTTGGCAATGACTATGAAGATTTGACTTGCGACCTAATTATAAAGTATAAGGATAAAATAATTTTTTTAAAATGAGGAAATTGGATAAAGGGTCAAGTAGCATGTCACCTTCTTCATCATGAATTTCAAGTACAAAAGGAATGATAAATCTAAAATGACTAATGCGATTCCAAATTTACAGGAATGATAAATATATATATAGTGATGATGTATATGTACTAGTATCTCATGTATGTGGAACAAACAATTGAGAAAATTTGAGTACAGTGATTTACCCCAGAAAAATTTAAGAGTAGAGACAAAAATATAATAAAATTTAGGTATTGATATATATTTTTTTACTTTTCACGATACCTAACAAGTTAAGAATTAATTTGTCAGTAGACTTGCGCTCTATTTAAAGATCTGTAATTGGCCAATGAATTGCTACATATACGAGACAAAATTTGAATTTCCGACATTTACTTAAATGGATGACTAAACTGACCACTCGACCAACCTAAATTGATTTAGATATATTTAAAATTTTAAATTAAAACTATCTATACGAATTGATAAAAACTAAAAATATATACACAATCATTATAATATTTAAAATAATAAAAAATAATTTCACACACATGATAATATTTTAAATAATAAAAAAATAATTTATAATAATTTTTTTAACATGACTAAATATTATTTTTCTATATATATACGTTCTTAAACAATTATTTTACTTTTCATTGTCTCATATTAAATTGTGAAGTTTATTTATTATATATAGTATTTATTATTTAAATAAAATTTTTAACCAAAATAATTACTAATAATTAAGACTATTTTAATAATAAATATTAATATATAATATATTTTCTTATCTTAAATCATTTTTTACAAAAACTAATAATTTAAGTTGTATTTAATAAGGTAAATTTTGATTTAATTATCGACTAATAAATTAATATAATAAAATTAATTATCATTTTTTTAAATTTATTTATTTATTTTTAATTTTATATTAGATCAAATTTAACAATATAATTATTATATGTTAAATTTAACAAAATATTTTTTTAATATAAAACAAAAAAAATTATTTATATTTTATTTTGGAAACAAATATAATATAATAAATAAAGGATATTACATACATCTATATATAAATATTAGTATTTTTTTTAAAAAAATTTGTGGGGGACAAATGCCCTCTTCATTGCATGTGGGTCTGTTTCTATTTGAATAAATACTTAATACAGTCTCTATCATTTTTCTCGAAAAATAAGGTGATTTTTGTCTAAAAAAATGGATATTTCGGCTCTTAACAAAATTATTTTGAAATAATATGATTTTGTTATTAAAAAATCTATTAAATAGTAACAAAAATTAATTTTGTAAAAGTATTATTTGTAATTTATGAAATTTTAAAATTTTTACAAATTATTAATAAATTTATTTTTAAAAAATTCATTCACCAATGATGTAGTTAAGTAGAGAATGACTATTGTTAAAAGTAATGTTACAAAAAGAAAAATAATTACATTAATTACGAATTGAAATCTTTAAAGAAAAAAACAAATAGCATCGCATAAGAAATGATAGAAGAAAATAATGATATTAATAATGTTACTATTGGTGTTAATAGTAATAGAGGAGATAATAGTAATAACAAAATATGATTATACAATTAAAGTATTAGAAATAGAAGTAATAATAATAATAATGAAAAAGATGATGATAGTAATTATAAATAAAATTCTCAAAATATTAATTTTTATTTTAACAGAGATATTTTATTGTTTTAAAATAATTTTGTTTAAAGTTAAAATATCATCTTTTCTTTAAAAAAATAAATAAAGACCGAATTGAGTGTTTTACTCAACAAATTTTTTATGATATAGATGTTCACAAATGGCACATATAAATCTTGTATAACTACACTTTTTTTACACGGAATTACTCTTCTTTATTTATTTATTTTCTCGCTTTTTCAGAAAGGAAGTTGAGTAATGCAAATTGTGGCAGAAGATCTTTAGAAAGTGTTTAAGTTTAACAATATTTAATAATGGGATTTATCTTAATGATATTTTGTGTATTTTTATTGGCTCACCATAAAAATTCTTTTTTTTTTTTTAGATTTAGGCTTAACGGGTTACAATGCAAGGTTAGAATTTTGGCATGGAGTTTTTTTTTTTTTATGCTAAGAAAAGATTTTTTACTATTGTTGTTGGTGTAATTGTTTTACACGGTCTATGGGGTCCTAATGATGAAACAAATTAAAAGAATAAAATTCTTATGTCATTTTTAGAGTGATTATTGTATTGTAATTTTATACAAAAAAAAAATATTATTTGTATATCAAATTCAACTATCAAGATTAATTACCGTATTTTAATACGTATATAAGTACAATTTAAATCGTCTAACTAACAAATGTTCTATGCACCGAAAACTAAACAATTCACTGTTTTCAGCGAGTAAAGTCAAATACACTAATAAAAATATTACTCTCTTTTTTTTATTGTACCTCTCAGCCAATTTTTTCTCTTCTGTGTGTACTTCATCCTCCTCTTTTCAGCATCCTTCAATCTTCTCTTCTTAGCGCTTATGATTTTTTTCTCATTAAAAGTGAGTTATTCTCATCAATCATTTATCAATTTAATTTCATTCTCTTTATGTTGATTTGTTTTGTTTTTTTTTTTTTTTAATTCTAAGATTTTGATATTTCATTTGTGAAATTTGTAGTTAGAATTAGAAAAATTTTGTTGTTCTTTCAAGTAAAATTCAGAATCTAATGAAATCATGAAGCTCTAATGTTAAGGTTTGTGTTTTATTTATTTATTTATTTTTTACTAAAGATAGGAAGACTCGAACTCACAATCTCTAAGTGAGTAGTTGATGATTTTATAGGATTAATGAATTGAAACACTCATTTGTAATGTTGATTTAATTTCAGTCACTATTCATAATAATATTTGAGACTTTCACACAAAAAGTTTTTTTTTAACTAAATAAAAAGTTTATATTTATGTGGATAACACTTTTAGGGTACTGTTTTGTACACATAATCTTGGATGTTGTATATAGTTGTAGTTGCAGATAAATATTTAAATGATATTACTAAGATCGCATGAGATAAATATGTCTACTTATGATAAGTTGTTAATTAAGCTTATTTTTAATTATCTTTTTAGAGAGAAAGGAAAAAAAAACTGAATTAATTGCATGGATGACTAATCGAAGGGAAAATTCCATGATGAGAATATGAGAACATTATAATTTTGCATAACTATACATATTTGAATTTTTGATTAATTAATGTTTGTCAGATTTTTTATTATCAATTTGTAAAAGTAAAGTTTGAGGTTTACCAAATACATCAGATGGACTCAATCTTGATCTCCCACAATCTATTGATAGTTGCCGCAAAAGGTTTGGAAAGTGGAGAGCATAGCATTCATGTGGATAAATTATGGTCAATTGCCAGTTCGCATATTTTGATAGATAAGATATAATTGTAAAAATAAAAATCTTTATAATAATTATATCCACTTTTGTTTTTGTGTGTGATGTATAAGAATAGATAGAATAGAATGCATCTAATATTGTACATGTTATATTGACTAATTTTGTTTTTTTTTTTGAAAAAAATAGTTAATAGATGTCTGTTTCACATGAATTCCGTACTTGATTATATGATTAAAGAATGAGTTTAAATTTGGATTTATATTTTTAAGTTTGATCATATGATTTTATAATATGATTTTAGTGCATGTTTAATTATTAAGCTAATTATATCATGAATTTGATAATTAAACATGTCCCAAATCATCATTTAAAATCAACTTATAATCAAACGCATTTAAAGTTGTAATCAAATTCAAAAATCAAAATCAAAATCAAAGTTCAAAAATCATATTAAATATGTTATGTGTACACTAATTTTAGCCACTAATTTCAGTCATAGTATATAAATACGTACACAAATATAAAAATTCAAAAATTGACCGTGCGATTCTCTCCTCTTTCTTCTGTCTCTGGAGCGATTCTCTCCTCTTTCTCTTTCTCTCAGACGCGATTTTTAGTTGCGATTTTCTCCTCTTTCCCTCTCTCAGGTGCGATTCTCAGTTGTGATTCTCAACCGCATTTTTTTCCACATTTTTTTAACTGATTTTCGTTACTTCTTTTCTCCTCCTCCTTGTTTATTTTTACATTTTTATCTCTGTATCAACATGAATTTTTACTCCTTCTCCTTGTTGGATTTTTGCATGTTTGATTTTCGCTACTTATTGTCTATATGCTGATCTTCTTCACTGTTTTGCACCTTAATTCTGCGCATTTCTCCACACTTCGTCTTCTCACTCTCCGCACTGCTCACCCTCAAACGTGAGCCTCTTCCATCGCCGACAGCAGTCAGTGTGGTCTCCCCCTGTTTTCCAGCGCGGGTGTCGATTGGGCTTCACCAGAGTGCCTCATTATCGACGGAGTTGCTCATCACAGGATCATGGGTCGCGGCTCGTGTCTGCACCAGCACCGAGACCGCTGTTCGCGCCCGCTACGTCCTGCATCCCCCCTCCTGTATCACCCCGTTGAAGCCTATACCGTTTAATAATGGGTCGACCTAGGTGAAACGGCCCCCAAGCACGTAACGACGCGTCGACGATCTACCAGAGGTTAGTGGGTTGATTCCTTAATGTGATTATAACTGTTTCTATTGCTACTAGTTTTACATGCTATGAATCTTGTTTAGGTGTTTGATTATTTATAGTGACCAGATCAATTGTTGCAATTTCACTTTACCGGAAGGTGTATAGCTAGTTGTTCTTGTAGATGGTTGATGTTGATTTAATCTTAGCGCAGAAGTTTTGCAAAAGTTTGGTTTAAATAGCGTAGTAGTTTTCGCTCGCTGTGCGGACATGTGCATGTAACGACACGTGATTTAGTTGACCATTGTCGTTCTTTAGTTGACACTGTTCGGATGGTTACTTTAGCATGTATCCGAATGGTTGGTTTCTTTTCTAGGGACTGGTATTTGGTTTCACTAATTTTTTAGCTTGTTTTGAATCAGGTGTTGTTTGACGTGTTATTTGTGTTTATGTGAAGTTTTTGCTTTGTTATTTTATGTTTTTGGCAATGAAATGAATAGAAGAATAACACTGGTTGCAATCAAAATGAGACTTAAAACATTGTCAAAACTTGGATGGCCACAAAACGGATGGTTATTTTTATCAGCTTTTAGATGGTTGGTTTTCATCGTAGTGTCTTTTATGCAGCTTTTACTTCATTAATAACTTGCTTGAATCATGTGATGTTTGAAGGGTGTCTTATTTTTTTAGTACGCAAATGTATACATGGTGCATATAGCGGGCTCCGAACTCGAATGTCCGTTCCTGAGTTGACATGAAAGGGATGGTTATTATGTATCTGGATGTTCATTTTATTATGTATGGTTCATTCATTCAAAAAATAGATGTTTATTTTACTTATAGTATTGATCTTTTGCTTAATTTGCTGAATTCTGCATGTACATGCTCCACTAGTTTCTTTTGTTAAGTGGTTTCGGAGTAATGGAAAAAAAAATTAGATTAGACTTAGTTTATGTTTTCTTGAATTGAAGTTAGGCTTGAGTTAGGCTATTTAAACATGGTGCACGGATAAAATTTTGGTTAACTTGTTAGATGTTTATTATTGATGTTTATTTTACTATGTATGCAGATGTTCATTTTATTCTGTGTTGGAATTGAGTTTCACTCTGTTCTATTAGTTCTAGTGAAAGCAATTATTTAGTTATACTTTTTGGAGGTTAAGATTTTTCTCCATAGATTGTTGATTATCTTCTAAAGCTTGGGGTTAATGAGTTCTTGTTACGCACTGGTAATTGATATGCCTGAAAATTGAGCTGTATTCCTGTTTTTCAATGCACATCAGCTATCGCGCAGGTTACAAAATTGAAGAGCAAGGACGAGAAAGAAGGATCATAGGTACAATCTCTATCAGCCAAAATGTTGAAAAAAGATTAAAAGTAGAGAGCTCCTGACAAGCTTCCTTAACTTAGCCTTAAAGAGTTTAATACTATCATCATGATGCAGCATTTCTTGAAAATTCTTGTTATTTTAACACACACTTTTAAATATTGATGACTAACTGCTGGCTTTTTAGTATTTTTCTAAACTATAAATTATATATCTCGTGTAAATGTTATATAATGAAAGAAATTTCTTTAATGTTTACAAGAATCGTATTTTAATCTCTAATTCCCAAACCATAAAACAAAAGAAACATAGAAGCATGCGCATGCAAAAACCAAAAAATTAAATAAAGGACAAACGATATACCCAAAATAAACATCTACTTTAAAAAGAAAGGAACAATATGCATACACAGTAAAATAAACATCCACATTAGTTGATAAGAAACAACTAAGCAATTGACCAAAAATACCACTCGTGCATCATGTTTAAATGGCGTAACTAAACCCAACTTGAATTCAATCAAATTAAACTAAATCTAATTCAACCCACATAATAAAAAAAAACTTCCGGGGCATGTGCAAACAAAATCCAAAAAATCAAGTAAAAGGCAAATGGTATACCCAAAATAACCATCCACTTTAGAACGGAAAGAACCATCCGCAATTATAGTAAAATGAACATCCGATCTAGTTTAGATGGCTAAAGAAAAAAACAATTTAATATTTATTTTACAAACCTAAATGTCATATATACTATCTATCTCATTAGCTCGGTGAATAAACCATATTACTCCACATAGCATCATAATTATTAACTCATAAAGAGGCCTCCTTCAAGCACCTCAAAAATATATCTAAACACCTTACTTCAGCAACAAATAAATACCAATGCCACATAATTAAAAGGAGCATATTGGAGGAGTGGAAACATGTTTCGAGCATCCGGAGAGCCTCCAATGTGTGAGACGGATAAGTCGTTGAGTGAGCATAACTGGAGACAGTATGCAGCTGTTGAAGTAACCGAAATGAAGAGCCATCTGTTGAAGTACCCTATTCATGTTGATTCAAAGGGCAATGTGGGAACCCTTCATGGCTGGAAAACATTACAAGCAAAGTTTCACCATTATACAGGACAATGATTATAACTAACATGGATCCAATTATTAACGGTGATCCATTTCTTCCTTGCATTCTATACTTTCAATAAGTTAACATTTGTTGCAATACAAAGAGTCAGAGTGAAAATAAGAGTGCTAACAATTTGGTTGAAAATTAGTCAACATGTGAAAATTTCAGAGGGTGGCACAAATTGTTATTCTTGAGCCTTGTTTTTTTGTGGCAAAATTATATGGTTGTTGCTTCCATTGAGACATAATTTTTGTGCAGCAAAAATACATTTTAGCAGAGAATCCTACCATCAGTTATAAGGTATTTTGTGAGAATAATTAAATCACAAAACATATGTACACTATAGTGTATTGTGAATTAACAAAGTACAACTTAAAAATGATAAGGTACTTGCAAGTGGTGTAAACCATTAATGAGAAGATTATTCAATTGTTGCAGAACATGTAAGATATCACTCCTATATGCAATCTGCATCCACAAGCTAAAGACCAGCACCAAATCCAACATTGTTTTTATGCTAATTCGAAGGAAAATTGATATTAAATAAAAACATTTCAGGAACACATAATAATGAGTAACGATTAACAAAAATATGATATTAAATTTTGCAGTATAGTATTTCAAGATTGACTATCTCTATTACAACAAGGTTAAGTATCTTACAAAGTTTATAAATTAATAAATCACATTTCAAAACTTCTCCAAATTTGTGTACGTAATACTTTTATAAATTATTACTACACTATAAATTGTCAATGAAATTTCTAGTAAAATTCTTTAATTTTTTGTGACTAAATGAAGATTTTCTTTTTCTCAACGAATTCACAGGTTGCCCACTTTAACAAAGAATGTTATGCTCAGAACCATTCAATACATTAAAAAAGATTTTTACCAATTAGAAATCCTACCTGAACAGTTGCCAAAAGGGATCCGGTTCTCTTCACATATTTGTAATAATTTTTTGTAAATCAGCAGCAACGCTTTGAATCAGGATAGACAATATCTAGACTCTTTTAAAGAAACAATTCATTATTAGTTGCTAAGTGGGTTTTTCTTTTTGAAATTTGCTTAAAAACAGAGAATGAACATCCAACTTAGTGCTTCATAAAATTTCTTAAAATTATGAAAAAAAAAGGAGAAATGACGATCTTTTGGAATGCGGCAGTGATCGACGAAGATGCAATTACAAGGTGAGGAGGGTTGCAGCAGCGATCTGCAAACTGCGAGGAGAGGGGGCTGCGGCGGTGAACTGCGAATCGCGAGTGAAAGGGGGACGGAGTAGTGGCGGCTCCTCGAATCGCGACTGGGAGGGCGCGAGCATTCGTGAACGGCAGTGGCTGCGGTTGATTCCGTCAGGGAGGCAGGGCGAGTGGTCGCCGAACAATGGCGCGGCTACCATAATGTAACACCCTACCATACAGAGCTTTACACCTAGGATGTAAAACCGAGGTGGTGTGGTATTACGACCTCTAAAATAAAATATATAATAATACATAACAAAAGATAAAATATACTAGGAGCCTTGAAAAATGGGTAAAGCAAAATCACAAAAAATAAAAAACGCAACGCTCAAGTAATAGGAATACTTGCGTGCTAAGAAACCTTAATAGGAAATGATAAAGATAAGTAAGAGAGTAAAGGAAAGCCAAGGAAACAGCATACTAGCTCCTGACTCAGCCTGTGAAGCCATGGCTGGTCGGAGAATATTTACATATATACATAAGTATCCCAAAAACAAAAAATACAGAAATAAGTTTTCTAACTCTCCTGTAATCCTCTATGAGAAACAACATAGTCAAGTCTCTTGGAGAGCAAGCTAAGTACATATATACATATATAAGTAAACAGAAAGCCCAAAACATCCCAGACTACTCCGCTTCAGGAAATCCAGACGCCTAGCGAGGAGCCTCTCGACCTGCATCTGAAAACAATAACACAGTATGGGCTGAGAACTGGAGGTTCTCAGCATAGTAAAGGTGCCATGCGTATAATAAATAAGGTCCTGGGAATGCTAGAGGCAATTCTAGAACTCCGCCATACAATTGTAAAACTTAATTTCTAAACAGAAGGCATAAATAGGGGTAGGTATACTAAACCTGCCTAAACTCACTCAATCTTAAACCTAACCTAACATCAAACCATTTCACCCTTTCCTCCGTCATCCATAATTCAGCAAAGACAAAATCACGCACAAGTAATAGGCAAACAGTGCAAGTAGCAAGTATATCAGGTAGCAGGATGTATACATACAGTTAGGCAAACTCAGGAAATGCATAACAATCAAAACAAACAAATGCACATGATGCATGCATGTCCTATGGCTGATGGGGTCCATCTGTCGGTTATCCAGCCAATCCGACAAGTCCGAAAACCTTAGACTGTCCCCCGTCGTGCATCCCCAAGAGTCTATGCATAGAGTTCACATTTATTCATCATATAATCATTCAATGGGGTTATCCATACCTGAAAATTTATACCTGTCCGGTCACCCTTACGACGTAGGGTCAACAGAGTATCGAGATTCAACCTAGAACACGTGGTGGCGAGCCACGGTTTTTACCCAAGGAAACTCGTATCTCAGATATCATTATTCATAAGCCATTTCATTTTCATAAACAACATATAATCATATATCAAGCCATGGCATTAATCCTTATTTAATTTCCTCATCTCTTTCATATAACTCATCATTTTATCTCTTACTTCATCCTCAAGTTATCTTATTTTTCTAGCTCCAACTAGCTACTAGACTTAGTACTATACTCTAAGTCTAAAAGGAAAAAAATGGAGGTTTAGAAGTAAAAATTTAGTTTAAAACAGCCAAAATCCAGTTTTGCAGCAAACCAGGCCACGCGTACGCGTGGAAGGAACACCAGGTCACGCGTAGATCATGCGCATTAGCTTTTCACGCGCACGCATGGCTACTCGCGCATGCGCAGCTTAAAAATTCCATGCCACGCGTACGTACGTTGTTCAAAAAAAACACGGTTCACCCAGAAAGCTGCTTTAATGCCCAGAAAATTGTTTTTCCACCTGCATAACACATAATCCACACCTAAACTTCCGACGCTCATAACTGGAGCTTCAGGTTTTGGTTGGAAGTGAAATTTGTTTCAACTCAAAAATGGTTTTACAAGCTTTTGAACGGTATAAATTTTGTGAAAAACCCTTCGTGCGGGCTCCTGTGTTAATGGCGATGGCTGTGGCGGTCTGCAATGAGGACGGGGTGACGGAAGTCTGGTCGGTGCCGCCGTGGCATGGTGACGGCGCGAAGAAACTGCACCTCGGGTTGTTAGGAGTAGGGTAGGGCAGCACGCCATTGGAGGTTTGGGGGAGAGGGATTAGGGTTTGAGGAAAAGGGATTGGGTTCTAAATAGGGAGAACAAATTTCTTTTATGTGATGGATTTTTTTTATTTTTTAAAAATCTAAATTTTAAAATTAATTAACTTAATTGTTATTTGATATTAATTTTAATTTAACCTTTATTGTATACATTGTACAATAAATATATTGGTTCTCAATACTTTTTCTTTAAATAAAGATGTCTTAATCTTTTTCTTTTCTTTTTTATAGATAATTTGTTTAATAACAGTTTTAGATTTCGTACAAAGATAACTATATATGAATTTATACAACATACATTTATACATAGTTTTAAAGATACTATTTTTCTGGCTAATAATGATTTAATATTAAAATTTATTTGTTTGATTTCACATTAACATTTCCGTTGTCGTCCAGCGGTTAGGATATCTGGCTTTCACCCAGGAGACCCGGGTTCGATTCCCGGCAACGGAAATTTTGCGAATTGAGGCACCTCGTCTGAGTTTTATAATATATAATGGATACTTTAAGAATCTCACGAATGAGAAGAATATAATAGATAATGGTATCATAAAAACTATTCTTTTTTATAATAAAAAAAATAAAAACATTATGTACATTATGCACTTCTCTAAAAAAAAATAATTATAATGTTCACTTAAAAAAAATCTCCCATTTTATATACTTTAAGAATCTCACAAATGAGAAAGGAATTCCCTTGCAATCCCTACCTAATGAAAGAAATTTTAATTTCTACAATGAATGTGATGAATTATATACGTCAAGAAAATAAATAATAAGAACATGATTTTACATATCTAAATAAACAAATTAATCCCCAATTATTTGTGTGTGATGATCTTTCTGGTAGCTCATGCATAATGCATATTTATTTGGAAGTATCTAAGACATGATTGTTTTGGCTGGTGGAAGGTAGTGATACGCCAATTTGTGAAATTAGTTCATGCCAAGCATTGTCACATAGCATTTTTTTTTAAATCGAATAAGGGATTAGTATAGGATCCAACTATCCTATTTTTAAAAAGTTGAATCCTTAATTTAAGCACCTTGTCGTACCTAGCTTTTTTTTTTTGGTCAAGATCGTACCTAGCTTTTTTTAAATTAAACTTTTAGACTCTCTGTTGTTCTCAATTTTTTGTTTTGATAAAAACTGGTGGGCTTAGCATGCACCCAAAAGAAAAATAACCCAATAATATTTTTGGGTGATGGACACGTATAAAATGAATATAACAAAAACACACGATGGACAGAATTATTGCAAGAGATCAAGAAGACATCTTGTTCCATGACAAAAAAAAGAAAAGAAGAGATCTTGTTTTGACACAAAGAAAAGAGTGTATACATTTACATTGAGTGTGTAGTGTAATACCAAAAAAAAAAAATTTGTTGGCTTTAGACAATCTTTACAAGAATGTCGCACATAAATTTTATCCAATTCTTATCACCAAAACAAAACAATTTGTATCTAATTCATTGATCTTAGTCTCATTTATTCTCTTAATTTATTGATAGATCTTTGTCTTAAATGTTATATATCAATAATGTTTAGATGACAATAAAAAATTAGCCCAAAGAAGTTAAAGTGGTTTTATTTAGTATTTATTAATTATTAATAATTATGTAATTTTAGATGTAATAACTATGTAATTATAGATACGGTTCCGCTACGTTACCAACAGCATTTCTGTCAATTTCTGCCAACTCTTGTATATAATTGTGTTTAATGGAAGTGTCTTCATGGATGTGTCTAATAAAAATGTCTTTTTTATGGCTGTGTTTAATAGAAGTGTCTTTATAGATATATTTTTTGGATGTGTCTCTTTATATATGTGTTTAAAATATAATAATTAATTATTATTAGCAATAAGTTGGCAAATAATATGTTGATACCCTATACTTTTCCTTATAGATATTATATATATAAATTATGGATGTTATGTTATATAAGATAACTTTAAAAATTATCTCCATAGTATTACTAGTTATAGATATAATTATTCATCTTCTTTTTATCTTTTTAAATTTTTAGAAGAAATAATTTTATAATATAATATAAAAAATTTTATGATTTAAAAATCTAGAATTTAATCCTTCTTGATCTTTAAAAAAATTATAAAATCAATAAAAAAAAACATTTATACAAAGAATTTACACAATAATCTCAAAAGTTAAAAATAATGCTAATGGATCACACGTCTAATTTGGAACTAAATTGAAAATTGATGACCATATACTTTTACCAAGTGAAGTATTATCCTATAAGTCAGGTTTATTTGTAATACGCCAAAAATAGATTATGATGCTTTCGTCTTTTACTCGTAGATGATTTATATTTTGATGGCACCAAAACGAAGTCGTATCTCTATTATTGGACTATTTTCTAGATAGGCTTTTTTTTTGGGAGGGGGATCAAGAGCCAAAAGAAACCATTTTGAAAACAAATCTGCTACGTTACCAACAACATTTCTGTCAACATCTACCAACTCTTATTTATAACTATTTAATAGAAGTGTCTTTGTAGATGTGTCTAATAAAAATATCTTTTTTATGGCTGTGTTTAATAGAAATGTCTTTATAAATATATTTTCTGGATGTGTCTCTTTATATATGTGTTTAAAATATAATAATTAATTATTATTGACAATAAATTGATAAATAATATGTTGGTACCCTATCCTTTTCTTTTTGAAAAAATTCCATGATGAGAATATGAGATCATTATAATTTTGCATAACTATACATGTTTGAATTTTTGATTAATTAATGTTTGTTTATTTTTTTTATTGTCAAATTGTCAAAGTAAAGTTTGATGAGGTTTGCCAATTATATAAGATGGACATGAAGTACACAATGGCTAGACCAACTATGGGATTCAATCTTGATATCTCATAATCTATTAGTTTGTCAAAACCTTTACCAACTACATCATCAACAAGGCTAGTTGATAGTTGTGGCAGAAGGTTTAGAAAGTGGAGAGTATTCTTGTAGATAAATTATGGTCAATTATAAGTTCACATATTTTGATAGATAAGATATAATTGTAAAAATAATTTTTTTTATAATAATTATATCCACTTTTGTTTTGTATGTGTGATGTATAAGAATAGATAGAATAG
The DNA here is from genome assembly GCF_059453495.1 of Arachis ipaensis. Taxonomy (NCBI): domain Eukaryota; kingdom Viridiplantae; phylum Streptophyta; class Magnoliopsida; order Fabales; family Fabaceae; genus Arachis; species Arachis ipaensis. The sequence continues at coordinate 3,222,899 of NC_142436.1, forward strand.
AATTTACCTAATATTGTACGTATTATATTGATTATTTTTGTTTTTTTTTTTAAAATAGATAATAAATGTCTCTTTTACATGAATTTCGAATTTGATTATATGATTAAAGAATGCATTTAAATTTGGATTTATATTTTTAAGTTTGGTTTTTACCTAATTATACCTAAATTTTATAATATGATTTTAGAGTTTTGTTTAATTATTAAGCTAATTATATCATGAAGTTGACGATCAAACACGTCCCAAATCATAATTCGAAATCAACTTATAATCAAACGCATTTAAAGTTGTAATTAAACCCAAAAATTAAAATTATTAAAGTTCAAAAATCATATTATGTATAAAGTAAGCTTGTGTAAAGTAAGTTTGTAGAACAGCGAAGAACATCCTGTTGTAAGAATCACGTAGTGAAAAGAGAAAGTCTAGGGAACCAACAACTTTTGTGTTTTGTGGTCAGTACTTAATCATAAAGAAAAAAGTGAGTGATCTCTTACCATTATATGTAATCTCACACCATTAAAAACACTATTAATGACCAATTGATGGTTACAAAACACAAAAATTATTGATCCCCTAACACTCCTCTAATGAAAAAAAGGATCCCCTTGCAATCCCTAACCGCGCATTAGAGCTTCATTGCTACGATTGCATTTTCATGTCTGCTTTAATTTGTTAAGGTAAGTAAAGTAATTGCATGCATGCATAAATTAAGTTACTACTTAAATAAAGATGTTTTAATTCTTTTTTTAATATATTTTTTTTTATAAGTAATTAATTCTTTGTCAAAGAATTAAAAGTTTTATTTATATTTTTTATAGGTTATTAATCTACGTTTATTTTATTTTAAAAAAACAATAACTGAGAATCAGTCATCTTAAATTTTTTATGATGATTTAATAATATGTTTAATTAAATTATTTAATATAATGTATTAATATTTTAATAAAAAATGTTAGAAAGTTTGTAGAATTTATTTTTTTAGCTATTAACTTAATTTTTTTAATCTAGTAGAATAATAATATATTTTTAACTTATATTTTTAAACATTAACGATTAACTATTAGTCAAAAATAATAAATTCTATTCACCATTTAGTATTTCTCTATTTTAATTATTATCTTCGTATAAAAATATTTTTATCTAAATCTGTCACTCATAAAATATTAATAGTATAAAGAATTATGTTATGCATATATACATGTGAAAACTTACATTCAGTAACTTAAAAATTAAAAATTATTAAATTATTTAACAGGTTTATTAACAGTTTTTGATTTCATATAAAAATAACTGTATATGAATTTATATCACATACAATTATACATAGTTTTATAGATATTATTTTTCTAGCTTATAATGATCTAATATTAAAATTTATTTGCTTGTTTTCACGTTAATATATTTTTTTGGGAGACCACTTCGACAAAGACACTAAAAATATCTTTTTTTTTTAAATGTTTATATGTGTCATAATATTATTAGATGTAAGACTCAAAACTTTTGAAAAATCTTATATGAGCTGATTTTAAATTTATTTATTTATTAGAGATTTTATTTTCAAAAATTATTTCATTAAAAATAATTAAATCAAGTTTTGATAATTAAAATAAAAATTTTACTTTATGAAAAAATATTTTTTTATATGATTTAGTTTAAACATTTTAAAATTTAATATTTTAATTTTTATAAATAAAAATTTTTTATTATATTATCTTATATTTTAAATTAAAATACTTGATTAAAAATTAATTAACAAATTAATAATTAAATAATATTTTTAAAATAATTTAAAAAAATTAAATTAGATTTCAAAATAAATACAATATAATTTAAATTGATTTAGAATTGCCAACCTTAATTTAACCCAAAAATCCCTAATTTCAAATTTACCTCAAATCAAACTTTAACCCTAAAAATCAAACCCACAAACTGAAAACCCTTAAGCCCTAAGCCGCAGCCCCGTTTACCAACTGAACACACGCACACACACAGCAAGAAAGGGAGATGGAGAGAACGGGAAAAGAGAAGAGAGAAAGGAGGAAGGAGACGCGCCGGTGCTGGTGGCCCTCGCAGTCGCCACCGCCGCGCCCTGCCAGTCGCCATCGAGTCAATAAGAGGGAAGAGAGAGTTTGAACAAAAGAGAAGAAGGGAGGCCACCATTGCTGCTGTCCGCGCCATCGCAGACGCTGCCGTTCTGTGGAGTCGTCGTCCTCACTGCATCGCCGCCGGTATGTCCAGAAGCCGCCGGCAGAACCGCGAAGGGAGAGAGTGCGCGAACAGAGAGGGAGACTGACGGAGGAGGAGTGCGACGCGAGGAAGGAGGCGACGCTGTTTGCGTCACCATTGCCGAATCCCAACGCCGCCATCGTTGCGTGCTCCGTCGTCACTGTTGGAGGTGGACGGCCGAGCTTCTGCCGCCAGGGAATGCCGCCGCCATTCGGGTCACTGGAAACGTGGTTTTGATCACTGGAAACACCATCAGAGTTACCGCTATTTCAGTTCAGCCGTTCTTCCTTGTCTGAGTAAGAGTTTCATTCCGGAACCTTTGAATCGTTATTTTCGGTTTCAAGTTGTTTAAGGATCTGAGGTTTTGGTGTCCTAGGATCGAGTTACGGGTCTTGCATGCTGAGTTCTATGATTGTTGCATGTGACATCAAGATGCTGTGTCGTCACCGGAGCTACCACTGTTCTGTTCTCTGGCTTATTCGTAAGTATAGTAAGTTGTTCCTTGTCCCGAACCTCTATAGTTGCTATTCTGTTATGTTTCTAAGGTCCTTGCAACGTTATGCTTTAGGATTATGTTTCGGTTCTTGCGTGCCGTGATTAGAGTTGCTGAGGTTGCGGATGCCGCCATTGCAGGCCGAGATAAAAAGGAGTTTTGTCGCGTAGTTGAATCGCGAACGAGGTAGGGGCGATTTCTTAAACTTAATTTACTATCGAGAATTGTTTTAAGTTGATATTAATATGAAAAATATGTTTTTATGATTTCGTAAGCCTTATGAATTGAACTGAGTTGCCTTGAATGAATGTAAATGCGAGTTTGAATGGTTTATCGATTAATTGAAGATGTTTAATCGGGTTTTATACTTGGATTACGGTTATTATGATGATGATTGGGCTGTGGTTATTTCTGATTATTCAGTTAGAAAGTTGGTTTGATTAAATATTATGTAAAATGATTTTCTTGGTTTGGGGTTGAATTTGATATTGAAAATGAATTGGCATTTGAAGCGATTTAAGATATTGGGAATGGGTTTTGTTGACCTATCGGAAAAGATCTTGAGAATTTGAAAGCGATTTGAATGATTGACAGGCGTTTGATTTGGTTTGGTTGGGACCCAGAAAGGGTGGCAAAGTCCGAGTTTTTGGGGAGGTGTTGCCGAAATTTTATGAAACTCTGAGACTTTGTTTGAAGCACTACTTAAAAAGAAAATTTGATTTAAGAATCATATTATTTGATTTCGATTTATTATAGAAAGAACTATGCTTTAAGTTTGATTTATTAATGAAAGAATTATGTTTTGAGCTTTATTGAGAAAAGATTTATGTTTTGAGTTCGAACTATTAATAAAAAGAGTTATGCCTTGGATTTGATTTATTAATTATGGATTATGTTTTATTTTAAACGGTCTTTTGAAAAATACGGTTTAAGTTTTAAACAGGCTCATACTTAAGTATTAAATATTTTAAGAGTCGTCGTAATACCCAAGCTATCAGAGTGGCGCAGCTGGAAACGTGACATTTTGATAGTTAAGGTGTTACATTATGGTATCAGAGCAGTCTTTCCTGTAGAGCTTGAGGAATGGACTGACTATGCTTCATTTGCATACTCTGAGCGTTTGTCATGTTATAGGTCTCGTCCTGATGACAAAAGTTAGAGATTTATGCACATGACTGTCTATTGATTAATATTGTTAGTCTATCATTGCATACTTCCTGGTATTAAGTTTGGCCGGCTTAATACTAGTGACATATGTATATGGAAGCGCTAATGGGTTATCATAGACGATGTTGGAGTTGTAGGTAACGCGAATCGCGGGTTTTGGGAACGTTAGAAGTTAACTCTTGAGGTTACTGATTTACTTTTCTTGTTCTTTCATGGTTTGCTTTGAAATTCCTGTCTGAGATCTCTTTCTTGAAAAGTTTACTGATTATTCTCCAACCCTATCTCTATGTTCATATGCATTTTCGTTTCATCCTAGCTGCGTAGGTCTGCTTATGTTACTGGGGATACCTGTCTTATCTGTATAAACTCTTCTTCTTGAATGATGCACTCTTTGATGTAATTTTGACTTTATTGATGCATCAAAGTAATCGTTGAAACCTTTAATAATTCGCTATTGATTGAGTTGCTTTTTCTTATGAGCTTTGTATTTTTTTGGATCAGATAACTTGTTTGGTTTGATATGCCTTATGGATTCTATCCGAATGAACTCTTGATTTAAGTTTCTTTCTCAAGATGTGAATTGATTTCCTTTTTAGCATAACTCATTACTTTAGAATATTTTATAGGGCTGTGATTTCAAACATCCTCTCTGAGTTCTATTTTAAACCTTTTTAAAAAAGTTTTGGATTCGTTTTGGTGCGACACATCATCCCTTGTGATTTCCTTTTAAAATTCTTGTATTGGATTCTCTATGAAGAAATTTCAACTCAATTCTTATCTTGCCTAACTATGTCCACAACTATTTGAATTTTTGATAGGATTGTTTTAGTTTTGCATGCACTTCTTTATATGAACCTTGGAAACTCGTGTTTAGGAACCTTACCTCAGGTTTCTTTTTTCGAACAAAATTTGATTCCCTTCCAACCTTGTCGCGATTTCACCGCATACTTTTATTTGATTAAGTGTTTAAATGTCTTTTGAGATTTCGAGAATGTTATTTTTGGTCCTTAGCTCAATTCATTTTCATTTTTTTAAAACCTCACCCGTTCTATCTTTAACTTGGTAGGTGTTTGGCATAATGCAACTTGATCTTTTTCCAACCATATTGCAGTTTTAGTACATGTTTTAATTAATTATACACCTAAATATCTTTCAAGATATTTGAGGAAATATTTTCATTCTTCAAACTAATTTTCATTCTTCAAACTTTGCATAATCAATTTCAACTTGAATTTTATAATCAAGTAATGTCACAGTATGCTTTTGTCAATCTTTTACAAAATGTTTGTTGCACACTTTTTTGAGACGTGAAATAATTTTTCCTTAGGTTTTTCATTCTTTATATACAGTGTATTAGAAGGTGTTTCCGAGTATACTTTTAAACTTTGTAAGCATCACCATTGACTTTAGTTATTCTTCATCTATAAGTTTCATACTCCTTGACTCAGCTTGAATTCGTTTCAAACCACTGTATTGTTTTCTAACCCTCAAGGTTGTCAATTGATTTTTCTTTCAGCACCTTTCAATATTTTTATTGTTTTCTAACCCTCAAGGTTGTCAATTGATTTTTCTTTCAGCACCTTTCAATATTTTTACCTCCTCATTTGCTTGTAATTTTGACAATTCTCTCAAACTCTTGTGGATGCTGTCCTTATCGCTTGTCCTTCTTTTTTCAGGTCTTATATCCTTCTGAATAAACTCGAGGATTGTTTTAGAGTCACGTATGATCTTTAGGCGTAGCAAGCGAAACGTTAGTCTCTTTAGAATACTGTTCGTGAACGTGAAAAGGTGAAGCGGTAAGTGTGAAATGTTATGAGAATTTGTGGGAGTTTTGTTCCTCGTAAAAGAATTTGCGGATGTTAAGCTTGTGACCGGTTATGGGGTTGTAACGCGATCGATGGAGTTGGAAAGTTAAAGTTCTAAAGTGGGTACGAGATCTGCGATAGAACGTTATATCCGTCGTCTTAATACCAGCCTGCCTTGTAGCCTTTTGTCACAGTAACTACTGCTTTGCTTTGTGAACTCCTATCTTGCAAGACTTGCACCCTATTGTGTTTTTTTTTTTTTTGTCAAATTTTGTAAAGTCTTGAGGCCATGAGGCCATATAACCTTTTTGCATCGAGCCTTCTCGTATCCTTTGCCTTACACCATACCTTACCCATATACTTAAATCTTATGGTTATTCGGTATTTGAACATTCATATATGTATATTCCAAGATTTCTTACTTTTCTAAAAAGTATTTAAAGAGTAGAGTGCTAAGGCTATGTAATATCTTGTGTATTATTTTAATTTTTGAGGACGAAAATTCTTCTAAAGTGGGTAGAATGTAAGACCTAGAACTTTTAAAAAATCTTATTATGAGTTGATTTCAAATTTATTTATTTATTAGAGATTTTATTTTCAGAAATTATTTCATTGAGAATAATTAAATCAAGTTTTGATCATTAAAATGAAGATTTTACTTAATTTTATAATTATTGATTAATTTTCTATATTTAAATTATAAAGTTTAATAGTTGTAAAAGAAAAGAATTTTTATATGATTTAGTTTAAACAATTGAGATTTTGGAATTTAATATTTTAATTTTTATATATAGAAAAAATTTATTATATTATCTTATATTTTAAATTAAAATACTTGATTGAGAGTTAATTAGCAAATTGATAATTAAATAATATTTTTAAAATAATTTTAAAGAATTAAATTAGCTTTCAAAATAAATACATATAATTTAAATGGGTTAAGTATGATTTTGGTCCCAACGTGGGGGTTGAAAATTTATTTCGTCCCTCGCCTTTTTTTCGCTTTAAAATGGTCTCCAAGGTTTCAGTTTGTTTTAAAATCGTCTTTTTTACCAATTATATTTTTTTGTTACTAAATTATCCTTTATTAAAAAATTATAAAATAAAATAAATATAAAATAAATAAATAAAAAAGAAAAAAAAGAAAGAAAGGGGATACAAAAGCGGGGTGGGAGGGGCGGGGGGTGAGAAAGAAAGAAAAGGGGGGGGGGAGAGGGGAGAGAAGAGGGACGCCACTTCTTCTTCTTCTTCTTCTTCTTACCGCCGAATCACAGCCCGCCGCTTCTTCTCGCGACCCTGCACCGCCGCCTTCTTCTTCTTCTTCTTCTTCTTCTTCTTCTTCTTCTTCTTCTTCCCGTCGACTCCACCGCCGCACCGCCGCCTGCCGTCTGCCGCTTCTTCTTCTGTGAATTGGATTTTTTGTGAAATTTTTGGATTTTTTGTAAAATTTATTGTAGAATATTGTTGTTGCTGAAATTTGATTTTGGAGTATTGTTGTTGCTGAGTTGAGTTTGAGTATTATTGTTGTTGATGCTGGAATTTGTGAAATTCTGGGTTCTTGGAATATTATTGTTGTTGCTGAAATTTGTGAAATTCTAGGTTCTTTGCATGATGATGATGATGATGATGATGGTGGTGGTGCTAAGTGCTGGTGAAATTCTGGTGAAATTTGTGAAATTCTGGGTTCTTTGCTGAAATTTGTGAAATTCTGGGTTCTTTGCATGATGATAGTGGTGCTGGTGCTTTGCATGATGATGATAATGATGATGATGGTGGTGGTGGTGGTAGGTGGTGGGTGGTGGTGGTTGTAGTGATGCTGGTGCTTTGCATGATTTTGGGGAAGAAGGAATAGGTGCATTTTGGTCCGAAGGACAGTTTTAAAACAAACAGAAACTTTGGGGACCATTTTGGAGCGAAAAAAAGGCGAGGGACGAAATAAATTTTCAGTCTCTACGTTGGGGACCAAAATCATACTTAACCCCAATTTAAATTGATTTAGAAATTACCAACCTTAATTTAACTCAAAAATCCCTAATTTCAAATTTACCTCAAATCAAATTCTAACCCTAAAAATCAAACCCACAAACCCTAACCCCTGAAGCCCCAAGCCGCAGCCCCCTTTCCCAACAGAACACACGCACACACACAGCAAGAAAAGGAGATGGAGAGAACGGGAAAAGAGAAGAGAGAAAGGAGGAAGGAGACGCGCCGGTGCTGGTGGCCCTTGTAGTCGCCGCCGCCGGGCCCTGCCAGTCGTCGTCGACTCAACAAGAGGGAAAAGAGAGTGCAAACAGAGGAGAAGAAGAAGGGAGGCCACCGTTGCTGCTGTCTGTGCCATCGCAAACGCTGCCGTTTGTGGAGTCGTCGCCCTCACCGCATCGTCGCCGATAGAACCACGAAGGGAGAGAGTGCGCGAACAGAGAGGGAGACTGACGGAGGAGGAGTGCGACGCGAGGAAGGAGGCGATGCTGTTTGTGTCACCGTCGTCGAATCCCAACACCGCCGTCGTTGCGTGCTCCGTCGTCACTGTTGGAGGTGGGCGGCCGAGCCTCTGCCGCCAGGGAATGCCGCCGCCTTTTGGGTCATTGGAAACGTGGCTGTAATCACCGGAAATACCATCGGAGTTACCGCTATTTCAGTTCAGCCGTTCTTCCTTGTCTGGGTAAGAGTTTCATTCCAAAACCTTTGAATCGGTATTTTCTGTTTCAAGTTGTTTAAGGATCTGAGGTTCTGGTGTCATAGGATCGAGTTACGGGTCTTGCATGCTGAATTCTATGATTGTTGCATGCGACATCAAGATGCTGTGTTATCACCGGAGCTGCCACTGCTCTATTCTCTGGCTTATTCATAGGTATAGTAAGTTGTTCCTCGTCCCGAACCTCTATAGTTGCTTTTCTGTTATATGTTTCTAAGGTCCTTGCAACGTTATGCTTTAGGATTATGTTTCGGTTCTTGCGTGCCGTGATTAGAGTTGCTGAGGTTGCGGCTGCTGCCATTGCAGGCCGAGAGAAAAGGGAGTTTTATCGCGTAGTTGAATCGCGAACAAGGTAGGGGCGATTTCTTAAACTTAATTTACTATCGAGAATTTTTTTAAGTTGATATTAATATGAAAAATATGTTTTTATGATTTCGTAAGTCTTATGAATTGAATTGAGTTGCCTTGAATGAATGTAAATGTGAGTTTAAATGGTTTATTGATTGATTGAAGATGTTTAGTCGGGTATTATACCTGGATTAAGGTTATTATGATGATGATTGGGCTGTGGCTGTTTCTGATTATTGAGTTAGAAAGTTGGTTTGATTAAATACTATGTAAAATGATTTTCTTGGTTTGGAGTTTAATTTGATATTAAAAATGAATTGGCGTTTGAAATGATTTGAGATATTGGGAATGGGTTTTGTTGACCTATCGGAAAAGATTTTGAGAATTTGAAAGTGATTTGAATGATTGACAGGCGTTTGATTTGGTTTGGTTGGGACTCAGAAAGGGTGGCAAAGTCCAAGTTTTAGGGGAGGTGTTGTCGAAATTTTATGAAACTCTAAGACTTTGTTTGAAGCACTACTTAAAAAGAAAATTTGATTTAAGAATCATATTATTTGATTTCGATTTATTATAGAAAGAATTATGCTTTAAGTTTGATTTATCAATGAAAGAATTATGTTTTGAGCTTTATTGAGAAAAGATTTATGTTTTGAGTTCGAACTATTAATAAAAAGGGTTATGCCTTGGATTTGATTTATTAAGAAAAGATTTATGTTTGGATTTGAATTATTAAGAAAAACTTTATGTTTTGAATGTGATTTATTAAGAAATGATTTTATTTTGAGTTTTGACTTATTAAGAAAGGTTTTATGTTTTTAGTTTGATTTGTTAAGAAAAGCTTTATGTTTTGAGTTTTATTAAAAGAACTACATTTTAAGGAATTATGATTCAAGGAGTTTAATAATTTTAAAGTATGAGATTGGTTGTCATCCTCCCTAAAGTTTCGAGACTCCGCCGTGAGGTTTAATTAATAGATGATTCTTTTAGTATTTTGAAAGAGGTTTTAATCTGAAATGGTCTTGAAGTTGGTTTGGAAGAAAAAAATCTTGGTTGAGTAAGAATTGGGTTTTGTATGAAAGAAGAACTTGTTTTAAGTAAGGTGGTTTTGGGGGTTTTGGAAAAGATTACAAGGAGTGATGTTGGTTTTCAAATGAAAATGAAATTGTTTTGAGCTTTGACCTGGCAAGGTTCGTGGTGGTTTACCGCTTGTCCAGTGTCGAGATGTTTGTGGGGTTCGTGGTGATGTACCGCCCACATGTTTTTAAAGAGAATGTTGTGTGGGGTTCGTGGTGGTTTACCGCCCACATGTGTGTGTTGTTTTCCAATTGAAGATCTTGCGAGGTTCATGGTGGTGTACCGCTCACAATGGTGGGGTTCGTGGTGGTGTACCACTCACCGGTTTTCAAGAGGACGATATCCGGGTTAGCTATCGGATGTGTCGGGCTCTGGCAAAGTAACCGACACGTGAGCTCATGGCCACTAGGACAGGCATGCATCATACTGCATTTGTTTGCCATTGTTTGGGTGTACTTAAATTGTTTTGGTTTGTCTATCTGATAAGTTCTGCTTAACTGGTAACTGTGATATTTACTGTAACTGTTCTTTAAGTGTGTTTGCCTTGTATTTGTTTGTGCTTGTGATTGATTTCTGCTTTAAGTATGGGTGGTAGATTGATGATAGCGGTCATGAGTTTTGTTGGGTCGGAGGCCGAGATTTAATTGTATATTGGGCCAGAGGCCGTGATGGGTGAATATTTACATTGAATATTATGTCTACTTATAAAAATGGAACTTTTACGAAATTAAGTTATGGGTGTTGGAATTTCACATTTAATTATATGTCGATGTTTAAATAGATTCATAAGACAACGACGACTACTGAGCTTTTAAAACAGTTTTCGTTAAAAATATCTTCTCATAACAATTCTTAAAATCCTCTACTGAGAACCCTTTCGAGGATGATGTTCTCACCACCTACAGATTTTTCTTTTCAGGATATGGACACAGAAGTTATGAAGAGTTTACCTAGTTGTTATTGTCGCCATATTTTGTATTGCTTTAGTTATTATTTATTATTTTCCTCGCCTTTATCTTTCACAATTTGTAAGAGAGATAAGATTTGTTTTATGTAAAGCTTGTAAGTTAATACTATGTATATGTATGTATATGGTTGTAAGTATGGATTTATATTTTATTTTAAACAATTTTTTGAAAAATACGGGTTAAGTTTTAAACAGGCTCATACTTTAGTATTAAATATTTTAAGAGTCATCGTAATACCCGAGCTATCAGAGTAGCGCAGTCGGAAGCGTGATATTTTGATAGTTAGGGTGTTACATTGGAAATTTTTATTAAACCGAATAATAATTTATTTTTTAATAAACCAGAACAAAATTGGTTTATTATAGCAATAATAATAAACTCAATTGTCTGCACTATAATTATTAGACCGGATTTGATCCGATCAATTTACACAATCTAAACCGAATCATGTTTAAATTTTATCCCTGATTTTTGTTTTAAAAAAAATAATTTAGTGGGTTATTTAAATTGGTCGATTCAACTGAATCTGATAACAATTGTGTTTTATAAAAAAATCGGTTTTATTCTAGTTTGTTAAGAAATTTAAAAATAACCGATTCATTAATACGTCCAATAATAATGCGACACATAAGTGTCTTTACAAAAAGACGTTATATGCGTTTTACAGGAGCAGCCTCCTCCTTTTTTTTTTTTTAGCCATTTTTTCTTATATCTCTCGTTTATGTGTGAGCTAAATATTTGAGGGAAAATACTATGTGTCCTTTAAAATTCAGTCTTCACTCAACCTTTAAATTTAAATAATATTATTTAATTAAATTTTAGTTAAAGTATATTCCTAGTTTGTAGCTAAACATGTTGGTAATTAAAATTAATTTAAATATTAAATACTAAAATTTCTCTAACTTTCTACCTATTTTGTAAAGTAGTTATTTTATCAATTTTTTATTTATTTGCACGTTTCCCCCTTTCTCTTTCGTTCTTTTTTTTCTTATCTCTCACGTTCTTCACAAAAATTTTCATAGAAGAGTATTACTCCTCGATAATAAATTTACTTATTTCATATTTAACATTTTATTATTAGATGAGTCGTGCTATTTTGTTTTTATTTCGAGTGACTTGCATGCTAACTCAAAACTCATTCATCATCGTTGTCGAATAAAATTTTAATAAGATTATATTAACATTTGAATTAAACATAAATGTCTATGCATCAATATTCTTTTCTTCTTCTTTACTTACTTTTTTCTTTCTTTCTTTTATTTTTTTAATATTTATTTCTAGAATAATTAGAGATGACCACCAACCTAAATTTCAATTTTATTTAGTTTGTATTTTGGATGTGTATTTAATTTAAAAAGGACACTAAATTTATCTAGATGTATTTATTTCAATTTTTTTTAAATTATTATAATAAAAAGCTGATTAAAATATCACTTTTAAAAGATACCTAATCCTACTGATATTTGAGTTTCAACCTGGGTTGAATGCTAACTTGGGTGAGTTCCAATGTCCTCAACGGATAGCGAAAGAAACGGAGAAAGAAACGGTTCCTCCGACTCTTTCTGATCCATATTATTCTTCTTCCAACCAGAAACATCAGCATTATGATTCTGGTTATGGATCATTTCTTATTTTGATGATCATAGATAGGCACCTCGTTTGAGCTTTCAAATCCAAGATTTTCCGTGTATATCATTCCATGGTCACCGAACCCAATGGTGGTGAGGTGGATGAAAAAGAATAAGGACGATGATGATTCATCAACATGGTTGATTCCACAATATTGGGAGGTCTCTATGTTCTTCATCATGGTTGGTGAGAGTGAGGAGACCCAACCTGATTGACGATGTTGTTGATTGATGGTGATGATATTGAAGCTTCAAGGATCACTAAGAAAAAAGAAAAAGAACATGCATATATTGAAAGAACAAAAATGTGGGAGAAATTGACTCCAGAAAAAAAAAAATTCAAGGTTAGGACTAGCTAAGGGTTTAACTGACATCTTCCACATTAATAATTTAACATATAAGGGATAATGCTACCATGAAAGATGAAAATTATTTTTTTCTTAATAATAAAAAAAATAAAAACATTGCCAATGAGTTATAGCTCAAATGGCATAGTCTCCCCATACTCAATTAAGAGGTTGCGGGTTCGAGTCTTCTATTTTTGGTAAAAAAAAATAAAAACATTATGTACATTATCCACTTTTCCCAAAAAATTAATTATTAATGTTCACTCTAAAAAAAATCCCCACATTTCAGTGTAACATGACTTAAATTAAGACAATGTACACATTTCATATATTTCAAGAATCTCACCAGTGAGAGGGGATCCCCTTGCAATCCCTGCCCAATACCCATCAATGACCACTTTCTTTGTCATAAAATAGGTTAAAGGCACCTAAAATGAGAGATATTTTAATTTCTACAAACAATATGGTGAACTATACATGTCAAGAAAATAAATAATAAGAGCATGATTTTACATATCTAAATAAACAAATTAATCACCAATTATTTGTGTGTGATGATCTTTCTGGTAGCTCATGCATAATGCATATTTATTTGGAAGTATGTAAGACATGATTGTTTTGGCTGGTGGAAGGTAGTGATAGCCCAATTTGTGAAATTACTCAAATTAGTTTATGGCAAGCATTGTCAGATGGACACATCTGAAATGAATATAACAAAAATACTAAAGAAGATGGATAGAATTATTGTAAGAGATCAAGAAGACATCTTGTTCTGACAAAAAAAAGAGTGTGTGTATTGAGTGTGTGTAGTGTAAGACCAAAAAAGAAAAAAGATATTTTGTTGGCGATAGACAATCTTTACAAGAATGTGGCACATAAATTTTATCCAATTCTTATCACACAAAAAAAAAAAAAAAATAATAATAATAATAATAATAAAATAATTGTATCCAATTCATTGATCTTAGTCTCATTTATCTCTTGATTTATTCATATATCCATAATGTTTGAAAGACAATAAAAAAATTAGACTAAATAATTTAAAATTGTGTTATTTAATATTTATTAATTATCATTAAAATAATTATATAATTTTAAATGTAATAATTAAGTAATTATGGATATTATATATATGAAATTATGAATGTTATGTTATATAAAATAATTTTAAATATTGTCTCTTTAGTATTCCTGGTTATAAATATAATTATTTATCATGTGTTTCTTTCTATTTGTTTAAATTTTTAAAAAAAATAATTTTATAATATAATATAAAAAATTTATAAAAAATTTAGAATTTAAGCTGTATTGACCTTAAAAAAATTATAAAATAAAAATAAAGAACATTTATACAAAGAATTTACACAATAATCTCAAAAGTTAAAAATAATGCTAATGGATCACACATCTAATTTGGAACTAAATTGATGACCATATACTTTTGTATTTTGTAATCATCAATTGACTATCAATAATGTTTTTAATGGTGTGAGATTATGGAAAATGGATCTTCTCACCTTTGATTTTATAAGTGAGACCAGAAATAAATAAAAGAGAATAATGAATAGTTAAATTAAACACTGCACACCATCCAGTTTTTTTTCACCGGAGATGATCCACTCCCGGGATTACGATACTTTCATCTTTTACTCGTAGATGATTTATATTTTGATGGCACCAAAATGAAGTTGTATCTCTATTGAACTCTTGGACTATTTCTAGGCATTTTGTTTTTGGGAGGGGGGATCAAGAGCCAGAAGAAACAATTTTAAAATTTACATAAATTTTACATAATCTTTTTTTTTTTAGCTTAAGTATATTTTTTTGAATAACAAAAATTTAATTCTCAATTATTCTATAACAAAAATTCTGATGTCATACTGTGAAATTATGTATTCTAAAAACTTAAAAAAAAATAGATAAAACAAATTTACGAATAGTTGTAAATAAAATTAATTATTCGTTACTCCTTGAACGTTTTTGTTAGTTATTGTTCTAAGCTTGTAGTCTTGAACTACTTTCACAATAGGCTAATTATTATTATTATTATTATTATTATTATTATTATTATTATTATTATTATTATTATTATTATTATTATTATTATTATTATTATTATTATTATTATTATTATTTATTATTTCCAAATTCCAACCTCGTGTAATAAAGTTGACCTGTTATTTAATTTTCTCTTGACGTTGGCATTAACCTAAAGATCTAGATGCAATTCATGGATCACTTGACCTAGTCTTGTAGATAAATTCTTATATAGATTTGAGATAAGAGAAAATTTTTTCTCTATATCATTTTTTATCAGCACATTAGTTTTTAGGTTTATTACTGTTTTCCAAATTTTTTTTTTACATGTATATTTTCTGGGTACAATATATATTTTTATAAATATTTGTAATCAAATAAGAAATAACCGATTTAATATTGGGTATTGTTTTTGTTTTCTAACATGTTACTTGTTAGGGTTAATATATATAATTTTAGTATTTCATTAAATTAAATCACATTGACCCAGTATAATAAAAGAAAATGACAAAACTAATAAATATCTAGGATTAAGATGTTTCTCTCTTACTCTAAAAGCATCTAAAATTTCTCCATCTTTTATAATCACAAGTCTTGGGTCTAGTCAACAGGAATCACAATCCAAGTGTGCCAGTTGTTATTATAAAATAAATTATTATAATTATCATAATTAAGTTGTGGATAATAACTGATGAAGGACATGCATGAACCACACATGGAGTAGTTAGTTACTACCTCTTTGAAATTCTTGTATAAATACCGTAGCCATTATTCAATAGTATAATAACTCAAAGCAAGATACTAAATAGCACAAAAAGATGAGTAATTCTCAAATAATAATCCAATATTATTTTTTGGTTATTGTTGTTATGGTCACTACTAATTTGGGCACATGGGTGATCCCTACCAATGGCATGAACAATGATGGTAATGGAAGGCTCACTCACCATTTCTATAAGAAAACATGCCCTAAGGTGTTGCCAGTGATAAGGTCTGTGGTTGAAAAGGCAATAAAGAAAGAACCGCGCATTGGAGCTTCATTGCTACGTTTGCATTTTCATGACTGCTTTGTTAATGTAAGTAAAGTAATTGCATGCATGCATGAATTAATTTACTATTTAAATAAAGATGTCTTTTTATGAAAATAATGAACGAAAATATTAAAAATATAATTATTTATGTTATTTTTTGTTTATCAGCTAATTTTTTGGAATAAGTGATTTTATCACAGAGAATCAATCATTTTAAATTCTTTTATGATGGTTTAATATATTTAATTAAATTATTTAATATAATAGGTTAATATTTTAATTATTATTTTTACATAAAAATATTTTTATGTGAATAGTCACTCATAATTTATTAATAGTGCAAGAAATTATTTTATACATATATATACATGTGAAAATTTTGATGTGAAGTTAATAGTTGTGAATAATTAAATTATTTAACATGTTTAATTAAATTATTATCTAATCATTTTTAACTATCAATTATATATAAAGATAATGCACAACTGCATGTGAATTTACACTACATACAAATATATATAGTTCTACAGACACATTTTTTGGCTCATAATTATTCAACATTAAAATTTGTTTGCTTGCTTTCACGTTAATATTTTTTTTTTGTATTATTCTTTTTCTTATATCTTATTTATGTGTCAGCTAAGTATTTGAGATTATTATAAATTATTTCTTTTAAAGGTTTAAGCGTGATTATTTGCATGATTATGTGTATAATAAATTTTTTAAAATTTTTAGTATATCTTATACTAATTCTTTTAGATAAATTAAAAAACTAATTTTATACTTTTCAATTATAAAAGTTTTGATTCGATATCTTAAAATCATTTGTCTAACACATTAAAGATGACAAAAAAAAAATATACTAATAATATATTTTTAAAGAATTGTATGGACAAATTAAAAAAAAAATTCACCGTTTTAATTTTATTATAAAATTAATTCTCTAAAAAATTTAAATAAATAAAAAGAGATATATGAATTATTATATCTCTAATAAATTTTAATTGATAAATGTTGACGGCACTACAATGCAACTATGATGTAACTTTAGATATAGAATGCACCACAACAAAAGCAACTCACATGTTGAAGAAAAATATCTTCTTAACTTACTTTTCTATAAAACACCTTATTACCAAACATCAATAGATGAAAAAGGAAAAAGAAAATTCATCATGTGAAGAAAATCCACACGATGAGTTATCTATAATAGATATTTAGACCAGAAAAAATGGCGAACACCATAGGTCCAACTATATATACCAGAGACTTTTTTTTAAATAAATAAAATATATTATTTATTAATGAATACATTTTTTAAGAAATTACGTTTAACACCCTAAATAGTATCAATCCGTAAAGAAAGAACCGTGCATTGGAGCGCTTCATTGCTTACCTGGTGGAAACTTAGCTGCAGTCGACTTTATGTGAAGTTGATAGCTGAGAGCCATTAGATAATTTAACTGATTTGACTAAATTTTCATCTAACTTGAATTTTCACGTGCTTACGTTTGCATTTTATTTCATGACTGCTTTGTTAATATAAGTAAATTAATTGCATGCATGAATTAAGTTACTATTTATTGATGTCTTCCTATGAAAATAATATATGAGTTTCAGCCATTTTAATTGTTTTTTATGATAGTTTAATATATGTTTAGTTAAATTGTTTAACATAATGTATTAATATTTTAATTATTATCTTGGCATAAAATTATTTTTATGTGAATAGTGATCTATAGATTATTAATAGTACAAGTATATATATATATGAAAATTCACATTCAATAATTTTTATATGAAATTAATAGTTGAGAATTATTAGATTATTCAACATATTTAATTAAATTATTATTTTACCGTTCTTAATTATCGATTACACATGAAAATAAGTGTTTATCATATATAGTTATACATAGTTTTACGCACACAGTTTTTGGCTCATAATAATAATAATAACTATTTAACATTAAAATTTATTTTCTTGTTTTTACGTTAATATTTTTTCTTTTTATGTCATTCTTTTTTTTTATATCTCATTTATGTGTCAGCTAAGTATTTAAAAGTATTATAAATCACTTCTTTTAAAATTTTAAGTATAGTTATGTGTATAAGGTTTTTTTTAGTCTGTTTAATAAATTAAAAAAACGAATTCTATTACTTTCAATTATAAAAGTTTTGATTATTGAATATCTTAAAATCACTTGTCTAACAAATTGAAGCTGGTAAAAAGAATATACTAATAATATATTTTAGAAGACTTGTATAGACAATAAGACAAATTAAAAGAATATTTTTCATTTTAATTTTGTTATAAAAATAATTTTTTTTTAAAATTTAAATTAATAAAAAAATTATATAAATAATTATATCTCTAATAAATAATTATATCTCTAATAAATTTTAATTGATAATTGTCACAGCACGGCAACTATGATGTAACTTTAGATAGAATGCACCACAACGAAAGCAACTCACATCTTGAAGAAAAATATCTTCTGAACTTTTCTATAAAACACACCTTAATTATTACCAAACATCAAAAGATGAGAAGGAAATAAAAAAAATTAATGTAAAGAAAATCCACACGATGAGTTTTGTGAGTTATCTATAATAGATATTTAGACCAGAAAAAAATGGCAAATACCATAGGTCCAACTATATATACCAGAGGTTTTTTTTTTTTTAAATAAATAAAATTTTTTATTTATTAATGAATTAATTTTTTAAGAAATTATGTTTTTGTATATTATCAATCCATAATAATACCCTAAATAGTAGTCCACTAGTCCAACTAGAACAAAAGCAAATTAAACGAAAAAAACAAATATATAACATATTATAGACGATTATTAATTTATTTATTTATAACTGTACACCAATATTTTTTTTTTATTTAATTTTTTTAATCGTTCTCAAATTGATGGGATGTAGGGTTGCGATGCATCAGTTCTGCTAGATGATTCTTATAACATAAATGGTGAGAAGAATTCGCCACCAAATAAGAACTCGCTAAGAGGATTTGAAGTGGTTGATGAGATTAAATCAGAATTAGACAAAGCTTGCAAGGGTCCTATTGTATCATGTTCTGATATCTTAGCTGTGGCGGCTCGTGATTCTGTTGCTATTGTAAGTAACTAACACTTGAAACTTGAAACCCCCCTTCTCTATTACTCCACTTATCAAAGACATTTTTAGTGTCCAAAAAAGGTTAGATTAGAAAATTAAATTTCAATTTTTTGGAATTATTTAGTATTTTAGTATTTTTTGGAATTATTTTTTGGATAATGCTAGGTAGATAAAAAAAACAGTAAGAATTTGCCTTATTTAACATTAATTAATTATCACAACAATTAATGAATACTAAATAAGGCAAGTTATGGCTGTTTTTGGCTGATTTTCTTTGGTTATCAAACATTTCCGTTTGTAAAATAATTCATATAAATCAATTGAAATTTCTCAAAGATTTAACGGCTCAATTTAGTATCTAAAAGTACATGCATAAGTTAAGTTAGTCCTTCAATTAAAAGTTATGAAAATAAATCACTAATTTTACTTGTATTCACATTTTTTTAAAGACCAAACTAAAGTATTAAAGTTTAATTAATCTGGTAATTCTTATAATTTTGTCAAAATTTTATTTGAATTTTTGTAGTTTAAAAGTTTATAATTTGTTTCTATGTAAAATAAAAACTTTTAAATATTGTTTTTTTTTTAATATTACTTTTGTATTTGATATATGATAAATTATAAAATATTTTAAAATCAAATATTTTAGAATTAATGTGTTTTTTTTAAATAATAATTAACAAAGATTTCATTACAAATTTTTATTTAATATAACAATTTAATTATAAATTTTTTAAAATATAAAAATTTAATTAAAAATTATAAAATTATAAAAATTAACCGAATAATTAAACTAAAAATTATTTTTTAAATTATTTTTTAAATTGATTTATTTTATTCACTGTGCTTCTATTATAACAGCTAGGGGGTCCACACTTTGGTTACCATGTGCTCTTAGGAAGAAGAGACGCTAGAAGTGCAAGCAATGAAGCTGCAAATACAAGCCTTCCTTCCCCATCTTCAAGCTTCTCAGAGCTTCTCTCTAACTTCAAGTCTCATGGGCTGGGCCTTAAAGACCTTGTGGCCCTTTCTGGGGCCCACACTATTGGATTTGCTCAATGTTCCTCTTTTAGGGATAGGATCTACAATGACACCAACATTGACCCAAAACTTGCATCCTATTTGAAATTACAAAAGTGCCCTCAAAGTGGTGGAGATAGTAATTTGGCACCATTTGATTCCACTAATAAAATATTTGACAATGTCTACTACAAGCAATTGTTGGATAACAAGGGGCTTCTTCATTCTGATCAAGAACTCTTCAAGGGGAATAATAGTGAGAGTGATAGGTTGGTGAAGCTATTTACTAGGAATCCAGTTGCTTTTGCTAAAAGATTCGGACATTCTATGATCAAGATGGGTAACATGAAGCCTCTTACCGGAAATGAGGGTGAGATTAGAATTAATTGTAGAAAAGTTAATTAATATTAATATTTGTATTTGTATCTTGTTATTGTAAAACTGTAGACTTTATGAGGGGCATTTTTGTCAATTTATCTTTAAAGTTAGCGTAAACCAGTTGTGAACGAGGTTGGCAAGAATGCAATATATATATCATGTATGGGGAATAAACAAGAAATAAGTCTCTTGACCTTTTATGTTGAAGACAAATAAGTGTAATTAAAAATATAAAAATGTTTTTTATTTTTTAAAATGTGAGATGTCTAATTTTTTTCGGAGATTAATTTGTCCTTATATATTTTAGATGAAAAAATTTAAATGTCTCGTATTTTAAAAAATCAAAAATATTTTTATATTTTTAATTAGTCAAAAATTTATTTTTTTTTCGAGATAAAAAATTAGAGACTAATTTATTTTTTTTCAAAAAAATGATTATGCTATTTCCAATAGTTTGTTTGAGATTTAGGGGTATTCAAATTTTCATACTTGTTTTTTTATGTTGTGGTATCTTGTGTTTCTTTTACGAAATTATTGTATATATCTTGTGTTTCATTCTTTCATTTTTAGAATCAAGCGTTAATTGCTTATTATATATATTAAAGGAAAAAGAAATTCATATAACCACAACATAAAGTCACACAAGTAAATATATATATATATATATATAGAGAGAGAGAGAGAGAAGCCTTCAATTCCCATAAAATACTACTTCCGGCCTCCTTTTTAAATTAACGGTCTCTTTTGAATTGTGCACAAATATTAAAATAAACATTAAATTTTGTTAAAATATAAACAATAAAAAAAAAGACTAAAATATCTTTAATACTATTTTCTCTTTATTAATATTTTAGTTTTTTAATTTTCTCTTTCTATTTAATAATAAAAGATATAATAAATAAAAATTAATTAACACTACAACACGTGAAAAATAGTGTTAGAAATTAAAATGATGACAGTGGCAATTCTAATATCAATTTAGCTTCTGCTATAAAACTGCATAATTTAGCAACGGTTTAGAGATTTCAATCGCTATTAAATCAATGGTAAAAATTCAGGTGCAATCGACTTCACGTGAAGTTGATAGCTGAAAGCCGTTAAATGAAAATTTAGTTAAATCAGTCAAATCATCTAACGGCTCTCGATTATTAACTTCACCTGAAGTTGACTGCACTTGAGTTTTCACCTAAATCAATTTATAGAGTATTATTCTTTTCATTTTCACGTAAACATAAGTGTACAAAGATACAAATCACTCTTTGCGAATCCTTGCCACCATGTAGTTTTTTTCCGTTAGTTCCAGTTGTTACGTCTTTTTTTTTTGTATCCATCATTGATTTGCTCCCTCCTTCCACTAACATTCATTCGTTTAGGTTTGCTGCTCATGTTTCTTGGTTCAGATTAATATCATTAAAAAGTGTTCTCTTTTAATTTTCCACCTTAGGACGATGTCGATTGCCAAACCGCTGATAAAATATTTTGGAAACTGCCGCAATTTTTGAAATAAACCGGCGCTATTTTTCACTTATGTTGTAGTGATGAATTCTTGAAATTAGAAAGCAACATTTAATTTGCAACAAAAATAAAAATGAAAAGAGACACTTAGTATGAAATGGAGGGAGTATATCACTACAGTAAAAATAACTTTTACTGATAATTTTTTAGTGGCAATAATAGAGTTAAATATCAAATTCGTCCCTGAAAGATACCTCGATCTCCATATTAGTCCCCGAAAGATAAAATTAATCAAAAGAATCCCCGAAAGTTACCCGAGTTAATCACGTTTGTCCTTCCGTCAACTCCGTCAGTGACCTGGCTAACGTCTGCTGAGGTGTGTCGTTAGCTTCCAACGTGGAGGAGGCCAACGTGTCATAACGTATTGCTGACAAGGTAAGTTTGAAAAAACAGTTCAAATCAGTCCCTAATTGTTTGAAACCTAATCCTAATTTCGATGATAAATACGTCGCCTTCAGCAATAAAAGGGCCATATGCCTGGGTTAGTGTTGAAATTGCTGGTTTGGGGTGAAGATGGAGGCAGGAAATGGAGGCCATGGAGGTGGTGTGTCGTTCTTCTCGAACGGCAGTAACGGTTCCAGCGCTTAAGGCCATGAGGAATCATGTTTCTGCGGGTTGAAGGTTGCGTTGAGAAAATCTGGGACAGCAAAGAACCCAGATAGACTATTCTGTGCATGTCCAAGGTACCGGGTGAGTGTTGTGTAAGAAGTTAAAGATTTTCCATGTTGTTTTGTGCTTTGGGGTTTTATTCAGATTTTTCTTTTCTGATTCTTGAATTTGCAGAAGGGCAGTCACTGCAATTACTTTAAGTGGGTTGCCGATGATGAGTATGAAGTGGTGGGCGAAGGTGGAACAAAGAAAGATTACGGGGCTGGGCTGCAGGTTGAAAGTGACTATGATGAATGGAGGTTGAAGGTGACATGGAGACTGGGCAGTTTGGAAGCTGAAGTAAAATCATTGAAAATGTTAATAGTTTTTTTGTTTGTGGTAGTAGTCCTTAATGTAATGGTTTGTTGTTTGTTATCTAGTTCCAAGTAAAACAAAATGTGTTGATATGTAATGTTGTAATGAGAGTAATTTGTTGAATGAGAATAGATGTTGCATTTGGTTATTTAAGATTAAGACTACACAATCCAATTCAAAGGTTCCAAACTAATTCGAATCACTATTACAGGAAGATGTACTAAGGAATGAACAAAATCAGTAGTCAAAGTACTCTTAAACATTGAGTTGCCATGGAAGGCTAGTTGTCACATTGTCTTAAGGAGCAAAATAAAAAGGTTTTACATGAGGATACAAACCACAGCAAAGTATGCTAGACAAAATAAAAGGGCATAGTACAACTTTCAATTACATAGATAACTAAAATGTTGATAATGGAAGTTCAATTGCCCTGTGCAAAAAAACATAAAGTATCCTCACACAAAAACATATTTAACCAGAATACATTTCAACACCAATCAAAGTCATTTATCAGTCTTTCTTGGGGGCTTGAAGCCTAGAGTAGGAACGAAGGTCATAAAGTTGGCAAGCTTCTTAGCAGTGGCTGAACTAGTCCCCTTGATTATCTCAGCAGAGATAGCGAAAAGCCTGATATTCAAAATAGTTTCCACTTGAACAGTTATAATAGAGGTGAGCTCTTGATTCATCCATTCCACCGACCAAGAGGCCAACCCCATAAGGACGTTTCCATGACCGCTGGGTGCAAACCTGCCATTAAAATTGCATCACAAGAGAAAGAGCTCTTATAATAAATTCAGCAAATACTTCTTTCTTTCATACATCAAATTTGTAGATATTTACAAAATAGACATTATACATGCCTTAATATGCATAGAGTTGCATATATCTTCAACACCCCACCACATATCTTCAAAGTAAAGCCAGGTAAACATAGAGTTGCATGACATAGATGTTGCCCCATTCAAGATTTCCTCTCACTCCATTAATATGTTACATAGATTCAATGAGCTATTCAAACTTCAGACAGATTGTGGACCAATGGCCTCTCACAAACCAAATTAGAGGAAGCACATCTAGTTAATGACTATAACTCACCACAAGGCACACTAGGTGAACTGATTCCCCCATCATAGCTAAATAGCTTTCCCATTACATTAGCATCAAAGACACCAAAAAAGATTGTTAGTTTTTGCATGCAGCTAACTAGTCATTTCACATTTAAGAGCTCAGCTCAATAGCCTCCAAACAGAATAAGAAAAGATTGACAACATTTCAAAATGCACATCCCATAACTAACTTTGAGGTCCATCACAAATACATTCAAAAACAGAAGACAAAAATCGCAAATTAAAACATATTTGTAATAATCTCCAGCCACTTAGTTCGAATGTACAAACTACAAGCAGCATAACCACAACATCTCATATTTAACACTATAGCAATCAGTACCAGTTTAAAGAAACTTTTTGTTTTTAACACTCAATACCACTGCAAAAGGTAATAAATACTTAAAAGAACGGAATTTGAACATATATGATAATAGCTGATGCCATATACAATCATCCTTTCATCATAGCCAATTTTAGCACCATAACCGAGATGACTAAACCACACTACAAAACCCTCAATTCATCATAAAAGAGAACTTCCACACTTCATCACTACTCACAGTTACAAATAACACCACAAACCTAAAAACCAATCAATTCCATCGCAATTAACATAATCAACAATTATAGGACTGTCAAATTTGACAATTCAAATTAATAAAAAAAAACACCAAAACTGCATATGCAGATCCAAACATTTCAAAACACAAAATAAATCCTAGCACAGCAATTGCACGATCCAAGAACCAAAACAGTAACAAAAAACCGAAAATCCTAAACCTTGATACCTGAGCCTTGTCAGCGAGTTGAACGACGAGTCATCCAACGGGAAGAGGAGACTCGTAGGTATAGGAATAGTTGATGCATTCGTTGCGCATGTAGCGCGAGAGAACGCGGCCGTCGGCGGTGAGTCCGGCGATGGCAACGCCGATGTGGTCATCAACTTTGAAGATCTTCTTCTGGTGAGAAGAGAGCTCGGAGTTGGCCTTGTTTTGAATCCACTCTGCGTACAAAACGACGCCGAATCATGACTATCTGGGCATCCACTCAAAACGGCGTCGTTTTTCTTCTCGGTCAGCGTAGCAGTTATCGTCACACATCAGCAGACGTTAGCCAAGTTATCAAGCGAATTGACGGAAGGACGAACCTGATTCAGTCGTGTATCTTTCAAGGACTCTTTTGATTAACTTTATCTTTCGGGGACTAATATGGAAATCGAGGTATCTTTCAGGGACAAATTTGAGTATTAACTCGGCAATAATATAATGGCTATTATATGTCTTATTTAACTTATTATATTTTTGTAGTGATTATATATTTGCCGTTATTATTATATATTATAATAGCAAATGATATATTTTTTGTGGCCATTAAAAAGTTTTAACGACAATAAAGTATAAAACAATTAATATCTAATTGCCGATAAATATATTAGTGGCTATGTTTATTGTCACTAAAAATAAAATAAATAGCTGCTAAAAATAATTTTTCATATAGTGTGTGTTTACCAAAAAATTATTAGAAATAAATCATATAAATATATGTATTATTTAACTTATTTTAAATATATATTTTATATTTTAATATATATATTATAATAACAATTATTTAGTGTCTAATTTTTTAATTTGTGTCTACTAACATGATTAATTTTTTTTTTCAATTAAACTAACCGCCATTAAATCTAATATGGAATTTAAAATTTGATTGACTCGGCCAACACATCTCAAAACAAGGTCTTCTTTTAATTTAAATTAAAAAAATTAAATTTGAGACCTAATCAAAGTACCTCCATGTGATAATATATACTAGAATAATTTGTGTCTGGCTAAAAACAATTATTAAATTTTTATGTAATAACATTTGATTGAATATTAATAAAAAAAAACTTTTTTACGGTAATAACAATATAATATAAGTCTTCAAACCATTAATGAAACAATTAAGATACATAAAAATAGTAATTATATACATATGTATATATATATATATATATATATATATATATATATATATATATATATATATATATATATTTATATATATATATATAATATTTTGATATTATTTATAATTAAATTTTAATTATCAGATTATATTGAAAATATCTTTGTACTAAAGAATATTATAGTATATATAGAAACAAAACATACTCCTCCTAACTTATTTCATAAGTAATATATAAAAGGAGTAAATACTAAAAAAAGAATTGACATTCCGGTTTGTCTTGTAGCCTTCATATACTTCGATGGTATTATTCTTCATCCTTTTTTTTTTTTTTTTTCATTTTTTTAAAACGGCATCATTCTATACCAGTTTCTTGATATGTATGTTTTGTCCTCGCTAACTCACTCTTGAATATAATTGTTGGATATATAACACAATGGTAAACAAATTGGTAGCGTGTATACAAATAACATAAATTTGAATCCAACCATGATACACGTTCACCAAAAATCAACTATCAAATTAATTATACGTATAAAATATATATTAAAATATAAAATATATATAAAATATATATTAATAATGAGTTAAATAATATATATATTTATACATAAATATATATATAAATAATTCTATAACTAATTTTTTTGTATATACATAATATTTTTATTTTTATTTTATTGTCAAATTAAGATGGCCTTGATATGAATCATTAAATGTTAGCCGATCTAATTTTGCTTGTTCAGAACTTTTGGTTACATACTACTAGTTAAGATTAATTAGCTGTGATGACCGACTTTTATATATATAGACCTTGGCACCTTGCCAACTCAAATATATATATATAGTTAAGTAGTTAATAGGGTCAAGTACAATTTTATTTCTTAACATAGAGGCTGAAAATTTATTTCATTTTCAGCTTTTTTTTTTATTATAAAATAGTCCCAAAAATTTCAATTTATTTTAAAATCGTCCTTTTTACCAAAATTTTTTTTTATTACCAAATTACTCTTTCTTAAATAAATTAAAAAATATAATAAAAAAAGAAAGAAAAGGAACACGAGAGGGAAAAAGAAAATCGAGGAAGAAAGAGAATTTGGGGGAGGGGGGGGAGATAGAGAATCGGGAAGGGAAGGGAAGGTGGGTGGGGGGACGGAAGAAAGAGAATTTGGAAGGGAAGGTAGCGCCGCCGCTCACCGTGCCCTGCGCCATGTGCCCCACTCCCCGGGCCACTGCGCTCTGCGCCCCGTTCCCCGCGTCGCTGTGCCCCGCGCCCCGATCCCCGCTCCCTGCGCGCCTGTGATGGAGAAGGGGAAACCGCGTTCAGTGCTGTCGCTCGCCATTTTTGTCTCTGTTTCTGTTTCTATTTTTGCTTCTTCTGGTTTTATTTTTGTTGTTACTTCATTATCCATTGTTATTGTTGGTGTTGTTCTTCTAGTTGTTGTTGTTGTTTTATTGTTGTTGTTGTTTTACTGCTTCTACTGTCTGTTTCTGCACTCTATTTCTGTCTGCTTCTGTTTTTGTATTCTGCTTCTGTTCCTGCATTTGGTTGATTTTGGGAGAAGAAGAGGAAGGATATTTTCGTTCGAAAGACGATTTTAAAATAAACTAAAACCTTTGGGATTATTTTGTAGCGAAAAAAGGCTGGAGACGAAATAAATTTTCATACTTAATCCTAGTTAATAATAATGAACCACAAACACCACATCACTTCACCCGGTTCAGGTGTAGTGTGTTGAAGAACAATGAATTAATGAGTTTGCATCAAACAAAAATTTTCTTGATTTAGGTTCAATTCTAAGAGCAAAGAATATGTTGTGGTTTATTAAGACAATTTTACTTATTATTACTTTAAATTCTTAAGCGAAAAGATGTTAATAATCTTATTTCAAAAGATTATATTAATGGATAGATAGGGAATAAATGTAGCACACGCATGTGCATGCTAACTTGCTTTCCATTACCTTTAATTTATTTGTCAAACTTATGTCTAGGATAGATTCAAACAAAAATCAATCAATTTCCAACCCGCTAAGTAATCAATTTAAGCGATCTTTGTAATTAGTTGTCAATTAATAAACTACTAATACTAGATATAAATACCTACTAGATATAGATGCCATGTGGGTGACACGTAAAAATGGTATTGAAATATAAAAACTAATAAACGATTTAAAAATTAAAATCTCGTTCCTTCTTTTCCATTCTTCAAACAATTCTGTGATGAGTTTCAATATCGACAATATTATGTCTATCTTCTTTTGAATTTAGTACATGAATAGTGGAAGTTATTCTATGAGAGTTTGGAAGTTGGGAGAAAGACTGGTATTATAGTGGTTGATTATGAGATTGTGGAGGTGGTAAAGGGGGGTATGGAATGGGAACAACAACTCCAGCCGAAACTTCTGGTGTGTGAACTAGAATCCGACGTAGTTTTACCATCTTCATGAATGTTGTTCACCATATAAGAGTTTTTTCAAGTTTTCGGTAATGATGTCAATGTTTTAAGGAATTACCTGAAATCAGATGAAGTTTGGACTTAGATGTGAGGTCTAAATTTCTATAATAGTAAAGAGCAATGTTAGGGGCCAGTAACATTTGTGATTGGTAGCCATCAACTAGCCATCAATGATGATTTGATAGTGTGAGATTGGTGTAAGATTTCATCTAATGGTTCACTTTTCTCTGCTGGTTACATGCTGACCAAAATGCAATAAAATTGCTGGTCCCCTAGACTTTTCCAATAGTAAATGTTTTCATATTTTCATTTGGATGGTAATAGAAAGTATCTGCAAGACTCCAATATTTAAGTTAGTAAAAATTTTAACAATTTAAGTATAATTGAATTAAAAAAATGCTTAAGTGTTTGAATATTTATAGAATAATAAATAAAATTTAGTCATTTTTTAGAGATGACTTTAAATAATCATAAATAATTATTTTCTTATAGAGTAAAAATTTATTCACATATTTTAAGTGGTTATCACCTTAGTGATGATAATGGAAGTAATTAAAGAGACCATTTAACTTGTTCCTTAAGTCGAGTCGAATATGATGAAATGTATAAACCCACATCTTAGTTGGTTCAACCCCATGTGATTTAGACTATACAAACTTATGGCTACTGTTGAACCGAATAGTTGATAGAAACCTAATTTGATAACTGATTATCCCAGAGTAGACATTTTAGCTGGATATATGCCCTTGGGTCTAATTTGAACACATAATTTTTTTAACCATAAAAAATTACTAAAATAGAGAAGAAAAAAAATATTAATTAGTTCTTAGCAGGCAATTCATTTATATGTAAAAATGTTCCCTTTGTAATAACATTATCATTCGAAAGTCTTCATGATCACATGTGTGTAGTGTACAATAAAGACCCGTTTGGTTAGTGTTTATGTCTATCAAAAACATGGACACGGTTACATACGTTTAATGTTTGTTTTGTAAGACATACAAATAGAAAGACACGGTTACACACAGAGATACACAAAATACACGTATTTTGTATCTTGC
Organism: Arachis ipaensis; assembly: GCF_059453495.1. Lineage (NCBI taxonomy): Eukaryota > Viridiplantae > Streptophyta > Magnoliopsida > Fabales > Fabaceae > Arachis > Arachis ipaensis. The sequence goes on from NC_142436.1 coordinate 3,252,298, forward strand.
TGAAATGATGAGACACGATGAGACACAATTTAAAATTCAATTTTGAACAAATTTATCTTTAATATTTTTTCAAAATTCTAATTTTATCCTCATTTATTTAACCTTTTTAATCTCTTTTTCTTCTACACTGCCTCAACCTTCTTCTTCTCCTTCACGCACTTTCATCTTCCACTGTAGCCATTTTTTTCTTCATTCTCCACTGCAGCTACTTTCTTCTTTTGTTTCTGTTCCTCCCTTGACCCTCGAATCTGGCCACAAAACTTCTTCTTTTTCCTTGAGTCTGACCAGCAAAATTTCTCTTTCACGTCTGACCGTAAAACTCCTCTTGTCTCTGTGTCTCTTCTTTGCTAGTCATGGATGTCACCACGTCGCCCCGTTCTCGCCATTGCAGATCGTCGTTGCCACGGGTCTCATTGCGTCACCGCCATGGATCTCATTGCTTCACCACCACCATGTTTCATATCTATTCTAGCTCCCTCTGTTTTCTTTTCTTTTTTTCTTTTTTGCTAGATCTGCAATTTCTCATCACCTTCTTTGCTTCTGTCACTTTTCTCAACCCTCATCACATTCCTCTCACTTTTATTTCTGTTTATATTTTAATTGCCGATCAGTTTTTAATTTGAATTGTTAAACTAATAATTAAGTTTTTTGATGATATTGATTTGGATTGAGGTTGAAAAATTAGCATTGGTGTTAGAAACAAGTGATAATGATAGTAGTAGTGATGTTTATTTTTAGGGTAAAATAGACATTTGAATTAGATATTGTGTCTTGTGTATCATCACCAAACACAATAATAAAATTTGTGTATATTTGTGTCTATGTCTACTTGTGTATTTGTGTTTATCTCTTTGTGTCTAAAAGACATTAACCAAACACAGCCTAAGGTTATGTTTATTTTTTGAGACATGGACACTAAGCTAATTGTTAGACATGGTAGTACACGTCTACCGTTTATTTGCTGAGACACACGGTACTGATACATGTATTTAATTAATATTCCTCCTTAAAGCTGAAACACAGAGACACAATACATAAAACATAAAATTTGACATTTTTATTCTTAAGTATTTTTGAAATTACCAATTTTATCTTCATATCTTCTTTTCACTTTCTATTCTCCCTCATCCCTGTTTCCTCCTCCCTCCTCTGCTACTAATGATTTTTTCTCTTGCTTTTTCTGCCACTGTCGCCACTATCGTCGCCGTGCCGTCTTCACTTCATTCTTCCTATCTCACTCTCCAAAATTTTTTTCTTTGTCTAGCTATGCACTCTCACACCTGCAGTTCAAATTAATCAATACGTAAAAACACACACACACACACACAGAGAGAGAGAGAGAGAGAGAGAGAGAGAGAGAGAGAGAGAGAGCTGGATCTATAGTGGAAGCCATAAGTGCGATAGATCTTAGTCAGAATCGGAGACCATTGACGAAGATGAACAATTTTGCAGTTATCGACAATAGAAGAGGGACGAGACCAGAGTTCCAGCCGAAGACGATAGCGGAACCGAAGCTGACCACAAAGCCATCAGCGAGCCAGTAAAATTTCAGGTGTTAAGTGTTTACAAACGTTCCCAATTCTACACTGCACCACTTGGTCCCTCTACCTCTATCAGCATACTCCTTTTCTTTCCTTACTCATACTTAGTTCATTTAAAAATAAAATAAAATAAAAAGTTGAGTTAATTATTGATATAAATTTTTTGCTGAGTTCCTGATAGTAATTTAGGTTGATGTTGAAATTTTAGTGGTGATAATGGTGAAAAGTAATAGTGGTTATGACAATGATAAAGTATATTAAAGAGAATAAAATTAATATTTGATTTATAAACGTGTATCTTGTGCATTATTATTAAATACGTTACAAAATTTATATATCTTTATATTTATATAGAATCCCGCTAGGGAGCCAACGAGATATTTATACAATGGCTACAATGGACTGTTTGTTAGGTCCAATATGAGTTAAAAATGAGGATTAACTCCCTTTTATCCTAATTCACTAATGCCTGTTCAGTTTTGTTTTAACCCCTAATTTTAATTTTTCCCTAATTCTCCTTTTTTGAATGGAAGGTCATGCTACCCCCCAAACCCCCCACTGTCGCAGCTGAACATCCCGTCCCCCCAGCCTCCGCATGACCTGCAAACTGCGTCCGTGCCGATCAGAAGTTCAGGGGCCAACCTCCATCGTGCCCGTCCTCCTTTGCTGGCAGCAACCGATGCGCACTGTCACGGCTGAGCATCCCCTGCCGAATTGCCGCCTGACACAGAGCCTCCGTCACGTGTGACCGCCCTCGCTGGAAGCAACCGCTTTGCAATGTCGCCGCTGAACACCCAGCCGTTGCGTCCCAGCGTGATCTGGTACCCCCATCTGCGCCGACCTGACCTGCATCACCCAACCTCGTTCACGCTCGCCATCCTGCGTCAGCCGGCGGCCTAGGTCCTCCCTACTGCGTGACCATTGGATGGTTCACGATCTCGTTGGTGTACCTGCCCAATCACGCCTTCCATCATCGACATTCTACGGTTAGTTGCTTAATGTCTTATTCTCGTGATTCCTGTTTCTGCTATTTCTAGTGGTGGATACTGTTTATGTTGCTGAGTTGTTCGATTTATCACAGTGAAAATCTCACTAGTTGCATTTTTAGTTTGTTAGAACTTGTTGAATAAAATTCTGATGTAAATGGTTGCAGTTGATTAATGTTTGCGCGGGAAGAATTGCAAAAGCTTGGTTCAAATAGGACATTTTTTCCCCTTACTGTGTGGACTATTGCATGCAATGCTACGTAAACCGATTGACTATTGTCGATCTCTAGTTGACACTGATTAGATGGTTACTTTAACATGTTATCGGATGGTTGGTTTCTATCGACGATCACTTATTTGCTTAACTGGATTTTTTTTTGCAGGGAATTTTTTTTTTGTTTTCTTTGTAAGCAAATTAATCTTAGTATCTGAGTACTATTGAATATGATTTGTTTTGACTTGATTTTGGTAGCAATTATATAACTTTGTTGCCTTGATTTTGGAAGTATGATTTGTTTGACTTTGCGGATATCTTGATGTACACATGATGAGTTAAAGTGCGAATATGTTTGTTATTTTACCAAACCTTTGGATGGTCGATTTTCATGATGGTGACTGCTATTTTGATCTTAGTACATTATCAGCTTGTTTGAATGAGTTGTTGTTTGATGGGTCTCTATTTTTTGTAAGTAAGACAATGCATATATGATGCTAATTATATTAACTGTTTATTTAGTTTGAAGAAGTTCAAGTTAGATGTTTACTATCACACATATGACTTACTTTAATTTTATTATGAACATATCACATAAAGAGATTAATTTTCTTATATTCGGTGTTAAATTAGTTTATTTAACTATAGAACATATGTAAAAGATGTTAGGTGTGAAGGGTTCTAATTGTGTACTAAAAGAAAGGACAAGATATGGGTCCAATAGTGCGTATGGTTGTTCACTAAGATGTTCTCGGTAGTCATGAATAAAACTGATAATGCAACCATGTAGTGTATCTCAGGAATTGATATTATAATATTGTATGAATTAGATCATTTGAAGACATATAAAACCACAAAATTCACCGCTTTTCTATTGCCTTTTTGTTGTTTTTATCTTCAAGAGGCTATGTTCTATTTCATGAAGGCATGGAAGTGTGAATGCAATCCATTCAAGTCCTTACTCACTAATCTTTTAAGAAAGCTTGATTTTTCTATCAAAAGTTACTAATCTTACAAAAATACTACTGATCTATATCCACTAATTTTAATTATGTATATATCTTGTTATTTAAATGTATGACTTATTAAATATTAAAAAGACCAATGTTATATGACTAGTAAATATGATTAGTTTTTGTCCATATTTGGATGGTTGATTTTCATATATGGAAAGTTTATTGTGTTGGTATTTTGTTTGAGTATAGTGATGTTTGAGGATTGTCTTGTATTTTAGTAAGAAAATGTATAAATGGTCCTTAGAGCATACTCTGAACTCGGATATTCATTCCTGGATCGACATGGAACAAATGGTTACTTCAATAAATATCTGGATGGTTGAATTGCACTGATTACTTTGCTGTTTAGGTGTGCCATGTTGTTGCTTTGTGTGAATCTGATTTACCTTTCTGATTGTTGTGTTTATAATTGGCCGAGTCGGTCTCTCAGACCACTTAAATTCTTGCTGTGGACATCCTTTCTCTTCATGGATCTTATAATTTTTTTGTATTAGCATATGGAACGGTTACAAGGTTTTTTGCTCATGTTATTATAATTTTCCTTAGTTGGTTATAAAATAAATAGAATCTTGCATTGGATTTCAAAGGATCTATTACGTGAGTAACTTTTCACGGCGTTCCAACCATCCATTATCATACCGTCCGAACGCAAAATCAGATGGTTAAAAAAGTATCACATTGTTTACGTGATTGAAAAAACTTGTTTGATTATATGTTGTGACGTAATTTTTTCTTAATTTTTGCTCGACAGACATTAGTCGAGACGCGATGCTCACCTTGCTTCATCAACAACTTGTTTTCTTACTTAGAACTACATAATGAGAATGCAAAGTTGGCTGAGATTGAGGCTATTGGATTTGATTTTCTGCGGTGGGTACCGATGTGGCATGTGAAGCAGAGCATCATGCTTCAACTTGCGAGGGCGTATAATGTGGAATCAAACACTCTCAGGGTGGATGTAGGGGACATCCGTGTTACCGCTAAACTGATTGGTAATGTATTCGGCATACCTTCTAAAGGTCAGTGGAAGTTATGTAAGATGTAATATTTACTGTGCGTGTTTTTTGGTTTGCCTTTGTAAACACTGATTGATTATTGTAAAATGTTTCATTAATGTAGGGGACCCAATCCCGGAACTGCAGAAGAAAAATGCATCCCATCTGGCACTTAAGAGACAGTTTCAAAAGAAAACAATAACACAACTGCGGGACTTTGTCTTTGGCTGTCCAATGGAGACCAAGCTAGCAGACTATCTCCCTATGGCACCTCCCTCTAATTTTGGATGTCTCAAACCCCAGAAAATTTCACTGGCCGTATCAGATATTGAAGTGGTTGCAAGATGCAATAAGAAAATTCCAAACCGAGAACCACAAAACATGCGGTGGGTGCATGTTTGTGTTGCTGTTATGGCAAATAGTTTACCTAATTTTCTCCTGCATGTACATCTTAAGTTATAAATCCTAACATGTGAATTACTTGTGTCTAGGTTCTTTACTTTCAGAGCTTAGCATGGTTCGTTACATGCATGTTAAGCATGCGAGCCTTGGATTGCTGAATGGACCGCTGATGAACTTGATAAGAAGGCCAACCATGTTATTTCACAAGTACAATCGGTAATATTCATACGACGCCCTGCACCTTGCGTGCACCCGTACTACACTCCTAAATTTACACTCCTCGTCCAAATTTATCGCGTAGAAGAAGTTCGGATTGATGTCCTTCATTCTCATGAACTAGTTCATCATCTCCCTAACATCTGCATTCACGTTGCTGGTTCGAAGTCTTGCTGTAGTATAGTTTCTTAAATCCTTTTCTGAGAATCCCAGGTTCGACGGGCCCCTAGCCTCATTTGCCAAAGCTAGGAATGTCTTGTTTAGTCGAATTTGAGCCTCATCATTATCCTCGATCACGCACTTCGCATGCATGGTCAGATCCCTATACTTATGGTAGTGCACCGCCTTTTTCGCTGAACATGGGTGCAAGTGCCTCAACTCAACCTTGAAGAAAACCCACTCTTGCTTTTCCTTATCAAACTTCACATATATCATTGCCTTGCACCCGGTGGCTGAAATCGTGTTCTTCCGCGTTGGTGCTTTAACACGAGACCCGCGGAACCCATCCCGATTATAGTGGATAGCTTGGTTAACGGGTTCCTTTGTGATCTTGTCACATGTTGTCGTCCTTATCTTAGTTGCAAATCCTACTTTCTTTGCGTAGGTAACATAGAATTTATGAACCAGTTGTAACTGCACAAATCGCATTCCAACTCTTGGTATTTCGTCTTTCTGAAGGCAACCGTGATCCGGTAACTACGTTTCAGATAAAAAAAATCAATGCCATTAATTATCAAGTCAAAGATGTGGATTATGACTACACAAAATTAAACTAAAGTCCAAACCTCGTAACCAAGATCCATCTATTCACTTCCAACTTCAGTAACATCTGACAGTTGCATGGCCTACAATTCCAAAATAAACGCAGAAATGAAAAAAAGAAGAAGATAAATCCTTAGTAAATATCATGTACATAAAACCTCACTAACCAGCACAAAAAATGCGATAAAAGATAGAAATCAAGTCAATCATCATACCCATTTTAGCTTAAAAACAAATGCATGAAAATGACAATGATAGTAATTGAATTAATTATTTCGTTTTACCTATTATATAAGTATTGAAACTAGTATCTATTCTCTTTCACAATGACACTGTACATCACATAGCTGAACATGCAGTAGATACAACTACCATACACATAGTTCAGTCCTCGATTTCAGAGTCAATGGTGACTAGAGTTGTTTTTTTATTCATTCAATGTCCATCATGTATAAGTATATACATATATTCTAATCTAAACATGCAGGAAGCAGATTAAGTATCCCATCAGTTGATAACTCTTGCCTTTTTAATTTTTATTTTCAAATATATTCTTCATAATAATAATACCATTAGATGTAACTCAAATTTAATATACATCACTACTAAAGTTACAGGGGACCTATGAGCATCATGCACAGGAACATGGGTGATTACTTATTGAGTAGTAAGGTCTCCAAATGTAGTCAACTCTCATGCTTATATATGCAATTTAAATTTGGTTATATAACTTCATATATTCATAAAAGATAGTCCAAAAAAGACCTAGTTTCATCCAGCGACAAATCAATATACCATGATTGCTTAATTTATGCAAATTTCCCATACATATAAGCATACCATCAATATAAAATCATCATAAATGTGGTTGAATCATGAATGTTTATGATACATTTGGGTAAGCATTAAACATAAAATTAAACACGCCACTTGCATTGAGTGTAAACATCTAAATCATTTGAAAAAATAATCATCCATTATCAATGTTTTGAACGTAACTTGCTCACTTTATTTGATTGCTCACCCTCGATGACAAAATGGTCGACTACGTTTTCATGTGGATTTGATGAATTCTCATTACCGCCAGAAGATGGAACACAACCCAGCGGTTCAACCACATTGCACTCCATTAAGGAACTTCGGCGAGGTGATCATGGGCATGAAAGAGAAAGCACACTTGAGACCCCTTTATCTTGCGACGTCGACATCGGGAAGAAGGCACACACCGGCTGCGCACTGTTCTCGCTGGACGTCCGGGTTGCTGCGGTGCCGCGAAGTTTGACCCACACGATAAGAACATGATGCTGGGCGGTGGCCTGTACGGACGACGGCGTTAGTTGAAACAGAGTCAGCGCTATGTCGGACGGCAGCTGGTGACCATGGCGGCGCTACACCGGCGAGATTTGAGGAGAAATGGAGAGAAAGAGATCACACGATATTAAGAGAGAGGTCGTTTTTTTTATTCTATAACTGACAGTAATTCTAATTTATTTCAAATTTCAAATTTCAAATTAAAAACTATTTAAAATTAATTAATTGCTCATAATTTAATTTTAATTTCAATTTAATTCTCATTATATACATTATACAATACATATATTAGCTCCTCATACTTTTTTATTTGTATTTCTTTGTATATTATATATATATGTTAATATATTTTAAAGACACTAACCAAACTTAAGATAACATTATTTTGCAATGGACTTTGGAGATCATTGGTTACAATTTCGAGAAGTTAAGTAATTGATGAATAGACACACCCAAAATAAAATAAAATAAAATACGATAAAAGTAGCTTATTTATTTCCTCATTACTGGATGAGAATATATTCGGAATATATAGTATTATTTCTTCCTAATAAATAAAGGTAACAAAGTGATAAATACGTGGCTTTCTCTTTACCGCTGTTTGCAGTATAATATTTATTTAACAATTATATTAGGGATAATACCTAGGGGTGCACATGGGCCGGGTGAAGTCGGGTTTGATATGATCCAAACCCGACCCAAAATATACATCGAGTCTATTTATTAGACCCAAACCCGACCCTAGACCCGATGAAACCAATACACTTTCGGGCCACAATTATACCGGATGAAAACCGGGCTGTTAACATTACATTACGTTGATACTTTCTTGTAAGCTAGCATGTAAAAATATCCAAATTTTCAAGACTCCAACCATTATTTAATATGGTAAAATTCACTTAGAAAAATATAACAAAAACCAACCCTTCTTTAAAATTAAAGCATAACCACAATCAATACTAAAGCAAAACCACAATCAATACTAATATTGTCTAATAATACCAAATATTTAAATCAATACAAATAACACAATATTATGCATTAGTCTAAAGTCTTATGCATTCTAAACATAAAATATTAACTTATAGTCTTATAATGACTAATAACACAAAATATTAAGGTTTACAATACTTAAATTTCACATAAGAATAGTTATGATCCATCACTAATAACACAAAATATTAATTGTGTATGATGACCGGGCCACCGGGCCGACTTCGGGTGACCCGAGTTATGGTCCGGACCTGGCCCGAAATATTGACCGGGTCTATTTTTGAGACCCTTACCCGTCCCTAAACCCGATGAAATCACACCAAGTTAGCCCCTAAAATGTTCGGAATTGGGTCGGGTCTTCGGGCCGAGCCGGGTCTGTGCACCCCTAATAATACCATTTGAATTTGTGGGTATCTATTTTGTCTTTATCTGCTCAAAATGGGTAATTACTCGTCTCGTACTAAGGTAGAACGGGTCGAATTTAGATAATATCCGTCCCTCTATATATATATATATAATAATTAATAATATTGTATCATATTTAATTTTTTATTTTAAATTTTTAATTTATATTATGTATGTGATGATAGTTATATAAATTTTAAAATTAAATATATATATATATATATATATAAATATATATAAAATAATTAATAATATTGTATCATATTTAATTTTTTATTTTTAATTTTTAATTTATATTATGTATGTGATGATAGTTATATAAATTTTAAAATTTAATTTTATTTATTAAATTTTAATAATTATAGGAGCTAATAGGAATGAGGCAGGTAGAAGTAGAACAAGTACCTACAAAAATAAATTAAGATTTAATTTTTTACAACTCATAAATAAGAGTATAATAAATTTTATGCAAATTATTGTATAGCAGAACAAAATTAGGTAGAACAAAAATAGCCTCTATCCATTCTATTGCCACTCCTAATTTATACAGAGACATTCTCCTAAATTAGAAGAGATCTTTTGCAGTATTTATCTTTTACTGTTTTTTTATGCATACTTTTTTCATCGTTTAATTATTTGATATCTTTAGTCATTTTTATTTAAATTAAACTCCTACTAGTTGTGCTATTTATAGAGTAAAAATATATGTGTCATTTCTCATCAACTTAAATTTAAAAAAAAAAAAATTTATCATAATATAATATTAAAATTTTTATAACCTAAAAATATAAATTTTGATTCTTGTTGAGTTTCAAAAAAAAAATTCAGCATGAAATTAATATAAAAATATATATGCAAAAAAAAAAAGTTCACGTAAACTCAAAAAATAGATTGCAAAAGTGGAAAATAATAATGCTCTATAAAACTGAAAAATCAAATAATAAAATGTAACTCTTATTCCAAAAAAAGAAAAATGTTATTTGTACACTAAAATCAACCATTAATTAAAATCAGCCACCAATATATTTGTGTATAGATACATAGGTGGTTTAATTTATTTTCAATAAATATATATTTATATTTCAACATGTAATTTATACTAATGGGTGACTTTAATGACTAATTTTAATGTACACATAGCATAACTCTTCTAAAAATTAAGCAATTGAAAAAAAAAAAACTATAATGTATGTTAGAAAAAAGGAAGACTTTTCTTATTATTTGACTTCACCGTGTAACGAACGTGATGAGGCAAAGTTATGGAGTAGCACAATCCAGTTGTATTTGATGAACTAAAATATTGTATGTATAGATAGAGCCAACCAATTAAATTAAACTATGGTTCTTAATTAATTTTAAATGTGCAAAAGTTTTCTATTGGCATACCTTATTGCTTCTATATAAATAAACCATATACGATATCACTACCCAATGCAATGCACAATAACAAAACCAAGCTTCAAGCACCAACAACAATGGCTTCCTTTTCTTATTTGCAATGTTTGCTTGTGATTGTTACGGTGACAATGATGATTCCGACTACAACAAATGCAGCAGCACTCACTCCTAATTTCTATAAGAAAGTTTGTCCAAAAGCATTGCCAGTGATAAGGAGAGTGGTTCAAAAGGCAATAAATCGTGAAAGGCGCATGGGAGCTTCTTTGCTGCGTTTGCATTTCCATGATTGCTTTGTTAATGTAAGTTGTTGCCTTTGCATTTCCATCATATATATATATATATATTAGGTGGATACTACAATGAAGATTTTATAATTGTCTTCATGTGAATATATTTTTTTTTTACTTTTGGATGATGGATTATATGGTTAGATTTTGATATTTATAAAAGTGTTGTTTTTGTTTAAAGTGTGGCTAAATAAATAAACCACACTTTTGAACAAAGCATCTTCATGAGAAAATATTTTTACCATCTTCATTTGAGTAGTTGCCTATATATTATATATATATCATAAAAGTCACATTATAAAATATATATTAGAATATAAATATATATTAAAAATAAATTAAACTATACATATTTATACATAAATATATTAGTTAGCTGATTTTAATATACAAATAACATTTATATATATATATATAACATTTTTTTAATAAAAAATCTCTTTTAAATTTTGTATAATTTTTTTTATTTGTCGAATACTATTTTTTTAAACCAACAATAATTGAATTTTAAATTTTTTTATTATAAAATTTTAATATTATATATATTATAAAATTATTTTTTAATACGTCACTTTAAATAAGAATTTCTTTTGAGTTTATTTAAATTTTTGTATAAATATTTTTTTTATTTATCTTATGTTATTTTTTATTCTTTAAAAATAACAAAAATTATAAAATTATAAAAATTTTAATATAATAAAAAGAAATAAATAAATAAATAATTATATCTTAAACACGATAGAATGAGATACATAACTATTATATGAGTAACAATGAAAAAGGATATTTGCACGGCTTTTTATATACCTTCTTTTCATGATATATATATAAAAAAAAACTTTTATCATAATTTCTTTCATTTCTTTATCAATTATTTTTAATGCCAAAATTAGAAAGTGACAAAAGAAGCGTATGCATAAAGAAATAGACCATATAATAATAATTTTTCTGATCTATTTTGGAAGGTAAAAATTTAGGTACAATCAACTTTACGTGAAGTTAATAATTAAAAATCGTTAGATAATTTGACTGATTTAACTAAATTTTCATCTAACAATTTTTCACTATCAACTTCACGTAAAATCAACTACACCTGAGTTTCTACCATTTTGCAAACTACTATACTAATGAATCAGTAATTAATTATATATATTATTCATATTCTAGGGAAACCGAACAAATTAAAGTCATGAAGATAACATATAAACACGTGACTTGTATATATTATTTATCGTAGGGAAATATATCATATAGTTAATATTTATATATACAGGGATGTGATGGATCGATTCTGCTAGATGACACGAAGAACTTCACCGGAGAGAAGACAGCAAAACCAAACCTTAACTCAATCAGAGGTTTGGAAGTGGTTGATGAGATTAAGGCTGCTGTTGATAAAGCTTGCAAACGACCTGTCGTTTCATGTGCCGATATCTTAGCTGTTGCTGCTCGTGACTCTGTTGCCATTGTATGTCCACAATCTTTTACATGATAATAAACTACTTAATTATTTCTTTCTTAAAAAATGTTTTAAAGCATATAAGAATTTTATTACAAAACTCTTAAATTAGTTAAAAAAAAAAAAACTAAATGAAACTATTTATTATATATAGAGATATAGGAATAATTTAATTCAAAATTTTCTATGAAGACCTCTAGAGAGTATACTCAGACCTTTTATATGTATTACAAAAATATTTGATGTGCTATTAAAAATTAGTAACTAATTACTTATTTTTAATAAAATAATCGATTTTTAAAATAGTTAAACATTTCACAAAGTAATTAAACTTTTTGGTAGTAACATAATTAAACTTTTTTTTATAGTGGGTTAATTATCAAAATAGTCGTTGGAAGAGTGTACTACTCGAAAGATTAAATATCTTAATTATCTCTAAAATATATAATTATGAATTAAAATGGTCTTTTCATCAATTAGAAGATGACATGTGATATAATTATGTTATGATATGTCATTATCTAACAGATCAATTTAGTTCACTAATGTATTTTTCAAAATCCATTTAATTTAAGATATTTGATTTTTCAAGAATCAAATTGATGAACACATCATCTTGAGACTCTTTAAATTATTAATTCATATCATGATAGTATATATTATAGGAAGATTTTTAAGTGTATCGTCATACCGGTGTATCAATGATTTTTAACCGTTGATCTTAATTATATATATAATATATATTTTTTATAATTAAGATCAACGGTTAAAAATCACTAAAACACTGGTACGACGACAAACTTAAAAATTTTCCTATATTATAATCATGGTACATATCATTTTGAAAAGTGAAGAGATGAGAGTAACCTGTTGCATGTTGTGTTTGTTAATAACAGTTGGGTGGTCCACAATTTTGGTACAAAGTACTATTAGGAAGAAGAGACGCAAGAACCGCAAGCATAACCGCCGCAAATAACAACCTACCAGCACCATTCTTAAACTTCACACAATTGGTTACAAGCTTCAACAACGTTGGACTAAACACCAAGGACCTAGTTGTACTTTCAGGTGGCCACACAATTGGGTTTGCAAGGTGCACAACGTACAGGAATAGAATCTACAACGACACAAACATTGAAACTAATTTTGCAACATCTCTAAGGAGGAATTGTCCTAGGACTAGTGGTGTTGGGGACAACAATTTGACACCGTTGGATCCAACTCCATCAAGTGTTGATAATTTGTACTACAAAGCGTTGTTGGGCAAAAAGGGAATTTTACATTCGGATCAGGAGTTATATAAGGGGAATGGTAGTGAGAGTGATAAGTTGGTGGAGCTTTATAGCAAGAACCCTTTTGCGTTTGCTAGAGACTTCAAAAATTCAATGATCAAAATGGGTAATATGAAGTCTCTTACTGGAAACAATGGTGAGATTAGGCTCGATTGCAGAAGGGTTAATTAAATTAATTAATTAATTATTGGATGATCTTACTATTTTGGACAAGAATAATAATAATAGTAATATGAAGGTACCTACACAATGAATGATTAATTATGTAATACTAAGGTTATTATCAAGTCAATATTCAAGATTATTGATGGATGGATGAATTTGTGTTATTTGATATATTTCTATTGTTGAAGTTATTGATGACTTAAAATGATATTTCAACCTTAAATGGGTGTCCACTGTCCACTATCTTATTTTAATTTTTTTATACGGTTTTTTTTTCATGATATGGTTATAACTATGTCTTTTTTGTTTTTGTCAGATAACGTTTATTAACTCAATGTACGCTTGGAACTAACATGACCCAAATTGGCTCAGCTTACTGATAAAACTTTCGGCCCAATTTGGCTCAACGAAACGTTTTACAGAAACATAATTTATAAAACAAAAGAGAAACCAAAAACATGGCCCATGCAGGTCTCGAACCTGCGACCTTCGCGTTATTAGCACGACGCTCTAACCAACTGAGCTAATAGGCCAATTGTTATCGCATATTTGAAATTCTATATTTGTACATATTTAGACATATGGTCTCAACCTTTTTTTTCCCTTCTTTCTTAATTTGTCATATTTTTTCATAAAATTTTTCTTTAATTCTATTAATGTGCTCTTTTATCTTCTTTTTTCTATAATTATCAATGTTTTCAAGTTTATACCTTTCTTTTTTTATAGTAAAATTATCACATTTTTTTAGAAATTATTTAAAAATCATTTATAAACTTTGAGAGTATAAATGGGATGTACATATATAACATGAAAAGAATCAATTTCTTTTGGTTGAAGAAAGATAATATAAATACTGACCTATAAAAAACTTGGTCTTTTAAAAAAAATTGTTTTCAAACATCTTATCCAACATAAAAAGAAAAAGTTACGCATATAAATTGATTGGGAACTAAATTTATCAAATTACAATTTTTTAAAACTGTAAATGTATATGCAACTTTTTTATATCTATAAAAATTGCTACAGGGTGGTGTAGTGGTTTTTAATTTGAACGTAAACCACTACAAAGTGTAGCGATTTATGTGAATTTACGTGCTGAGTAGAAACTGCTATAGGGTGTAATGGTTTTTGAAAAAACTGTGTTGTACATAAACCGCGAGTGACTGTAGTGGTTTCTAAAAAAATGTTGCCTTGCATAAACTATTGCACATTGTAGCGCTTTATGTACAGGGAGATTGTCTATAAACGAGACCTCAATGCATTGATCGATACCTGAATGCCAATAGAAAAGAAAAGTCGTCAAACCCATGCGACCTGAGCGTAGGGAACCACCAGAAAATCCAAGACTATAGTAGTTGAAGGGGATTGTCCAAGTTCGTGACATTTTTATTGGCCACCCGACATATGCATCGATATAGCCATGGCAATGCAACTGAACCCCAGCTATAAATACCCATCTCGTCAAGCCTCGCCACAAATGACAACCACCGAATATGTACCCGATTTGGACTCTTGTCATCAAACTGCTAAGTGGATAGCAGCATCACGATGTACGCATGTGCGTATATGCGTACAGTATCCTCACTCGCATCAGCTGGTATTATCCTAAACATCTCATGGAGCCTTATGAAGTAGAATCTGAAACCACATCGGTTGGGGAGGGGAACGAAGCATGCCTTATAAGGGTGTGGATACCTCTCCCTAGCATGACGCGTTTTGACGAGTGAGTGTGGGGGCTTCGGCTAGCATCCCTATCGTCAAAGGCAAAACCGTGAGACCTTGTGTACCAAAGCGGAGAATATCGTGCTAGCGGGTGGTCTGGACTGTTACAGTAATAGTTTCTATAGATATAAAAAAAATTGCATATACATCTGCAGTATTAAAAAGTTGTAATCTAGTAAATTTGATTTCCAATCAATTTGTTTAATTAACTTGCACACATAAAAAACCAAGACAACATTCCATCCATTTAATTTGTTATACACACTGGATAATCAATGTTAAAAATCCCGAAGGAAATATAAATTAAAAGATGATAATTATTAAATTGGGTACCTTTGACATTCTGCTTTTTGTTGTAAGCAAAGAGTGACAAAGGTTTTAAATTAATTTATTATTAGCATTACTTTAACATTCTACCACACAGAACTTTTTGCTTAAGCCGTAAAATAGAGGTGGTGTGGTATTACGACCGCCAAAAATAAAATATAGATATATAATAGCAGAAAGAATATAATACACTAGGAGTCTTGAAAAACAGGTAGAACAAAATCGCGAAAATAAAAACGCAACGCTCAGGAAACGAGATTACTTGCGTGCTAAGAAATCTAAGGTTTATAAGTATGAATAAACAGAAAGTGAGGTTAGAGAGTCAAGGATACAAAATAACTAACTCCTAACTCAGCCTGCAAAGTCAAGGCTGGCCAGAGAATATTTACATACATATATACATGTCCCAAAATACCCAAAATATATAGATAAAACCCTAGCTCTCCATCAGTGGTGGAGCTTAGTTCAGACAAGGAGGGTCATGGCCCCCAAACTTTTTATAAAAAATTTAGTAGTACTTTTTTAAAAGATAAAAAATAGTTCAATTGACTTAAATATTTTACTATGACTTAAAGTATCTAATAAGTTCAATAAACAACACTCTCTCTATCTTTAAGTTCAAATATAAAAAATTAGATATTTTTATTTATTTAATTTAATATTATTTTATATTTTACTATTTATTTAATTTAATTTTTTATATGATAAAAAATAATAGAATATTCAATAAGTATTAATATTATTGTATTTGTATAAATTGATAAAAAATTTAATAAATATTATAAATTTTAATATTTGTCCTTCTAACTTCTTCTTTACATATTTTACAGGATATATATTCAAGTTTTTATATAAAATAATAATAAAAAATCAAAGAATTGATACATTTTTTAAGAGGAAGGCTAATATTTAAGAAGGAGAACATATAACTTTTACAATATCAACACATGTAGATAGTTCTTCTACTTTAATGAATCACGAAAAAAGTGAGATATAACCTTCAAAAGTTCAAAAAGTTACATCTGATGACTTTAACCTTAACTTTTTGGAACGAGATCTTGAAAAACGGCTTTAAATTTGGCAATATCACCCAAATCAGAGAGATGAGATTAGACGAGCTTATCTTAAATGGGTCCATATCAAAAATATTTTGACAATTATTTTCTATCCCCCCCCCCAAAATTTTGTTTCAAGTTCCGCCACTGCTCTCCATAACCTCTAAGAGGAACAAAATAAACAAGTTATGTGGAGAGAAAGCTAAGTACACATATACACAAACTATAAAGCAACAGAAACCCAGAAACCACTCCGCTTCAGAAGTCCAGACGCCTAGTGAGGTGCATCTCGACCTGCATCTAAAAAATAACAACACAGTATGGGGTGAGAACTGGAGGTTCTCAGCATGGTAAAGGTTTCACCACATAATATATAAGGTCTTGGGAATGCCAGAGGCAATCCTAGAACGCCGACACTCAGATTATAAAGCTTAAAAGTATTAAACAGAAACCATAAAAGAGGGTAGGTATCTAGGGAATTCTAACTCAACTTAAACTTAATCCTAACACTCAACCAGTCCACCTTTCCTCCGTTCCTCCATCTCCAGTGAATTTGCAAAGACAGACAAATAGACAATTGCAAGCACAGATAGGAGACAAGTAGTGCAAGTAGCAATTATTACAATTAACATAATATATTCTGTAAGCATTCCTAAATAAGGCATAGCAAACAAATAAACACAATGCACATGATGTATTCCTGTCCTATATATGGCTGATGAGGCTCAACTGTCGGTTATCAAGCCAACCCGACAAGAACAAAACCCTTGGACTGTCCCCCGATGCGCATCCCCAAGAGTCTATGCATATCTTTTTCTCAAATATATAAAATTACTCAATGGGGTCAACATTTTCGGAAATTTATAAGCATCCGGTCACACTTACGTCGTAGGGTCAACAGAGTATCAAATCTCAACCTAGTACACGTGGTGGCAAGCCACAGTACTTTACCCAGAAAAACTCGTATCTCAAATCAATCGAGTATATGAGCCAAATAATATTTATAATCTTTGCAATCTTTGTATAATCATATCATATCAGCCAAATAACATATATATACTCCAAATATACTCGTTTCCACGTTTAATTCATCATTTTTACCATTTTACTTCACCTCCAAGTCATCTCAATTTCCTAGCTTCAGCTAATCACTATGTTTACTATTATATTTTATGACTAAAAGAATGGAAATAGAGATTTAGAAGTTTGAAATTTGGTTTAAAAACATAAAATCCAGTTTTGCAGAAAACAGGGGCCACGCATACGCGTGGCTCACGTGTACGTGTGGGTACGCGTTTGGACCAAGACGCGTACGCATCCCCTGATTACGCACACGCATATGTGCCAGACAGTAGCACATGGTTGCGTAGGAGGAACTCGCGTACGCATATACTCCAAGTCACGCGTACACGTCGACCATGCGTATGCGTGGCGTGCAATTTGGCACTTTACGCATATGCATAGACTCGTTCCCACACGCATGCACGCGAGGCAGTAGCTACCATATCCAAATGAAGGTTACGCATGCACAAAAGTTCCATGTCACGCGTACGTGTGGTGCGTACGTTTTTCCAAAAATTTTACTAAGTTTGAAATCTGCAGATTTGTCACTTTAAACCCCAAACTTTCGAGTCGCATTACTTTTTTGTCTTAAAATATTTTTCACCCGTTCTTCGAACGGCGTATACTTCACAGATCCAATTTTCATATAAAACAAGTTTGAAATAATTTAAGGGTCCGGAAGCCAAATTATGACTCGCCGAAGTTTGGCCCAAAAACAAAATTTCTCAAAAAGTTCAAAACCTCAATTTCCTTAAAGAATCCAATTCAAACCTAATATATCATACACCAAAATCAACACAACATCACCTTGCCATCGCCACAATAATCCTTCCATGACTACCATATCTCAATTCCACAATATCCTGCATCAATCTTTTAAATACATCAACAAATTTGTCATCCATCTATCCTAGGCATTCATATATTCTTGTCAACAAGTCCATAATCATAAATTCATCAATATACATCCTATTATTATCATCCATAGCAATTACCCAATCCAATACACAACTCATAGTACAATTCAACAACAAGGATACTAAGTATTAAGCATTCCTTTACATTCCAACCTATCCTAGGGTCGTCTAGCCTAAGTTTTCACAGAACATTATATATTAAATACGAGAAACCTAAACCATATCTTGGCCGATTTCCACATATTTACCGAGACACCACCAAGGCACCCAAAGCAACTCTCAGGATTCAAAATCTTCAAGGCAAAGCCTCCCAAAATCCACCAAGCCTCCAATGTGCTCAATCAACTTCGATATACACTTATACAAGCCTAATTCACATATTTGATACATATATGGTTCAAAACTCAGAATTTAACATACTAAGAACAAGGATTGGATAGGGTTAGAGACCTCACAGTATCCACAGATCAAGAGAGCTAAGTTCAACGAATTCCGCAAGCTAATTCGAACCTAGAGAACCAAAATTAACAAATTCTTCAACTTGGGCACTCAAAATTTCGAAAATTAAAGGGGTAGAAGAACTCGGATGATAGAGAAACTTACCAATGAAATTGTTCCGATAGGTTTGTAGAGCTCGACGTGCTGGACGCGTGACCGCAAATGGTGCGGCGATCGGAGCTCAGATGAAAAAGTTATGGTGGAATGATGTGGAGGTTAGGGTTTGGAAGCTCTCCTCTTCCCCTGGCTGTGTTCAGCGTTCTTCATACTGAATGGGGAAAGAGATGAGCTTCAGCTCATTTAATTGATGGGCTGGTTGGGTTCACGGGTTCGGTTCGACCGTTTCGACCTATTCGGTCTAATTTCGGGCCAAATTTTTTGAAATTAGTGTCAAAATTCTCGTTTTAATGAGCTCTATCCTAATTTAATATAAGATTTACATTTTTAATTTTTCTTATTAAAATTTAATTTATTGACTAATTATTTACTAATTTAGCGGAGTTTACAATTACAACTTAATTTTTGGGGGAAAAAATTATAGAAGAAAATAATTCTTTCATGTTGTATTCCATAAATTTCGACTCCTTTGTCAACGAACTATAATTCAAATGGTATAATCTCATCGTATTCACCTAGAGGTCTCGGATTCAAGTCCCACTTCTAACTTTAAAAAAAAAAAATTGGCTCCTTTGCATAGGAACCGGTTCTTAGACTTAGTTGGCAAAGGATTCGATGGTCCCAGAACGTTTGGACCATTAAATGGTCCCATAACAAAACATATTTTTTAAGTTTTTTAATAACTGATAAATAGTCCTTATCTAATTTTAATTACAAATTAACCCCATATATTTTATTTAATCATAAAAATTATTTTTTATTTTATAAATTATTATTTTATCATTAATCTATTATGTTTATTAACAGTTAAAAACAAAAACAATAACAAATTAGATCTTCCATTGATTGTAATAAACTTTTTGGCTATTCCAATTGATTAAAAGATTATATTTGATCCGTGACGTTTGTCCAAGATGGTGAAATCGTGTTTTTTTGAAAATCAATCGATTGGATTATCAAAATAATCGATTGAATTTCAGGTTTCCCATAACTCAATCGTGAAAATGGCAAGGCAGCATGGTTTTCACAAAAATCAATTGATTGGTCATATTACCCAATCGATTGAACGATGACTAAAATGTGGGTTTTTAATAATTCAATCGATTACTTATACTATCCAATCGATTAAATGCTTCAAAACAACCTGAGGTCTCACAATTCAATCAATTGGTTGTGTTACCCGATCGATTGAATTTATCAAAACAATATGGATTTGCCGTGTATAGCTGGGACTATGAATATTGCAAGGCCTTCCTTTCCGTGGGAGGTAATCAAACAATTGAATAATCATTCGAATCTGAAAATAAGAAGCATTTAAAATCTCTCACAATTAACTATGCTTCTCTATGCATCAAATTCTATAAGATTGACGCTACATTCTACAGCCAAATCTTATGCAAAAGGATTTCCCCCAAAAGATGCAACTGGTTCCTGCGTCTGGATATTCCTGCAAATTTGCAGTTCAGTCAATGAACAAAAATGTGATTACTCAATCCTACGAAAATACACATGTAGATTAATTTCCTCTCCCAATCTACCTTCATGCTGCAACCTACCTCCCACGTAATATGGTAGCTTTTTGTATTATCAATTAGTTTTGGTTAAAAAAAATAAAAATTGTTTGGCGAAAATCACTCAGGGCAGATCACTTGATTTACAACATTGCAATAGCCTAGTCTTCCAACTTTATATCACATGCACATTTATCTACTAAAGCTGGATCCTAATGGACCACACCCAATCTTTTCTTTAGTGCCATGCAACAAATCCATATTGTTTTGATGACTTCAATCGATTGAATAACACAACCAACGATTGAATTGTGAGATCTCAGGTTGTTTTGAAGAATTCAATCGATTGGGTAGTATAAGCAATCGATTGAATTATTAAAAACCCACATTTTAATCATTATTCAATCGATTGGGTAATATGACCAATTGATTGATTTTTGTGAAAACCATGTTGCCGTGCAATTTTCAATCGATTTTTTTTGTGATAACAACCTGTAGTCCAATCGATTGAGTTATGGAAAACCTGAAATTCAATCGATTGTTTTGATAATCCAATCGATTGATTTTTAAAGAAACACGATTTCACAGTCATGGACGAACGTCACGGATCAAATATAATCTTTTAATCGATTGGAATAGCCAAAAAGTTTATTACAATCAATGGAAGATCTAATTTGTTATTGTTTTTATTTTTAATTGTTAATAAACATAATAGATTAATGATAAAATAATAATTTATAAAATAAAAAATAGTTTTTATGATTAAATAAAATATATGGGGTTAATTTGTAATTAAAATTAGATAAGGACTATTTATCAGTTATTAAAAAACTTAAAAAATATGTTTTGTTATGAGACCATTTAACGGTCCAAACGTTCTGGACCATTGAATCCGGTGCCGACTTAGTTGCGCTCATAATATATATGTAACTTAAAATACACACTATATATTCACCTTTTTGAACGAATAATACCACATACACTTTATTTTATTTTAATTTAAGTAATAAGTATCAAATTGATACTTTTATAGAAAACTACTACAGTATGCATATATAATTGATTTCAACACAACACCTTATATAATTCAAATTCTTAAGACTCATTAGTTAACACCAAGACAATTAAGTAGACATTAATCATAGAGAAAGAAAACCATAATACATAAAGCGATTTTGACTTTATGACCATTCTTTTGGTAAATCATACTATATTCATTACTCAATATTCATCACTCAATGCGTGACAAAAGTGTTGTAACTAGGGTTTTGTCAGATTTTAGCCACAGTTTCTTTTGTGACTATAACCCACTTCTTTTATAGTGATTTTCTACTAATAACAATGTTTAAATTAATTAACTTTGGTGCAATTGGCACGAATCTGACCAGTTGTACCAGTTAAAGGGCTTAAATTTCCCATTTTGACCATAGCACTAGCAAAGTCAGCAAAGAAAGCTGAATAACTGTTGCTATAGTTAGTGACAAGAGAGTTAGTGGAACCGCCACTAATAAAGAGCTGCTGATCAGAATGAAGAAGGCCTTTGTTGTTGACAAGGTTCTTGAAGTAAGCATTGTCAAAGAGCACATTTGTTGTGACATCAAGTGCTGTGAGGTTGCTGTCTCCATCACTGCTTGGACAATTTGATTTCATTGATGTTGCAAAGTTTGTGTCAATGTTTGTTTCATTGTAGATTCTTCCTCTGAATATTTGGCATCTTGCTTGTCCTGTTGTATGAGCTCCTATACACATATATAAAATTAAAATAAATTAGATAAAAAAACTCGAGATTAATCTCCTATATATGTTCTTTCCTTTTACATAATATTATTAGGTATACATTCTCAAATTAATAATGAATTATATGTGAGAGGTTTTATTTTATTTGGAGTATTATATATATAGTGCATGTTATGGTGTTTATGATAGCGACAATATCTTAAAAAATATTGTTAAAATTAAAATGTTTTTTTTTTATTATTTAACAATGTTTTTTAATTTAAAAATAAAAAAAATATTACTAAAATATAAAAAAAATATATTTTTAATTTTAACAATACTCGTATATCTATCTACTGTAGTTTTTATAATTGTAGCAGTATAAACTCGGCTTATATATTATGGTGAAAATTCAGGTGCAATCAACTTCACGTGAAGTTAATTAATAGTTGAAAGCCATTAAATGATATGAATGATTTGACTAAATTTTCATCTAACGGCTCTCAATTATCAATTTCACGTGAAGTTGACTGCACTTGAGTTTTCACGTATATTATATATGTTAATCCATTAATTTTATATTTGATTTTAATAAGATTCATATTTCAACTAATAATAGTTTAGGTCAGAGTAAAGTATCGTTTTTATCCCCAACGTTTGGGTTAAGTCCTATTTGTGTCTCTAACGTTTAAATCGTCCTATTTGTATCCTTAACGTTTATAAAAGTGATTCAATGTTATCCTACTATCAATTATACTAACAAATCATGTTATATTTTTCAATTATTTTCCCTTGAATCTATTCATTCTCAATTAGGTCTCACTTGGATGTGTTCAATTTTAATATTATACCCACTATTTGTGTTTAGATTCAATTATGTTCCTAGAAAAGTGAATTATGTAAATGTTGTAGGAATTAGTTTCAACATTTGATGAGCTATTTTTGGAGTAGATCATCGATTCTATCCCAGTCATTTTTATTCTAACTTCAAGAAGAGATTTTTAAAACTCAAACTAAAGCGCTCATGATGTGTAATTGACGGCAGGATAACATTGAATCACTTTTACAAACGTTAGGGATACAAATAAGACAATTTAAACGTTAGGAACACAAATAAGATTTACCTCAAACGTTGAGGACAAAAATGATACTTTACTCTTTAGGTTATTATTACCTGAGAGGACTACCATCTCTTGAGTGGTGAAACCCTTATTGGAGAAAGCAGTTATGAGGCCACTAAGATCCAAAAGAGGGGATGGAATATCCTTAGTTGCTGCATCTTTGCTTGCACTTGTTGAATCTCTTCTGCCCAATCCAACATTCCATGATGGACCACCCAACTTACATATATACACATTCAATATCGTTAAATATATAATTCATTCATTCTTATATCTCTTTTCGAAATAAACAATTTAATGGTATAATATCAAATTTTCTATATAAAAAAAGTGAAAACTCAAGAACAGTCAATTTCACGTGAAGTTGATATTTGAGAGTCGTTAAATAATTTGAATGATTTAACTAAATTTTTATCTAATAACTCTCAGTTATCAACTTCACGTAAAGTTGATTGCACTTGAGTTTTTACCTATAAAAAAATCTAAAATTTTAACAGAAGGCAAATTAAAAAAAATATATATCTATACAAAAAATTTACACATTTAAAAGAGATTTTTGTGTAAAATAATTTAATTTTTAGAATAAATTATTTTTTTATGAGATTAAAAGATATATTAAAAGTATAATCATTTATATATATGTATGTTGCTTTCTTCCATTTAAATTTTGGAAAGAAATGACT
The DNA here is from genome assembly GCF_059453495.1 of Arachis ipaensis. Lineage (NCBI taxonomy): Eukaryota > Viridiplantae > Streptophyta > Magnoliopsida > Fabales > Fabaceae > Arachis > Arachis ipaensis. The sequence goes on from NC_142436.1 coordinate 3,276,469, forward strand.
TCATATAACAAATATAATTATCTCTCTTAAATTCTACTCTATATATATGTTGAGATATATATAATTGAATATATGTATATTAAGTAAACTTACTGAAACAACAGAATCACGAGCAGCAATAGCGAGAATATCAGCACAAGAAACAATTCCAGGACAAGCACTCTCCAATTGAGATTTGATGTTATCAATTACATCAAAACCTCTAACAGAATTCAAATTTGGAGCAGCTGTCTTCTCTCCGGTAAATGTTGAAGTGTCATCCAATAAAATTGATGCATCACATCCCTACACCTTTCAAATCAATACATATATAATTATATATATACACACACAAGTTTATCCATGGATAGAAACACATGAAAATATTTAATTTATTTATTATGAACAATTTATCAATATATATATATATATATATATATATATATATATATATATATATATATATATATATATATATATTTGTCTTTTATCTAGGGGTGTTCATGGATCGGATCGTATCCGTAAATCCGCTGTAAATATCCGTATTCGATCCGAAAATTGCGGATACGATCTGATCCACAGTCTGATCGGATCGGATAGGATCCGATCCGCACTCTTTACGGATCGGATCGCGGATATCAGCTCTGCATCCGCGTATCCGATATGTGGATCCACACAATAATAATTTAAACAAATAAATATATATATATATATATATATATATATATATTGGTATTATATTTACTTGTTTGTATGTTTTAGTTAGTAGTTATTATTTATATATTGTTTTATTTTATTTTTATTATTTAGAAAAAATTTGATTAAAAATATTTTAGGAATAAATAGATTTAAAAGTGTGAAAGAAATATTTTTATTGAATTTCTTTTATATAAAAATATGATTAAAACGAGAATGTTCAATTATGCGGATATACCCGATCCGATCCGCAAATGTGCGGATTGGATCGGATTTGACACTAAAAAACGCGGATATCATATCTGATCCGATCCGATGGAAATTGTGCTGATCGGATCAAATTTTCGACCATATCCGATCCGATCTTATCCAATCCGTATACACCCCTAGTTTTATCATGGTTTAAGAGAATTATATATTTTTGCCAATGAATTATAGCTCAAATGGCATAATCTCTTCATACTCATCTTTTATCGCGAGTTTGAGTCTCTCTATCTTTAATAAAAATAAAAAAAGAATTATATATTTTTTCGATAACGGACTATATGACACGTGTAAAAATCTAAAAATAGTTAGTTTATATGGTATATTATTGGCTTTTCATACACTACATACATGTTCTTTCGCTTTTTAATTATAACCAAAATTGAATGAGTAATGTATTTTTTTAATTTATAAAAAATTTTAAAATATTTTTAAATTTTATTTTATTTTATTTAAAAAATTTTCAATTTATAACAAATACATTCATGGCAATTAATTTTTTTAAAAATTGACCAATTTAATAACTTCACAAAGATCTTTAATAACGTAACTTAGATACAAAATTTGTTAGGAGCTCTTATATTGTCAAATAATATTATAGCTGAATTAATTCTAAAATTCTTGAAAATTTAGCTGTAAGAAAAAATATACAATTGATGCAAATAAAAAATTTTTAAAATAAAACAAAACTTAAGATTATTTTTGACGACCTTTAAAAAAAACTTTACCCATATTGACCTCATAACAAAAACTTGCTAATAATTAATTAATTAGATAGAGATGATAAAGGAAGCTAACTAGCTAGAAGGGAAGAAAGAAAACTTGCATTAACAAAGCAATCATGGAAATGAAGACGAAGCAACGATGCACCCATTCGATGCTCTTTCGCCACTGCACTGGCCACTGCAGATTTGATTATAGAGAGTGCCTTGGGACATGTTGAATCATAGAAATTTGATGTTAGCTGAGATGAACATATGCCAAATAATAGGGAAGAAGTAAACATAATGTAGAAGTAATTATTATTTGATGAGTGGATAGCCATTTTCAAATATCTATATTATATGCTAATTATTTGTGCCCAATTTGCACCTGTGTTATGAGTTCTAGATATGATTAAGTTACCAAATAGAGAGCATCATTTATATAGGAAGGCATAGGTTAATTAATAATTAATTATGGTATCAACATTATTATTATTGGTCAAAAGTCAAAGCAACCGGGAAAGGAACACTTTTTATTTTTTCGTGTGAAAGAGAGAGGTGTATGGCAAGATACTGTGAGAAGAGAAGTGTTTTATATTGCTATGGGTTACATAAATTGAGACACCGATTTGTTTGTATTGTTTTATTTTTTAAACAAACAATTACAAATTGGACGGTCCGATGTGTGTCTTTGAAAATTAAAAAAAAAAATTAATATTAAAATCGGACCGTCCGATTTTTATTTTAAAAAATAAAAAAATTTAAAAGTATAAATCAACCTTTCGATTTGTAATTTATTTTTTTTTCAAATAAATTGAACCGTCCGATTTGAATATTATCAATTAAAAAAAAAACGTCGTAACAAAGAAAAACACCTAATCTTCCAATAATAATATATTACACATATATTTAATCAATATAAAAAAAATTAGCCAGAAAAGGAATCGCCCTTCCACTCTTGAAATATTTATTTTTAAAAATATTTCCAAGTAAAACTGATTGAAAAGTTAAATTATTATTTTTCACTTTTGATTTTTAGGTCACTTGTTAACTAAAACCGAGCATTTATATACTCATATGTACTTGATCTCTTAAAAAAATAATTAAGTGAAGTTTCTATATTATTTTGAGTTGTGTATATTTATATACTGATGATTTGATGATATGAAAGTTTATTACCAGAAAATTAAAGGTGATATTTTATTCTGAAAAAGAGATAGTCCATTTTCCGATCCTAACAATGGAGGAAAACTAAAAATTATTAAGATTTATTTCATATATAGTCATTAGTCCATAATTAGTAGAATTAGAGAATGGCTGTTAGAGATATAATTATTTATATATTTTTTATTAACTTTAACTTTCTAAAAAAAGTAATTTATGATACTTCCAATTCAAAATATATATTCACTTAATTAAGTGCATTATTCTAGATGTACAATAATATTTATATTTGATGATTATTGTTATGCATTGTAGACTTGTATTAGAACTATTTATTCCAAAATCAATACATTCAGGTAAAAAAAAAGATAATATATAAAAATTTAATTTTCTAGACTTTTAATCATAAAAATTTTAATATTATGCCTTTCTGACATAACATAATAAGGGCAATAATAAAACTGCAGTTTGCTAATTACTATTTCCATCCATTTTAACTTGTTGAACTTCTAGCTATCTCACGGATTTACACTTAGCTTTATCATCACTGGTTTGCTGTTCATATTTAATTACAACCTTGATCATAGGATTTTAGTTAATCTTAGAGTAGGCCAATCTCAATAACTTCATAATTATTTGTCCAGAACACGCTTGGAAGATAGCCTAATCTTTAAGACAAAAAATAGTAGTTGATGTATTCAATACATGTTCTTTCACGTTTTTCATCCACTATAGCGAGGATTATTTTAGTAATAGGGACATAAGTCTTTATTAGTAAATGATTTGGACATATTGTTTGACCTTATTTGACAAGTGCTATCTTATATATAGAGAGTTAACATTTTAGTTTAATTATAATGCTTTTTTAATGGGTGTGATCTTTTGTATCTAAAGATAAACAATCATTCGTTTAGAATGTATGGTAAAATATTCTTGTGGTAAGTATGCATGGAATCTTATAGAAATTTGTTAATATTTTAAATTTTAGTTATTTTATTTAGTTACACTACAAAAGACACGGAACATAGCGGCAAAAATTTGTCGGCCGCTCAGTTTACCGCCACAAAACATCTCTGCAGAAGTACCAATCCTTCATGTGCCGCATCATCGGTGGCGACTGCATCAAGAAATGCCGCTAATTTGGATCTTTATCGTAATTTAATTTTTATTTTACCTTTTTTTTTGTCTTATAACCATTCATTTCCCCCAATATTGCAGAAACCCGCAAAGTGAGATTGGGAGCGCATGAAACCCTGGCACTGCTACTCCACCGTGCATCGCTAATCCATCCTCCTCTTTCTGGCGTCAAGCTTTCGACTCTCCTGTACATTGCCTGAAATCCATACCCCCTTATCCACGGTGTCTGAAATCCCTAATCTCCGATTCACCCTGCGCCTTTGTGTGGTTGTGGAGTCGCGCGGCTGCCCTCGGTCCTTCTCTCACCAGCGTCGAACTTTCCCATCTCCTCGATCGTGCGTGAAACCCTTACACCCTCCTCCCCCTGCGTGAAAGACTTCTAAGTACATGACCAAGTACGAGCGTGTCTGGGTACCCGTGCTATCCAAATCAGGTTTCATTCTAACTCCCTGATGTTTAGGGTCTGTGTAGCTTTAGAAAGAATTTGTTGTGTTCAATATTTATCACAAGAATGCCATCTCATGGTTGATTGTTTCGTTTATCTTGTAATCAGTAAGCAGATTTGGGGATAAAAAATGAGATGGTAGTTTTGCAGTTAGAATTGAAAATAGAAGATGAAAAAGAATTAACCTTAGGGTTAAGGTTTTGCTTATTATTTTTTTTCTTTGTGATGACATAAAATGATCATTCTTAAATGGCAGTATGAATGCTCCTGTTATGGTGGAACTGGAGGGGAAAACTAATCCACTTAAGGTAATGCACTTCCTTTTATGTTCTTTTTACTTGATCTTTGCTTCCTTCTTGTAATGTTACGATATTTGAGTACATTGTGACTTTGTGAGTGTTTTCATTGCTTTGTTATGCCAGATGACAAATATTAAATCTCCAAATATGTGTTAGTGTGGTCATATCCCCTAACATTTAGTATTTAGGTTCTTGCTCTGTAGTTTGCTATCCTTGAAATGCATATTATAGTATTTAGGTTCTTGTCCTGTAGTTTGCTATACAGTTGTACAAATAAGTTGCTAATACACAGATGCATAGATTGTTCATATTGTAGCTCAAATTTCACCAGACATTGGTTTATCTTGATCTATCACATCCCATGTGTTTCTCTTGTTTTTATGTTTGGCATGTAAACAAGTTTTACTGTCATTGCATGCCTTCTCCTAGCCTTTCCCTTGAAATATAAGTTCTCAGCTTTAGATATTACACCATAAACTGTAGTTTTTAATTCAGTTTGATGATGACATGGTTATTTTAATATAGAAATGTAGAACTATAGATTTTATTTTGATCTGCAATGAGTAGAATTTTATAAGTTATTTGGAGCACGTTTGTTTGCATTGAATATGCCATGCTGCACATTCTCTTTGTTCCTATGTTATCCTTATTTGTTAATGTGCTGCCAACAGCTTTGATATTTCCTCTAGTTCTGAGCATTTTTTCATAGGTCTAGTTCCAACTATTTTCGTTATATTAATTATTGAAGATACATATTTTGTTTGAGCTCCTCTGTGGTTTCTTCCTTTTACTTAATCAGTCGTTTGATTGCACTAGCTTTGGATTTATTTGAAATGCTATCGGCAAGTGGTTCTGAGACAGAATCGCTGCATACTCTTGGTTCAGATTGTTGGGATCTGAAAAACCCCCCTTTCAATTTGGTCTCAGATTTCAATTTTGGTTCACATTATACCTTTTCTTCTTGATTTGGTTTCAATTTAGTCTTTTATTTTGGTTTTGGTCTTGCCATGAATAGAGGACAAAAGGGGGTGAAGCAAAATCTTGACTTGCAAGACACACCGATATCTCCGTGAAATGTTGCCGCCGCAACGCCAGGCATGTTCTTCTTCTCTTTTAATATGCACAAGCCAAAATAATATAAAATCATGCAGATTGCTAATAATTCTCACCTTCTGAAAATGTCAAGTATGAAGTTTGATCCCCTTAGGCATTGAATAAACTATTGGTGAAGTTTGGGGTGACTCAACCAGCAACAAACACTGCCTAGTTTGCTCTGCTCTTCCATTTCTGATGCAGGTTTAATTAATGACAATGCTTTTATTTTTGTAATGCAAGTAACATTGTATTTGCTACACCTATAGTTGATTTTCAACACAGATTGATGATATTTGCTTTCTTGTTGACCTATGATAATTTGTTGAACTTTCAATTATGTTAGTTATTGTGTTGTATGACTTTAGTGTGTCAATTTGTGAAATTAAATTTGTTTTGGTATTTTAGTGCATATTACTGGTTGAAAATAAGATAGAACCTTTTTAGTACACGGACTATGACTAGGATAGGTTGTTTATAGTATGTACATGTTTGTAGTTATAAAAGGTTTCTCAGTGATATGGTGTCGAATAGGGGTTCACTGTCATCACTCTTGTGGAACTGGTGTGAAGATTGCATGTCAGTAACCTCAGTTATCCGTTGAAAGTGTTTGTAACTGGTGTCATCTTTGTGCAGGGTAAGTAATTAAAGGATGGGATGAAGGCATTAAAACCATGAAAAAGGGGGAAAATGCTCTTTTCACCATCCCTCCTGCGCTAGCCTATGGTGCATCTGGCTCCCCTCCAACTATTCCTCCGAATGCAACACTCCAGTTTGATGTCGAGCTTTTGTCTTGGACTAGTGTAAAGGACATATGTAAGGATGGTGGTATATTCAAGAAAATACTTAAGGAGGGGGAAGGATGGGAAAACCCCAAGGATCCTGATGAAGTATTAGGTATATTGATATTTATCATTTAGTTTATTTCATTTGATTTAGGCCTGCATTATTTAGCTTAGCCGTAACTGATACTGTATTGGTTGATAATATAGTTAAGTATGAGGTTCTTCTGGAAGATGGAAAGGCTGTGGCTAAGTCTGATGGAGTGGAGTTCAGTGTCAGAGAGTGTAATTGCATTTAATTTCTGTCGACAGTAATATATTGTTTCCATTTGTAGTATATCTAAGACTATCTTTTAATCAATGGTAGGTCACTATTGCCCTGCATTGTCAAAGGCTGTTAAAACCATGAAGAAGGGAGAGAGTTATTTTGACAGTGAAGCCACAATGTAAGTTGTCTATAGAACAATTTGGCGATGTCACCATCTTTAGAAGAATTCAATAATATTTTTTATGTTCTCCACTTTGTTACTTAATTGATAATTTTATTGATTTCTTGGATTTGTAGATGGATTTGGTGAGAAAGGGAAGCCAACAGATGGTGATGAAGGAGCAGTTCCACAAAATGCAACAGCGCAGATTACTCTCGAGTTAGTCTCTTGGAAGACTGTGTCTGAGGTAACTGATGACAAGAAAGTGGTGAAGAAGATACTCAGTGAAGGGCAAGGATATGAGCGGCTAAATGAGGGGGCTGTTGTGAAAGGTGACTATTAATCATTGCGAATGTTGATGATTGCTTTATCATTCAGCCAGTCCCTAATATTTATCTAAGAGGGTTTATAATATGCTAGTTTCCTTTTAATGTAACTTGATAGTTATTTAAGAGCTTGATTGACCTGTTGTACACACCTTTTCAATGCGTACTATATGTGCCCACAGCTGTTGCTCTATATTTTGGTTTGTATACTTTTTGAGTTTAGTGCAAAGGATGTATCAGTTAATTTTGTTGTTTTTGCCACAAGTTATATTCAATAGATGAAAAATATTTAGATTTATAGCATTAAAAAAATTCAGAAAAGGCAAAAAAAATTATCTTTAAAATTAAACAAAAAAAATCAGCGTTTTTTAAAAGGAATTTTTTTTAATTTGTATTGAAATTATCAGCGGTTATCGCAAACATTCATAAATTAAAAAACATAATAACATTGCGGCGGTTCGTAACTGTCGGTGAAAATGGACTAAATTCTAATACATGTATATCGCGGTGGTTTAAAAATGCCGCAAAAATTTGATTCAGCGACGGTTGCTGAAAACCACCGCCAAACCCAATCCCGGCGCCCATATCCATGGCGGTCCACTGAACCGCCGGCCTTTGATTTTGCGGCGGTTTAAAACCGCCGCTAATAGAGGAAAAAACCGCCGTTAAGCAGCTTCTCTGTTGTAGTGTTAGAATTACGATTACATTTTATTATTTTGTTACTCAATAAGTTACGATTGGAACTATTTTCAGTAACAATCTTGTTACGTTATCAACTAAGATATCAGTTAATTCTGTTAATTTTAATGTATGGCCCAACAACAAAGTCCACTAACACATCGAAAAATATCCCACCACTTTTACCCCCACTAACCCTAGTTTATCTTTTCATCTTTAGAAGTAGTAAAATAATGCAATTCAACCCACCACTCTCCTCCCACTCCAAACCAAGCTGCTGCCGGAGTAAACCAATCGCGCCGCTGTCTCCTAATCAGTTCCGGTAACACTGCCGCCGCACCAAGAATACACTCGCTAGCTCGACAGCGTTGTAAACCTAGCCCCCAGGAAGGCACCCTTCATGCGCCGTTGCTGCCTCCGCAGAACCCATCTCGCGCGTTGTCGCAGCCTCGCCGAACTAGACTTGTTGCGCCGTTGCTGCCCTGTGCATCCCGTTCCCTCGAGCCATTGCTGCTCGTACACGACCCAATGCTGCGACATCAACCTGGTGCGAACGTGCTCTCCACAAAGCCACTGCCCGCGTCCTTCGTTACCGAAGACCACTGCAACACGCGCGCCAAGGATTGTCAGTAGTCCCTTCGTCGGCAATTGCAACGAATTCCCCCCTCCACCCCCCAGGTAAGGCCACTCATCGGTCCCTTAGGTTTTTTTTCCTTTTCTTTTGTTTAAACTCTCCCATGGATGTTTCTTAATACAGGTTTTCTGATGCTCCTTTTTAATTGATAAATGTTTCTTTGCTCTTTAAATGGATGTTTTTGTACTATAAATTAATGTTTTTTTATTATAAGGTTGCGGATGTTCTTTTTATTTGATGGATGTTTCTTTGTTCTCAACTGGTATAAGGTTTAGGAGGTTTCTTTTCGTAGTTATTGGATATTTTTTTGTATTAGTGATGTTTCTTTTTGCAACAGTAGCACAACACTTGTGTGACGGTGGTCTGCTGACGACTCCAACTAGGCGACAGCAGCTCGAGGGGAGTGGGGTGAGGCGCGATTGCTTCACTTGAGTGACTTCTCCCTGCAACGGAGATGTGACCGGCCGCGAGAATTCCCTCTAGCGGCAACGCGTGCGGCACACTGCGGAGGCGGCAATGCGGCGGTCTACGCGACGGGAGCCGGGGAACTTCAGTAACGACAATGCTGAGAGATTTGTGCGCCTCCAACTTCATCAATTTGGTTCCAATTCACACAATTCAATCTAATAACATACAATTTCACTATAATTAACATAGGGTTCACAAAATTGGATAAACCACAAGGGTTTAGAGTTTTCTTACCTTACCCATTGAAGATTAGGGTAAAACCTAACAATTATCCAAGACTAAATTGCACATAAACCACTAAAATTATCAAAATCACTCAATACTCAAACCAAATTCAAACAAATGAAGGGGTTGGAGAACTAGGCACGAAATTTAGAGATAATCACTACTTTATTTGGATATAATTGAAAAGGACTTCGAGACGAATGCATGGCCGCAAACGGTGCGGCGATCAGAACTCCGAATTAAAAATTATGAAAGAAGGAAGATTGGAACGGGGTTAGGGTTCTTCTTCCCTTTTCCCTCCCTTCACTCCTTCGGCGTGATTTCCTTAGAATTTTGGGGAAGAAAGCTGAGTTCTCTCATTTATACGGTGGGTTTTGGATCCGGTTCAATTGGTTTGATCCGTTGGCCCAATTTTAGAATAATTTTTTTTAAATTAGTGTCAAATTTCATATTTTAAATATTTGTATTCTTTTAACTTATCAAATTTAATTTTTTAATTTCTTTAAATAATAATTAATTTAAACATTGACATAATTAGAGGGGGTGCTGACACGATTATGGACTGTAATTATAGAGCAGTTATTTTGCCTGACTAATCCTTATTATTCAAAATCTGTTTAATGTTAATTATTCAAATTTTAATTTTTTCTAAAAATTTAAAATTAATAATGATTAAATGGAGTTATTTAAGTTCACTGGTTTAAGTGTTAGTTTCCTATTTTTTTTTTCAGTTAGGGTTCTAATCGATTTAATTCATATTTAAATTCAGCCAATTTTAATTTATACTGCTATACAAAGTGTCTTTTTAGGATAAATTCCAACACATCTTCCAATGGTTCCTCTAGCAAGCACAAAAAATATACCTGCCAAGAGTTTTGACCATACTATATCAATGGATCTATCGATTTTAATGACTTTAGTGGAAAAACTCCAATACTCTTCAACGATCCCTTTAAACGTACATATAATAAGTATATATAGCAAGAGTTTGATCAGTTTTACGATTGGCTATTATCACATATTGGTGCATCGTGCTCGATCATTATTTTATTTGAGCATAGTATACAATCACGCCAAGCATTTCATAAAGGTTAAATTATACGGTTAGTCCCTATACTTTTAATGAAATTGTAAATTGGTTTTTATATTTTAAAAGTTTGTAATTGAATCCTTAAAGATAATTAAAATTTGTAATTTAGTCTCTCGTCGTTCAAAAAATGCTTGATTTAACAGAATATTCTCAGCATATTTTCAAAATATTTTATTAAATCAACATTTTTTGTCCGACGGGGACTAAATTATAAATTTTAATTCTCTTTAGAAATTCAATTACAAATTTTTAAAATGTAAGAATCAATTTGCAATTTTACTGAAAATGTAGGACCAATTATATAATTTAACCTTTCATAAATTTTGATATATATTATAGGAAGATTTTCAAGTATACCGTCATACTGGTGTATCAATAATTTTTAACCGTTGATCTTAATTATATATATTATATATATTTTTTATAATTAAGATCAACGGTTAAAAATCACTAATACACCGGTATGACGATACACTTGAAAATTTTCCTATATTATATATAAAAGTACATGCATGTGAACGTGCAATGATAAATAGAATCAAGTTAGTCAACATAATTATTTGCTAGACTTAGAAGCCAAGTTCTGCAAATCTGCCAAACTTGGGAACATTCCAAGCGTTTTTTTCAACTTTCAACTTTGACTTTCCGAGTGTCTTTCTATTCAAATGACGATTGCAATTTAATAAGAGTAATATTAGATAATTATTTTTTTTAATTAATATCAGTTTTTTTTTTAATTATTTTGTTTATCTTAAACTTTAGATCTTAAGTTATAAAATCTTAATTTTAAATTCTAAATTATAAATTTAAACTCTAAAGTTAACTAATTAAAAATTAATTTTTTATACTTTTTCGTTTAATAACATGCAGTTGTAAAAAGTAAACTCTATGCATATAAAAGGGTAAAAAAGGTTCATATTTAAATCTGATTTGTTAGAGGAACTATGATTAAACCAAAGAAGAATATGGCCACATCATAAGCTGGTAATATCTAATAAAAATTAGATGGTAATAGCATGAAATTTTCTTTGGTAATACATAGCATATATTCACATATACCATCAAAATTATATTTATCACCAATTTGTGTTTCTCTTTTTGACAAATATGGAGAATTGAAGTGGGAAATTATGATGCAAAACTAGAACTACCTACTACTTACCCTACTAATTAAGATCATGGTTGGTGGTTGACAACTTTCTTAAATTTTAGTACGTCAAGAAAAAAATTTGCATTAAAGGAAAGGAAAAATATGAGAAGTCAATGGAATATTTATATAAGAGAAATATTAGGGGACCAGCAACTTTTGTGATTTGTAGCCATCAAATAGTCATCAATGATGATTTTAATGGTGTGAGATTGGTGTGAAATTTCATCCAATGACTCACTTTTCTTTGCTGGTTACATGCTGGCCAGAATTTAACAAAGTTGCTGGCCCCCTAGACTTTTTCTATATACAATGTGTACAATAGAGATTTAGAGAGTATTAAAGATATAACCATTAGTGTTATCTTTTTCCATCAAGTGAAGCTTTTGGGATGAGTGGTATCATAACATGGTATTAAAGTTTTAGATCCGAAAGGTTGAGAGTTCATTGTACACATTGTACAAATAGTCCATTGTCCCCCTAGTGGGACTCGGAAAGGAAATAAAAGGAGGAGAGGTAGAAAAAAAAGAAAGAAAGAAAGATTGATAGCATTTAATGTGATATTTTAGACAAAGTGATTGCATAATATATTTTTTTTATTATGGATAAAAGTGTCAAAATAGACTAAGCTTGTTGAGTTATGAGTAAGGTAGTAAATTCGTAGTTTTTACTTCGATTCGATGGACTAGCATTGAATTGTAATTTGTAAAATCGTAAGACGAAAAGTAAATATAATTCGTATACAGAGGCGGAGCCACGCACAAGTCAAGGAGGGCAATGGCCTCCCCCAACTATCAAGTTTTTCTTACAAGTTATACATAAATTTTAGTTTAGCCCCTCTTAAAATTTTTATTTTATTATTTGTTAATTATAATGTTTTTTTTGACTCCTCCCTAAAAGTTAATCTAGCTCCGCCCCTACTCGTATATATATATTTCATAAAATTAATTTAAGGTTAATTCAATATAATATATATATGAACATATCATAATATGTTTTATCAGGATATGAATATGGCTAATTTATCACAAAGCATTGTATGTAGAAACAGAGTTAATCATCGAAAATAAAGTTTGAATATGTATGCCATGTACATCGTGTATAATATCAAATGCATTATTAAATCATCTGTCGATATGGATATGATTACAAGAACATAATTTCAATATATCAACAAAAGAGAATTTAGTATAATATATTTTTAGAACATTAGAGTAGTAACGAAGAAGAACAATCATGTGGCTTGAGGCATGACCGCATGAATAACTGAGAACATCATAAATAAAAACAAAACATAATAGAGAAAAACAACACAACGACAGAATTAGCAAAGCGGTGATTCGCCTAGGCTTATATTAGTGGGGACTAGAGAGACAAAAAAGGTATTTACTGGAATAACATTGACGGTGACAAGCAGCAAACTTTGGTGAGAACAAAAGAGAATGTAGAGACTTAATTATTGAGAGATTGAGCCAAAATAAAAAAAAGACTCCCATGATTAAAATTCCAAGAATCCAAAAGGGGAAGAAATGGCACTTAGGATTTCATCCTTCTTCACCACTAATTGAGCTAAGAAACCATGCTTCTCCTCAGTTTGCTTCCTTAGATGCTACACGACAAGAAAACTACGATTCTAGTAAGTTTGCGTCTTTGCTCGGCGATTCTGCATGAACGGCTACCTTCCAGAACGATGACTAGAATCGAGAAGAGAGGAAGAGATAAAGTCACAAAATCGTGCGATTCAGCGAATTGAATTGCGGTTTTTCTACCTTGGTTATGAGTATAGTAGCTAGAATTTTGATTTAACTCTTAAAATCTTCTGATATTACGATTTTAAATGAGTCAATCAATTTTATGAAATTTGTACTAGGTCTAACAATTTTACAATTTAAATATTGTTAAAATTTTACATTTTATGTATATAATTTACTTTTTCAATTTCATGTAAAATCTCGATTTTCTCTACCTTAGTTATGAGCTCATTTAATTTCCAAAAAAATGATGGACTAAGATGAGAAATTAACTCGTGGATTTTGACGAGGCTGGAAATTAACAAAATAGAAAAGTTTTCAAGAAAGATGAGTATCATTTTAATTTTGGGATTGAATTCTTTCAATTTTTTTTTTTACTTGAGGAAATAAAGTGAGATCTTTCCATACATTTTATTGGTGAAACTAAAAAAATATAAAAAAATATTAAAAAATTAGAGATCACATTTTATTCTTTCAATTAAAAAAAAAAAAAAAAAGGAGAGAATCCACTCTCTCAATCATTTGCTGTCCCAAGCAGTAGTTTGTCTCGTTCTTTTGTTTTCTTGTGTTTTTTTACCTTTTTGTTGGGCCTATATATGGCCCCTCATATCATAAAAAAATGAAAAAGTCTTAAAAACAAAATGGAGTAGTTCATCAACCCGTCAAAAGCCAAGACGGCAAAAGGTCCAGTCTCATAAAGAGATTCATTCAAGCATAAATGAGCCCAATAAACAACACCGCCAAGACATACATAAGCCCAACGAATTAATAACTCTCAGGTTCGAATTCTAGCAGTGGTGGCCTTGTTAGTGTGTGTGAGTGTGTTTGGTATGGCCAAAAAAAAAAAAACCCAACCGGTAAAATTTTTACTTACCAAAACAATAATTTTAATATACCAAAAACAACCCTCATTTTTTATTTAATTTAAGTTTTAGGATACTTTATGAACAAAAAAAAAAAAAGAAATTTTAGGATATTTGACCAACGAAATTCAACTCCAGTTAGAGAATAGTTAGATTTGGCACACAAAAAACTTCATTGATGGACACAAGTTAGTTTTTCTTTTTGTATGGTTAATTTTATTAGCGCGTGATCAGTTTTGATAGTTTACTCAAATAAAGATAAAGAAAGATAAAAAAAAAAATAGGTTGGTTAGCAAAAATGGATTGAGTCCTATTACGAAAATTAAAATACAATAATAAAAAAAATTAAGGCCGTATAATAAAATAGTAGCACAACAGTGTATGTATAAGTTGTTTGACATTATTATTATTTCATGGGCGTGAATTAGAGCCAATCTTTGGGGCTGGAGGAGCCTTTATTGCGTGATCTTGCACACGACCAAAATTAAGATTACTCCTGTTACAAACATTATAATATTCACCATTAGATACAAAGAAACTTAGACATAAAATGTAAGAAAATGTATGTTACATATAAAATCATTTAACAAGAGTTTTAACATAGTAATAGAATAGTACGTAGAGACATACTCTAACGCAATAAACAAAATATACTAAGATAAAAAAAAAGAAGGATTAGTTTGACTACTATGCTCTAAAGGGAATCACTCTCCTTTATTTATAGTAATAATAGAGAGGACAATATCATTAGCTTCAGGGAACAACAACAACCACAACAACAGAGTGATAACATTAATTTGCCTAAGGGATGGTTTTCAGATGAAGTATTAAAATTTTTATAATTAGAAGAGTTTAATTCGATTTTTGTTATCTTTAATTTTTTCTAAATAGAAGTTCAATTTTCAGAGGATTAAGTTTTTTTTTTGCCTAAATTACACAAGGTAATAAGATGAACTCATATAGATTGTTGGCTTTTTTATGTGAGAAGTATTGTTAAGATATAACAAAATTACTTGGGTATAAAAGATTCAGTTATATTCTAAGATTACTGATACTCTTTCATATACATGATGATAACAATATATATGTTCATTTTAATATGCCTATGTTACCGTAACTATGATGTTTTAAAAAATATTGTTAAAATTAAAGTTAAATGTTTTTTTTTAAATTATTTAGCAACGTTTTTTAAAAAATATGGTTAAAAAAAGTATTATTAAAATATATAAAAAAATACTTTAATTTTAACGCTTCATAACTTCTATAATCACTATAAACATAGCCATACTAAAATTCATCGTATATATTATATAGGTTTAATTACTCTATTGATTTTTACAGTTTTCCGAAATTTTCAATTAGGTACTTATAATTTTTTTTCTTTTAATTGGGTCTTTGCACTAAATTTTTTTTTCAATTAAGTTTCTCTTGACAGTAATTGACTTAATTTTATAAGGATCTAACTAAAAAAAATTGGTGCAGGAACTCAAATGAAAAAAAAAAAAGTGTAGGGATCCAATTAAAAAAAAATTTTGGTGCAAAGACTCAATTAAAAAAAAAAAAAAATACAAAGACCTAATTAAAAATTTTGTGAAATTATAAAGATCAAACAGAATAATTAAACCTATTATATATGTAGGTATCGTAATTAAAGAGTAGTGTAATTATTATTTACCTAGCAGCAATGGTAGGATGGAAAAGAATCAGAAAGAGACAGAAGAAGCGCAAAAGATACCACAAAAGCTTCATGTATGTGTATGTCTCAGAGTACATAAGGGAGTTAGTAATGGCGATATAAATTTTGTTGAATGAATGATGTGATATATAGCTAGCTTGTAATATATATACTATTGCATGTATCGTGAGAAAGTCTTAGTCAGCAAAGGAAGATGGTTGAACATGTTGAGTTCCAAAGTAACGTTGAATCTTAGCCAAAAGGGAACCGCGTTATTGAGAATATTAGCCATCTCTTGTGGCTGCTTATTATATTCTGGCTCATTATGTAGTTACTAATAGTGGACACTAGTATTTTTACCCCTGAAAAATTACGGGTATATTTAGACTAAAATTAACTATGATAAAATATAATAAAAATATCTAAAATATTTAATTGTAATGTAGAATAAAAATAATAAAAAAATAAAAATAGTAATAATAAAAAATAACATGCTATTTTAAATTTGAGAAAATTTTTTTGAATACAATATTTGTTGTGCTATTTAAAACATGCCCTTCTTTATTGTGAATAAGAATTTTTAACCCCTTCTTACTTCGAACACGAGATATAGCAACATAAAGTTGTCCATGACTAAACACGGGTTTAGAAAGATACACTCCAACATTGCTAAGAGATTGTCCTTGACTTTTATTGATGGTCATGGCATATGAGACAACAATAGAAAATTGTCTCCTATCCAATTTGAAAGGCCACGGTGATTGAGAAGGAGACATGCACATGCGTGGGATTAAGACCTTTTTGCCAAGATAGCTTCCAACTAATACTTCTGCTTCTATAACATGATTAGATAACCTTGTTATAATTAGCCTGGTGCCATTACATAAACCTGCACATTGGTCTAGATTTCTTAAAAGCATTATAGGAATTCCAACCTTCAACTTCAAAGCATGATGAGGTAATCCTGAACATTGGAGGCTATTTAAAAACTCTGGAGTAAGTGTTTCAGTAGCATACTGTCCGCTTCCATAAGATTTGTCAACACTATCTGAACTCAAGTAAATTTTTTCATCTCCTGAAATTTTCATGATAATATATTGATTTACCTTCTCAACGACATCAAGCGTAGAACAAAGAATTGCTCGTGATTGCAACCAATTAGAATCCAAGTGATTTTCAAGAAGATTTGGATATATACAATCCACAATAGAACTAAGAGGATCTTCAAAATTTGATATGAGCAACTCAGTAGGAATCATAATCTCAGAGATGCCATCATTAGGCCCACCTATATTGCCATCTCCAACATTTAAGATCCATTGTGAAAACAAAGCCAATTCATCATTATCAGCATGTGAAGATTCCTCTAATCTCATATTTTTTGTAAGTCTCAAAACACTACAATAGTCCCATATGTAAGAGGAACATATGCTTGCATTAACAATTTCTGTCCTGCCACCTCCAGGAATGACAGAAAGAATTTGTCTAAATTCTCCACCAAATACCACTACCTTCCCACCAAAAGGCAAATTAGCATTATTATTATTTGTAGATGACATAATGTCTCTTAAACTTTTATCAACTGCCTCAACACTATATCTGTGAACCATAGATGCTTCATCCCATATGATAAGCTTTGTTTGCTTTAACAACTCAGCTAGTTCACTATTTTGTTTAATATTACATACAGAATCCTCATGCACCGTTAATGGTATAGCAAACCTAGAATGAGCTGTTCTACCTCCAGGTAGTAGCAAAGCAGCAATTCCACTCAATGCAACAGTAAGAACAATCATTCCTTGTGACCTTAAAAAAGAAGTCAAAACTGTCCAGAGATAAGTCTTACCTGTTCCTCCATGGCCATATACAAAGAATACTCCACCATCTTCTTTAGAAATTGCTTCCACAATTTTCTCAAAAACACCTTGTTGTTCTTGTGTTAAGGATGAGAATAATGTTTGAAATTCATTTTTCAAATTGTTCTTGTCATAGTTTAGCTCCTTATAAATTAAACCATTTTGAAATTTCAGCCTCACAAAATATTCTAGAAAAGGCATATGAGGATATTCTTTTAAGCTCTTCCTATTATCTTGCAATATCATCTCAATTTCATATAAGCATCTTGTTTTCAGCTCTTCATCAGTCAAAGATAAATCTGCAAATAAAAAGAAAAAACAATATAAGAACAAATAAAATAGTTATAGTAAGAAACACAATATGAATCATTAAAAAATAAATTTTTATTAGAATCAAAGGAGAACCTGAATTTTTAGACAATTTTCTTTCATTATACAAAATATCATCAGATAGAAGCCTCCAAGTTTCTTTCCAAACATGTTCTGGTCTGCTCACACTATTTGACATCAACATTACAGTGAAAAGCTTCCTTAGATAATCACCTAAACCCCAACATGAAGCTTCTTTGATAGCTTCAATATATTCTCTATCATCATTAAGTAATCCCAAAGCAAAGCAAGCATCTCTAAAGCTATTGTGAATAACACAATTTGCACTTTTGATTTGGTCATAGTTGGTAGGACCTCAAACAAAATTCAACATCATTCGTAAATAAAATAACTCTCCACATGTTGGAGGTACATAATAAAGCCTTCCAATAGTATAGCTACACTTTCTTCTTGACCAGATTTTTTCTTTTTTATTATAAACAAAGAATCTTGGAAACTCAGAATATGTCAACTCTTTAGCCTCCGAGTAATTGTTATTAGCCTCCATCCATGCAGTAAACATTGATTGATCAATCCCGGGTTTTGACAGAATATCATCAATATCTTCACCATCTTCATATAGAATTGGATTCCGACCAGGCAAATGAAAGCTCAATCTCTGTACAGCAGGTTCTCTAGAATGAATAGGGTATGCAAATATTCTCCAAACAGCTTCACATGGGGATATATATCTACAATCAAGATAGTTTTTTATTTCATCAATAACTTTATTTGAGCATTTACTATCATCAGCATTATCTAAAATAGCAGTGACGCGATCATAACCCTTGTTTATATATTTGAAGAGATACTTAATTGCTCTGCTCTGATTACACCACTCAACATTCATGTGTGCTTGATATTTCATTAGCAAAGAAGGATTATAAGGAACAACATAGCGATTATCTAGAGCCACATTTCCTTTTTCAGCATAACAACCAGTCTTTCTTCTTCTATATATTGGATACCCTTCAGCATCAATAGTTGTTAAATCAGCAAAAGACTTGGGATAGAACTTTGAACAACGACCTTCTTTCATGCATGGTGAAAATATATTTACAGAACCGCATGGACCATGAAGCATAAATTTTTTTACAGCCTTGTACAACTCTGGATGCTCAAATTGATTAGGAATCTCAGCACAAATTACTTTATCTATATCTTTTGGATCTGGAAATTTGCTTAAAGAATCCAAGAATATCAAAATATGAGCATGTGGTAGACCTCGTTTCTGAAATTCAATTGTATGAACATCTGCACATAAATCATAATATAGTACATATTAGCAACTATAGATATACTTGATGTTCTTAAAATAGTATATACTTTTTTTTAATGTACACCTTACCAGCAACAACTTTACCAAAGAATCTTTCCTTTTTCAAATCTTTAATTAGCATATCAAGCTTCATTTTGAACATTCGACAAACAATGTCAGGACGATCTACTGGTTTGAGATGTAAAGGGTCTAAGAGTCGCTTGATCTCTGGCCATTCTGAATTACATGTGAAAGTGATGAACAAATCTGGATAACCAACATGGCCACAAATTGCAACACAATTATGGTATAAGCCATCCATATAACGCCTACCTCCTATAAAACTTGATGGCAAAACTATTCTTTTTCCTACACTTGAGCCACTTGTTTGACCTGTAGATTTAGCATTTTTCAAACTCTTGTAATCATCAGCTCTAAGTTCCTTTTGATGAATCCTAAAATATAACAAACGTTCTGACTCAATCATAGTGTAAGCATCCACTACAAATTGCTGAAAAAGTTTTTTAGAAACCAGTATTGTTGGAGCTTCTGTTTTCCTGGTTTGAAGCCTAAATGCAAAAAATTGTCGCATGGTCAATTTGCTCCTCTTGTTAGGTTTCAAACTCCCGATGATTTTATGTTGAATATCAATTCTGTAGCCATCTTCTCCATATGAAAAAAGAAGTGGATATTGTAAACCAAGATAAGCAACATGAATCTCATTCATACGCTTTAAGCGACCATCTTGCCTTTCTAAGATTATATCTCTGGTTGATGAAAGAGAATCAATATCACCAACAACTAAAGCTGCCACTTCAGAAACATCAGGCAAATTATAAATTCTTCTATCTTTTTACCTTGAACTTAAAAGCTTCAACCTTACATGTTCTGTATTAGAACCTGCAAATCTTTCTTTCGCCATTCTAAATGATTTTGCCAAAGCATTATTCTCATCTAACATCTTTTGTAACTTGCCAACAATCTCAGAGTCAATAGCATATTCAGAATCATTTGACCTACAACATCAATAAAAAAAGAAGTAAAAAAAAAAAGAACTTCTATAGCTAAACAAAATGATATAGAAAATAGACAGAAAATATAAATGAAAAAAAAACATATTAGTAATCGAGTTTAGATAAAGCAAATTACCTAAATGGTGCTATTCTATTGTTTACTTCGTTTTCTGTGTCATAGATATACAACTGAGCAAACTTAGGTTTTTCACCGGGCATAGGCATTAAACTACCAATATAATGAATATTTTCTCCACTAATCTTGTAGACCGTTGGAGCACGTCTATGGCCTTTGTTTATAGATGAGTCCACCTTTCCAGCAGAAGAAGTAAATGCAAACATTTGATTATATGCTCTGATATTATTTTGAAAATTCTTGTAATGCTTTGAACCATAGTCATAAAGTAACTCTTTTAGAACTTCAGGAGGCTCTGTTAGAAAAGGCAATTGCACTTTTCCTAAACTGCAGCATAGACTAAACTCTGGAATGATATAATTTCTATTTTTTCGATTTCTTTCATCATACCACATTAAAGCACCACACTCTTGACAAATTGAAATTGGATCACCAAAATCAAAATAATCTGCATTATATGACAAAATTTTTTCTTTAGAATATACAATACAAAAGAAAAAGAATATTTATAGGTAAAAAGTAACCTTTTACCTCCATATGTGAACTGAAAGTTATTTTCTTGGTGACCATTACCTGTATCATATCAAATATAATATTTCTCAACTAAATAAATTTAACTTCAAAATGAAATAAATGTAAAAGTAATTGACAAAATAAATATATGTGAAACAATATAATAAAAACATAGCATAATAGTACCTTCTTGAAAATCAGTGTTACTTTCATATAAACCAATGCTCAGAGAGTAAAATTTTTGAGAAGCTGCTTGCATATAAAATAGAAAAGTTAAACACTAAACTAACTCAGAATAGGTAACAGTACTAATAGCATAAAAAAATTAATTTCTCATAGCAAACTCACCAGAAATATCATCATAGTTGAAATCATAATCAACTCTAACAGAAACTAATCCATCTTCTAAAATATCAAATTCAGAATCTTGAGAAAATAACTTCATCCCACTGATCACATGTCGTCCAGAAGATAAATGACAACTTGGATGTGTCATAGATTTCTTTGTATTTGAATAATCTTGACCAGCAGCTACTCCATATTGAAATGCATTTGGATTAAAAAATATTTGTGTAAAAGACTCTAGTCTTTCAAGTTCATCAGTCAACATATGTGCTGGTAGGTATGAAGTACTTGCAACAAACTCTCTATCCTTGCAGCTTTTTTTTAATTTTCTCCAATACCAATGAAAATCTTTTTCTTTTTTGACTCTCTATTAGTGATTTCAGCTAGCACTTTTCTTTTTCCTAAATTTTTCATATTCCTTTCATTAGTTTGAGAGTCACCAGTTTTTTTTGTCGCCCTCTTTTCAGCAGTAATATTGATTTTCTTCTTAATCTAACCTTTTTGCACTCATCTTTAGTAGAATTCATTCTTTTCTTTCTAATAATAACTGCAAAAATTACAACAGAATAAACTAATAAGCTCTAATATCAAATACTAAATCATAATATAATAATTTAAAATAGAAAGCAATTTAAATTAAAGATGTCTAATAAAATTTATACAAACTAATGAATAAGTATTACTTAGATATGTATAAACAACTTATGTATAAATTCAAGTTAAATGCCATATGTGATTGAAATAAGAATGATAGCATGTATAATAGATTGAAATGAGGTTCATGTGATAATTAAAGTTTCAATTTATATCATGTAATGCAATACACCACACTGATTAGGTCCACACAAAGTTCAATCTGAATTAAAATATTATAGTGTGCTTATAAGAATATAAAATTAAAAGAACATCTCCAATCCATTATAGGAAAGTTTTTGTTGAGCAATCATGTTTGGTCTTCCTTCAAATTCACGATCATGATTTTTCAATGCTTCTTTGGCCAGGATGAAATAACAATTGCTGGCCTTAGACCTAATTGAATGGAGAATATAGGGCCATATTTCTTTAAGAATTGGAATAGCTGAAGATAAAGGGAAGAAGTATCTAATTGGTGAAGATTTTCAATTATTGGAAGGCTTCTAGGACCTGGTGGAAAGACTTTCTTCTTGTTAAGTGTTCTTTGTTTTTGAAAGAAGAAGAAAAATAAAGACAGAGGAAGAGTAAGGAATAGAAAGGAATGCTATAAAAAATCAGCAACTAAGTTTAGGCCTAGAAATTAATCAAACATGTAATGTGCAAGAAAGCAATGCTATTAAAAAATCAGCAACTAAGTTTAGGCCTAGCAATTCATCAAACATATATTGTGCAAGAGAAAGGAAGTGATGCAATTCACTGATTATTAAGTTCTGCTACCTAATGTTTATAATATAAAGCAATTAATCAAACATGTAATGTGCAAGGAAGTAATGCTATAAAAAAACCAGCAACTAAGTTTAGGCCTAGCAATTCATCAAACATGTATTGTGCAAGAGAAAGGAAGTGATGCAATTCACTGATTATTAAGTTCGGCTACCTAATATTTATAATACAAAGCAATTCATCAAACATGTAATGTGCAAGGAAGCAATGCTTCAAAAAAATCAGCAACTAAGTTTAGGCATAGCAATTCAACAAACATGTAATGTGCAAAAAAAAAGAAGTAAAGTAATTCACCGATTATTAAGTTCAAAATCATCAAACATGTACTATACAGTGAAAGAAAGTAAAGGGATTGACCAATCTCTTGCTTGAATATAAGCATAGAGTTATGAACAAACCCAATCTCTAATCATATTAGGATCAAGGTAAGAGTAGAAAGGATAGAAAGGATAACACAGTTGCTCACATGAAACTGAAGTAATTGATGCAGTGGTAAGGTGGTGAGTTGAATCGTCGACAGTGCTAGAAAGCAGATGATTGAGCGACTCAGTTGATGGAAATGGAAGAAGAAGACCCAGTGAAGTGACTCATGAGGCAGCGTTCTCTGAAGGTTGCGGAAGCTGTTGAAGACCAAGGTTCAAGCGGAACAGGGCATGGGAATTTCAAAGGTGAAAGAGGGTTAAAATTGGAAGAAACTTTTTGTTAAGCACTTAATCTGAATATGCAATTGGGGATTGAGATTGGATTTAAGAAGCGCGAATAGAGTAAAAAAAGCGGGAAACATTTTTTATTTAGAGATAATGAGAAGATGCCACGTGACAATTTTTGACTTCAAAATTAGATATATATAATGGATTTCTTAGTTTTAGTATGTGTTTAAACTTACACACACATTTTCTTATTTTTATTATGTAATTCAATAACATATTAGGAATTAGAAATTATAAAAAATAGAAAAAATAAATAACTTTTTTTTAATTAGGGGTGTTTTGGGAAAAATATATACTTTTGGATTCCCATGAGTGATTATCTCCTTTTTAACTAATTTATAAATTATACATTTATAATAGTTATACCTGTATAATATATAGATAGTCAAAGTTTTCTAATTGACCATATGTTATATTTTCTCTTATAAATTAATTTTAAAGAAAATGAGATATATACTATTACAAGTTTTATATCTAATAAGATAAAATCTGCATGTAAATAATTTATAAGTATGAGATATTTTTTATTGAATGAGTTAGTTTTTGAAATTGACTTAGGAATACTCAATCTCAATTTTAATATAGTATTAGAATTAGAATAGAATCTATTGGATCCAATAATATTGAGCCACCTGTCTGTAAATATTCACATTTCAGACTATCATTTTTGAACGTAAAAAAAATATATATTTACATACAAATTTTACGTTATCTATCAAGAATAAAGTCTTTACATAATTTAAAAGTGTGAAATATACTTCACTCCGTGAACTATTTTTTTTTTATGGAGCTAGCACTTCTCACACCTTATTATAATTAAATTAAAATCAGTATTGTTATGTCAAAATTAAACTCACGTGTGTGTATATATATTATCAAGGGTGTAATTTAACTACCCAAAGTATAGTGATTAATTAGACGGATTAATTACTCTGTTGGTCCTTATAGTTTCGCGAAATTTTCAATTAGGTCCTTATATTTTTTTTCTTTTTAATCAGGTCTCTATACGTTAATTTTTTTTTCAATTTAGTCCCTATTAATGTTAAACGTCAAAAAAATGTTAGTAAATTGTGAAATTACTTTTATACCCTTAGGGACCTAATTGAAAAGAAAAAAATTATAAGGACTTAATTAAAAATTCGGTTAAACTATAAATATTTAATAAAAAATATTTCTATAATCCCTATTCAATGATTCATTATGTTAAACAAATAATTTTTTTATTAAAATTTCACAATAATAAAAAATTAAAATCCATAAATAAAATATTATATAACTCATAAACAAAATCTTAAAAATATACTTTTTATTATGCTTTCGCTCGTTTTCTAACACATAAGGCATACAAAATGTTGCTATCTCTACTCTGAATTAAATAAAACAATGTAAAACAATGAGGCATTCAAAGTCCATTTCTTTTTACCTCAAGCTTCTCACATAATCTTGGATTTAAACAGTCTTAAATCGTTTGCAGATTTCACATGATTTAGATTGCTCCTTAGAATATTGTGAGGTTGGCAAGCTGAAATTAGAATATTTCTCTGATGACGTTCTTGTCACAACTACTCTTGATAGTGTCTACTGTTTAGCTCTTGGCATTGGCTGAG
This sequence comes from Arachis ipaensis, assembly GCF_059453495.1. NCBI lineage: Eukaryota > Viridiplantae > Streptophyta > Magnoliopsida > Fabales > Fabaceae > Arachis > Arachis ipaensis. Next base: position 3,301,539 of record NC_142436.1, read on the forward strand.
AACCAGCACCATTCCTCCCACTTAAAGCATCCAACTTTAACAAATTCTGTAAATAAGAACTAGTATATATGACTTCCTGTTGTCAATAAGAAGCACAAGATAGCTTGCCTGATATGTGGAAGTTGAGAAAGGCAGAATTATATATGGAAGTTGAGAAAGGCACAATAATAAGATAATGAAAATTATCCATCTATGGATATTCCAAAAACCATTTTTCCTATCTGTGATGAAAAAAAGCTCACCTGCATATTAAAATAACCTAAAGCAATAAGAATCATGCGTCAATGTCTAATGAAATCATAACTTGATGATATTAAGAAAATATCTTGTTTAGAGATTAGAGAAGATGCCAAATTTACATACCATCCGGGGACCACGTAGGCTCAGTTAGAGATTCCACAAGTGAAGGATCACTCCCAGCAACACAGATGCGCTTGTGGATCTCTCTGTATGGAACATTAAGATAATTAAACTCCAAGTTGAAAAATAACATATACAAATATTCCAAATCAGTAACTCCAACTATCATCAGTACTTGAAAGCCAGATCCAATACACAAAATAAGAGCATAAATGGATAGTTAAAAAGGAAAAATCTTTTAGAGGGACTAAAATTTTTTTATAAGCTTGTATCTAAACAATGAATCAACGTAAGGAACAGTATATTAAATAGAAACTATCAACTATTAAGTTTCATTCCACCTCATTCATAATTAATTCCTTTGTGGTACTATATATTAGCAGACAAAAAAATGCTATGACAAATTAATGCAGCAATGCTTGAAAGATTCAATATGGCATGGCATGCAGATGCCACTTTCAAACACCAATTATTATATAGAGAAAATTAGTCAAAAAAAATGACAAGAAAAAAGGCTAGAGATTCAAAACCTTGAGAGAATGGTCAAGTTTCCCTGTCAGAACCAACAATAGTGTTGTTTTGCCACTTCCTGGAGGGCCAAGCAATAAGGTCATCCCGAAAGAGAATCAAGCATTGAACACAAATCACTAGTACAATCATGTTATGAATTATGTTATTGAATACTGATCATCAAACCCTAAATAGAAACAAACAATAAACAAGTATTCAAGTAATCATGAAGTAAAACATATGCAATTGAAGACAGACTCAAATTTCTTTACAATCATGATGCTGAAAAGTGAAAACTAATATCATACCTGGTCCTGGGCTCTGTCTGAAACGCAATAACCAAGGCCAACCCCCCAAGTCCCTGCATCCAGCTAGTCCTAGGCTCTGTCTGAAATGGAAGCCACGAGAGCAGGCGCGAGACAGTGAAACTAGGCGCGAGGGACGGAGCGGCGGCGTGGTGAGGGAGGGACGGAGGCACGGCGCGGCGAGGCGAGGGAAGCATGGAAGAACGGAGGCACAGAGGCACGTAGGTGAGACGCGGCGAGGGAGAGAGGGACAGAGACGCGGCGAAATACAAGGGATGAGTAGAATACAAGGGACGAGGCACGATAGGGACGCCGAGAGGAGGAGGCGCGGCGAGAGGGCACCGTGCGGCAGATCCGGAGAGAGCTTGATGAAAAAGTTAGGGCTAAAGATATGTGAGTGTGGAAGTGAGAAGGTTTTTTTGGAATTTAAAAAATATAAGAGTGTCTTGCTATCCCAAAAAAAGAGAATATTCATTTTTTTAAGGGAATATTCTGTTATTTTAGACGTTTTTGTCACATTAGGGATTTAATTGAAAAAAAATAACATATAGGGACCTAATTGAAAAGAAAAAAAGTATAAGGACCTAATTGAAAATTTCGTGAAACTATAGGAACCAACAGAGTAATTAAACCTAATTAGACTCAACCGTGACTAGAATTCTGTAAGTAGTTGAATTGTTAGGCAGTGGTTAGTTGTCATACTATAAGAAGAGTTTCAAGTGTATGAGAATATCGGTATTCCAATTGTTTTAACCATTGATTTGAATTATAAAAAATATATATAATATATATTAATTAAAATCAACGGTTAAAATAATTAGAACACCAATGTTCCTCGGTGCACTTGAAATTTTTCCCATACTATATAGTAGCTCATAGTGCAGTGCTTTGTATCAATTGTATTACTCTTTGAATTCAATAACAATTTACCTATTACTCAAGCAATGTTTTCTTTCTTAGTTCCGCTAGGGAGACAATGGCTTATTTGTACAATGTGTACAATGGGTTATATGAGTTACAAAATGAACATCTCCCATACTATTTAGAATAACCATCCGAGCTGATCAAAAAAGGTAACACTAATGGTTATATCTCTAATACTCCTTAAACCTCCATTGTACACATTGTACAAATATTCCATTGTCTCCTTATACTTTCCCTTTCTATTTTCATTTCTTAGACTCAGCTCTTCTGCTATAGCTTTGTTCTTAATTAAGTTTGTGGTTCATTAACCTTCATCAAGGTCTTCAGGACTCTTTTATATATATATATAGTTAATTTTATTTGTCAATACCTTTTATATATAACATACACTAGAAATCTAGAACATTCTTCACATACATTTTAGAGGAAATAACTTACATAATCTCTCTAATCCCATTAAGTCAAGGGATCGGAGAGACTATATCTAATTATATCTAATTAAGGAAAACTGGCAATTTTCTTGCAATAATAATATACCAAAATAATTCAGAAAGGTAAACATCTGAACGAATTTGAGAGGACGAAACAAAGTGGTACAAGCAGGGATCATTGTTGGTGTGTGACTTCACTCCAATTTTGAATAGCTTGGGACACTACTTTTTGAATTACTTGTGCATCCAAATGGCATGTACCATTCTTATCCTGGGACATTCACAAAATAATTCATTTTGTCAGTGTTTTTCTCTTTGTCTCCATTCAAAAAGGTTACAAGTAATAAACACGAGCATAAATAAATTAAAAGGGATATTATTCAAGAGTTTGATTTTGATGTACTGTTAGTATAAAATAGTTTTACACGTGTATCTAATTACATAATTAACTTTCATATTAACTGTGTAAATAGTCATCCAAAAGAACGGATGTGATTATACGACTCTGCAAAACACTTTACACTCTCAGTGTATCAAAATTAAACTCATTATTTAAATTTTTTCTTTTCTTTTATTATTCATATTTATGTATGTACTATCGTATAATGATAAATAACGATAATACACATATCTTTTAGTATTTGTTGAATCAAATATTATGAGCGGATATTTAATTAGTTAAATGTGAATACGTCTTTAGGAAAATTGAAGAACTATATGTTAGTAATTGTATGTATTTCAATTCTGTAAGTAATAATGAATCGAGGGTAAGTAATTATCAATTATCAATTATTTTAATTAATTAATTTTAACATCATATTTAATGTTAATAATCAACCCAAAATGTTTAAATGTATCTAAAATCATAAATATTTTTTTTTAAAATATTATTTGTATATAAAAAATTCGACTATTATATATCTGTATAATATACGAATAATTGATTTGGTGATTGATTTTTTATGAGCATATAGTAGGATTGTATTTTTTAAATACATATAATAATACTTTTTTTCCTTATTCTTTTTTTTTTCTCTTCATATATTATGATAAATGTATATGTAAGAGAGGTATATATATCATTACTTTGATTCCAATTGCTTCTAGAGAGAAGTTTTGAGCACAGGAAACCCTAGCTTGGAGCACATCAAGACCAAGCTCTTCAAAGGCTTCAAGTATGAAAACCAATAAACCTTTGCAACTCCTTTCACTCACAACCTTTATCATAAATTTCTCCTCTTGCGCTTCAACTTTTAGCTGTAATAATTAATCAAAATAATTAGCATTTAGCAACAAGCACAAAAATATTTACACAACATTGCCTTATGTCTTATTAATTAATAATGACCAGTTTATGTATGAATAAATTGCTCTTTATACAAGTTAATACCTCTAAACATTAATGTATCGTAATGCAACTTTTTGCTTCAATATAATATATTGATGGAAAAGTATAGGTAGATAATGAAAATACTAAATAATGTAAACAATGGATATATCGGATGTTCAATTTACTAGGTGTGTGGATAGTTATCCTAATATTAAGATTTAGATAGGTGGATAATTTAGGAGTGTAGTGTGTTTTTATTTTATTAGGCCAATTTTAAAACACATTATTCACATTATTCACAAAAATTATTATCTACTTAACAAAGTCCTATATTAATTTTTTTAATGTTATCAATCTGTCCAAAGTCTAGATGGATGATTATTTATTTTCAACAATAAACAAAAAGTATAAACAACATCTTATGATTAATAAATTATAATTTATATTATGAATCATACTGTTATTCCTTTGTTTTAAAATAATTAAGTCATCTATCTATAGGGCTGCGTTTATTTTAAGGGATAGAACACTGAAACATGAACACTGAAACACAAAATCGTATTTGACAGATAAGACATGAACAGAGACATTATGTCTTGAGACACTGAATTAGTATATTTTATGTCCATTCTAACAGAAAAACACAGAAATACTAACAAATGACAATTTATTTTTTATTTTTTCTTTCATTATTTTTATTAATTTTTTATAATTATATTTTTTATTATTATATTTTTTTCTCAAATTTTTTGAATGAAAAAAAAGAATAAATTAAATTTTCATAATTTGTTCTATTTTATCATCAAACAAAATACAAGAATACTAAATTCTGTGTTTATATCCTTTATATCTTGCTCTTAATGTCTTGTCTTATCCTGTTCTAAAAAACAAACGCAGTCTAAATGTTTACACTTCACATGATCATTCTTAAATGTGAAGGATATATATTATAAGTCTCACATCTCTCAAAAATAAACTCTTTAAAGAATTTATAAATAATATAAAACATCATTCTACCACATGAACTAATTTTTGGATCGAGTTAAATTTGCTTAATCTCATTTCTAAATAAAAATATTGATATAATTCAACATAATTTATATCTAAATATATATTTTTTAATGTATTCATTTATTTAAATTCAAATGGTGACATTTATTTTGATTAAAATAGAAAGTATATACCATAGGCATCGTTGCGGCTGCTACTAGTTGCTTCCATTCTTCTTCAAGCCTTTGCTTTAAAAATTTTATGTATTCTGAAGCATCCAATAACACTAGTGTCTTCTGCCTCTGCATAAAGAGGAAAACATATTTCATCATATTCATATTTGCTATTTCCATATGATCTCCAAAATATATATGTATAGATAAAATCTACTTGTCGGCTTAATTTTATTTTGAAAAAAATAATTTTATATTATGATATAATATTAGAATTTTATAATTAAAAAAATTTAGAGTTCAATTTTTGTCGACTCTTATTGATCCCAAAACGCAAATAATATTTATAAGATCAAGTGAGTTATATATATCATATTCAAATTTGAGCATATCAAGTGGAAAGAATTGCTCCTAACAAGACTATAATAAAAATAGATTCTGGTCTCTATAAAAAAAAAATGATGATCATTAATCACTGAATAATAGATCAAATTGACATTTTGAAAATGTGAAAGATTAATTATATAAAGTGAATGAAGGAAAAATGCTAGCGCAATAAACATGGAATAAAATTAAAGAGATGTTTAAAAATAATGAATGAATCACCCTTTGAAAGTGTGTGATAGAATGAAGTAATTGAAGGTTGTTGAACATGGATCTTGTCTTTTGATTTTGAACCTTGGAGACCATATCTCTCTCTTTCTCTCTCTATGTATGTATCTATCTAGAGATATGCACAAAGAAAGGTGAACAATATTTGATTGTTTATAAAGAGGATATATATGAAGAAACAGAATCTTGTTGAGCACACATACATGTGATGAAGTTTTGGAATGTTACAATAATATAATATATTATATATGTGAATCAAATTAAATGTTATGAATGAATTATAACTTCAAGACAATCTTGTTTTCTCTTTTATTTTATTTTATTTTATTTTATTTTCTCCCCTCGTGTTGTATATTCATTTGTCACTTCTCATCACTACTGAACCAATAATTCCAATAATCTTGACAAGCTGATCTTAAAGACCCAGCTAGTTTGACGACATATATACGCAGATTCATATTTTCATGGGGCACAAAGTAATTTTTTGGAATTGAATCATCCAAAATAGGGGGAAAAGAAAGAAAAGAAAAGAAACGAAAAGAAGGGAGTAATTTTAATTTTATGCATCAAAAGCGTACGTAATTTTGATTGCATAAATTGCTATAACTTTTTTCTATACCATGAGTGGTAATTAAGTTGTGTGGTTCAATTATCATTGTAAGAATAATAAGATAAATTTAAATATTAAGAAGCATATTTGTTTTTTTGAAAAGAAAAAACACTCAATTCGATTTCTGTTTGTTTTAAAATAAGACAAAGTGATTTTTGTCGAAAACATAGACCCATTTCAATTTTTATCTGTGTCTTTCGTGAGTCATGGCGTGATCCTTCCGTCATCGCCTCTCACCAAATATAATAAAAGAGGCTATTGTAACACTTAATATTGTTGATGTGAATGCTAAGTCACTGTTAAATGATATGTTGGCGAATGAGAAATGGTCAGAGATTGATTTGTCTCCTTATAGGCAATGATCAGGGGTTGATTTGTCTCTCTTATAGACAATTGAAAGTTGTAGAAAGCTTAGAGAAGGGGGTTGAATCTATGGTATTCTTTTACTTTAATGAAATAACACTTTAATTACAAACTTTCAGTCTGAATCTACTTGAACTCAGCAGCGAAAAGTTTATAAGACAATTTTGTTTTGTCTCATGAATATCAGAAAATAGAACAGAGAAGGAAAGAAAAAAGCTGACACCATCATGTATCCTAGTTCAGTTGCCTTGTGCAATGCAACCTACATCCAGTTTCCACCACAACAGTGGTGGAATAACACTATAATTAAAATATTATATATACCAATTCGATAGGATTGACACAATCCTTTTCCTCTCAAGTTCTAACCTAACTTGACTTGGCTATGCTAATAACTAACTCTTCACTCTTAGTGCTTACCCAACTAAAAAAGGGGTACCTCACTGGTACAAGATACAAGACACAAGAAACCACCTAAAGAAATCTAAAATAACTCTAGACTTTTCACTCAAGTGTATCACTCAGCCTTTTGTCATTCTTTGGCTTTTTCTTATACTCTCTCTTTTAGCCTTTTACCTCTCAAGAAATTACAGAAAGATATACATTGAAAATGAAATTATAATCTGTAAAACATGAAGGAGATTGATGCTTCAACAGCCTCTGTTACTATGAGTTAAACTGGGTTGAGCAAACACTAATCAAGTTCTTCATTTTGGCGGAATGTTTCTTTCTTTAGATAGCACTGTCCAAAACGTTGAACCTTCTCAGGAAGCTCTCAATGAAAACTCTAACTCTTGTTCTTTCTCCTTGCTTTTCAAAGAATGAACATCTTTTTTTTGTATCTCTTTCCAAGTTTCTGAACTGCTTTTCTCAGAGTCAACTCCTCGAGGTGTGTGCTACCAACTTACCATTTTACCATTTTCAATTAATCCCTAAATTAGGAACTTTGAAATTGAGCATTTTTGCTTGATCGAAAGCCTCAGAGAAGCAATGAAAAAGTTGTTCAATGGTAAACCCAGATATAAATCTTTGAGCTACAACTTTGTCCCCAAGAAACAATTTTGGCCTTTAATTCACAGCAGTGATTATCAGAAATCACTTTCTCCATTTATCCCAAATTTGAGTAGTAGAGAGTTGAAGAAGGAGTGAAGAAAGTAAATTGCATGCAAATGGAAATAAATCATCTTTAACTTCAGACTTAGCTTAGACAGGTTTGATTTGGGTGATTAGACCTTTGCTTTCTTTGATTAAGCTTTCTCTTTCTTTCTTCTTTGATGAAATGAGTAAAGAACGAAGCTCTCTCTCTGTTTTCTCTGAGACTGACCGAAAGAAAAATGAATGTTGGCTTTAGAGCATACCAACTTAGAGAGATCAACTTGGGTGAGCAACTCGGACTTGGGTTGGCTTTCTTCTTATTCAGTCTAAGTGATTTCTTTGCTTAACAACTTTGGGCTTTTAGTGCTTTATAGCCCACTATGTTTCTGGTTTAATTTTCATCCTATTGGGCTGTTGCAACAATATTTCTTTGACCTGCAACACTAATCAAACATAATCAAAACTAATTGGGTAGTTAACCCAATAAAAATAATGTTATTATCATCAATTAAGTTAGATAAATTCTTAACTCAACAACAATAATCAGGGATTATTTGTCCCTTTTTATCCACCAAACATGACTTCGTTTCACGTATTACACTAAACCAAAACGTATATTATTTGGGGTGATTATTCATCTCAGTTGAAACCTCTTACTTCTCTTCCAAGTCAAATAGAATTGTATGACACTACAAGAAAATTGTTGAAAATCATCAAATTTACTAGCGAAATTACTAAAAAATTCCGTTGGTAAACAAAATAATTAAATAACTAAAACAACAAAATATATGTGCTTAAGTCTTATAGCTAATATCCACGCTAGCAAAGTCTAAGTTATCCAATATCAATTTTTTTTAGGTGGCCTAAACTTTGGAAGCTTTAAACTTGGAGTAGACACAAATCAGAGAAGCTTTGATGATAGTCCCTGAACTTACAACAACTATTGTCTCTGCTGATATTATTACACAATCTCTAATTATTGAATTTGTTGTAATAGTTACGTTGTTAGTCCATTCGATGGGTTTGGTGAGTCATGAGGTCTCAATTATTTGATTTTGGAATAGGAATGAGAGGTCTCAATTGAGATGAATTATCCCCAAATAACATAGTTTTTTGGTTAATAAAAGAGGACAAATTAATCCCTTACCATTTTTTATAGAGGGATAAATTGACCCATGACCATTGCTCATTCGCCAACAAGGTACTTAACGGAGACTCAACGTTCACATCAACAATGTTAAGTGCCACATAGCTCTCTTCCGTTAAGTTTGGTGAAGAGAGATTGCGGAGGGGCCGCCATGACTCATGGAAGACAAAGACAGGGACGGAATGGATCTATTTTTGACAGGAATTGCCTTGTCCTATTTTAAAATAAACAAGGACCAGATTGAGTGTTTACTAAAAAAAAAAGCTCACCCTAAATGTTTTGTCTATTGTAATTGTGAGAATAATATTTCTCATTTTTTAATTAATTCAGATTAGTTGAGTGATAAATTTACTGATTTCGTTTAAACAAATATCAAAAATTCAAATTTTATTTTGTGTATTATATTAATATATTAATCAGTAATAAATCTTTAAATGAAACTGAAATTAGATCTACAATAAATTAATCTTTGAACTACAAAAATAAAGAATATCATGTGAGAAAAAAAAACGTTTTATTTATGAAAAAAAAAAAAAACACCATGGTTGGAATGTAAACTATAAGCTAAGTAGTATATATATATGTAGTAGATCCATGGAAAGAATTTTGCCCAGTCACAAAGACATTCCATAATACAGAAAAAAGACAATATCTGCAAGCTGTTTTAATCTTTGTCCTATTTAGATAAGCCATGGATGCATAATAATAATAATAATAATAATAATAATAATAATGAGAGGAGGCTTGTATATTGTGGGGTCATAAAACAAGAAAGAAATATATAATAGTAGTACATGTTTCTGAATACAAACATTCTTGTTCTGCATGGGAACGTGATGATGATGAAAGAGATGCTGGGCAGTGGGGTTAACATAATTGGAAGCTGGCAAGGAGAATCTCATTCACCATTTGAGACACTATACGTATTGACAAAGACTAAATTTTAATTTGTCACACTATTTCTTCAACTATACTATATATTATTCCTTTCATATATTTACATTTTACAACCAATAACAGGCTAAAAAATTTCGATATGGAAGTAGGAGGAGTGTTATACCTTAACATGATAATTTTTGTGTTTTTTAAAATTATGGGAGGTACACATATCGGACCCTCCGATTTGTGTTTAACAATTTTAAAAATTTGGGGTACCCAAATCGGATCCACCGATTTGTGTTTAAAAAATACTTTTTTTAAAATTTTTTAAACACAAATCGGACGATCCGAGTACAGAAATTGGACGGTCCGATTTCTGTACTTCTTAAAAATCAGACGGTCCGATTTATACTTCGTAAATTAAATCATTCCATATTTTAAAAAAATACCACAGTAAATCACAATTTAAAAAAATATAATTGTTAACCCAATATTAAAAATAAAAATGTGCCAATAACAACTAGTACCACTCAAAACTCAAAAGTGTAAAAAACATCTTGCACCTTTATTTGTCTTCTATGGATGCCTCCAACATTTCTTTACACAATATTAAAATATTTAATAAAAAAATTTAAAAATTAATCTAGGATGTTACTCTTAAATAATTTTTATTATGAGACTAATTTAGCCTAAAGTACTATGCTCCTTATCCACACAATTTATGAAAATCTGTGGCTGGGTAAACTTCTATATATCTTAATAATATACATATGCTACTGCTGAGTGCCGTGTGTGATCTACAAGATCTTATATTATTGTACTTTTGGAAACTCGTTGGCCATTTGGATCTTAGCATCATGAACAAGCTAAGCTAGACTTTTTGGCTCTTACTCTCTTAGCTATATATAACTTGCTGTAACTATTTTTTTTTTTTTTTCAAAAAATGGTTAGATAACTAATATAATATAATGTAATATAATATAATAGGAGACACTTTTTGAAGTTTAAAGTGTGACACAATGCCATCTATATATATCCATATCTATATTAATGTACATCGAAAAAGGGTATACTACTAGTCTTATTAGCTTAATTATGAGAGAGAATGACAAAAATGTACCATAGACATTCCGAAGCACAATATCTTTAACTTTTAGCTAAGTATTTCTTGGGGATGATGATGGGAAATTGGTAGTTGATGCGTCAAATTGGATTTGGATTTGTCTCTAGAGATGTCCCAAATGTTTGTATTCAGAGCTATGATATAGATAGATATACACATACACATAGAGAAACAAGTAACCATATAGAGAGTTCTTGATGGTTCTTGAGAACACAGAACTCAAGAGTATAAATTGTCGTGAGAGTGAAGACATCACATCAAATTCAAAATCTTAAAGTTGTAAATTCATGGATTTCTCATCTTATAAACTCCTCATTCTTTTTTATTTTTTTCAATGTGAGACTAATTTCTTACACTACTCATCACACTTGCAACGTTAACATTTATTCTTATGTATATTGAGAATGTGTAGAGATAGAGAAAAAGAATAATATCATGTTTTGTGAGTTTTTTTTTTTTTTTTTTATGCTTATTCTATATGTATGTTATGTACGTTTTTTATCTGTACGTGAGTGTAAACTTTATCTATCATTCAAATTTACTCCATAATTGATATGTTCAATAGTCAACAATCCTAAAATCAGTACACCTTATAAATATGAGACCATTATTTATTATATATACTATGGACAAATCAAAGGATTTTTTTCACTAATCAAAGGATTCTTCTCACTAATTTCCAATGAGAAGGCTAAATTTAATCTTCCATAGCATACTTAGATGGAGTCAAAATCAGATTGCTTTGATTTGTATTTGTAACTTTAGACCAAGAAAATGGTTGAACATGCCAAGATCCTTTTTAGAGAGAACATTTGAATCCTTTGCTCGCCTTTGCTACTTCCCGAGACATGTTGGTGTCTTAAAATCCTATTTGGGACTTGGGAGCTTTTAGTATTCAATCGCAAACTGTCACAATCTATTGTGAAAGTATGAAAAACCAATTATGACAATTGCAAACCGCTGCAATTTGTGTAGTTTTATTTTAAAAAAATAATAAATGATGGCGGTGTAAAATTATTAAATTATTTTTGAGTAATGCTACATTACAAGTATAATTTATTATTTTTGACCAATAGTTAACTAACAATATTTAAAAGTGTTGCTTAAAAGAATGATATTAAACTGTTAGACTAAGTACTTGTTTGGGTGTCATTAAGATGATAAAAAAAATATATTTTTTAATAAAAAATATTTTTTATTATTTTTTTAGCATGTTTGATAAATTTTTAGTAGTAAAAATAAAAGTACTAAAAAAATTTAAAAAATATCTTTTTTAAGAAATTACAATTTACATCTTTTTTAAAAAATCTTGTTTTTAAACAAAATATGTATTTTACATAATAAATAAATAAAAAAATAATTTTATATTATTATATCCAAACATAATTGATAAATAAAAGAAAATCTTTTTACATGAGATATCTAAACATAAAATTACTTTTACTTTTCTATAAGATCTTTTTTTTTGTTTATTTAAATGGTATTCCCCAACCCGACAGGTTAATGACTAATCCGTCACGGATCTGAGCTCTATTTAAGGGTCTACCGCTGGCCAATGAGTTGCTGCATGCACAAGACGGGGTTCGAACTCCTGACACTTGCTTAAGCAGACGAGTGAACTAACAACTCGACCAACCCAAGTTGATTCTATAAGATCTTTTAAAAAAAGATAATTAAAAAAAAAAGATATTTTCTTATAAGTTTGCCCAAACAACACCTAAAACTATTGGGCTACTAACTAAAAGTGCTAGCCAATATAAATTAAAACTATTTTCCCTTGAGTTTTTTTTTCAATTTTTTTTTTTTGCATCTAGATAAAAAAAAAATCTGTAGAACTACTGCTATAACTTGAGCCAAAGATCATGTGCTTATTAATATTTACAAATTAAACAATAGATTTTTTTGTGGGTGTTTTCATTTTTCTTTCGGTTTTGTAGTTCTCGAAAACTACTACAACCTTTTTTCTTTACGATTTTCTTTTAGTTATGCAATGTACAAATTAAAAATAAAAAACTACGAAATAGAAAGAAAAAGAAACGCCACACAAATGAATGCATATTAATGTTGCAACAAAAAATGCTTTTACAAATTACAAGAAATTAGAGTAAGATGTGAAATCCGGGAATTGATAGTTGCAAAGTGACAAAACAAAATAGAACATTGTTGGTGTTGTTGCATGAATATGATGCCTGTTGATTCACGTGTCTCGATCATGCATTGGAATCTACTAGTTCGGTAGTTCCAACTATGCAAAAGAACCGTAGATCACTATGATGATGATGAATATAATTAATTTACAAGAAACTGAAAAATATCTATAATGATTACAAATTATTGCAGTCAAGCTTCTTATCAGTTAAACAATATTGTTGGATCAACAACTTACAATTAATTAAATAAGCAGAAACTAAAACCCTAGATTTGTGTTATTAGGGCAATATTTAGGTTTTTATTAGTTTCTTTCTTTACGAAGTTAAATAAAATCTGTTGTCTTAAAAACTTAAGTTAATAGAAATCAAGACACAAAAATAATTATATTTTTAACAGCACATATATACTTCTCACACAAAAATTGTTTTAGGTTTGCGTAAATGTTTTTAATAGATTTTCTTTTTCTTTTTATATATTGTCTTATACTAAAATATTTTTTTAGAGTCAATAAAATCAAATTCTAGATCTTTAGGTTATAAAAGTTTGAAATATCATGCCATAAAATTTTTCTTAAAAACTTATACTTATAAAAAAAAAAGTACATTAATAATTATATCTCCAAATTATTACTTAACTAAACAAATTATTAACGAATTGTAGAATAGTATCATTAATCATTATAATTAAACTGTGGATAATAATAATAATAATAATAATAATAATAATAATAATAATAATAATAATAATAATAATAATAATAATAATAATAATAAAAGCAAAATATACGATTTGAGTTAGAACAAGGAAACAGTTACATATACAAGCCATTATTCATAGCAATAAAAAAAAAACTTGACATTAAAAATTTAACAATATCCTTGGTGAATCATTTCTTAATCCGAAAAGTTTAACCACACATGAATAATTTTACATCCGATAATAATAATAACTTAGGCTTGTGAGTTAAGACTTAAGATTACTGTAGATATATAAATAAGTAAATAACACCCATACAAATATAGAAGCACATAATAAGAAGATGGCTAATAGCTGAATGGATTTCTGTAACAACAGAGAAGAAAGAGAGAGTGAAAGAGATTTTAAAACAATAACTTGCATTAGAAGGAAACTAAATGAAAAATATATTAGGATGAATTACACTATGATATATATATTCTACCTCTCATAGACAAAATATAACACTTTATTATATCTCATTAAAGATTTTGGTTTTGGATAAAATTATCACATATTTTATATTTGTTTGTGTACGAGATGTCTCTGGTACGGGTTTGAGAGGTGGATCGGGAACCTGCGGATCGAGGCTGAAGCCAGGTCGCTTGACTGGAGCAATGGGGGGAGGTACCTTTAAAGACACTCCGACGCTCAAGTCAGAATGGATTTAGGAGGTATAAGGTGTATGGAATTGATCAATACCTGGAGGGACTCTAGTCCTCTATTTATAGGTAGTGATGAGTATCTTATCTTATCTTTATCTGGTTAAGATAAGATGGACGAGTGAATTCGAAAGTTGGTTAGGAGATTTGGAGGGCCGGTTTTTGGACCTTCTGAGCGAGGTGCGGGTCGGACCCGGAAAGCCGAGGTCGGGTGCAGTCCCGGGTCTGGAATCTGTGGTCCAGATCCGTAACAGTTTGTCTTCTTTATCGATTAATGTAGAGATTAAACCGAACCAGCCACTTTCATTTATTTTCTAACATTATCTTCCTAACTAAGGTAATTATGTTAGATTCAAGTAAATCATATATGGGCAGGAAAATTAATATCCCTTCTGAGTTTGATAAATCACAACTACATGATGTGGTTCTCAATTATTAGTAGTTCGTTATTGGTTTAATTTTGTTGTATATACCAACACTCATGACCAGCCATGTGTTGAGTGCAAAATCCAGATCCTAATAATATATGATCATGGCCCGTGACAAGTGACAACCTATGAATTCCAAACAATATTTCTTTCGATCAAGACAAATTTTCTCTTCGAAATTTGAATTCCAAGTTTCATGCAAATATATATAGTTGTACTCTAATAAATTAATTAGTTAGATTTAATTGTACGCTCTAAATTATTAATATATTTTCTTTTTCGTCTATATATGCATAATCGATAACATCGAGAAACACCTACCACATCTTCTTGTAACTCACGGGCATAAATAACTTAACATCTGATAGTAATAATAATATTATTATAGTAATTAAGTTCATGTGCACAATTGATTAATATTCAGTAGTGATTAATAATACTGTGTCATGCCAAGTAATTATAATTACCGAGTGCTTTCAGGTCT
Organism: Arachis ipaensis; assembly: GCF_059453495.1. NCBI lineage: Eukaryota > Viridiplantae > Streptophyta > Magnoliopsida > Fabales > Fabaceae > Arachis > Arachis ipaensis. The sequence continues at coordinate 3,316,851 of NC_142436.1, forward strand.
ATTTAGTTTGTATTTTCATTTTTTAAATTTTTTATTTTTAAGATTTTGTGAAAAAGTTTGAAAGAAAAATGTTTCTAGTATTTCCATTTTCATTTTGAATAAAATTCTGAAATAAAAATATTAAAAATAAAAACAGAAAACATTTTTTAAAAGCCAAACAAGGTAGAGTAACAAATTAAACAGGCCTTTACTTTGTGAATGAAGCTAAGTTACATTATTTTAATAGTAACCGTTGGTGTAAAAGCTGTAAATAATCCTTTTGCTTAATGTTTGGTTGCTCGCTAGAATGGTGGAATGGATGGACATCAGATTATGAGCAACAGGTTAAGTGAAAGTGGTATCTGAACTTGGACGTGAGTTTTACGGAGAGATGTTGTCTTGATTATTGGTGGGTCTGTGGGATGGAGTCACTTGCAAGAACACTCCAATGCTAAAATAAGCGTCTGTAAGATATATATAGCGGTTTATTAGGATAAAGGTAGCGTACCTTTGGAAAGAGGTAGATTCCTCCTCATTTATATATTGTATTCGAATGGGCCCTCTGACTTGAATTTGTCTGCCTGAAAGTTTCTGTCAGCTATCCAAATCTTCATTGAGAGGTAAAATAACGCACAGGTCACTATTGTGTACGGGTCGATCGGGTTAAACCGAAACACTTAACATTTATGATTAAATATGTATTCTTTTGAAATAAATAAATAAATTGTTGTCTGGATACTTGAAAGAAAAATAGACTAGTTAATAATAGAATAAACAAAATAATTAGACTAAATTAAATTGGTCGAATGATCAATTCACTTATCCGTTTAAACAAATATTAAAGAATTTAAATTTTATTTTTTGAATAAATTTTATTCTTATTTTATTTATTATTTATTTGTTCTGACAAAGCATTGAATAAGTAAAGTTTTGTGAAGATAATCCAGTACAATCATTCAATACTTATTAGCTATGTTAAAAACTTAAAATAACATTAATAGAATTAAATTCCACAGATTTTTTTGTGAGAAAGCGAGGCTCACGCCCAAGATTGCAACTCAACAATGTTTTGGGATAAGGTGACCCCTCTCAAATCATCAGCTACAATCTATGGGAATATTTAGTAACCAAAGAAAATTAATCAAAAATAACTATAATTTATTTTATTTAGTATTTATTAATTATTATAATAATTAATAAATATTAAATAAGACAAATTCTAACTGTTTTTTTTTTGTTTTTCTAACATTACGGACCATCTATCTTAATCCTTTAGGAGGTTGATCAATAAAATGAAAGTTAGGATGAATGTTCAATTCTTTTCTAATTAGCCAATTTACACATCTATTTCCTTCTCATACGAACAAAAATAAATATTTAAAAATATTTATATATTTTATGAATATATCCGATATCTGATTCGATTTATAAATATGCGATTCAAATCGAATCTAAACTTAAAAAATATGGATATTGAATTTGATCCGATAATTTAAATAAGAATTAAATTAAAACTTTAGCTATAATCAATCCAATTCGATTCGCGCGTTCATCCATGTTGATCTCTCTTATAGTAGTTGGATTCCTTCAAAGCTCCTCTATAAAGCCATACACGGATTGTTGCACTATCTCCCATTTTTTCTTGTAAACTAAAACTGGGTAACCGTCTTCGCCTAGCGACTTTAATGAGCCAATACTAAAGAGGACATTCTCAAAGTATTGGCAAATGGCAATGGTGAAAAAGTATATCAAAAAGTACCCTAATGTATTTGGGCTTTTTTCGACAAAATAGTTTATTAGGCTAGACGCTTTTTGTTATGAGGGAAGAAGAGGGTATTAGAATTTAGAAGGATTTAAAAAAAAAATAGCTATCCATGACTAAGTAGTCATTGATCTATAGGATTAGGAGATACTATCCAAAACTTAAAAGGAAAACTAAATACACAATCAGGCATTGAATGAAGACTAAATTCATCCTACCAAAAAAAGGACTAGATTCAGTAGTTCAATTATTTATTTTTTCGGTCTTTTTTTTTTTGTCAAGCAGTCATGGTTAAACTGTAGCATTTTATTTATTTATTTATTTTTTTGATTTTCCACAGTAAGTTAAGGACTAATCCGTTACAATACTGAACTCTATTTAAGGGTTTGTCGCTGGCCACTAAGCTGCTACATACACAAGGTAAGATTTGAACTCCTAACTCTTACTTAAGTGAACTATTGAACTAATTACTAGATCAACCCAACTTGGTTAAACTTAAATAGTAGCATTTTAATCATCTCAACTGTTTATATGGGCCTGTAGGGCCCATTTTCTTCGTATTGTTTAACTGAAGAAATGACCAAAGCAAATTTTGGGTTTGGGACAAAATAACCCAATTTGTAGGCATCTTTTTAGTTATGTAACGACAAAAATTATAACAAAAAAAATGAATTAAAATTAGTGAAAGATATGACTACTTGATTATTAACTATTATCAGCATCAAGAGGTTCAATGGTTGTTAATTAATAATTATACTTGCACAGTTGCACCAAGCAAGCCAGTGACATATTAATTAATTGTATTATAATTAATTAATATCACAAAGTAGCCATAAAAATAATCTTAACACACTCCCTAGAAACCAGGAGGATGCGAATAGTTCCAATCAAATTCTGTTACCAATTCTTAATTGAATTCGTTCCGTCGATTCTAAGCTTTTTAAGAACCTATGATATACGAATACCGATACGGACACAGAACACATACGACACAAGAATTTTAAAATTTTATAAGATATGAAGGCACATATATATATAAAATATAAAATATTTTTTAAATAAATTGTAATAATATTTTGATATTTTATTAATATTAAAATATAAATTAATTTTTTAATTATTTTTAATATTTTATTTTAATTATCAAATATTTAAAATATTTTTTATTTTAATAAATAACAATATATACTATATCTAAATTTATTTCAAAAATATATGTTAAGAATAAGACTTGACACGTCGACACCGACACGTGATGATATTTAGGTGTGTACAAGTGTGTCCGGAGAATAATTTTTTATTTTTGGGTAAAGTACTAAATTAGTCCCCTACATTTGAGCGTAATCCTGTTTTAGTTCTTACGATTTAAAGCGTCCTATTTGAATCCAAAAAGGGTTCATTTAGCTTCAATTTAGTCACACCGTGGGGTCAAAGATAAATAATTAACGAAATGTCTTACATGGCAACAGTATAAGAACAATGTCAATAATTTGGAGAATAAGTACAAGCTCCAGATGCACAAAATCATCCATGGATGCATCAATATATGTATTTAACATTTTTTTTAGTTTTATAGAAAATATTTTATTTTAATTATAAGAAAAATGATAAATAAATGTATTGATGCATCCACGGTTGATTTTGTGATTCTGGAACTTGTACTTATTCTCTAGATTATCGACATTGTTCTTCTACTGTTGTCATATAGGACATTTTGTTAATTATTTATCTTTGACCTCCGGTGGGACTAAATTAAAGTTAAATGAAACTTTTTTAGATTCAAATAGGACAATTTAAACCTTAAGGACCAAAACAGGATTACGCCAAAATGTAGGGGACCAATTTAATACTTTATCCTTTATTTTTTATTAAGACACGGTTGGACACAGCAGACACGCGTATTGGACAAGTGTCGACGAATGTCGTATTCAAAATGTGTCCGACACACGAATATGACAACTTAGTGAAGTGTATGTGCTTCATAGCTAAGAACTAAATAAATTTTTATTTATTTTTAAGTTAAGAAAATTTAATTAATTCACTAAACAATAATATAAGTGTAATAAAATGAAATAAATTTGATGAAAAACAACGTCTCTATGCAATTTAATGAAAGACAATTTATCATTTCAATATCTTAGGCCATCGCACACACACGTACACACTTAGTTGGAGTGACAAATCACAAATACTCATTTCCCTTAATTAGTGGTTTTGGGTTCAAGTTGTGATTATAAGAAAAATAATCTCGCATACGTGTACATACACTCTTTATAATAAACACTATTTTGAAATGAGTACTTCTTTAACAACTATATATATATATATATTCTCTTTGTTTTATTAATGGTGAAAACTCAGGTGAAGTCGACTTCACGTGAAGTTGATATTTGAGAACCGTTGGATGAAAATTTAGTCAAATCAGTCAAATCATCTAACGGCTCTCAGGTAACAACTTCACGTAAAGTCGACTTCACTTGAGTTTCCACCTTTATTAATTGAAAAATAATTTGAATACACACACTACAATACAGGTGGAGGATTGCGGTAGCCATTTAGCGTCAGTTTACGTAGACACAGTTAAGTTGAAAGAATGCGGCGGTTTGGTTGGTAATTTTATCAAGCGCAGCAATATCTGATAAATTAGCAGCGATTTTTTTGTTAACGGCCACTAAAAAACAATTTTAAAGTGCCACAAATAATAAAATAAATCGCCGCTATTCGACACTTTAATTGTTGTGACAATCAATTAGTAATAATGGTATTTTTAATGAATGTCAAGAATATTTTATATATGAATATTATTTTTCAAAAAAAAATTGATATTAGTATATAAAGCCATGTCTCTTGGGAAATATCAAATACTGGAAAATGATTGTTTCCACCAAAAGATATATATGAAGAATTTGAGGAACCATGGACCACGTTGGTTCCGCCAATGGGAATTTTGAGAGAGACATGTATTCAGAATCATGGTAACCCACATTGTTCATATCGAACGAGGAAAGACTCAAACCATTGCCACATATATATATAAATATGTTTGTTGTTGGAGGAATAATTTTTTTTTTTTATTTGAAAAAAAAATAGTTATCTTATATTTAAGTTTTGATGAATAGAAGATAATTAATATTGAAAAAAAGCCATATACACCCTTTTAAAAAATGTTTAATATTTGTATACTATTGTCTTCAATAATATATAGATCATATACAAAAAGAAAATCCATCCCAAGTAAATAACTTTATATATATAATTAATTATTGTTCAGTTAATAAATTATTTCAAGATATTATCTAAAACTAATTAAAAAAGGAGAGAATGCATGGGTATGTTTCAAACGTTTTTGGATGATCTATTTTATCCTTATTTAGATAGTGGTGGGATATTTTGTAAAGAATTTTGATGTTTAAATTAGTTAAAATAGTTTTAGCATATACTATGTGCAAGTTAGATGATAAAATACTTGAATATTAAGGTATTTAAGAGTAGATAATAAGATTTACTCATGTTTTAACAATGACTACTTCAAATGATATTGAACTGTTATTTTCCTTACAATGGAAATTGGAAAACGTTACTTTATGTTGAGTTAATTAGTTATGGTGATAATCGAAGTAATGATGAGAGACCTTGTATATTATAGAATAATACTATATATTAGACTATCTAACATAACAAAAATAATTTATGGTTAGTATTATTTTAAGTTTTATTATTTAATTTGGTTAAATTTAATTTATAAAAAAAATTTAAATATGTAATATTAATCGTAAAAACACTTTTTAATAAAATTTTAGCTTTAACATGTGGTGACCAAAAAACTATCGATTTTGCTTGGTGGGCCGGAAATATTATAACTTGGACCAGGTCGTAACGAAATAGATTGATCGAATGAAATAGATTGGACTACTACTTTAAATTCAGATATGAAAAACAATTAAATTAAATGTTAGTGAAAATTTTTTATAATAATATTTTAATATAAACTAATAAATAATTGATTTGAAGTTTCAATTTGTTTTAATTTATATTTTGTAATAATAAGTAGTAACTTGATAAATATGATAAAACTAATAAAGTAGTAGTTGAATAATATAAAAGTTATTAGTGGTTGTAAATCATGCAATGAATAGTACGCTATACGTGTAAGATGGTGTGTCCTAAAAAAGATCACTATATTTCCTCACAACATTGACAATATTCTTTCAGTTCTTTCAAAAAAGAAAAAGAAGAGAATAATGTCAACATATTCATCAAGACCCATATATGAATTTGAAAATATGACAAATAGGTTGACGTTGAAATCATTTTATATATTTAAAATTTAAAATTTGATTTGTTTAGATATATTTCACTTACTAGATCTTATTATATTATATCTCTTAAAATTTATGATTCTTTTGCTATAAAGCATTTTATTATTATGGTAATTGATCATTTAATTTTATTAAAAATTATATGAAAAAATATGTATAAATATATGATAACTAATTTTTTGTGTTCATAAAATTAAACATATATATAGCTTGACCAATTCAATTCGATTTGATTTAGAAGGGTAAGAGTCTTCCAACAAAAAACAACCCATTTACTATCTCATATTATTTAATGTTGTGCATGGCACGCGTAATTTACATGGCATAGAATCCACCATTTTATACAGTAATAATGTTCGAGAAATAAAAACAAAATCAACTAAAACAATCTAAATTTATTTTATCTCCTAACGTTATCATTCACTGAACTTTACTACATGATGCATGCATGGAACAAAAATAGGGGTAACGGATCGTAGCGATGAATGCGGATCGGATCGGATTGAATATGTCTAAAATTTCGATCCAATCAACATTAAAATCATCGGATCAAATTTAATATTCGCAGTTTTTAAGTTTGGATCTGATCCGATCTACACATTTGCAAATCGGATCGAATCGGATAGCGGATATATCCGCAAAACACAAATATTTTTAAAAATTTATTTTTATTAAAAAATATCAATAAAATTTATTTTTTTATTCTTTTAAATATTTTTACTCTTAAAATAATATTAAATATATTTTTTTAAATAATAAATTAAAATAATACAAAATATATAAAAATTATTAGTTAAAATAAAACATAAAAATAATATTTACTTATTTATTTATTTATTTTTGTGAATATGCGGATATGCAAATACCTACATAAAATCTGCGATCCGATTCTATTAGTGTGCAGATCTAATCCTATCCAATAGCCTTGTGGATCAGATTCATATCCGCAATTTTCAAATCAAATTCGAATAAACACTGTAAATATGTGGATCGGATTCGATCCATGAACACCCATCGGATAGGCACCTTCTCTTGTGGCTATTAATTGCATTGAAAGTTCAAATATGCAGAGGTGTAGCCATGGACGTCAACATCACTTTTAATTTTCTTCCAGCTTACAATGTTTAATTAAACCTTCCTCCAAATGGATTATTTAGCATATTTATGGGTTTCAATTAATTTGATTTGGTTGTCTCACCTATATGACTGTCAAAGTATGTTCATGAAAAGGTAATATTTAGGGTAATGTTAAGAAAATAAAAAAAATAAATTTATTTTATTTAATATTTATTTATTATATAATGAATTAAATAAAAATAAAAATAAAATTTTTTAACATAATTAATATTTTTTTATTATTCAATATTTCTATAATGCTTAATAAATTTAGTTTGATTAACCCGTAAATTTAATGAATTGGCTTATGAAATAAACAAGCTGTTTTAGCTTGCTTAGTTTGTGTTACGGCCCAGTCCAGCTAGCGCAATTTGATCCGGCCCAGTGAAACGGGACCACCCGACCCGAGCGGCTGGCTTGGCGGATATCGCACGTTCAGACCACGACCCGAACACCTACTCCCCAGCAGCCAGTCACATGACAGCTGAGAAAGAAAACTTTCAGGAAAGGCACCAATCTTCTAGGATCCGCCCTACTGATAGGGTATATATAGGGAGGGCCCTCCCCCTCCCCTATGGTACGTCACTATCTTACTATCCTCATAGTCATCTGTACCATCTCTGACTTGGGTGTCGGAGTATCATTGCAGGTGGCGCCCCCCTTACATATTAATGGGACGTATCAGGCCAGCGACTCTCTATTGCAAAAATACATGGAGAAGGTCAAAAAGCTAAGCGAAGAATTTGACGAGGTTACGGTGCAGCACGTCGTGAAAGAGAGAACACACGAGCTGATCTCCTATCAAAGCTGGCGAGCACAAAGCCAGGGACGGGGAACCGATCTCTTATTCAAGGTTTGGTAAAAGAACCGACAGTGACCTTGCATATAACCCAAGCAGACCCCTCGTGGATGGACCCGATCACCAATTTCCTGAAAAGCGGTAAACTCTCTGATGACAAAAAGACGGCGAAAGCACTGAGGAGAGAAGCGGCAAAGTATACGATAATATAAGGCCAGCTATTCAAAAGGGGGCTGAACTAACGTCTATTGAAGTGCCTGTGCCCTGACCAGACGAACTATGTGCTAACCGAAGTCCACAAGGGTGCTGCGGCCACCACATAGGAGGAAAAGCCCTAGCCCAAAAACTCGTCAGGGCCGGCTACTTCTGGCCTTCAATGATGTCGGATTCCAAAGAGTTTGTGAAGAAATGCAGGAGGTGTCAGGACAACGCCAACTTTCACAAAGCACCCGCGATCGAGCTAAGCCTACTAATGGCCTCCCGACCCTTCTCTCAATGGGAGTTGACCTGTTAGGACCTTTCTCGGTCGGACCTGGGCAGGTCAAGTACCTGATTGTCGCCATCGACTACTACACTAAGTGGGTGGAGACCGAACAATTGGCCAGCATTTCCTCGGCAAATTGCCGAAAGTTCATGTGGAGGCAAGTAATAGCCAGATTTGGAATCCTAGAGGTCGTCATCTCAGACAACAGTACACAGTTTGCCGAAAAAAATTCGGGGAATTTCTCGCTGGCCTAGGGATAAAGCAGAAGTTCTCATCCGTGGAGCACCCACTAACGGCCAAGTCGAGACAGCGAACAAGGTCATCCTACAGGGTCTTAAAAAGTGACTTGATCAGAAGAAGGGAGCCTGGGCAGATGAGCTAGCGTCGGTCCTCTGGTCTTATCGCACAATGCAGCAGTCATCTACCGGGGAGACGCCCTTCCGGCTCACTTACGGGGTTGACGCGATAATTCTAGTAAAGATTGGGGAACCAAGCCCACGACTACTATTAGGAGGAGTTGAAGAAGCCGTAGAAAAGGACTTACTGGATGAGACTAGAGAGATGGCCCACTTGTCGGAAACGGCGTTGAAACAAATGATGACCCTGCGTTACAATGCCAAAGTACTAAAAAGAGATTTTGAGCCAAACGACCTAGTCTTGCGACGCAACGACATTGGACTACCGGCACCAGGGGAAGGAAAGTTGGCAACCAATTGGGAAGGCCTATACAGGATAAAAGAAGTAGTCGGTAACAGAGCATATAAGCTGGAATGACTGGACGGCAAGGAGGTCCTGAGAACATAGAATGCAAGGAACCTAAGAAGGTTCTACTCTTAGAAGGCCGAGCACACCCGACGAGCAGGCAATGTACCGGTTTAGTAAGACCCGTTTTATTTTATATTGCATTACCTCCCGTTAGTTGTTTATTTGCAATTCATCTTAATATACTCGTATACAAGCTACTCTAATCGTCCTTCATATTTCAATATTATTCAAGTTATTAGCTACTCTAATTGTCCTTAATATTTCAATATTATTTAAGTTATTCAAGTTACTTTGCCAAGTAAAGATAACTAGTTCCACGATGACACGGCATCCCGGGACTGATCACCCCGGGAACCACTGAAGCTCTAAACGCGACAACGAGTGGCTGTTAAATAATGCCAAGTTTCAAGCACTCAAACGAAAAAGCCACGACCTGGCTTCAATAATTACCAACAAAACGGTTAACAAGTGCAAACAAATAGTTAATTATTAATAAAACGGCCAGCAAACACAGCAAGCAAGTCGTTAAGCACCAGCAAAGCGGTGAACAAGTAATTTGTTATCTGCTGACAAAACGGTAAATGAGTTCACTAAAACTACCCAAGTGTTCAAAGATCTACACAAATTACAGAAGTCCTAACAAGATACAGTGAGATTACATCACTTCTTCGGCATATCAACAATCTTGCCATCCTTAATGGTTTTAAAAACGCTGATAGCCGAGGTATCAAAATCGGGAGCTAACAGTTTCACTTGAGCCTTGATTGCCTCCTCGGTCGCCATGATGGCATTCTTACCTTGTTTCACGGTCTCTCTATACTTCTTCTTCAGCTCAGCAATCTCAGCCTTGGCCGCGATCACCGAGGAGAGGGCTTAATCACGCTCCTTTTCGAGCTCCTTCGCCTGACCTTGAGCAGTGTTGAGTTGGCCCTCCAAGGTGAGCTCTCGCTCGGTGAGTCATGCAACTGACGCGTCGGAGGTCTTGATCTTCTCCTCTAAGGCAGCTAACTGCGCCTGCAGCGACTTCACCTCAGCTTTGTACTTCTCATTGGCGTTGACGTACGATTGAAGCTTGTTTTCCAGACTCCGAGCTCCCGCCAAGACGGGCTTTGCCTTCCTTGCTATGGCGGCAGCCCGGAGCAACGTGCGGTACATCCACTTGGCTTGGGAGGCAAGATCCCCACCCAAGAAGAATTCCTCTGTGCCAGGTAAGAGCCGGGAGTCGTTAAAGCTACTTGCATCAAAATTTTTCTCTATAACTATGAGGACCCCCTCAGGGATGGAGGACGGTTTTCTTTTCCTCAGGTTGTCAACGACGACAACCTCAGGACCCCCAGCATCCACTTTCACCTCTGGCCGGGGACTCAAACCAGTGCTGGTCCCGATTACTTCCCCCTGGGTAGGCTGGGACTGAGCCTCGGCCTCAACACCAGTAGAGTGAGGCACCTTGTTTGTACGGGTGGCAGAGTCATCATCGCTACCCTCAAGAAGAGTGTTGAACAAAGCATCAAGTCCAACCTGCTCGCCAGCCATTGATACTGCAACAAAAGATGAAAGCTCGTTAGAAGGTAAAACGGGTAATAAAGCAACAAAAATTACAAAAATGAATAAGCGACCAGACGACCACCCACCAATATAACTCCTAGCCATGTTCTGATCCCCCATAAGGAAATGGAGGGTTAACATGGTTCCTGTCAAAGATAGCCAACAGAACGTCGGCAACCTTCTTGTTCTCGGTAGACAACCCTTTATATGTCACCTTTGTGAAGGCGTTGGACCCCGCCCCAAAATTCCAATAGGTCGGGATGCGACGTTCCCCTTCTAGTGTCGACCAAAAGGGATGCCGACTTTCAACCGGGCGAACCTTGAAGTATTTATCCTTAAAACCGTGGTAGGAATCTTCGGACAGACCAAAGATCCTCCGACCTTGGGTTGACCGGAAGGACATGAAGCCTTTTTTGGCTTTCCCCTCTTTAGAAGGGTTTATCAAGGTAAAAATAAATAAGAACACCTCAACAGAGGCCGACAGCTCCAAATATTCACAAACCATCTCGAAACAGCAGATAGAAGTCAAACTGTTCGGATGCAATTGAGACGGAACCACGTCACATCGGTTAAGCAGCGCCATTTGAAAGGGGGAGAAGGGGATGCAAACACCCAAGTGGGTGAACATTGCCTTGTACATCCAGATCTAATCGGGGACCTGGGGATAGTGTAGGTTTAGTTGGAATATCCGTTCCTGGCTGGTAGGAACAAAAACCTCATAGTTAGCCTCTTCGGGACTTCCCCCGTAAAGATACTCGGCTTGTCGGAACACCGTAAGTTCCTCCAGAGACATCTGGTTGGGGGCGTCCTTCACGTCCGAGGTCACCCAAGCGTATCAGTCGTAGGGTGCTCTCGCAACAGGACCCCTTGCGACGGGACGTTGGGCCATACCTACAGTGGAGGCACCACCCAGAGTCAGTTTGTGAAGTCGGGAGACCAGAACTAAAACCAGAAACTACGCTTTGCCTATGCAGTATCTATAGTCAAGCAAGGCCTAAATCTATGGTTAAAAATGAAGCCTAAATACCAAAAACCTGGAATGGTTACCCCCCTAATGTCTGCCTAATGTGGAAATTAATCAAGCATGCAATCCAACAAGCATACAGTACACACACAAAGCCAAAAAGCACGATAAAACTAAAAGAATGAGAGAGGAAAAAACAGCTTACCAGGGTGATGGTAATGATCGAGGAAAGCTTGGAAAGATTCGAACGAACAGGAGATTCGCAGTAAGGAATTTTGGAGGAGATGAAAGGAAGCAAGAGAGATATGGCCGGAGTGGGGAAATGGAGACTGAAATGAATGAAAACTGAAAGGAAAACTGACTCCTAGAAGCGCGAAAGGCAGGGGCAAAGTAGTCTTTTCACGCAGGGTTCAAATCAGCCATCAAGAGAATTAAATGCTCAACGCGGAGATCGAGGCGACGCAGGGCATTCCTTCGAGGCGACACAGGGCATTCCTTCGAGGCGACGAGCGCTACTCGCGCGTAGAGGGCACGCCCCTACCGATCAACTGACAAGCTGCCAAGGGTAATGGAACGCGCCACCCACGTTGTTCGCAACCCTAGCTGGCGCGTTGGGGGCACTGTTACGGTCTAGCCCAGCTGACGCCATTTGATCCGGCCCAGTGAAACGGGACCACCCGACCCGAGCAGCTGGCCTGGCGGGTGTCGCACGTCCGGACCACGACCTTAACACCTACTCCCCAGCAGGCAGCCACATGACAGCTCGGAAAGAAAACTTCCAGGAAAGGCACCAATCCTGTGGGACCCGCCCTACTGACAGGGTATATATGGGGAGGGCCCTACCCCTCCCCCACGGTACGTCACTATCTTACTATCCTCATAGCCATCTGTACCATCTCTGACTTGGGCGTCGGAGTGTCATTGCAGGTGGCGCCTCCCCACATATACCGCAGCAGCTCGGGAGGTCGCGAAGTCTCCGCTCTCAACCTCTAGATCCAGATCAAGGCTGGTTCTTACCATCGCAGCATTAGAGCTCCATCGACCCGTCTGGAACCCGAGGAACCGAACAGCTTGTTTTAAAATTTCTCATTATTTTATTTTATTTTTTTATTTAGATATTTTAAAGTGTAAAAAATTCGTAAAGTGATAAATTGAATAATTAATTATTATTAAATTTATAACTCTCATAAAATATACGTATTATTATCTTAATTTAAGTATTATTATCTTAATTTAAGAGTGGTTAATTTCTTATTTTACTATTTTATTAATTTTTTATTTTAGAGAATCATGCTTTTTTTTCTTATTTTTAAATATTTTAAAAACATTTTTGTTAATCTAATTCAAATATCTCAAATTTTAATAAAAATATCTCAAGTTCTAATCTAATAACATTTTAGTCTGAAAATTGAATTTTATTTTTAATTAAAATTGATCTATTTAGAGAAAAAAATAAAAAATAAAAAGATAAACAGACTAGTATATTCGGCTTTCATTCATTTAGAGCCGTATATATTTGATAAATAATTGACCCAACTCTTTTGACACTTCTAATTAATCACATTTTGTATCTTAACTAACAGTGGTAATAGTTTTAACTTTCGGTACCATATATACCATTAACCGTAAATATTTTGTTGACTGGGAGATATTTTCATGTTTGAAATAGTTGACATGGAATTTTAAAATTTATATATCAATAAACAACTTGCATTGTAGCACAAATTTTCAGATGAAGAAGAGAGCCAATCTTCCTCATATACTATACTAAATTAGTGTCTTCATTAGTTATTATTTATGTATATATATGTATGTAACGGCTACTTGCATGGTTAATTAACTATTATTGAACCATTTTTTTCAATTAAGCTATGTGGTAATTACTACTATTTTTTATTATTCTTGCGTTTCTATATTGAATGTTAATCCTATGATGAGTTTAACACAACATTGGAATGAAATTTGTAAGGAAAAGTATATAAAACTAAGAATAATCCGTCAATTTTTTAAATAATTTTATTTAATAATTAATTTTAAATTTTTTAAATTTAAATTTGAATAATTAAAAATTGATTAAATAAATTCTAATTAAAAACGGTAGAAACCTTTTTTATTTTTCTCATTTCTATAGTCGTGGACAAAAATTCTTTTCTTTTTTTTTTCTCTCCCACTTCTACAGCCGCATCGTTCACACTCCTCTCCAATTGGTATAGCCACTGCAACACCCAGAACCGCGTCGTTAGGCGACACCCCACAGCCGCCTCTCCTCCGTCGCGAAGGAAATCAGAAACAGCTCCGAAAAAAACGTCACCGACAACCACCGTCCAACAGTGCGGGCATCGTCCTCTCACGCCGCAGCCACCTCCGCACATTGCTCCCATCACGGCTTCCTCCACCGTCGTAGCAACCACCGACGATGCAGCAACCTCCGCCTTGACGTGTACTCCAATCAATCAACTGCGTCTCCTCCCCAGCGACCTGGGTTCTTTTTCCTTCCCATCTTAGAGTTTTAATTTAATTTGTGTTTTTTATTATGAATGTTTCTTTTGGATGTTTTTAATCAATATTGTTCTAAAAATTAAACTCTTATAGTGTTGGATATTTCTTTTTGAGATAATTAGTAGTTTCTTTTTAGTGTTACTCGTTCTTTGTACAATTTATTTCTTTTCTGCTTAGGGTTCTTCATGCCTTCTTTATTAGGTTTTATTAGTAATCAGGATTTAGTTTAGGATAATTCATTCTTCTAAATTTGACTAATTATTATGCATTTGTGAATGAAGGTGGATGTTGGAGATTTACTGAATACATTTAACCTTTGATTTCATAATTATTGATAGTTCTTACTTGGTTTCTATATTTTTTATAGGCTCTGGAATGTTCTTGATTGAATAACGTGTCTTTGCTTATGGCTGAATGCACCATCAAATAGTGATGTACTAATCATTGAACCTGATATGCTCAATGGAGCTGATGGCCTTATCTTCGGCTTCCTCACGCGGTTCGGAATGAAGGCTGCCCAGTTTATGGATTTTCTTGACAAAACTGGACCTCTTTGATTGCAACAAGACCTTGTAGACAAGCCTATTGGACTCTTCTACAACACTGGTTTGCAAGGTGGTGGACAAGAAACAACACCATAAGAAAACAAGCTTCTATATATATCTTAACCTTGTTCCTTATTAGATATCACTATGTATTTATTAGTTGCTGATCAAACTTGTCACGATTTATGTATATCCGTACTGCTAAAACAATGCTGGCACATCATGGAATGATATATGTTCCCATCGGATACACGTTCGACCATTGCATGTTCGAGATGGAAGAAGTGAAAGGTGGAAGCCCTTATGGAGTAGGGACTTATGCTGGTGATGGAACAAGACATGTTTCTGAGATTGAATTGCTGCAAGCATTCGACCAGGGGAATATTCTTGCCACCATCACCAAGAAGCTCAAGGATGCTGCATAAAGCATATAATATTTTTGCCTCAATGAGAGAAACACTATACCACCACAATGATCGAAGGTTTTTGGCAATTTTTTTTCAAGGTAATATATATTGATTTGTATGGAGTTCTATTCTAGTACTTCTTGTCATCTTTTGTATTATGTGTTTATCAAGCATAAAATAGATTGAAGTTTTATTTTAGTCCTTTAAGCTTTATGAATTAGTCACTTGTGATGGATGAGGTTGAAAATGAGGACTTTGTATTTATTTTGGAGACAGTTATGGCCAAATTCGGAGAAGAAATAGCATTATATGCATTGGGCTACTTCTATAAATATTTACTATATTCAAATAGCTAGATTATTTTAGATTGAATAATAATTCTGTCTTTTATTTTTAAAAGTAGATGTTTCTTTGTATATGATTGTTGATGTTTCTTTGTTTTTATAATTGTCATTAGATGGCTGTTTCTTTGTTTTTTAGATAGAATTTCTTTGCTTATGGCTGCGTATGTGTCTTTGCTTGTCATTGCAAATGGATAATTACAGAAAGTCTACTTTGAAATGATTGATGAATTTAAACTAATTGAAGAGGAATTTGAAACAGTTGATGAATTGGATAAAGTGAAGAGGCGTGATCCAAGTGTAGCAACTAGAAAGTTATTCTTTATTTAGCTAGTTGTATATTAATGATATATCCATTTTCTAAATGATGTAGCTTCACCCCCCTCAAACAAAATATAAAGTTTACTAAATGATGTAGCTTCACTTTTCAGGGGCATCTTGAAGAGGCAAAAGCAATATGCGAAAATCTACGTCAGATGTTTCTTTTGTTAAACAAATAGATTTTTTTTTATATTAAATGGATTATTCTTTTTGTATTAGTTTTAGTCATGATGAATTCCTGTATCGATAGTGTTGCAAAATTTATGGATAAGTTGAATGAATATCATGATTCCTTTCATTGCATTTTAGCATGGTGACAAATTTATAGTTACTTATATAGGATAAGTTTTTTTTTTTTCATTCACATGGCTTCTGTTAAAGTAACATCTATTTAGTATGGAAAAAGAACATCCTGATGCTTGATAAAAGTAACATCCACTTAGATCTTTGTAAAAATAATTAGGTACCTAACATAAGTTACTTGTATTTATTCTTTAGTACAGAGATGATTCAATTGATAGTGAATACAAGTATCACAAAAGAAAGAAATTTTTTTGTCTTTATCCTGATGCTTGTTTAACAAAATTTAAAGAAGGAAAAAAGATAAAAAAAGAACAACAACAATATCTGGTTATTTGCTTTTTCAAGAGCAATCAAAGTATTTTGACAGTTTTTCTTTTACCCACTGTTTGTTTTATGCGGTTATTATACTTGAACTTTGGACTCCAGAGTCCACATACACAATATACTACTTAGTACTACTTAGTGATGAACTTATGAGACAAGTGTTACTTTCATGATTAAATTTATTATCTAGTGGTCAGGGTGTATGCAACAAATGAATGGCCATCTATGTCTATTATATATTAACTATAAAAATGCTCATAAATCACAACAATTGAATCAATAAGTACAATATGTGTTCAATTACATCAAAGTTAATTTTCACCTAAAATAATGATTCATTTCAAAGAATCATCCATTTAGTATAAACAGAATCATCCATTTGTTTAACAAAAGAAATATCTGATGTAGATTTTTGTATATTGTGCTCGGCTCTTCAGGATGCCTTTGCAAAGTGAAAGCAAAATAAAGCATTTATGGTCAACGTGTATGCAACAGAATAATAGCCATCTATGTCTATTATATATTAACTATAAAAATGTTCATAAGTTACAACAATTGAATCAATAAGTACAATATAGGTTCAATTACTTCAAAGTTAATTCCCTTCTTAAATGATGATTCATTTTAAAAGAATCATCTATTTAGTATAAAAAAGAAGCATTTATTTGTTTAACAAAAGAAACATGTGACGTAAATTTTTTCATAAACATTCAAGTTGTCTACAAAAAGAAAGATACTAAGTAGGACCAAAATAAAATACATCCAATTTGCTGTACTAACAAATTGGCAAATTTAGTTTATTCCCAATTGGTGCTTACACATAAAAATACAATTCTACTATTTGGCAAAATAGTGGCAAAACCAAGGATGAAACTGAAACTTGAAGCTAAGTTCTAAACTTGACATTTACTACTCATATTGTACAACACTAAAGCCTGTCGATCTCCTTAGAACATCTGACTTAGAAAAAGAAACACATGGAGTAATACACAAAATCGGTCAAAAATCATCCACATACATACTAAAAGCAACATATGTTTACTATGGTCGGAAACATATACACAAAAAAATTAGGAGAAAAAAGGACCATGTTTCACAGTGTCTAGTTAATGTAGCATATTGCAAATGTGTAGTTAAATTTTAAACCACTCACATTTAACACAACCCACAAACACCATTTCCTTTTTTTGTCGCAAAGTCAAAGAATTTTATAAAAAATAATACAGTCCAATCTAACAAAGCAGTAACATCCAATCTCTATGTACAGGCATCTCAACAATATGGGGCCCCTAACGACATCAACATCAAGTGTCAAACAAATACATTGACCTATAATCACCACAATCGAACCCAATTTTATTCCGTCTCAGTTAAAAAAAAAAAAACAGCTAGTTTCAGAGAAAACTCATTTGAATTCCTTCAATCAAACCTCTAATCTTAGATAGCTGCAACATCCAATAAATCAAAATTCATTATATATGATTGTGTCATTATATGTATATGATCTGATTTAAAATCCACTTATAACTAATTTACTCATACCCTTTTCAATCAAGTAACACCCATGAATAGATACTAACTGATTAGTACTATTAGGTGAGGCTTCACGGCGCTAGCAGGAGGAGTCCGACGCGGTGTTCATCAGAGCAGAACAGGGAAGCCAGCATCGAGTTGTTCGGCAGAGAAGGCGACGCTTCAATGGCGCTACGACAACGACATGCAGCAGCAGCGACACAATGTGGGTGAGAATTAGACGCCCTGGTTGCTCGCACATGGGTGACACAACGGCGTTGCGACGGTCTGGGGCGAGCTTCCGACGTCAGCTGGTGCTCGCATGTGGATGGACGGAGGCGCTGCAGTGGTTGACAGCGGTTGAAAAAGGCGTTCGATGAACCTGGTTGGGAGGCACAGTAATTGGATGGTTTTGAATGCTGCTGAAATAAAACGGTGAAAAGGGGAAGAGGTTTAACTAGGGTTAATTTTGTTTATTTGGGGTTAATTTTAGATGTTGCTTCTTGTTTGTGTGGTGAAATAGATTTCGGGGTCCAGCCCAATAAGGGTTGGCAAGAGTTGGCTGGACCCCCTCTTGATTCCCTAGCAAAATTGAATTTGTAAATAATTGCAGCTAATCTTTTTACATATGGTGTGATCTGGTCATTATAATTCGGTGGTTACAAGCTATAGTTCGGATATTAAGTAAAGACATTAGTATTTTTATGACTCATAAATTATCAATACATAACTCGGTTGTTATATTTATAATTCAGTTGTTATACCTCAAACTTGGCTGTTACAGTCTGGTCTATTCCGTATTACTCTAACTGTCACCTATTACTCAAAGAATAAGTCTTGATCCATTATCTATAACTTGACCAATAAAACTTATACCTCAACCTAAATTTATCCATTGATTTATTAGCCATAGCTCGGACCAAATTCACCTCTTGATTTATTAGCTATAACTCGACCTAGTTATACTTATAAATCAAAATCCAAGTAAGATAATAAAGGTGACTTATTTTCAGTTAGAGATAATCTCAGCTATAATAGAATCATTTGAATATATTCAGGAGCAGTTACCATAAAATTAGGTGGACATCCTTAATAGCTCCGCAATACTAGGCCTATTAAGTAACCGCCTATAACACAACATCTCTATAAATACAAAACTGTAACTATATGAAAGATACGCTATTCACTATGAATAACATATACCTCATCTTATAATTTTTCTTACTTGAGTGTTGGAGTCTCTTTATAGGTCCTAACCTCCTCTGGTGTTCCTCGACGACTGAAGTATAGCTCGGCATTTATGCTCAGAAAACTCCATATAAACAGAAGGAGTAGGGATGACAATACCACCCGAACCCGCGGGTATCCACCCCGCCCCTACCCGCTCGGGGCGGGTTTTTAGCGGGGCGGGTCGGGTTTAGGTAATACCCGCCCCTACCCGCCCCCGCTATATATATAATATATAATTTTAATATATAATATGTATAATATATGTAAAATAATTAGTAAATGATTAATAATATTGTATCATATTTAAATTTTTACTTTAATTTATGTTATGTATGTGATGATGGTTATATAAATTTTGAAATTTAATTTTATTTATTGGATTTTAATAATTATAGGGACGGGGGCGGGTTAGGGTTCAGCGTTTTACTACCCGCGGGTAGAAGTGAGGCGGGTTCTATGCGGGTTATTGTACGGCGGGGCGGGGTCGAGTAGAGCAAAAACCCGCCCCTACCCTCCCCGTTGCCACCCCTAAGAAGGAGTTATACCTCGACTTAGATTACTGTGCAGAAACATTTGGTGTCCACCGTGGGTCCGAGTTTACTTAACCCCACTGCCATCTTTCTACCCGATTATTTACCCTATTATAGGTTATAATCAATGGCTCATGTGCAAAGCCCACCTCCTCCTCCACCAAGACTGAGTTATTAGCTAAGAACGCGGCGCTTGAGACCGAAGTCTAAAGGTTAACTGAGTTGTTAACACAACAGCAAAAAAACCTTAATAGTAAGAAAGATCGCAAGGATGCTCATAATAATGATGAGCATGTGTCAGAAACTCATACTCTGGTAGAAGTCACACATTCAAAGGCACTGAAAAGGCATATAAACTCTTTTTCCTAGGAAATCATGAAGTTTCAGATGTCGAAGAACTTCGCCCTACCAACCATTCTGAAGTCATACGAGGGGATTGGGGATCCGAACATACATGTTACTAAGTTCCACTCAATGATGTTTCTTAACAGTGCTTCTGAACCAATATTATATCGTTCTTTTCCCACATTTTTAGATGGTGCTGCTTTACTCTGATTTTCATCTTTACATGCAGGTTCTATCTTTACTTTTTAGAAATTGGCCAACCTCTTCACCAACAATTTTGCAGCATCCAAGATCTATATTCATGATTCTGACTACCTTAGCACAATCAAACAAGCTAACGTCAATACGAAAGTCTTCATGATTACATGACGAGGTTCAATAAGATAGCAATGGAGATCTCCAACCTCAACCTTGACGTCCATCTCCATACTTTTAAGAGTGGTCTTCGCCCTAGCAAGTTCCACGTGACTATTATTGTCGCCAAGGCAAATACTTTAGCAGAATTCCAAGAAAAAGCAATTGGACAGATGGAAATAGATGAACTTAGACAAGCTCGGCAAATCAATAAACCAACTTAATCAAAATAAGACGACCAGAAGGACTTTTTTGAATCAACAAATTGATGAGCAAGGGACTTATACCCTTCAAACACTACTTGACAAAGAACTATGACTCGAAGATGTACTCTTTTTTTTACTTACAAGATTTTTTTTACACAGAATTTTGCTTGGAGTAGTTTTAATGAGACACATCCTATATCTTCTATGTTAAGGGTAATCCTCAATAAATAGTATATTATTTTAACTTCATCATTCTTTATTTTTATTCATGCTTTTAGTTCGGCTACTGTTTTTCCTACGCTCTACACATATTATGGCAAATCAATATTAAAGTCGGCATACAAAAACAAACCGACAGTTATAAGTCGGAACCAATCCAACAAACTAGCAACTATAAGTCAGAACTAATCCAACAAACTGGCAACCATAAATTGGAATCAATGCAACAAACCAGCAACTATAAGTCAGAATCAATCCAAACAAACCAACACCTATAAGTTGGAATCACTTCAAACAAACTGATAATTATAAGTTTGAATCAGTCAAAACAAACCGACACCTATAAGTCGATGTCGGTCCAACAAACAATCATCTATAAGCTCGTTCAAAAATATATTGAAATAAGCAACACATTTTTCAACGACAAGCTTGTCCAATTTTATTTTCAAGATTATCAAGTTGATCTTGGAGGCTAATTCTCATATCTCCGAATTATAACACAAGCGCATCTCTTTTATATCCTGCCAAGTTATAACTCAATTTTCATAAAAGTTCAACCTACTTCTCTTAAAAATAAATAGGTCAAGCTTGGGGGCATTGATCTGGTCATTATAACTCGGCGGCTACAAGGTATAATTCGGATATTATGTCAAGACGTTAGGATTTTCATGACTCACAAATTACCAACACATAACTCGGTCATTATCTCTATAACTCAGTCGTTATACCTCAAACTCAGCCATTACAGTCTGGTCCATTCTGTATTACTCAGTAACTACCACCTATTACTCAGAGAACAAGTCTTAATCCATTACCTATAATTCGGCCAATGAAACATATACCTCGGCCCAAATTTACGCATTGATCTATTAGCTATAGCTCGGCCCAAATTTACTTCTTGATCCATTAGCTATAGTTCGACTTCATTATACTTATAACTCAAAATCTAAGTAAGATAATAAAGGTGACTTATCTTCAGTTAGAGAGAATCTCAACTATAATAGAATCATTTGAATATGTTCAAGAGCAGTTACCACAAAATCAGGCTGACATCCTTAATAGCTCCGTATTATTAGGCCTGTTGACTTGCTGAGTAATCGCTTATAACTCAACATCTCTATAAACCTAAAACTCTAACTACGTGAAAGATATGCTATTCACTATGAATAACATATACTTCATCTTATATTTTTCTTATTTGAACATTGGAGTCTCTTTGCAGGTCACAATCTCCAACAATATTTCTCAACGACTGAAGTATAGTTCTACGTCTGTGTTCAAAAAATTCCATATAAACAAAAAAAAAGAGTTATATCTCAGCACTAAAAAAAATTATACCTCAATTCAGATTATTGTGCAAGAAAATGGTGGATGGAAAAACAGTGAAACTATATATCATTTCCTTAAAAGGTCTCAAAATAGATTGTTTTATTCATAATTAATCAAATGGTTTTAAAGATCGAGATTTATGGAGCGGCTGCAACTAATTTGAAGTGCAACGTAATCACATCAAAATATTTAGAGAGATCATTCATAATTTATTTTATAACATATATATAAACAACTATATTCCTAACAGAAAACATAATATCGATTAACAGCTATCCAGATTTTGTGACATTAATTGTATTAGTCCCCATTCACCACTGAATACTTATATAGAGTCTAGTCCTATTAAAATTCTGTCACCAAAATTAATAGATCGTTTCCCAACAACAATAAATGAACCAACCTTAAATAAATAATAAAGACTCAGTCTTGTTCATATCATCGGTAGGTGCTACTCTCAAAGGACGAAGATGATGACGCACACATGATGCTTGCCCTAAGTTACACTCTAAACACAGTTGTCTAAAAAAATTGAGTATATATATGTATATTTCGGTAGATAAAGGATTGATCCGTCATAGATTGAAATTTTATTTAAAGGTTTGCTGTATATATAAAACAATATTTAAATTTTCGACACTTATTTAAATAGACTAATGAATTAATTACTAAATCTACCCAACTTGGTTAGTATATATATATATATATATCCCAACCATTCAAAATTCAAAAAATTTTTATTTTTCTAAAGGAATAAATTAAACAAACACCCTTTTTTTTATATAATTTTAATGTTTCTTTGTTAAGATTATTTATAATAAATTTTTTTATCATAAGTTTATTTTAAATTTGGTTATCCAAAAAAGGAAATATTGTTTTTACAAACTTATAGAGAATTTCTTTTTTTTTTTTTTTTTTTGAGGCAGAATTGGGCAAACATTTATTCCAAGCCATGCAAAATTAATTATCTTCTTCTCCCCCTAAAAAAAACATTGACTTATGAGAGTGAAGACAGAGAGACATAAAAGCATTCTCATTCATTTAACCCATGTACACTGCTGAAACTTTTTCACATCGTTCTACTTTGCCTCAACATAAATCCATAACAGCACATATATTAATAGTTATTTACGCGGATGCATTCATGTTTTATTCTTTTAATTTTTTTTTTATGTGATCGATAAACGAAAAACAGTTCAAAGAATTGAAAGTGATAATAGGGTTCGCCAAACAAGTGTCCCAGTGACATTGGCTACCGTACCCCTTTTCTTTATCCAATTTTTTGTTGATAAGTCTCATACAATATTTTTAAAAGTTTTTTTTTTCATTAAGAGATCACATTTTTCACTTTAATAATATTAATAATAAAACTATGAAAGAAAAAAAATGAAAAATTTTTATTGTGTATAATATAAAGAACAATGGTACTTATTTATATTAAATTGATTATGAATTTTAAAATTAAACAACCAAATTCTCTAGATAATTTTATTAGAAAAAAATAAACATAACAAACTTAAAAAAAGATAAGCATAACAAATTTTGTTTTTAAAAGAAGATGGTGACATAAAAATAATGGTTTAATATGCAAGTTGGTGGATGGAAGATATCAATAATTCACATTAATAAAATGGTTGACAAAGACGTGTGCGACGTGGTAACACAGAATAAGATGCGTGCGGCGGGGCTAGGACTGCCGGCGGCAGAAACAGAGAAGGAGATGTTGTGCTCACTACAACAATATAGATTATTTTTTAGGGTTATAATGTGTAAAAGAAAATTAAAATTTGTCAAAAAAACAAATTTTGATACTATTTTAACTATGAAAATATGTTAATAAAAATTTTGTCAAAAATAGTATTTTTAACATATAAGTGATTGTGAAAAAAATTTAAATCTTATTTTGATAAATATTGGCTGTCAAAAATAATTTGTTAGAAAATTTTGAGAACATATTTTCTGTGATATTTATTAATTGTCAAAAATACTATTTATTTTGACACTTATTGACTATAAAATATTTTCAACAAAAAATTTTAACAAAGAATGAAATGAGATCTTGAAACTAAAGAATAAATTGAGATTTTGAAGATAAAGAATGAGTAGTATAATCCTAAACTGAGAGCAGTGTGATGTCAAAATTAACAGAGCCCAAAGAAGAAGAAAAATAGTGGAGTAAATTGAAAACAAATGAGTATCAAAATTGAGGAGTAATTTTCTACGGTCAAATTATTCATCAAGAAAACATAGAAAATTTGACATTTGTGATATTTGTCAAAAATATATATTAATTTTGACATTTAATTATGGTGTTAAAAAATAAAATGTTAAAATAACTCTATTTTCTTGTAGTGGCTTGAGGGAGAGGGAACAAACAACGATCTTCAAAGAGCACCTAGAGTGCGGTAAAAGTGATCTTCAGAAGGTGCGTAGAGCGTGGTAAGAGTGATCTTCAGATGGCGCGTAGAGCGCGATAAGCGTGCAACAAAACTGCAAAAAAGAAGCGCAGACAGAACTGTTGTAAGAGTGTAGACGAAACTACTGTAGGAGTACAGACGGAACTGACGGAAGAAAGCGCAGACGGAACTGTCGGTAAAAAATCTATATTTATTTTTGGAAATTATGCCATAATAAATGATCTATTCCATGAATGGTAGTTATTTTTTATTAGAACAGGAATAACCAAGACTAAGATAAGATTTTCATTTGGATTGATGTAATAACAGGGATTGGTTGGATCCGGAGTTAAATTCGAAGATTAATTATTCATTACGAGAGGGGAATAAAAAAGAAATAGGATAATTTTTCACAAAAAAGATAATACTTTATATATCATTCTCAAAGAAGATACCATGACTCTCATACCATAATAAAACTATAAAAGAATAAAAAAAAATAAAAAAATTTTATTTTGTATAATATAAAGAACAAAGCTACCTATTATAGCAAAACTCATAAAATTTTGCAACATAAATTTTGTTAATTGTTAAATATATGATTATTTATGTATTTTTTATTATTAACTAAAATTTTTAAAAGGAATAATTTTATAGTATGATATCAAAATTTATACGATGTAAAAAACCTAAAAATAAAGTAGTTTTATGATATTAATAAATGTCTCAAAATATTATTCAAGGTGTAAAATATAAATACTTTACTCATTTTTCATAAATTTAATTTTAGTAGAAATTAATTTTTTTCCAATTAAAATCTTCTATTTTTATAATTTTTTAAGAAAAATATTTTGCTTGTTATGTTCTTAGAGTATATGTAATTATTTTGCTTTCAAAAATATTTATAACTACTTATTTTGATTTATAATAATTAAAATTATACAAAAACTAAACAATGAATAATTCTAAATATTATTAAATATTATATTAAACATAAAAGAATTATATTTTTAAACATTATGTTAAGCAATTAAGATAAGACATAAATATATAGAGGTAAATAAATTGCCTTTGACTTTAATTATCACTATTTTTTTAAAGGATGAAAAGCATAAAAAGATCTTTCTTAAGCAAAATAAATGTGTTCATGTTTCAATTCCAAACACAATTTTTATGACTTTTTTTTTTTTTCAATTCGCTAACATTACCAGAAAGTGTTATTATTCAAGCACTTTGTTCACAAAACCCAAAATTAAATCAATTGATGATGGATAAGCTATATATAGCAGAGTCAGCAACACCCGGCATCACTTTTTGTTTATAGCAAGGTTTTATTCTCAATTACTATTTTGTTTAAGAATTTAATTTTAATCTATTATAAATATAAAGTAATTTTATATTAATAAAAATAATTATTTTTTATATTAACTGTATGAATAATAATTTAAAAAAAATAATATAATTATATATTTATATAAAATA
Source organism: Arachis ipaensis (assembly GCF_059453495.1). Classification (NCBI taxonomy): domain Eukaryota; kingdom Viridiplantae; phylum Streptophyta; class Magnoliopsida; order Fabales; family Fabaceae; genus Arachis; species Arachis ipaensis. Next base: position 3,342,927 of record NC_142436.1, read on the forward strand.
TTTTATACTATTAATACATTAAAATTAAATTATTTGTTCAATGACATTGGCATTTTGTTCTTTTCATAAACTTATGATTAAGAAATTCTCTCTCAATAATTAGTACTGTCATTTTCTATATTTAAAATTTTAAATATCGTCCCTCTTTAACCCTTTTAGTACGGCTCAGCTTGACCCTATAAAAAATCTTTTTTTTTTTGGTCAATGCTAATATACTATATATTTCATCTTTTGAAGTAAAACGACTTTGGCAATTGGCATATCCATTGAAATTTTAAAACATAAATTATATTGTTGCATATTGTTGTCATCATTTGCTATACAATAAATTCCAAGACAGCAGCTTCAAACCAAAAAAGCATACCATTTAATTATACTATTTAAAACTATATAATAAATTAATTAATTCACTACTATGCAAGAGAGTCAGTAACACTCGTAATATATGTACGATTTTTTGCCTATACATCATCATATATTCTAAAATACTACTCTATTATTTACTTAATTATCTAATACTACATCTTAACCTAAGATCGGGGTATAGTAGAAGTTACAACTTCTTCCCTTGGTTACATAATTAAAATGAAAATAACATAACACAAGGGCGATATATATTTAAAAATTGGTAAAACTAAATTTATGAATTAAAATATCAAAATTGCCTATAAAAAATTATGTCTCTGACAATTAAAATTGAAAACCTTTTTATTTTATTTTTAATAAAAAATTGTCATCGACATAATTTTTTAAGGGCAATTTTGATATTTCACCCCCCAATGTGTAAGTCTTTTTTTCACTATCTTTGTGAGTAAAATTTGCGTGTCCTAACATATAGTATGAGAGCCAAAAAAGTTCCAAGGAGACAAAAACAACTCCAAATTTTGAAAGTGTTAGCATAGCAATCCATTCCCATGCATTTGCCATGATTATTAATGTTATTACTATTATACCCTTCCTTATGGTAGAGAATAGCAGCCGAGTAACCAAAAATGAAGGACCCTATTGGAATGTTGGCAACAACAACGTTGTGATTCACCGAAAAATTCTTTGTTCCAAATAACTCAGTTGTGGTGGAGACAGCAATGGAAGTGATTGCTCCGGTGCAGACGCCAATGAGTGCAGTGCTGATGTAAAGTGAGATTTCGGTGCTGTTTTGTAACAAGAAGAATGCACATGACATTGGTGACATTAGTGCTACCATGCAAGCTGGCCTTGAAACTCTGGATTTTCCCCTGAAATAGAAATAATTAATTTAGTACTATTACAAATTTATAATATTTTATTTTACGGTTCTGCTACGTTACCAACAGCATATTTGCCCACTTCTGCCAACTCTTATTTATAATTGTGTTTTATGAAAGTGTGTTCGTGGATGTGTTTAATAAAAATGTCTTTTTTATAACTGTGTTTAATAGAAGTGTGTTTATAGATATATTTTTTGGATGTGTCTCTTTATATATGTATTTAAAATATATTAATTATTAGACACATCCACGAATATACTTCCATGAAACACAATTATAAATAAGAGTTGGCAGAAATTGACAGATAATATGTTGGTACCCTATCCTTTTTCTTTATTTTATTTGGCAATGTTTGGTATCTGTCTCATTGATGATGATGCACACAAATATTGGGATCTTGTAATTAATAAATTTATTTTGAAGAAGACAAGTTCTTATACATAAAAGAATTGGTTTTTCAATATCTAAAGTGGTTTTAGAAATTTGGTAATTAAAGGTGGATTTAGAAATTTGGTCTATCTAAATTTATTGATATAATACAAATTGGTTTTTCAATCACTCATCACATGTCATCACGATATTCACGGAATAGTGATTACAAGACCAAATTGATTTACAACATCAAATTTTGGAGGATTAAATTGAATTAATTGGAAATTAATAGATGAAATTGAGTCATAAAACTAAATTCGAAAGATCAATTTAATTAAATTAAAATTTTAAAGATTGATTTAAGTTACTTAAAAAATTTGGTAGACCAAATCAAGTAGTTACTTTTCATTATTTCTATAGTGTTATCATGAGGTACCTACCAAATACAAGTTTAGTTTTGAGATACGATATTTGAATATATAACTTATTTGTCATATATATCAACTTAATAGCAGATATTGTAAATTGTGAAATATATTATATGTATTCATTATTTGTCTTAAAATTTTCTAGTTTATTTGTCTTCATCAATCAATGTAGATCAACCAACACATCTGTGGTCATTATTTTCTACATTAAATGAGAATGTAAATGCAGTGGTTCTAGTTGGTGATACTATTACACAAAAAAAAAAAATAGAGATAAAGGGGAAAAGAAATGAAAAAAAAAAAAAAAGAAAATATTTCTAAAATTATAAATTTGTATTAATTAATTATTACCTGTGGAAATAGTCCATGAGAGATGGCATGAGTCTTCCAAAAAAACCAAAGGATGAAGACAAAGACACCAAAGATGAAGTGTTAGAGCTTCCTCTTGATTCAGCAATTTGTCCCAAGTTATTAAGAAAAACCAAACCAATTGTTGCACCAAAAAAGTACACAAAGAAATATAACCAAAAGTCTATTCTTTTGACCATCAAATTCACTCCAATTTCTTCTCTAACAACACACACTTCTTTTTCTTCTTCTTCATCACTCTCTTTGACTTCATCATTATTAGTATTGGTGATGTAATTCTCCTCTAGAGTGTAATGGTACACTCTAAGCTTCTCCCTATTTTCATGCCATGATTTAACTAATTGATTGATCTTGAATGAAATTGGAACCAATAGTGGCAAGAAAAGTGACACTAAGATACCAATTAAAACCCCAAGTGATGAAATTTTGCTAGACACAAATTCCAAAATACTAACCACAGCATAAATCCCAGTTGCAATTGTGATCACAAAAATCACACCAAACCCAATATAATAATCACTTGATGAATTTGATGTGGCTTTGGTTTGTCTAAGAATAGGAGCTACAATTAACCCTATTGCCAAGGGCAAAACAGAGTTTAGCAACAAAAATGCTCTAGCCTTGTTCTTTTGTGGTGAGAAAAAAGCATCAACAACATTGGTATAAACCTTAGCACTCAAACCTTGGTAACTAGTTGTGATTCCAACAGCTACTTGACTATGAGACAAGAAATTTCTTATTGTAACAACATAACAAACTGTGTTGATCCAACAAATGCTATTGCCAGCAAGGAAAGTTAGCAAGAAAACATGCCAATAAGAGAGATTTGAGATATGGTTAGTTAGGAAGAGATATTGAACACCATAACCAATGAGGCCAAGAGTTGAACCTATGATTAGAACAAGCCAAAGGGGAAGGTAGAGAGAAGCAAGGCCAGAGAACCAACCAAAGAGTTTTCCAGCATCTGAGGCAAAAGCAAGGTTGTTGAGTTGGATTTGGGAGATTGAGAGAAGCTCTTTGAGTTGGGAAGAGTATGCTGGAAAATTTGTGTTTGTTCCATTTATGGATTGGAGCCAAATTATTCCTACTAAACTTAACCATTGAAGAGTTGTTGATGATGATGATAATGAAGAAGAAGAAGTTGACGATGATGATGAAAATGAAGAAGAAGACATACTTTATGATGAATGAAGAAATTTTGATGAGAGGAAATTGTTCTCCTTTTTTGGTTTTTTGTACTATGCACTCCTAACAAGCTCTTATGAGGTGGTGGGAGTGTGAAGGCCTATATACACTTCTAAAGGAATTATTACTCTGCATGTCACCTTTTCATCTATAATGTGTAATATTTTTGGTACTAAAAATACTAATGACATATATATATATATATATATATATATATATATATATATATATATATATTATTTTTGTAATAATTATTAGAGAAAAGGACAAATAGGTCTCTGACCTTTTGTCCCGCAGACATTTTCATCCCTGACTATTGAGAAATACTTTTAAATTTTTGACCTTTACAAAACTTGGACGGATCAGTCCCTCCGTCCAAATGCCTCTGTCAGGGACTGATCTGTCCAAGTTTTGTGAAGATCAGGGACTTAAAAGTATTTTTCAATGGTCAAGGACAAAAATATTCGCGGGACAAAAAGTCAGGAATCTATTTGTCTTTTTCTCTAATTATTTATATTGAGATTTGTCAATAATTTTAATCATTTTAATTGATATCTTTTTTATATTAATATATGATTTAATAATTAAATATTTATTATGGCAGAAGATCCGTTAATAAATAACTAAATATTTTTTCTCTGAAGAAACGACAGCATGCATATCTCAAAAATACTGTTGGAATGTGCTATGCGTTTTGAAAATTATAGTTAAGACATAGGAGATAATTTTTATACTTCAAATCACATTAATTAAGCTATATTTTTCTATAAATATCAAGATGAATCAATAAAAAAAGGAATGAAAACAATATAAAAAGGAACTTGTGAGAAAAATTATAAAAAAAATTCAAAGAAAAAAGATTTCAAAAACAGAATAAAAAAAGAAATGTAAATATAAAAGAGACGAGTTTAAAAATCATTACTATAAAAAATAATTTGATCTAAAAATTTTAGTTAAATTTTTTTTTAAGAAGAGTCTCAAGAAATAAGTGAAACTAAATATTTTTTATATATAATTTTTTCACTATTTTATTTTATTTCAAATTTTTTTTACAAATCTAGCCTCTAATTTTTTTTTTAAATTTAGTTTTATATATTAAAACTAAAGATAGAAAGGGAACTAAAAGCTAGCGAATGGGGTATGCTAGTCCTACCGAAATCGAAGCATTGACTTGATAGACCGTTTTTTACGTTAGAGACCCAAATCTTTTCATAGCACAATTAGCTGTTGGTAAATATGCCAGTTATCACACATTGGAAATGGATTCTCTCTAGTTTTTTTAACATTTGAGAGAATAAAGTGTAATCTCTCACCTTTAATTCTATAAATGAGACCTGTTAGAATATAATTAGAATCAATTAGAATTATTTAGTATATTTGAATATTTATTATAGAATATTATGTCTTTATTATTACGATTCTCTTAGTCCCTATAAATACCCTTCTATATTGTATCATTCAAATTGTCTAGAATGATACAATATAAAAAGGTATTTATAAGTACTAAGAGAATCATAATAATAAAGACGTAATCTCCTATAATAAATATTCAGATATACTAAATAATACTAATTGATCATAATTGATCCTAATTATATTCTCTAACATCCCCCTTCAAACTCAAGTGACAACTTGAGTTTGAAACTTATTTAAAACAACAAAAAAAAACTGTATAAACTGATAAAACTGGTGCAGACGGAACTGGCGGAAGGAAGTGCAGATGGAACTGCCTCTTGTCTGAAGGAAGCGCAGACGGAACTGCCGGAGAGAAACGCAGACGAAACTGCCACAAGAAAACACAGACGAAACGCAGACAGAATTGGCACGAGAAAATGCAGACGGAACTGCCACGAGAGAAAAACTGCTACGAGAAAACGCAGACGAAATTGCCGAAAAAGAGCAAAAACTATATGATTTCTTCACGAGAATAGGTAAGCAACTGATGACAATTGTGTTTGATCATACGACTCGAAAAAAACACAAGACAAAAAAACTAGACTAGTCGGTGAGGTAAAAAAGCATCAAAGGAGTGACAAAAGGTAAAGAAAAATGGCATAGAAAAAAAATGTAAAAACTATGGTGATTTCTCCGCAAGGAAAACAACCTATCATCTTCAAGGAGGATACCATGGCTCTGATACCATGTTAGAAATAAGAGACTAAATTGGATAAAAGATTTATGTATTATTGAGTATATTTAAGTTGTCTGGAATGATACAATATAAAAGGGTATTTATAGGGACTAAGAAAATTGTAATAATAAAGACATAATATTCTATAATAAATATTCAGATATACTAAATAATTCTAATTAATCCTAATTGATCCTAATTATATTCTAATAGGACCAAAAATAAAAAAGAGAAAGAGAGAGCAATGAAAAGTAAAATTAAATACTGGACACCCTCCAATTTTTTCACTAGAGAGGATCCACTCCCATCACACATCTCACTTGACGCAGAATTAGCATGAAAAAAGGCGGGCTCATGATATATTGGCCTCTCAGACGAAATCCTCCTATGAGATCTCGTCTGTTGGGCCATGCTACGTATTTGCTCCGGCGAGAAATCGCCAAATGCCTTAAAGTCTCGCGAAGCAAAAGTACACGCATATGGGAAAAAAATAGAGACTTGCCTTAATCATGTTTAAAAGATATGTATATGAAGTTTGAGCTTTCATGGTTGCATCGAGTTAGAAGAAGAAGTGTTGTGTGTGCAAACATGTTAAAAAAGTTAGTATGTGAATGATTTGAGTTGTGGTGCGTTCTAGAATGATCTTCTTTTGGTTTGATTTTTCTATTTTGTTTTCGGTTATCCCACTTTATTTTCTATCTTATTTAATTTTATTTGTTAATTTTATATTATTTGTGTTTTCTGATTTCAACATAGCCAATTATATTAAAAAAATTTCATTCCCCATGTTTTGATCTAACGACCTTACACATTGTTTAGATATAAGATAAATAAAAATAAATAGTAAAACAGAAAATAAGGGAAAAAAAATAAAAAGAAAAGTATTTTTTTTGTGTTGTTTAAATAAAAAAATATATAAAAAAATAAAAAATATATTTTATTTAAATAAAAAAATTATAACAGAATAAAATTATATTAATATTTTTATCTATATTATATATAATTATAATTTATTAATGCATTTAAGTCATCAATACATTAATAAATTACGAAAATGTCGAAAAAAGAGTACTTTTATTTTGAGAATGCAAAAATAAAAATGCGATAAAATTATCACTACAATGATAAAAATAAAATTACAGCGACGCTATTAAAGATGACAGTAAAACAGAAGAAAAAAAGAGACGTATTTTTAAGTTTCAGAAAAAATGAATTAAAAATAAGGATAAATCTATAATTTTATCTTTATTTATACATTTTTTATCAATTTTCTTCTATTTTTGAACAAAATTTTTTTATATAAACTCCACATCACTTTTTTTATTCAAATTTTTTTCTCATCTAAACAAAAAATAATTTATTATTTATTTATTTTTTTCCTTTCAAATTCCTTTAATCCAAATAATGTCTTGGGAATGACTAAGACCTTAGCTATCAGTAGGCTTTTAAATATTTTGTCATTCTAATTAATTTCAATTATTCTTTTAGTTAGAGCCATCATTATATTAAATACAAAGTGTAGCATGCATTTTTCTAATTCATCTTAACTAATATTCTTATAAATCTTATAATATCATCATATATAATCACTAACATATATTACTATAATTTAATATATGTAAGACCCAAAGATTTTTTTAAAATTTTTTATTATGAGCTGATTTTAAATTTTATTTATTTATTAGAGATTTTATTTTCATAAATTATTTTATTAAAATTAATTAAAATAAGTTTTGATAATTAAATTAGATTTTTATCTTATATATAATTATTAGATAATTTTTATATTTAAATTATAAAATTTAGTAATTATGAAATAATAAGAATTTTACACGATTTGGTTTGAATAATTGAGATTTGGAATTTAAAATTTTTATTTTTTTATGAACAAAAAAAATTAAGCATATTATCTTGTATTTTAAATTAGACTACTTATTTAAAAATAATTTGTAATTTTGATGAATAAACGATATTTTTATATATGATTATTGTTTGATTAAATTGGTTTTCAATTACTAAATTATCCTTAGTTTTATATAAAAAAATATATATATCTATATATACAAAATTACCCTAACACTAAATCTGCCGAGTCAGCTCGGGAATTGCGGCTGCTCTGTTCTGCTATTACTGTAAGTGTACCTTATTTCAAACCATCGCCGCTAGTTTTTCATTATATGTTATTAAGGTTTTCGCGATATTTATGTATTAGGATTGAGTTATCGAGATTTTCTGTTGCGATTAAAGTCGTTTCTGCTGTTGCGAAAGCGAACATACTTGTGGTTGAAGCTGCAGTTGATTTCGGACTGAGAGAAAGGGTTCTTGTGACGCATTTAGTTAATGGGTTCAACTTTTTGAGATAGGGATTTTCTTAAAATTTATTTTATCTTATAGAGTTGTTATAAATAGATATTAATGTGAGAAACATATGTCTGTGATTATGATTGTCTTATAAATGTGGTTGTTTACTAGACTGAATGATTAATTTGATTGCTTGAGTGGTGTGTGACTTTTTAAAAGAAATTAGTTTGAAAAGTATTTAATTGATTATTATAAAAAGTATTTTTTCTTGGTTTTGAAGTTAATTTGATGATGTAAATGAATAGGGTTTGGAAATGATTTGAGATATGAAAATGAATTAATTTTGGGAGCGGTTAAATTTTGAATTAGTTTGATTTTATAAATGATTTAATATTTAAGCTAGTTTAATTTTGAAAATGATTTATTATTGAAAATGGTTGGACTTGAAAATAATTTGATATTAGAACTGGTTGCATTTTGAAAAATGATTGAGATTTGGAAATGGTTGAGAACGGGTTTAAGGAATGTTTGGATGGGACCCGAAAAGGGTGGCAGAGTTTGAGTTTTAGAGGAGGTGCTGTTGAAATTTTATAAAATTAGAAATTTTGTTTGAAGTAATTATTTAAAAAGATTTGGGTTTTAAACATTATATGTTTTAAGATTGGTTTATTTAACAAAGAAATAATTATGTTTTGAATTGGAATTGTTGATGAACGGAATGGAAAGAAGGATGATGAGGATTGACTTTGAAATATGATTTTTGAATGGATTTGGAAATGAGATATGGATTAACGAACGATGATGATATTGAGAATGACTTAGATATTGATGAATGTTGAATGAATTATTCATATGGCTTATGAAATTGAATTATCTGAGACACGAGTTTTCCTGGGTAGACGCAGTGGCTTGGCACCACTTGCTCTAGGTTGAGACTCAATATTCTGTTGACCCTACGATGTAAGGGTGACCGGGCACTTATAAATTCCTGGGAATGGTATCCCCATTGAGCGATTTTATTTATATATGAGAAAAAGTTATGCATAGACTCATGGGGATGCGCGTCGGGGGACAGTCCAAGGGTTTAGCAAACCGGACTTGTCGGGTTGGCTGTATAACCGACAGATGAGCTCATTAGCCATAAGACAGGCATGCATCATATGCATTTGTATGCTTTCCTTGGGTTTGAATTTGTTTTGGTTTGCCTAATTGTTAAACTGTTATTAACTGCTACTTGAACTATTTGTTGTAACTGCTACCTAACCTGTGCTTTCTTTGTCTGTTTTACCTGTGTTTGTCCTGGTGTGCTACTTTTGAGAATGAGCTTTGATGCTAAATTGATGATTGTATTGAATGATTGCGTGGTTGGTTTCTGATTAAGATTTTCTTACAAGAAAAGAAAGGTTTTGGATTTCTGGATATTTAAATATTGATTCGAAAAGGGTTTTTTGATGACTAGTTGTTGGTTTTTAAATGATTCAAAGGACGAACAATAATCACTGCGTTTAAAAATAGATTTCTCTTTAAATATTTTATTATGACAATTCTGAAACTCTATGGTAAGACCGTGTGGTTAGGTTCTCACCCCCTACAGCTCTATCTTTTCAGGAGACGGATAAAAAAGCTCGCGAAGAGTTGTATTGCATTTCGCTTAGTCGATAATGCTGTTTAATTTTTATCTACTTTTTTCTCGTCTTTATCTTTACAAGTTTTATAAGAGGGATAGGAATTTGATATATATATATATATTCTTTGTAAGTATTGTAATTTGTATTTTAAGTATGGATGTATGTTTTTGAAAAATTCGATTTAAGTTTTAAACAGGCTCATGTATTAGTATTAAATATTTTAAGAGTCGTCGTAATACCTGAGCTATCAGAGTGGCGCAGCCGAAAGCGTGGCATTTTGATAATTAGGATGTTACAATATATTTTATAACTTTTTAAATTAATCAATGATAAAAACTAAAAAAATAAAATTTTAATTAAACTTTATATTTTTTCTAATATTTCTATTTTATTTTAAGTTTAATCTTGATTAAACTTGATTTCATAAAAAAAATATAAAATAAATATTCATTTCATTAAATTATAAAAAATTAATATAGTAGTTCCCACTAATTGTATTGACGAAATATAATTAAATAAAAATAAAGAAGAAAAATAAAAAAATATATTTTTTAAATAATATCAATAAAATTAAATTCATAAATAATAATAGATAAAAGTCAAGAACATACAATATAGGGTGTAATTCCTTCCTTATTCATAATTAATATTTGTGATAATCTAAAATTAAAAAAATACAAAATACAAAATATTAATACTTTGAATTTTTTCGAAATATGAACCTTGAAATAAATATATATAATAATAATCATAATTAAAATTTTTTATTTTATTTTATTTTTTAAAACATATTTGTTTTATTTAAATTTTAATTTTTATTAATTACTTTTTTTGGACTTAATTATCATTAGTTTTTATTCTCAATTAGAATCTATGACTTTAAAAAATTGGGCACATGTCGAAAAAATTGAAAAAAAAATATTTTTTAATAAAAAATTTATGCCATTTTAACTTTTTTTTTTCGCACCATATATATATATATATATATATATATATATATATATATATATATATATATATATATATATATTGCATTGTTAGTACAATTAAAAGTTTTACGTATACGAGAAAATTGTCAAATTATTAAATAATGTATTATTAAAGATAAACTATTAAAATATAAATTATTAAAAAATATATAATACTTAGTTAATTATCATAATTACATTTAAAGATGTGCAAGTTATTTTTATATAATAAAAGTGATATACTTTAAAAAATATTTTTATATAATTTACTAATAAGTATATGTGATTTTTATTATAATTTTATTTTTATTATAATTTTATTTTTATATTAAAGTGATGCGTTTTAAAGATGTATAAATGTAATTTTTATTAAAATATATTAATAGGATAATAAATGCAATTTTGTTTTGATATTATTCTTAACATCTAATTTCAATTTTACTACTAATATTTCAAAATATTTTAGTTAACCCTCTAAAGTGAATAATATTAATTATAATTAATCAATTATATCAATTATTTAATTTGACCAAGATAAATATTAAACTATTTAATGAATAATGAATAAAAAATGAAATAAATGAATTAATTAAATTATTCTCATATTATTTTTCATATAAATGTAATTTATACCCCTTTTCTTTCTCGTTTGTACTTTAGTTATAATTTTTTATTTTTTGATTTTGTTTATCTTCATTTTGCTAAATTTTTTTCATGATTTTTGTTTTATATTATTATTTTTATGTATTTTTTAATAGTTTTTAAAAGTATTATTATTTTGTTTACTAACGCTTCAAATAATTTAGTAACAAAAATAGTATTAAATGGTTTTTGAAGAAATTTTAGATAAGATATTTTGCTACACAATAAATTTTTATTTTTCAAAAATCACTCTTGTCATTGGTCTTTTCATTATTTTAAAGGAGAATTAATTTGTCTTATAATTATATTTTTAAAACCTAATTGTCCTATAATAAAGTTTTAGAAATTTACATGTTTAACATGCATACCAAAAATTTAATTGAAAACAACGAATGGACAATTTGTGTTGTCGAAATAATTATTCTTAATAATGACTTCTAGTATAATATATAAAAGTTTATTAAAAATAAAAATGTTTAATCTAAAATTAGTTAGGAAGCAATTTGATATTTACTCTTTTCTTTTTAAATGAACCTTTTCAATTAAAAAATGGAATTCACTAATAAATGCTTTTAGTAATTTTATACAAGAAAGCTTTTAATTAAATGTAATTGTTTTTTATTACAATGTACTGACTAAATTTAAGAATTCAAAAATTTACTCATTTTATTTCATTAATAGGCATTCTCATGACAAGTTTATCTAATTACTCCGTACAAGATTATTGACTATTTGAGTATATTAAGTGTGAATATTTATTATTAATTGACTATATATTAAGTATCTCACAAGAATATATGATTAATTATTAAAATAATAATAATATTGTCAATCAATATACTAAATACCTAAATTGGTTCCCGACGAGTTTTGGATCAAATATTTTGGTCTTCAATAAATTAATATTTCAATTTATTCGGTCTTAAACTTTTGAGTGGAGAATGAATTCTTATAAATAAAATCTTAATATCAATGACAAAGACTAAAATTAATCTTATAAATTTTCCTTAAGTCACTTATTACTTTATTTATTTTTAAATAATTATCTGACAAAAAATATTAATATTTTAAATATTTGTTCATTTCTAATATCAAAATGTTATTAATTATTTTTTAAATATATTTTCTATTAAGACATTCTGCTAGTGTATCTTTATGTTAAAATGATTTTTTTTTTCTTCTTCTTTCGCAATAACACTTTTATTTTAAATGTGGTAATCAAATAATTATTAATTATATATGCTTCGACCTATTCAAAGGTAATTTTATATTTTTATATCATATCTTTCTTAGTTCTGACATAATATATAGGAATTTTTTATTTAAATAAATAAAATAAAAGTAACAATTACCGAAATAAATGTTTTTTAAAATATTTATCGATTTGCGTTCTCCAGTCATATCTCGTTTACACTGTAAACGAGATGACATTGCATGTATCTCGTTTACAGTGTAAACGAGATATGACACGTCAACTGCAATGTAGTTACGTGGCTATCTCGTTTACACTGTAAACGAGATAGCCCCTTATCTCATTTACACTGTAAACGAGATAAGAGCGAACGACGCCTATAAATATAAGTCGTTTACAGGCTGTTTCTGGACTCCATTTTGACTTAGTCAAACTCTTTCTCCTCTCTTTTTACCCTTTCCTACTATATTTGAGTCCGATATGGTGATGACACGCTAGGCAGGGAACGATGGGGACATCAACAGACTAAACGAGATGTCGCATTACGCCGGGGCGGCCGACTTCGAGGTTAGTTGCGTTATGTTTGATTAATCTAAGTATGTAGATATCGTTAGGGTAGTCTGGTAGTGACAAGAACTGAGTAAAATGCTTTAGAATATGGAATGAATGATGAATTTGGAACAATATTTGCTTCTGTAAGATTGGTATGACTTAATTAAGATTTGCTTACCGACATAAGTAATTTAGAGACATTTGTAGAGTAGACACATGGTAGTATGTTCCTAAGTAGTAGTAGTACTTTGTTGTTAAGTAGGGTACAAAAATTTATTATTATCTCCTTATAGCTTAAAAATCCTTTTTTTCGTTCCGCAGAGGCCTCGCCTTCTACTACCCCGGCGAGTTAGCCATACCCTTCCTCCACCGGACGCCATCATCCCGTATCTGGCTAAGGCCAGATTCGGCAACACGGTTCCCCTCAGAGACTTCACATTTGACAATTCCCTGATTTCGGCACTCGTGGAGCGATGGCGTCCCGAGACGCACACGTTTCATCTCCTGTGGGGTGAAGTCATTATCACCCTGCAGGACGTGGCATACCACATAGGCCTGAGTGCACACGGAAACCCCGTAGGGGAGTGCCTTCCTGACTTTGATAGGTGGTAGGGCACGGAGACGTGGGCCATGGTGGAGCAGCTGCTTGGTGCCAGGCATCCGGTGGCATCTCAGATTAGTTAGGAAGAACGACCATGACTCAGAAATTACCAGCAGGGAAATCAAACTCTTCAAATATCAAACTTGTGTACCACCGAAGAACGACCATCTCCCTCGCTTGTGTACCACCGAGCTTGCTCAATATCAAACTCTTCAAATCCGACAACGTCTCCACACGATGAGTGCGAAACAATATCGGATCCTCACACTCAAATGTCACCCCGTTGTCGCCGTTTCTCATACGACAGTTGGGATAAACAAGCACAACTATGTATGGACTATTAATGGCAATTAATGCATTGTATTTGTGAGAAATAAGAGACACAAAAAAGATAGAAAAAATTTGTGAAGAATACCAAGAATTACATATCCTTTTATAGCTGGTGGGATTATATTCCATGTATCTCGTTTACAGTGTAAACGAGATATATGGCTATCTCGTTTACACTGTAAACGAGATACATACAATGTCATCTCGTTTATGATGTAAACGAGATATGACTGAAAAACACAAATCGATAAATATTTTTAAAAAACATTATTTCGGTAATTATTACTTTTATTTTATTTATTTAAATAAAAAATCCGAATATATAGCAGTATATGAATAATAGAAAGTTCTACTTTTTCCATTACACGGTCAATACATTTGCATAAAAAAAACTTTTAAAAACAATTAACAAATAATTAAACAAAACTTATGTTATTTGCAGTATTTTTAGTTAGGCTTTTTTTAGGTAACCTCTTAGCTAGGGTGTTTAGAACATTTGTCAATTACCTAGATTTATTATTTTAATATCCATGTTATTTTTAATTAGTATGATGTGTTTTTCTTTTATTACAGTAAAACAACAACAACAATAAAACTTTATCCTACTAGATGGGATCGACTATATAGATTAAATAATATTATTGAGTTTTATTATGTTCATATAAAGACAATTTATATGTAAATTTCATTTGACCACCTCATAAATGATCTCTAGCTTTCATCATTGTCTATCTTCCATCTTTTATTACAGTAATATTATAGAAATTTGTTCTTAAAATGAGTATAAGTACCATGCATGCATATTTCAAGTGGTAGAGGTCTAATTACCAATTATGTTGTGAAACCAAGTCAAAATATGAATAAGTGGGTCTTAAATGCAATAATGTTATGTGGCTCTACTTAAAAAATGTGGCTTTCTATCATCAACCCTTGTATTGTACGTTTATATGTAGAGGACAACATAGATCCACCATACTATTATCAATGCATTTATTGATTGTTACTATTTTTGCAGTGAAATTTGAAAACATGGCAGATTCATTTACCACATCTATATTGGTAGGACGAGTAATAAGAACTTTGGGATAGTAACGTGATGCTGCCATGCATGTGATTGTTAATTATTATTATTAAGTCTATGTGCATAAAATGGAACAATCCTAATTTGTTTCTTGCCACTAACATGTGGTGTGTCATAGAAATTAGAATTGCACCAAATTTATCTAAAAATGATACTTGGACAATTAAAATTTAAATCGAAAATAAATAAAATTTTGACTAATTAAAAATATAAAAACGTCTTTTATTTTTTAAAATACGGGACATTTAAATATTAAAAAGACTTATTTGTTTTTTTATATTTTGAAATAAATATTTTAAATTATAAATAAAAAATATTTATTAAAAATATAAAATATTTAAATATTTATCTATTAAAAATTTAAATAGTAATATATTTCTTTGACTAAATGTCTCAAAGACAATGTTAAAATTATAAATGAAAAAGTCTTTCTTAAAGATATAAAAAAATTAAATTTTAATGTATTTATTTTATATTTATTAAAAAATTTTATTAATAATAGTTTTATCATATATCTTTAAAATATGTATTAGCTAAATTTATTATTTAAATAACATTTTTATTGGGTTTATTGCATCACTATGATGTCACCAATGACATCTTTTGGTCGACCACCCATGACATTGATGAGGCCCAAACCATCCACAATGTATGTGGACCCATTTGAAATTTAAAATTATTTCTTCATATATATAATTATTTATTTATCTTTAATTTAAGTTTCCCATTTTGCAGGAGAAGGGAGTAAATTGGTAGTACACTTTTTGGGCTCACTTTTAGTCCATCCATATTTATGGAATTAATTATTATTATTTTTTATTTTAATAAAATCCTTTTGTTACAATCTAAAATATTTTAATGTGTAGTAATTGTTTATTTTTACAAAACTGATAGTAAATTTCGAACTAGTATTAATAGTATGATATATCACTAAGTTTTTTCCATTCAAAATAAAATTTCTCATTATTTTTTTAGAGCACGCTCAATCTTATTAGTTCTTTATTTAGTTTTAAGCATTTTTTATTCATGAATTGATTTAAATCATGGACCTATCTATCAACATATATAGTTGTGTGTTGTGAAAAAATGTAGCACAACATATTTAGTTGGGGTGAATACAAAAGAAGTTAAGATCGATGATTGTGAAAAGATGATTATTATTCAAAGGTGTCCAAGTATTTTTTAGAATGAAGACTCAATTATGTCCATTTTTACCCCAAAAAAAATGCAACATATAACAAAAATGAAAAAAATATACTTTGTCCCTTGATTTTATTATTTTAAGACGGCGTAATATCTTTATCAAAAAGTCCATCAAATACTGATAGAAATTAGCTTTGTGATGGCTTTCAATGTAATATGTGGAGGTTTCAAACTCCCATAAAATTCTTTGCACCAAATAAACCAACTTTTATTATTATCGTTACTATTATCATCACCTTTCTCATTCTCATAATCATAACTTCTATCTTTACTAATTCTGATCTATTAGGCTGCGTTTGTTTACAGAGACAAGACACTGAAATATTGACACTGAGACACAAAATCATGTTTGACAGAGGAGACATGGACAGAGATAGTGTGTCTAGAGACACTGAATTAGTGTATTTTGTGTTCATCCTGACAAGAAAGACACAGAAACACTAACAAGAGACACAACTTATTTTTCATTCTTTTTTTCATTATTTTTGTTAATTTTTTATAATTATATATTTTAATTATTATATTTTTCATCTCAAATTTTTTGAATGAAAAAAAATGAGAATAAATTAAATTTTCATAATTTGTTCTATTTTATCACCAAATAGAATACAAGAACACAAAATTTTGTGTCTCTATCCATCAGTGTCTTGTCCTGTTCTATTCTCAATGTCTTGTCCTGTTCTATTTTCAGTGTCTTATCCTGTCCTATTCTCTGAAACAAACGCAGCCTTAATTCACCATCCCTCATCTTTATCATTATCTCTTCTATCATTACCATTATTAACACCAACAAAAACATCATTAATATTCTGTTATTCTATTTTTTATCTGACATTTTTTTTTTAAATCTTCGTACTATACTTATTTTTTCTTCTTGAAACACTAATTTTAACAATAATCTTATAAATAAAACTAATACAAAATCAATTTCTATTAGTGTTTAGCGCATTTTTTAGTGAAACATTACATTGTCTTAAAATAATAAGATTAGGATGCCGAAATGCTTTTTTTTTTTTATACAAAAAATCTTGTTATTTTTCGTAAAAATAAATAAAAATCGTATCGAATCTTCACTCTATTATATATTTTCAATCAAAACAAAATCCAAACAAAATAAGAACAATTATTAGAGATGGGCTAAGGTTTAATAATAGGTTAAATAATGGAATCATTTAATAATTCAAATAGAACAAGTAAAATAAAAGATGAGTGAAAGAACTTGGGTGATGACCTTTTCACAAATAAGCTGAAGGCTTTGAGAGTTTCGCTAAGGAGATGACACAAGAAAAATTTTGGGGATATGGACAACAGGATAAAGAAGTTTGAGGAAGAGATAAAGAAGATTGATGATGTCGTTAGTGCGGGTTCTTATGACGAAACAAATGAGGCTAGACGGAAGGCTCTTGTGACTTGTTGTGCAAAATGGCATGCTAGAAAGGAGATTCATTGGAAGCAAATGTCTCGGTCTTAACATGCTAGAGATATGGACAAGAACACCAGGTACTTCCATAACCTAGCATCAGCTAGAAGGAGGAACAACAGGATTGACTCTTTAGTGATTAATGAAAGATTGGTGCGGAACCAGGCCAGAATAAAGATTGCGATTATAGGATTTTATAAAGATCTGTATCGGCAGGAACATGCTCTTTTTATTGGCATCCGTGATGGGTTGGTAAAACAGATTGAGGAGGAAGAGGCAGCAGTGCTTGAGGTAATGCCAACGCCGGAGGAGATATGAGAGGCGGTTTGGGATTGTGATTCAAGTAAAGCTCAGGGTAGCGATGACTATAATATGAACTTCATAAAGAAATGTTGGGAGGAGATAGGCCAGAAATTTACTATAGCTGTGTTGGGTTTTTTCAGAGTGGGAAGCTACCAACAGAGACTAATGTAACGTGGGTGGCTCTAGCCCTAAAGTTTGTGGGGGCCAAGAAAATCAAAGACCTAAGACCGATTAGTATGGTGGGTTGTGTTTATAAGGTGATATCAAAAGTGCTGGTAAGAAGAATGCGCCCAGTGATGCCACGTTTAGTGGGGGAGACCCAGTCTGCATTTGTAAAAGGTCGAAAAATACATGATGGTGCTCTCATCGCTTGTGAGACGGTCCAATGGCTGAAGCTACGAAGGAAGCAGGCGGCAATTATCAAACTAGACTTTCAGAAAGCTTATGACATGGTACGATGGAGCTTTGTGGATATAGTGCTACAGAAGATGGGCTTTGGTCTTAGATAGAGGACATGGGTGAAGGAATGTGTGACCACAGCGTCTATGTCAGTGTTGATTAATGGGTCACCATCCAAGCCGTTCAAGATGGAAAGAGAACTCAGACAAGGAGATCCGCTCTCTCCTTTTCTTTTTGTTCTTGTCATTGACGTATTGCACAGGATGGTGGGTGAGGCAGTAAGGAATGGACGTATTTCTCCATTGTTGGTGGGTCGGGACAACATAGAGCTGTCGCATCTCCAGTTCGCAGATGACACGATGTTGTTCTGCCCTCAGGACACGGAGACAGTGTTGAATTACAAGAGACTCCTACGTTGTTTTGAGCTAATGTCTGGCCTGAGTATTAACTACGACAAGTCAAGCTTGATTTCAGTCAATTGTGAGAAGGCATGGGTGACTAATATGTGTGGTCTGTTGGGATGTACTGAAGCTGCGTTACCGGTCAGGTACTTGGGAATCTCCTTAGGCGCAAATCCTCGGTTGGTGAAGACCTGAAAACCGATCATAGACAAGGTGGAAGATAAGCTTAGCCTTTGGAAAGCTAAATCTCTTAACAAGGTTGGTAAGTTGGTTCTCATTAAATCGGTTCTAAATAGCCTTCCAGTTTACTACTTAAACTTATATAAGATGCCAAAAGCGGTTGCAGAAAAGATTATTGGACTACAAAGAAGGTTTTTGTGGAGTAAAGAAGATGGGAATACTGGTATACCGCTTGTGAGATGGGAGGTGGTTCAAGCTCCTAAGAAGCAAGGTGGGTTGGGTGTCGGGGATGCATTACTCAAGAACGTGTCGCTTCTGTTCAAGTGGTGGTGGCGTTTCTCTAAGGAAGACTGCCCATTATGGAAGAATGTTCTTTGTTCCTGTAATCAATTGAACCCATCTTTAATGCTGTCACAACAACCTTTACCATCTAAAGGGGGACCATGGAAAGATATTTGCCAGCTTAATATGAAGGATCAACAGGTGAGAGATATGATGATTAGTGGTTTGTCTATGGAGGTGGAAAATGGCAGACGTATTCGTTTTTGGGAGGACAGTTGGTTACAAAGTGGCTCTTTGAAGGATAGTTTTCCAAGACTCTTCTCTGTTTCAAACCAACAAGGATCTGTAATAGGGGACTGTGGGCTTTGGGATGGGTTAGAGTGGGTTTGGAACTTTGAATGGAGTAGAGAACTGTTCCAATGGGAGTTAAAGTTGTTCAACCAACTTCATGACCGGTTACAAGTTGTGAAGTTGTCGGTTGATAGAGAGGATTCTGTCATATGAAAATTTGACAAGAAAGGTATTTTTTCCACTAACTCATTTATGCAGGTACTGCAGAAAGAAACTATCTCAGCGGACATCACAAGTTACAGTTTCACTAGTACCATCTGGAGAGGCCTGGTTCCTCTAAGAGTTGAACTGTTTGCATGGTTCGTTTTAGTTGGCAGGGTCAACATGAAGGAGAGGCTGAGTAGATTCGGAATTATTAATCATAATGATAATATCTGTGTGCTGTGTAAAAAGGATATAGAATGTGTGCATCATTTGTTCTTTAGCTGTGAGTTTACATGGTAGGTGTGGTGCGCTTGGCTAACGTGTGTTGGTAGAGACTGGACTATGCCGGGAACTGTTAAAGAGTTTTTTGAGAGCTGGATTGGAGTACCAGGCTGTAAGTCTCAGCAAAAGAAGGGGTTGATGAGCTTCTTTGCAGTTGTTTGGAATATCTGGTTGGAACGGAATAGTAGAGTTTTTCATAATACTGAGATAGGTGTTGAAGAGATCAAGACTAGATCATTTTTGAGCTACAGAAATTGGGACGGTATTAATCCGTTTGGTTGTTGATGGCAATGCCGGAGATGACAACGGAGTATACCTTTTATTGTGTCTAGTGTGTTGTATTTATTTGTTCTTTCTTTCTCTTTGCTCCACTTCAATGTGTTGAGCTCTTATGGTTCAAAAAAAAAAGTATAAGTAACAATGATCACATATGTAGTGAAATAACTTACAAGTAGAATGTAGAGAGAAGCATATAAATGGAAGAAGATGAGAGAAAAAGAATCGTTTCTTTGTGGAGGTAAATACTAAATCGGTACCCGAAAGATTATGGCGCTGACAAAATGATACCTGACTTTTGTTATTGACAAAATAGCCCCTGAAAGATTTTAAAATTTAACAAAATCATCCAACCATGAAAGAATGACGTCACAGTGAGTGAAAAATGCTGATGTGGTCGTCGGAAGAGAGCTCCGATGATGGCAGAGATCTCTGGCGACCTTTTTCTTCTTCTTCTTCTTCGTGTTCGCTACTTCTTCTTCTTCAACATGCCACTGTGTCCCCTCCCGCCATGACAGTTGAAGAAGACCACTATGGCACGCCGCTGCACCTCACCATGTTCTTCGTGTTTGCCACTTCTTCTTCTTCAACACGTCACTACGTCCCCTTTCGCGTCCCCTTTCGCCAGACCGCCATGGCAATACCTCGCTGCGTTCTCGTGTTCGCTGCTTCTTTTTCAACACACCGTTGCGTCCCTTCTGCGTCCCCTCTGCCATGACATCATCTCGCCGCTGCGTCCCCTTCCGCCATGGCAAAGAAGAAGAAGATCAGAAACGTCGCTAGAGCTCTCTGCCATCATCGAAGCTCTCTTTCGACGGCCAATCAGCGTTTTTCATTCACTGTGATATCATCCTTTTTCGGTTGGACGATTTTGTCAAATTTTAAAATCTTTCAGGGACTATTTTGTCAATAACAAAAGTTAGGTACCGTTTTGTCAACGTCAAAATTTTTCGGATACCGATTTGGTATTTAGCTCTTTCTTTGTGCGATGACTGCAAAAGTTGTAACATCAAAATTGGATGCATGATAAATGATATTAAATAACTACTTATACAAATAAAGTTTTGTTCCTTAGAAGAGAAAAGATAATTGCTATGTAATATCGATTCCAATTATGATTGAGGTTCAACTTTATTTACATACCAAAACAGGACACTCATCAAGAGAGCACTAACAAAGATCATTCATTCATTCCTTAGAATTCACACGTGTTATGTTTAGTTTTTAATAAATTTTTATTATTTTAAAAATTTTGATAATTATTCAGATTGATTCTTTATTTTTAATTAAATTTTTAATATGTGTTTGTACAATAAGTTCATGACAAAATTTATAATTTTCTACAGTATCCTTCATCCAACAGGTTAAGGACTAAATCGTCGCAGATCTAAACTTTATTTAAGAATTTGTCGCTAACTAATAAGTTACTGCAAGTATTCGAATTTTCTAATACTTGTGAGTTAACCACTCGACCAATCTAAGTTGGTTTTCATAACAAAATTTATTATAAAACAATATCATTATAAAATAAATTAATTCTCTTTATAAAAAAATAATATGTTTGGAGAACATCTTTTAGAATAATAAAATTTTGTTAAGAATCAAAATGTTAAATCCAACTTTTTTTTTGGGAAATCAATATGAATGTTAACTCTGAATTATAATTTGTATTTTGTTTTGAATTATAATTTGCATTTTTTTTTAATAAAGAAAGCTCAACACAATTAAGTGGAGCATGAAAGAAATAAAAACACAACACAATATGAAGAAAAAAAGGGGTATAATCCGTTGTTATCTTCGACATTGTCATCAACAACCAAACGGGTCAACACCACACCATTCCCTATAACTCAAAAACGACCTATTCTTAATACCATCAATACTTGTCTCTGAGTTCTGAAATACTCTGCTATTTCGTTCCAACCAGATGTTTTAAATAACTACAAAGAACCCTACCAGCCACTTTTTCTGCTCAGAGTTACGATCAGACACTCAAATCCAACTCTCAAAAGGTCCTTTGATAATTTTCGGAACAATCCAATTGACATTTGACAAGTTGAAGTTAGGTTTCCTTTAAAAGTACCAATTTGTGAACTTTTGTACAGTTAAGAAACTTAGGTTGTTATATTTAACATTGCTCCTTACGTTATTATATGTAATTTAGTAATGTAAT
Source organism: Arachis ipaensis (assembly GCF_059453495.1). NCBI lineage: Eukaryota > Viridiplantae > Streptophyta > Magnoliopsida > Fabales > Fabaceae > Arachis > Arachis ipaensis. The sequence goes on from NC_142436.1 coordinate 3,365,368, forward strand.
TAAAGTTTAACATGAAAACTTGAGGTTACAGCTATTAATATATGCATATAGTATTAATCATCATCTTAAGATTAAGACAAATTCTTATCAAAGCTGAGTAAATACTTGAAAGACATTAACAAAATCACCTACTAAAGAGGTATCCAAACTTAACCATAATAATGAAACGGTAAGCAATACGCATAATGTAATGCAGACAATTCTTATCTTCAATTAGTTGTTTCTACTTTTAAATGGTGTTTTCAGTAGAGCCATGTATTTATAGTTTTAATAACCTTCAAGAAAAAAAGAAAAAGAAGGCCAAAACTTTCTTCAAAAACTACAAGTGTAACAATACAAAATTTTGTGCATCCAACAATTTATTGGCCAACGACAATCTCTTAAATGAAGATCCGTATTGTAATAAATTAGTCTTTGACCTGTTGGGTTGAGGGATACCATGAGAAACCAAAAACAATGTTTTTTAGGGACAATCTTCGCTGATTTAATAGACAAGTTTGATAAAGAATTAAAGATATATAGTGGTGTACTATTAACTATTGATTCCAAAAAAGCTTTTGTGTGAGGAGGTTAAAAATATAACTATTCATGCACTTTTTTTTATTAGTTTAAACTTTTGGAAAATTTCATTTTATGAGGCAAAATGAAAAGGAAAAAACACCTATGCAAATTTTACACAAATTCTAAGAGAAGGACGAGTTAGAAATATAATAATTCACCTGCTCTTTTTTATTAGTTTAAATTTTTTGAAAAAATAATTCCATGACTGCATAACAATTTCTTTATAGCCCTAACTTTTCTTTCGAGAATTAAGACCGGTGTCTAATATCAACAAGAACATGAAAGAAATGCAGAAAGGGGGATTTGATCCATATGCAATTTGACTTTTCCATTACTCATAAACTAATCTTATACATTATCATTGTGAATATGCGGAAGCCCCAAACCTGGTTACATGGGTGTGTGCTTGCCTATTTTTTCAATTTAAATTGACACGAATATAATGACTAAATCATGCAGAACTAGGAAAATCAAACTACAATGAAAATGTAAAAAACTACATTATGCAAAACAGGTAAGATGTTTGGCAGAGTGACAAGCTTCAGTTATTCTCAGTCCTATTGTCTCAAGCAATTTGTAAATGTCCGAAGAATGCTCATGGTCTCTATCCCCTGAAACAAAGCGATGAACTCTGCCATCAACTTCAATCAAGCTCCATCCTGCAAGTTTGTTGTTTACCCTCTCAATCATCAACCTTCGAACTCTAACTACATCTTCCCATTTTCTTGCTTTTGCATATATCCCAGCCAACTGCACATAATGGCCATCATGGTTTGGATCCAACTGCAACAACTTGTTTCCAATCCTTTCTCCCATTTCCACAAATCCATGAACCTTACACGCATCCAGTAGTGTCGCCCACAATACAGGGTCTGGTGGAACATCCATTGTCTCTATCAGCTCAACAGCTTCGTCTATCAAACCAGCACGGCCGAGGAGATCAACCATGCATCCATAGTGCTCCATCTCTGGCTGAATTCCATAACCATCCACCATCAACCTAAAGTAATGCCTTCCCTCACTAACCAAACCAGCTTTACTACAAGCACTCAGTACTCCTATAAAAGTCACATTCACCGGGCGAAAACCTTCACCAATGAACCTCTGAAACAGTTCAAGTGCTTCCTTCGCATGATCATGTGAAGCCAGCCCACAAATCATGACATTCCATGTCCATACATCCTTCTTCGCCATCCGATTAAACAAGAACCTCGACATTTCAATGGAACCACACTTGGCATACATGTCAACCAATGCAGTTCCCACAGGAATAGTCACGGGTAACCTTAAGAACTCAATGGTAGAATGAATGAACCTTCCATAACCCAACAACCCCAACATAGCCGAAGCCGAAAGCGCAGAGGCCAATGCAGCCTCATTAGGCCTCACACCTCTCTCCCTCATCAACCTAAAACACTCCAACCCATCTTCCAAGTTCCCATTCTGAACATAACCCATAATCATTGAACTCCAAGATATCACATCCCTCTGAGGCATTTCATCAAACACCTTCTCCGCATCAACAATGTCACCGTTTCTCATCAAACCCGCTATCATGGAGTTCCAAGTAACCACATCCCTCAAGAGGGCATCCTCATCAAACACCCTTTTGGAAGAATCACCACACGAACACTCAAAATACATGTGAATCAAAGCGTTCCGTACGAACACGTGAGGAAAAAACCCAAACTTGATGACGTGCGCGTGAAGTAATGAACCTTGGGCAAGTATTACCGGTACCCTGTTGGCTTTGGAGCATGCGTGCAAGAGGAAAGTGAAGGTGTGCTGGTTGGGTCTGAGGTAGGGAAAACGGCGTCGCATGAGGGAGTAGAAGGAGAGAGAAAGGGAAGGGTGGTTTGGGGATTTGGCATGGCAGCGAATGATGGTGTTGAAGGCGAAGAGAGAAGGGGAAGAGAGTGAGTGGAAGATGGAGAGGCAGTAAGGAAGAGGGAGTGTGGGGAGAGAGAGGAGAAGAGAGAGAATGTGGGAAAAGGTGCGGCCATGGAGGCCTGAAACGACGGCGTTTGCATGGGTTTGCTTGATTTGGTTCAATGAAGGTGTTTTGGGGAGAAAAGACAAGAATGAAAATTGTTTTGTTGTTATAATCTGGTGGTGATTATGGAATTGAAGAAGGGTTTTGGTTTTATTGCCAAACATAAATTTTTGTATGTGAATTGTAATTCCTAATTTCCTATATCATCTCCAGCTACCAGAATGCCTTCGCAAACATCTAAGAAAGAGGCTTCATCGTTTAAATATAAGAAAGAGGCTTTTTTTTAGGAGTTATGATGGGTCAGGTTCGTTTAAATTTGGGGTGAAATTGAAATTAAACCAACTAAATTATAATTAGTTCGGTTTGGTTTGAATTTATATTTTTTTTTTTTTGTGTATGTACTTGAATTAAATTAAACTGATTAAAAATGAATTGGTTTGATTCAGATAATTAGGTATTTGATGAAACAAAAATTCATAAAAAAATAAAAAATAAAATTTTTATCTTAAAAATTTGATAAATACAATAAATATCTAAAATCAATAAAAATAATCCAAACATATTAAACATCAAACACATTAAAAATCAAACACATTAAAATCTAAATATATTAAAAGGTATATATATTTTAAATTTTTATCTTTTTATTTAATTAACACATGGTCAAATTCACGAATTGGTTCGAATTTGTTTGTTTTTGGTTAATAGTTGGTTCGAATTTTGCACTTTCAAAACCGTCACTCTAATTAATTACTAGAAAGAGTTATTATTTTGGTTCGAATTGGATCCGACTACCTGTTAATTTTAGAATTAATTTAATTGATTCGTTTCGAATTCGAAAAGATAATCGGATACCCATATCCATGCTTATCCCTAGCTTTTTTTTGTCGGCATCTAAGAAAGAGTTAAAGAGGCCTCGTAAAGGATATAATGGGCCAGAAAGGGCCTCGTATTAGAATAGAATGGGCCAGAAAGGATATTTGTTTTTGAAAAACATGTTGTGAAACAATATAAATTACAAATTAAGACAAAAAAAAAAACATAAATTACAAATGAATATAGAGTTAAATTCACCTCTACAAAATTTCAAATCGATACACTCACACTTGTTTAAAAAATTTGAAAAAATTCATTTTTCACTTTAATCTTCTAACAATTAAAATTTCAGATCAAGACACCTTGATCTTCTAACAATTTTTATTTTCTAAAAATTCTCAAAACTTACTAATACTCCTTGGCCACTGTCATCTTCACCAAACAAATAATAATAACCCACAGCCAAATAATAATAATAATAATAATAATAATAATAATAATAATAATAATAATATTATTATTATTATTATTATTATTATTATTATTATTGTGGTGACAAAGGTATCTCAGTCAAAATACCACAATATATAGTGAATCAATAAATCATTCAGCACTTCCTCAATTATTGGTTTTAATTTTTCTTTTTTTTTTTTTTCTCTTTTGGCATAGACTTTCTTAGAAGATTTTTCTAGTGAATCATATCCGAAGAAAGTATAACTTCCTCTAAATTAATTAAGAAGAAATTTGCTTAATACACGATGCATGTCGCATGATAAGAATTTATACAATAATAAAAAATGACTTAGTTACCATAATTTGGAAAGGAAAAAAAATCCAAGACAAGAGGTCAATAAAATTTTGATGTGACTAAATTGGAGAGCAAAATCAAACAGAAAAAGTGAATTAAATTTCACATATATATATATATATATATATATATATATATATATATATATATATTCATTTGCTAGATAGGTTACATTCTATTTCTGAGTTGTTAAAACTAATGTTGAATGGGCCTAATTCAATTCCAAATAATTATCTAATATATTGACATAGAGTTGGATAACCTCTTGATATTATTAAATTAGAATTTAGGTTGAGTTAGTCTAACACTACTTCAAAAATTAGCCAATAAGATAAAAAAAAAATGTGTCACATTTATAAGTTATTTAAAAATTGTATTTTTTGATAAATGTAAGATTTGTAATATATGAAAAAGACAAAATTTATTGATACATATTTTTAATGGAACCAAATTTAAAAAATTAGTGTTAACCTTTAATTAAATTAATAAGATCTAGATGCCTTATATTATTGATCTTTCCATTCTAATTAAAATTTCTCAAAAAGTAAAAAAAAAAAAATCAATAGGGCAAAACTTAAGAGGCAAAATACTACAAGAACACTTAATAGTTTTTCTTTTTTTAAATATTACAACAACAACCACTATATAAATTAATTAAGGGAGCAAAGAATAGATAAAAAGATAATATACACCAATAATAATCCTAAACATTAGACAGCGACCCAACAAGAATCAAATTAAAGATGCTAAACTCCCCAGGTTACGATCTTGCAACACAAAATTTGATTAGCATACATGTATCATCCAAGGTTCATTCACCTAATTTGACGCTTCTCTGATAAAATAATATATCAACCCTGAACTATATATGAACACCAAGAATTAAACATAAGCTTTTTTTTTGTATAAGCATAAATTTAATACATTATTCTTTAACATATTCACACGCATATAAAGTTGGTGGAGCTCATGAATAGTGAATATGTGAATGTATATATGTATCAGCTAAAACTAGTTAGATTCATTTTAATTATTATTGTGCATAATATGTAAAACTTGTGCATAATATGTAAAACTTTATTGATCACTAAATTAATCACTAATTAGAATATTATATATTTTTAATCTATTTTTACAAATTACCACTTTTAAAACCTAATATTTAAACATAATTATAACTAAATCAACCATTAATATAATCAAATATTTAAGTCCATTAATATATTTTGATCGATTTAGTGACTTTCATCAATTATTAATGACTGATTTACAATGGTTTATAATGATTCTGAATCGTAAATTAAATTAGTGACTAATTTAATAACGGTAGTGTTTAACAAACACAATAAGTTACATTAGTAAATTTGAGACAAAATTAATTATTAGTCATCACCATCATGGATAATAAATATTTAGGTTTTATTAAAAATATAATTATTTATGTAATTTTTTATTAATTTATATTTTTAAAATAAATAATTTCATAATATATGATATCAAAACTTAGATTTCAATAGTCATTACTCTAAAAAAAAATTATTATAATTAAAAAAATAAAGAAGACATACACGATTACACTCCTAACAGGACTAATAATTGAATTTCAATAGAGCCATGCATGTATATACACAGATCAATATCGAATCTTATATTGTGTACAAAAAAAGAACCATCCAGCTAATTAATCAAGGAGCCTCGCTCATCAATCCAACAAATTCTGATTTTGATCCCTTAATTATATTTCCAACAAATTAAAGCAAATGCAACATACAGTAATTGTTATTATTGCTACATCCTATACAAACATGTAACCCTGGCTTTGATCTATTTTCTATATATATTTTATATATTATTAATATATATCCCCACGTTATACACACCATAGCTATATAATATAAATTTTTAAGCACTTAAGATTTAAGAGCATGTGATGGCAAAAGCTTAACAAAGGTTTATGCCATACTTGAAATTAAAAAAAGTTATGGGTCTAAACTTCAGTCCACGTTCATTTAATGTAAAGCTCAAACCCCTGGTGTTTCTATAGGCCTCTATCCCTCTAGGGCACATATCATGTTAAGTAATTAGAGAAAGAAAATTTGCACATTGAAAAGAAATATTATATATTTTTAATAAATTGAACTATGCAAAGGTTTTTAAATTTTCCCTTTTTATTATTGATTTCTTTAACAAAACTCATATTACACTTATGCATGATTTTTATTTTCATGTTTTAGAGAAATATGGGGCTAAAAGTCCAAACAAAGCAAAAACTACATATAGTAATATAGTATAAGGGGATAAGCTTTTGGCACAAATGTCTAAAATAAATCATTTTAGCATATATAAGATAAAAATTAAATAAAAAAATATTTGAAAATTTACACAAATCTTAAAAGAGGCTCAAGAATTTCAATATGGGAAGGAAAGTGGTGATTTGGTCAGAAATGGAGAACATTGTATTTTATCCAATAGTGGACGTCTAGGGTGCATGGTCAACACGCAGGGGGCGTGTTGACTGCTACACGTGGAGGCGTGATGATGACGTGGCGTAGCTTGAGTGGTACATGGGGACATCACGTAGGGGCGTGCTGACGTAGCACGTGGGGCATGATGATAACGTGGCGGAGATTGAGTGGTACACGGGGGCATCACGTGGGGGCGTGCTGAGTCAGCACGCAGGGGCGTCCTGACACGTGGCAATACGTGATTGGCCTGAGGCAATCAAAACGTGGGGGGCGTGGTGAATGCTATACTCTCTATATAAGGCAGTGCTCGGGTCCATTTTCATTTTGAGGAAGTGTGTGAGTGTTCTTTGAGTGTGTTTCTGGTGTAATGGAGGGTACCGCAAACTTGGTAGTGTATCGCGATGGTGAGATAATACGTAATACTCATGAGGGAGTGAGGTTTGTGTGCCAGAATTCATTTTTCTTTGTGGTTCCATGCACCATGACGTTTATGGAACTTCAGAACGGTCTCTGTCAAAGCATGGAGAATGGTACGTTAATGAGAGTGAGCAGAATTCTATACCGGAATCCGGTTGTAGTTTTTGGTGGTCTAATACAGTTTGATACCATGCCAATCACTGACGAAGTGACTATGCATAATATGTTTCAAATTTACCGGCAGACTCAGATGCGACAGCCACAGATTGAGCTGTATGTTGAGTTTGAAACCGTAGAAGCGGAAGGGATTCAAAATAATTTAGAGGTGGAGGATGATAGAGCTGCAGTGTACGAGGGAATGAATAGTGACAACGAAGAGGACTTCGAAGCCACTTATGAAGCCGGCTACGAAGACGAAGATGGTGATGTGGGAGTTGAGACAGCAGCGGATAATGTAGTGGTTCACCCCTCGATCAGTCAACCGATGAACGTGCCACCTTTTATGCGTGAGTTAGATCTCGACGCCATGCATGCACCGGAGTTTCTGGAATATTCAAACATAGGTACGTGATGACCGAATAATATGTTTTCTTTAATCTATACTTTGGATTGATTAATAAACCATGATAGGCACTTTCTGTAGGCGTTGCTGATCCCGAGGACGGAGAGTTCCGGATTGGAATGGAATACAGTGTCCAACGGCTCTGCATCTCTGATACGTCGAACCCAACCAAGCTTTATATAGGATTTCGAATTACGACTGAGTACTGGTTCACGTCCGAATATTGCCATGCTCTGACTCTGAACGAAATCACTACTACTGTCAGTCCATCCACTCACAGGTGGGGGTGGCAAGCGGGGAAGCCCGCCCCGCCCTGCCCAGCCCCGCCAGAAGTCCGCCCTTTGGCGGGCTGGCCCACCCCACCCCGTCTAGTGAGGCGGTCCCAAAATCTCAGCCCGCCCCGCCTAACGGCGGGCTGGCGGGCCGGCGGGCTATATCTTCTTTTTTTTTTTACTTTTAACTATTAAATAATATATATAAAAGCATAAAAAAATTCTTCTATTTTTTACTTTTAACTATTATAATTTCTAAAAGTATAAACAAATTATAATTTTTATATTCACAAACATTAAAGTCTTTGTAATTATAAATATCTAATAAACATAATTATAAACCAAGTTTTCATCCAAAACATAATTATAAATATTGTTCCTAAAGCAAAATAAACATAATCCAAAACATAATTATAAATAGTCTTTAAAACAAAATAAACATAATCCAAAACACTCAATTTTCATCTTCATCCTCTTGTAAGTTGGGTTGTGGGAAGTTGAGTTTTGACAAAAAAAATTGTAAAAATACCCCTTAATAAAAAAAATACTAAGCCCAGCGAGAAAGCCCGCCCCGTCCCACCAAAGCCCACAGTTTAAGCGGTGCGGGTTAGGCGGGCTTTTGTTATTTGGCGGTCCTAATTTCCCAGCCCAGCCGCCTTTTTTGGCGGGTTATGCGGGCCGGCCCAGCGGGTTTAGGCCCGTTTGCCACCCCTACTCACAGGCTCTCCATCAATGGGTAAGCCAAATATATATGCGATATCTTCCAATGTCACTGTAACCTCACTCACCGGCAACACAAAAGTGTGAGTCTCCAGCCTCCACCTTTCAACCAGAGCAGCTAACAATGGGTGAAATCCTCTTATCATCCCAATCCTAGATACGTGGTAAAATCCCGTGGCGCGTAAGTAGTTTTCGACCCTCGGGTTCCAACTTTGTGGCGGATCCAATTTACACACCAACAAATTTCTGTTAGGCTGCATCAACAAAAATATATTTATTATATTAGTTATAAATATTCATTTATTAATAAACAAATATTAGCATATCTATTTGTATGTGATCACTTTATTTAATAATATTATTTACATATTTATTTATTTTAATATTTTATTTGTTAAAATAATTAACGTGCAGTGCATTACCATTACCAGTACCATAGTTAAAATAATTTTTTTTCGTGCATCAAAAGCATATATTTCACTAATATTATTAATAACAACGTATATATTTTCTAATATTTATTTATTACTTTAAGATTTATATATTAAAATTTTGAATATGTTCAACATACATATTTATTTATTTTACAGAGTATATATTTTATTTTACTATAGTATTATTTTTATATTTTTATCGTAGAAAAATATATATTTTTTAAAAAATTTTAGTATATTATATCATATAATGTATATTTTATTTTAGTATTTTTATAATATAAAATTAATTTAAAATTAACAAAAAAATTATATTTAACATGTTAAATAACAAAAAATAACAAAAATTTAAATACACAATAAAAATATAATTTAACAACTTACATAAATTAGATGATTCAAATAATTTATAATATGTTCCTCCGGAACATTATAATTACAAACCATTTTTTAAAATAAATACAAAATAATATATTTTTTCTGCCTATTTTTCCACCCTTTCTCCTTGTGGAGCAGCAGCACCCTTCCCCTCTTAGTTGAATCGCAACCCCTTCCCCTCTGCTTCACACACTAATGCTTTTCTTTCCTCTCACTAACACACTTTCTATACATTGCAGTTGGGGGAGGTTCTTTATATAGAGCAATTTAGGCCACGCTTGCTGTTTATCGGGGTGAGACCTGTCCCCTGCATGCCAGCAGCTGCAACACGTCCCCCGTGGCGCAGGCACATCGGGACTCCGCGACGCCAGTTCCACCACGCCCCTGCATGGTGCCAGATCTTTGCATGCGTGCCGCATCACCACGCTCTCGGTGTGCTGCTGGGGTGCTGACACGCTGCTGAGGAGCAGGGACACCATGCCCCCTACGTGTTGATCGGAAGTTTCACCGCTCGGTAGATCACCCCACCTTCCAATATTCTCCCAAAACACTAACTTTTTTCTCATAACAAAAATAATTTCTGCTTAAAAGAAGCTCTCAGGGGGTGAGAGTGATACGCACGTTAGAAATATTATTATTTATATATTTTTCTCATCAACTTAAATTTTTACCACAAATAGTAGATATCAATAAAGAAAAAAACTAATTATTAAATGAGTAAATCACAAAAAAAATATTTTATATTATCAACTTATTGACAAAAAAAATATTCCAAAATTATTAATAAGAAAAATATCATTAAAATATTTTAAAGTCTCCTATTGTTTAGGGATGGCAAAATTTTCCGAGACGCGGAGATCCCTACGGGGACTGCCCTAAATGGGGATCCGATTGTGGGAAATTTTTCTCGCGGGAATGGGAATGGAGGACAAAATTTCTCCGAAGCAGGCGCGGGGATCCCCGCCCCGTCCCCGCTATTCTCCGAAATTTATAAATTTCCTGAATTATTCTTAATAGTTTATTTCTCATATATGTTTTTTAGTCATTTCTCACACACACATATATAGAAACCCAAAACTCCTAATCTTTATTTGCATAACCTTTCTTCAATTCAAAGATTCCTAACGCTGTCCATACTCCATCCAACCTCTCTGCAGCCACCCCCTCGCCACCCTTCTCACCGCATCGTCACACCTCACCGTGCCATCTCCCTTACCACATGGTAATTTCTATTTGCGGCGTTCCTTTTCGTAACTCTGCCATCGTGTCCATTCTCCTCTCTGTCGCCGCGTCTCCCACCTCGTCCACTGCTTTGTTCTTTGGCCCGTCGTTGCGTCCCCCCATTGCGTTATTTCGAAAGAAGTCACCATCGTGTCATTTAGATTTTTTGTATAAAATCTTGCAGTTTTTGTTTAAGATAGATACTTGCAGCTCTATTCATATGAAAATTAATAATTAGTTAGAACTATTATGTAGATGGGAATGGGGTCCCCGCGGGGAATGGGGCCCTGTGAGAAATGGGGATGGGGAGCAATATTCCCCCACGACGGGAAATGGAGACGGAAATGGAAAGCAAATCTGAGGACGGGAATGGGGAGCAGGGAGGCATCCCCCACCCTGCCCCGTTGACATCCCTACTATTGTTAAATATTTATTCCCAACAAGAATTTTTGAGATCGGATTTTGATATTTTTTTATAAGATAATAAAAAATTAAAAATAAAATATTTTTATCGTTAAAATTTAGTAATTTTATGATAAGTAGATTATTTTTGTGATTTTTTATATGCAATGTTAGAGATATAACCATTAATATTGTTTTTCCCATCAGCTTAAGCTTTTGGGATGAGTAGTTTCATAACATGATATCAATAGCATAAGGCAAATAAAAGAGAAGAGAAGGCCTATGCAAAATCAAACAAACCCAAAAGAGGCTCTTGTTTGAAGGAGAGTGTTAGAGATATAACCATTAATGTTGCCTTCTCCCATCAGCTTAAACTTTTGAAATGAGTGATTTCATGACATGCGGTCAATTTTTTAAAAAATAATAAAAATATCAAGAGATCGAATTTTGATTTTCATTTTATCAGAAATTTAATAATTGGAGGATATTTTTTTGTGGTTTACCTTATTAAATCGTTTACTTGAAACGAATAGCTAACCTTGTAGAAGTAACAAGTAAGCACATATGAAGGTACACATGCTATGCTTCAAGTATAGTGAAAGGGGATAGATCCTGTTCAATGTATAGTGCATCCCTTGTTTGAATGAAATACTACAAATAATATATCTTTCTTCCGTTTGTAGAAATTAATTTTATTTATCCAAAAAATTATTCAATATTATTTTTTAGATTTAATTACTCTTAGTCCCTATACTTTTGCGAAATTTTTAATTAGGTTCTTGTACTTTTTTTCTTTAATTAAATTTTTGTATTTTTTTTTTTAATTAGGTCTCTACACTTTTTTTTTCCTTTTTAGTTGGACCCCTATAAAATTAAGCCAATTACTGTCAAGAGAGACCTAATTAAAAAAAATTAGTGCAGACATTCAATTAATTAAAAAAAAAAATATAGAGATCTAATTAAAAATTTTGCAAAACTGTAGAAATAACAGAGTAATTAAACCTATTTTTTACTTTGATTAGATTAAAGATGTTTTAATTAGTCTTTCTCAATTATTTCTTTTCTCAAGACAACTCATTAATTGGCAATATTCTCTAATCATTTCATAATATCAAAAATTTTAATTTAGCCATTTTTGGTATTCATATATCTTTATTGAAAGTAATTTATTTAGTGAAGGAAAGAAATAATAAAAAAAATTTATATACACCATAAAATTAAGCACCAGCAATTACCTACATTCCCCCCCCCCCCTTAATAATTATTGGTAATTGATAAATGCTTGACTTTCAAAAGAAAAAAGTTATATACATATTTTCGTATTTATTTTTGTATATATTTCCCTTTATACTTGAATGAATTTGCATGTATGGGCCCTATATATATGCTTTATATTAGTGTCAAAATTTGTATTGTATACGTAGAATACTAAAGTACTTTAATGTTAAAAAACTTGAATGGAAAATAATATGAATGTATCCCAATGAGAAAGTGCACACATTAGCACATATGGTACAAAGGATGAAAATTACGCCATTTTATTTAAAACTATGACATTGCTTATATATTATATATGATTTTTCAATATTGCTTCCTAATATGGCATAGTTAATAATTATAATTAAGTGATCTTAAAACAATTCCAAAAGTGAATTTAAGAAGTGAGTGTTGTAGCGTTTACAATAGTTTATTATATCAATATTTTTAAGTTATATAGAACGTTGAATAATACAAACCTACAAATATATATATATATATATATATATATATATATATATATATGAGATTATATTCTTAGAAACTTAGAAAGTGAAATAATGTTGCAAATATTGAATATCTATAGCTGATCCAACCAATAAATACAGGCTACAAGAGAAACCAGTTTTAGAGAAAAAATTTTAATGATAATAATATATTATGACCATTGTTTATTTTTTTTAGAGATATAGTCATTTATATTATTCTCTTTTATTAGTTTAAATTTTTAGTATGAATGATATTCTGACATGGTATAGAGTTTTAGGTCCGAAAAATCTAAAGTTCGATTCTCAGTAAATTAAAAAAAATAATAGTGTAAGACAAATAAAAAAGAGATATAATTTTTATTTGAGGGGGTGTTAGAGATATAACTATTTATGTTGTCTCCTTCTGAGATGAGTAATATTATGACACTCTTAAAGACAAGTGATAAAATTTTGTGGCTACTAAAAAGATTTTACCAATAATTATTATAATTGTCACTAAAACTTTTTAACAACAAAATATAAAATGACTAATGTCTGACATTAGCGATTATTTTTATTTTCAATAAAACCAAACTAACTTATCACTAAAAGTGATTTTCTTGTAGTTACATACAAAACAAAAAACAATGAGTTATATTCAACTTAAAAATGGACTCAATATAAAAATGAGATCTAATTGCCAAAACATTTATAAAATTAACGGTAATCATAATCATATTCCCAAAACCATGTGAACTCAATCCATACGAGAAACTTCCATTACCATTCTTTATATATATTTTGACACCCCTATAATATTATAACATGAGGAATTCATTCATATAATACCTACTATTATTCCATCTTGCCAATTATTGCATGCATGTCAATTATATATGCACATACATGAACGAAGCTATATAAGTATATGCCTTATGAGTAATAATCATCCAATCCAATTCAAGTTATAATCTATATAAACCACTCCAACACATTTCAAATCCCACAGTCACAAACACAAGCGTTCTCCAAATTCAAAAAGCCACAAAAAATTTTCAATGGCACCTCTTAATATTCATATGAAAGATGTAGTATTTGTCACACCATCTAAGGCCACTCCTTCCTCAATTCTTTCTCTATCAACACTTGACAACATACCTGACCACAATAGCCTATGTCAAACCATTCATGTTTACAAATCATCAAAAAATCATGGTGCTTACACAAATGACCAAATTGCCCCTAACCCTATTAATGTGATCAAGGAAGCACTCTCAAAGGCTTTGTTCTATTACTACCCTCTTGCTGGTAGGCTAGTGAAACATGTTGATGGGAAGTTTAGAGTTCATTGCAATCCCAACATTGGAGTTCCATTTGTGGAGGCAATTGCTAATTGCAATCTTTCTTCTTTTCATTACCTTGATGGTAGTGATACACAAGTTGCAAAACTCTTTGCCTTTGATCTTCCTTCACAAGATGAAGAAAGTGTTAAACAATATCCTTTAGGGTTCAAGGTGACAAAATTCTTATGCGGCGGATTCGTCCTTGGCATGGCAGTTTCGCATGTTGTCATAGATGGATGTGGAGCATCTCAATTCTTAAGAGCTATAATTGAATTTGCAAGTGGAAGAAATGAGCCTTCGGTAAAGCCTGTTTGGGAAAGAGAAAGGCTAATTGGGTCATTTACAAGCACTCCATTGCCAAGTCCCATGGATGGTCCCTCGGTCGCGAGTTCACCATATCTTCCCTCCAAAACACTTGTGCATGAATGTTTTAAGGTGGATGATGACAACATAAGAAGACTCAAGATGAGTTTGATCAAAGAATTTGACAACAATATTGTTGAAACCACAAAAGAAAACATCATCATCACAAGTTTTGAATCACTAGCTGCTTATGTTTGGAGATCAAGAGTTAGAGCCCTAAAACTTAGCTATGATGGGAAAACAATGCTTAGTGTGATAGTGGGAATTAGAAGGCACTTGCTAGATCCTCCTTTGCCAGAAGGGTATTATGGGAATGCAATTGTGGATGCAAATGTGGTGCTAAAGGTGAAGGAACTCAATGAGAAGCCACTCTCACAAGTTGTGAAGCACATCAAAGAGAGCAAGAAGGTTGCTTTTACAAAGGAATATATTAGAAACTCAATTAACACTTTTGAGTCAACGGTTGAGGATTTTGATGTGGAAGGTAGTGGTGCATTCATGAGTTTGACTGATTGGAAACATTTAGGGTTCTTGGAAAAATTGGATTTTAGAGGGAATGTGTTGGTGAATGCACTACCTGCTCCATGCAACATGTTTGGGTCAGTTGGATTGTGCATTTTTGCACCTCTTAGTAACATTGATTCATCAATGAAAGGAGGAGTTAGGGTTTTTGTGTCACTCCCCAATGATGCCATGCCCAAGTTTAGGGAGGAGATGGAAGCACTTAGCTTTATTAATTAATATAAATCATAGGATGCGAATTTGAGCTCCATTTAAGAATCTGCCGCTGGCCAATGGGTTGCTGCATGCACAAGGCAGGATTCGAACTCTCGACACTTGCTTAAGTGGACGAGTGAGCTGACCATTCGACCAACCCAAATTGGTTATTTAGGTAGATACTTTAACGATGATGTATTCACATAAAAATGGCATTATGAATTATTAGATGAATTGATATCATAATATAAGTATCTACCATATATCAAAAGATGGAGTACTATATGGACTATATCTGTTCATCTGTTTATTTCTATAATTTCTATTTTTTTTATTTGAATAATGTGAAACAAGATTTGATTCTACGATGTGCTTAAATATTATTTTTATGATACTGATGATTTCTTTTGAATAAAAATTTGATTTGTCTAGTATTTATTAATAGTTGTTTAGACAGTATATATATATATATGCATTGACCATGCATGCATGGATTACACAATTATTGAAATGAGACATTTTTAGAACTTCTTTATTATTTTATTTTATTTTTGGTAGATGGATGATATTATTTTCCCTCTAATAATTAGTATACTACTCTGTCTTTTTTTTAAATAAAGTATTATTTTTGTTTTTAATATTTGAAATAAATTTTATTTGTATTCTTAACATTTAAACTATTTTATTTGTATCTTTAATGTTTATAAAAATAATTTAATGTTATTCTGTCATCAATTATACTAACAGATCAAGAGAATATAATTTAAATACTTTAATCTTATTCTAAGTATTATTTGTATTCCTCGCGTGTCATGCGGCACTTGACTTAATTTCGTCGCGCCTCACCTTACTGCCTGAACTCGATCTGCCAAAATAGGTGATAAGTTGTTTTTTTTATTCAGTTTTTGAACGTTGATAAAACAAGTTTAAGCATATGATCAGTTTTTTTAATAGAATAGTTTATGAGCTGATTAGGAAAAAATATACTACTAGTTGAATACTTATTTTTTGAATTAATTTTTGAATTTTTTTAATAAATCGTGTTTATACCCAGATACTAATGAGTAGATTGCTCTCTATTCCTTATTATCATAAATATCCTATGCTTCTTGATAAAGATGAGGAACAATTTGAAAAGGATGGTACTAAAAATGTGATTAAGAATTATAAAAAATATGTAATATCATCAATGGTGGTTTGGAACAAGAGATTGTCAAGAATGATAAATCACGTTCATCAGATGCTCGATTTAATGTCTCTAAGAAAAATGATTAAAAAATAGACAAAAAGAATTTGGCAGGAAGAATGCTGGATGATGATGAGGTTATAGGAGATGAAATTGATGATGGAATTCCGATAGAAGAAGAGTTGAATAACAAAAGTAACGGGAGCAAACAATCACAGTATGAAATAGGAAAGATAAGTAAATTCACAATTTACTAACATTTTTTAGACGTTTTATGTTAATAGAGATTAAATTAAAAAAAATTTATATAATATAGAAACTTAATTAAAGAAAAAAAATATAAAAATTTAATAAAATTACGAAGACATGCAAAATAATTAAATCTTTATCAAACACAAAAACTATTAAACTATGCCATAGTGTGTTTTTATTATTGTTAAAAACTATTACAAGAAGAGAAATATCAAGTAATATAAAATAAAATAGAATTATATACTACACAATACAAAATAAAAGTCACTTTTTTTATGTTAATTATATCAAAAATGTTATTTATACATTAAAAATAGTTATTAAAATTAATTATTGTATATTTATGTATAAATATATATTATTTAATTTATTTTTAATATATATTTTATACTAATAACTAATTTTGACTAATTTTAATATATACTTACCATAATTATTATTATTATTATATAGATCTGCTGCAAGTCTATGAATCCGATCCTTCATTGATTCAATAACTATATTCAATTTTCTTCCTGAAATCTTGGGAAGTACTTTAATTTCTTCCTTGGATGGGACTAGAAGCAACACACAAAGGGAGTGATCAATTACATGTTAATTATTCTCTGTCCCCACTTCAACGGTTTCATCTACCAAACTTTATATGACCCACAATTTTTTTTATGAACCTAAACAGTACAGGTCTAATGCTAAAGCATTACAATCCCTGACTCTAACTCGACCAGACTCAAACTACTGATCCTTGGAAAGCACTCAAGAGAATATTAAGATATATAAAAAAAAATGAGATAATGTGAATAAGAGAAATTTATTTATGACTCAAATCAAGTAAATTCAAAAAAAAAATTATTTAAAAAAATATTAAAAATATAACTATTTATATTGTCTATTTTTATGATATTTAATTTTTCATTCAATTCAAAAGAGGTGTATATATAAAAAAAATAGTATTGATAGTTAAGATTACTAACTACTATAACAATAATATTACGAAAACAAAAAATGAAAAAATTAAAACCTATCTTATTTAATATTTATTAATTATTATAATAATTAATAAAAATTAAATAAGACAAGTTTTAGCTGATTTTGACTAAATTTTATGAAAAGGGCTAGAAGACCAGTAATTTTTATGATTTGTAGCCATTAAATAGTTATCAATAATAATTTTAATAGTGTGAGATTAGTGTAAAATTTCATCTAATAACTTACTTTTCTTTACTAGTTACATACTGTCCAGAATTTGAAAAAATTGCTGATCTGTAGATTTTTTTTTTTTATTACCCAACATTTCTACAACTATAAATAGATGTAAGGATGCTATTGTTTCGGATACTACAATTTATTCAATATACAATTCAATTCACAAATCTTACTACTTCTCCTTTCTATAATTCAGTTCTTCAAACATATTAACAAGGGCTATGCTTGTAGTCTGTCATAATTGATTAATTGTCATAGAGATAAGAGATACGTGTCATGCATATTAAGGATAATTTAATGTCACACGCCTGAATCTATAATAATTAAGTGCTAAAATATATAACTGATAAACTGTAATTTTATAATTAAAAAAAATAATATTCACAAGAGTGATGATGACCAATAACCCTACTTGTTTTAAATAATTAATTAAGTTGCAGATAATAAGAATTATAGGGTGTAATTTAATACTTTAAAACTAATTTTGAGAAAAAGTCTTATAGAGGAATTGCTATTTAGACTTCTCCAATTCTAAATACGTAAATTGTGATGCAACATAATACGAGTTTTTATATTATATATATATATATATTCTTTATACGAAAAGATTCGCAGCGCTTACTGATTCAATCACAGCAGAAAAGAGAACAGCAGATACGCCCTCAATAAGACTCAGTATTGTACTGGCCATACAAGACGAGAATCCATCTCTTTTTGATTGAGAAATGCTATTTCGTTTTGTCCACTTTCTCCATCCCTCTCTATCAAAATGAAGGAGTCCTCTCCGGGAGATGAAGGAGTCAAGTATAAGGCTCGCTTAGTTGCAAAAGGATACAGTTATTGTACCGGTAAACTGATGTCTTAGCAATCCTTAAAACTAAGCAGTATATCCTTAAAACTAAGCAGTATATATATATATATATATATATATATATATATATATATATATATATATATATATATATATATGTTAAAGATAAAAATGTTAAAACTCAAAACTTTTTAAATGACTATGAAAAGATTATATCATTTGATTTATAACTCATTAGCAATATAATACGAGCTTATCTCTTCTTGATTATAAAATTTATATTCAAACCCAACTTTACATATTTAAATTTTAATCCTTCCACTTTCTTTTAGAATTTATTTGGTTGGAGAGAAGTTTTTCTCTTCCACTCTATTATTCCTTTATTTCTCTGTAAAAAAACAAAGTTTAGCGTAAATTGTGAAGCTCAAGTATCTTGAAAAGAATATGTAACTTCATTAACTATATAAATGTTATTTGTATTTATTAGATATATAATTATTTATATATTTTTACTTAAAAAAATAATTTTTTAAATAAATAATTTTATGACATAGTATCATAATATAATATTTAAAAAAATTTAAAATTTGATCATTATTTTAAAAAAAATTAAATACAAAACAAATAAAAAATTATTCATGCTTCAAAGCTTAAAAAGAGACACTTGAGTAAATATTTTAAAAAAAATAATTTTGTGATCATGTTAAAGATGGAGAAATAGATATTACTATATTAAAGAGGGTTTAATTTTTATGGTAATTTAGAATCAGGATCCAGGTGATTTAGTGGTTCATTTAGAAGCATAGGAAAACAAATATAATTTTATTGTTTTTACTTTTTTTTTTCTTTATAAAATTCTAAAAATATTAAAAATAAAAAATAAAAAACAAACAAATACACCCTAAATGGGTCAATTTGAGATTTTCAAAGAGAACACCTATAACTAATTTTATCGATCCGAATGCATTTATCTTAGCTTCTTTATTTCTTTCTCCAATGCAACATTTTTTAAGGGGCACTCTACTATACAGATTGAGTGATATATAGAAAGAAAATAAATTCTTTTTATCGTTATTTTTTATTATTTTATTGTTATTCAAAGTGTGGATCTTACCTTTTTCAATATCTCTTTCATCCCATAAAAAGAAAGATCTGTAAACCTACATCTTTACCATATAATTCACCTTTTTTTAAACATTATGATTCCATACCAAATGAAAAAAGCTACTTCAGTCTCTTTCGACTGTGTGTATGTATATATGATATATGCATGCTGATGCTTTGAAAATAAAATATGATAATGACTCATGACCAAAAATACAATGAGAGTGACTTTTTAATTAGAACTCATGTGATGATGCTGCAGTATCATTTTAATTTAGAGGAGCTAATAAAATCATGTGTATGTCTTGAGTGAGTAATGATCAAGCAACATTTGCTGTTGTCTTAGTTGATCACATTATATACGCAACTCAATTGGTTGATGAATGGTTGTTATCAAGGGAGTATGTGTAGGGTTTTTTTTATTTCTATTTTTTATTTTTATTTTTTTTTACAATTTTGAATATAGAAAGTGTTGCTGGAACATTCTCTTGTGAAAAGAGTATATCCAGCAATACCATTGAATGCTTAATATGGAATTGTACGTTCGATCTCATAAGTAGTAAAGGCCAAATATTAAAAAAAAAAGTAAAATACTAAAAATGTCATCAAATTGCTGATAAAAAATAGGAAAAGTATACGGTACCAACATATCATCTGCTAACTTATTACTAACAATAATTAATTATTATATTTTAAATACATATATAAAGAGATACATCCAGAAAATATATCTATAAAGACACTTTTATTAAATACGACCATAAGAAAGATATTTTTATTAGACACATTCACAAAGATACTTCTATTAAACACAATTATAAATAAGAGTTGGCAGAAGTTGGCAGAAATGCTGTTGGTAACGTAGCGCGATTGTAAAAAATACTATCTAAATGTTGTTGTTTGTCTTGAAACTAATCTTTTCAAAAGTTTAAGTTGATAAAAGGAAGTAATATGATTGATTATATTTCTACACACTCTCTCAAAGTGAGAGTCTCTCTTTGAGTTTGATTGAATTTTACATAAATTTTTTTTTCTGTTTCATTTTTTATATTATTTTTTTTAACATAAAATTCTGATATCATATTATGAAATCAATTTTTCTAAAAATTTAAACTAATAGAAAAAAAAAACATGAAAATATAAATAAAAAAATATAAATGAGATAATTTGACAGTTTCTCCAATCAATTATATACTTGAAATGAAGAAGGCGCAACTAGATTATATAAGAAGAAGCAGAGACAATAATAAAGACGAGAAAAAGAAAGGAAACATTAAGCAAATCTAATTATTTGAGTCATCATTCTTCTTTTACTCAATTGAATTTATAATGCATATCAAATTTCTCCTTAGAAAAGCCATGAAGTAAATTCCAATTATGTTTTTGTGTCTTGATGTAACAAGCTCTGGTATAGAGTTTATTCATGACATTTAAAATTCTAATTTGAGTTTTGTTTTGGTGTTTGTGACTAAGTAGTGTTGAGTCAATTTAGCATTTAGAAATTTGGGATTAAAACTTCATTTGTTTTGAGATTAAATTCTAGAGGACTAACAATTTTAGTGATTAAAAAAAATAAAAATTTGCTTGTATTAGTTTAACTATAAAGTAAAATAAAAGAAACGTATTAGTCACTTAATACTTTTTTGTATTTGTTTATCTACAAATGATTTTTTTCGGGAGTTAATTATATATCAATTTGATATCCGAAATATTCAAGCGCTGATAAAAAAATTCTAAAAGATGTTATTGACAAAATAATTCTTACATATTTTAAAAATATGATAAAAATAATCAATAAATATTATATTTTTTGTAAGTGTTAATTTTTATTATTTAGCAAACAACTCATCTATTTGATCCAAATTTTTGCGGCAATATTTGAATAAATATCTAAAACCTACACAAAAAATTTCGAAAAAAATTTTGATCTCTACATTTTTTTTATTTTTCAACATAACGTGGTCATTCATAATAAAATATATTTTTTTAAAATTTACTTGACATAAAATTATTAAAATTTAAAGATAAAAAAGATCTTTTTTTTAGTAATGATTGCAAAACAATTATATCAAAATCTTATTTCTAATTTTTTTTTAAAAATATATATTTAATATTTAATTCGTTTGATCTCGTTTTTAAATTTTTTAAGAGCTTATTTGTGGTTAATATTTTTTAGAGTCTTTTTGTTAGTGATGCAAACTTTCAGATATTATTTCGGTAATTTACTCTTTTTTTTGTGACGATAGAATTAGAATGTTAATTTTGTGAGATAGTTGACCATAAGATTTTTAAAAAATTTTCATATCCAAAATGAAAAGTAAATGTTACCCATTTATTAATATACAAGCAATATATTCATTTAACGTACCAACATTTAACATTGTCGTTATCTGTGTTTTAAGCTTCTGATTTTAGAATAAACTTAAAAGGTTTGAAATGTAATATAATGGACTAAAGTTTATACTTTAAATATTCCTTTTTTTTACAATTAATTAACTTCATTCATCAACAGCAGATTAGCATTATTAATTAATTCAAGGACAACTGGACCAAAGAGATTACCACAGACTTATCATATGAACGAAGAAACAATACATTTTCCAGAAAATAATTAAAGTATTAGGGGTTTTCTATAACCAAGACAAGGGAAAGATAAAGAAAAACATAGCATATATAATATATAAATGAAAATTCAACTATTTATAACATAACCATGACATTTACATTCAATAATTTTCAAGATCATATATATATATATATATATATATATAATTTTGTCCATCTTATATCCTGACCTTATCTATTATTATTGTTGGATGGTCTTATCATGAATTTCAATAATTATTAGAAAATAATTTAATCTAAACAAAACAAAATGCACATACATATGATCACAAATATGAAGCATAGGGCGGCAAGTATTGATCTATATAAGTTCTATTCCCATATATTTCAAATGGCACAAATAACAAAAGATAACAATCTCTAAATAAATCCATCAAAGCCACATTTTTTCCCATCATGGCACCTCTCATTGTGGATATGAAAGATGTTGTATTTATCAAACCATCTAAGTCTACACCTTCCTCTATTCTCTCTCTATCTACACTTGATCAGAGACCTGACCTTAATATGTTATGTCATATCATTCAAGTTTACAAATCACAAAAACATGATGTTTACCCAAATGACCAAATTGACCCTAACCCTATTAATGTGATAAAAAAATCACTCTCAATGGCCTTGTTCTATTACTACCCTCTTGCTGGTAAGATAGTCAAACATGATGATGGGAAGTTTAGAGTTCATTGCAATTCCAATGATAGAGTTCCATTTATAGAAGCAATTGCTAATTGCAATCTTTCATCTCTTCATTACCTTGATGGTATTGATGACATGGAAGTTGCAAAACAATTGGCCTTTGAGCTTCCTTCACAAGATGATGAAAGTGGACATCATTACCCTTTAGGGTTCAAGGTAACCAAATTTCTATGTGGAGGATTCACAATTGGAATTGGGGTCTCACATGTTGTATGTGACGGATTTGGAGTCTCTCAATTTCTTCATGCCATAATTGAGTTAGCAAGAGGAAGAAATGAGCCATCAATAAAGCCTGTTTGGGAAAGGGAGAGGTTGATGGGGTCAATTACCGAAATGCCCTTGCCGAGTCCTATCGATGATGCCTCGGCCGCCGTTTCACCATATCTTCCAACCACAACACTCGTGCATGAATGCTTTAAGGTGGATGGAGAAAGTATAAGAAGACTCAAAATGAGATTGATCAAAGAATATACTAGTCACAATAATATTAAGACTATGAAAGAAATTTTCACAAATTTTGAGTCACTCACTGCTTATATTTGGAGGTCAAGGGCTAGAGCCTTGAAACTAAACTATGATGGGAAAACTATGCTAGGCATATTAGTTGGGGCGAGAAGACATTTGGATCCACCTTTGCCTGAAGGGTATTATGGGAATGCAATTGTGGATGCAAATGTTGTCCTTTCAGTTAAAGAACTCATGGAGAAACCTCTCTCACAAGTTGTGAAGCACATCAAAGAGATCAAGAAAGTTGCTTTTACTAGAAACTATATCACGGATTCAATCAACACTTTGGTGACAAAAGAACAAGATTTTAATGTGGATGGTATCGGTGCATATTTTAATGTGACCGATTGGAAACATTTGGGTTTCTTGGAAAACATGGATTTTGGAGGGAATGTTCTAGTGAATTCTTTACCAGCACCATGCAACATGTTTGCCGCAGTGGATTTGTGCATTTTTGCACCTCCTAGTAAGTTGGATTCATCAATGAAAGATGAAGGAGTTAGGGTTTTTGTGTCTCTCCCTAATGCTGCCATGCCCAAATTCAGGGAGGAGATGGAAGCTCTTAGTCTTCTTAATAACATTTGAACCCAATAATATATCTTAGGAATGCATGCAACATGTATGGATATGTAAGATCTGTTAATCATGTTTGTTTCTTCTTTAAGTCTTTTTGTTTGTTTATTACGTGGAATAAGATATGGTTGTGCTGTGGTTATTGTGTTTGATGTTTATGATAATTTCTTTCAATAAAAATGGAATTTTGTATTTATTTATTATTTAAAAAAATTACCATAAATGTATCCATCTTGCACAATTATTAGAAGCAATGTATTTTTATATTTGTCATATAAATGAATTCCATCAATATTGAGAAGTAACTTGTAATACCTAAAAGTCTCATTACAAGAAGAAAATATTTAGAAGAGACAGTGAAAATACACTATAGAATTATCTACCTAATCTCCAACACTAAAAGAAGAAGTTTTTAGCATTGCAGTATTGCCAGCTATGATCGACTCCACACCAAGAATTCATTGTGGTAACTTGTTGTAAGACTCCTTTCAATTTTTGTAAATCTGTGCTATTATTTTTTGCATTGTCAACCAAACTACCCTATAACTAAGTCTAAAACTATAACTTCTTTGTTGTATTTTGCAAGACTTTTATCATAACAGTAACATCGGTCCTAATCAGCAAAAAGATGAAAGTACAGATCACGCGATAATTGAACTATCTGTGATTACTAGATATCTATGTTGTCAAACATGTATGGGGTCTATTATAACTCCTGAATATGATTTTCTATCAAAGTGTGATTTGAATCAACCAATTACAGTCTTTTTCAAATTATTTTCACTTGCCATGACAATTTATGTAATCTAGCTCCCTCATTTTATATTTAATTCCACAGTAGATGCAATAACTCTTCACCCTAATCATAACTTACTCTTTACTTTGGAAAGATTATCCAATTTAGAGTTTCGCTAGAGCGTTTGTATCGTGCAAGCCTTGATCCCCAAAAACATACTCAAAGTCCGTTGTTGTTTCACCTCCAGGTTTATAGCGGAAAATTGCAACAAGTATTATTGTGTACCGGAACATGATGAACCCTGCTGTGCAACTAGATTGCTCCTTGTATCGTCGCCACTGTCTTACCTATTATGGTAGGCTCATCACCCAAATCATCCTTCCGTACTGTATTTTTAATCAGATCTGGTCTTTTGTCTTTCACATTAGCAGAAATCATATGAGGAGAACCTGCCATTTCAACCGCAAGCTCGTGATATGAACAATTATCTCCCAAAACACATCCACAAGATGATTTAAATTAGCCGCAAAAGATAGAGATGCCACCAATGCCAGCACTAGTCTAACTACAGACATCAAACTCGAATAATTTGAGAGCTGATCTCCCAAAATTGGCAATAACCTCCTCAAATTTACCATATAACTCATGGGTAATTCTCATCTCCAAAAAAATCTTATGACAATGAAACAGAATTTGCAGATCTTTATCGCATCCTATTACAAGCAAATTGTGTAACACCCTACCACACAAAATTTTATGCTTAAGTTGTAAAGTTGAGGTGGTGAGGTATTACGACCTCTAAAATAAAATATATACATAATAATAGTTGAAAGATATAAAGAGAAGCCTTAAAAGAAAGTTTAAACAAAAGTCGCAAAAAGAAAAAGCGTAATGCTCACTTAAATAGAAACTTGCATACGAAGAAGAGTAAAAACACAAACATATAATAAGAGTAGAGGGTCAAAAGATACATAATATCAAACTCCTGGCTCGACCTGCGAAACTAAGGCCGGCCAGAGAATATATATATATACACCCCAATAAGTCCCAAAATACATAAATATACATTTAGTTCTCCATCAAAAGTCTCTAAGAGGTTCAGATTCAATATATATATACACGTGGAAAAATATCAAAAGCCAGTATCCCCACTTCGTCTATAGAGTAAATCCAGACGCCTCAACGAGATGCCTCACGTCCTGCATCTGAAAATCACAAGATATGTATGGAATGAGAACCGAAGGTTCACAGCATGGTAACGGTGCCCACATAATTAACATATAAGGTCCCGGAAAAGTCAAAGACAATCCTAGAACTTCCGATATTTGATTCGAACTAAAAATAAGACATAAACTAAACCAAAAGTTAGGCGATTAGCTAAGGATTCTCTTTCTAATCTAACACTCCCCTTTTTCGACCCCTCCGAACCTCCCAATCGCCGGTGGAACTACCCTCGGAATCACCTCCTCTAGCCCGAGGGATCTCTTAGTTACAAGCACAGATAATACATACAAAGAAATCACAAATAGATTGTAGAAACAATAAGTAAAACAGATAGCAGGTAAGCATATATAAGCACTTAGGCAATTCAAGACAAAGCACACCAAACAAACATATAAATGCATATGATGCATGCTTGTCCTATGGCTGATGAGTCTCATATGTCGGTTATATAGTCAACCCGACATGTCCGGTATCTAACCCGGATATCGTCCTCTTGAAAATTGGTGAGCGGTACAGTACTACGATCCTCACCTGGTGAGTGGTAAACCACCTCGATCCCTACCATCTGCAGGCGGTAAACCACCTCGATCCCCACAGATATTTTTAATTGGAAAACAGCACACACGTGGGCGGTAAATAACCACGATCTTCACCTCAACTGCAATCCTTGACAAGCGGTACACCACCACGATCCTTGTCAGGTGCATGAATCGCAATTACATAACCCGTGGGCGGTAAATCACCACGATCCCCATAGACATATTGATACTGGACAAGCGGTAAACCACCTCGATCCTTGCCAGGTCAAAGCTCAAAAATCAATCATACATTCATTCTCAATACAATCATCATTCATGACAATCTTAATATTTTTCACACTTCCTCAAATAATTCACATTAAATTAATTATCATTCATTATCAACATGGTCATCAGGCTCAGCATATGTGCAACGCTTCCACAATTCCTCAACTTACCATTCTCCGCTTTACAGCTTTCTCCACTGACAAGTTACCTTTCTCAACAGGTCCACCCATACTCCACACCCCAAAAACCAATTACCAGGCTTTAAATAATAATTATACAGGTTTGGAAAGCCAAATGAATGGTTTGAAACTTAAAAATCCATTTTTCAGAAAAACAGGGGTTTGTGCACGCATCCTTTAAAATTTTTCCATCCTACGGACGCGTCACCCTGCTGCGTACACAGAGCCTCTGGGCAAAGCCCAATGGCCACATACGTGTGTGCCGTGTACGCGGGCATAGCAGTAAATGCAAAAGTTACTATGTCTAGAATTTCCTATTTTGCATACCAAACTTCGGACGCGCATAACTTTTTTGTTTTAAAACATTTTTCATTCGTTCTTTGAACGACATAAACTATACGGATCTAATTTTTATTTAAAATAAGTTTGAAAAAAATTGAGGGTCCAGAAGCCAAAGTTATGACATGCCAAAATTTGGTTAAAAATTGATTTTTATCCAAAATTTACCAAACCTCCAATTTTTAAAACACACAAACAAAACCCAATTTTTACCATTTCAAAATCAACATCAAGCATTTCTATACTATACTAAATACTCTCTGGCTCTTCCAACATTTAAACATTATTTAAACTCCCATTTTTTAATCTTTATTCAACAATTTCCATTCAAATGCAACAATTCTAATTATGCTCATTCCAAACATACATCATCATCAATTAATATCACACCACTAATACAATACTCAATCATACATATCAATAATCATCAATCTCAAAATTACCAAGCCTCATAAATACCAACAAATATCAATCATCGCAACATCAACAATCCAATCCTATCTTACGGTCAACTAACCTAAATTTTCACGATACATTATATTTTAATTATGAGAAACTAAAACTATATCTTCCTCTTTAATACCGGAACACCTCAAGCATTCACCGTCCACAGTCCCAATTCCTTTCCAATCAAAATTCCGAGCCACCAAATTTCAAGTTCAAGCTCCAATTTCTCAATTTTGATTCCAACCAATAACCAATTTCAATCTAATATGACAATTATTACTATAATCAATACAAAGTTCACTAAATTGAAAATGTACCAAGAATTAGGGGTTCCTTACCTGACCTACAGCTCAAATGAACTAAACTCGACGACTCTTGCGAGCTAATTCGATCATAAACACCTAAATTACACAAAATCTCAACACATTTACTCAATAATTTCAAAATTGAGGGGTGAGAAGCTGGGCAAGAAAATGGGACTTACCAACAATTTTGTTCTGTGGGTTTTGTAGAGCTCGATGCTGTGGTCGGATGGCCGCAAACGGTGCAACGATCGGAGTTTCGGATTGAAAGTTATTTGAGATTGAAATTGAGTACGGGTTAGGGTTTTGGGGTTCTTCAATCTCCCTTCCCCTTCAGCGTGATTCTCCTAATTTCGGGAAAGAATGGCTGAAGCGTGGCTTTATATACATGGGCCTTGGGCCCGGTTTAAATCCGGTTCAATCGATTCGGCTTATTTGACCTAATTTTAGGACAAAATCTTTAAAATTAGTGTCAAAATTCGTATTTTAATTATTTTTCTATTTTAAACTATAAAATTTAATTTTCTAATTTTTTTTAAATAATAATTAATTTATTGATTAATTATTTATTAATTCCCCGAGATTTACAAATTGTACTTCATAGAGATTGCAGCATGGTAATCGGGATCTCATCAAATAATTTCTTTACCCGCATGGTTCCACACCTTACAAGCTTATGTTGTATATTGATTTAACCATTAACGAAATTACTTGATGGACGAATAAAAATACTCACAAGATCCTTGTTAGTAAAATTTATACTCTCTCTTTTGTTTTTCTTAATTTTTTTTCTGTAGTCTACAAAAGCTAACTAAAAAACTTTTTCATTAAATATTATATTTGGCCACTCTACATTACAATCATGTTCAACCAGTATTTATACACCAAAATCATTTTTCATAAACCATTACACCTTCTTACGGATTTGTCATTCTTCATAAATCACTGTTTTGTACCGTTGTTTATGATTTGTTGAAGGTTTTTCGTAAATCGTGACAAAGTACCATAATTTATGTTTTTTTCGCTTGCAATGTAAACTGTGGGGCAGGGTTCAACGGTTCACATATAAATACAAATGTAGAATTCGATGTATTCTTCTGTAGTTTACATAGATTTAGTTTATGAGCCACATGTAATTATTTGACTAAATCCCCAAAATGGTCCCTCAGATAGGGCCCCTGCACCAATTTCACTCCTGAGTTCCTAATTGCACCATTTTGGTCCTCGAGATTAAACTCCGGGCACCATAAAAGTCCCCAAGCCTATTTTCGGCCTGAGTCAGCAAATCGAAGTGCTGATCTGGCAGGTAGCTGCCACGGTGGATGTGAAAATGGCTATATGACGTGGACATTTGGTGAATTTGCTCCAATATATATAGTCCCTACTCCCATTTATAAACCCTAAACCCAATGTGAACCATATCTTCTTCATCTTCTTCTTCCACTTATGTCTTCTTTCTTCTTCTTCTTCTTCTTCTTGTGACAAATGGTGGGTGGTGCTAGACACGCAGCAGGGAGTTCGAGCCGCTCCTCTTCAACCAGGAACTGGACAAGAACATCAAATGCAGAATCTTTTTCCCAAATCAACAACATGGTTTGTAGGATGACCATGCACCTCGAATTTCTCATAACCATTATCACCAGCCCAAATTGGATGCCAGTTTTTAGACTCCTTCCTAACCTTCTCAAGCCTACTTTTGATAACTGGTGGTAGTATTCCCACGTGATTTTCCAGCTTCACCTTATTCTTAGCCATTGTGCGCATTACAAACATTCTGACATCCTTGAGCAGTGTGATGATTGGCTTTTCTCGTGCTTCCTTTATCTTCGAGTTAAATACTTCACATGCGTTGTTGCAAATAGAGTCTAACTTCAGCTTGTGACTGAACTTTAACCTTGTCCATGAATCCCCTAGCCATTTTTCTAGATATGCCCAAGCATCCTCGTTAAGCCTCTTAATCTTATCCATTAACTTCTTGAACTCCTGGTACGTAGTGGCCCGTGCATAATTCTACAACAATCCCCTCAGTTCCAAGTCTTTCCATTATTTGTTGAAATTACACCACAACTGCCACACATAGAAACGGTGATGCACATTAGGCATCACCTCCCTCATGGCTGAAATCAGACCCTGCAACAGAAATTGAGATAGCATAGCCATGTTGAGTGAGAACACATGATAATTCACCATAACAGTCCCTAACTTTCACCCGTGCACCATAATAGACCCTGACTTTCAAAAAATGCACCATAACAGTCCATAACTTTCACACTAATTCACCATAATAGACCTTAACATTTACATTGTGCAAACAATATGGTCCCATTCTAATTTTGCAGAATCAGTTCATATTCAATCCAAATAAAATTCACCAAACTGATTTCAAGAACAACTCATAAATGGTTGCTTATGCTATTATGCAGACTTCCTGATTTCAAGAATCAATAATCAATATATCATCATCATTAACCAATGTTAGTCACACACATACAAAATCAAATAAATAATCATTATTTCAATAATCATTAAGTTTTTTGGTGAACAAGCCACCAACATTTCTTCATCTTGTCATACCCAAACTCTTTATAATAATTCCTAATATAGAAATCATCTAATGTATCTTCATCAATATCAGCCAAACAACTTTTTTTATCAGGAGAATAAACCATCCTTCCTTCATTTTTTTCAAAGCTACCCCCATGATGGAACATAATGTCAATTAGATTTTTCGTCTGCATCAGAAATAAAAATTGTACACATTAACTCAATGACCATGGTCACAACCCAAAAATTAACAGATTGCATTTTATGGATGGTAAAAAAAAACTTTCTCCTGTTTCATTAGGCAAAAACAGAGCATATTTAAAACCCATATCCTAACAGAACAATATATGAAACCCTAAACCTTTATCAACGATGAAAACACCCCACCACAAACAAACAAAAAGCCAACTAAACCCTTGAAAATCAAGCTATGATTGTCGGAAAAAAAAGAAGAAGGGCACTGTGTACTCACCTCAATAACAACAACAATGGTGCTTCTTCAATAACGGCACTGTGAACTCCATGACAACACTAGCAGTCCCGCAAAACTGTTGAACTCGCAAACACTAAACCACCGCACTAAGTCTTCACCATTGTCAGAGAAAGAGGGAGTCTAAGTGTTTCGGTGTTGGAGAAAAGAAGGAGAAGATTGTGAGTGATCAAAACCCTTATGGCTCTAACCTTTTGTTTTCTTCATTCATGTAAAACGGTGACGTTTTACTCTCCTTAGGCGCCAAAACTCTAAACGACACCATATGGAACATCCACCGTGGCAGCCATTTGCCAGATCAGCACTCCGATTTGCTGACTCAGGCTGGAAATAGACTTCGGGACTTTTATGGTGCCCGGAGTTCAATCTCAAAGATCGAAATGGTGCAATTAGAAAGTCAGGAGTGAAATTGGTGCAGGAGCCCAATCTGAGGGACCATTTTAAGAATTTAGTCGTAATTATTTTGAAAAAGTTATGATTCATTTTAAACTTCCTTTGGTTTATTTATACAATTTGTCTAATTTATCAATTTGTATATGTAATGATAATTTCGCAGATATATAATACAAAAATTAAATTTATAATATTTTTTGTAACTATACTAATAAAATTGTGTAAAAATTTGAGTTCTCATTTTCGTTGATGATATTAGCCAAAATGCAACCAAATGAAATAAGCATATAGGCAACTAGGGTTGACAACGGAACAGGAAGGGGGCGAGGGATATCTCTTTGCTCTCCATTTCTGCTCCTAAATTTATTCCCTGTTATCGCTTTCATTTTCTATAGGGTCTTATTTTTGTGGGGACCCATTCTCTATATCTCTAATAGTTTTGACTGATCATTAATTTTTATAGGAATAGAGTTGTAAATATTTATTCTATACAAAAATAGCAAGACTTTATACAAAAAGTTTAAACGGCAGGACGACGACTTTTTTCAAAATGATGCAGTGGAGGGACACGATGGCGAGCCAGAGCACAAAAAAGTAAACGAGGTGGGGGATGCGACAGTAGAGAGGAAAATGGACACGACGATAGAATTGCGAAAAAGAGAACGAACACACCCTCGAAGAGGAGAAAGAATGCCACGAACAGAGATAACGACACAGTGAGGGTGATGGCACGGTGAGGGATGATGGCACGGTGAGGGGTGATGGTGCAGTGAGAAGGGAGAGTGGCAAGAAGGTGATGACAGAAAAGGTAAGATGGAGTATGGACGACGTTAAGAATCTCTGAATTGAAAAAGGGTTATGTAAATAAAGATTAGGAATTCAGAGTTTATATATATATATGGTATGTGAAATAACTAAAAAACATATATGAGAAATAAACTATTAAGAATAATTAAATAATTTATGAATTTTAGGAATTAGCAGAAACGAGATGAAGATTCCTACTCAAATTTATGCGCTTACTTCGAAAGAATTTTGTCCTCCGTTCTCATCTCGTGAAAAAAATTTTCCACAATCGAATCCTTATTCGAGGCCGTCTCTACAAAAATCTTCGGAGCTTTGAAAGTTTTGTCATCCCTATACGCAACTGCTACAAGCGAAATTTGCACCTCATTAAGTGACTACAAACTACATATAAACCATTCAATATGCAGCTATGCAAGTCCTATGTGCTCCATCAAATGCTTTAGAATGCACGTGCATTCTCAACATTAGTGTTCCTTACAATTCTATACTTAGCTTCAATATTCAATGTAGATTTAAATTTTTAATGATTTTATTTTGAAAAGAATTTCTAAATACTGAATGATTTAAAACCCATAATATATATTAATAAACACTAACAGGTTTATTAATTATCTTTTATAAATCAAATATGTATAATAATGATAAATATAAAATTAGTCAAATTATTAAATAATAAATATTTAATATTTAATATTCTAATAAAAAGATTTAAGGTTAAAGTCTTTGAAATAACAAAAATAGATTTTAAAAAAATTATAAAATAAAAAATATTTTTTAAAAAAGAATTATACACCAAACTCTTTATATATCTTTTTGTATAATAAAACAATATTCATATATTTCATTAAATTTTTTTTGGTGTCATATTTCATTATCGGTTCAACTAGGTATCCTTTAAATATGGTACAATTTTCAGCCTTTTCTTACAGTAATTCAAAAAAAAATAAAACTAACATATCTAAAAATTGTAAATAGATTTAGTGTCTTTAAGAATTAAATTTATATTTAAAATTCAAATTAAATCAAACTAACATTTAAAATTTAAATCTTAAATTTCTGTTTTAAATTTAATATATTTAATATAATAATATTTTATAATTTAAATACACATCTAAAATTCAAATTACTCAAAATTTAAAATTTAACTTTTAAAATTCTAAAGATTTTTTACTTTTTAGAATGGATTAACTTTGACGGGTGCAAGGAAATTATGATTAAGTTCTATTTAGTAGTGTGTTAATGATCGAAAGATATTATTTTTGTTGCATAGCTTTTATAGTCAATTAGCTTGCTGGGTTGGTTACACTGAAATTGAAAGAAATACATCTATTTGTTGGGATGAGAATAAAGATAAGAACTTGTACAAGTAATTAGCGTGAATTATTACGATTCAGGACGTGTACTTAATTAGTTTGAGTAAAGAAGCAAAAAGTAATCTAGAATTTATAAGAGAAGATGTAGTTGGTATAGTCATAAAAAATTGTGTTTTTATTTTTCAATTATAACACATCTAATAGTATGATATTATATACAAAATATTCTTAAAACACATCTAAAATGATAAAAATCTAGTTTTTAGATATAAACGTTTTCAAAATTGTTAAATTCTAGTTTTTAAATAAAAACGTACATAATACAATTAATCTTTTGATTTTTGATTCAATAAAATGCATCTAATATTTATTATTTAAATTATTGGTTGGATTTTTTCGTTACTTTTCAATGATAACACATCTAATAGTATGATATTATATACAAAATATTTTAAAACACATCTAAAATCGTAAAAATTTATGATGTGTTATAATCGAAAAATAACAACACATTTTTAAATTAATTGTTGATTATAATAATTTTGAAAACTAATAAGTATCGAAAAAAATTCAACTAATAATTTAAATAATAAATATTATATTCATTTGATCGAATAAAAAATCAAAAGATTAATTGTATTATTAACGTTTAAATTTAAATATTTAAAGTTAGCCTGATTTTGGATGTGTTTTAAAAATATTTTGAATAAATATCATACTATCATATGTGTTATAATTGATAAATAACAACAGAATTTTTATGACCATATCAACTACATCTTCTTTCTTAAACTCCAGATTTTTTTTGCTTCTTTGCTCAAATTACTTACGTAGAAAGTACTTTATTTGCAACAACTTTATTAATAAAATTAAATAAGATTAACCTTGTTCCAATTAAATCAGCAGAGCGTTTTTATGTTTAAATTAAAATATAATTAAAAATATTGAACATGATATTTCTTAACAAATTACATAAATACATGTGTGAAAAATAATGATACCTTTCACCAATGCAAAATGAGAGAGTGCTTCAGCTGGAAGGTGGTGATAGTCAAGTGGCAGCGTCGTTTTTGGTTTAGGATTCACTAATGCGTGTGAATGTCCCGTATAATAAGGAATTTAAAAAACTGTATCTGTTACGTGAAGTTACGAAAGTAAAGCAAAGTCACCGTAACCACCAATGAAGTGGGTGGGTTTTAAAATTTAAATTTAAATTAAAATCTAATTATAGATATGTATCTACAAAAGAGGAACATGCTATACTAAAAAAATAATTAAATATTATTTAAATTTGATTAAAGGCTGATTAATATTGTACAACTAGCATTTCCCTTTCATTAAATTTTAAAACCACCTTACTTTTCTCTCTGATTAAAATTTGAAAAAAAAAATGCTTAAACCAAGATTTAAGCATTAATTTTTCATTGTCATATTTGTTTAAAAATAATTCTTTGTTTTTAAATATTACATGATTGAAAAGTATTATAATTATAAAAGATCAAATTTATTTTACAAAATTATCTTTAATTATTGTTGTCTCATTTATTTTCTTTCTTTCTCTATTATATTAATATTTATTTTTTTTTCTTGTTGTTATTCTAATCATATCATTAAGTATGGATATAAATTAATGACTAAAAGAAAAAAATGTAATTTATTTTTTTTAAAATAAATTATCTGTGCCGAAATGAAAACTTTGAACTGGAAAATTATCAATCAATAGTGAAAGTTCGAACCAAAATGTATGTTAACCAATTTATTACTATCTATTTCTAATAGCATCTATTGTTAAATTGACCCACATATTGCTAGTTGCACACATGGAGTGGTTTAAAATATAGTCCTAGAAGGTGACATTTCCGTTTGCAGCAGCCGTGTAAATGTTATTTTATTTTGTTGCATTTTCGCTGGCACGCACTATCAGAAAAAATAGCCGTTTAAATTTTTTTACATTTATATTTGTACAGTTATTAAAAAAATAATAAATTTGATTTTTATATTTTATATCTGCAAAAATATCAATAAATATACAAATTGATCAATTTTATGAAAAATATTAGAAATTATTAAAATTTATTATTTTTTATCATCACTTAGTTATTAATTTAATTTTTTTAATCTAATAATTTAATAATATATTTTATTCTATATTTTTAAATATTAATAATTAATTGATAATTAAAAATAATAAATTTTAATAATTTTTAATATTTTTAATTTTTATATCCTGATTTATACGAATAAATAAAAAAATACGGCAGACATAGGTAACCTAGCTGGTAGCTCCGATCCCTAAGTTCTAAAGTCAACGCTTCAATGTCAAAACTCAAAACCAATTAATTTGCTCCATTTAATATCAAAATTTGTTATTTTTAATTATTATTTAGCATCAATTTAATTTTTTTAGTTTAATAATTTGATAATATATTTTTAAATATTAATAATTAACTGATAATTAAAAATAATAATTTTTAATAATTTTTAATTATCTCTAATATTTTTTAATTTAAATTAAATAATTTTAATTTTTAATTAGCACCTTTAATATTTCAACAAATTAGGTTGACGTGTCATGCATCAACAGGAAGAAGTAAATATCAAATTAAGATATATATTTAAAAATATCAAATTAAAAAATATTATATGTTAGTTAGACTTTGTTTGTTTATAGACATCAGATACTGAAATAGGGACACAAAGATACAAAATTGTATTTGACATATAAGATATAGACAGAAAAAATATTATGTCCAAAGATATTAAATTAGTGTATTTTGTATCTATCTTAACAAAAATGACACAAAGATACTAACAAAAGATATAACTTATTTTTTATTTTTTTATTATTTTTATTAATTTTTATAATGAGAATAAATTAAATTTTTATCATTTATTTTAGTTTACCATTTAATAAAATACAAAAATATTAATTTTTATGTCTATTTTTTTGTGTCTTATTTTCAGTGTTTTATACTATTTTTAGAAATAAATGCAAGCTACATATCGACCTCCAAGTTCTTAATTACTTGCCAAAATTTATTTCATCTTATGAGTTTGGTTTGTTTTTGGGTTAAAATATCACTAATAATGTAACTTCAATCAATTTTTTTTTTATTTTAGTAAGATATAATTATTTATGTATTTTTATTTATTATTTTAAATTTTTAAATAAATAATTTTATAACACTTCAATAATCTAATATAGAGTTTAATTTTTGTTAGACAAAAAAATTTAACTGTTTAAGCATGTGGTTATTTAAATAAATTTGTATTGTTAGATGCTTATTAGTTGACAAACAACAACAACCATAATAATAATAATATTTACGTGTAACATTGTTGTTGTCTAATAATATTTTATTATTAGTATTTATAAATTATTATATTTATTAATTATTATTAAAATAATATAATTTTAAATATAATAAATATATCATTAAAAATATTAAATTAAATAAAATAACTTTTTTTTGTTGCCTACGGTATCTCCCAACCCGACAGGTCAAGAACTAATCTGTCGCGTATCTGAGTTCCATTTAAGGGTTTGTCGCTGGCCAATGAGTTACTGCATGCATAAGGCAAAATAAAATAACTTTAGTTATTGTACTTTTAACATTTTCAGCCGTCAGCTATATTTTAAGTTGAGTTTAGAATAAATTCAACAGGTTTAAAATGTAATATATAACGGACTAAAGTTGATACTTTAAATACTTTTTTTAAAGTATTTAAATTAGGGAGTCACTCAAGTAAAGATGTCAAAAACGCTTTTTTAAAGATATTTTTTAATAATTAAAATTTAATACATATAATCGATTAAACTGTGTTATTTTTATCAAAATCAGACCAGATATATCAATTTAGTTAAAAAAACCAATAAATTAAATGTTGAACCGGTCTAAATTAATAATATTTTATAAAAAAATAACTATAATATCTCTATTATAAAAAATAACTAAAATATTCTTCTATATATATATATATATATTAATTTTGAAAACTTTAAATTCTAACCGTACGACGACAGATAAGAAAATGACTAGAATTTAAGATTCTTAAAATTAATATATATAATAGGAATATTTTAGTCATTTTCTATAATAGAAATATTGAAGTCATTTTCTATAAAAAAAATATTAATTTAAACGAATTTAAAATTTAATTTATTATTTTTTAATCAAATTAATTTATTTAACCTAATTTTAACAAAAATAACATAATTTAATCAATTATATATGTTAAATTTTAATTATTAAAAAATATCTTTAAGAAAAAGATGTTTTAGAGGTATTTACCATCTAATTATCTATTAACTTCATTCGTCGACTGCAGATTAGCATTAATCATGAATTCAAAGACAACTGGCGGACCAAAGAGCAAAGAGATTAATTATCACAGAGTTCTCACA
Source organism: Arachis ipaensis (assembly GCF_059453495.1). NCBI lineage: Eukaryota > Viridiplantae > Streptophyta > Magnoliopsida > Fabales > Fabaceae > Arachis > Arachis ipaensis. The sequence continues at coordinate 3,403,506 of NC_142436.1, forward strand.
TATATGAACGACATATATTGGCCCGAACATAACTTAATTCAAACAAAACAAAATGTATAATTACATATATAATCATAAATATAATGTTGTACGGTATCTCTAATTTGAAAAGTCAAAAATTAATCTAATTTATAATAAATTTATTATTGGTCAAGAGAACTAATCACTCGACGTATATAATTAATCACAGATATGAATCATAGGGCGGCAAGTATTGATCTATATAGGTTGATTAGGTTCCATTATTCCCGTATATTTCAGATACCACAAACACATTCAATAACATTCTCTAAATTCATTAAAATCACATTTTTCCCATCATGCCACCTCTCATTGTTGAAATGAAGGATGTTGTATTTATCAAACCATCTAAGTCTACACCTTCCTCTGTTCTCTCTCTATCTACACTTGATCATAGACCTGACCTTAATATGTTATACCATATCATTCAAGTTTACAAATCACAAAAACATGATGGTTACCCAAATGACCAAATTGACCCTAACCCTATTAATGTGATAAAAAAATCACTCTCAAAGGCCTTGTTCTATTACTACCCTCTTGCCGGTAAGATAGTCAAACATGATGATGGGAAGTTTAGAATCCATTGCAATTCCAATGATAGAGTTCCATTTATAGAAGCAATTGCTAATTGCAATCTCTCTTCTCTTAATTACCTTGATGATGGTAGTAGTGATGACATGGAAATTGCAAAACAATTGGCCTTTCAGCTTCCTTCACTAGGTGATGAAAATGGCCACCAATACCCTTTAAGGTTCAAGGTGACCAAGTTTCTATGTGGGGGATTCACAATTGGAATTGGGATCTCACATATTTTATGTGATGGATTTGGATTATCTCAATTTCTTCATGCCTTAATCGAGTTAGCAAGAGGAAGAAACGAGCCATCAATAAAACCTGTTTGGGAAAGGGAGAGGCTGATGGGGTCAATTACCGAAATACCCTTGCCGAGTCCGATCAATAATGCCTCGGCCGCAGTTTCACCACATCTTCCGGCCACGACACTCGTGCATGAATGCTTTAAGGTGGATGGTGAGAGTATAAGAAGACTCAAAATGAGATTGATCAAAGAATATACTAGTCACAATAATATTAAGACTATGAAAGAAATTTTCACTAATTTTGAATCACTCACTGCTTATATTTGGAGGTCAAGGGCTAGAGCCTTGAAACTAAACCATGATGGAAAAACTTTGCTAGGTATAGTAGTTGGGGCGAGAAGACATTTGGATCCACCTTTGCCTGAAGGGTATTATGGGAATGCAATTGTGGATGCAAATGTTGTCCTTTCAGTTAAAGAACTCATGGAGAAACCTCTCTCACAAGTTGTGAAGCACATCAAAGAGATCAAGAAAGCTGCTTTTACTAGAAACTATATCACGGATTCAATTAACACTTTGGTGACAAAAGAACAAGATTTTAATGTGGAAGGTATTGGTGCATATTTTAATGTGACCGATTGGAAATATTTGGGTTTCTTGGAAAACATGGATTTTGGAGGGAATGTTCTAGTGAATTTATTACCAGCACCATGCAACATGTTTGCCATGGTGGATTTGTGCATTTTTGCACCTCCTAGCAAGTTGGATTCATCAATGAAAGATGGAGGAGTTAGGATTTTTGTGTCTCTTCCTAATGATGCCATGCCCAAGTTCAGAGAGGAGATGGAAGCTCTTATACTTCTTAATAATATTTGAACCCAATAATAATATATCCTAGGAATCCATGCAACATATGGATATATATAATATCCCTTAATTTCATGTTTATTTGTTTAATTTCTCTTTGTTTTTGTTTTTCTTTTTCTTTTTTGTACAATGATCATCATGTTTGTTTCTTTATAAGTCTTTTTCTTTGTGTAAGATTTGGTTGTTTGTTGGTTGTTGTGTTTAATGTTTGTGCATGGTAGTTTCTTTTAATAAACGGGAGTCATTTGGATAAAGGTCAAAAATATTTTTAATAATTAAAATTTAATATATATAATTGATTAAACTGTATTGACAAATTAGTTTAGCCAAAAAATTAATAAATTAAATTTTAAATCGATCTAAACTAATATTTTTTTAATAAAAAATTACTATAATATTTCTATTATAAAAAATAACTAAAATATCTTATAGTCATTTTCTATAATAGAAGTATTGTAGTCATTTTTTATAAAAAAAATATATTAATTTAGACCAGTTCAAAATTTAATTTACTAATTTTTCGATTAATATAAATTAATTTATCTGACCTAATTTTGACAACAATAATACAGTTTAATCGATTATATGTATTAAATTTTAATTATTAAAAAATATCTTTAAAAAAATACGGTTTAATCGTCTGAGTGACCCTCTTAATAAAAACTTATAATAATTTATTGTTTAAAAAGAATGACCACAATGATCATACATGCATTGTTATATTTTTTATATCGTTAGTACAAACTCGAATTGATATATTAGAATAACTCCTTACATCTGCAAGGCCACTATATTCTATTCATGTCAGTCTAATAATATTATTATAAAAGTAAAAAAAACTTACAAAATCATTGTAGTACTGGTACAAACCAGCAGCCCTAAACTAGAATTAAAAAAAATCAGAAGTCAGAACAAAGGATAAAAACCAGCAATCGTCAATTTTATTTGGTTTGGATTGATTTTTAACACTTCTAGTAATTATACTCCCTCTTTTTTATGCCTTTGTCCATTTTCTGCATTATTAATATAAAATCGTTGAAATGATAAAATTTTTATATATGTTTTTGGAGAAGAAGTGGTATTTTGAACTATTTACCATTTAATTTATATATCAATATCAACCTTTGTCCCTCACTCTTACAGATTTAATATTAGTAACTGAAAATTCAATTTCCATATACTATCAAAGTGAAATATCAATTATATGTCTTCATTCCTTTCTTGATGAATTTCATGCATTTAATTTAATTCTATATCTACCAGTCTCATTTAAACATAGTTAGGGACTCTTTCTCTCACATTCAATCTCTCTCGTTGCCTCCTTCATCATTCACCACCCTATATGTGGTTCGCATCTCTACCACTATTTGGACTTTGAAGTAGCTCATTATTAAAATGATTCTGGCAAATATTTTTTTAAAGATTAATTTGACTTTAGATAAATTTATAAAATATCGAATGATCAGTGATATGTCATGTGTCACTGATATAATATGTCAATTATTTTATAATATGTATAATTAATTTATCATATTATATTACTTGACACTTAAGATGATATATTATTATATAATTAACGAAAAAATTAATTTAATTTATAATTATATTTTTTATGAATTAATTTGACGTGTTTAACTTTTTAATGGGCTTGCTACACATTCATGTAACCATGTAATCAAGTTGGCCCAAACCCAAAACAACTAACGTGTTTCCAATCTCATTAAAAAAATATAATTTTCACGTGCCACATACAAACGAAACAACTACTTCATTCGCACTTCATTATGAAAAAATGTTCCTTTTTCTTCAACACACACAAAACCGCTTCGTCTCTTCGAATCTCTCTCAAAATCATTCAAACTTCAGTCACATTCTTTGCGAAAAGCACTACTGCAGCAGAATCGCGAGAAGATTTGGTAAGGAACAACAAAAAAAGAACGAAAACAGCATCATAGACTACAAAAGGCATGAGAAAAACTACTGTTCATCTGAAATCTTGCAATGTCGCGTTTCTCCTAGTTGTATTTTAGGTTTACTGAATTTATTTTCTTCATTTAGTAGATCAAACTATTGTGCATGCCTTTCTACAGTATAACTAGGGTTTGGAATGAAATTTATTGTTGTTTTCATTCAGTTCAGTAGACAGTGTAACGAGCGCTTTGAAATTAGTTGTTACACTGTTCAGTACTTCTTTTGTACGGAAAAATACTATTCTTGATGATTAAAAGTAGAAAACGATTTATTCTTGACATGAACATTGTTCGGTTCGGTGGCATTCTTGAAATACTGTGATTGAATTTTTACAGTAGTATAACTAGGGCTTTGGAATAAATTTTGTGGATATTTTTAAATTTGACCAAATGAATTTTATTCGGTTCGGTGGCTTCCTTTTGCTTTGTTCAATGGCTTTTAATTGACTTGATTAAGATATATATGCTTGTACTTAATGGTGTATTGAGTGAAGTATTGACCAAACTTTTTCCTTACAGCAAAACAGAACAAGACAATGGCAACAATGAAGGAGAAGCCGCACTATAACGTAAGCACATTAAATATATTTATCCGCTTTCATTCGAATAATATCTATTTTCTATTATAAATATATCCTCACATTTTGTTTCAAAACTTATAGAAAAATCATTATTGCAGATGCCAAACAAAGACAATGGCAACAGTGTACAGGAATATGACTCAAGAAAAAAAGATATAGTGGAAGAAATGGGATTTGGTGCCCTGGCACATGTCCCAGAAATAAATGTCTCTCATATCCTGTTGAGAGAATTGATTGATCACTTTGATGAAGAGAAAGAATGCTTGAAAACTCTCCAGGGCAGAATATACATAACTCCTCAGAAAGTAGCAGCTGCCCTGGACATAACCAACGGAGGTAATACACTTTTCACTTACTGCTTATTTTCAGTTCATTGGTTTATAGAAAATTAAATTGCGCTTTTTTTTTTACTGATTTGTGCTACTAAAATATTGTAGGGAATTGTTTTGATGATAAGGTTGATTACAACAACCTAAATCCAGAAGACAAGGAATGTGCTGGATATGAGCGTAGAAGGGGAGGAGAACCGGAAAAAATTCAAGAGGACTTTTGTTGTCTTCATACAAAAGTGCTTCTTGCTGCCCACAACGGTAAGTGTGGCCTCCCCAATCCATAATTAAGCCACCGATCTTTCATGTCGACAACATTCAGGAATGGAATTGGGCAAAACATATGCTCAACTTCTTGACGAAAGGAGTTGAAAACAAGAGAAAGGGGAGGAAACAGTCTGTTGATGGCTGTGTTTTTGTGAAAGTATATCAACAGAGAAGTAAATGATGCTTAGGTGGCCCATTGGACAAAGCAAATGATGCTTGAACGGATTTCTAGAGAAGTAACAGAACTATTGATAAACACACACTCTACTAAAATTTCCCCTAAAGTTTAGTTTCAAATACTTTAAAAATACTCTACTAACTAAATAAACTTCTGTTTTAGGTTATAATTAATTTATTTGTCATACTGGTAATTGTTCACCATATGAGCCTTTTTCGGTTTGGTGGGCTCGCATATTTGCTTCACCTGATTGTTACTGTATTCAATTGAGTCCTTGTGCATGCAAAATGTTTCTTTGATCATTAAATAATTATCATGTTTTATGGCTTTTTATTCAGCATCATTCGGTAAACCGGGTTGCTCATGTTGATTAAATAGTTGTTATTGTATTTCTCATTAAATAATTGAGTCCTTGTTTCTGTTTTAGGGAATTCTGTACAAAAAAAAAAGAATGAAAAAATAGAAACAAGAAAGTTGGATAAAAAAGAAAAAGGAAAGAAAATAAAAAAAATTGTCGATCTGGATTCTTCTTCGGAAGAAGAAAGATTTTTCGAATCTGAATCTCAATCTGAATCTGACAAAAGACCACCGGCAAAGAGAGCAAGACAAAAGAAGGTGCTTGTTGAGAAGGATTCACAATCAACAAGTGAAACTGAAAGCATTTCCACAGATTCAAAAAGCAAAAGTGAATCCGAAAATCAGTAAGTTTAATTTTCATATTGATTTCATTTAACTTGTAGCTTAAATTTGTTCTTATACATTTGTTCTTATGTATTGCAGAGAAGAAGAAATAAAAAAAATGGAACAAAGAAAAAAAAACAACCACCGAAGGTGGTTAAAAAAAAAAGGAAGCCTGTGCCAACAGATTCAGAGAGCACAAGCAAATCTGAAAGCCAATAAGTATTGTTCAGCAAATGAATTCCTTTCAGTTTGGTGGTCTTCTAATTTTCGGTTCTGCCTTTTAATTATTTTTGGTTTGGTGGTATCTGTCAATTTGGTTGAATTGATTGTTATTTTCTTGTTCTTGCTTATATTTTTCTCGGTTGTAAATTCAATGTGTTTGTTTGTCTTGCAGAAAATAAGAAATTGAGAAAACACCCATAATAAAAAGAAAACAACCGCAAAGAGTGACAAAAAAAAAACCAAATCTGACAAGAAGTAAGTTTCTTGAATCAGATTTTCTTTTATTCATACTTTCATTTTAGGTGTATTGATATTTATTTTATGAACTTTCAGAACTAAACAAGGAAAAGACAACACTGTAGAAAGAAGAAGGCAAGCGTTAGAGATGATAAGAGAAAAGAGATAAAAAAAAATGATGGAGCTCAGTCAACACACATTGCTCCGGATCAGTTTGCCTCAACAGAGGTACGAAATGAATCCTCTGAGACGTAAGATTCAATTTCTTATACCAAGTTCTTTTCCTTTCTTTGCTTACTTTTGCTAGAACCTTTTGTAATTCCTCTAGATTCAATTAATAATATTTATTTATCTTGGTTAGACTGCCAACTGTAAATCTGGAAAGTGAACCACTCTTGCAGACTCAGGGAAGCTGCGCACCATCTGTAAATGCCCAAGACAATACCAGGTTCGTTGCACTCTTTACTTTCGGTTCGGTATTTTCAAAAAATGAATTTGATGTGTTTCTAGACCTCTGCTTTGTAAAATATTTTAGAAAAAAGAAAATCCATCCAAGAAAGACTTTAAAAAGTCCACCAGTGTAAGTTAAAAATATTTATGTTACTCTATCAGATTTAGGTAATTAAATTTTGTTTAATTAATCTCACAAAAAACGTGTTTAAATGTCAATAGCGCTACACCTAATTCTGATCTACAAATCATTCAGGTTCAACAAGAAACTCATTCTGAACCTTTGAAAATGTGAGCTTTTCAATGTGCAGATTCCCGTTTCTTAGAACAAATTCTAATTATTCAATATTAACTTCTTCCTTGTTTACATTCCTTAGAAATCATCTTGCATTGTCTCTTCCAAGTTCTCTTCAGGAAGAGTTGATCAATGATGACTTTATCTATGTCCCTCCAAAGAGTCAAACACAACAAACCTCTAATAAAGAGTAAGTTTATAAATATTTGTTCACCACATGAATCTTGTTCGGTTTTGTGGGCTAGGTAATTTTAAATCATTACTGAAATATTTGTTGTTTAATGCAGCAGCCCTACAAAACAACAAGAACAACAACAAGAAGAAGAAGAACAACCTGAATTGTAAGTTTTACCATTATTCACCATATTGCTTAATTTAGGTTCAGTGGATTTGGTTATTTTAAATCACTTGATAGATAGTGTGTTCAGGATTTAGGGTTATTTTAAATCACTTCAACATCTATTAATGCAGCAGCCTTTTGGAACCACAACACTAGCCCAGCAAAGAAGCAGCAGTGCAGCAATCGGAAGAAGAAGTAGATGTTAATGTGTAAGTTTCACTGCTTATACAAATCCCAATAATTTCACTTCACTACATGTTTTAATTGTAAGTTTTATCTCTTCTGTTTCTTACAGCTGCCCTCCGGAACCTAAAAAGAAGGCTGTCGAGATATCTTCATCGAGAAAAACAGAGCCAAAACCTGCGTTGTCTCTTACGAGTTCTGTTATTGAAGAATTATTGAAAGATGACTATTTCTATGAAATTTCTGATGATGAGTAAGTTGCACATAAAAGTTCTTTTTATTAATTTAAATGAGTTGTTTTTGAACTGTTATCGGTTTAATGCAACAGCCCTGTCGAAGAAGAACAGCAACCTTGCCAAAGGGAAGATGATATGCCTTCCTTTAACCTTGGGATAAATCCACCAGCATTTCAACCAACTGATCCCTCTGAGCCGCCTGTTTCACAGCTTGAAGTCCTAGCAGAGGCGGTGGTAGATGCTGGAGTGACGGCAGCATTAAAGTTTGTTGAAGCAACAACTTCCGAGCCACCCTTGCCAGCTGCTACAGTTTTAAAAACTCTAGAAAAAAAAAATGAAAATCTCAAAGGAGTTGATCGAAAAGTGTTATCATTTGATGACACATGTAAAAAAGACAAAAGATAGTAGCAACGAATATGATGCAATATTCGTCTTGAAACATGGGACGCTTTATGAGGGGTTAAGAGGATATTTCATGTCTCTAATGCCCGGAGAACAAGTGCATACCTCGGTAAATTCTTTCCCAATTGCTTTAAAAATAATAATTTTTCTAAACACTCTTATACAGTATATCTCATAACTTTTCTTTATGTAGGTTGTCAGTATACATAGCATGATTCTCAACCAAATCAAAGTTCGGCGGTATCAGGAACAAATAGACATTGTGCCGCTGGATATTGTGGTAAGCTAAATTTCTTATTCACTACTGATTCCTGTTCGGTTTAGTCAGAATGTTAATATTGGTTCACCTGATTCTTATGTGTTCTGTTGAGTTCTTTTGCATGAAGAAAACTTTTTTCTTCATGAATGAATATTTTTCACTTCATATTCAGCATATGAATTGTGTTCGGTTCGGTGGAAATTTGATTTAACTAATCTTCGTTTTGCAGAATTTTATGTTGGGAAGACATGGCGTGGAGTACATTGATAAAACGACAAACAAGGCATACCGGTTTGATATTGAGCAGTATGCCCACTATCGCCAGTTTCTTGACAAAATAAAACTTGCTTCGCATCCATTTGTAAGTTGTAATTTCTAAAAATTCTTCAATAATTCTCTCATCAGTTTTTTGTTTCCACTGAAATATTCTATCATTTACCCACAATTCAGCTATTTGTGCCAATTTGCAACGGAGCTCATTGGTGGTTGTGGATTGCTGATGTCAAGAAAAAAAAATTTTATGTGCTTGACTCTACTAATAAGCCAGAAAAACATATACCTGAATCAAGAGTGATGCTAAAAAAATTTGTTGTAAGTTATTCTTCTTGTAAATTATTCAAATAATTTAGTACATGAAATGAGTTCGATTCACTGTTGATGCTTTTTTTTTAATTTTTGTGTCCCTTTTAGGGATTAATAATTTCTCAGATGAGGGTTTACGCTGGGGCGGAACCCTTAATGGAAGATGGGCTGGGGAAAGAAGTAGAGTATATCCAACTGAATAGTCAACGTACAGAGTAAGAATCTTTCTCTTCTATAGTGCTATATTTGATGTATTTTATTTTGTATACTATTAATCGTATTATACTCAATTTTTTCTTAGATATGATTGTGGAATATACATCATGAAATGGCTCGAAATAATCGATCCACGAAAAATCAACAACGGGAAGAGATGTAAATATAGAGCTTGGACACAAGTAAGTACTTTCTAAATTAATAAACTTCTTTCTTTTCTTATTTCAGTTGGGTTCATTTGTTATGTAACTAATTCCTTTCAATTGAAATGTAGGAAGAGATTGATGACTTCAGGTACCAATATGGTCCAAATCTTCTGTTGCATGAAATGAACAAAATCAGAGAGCAAGTGATTGGGAAATCTGAAGCAATAAAATGCCAAAGCCATCTGCTGCCCTCTTCAGCCTTTATTGTAAATTCACATATGGGGATTTAGATAGTAAATAGGATATACTGTGATTCACTGGTTGTATTTGACAATATTTTGTTTAACTTGTTTAAAAAAGCAAACAATGCTTCTTTCAATGTATATATGTGAATATTAATGTAAATGCTAATCTATGTATCTAATCTTAATATCAATAATTTTTTTAATGTATTCAATGTACTCATCTCACATCTGAGATGTTAATTTATAAATCTCTTGAAACTGTCTGGGTGCTATTTTATTTCAAGTTCTCAGTGATTACAATCAGTGTATTTACCAATACATTAGTAACACCAAAAACACAGTGAACCGAAATTAATACACTAGCCGAACCGAAAGTTTCAAACGCACTGAACCCTGAACCCTAAACCCCTAAACCCCTAAAACCCTAAACCCATAAACCTCTAAAACCCTAAAACCCTAAAGCCTAACACTAAACCCTAAATCCTAAAACCCTAAACCCTAAACCCTAATTCTTAAACCCTAAACTCTAAACCTTAAAACCCTAAAGCCTAACACTAAACCCTAAACCCCTGAACCCTGAACCCTGAACCCTGAACCCTGAACCCTAAACCCTAAACCCTAAGCCCTAAATCCTAAACCCTGATTCCCGTTTCTCAAAACAAATTCTAATTATTCAACTTAGAAATTAATACACTAGACGAATCGAAAAATTTCATATATCAATATAGAATTTCACAAAAAAAGTGACTATTCATTAAACACTAACAACAGTCAGAAATTACTCCTGCTATAACCATGGTGAACCAAAATTTGCTCATGAGTGAACAAAAATTTACATTAATAAAAACTATAACTTGTACAATCCTCTCTTGGATAATTCATATCTGGTGCATTGTAAAGAGTGGAGCTTGACTAAATCGATGATGCGGAGTCTAACAGGTTCAACTACAAAAGACATAATTAATTGTATATTAGCAAAATGAACAATTGAATTTTTAACTAATCAAAAGCAAGTCAATTTTACCTCGCTTGGAGCTGTCTTTTTCTTTTTCTACATGGCATTTGAGATCTTTTTTTCCAGGTTTGATCCAAGTCTGTTCTTGGGCCGACCTCTTGTTTTGACACGTGGTGGGCTTTGAAGGTCATTCACATTGCTTAATGTCGCTTCTTCGTGCATTAGCAAACTTTTTCCTTTGCTTCTCTCTTGATATTCTTCCATCTCCGCCATGACCTTGTCAAATGCTCGGTGTAGAATTCTGGTCAACTCTTCAAACTCATATGCAAATTCACATATATTGTGCAACCGAAATACCAATTCGTCAAATCTCTTACTTCTCGGCTCCAATAGAGGTTTATCTTGACTACTCTTGATGTGTGTATGCCTCCTCTTTATGTTCTTGCTCCAGCATTTCAATATGTATTTCGGTGCCACGTTATCCACTCGCTCAAAGCTTAGGACTCTTAGGGAATGGCGGCACAATATGCCCCTAGACTCAAACAGCAAGCAATGGCACTTTACATCTCATGATACTGTGTCATAGGTGATGACAAACTTGTTGAATGTGGAGTTAGAAACCTGCTTTATGACTTCATATGTTGTGAAACCTAGGGTGGAATGCATTGATCTTATGATACAGTTCACTTTACCTCTGAATTAAGCTTGAACTTCCCTGAACTTCTCATGGGTATATACATGCTGAAACTGTGCTTCTATTGCTGATTTTGTTGTGCCTGGTATCACGGTGTAAAAATCTGCAGCATCGAATTCTCTTTCTGCTTGCTCTTTGCTTGCTAGGCAATTGTTGTATTGCTTCACGAATTGTCTCAAGGAGCTATTCTGTGTGATGAACTTGTTGAAAAATGAATGCATGCTCTCGCTCCTTTGTGTACTTCTCATTCTGGCCCAGAAGTGGTGATCCAAATAAACTGGAATCCATATATGCCGATCATTGTACAGCTCTGCAAAACAAACCAAACCCATAAGGTGTGGTGAACCGAAAACAGTTCATGCTTTGGGAAAAAAAGATAATGAGCATGAAAATAATTTGAATTGAAACCTCGATTACCTGAAAGCCACTTGTTGCCTCCGAGGCCATACTTTGTGAGGAAATCATTCTAGTTTCTGTCAAATGCATCTTTTGTGTACGAGTTCCAAATAACATGGCTCATCTCTTGTTCAATATCGATGTGTCCCTTGTAGCCGTTTAGTTTATTTGGGATCTTTTTCATGATGTGCCAGATACACCAGCGGTGAATTGTTGTTGGCATGCATAGCTCAATTGCCCTTTGAATCGATGTGCATTGATCGGTAAGAATGCCTTTTGGTGCCTTCCCTCCCATGCAACGTAGCAAACACTCAAATAGCCATTTGAAAGATTGAATGTCCTTATTTTTCATCAGTGCACATCCAAGAAGTGTCGACTGGCCGTGGTGATTCATGCCAACAAAAGAACCTAAAACCAAATTGTACCTGCATAAATAAGCGCACCCAGACTTGGTGAACCGAAAAATATACATTCAAAGAACATGAAAAATATATGTCACTGAACGAAATACCTGTTTGTATTATAGGTGATGTCAAATGAAACCACGTCTCCGAAATACTCAAATGCATATCTGCTTCTTGCATCGGCCCAAAATGCATGTTTAATGCAGTGATCGTCTTCAAGGTTGAGCTCGAAGAAGAATATTTGATTCTTCTCTTTCATTCTTAGTAGGTACTTCCCAAATTCTTTGGCATCGTCTTCTTAAAAAATATTCCGTACTTCCCTTGTGATGTAATTCCTCATGTCTTTTTCTATAAAACCTAGTTCACGGTTGCTGCCAGCTGCTGCTACAAATGATTGGTAAGTTTTGCTCGGTCTGATTCCAGCTTCCTTGTGGGTTTCAATGGTGCGACGCACAAACATGCTAAGCTCCCTGTGTTGTTTGAGCATCTCTGCCCGTTCTGGACAGCAAGGATGTGAGTGATTCAGAACAACTTTGGAAATTGTCCAAATACCGACGTCCTTCATTATGTGTACATAAATCCTGGCTGGACAGTTTAACCCAGCTGAGGGTTTTGTTTTCAGAGTTGGAGATATCTTGGATTTTCACCTCCCCTCTCTGGTGCATACAATTAGTTGATTCTTAATTTTGTCTCCATCCCGAGTCGTGTTCCTTATTTTGGTAGAAAAACCGGCAAGTTTGAAATAACGTTTATAGAACTTTGCAGCTTCTTCTAGTGTCTCAAAAATCATCCCCACTTTTAGGACAAATCTTTCATTCACAACACAGCTGGTCTGTCCAGTGAACCGAAAACGTCATTAACGGTGAAATAATTCTATAATACTTACCGAACCGAAATGTTACTAACAGTAAATGAAAGATAATCCATTATACAAAACCAAATTCAAAACAACTCTGTCTACAATTTAGATAGTATCAATTCAATTCAATTCAGATTCAGATCACCTCTGTCCATTCAATTCAATTCAAATAAAATTAGCAATTGCATTCTATTGAATTCGATTCAAAATTCAATAATCCAAACCTCATCAAATTGATGCGTTTCCGAAGAATAATCGCACTCATTCAACTGATTTGAAGTTGATTCATTCATTGTTTCAATTCAAAACTCCAAATCAAAGAAAAAACAAAGAAGAAGAAGAAGAACGACGAAGCTAATTACGTCAAAGTCAATCCAGATCCATAATGCAGAGAACAAGAAATTTTATTAGGTTGAAGAAGAAGAAGAACGCGAACAGAGAAAAAGAAGAAGAACGAAAACGCGACAAGAGAACAAGGTTTACGTTGAGAAAGGTTTACGTTCAGAAAAGTTTATCACGAAGAAAAGATTTACGTTATATACGTTATATGAAGCGCGTGTATAAACGACTGTAGGATGAGGAAACGCGCGTGTAGAGAAAGTTACTTGGATAACATCCATGTATTTTTTACGTAAATGTAGAGCTTTTCTGATCTTTTAAAGATTAAATTAATTTTCACGTAATCTTTCATAATCTCTTTAACATAACCTAGATAATTAACTAAAGATTGGAAGAAAGTATTCGACTAATCGTCATCCCCCTAAACTTTGAATTATTAATGGGATAAAAATTTGGCATACAACGGTTGCAGGTTGCAGTTAATTAATGAGCCCAAGCAAATTACGTGGACTAAGGAGAAATAATGAGTTAAGACAAAGGACAATGACAATGCAACTAATATCCCATTTCAACTATAATAACAACAGAATGTGAACTTTCTCTATTTATATCAGATTAGGAGGACATGTGCCTTTCGTGTTCATTTGGGTAATGCTGTTTTCTTTTTCTTTTCTTTTTTTTTTTTTTTGGTTATATTTTCACATTTTTAATTAGACTACATTATAATTTTTTTACATTGAATAGATGTGTTGATATTTTCTTTTTCTTGTGCAATATCTATGCAGACTTAGGATCAAATAAATGACACCATTTATATCTCTTAATAGCTCATGCATTTAGTCTAACTTTTTTTTGGAATATTTAAAAATTTTATATATATATATATATATATATATATATATATATATATATAATTGGAAAAAATTAATCTCTAGATAATTTTTTTTATTTGTTTAAATTTTATTTTGCAATTCATGTAAAAATAATTGTAAAAAATTCATTTAGTTAAAATCATTAAATTTAAAAAAATTGACTAATAAATTATTGTATATACAAAACAAAATTCAAATATTTTAGACTTATTGAAGCAAATAAATAAACTGAGTACTCCACCAATTTAAATTGGTTTTTATTCTGCAGCCGGGATCTCATATTCAAATTAAATCTATTACTTAGGAGCGGACACAAGGTAACAGCTCGGATCCATAAGGTCCAAATTAAAGTCAACCCTCTCAATGTCAAAAACCAATTCGCTTGTTCATATAACCTAAAGTTACCTAATAATTAACTTCAAAATTATAGTTTTATAGTTTAATTATTTTATTGGTTTAATTATTCAGTTGGTCTCTATAATTTCACAAAATTTTTAATTAGGTTTCTATATTTTTTTTTTCTTTTAATTGAATTCTTACACTAATTTTTTTTTTAATTGGATCTTTACATTTTTTTCCTTTTATTTAGGTTCATATCCTAATTTTTTTTAGTTGGGTCCCTATAAAATTAAGCTGATTACTACTAAGAGGGACTTAATTAAAAAAAATTAGTACAAAAATCCAATTAAAAAGAAAAAAAATAAGGACTTAATTGAAAGTTTCACGAAATTATAGAGATCAACAGAGTAATTAAATCTTATTTTATTAGTCGTATAATTTTATTAAATATGTAATTAAATTTTTTATATTTTTTAATTAGTTTTTATATTATTTTTAATTTTATGATTAGATCTTTATTAGTGTAAAATATATTAGAATTAATAGAATATTTTTTTATAAATTAAAAATATTCACAATTAAAAATTTAATTATATTTTTAATTATATATTTAAAAAAATATTTTATTAATTTTAATATTTTTAACATAAAAAAATTTAACTAAAAAAATATATAAAAATTTAATTATAAATTTAGTAAAATTATAGAAATTAATAAAATAATTAAATCTAATATTAACTTTTAACGCCTTCAATTTATTTAGGTGGAAACTCAGGTGCAGTCGACTTCACATGAAGTTGATACCTGAGAGCCGTTAAATGATTTAACTGATCTAACTAAATTTTCATCTAACGACTCTCAGGTATCAACTTCACGTGAAGTCGCCTTCACCTGAGTTTTTACCATTTATTTAACAAACCAGGTTGACGACTGAAACCCTATTGGATAGACGACTTTGCCCGGTTGCCGTGCCCCCTTAAATATGGCGTGTCACGAACTAACGGGTACAACTGCAACCGTACAAGTAAATAGCAAACCAAATATATATAATTATATATACATAATATATCCCAAATTTTAAAACATCAAATTAAGAAACATGTGTCAGCAACGTAACTGACCACCAATTTCTTAATTAATTATATTAACCAAATTTATTTCATCTTTATGGGTTTGTTTGGATTTTGGGTTAAAATGTCACAATGTAACATTCGATCAATTTCTTTTATTTCAATAAGATGTATCTCTATATATTTATCGACTTGAATATTTAGATAATATTATTTTATAACATAATATTAAAACTTCAATAATAATCTACTAAATATAGAGTTTAGTACTTGTTATTAAAAAAGAAAAAAAGTTAAGCATAAGATAAAAAAAAAAAAAAAACCTATAAAAAATTTACATAAATCTAAAAAGAGACTTTGACACGAGACATAGATAAGATATAAGAATTAGAATACTTTTATTTGCTAGCTAGTTTAAATTTTTAAGATAAATGATTTAATTTAAAAACGATTTCAATAGTAATTTTGAAAATTAAAAAAAATTACAATGCAATGAATTATTATTTTTAATTATATATTACATTTAATAATATAGTCTATTATTTCGATAGTATCTACAATAAAAGATAATACACTTTTGTAAAGATAATAAGATATATAATAGTCATTATATTGTAGTCATTTTTGTTCTATTCGAGACTTTTACTAATATTGATTTAAAAAAAATTAAATAGTAAAATTTAAATTGGTTATTGATAAATTTTGTGTTATAGATCAGATTAGACTCAAAAATAATAAAATTAACAAATTAGTAACTTTTAAAACATTATACATATTAATTTTTCAATAAAATAAAAAAAAAATAGTTGGATACTAACTGGTCATGTACAAGTGATGCAATTTAGTTTTATAGATTATATATTTGATGGAGTCTATGATGTCTATATTATAGTGGTTATGCGGTACTTTAAAAAGTATTGTTAAAATTAAAGTAACGTTAATTTTACTATTTAATAATGTTTTTTAATTTTAAAAGTAAAAAATTGTGTAATTTTAATTTTAATAATATATTTATATAATCAATATGGCCACCACAACTATAAATACTAGAGACTTTATACACACATACAAACACATATATTTCTAATATAAAGATGTTTTGGTAACACTACAAAGGAAACGGAAAATAGCGGCGGTTCCTGGAGTGATTTGCGGCAGTTTCAAATCGCCGCGAAACGAAATTCCAGCGGTTCGTTAAGCGTCGCCTATTAGGGGGTGGTTATATGATTTTGCGGCGGTTCTAGAAACTGCGGGCACAACCGCCGCAAAACCCAAGATTAGCGTCGCAATGTTTAGCGGCGGTTTAAAACCGCCGCGATCTGAAAATCTGTGATCGACACGAAATGTTTGGCGGTTTGGAATCGCCGCTGTTTAATGGCCACGGTTTAAAGACTAATGCATTTACCGGCGGTTTGAAAACGTCGCGGTTTAACGGCCAATGTTTTTTGAAATGTAACTGGCGGCGGTTTTAAACCGCCGCTATCTCCTAACCTGAATTTTTTAATTTCTAACGGCTAGTTCGCAACTGCCACTATTTTTCGATTAAATGGCCGCAAAAATACTGTTTTGTACACCGGCAATCCACACTGTTTTTTATTTCAATGTACATTTTTTTCATTTTTTTTAAATCGTTCTTAATATTAGTAAGTTAAATTATTTAAAATCCCGAAAAATAAATTACAGGGTCAACGACAATAGCAAAACCATTAATTTAATTAATATAATTATCCGAATATCAACAAAGTGTACTCCTTACTAAGAGTTGCATAATCAACAAAATAAAAGTGTATATCTGAAAGAAGAAAAGGTTCCACAATCCTAAGAACTACTTTCTATTCTGTCCCTCCAACGCACTCATCCATGTGGCGACGTCTGATGGCAGCTTCCTACCTTACCCTTGAAGTAGACATATCAAAGCATTCTCCATTGCCTGCATCCTGACCTTCCCAGCTGCTACTTCATCCTCCACTGCCTGTCTTTTGGTCTTCTCGGCTGCTACTTCATCCTCCACTGCCTATCTTTTGGTCTTCTCCGCTGCTACTTCATCCTCCACTGCCTTCTTTTTCAATTTCTCTGCTGCCAACTCTGCTTGCAGTTCAAGCAGCACCCTTTGGGTCTCCTCCCTTTCAAAACCATTGCTCGGCTAATGGGAATTCATACCAAAGACTTGACTAGAAGTCGGCCCCAACCCCATTCCACGCACCCTACCCAGGCGCTCTTTTCCGAGAGCTTGAGCAAGCGAATCATTCTGGGATAACAGTCTAGAAGATTCATCGCCTTACTCAATAGCCTCAATTCTTTTCTACACACATAGATAAGCAATTAAGAGCATTTATTAGCTAGTCGCTAACCGCACAGACTTCCAATAAAATTTTAAAAACTAAAACATAGGAGAAACTACTTCCCGATTCTGAACACATTACTTACTCCAATAGCGCGAGCTGCATCATGGATATAGGAGGCTCAGGCAATTGTTGATGATGCCTTCTCGTTGTTTATCAGTGAAGAGGTTGACAAAGTAGAACTCTTATACACAAAGTTTGTGTCATTGGTGAAATCAGAACCTGTGATTCACACCTTACTTCCACTGTCGCCAAAAAACAACTCCAACCATAGGTTTCTTGTAATCTCCAGATTGGAACAAAAATGCTAAGCTATTAAACTATGTTTGCTATTACACTACTACTCCTTCTGCTCCACCATCTGCTCCTTATTGCTACTATCCAGTTTATTATAATTGTGATCCATCTCCCAATGATTTATTTTTATCATGTTCTATTTCTTTCTTTCAGTTACTATAATTTTAGACAGTAGTTGTGATATCCTTCATTTTAATATATCCCTATCATTGATTAATTAAGCAAAACAGAGCATGCTGAATTATTTTGCCCTAGTCACAAGGAAGTGTGTCTCTTACACTACATTATTCCATCACTTTAAATTGGTAAAATTCAATCCAATCGAAAACTTATGTGATTTTTAACTTAGTCAATTCAACTCGGTCTTTCTAACAAACATCATAATAATTAGGTTTCTATTTCAGAAGGGTTGCTCTATGCACAAATTTATGAAAACAGAGCTATTTTCGGAAGGTTCATACTTTGAATAGAGGAGCAAACTTGGAACACAGAAACACAAAAATGGCAGATATTCTTGCTTACTAAAAGTGGATTCTACTTAATTTAGTCAACCACACAGTCCCACAGAAAGTACATTAGTTTAATCCAAATTGAAAGTGCAAAACTGGATTCCAATATGAAATTTTACTAAGCACAAACGTATCAAAACTCAGGGGTTTAGAAATTGGGAAAAGAAAATCAAATCTGCTCACTAAATTGGGAGAGAAAATTGGAACATACGAGGGAGAGGATCGTTCTTCACATGCTTTTGACACCAAAAGTTCACATGGCACAGAGATGAAATTGATGTTGAAATTAATTTATGAACAGCTACTCAAATTAAATTGGGGAAGGGGACAAGAACGAACCTGAGAGAGGGGAGAGGGGGCGATCGGCGCACAACAGAGCAAGGGCAAGGGGGAAGTCTGCCGACGACGTCACGACGGTGATGGAAGGAGACCCGCGATTGGCGCTATGCTCTGCTAGGGTTCGCGCCAAAAAGAGGGAAGGTTATTGGCGCCTTAATGTATTGGTTGTGGTTCTTTAATGAAACAACCCCCTTCTCCCACCTTGTTATTAGATGCAGTTGGGACAAAGAGGGCAACCATTTTAGATTTATTGGAGGTGGACTATCAAAACGCATGAAGAACTGCAGCAGCTCACTCGAACAGCAGCGCTCTGGAAAAAGGGCTGGTATTTTACCGCAGGTAACACCCGGTTCCCTTGTAGTGTAACTATGATAATTATATAAGTGTTATTCAAATTTAAATTATACTTTTTTTATTTTGATAATATTTTTATTTTTTAATTTAAAAAATATTATTTTATTTTCAACAAAAAATTTTAAAATACTATAATGACTGTGAAATAGTCATACTAGCATGCATATATAATTGCCAAAATGATATTGGAGATGCAACGTAACTAATGAGTATCAAGAAGCTGCTAACTGCACATGACAAATTCCACCTTGGTTAAGGAGCCATTGAGTTAATTTCCAATTTAAAATTAGTTTTGTTTGTATAATCTTTTGACCATTTGCAAAATAATGGTGTATGCCAGAGTTACGGGTTGCAAAATGTGTTAATGACGTTGTAAAACAATAATCATGTGGAGCAAAAGTGCCTCAAAGCTAAAACAGCAGCTAGGAGTATTCGTGGTGCGGTTTGTTTCGGATTTTTAGAAAAATGTCATTCGATTTGATCGTCTAATTAAACTGCAGTTCGGTTTGGTTCGATTTTTTGTTGAAACTATTCGAACCAAATCAAACCAATTAAAATCATTTTGATTTGGTTTAGTTTGTTTAGTTTTCAATCAATTTTAAAAAAATACTACCATACTATTTCACAAAGTCTTATACATTAAAATCGACAAACACAAATACACTATTGAAATCGGCAATCCGGTCACCCATATTCTCACTTGAACTGACATCAAACTGCATAAACAAATACATTAAACAACAAAATCAATTTACAAGCAATTTACAAAATCAAGATCCTGTTTACAAAATCAAGCAATTTACAAAATCAAGATCCTGTTTACAAATCAAGCAATTTACAAAATCATTAACTAACCAGCAATAATACCAACAATAAAGTAATTCAACAATAATACAATGTCATGTTTCTCATGATACAGAGGTAATCTAATACTTCAAATCTGCTCCCATTTTTTCATTATTTAAATTTATCTTACCATACTGATTTCAATCTAACCCTATCAACATCCAGAATCTCCAACACTTGATAAATCATACTAAATCACTTTAAAAATCAAAAGTAATTTAGTAATTCAACAGAACACCAAAATAAAATAAAACAGAAGTAGTTTCAGTAATTCAACAGAACAATTAGCAAGGCAGCAACAATGAAATAAACAAGTCAACAACCAGCAGCAATCCATCAATGATTATTGATTTATTGAACATAAATTAGTTGAATTACTTAATTACATACCTGACTCGGAGGCTCGGACTCCATATCTCAGTTGAATTGGCGGGAAGAAGGCTGCTGGCTGGTGCTGTGTTGGGTGGCTCGGTGGGAACTGGGGTCGGTGGCTCGACGCTGCTGGGAAGAACGTTCCTGGTTTCAACAATATCCAGTTTCTCATGACATATACTAAATCATTAGATTCAGTGACGGAGGTAATCTAATACTTCAAACATGCTTCCATTTTCTCATTATTCAAATTTATCTTTTACCGTACTGAGATCAATAAACCGAACAATGAATCAATAACCAGCAACAATACTAAGTCAGCAATAAATCAATAAACAGCAACAATGAATCAATAAACAACAATTGGTAAACAATGAATCAACAAACAGTAAGTCAGCAACAATGAATCAACAAACAACAATGAATCAGCAAGTCAGCAAGTCAGAAATTAGTCAAATTACATGCCTGACTCGGTGGCTCGGGCTCCATATCTAACTTGAATCGGTGGCTGGGTGGGAAACTGGAAGGTGCTGTGTTGTGGGTGGCGAGGGTGGTGCTCTGCTACTGCTGGGTGCGAGGGTGGCGCTGGTTGTGGCTAGGGTTTCGTGGTGCTCTATCTGCGAAGTGGTTTGGCGGCGTTGGGAGGAAGGCTTTGTTGCGAGGTGGTGGGAGGAATGGTCTCTCGCCGGTGATGGGAGGTGCTGCAACAACGTGGGTTCGCCGCCGTGAGAGGAGAGCGTGACTGCAAAGAACGTGGGTGGCTGGGCGCCGTGAGAGGAGAGCGCGACTGCAGAGAGAACGTCGGTGGCTGGGCGCATCGATGAAGACTGCAGAAAGCGCGGCTGTGAGAGGAGAGTGCTAGGTTTGGAAATTTCGATTGGGGGTGGGAGGCGTGGGGTTAGGACTAGGGGATAGAGGTCGCGCTCAATGGAATTGGGGGTGGGTGGGGTTGGTTTTTTTAGGGTTTTTTACCCACCAGTTCGGTTCGGTTCGGTTGGAATTTTCATGGTCAGAACCAAAAACCGAACCGAACCGTAAAAAAACTGCAAAATATGTTTTTTCGATTTTTGGTTTATTCGATTTTTTATTTTTTCAGTTCGGTTGGTCGGTTTAATTCGATCTGAATCGATTTTGAACACCCCTAAAAACAGCAGCAGAAATCCAGATCAACAAAATTAAATATGAAACTAACTCTACTTAACACCTTTATCTCAGTCCATATTATGACAAAGAGATATAGCGCTATTAAAAAAAATAGTGGCATTTAATTTGCTTTTAGAAATAATTAAAAAAAAGTCATGAATATATTTATTGACAATTAAATATAAGTCATCTTATATTTGTTATTAAAAAATTTTGATGACAATTACATAATTGAGGTAAAAATAACTTTTTTAATAGACAAAAAAATATAATCGTCATTATAAGCTTACAACATATATATAATAATAATGACAAATATAACTTAAATAAGACATATAGTAATTAATATATTATTATCACTAAAAATTTGTCATTAAAAGTTATTTTTATTTTAGTATAAATCTCTATAGAATATGACAAAAATTATATTTCAATTTAAAAAAATAAAATTTACAGTTTATTAATTTAAATAAAAACTATGAAAGTAAATAAAAAATAACATAAAAATCTATTTTTAATTTGTCAATCAAGTTATTTTAAATAGATAAAATTTTTCATGTAGTATATATGGAATAATTAGATTTTAACTTTAGATTTTTATATATACAAAATTAAGGATAATACTGTGGTTTAAATTTGATAGTAGAGATTTATTGAATGTGAGTTTCTATTTTAATCTATATAGCTGATAATTTCTACAGAAAAAAATATTAGGGAATTAATTTTTTTATTAATATTAGTTAATATTTTGGATTAACATCTTAATTTTATACTATTACAATTTAGAGTTTAAAATTTAGTCTTTAATTTTTAAAAATAGTCAAATATTGACTAAAAATAATAAATTTTATTAGTTATGTAATATTATTTTTTCTACGAATATCTAATATAGATTTGGTTGGATTTTTCTTCCACCCCCTAATAATATCAATTCTAGTATTATTCGACTAAATTGTTTATTCAATTAATTTTTTGTATTTTTTTAATCTAAATTATATTTAGCACTCAATAATAATAATTTTAAAGTATATAAATAATGTCGCTGGCATGTTGTATGCGTGTGTGTGTGTGTGTTTTTACGTGGAAATAACATAGTTATTCGTAAAATTAAATCATTTTCATTAATAAATAATAACAATTAATCATTTTTGCTTCTATCACAAAGATGAATATGTTATGCTCACAACATAGATTATGCTGTTGATGTGACATCTATCTCTACCTAATTACTTCTTTCCATTAACATATACATGGTCCTATCATATAGGTTGATTATATGAAGCAATAAACATTGTCATTATGCTATATATATAGAATTTCCTCCCAAACATTATCATCTTCACCTAACAATCACTCACTATGTCCAAACATGTAAGTAATTAGGTGAATTATATGCATATAAATAGACATGAATTGAAGTAGCATGATCACCACATAAACAATAATATTATTAGCCATATTCACATTTCAAAATCTCACTAATAAGAACACTACTTTAATTTTCCAATGGCACATCATCAAATTGCATCCTTCAAAATCGAAAACAAAGATGTTGAATATGTGAAACCATCGAAACCTACTCCTTCCACTACACTTTCTCTATCCACAATTGATAATAGGCCTGAATTCCTTCCCCTAAGTCAAGTCATTCGTGTATACCAATCACAAAACAACAACACCACAAAGAAAATTTATTATTCCAAAAATGACCCTGCAATTGTGATCAAAGAAGCACTATCAAAGGCTTTGGTTTATTACTACCCTCTTGCTGGCAAGCTAGTGAAGCATCATAGCAACAACAATGGGAAGGTAACAATCAATTGCAATGAAGATGGTGTTCCATTTGTAGAAGCAATTGCAAATTGTGACCTTTCTTCACTCAATTATCTTGATTTGAGTGACATTGGAATTGCCAAAAATTTTGTGTATGATCCACCTTTTCATCAAGATGAAAATGGTAACCAACTAATATACCCTATGGTGGTGAAGGTGACTAAATTTCAATGTGGAGGGTTCACATTAGGGTTAGGGGAACCACACACCATTGCTGATGGGGTTGGTTCCATCAAGATCTTTCAAGCCATAGCCGAATTCGCCACCGGAAAAAGCGAGCCTTCGGTGAAGCCTGTGTGGGAAAGGGAGAGGCTAAATGGGTCAATAACCAAAACTCCATTGCTAAGTCCCATGGATGGAGCTTCGGCCGCCGGTTCGCCATATCTACCTTCCAAAACCCTAGTTCATGAATGTTTTAAGGTGGGTAGTGAGAGCATAAAGAGACTCAAGTTGAATTTGGCAAAGGAAATTGTTGATAACAATGTTCCAATTACAAATGAAGAATTAAGCTTTACAAATTTTGAGTCTCTTGCTGCTTATGTTTGGAGGGCAAGAACTAGGGCATTGAAATTGAACTATGATGGTAAAACTATGCTGAAATTTGCGGTAGGTATAAGAAGGCACATAGATCCTCCTTTGCCTGAAGGGTATTATGGTAATACCATTGTGGATGCAGATGTTGTGATGCCGGTCAAAGAAGTCAACGAAAGACCACTCTCACAAGTGGTGAAGGTTATTAGAGAGTTCAAGAAGGTTGCTTTCACAAAAGAATTCATTAAGAATTCAATTGATACATTGGAGACAAGAGTTGAGGAGTTTGATTTTGATGGGAATGGTTCATGCATGGCTTTGGCTGAGTGGAAGCATTTGGGATTCTTGAGAAACATGGATTTTGGGTGGAAGGAGCCTGTGAATGTGATACCTGCCCCATGTAACATGTTTGGGGAAGTGAGTATTTGCATCTTCTTTCCTCCTTGTGACATGGATACTTCAATGAGTGGAGGTGTTAAGATCTATGTCTCACTCCCCATTGATGCCATGCCCAAGTTTAGGGAGGAGATGAAAGCACTTGCAATTACTATTAGTTAAGGTGATTATTCACATACTGATATTTTGATGGAATCTCGCTAGGGAGCCAATAGAATAAGTATACAATGTGTATAATGGGTTGATTTTTTGGCCCAATAAGAAGAAGTAATTATTCGCTATCGTACATGTTCGAACATCCAAAATAAAATATTACTAATTTATCAAATACAATACACTCATACTATCCAAAATAACCATCCGAATACCAGAGATAATAAACATCTAATATTCTATTGAATCGCTTTAAATAAACATATGATACTTTAATTTTAATTTAAAATTAACTCTCATTATATACACTATGAAATATGTATTGATTCCTTATACTTCCTCATTTTTATGTGAAGATAATAGTTAAAAATTATTAAATAATTTGATATATTTTATCAAAGTATCATTTAATAATTTGTAATTATTATTTTCACATAAAAATAAATACACGTAAATTTTTATTATTAGTTAAAATGTAGGTAAATCATGATTAAATAAGTTACACATGTGTTTCTTGTTAGGGTTTATATATAGTTGAGTTTTGTTATTGAATAAAAATAGGGATATGATTTTCATCATGGGTTTTATTAATTATCGCTTAGTGTTAAATGATCTAATCCATGAATCTTTTTCATATTTTTAACTCCCGTTGTTTCAAGCTTACCGTGTAAGTCTTCTAGTTTATTTGATGCCTAATAAAATAAGATTTCAAGACTTATTTTAATATTTATTTGTTGTTTCCACGACCTTTTTCAAGGTTGACGAATAATTTATTTTATTTGGTGTATTTTAATTAATTATTTCAACTTTCTTTTTTTTTCTTTATAACTTTCTGTGTGGTTAATTGATCCATGTATATATTTGGCTCTCGGCTTGTTTCTACTTCTCTCTACGGGTGGTCTAGGATTGCTACAACACGTGCCGTACGGAAAATAGCAGCGGCTAATTTTAAAAAATTGTAGTAGTTTTAATTTGTCGCAAACTAAATTATCAGCGGAAAATAACAACCGTTGAAATAACTGTCGGTATATTAGCATATTCCGTCAATTTGTTTTGCGGTGGTTTTTAAATTGTCGCAAGATGCGAATCCATGAATTCAATGCCATTTTTGCAATGCTTATAAAGCTATCTATAATCTTTTTTTTTTTTTAGATTTTTTGTGGCGAACTGCCGCTATTTGAAACCACACAACTTTTAAATTTATTTTTGACCGTTTAGTACTGTTGCTAGATTCAATTCAAAACTGTCGTAAAAATATTGTATTCTGAAGCACAAACCACCACTGTTTCTTTTAAATATTCTAGGTATTTTTTCATTACTTTTTGGAGTTTATTTTTTAATATTAAAATTTTTTTCTCTAAGAATCTTAATTGATAACAAAAATTCATGAAAATATAAATGCGAAATAAATTAATATATTTATATTTTTAAATATAGATAAAGTATATGTCTAATTAAGTGTTGAATAGTCAAGTAACTTAAAAAAATGTATACTTGACATAAAATAACATTCAATTCTAACATCTATTTTTTGTTTTGTCCCTCTAAGAAATTTATCCCTATAGCGATGTCAGATTCCCCCCACCTTGTCATTGAATTGGATATCATAAAGCACTCTCCATTGCCTGCCTCTTTATCTTTTTTGTTGCCATCACTTCATTCTCCACTACCTTCCTTTTCAATTTTTTTGTCACCACCTATTCTTGTAGTTCAAACAGCACCTTTTGGGTCTCTTTTGTTTGAGCTCCATCTCCTGGTTATTGTGAATTTGGACCAAAGAGTTGACTATAAATCGGTTTAAAACTCACGTCACGCACTCTATCTGAGTGCTCTTTTTTGAGAGCTTGAACAACCAAATTATTTTGAGACAACACTCTAGAGAATTCATTACGTTGCTCAATCTCCATAATTTTTTTCTACAAACATAAGTAATTGTGGGTTAGAGTATAATCAAATAGACTTTCAAAATTTGGGTCAAAGTTTGGGATTAAGTTAGGTTAAAAAGATAGTTTGAGAATTTTGGATAATTTTTTAGTGTTTGGATAGTTTTGTCAATCAGAACTCATCTTTTATATGTATAATATAAGTTTTTGTTGAGTTAGAAGTGATTATATATATATATATATATATATATATATATGACAAATATTTATGAGGTTAAAAGTCCAAATGTAGTTTAATGTGTGTGTTAGTAGTGCAAGCCCAATATTTCATCTCTCAACCTAACTCATGTTGCTTCAGCAAACTTCCATAATACACAAATTAAAGCATCAGTCTAATGCTTATGAAGACAAATTAGAACCAAAACATAAAGAAAGAAGGTTTTGCATTTACTAAGAGAAAGGAAAAAAAAAAAGCAAATTTGACATTTGGCATCATTTATGGAGAATGAAAGACAACAAGGGCAATCACACTACACTAAGGACAGTAGAGGATCAAAATTCAGAAATTGGTAGAGTAAAAACAACATGCAAAAATAACATAAATAGTGGAGTAGCTGCAAAGACAGTAGAGGTAGTGGAGCAAAATTAAATGAAAAAGTATTACATGCTAAGATAAACAGCTACAACAGGCAAAATTAACAAGAAAATTGAAGAGGCGGTGATGAAATTTGAAGAACAAGCTCTATATTATAAAGCTGAACTCTCAACAACATTTGAAGATAAGAAAAATATATAGAGTGAAAAATTCAGAGCATCATCTTATACATGCAAAATTATTTTCCTTCTTCTTGAGCTCTATTTTAGATTTTTTTTTTTTTTTGTTATGGCTATCTGATGTTAATCTTTCTGTATTGAGAAAAAAGACAGATTATGGTGAGGAGAAAAATAAAAAGTCACGAGAGAAAAAAGGCAAGAGAGATACATTGAAAAGCCAAAAGAAATTTTCGATGTATTTAGTTATTGATGAACTAGGATTAGTTTTCCTGGCTAAGTTGCGATAGCACTTGATAGCTGTTGAACTAGTGGGTTTTCCTTTGCCAAATTGGGACAGCACTTAGTAGTGATTAGACTTGGGTAGAGATACCAGATGAATTAGGTTGTAATTCATTGGTATTGGTATACGTAATCAATTTGATTATAATAGTAATTCCAACATGATTGTGGTGGAGATTGAATTTAGGTTTTATGATACAAGAAAATCGAACCAAGATGCATGCTTGCCTGATTCTCTTTTTTTCTATTTTGTTCTGTTAATCTTTGCTTTCACGAAAATTATTAAAAGAACTTTTTTTTTTAACTCAACTTGATTTAATCCTCTTTCTCAAGTTTTATCATTACTATAAATTTAATTTTTTTTATAGATAAATTTATCAATAATTTAAATTTTCGTAGATAGAAAAAATAATTTACTTTTAGAATATATCTATCAGAGCTACGTGCATGGACAGACGTTATTAAGCAAAACATGACTTTTATAATTTACATGGGCTTAAAAGATTGTTCAGTTTTTGTGGAATTCATTATTTTTCCAAAAAAAAAAAAAAAATGTGTGCATCATTCTGAACCATAGGTATTTATCGATGAAAAAGAAATCATTAGTAACAATTTAGGATTTTTGGGATGTTCAATAATATAGTCTTGTATTAATTTATAGCCCTTTTTTTTATGAATTAAAAAGCCTTCAATCCTAGTCCTAGACATCACATACTCATACATATTTTAAGGGTTTTATTTATTATTTGACCACCGCTAAAATTTGAACTCGAATACAACATATTAAGAGGCGACATATATAATCACTTAATCAAAGCATCACTTGCTTTATAGCCCTTCTCTAATTTATAGCCTTTGAATTTTGTTTTTTCTACGATGATTGATTGTAATATTGTTTTTTTGGGTTTGATTAAGAAGTCCCTTTTTCTGTGGTGATGAATTACAACATTTTCTTTCTTTATAAATGGGATCCTAACTATATTTGACCCAAAAAATGGTCCCCAACAAACACCCGTCCACCATCACTCAAATAAACCACAGAACCAATAATAGCAAATGTCAAGCTCATCGTTCAAGGCTGCATCTCCTTCATGGCAATAAAAAACGTCCCATCTCCTTCTTCAACTCAATCAACTAAGGCCCTAGGCCCATATTCTCAGGGCTACAACGTATGTTCAAACTTAAGTTTTCCTGATCAAAAAAAGTGTTTAAGTTTTGGTATTTTACTATTTTCCTTAACGTAGAATGTTGGGGTTTAACATTTTTAATGAAAACAATTAGAGAATTAATTGGTATGGACTTAAATATGAAATAAATAGAATAAGTTATGGATAACTTAATATTTTTAATTAATTAAAATTTTAAACTATGTAGTTTTAACAGTTTCAATTTGTTCGGCTAACCATTTTAACAAATAGCCTCTTATGTAGACTTTATGCTATGTCCTCCCATAAATTTAAATATCAGTGTAAAAAATATAATATTCATGTGTTTTCTCCTATCGGATTAAGGGTGTTTTGGTAAATTGAATTCGTGATATGCTAAGTATTCGTAGTTAGTGTTGTTGAAAAAAATAAAAAAGATATATAAAATAAAAGCATAAATAAAATACTCTATAGTATTAATATAATTAATTCAATAAAGATGATTCATATATTTATTAATATATATAAAAAAAAAAGAGAGAAAAAATATATTAAAAAAATGTATTTTATTACTTGTGTGTGTTTCATATGCTTTATATTACGTTACTATTTATAAATACAAAAAACTTTATTTTTTAAATATAATTAAATGCAATCACTTTGATAAACTAAATCTCATAAAAAATAAGTCATCCACATCATTCATCCTGTTCGATAGGTCAGGTACCGGACGTATCGGGTGAATATTCCAATCAACAAAGGGAAAGTCGTCTGGTCGTATGTCTCCGGGTTGGGGTAGGCGAGGTCCCGACCTCTTCAGATGTGAAAGGGGGTGTCACCTGCAAAGACACTCTGACGTTCTAGTCAGTCAAGTGTGCAGGCGAAAAAGGGAGTGGTTGATATGTGACGTACCTTAGGGAAAGGGTAGATCCTTTCCCATTTATACCGTGTCAGAGGTGGGCCCTGCAGGGACAGGCCCACTTCCTTCGAGGCTTCCCTTACACAGTTGTGACGAAACTGTCGGAGACGCGTGTCCGAATCGGAGTCTGAGCGTCTCGCCCCCAACCATTCGAGTCGGGTGTTACTCGGGTCGGGCCGACCCGTAAATTGCTTGGGTCAGGCCGTAACACATCCTTATCTTAATAGTTGGTAACTACCAATGATGTACTTCTATGTTAAAATAGCATTCCTCAAACAAACAAAAAAAAATGAAATGAGTCGGTTATTTTGCACAGAAAATGAGAAGGTAAAGTATTTGTAAGGTGTAAAGAAGGAAAAGGCACTCATGCGACGGTTCTAATCAATTTTTGTGAGTGCTGACACCTGCTTGCTCTCTCTATGAAGGTGAAAATTATAATCCATTTCATTTTCATTGATTTTCCTTCTATTTAAAGACGTGCTATCTAGTGTCGTTTTCATAGTCCTCAGTCCTTAGCAAATTCTCTTGTTAGTTTGCTTGAGAGATTAATAATGGCTTATGTTCCTCCGCACATGAGGCACTCCAAGGACAACCAAAGACCCTCACCTTCACCCGAGTTGCCTCCTCGCCGGAGACAATTCAGCCATAGCCCTAAATTGAACTTGTCAAGCATCTATTCAAAGGATGCTCTTTCCAATTGGTTTGTGGTTTCTTCACATGATCATGATCATGATGATAATCAGCTTCACCCTTCTTTACAACTTCGTCCCGTTTCTTTGGAATCTTTTGACTGCAACTTCAAACAAAAGCCACTTATTTTAGTTCAGAGCACCCAGCATCAATCTCAAAGTTACACTATAGGGACACATGCAACAAGAAACCCCTGGGAAATTGTGGCAGCTAAAGCCATTGACTACTTGCTTTCTTCTTTCGAAAACGTGAGGACTGAAATGAAGGCCCAAAACCCCCAATCTGAACAAATTAAGCCTTACCTGGTTGCAAGATTTGGCAAGATTCTCTTCCACGGGTAAGCAATAGATGAAGTTCACATAAGCTAACACTAGTTATATTTATATCTTGATATGAGTGGTAAATGTTACAATATATTTCAGTACTTTTACACAAGAAGAAAGACCCACAATGCGACAGTTTCGTAGATCGTTTTACACAAGTGTTCCTGCCTCCTATATGGAGAAAATGACCACTTCGTTGCCACTTGAACTTGGACTTGAACCTGATAATACAGAAAAAGACATGTATCTTGTGAAGGTATATATATATATGCCCTATATAGAGGAGTGCTATGCAGTCAGCAAGTCCTGTGATTTGTAGTTATCAATTAGCCATGATTAGTGTTTTTAATGGTGTGAGATTACATCTATCGGTATAAGATTACTCACTTTTCTTTTGCTGGTTAAGTGCATAAAAGTGCTGGCCCCCTAGACTTTCTCTTTTCGAGTTTCTGCGCAAGCTGTGATCATGTTTCCTATTCACTTGCCAATTTCTTGCTTATATTATCTAGCTGTCCGATGCCAACCGACCAGAAGCAACTATTTCTTGCAAGTGTAGCATAATAAAGGAGCAAAACAAGCTTAAGCTCTACAAGGTAAAAAGTCTATGATTTGATTAGTTGATTAGAAAATGTTAGCAAAACGTGTTACACTTGCTTTTTTCCATTTCCATCTTTCAGTATATTTGATCCCTTTTTCATCCTCATGTTGGAAATTAAATATCACTTGTAATTGTAGGTCGAACTAAATTATGTTCGCCACATGGTCACAGATGTCTCCTGTCCTGCTAAGAACCTTGATCTCAGACTAATGCTATGCACCAAAAGGATTATAGCAGCTCCAAAAGTAAGTGTCGTTTTTATTCACTTCTATAGATTACATCATGCCAATGTTTTCGTGTAGAGAATTCGGTTATATAGTTTTCACAATCCTCCTGTTTCCTTTATTTTTATTACATGTCAAATTGAATTGCTAAAGCATAGTTTTTATCCATTTCTCAAATAGAAAAAAGGAACATAGACAATGCAATTGAACTTACTGTATGTGCTCCTATTCCAGGATGATGAAATTCAATGCATTCAAAAGTTGATTGATTCTGCAGTCCTAGATGAAAATGTGAAAGGTGGTTTGAGATGGCCCCTAGGGAAAGCATCTTCTGGAGACAGGTTTTCTGTTATTGGGGTCTGGCACACTATAACTAAAGCTTATGTAGGTCCTTCCTTGAGGCTGAAGGCAAGACATGCTGATCGATTTGATTTTCTGACATCAACTGGTGAATCTGCATCTGAAGTTTCCCTGAAACTGAAAGGAATTGTCTCTGCATTACAGGTATTATTAATATTTGTGGCAAAATGGGAGAAAAGACTAGTGATTTCTATTTGCAGAATTTGTTAGGTTATAAAGTTTAGACTATAGTTTAATATTTTTTAACATGTTATTGTACTTGTCTCTTATTTCAACTGTAGAATTCACAAAGGAGCCTCATGAACAATCACTGAATGATTAGTGACATTACTAGTATTTACTTTGTGCCTGAGTGAAAGATACCTGTGAATCCATCATTTGATTTACAATTCTATACATCTCTCTTTCCAACAGGTGCAAAAGGTTGACACAGCATTGATTTCAAAGATGCTTGAAGATACCATAAAATTGTTATGGGATCAGTTTTTAAACTGTGATGACTTTCTAGGATGATGCCTTGTTTCAAACTTCCATCTCCATCCCTACTTAAACCTTTGATTTTGGTCATAGCTACCAATACTTGCATGATGATCTGTTTCTTGGTGATGGAATCATTATTATGCATAATTTTCCTTCTTCAGTGTTCAGTTTTGAGAAGTGATGGGTTGGGTTAATGTATGCACTTGGTATCTAAATTATGTTTTATTGCACATTATTATTCTCTTCTTCACTGCAATTCATTTTTTTTTTTGGTTGCCCACGGTATCCCCTAACCCGACAGACCAAGGACTAATCCGTCGTGGATCGGAGCTCCATTTAAGGGTCTGCCGCTGGCCAATGAGTTGTTGCATGCACAAGGCGGGATTCGAACTCCCAACACTTGTTTAAGCGGACGAGTGAACTGACTACTCGACCAACCCAAGTTGGTTTGCAATTCATTTTTCTATTAGCATAAATGCATAATGTGTTGTCAGCTAAGCCTAAAAAAAGAACGAGGGCCAAACAAATCCTTAACTCGAGTTCTATAAAAATGGGGATACTTATAAATGACAATTAAGTTTAAATCTTAATAAATTATATATATAAACAATGTGTGGTTTCTTTGCATATTACTGATTAGAGATGAAACCTAAATTCAAATTTAATAAGAAACATAAATATTTAGTTAGTTTTGAT
Organism: Arachis ipaensis; assembly: GCF_059453495.1. Lineage (NCBI taxonomy): Eukaryota > Viridiplantae > Streptophyta > Magnoliopsida > Fabales > Fabaceae > Arachis > Arachis ipaensis. Next base: position 3,436,448 of record NC_142436.1, read on the forward strand.
ACCTAAAAAGTTTTACACAAACATTCAATCAAATTTATGAGCTTAAATAATTTTAGATTATGCGTTTAAAAAGTAGTCAATTTTAGAGTTAAATTCGTGTATATAAGCATCAAAATGCGGCAAAATTCTTTATAGGTAAAATGTTTTAATTTTTGCTATTTCTATCAATGTCATCCGTGTATGTCACTTCTTTGAAAGAAAAAAGGAAAGTAAATAACGTGTATGAACAAAAGGTCCAAAAAGATGAACAAGTAAACAACAATTTATGTAAAGTAAAATTTACTCAACATTTGTGTTAAGATGTCCCTTAAAATTTGCGTCAATCTTAAATGATCCCTAAAATTTACTCAAATAAACATCTTTAAAATTTGATTCATAACTCGTGTTAATCTTTGTATTCGTTTGCGTTAACAGCTTGCTCTGTTGGCGCATTAAGTTTCCACATGACACAAATGGAGAAAATGTCATTTTGTGGCTTTATAAATTAGACAAGAAAGCAATATCATATCATATTTAGATTAACATTCTCACACAAAACCCTCGTTCGTTATTCTTCCTCTCTTCTATGATATAATTCTGAGAAATTTCCATCGCTTCAATAAAATTATGTCATTTTTATTCGTACAGTGTGCCAACTTAATGTGCCAACTCAGTTTGTCGTTAACAAAGATAAATTTAGGATGCTACCCCGAATTGAAATTTATGAAGTCGGATTGGTATCAATCTAAATTTCAAGGGTGAATTTGAAGAATACTCATAATGTGTTAAAAAACTTAATAGAATAATATTCTTTTATTAATTCAATCAGTACCCCAAAAAATTTAACTACAAACAGGAACAATGCTTACATTACAAAGGAAAGTTTTGCTGTTTTCCTTCATGAAATTAATCGAGTCTTGAAGGATTTTATTCTCTTCAATTCGGCTTGAGCGTCTCCTTGGACTAGAATTGCTATATAAGTCATTGTGTAAATGCAAACTTGTCTTATTATTTTGACACTACAAGAAAATTATTTATTCAACTACTCTTGTGTAGCTAAAAAAAAATGATGGCAAAGGCTATAGTTATTTGGCTTTGGAGACATTTTAGTGGGGATTGCTTATTCTCAAAGACTACGCTTTTCTATCTCAAAAGTTATATTTTTGATTTTTTGGAGTTTAGGATAGGCTACGCTTGCTTTTAAAGTGATGCGCTTAAGAATCAAAAGCTACGCTTTTCATCACTCATCAGAATTCAAAAGAACATACTACACTTATTTTTGCTATTCTATATAAGCGTAGCCTTATGTTTATCGTTTTTTTTATTTATTTATATATATATATATATATATATATATTATTTTAATAATTTTTTTCTAAAACCTAATATTTAGCAGTATGATTATATATATAATCCTGCATTTTTAATTAAATTAGTCAAACATTATAAAATAAAAATAAATACATAATAATACTATACAATATTCTTTAAATAATAAAAATTATCCTTAAACAAAATATATTTATAATAAACCAAAAGTATTGGGATGATCATAATTTTGAATATTCATATATCTCACACTAAATTAAATACACCCATATCAAAATATGCATGAGACCAAGTTTACTATTAATAAACGACAAAAAATCAAAATATTGTATCCTACATAAGTATCTTCTGATTAAAGTCTTTGCCAATAAACCATTATGATAAGCATCTTAATTAATCTTCATTAACATCCCTAAAATTATCCTGCATAATTATACGAAAAAATAGTTAAAAAAATAATTGTTATGATATATAAGCAAGTATGATTATAATTAATCTATATATAACATAAAGAAGAGAAGGGTATTAAGTTTACCCTCTAAAATTATACGATAAATTTTAGCCTACCAAAATCCGAAACCACAAGCAGCTATTATTTTTCTTTTAAACATGCTGCAGTGCTTGATCACTATCAGTGATCACTACAAAACAAGTTCAATGTACCAAATTTTAAAAAATAAATTTGTTTTGGAGCACTAATTAGTTTATAAAGTTTTGTAGCCTATTTATTCACATATTGTAAGAGAATAAAATACATGTGAATCTAATTACAGGTGACACTACTCAACGGAACAAAAAATGCATACCTGCAAGAGCCAAGAGATATGGGAAGGCAAAATCAATCATATTGTGCATCCAAAGCCAGTTCAAGAACAATGTCAGTATTAAATCATAGCAAACAAAGAGGCACGCATAAGTTTGTGAAAGGAAAAGTTAGAAGACTGAATCGTATAACATAAAAGATTGGAATGAGATATGTAAAAGTTTCATAATATATATATCTTAGAACAATTGCAATATTATATCTTCAACTGCATTCTAAGGTGACACAAATAGTTTCACAACAGAGTAAAACTGTGATGAGCTGTTTAATGCATATGGCTAAATAGTAGATACTCACGGCTTGCGTCCGGATGCCAAGCCAGCATGGGCTTCAAACTGAGAGGCCATGACCTGCACATGAAAGTTTTTAAGAATTAAAAACCCAAACCAAGTTGGGTTGGTCTAGTGGTTAGCTCACTAGTCCGCTTAAACAAGTGTTGGGGCTTCGAATCCCGCCTTGTGCATGCAGCAACTCATTGGCCAGCGATAAACCCTTAAATAGAGCTCAATACCACAATGGATTAGTCTTTGACCTGTTGGGTTGGGGATAACATAGACAAAAAAAACCCAGATTTGCAGCAGGTATAAAAAATGGGAAAGTCTAGGGGCCAGTAGATTTATTAAAATTTGGCTAGCACTTAGCCAGCAAAAAGAAAATGAGTGATTCTCCACCATTAGATGAAATTTTACACCATTAAATATACTATTGATGACTAATTGATGACTACAACTCACAAAATCTGCTGCCCCTAGCACAGAACCAAGCAAAGAAAGTCATAAAATTCGGTAAAGCAGAAGAACTGTCAACTAAAGTAACCTCTCCATGAGCATAGTAAGGCAGTTCGGTTTTATCCGTGATATACTCCATTTTATTATTTTAAATTGTGTTAAAAAGTATAAAGTTTAACAACAAATTTACACAATTTTGGTTCAATTAATTATTGAGTTTTTTGAATTTTGCTTCTGATGAAGTTATACGTGAAAAATATACTTTTTATGCTCTTAATTATTATATGATATTTGATGCTGTCATCAAATTTATTTAAGTGTTTTAGGGTTAAGACACATCAATAACCTCAAAAAATCGAAAAAAATTGAACAAGAAAAACAAATTCAAAAAATAATTTGAAAGTTTGGTTGGCTAGACCCTTGTTATAGCGAGCTAACGAACTTTCCTCTCGCTTGAGCGAGATTCTCGCTATAGCGAGATGCACCTATGTATTAGGTTTAATAAAGCACGCTAATACTTATTTTTTGGCTTCTCAAAGGCCCTAAAACTCCAAAAAATCCAAATTTAGAAGCCAAAATCAAGGGAAGAAGACACAATTTATACACACTCATTTTTTTCTTTTTTTTTTTTAAATTTTGAGACATTAAATTTTAGATAAAGAAATTTTAATTTTTCTCTAGAATTCAAGAGTTTTATTAATTTTTTTTCTAATCCTAAGTTTAATTTTATTTAATTGTAGTGTTTAATTTATAATTTCTTGTTTTGTTACTTTAGTTTCTTAAAATTTCCTATTCCTTTTTTTTTTTTTGCTATTTTAAGTTCTTGAAGCTCCAACAAAAAACAAAAATAGTGTAACTTAATAAGAATTTGATTAATTAGTTCTAAATATTTGATATTAGAGTCGATCCTTGTTGATTAAAAAAAAAAAGCATAAAACAAATAAAAAGATGAGTAATGCCACAAATAAATTTTCAAGAATTTGGATATAAGACAAATTCGTCTTTAACAAGTAGAATTGACTAACGGCATAAAAGGTTGAAGAGCTCCAACCTAATTAATCTTTGTCAAGAATAAATTTGACTTATATCCAAATTCTTAGGACCTATTTAGAGGTTTTACTCTTAAAAAAAAAGTCCTATATGAAAAAAAAAAAAAAGTCTCGGTGGCCATTAATTTGAACAAATTTTAGCTAATGTTTAGCCAACATTAAGTCTTTAATATTATGTTGTATTTAAACTTTTATTGAATTTGTGTACAAAAATATAATGCTAGCTAATTGATAATAAAAAATAATAAAATCTATTAGTCTTTTAGTACTATTGATATAAAAATTTGTGCAAACTAAAAAAAAAGGTTCTTGTATGAAAAAATATATTAGAGATATAATTATTTATATATATTTTTATTAATTTAATTTTTTTTAAAAAAAATAATTTTATGACCATTTCAAAGTAATTTTTATTTTCTTTTACACAACGCATTTAAAATTATATCAGACAACCAATGAAAAGGTTGAAATAGATAATTGAGTTGTCAAATAGAATTTCTAAAATTTAATTATTTTATAGCTCTTTATAATTTTACCACGTTTATTTAATTGTTCTATTTGAATATCAAATAGAATAATTAGCATCTTCTTACAAGGCAAATAGCAAAATACAAGGTTCCTTTTTTTATTCTTGGTTGTCAAATACAAGGTTCCATTATTAGCATCCTTCGTGCACCTCGTATACCCACCACATACCCAAATGCACCATCAGCTTAGGTCCCCTTCAAAACTTTTGACCTAGCAAATGCTCATAACTGGTAGTTGCATTGCCTAATTATCACACTATTTTTTGTATTCATGAGCCTTGTGATGAGCAGCCCATGTGAAGAAGCACAACCACATAAAACGCAATAAAAAAGACCAAACAGGAACTCGCAGTGAGAGGCCGGGCTGATGCTGCTATACTCAACATAGCTAATTAGCTGTTGAGTACTCCTCGTTTAGTTTGTTTTTTTTTCCTTTAAAATTGTTTCATCGATTTTTAACAAATTGACGGTGGTTCGATTCTGATGATCGGGAAGCGAAACTTACTCCTCTTTTGTAGATACCAATTTTTCTATAAGTACATCAAAGATCCTTGAATTAGATGAGCATTAAAAGGGAAATGAATTCAAAAGGTACAAAAGACAGAAAAAGTGTAAAATAAATATTTCAAAAAGTAAAAATGACTAAAATTAAAATAGTTTACATTGAATTTTAAATAAAGCAATTAAAATGCCTTCGACTGGGTCAAAAGACTTTTGACATGAAAAATAAAAGTGCTAAAATATAAATTTGACAATGAAATTAAAATATGCTCTGAAGATACATTGAACTGGAAAAGATAAAGTTTACAGAAATTGTAAAATTGAAAAGTAAAGACAATGGAAGGAACTCTACAGAAATCAAAATCGAATGGAGACGCATACATTCATTGGGATATAAGTATGTTTGAGTATATTTCTGGAGAAAAGTTCTAACCCCTGTGCCGTACTGCTTCCTGTTATTTATAGTCCTCTTTCCATAACTGATCATTAAAGAATTTGTACCCCTTTGCGTGCGGAGATTAAGGTAATCGTTCACACTCTTTTTCCCAAGAGCGTTACCAACAAATCCTTAATTCAAAGAAAGCCTTCGATCCCTTTCATTCGTGTAACTGCTCGATTCTCCAATTGAGTAACTGCTCGATTTTACCAAAGTATCGAAATCGAATCTGTGCCAAATAATCTCCACTTAATGCTTGCACATGTATCTCTTTTAGTTCCTACTTCCATCTCGACACTTTACCAACTTTTCAAATCAGCTTAATCTTTTGAAAATAATTATTTCGACTAGCAAAAATATTTTTTAAAATGCACAATTCTATAAAATATAATTACCTTTTGTAGTTTTTGTTTGTAATTTTTTGTTTTATATTATTGTAAAGTTAATAAATACTATATGGAGGTATATTTCATCTAGGGATGGCAAAATTTTTTGAGATGCAGGGATCCCTGCGGGGACTGCCTCGAATGGGGATCCGGCTGTGGGAAATTTTCTCCACGGAGATGGAGATGGGGATGGGGGACGAAATTTCCTCGAGACAAGCGCAGGGACTCGAGCTGGAATCCCCACCCCATCCTCGCTAATTCTCGAAATTCATAAATTTATTGAATTGTCCTTAATAGTTTATTTACACACACATAAACCCAAAACTCCTAATCCTCATTTGTATAATCCTTATTCAATTCAGAGATTCCTAATGCTATCCATACTCCATCCAACCTCTCTGCAGCCACTCTGTTGCCACTCTCCCTTCTCACCGCATCGTTACACCTCATGGTGCCATCACCTTCATCGCGTTGTGCTCTCTATTTGCGACCTCTCTTTTCGTAACTCTGTCGACGTGTCCATTTTTCTTTCTGTTGCCGCATCTCCCACCTTGTCCACTGCTCTGTCTTCTGGCTCACTGTTGCGTCCCCCACTGCGTCATTTCGAAAGAAGTCACCATCTTATCGTTTAGACTTTTTTTTTGGTATAAAATCTTGCTGTTTTTGTATAGGATGGATACTTGCAGCTCTATTTATATGGAAATTAATAATTAGTTAGAACTATCAGATAGATGGAGAATGGGGTCCCCGCAAAAATGGAGTCCCGTAAAAAATGAGAATGGAGAGCAATATTCCTCTACGGCGGGAAACAAAAATGGAGATGGAGAGTAAATCTGGGGGCAGGGATGAAGAGCAAAGAGGCATCCCCGCCCCCATCCTATCCTGTTGACATCTCTAATTTCATCTCATTTTTAGTGCTTGGATCGACTATGACCACAGATACACTCAACTTAATGTATTTGGATTAATGTTTGTAAATAGTAATTTGTATAAAATTAATTTTATAAAATTGATTTTAATTAAAAGTAAGTTGATATTAATATAATTTATGTTTGACAATTATTTTTATTATCAAAATAAGTTATAGTAAAACTTAAAATAAAATTAAACGTGTGTTTAATACTCCAAATGCTAAACCAAATACACCCTTAGTTATCACTTTTGTTCTCTGCTACTTTGATTGTTGGCTTGGTTAAGTGTGAGAAACTTAACGAAAAAAACAAGACAAATGTGTCTGAGTTTTATCATACATATGAGAATTGTACCAACAATATATATAATAGATTCGGCTAAGTTACTGATTATTGGTTTAACGGTTCGATTGAAACGTTTAATTATATTAATTGTTTAATTTGATAATAATTAAATAAATATATAAAATTATATTAAAAATGAGAACTCAAATATAAAACAAAGAAATAGAATATTTTTATTAAATGATAACAAAATAATTTACATCACTTAAGTTTAATTAAATAAATATAGAAATTATAATTTAGTCAAAAACTTTAAAATAATATATAAAACACTAAATATAACAACAGCAACTTTGGTCTAAATGGCTAACTAAACTGCTGGACTATCGATTTGCTGAATTTTTGATAGATATGGTCTAATTTTAACAACTACGATGAGTCTAAGGTAACTTATAACTATAAAATGTAATTACTTTGGATTTAGAATTTAGGGTTTGTCATCAATTAATTATTAATATTTAAAAATGTAGGCTAAATTATGTTATTAAATTATTGAATTAAAGAAATTTGGTTAATAACTAACTAAAAATGATGGCTAAAAATAATAAAATTTAATGTGTTTCTAACATTTTTCACAGGAAAATTAGTTAAGCTATTTAAATTTTTAAAAATAAATAACCTATGATGTACGGACACTGACATGGATACAGGACACGACACGATATAGGATATCTAGACACATGAATTTTAAAATCTTATAAGATATGGGGACATGATATATATATAAAATATAAAGTATTTTTTATATAAATTACAATGAATTCTTGATATTATATTAGTATTAAAATATAAAATAATCTTTTAATTGGTTTTAATGTCTTTTTTTAACTATATAAAAGTATTTAAAATATTTTTTATTTTAATAAATAATAATATATATTATTTCTAAACTCATTTCAATTTTCAAGAATACATGTTAAGAATAAGGCTGAATACGCTGACACGTAATGATATTTAGGTGTGTTTAAATGTATTTAGAGAATATTTTTTTATTTTTTATTAAGACACGATTGAATACGACAGACATGTGTGTCGGACGATTGTCGATAAATATCGTGTCCAAAATGTGTCCGACACGCAAACACGACAACTCAAATTGTCTGTACTTCATATTAAATAACTAACTTGTTATTTTATTTTATTAGAAATTAATTTGCCTAATATTCTAAAAATTAAGATCAATTTGTTAATTTTTTTGTTAAAAACTAATTTATCCAAAATCAAAATTATTGAAAACTAATTTAGTGAATTATTCTCAATAAAATGGGAAGAGTGTATCTTGACTATCTTGGTCAACTAAAGACTAGAGAGGTGTAAGCTGTACTGCGTGAATGATTTTTTTGTTAGCTTTAATGGTTTCGTTCATCACTATAATTTTATTAAATTTTTAATTTAAAATATATATATATATATTATTATAACTAAATTTTTATAATTGTCTTTTAGATTCACGATTTTTATTATTTTAATCTTTTAAATTTAAAATTTACTGTATTGACCCCAAGATCTAAATTTAGACATCATATTAGTAGTTAAACCCTTTCTAGTATTGAGTTGGTGAACAAAATGCTAAATTGATTTTGACTTGTCAGACTGTATCCCGGATTAAACAACGCTATTTCGTTTGTCGTTTAAATAAGACAAAAAACAAAAAGACGAAGAAGAATTTATATGATACGTAATTTGTATTATCTCCTCTCATTCTCTAAAATGACTTTATTTTTACCTTGTTTAAGCACTAAAATAAAACGTCGTTATTTAATTTTGTCGAATATGGCAATTTAGAGCTAGCTCAACACTTTGTTTATTGACTCAATGTCAAGAAGAGTTCAGAGACTACTGTAGTGCGTGCCTGGAGCTAAATCTCAAATATTAGTGAATTTTGAATCTAAAAGACTAAAACGATAAATACCTTAAATCTCATGGACCATTATTAGAATTTAGTCATTGTATTGTTGAACTACTTTATTTTAATTCTCAATTTCTTTCTTTATTTAATTGGTTTTTTCATCTTTTTCTGATTTTGTTGGGAAATTCCATAACTATATCAAGTTTCAGGATTTGTTCTACAATAATACGATGAACCGTTGCTTGCACCCAACGATGATACAAACAAAATGGAGCACTAGCTATATCACCACTATCAATTTTTCAGACTTGAACTTATATTGAGGATATATCATATGTTTGTATCCCGTCAACTTTTTGGTACCATTATCAAATGGATCAAATTTCCGCCACACACACACACAGAGGTAGTGATTATCATCATTATTCACTTATATATCACATATATCACATGTTCTAAATCCAAGGATGTGTATCATGTGCGCTTTGTTTTGTCGTTTTATAGAGAACATTTTCAACATCATTTCTGTTTATTATCACTAATAATTAAGGAACTCTACGTGACCCTCTGATCTCTAATTACTTATCATTGGTGAATGCAGTCTGGTTGTTTAGTTAGGAACTGTTATGACATTAAAAGAAAAGGGGGGAGGGGGGTATAAACAATGATGAAAGATCTATACATGTTGTACGTCTTGGTCATAGAGCAATTACAAGCTAAATAATAAGAATATAATATTCATGTGTTAGTAGGACTTTACGTGAAGCTGATTAGAAAGAAAGACTTCTACCAATTCACTCATTAGTCTTATAAAATTGCATGTTACTAGGATTGGAACTGAGTTTAGTGGAGTTGACTTAGGTCAAATTTAACTCAGATTCACGAAAATTAAGTTCACTTTCCGATTTGATTAATTAAAAATTGATTTTATTTATAAAAAGGAGTTTAGTTAAAGATATGCCGTAAAGACATTAAAATTATTAATTAAAAAGTTATTATAAAAAAATATACAAAATTTAGTTTTCAATGTAACTATTATGTATTTATTAAAGGTTAAATTACACAGTTGGTTCCTACACTTTCAGTGAAATTGCAAATTGGTCCCTATACTTTAAAAGTTTGTAATTGAGTCCTTAAAGATAATTAAAATTTGTAATTTAGTCTCCGTCGTTCAAAAAGTGCTTAATTTAACAGAATATTCTCAGTATATTCTCTATTTTAACAGAATATTCTCAACATATTCTGAAAATATTCTGTTAAATCAACACTTTTTGACCAACAGGGACTAAATTGCAAATTTTAATTTTCTTTAGAGATCCAATTACAAACTTTTCAAGTGTAGGGACCAATTTGCAATTTCACTGAAAGTGTATGGACCAACTATATAATTTAACCTTTATTAAAATAAAAAATTTAAAACATTTTACTAATAATAATTTTAAGTTGTGCCATTAAAATATATGTTAGCTAAAATTATGGTGCCTATATATGGTTTTTATGATTATGTCGGTTGTGTTGCTTTCCTATTTAATAATATTTTTTAATTTTAAAAATGAAAAATAAAAAATAAAATATTATTTTAATCTTAAATATTTGGGCTAAATTATAGTTTGATTCTTAACATATTAAACTATTTTATTTAGTCCAAAAAAGTTTAAACGAGTAAGTAAAATCAATCCTACAATGATCACCAATATAAATATTTTTTCTTAGATTTTAGAGCAATGATGATTGATTTTTATCTTAAATATTTCATTTCGTCTTATTTTTGTTCTTTGGTCAATTAAAATTTTTTTCTTTCAGAAATACGTTTTTCTGTTTATCTTTATCTCTTTTTCTTATTATTCTGTTGCGTTTGCTCTCAAATTACTATAACAACCATTGTGACCATATAATTACGATTTTCGGAAAATCATAATGGATGAAAGTATTTTTGAAAGAATTTTGTTATTTTGATCAGAAGATTAAAATATATGATATAAATATTTAAGAATAAAAATAAAACGTTTCAAATATTAGGAATGAAATTAGGACTTATTTCAAATGTTAGAGATTAATATAATACTTTATTCAAATCATTAATATATAGAATGTTATTGTCTTCTATTATAAATAATTTAACAAGACTTATTATTTATTCAATCTACAATAAAATAAAAAAATATTACAATTTAGATATGAAAAAAAAAATCACTAACAAATTTGAATATTATAATTATGTGTTTGTGTAAAATTATAAATTATTATTACAAATTAAAAATAAAAATACATAATATATATAAGCTCAAATTCATATTAAGCTTGGCTCATAAATTCATGAACTCATTGGTTTATCAAATTGTTAGATAGCGTTTGTTTTGAGGTATTGAGACAGAGATTGAGAGACTGAGACTTAGTATCATATTTGTTGATTCAGAGACTGGTACTAAAATTTTTGTCTGTTTCTAAAATTTCAGTATTTCAGTACCTCCAAAAAGTGGAGACACAGAGGACTAAAATTTTTAGAGATGAAGACTAAAATTTTAATAACATTTTATACTTAAAATACCCTCATTTCAATTAATTAATTTCAATTTTGCCCTTTGTGGAAATTAAATTAGAGTTTTATTTTTGTTTCAATTTATGTCTCCAATTTTGCACCAAACAGAATATTGAAATTTATTTCAATCTCTGTCTCTTAGTCTCTGTCTCTCAATCTCAGTCTTTTCGTCTCTGTCTCTCCACCAAACGCTACCCTAAAGAATCAAACTTGAACTAAATTATAATCTAACTTGATCTACTTACAGTCCTATATGTTGGGTTAAACCATTGTTATTACCAAAGGTTACAAAGCATTTAAAATGAAGGATAAGAAAGAAAAAAAACAATTGTGTTCTCATGTGTTTAATATATTAGAATAAAGCTTTAGAAGATCAAACAATTTAAATAACCATGTTTTAAGATTATCAACATCTTCCATTCTTGTTCATTATTAGTAAGTTCTCTCTCACACACACATGCACATACAACGCAAATTCTATAAATACATGAAGAAGCATTGGCCATATATTATCCTACCCATCTCAAACTCACACATAGTGTAACACATACAAAACAACTAAATATATTCTATCTCTATGGGATATGAAAAACCATTCCTTGACCTTAAGGTTAGCATGGAAGATGTTATCTTTGTAAAGCCATCAAAACCAACTCCTTCATCTGTAATCTCTCTATCCACAATTGATAATAGACCAGAACTTAATAGTCTATGTCAAACCATTCACATATTTAAACCACCAAATAACACTATTCTTATTGATGATCCTCAAAATGCCCAAAATGACCCTGCACTTGTGATCAAAGAAGCACTCTCCAAGGCTTTGTTCTATTACTACCCTCTTGCTGGAAGGCTTGTAAAACATGCTGATGGGAAACTTAGAATCCATTGCAATGCATATGGAGTTCCATTTGTGGAATCCATTGCAAATTGCAAGCTTTCTTGCCTTCACTACCTTGATGGTAGTGACACTGAAAATGCAAAACACTTGGCTTTTGATAATCCTTTTCATGAAGATGATGATGAAAATGGTTACCAATATCCCTTGGGAATAAAGGTGACCAAGTTTCTCTGTGGCGGGTTCACAGTTGGAATAGGCGCATCACATGCTGTTTTTGATGGAATTGGAGGATCTCAATTCTTTCAAGCCATGGCTGAACTCGCGAGCGGAAAAAGCGAGCCATCTGTGAAACCTGTGTGGGAGAGGGAAAGGCTAAATGGGTCAATTACTGAACATCCATTGCTAAGTCCCATGGATGAGGCGTCGGCCGCGGTTTCACCTTACTTGCCCACCAAAACTCTCGTGCATGAATGTTTTAAGGTGGATAGTGAGAGCATAAAAAGACTCAAAAAGAGTTTATTGAAGGAAATAAGTTATAGCAATAATATTGATTACTCTTTGGAGGGTGAAAGCTTTACAAGTTTTGAAGCCCTTGGTGCTTATGTTTGGAGGTCAAGAACTAGAGCTTTGAAACTCAACTATGATGGAAAAACTTCATTGGCTATTGTTGTAGGGTTAAGAAGGAATCACTCCTTGATTCCTCCTTTGCCTGAAGGGTATTATGGGAATGCTTTTGTGGACCCAAAAGTTGTGCTAACAGTAAAGGAACTCAATGAAAAGCCACTCTCACATGTGGTGAAGATGATCAAAGAGACTAAGAAGCTTGGTTTCTCAAAGGAGTATATTAGGAATGCTATTGACACAAAAGAGACAAAAATAGAGCACTTTGATTATCAAGGTATCGGTGCATCTATGGTTTTGTCTAGTTGGATGCACTTGGGTATGTTGGAAAACATGAACAAAGGGTGGGCTAAGCCAGTGAACATGGTACCGGCACCATGCAACATGTTTGGGACAGTTGGAGTGTGCATTTTTTCACCTCCTAGTGACTTGGATCCTTCAATGAATGGAGGTGTTAGAATCTTTGTTTCTCTACCTAATGATGCTATGCCCATGTTCAAGGAGGAGATGGAAGCTCTCATGCTTGTTAAACCATAGATTATGGGCAACAACAACAACAACAATAATAAAGGGTGCTTGGTGTGTTCATCATGCATGCAAAATCTATGGTGTCTACAATCACCTCTCATCTAGTGATAAATAATAATAAATAAATTGATGGTGTGATGTCTATAATGTAAAATAAATACATATATAATTATGATAATCAAATGTGTTTCATGTTTGATTCGTGCTAGTGATTGTGGGTCTTTTCTTCTTCCTAATGTTGCCTTGAACGTTTGTAATACTTTTTGTCTGGAATAAAAGTTCAATATCTTATCAAGAGCTACATTAGAATTGCTTGCATACATCAAGACGACAAGGCTGAAACACCTTGTGGCTTAAAAGAGATAAGGGCTCTGAAGGCCATACCGAGCTTTCAAGAACCCTAACCACATAAGAAAATTCACCCATATTCAAAAAAAGCATGCTTTAACAGCAAGGAACCTTCTAGAAGCTATTTTTCATCAAAATCAACACATGAACACCAAATTCCAGTAATAGCCTTCAAGGTTGAACACCATTAATCTCAAGCCATAACCGAGAAAATGAATTCTCCTCACAACACCACTTTCTTGGGTTATGGAACCGGAGATCTAAAATCAAGAGAAAATATTCCAAGAGCGAGAATATCACAAACCTCCCTAAGATATAAAGAGCCAATATCCATAGGAGGATAACCTTGCATGGTATTAACAATATCAACAATAATGCTTCTTTTCTCTATCAATCTGTGTACAGACTACAGACCGTATAATATGAGTACAAATGATATTAAATTATGTGTATATGCGTGTGTAAAAAACTAATAAAATATAAAAAAAATCTAGTATATTAGTTCACTACTGGCCAAAAATCATTGGCTTTGTAACATTTCTAATTATGAAATTTGATATACAATTAATTATATAAGTATCCTAGTATAGCTTCAAGCTAAGCATTTGCATGGGCCTTTAAAGTTTGGGAAAGTGTCTAATGTGCAAACAATTTATAGCATGAAATTACCATTAAATATTTTGGTAATTAATATGTGCAAATCTATAGCATGAAATTACAATTAAATATTTTGTTAAAATTAGTATATGATGTTAAAACATGATTACAAATATATTTCTTTGGTAATAACAAATGACATGCATTCTAATCCTTACTTTAAGAGTTAGTCTTGTTGGTTCTAGACAAATCAACTTCTAATGAAGTTAACCCAGTGGTGCCAGGGCTTCTAAGCTGATCAAGCTGTTTCTTGCCACGACGGAGTAAGTACTCAATGTATTGAAAATTCTTCCGGTCTACTTCCGTGGAATTTCGGCGGAACTCTTCTGATATTATCGACTCTATCTTGTGTCGTTCTTTATCAGATTTGGATCGGGCGACACGAAGAAATCCTCTATATAAGCTGAGCACTTGCTTCTGCATTCCTGAAAGTCTCTGAACTCGCATCTTGTCGTGTCTGACAATAGCTAAGTTGTTGAATTCAGTTCTGTCAAGAAAGAAGAACAATCCTTATTAGTTCACAGCATCAACAGTAAAGAAACAACAGCTGGCATTCGTTGGTCCACCCTTGTTGTGGGCAACGTTACATCAAAGAGTGGATAATGAGCATAGGACTACGGAGAGTTCGAAAAATGAACACCAACAGACAGCAACGCAGTGGAGAGCACCAGCAACAATGGCAGAAGTAAAATGCAATTGGAGCGACTAGTGAGTATAGGAGTAGGACTGTGGCTACTGATTAGGATTCCAAGAGGAAGAGAACAAAGAAATTAAAATTGAAATTGAAGGGTGTCAATTGAGGTTAAGACAGTGCAGTATTTGCGAGATTTTGGGTTAGATTTGGATGGGCTTGGTGGGCACAACTAGATTGAGAGTGAGAACGGGAATAACTAGCAGCTTCAAAAGCATTTCAAAATTACAAGAAAAGTCCAGCGAACTGACATTGACCAAATGGTACTTTTAGTGAACAACCTCTTAACAGCAAACTCTTGTCACTAGGCCTAAGACTCATCCCCAAATCTCTTAACAGCCTCTAATCACCAAAGTAACATCAAAATATCAGAATTACTAAGGCCAACTCAAATCGAACTTATACACATCAGAGTAAAAACGGGCATTTAACCGCTAATGCACGAGAAACTTGCTAATGAAACCAGGGCAAACGACATCGAGAATGTGCAAACTTTCATATCAACACCTCCGTATTCAAACAAGCTTGCCAACGATTCAAGAATCGTGAATTTTTAGGTGCTACATATTTAGATAAAGGGAAATTACTGAAACTGCCCTGCAGCAGAAAAACTGCACTGTCACTTTCTTCCAAAAATCACCATAAATTCTAAAGACCTCTAAATGAGCTAAAATTTGGTGGGGACAACTAGAGGTACTAAAATTCACACTTGTTTTAGTCTCGTATGTTTTCAAGCTTTATAGACTTAATTATAAATTTTAGCAGTTAGCTGTCCCATTATTGAAGAAATTCAGAATCAAGTCTGGCAGTTCTTCTTCCAAAACTCAAATCTAATCTTACAGAGATTGAAATACTCCCGAATTTGGTGACCATACACTAGACACAACTAGCTTTCACCCAAATTTGGTCCCACACAGAAATGTGGTCTGTGCAGCGAGATATAGGTTCCACAAGTTGCTGTCCCTGCACTTAATTCTGCGGAGAAACCAGAACTTGAACAACACTGTTTAACAACCTACTAACTCAAGTTGATTCCAGACCTTTGGGAACACTAAATTAAGGATCCAACCTACCCTTTTCAATCCTAATACACGATTAACCAATCACAAACTCCGATCTGCTCAGATTCTCCAATTTCATCAAATTGTTGATTGGCTCGCCAAGCAATGCCTTTAAACTTGAAGCAGACTCAAACTTCTGCCATTCTCGCTCAAACTCGACTTGCTATTTTCATCATAACATATAAAAGAGTGCCCTTAACCTCAATTCAGATCCAACAACAACCAATTCCAAGCCACAATAAATCAACTTAATCCATTTGAGAAGTCTATTCCCAAGCTTCAGAAACATTCAGACGTGCAGTATTTTCCTCAACGAATTAAAAAAATGCAGCTAGTAAGGCAAGACTGAGACTCAGTTTACCCATCAATTAACCACAAAAGCACTTCCAAACTCACAAGAAAAATCCAAATCACATAATTAATTAAACCTAGTTTCCGATTTCGTCATCCTAATTTCTGCTTTTTTGGTTGTCTAAAAATATAATCAAATTTACAGAAGGCTCTTTTCCTTCACTATCATATTCAAGTAACGGCAAAAAACAACCAAGGAAGAGATTAAGAACCTGCGATTTTGTTGAACCAAGCAAAAAGGAGCGGCGGATCTCCTTCGGCGGTGGCGACAAGAGCAATGCTTCCTTTTCAACAATGGCGACAGCTGGTGATTCCGTTATGCAAAGACCTGCATTGAATTCTGGCAGAGATAGGTGAATTTTGTCGCTCTCTTTTTGTGGCGGTAGCTAGAATGGCAAAAAGGAATGGTTTAGAGCAATTCAAGAGTTTTCAATTTTTCATTTGGCGCAGGGCGGGTACACTTATGCGGCGAGATAAGGGTAGTTAATGGTTATTGCGTTTTTCTTTTCATGAATTTATGTTCACTTTTAAATGTGATTTGTTTTTATTTGTTGTAGGGTTGGATATGGTGAGGTGAAGTCGAGTTCGTCTTTGATTTGGATCCGACTCTAAATAATAATGATCGGATCTATTTTTAAAATTTTTACTCGGCTTTAAATTCAATAAAATCATACTACTTTCAGGTCACACGCTAAAATTGAATCTAAATCGGTGAAGTTCGAATCTTGATAAATTATATGTCAAAAAATGATGATACACTTATTTATAAAGAAGAAAAAAATGTACTTGTTATCGAGAAGTTGATATATATTTTTGAATTTAAATTTGTCCATAAATTCTAATTTTATGCTTCTTTTGATATATTTTTTAATTTAATTATCTGTAATTAAAAATAAAACAATAAACTTATAATTAATATAACATAATATTGGAATTAATTTAAAACATATATACCTTTTTTAATCCTCTATAGAATGGGTGAAACCGGGTTCGCCTTGACCCGAACCCAGCCCTAAATAATGACTAAGTCTATTTTTGATACTCTTACTCGACCCTAAACCCGATGAAATCACACTAAATTAGCCCCTAAAGTGTTTGGATATGGGCCAAGCCTTCGAGTCGGGCCGAACTATGTATACCCCTAATTTCTTATGTTATTTTATTTTTTTCCCTTTTGTTTCAAATTTATATTGATTTTTTAAACAAGGATTTATATAGATATGAGATATCAATGAATTTATATTAAAAGAAATACGCAAAAATAATTTGAATTAGTTTTTTGATATTAAGAATTTAATTCTTATATACTATTAGTATAAAAAATTTGTATACAAAACAATTATTTGTATATTGTCATGTGAGTAAAAATAATTAATTTTTAAATTTATTATCTAAAAATTAATTTAAACACATGAATTTGATTGAATGACCGATCCATCCAAATTAAATTCTAATATTAATTATATTTTTTTATAGTTTGTAATAGGAATTTTTTTATTTATTGTAGGCATCAAGGGTTAACTGTGATTTTCTGTTAGATCAGAATTTAATCATACGTGAAATGTAATATGTTTGAGTTATTTGAATGGAAATATGATCTTCAGATTTTTTTTCTTTTCCTTCTTTTAGAAAAAGGAGGAGTTGGAAAGCTATCAACTAGACACCAAGGCAAACTTTTCTTCTCTGTCTCTAACCACAGATTCACTTCATAGACAGCGAACTCCACAAAGATCATTGCTCATTGTCTCAGCTTCTAAGCATAAAATACAGTATCATAACTGTTACAAACAACACGTTACCCGGTGAAAAAAAAGGGACTAATTAAAAATGATTGAATCTTTTAACAAGCAGATTCATCCAGCTCATGTAAATAATCTACTTCACTGAGCTTCCTCAGTGCTAGTTGATGCTTCAGAACGCCTTCTCTTTGCTTCGTTATCACCAAGATGCAGTGAAACGCATAAATCTTCGTCGCAGCCACTCCTCAACGAGGACAAATTCTCGGTCGCTGCCCGCTCCTGCATGCTGTTCTTGTGCAGTGGAGACCGGCTCATGAAACTCGGGATGAACTGGTGTTCGATACTGGGAGCTACCTTGATCCCATCTTCTAACTGAAATTCAGTCTCCATATTCGACGGTTTCATGTCTTGGTTGCTAGTCTCAACTCCTAAGGGAATGGACTGAATCTGAAGACCAAGTGACTCGTACTTATCTTCGGATTTATCTTTCAGAAGCATAGCATCGGGGGTTGATGAGTCGCCAACTGTAGAGCCAATCGCGGTTGCAGAAGCAGCTCTTTGTTCTTGCACCGCCACTAATATGTGACAGCAGAATAAACAGAATCAGGATTTATAACACAAGATCTGAATGACAGAAAAGAGTAACAAAAAAAACAGATCATTCTGAGAAAAATTTGACAAACCTCTTAGTCCTTCATCTGTTGTTATCAAATCGAGTTCAAGTAGATTGAGAAGACGGCCTAGATCAACCCCACTAGTCCAATTCTCAGGAGGTTGTCCAATTTTCAACTTAAGGCGGCCCCTATTAGCCGTTCCTCCCCATATGATCCCAATTGGTCGTGGTTTCTCGCTATTGTCACCCTTTAACATGATGAGACTTCCGCTGTCTCCTTCGAGGTCAAACGTTTGCTGGTTCTCGCCAACCACAAGAAAATCTGTTAGAAAGCATATTCCTTTTTCGTCATTATACTCTAAGGCATAAGCCAAAACAATGCCTGTAGTCAAGCCGGAACTTCTTCCGACCTTCACCACCTGTTTTCCAATAAGGCTACTAATTGGTGCCTGTAGGTCAATAATTTTTACATCACCAATATCTCCAACGCCTCTCACTACAGTAGTAACAGTGGACATGTCAAAGTCATCGGCAAAAGGAATAAATGCGCCATCGGCTCTCACAAAAGTCTCTGCAAGAGAAACACACCGTGATGAAGGATGACTAGTTGACTACGCATGGGGAAATGTGAGTCGGTGCAACAGAATTTATCAGACCTATAAAACTATGTTACCTGGGTTTATTCCAGCAAATATGCCATACCAAAGTTCATCTGTTATAAATGAAGTTGCTCGCTCTACTGCACCAAGGTAAACCCCAGGCCCCAAGGTGGGTGGAAGAGGATGAAACATCTTTTGATTCGGATAATCCAGGTCAACTGCGACATGTCGATTTGTGAGAAAACCAACCTGCCGACTACCTGTTTGGCTCCTAACAATGGCACCCAAAGTTCCATATGTCTCCTGGCTTGCCACCTGTATGAAGGAAGTAAGCAATTAGAAATTCAACTGATTCATGAATACAGGAATTTTGATACCATTATGGTTCCGGAAAAGTAATAGATACAATAAAATGATGAAGAATGAAATCGAGGACTATAGAAGGTCCACACATCTGGATATTAAACTTCAGAGGTGACCATAGAGAACAATTACAATACTAGTTGAAATCACAACATACAACCAACAGAGTTAGAATCATGTAGAAAAGGCTTTCTTGGCAACAGAACCACATTAGAATGAACATCATAATTGGCAAACCGATAAAAGGACAGTAACAATGGTTACCCTATCATGACATCATTATCAGACCAAAAAGCCTTCTTTCGTCATTAAATCTACACAATATAAAATGAATCAAAAGTAACCTATTTTAAATTGGAACAAAGAAACACCTGAGATCCTGAACCAATGCAAGGGTCACCCCCACGCAAGTCATCTACAATCTCTGTATACAGCTGTTCCTTTGGAACTGGCTCTGGGGCACCAAAATAAGAGAATTCCACCACATCTACATCACACCATACTCCACCAGGCCCCTGATTTACATATTAAACATTTAAGTGCTGCACTAGGCATTAGAGAACAAATAATTACTAAATATCTAACAAAGTTAGGGTAGATTCAGATTAAATATTGTCAACAACCTCAAGAGCAGTGGGTAGACATTGGATTGGGCTGAGCCATTGTTTGTGAACTTTCCTCGACACAAATACTAAAATGGCAGGAATATCTGTTAATACACCTCGCCGTATGCGAAAACCAATTGCTGTACCAAGGCTGTAACAACGCAGTATCTTGCTGTGAAATGCCCTAATTGTCATGAGTTCAAGCAATGTGGTTGCCTGCTGCCCCTTTGGCAACCGACCAAGTGTTTCAGGTAGTACCCCCTTTTGTAGATTTAAAAAATAGTTTGCTCGCTCTTCCGCAGCATCATTCAAGCGGCTTGGCCATGAGAAGTAGGCAGCATTGCCATCACAGTGCTGCCCAGCCGAGGCAAAGGGTTGTAGTGTTGGTGGACTCAGCGAAGGCAGATTAGAATGACTGCAACAATTTCTTTCAAGGTCCAAAGATGATTCTTCTGACGGAGTTGAACCAGAGTTACGACCCCTCATGTTAAATCTGGTGCGCTCCATCTTTCTATTAACATAAAACAGTATTCTTATATAAACAAATGCAGATTGATAAGATGTTAAACTTAAATCTGACAAACAAGAGCATAGTAAATAGGATCACTGTCTTAGTTCAACTTTAAATTAAATGTAGGACAGCAAAACTAAACGGAGCTATAGATCAAACTCACTACCAACATTAGGGGGTTCGTCTTGGTAAATTCAGCTCATATGCCTATACTGTTGTTTATAAATTTTAAATGCAAATGAGAAAACATAAAGTATTAAAAAAATAAATAAAAGTAATAGATCAACCCAAAATTACTCACAAACATCAAATGGAGCAGCAAAGAAAGCAACAAGCAATAAGGAATATTAAGGGAAGACAAATACTGTAAAATATAGTGAGGACAACTAGCACCTACATTCCTACAACTACAAACTATTACAATTCAAACTGCTATTCCAATATATTATACATGACATTAATATTCAATGGGTATGCAATTCAAAGAGCTGCAAAAGTACGAACTAAACAGCATACTGCTATAGAAGAGTGATAAGAGACTAACATGAATAAACAGCAAACGCATACAAGGACGTTCCAGAAGCAACCTATTATTCCAGCACAGGAACAAATCACATTAAGAACAGTATAAATATAATTAGGATTCTTTCCACTCAACATATATGAAAACACATTAAGAACCAGCAGATGCATGAAAAACTGAAAACAATACATATTTGTTTAATGAAAATGCCCCATGCATAAGGGCAATAGAAGTCATTAATATAATGGTATTAGGAACAGAACCTGACAACTATTGATCCATTCTTTGCAATACTCAGTTTAAGGAAATACAATATTTCAAATTCAACAATAAACCAATAACAATAGTAAAGCAATAGACATCCACAAAACATCATTCATGTTGAGGATTTTAATCATTCAATCAAAGGGAAAAAAGAAAAAAAAAAAAAAAAAAAAAAAGAGGTCCAGTAGACCAAGTTAAGGACCTAACTTATCATTATGTATTCATAACTTGGTTTTCTAAAATCTTAACTTATACTCTTGAGTTTACCGTTTAGGGACACACAAAACCATCATAAAAACCAGTAAGGAAGGTAAAAGATAACAAATTGGACCGCTCCTAATCCAACCCATCCTCTCAATCAAAGCAGGTTTGTCAGGATTTCAGGCATTCAATCACAGAAATTGATCTTTGTTTAAGATTTAAGCACAACCAAATAACTAGAAGGGAAAAAAATGGATACAAAATTGGAAGCCAAAACTAATTTTGAGAAGGCCAAACATGGAGAATATTCCGATTTCCAAACGAGGAAATTCAAAGAATGGTTCACTTTTCATTTAATGGATTTTAATATTTTTATTTTGATGGATTTTAATCCTCGGGTATCTATCGGTTGGTAGCTAACGACTAATCCCTAGCCTCATCAGATTTCACCTTTAAATTGGGTGGGAGGCCCGATACCTGATGCATATACACTGTCCTTGAGGATCGAATCGAAGGGCATGACACTCAAACAAACCAAGCAACTACTACTAGTGCTGGTCCTCCTGGTTATAGTAATTCATATTATAACTAGCCCTCATACTACTAATTGGACTACTATAAACTAAGCATACTATTATTCATAGGCCTAACGCCAAATATGGCTAAAGAAGTTCAAAATCTCCATACCTCAAACTTCTTCTAATCTACCTACTCATGAATCAAAGCCTAGACAAATACAATTATACAGTAACATCAATACTTAACAGCCATATACACAAGCACCCCACTTAATCAGAAACAGTACTTCTAAAATTAATAAGGCGTATTCACACTTTACTAATCAAAAGAAGTGCAGAGCAGTTAACTCAAACCAAACACTGTTACACTCAAAAGCATTAACACAAACATCTTTGGGGCATGAAAAAAGTATCAAAGTTCAAACCTTGAATTGAGTGAAAGACAACTCGGTCTGAAGCATATTCAAATCATACTTGAAACCTTGAATTGCATGATGGGTAGGTGAGGTAATAGAGAAGTGCATAAGCGATCACGGGGCATGAAGCTGAGGAAAGATACGAACTTTGTTGCTCATCAACACTGCTGAGTGCTGAGTGTTGTGAGTGTTGAGTGCTGAGTCGCGTGGGGTGGTTCACTCGAGTGGACTCTTCTTTATTTGGGGAAAAGCTCTGTTTTTCTTTTTTTATTATTATTATTTTAATTTTTTTCTAAAAGAGTACAAATCATTTTCTATTTTATTTTGGCATATAAGATTTTATAAATTTCTCTTTGTTGAAGATTGAAGTTAGAAAAAAAAAAGGTTGTAATTAAATTTTTAAGAAAAATATGCATTGTAGATTATGTATCTTTTTTCTTTCTATTATAAAAAGAATAATTTTTATTTTTTTATTAAAAATCCTTTTTAAACAATTTTTTAAGATAATAACTTAAACATGTGTCTTTATAACACTTTGAAAATTATGAACTAAAAATGTAAAATACATAATTTAATTATTAATATATTTATTATACATTTGTTAAAATAAAAGGTTTAAATAGTTTTATAAATAATAATATCCTAATAAACTCTTTCACTTTTTAATGTTAGTTTAAAATTAAGGATAAATATGTCATTTACTATCATTCACACTAATTATATTTTAACATTTTCTCTCTCTTTATTAATGTCTTGTCTCTTTTTATTAATAGCCTTATTCAATGCACATTATTTATACTTTAAGATATTCTCTCAATACCAATGTTTATTGACTTTATTCACTCCCGTTTCTCCATTTTAGAAAAAATTAATTTTAGATAAATATATTAAAAAATAATTTACTAAAATTTTAATAGAAGAATAAGAGAAGGCCGTCCTTAATAAATTTTAGAATAATACTAGATATATACTAAAATCAGCTACCAAAGTCAATCACTAATATAAAATATATGTTGGAATATAAATATACATTAAAAAAAAATTAAACTACATATGTATTTATATATAAATATATTGGTGGTTGATCTTAGTGACTAATTTTAGTGTACAAATATTAGTGACTAATTTTAGTGTACAAATAATATTTTAGTAAATTTTATAATAAGCTTATACACTTGAGGAAAATAAAGTACCAAATAAATTTTTGCAAAAATTCTATGATTGACTTATAAGTTTCTCAATGAAAAAAAATCAAACAAGTCATTATAAATTATTTGTTAGTTTTTATAGTTTTTTTATATTTTAAAATTTTTAATTAAATTTTTATATTAATTTTAAATTTATAATTAAATTATTTTTTACGGTGAATACTACCAAAATATTTTTATTTATCTCATACCACTAATAAATATATCTCAGTATATTTTACTAAGTTAAATATTTTTTGAACGATAAAGATGTGATTATAAATTTAAAACTAATATAAATATCCAATTAAAACTTTTTAAAATATAAAAATTTAATTACAAATTTATTAAAGGAAAAGTATATGGAATCAAAAGGTGATCAGCCAAAAAATAAACAACTTAACTAATTTATAATTATATTTAATTAATTTTATTTATTTTTAATTTA
Organism: Arachis ipaensis; assembly: GCF_059453495.1. NCBI lineage: Eukaryota > Viridiplantae > Streptophyta > Magnoliopsida > Fabales > Fabaceae > Arachis > Arachis ipaensis. The sequence continues at coordinate 3,460,935 of NC_142436.1, forward strand.
TAATATTTGATATTAATTGCTTCTCACCTCAAATTAAAATTCTGAATGATACATTGGAGAAATAGGGGCGGGGATCACGGAACTTCTAACAATTCCAATTCTTAGTATATAAAAAAATTTATAAAATATATAAAAGAACATCCATTTAATATGAAAAAGAAACAATACTTAGTAGAAAAAATATCCTAATACCTAGCATAAACACCATCCACGTAGATGTTTTGGATTCACCCATAGGTATTTGGCTGGTTTTTGGCTGATACCCTCTTGTTCCCTAGCATTGTTGTTTATTAAAATTATAAAAATTAATAGAATAATTTAATCAAAATTAAAATATTAAATTTATAAGTCTATAAAAAATTGAAATATAGAGACAACTTATACTTCTGTTAGAGATATATATATATATATAAATCCACTATCAGAAATAATGATACCTTTTTTTCTTAAAAATTCTATAAATTTATCACAAAATTTTTTCAAAAACTTACTTTATATACTTAATTTTCTTTAGAAACCTATAAATTTATCATTGCAATTTTGCAAAGACTAACTTGATATTTTGTCTTATTCCAAAATCTATAATTTTATCGTAAAATTTTTTTCTATAACTTACTATTTTGTTGAGAATCCTATAAGTTCTTCTCAAAATTCTTTAAGAATCTACTTGTCTTGTTATTTTAAATAATTTTACCATAAAGTTTTGTTAACTTTATATAACAAAATAAATAAGCAAAAAATTTGATATTAATAGAATAATATAAAAAATAAAAAATATTACATAATTTTGTATTAATAATGTAATAGAGAGATCTAGTGGCTAGGAGCATTAAAAAGATAACAATGAACGGAATGCAAGACTAGGAATAGACAGAAAAAAATAATGGAATATATCATTAATAATGTTATAGAAACAGAAACTAATTCTCTCTCCAGTCCGATGGAGGCTTAAGAAGGAATTATTGATAGAGAAAACATGAAACAGAAGATATCCTACCTGGATATGATGGTTGATAATGGTTTTGACAATCTCAACCCAAAAGAAATAGTTGAAATAGTTGCAGAGGAGTACATGTCGAATCAAGAATCTTTGAAGGCTAGGAAAGATTTGAGACTCTCTTCAATCCCAAACCAAGCATTAAAGTCACTTTGGAGGAGTATGAAGATTGGTGCAAGTCATAGAAGCTATCACTGATAGTGAAACCCCTTGGTAAAAGCCTCAATCTCCAAGCTGTGGAGAGATGGATTCTCAAAAATGGGCTAGAAAAGATGTAGTTCGAGTCATGGATCTTGAGGAGAACTTCTTCTTGATTCGTTTCTTTAATCAAGAAGACTACGCCCTCTTCGAGGGACTTTGGATATAGCGGATCACTACCTCCTAGTACAACGTTGGAAACCTCTCTTCATGCCACAAGATATAGATATACGCAAGGTAGCTGTCTAGATCGAAATTCCAAACCTTCCAGCGAAATTCTACAATAAATACTTTCTTTGGACGGTAGAAAAGCCTTAAGAACAATGCTAAAGATTGATGAGTTTACATCAATACATTATAGAGAAAAATTTGCTTGCATATGTATGGAAATTGATCTAAGGAAGCAGATTGTACCCTCTTTCACGGCTCTAGAGAAAGAATTCAAACTCGAATACGAAGGGCTCCATTAAATATATTTTTTAAGTATGGGCGATACGGACATAGGATGAAAAATTGCCCAAAATTTGTGAGAGAAATGCTCAAACAAGTGTTTCAGGCAGCCATGGACGGTGATCGGACACCGAAACAGAGAAGAAAAGACGAAAATAACGGTAACTTGATGGAATCACTAGAAAAGGAAACCCCCTAACGGGAGTGAGGTTATTATGGCGCAAAATCAGGGATTACAGGTTGAGGCACAAGAGTCAGCAGTAGAGAAAGGGAATAATCCTACTATTAATGAGGAGGAAAAAAAACAATAAACTCACCAATAATAAGAATCCTTTTGGATCGTGGAAGCTGGTCAAACACAATCCTAGAAAGAATAAAATCAGAATGGAGGAATCTGCGAGAGCAAAAAAGAAAAATTTTTATGGTTCCAAATTCCAAGTCTTATCAGAGAAAACTCTTGATGACAATAATGAGAGCGTGTAAGAAAATATTGTGGACAGAAATGAGTACAATCAGAATCCAATCAAGGCAAAAATGTAAGATCAAGGAAAATATGGCAGCAATGCTTACAAGCATAACCATAAACTGTAAGCCCAAATGAGTCATCCAAAAAGTAAGGCATCCACCTCAAATTTGAAGGAGAAAGTCCTGGACGTAGGAAAGAAAAAAAGTCCCAACCAAAATTAACATCAGAATAAATCAAGCATCACTCAAAATCATGAGAAGCCAAATAATCAAAACCAAGTAAATATCATGGAGCATACACATAATAAAGAGAAACAGAAAAACAGCCACTAGGATTACTGGAGAAGCTTTAGTTTACTCCAAAAGAAATTAACCAAAGAACACAACAATGGAAGACGCATCTCTTTCTTTGGTATCATGGCCCATGCCACCATGTAATCATATCAAGGTTCATGGAGGACAAGGTACAGAACACAGAGGCAGCAGTGCAGCTAATAACCCAATCAATCTAGGAGACAAACAACAGAGCTCTGGGTCGAAAGATATGGTCATCAAAGATCAGTATGAGGATAGGAAAGAATCTCCCTCAAGCCCAAAGCCTATAGAGGCATGATTACCTGCGCCATCAAGAGAACTCTTAACTCTTTTTCTTTGTTTGTTTTAATGAATTTTATTATTTGGAATTGTAGAGGAACTCTCTCTAGAGGGTTCCCATTATTATTAAAGATATGGCTTATAGATACAATATTAATTTCTATATGCTTTTGAAATCTCATGTATCAGAAAACAAAGCTGAAAATATTATTAAAAGACTAGGCTTTGACTCTTGGTGCATCAGTGAAGCTATCGGTCGGTTTGCTGGTAGCATTTGGTGTCTTTGGAATAAAGATTTTTGGAATATTGAACCTATCTCTATTCAAGATCAGCTTATACACATGAGAATTATAAATTCAGATAATAAGAAGGAGGTAGTTTACAACTGTATATGAAAGTCCGCACTTAGCTAATAGAAGGAGGCTTTGGAACCACTTGGAGGAGTTGGCTAATAGCATCCAAGAGCCGTGGTGTATTAGGTATTATACTTACATTTGGTATCAGAGCTGGTTAATCCAGCGCCTGGTATATGAGAGTTTGTGAGGTGTGAGAGGGTTCTCACATAGTTGTTTGTTCATAGAGTTAGTATGGCAAACACTTTCAATGTTGTGTGGTCCAGTTCCAAATTAAATGGAAAATTTGACTATAGTTACTGGAAGACTTTGATGTCTACCCATTTGAAGGATCAGAACTTGTAAAATTTTATTGAACCAGGTTTGCAATAAGGAGCTGATACTGCCCAATAGAGGAGATATCAAAGCATATTGATATACGGTTTCACAAAATTGGAGGATTGGTGAATAAGAAAGAAGTTGTGATCGAATTCTGTCAATTGAAGAACAAGTTGCAAAAATATTTACGAAACCATTAAAGACCGAGTTATTTTACAAGTTGAAGAAAATGCTTGGAATAATAAATTCTACAAGCTTGATTTAAGGGAGGCAGTGTTGAATAAAATAAATTAACTTGTATCCACCTCCATATTAGAGTCATTATAAATGATCATGAGATAAGAAAATTGCCAAATTGAATAAAAGTACAAGAAACTAAAAGACTCCACATATTCTCAAGTTGTTAGAAGATTTAAAAATTTACAGCTCATATAATGTTTTCTACAAAATTCTAGAAGATTCAAGAATGTTACAAATTGCTTATACAACATGTTAGAAGTGTTTAGAATGTAAAATCAAATATGAGTTGCAAAGTTTGACTACATGCTAAAAATAATTAACAATAATGGTTTGAACTTTCTACAAGTTTCATCACCTCCATTACAACTCTTGCTTAGTTGTTCATAGCCAATAATAACATTTCTTAGCAATTAAGTATGTCATCATATTTTGCCTATATAAAGGCTTGAAACTCATATATTTTAATAATCTCTCCATATGAATGAAAATGTATTGAGTTGTTAGAAATTCTCTTCTCTTTTGTGAGTGTGCTGGTGAGTTTGAGAGATGAAAAAATATGATAGCGTTATTTATGTGAGTGAGTGATCCTATGACAATTAAGTGTGGGTATTATACTTACATTTATTCGGTATCAGAGCTGGTTAATCCAGCGCTTGGTGTCTGAGAGTTTGTGAGGTGTGAAAGGGTTCTCACATAGTTGTTTGTTCATAGAGTCAGTATGACAAACACTTTCAATATTGTGTGGTCCAATTTTAAATTAGATGAAAAACTCGACTACAGTTATTGGGAGACTTTGATGTCTACCCATTGAAAGGCTCAGAACCTGTGAAACTTTATTGAATCAGGTATGCAAGAAGAAGCTGATACTGCCAATAGAAAGGAGATCAAAGTATATTGATATACGATTTCACAAAATTAGAGAATTAGTGAATGAGAAAAAAGTTGTGATTGAATTTGGCTAAACTGAAAATCAAGTTGCAAATATATTTACAAAGCAATTAAAGACCAAGTTATTTTATAAGTTGAAGAAGATGTTTGGAATGATAAATTCTACAAGCCTGATTTAAGGGAGGCAGTGTTGGATAAAATAAATCAATTTGTATCCACCTCCATATTAGAATCATCATATATGATCATGAGATAAGCAAGTTGTCAAATTATATAAAAGTACAAGAGACTAGAAGACTCCACATATTACCACGTTGTTAGAAGATTTGAGCATTTACAATTCATATGATGTTTTCTACAAAATCCTAGAAGATTCGAGAATATTACAAATTGCTTACAACATGCTGAAAGTATTTAGAATGCAAAATCAAATATGAGTTGTAAAGTTTGACTACATGCTAAAAGTAGTTAACAATAGTAGCTTTAACTTTCTGCAAATTTCATCACTTCTATTACAACCTTTCTTACTTGCTCATAGCTAATAATAACCTTTTTAGCAATTAAGTATGTTATCATATTTTGCCTATATAAAGGCTTGAAACTCATGTACTTTAATAATCTCTCCATATGAATGAAAATATATTGAGCTATTAGAAATTCTCTTCTCTTTTGTGAGTGTGTTGGTGAGTATGAGAGATCCATTTATGTGAGTGAGTGATCTTAGAACCAATTAAATGTGGGTATTATACTTATATTTGGTATCAAAGCTGGTTAATCCAGTGCCTGGTGTCTGAGAGTTTGTGAGGTGTGAAAGGGTTCGCTCATAGTAGTTTGTTCATAGAGTCAGTATGGCAAACACTTTCAATATTGTGTGGTACGATTCCAAATTAGATGAAAAACTCGACTATAGTTACTGGGAGACTTTGATGTCTACTTATTTGAAGGCTTAGAATCTGTAAAATTTTATTGAACCAGGTTTGCAACAAGGAGTTGACAGTGCCCAACAGAAGGGAGATCAAAGCATATTGATATACGGTTTCACAAAATTAAAGAATTAGTGAATGAGAAAGAAGTTGTGATTGAATTATGTCATACTAAATAACAATTTGCGGATATATTTACAAAACCATTGAAGACCGAGTTATTTTACAAGTTGAAGAAGATGCTTAAAATAATAAATTCTACAAGCTTGATTTAAGGGAGGCAGTGTTGGATAAAATAAATTAACTTGTATCCACTTCCATATTAGAATCATCATGTATGATCATGAGATAAGCAAGTTGTCAAATTAGATAAAAGTACAAGACACTAGAAGACTCCACATATTGCCAAGTTGTTAAAAGATTTAAAAATTTACAACTCATATGATATTTTCTACAAAACCTTATAAGATTCAAGAATGTTACAAATTATTTACAATATGCTAGAAGTGTTTAGAATGTAATGTCAAATATATATAAGTTGCAAAGTTCGAATACATGCTAAAAGTAGTCAACAATAATGGCTTGAACTTTCTATAAGTTTCATCACCTCCATTACAACTCATGCTTATTTGTTCATAGCCAATAATAATCTTTCTTAACAATTAAGTATGTTATCATATTTTGCTTATATAAAGACTTAAAACTCATGTACTTTAATAATCTCTTCATATGAAGGAAAATGTATTGAGTTGTTAGAAATTCTCTTCTCTTTTGTGAGTGTGTTGATGAGTTTGATAGATAAAAAAAATATGATGGCATTATTTATGTGAGTGAGTGATCCTAGGACCAATTAAGTGTGGGTATTATATTTACATTTGGTATTAGAGTTGGTTAATCAAGTGCCTGGTGTCTGAGAGTTAGTGAGATGTGAGAGGGTTCTCTCATAGTTATTTGTTCATAGAGTCAGTATGGCAAATACTTTTAATATTGTATGGTACGATTCCAAATTAGATGAAAAACTCAACTACAGTTACTGGGAGACTTTGATGTCTACTCATTTAAAAGTTCTGTAAAATTTTATTCAACCAGATTTGTAAGAAAGAGTTGACAATGCCCAACAGAGGGGAGATAAAAGCATATTGATATACGGTTTCAAAAAATTAGATATTTGGTGAATGAGGAAGAAGTTGTGATCGAATTCTGTCATACTGAATAACAAGTTACAGATATATTTACAAAGCTATTGAAGACCAAATTATTTTACAAGTTGAAAAAGATGTTTGGAATAATAAATTCTACAAGCTTGATTTAAGGAAGGCAGTGTTGGATAAAATAAATAAACTTATATCCACCTCCATATTAGAATCATCGTGTATGATTATGAGATAACCAAGTTGTCAAATTAGATAAAAGTACAAGAGACTAGAAGAAGACTCTACATATTGCCAAGTTGTTAGAAGATTTGAGAATTTACAACTCATATAATATTTTTACAAAATTCTAGAAGATTCAAAAATGTTACAAATTGCTTACAATATTCTAGAAGTGTTTAGATTATAAAGTCACATATGAGTTACAAAGTTTGACTACATGCTAAAAGTAGTTAACAATAGTGGCTTGAACTTTCTACAAGTTTCATCACCTACATTACAGCTCATGTTTAGTTGTTCATAGCCAATAATAACCTTTCTTAAGAATTATGTATGTTATCATATTTTGCCTATATAAAAGTTTAAAACTCATATACTTTAATAATCTCTCCATATGAATAAAATGTATTGAGTTGTTAGAAATTTTTTTCTCTTTTGTGCGTGTGTTGGTGAGTTTGAGAAATAAAAAAATATGGTAGTGTTATTTATGTGAGTGAGTGATCCAAGGACCAATTAAGTGTCGGTATTATACTTACCTTTGGTATTAGAGCTGGTTAATCCGGTGCCTAGTGCCTGAGAGTTCGTGAGATGTGAGAGGGTTCTCTCATAGTAGTTTGTTCATAGAGTCAGTATAGCAAACACTTTCAATATTGTGTGGTATGATTCCAAATTAGATGAAAAACTCGACTACAATTACTGGGAGACTTTGATGTCTACTCATTTGAAAGCTCAGAACCTATGGAATTTTATTGAACCAGGTTTGCAACAAGGAATTGACAATGCCCAAAAGAAGGGAGATCAAAGCATATTGATATACAGTTTCACAAAATTAGAGAATTGGTAGATGAGAAAGAAGTTGTGATCGAATTCTGTCATGCTGAATAACAATTTGCGGATATATTTATAAAGCCATTGAAGACCGAGTTATTTTATAAGTTAAAGAAGATGTTTGAAATGATAAATTCTACAAGCTTGATTTAAGGGAGGCAGTGTTTGATAAAATAAATCAACTTGTATCCACATCTATATTGCAATCATCATGTATAATCATGAGATAAGTAAGTTGTCAAATTGGATAAAAGTACAAGAGACGAGAAGACTCCACATATTACCAAGTTGTTAGAAGATTTGAAAATTTACAACTCATATGATGTTTTCTACAAAACCTAGAAGATTTTAGAATGTTACAAATTGCTTATAACATGCTAGAAGTATTTAGAATATAAAATCAAATATGAGTTGCAAAGTTTGACTACATGCTAAAAGTAGTCAACAATAGCGGCTTGAACTTTCTACAAGTTTCATCACCTCCATTACAACCTTGCTTAGTTGTTCATACCCAATAATAACCTTTCTTAGCAATTAAGTAAGTTATCATATTTTGTCTATATAAAGGCTTAAAATCCATGTACTTTAATAATCTCTCCATATGAATGAAAATGTATTGAGTTGTTAGAAATTCTCTTCTCTTTTGTGAGTGTGTTGGTGAGTTTGAGAGATAAAAAAATATGATAGCGTTATTTATGTGAGTGAGTGATCTTATGACCAATTAAGTGCGGGTATTATACTTACATTTGATATCAGAGCTGATTAATCTAGCGCCTGATGTCTGAGAATTTGTGAGGTGTGAGAGGGTTCTCTCATAGTTGTTTGTTTATAGAGTCAGTATGGCAAACACTTTCAATATTGTATGATATGATTCCAAATTAGATGAAAAACTCGACTATAGTTACTAGGAGAGTTTGATGTCTATTCATTTGAAGGCTATCAGAACCTGTGAAATTTTATTGAACCAGATTTGCAACAAGGAGTTGACAATGCCCAACAGAGGGGAGATGAAAGCATATTGATTTACGGTTTCACAAAATTAGAGAATTGGTGAATGAGAAAGAAGTTGTGATCAAATTCTATCATACTGAAGAACAAGTTGCGAATATATTTACAAACCCATTGAACACCGAGTTATTTTACAAGTTGAAAAATATGCTTGGAATAATAAATTTTACAAGTTTGATTTAAGGGAAGCATTGTTGCATAAAATAAATTAATTTGTATCCACTTCAATATTAGAATCAATGATCTTAAGATAAGCAAATTGTCAAATTGGATAAAATTACAAAAGAAACTAAAAGACTTCACATATTACCAAATTGTTAGAAGATTTAAGAATTTATATGATCTTTTCTATAAAACACTAAAAGATTCAAAAATGCTACAAATTGTTTACAACATGTTAGACGTGTTTTGGATATAAAGTCAAATATGAATTACAAAGTTTGATTATATGTTAAAAATAGTCAACAATAATGACTTCAATTTTTTACAAGTTTTATCACTTCCATTATAACTAATGATTAGTTGTTCATAGTTAATAATATTCTTTTTTAATAATTAAGTATGTTATCATATTTTGTTTATATAAAGGCTTGAAAGGCATACACTTTAATAATTTTTTTATATGAATGAAAATATATTGAGTTGTTATAAATTTTTCTCTTTTTTTGTGAGTGTGTTGGTGAATTGAAAAAATAAAAAAATATAATAACATTATTTATGTGAGTGAGTAATCTTGAAGTCAATTAAGTGTGGATATTATGTTTATAGAAACTGAGTTAAAATAATTGCAAAATTTATTAGTTGAGTTGCAGATTTTTTTTAAGACTTTACCAACTATTTTTTGTGACATGAGTAATATATTGTTAATTGCTAATTCAATATTTCATAATCGTACTAAGCATTATCAGTTGAATGTACAGATTATTAAGAAAAAGATTCAATCAAAAGCTCTTTACATTGTTAGTCGAATTCTATTATGATGTGCACTATATATACTTGAGCTACTAGAAGTGTATTAACTCAATTCATACCAAATACACACTTGATATTCAATTTCCCTTTGTTCAGCTTTAAGCTTTCTGATTCTCATTTTTTTGGTTCAAATTTTTATAAACAAATACACACTCGAATTTTTAGTTCTCAAGTCATCTTCTCTGCTTTTCTATTAAGTAATTATCATAAATAAAATAATAAATTTAACCAAAAAATATAATTTAATACAAAAGAAAGAGTTAGATTTTTATATATAAATTATCTGAAAAAGCTATGCATCCATGTATTTTTTACATGGTTATTAACTAAGTAATTTCCTCCACACGCGTTACATATAACGTGCTGCAACCTAAAATTTTGCTCAACGTAAATCTTCTGCTGCAACGTAAATATTTTTCTTTTTCTTCTTTCTTCGCGTTCATCATCTCATTTTCTTATTTCGATCTGGTTGCATTTATCTTTTTTCTATTCTTCTTCGTTTTCTTCTTCGATCTGCACTTCTGAATCGAAACAATAAATGACTCAACTTCAAATCAGGAGAGCGATTTGGATTACTCTTCTGAAACGAATCAAACTGACAAAGTTTGGATTATTCAATTTTGAATCGAATTGAATGGAATGCAATTGCTAATTTGAATTAAATTAAATGGACGGAGGTATACTGAATTGAATTGAATTGATAATATGTAAATTGTAGGCAGAGTTATTTGAATTTGATTTTATATAATGGATTATGTTTCGTTCACTCAGTACTATACAATTGTTTCACCATGAGTACTGTGTTCGGTTCATTCTGCAGAAAGTTGTTTGAATTTGATTTTATATAATGGATTATGTTTCGTTCACTCAGTACTATACAATTGTATTGTGTTCGGTTAACCATGAGTACTATGTTCGGTTCACCATGAGTACTGTGTTCAGTTCACCATGAGTACTGTGTTCGGTTCATTCTGCACTATTCAAAACTCTTCTTCCTCACCTTTTACTTCTTCTTCACCAGAGAGAGAAGGAGAAAAAGACAAAAAAATACAGCAGCAACAACAACAAAAGAATGACGATAGGATTTCAGGGTTTAAGGTTTTAGGGTTTAGGGTTTATGGGTTCAGGGTTCAATGTACAGGGGTTCAGTGTGTTTCAAACTTTTGGTTCGCCCCGTGTATTAATTTTGGTTCACTGTATTCATGGTTGAGGGTTTAGGGTTTAGAGGTCTAGGGTTTAGGGTTTAGGGTTTACGGTAGGGTTCAGGGTTTAGGGTTTAGGGTTTAACGTTCAGGGTTCAAAGTTCAGAGTTCAGGGTTCGGGTTCAGGGTTTAGGCTGTTTAGGGTTTAGGTTTTAGAGTGTTGGGTTTAGGGTTTAGGTTTTAAGGTTTTAGGAATTTAGGGTTTATGGGTTCAGGGTTCAGTGTTCAGGGTTTTGGTTTTAGTGTTTAGGGTTTAGGGTTTAGGGGTTCATAATTTTTTGGTAAATAGGAGAGTGATTTGGATTACTCTTCTGAAACGAATCAAACTGACAAAGTTTGGATTATTCAATTTTAAATCGAATTGAATGGAATGCAATTGCTAATTTGAATTGAATTAAATGGACGGAGGTGTACTGAATTAAATTGAATTGAATTGATAATATGTAAATTGTAGGTAGAGTTATTTGAATTTGATTTTATATAATGGATTATGTTTCGTTCACTCAATACTATACAAGTGTTTCACCATGAGTACTGTGTTCGGTGCAGAAAGTTGTTTGAATTTGATTTTATATAATGGATTATGTTTCGTTCACTCAATACTATACAATTGTATTGTGTTCGGTTCACCATAAGTACTATGTTCGGTTCACCATGAATACTGTGTTCGGTTCACCATGAGTACTGTATTCGATTTATTCTGCACTATTCAAAACTCTTCTTCCTCATCTTCTACTGCTTCTTCATCAGAGAGAGAACGAGGAAAAGATAAAAAAATACAGCAGCAACAACAATAAAAGAATGACGATAAGGAGAAAACACGTGAAGAAGAAGGAACGCGAAAAAGGAGGAGAAGGAGGAACGCGAAGAAGAAGACGCTCCGTGCGTAAACAAGCGTGAGAAGAAGAAGAAGAAGAAGAAGAAGAAGAAGAAGAAGAAGAAGCGCGGGAGAAGAAGAAGAAGCGTGGGGGAGAAGAAGCGTTGGGCAAGAGCGATTTTGTGTGTGTTAGACGCGTGTATTTCATGTTTCATTTAATGGTATTAAATTTTTTTTATGTTGGGTCAACTTGATTACATGAATGTGTAGCATCTCATAATTAGAATGCTAACTTATACATAATCTTGTGTATTCTGACATTTCTTTTTGAAAACAATAAGCTTTTGTTTATAGTAAAAAGTTTAAAATATTATTTTTTCTTATAAACTATTTTTCAATTTATAATTATTAATTTTGATTATAATATATTTTGAAAATTTTATCTCAACATTATTATTCATTTGAAAAAATACTTTTTTTTCCACAAAAAAAACACTGATTTTATTTTCTTAAAAAAATTTATAAAAAAGTGCATATAATATTTCACCATATATTATCCAAAAATGACTATTTTCATAAAGATATTTTCATATAAAAATAATATTATAAATTATTATATAATTTAATTAAATATATTAAATTATTTTAGTATTAGGACGAATTTGGATGAATTTTTAAGATAAGATATATTTTTGAGTTATTTTTTTAAAAAAATTAAAAAAATAAAAATAATTTTATGTTTAGATATCTCATAAAAAAAAATTTTATTTATCAATTATGTTTGAGTATATAATAATATAAAAGTATTTTTTGTTTATTTATTATGTGATAAAAAATTTTAAAATTTTTTTTTAAAAAGATGTAAATTGTAGTTTTTAAAAAATATATTTTTTAATTTTTTAGTATTTTTATTTTTATTATTAAAAATTTTTTAAACACGCTAAAAAATTAAAAAAATTTATTGAATAATTTTTTTTTTTAATTTTTTAGCGTGTTTGAATAAATTTTTTATCAATTTAATGATACACAAACAAGCACTTAATTTTTCTCAAAATAACTAATTATGCAGTAATTTATTAACAAATAATAAACCCCCAAATAAAATTTAGATCTACACGAATTTTTTTTTTGGTGACAGATCTACACGAATTAGTTCTCTTTATGTCGGATTTGGGAAATACGGTGAAAAAAATAATAATAATAATATAAAAAAAAAAAAAAAAACTAGTTATGACTTAAGATTATCATGGACCACCCCGTTTTTGTCATTTAGCGTTTAACATCACTTTGTGAAGACATCTGATACTATGATATAACTTTCAAGTGTTGTACGGATGTAACTGTAGATGACAACCCAACACCAACCACCAAGAACTGAAATCTGTAAAGGACCATGATGAAGCATTTTTCATGTCCTTATCGCTCATTACTTCTGCGGAAGAAGGACAACAAAACTAGTTCGCAATTTTTGTTGTCTACCACCACCATAGCTCCAAGCAACGAAGAAGAAGAAGAAAAAAAAGATGGTGTTGGTGGCAATTTGGTTGTTCCTCCTGAAATGCCACACTTCAATCACACTCCATCACCTTACCGTGGTCCTTCAGCATCTGATCTCCTCAAGAGGCGCAAACACTACCTACCTACATCCGTTGGCCCCTATTACACCAACCCAGTAAGCATTTTCAATCACACATTAGTTACTTATAAAAAGTTATTTTGGTTGTTAATTAGGGACTTATTATGTTAGTTAGTTTGTTAGTATGTTAGTTCGTACATTAAGATAAAAATGAATGTTTTGGACACCAATTCCACGGTTATAATGCAACTTGTTTATAAAACATCAAATTAAATCATGCATTTATATACTATTATTTATTTTTTAAATGAGAAAAAGTAACGTTATATTTTTTTTTTCCAAATCTTGTATCTCTGTAGCTCAAACATTATTCAAATTATATGACGATGGTGATGGTTCAATTTAGTTTCTTTTTCAATTTTATATGATTTATATGACATATCTTCTCTTCTCTTATCAGTACTTTGCATAAAGTAGTTATTTTAATGCAAATATAATCTCTTAAGTACTAATACGGATTAGTCCAAATAATAAGCAGCTTGATATTGCTTAAACAAGGTATTGAATTCAATTCGAGACCTTGTAAATGATATACGATACATGATTTGTGGCAGTTGAATCTGGTGGAGGGTAAAATGCAGTACCTATATGATGAGAATGGTAGAAGGTATCTTGATGCATTTGGTGGCATTGCCACCGTTTCATGCGGCCATTGCCACCCTGATGTAGTTGAAGCAACTGTCAATCAGATGAGACTCTTGCAGCATACCACTGTCCTCTATTTGAACCATGCTGTCATCGATTTCGCCGAGGCTCTTGCTGCTAAGTTTCCCAGTGACCTCAAGGTTTTTCATTTATCTCTATGCTTTTTCAATGATACTAGTTGAAGTGTTCAAATAGGTGAAAACTCAGATGCAGTTAACTTGATGTGAAGTTGATAGCCGAGAGTCGTTAAATGATTTTACAGATTTGACTAAATTATCATCTAACAGCTCCCAGCTATCAACTTCACACGAAGATAAAGTTAACTGCACCTGATTTTTCAGCGTTCCCGCAGGATGCTTGTGCGCCTTGTTCTGTAATCATGATTTCTTTCACTTAGTTCATTTGATGGAGTGATCTTCAAGCTTAGATTTTAGGGATGGAAAAGTTTAGAGGGCCAGCAACTTTTTCAAATTCTGACCAACATATAACCAGTAAAGAAAAGTGAACCATTACATGAAATTTCACATCAATCTCACACCATTAAAATCATCATTGATGGCTATTTAATGGCTATAAATCACAAAAATTGCTGGCCTCCTAGTACTCCTCCTTAGGAATTCCCTAACTTGCAAATTTTCATTCAGGCTGTGTTCTTCACAAATTCCGGGACAGAAGCCAACGAGCTGGCTTTGATGATTGCCAGGCTGTACACAAGCTGCCATGACATAATTTCCATCAGAAATGGCTACCATGGCAATGCAACCTCAACAATGGGTGCCACTGCTCAAAACATTCACAAGTTCAATGTTGTGCAGGTGAACGGTTCTCTGTTTTAAACCAATGTTCAATTAAAGTTAGAAGTTAATAGTCACTGCATCTACTATGCCTTTTAGAGTGGAGTTCATCATGCCCTTAATCCAGATCCATATAGAGGTGTCTTTGGTTCGGATGGAGTCAAATATGCAAATGATGTTCAAGATATAATCGATTATGGAACTTGCGGTCGAGTAGCTGGGTTTATTGCTGAGTCTATTCAGGTGATGCTATCATTCATCACTTCAGTCCTTGATGAGGTTAAATTTTGTTGGTCATTTTACAAAAAATTCTAAATCGAATGGATTTGATCTTCTTTCTTTTATCACTTAGGAGCCGTGCGAGATGAAAGTCTCATGCACGATTTTGAATGAGAAAGAAGTGAGGAATTCTCTTTATATGAATCGGAATTCTATTCCTTAATTTAGTGAAGGGTTTGTATTTGACAGGGAGTGGGTGGAGTAATAGAATTGGCTCCTGGTTACTTGCCTGAGGTTCATAGCATCATAAAGAAAGCAGGGGGTCTCTTTATAGCAGATGAGGTCCAGACCGGATTCGGTCGAACCGGAAGCCACTTCTGGGGCTTTGAGGCACATGGAATTGTCCCTGATATTATAACTCTGGCTAAGGTAGCACTTCTTTAGTCCCAAGTGACATGCACTGGAATTTGCACAAGACATTCATGTATATAACAAGTAGAAATTCACGTGCAGTTGTCTTTATGTGAAGCTATTAGTTAAGAGCTGTTAGATGATTTGACATGTTTGACTAAATTGTTATCTAATAGCTCTTAACTTCACATAAAAAGAACTGCACGTGAGTGTTCACCATGTAACAATGAATTAAACCACTTTCTTAGACTAGAAAGCATTGTGTGTTAGGTCAGTGAATTGTCATAAAGTAAACAAAGATAAGATAAAAAAAGTTGGTCTCTTTGTTCTTGTTGGACAAAGTGTATGCGAATTATTGAACTAATTATACATTTCAGGGGATTGGTAACGGCGCGCCTATTGGCGCGGTGGTTACAACTCCTCAGATAGCGGAGGTGTTGAGTCGCCGCACTTACTTTAGCACATTTGGTGGGAATCCGGTATGTAGTGCGGCGGGGCATGCCGTTTTGAGAGTAATTGAGAAGGAAAAACTTGCGCAAAATGCATTTGTTGTTGGATCATATCTAAAAGAGTGCCTTAGTTCTCTCATGGATAAGCATGAAAGTAAGCTTCTTTTGCTTCTTCTAGTTTTATTTATTTTTTTTTTCTATGATGAATAACATTATGTTTTCTTGTTATACAAGTAATTGGGGATGTGAGGGGAAAAGGAATGTTGCTTGGAGTTGAGCTTGTGAAAGATCAGAAGTTGAAAGTTCCTGCTAATGCTGAAATGCTGCATATCATTGAAAAGATGAAAGGTTCATTCTACAACTTGTGATAGTGAATCGGTGATACCTATTAATCAGGGTTAATTCTCTGTTCAACTTTACATATAATATGATGCACTTCAGTCATTTAAACTTTCAAATTTTACAAATAGACCCTTAAGTGCATTATACGCCTTGAACTTTTTGAGTTATGAGCAAATCACTTCCTAAACTTTCTTCAATAAACAACGTTGATCTCCTAAACATTGTTTTGAAAAAAGAGGAGTGTTAGGACCAGCAATTTTTGTATTTTGTAATCATTAATTGGTTATCAATAGTCTTTTTAATGGTGTGAGATTACATCCAATAGTGGAAGATCATTCACTTTTCTTTTGATGGTTAAGTGTTGACCACCAAACACAAAAATTGCTGACCCCTAAACTTTTCATTGAAAAAATGTTAGTTTTGTCAACTATTGATAAAAAATATAATTAAACTTGTTCGGGACGGATCCACGTAGGAAGTTCTGGAGGCAAGTGCCCCACTAGAATTTAAAAATGTTTTGAGTAATACATAATAATAATAATAATATTTATTTATTCTCATTATATTAAATTACTATAAAAATTATATATTTTATTCTTACTCTCAAAATTTTTTAGATTTGTATATTTTCAATAAAGAGTAAAGTATCGTTTTTGTCCTCAATGTTTAGGGTAAGTCCTATTTGTATCCTTAATGTTTAAATCGTTCTATTTGTATCTCTAACATTTATAAAAGTGATTTAATATTATTCTGCCGTCAATTATACTAACAAATCATATTGTATTTTTCAATTATTCTCACTTGGATGTGTTCGATTTCAATATTGTATCCATTATTTGTGTTTAGGTTCAATTATGTCCCTAGAAAAGTGAAGTATGTAAATGTTGCAGGGATTAATTTTAACTTTTGATGAGCTATTTTTCGAATTAAATCATCAATTGTGTCCCAAACATTTTTATTACTCATGATGTGTAATTGAGAATAACATTGAATCACTTTTACAGATATAAAGAATACAAATAGGACGATTTAAATGTTAGAGACACAAATATAATTTACCCCGAAAAGAAAAACGATACTTTACTCTTTCAATAACCGCCGTGATGTATAGTTTAAGAAATAGAACGTAATTACTTGTTAAGAAAAAGAAATACAATGCAATTAACCCCATTTAAGCTTACAATTCTATTTCAGATATGGGGGTGCTAGTTGGGAAAGGTGGCTTTCATGGAAATGTTATAAGGATTACACCTCCATTATGTTTCACTAAGGAAGATGCAGGTTTGTTATTGTCATCACTATCATCACCTTTTTTTTCTTTCTCTTCATAGTACTTATTATATGTTTTCATGCTAATTCTCGCCATTTTTTGCATCATTATATAGATTTTCTTGTAGATGTGATGGACTACACAATGTTAAAGATGTGAAGCCTATTGCACTATGCCATAATCTTGGATGACGAACATGCTCTAATTGTGATCTTATTAGTGTAATATTTTAGTTTAGAACGGTCTTTGCACTAGAGTAAAGCATGTTATATTGTTATGTATAATATATGAGTTAGCATTAAATTTTCTTTTTTATATTATGTATGTGATTATGTACTTACCTCCGGCTTACACTTAATTATTAGTAATTAAATCGCATGGAGAACTTAAAGACTTAAAGTTTATTCAAACTGAAATTGAAATTTAAGATTTGAAATAAAAAATAAAACCCTGATTGTTAGCTCTTCAATGTATTGTGGAAACCTACATCAATTGCACCAATCTTAGGACGAAGTTAAAATCTACATAAAAAATAAGACAACAAATAAAATGCACTAAAGAATAAATAAAGACACAAATTTTTAAGTTTACATATACTCAACCCATTTTACAAGCTATTCAAGGTACAAAGCGTCAAAACCACTTCAAGTCTAATAATATATAGTGACTTCTAAATCCATGTCCAAGAAATCAAAATTTGACAATCAATGTAAAGTCCAAATCTAAAATATTCTAACACATAATTTCTTAGAGAAAGTCTGTTAGGGACTTGGATATTATGGGTGCTCAAAGTCTCACATCGAGTAGTATGGGATGCTTGATGTTGTATATATGGAGAGTGGTTATTCACCTTTAACAGTTAATTTTTAAAGTGTGATTTCCCACTTTTCTTAAATACTTAACAATTATTAAAGATTTGGGTATTATGGGTGCTCAAGGTCCCACATTCATTCTATTCATGACTTAAGTTGAAAGTTAATATACATACGAACCAAGTGCCAAATACTCTTAGCTTAAACTTTTAAATGAAGTTATCTAAGACTAAGAGACATCTCTAAGAGGAATGTGTTTCTACCATATAATATATAAGAGCACGAAATTTACTTGCTTCGTTAATTATATCAAACGAAGCATCGTTAACATCTATCACTCATCTACCATTCTCATTCAAAAACAAAATTTTTAAATTTAGCTCTTTTAGCCTTTTTTCTTTAGCAATTGTACTAGACAAAGACATTATAAAAATCTATAGTTCTTTCAATAATTTTGTTTGTCATTGTATCTAAGGCAATGTTACAAGATTGTAAATGCTCAGGAAAAATTCATTAATAAGTTAGATTAAGAGATTCAAACTCTTTCTACGAGAAATTTATTGCTCCCTCTTAGAAATAAGAGACTAAAAATTGGAGAAAGAATTTGTATATTATTGAGTGTGTTCAATTTGTCTATTCAAGTTGTCTTGAATGATACAATATAAAAAGGTATTTATAAGAATTAAGAGAATTGTAATAATAAAGACCTATTTTCTTATAATAAATATTCAGATATATTAAATAATTCTAATTGATCCTAATTATATTCTAACACTTTCCATTTTTCGATGGCCATGTCTTATGTCTAAGGGCAGTGGGAGTGGGGTGGTTTATTTTCCCAAAAAAAAAAAGAAAAAAAAATCTAACAAGTAACAACTATTTAAAAGAGGAAGAGAGATGTGTTGGTTTATACGGATATACAATAAAATACACTTTTTTTTATCAGTAATGTTAGAAAAAAAAAACAGCAGAAATTTTCTTTATTTAATATTTATTAATTATTATAATATTTAATGAATAATAAATAAAGTAACTTCTGACTTTTTTTTATTAATATTTTTTTGTTACTAAATTTTTTTATTTTTTTATAGCATAATCATATTAATTTATGAGAATTAATATTTTTTATTAATATTAGCTAATATTTTCGGTCAATATTTATTTTTATATTATTAGAATTTAGTATTTAAAATTTAAAGTTGGTCAAGCGTTAGTTAAAATTAATAAATTTGTTACTCATATAATATTGTTCATAATTTAATTTGGTACATGTAAAGTCTCTAATATTAAAAAAGTTAAAATAATATATTATAAAAATATTTTCTCCCCTACAGTGAAAAACTTTGTAATATAACTACTGTATGCTATACTCCAAGATCTGCTTACCTTCCTAATAATCAAGGGGTCACTACTACCCAATTCCTCTTCGGTCAGTGACAATGCAACTTCTTCCAATGCCACTTTTGAATAGGGAAATGTTAGGGGACAATAATTTTGTTGAACAATATGAACAACTACCAATCAAATAAAAATACACTACACTTTCAAATTAACCCTCTAAATTTTAATATTAAAATAATCATCCGTACACTAATAAAATGAACATCTGATATATCTATTGTTTACATTGTTTAATATTTTCATCGTTTATCTATACTTTTCCTTGTAATAATGATTCCAATTTCACATTGAATGGATAAGATCAAAGTACATGCATTTGCACACAATAATAAGCTCTAATCTACCTATATATATAGAGATGAAGCAATAATATTAAGCATACCAATCTAATAAATAATCTCTCTCAACACATAGCTTTCACATTCTTTCATGGCAAATAACAATGCAACTACACTCTCACTTGAGATGAAGGATGTTGTGATCATTAAACCTTCCAAACCAACACCTTCTTGTGTTCTTTCTCTATCAAGCATTGACAACAATCCTGAGCTCAACGTTCTCTGTCACATCATTTATGCATACCAAGCAAATCTTGATGACCCAAAAGGCCAATTACTATTAGATCCTTGTCATGTGATAAAACAAGGCATTTCAAAGGCTTTGGTTTACTATTACCCTCTTGCAGGTAAGATAATAACAAATAATGGTGGTGATGGAAGACTTGGAATCAAGTGCAATAATGTTGATGATGGAGTTCCATTCTTGGAGGCAGATGCTAATTGTGAACTCTCTTCTCTTCACTATCTTGAAGGGATTGATGTTCCAACAGCACAGAAATTGGTGTTTGATTATGACAACCCTTCTCTTCATCATGATCAAACTAGTCAACATCCCTTGGTTTTCAAGGTGACTAAACAATCATGCCATACATACTTTAAAATTGGTGATATACACTTATTAAAACCCAACCGTATATATCAATACTCTTATTATGCATTTTTTTTTTTACCAAGGATAAGAGACTCGAACCCGCAACCTCTTAATTGAGTATGGATAGACTATGCCATTTGAGCTATAACTTTGGCTACTCTTATTATGCATTTGGATGCATTATTATTCTTTTTCACATATCTCCATAGTTTTCTTTTGAATTTAATTTTGATTCAGTGATACAATATAAACAACTTTATGCTGTCATTTAATTAGATTTTCATATTTAGATAATTTTTTTAATTATCAGTAAGTTTGAAAATTAATTATTTTTATTAATATGACAACACATGATTAAATGATCGTGTAAAATTTTTTATACTACCATTGGATGAAAATTAATTTTTTTTTTCTTTTGTTAAGATAATATTTGATATGCTAAAAGTTTTATTATTTGAAGAGAATAAGATAAATGATTTTATTGTCTGATGTTATTATTTATTTTTCTGTTGACAATATATTTTTTAAAATTTTTTATTAATATTTCTTTTATTATATAATTATGGCATGTTATGTAATACATATTGTCCTGTATTTTTCTTATGGTATTGTATTGTATTAATACTTATACATGCATATGTGCGATATAGGTAACAAAGTTTCTTTGTGGCGGTTTCACAATTGGAATGGGATTGTCACATGCTGTTTGTGACGGTTTTGGTGCGTCGCAATTCTTTAGAGCTGTTGCTGAACTTGCAAGTGGGAAAAGTGAGCCTTCTGTGAAACCTGTGTGGGAGAGGGAGAGACTAATCGGAACAGTTCTCAAGCAACCACTGAAATTTCCGTTAGATAAAACTTCAATGGCAGTTTCACCATTTTGGCCATCTAATGAGCTTTCACATGAATGCTTTCACTTCAAGGGTGAGAGCCTATGATTTATAAACACTTCGTTTTACTCACTATATGTATATCATATGTATCTGTATAAAATCAATCATACTATAAAAAAATCAACCACCCGTATATGTTGAAATACAAAATACATATTGAAAATAAGTTAAATAACACATATATTTATTCTGTATTTGTATTATGGAATAGGTGAGAGCATAAAGAGACTCAAAATGGAGTTGATGAAGGAAAATGGTGATGATAATAATGGTAAGGAAAGCTTCACAACACTTGAAGCACTTGGTGCCTATGTTTGGAGATCAAAGGCTAGAGCTATGGAATTGAGTAGTGATGGGAAGACTTTATTGTGTTTAGCAGTTGGTGTGAGGCACCTATTGGATCCACCTTTGCCAGAAGGGTATTATGGGAATGCTTTTGTGAATTCAAATGTGGTCTTAACAGTGAAAGAACTTAATAAGAAACCACTCTCAGAGGTTGTGAAGCTCATTAAGGAAAGCAAAAAACAACCTTGT
Source organism: Arachis ipaensis (assembly GCF_059453495.1). Lineage (NCBI taxonomy): Eukaryota > Viridiplantae > Streptophyta > Magnoliopsida > Fabales > Fabaceae > Arachis > Arachis ipaensis. The sequence continues at coordinate 3,482,891 of NC_142436.1, forward strand.
AATATGGAATACATAAGAAGCAACATCAACATGTTGGAGACAATGAGGAAATGTAACATTAAGATTGGAGGTTTAGGTGCATCAATGGTATTAACAGATTGGAGGCAATTGGAATTGTTGGATGAAGTGGATTTTGGATGGAAAGCTTCGGTTAATATGATACCTCTCCCTTGGAACATGTTTGGCTATGTGGATATGACCCTTTTCTTGCCTCCTAGTAACTTTGATCCTTCAATGAAAGGAGGTGTTAGAGTTTATGTTTCCCTTCCCAAAGCTTCCATGCCCAAGTTCAAGGAGGAGATGGAGGCTCTCAAGATTATGAAAGATGAGGAAAGCAAGGTTGTCAAACTCCCGAATTTAGTGAATTTACAAGTTTAAGTCCCGAAATTTAGTTCACAAGTTTACAAGTTCAAATGTTCAAGTAAACTCTCGAGTTTGATCATCCTATATGATAATAGCTCCAAACTAGAATGATATGGCAGACCAAGAAATTTTCAAATTTGTTTCTTCTTTGTTTGTAGTCCTTTGATGTGCACCTTTGTTCCAATCTTGAGTTGTGTGTGCTGTAAGCTATGAAGCCACTATAAGTACTTTCTTATACTTGGCCTCTTGATTCTCTAACAAATAATGCAATCAATCACAAATGATATGTGAAATAGACATATTTTGTATTAGTTCATTGTTGAAATATTGAGGACAGGAAACGGTGATTAGTTGGGTTTCTTGCACATAATTATTTGTATCTTTAAACCGAGAAATGAACTTGCAAGCTGAATTATGTGCCATGAAGGCTTTTAACTCTCTACTCTCAACCTTGTACGCCATCAATGCCTTTCCCATGTCCATGACATGGTCATGGAATACTTTGCCTTCATTGATTAGCAATCATAGGCATAAATCTTGTTCCGGCAATGTTTATACACTTTTGTCCAAAAATTTACTCTTCTAGGCAATCAAACAAGCATATTCATCATTTAAGAGAACAATATATCATAGTAAATACAAAAATCAAACAAAATATTTCTAATTCTAAAACTACAAGATGCAAATTAATATACATTGTAGTACATTGCCATTTTTCCTGTGCGACAGAAACATAAAACAACCTGATACACAGACCACCTAAGGAATCAGCAAGCAGGACGGTGAAGAACCAGTGGTACATTCGGTTGGACAACGATTCTTAATGCTAATTTAACAGATTTAAGTGGATCATGCAATTAGCAAACCCACTGTTTCCTATGATGAATAACTCAGGATAATTGTAAACATCAAAATTTTCTCTTATTAACTAACAGTCTGAATCCATCAAATTGGACAAAAAATTAATGCATTTGTTGTCTATGATACCATGTGAGGAAGTAACCCTCGCATCTCTGTTCCATTTCCATTGGTTAGGAAGTAAATCTTCTTCCAATTTTCTTCGGAAAATACTTCATGGCGAATAAGCCTTTGCCTGTCAGAAATGAAAACAGAATAAGCTCAAAATCCAAAACAGAAGTTTGAGCTCTGTGGTTCATTGGCACTCAAGTCTCAGCCATGACAAAGCAAAATGCAACTTTGTTTCTCACAAAGAAGATGTAAGGTAGAATATTGCCAACATTAACTTGCTTGCAAGAATAAGACACTGTGAAAGTACCTCAAATAATAATGGCAAACAGTCTCAGCTTCCTCCAAACTATATCGAGGAAACATAACACGGGCATCTACCGGAACATCAGGCAAGTCTTTTCGAAGCTTTCCTACAGCTGTTGAATGAGAGAAAGCCCCTACCATCATATCATCATGCATCATTGACCTAAATGCATTCACCTACAACAACAGTAAGACGGAAGCATTGATTAATTGCACATAAGCCTAACTGCTGGCAAGCAAATAAAGGAAGATTTTTTCGATGCCAGACATTAGAGTTCTCTTGGAGTAAACTGTAATTTCTAACCATGAAATTTTAAAATGATGTCAAATTTAACAATGAATGATCGAAACTAATTTGCACCCACAAAAGATGGTTGCTATGTGATAAAAGTACTCTAACGTTAATTTTATTCATGTGTAGATTTGTTAATATTCCGAACTTTTATGGGTAGAAATGACAGTTTTTCATCTTTTATGAGTATAAAGTTAGTTTCATTTATTAAAGGATAGATTTATCAACATTCTGAACTTTCATAGGTAAAAATGGTAGTTTACTCTCTCTCTTAACTCTTAAGTCTTCCCCCCTGATAAAGATAGCCAACATTCTCAAAGAAGTAACTATAAACCAACAAGATAAGCATGCAGATAAAATGTAGTATATGAGCATGTTTTCTTTAGCAGAGGCAGATATATTACCCATAAAGGGATCTACTGCTAACATTGTTGCAAAATATATGGCAGCATCACACTAACCATTGTAAGTTCTCTGGCATGTATTGGTCGACAAGAACGAATTGTGACTGGCTCCTCGTACTCACTGAATGTAAACCAGTTATTATACTGGAGACAGCAACCACAGCAAATAAGATACCAAAAATAGTGCAGAACACAACTTTGAAAACAAACAATTTCAAGGAATATGTTTCTCACTTGATCAATTGCAATAAGAACAGGCATGTCTTTCACAAGTGATAACTCTTTCCTCAAACGAACAACAACTCCAACAGCTGCATGTGTTTCTTCAATTCCAGTCTTCACTAGCTCGTATAACATTGTTCCTTCAGAAACTGCCAAGGAATCAACATCTTTCAACCATCCAACACCAGCACCTTCACCTAATGGGATTGGATCAAATATTTGGCATGGCAGTCGCTTTAAGTAGGATTCATTGTACTTCAAAAAATCCTGGAAACAAATGACTCATAAATTTAAAATTCCCTGACAACAAAATACTATGTGCGGTAATATTTTCCATTAATAAATACTGAGTTAGTTTTGATGAGGCCATGAGCTTCTTAAAAAAGCATCTTTTTCAAATGATCTTTTGAAAAAGGTAAAATTTAAGTTTGACAGAACGTAACATCTTAACCAGTTGTTAATCCTTAACCAGCTTGTTTATAATTTACAAAGATATTTTATACTTAAGAAGCTTGAAGTTATAGATTCCAAAAAATGCAATTTTTATACCATGCAAAAGATTGTAAAAAGGTACCTTTTAAGGTATAAATAATTATCCTTTTTATTCAAAAGAGCATTGATCTCAAATTAAGATAACAAGTTCCTCTCTTCCTTCTATCTCAATTTATTTTATTATTTTTTTCTTTGAATTTATACCTGTTCGGAATGGTATTAAATTTTCCAGAAATGGAAGCTGTGGTTTCAACTTTTTTCTTTTATAAAAATTTTCCAGAAATTATCATAACGCTGAATAAGTATAGGGGATATTCTCAGCTAGAGCACATATTTAGTTAAAGAAAGTATCATAAAAGGATATATTCTTATCATATGTGCAAATCCTAAAGGAGGGGTAACTTAAATGCTGTCAAAGTATTTTGGAAAAGAGAAGGCGATAACTCGTAAAAGAAAGAAAGTTGCCGCATACAAATACATCCCTGAGAAATGGCAATCTATAGGGTGATTTGGATAATGCAAAAAGTTGCTCAGTTCCTAAGCAACAGTGAAACCATTTGTAAATTGATCTATTGTTGATTTGCTAATATACTAGTCAATAAAATACACATGCTGTTTCCTTCTTTTCCCTTCTGTTTAACATATTAACAAATGGAATTGCCAATGAAGAGTACCTCTGGGATATTATTCAATTTAACAAGCATGAAATTAGCATACTTGCCTCGAGGACCTTTGCAGCCTGTATAGGAGTATCCCACAGACCAGTTAGCGGGTGCCTATAGAAAAATCCTCCATGAGTCCATGCCTTGCCTCTAGGGACATAGAAAACCAGCCAACCTTCTTCCCTAGCCCAATGCACAAGCATTGCAAGTGCAATGCTCTTTCCACAGCTAACCGGACCATCTAACACAACTTGCTTCCTAACTTTAACACCTAAAAAAAGAAACAGACATGCAAATCACACTGAACCTCACTTTAAAAATGAATATTCAGACACCAGAAATCACCCAAATCTATGTCGACCTAAAAAATACCAACCATATCTATTGGTTCTAACCCAACTTGCTTCCTCATTACAATACTAGATGGAACCAAAAGAGAGGGTGGGGGAATCAAGCCAAAGACACATCACCATCAGCCTCAAATATGCATATTAATAATAATCTTTATTATATATCCATATACATATAAATACATATAAGAAAGAGAATTGGGTTCAATAACTACCTTTTGGTCTCTGTTAATTGTATTAAATCTTTTCTCAAGTCCATAAATACATTCAGTATAGTAACTATCCCTCTCATTTTTATCTCCAACAAAACTACTCCTATGTATCAAACTTTCAAAACATGAAAGTTAATGTCTAATTATAATAATATCTCAAAAATTTAAAACTGCAGCTTCAATGGGAGCAGATTAGCAGTGTGGCAATCAAGCTTCTAGTAATAATAATAATAATAATAATAATAATAATAATAATAATAATAATAAAAAATAATAATTATAACCAAAAAGCGAAAAATCACCCAAAATCAGAATCAACCATAGAAAAGCAAGCCAAATTCCATATATTAGGATCAAACACTTTCAGCTGATCAAGGAAACTTAAGTTAAATCCAAACACTAGTCACATTGACTCTAAGGAAATGCATAATGAAGCACCCAGAAAAAACAAAACGTAAGAACTTTCAACATGATCTACACACCTTTAGCATTAGTAGACCACATTGGAGGATCAACAACACGCCGGAAATTGTCGCGAAGATCGAGGAAGCTCTGGCGAACAAGCAAAGCTGTTCTCATGGACTCCTGGAACTCCGTCACCATTCCCATCGGTAACCCCTCCGGTAACACAGAGTTCAACCCCTCCTTCCTGAACCCAAAAAAAAAAAAAATTTCACCAGTGCACATAAGATGTTCGAAGAAATGTCACAACGAAAGAAATGTCAGAAAGTACGTGAATTTGAAGTAGGTGGAAGCGTGTTGGCGAGCGAGGTGTGAGAGAGAAGGAGCGGAGGTAAAGAGGGGGCGGCCACTGGGGCCGACGTCAAGGGAAGGGTTCTTGTCATCTTCGGCGAGGAGGCGGAGGCGCTCCTGTCGATCGGAGACGGCCTGGCCGGCTATGGCAGCGGTGGCGGCGGCGCCGGGATTCCTGGGATCGGGTTTGAGAAAGTGAGCGGGCTTGGAAGAGTAGCGAAAAGTAGGAGCCACGCGCCATGGCTGGATTTTGGAGTTTGTTGTCGCTGTGGCTCTCACAAGGGACCGCAACATTTCTCTCTCTTTCTCTGGTTTTGGGTTTTGGGTTTTGGAATGGCAGAGAAGAGGGTAGCGAAGTTGGGAAATTGAGGAGTGGTGTAGGGGTGTTATTGTACTTTCGTATTGTAAAGGAATACAAATTCATTCTTGGGCTGAAACCTCTATTTTTTTTTTTACAGGAACTCAGTATTAGGCTGAAAATATTGGCTTGGGCTTTAACGCTAGAGAAATAATGTAATCTAGATAAATATACTTATTTATTTTGTGTGATATTGTATTGATTCATGCTTTATTTATAATTAAAAAAACTTATAAGACTTACCTTAAAAAGCATGAAGCACTGATAGGAGTTAGAAGGAACGATTCACGAAGCCAAGTTGCCACAAAAACGGATCTTGTAACTGTTACCTCTTCCCACTTCACTCTGTTTCTCCTCTGCTACCAAATTTCTTACCTTACTCTCTCCCAACTTGTGTCTCAAACTCCACAACAAACACATAAGGTATATGCTCATGTTACTTGTTTTGTTGCACTTACACAATTTTAATTTATTATTTTTTTAGGTTATTCTTGCATTAAAATATTATATTTCTATATCTAATATCACTCTATCTTAATGTATAAGAAACTACCGAATTAATCAACGTTTTTCAATTAAAAGCTTAGGTGATGATTTTAAATTGCGATTGCAAATGTAATTTCGCCACAATTGTTTCAATTGAGGAAATTGTGATTTATTTTTGCAAAAAATAAGTGTTACACTACAATTGCATTGTACGGTAGTCATCTCCCAGTTAATAGAAAATATTCGAACTCGCATTTTTGTTAAAAATATTTCGAGTCTTTACCACTTATATCGATCTTGATGAAGACTAGCTCAAACCTGACCTATTGATTTTATAAATGGACTACATTACTAGTGTTATATAAATACCAACCTTTTGGTGCATTAAATTTTCTTGCATGAGGAGGTTGATTTCATGAGTTTCTAATTGGTCATAGAACTGTGTATCATCATAATTAAGGTCTTACAATGGCTGGAATATCATTGCTTTTGGATCTATGGAGGAAAAACCAAAATTTTAACACTGCAAGAAACTATCAATCTTCATGGTTCATCTCTGCATCTGCTACCACTGCCTCTTTTGCTGTAGGATCCGCTTTTGCTTCAAAGGACTTTTTTGGGTATGATCCTTCACCCTATATATAGCTAGTTTATCTAATTGAATGTCTATATTTTATGGACAGTTATTTATAATTTCTTTTGAAAAAGAATGTTAAATTATGGTTTTTATAATTTCATCAACTTTTTAAGTAAGTCTTTCAATTAAAAGAATTTGTAATTAAATGTTTATATTAGATACAAATTTTCAGTAGATTTCTTTTAATATATAGTTATCGTTAAAAAAAATGGATTTTTTTAATATATTTACTAATGAGAGTGAATATTCTTGAAATAGTTTTTTTATTATTTTTAAAGGCAATTGTTAATAAGATCTTAATTGAAAGTTTTTATCTAATATAAAAATTTACCTACAAAATTTTAAATTGTAAAAATTTAATTAAAAATTTGATGAAATTTTAAAATTTTATACAGTAAATTAAATGGCATATCGATTAAGATTATAGAACAATATTATCAAAACAAATTGAAATTAAGAGTGTAAAAGGTAATGAAATTTCTAAAAAACCTAATTTTAAGGATAAATCCTAGCAAAATCTTTTGAATTTTTTTTCCCTTTTCTATGAAAATCATTGGTCTGATTCACAGATTTTTTTATTTTTTTACTATTTTATAAGAAAAAAGAATTATAACAACTATTGTGTTGTGATAGCTTGCATAGCTCATCCATTTAGGTCTTTTATTTTCTAAGTGAATTATAGTAGCCAAATTAAACTTGGTAAGTTATTAAAGGGCTTCATCATATAATGTTTTAACATGATATAAAAAAAAATTGAATTTTTAACTCTAAATTTAAATTTTGTGGATGCATACTAACATTGTAGGCACGTTAATTTTAGTTTCAGGACACCAGTTATTGCTTATTGTGATGTTGGAGCAGCAACATCTGAAGATTATATTCCTACTAAACGAAGTGTACCTGAGAGATATTTTTACCATGATACTCTAAAATATACAACAGCAAAGAACTACAACATTGAACTTAAGCCTTTGTCTTCTGCTTTTGAATTGTGGACATTTGGATTGATTACCCTAAGGTCATTCTTGATGTTCTATTTGCCACTTTTGGAGCCTCATGCAAAGATGGAACAAGACGATCATGACTATCTTCAAACAAATAATCAAGATACCTTCTGTCGCAACCTATCCGTCCCTTTTAAAAAATCGTTATGGCAAATCGTTCGAGAGGTCAGAATATCGATTTATGTTTGATTTTTTCTATATAAAAATTATAAAAAACTAACTTTTAAATAGTTAATATTAATTTGTTTTTTATTGTAAAATTATTTTTTTAACTTTTATTTTTTAGAGAATTTAAAATTATGATTTTTTTATTGAAATTAGTTGAAAAAAGTTAGTTTTTTAGTTAAACTCTTCTTACATTTCAGAACTTGAAATCTTATCAATTAATAAGTAAGAATGGCCACATTATTAGGTATACGGAAATATTTGATAACAAAAAAAATTAGGCGAAAATTCAGATGTAGTTAACTTTATGTGAAGTTGATAGCTGAGAGTCGTCAGATAATAATTTAGTTAAATCTATCAAATCATTTAACGACTCTTAACTATCAACTTCACATAAAATTAACTACACCTGAGTTTCTACTAAAAAATTAACTAAAAACCATCAGAATTTATCTTATATTTAGTATTAATTAATTATTACAATAATTGATAAATGTTAAATAAGACAACTTCATATTTTTTTTTTTTTTTTTTTTTTTAACATTACCAGCATATATGATGTCTTCTATTGCATTTATGTCTAGCTTTGTCAAGAAAATTTTTGCAAGATGGTTCAAAAGTTGATTTATTTTGAATTCTTCATCATCACACAGGTAACTGTCCTAACAACTAGACGCATTTTAGAAAGAGTCTCTTTCTATTATCTTTCTCGAAGAATGGCATGGAAACTTCTTAAAGGTACAGTGTATATATTGTGCTTGTTCTTTCAAATTATTTCTAGATGATACTTCTTTTCTTTCAAAAATAAAATAAAATGTTTAACACATACACTTACATGCATTTTATTTATGTGTGATTTTCATGATCAGATGTTCCTGCATCAGCTACTCGCAAGGCTGCAAGAAAAATGCCAACTCTTGTCTACTTCCTCTCTGTGACCAGAACAACATTCAGAGGTTAAAGAGTTTAAGAATTAACTTTTTTCGAGTAATATTAACTAATTTTTTTAAAATATTTTTTATTTTAAAATTTTAAACCGTAAATTATAAAAAGTTCTCTAAAAAAAATTAAATTTTATAATTAAAAAAAGATGGAAACTCAGGTGCAGTCGACTTCACGTGAAGTTGATACTTGAGAGCCGTTAGATGATTTGACTGATTTGACTAAATTTTCATCTAACGGCTCTCAGATATCAACTTCACGTGAAGTCAACTTCACCTGAGTTTTCACCTTAAAAAAATATTAATATTAGGTGAAAACTCAGGTGCAGTCGACTTCATATGAAATTGATAACTGAGAGCCGTTAGATTATTTGACTGATTTGACTAAATTTTCATCTAACAGCTCTCAACTATCAATTTCACGTGAAGTCGACTGCACCTGGGTTTCCACCTTAATATTAACTAATTAAAAATTAATTCTCTGTATTTATTTAAGGTTAAATTAGGCCATGAACTAATTTTTTTCTTAATAACTAGTATATTATAATGTTAATAGCACCAATTAAGTGACTAGTATATTCTAATGTTTGATTAATTGAATTGTTTACTTAAACTATTATGTGCTAATAGTGTTTGTGACTTTGTGGTAGGGTACATACTTGGAGTTGCAGCATCATGGATTGTCCAAATAGGAAGCAAATTATGTCAATTTGGTATTTCTATGTGCCCATGCAAGAAAGTAAATGATAATAACATTGAAAAATGTGAGAAAATTAGACAACTGAAGCAGAAGGTTTTTGTGGCAACAGTAAAGTGTAGTGCCTCTCTTGTTTTTGCCTCTATTGGGGCTGGAATTGGTGCTACCCTCTTTAAACCTTCAACTGGCCAGTGGATTGGTAAGATTATTATCAACACTAAAAAGCATGCAATTCAATTAGAAAATCAATTTTCGCTAATATCAAATTAGTTTTTTTAATTTTTTTAATCTTAAATTTTAAATCCTAACCCTAATATAAATCCCTGTCTATACTTATTCTTTTTGTAAATAATAAATGTAAGTAAGTTAAATTAGCTATTTGAGTGTCTTATGAGAAATTAACTTAAATAATGTTAAACAACTCATTTGACTTGTATGCGAAAATTATTATTTTAACTTATCTAACTTTTTTAAAACTAAAATAATTCGCATGTGTTATTTCGAAAACCAAAAGCTTGGTTTGATAAAAGTTTTTGATGAGATGTTTATACTTTTTAAAATCACAAACATTTCGTTGTATTTGATAAATAAAAAAGACCACGTATTTGTACTAACATTTTTTAAAAATTAAAGATACTTTTAAAAATACTTAAGGTAAAATTTTTTAAAATTGTCTTGTGTTCTTATTAAAATTAATAATCTAATATAATATCATATATTAATAAATATCTAAATTTATTTTTATTTTTATATTTATTATGATTTTTTTTAATTTTAAAATTTATTTTATGAAATATAATTATTATTGCTTGCACTTATTAAGAATTATTTTGGTAAAATATAACTACTACAATGTTTAAAAAACTATTTTTCAAAAACTAACCTTGATAAATTATTTTCGAAAAATAAAATTTTACTAACCCAAGCCTAATTAAAATTTATAACCCTAACATTCTCACATTACCACTTGTGAATTGAATTTCTTTGATTCATACAATGATGATTTTCTATTATTTTCCGTTTCCCTATAGTTTTAAATATGACCCCTTTATTTTCAGGTTGTATTATTGGTGATTTAGCGGGACCAGTTATTGTAGCAGTTTGTGCTGACAAAGTTTTTCACTTAAATCTCAATTAATGTAGTCACAATTATTAATCGAAAGATCGATCTTTTTCCTGCTTAGAATAAATTTTGTGCATCATACAAAATTTATAGCATATGCTCCCCATATTTTATTAACATTTTTACAATTAATTTCTTTGGCATTGTTGATGCTAATGTAAGAGCACTTCTGTAGCATTCATGTAGACATGACCTTGTTATTGATTTCAATACACATTATTCATTGTGTTTATTTATAAAATGATTAGAACTTAAAAGTTAGTAACCAATAACTTATAAGAGACCTATAAATTTATTTAGATAGTATTTAGAAGAGAGATAGAGACTGAACTGAAACTGAAAAATTGGATTGACTGAAATAAGTTTTAGTATTGTATTTAGTGTAAAGTAAGAAACAGAGACTGAAATAAGAATAAAATTTTAATTTAATTTAACAAAGAATAAAGTTGAAATTAATTAATTAAAATAGAATATATTAGATATAAAATGTTATTAAAGTTTCAATCTCTATCCCCAAAAATTTCAGTCCCTATAGTAGCGTTTGTTTTGAAGTACTGAGACTCAGTATCATGTTTGTTGGTTTAGAGACTGGTACTAAATTTTCTGTCTCTGTCCCCAAAATTTCAGTATTTTAGTACCTCCAAAAAATAGAGACACATGGGACTAAAATTTTTAGAGATAAAGACCGAAATTTTAATAACATTTTATACCTAAAATACCCTTATTTCAATTAATTAATTCCAATTTTACCCTTTGTGCAAATTAAATTAGAGTTTTATTCTTGTTTCAATTTCTGTCTCCCACTTTGCACCAAACAGAATACTGAGATTTATTTCAATTTCTGTCTCTTAGTCTCTGTCTCTCAGTCTTAATCTTTCTGTCTCTGTCTCTCCACCAAACACTACCTATGTTCTTACTTTTTGAAAATACTTAACTACTAAAAATTTAAAGACAGAAACTGAAATTTTAATACCCGTCTTTAGATCAATAAATATAATACTGAATTCCAATTTTTTAGTCTCCGTTCCAGTATTTCAAAACAAATACTACCTTAAAATGAGAGAATCAACAACAACTTCATCTTTCTTATAAATTTTTCTATAATCTTGTTCAAATAACTCTATATTCGAACATTATCTTAAATCTTTAACCCTTATTATGTTGTTATATATGCATTATTATTCCGCTTCAGGACATAATGATAAGTGTCCTTTGATGAATACCAAAGGTCGGTCCCTTTGAATGTTTATTTAGATGTGAGAAGATAGTGTGTATACTCTTCAATGTTTCAAGTGTGACGCAATAATAATAATTCTAGATAACGCATAACTTTCGGTAGCGCACTAGTTTAATTACAATGTGGAACATGATGATGTTTCTGGAACTATTAGTTAACTAATTAATCTAAACAATTATCAAGCTTGAAAGATATATTAGTAATTCAAACTATATTTGGAGAGTTTCGTGAATTACCTAATTATTAATATGGTGACTAACAATTTAGATTATAATTTAATTTAGAAAAATTGCCGTCACACTTTAATATTAAATGTAAATTCATCTTTGGTATGTAGACACTTCACATATACCTGGCCTCCTTTGTATATTAAAAAGACTTTAAAATGATGTACATTTTTTCCTCATTAATTACAACACTCTCCAAAAAATTGTAAAAATAACTTGAGTATTGTTATTCACTTGAATGTATTTGTCATTATTTAATTATTTACACGTAATAATAGTATAATACTATTCACTTTAATTTTATGCACATAACACCATTCATATATATAAATATTTTTTCAAATATGCATGCATAGTGCTATTCTCATATATGTGTTACTATTATTTTTAGAGAAACTCTTTAGAACAAGTAATTTTTAGTAATTTTGGCCATCAACAACACAAATACTAAATTATCTTACCAAATTTTTTAATTCACGTCGTTTTTTTGTTGCATGTATGCACAAGACAGAATTCGAACTTCCAACACTTGTTTAAGTGTATTAGTAAATTAATTATTAAACCAACCCAATTTAATTATATGTATTCGTATTATTTATTATTCATCTATATATATGAGAACTATTCACATGCTACCAAGTGAATTATTATGAGATTCTGACTAATCTATACTTAACAGCGATAACATTAGTTGGAATTTATTTCGCTCAGATCTTGGCTAATAAAGGTGATATTAGTCCAATATCTAAGCCACATTTAGATATGTTAATCTAATTTGGTACGAAAAAGGAAACAGCTACTTGATAAAAATGTCCAATGTGTAATATTTGCAATGTTCTGAAAATCGGACTGGACCGATCGGTCCGATCGGTTTAATCGTAAATCAAATATTTTTACGGTTTGGTTTAATCTATAAAACTGCTAGTTACAAAATCGTTTAAAAATTACTGAATTGATCGAAAACCGATCAGTTGGATCGAACCAAGAGTCGGCCGGTTTTTCTAAAATGGTATTGTTTCGCGTTTTGGATAAAAAGAAAAAATGGGAAGCCTTTAGACGTTCAGTGCCTCCTCTCAACTCTCATTCTCTCAAGCAGCTCTCTTCCCCCAAAACAAAAATCCTAGCAAACTAGCAGTAGCCTCCACCGCCGCCGCAAGGAGGAAGACACTGTCGTTATCGTTCTTGAGCTCTCCAACTCCTGTTTACTCCAACTCCTCTCAACTTTCACTCTCTCAAACGAAGCTCTCTTCTCCCAAAAAGAAACCCTAGCTTACAGTAGCCTCCACCGCCGCGGCAAGGAGGGAGACAGTGTCGCTGTCCGTCGCGCCGTCGTCGTTCTTGAGCTCTCCAACCCCTATTCACTCCAATCACAGCTTCGTCGTCGAGCTTAGCGTTCGTCGTCTGGTCTACCTCTGCTCATCTGCGCTTCTGCTGCCGTCCATCGTCGTGCTTGTTGCCTAGTCGCCATCGTCCATCATGCTTAACCACTTTCTCACATACTCTGCCCAGATTGCTCAGATCGAAGAAGGCAATGGCTTCTCTACTCACTGCTAGTGCTTGTTCTTCTTTTTGTTTTATTTTTTTCAGCAATTATACGGATTAGTGAATGATTAATTGATTATTGATTAGCTCTGTTCACTGCTATTGTGATGTAATTGTTATGTGTCTTCTTTGCTGCTGTGCTCTGTTGACTGTTGTGCTGTGTTTTTGTTTTCAATTTAAATTTTTCTTTGAGAACTTAGTTTTTTCATGCTTGATAAATTGTGCCAATTATGTATTTCTTGAAATTGGTATGACTCTGTAGATTCTAAATAGTGTGCTTCATGTTTCTGATTTCGACAATTTGAGTTGTTTATGAAGCATAATTCACTGTTATTGCAAATGATTTGGGACCACTTTTGAGAAGTGTATGAAGCAGATTACTTGCTGTGTTTGGAGTTGTGTATTAATTAAATTGGTTAATTTATTATTTGGGTCATGTTACAACTTGTAGTCAAAGAGAGTTTAAAGTTCCGATATTCACTAATTAGTTGGCAATGTTAATATTATTAATAATATTATTAGTAATACTAATCACAAAGTGGAGAGAAATTGTAGAATTTGTCACATGGGTTTAATTTGGAGAGTGATAGTTCTGAGTTTGATATTCCAATTGAATTGGGTTGTGCTGAGACATGGTTCAAGATTAAGGGAATTTGTGAGTATAAAATCCTATCTTTATTATTTCATTTTTTTCAATTGCAAAATTTAATTTTTGATATTTTTTAATGTTGAATTTGATTGATTATGTGGATATTTTAGACACTCTTTTGTTTATGATTCATGGAATTGAGAATTGGATTATTTGGTACTGTCCTATATGTATATTTATTTTATGTCTTGGTGCTAAGTCAACAAATATTCTCAATTACTTACCATTATGGTTTTCTTCTTGAATACAATTTTATTTTTCCAAAAGAAATCATAGAGAATTAGGGTTGTGAATTGTTTAACCGAGTGATGAGTGTAAAGTTGAAGATGATGATGACAAAAGTGTTCAGAAACATGTTTTAAGAGTGTTTTAAAAAAAATTGAATTTGTATTTTGATAAGATCATATGATAGAAGATATTTTAAGATTTATATTAGATTATAATTATATTTTAGGATATATATTTATAATTTATTTATTATTTTATTTTAAAACGGTTATTTCGATTGGACCACGATTGAATCGGTTAGATTAATGAACCAATAAACTAGTAATAACTAGAACGGTTCGATGACTGATCCGGTTTTTCGAACCTTGAATATTTGACTTTAGAATAGGAATTTGTTTATTTACATATTGAATTGTTTATTATGATTAAATATTTCAAACTAAAAATATATAAATTGTTTATCTCATGTGAGTCATTGTGAATATACTTTTCGTTTTTATGGGACTAGAACTGAAATTAAAATACTTAATATTGTGTTTGGTGATAAGAGATTAAAATAAAAATTTCAAGTTTTAAAATATAAAATTTTAATCATTTCAATACTTCTAAAAAATAAAAATATAGGGAACTAAAATTTTTTAAAAACGGAGATGAATTATTTTTTTTTTTATTTAAATACTCTTCTTTAATTTTTTAAATTTTAAATTTATTTTTCAATCTTTATATTTATCTTAAACCAAACATAATACTGAGATATAACTCAGTCCAATACGATTTACACTAAACATAATACAAAAATTTAATTTAATTTAATCTCTATCTTTTAATTTTTATCTCCAAATCTTTATTTATGAGTCTTAATCTCCCTTCCAAATCTTTATTTATGAGTCATAATCTTTATTTTTATGGATGATTTTTCTTTTTCGTATTTGAGTATTTTCACAGATATTTACGGTTATGGATCTCAATTGTCATCCCTAAATCTAACGTTGACGTTTATTAGTTAAAGGTTATTAGCTATTTTTTTAATAAATAAATAAATAGTATGAGGTCGCCTTATGTTAGTAAAAAGGTTATTAGCTATTTTATAATAAATAAATAAATAAGTTACCTAATAAACGTTAGTAGGTCGTTGGGGCTTGCACTAGCTAGGTGCTTTGTGACATAAGTCCAATAATAATTAAAGATAAATTCTTAAAAGTAGTGAATTAGGTGACAATAAGGAAGCTTCCTTTTTTTGGTTTTTTTTTTTAAATAAATAAATTAAATATTTTATTTCAAAAAATACATAATTTAGAGAATATTTATTATTTTGTATTTTATTACGTATCTTATTTATAATATAAATGAATTAATTATGAATATATTTTATTTATACTGTAAATGAAATAAGATATACACAAATTTTAAATAAATAAATCGTTTGCATCTGTGATATATAAATGAGATACGTAACGAAATTTAAAAATGTAAATAATATTCAAAATACTTATTTCAATAA
Organism: Arachis ipaensis; assembly: GCF_059453495.1. Lineage (NCBI taxonomy): Eukaryota > Viridiplantae > Streptophyta > Magnoliopsida > Fabales > Fabaceae > Arachis > Arachis ipaensis. Next base: position 3,498,708 of record NC_142436.1, read on the forward strand.
ATAAAATAATTAAAATATTTATGTAAAAAAATAAAAATGCTATTTGTATATCAAAATCAGTCATTAAAATTAATCACCAATATATTTGTATATAAATATATATGTGGTTTAATTTATTTTCAATATATATTTGTATTCCAATATGTATTTTATATTGGTGGCTGACTTTGGTGGCTGATTTTAATGTATACATACCATAATTCTTAAAAAAAAAATCCCCTTTTTTGGTTGTTAATCAAAGAAAAAAAAAACCTTCCTTTTTTGGTTTGGTTTTCATTTACCACTAGATGCATGCATTGTCAATAATTTACCACGAGTCATTTATTATAGAGACAAATTACTTTCGGTTTCGCTACGTTACCAACAGCATATCTGTCAACTTCTGCCAACTTTTATTTATAATTGTGTTTTATAGAAGTGTGTTCGTAGATGTGTCTAATAAAAATGTCTTTTTATAGCTGTGTTTAATAGAAGTGTCTTTATAGATATATTTTCTAGATATGTCTTTATATATATGTATTTAAAATATATTAATTATTAGACACATCCACGAACACACTTCCATGAAACACAATTATAAATAAGAGTTGGCAGAAGTTGACAGATAATATGTTGGTAACCTATATTTTTTCAATTACTTAACATAATTAAAACCAAACACTTAAGACACACGCCAATGCTAATTTATATAGCTTTTAAAGAAGGTGACTATAATTTACTTCATATTTACTCCATCACTATATCATATATATTATTGTGACAAACATTCTAGTTAAATAATAAAAATTGTCTGTTCCCCTAATATGAAAATTGTTGGCTATATCCTTCATCCTCAACTAACTATCAACTATCAACCTAATCATAATTCATAACCACTAAATGGCATTGCAAGAAGCTTAAAAAATTCAATAATTAATTATTTTCATAAGGAGTGGCTCCCTTGTCCATGCAAACCCCAAACATTTTCCATAGTCAATCTCACCTCCACCCCTATATATAAGTATCCTCACATTCCCATTCTTCACTCACTTCCATTTTCCTCAGTTAACACTAACATATCCATATATAGCTCTTTAATTTTTCCCTTATTTGAAGCAAAAAATAACAAATACCCCAAATTACCCTTTTCGGTAATTCGGAGCTGGCAAACTCAGAGTCAAAGGCATGCCTAGGGCAATTAGGGGAAAGAAACAAAAGAGTGGTGAGGGACTTCTACAAAGCCTTAACCTCCAAAGACACACAAACACTTTATGGGCTTGTGGCTCAAGACTTGGAGTGGTGGTTCCATGGACCACCATGCCATCGCCACCACTTGGTTCCATGGCTGACTGGATCCTCACCATCGCCACCGTCTTTGGTTCCTGATCTCGTCGTAGGGTTCGGCTCAGTTGTTGTGGCCGAAGGGTACGACGAGACCAATTTAATCTGGTGGGTGCACGCATGGACCGTTAATGAAAATGGTGTCATCACTCAAGTTAGAGAATATGTGAACACTGCCCTAACAGTGACTCAACTTGGTGTTGCCACGTCACCATCACAGGCAGTGCAAAATGCCTCTAAATGCTTTAGCATTTGGAAAAGCACTCTTTCGGATGAGTCCGTACCTGGACTCATTCTAACAATTTAGTATTTTCAAAGGAAAAGTCTAGGGGCCAGCAACTTTGTTAAATTCTGGCCAGCATATAACTAGTAAAGAAAAGTGAGTCATTGGATGAAATCTCAAACCAATCTCACACCATTAAAACTATCATTGATAGCTATTTGATAGCTACAAATCATAAAAATTGCTGGCCCTATCATTCCTCATTTTCAAATGTTTGTTGGCATTTGAATACTAATTCGATTAATGTCGAAATCACTGTATATGATGCATGTTAATAATGGAAAACCCTTGTTAGGTTTTCAGAACTGAACATACTATGCTCTTTGCCAGCATAGTGTCATGTTGAAAATGTATTGAGTCATATAGGTACCAAATTAAAAGAGTGAGTGAGTAGTGAGTGTGATCTAGTCAGTTGTTTTAATATCTTATCTTATATGTTCTGTTTGATTCTAGTTATGGTCTTGTGGAAATTATGGGTGGTTATATATGCAATCACATTAATTAACCACGTCATATGCCACGTCCTATCATTTGTGGATGTAATGTCACCGTGCTTTGTTTGTATATATGTTTAGTTTTATTAGCTTTTCTTGATTAATAAATTCCAATGTAAAAATATATGGTTGCCAACAATGGTACACATAAAGTGTGTGTGTGTGTTTTTTTTTTTAATTTTAACCTTTAATTCGCCCATTAACCATTAGTAGTCACTTGTAAAAGTGGTAAACTTTTTTTTTTAATCAAATAAATTAATTTTTAAAAAATAAAAAAAAATTATCATTTAAAATATTAGATAATTAATCTCTGATAAAATAAAATAATAAATTAATTTTTAATATTTTAAAAGTGATAAACTAGTTCTTAATTCTTCTAGAAATTATTATAATTGAGAGATTAATTAAATTGTCTAAAATTTGAAGAATAAAAGAAATTCATCCTGTGTAAAAATTAATAGAGACCAATTTGTAGTATCACTCTTTTTCATATTTAAGTTGGAAGAATAAAAGAATAAGGTGAATTCTATCATACTTTCTTTAAAATAAAAGGTAAATTATCTCTTATAATGTATATATTGAAAGTGATTCACTAAATAAGTTTTATAAAGTGGAAGAGATCTTTACAAATGCAATTGATGGACTTAAAGGTAGAGAAGAGCTTATAGTCTGTGATAATAGAAGTCATAAAGACATTTGAAAAGATTTTTCAGATCCTCAAGTTATAAACACAGTTAAAGACATTGTTGTTGATGATGTTAAATACAAGTTTCAAGGGATGGTAGATTCGGATTCTCATGAAATTAAAGACATTGTTGTCGATGAGGTGGAGATCAAGTTGAATTCAATTGCAAACAATAGGATTTGCAAGATGAGTTGACAATTATGCACAAAAATTTAATCACTTTCATGAGACAAAAATTTTGTGGATAGTGAACTCCGAGCATAAGAGGGTGGATGAGGCGCAGTGGGTGTATGTTGAGGTTGGAAAGGAGTTGTGCCTATGTAACAAAGATTCTCCGTACGTCGGTAGTATAAATGTTACCACGTGTAACAAGCTAAATACGTATGCACCTTGTTGATGGGTTTGTGAGTTCATCACAAAGAAATTTTTTCGGTAATAATAGCCACCACCACCACCATAAACTAATGGTGCTAAACTAAATTTAAATAATCATAAAAAAAAAGAAAAATAAAAAATATATATCTAATTATTATAATTAATATTTAACTTAATTGTAATTATAAATACTATATATATCTCAAGGATAATTTACTTTTTATTTTAGAAACAGTACTGTAGCGTTTACCAAAAAATAATTGTCAAAAATCTCTGCCACTTTTGACGTCTCATTTCGAATTGAATTTAAAATTAGGTTTCAATAATAAAAATGAAGACTCACAAACTTTTTTTTTCTAAAATTAATGATTTATTTCGTTTATTGAAATGAAATGAAAATAATCATGGGTCCAGTATTTAGACAGCCAAAAGATGAATCTAACATGATTTTTTTAAAAATCTTATTGACACAAAATTATGATAATTTAATATCTATATTTTGTGCATATAGCAATTTATTAATTAACAATAAATTTTTAAATAAAATTTTAATTCGCTACAAATTAATTCTTATCTTATCGTAATGAAAGATACAATTAAAAATCAAAATCTCACAAACTTTAGTCCCTTAAAAAAGAAACTCCGAACTATATGCAGATAAAAAGAATAAAAAGAAAACATAAAAAAAATAATATATTAACCAACAAAATCGTTAATTTGAACGCATTTTATTCGTAAACCATAAATATATGGTGATCGTTACAGTTACACACTTGCACACGTATACTAAAAAAAATACTAACAATATCATATTGTGAAAATTCATATCAATTTTACGTAAAATTAATAAATAAAAATCGTTAAATAATTTAATTAAATTTTTATCTAATAATTTTCGGTTATCAATTTTATATAAAATTAATTGTATCTGAGTTTTCAATATATATATATATATATATATATATCACCCAATTCTCTAAATTTCATTCATCCTAATAGGAAAACAATTATTTTTGTATGATTTATATGGCAAGGACAAGATCAGGTAAAGATCCACGAGCCCTAGCCCAAGACGTGGTCCGCCATAAGCTAACTTCTTCCTGGCGCTTACAACCGCCACCATCCTCATCGACGCGAACCACCACCACTACAGTGACCAAGGTGTTGAAGTACTCACGCAGCTGGGAAATTATCCCCTGCTTGAGTCCCCACACGTGCACCCAATACTCTCCCACCCCTTCCCACCCTTCAACAATCACACGCTCATCACCAATGGCCTTCACTCTCCTTGGCCTAAACTCGAAACAATCTCCCGTTGACTTCCCAGTCAACGCTTTCATCATGTGATGCCAATGTGGAGGCCCATGGTACCACCATTCAAGCTCTTTTCCCACTATCTTCTCTACCTTCGCCGTGTCGCCGCCTCCACGCAACGCCTTGTACACTGATTTCACTATCTTCCGATTGCGCTCTTCTTGTTCTGCCGCCGGTAGTGCGCCGGAGATTCTCTCTCGCTTCATCTGATCGAAAATGTACTCTTGTTCTTCAAGCTATCTCCAGAGTTTTATGCTTAACAAGAATTTTGGTTTTAGTTATTAATGTGTTGTCCATATGCTGGTAACGTTTCTCTTTCTCTCTCTATATATATGGAATCTGCGGTGACTACTATCAGAATTAAGATCATTTTTTTTAAAGGATCCTGCTAAGGAGACAATGGACTATTTGTACAATGTATATAATGGGCTGTTGAGTTACAAAATGAAAATCTTTCATACTATCTAGAATAACCATTCGAGTACTAACGATAATAAACATCTTCCCAAAAGTTTAAACTGATTTTGGGATTCACCAAGGCTCAAACTCTTGACCTTTCGAATCTAGCACTCTAATACCATGCATAATACTACTCATCTCAAAAGTTTCAGCTGATGGAAAAAGGTAACACTAATGATTATATCTCTAATACTCTCTAAACTTCCATTGTACACATTGTATAAATATTCTATTGGCTCCTCATACTTTCTCTTTTTTTTATATTTTAATAATGAGAAAATCTAGGAACCAGCAATTTTTGTGTTTTATGGCCAGTACTTAATCATAAAAAAATGAGTCATCTTTCACTATTGGATATAATCTTACACCATTAAAAACACTATTAATAACCAATTAATGGTTACAAAACACAAAAGTTACTGCCCTCTAATACTCTTCTTTTATAATATTTATTATTTTAAAATTAAAAAATTTGTGAAACTAAAAAAATATTATTTTAATTTTAACAATACTTTTTAAATAATTAAATGATCATAATAGTAACTACCATAACATGTAATATATATGACAAAGCAATCAATATTAATTACTAGGCTAGGTATATGATGGTAAGTTTGGTTGCGGTGAATATATAGTGATTACGGTTCTATACTAGTAATTTTTTAAAGAAAAGTCTAGGGGTCAACAATTTTTGTATTTTCTGGCCAACACTTAACCATTAAAAGAAAAGTGAGTGATTTTTTATCATTAAATATAATCTCACACCATTAAAAATATCATTGATGGTCAATTGATAGTTACAAAATACCAAAATTATTGGCCTCTAGCATTCCTATTTTTTTATTAAAGTCAACAATGATTGTACGCGTTATATATACTAGGTAAATATATAATAAAGCTTTTTATTTAATCTCATTTTGTTGTTAAAATTTTTTTATCCATTTTATTAGCTAGTGTATTTAATTAGATAAATATTATATCTTAAATATATTTAGATAAAAATGAGCAAGATAACCTACATGTGCATGACAACATGAGGAGTAAGTTTGTAAAATTTATCATTTTCATCCCAATTATTATTGGAGCACTGAAATGTAATTAAATTAATGAATTTGTATAAACTATAAGACCAAAGAAGATAGGGTATGTGTCAATTTTTAAGGCATTGACTGATATGCATCTGAAATTTAATTTGCATAAAACATAAGTTAATAAATTAATTAGAACTTTCCAGTCATATACACATTTTCTTTCTATAATTCTAATTTAATTAGATTTTTGGATGGTGACGATGTATGTAAAAGGATTAGAATTATTAAATTGTGCAAATGCGTGCACGCGAGTATAGCAATTACTTCTGAAAAAAATACTAAAGACCAACAAAGTGCGATTCTATTACAAAAAGACAAAGTTTGTTTAATTAATCAGAAAATGTTTAAAGTCAATACTTTAATTTGTGAAATTAATTACGGCCAGGATAATTTAATTGTGCAAATGCTTGCAGGGCCTACAGCATTTACTTCAGAAAAATACTAAAGACCAACAAAATGTGATTCTATTACAAGTATAGACAAAGTTTGTTTTAATTAATGAGAAAATGTTTAAGGTCAATACTTTAATTTGTGAAATTTAATTAGGGCCAGTATAATTTTATGAGTAATCCTATGAATTGACTTTTATTTAAACAAATATTAAGCGGGGAAGATAAAAATAGAGATAAATTTTACCCTAATGAAGTCTACATATATAAATTAAAATACCATATTTTGTCTGCATTATGAAAAGAATTTTTACGCTTATATGTTTTAAACAAACAGTTAGCTTTACTAAATTCAAAGGTGACTACTCATATTATCATAAGAGTAACTACTGTAAAAGAATAAATAAACAACAATACATGCTAAATAGTAAATAATTAAATATAATAAAAATATTATCGATGGTGAAAGATTATGTTCAAATTAAAGGGACCCTACACCACTTGAATTTAAGGTGATTGGGCCACATTATTTTTATTTATTTGACTCTTTGCCAATTGAATTGTGTGTCATTAAGCATCATTTGAAAACAAATCAGCTAGTGATGCTAACCTTACAAAAAAAATTATTTAGACTTCAGATAGACAAATATAACATATAAATATTAAAATATCTGTCATCTTTTCTTCTTTTTTTTTTTTTGTCGTGAAATTGAATTTTAAGTTTTGGATGTTGGAATATATGTGTGGCAGTTGTGACATTATAGAGTTGTGACCGGCGGAGATAGGTTTGTTATGGGGCGAGAGAAGATTTGATTTGATAGTTTGAAGGTAGAAATTGAGGTGCAGTCGACTTCACATGAAGTTGATACCTGAGAGTCGTTAGATGATTTGACTGATTTAACTCAATTTTTATCTAACGGCTCTTAGATATCAACTTCACATGAAGTCGATTTCACCTGAATTTTTACCTATTTTGAATAATTGTGAGTGTGAGTTAGGAGTAGTTTGAATTTTTGAGACAAGCTGAAGGGGAAGAGTGAAAAAAAAAGAGAGTGTAAGTGAGCGAAATTGGGAATGTTAGTAGATTGAGGCTAAAAAATAAAATAGCATGGTGTTAATCGTTTGGATCCCCGAGACCCCGACAATTATTTTAATGAAAATTGTTCAAAGTTTGTTGGTTCTTAGTTAAATTGATTGTCCGTTAAATTACTTTATGATTCGTTATAAGTTTTTTAAATTTATAATTAAATCTCTAAATTTAAAAATTTTTAATTAAATTCTTATATTATTCTAAATTTTCTAATTAGGTTCTTACCAAATCTAAAATATTAGAATTAATAAAAAATTTTGAAAATAAAAAAACGTCCAAATTTAGAAATTTAGGCTTTTAAGTATGAGTATTTTGAATTTAAAGAGAAAATATTCCATTAATTCTAACTTTAAGTATAGTAAGAATCTAATTATAAAATTTAAAACAACATAAGTATTTAATTGAAAATTTTTATACTGTAGAAACTTAATTATAAATTTAATGAAATTATAGAAATTGACAAAAATAATTTAATTTTGAGTGTCTAATTTTAAAATGAGATGATTCAAAACAAAAAAAAAGTTATTGTTATTCGTCAATTTGGTCTATGAGTTTTTAAATGGATCAATTTGTTTTCTCAATATTATAAGAAAAAAGATAGAAAAACAACGCATAGCAAAAATATGAATCTAAGTTTTTTTTTTTTTTTTTGTGAATTTTATCTTTGAACTTGTTAATAAGATGTTCATGTAGATCAAAAAGTGCCTTGTGGCATCTTCACATTATTTGACAATACCATATATATCCCAAATTATTTTGCATGTGTCATGTGAGGTGAGTATGATTATTTCGATTCATTTTAGCCTCTTATTAATGGCGTCAAAATAGACTATATAAGAGAAACTAACTTGATCCATAATTACAAAAACTCAAATGGTTTGTAAATAGATCGAATATCGAATTTTTTCAAATTCGATCCGATATATATATATATATATATATATATATATATGAAGAAAATCAAAATCAATATGAGTACAAGGTTATCAAATTATAGTTTCATACAAATGGTAGAAATTTAAAAAAGGTTCAAGTTGTAATAAATAGTCAGAGTCTCAATATGCATAGTGGTAGCAACAAAATTTGAATGCAATATATTTAAAAGGTTGAAAAACTTATGGAGCAAAACATTTTTTTTCAATGCAACTTGTGTGTTCACATGCATATTGCAAGTAATTGAAATTTGTGTGTTCATCACATGCATATGTGATGGATATTTCTGCCAAATTATTCACATTTGTTGCCTATATAAATGCTAAGGATTTAGTGTTTTAAAATGTCTAAATTCACAATGTAAGCCAATTAAGTTAGAGAGTCATGGGTGTGAGTTAGAAAACTCGCTGTTAAGAACTCCTAGAATTTTTTGTATTGGAGTTTTTTACATTTGTTTTGTATATTAAGTCTATTTATTGGTTTTTTTCGTAAGAAAAGATTTGTGTTAAATTTTATATCTTCTTTTTATATTAATGATTGTTTTTTAAATATACACCATTTAATTTAATACTATAAGATATTTTGAATATATTTGAGGTTTTAATTCATTTGAGTAATTGGTCAACAAATATTTTCTTTTGGTATTTTCTCTAATATAACATTCTTACAGTATAAATTGCTATACTCATAATATATTGTTAATTATATCAAACACTTTCAACTTTCCACAACAAATTAATTAAGAACCATTCATTATGACAAGCCAACCACCATGACAACAACTACCACAAAAAAACTCTGGATTTTTCAAGAATCCTAAAAGTTTGTTGTTGGATTCGTTTAGATGAGATAATGTTCTCTTGTAAAATTAGCATATAGTTCTCTCCTTCTCTTAAAAAAAAAATTAAAAAGTAATTGAGTGAGTGTGTTTGTGAGCACTCTTTCTTATTAGACAATATTCATGTTGCAATATTTGTCTAATACTAAAAATTTTTATTTTGGTTACTAAAAATTGAATTTTAAATTTTTTAATTATAGAAATTTTTATCAATTATGTTAAATATACACTAAAATTAATTATTAGAATAAAGTATACATTAAAATATAAAATATATATTAAAAATAAATTAAACAACACATATATTTATAACTAATTTTAATAATTAATTTTGATCTGTAAATAATATTAAAGAGATGGATAAATTTTTATATTATATTATGAAATTATTCATTCAAAAAAAATTAAGTTAAAAGATATAAATAAATGATTAAATTAAGAAGTGTGACTTATTTATTTTGCCCTATTTTAAACAAAAATAATATTTTTATAAAATATAAAAATTAAATTCTAAAATCTATCATTCAATAATAAAAATAAAATATCGTTATACAAAGATAATTATAAAATCTTGATTAGAGTATTTAATATTCTAAAAACCCTTTAGATGAACACTCAATAAGAATCTGCTCACATTAAAGCTGATTTCCGATGTAAATCGGTCTCTGTTCATGAACATGATTGATGCTCTGAATTTCGCTCATTGATAGATTTGATGTTATTTTCAAGAAGAACATGACCATACCGTCGTCACATATGATTCGAAGAACTACAAGTGTGGCCTATTAACAAACCCCTCTGGGATTGGTCTTCAAAAGAAAGGGTCTACAGGATTTTGATTGAGGACTATGAATTCATTACTTTTTTTTGTAGTTACTTGTCAAATTGTTGCTGTAGCTGCACGTAATTGTGGAGAAATCCAGTAGAATATTGACATTAAATAAGAATTAAATAACGAATAAATGACCCATCTTATTTCATCTCAATCAATTCCACATCTTATTTCATCTTAACATCAAGATGTAAATGACCCATTTTTATTTTTAATACTCAAACTCTTAAATTATATGATAAATTAAAGAGTAAATATCGTTTTTGTCTCAACGTTTGGGGTAAATCCTATTTGTGTCCCTAATGTTTAAATCGTCCTATTTATATCTTTAATGTTATCCTGCCGTCAATTACACATCATGAGTGCTTTAGTTTGAGTTTTAAAAATTTCTTCTTGAAGTTAGAATATAAATGTTTGAGATAGAATCGATGATCTACTCTAAAAAATAGCTCATCAAATGTTAAAACTAATTCCTACAACATTTACATAATTCACTTTTCTAGGGACATAATTGAATCTAAACACAAATAGTGGGTATAATATTAAAATCAAACACATCCAAGTGAGACCTAATTGAGAATGAATACATCCAAGTGAGAATAATTGAAAAATATAATCTGATTTGTTAATATAATTGATAGTAGGATAACATTGAATCATTTTTATAAGCGTTAAGAATACAAATAAGACGATTTAAACGTTAGAGACACAAATAGTACTTACTCCAATCATTAGGGACAAAAACGATACTTTACTCTAAATTAAAATATGTATTTTCAATGTGCCCAATCATATAATATCTATGGTGTGATGAGGTTTTACACTGAACCAAGAGATTTTCAATGCTCTTCACTATGGAATAAGAAGAATGAAACTAGAATTGAAAGAATAAGAGTGCAGTATATGAAACTAGAATTAAAAGAATAAGAGTGCAGTATATTAGCATAAGACTTCTGAACATGTGTGAACAAGATATATATATATGAATTTTACTCGATCTTCTTTAAAATAATATGTAAATTACTCTTTATGATATATCACAATTTAATTGGATATTTACTTTTAATTTGAATTACTATCTTAATCATAATTAGATTATATTGTAATTAAATTTTTAAAAGGGGTAAACATATCATTTATTAAAATATTAGAAACTGGTTTTTTTAATTTTTCAAATCAAGTAAATGGTGGTCTTAATCCTAAATTCTTCTTCCTTGTTCTCTCTCAATATCACTCAGCAACTCTTCCTCACCAATCAGCCTTTCCTGAAGTTTCGAACGGCCGAACTTCAGAGTCCAGAAGTCACGATCGCCGGCTCCTCTGATTCGTCTCGCCAGCTCTGGTGTGTATCTAACACTGCGTCGTCGTGTCCGTGGCTTCCCTGCTCTGTGTCATCGCGTCTCCTTGCTCCGGTGCATCTCTCGTCGTCGCATCCTCGTCCGTCGCTGTTGTCACCCTGCCCAGAGTCTGTTTCGCCGTGCTTTGATAGGTTGTGTTAGAAACAAGAGAGAAATCTAAGAAAAGTGTTTTGTGTATTATTCAAGTTGATCAAAAGTACAATGTACAAGGGGTATATATAGGTGCCAGAAGAATCAAAGTAATAACAGCATAGAATCCTACAATTAATATACAAATATGCTATATAAATACAAAAGATATATACTGATCTAAAATGATTCTAATGATTCTCTAATATCCCCCCTCAAACTCAAGTGGGAGCTAAAGATACCATCTTGAGTTTGGATAACAAAGTCCGAAAACGAGTCGGGTGATGAGCTTTCGTGAAGATATCAGCAGTCTGATCCAGTGTTCCGACAGCAATGAGACGAACACCATCAATAAGGATACGTTGCCGAACAAAGTGACAATCAATCTTAATGTGTTTGGTGTGTTCATGAAAGACATCATTATGGGCAATCTGAATAGCACTGCGGTTGTCACAAAAAACATCAGTAGGGGACGATTGAGGAGCACCCAAATCTTCGAGAAGCCAACGAATCGAGATAACCTCAGCAGTGGTGTCAGCGAGGGCACGGTACTCAGCCTCTGTACTTGATCGAGCAGTGAACATTTGCTTCTTAGCACGCCAAGAAATGAGAGCGTCGCCAAGAAACAAACAGTAACCAGTAGTAGAACGACGATTAATGGGATCACCAGCCCAATCAGCATCGGAGTATGCCTGAAGGAACAAAGAGGAATGGGCAGAAAAATAAAGGCCATGAAATAGAGTGCCTTTGAAGTAACGAAGAATGCGAAGAACTGCCGCATAGTGAGTAGTACGAGGAGCTGACAAGAACTGGCTAAGTACATGAACTGGAAAGGCGATGTCTGGTCGGGTGACAATTAAGTAGACGAGTCCTCCAACTAGCTGTCGATAGAGAGTATGATTATCCAAAATAGTGCCATCCCTAGGAGTAAATCGAACATTAGGCTCAAGAGGAGTAGACTCAGTGCGACTATCTGTAATTCCGGCTCGAGCAAGAAGATCTGAAGCATATTTAGCTTGAGAGAGATAGATGCCATCATCGGTGGATATGACTTCTAGACCAAGAAAATAGCTGAGAGAACCAAGATCTTTCATCTCAAAAGTACGCTGAAGGGACGCCTTAAGATCAGAGATACCATCAGCATCATCTCCAGTAATGATAATGTCATCAACATACAGAAGTAGAAGAACAACTCCACATTCACTTTTACAAATAAAGAGAGCATTCTCATGAGGACTGCAAGTGAAACCAAGACAGCATATGGTAGTGCTGAACTTGTCAAACCATTCACGAGGAGCTTGCTTAAGCCCATAGAGTGCCTTGCGAAGGAGACAAACTTTGCCAGAAGGACAAGAATAATCCGAAGGGGGTTTCATATAGACATTCGGTTTCAAATCTTCATTAAGAAATGCATTCTACATCCATCTGACTGAGAGACCATTTTTTGACCGCAGCAATGGCAAGAAGAGCTTGAACAGATGTGAGACGAGCAATAGGAGAAAAAGTCTCTTCATAGTCAATACCATACTCTTGCGTACAACCTTGAACAACCAATCATGCCTTATAACAGTCAATAGAACCATCAGAGTGAGTCTTAATCTTGTATACCCATCTGCTTCCCACAACTTCCTGATTAGAAGGAGAATCAACCAAGTCCCAAGTGTGTGCTTTTTCAAGTGCCTGTATTTCTTCCTACATTGCTTGGTGCCAATTTGGATTTGTGGAGGCTTCTCTGAATGACTTAAGTTCATGTTGATGAAGAATAGTAGAAAAACAATGATAATCAAGAAGATGAGAAGGTGAATTTCTCACCCTGGAACAGCGAGTGGAAGGAGGAGGCATGACGGTAGGAGTAGGAGCGTCATCCGGTCCGGAATCATCGGGAGATGGAGAAGGCGGAAGAATAGGAAGCTGTGGAGGGTGACTCGAGATAGAACCTGTAGAATCGTCACTAGGAAAAAAAATCAACATTGGGGTTAGTGAAAAAAGGTGACTGAGTAGGAGGAATAGACTCAAAGGAGGAGAACCGAAAAAACATGTGATGCTCCCAGAAGACAACATGACGAGATATACGAATACGTTTAGAGAGAGGAGGATCCCAACAACGATAACCCTTGTGTTTAGTGCCATAACCAAGGAAACAACACATACGAGCCCGAGGTTCAAGTTTACTATATTCATGAGGCTGAAGAAGAACAAAACAGACACAACCGAAAACTTGAAGAGAAGTATAATCTGGGGAGGTACGATAAAGACGCTCAAAGGGAGTAACATTACCAAGAACAGAAGAAGGGAGTCTATTGATAACATGAACAGCAGTAAGAACATCTTCACCCCAAGTACGCTTAGGACACGAAGAAGAAATAAGCATTGCATGAACAGAGTCAAGAATGTGACGGTGTTTGCGTTCAGCTCGGCCATTTTGTTGAGGCGTACCAGGGCAAGAAAACTCAGACAAGGTACCCTGTTCTGCAAGAAAGGTTAAGAGTTTGAAATCACGGTATTCCATGGCATTATCACGGCGAAAAATCTTAATGACCTTGGAAAACCGAGTTTTAATCATAGTGACAAAGTTAATATAAATCTGAGGTAACTTATGGCGATTGGTCATCAAATAAACCTAAGTAAAGCGTGAATAATCATCAATAAAACAACAAAGTATCGAGCTCCTCCCATAGAAGCGATGGGAGCGGGACCCCAAACATCAGAGCGAATGAGATCAAAAGGAGAGCAAGCAAGAGAGGAATTATTGTGAAAAGATAAAGCAGGTTGTTTTGCAGTTTGACAAGAAATGCAATCAAAAGATTCATTAGGAACCTGACCCAAAACACCTTGAGACACAAGAGGACGCAATTTTTCTAAGGAGCTGTGGGCAAGACGTTGATGCCATAAGTGAAGGGTAGATGGAGAAGAAGCAGCACAGAGATTTGGTACAAGAGGAATATGAAGATTCTCAACTTCAAACAACCTTCCAACCTTACGTCCAGTCCCGATGACTTGTCCCGTTCGACGATCCTATACACGACAACCAGAGATAGAAAAAGTGACATCAAAACCCAGATCAACAAGTTGACCAACAGAAATAAGATTAAAGTTTAAGTTGGGAATAAAATAAGTATCAGGAAGATTAAGAGTCGACTGGGAGATAGAACCCTTGTGTGTTGCGTGCAAGAGGGAACCATTAGCAGTGTTGACAGAAGGTCCATTTGTAGTGGTAGACAGAGACGAGAAGAGATTACGCAATGGAGACATGTGATTAAAGCATCCCGAGTCAAAATACCATTTAGAATTACCTGGAGGAGTCGAAAGAGCAGCAGGGGTATTACCAGAAAGGGAGAGAAGACGCTGAAGAAGAGACGCAATATCAGATAGAGAGACAGGAGACGGGTTGAGAGAAGCAGACGTGGTAGATTCAAGAGTAGCATCAACAGCAGAAGCAGGCTCAGGACGTGGTGGGCGAGTAGGACAGGTAGTAATCAAATTTCCCGAGAGCTTGCAATAATGGCAGAACAATTGTGAACAATGGTAGCTAATATGACTTTTCTGGTGGCATGTGCGACATTCAACAGAGGGACAGACAGAGAAGAGGTGCCCAAAACGGTTGCAATTTCGACAGAATTTATCCTTTTTGTGTGTGGTAGTAAAAACAACTGACTTTTCCATAATAGCAGATACAAAGATCACGGAGAGGAGAGAAAAACTGCAACTTGGGAGCCGAAAATGAGAAAATGGAGGGTAAAATTGGAAAGAGCTCACCAAAAAACCTTAAGGAGGGTCCCACTATGGGCCACGTCAGCAAAAAGGAATACGCGTGGCAGCTTCGGACTGGAGGGAGGAGACACGCTGAGCTGGAACGCGGGTCGGAGTTGCGGGTCGGATTGGGGCACACGGGGCGGGTCACTGGGAGAGCTGCAGCGCGACACGTGGAAGCCTGTGGAGCGTTCGATGTGCGCAAATATCCAACGGTTGCTGAAGCGTCTGGAAAGAGAGACAATGGGTGCGGCCATCGAGGTTTCGGCGGCACATGCGGAGGTTTTAGACGGCGTGGCGGAGCTCGTTGGAAAGAACGAGATAAAGGACCTAGAAACCTATTGTTTCTGGTAGAGGTGTTCATGGATCGGATCCGATCCGCATATCCGCGGCGTTTATCCGAATCCGATCCAAAAATTGTGGATATGGATCCGATCCGCACACTAATAGGATCGGATCGCGGATTTTGTATAGATATCCGCATATTCGATCCGCATATCAGTTTATCCGCAAAAAATAGAGAAATAAATAAGTAAATATTCTTTTTATATTTTATTTCAACTAATAATGATCATATATGTTGTATTATTTTAATTTATTATTTAAGAAAAGTATGTTTAATATTATTTTAAGAGTAAACATATTTAAAAGAATAGAAAAAATAAATTTTATTGATATTTTTTTTTTAGTAAAAATAAGCTTTTAAAATTTTTTTTTGTGTTTTGCGGATATATCCGATATCCGATATCCGATCCGATCCGCAAATGTGCGTATCGGATCAGATTGGATCCAAGCTAAAAAACTACGGATATTGGATCCGATCCGATGATTTTAGTGCGGATCGGATCGAAATTTTGGCAATATCTGCTCCGATCCGATCCGCGTTCACCCCTAGTTTCTGGAAAAAAACAACATAAACTCTTGATACCATGTTAAAAATAAGACTGAGAAAAGTGTTTTGTGTATTATTCAGTTTGATCAAAAGTACAATGTACAATGGGTATATATAGGTGCCAGAAGAATCAAAGTAATAAAAGCATAGAATCCTATAATTAATATACAGATATGCTATATAAATATAAACGATACTAACTGATCTAAAATGATTCTAATGATTCTCTAAAGATTCTCTAACAGGTTGGTTTTTTCTTCTCGTTCTTGAAACTCCCTATAAGTTTTTTTAGTTATTCAATTGGCTTATAATTTGATTACAATAAATGAGAAGGTGCTGCTTGAAAAGCATGACAAAGATGAAGGAATGAGAGAAGAGCAAAAGGTCAAAAGCCATTACAAAGGGTTACGATATAATTTTTGGAAATAATTTGAGGAAAAAGTCATGTTTCAATTTTTAATATTTTAAAAAATTACATAATTGCCCATTTTAAAAATTAATTTAATTATAAAATAGTCTAACTATGGTTAACCTAATAACTAATTAAAAAGTGATATATCATACAGAATAAATTATATATTATTTTATAAAAGGTATGGTAGAATTTACCATTTTATATATATATATATATATATATATATATATATATATATGCGCGCGCTGTGGCTTGAGGCATATTACAAGAACACCTTCAAAACCCTAACTCATATAACTAACTATCCAATGAGTCAGTCAACAAATTATTATAAGCGCAACTTTGGAGTAAAATCCCATAATGGTCCTTCAGATTGAGCCCGTGCACTAATGTTACTCCTGACTTTTGAAATGTTCTAATTGCACCCTTCAGATTGAGCTCCGTGCGAAATCCTGGTCTCTCCACCCAATTCCGGCGTGACTCGGCAGCCGGAGCGCTGAGCTGGCAGTTCCACCACCTCCATGTGGGCTTCATCACCCTCCACCATCACCATCGTTCCTCCTCTCCTCCCAACGGAGCCACTGCCCTTCTCTCTTCTTCCAATCCTCCTTTCCTTTCTCCCTTCCTCAAGCATTGCAGCCCTTTCCTTCTCTCAGTTCACCAGCCTTCAGATCACTACCTTAGAACCACCGCCGCAACCCTTTCTCTTTTCTTCTTCCTCTCTTCTTTTCTCTCCTTCCTCAAGCTTGGAGAATACTTTCAACAACAATTAGAATCCAACAAACTAAAGAAGCCACGCCCGCCCAACCTTCTTTCTTTCTTCTCTTCTTCTCTGAAACCCAGCCCAACCCGCAGACCTCCACACCAACCTTCCGTCCGTCCGTCCATTTCTACCGCCGGCGACCACCATCGCTGACCCTCCCTCCTCCCTTCTTCCTTTTCTTTCTTTCCTATTTCTCCATTTCTTTCCTCCTGTACGCAACACCCCTGTTCGTGGCGCCACCTCTGTCTGCACCTTCCAGTTCCGGTGAAAACCACCAGCGGCGGCGAAACTCTGTGCCACTACGACACTACCTTCACTCCTTACGCTATCTTCTTTTTTCACTCCTCAACACAGGTTCCATTCCTTCCTCTGTGTCTGTTTCTTTTTTTTCTAATTATTTTTTTTATTTCAGTGCCTTTTGATTCTGCTTTTACTGATCTTGTTAGACTTAGGATAGTTGATTATTTGTGTTTCTGGACTGAATGTGTATTGGTTGGTTAAAATTTTTGGGTTGATTGATGCTTACATTAAACTGAAATTGCTGTTTATGAATCCTGCATACAACCTGTTCGATAAATTGCCTGAAAGTTAAATCTTATGTCTGATCATCATAGGCTTCAAATTTTGTTTCCATTAGGCATTGTAACTCAGAGAAGAAGGCAAACCGAAATGTGAGGAAGGAGAGGAGGGTTAGTCATCATGGGTGATGGAAATGACAAGGAGAAGTAGACGAGGGGAGGACACCGGCAGAGTAGTGGTTGCAGCGGCTATTGCGGTAGCAGTAGTTCGGTAATGAGGAACAAAGATGAAGGTACCCGGCTCTTTAGCTGAGAAGAGGAAATGGGTGAGGAAGATGTGGCGGCGCTAGGTAAAGGCTGGAGGTGATGGTGGTGGCGATGGAGATGCTGGAAGCTGCGATAGGGCTAGGGTTCGGTGCGTGGAAGAGGGTGATGAAGATGGCAGATTGGCGGCGACAGTAAGCTCGGGCCCGGCAGAAGTGGTTCACCAGGAAAAAAGCTCGACGACTCTGGACCTGATGGGGAAGGAGAGGATAGAGGGAGGAGGTTGGATGCGGTAGTCGCAGATGGTGGAGGCTATGGTGGCTCGCGGTGGTGGTTCAGCCTTAGGCCAATGGAAAGAGCTACAATGCTTGAGGAAGGGAGAAAGAGAAAGGAAAATTGGGAGAGAAGGGTAATGGCTCCAATTGGAGGAACAATGGTGATGGTGGAAGGTGATGAAGCCCACGTGGAGGTGGTGGAACTGCCAGCTCAGCGCTCCGGCTGCTAAGTCACGCCGGAATTGGGTGGAGGGACCAGGATTTCGCACGGAGCTCAATCTGAAGGGTGCAATTAGAGCATTTCGAAACTCAGGGGTAACATTAGTGTACGGGCTCAATCTGAGGGACTATTATGGGGTTTTACTCCGCAACTTTGCCTAACTAGCTTTACAAGCAATCTGACTCTGCTCTCTAACCTCAACAGATGGGACCTTTGAATGAAAAATTTGAAGATAGGAAAATCTTAGCAATGGTGTCGTTTATGTTTTGGTAAGGTGCTGGATTTTTTCTCGAACCAAAAAGAAAAAAAAAATATTTGACTTCACTCGTACACCTTCCTAACTCATCCTGCTTCACCCTCAGATTCTGAACCACGCCACATTAAAAAACACCACTTCCATCTCAACTTGTGAGTGAAAAAATTGAAACTCATGTTGTAACCCGTCTTCACGGAGTAAATGTCATTTTCCTTGTTACTTCGTACAATTTTATCATCTTCTTGTCTGATTGGGGTTTATAGAATTGCTTGTTTAGTCTTGGGTTAAATATATTTTGAATGAGTTGTGCTTGTGCATTGCAGCCTCTATTTTCATTAATTAGCAAATAATGGTTAAATTAGTTCCTGAAGGATGAATTTTAAATCCGTCCACGAATGATTTTTTCAATCAAATTAGTTTCTGAAATATTTAAAATTAATCACGTTTGTTCTTCTGTCAATGGATTAACAGTTTTCGTTAACTTCCTGTTACTGATATGATGCTCGATATTTGCTTTGTGCAGGCCTCAAAATTTACGCATGACAAGAGAGCTACTAGCTGTAACTTGATTACTCTACGCATGACAATGGATTAATCACATTATTCTTTTTTTTTTCTTTGTAGGACAAGTGAAAAAATTCCTAATTTCCTATGCATAAAAAATAAAAAGATAGAGGGAAAGAGAATTCCCTTGGCAAATACCTCTTGTAGACTTAACAAAGTCTTGAGTCATGAATAAGACACAGTAGTCAAACACTCCTCTAATTATATCTAATCCATCGATCACAAAAGCTAATTTGCTTTGTAATCCTCCGGAGTAAGCTCGCAATCCCCACCTCATTATGTTCTTTAGAAAATGCATCAATTCATAAACAATAAGCACATTATCACTAATCAGTCTTCACCTTATGAAAGCGATCTGGTTATCACTTATGACTCTATACATAACAAACTGCATTCTATGTACTAGCACTTTAAAAATAATTTTATAGAACATAGAATCCAAGCTAATAGGTCTTATTTGAGTCATAATAAAAACACTAGTCACCTTATGAATCAAGCAAATGTGTGTGTGTGTCTGTGTGATTAAAGGATTTCGGCATATTACCTCCATTAAAGAAGCTTGTCACTGCTTGAATAATGTCCTCTTTGATCATGCTCCAGTAAAACTGATAAAACTTTGCAGTGAATTCATCTTCTCAAGGTGCAAAGAAAAGGTAAATGGAAAATTTGCTCTTCTATTCTCCTTCTCATTTGTCGGCCTTGTGAGAATTCAATTGGTGCTCTGGCTGACTTTTTGAGGAATTGTGCTAATTTTTTCACTCGGATCCCTCAGTTAGAGATGCAGAATAAATTCTGAAAGTACTCCTGAGCAATTCCTCCAATCCCTTTAGCGTTTGATGTAGTACCTCCACGACCATTTTCTAATTTTTCCAATCTGTTTTTCTGGTTTCCAATGAGTTTTAGAATGGAAAAACTGTGTGTTCATGTTTTTCCATTTCAACCATTGGACTCGTAATTTTGCTCTCCAAAATTGAACAAGTATTAGACCTGTAAAAAACCGGTTCGACCTGGCCGGTTTTTAGTAAACTCGGTGACCCGGCTGGTCATGTTTAATTGTTTATTATTTCAATCTCTCCCCTCAGGCCTCACCTCGTCACTCTCTCCCCTCACCTCGTCTCCGGTCCGTCACTTTTCTCTCGGTCTCGGACTCATCTCAGACTGAAGCTCGTCGTCACGGTCTCGCACTCTGTCGCGCCTTCCCTGCGCTCGCTTCGTCAGCGGCAGAAGCAGACGGAACCAGCATCTGGTCCCTCTGGCGGTGGTGGTGGTCGTCTTGTTTCGGCCGTTAGTTCAGTTGGTCAACTTCCTCCACCGTCAGTCCCAGGTGAGCTCTCTTCGATCCTGTTTTTTCAGACTTTCAGTGTCAATTTCAGTGTACCTTAGGGTTTCATAGTGAAATTAGAATTTTATGGTGATGGACTGGTGGTTGTTGTTGTTGTATGTGGTTTTTTAGAATTGTTGAAGCTGAATACTAGGGATTTGAAAATTATTATAGTTGAATTTGTTGTTGCAAATTATGAATGAGTTGCATTTGTTGTTGTATGTTGAAATGTTGCTGAACATATCACTGAACAAAGTTTTTTGTTGCTGGATAATATTATTGAGTTGAATTTTGTTGCTGGATAACATCGCTGAGTTGAGTTGAATTTGTTGTCGTAAGTTCAATTGTTGCTGAACATATCACGGAGCAAAGTTTTTTGCTGCTGGATAACATCGTTGAGTTGAATTTTGTTGCTGGATAACATCGTTGAGTTGAGTTGAATTTGTTGCTGATTATTGTTGCCGAGTTGAGTAAGAATGCTATGGAAGATATAGATGCATATCAAAATGAGGAAAATTTTGATCAAGCTCTAAATTTGTCCTATGAAGATATAGATGCCGACTTTGAGATCATCTTTTGGACTTGATTTACCGATTATATTATCTTTCGCTCGCTCTTGTTCATTTAGATTGAGATTTGAGAAAGTATTTTGTACTAGAGA
The DNA here is from genome assembly GCF_059453495.1 of Arachis ipaensis. NCBI lineage: Eukaryota > Viridiplantae > Streptophyta > Magnoliopsida > Fabales > Fabaceae > Arachis > Arachis ipaensis. The sequence goes on from NC_142436.1 coordinate 3,520,197, forward strand.
CTAATTTAATATCTCTTTTTGCATCATTGGTTATGTCTAAGACTTGATATTTGATTATTATTATGTTTGTAAAGACTTGCATTTTAAGTTTTAACACATGATTTTAGTTTTATTTATATAATTATATATTTTTTTAATTATGATCGGGTCACCCGGGTGAATTAATGATTTACCGGTTGAACCAGTGATTTGGTCATATGACTGGATTGATTACCGGTTCGGTTCTAGTAACTATGCCCTAGAGTTTCCAAGTCCCTTTCCCATAATTCATGGAACTTATGTGAAAATTGCTATCCTTAAATTGTGACTCCTTTTCAAAGACAATATATCTTCTTGTCTGGCTATTAATTCTTATAGTGGTGTTTTCATTCTATTTGTTTGTATAATAGATGATAGGAAAGAAGGTGTAAATCACATACAATCTTTGAGGGACTTCTCATATAAGGGGTTGCACTGTTGAATTCTCCCAAATTATGAAATTCAAATCTTCAGAACTAGGCAGATTTGGTCATGAAGGAATATTTGTTAGCAGATAATTCCATGTACATACATTATTGGTGGCAATTTTGGATATTGTGTCAGTTCGTTTACTTCAATACCATCGGAAGTTAGTTATTTACTTAATTAATTAGTTGCTTTAGGATCTTTAGGCTAATTAGCAAGTTGTAGTGATCTTAGACTAATTAATTATTCCCTAATAGGTTAAGTATCCTTCTAGCTTAATTTTAAATTGATTTTGGTCATTGCCTTGCTTTAGTCTATCATCAAAAGTAGTAATCGGGTGGATCAGTAGTCACACTTGCTGCTTATATCACTCACCATGAACTTACTAGGCCCTTTACAGTTAATTAATCTTGCTTTCTTCACCTGTTTTTAAGTTCTCTTAGTGTCATTTGTTTAAAAGGATTGCCATAGTATCTATCCTCACACATTGTGTTTTCTATGTATCTAAATCCAAGAAAAAGTAAATCATGCTATTGCATTCTCAGTTCCTTTTCCCATTGTGGCAAGTTGATGCGTATATGATTTGTTCTTGTGTTTTACATGATTAAATTTCTGTCAACATCATCTGAAGTTACTTTTCAAGTCTCAGTCTGCTATTTCCCCTCTGATTTTTAATTTCAGTTTTTATTATTTGATGGGAATAGCATTGCATCATGATGTGGGTAGCCTTTCTACCTTCTTATACAGGTTAAACTGTTTGTTGCTAGTATTTATTCTTCTGTTTCAGGTCATTTGTATTATATGGCATTGATATCCATTGGCAAAATCAAGTTATGGGACCTGGTTGCTGTAATTCACAAAAGAATAGCTCCCACACACTTCATTCATCTTGCATGTCTTATAAGTTTGTTTATTGCTATTTTTCTGCATAAAAAATGAACGAAAAAAGAGGTCTTAAGAAAATGATGTTGACCTCACACAAGGGTCAAAGTCCTTTGAAAAAGAAGGCTTTGGCAAAGAAAAGTATTTTTCAGCACTATTAGTGACTTAAAACTGGATCATTTTATTTTCTTTATTTTTTTTTGTTTATTTTGGTTTTCATTCTCTCCAATGCTATTTTCCAGAAACCCTTGTTCCCATGCTTTCTTTTTCATTTTTTGGCTCAGCCTACACATCTCTTCTTCTCTCACAGTCACTCATATTTATTTGACTGTTCGCCACTAGCTAGCAACACAAATAGCAACTTCAGTCAAAGTTACCTCTCCTACCAGCAACCTTGCTTTGCCCTCTTTCTCTCTTTTCTGCCAAGAGCCCAAAACTATTATTTTATTATTCCGATTTCTGTTGTTTCTAAGTGTTCTTTGTGTGCTGAAATTTGTGCCATTTGAGTGTCTTTGTGTGCTGCAATTTTTTTACTTGTGCAGAAATTCTTTTTATATATTCTTTAATTTCAATGAGTAAATAGAACTTCATTTTGTATTACAGAAAGTTTCTGAAAATTTCCTTTTGTACTAGTGTGTGTGCATCATAGCTTAGTATATCTCATTGCATCTTGAGTTCGGAGAGAAGAGATGGCTGGGCAATCAGATCCTGAGCTTTCACTGTTTTCAGCAGAGGAGGTATTTTTAAAATTTTTTGGTCCTTTGCTCTGCTTCATTCTTTGACATTGTTCACAGATTATTAATACGTTATGATTTGGTCACCGTGCAGCTTGAGTTCATTGCTGAGGATGAGATTGTGGACATTGTGCCCAATCTCAAGATGGGTCCTCTTAATTTCATCTCTGTAAGCAATAACCAATAAATGGAACGTCTCAACACTAATTCCTTTTACACACAGTGCATTGTTATTTACTTAGTTTTTAATAACAATGGCAGGGAGATTTTGGCCCGTTCATCCCACAGATTGTTGCCCAAGTACCGCTTTGGCTGGCTGTTGCATTAAAAAAGAGGGGCAAGTGCTCCATTTGCCCTCCTCAATGGATGTCTGTTGGTGAGCTTCTCTTTTCACATCTCTATCCATTAAAAATAATACGTATTATTTTTTCTTTTACAACCTATAATTGAGAAACCAAAAATATAGAATAGATGAAGGAAATTTGAAGGATGTGTTTGAACTAATATTTTCGAACTTCCAACAATATTCTCTCCTTATTTTGCACTGTGGACATTGGGTGCAAGTTTTTCTTAAATACCATTTTGGGGTATAGCGGAATTAAGCTAAAGTTTATGAGCACCATATTACAAAGTGTGGGTGAAACAACTCAAACCTTATAAGCACCATGAGATACATACCATTTTAGGTACTTGATTAAGTTAGAGGCATTGACAGGTAATAATTAGGAACAGAGATCAAATGGCCATTGACACAATCCCTTAATTTGGTATAAGTTTAGAGATCATAGATAATTTGGTTACTCTATTTCTATGGAATTGAATTAGGAATTTAATAAGTTCTCTTAAAGTTATGTTGATTGTTAAATGATTCCTAATCTGATATTTAAGGGGGATTTCTTCCCTTCACATTGAGTCATTTGTACTGTTTGAGCAATATTCATGCCTCTTCTATATTTCTAGAGTGTAACTAGAAGGGTTAATGGAAGAGTGAATTTGAAATCAAAACTTTGTTGTCATTAATAGTAGAAAATCTCCTTTTTGATTTACCTTAGGAAAATTTTCTTTTTGCCTTTTTAGAGATATCGGAATAACGAAAAAGATCTACACATGATTGTTTATTTATTTGGAAAAAGTATATGATAGGTACCAAGAAAGGTTCTATGGAAAGTTTTGGAAAAGAAGAGGGTAAGGATTGCATATATTTATGCAAGTAAGGATGTGTATGATGGGGTTACTACTAATGTAAAGACTCAAGGTGGTGTGATAGAGGAATTTCCTATTGGTGTAGGATTGCACCAAGGATCATTTCTAAGCCCATATCTCTTCACATTGGTTTTGGATGTGCTTAGTAAGCATATCCAGGAACCAATACCATGGTGTTTGCTTTTTGCCGATGACATCGTCCTTATAGGAGAAACAATGGAAGATTTAAATCAGAAGTTAGAGTTGTGGAGAGGAGCTTTGGAAGGATACGGTTTGAGCATAAGCCGCAGTAAGATGGTATATAGGATGTAAGTTTAGCAGGCGAGGAGGAAATAATAATATAGAAGTGAAAATTAGAGAAACCATTCTACTGCAAGTAAAATGTTTTAAGTATCTTGGATGTATGATACAGGATAATAGAGAAATTGAGGAGGATGTAAAACATTGGATACAAGTGGGCTGATCAAAATGGCGGAGTGCGTCTGGTTATATATGCGACAAAAAAGTACCTTTAAAACTTAAAAGGAAAATTTTATCGCACTGCCATTAGACCGGCTATATTATATGAAATAGAGTGTTGGGCGGCAAAGGATGAGTATGAACATAAGTTAAGTGCGACAGAGATGAGAATGTTGAGATGAATGAATGGTTAGGCACGTATGGACAAAATAAGCAATGAAGATACAAGAGAGAAAGTTGGAGTAGTGCCTATTGTAAAAAAGATGGTAGAATCTCGTCTCAGGTCGTAAATTGCTTGCAATAGCTTGATATGAGTAATCACTTTACTAGACGGTTTAAAATGTAACAATTTTTTCCCTTTTTATTGTTGATGGTGATGTGTTCTATAGTTTTGTACAATATTACTGCTCTCGTCTTGATCTATTGCTAGTTTAAAGGTTCTTGGTTTATGGTTTACATTGAAGTGAAATTAACAAATATACAAGGCCTAATATTATTCCAATTCCTTTTTCTTTTTCTGTAACTAGAGAAGTTGACTCAAGTTTTGGAAGCTGAGCGAAACTCGCAAGAGATGTCAGAGCAACTGCCATTTCACTATGTAGAAATTTCTAGACTTCTGTTTGACCAGTAAGTCCAGAGTTTAAGAGACATTGCTCTTCTCATAAGAAAAAGAGACATTATTCTGTTGTATACCATTTTTCTCTTAAAGCTTGTTTGGAAACCATTTAACATGAAAAAAGAATTCTATTTCCTTTAAGAAAAGAATTCATTTCTATTTGAAACTCAATTCCATGATTTTGAATGACTATAATATATTATAGAATAGAATTCAAGTTAGAAGAGTGTGTGAGTGGATTTGGAAATCAGATCCCTTTTGGTCTGATTGACAAATGAAAGAAAAATGAGAATTGAAATTCTCAAAAGAATTCAAATCATTCATTTTTAGTTCCAAAACAAGAAAAAGAATTTAACTCTTGAGTGAATTCTTATTCCTAGCATTCCAAACAAACTATTACTACATTGACTAACATCTTTTCAAATTTTAGTGCAAATGATGACATTTCGGATGCATATATGGTGAGTATAAAAATGGTCCTCTCCCTTGTGGAAATATACCCTGGTTTTTTTTTTTTCGGATGCTTTACCTTATTATTTTCTATACAGGTGAGATCTCTAATTGAGGACATCAGAGATGTACGATTTCATAAGGTTGAAACTGACCTGGAGGCATTCAATGGTCGCACAATTGCTGTTAAGGTAAATATTTTTTATTTCCTTTTTGCATTGGGTAAATTTGATTCACTGATAGTTGTTTACAATACCAGTGTTCCTGCCATATGTAATCAAGTGGTTCTTTCTTGTTGATTACATATAGGATTTTGTACTAAATTAAAGTTCTGTTTTAATAATTTCTTTCATGAAAGTAGAGTTCTGTTCACAAGAAAAAAAAATTACAAAGAATAATCTTGGCAAATAAATTTTGAGGGCCTCGAATGCGTAGGCAAGTTGCCAAAGTATATAGATATAAAATTTCCGATACCCAAACTAAACTCTTTTGTCGACATATTTCAATAAACTTAAATCTTGGTCATCTTGGAAAATGATATGTACATGACCATTATCTATAACAGATCAAGTTTTTGCGTGGTTATTTTGGTCTCATCACACTTTTTCCACTCCTAGATTGTTTTTGAATAAAGTTGCCTCCCTTGAATTTTAGATTACAAAAGCTGGGAGATAAAGAATCTTAAATTTTCTTGTGCTGTGTCTATTCCATAGTATTCATACTAATAGTCTAATATGCTTAGAAACCAACTGCAAGCATACAAGCAAGACAATTTGTTGCCTTCTAGTAGAGCCGTTTAATTGACTCTGCAGGTAAAAGATAATGATATAGTAGAATATAGAGAGAATGGGTTCTCACTTTCCTACACTTAAATTACAATTGTTGCATTGAGAATTGCATGCATTCCTACACTTGTTTGTTCTCATACTGAGTTAAATCCCAAAGTAGTCTTTGAGATTCACCGCATGCACTAAAATAGTCTCCGAGATTCCAATTGCGCCAATTATATCCCTGAGATCGATAAAAGTGTGCCACGTTAGTCTCTAATGGCGTGATGAGTCAGTTGATGGAAAAGGGCTGAAGGACTAACATGGTGCACTTTTGCTAATCTTAGAAACATAAATTGGAGCGATTAGGATCTCGAGGACTATTTTATAGTGCACACAACCAATCTAAGCAGGGGCGGAGCCTCTCATGTCTCAAGGGGGCCAATGGGCAATGGCCCCCCCTAAACTTCAATTTTTTTTATAAACTGTGTAAATTTTGGTTTAGCCCTCCTTAAAATTTTTATTTTTATCTCTTTATATTCGAAAATTAAACTTTGGCTCCTCCCAAAATTTTATGCTAGCTCCGCCCCTAAATCTAAGGGACTATTTTGGACGTTGACCTCTCATAATAGGTCTTTTTATTTCTTGCTGGCAATGAACAACATAATTCTTCATATATTGTAGATAAAAAATTTGTCTGCCATGGAAGTGAATATCGTTCGCCCATTCATCGGAAGAGCTTTACAGGCATTCTATAAGCACGATAGTCCGGAGTTGATACCGGATCCGGAGAGAGTTCCTGATAGGCGACCACAAGTAGTCCAAAATGCCCCAAGGGTATGTTTGTTATCTCTGTACTTAGCAATGTACATTTTCATTACATGATAAGTCCTGTAATGCTGTAGATACCTTTTAATTCCATTTTTTAAATCATTGATGAAAATTCAACATGACAAAAGCAGAAAAATACGTTTTGGACTTTCATATGCATCGATGGGTTTTAATGCTACTGATATTTGCTTTTGCAGAGGCAACTGCGAAGATAAAGTACTTACAGCTGGATCTGTGCTGCTGAATTCTTTGTACTAGGATAGCTTGCGAGTTGAGACCTGAGTTCTCAATAATCAGGAAGATACGACGTTTCCTTATTTCTCATAAATTTCACACGTTGCATGTAGTTTTGTGCAGTTAGCTAGCACGATAATCACCTTAACCCATGCTATGCATTTATGAATTTCCTATCATGTTGATGGAATTATGGGACATGGGTTGTCTGAAAGATCACCCCGACGTGGATTTTTCAACACTCTCTAGATGGGGTGATAACCTCCAGGAAATCATATGGACAAACCATTTTTCTATGGCGAACAAAAATATAAAACCAACTTGTACGTAAAGAAAGAGAAGCAAGCAACACTTTGCCCCATAAAATTACTAAAAAAAATTGGATGAAGAACAATTTCTAAAAAAAATTACTAAATTTATAAAAAACGTGTAATGATATTTTTTTGATTTTTTTTTTTTATCAAAAGAAACAATTTTAACTATTCACTATGACATTACCCTAATGTAATAGATAATAACAAATAGATAGATAACAGTTGTTTATAATGTAAGAAGAACCGGTAAAATATTTACACCAAAACCTTATTACAAGAAAAAATTCCATAATAAAAAAGTCAACAAAAAATAGAATTATGTTAAAGGACCATTAAATTTATTATTTTGAGCTATTAATTAGTTATTAATATTTAAAGTATGAGATAAAGTATGTTGTTGAATTATTAAATTAAAAAATTAAATTAATGACTAAATGATGACTCAAAAGTCAAAACAATAACATTCTAATGACCTTAGTATCTCTCAATATCTCATAGTAAGAATTAAGAAACAAGGATACCCGAGAACTATAATTCTAAAAACCGGATCAAACCGATTAATTAGACTAGTCCAATAAAAAATGGAAGCATTTGCGGTTCGGTTCTTAAAAAAAAACACCATTTCAAAAATAACTGATAAATCGGCTGGTCGGATCAAACTGAAATCTGGCTGGTTTGTATAAAACGACACTTGAATTAAAGTTAAAATAACAAAAAGAGTAATACTCCAAATAGGTCCCCAAGGAATTTACGGTCGGACATATTTGTTCCCAACAAAATTTAACTAAAATTTTGACCCTAACGTTTTTAGTTATACACCAGATACGTCCCATGATAGTTTGACCCAGTCAAGACGTCCTACGTGGAGGTTAATGGGCCGACGTGTCAGGTTAACTGTCACGTGTCACCTCCAGGACAATTTAGTCCCATCCAAGTTGAACAAAATGACGTCGTATTGGATCATGAGGCGAACGACGTCGTTTCGTGGAGGAAAAATTCGTCCCCACCATGAAAGACAGAGTTACGAAACGGCAACGTTTTAAATGGGGACCTATCTGCCTGTTCGAGGGGACCTATCTGCCTAATGATTATGCTTGTATAGGCAACGTTTTATTGTTGTAAATCTTTTATTTTTCTTTTGTTAGAATTTTAAAAATATCTTCATCACAAACACCATCAAGAACGCCACCATCTTAAGAATAAGCATTATTAACTTTTGAGGGATTAATCAATTTAAATATTACTTGGCTGGAATGAAACTATTTTGCATTTGTATGATATATAGCGTCTAGCATTTTTTGAGTTTCGGACGGCAACATCTCATTAACTAATCTTTCATTGCAAATTGGTTTTAGGCCGGGATCAAGGATCGTAGCCAAATTCTCTTTCTTGTTAACATTTGGAGTACATGGTTGAATTGAAATAACCATATTTTCAATATTTATACTTTATAATGGTTGAATCGTAATAACCATATTTTTTATTGGTTTAGATGTTTACAATGGAGTTTTTCTTTGCTACAGAGTTTTTGAATAAATTGTGTTGTTTGTTTGCTAGTAAGATTTAAAAGTGTTTGAAAGCAAATTTTGTAAAAGTTAATTGTGATGAGAGTGTATTTAAGCATGATGAAAAAATCAATTTTAGTTTTAATTTTATATTTTTACATACTTTTTAATTATGATCGAATTAACCAGTGAATAAGTGGTCCACCAGTTAAATCAGTGATCTAGTGATTCGGTTGTATAATCAGATTGATTATCAGTTCGATTCTGATTACTATGATTGGTAATATCTTATAAATGGAACAACCATAAAATGATATATGTTGTTATGGTAATTTTTAAAAAGAGCCATAAGAAAAAAGAATGTAATAATTAATGATGAATCTGTCTTCCGTGTGACTAAAGATTTTTTAGTGTATTGTTATGGTAATCACCCTCTTGTTCCTCAGATGTTAAGAGTCTCATCTTGGTTGTTTGTGTTTGCTAGGGTGTGTATGACATGGAAAAGAAGTGGAATCTGTATTGCCACATAGAGAAATCTCCGTAAATTTGTTGATGCAAGAAATTTTCTCTTTTTTTTTATCCAATTATTTGTTTGAGAATTCATTTTAAATTGTAAATTTTGACGTTTAAAGTTGATTATAAACTTTTAATAATAAATTATTGATAATTTATTGTGAAAATGGTAAAATTTTGAATTTTATTAGTTTAGAAGTCATTAAATTTAAATATTACAAATTATAAATTAAATTTTTAATAATTTTATTGTATATCTAACTAAACCGATTCAACTACGGTTTGATTCTGATTGGACCACTAAATTATTGAACCAATCATTCTACTGGTTCAGTTCTCGTAACCTTAATATTAATTAAATTAGTAAATTTGTTATTTGGCCGAAGTTCTTGATTGAGTTTAAGACTACAATACCCATTTATTAGTTGGCAATGTTAATATTATTACTAAGCAATAAATCATTTAGTTTTTATGAATTTGAGACAATTACTTGTTCATTATAATCATTATAATCAGTCTTGTGTTTATCCTTATCAATCTTTGTTCATTTTTGTGCTAACAATCTTGTTAAAATTATATATAAATTATGTCTGTCTTAATAATATAACGAGTATTTACTTTTGGTTCAAAGATCTATCAAAACCTTCACTTGCCCTTCCGTACGTTTGTCTATTCTTGTATATATAAGAAAAAAGTTTGGTAAATAAAAAATTTTCAGCCATACTTAACCAAAACTTTTTATAATTTACTTCATTTATATAACTTAATAATATTTTTATTTTTTATCTCACTCTCTTATCAATCTACTTATCATATTCTTATCAGTCCCATTTATTAATGATATTAATTATAATATTATATTTCTAACTATTAGACATTCTTGTAATCACTATTTAATATTTCCTTTTATAATTTGAATGTTATAATGTCATATGATTCTCTCTCCCATGCTTAATAAATAGACACAGAAGGAATGACATCTTTGGAGAGAGGTTCAAATCTTAAATTTAAGAATACAATAATGACTAATAACAATTAAGAACAATAATAATATTCATTAAATGATTTTAATTGTAATTGATTTTTATTTCCTTTAATTCATTTATTATTATTGCAAACGTTGAAAAATGTCAAAGCTTGGTTTAATAGGTTTTTCATTATTAATCTAGATCATGAAGGTTGTTTATTCTCTCCAGCTAAAATTCACAACTCTATTTCAATTACAAGTACAATTAGAATAAGCCAAGAAAATTTATCAGAAGGAGTTGAAGAAGTTATTGCATAAGTAACTATCAAATTAACACAGATGTTATAATTGAATCTGAAAAAATATCAAATTCTTAAATTAATTTATTCAATTGATAAATTTACTCATAACATCCATAAATTCATACGCATAATATTGATAATTTTATATTAATAACATCCATAATTTTGTACTCATAATATTCATAATTTCATACGTATGATGTCTATAATTAATAAATTTTTATAATTAATATTACCAAATTTTAAACTATGCATCTTATTGTATTTTTCAAATTATTTTATATGTGTACTAATAGGTCATGATTTTAATTATTTTAATATTTTTTATTTAATATTCATATGTATGCTTATTTATTCATTTTAATATGACGAGTTAATAATTATTTTTAAAAATTTATTTTTTAATTTTTGTTTATATCTTATTTTTTATGTTTTATTTTCTAATAGTTTATATGTAAAATATGAGTTGTACAGTAGAAGTTGTTAAAATTTTTAAATTTAACCTCCATAATTTCTACAAAAAAATTGCATTTTAATGGGTAATAATGTGATTGAGGAATTTAGGGATTTAATTTGGAAGAAACTGAAATTGATTTTGGAAAGAACATTAATAACTCAAAGCACGTAGAAAAACAGTAGATGATAAGGAGAATAAGTGATAAGAAGGTGTATATCACTTACTTATCAAGAGAATGAGAATTTTTATATGACATTTTTATATTGTAATTAATCTTTGACTACCTAGCATCACTTATATACTAATAATTTATGTTTATGTTTTTTATGTTTATGTCTTTGTGTTTCTGTTTCTGTCACTGTAACCACCCTACCCCATGAGGCCTGTGATTTCTGATTCCTTACAGCGTTCGCTGGCGGGGTTAGATATATAAAAATATAAAGCGTAGATAATGAATTAGTTGAGAAATTAGCCTAAAAGCGTTACCAACCATTAACTCGGTTTTTCCTTCCTCTTTTTCAAAAGCACGGTTTTCTTTTCCTTTTCCCAGTTCAACTGAACCAAACTTTTCCTACTCAAATCTAACCCTGATCACTTCTCCTCTCAGCGCCGTTTGGAACCATGGTCACACCTCCTCAAGCATGCATTGATGCTGTGTTGAGGTGAAGAGAAGCCACGAAGCCTTATGCACCGCCTCACCCACTTCCTTTTCTTCTATCTCTTGTTAATAGTGCTTCTCATTTTTTTTGAACCAAAAACATGCATAAATGAAGGAAAAGAATAGAGAAGGGAAGCAAAACGAAACTGAAGAGGAAGGAAGAAGCCATCCGCAGCAAGAAGGAAGGCACCCCACCTCTCATCACTCTGAATCTTCGAAGCTTCTTTGTTAGGTGAGAACTAACAACTCTCCTTCTTTCTCTTTTTCAGATTCAAATTTTGTTCTTCCCTTTTATTCCACCTCTGCCATTCTAATTCCAATTCTTGATAGAATAGTAGTGACCGTAGACAAGAACTCTTCCCTTGCTTGAGGTAAGGTCGGCCATTCATTCTTGAAAGAGAGGCCAAAGCTCCAATTCCATACGGTTAGGGTTCTGATTCCGGAAAGAAGTAAAAATAGAATTTCTAACTTCAAAAGAGGTAAGGATTAGAATTATGGGTAATGGGTAATTGTTAGATGCAATTTCTAGTTGAAGGTGATGAGTTAGTAAGGTTGATGTTGCTGAAATTCTATTGATTGGTTGGTTTATTATTGTTAGAAGAAGTGTATAATTTTAATGCTTTAAAGTGTGCTTGTATGATATAAATCATGGTAATTTCTGATAGGTACATGGAACTGAAATTTTGGAGTAGGGTTATGATATAATTAAAGTAGATATGGTGATGAATGAGAGGAATAGGGGATTAGTATAAGTTGGAAACCCAGAGGACTAAATTTGGTTAGTGAAATTGAGAAGTCTTGCTGCAGAAATTCCTAATCTGTTTGGACAGCAACTTAAAACGAAAACTATGAATAATCTGGACATGATTTTCAAACTAATCTATTTTTTTAACAAATTTTTATAAGTCAAGATTATTGCAGAAAAATTTCAGGGAATTTGGCCAAGTGATTTAGAAGATATAATTTTTTGAAGTTTAGTGGTTGCTGCAGATTTTTCTGGTTTCCTGATTCTGCAGTACCAACTTCCAGACGCTATAACTTCAGATTTAAACCAAATTTTGAGTTGCTCCCAAAAGGAATTTAAATATTTATTAGTATATTTTAAGTGAGAATAAGTTTCAGGTCAATATATATTTTGTATACTTAGATAAGTCATTTGGAAGATGGGTTGTTTGCTGAAAATTCTAAACTGATTCATAAAAATAGGGCACCTCTTCCAATTGATAATTAATTACTCAAATGAAGTGATATGAACCTGAAACTTGTGGATTTTTAAACTTGGGAATGTTTACTATAATTTCACCAAAATTTAGAGGCAACGGATTAGAATTGAAATTATTGTAAAATTTATAAAAATACTGCTGCTGTCTGTTTTTCTAGAATTTTGTAAATGCAATAGCAGAATTCTAAATCTTGTAAAAAATTCAATTCTAATCCAAGTTCAGCAAAACCTAACTTAAATTGAAGATTATGATCTCTAGAGTTACCTTACCAAGAAAAATAGGTCGTGCATAAGTATTTACAACACAAGAAGTTTTAGATTAAACAAGCTTAGGAAATGAAAAGAGATGTAAGTTACCCCTAAGAAGGGTTAAAGTTAAAGACAATGATATTGAGAGATAAAGAGAAGAAAGAAGAATGAGGAACAAGGAATGAAATAAAAATTGAGAATTATATTGAATGGGCCTTGTGGCGAACTGCTAATGCGAAAGTACCCGCCTAACGGATAGCCTGAGATTGCTAATGCGGAAATGTTCGCCTAATTGATAGTACAGTTCCTTACTGTGATACACATTGAACTGTTATTATAATGAGGCCTAATTGACATGGATAACTGTGATGCCAAGCTGTCTAATTGACACAGTAAAGGAACCATATTCGGGGTTCACTCCGAGTAACGTCGGGTTGCGGGTAGACAACTGACGCATGAGCTCATGGCTTGCACTAGGAACAGGCATGCATCATCTTGTTTGTGCATATGTACTTCTTGTGAATTATTTACTGCTATTTCTTTTTTGTTTATGCTATCTACTTATTATATGTATGTTTGTGCCTTGAATCTCTGTGTATGTTATTTTTTTTTCTGTTTCGCGACAACTTAGAGACAAGGACCCTAGGTTCCCTTTTTACTTTGCTGAGAACTCTAGGTTCTCACCCTTCCTCCCTTTCTTTTCCCCCCTCCCCAGACGGGTCCGGCAGAGGAGCTCTTTGAGTTTCGTTCTATCCTGAGCTATGAGGATCCAGCGCGCGACGGAGTCTTCATATGGAGCACGCTTGGGACCACTTTCTTGGACGATGTTCGGAGATCACTCTAGAGTTAGTCGCAGTGGATATTCCGCTCCTTTTTGGTGAACTTAGTATTACTTTCTCCTCGCTTTTGTAGTACTTTTAGAGGGGTAGGACATCTTAGTAGTTCGGTTCCAGTTTAGAAAATCTGTGTGAGGATTGGGACTATTTTTCTTTAATTTTGTCTCTGTAAATATAACTTGGTGCAGTACTCGTTATTTTAATACTTGGCATGTATCTTCAAACTTAACTTATGTTTATATATATATATATATATATACTCTGTTATCATGTGCTTTTCGATAATATGACTTTAAGTATTATCCTTACAAGTAACTATATGACATTTTACGAGAAATAGTTTATTCACGATTAAATCGATAAAGGCTGTTATTAATTTTTGTTTCGAAATTCTGAGTCTAGAGTTAAGTAGGTCCTCACGATAAGTAACTCCTGAACAGTTGACATTAGTCATGACGTGTCAAAAGTTGGGATGTTACAGTCTCAAGATATACATAAACCAAATACTGTAATCGAATTATCCAAACATCTTTTTATGAGCACAATGTCTAATAAGATAATACCTATCCTATTTATTTGAGTTAAATAAATTAATTGAACCGAAATCAATGTATATATATATATATATATATATATCCTATTTATTTGAGTTAAATAAATTAATTGAACCGAAATCAATGTCTATATATATATATATATATAAAATAAACCAGTTTTTAGACAAATAGGATGATGAACTAATATATACTTTTAAGTCAATATTTTGGATTAGTTCTATTGGATTTTTTTTAAATTGGACATTTTTTTTAATTAGATTATTTTGGTTCAAATAATTAAAATATGATAATACACTTTAACTTATTTTAAGATTAGAAAAATTAGTATTTATGTGCATGCTATATAAGTTTATATTTAATTGTTCCAATAAGTTATGCTCATTTTTATATCTAATATTCACATAATAATTTAAAATTATATTGTCTATTTTATTATTTTATTTTATATATGATTTGATTTTATAAATATCACATACGTATTTAATTGTATGTATTAGAAATATGTTAAATCATGCTATTATTATTGATAAAAGTAGAAAGTATAAACATTATTTGTATTTGTTTACATAATTTACATTTTAAATAGATTTAAATATTTTTTTCAAAGTATAGAGAAGAAGAAAAAAATATATAGGAGTGGCATGACAAGCTCTAAAATTGACTTTTTTTGTTGACAAAAGTCGACCGAAAATTTTACATTAATTATAAATTATTCCGTGAGAGACTTTAACAACATAACATATGATGCTCGTCATGGATTTTTGTGTTGAGCAAAAGTTGAGGAAAAGACACTATAGAAAAAATCCAAGGACGAGGTAGTGGCGGATGAAAGGTGAGGAACAAAGAAGCTTCCCAAGACGGATAGGAGAAGAGGCAAAGTGGGAAGGGGATGGAAACGCGAAGGAGATGTGGAGGGAGATGGCAGAAGTTATTAGAAGAACAGTGAAAGAAAATTTTTGTGAATCTAGAGGGATAGGACCAAGGGACAAGGAGTCCTGGTGGTGGAATGCGGGTATATAAGAAAAGATAAAGGTAAAAAGGGAGTGCTTTAAAGAGTGATCTTTGTGTCGCAATGCAGATAATTAGAAAAAATATAAAGCGGCTAAGAAAGGGACAAAAGTGTCTGTAAGTGAAGCAAGAACAACAGTATATGAGGGTCTCTACCAGTCTTTAAGTATGAAAGAAGGAGAAAAAGGTATATATCGAATCGCAAAGAGGCGTGAAAGAAAAATGAGATATTTGGATCAGGTTAAGTGCATAAAGCATAAAGACGGAGAGATTTTGGCTCAAGATGAAAAGATCAATGAAAGGTGGAAGAACTACTTCTACAAGTTATTTAATGAATGACAGAAGACTCTTCCGAATCTTGATCAGTTATGTATGAGGAAAGAAGATCAAAATTTTAACTACTATCGAATGATTCGATACTTCGAGGTAAAAGAAGTTCTAAAGTGGATGAAAAATGGCAAGGCAGTAAGACCCGATAAATATCCCGATTGAAGTTTAGAAATGCCTTAGAGAGAAAGGTATCAGTTGATTAACCAAGTTTTTTAATGAGATTTTAAGGTTAAAGAAGACGTCAGATGAGTGGAGAAAGAGCACATTAGTACCTATCTACAAGAATAAGGGGGATATACAGAGTTGCATAAACTATAGAGGGATCAAACTCATAAGCCACACCCTGAAGTTTTGGAAAAGAGTGATAGAATGAATATTGAGACAAGAGACACAAGTAACATAGAACTAATTTGATTTTATGCCAAGCAGATCCACCATTGAAGCTACATACTTGTTAATAAGGATGATAGATAGGTATCGTAGTAATAAAGAATCTACATATGGTGTTTATTGATTTGGAAAAAGCATACGATAGTGTGCCAAGAGAGGTCTTATGGAAGGTTTTGGAAAGGAAGAGAGTAAGTATAATATCGCATATATTCTTGCAATTAAAGAAATGTATGATGGGGTTACAACTAGTGTGAAGACTTAAGATTGTCTGACAGAGAAATTTTCTATTAGTATAGGATTACACTAGGGATCATCCTTAAGTCCATACCTTTTCACATTAGTCTTGAAAATACTCATAGAGCATATCCAAGAGTCTGTGCCATGGTGCATATTTTTTGTCGATGATATTTTCCTTTTGGGAGAGTCAAGGGAAGACCTAAATAGAAGTTAGATTTATAGAGAGAAGCTCTAGAAGTGTATGGTCTGCGCATAAGCCGTAGCAAGACGGAATATATAGAATGTAAGTTCAGCCGCAGAAGAAAACATCCTACGAAAAGTTAAAAGTTTTAAGTATATTGGATGAATCATACAGGATAATGGAGAGATTGAATAGGATGTAAATCATAGGATTAAGCAGATTAGTCAAAATGGCAGAGTGCGTCTGGTTTTATATGTGACAAAAAAGTGTCTTTAAAACTTAAAGGTGAATTCTTCGCACTACTATCAAACCGGCTATGTTTTATGGTATAGAGTGTTGAGCGGCCAAAAGAGAACATGAACATAAGTTAAGTGTGATAGAGATGAAGATGTTGGGATTGATGAGTGGTCATACGCGATTAGATAGAATAAAGAACGAAGATATAAGAGAGAGTTCGTTGGAGTAGCACTTATTGCGAAAAAAGATGGTAGAATCGCGTCTCAGGTGGTTTGGACATGTGAGAAGAAGACTGACAGAGCACCCAGTCAGAAAGGTGGATGAGATCGAAGATGGACAAATGTTGAAAGGCAGAAGAAGACCTAAGAAGACCATTCATAAAGTAGTCAAACGAGATCTACATATAAACGATCTCTTTATAGACATGATACATGATAGAGGTCGATGACATCATTTGATCTATGTAATCGACCCCATTTAGTGGGATAAGACTTTGTTGTTATTGTTGTATAGAGAAAAAAATAAGAACCGAAAACACTAAATAACAGATGAATAAAAATTAAAAAGAAGAAGAATAGGATAAAAGAAACTAAAAGAGAGAAAAATAGTAAATTTATCTAACTAAAAGAATAAAAATAGGAATTGAAATTGTTAATTTTTATCTAATTTATTTTTTATAATAAATTTTAAATATTTAAAAATAATTTATTTTTATTTTTTTAAAAGTAAATATTAATTTTTAACTTATTTTAATAAGTTAAGTATTATTTTTAGGTACTATATTAATCTGTTATATTATTTTTTAAAATTTTTATTTTTTAATTTTATTGTTTCTTCCTTTTTTTTTTCCTAATTCTTGTACTCTTAAAATAATTTAAGGCGTATTATCATATTTTAACAATTTGAATTAAAATAATCTAACTAAAAAAATATCCAATTCTGAAAAGAAACTCAGTTGAACTGCCCCGTATAACTAGTCCAAAATATTGGCTTAAAGTATAAATTAACTCATTATTTTATAAGTTTAATTTTAATGTACTAACAGTATAAAATATTTTTTAAAGTTATATAATTACAATCGTTTTTTAGATGACTATTTATGTATTTAATATAAAAAATAATTATTTTTATTAATATAGCGTTGTGCGCTTAAATGCACGAATAAAACAATTTTACATTAACTATACATCAAAATTAAATTCTTATTTTATTTTTCTAAAAATCGGTTTATTATATATATATGTGTGTGTGGGCGCGCATTAATTTTGGTTCAATTAATATATTTAACTCAAATAAATAGAATACATGCTATTTTATTAAGCATCGTCGTGACAAAAAGACATTTTTACTATCTGAATGTGAGTCGTCCTCAATAAAAAAAAGTCCTGGTTCAACTCTTAGAGTTAGTAAAATATGCTTTTAATAGAAGATATTATGAGAAAGAAAATTTATGTATATCAATTAATTTTTATATCCTCATTATTATATATAGTATATAGTATATATATGAACTAATAATTGTGTTTGAAAACTTACACATAATTAATATTTCTAGTGCTAGTCGTACTTAAGTTCAACTATTTTTTTTATTTACACAAAAGAAACTAACTTTTATTCAAAATATTTTCGTTCTATTTGGAAAAAATAGTTATTAAATAGAACCTAAATAAATTTATACATAAAAAACCCTCAATATATCTTAGAAGTGTATACTCATAATGACAAATAATGCTAGGGAATTGAAAAAAAAAAATACAGATGAATGAACCAAAATGAAAAGGATGTGTCTATGACTGAAAATGAAGCCGTGAACTTAGCGAATTGATATTCTTTGTTCTAACTTCTAACCACATGCCGCGTGAGGCTCAGTACCACTGACTCCCTCACACTACTTTTGTAATTTCTCTAACTATTAGTATTCTGATCAAGTATTTCTTCATTATGTGTACCATACCAAACACGCGTATTAAGGTTTTTAAAACATAGCTTTGGAGTTTATGGATCTTTCGCTTATAATAAGTATATATAATGATTAGGTCTTAATTATTATTAAAGACTTAAATCATAAAAGATCTTTGTCTCCTCCTTCACTTTGTTTGCATTGGGTTCCACCTCTAGTTCATTTTGTTAAATTGAATTGTGATGTTAGTTGTTTTGTTCCTTTTGGTTATGCTGGTTTTGGTTGTATCATTCGCAATCCTGATGAATGTTGGTTGAAAGGTTGCACTGAAAAAGTCAAAATGTGCAGTGTTCTTTTTGCAGAATTATATGCAATTTGGAGAGGTTTACTTCTTGTTTGAGAGAATAGATTTCGTGAGGTAGTTATTTGTGAAACAGACTGTTTAAAAGCTCTTTTCTTGGTAAACCAAAGAATACTTGGTAAAGATATTTCGGAATGGGATTTGGCAAAGCATATACAGCAGGTTATGAATTGGAATTGGAGAGTCTCTATTCTTTTAATTCAGAGGAATGCAAATAGTGTTGCAGATTGTATAGCTAAAGCAGCTGTTTCTGGCGCGGACATTCACTCAAATTGGAGCCAACTATGGAGTGAGCTTCAACATCTAATAGATTTAAATATGAACCTAGCTAATTAATTTAATTTTGTCTCTTTTTTTTTTCTTTTTTTTTCTATTTTTTTCTATACCAAATAAAATCATAAAAGATCTTATACCGTTATTTTATTTTATCTTATTACACTAATCATTGAATTTTAAGATCCAATAATACATAGTAACATTTAAAATTTTAAATAAATAACTTAATCACTTTATAGACTTTCAGACCTAAATATTCAACCCGTTTCGTAAAGTAAAAACTAACAATCAATAGTCATAAAATACATGTGTAATTACCCGTACCATGTATGTGCGATGCACGTGCTATGTACGTGATAAGATCGAATAAAATATCAAACTGATAATTAAATAAAAATAGAAAAATAGTATCACAAAATTTATAAAAAACAATAATAAACTTCTAATAAAATTTTCATTAAAAATTAAATTATAAACAAATTAAAAAATTGAAATCACAAGAGCATGTGCTCAACTACTTCTTCGTAAATATCAAAGGTGGATGGGGATGGAGGCTTAGCTTTGGTGGCGCAATAGTCTCTGCACTCATCATCACAATCGGATCATTGGTCCTTCCAGACACACCCAACTCCATGATCGAGCGTAGAGAGCACGAAAAGGCTACGCAACAACTGAGGAAGGTTCCCGACGTGGAAGACATTGATGAAGAGTTGTAGTTGCAGAGAAATTACATTCACAACTGACAATTAGAAAATTTTGCACATTGTAGAAATTCTTGACTAGTAATTTTGACACATTGTATGAATCCTTGAATAGTGCCATTATAATTAAAGTGGGGTGATTCAATTAACTGATCATATAGTTAGAAAATTTCGACACTTCAGAGTCAAATACATTATAATTAAAACGCGTGATACATTCAATTAGTTTATCATAATTGAAAAATTTTGACATTTATTAAGATATTTGACTAGTGTAATTTTTAACGAAAACGGTAATACATCTAATTGACTATAAAATAATTATTCACGTGATTGTGATTATATAGGTACATGCCACCAAATATAGGTACACAGTTTAGTAATCTCTCCGCTATATCAATAGATAAATTTAGAAATATGAATTTCTTTTTTTGACTTCTGATGGATCTCAATAATTCTTTGAATCACAAATTATACACAATATTAATTTAATTTATTTAAAGTAGTAATTTAATTTAGATATTATAATGAAATGTTATATTATTATTATTATTATTATTATTATTATTATTATTATTATTATTAACAAAACAAGTGTAATTACCCGTGCCATGTACGTGATAAGATCGAATAAAATAACAAACTGATAATTAAATAAAAATAGAAAAATAGTATTACAAAATTTATAAAAAACAATAATAAACCTCTAATAAAATTTTCATTAAAAATTAAATTATAAACAAATTAAAAAATTGGAATCACAGGAGCTTTGAACAATAGGTTCCAATTGTCCATCACAGTTGGGATCCTAGTGGCGAATGTGCTCAACTACTTCTTCGCAAATATCAAAGGTGGATGGGAATGGAGGCTTAGCTTTGGTGGCGCAATGGTCTCTGCACTCATCATCACAATCGGATCATTGGTCCTTCCAGACACACCCAACTCCATGATCGAGTGTGGAGAGCACGAAAAGGCTACGCAACAACTGAGGAAGGTTCCCGACATGGAAGACATTGATGAAGAGTTGTAGTTGCAGAGAAATTACATCCACAACTGACAATTAGAAAATTTTGCACATTGTAGAAATTCTTGACTAGTAATTTTGACAAATTTGTATGAATCCTTGAATAGTGCCATTATAATTAAAGTGGGGTGATTCAATTAACTAATCATATAGTTGGAAAATTTCGACACTTCAGAGTACCTGCCAAATACATTATAATTAAAACGCGTGATACATTCAATTAGTTTATCATAATTGGAAAATTTTGACATTTATTAAGATATTTGACTAGTGTAATTTTTAACTAAAACGGTAATACATCTAATTGACTATAAAATAATTATTCACGTGTTTGTGATTATATAGGTACATGCCACCAAATATAGGTACACAGTTTAGTAATTTCTCCGCTATATCAATAGATAAATTTAGAAATATGAATTTCTTTTTTTGACTTCTGATGGATCTCATCAATTCTTCGAATCACAAATATACACAATATTAATTTAATTTATTTAAAGTAGTAATTTAATTTAGATATTATAATGAAATGTTATATTATTATTATTATTATTATTATTTTTTATTATTATTATTATTATTACGATGGGTAACCGGAGATTGTTGGGCTAGACTCGCTGGGTTGGCCCAATCGTCTGAGGAAGGAAGCCTTCGAGCGGGTCTGCGCCTTGGGGGCCTCCGTCCGACTTGTGAGTATGAACGAATGGGGGTGGTACCTGCAAAGACACTCCGATGCCTAAGTCAGCAAGGGTGTGAGCAGGCCTAGAGAGTATTGGGACTTAGTGATACCTGAGGGATGTCAGTGTACTTATAGTGGTGAACCAATAACCACCGTTGAAATAGTGCCACTTTTTTAGGGTGTTAACCATCCCTTTATCTCAAGGAGATTAAGATATGGTTCTTGGAAGTGGTTAGAGAGATTCTAGGGGCAGTTACTCATTCAAACGAATGTTGATCTGCCAGCTAACTCTCGTCCCCGACTTCTTTAGGGTAAGTCGTGGTAAGAACCGACTTCGCAGGAGGAAGGTCTATGCTAGGTGAGGCTCAACCCTTCGGATTGGGCCTTTTATCTGTACCTGGGCCTTATCGTTGGGCCAGAGTATGAACAGTGCCCCTACTCGAGCCCAATTTCTTTGAAGATTTGGGTTCGAGTATTCTACTCGGGAATGTAGCCGACTTGGGAGGGAACCGACGTGTTTGTTTGGAACCGACGTGACTTTCGTGACTTTTGATTTTTCACAGTTACGTCTAATCAAACGTCGCGTCTGTTAGAGGTTCGCGTAGGTATTAATTACCTTGATAACGGTGCACCCATTAATGACTGCCCCGTTTTTACCATTATACCCCTAACGTGTTTATAAATACTTTCCCTCTCTTTCATTGTTTTGTTTCTGCGATTTTTCAAATTTCACCTGTTCGTGCAGCATTCTTGTGTTTGAAGGCTTTCATTTCCTCCAACCTTTTTCAGATAAAGGTTAGATTTTTCTTCTTCTCCTTTTGCAACATGCTTTCGGTTTGCATGCTTTTATTTTTCGGATGGATAGGTTGATTCGTAGGTTTCTGTTTGATTCCGTACTTTCCCCTTAGAGACCATATTTTTTTATTTTCTTTTCTTTTTCCTTTGTAGGTTTTACCAACCCCTTTTTTAAAAGAAAGAAAATGTCTTCTGTTGAAAGTCTTGCTCAGTGGGTTGATGTTACGGTCCTGGGGGAGGAACCTTTGGTTGACACCGAATTTATCACCAACCTTCACACTCATCACCGAATTTGTACTTTCAAGGAGGATGAGCCGAAGTATGAGTTTGTGGTCCCGGGTCCGGAAGACCGGGTTTGCTTCGGGAGGGCCACTGAGGCGGCCCCTCATTTCTTCTTTATGTATGAGAGCATGGTTACCCGTTTGGGTGTCTTTCTTCCATTTTCTGATTTTGAGATGTTGGTGTTGCGTCACTGCCGAATTGCTCCTACTCAACTTCACCCAAATTCCTGGGGTTTTTTGAAAATCTACCAGTTTATCAGCCATGCTTTAGACTTTCCGACTTCTTTAAGAATTTTCTTTCATCTCTTCCATATGACCAAGCCCTTCAGTGGGTAAAATAATAAGCAACAATGGGTGTCTTTCCGGGCTATACAAGGTCGGAGAGTTTTCACCCTTTTTGACAAATCCTTTCATGACTTCAAAAATTATTTTTTCAAAGTTCAAGGCATAGAGGGTCACCACCCCTTTTTCTTGGATGAGAATTCTTCCCCTCGCTTTCCCTTGTACTGGTTAGAGGCTTCCCCCTGTGAGAAATATGGTTTGGAGGATCTGGATGAGGTGGAGGCAGCCATTGTGGGGTTCCTTCGAGAAGTATGGGGGAGGGCCCCATATCTGGATACCAAAAAATTTCTCCAGGGGTCGTCGTCTTTTGTCCAGACACAACTAGGTAGCCTTTATCTACTTTGTTTTCGACTTGTTTCTACTGACTTGAAGTTTACCGACTTATTTTACTAATTGTTTTCTTTTACAGAGATGGCAAGGAAGAATTCAAATGAGTCTTACCAGAGAGTCCAGGAGGCCAGGGCGAGGTCTCGCGCCAAAACCGGTGGTGCCAGGGTAACTAGCTCTCCTCTTCCTCTTCCTCTTCCTCCCCCTTCTTCCTGAAATTTGGGGACTCCTTCTCAACCCATTGTTATTCCTGCTTCGGCTTCTTCTCAACCGTCCCCTCCTCCCCGACCTTCTCCTGAGCCAGAGAAGAAGAAGCGCAAGGCTTTAACGTCTGGCTCTTCTTTTGAAGGTGAGGCTAAGGTGGATGCTCCTGCATTTATCCGAAAGGTCATCTATCCCCATACCCATATAGGTATGGATGATGTTTCTATTTGGAACCACCTCACTATTCTGGCTGAGGAGAGCATCAGGGCGGCGGGGATTTGTGCCAAGTTCTTTGATATTTTTGAGAAGACTTCTCTTAGCTCTCTGGGTTCAACCTCTAAGGTTGAGGAGTTGGAGGGAAGGCTTTTCATATATCAGGAACATGAGAAGGAGTTGAAGAAGGAGGTCGCCAAATTGAAGGAGGAGAGTGATGGCCTCCGAGAGAAGGAGAGCAAGTTACAAGCCCTATGTAACATGGAGGAGGGCTTGAGAAAGAAGGCGCATGAGAGTTATCAGAGCTTATTTGAGGACCTTGTGGCTGTAAGGAGGGATTTGTTGAACTCTCGGACTGCCTATGCCGAGTTGGAGGACTCTATCGCTGAGGGGGCGAAGGAGGCCTGGAGGATTTTTAAGGAGCAGGTCGGAGTCCTTGATCCCGACCTGGATCTCTCTCCTTTGGATCCTGACAAGGTCGTTATTGATGGTGCCATAGTTTATCCCCCTGCTCCCGAGGTCGTCACCGAGTCAGATTTGAAGACTCGGGGGCAGAGAATCATTGAGTCCCCTCCTCGTCAAAAGGATGTTCCGAGTTCCTCCCGACCTCTCGGCACCTCTTCTCCGACTCCTATGGACACTTCTCTCCCTGGTCCTGATGGCGCTCCGACTTCTCTTCCCGACTCTGGTGGTGATGCTCTTTTAAAATTTGTTGGCTATATAAGGGCCCGGCCTGTGGGTCCCCCCTTTTTTAAACTCTTTATATTTGTGGTGGTGGTATGTTGACATTTGCCTTGGCCTTTTATGGCTGTAAACAAAAATATTTATAATTGCCCTTTTTTGGATAAGGGTTTTATTTAACAAAAATACCCTTTTTGGTATAAGGGTTTCAGCTACCTTTTTGTGTGCATGCTTTCTGACTTTGATTTTTCGAAGTCCCTTTAATCTTTTCTGAAAACCTTTTGCTTGTCTGTCCTTCTAAGCCTTTAAGGACTTTAGGACATTCTTTAAGCTTTTTCCTAGGTTTTTCGATCTCTTTCTTGTTATTCCTTGTGCTCAACTTTGTTTTATTGAGTTCTATGACTTAGGTTATTTTTTGCAATGCATTTTTTCTACTCGGTTTTTCATTTCGACTTATGAGTCGGAATGTCTCCGAGTTTCTCACGATCAACTTTTATAACCTCTTTACACCAACTTGTACCTCGTCGTTTTATCCTAACGACCATCTAGGTCGGTTCATGGGATTTTCACGTTTTGTCGAGCTTAAGTCGGCGCGTTTCGTAGGAAGAAAAATAAATGAGAAGGAATTTATAAGAGATATTGTAAAAGATCTTTATTAATTTGGGGAGGTACTTTACTGCTACTAAGGGTTTTTAATAATCTTTTCCCCCTTAGCCTCTACTATGATGCCTCATTAAAAACCATTCTTCAGAAAAAACCCTTTAATGTTTGGGAAAAAATTGTGAAGTTGGGAAAAGAGTACATCAGGGAGTAGAGTTCGCTTTTAACTATAATACCTTTTCATATTACAGGCATGCCACGATCTTGGTAACTCGGCGCCGCTTAAGTCGGTCACCTTATAATAACCTTTTCCTAAGACCTCGCTAACTTTGTAGGGTTCTTTCCAATTGGCAGCGAGTTTTCCTTCCCCCGATTTGTTGACTCCTATGTCGTTTCTGATTAAGACCAGATCGCTTAGTGTGAAACTTCTTTGAATGACCTTCTTGTTGTATCTGGTAGCCATCCTTTGCTTCAGCGCTGCTTCTCTTATCTGGGCTTGTTCTCGGACTTCGGGGAGCAACTCTAGCTCCTCTTTGTGCCCCTGTATGTTTCCGATTTCATCATGGAGAATCACTCTTGGGCTTTGCTCGCTGATTTCTACTGGTATCATAGCTTCTACCCCATAGACAAGTCGGAAAGGTGTTTCTCCAGTAGCAGATTGTGGCGTCGTCCGATAAGTCCACAACACTTGTGGGAGCTCTTCTGTCCAGGCTCCCTTTGCTTCTTGTAGTCTTTTCTTTAGCCCTGCCAGTATGACTTTGTTGGCTGCCTCGGCTTGTCCATTGGCTTGTGGATGTTCCACCGAGGTGAACTGGTGTTTGATTTTCATACTGGCCACCAGGCTTCTGAAGGTAGAGTCGGTGAATTGGGTTCCATTATCTGTAGTGATGGAATAAGGTATTCCATACCTTGTGATGATATTTTTGTAGAGGAACCTCCGACTTCTTTGAGCTGTGATGGTAGTTAGTGGTTCTGCTTCTATCCTCTTTGTGAAGTAGTCTATCCCCACAATTAAATATTTGACTTATCCTGGCGCCTGGGAAAAATGACCTAGCAAATCCATTCCCCATTTTGCGAAGGGCCATGGAGAAGTTATACTGATGAGTTCTTCGGGGGGAGCTACGTGGAAATTTGCATGCATCTGGCATGGCTGGCACTTTTTCACAAACTCGGTGGCATCTTTTTGCAAGGTCGGCCAGTAGAATCCAGCTCGGATGACCTTCCTGGCTAGCGACCTTGCTCCGAGATGATTTCCACAGATCCCATTATAAACTTCCTCTAGTACCTCGGTGGTTCTCGAAGTCGGTATGCACTTCAACAATGGTGTTGATATTCTCCTTTTATAGAGGATATTTTTCACCAGAGTGTAATGTTGTGCTTCCCTCCGGATTTTCTTAGCCTCTTTTTCCTCTTTGGGGAGGATGTCGAATTTCAGGTATTCGACCAAGGGGTTCATCCATCCAAGGTTTAGCCCGGATACCTCGAGGATCACTTGCCTTTCTTCTGTTTTTACCACGGAAGGTTCTTGGAGAGTTTCCTGGATCAAGCTTCTATTATTCCCCCCTGGCTTGGTACTTGCTAACTTGGAGAGGGCGTCTGCTCTGCTATTGAGATCCCGAGTTATGTGTTTGACCTCGGCTTCCGCAAAGCGCCCGAGGTACTCCAAAGTTTTTTCCAAGTATCTCTTCATATTTGGATCTTTTGCCTGATACTCTCCGTTTATCTGGGAAGTCACCACTTGGGAGTCGCTATATATCATCACTTTTGTTGCACCGACTTCTTCTGCCAGCTTTAATCCAGCAATCAGGGCTTCGTATTCTGCCTGATTATTTGAAGCTGGGAATTCAAATTTGAGGGAAACCTCTATTTGGGTTCCCCTTTCATCGACCAATATTATGCATGTGCCGCTCCCTGTCTTGTTTGAGGATCCATCTACATAGAGTTCCCATGTAGTTGGCTTTCCCTCTTGGTCTCCCGCGTACTCAGCTATGAAGTCGGTGAGGCATTGAACTTTGATTGCTGTCCGAGTTTCGTACTTCAAATCGAACTCGAAGAGCTCTATTGCCCATTGAACCATTCTCCCCACAACATCCATTTTTTGGAAGATTTGCTTCATGGGTTGGTTCGTGCGGACTCTTATTGTATGCGCTTGAAAGTAAGGTCGTAGCCTTCGTGAGGCTATTACTAAGGAGTAGGCAAACTTCTCTAGTTTGTGGTACCTTAGCTCGGGGCCTTGTAGAACTTTGCTGATGAAGTACACTGGATGTTGTCCGACCTCGTCTTCTCTTATCAGAGCTGACGCGACAGCTTTGTCTGCTATAGACAAATATAGGACGAGGTCTTCTCCAACAACGGGTCGGGTCAGTATCGGAGGCTGACTCAAGAATCTTTTGAATTCTTGGAACGCCTCTTCGCATTCAGGTGTCCATTCGAACCGACATCCCTTTCTTAATAAAGAAAACAGTGGAAGGGATTTGAGTGTTGATCCTGCCAAGAACCTGGAGAGGGCTGCAAGTCAGCCATTCAACTGTTGAACCTCTCTTAAGCAAGTCGAACTCTTCATTTCCAGGATAGCTTTACACTTATCGGGATTTGCTTCAATCCCTCTCTGTGTTAGCATAAAACCCAGGAATTTTTCAGCTTCTACCGCGAAGGCACACTTTGCGGGATTTAGTCTCATCCCGTGTAACCTTATGGTGTCAAAGACTTACGAGAGGTCTGTCAAGAGGTCGATTTCTTCCTTGGTTTTTACCAGCATGTCGTCGACGTAGACTTCCATTAAGCTTCCAAGGTGAGAAGCGAACACCTTATTCATCAGCCTCTGATATGTGGCCCCTGCATTTTTCAACTCAAATGGCATGACCACATAGCAGAAATTAGCTCTGGGCGTGATGAATGATGTCTTCTCCTAGTCTGACTCATGCATCGGGATTTGGTTATACCCCGAGTAAGCATCCATGAACGACAAGTATTGATATCCCGAGCTAGAGTCTACTAGTGTATCAATACTTGGTAGTGGATAAGGGTCCTTTGGACATGCCTTATTTAAGTCAGTGTAGTCGACACACATTCTCCATTTGCCATTTTGCTTTTTGACTAGCACTACATTGGCTAGCCATGTTGGATATTTGACTTCTCTGATGAAGCCGGCTTCTAAGAGTGCCTGTAGTTATTCTTCTACTATTAGGGCTCGTTCCGGGCCGAGCTTGCGTCTTCTTTGTTGTACAGGTCGGGACCCTGGGTATACCGAGAGCTTGTGGGACATGAGCTCGGGATCTATCCCGGGCATGTCGGAGGCTTTCCAGGCAAAGAGGTCGGAATTGTCTCTTAGGAGTTTAGTCAACCCTTGTTTTAGGGTTTCCCCTAGGTTGGCTCCTATGTTGGTATTTTTTCCTTCCTCTTGGCCGACCTGTATTTCTTCGGTTTTTCCTCCCGACTGTGGTCGCAGCTCTTCTCTGGCCCTTGCACCGCCGAGCTCTATTGTGTGAACTTCTCTGCCTTTTCCTCTCAGGTTCAGGCTTTCATTGTAGCATTTCCTTGCCAATTTCTGATCTCCCCTCACCGTTGCTATTCCCGCTGAGGTCGGGAATTTCATGCAAAGGTGGGGGGTGGACACCACTGTTCTGAGTCGATTAAGGGTAGCTCTGCCAATTAAAGCATTATATGCTGACCCTACGTCGATGAATATGAAGTCTATACTCAGAGTTTTGGATTTTTCCCCTTTTCCAAAAGTGGTGTGAAGGGGTAGAAATCCCAGTGGTCTTATTGGCGTATCGCCTAATCCGTACAAGGTGTCGGGGTAGGCTCTTATTTCTTTCTCATCTAACCCTAGTTTATCAAAAGCGGGCTTGAAAAGGATGTCCGCTGAGCTTCCTTGATCTACTAGGGTTCTGTGGAGATGGGCATTTGCTAGGATCATGGTTATTACCACTGGATCGTCGTGTCCAGGGATTACTCCTTGCCCATCCTCCTTTGTGAATGATATGGTTGGAAGGTCGGGTGACTCGTTCCCGACTTGGTAGACTCGCTTGAGATGCCTTTTGCGAGAGGACTTGGTGAGTCCCCCTCCCGCAAACTCTCCTGAGATCATATGGATATGTCTCTCCGGAGTCTGCGATGGCGGGTCTCTTCTATCCTCATCGTCTCGCTTTCTCTTTCCATGGCTGTCCGACCTTTCTATGAGATATCTGTCAAGCCGGCCTTCTCTATCCAGCTTTTCTATCACATTTTTAAGGTCGTAACAGTCATTTGTTGAGTGACCATATATTTTATGGTACTCACAGTAGTCGCTGCGACTCCCCCCTTTTTATTTTTAATAGGTCTGGGAGGTGGCAGCCTTTCAGTATTGCAAATCTCTCTGTATACATCCACTATAGAAACCTTTAGAGGAGTATAAGAGTGATATTTCCTTGGTCTATCGAGACCGAGTTCTTCCTTCTTCTTGGGTTCCCTCTCCCTCTCTTTTGTTGAGGGAAGATGCCCAGGTCGCCAACTCGAATCTCTCAGCTTAGCATTTTTCTCCATGTTGATGTACTTTTCAGCTCTTTCCTGTACATCACTTAAGGAGGTGGGGTGTCTTTTTGATATGGACTGTGAGAAGGGACCTTCTCTAAGCCCATTGACTAACCCCATAATGACTGCCTCGGTGGGCAGGTCTTGGAATTCTTGACATGCTTTGTTGAACCTTTCCATGTAGGCTCGTAAGGATTCTCCGACCTCCTGCTTTATTCCCAGGAGGCTTGGCGCATGTTTTACTTTGTCCTTCTAGATAGAGAACCTCATCAAGAACTTTCTTGAGAGGTCTTCAAAACTGGTGACTGACCTCGGGGGGAGGCTGTCGAACCACTTCATCGCTGCTTTCGACAGGGTAGTCGGGAAAGCTTTGCATCGCGTAGCGTCGGAGGCATCAGCCAGATACATCCAGCTTTTGAAATTGCTTAGGTGATGCTTCGGATCTGTGGTTCCATCATAGAGGTCCATATCGGGGCTTTTGAAGTTCCTCGGAACTTTTGCCCTCATTATATCCTCGCTGAAGGGGTCCTCTCCTCCTAGGGGCGACTCTTCCCGATTGTCGCGGGAGTTCCGACCTTTGAGGGAGGATTCTAACTTCAAGAGTTTTCTTTCTAACTCTTTTCGTCGTTCCATCTCCTCTTTTAGGTTCTTTTCGGTCTCCCTTTGTCGCTCCCGTTCCTGTTCCAATTGTTCCAGGCGGCTTTGGTGGATGTGGACTAATCCCATAAGTTCAGTTGCATAGGACTGTCCGTCCTTCTCCGATTCGCGTCCTTTTGAGGAATTCACCTTCGGAATTTTGACTCCGGAGGTACCCTCTCTATGCTGGTCGTTGGCTCCCTGATGGAAGGCTAGGTCTGCATCATTGTTTCCGGTATCCAGATTCTCTTGTTTGGAATCTGTCTCCACATGACCCTCTTCAGGGGATCTGTCCACCATCACTGGTTGATCTCTCGGGTCCCCGGCAACGGTGCCAATGTTACGATGGGTAACCGGAGATTGTTGGGCTGGACTCGCTGGGTTGGCCCAATCGTCTGAGGAAGGAAGCTTTCGAGCGGGTCTGCGCCTTGGGGGCCTCCGTCCGACTTGTGAGTATGAACGAATGGGGGTGGTACCTGCAAAGACACTCCGATGCCTAAGTCAGCAAGGGTGTGAGCAGGCCTAGAGAGTATTGGGACTTAGTGATACCTGAGGGATGTCAGTGTACTTATAGTGGTGAACCAATAACCACCGTTGAAATAGTGCTACTTTTTTAGGGTGTTAACCGTCCCTTTATCTCAGGGAGATTAAGATATGGCTCTTGGAAGTGGTTAGAGAGATTCTAGGGGCAGTTACTCATTCAAACGAATGTTGATCTGCCAGCTAACTCTCGTCCCCGACTTCTTTAGGGTAAGTCGTGGTAAGAACTGACTTCGCAGGAGGAAGGTCGGTGCTAGGTGAGGCTCAACCCTTCGGATTGGGCCTTTTATCTGTACCTGGGCCTTATCATTGGGCCAGGGTATGAACATTATTATTATTATTATTATTATTATTATTATTATTATTATTATTATTATTATTATTATTATTATTATTATTATTAGTGTATAAATTAACAAAATAAGTGTAATTACCCGTGCCATGCACGTGATAAGATCGAATAAAATATCAAACTGACAATTAAATAAAAATAGAAAAATAGTATTACAAAATTTATAAAAAACAATAATAAACCTCTAATAAAATTTTCATTAAAAATTAAATTATAAACAAATTAAAAAATTGGAATCACAGGAGCTTTGAACAATAGGTTCCAATTGTCCATCACAGTTGGGATCCTAGTGGCGAATGTACTCAACTACTTCTTTGCAAATATCAAAGGTGGATGGGGATGGAGGCTTAGTTTTGGTGGCGCAATGGTCTCTGCACTCATCATCACAATCGGATCATTGGTCCTTCCAGACACACCCAACTCCATGATCGAGTGTGGAGAGCACGAAAAGACTACGCAACAACTGAGGAAGGTTCCCGACGTGGAAGACATTGATGAAGAGTTGTAGTTGCAGAGAAATTACATCCACAACTGACAATTAGAAAATTTTGCACATTGTAGAAATTCTTGACTAGTAATTTTGACACATTGTATGAACCCTTGAATAGTGCCATTATAATTAAAGTGGGGTGATTCAATTAACTGATCATATAGTTGGAAAATTTCGACACTTCAGAATACCTGCCAAATACATTATAATTAAAACGCGTGATACATTCAATTAGTTTATCATAATTGGAAAATTGACATTTATTAAGATATTTGACTAGTGTAATTTTTAACTAAAACGGTAATACATCTAATTGACTATAAAATAATTATTCACGTGATTGTGATTATATAGGTACATGCCACCAAATATAGGTACACAGTTTAGTAATCTCTCCGCTATATCAATAGATAAATTTAGAAATATGAATTTCTTTTTTTGACTTCTGATGGATCTCATCAATTCTTCGAATCACAAATTATACACAATATTAATTTAATTTATTTAAAGTAGTAATTTAATTTAGATATTATAATGAAATGTTATATTATTATTATTATTATTATTATTATTATTATTATTATTATTAACAAAACAAGTGTAATTACTCGTGCCATGCACGTGATAAGATCGAATAAAATATCAAACTGATAATTAAATATAAATAGAAAAATAGTATTACAAAATTTATAAAAAACAATAATAAACCTCTAATAAAATTTTTATTAAAAATTAAATTATAAACAAATTAAAAAATTGGAATCACAGGAGCTTTGAACAATAGGTTCCAATTGTCCATCACAGTTGGGATCCTAGTGGCGAATGTGCTCAACTACTTCTTCGCAAATATCAAAGGTGGATGGGGATGGAGGCTTAGCTTTGGTGGCGCAATGGTCTCTGCACTCATCATCACAATCAGATCATTGGTCCTTCCAGACACATCCAACTCCATGATCGAGCGTGGAGAGCACGAAAAGACTACGCAACAACTGAGGAAGGTTCCCGACGTGGAAGACATTGATGAAGAGTTGTAGTTGCAGAGAAATTACATCCATAACTGACAATTAGAAAATTTTGCACATTGTAGAAATCTTTGACTAGTAATTTTGACACATTGTATGAATCCTTGAATAGTGCCATTATAATTAAAGTGGGGTGATTCAATTAATTGATCATATAGTTGAAAAATTTCGACACTTCAGAGTACCTGCCAAATACATTATAATTAAAATGCGTGATACATTCAATTAGTTTATCATAATTGGAAAATTTTGACATTTATTAAGATATTTGACTAGTGTAATTTTTAACTAAAACGGTAATACATCTAATTGACTATAAAATAATTATTCACGTGATTGTGATTATATAGGTACATGCCACCAAATATAGGTACACAGTTTAGTAATCTCTCCACTATATCAATAGATAAATTTAGAAATATGAATTTCTTTTTTTGACTTCTGATGGATCTCATCAATTCTTCGAATCACAAATTATACACAATATTAATTTAATTTATTTAAAGTAGTAATTTAATTTAGATATTATAATGAAATGTTATATTATTATTATTATTATTATTATTATTAGTGTATAAATTAACAAAACAAGTGTAGTTACTCGTGCCATGCACGTGCGATGCACGTGCCATGCACGTGATAAGATCGAATAAAATATCAAACTGATAATTAAATAAAAATAGAAAAATAGTATTACAAAATTTATAAAAAACAATAATAAATCTCTAATAAAATTTTCATTAAAAATTAAATTATAAACATTAAAAAATTGGAATCACAGGAGCTTTGAACAATAGGTTCCAATTGTCCATCACAGTTGAGATCCTAGTGGCGAATTTGCTCAACTACTTCTTCGCAAATATCAAAGGTGAATGGGGATGGAGGCTTAGCTTTGGTGGCGCAATGGTCTCTGCACTCATCATCACAATCGGATCATTGGTCCTTCTAGACACACCCAACTCCATGATCGAGCGTGGAGAGCACGAAAAGGCTACGCAACAACTGAGGAAGGTTCCCGACGTGGAAGACATTGATGAAGAGTTCAACGATCTTATTGCCGCAAGTGAGGAATCGAAGAAGGAAAAATTGAAAAGTAAGAAGAGATCATAGCAATGTGAAATTTCATATAGGACTAGAATTATGTATTCTTAAGGATTATTACCTGTTTTGTGGTGACAATGTAAACTTTTGAGCTTGCAAATCTTAGTGCATCAGCAGTACCAGGATAGAATCTATAGGTATAAAACACAATCACCAATAAGCAAGAGTTTAAAAGTCAAAAACATAATCACGCAAACCCTTTTTCTAAAACCCGAAAATCAAATCTTAGTTGTTTTTGTCTGGTGTATCGAATAGTACGAATATACATGCATCATACCTTAAGATCTTAACATAATTCTGGACAGTACTGACAGATAACTTCTATTAAATCTATACTGTTAGATCATCTTGGTGAATTGAATGCTAAGTTTAACTCGGCACATTTAAGACATTCTCTTAATTGAACTACCTGTTTGCTCCCATCCAACCAGAGAAATCATTCTGCAACCAATCATCCCTGACCTTTCCAAAAAGATCTATCAGTTCATCTTTATTCTCATCCCATTCTTCCATCACAATAGGCTTCAATTTGATCCATGTCTCCAATATACCCTCAACTGTGAGCCCTTCTGCAACCTTTCAAGAAGAACTAATACATAAATCAAGTGATATTACACTTGTCAATTCATAATAAAAAGGTTAAATTACACTGACATTTCTTCATTTAAGTTATAAAACGCCTGGTGTAAGCATGATATTACTTAATTTCAGAACAAGTTAGTATAATTTAAGATGACAAAAATCAAGGTGATCTTAGGCTTCAAATCAAACAATTTAAAAAAAATAATTTTAAACAAAAAAAATTTAAACCAAATTATATCAATTTTACAAGTGTAATTACCCGTGCGATGCACGTGCCATGCATGTGATAAGATCGAATAAAATATCAAACTGATAATTAAATAAAAACAGAAAAATAGTATTGCAAAATTTACAAAAAACAATAATAAATAAAGAAAGCCTCTAATAAAATTTTTATTAAAAATTAAATTATAAACAAATTAAAAAATTGGAATAAGAGGAGCTTTGAACATTGGGTTCCAATTATCCATCACAGTTGGGATCCTAGTGGCGAATGTGCTCAACTACTTCTTCGCAAATATCAAAGGTGGATGGGGATGGAGGCTTAGCTTTGGTGGTGCAATGGTCTCTGCACTCATCATCACAATCGGATCATTGGTCCTTCCAGACACACCCAACTCCATGATCGAGCGTGGAGAGCACGAAAAGGCTAGGCAACAACTGAGGAAGGTTCCGGGCGTGGAAGACATTGATGAAGAGTTCAACGATCTTATTGCCGCAAGTGAAGAATCGAAGAAGGTGAAACACCCTTGGAGGAACCTGCTGCAGCGCAAGTACAGGCCTCACCTCACCATGGCAATCATGATTCCATTCTTCCAGCAATTCACGGGCATTATTGTCATCATGTTTTGTGCGCCTGTGTTGTTCGGCTCCATTGGCTTCAAGGACAACTATGCTCTCATGTCAGCTGTCATCACCGGCGTCATAAATGTGGCTGCCACTGTTGTGTCTATATATGGGGTTGACAAGTGGGGTAGGAGAGCCCTTTTTCTGGAAGGCAGAGCCCAAATGATTATATGTCAGGCCGTAGTAGCCGCTGCTATTGGAGCCAAGTTCGGAATTGATGGAAACCCCGGTGATTTGCCAGTGTGGTATGCTATTGTGGTGATGATGTTTATTTCCATCTATGTCTGATATATTATAATCTATTCAACGAATGAGATCAAACCCCACGTTTTAAACGTTTTTGCCTAAGTATTTATCTCTGGAAAAAATACCAAAACAAAAAATTATTGTTACATTGGATGATTTTAATACGAAAAAAAACGTTAAAGAAGATTCTAAATCAAAAATTACGTTGGGACGGTTTCGATTTTGACCCTCAACGTTAGGGACAAAACAATACTTATCCCTATAGTTATCATATTATTATTATTATTATTATTATTATTATTATTATTATTATTATTTCGATTGATAATTGATAAGTAGTTTAATAATGCATTAAATATTGATTTTATATAACTATAATAAAGATATTTCCTAAATTAGTATAATTATGCATTAATACTTAAATGCTAATTATAGTATAAGTATAATAAAGATATTTTTATAAAATAAATTTAGAAGAGAAAATGTACATTCATTTTGGCGGGAAAATGGATTCATGAGGAAACGACACCTCACTTTTATTAGTTGGGAGAAAACCCAATTTTAGTATATTAAGTAGATTCTAACAGAAAATATATAATATCGAATAGATAAATCTTTAATTAAAATAGAATTTTGAAAATTTAGATTCCAATGTTATTATCTAAATTTATAGTTGTTTCTTTCTATAAACAAATACTATAGATATTAAAAATTCTCTTTTGACCATAAGATCATTATTCCTTATAAGTATACAAATTCATTGCCCATGTCATCTCTTTTGATGAAACACAGTTATTGTGGAAAGAGGCGGAGCCTCATAGTAAGAAGGGACAATCGCTCCTAAATTTTAAATTTGTTTCGTATAAAACTATAAATTATATACAAATTAAATTTTAGTTTTTTTATCTCTAAAATTTGTATTTTAATTTTATTTGTTATAAAATTAATTTTTGTCTTCTCCAATAATTCAGGTAGTTCTCTCTAGCTCATTGTGCACAATATATATATATATATATATATATATATATATATATATATATAGTTTAAAGACACAGGTTAACACTACAAATTAAAAAAATAAAAAATTTAAAAAATTTAAATTTTTAATATATTTATTTTATATTTACTAAAAAAATATTTAAAATATTTCACTAATAATAATCTTATCTTATACCATTATAGCACATATTAACTAAATCGATATATGTGTATATCAAAATTAGCCATCAATAAGATACATAATTAAATACAAAATACACATTAAAAATGAATTAAACTACACATGTATTTATGTTTACAACTCTGTTAGGGAGACAATGAAAAATCTTAACAATATGAACAATGAGTTGGTTATTTAGTCCAATAGATAGAAATAAAAAATAAAAATCACTCCACAAATTACCCTAAATCCAAAAACCCTCCTTTAGTTATTTCACAAAAACAACCATCCAAACCCTAATTACAAACAGTTTTCACCCCAAATCCCTTTTCTTCCCCAGCCGGCAGCCACTCCTAACGTTCTTCACTAACCATCCTACCTCAGCGGCGTCAGAGACACCCACACCATCCGTTAGCTTCGACCCCAATCCAGCCCCTTCTCTTGCTGGCAACCAACAGCTCGGACGGACGCCACCTTCCCGTCGCGGGTCTTTGTGCCATCCGCCGGTAGCCCGCGTCGAGGCAGGCCTTCATCGTTCCC
Source organism: Arachis ipaensis (assembly GCF_059453495.1). NCBI lineage: Eukaryota > Viridiplantae > Streptophyta > Magnoliopsida > Fabales > Fabaceae > Arachis > Arachis ipaensis. The sequence goes on from NC_142436.1 coordinate 3,557,190, forward strand.
GTCGAGCGTTTTTGGTGCCCGGCTCTCCTCTCTCTCCTGCGCCGGTACCCACCCTGGAGGTCGCATCCTGCCACCGTCGTCCTAGCATCCTGAACATCCGACATCTGTGATTAAAAATAACCATCCAATAACTCACTAAAACGACCATTTGCATCCATAATGATTGAAACAAACAGCATGTTTTAATTGTAAAGTAATTAAATAACCATCCTCGTAAGAAATAAGAATAACCATCCATCATCATAGTGAAATAAACATCTGGATTATTTTCAGTTAAACTTCTAAACAATTCAGAATAAAACTTCTCGATAATCAGATGTAATGTTTTTTTTTACCAAAGATAGGATACTCGAACCCGCAACCTCTTAATTGAGTATGGGGAGACTATACCATTTGAGCTATAACTCATTGGTAATCAGATGTAATGTTAGTAGTGGCATTTGTTCGATACTCAATAACTTCTCGAAGCGGGTCCCTTCTCGGACGTTCGCGGAAAGCTGGGCGGCGTCGACTGTGTTCTGGACAGCGACGGCTGGTGTTTCTGGAGGCATCGGAGCAGAGAGAGTGGAAGAAAATGCGCGAGAGGAAGGCTCTGCAGAACGAAAATCACACGCAAAGAAGGGAGGTTACCGTATCGTAAATGCACCATTTGTAAATTCTTATTTTTTTTAAATTCAAAATTCGAAATTATTAGAAATTAATTAAATTAATTATCATCTTATTTTAATTTTTTTAACTCTATTGTTCACTAAAATCATTATCTTCCTATACTCTTTTTTATGTTTAATGGTGAGTTCTACCCAACCCCCTCTAAATGAACATGTAAATTACCCCTTGTGACGTGGCATGTTTTAATTGGATTCTTAGTTTTAGTTTGAGTTAATTTAACTCAATAAGAATTAATATCTTAACTAAAGTAAGGTAATTTTGTAATTAAATATTTTCATAAGAGGGATGAATATATAATTTTTATAAATATTAAAAAGTAAAGTTATATTTTTATCATTGTGCAGAAACTCAATTCACTTCAGTCCCATTTCTCTCTGAAATTGAAAGAAAAATCAACTCAACTATGTACAATGGAAAGCTGTTTCCATTTCCAATGAAGATAATTTTGCTGGAGACAAAACGGAGGAAACTGTGAGCGCATACGAACTTGTAGAGCACCCAAACTACTCCTTTTGTTTTGGTGATATTGTGTTTGCGGCTCAAATGATAGTAGCTGTCTCACGGCTTGCTTAGACTCAAAATCAATCATCCTCATTCAGAGTTTAGAGCTTGAGCTTCAATGGCGACGAAGAAGCAGAACGATGATAACACCAAGAAGGCGGGCTTTACTCACTAGTGCCCCCCAGTCCCCAACCTTCGTTCTCACCGTTGAAGAAGCCGTACGCTCGCCGTCATTCTCACTCTCAAGCAGCCGACTCGCTCTCGCCCTTCCCTTAACTCCCCTTTTCTAGCAAAACAGTTTTGGAACTGCCCTCCTGAAGTTTTTTTTAGATAACTTATTTTTCATGAATTTGATTTGCCTGAATTATGATACAGTTCTGAATTTATTTGTTATTGATTTGATATTGTTCTGAGCAGAATTATAATTATTTTCTGAGGGATAGTTTGTATATAAATCTTGTGCAATCTTATTATATGAACAAGTAAAATAAGGATTTCTCTTCCATGGTGTTTTGGTTTATTATTTATTTATTTGTCTCTGAGTATTTGTGTGTTTTTTTTTTTTTGGCGGAAGAAAAAAGAATAAAAGGGGGGGGGGGTCGGGGTATCATTTGTTTTCCTTTAGCTTTGTGGTTTCTTTTCGGTAATCTTTTATCCTATGTTGTATTTTCCCCTCCCTATCAAATAATAGCTCATATAAAAGATTCACTAAATTAGAAAGAAGATCTTTCCATGCATAAATTTCAACAATTGATTACGAAGTGTAATATTACAGGTGTTGGTTGTCTGTATAATCTTGCTTTTCGATGCTCAGTAGTTTTACATCTTTCTTTGCCAGCTAAGAAGTTTTGCTCACATTGGATAAGGAAAAGCACAAAGTGGAGGGTCGAAAATATTATTATGTGTTCAACAGTCTTCTATATTGCTTGCTTGTTCTGCATATACTGGTGGGTGCTGATATTTCGGATGCTTGTTAGACAAATTCAAGCAAAAGGAAAAATTAGTGATGATGTTCGATCTGGTAAGTTGAAAGATCATGGCTTGCTAATGTAAACTCTTGATTCAAAGAGCATTGTTCTCAATATGTTTTGCATGCTTAGTGTCTTCATGGAAGTAGACATGCTTTAGAAGTTCTGGCACGAGTTATTAATTTGTGTCATCTGAATCTGGTATCTGTATTGATATGGTAGCTAGGTGTTGGTTGATTTCTTCCCCTTAAATTGCTTCCTTCAATGTAATTGTATATGATTGTAGGACATCTTTGTGCCTAAACACATTGCTGTCTGCAGTTTACTTTTATTCAATAAATCTTGATGGATTTACGTCAACTATATTGCTTTATTTTCAGTAGTAGCTTCAGCCTGTAAAAGTTTCAAAAGCTTAATATGAATTTTTTTCAACTGATTATTTGATATCAAACTGCTTCATTTCCATTATGCAGATTCAGAAGATGAAGATAGCCATGAAGATTGAGATGGAAAGCAAGACCATAATGTAATCTTAAGGCAAAGGTGAATTTTGAATGGTGGCAACTGACAAGTTGTTTCGCACTTTGGAGTTATACAAATATAGTCACATTTTTATGTGGAATCATGTTTAATATATTAGTTAATTCTATAACATTTAAAAGCTTTAGAAGGGTATTCCACAAGTAAAATGGCTTGAGCCATTGACACTCATCAAGTCATTGCCTCTCTCGTGATGTATGTTTTGAACATTGTGTTTCTCTTTGAGGCAAGATGGAATTCAAAATGTCCATTGTGTTAGGTTTCAATATAAATAGATATAGAAATTATAGGCATCTGCATTAGTTTTATTTAATCTTCTGTGTTTTCCTTAAACTGAGGTAGATGTTGTCTGGTTTCTTTCTTGCAGATGAATTGTCTTAGCTTCGAAATTCTTAAATCAATCTACAATGGAGCAGTTGCTAATGATTATGAACTAAGATTTCAAGTATTAGAGGAATAGAATGAAAAGAAGAAAAAAAATCCACTTTACTTTACACATTTCCACCGTTTACTTAAATTCAAGTTTCAGGCAACCAAGATCCTCTAAAACAAGAAACACTCAACATTAAAGGAAAATGTATAAGCTAATTACTTCTATGCACACAAAGACAACTCAATCATTGCTCCAAACCTATCTTTAAACAAATTCTTAAAATCCGGAAGAACCGTGAAAATTCCTCGGTTCCCTTTCTTTAATTATTCTGAACTCTCTATGCCATGTTTATTAATATTAACCATAATTCACTTGCGGAGGGAGTAGGACATTTATTTATCAGATCTCATTAATCATTATGAATTTGAACTCACTATGCTGTTCTGTGTCTAAACAAGGATTTGCAAAAAATATTTTTTTTTTCAGTCCAATCAGAATCATATCTTACAACATAAAAAATCAGCATGTTAAAATCAAATTGCACAAGGAAGTAAGAGTTGGAACAATCTATTAATGGTGATTCTACATTTTGTGATAAAAAGACAAAACATTCAGTAGTTCCAACCTACAAACACTTGATGAGATACAAATCAGAAAACCATATGCTTATTTAACACCTTACATGACTTACAATTTCAGAATATAATAAACAAAGCAATAAAACCAAGCACCAAAGGAACTAAGGTAGATATGCACGTAAATACATAAAACTTTCCATAAGAGAAAGTGCATAATTCAGTCTACAACTCAACTCTGTAAGAAGAGACTCTTTAAACAACAAATCATAAGGCAACTATACAAAAAAACTATTTGATAACATAAAACAGCCAAAATTGCTAGAAAGAAATGCATAACAGCCAATCAGGTCACATATCTTCTCCAGTTACTACACTTTTGAATCCTGGCAAAGCTGGAAACCTTCGTTTGCACCCAATTGTGCTTGAGGCCCTCCAGCAGAACTAGGTCGACTAGTCAGTTGAGGGAAGTCATTCATGTCAAAACGAAAATTATCACTCGAGTTTACATCATTCAACATATCCATAACATGGCTTTGTGAAAGTGGACCACCAGCATTGGGATAAGAGTTTCCTAGCATTGAAATCACCTACGGAGATCCTGAATCATCGTAAGAAAAATATTTGTGCATTCAACATGCATGAAAACAAATATAAATAATTTCATCAAGCATATTACATACAAATCTAAAACAACCATCAGTTCTTTAACAGTTTTCAACATGTGAAAGCGAACAATGTGGTTGCATAAAAGAAGGCCAACTAATTGGATAAGCTGAACCAATGCAAACAGAAAATAAAGTCATCTTCTCTATGGCTGCACTTGCACAAAGCAAATGCAATTAGGGGTCATTGCATGAGAACATCTTTGTGGATAAGTATTGTTCAACACCATTATAATGGACATCCATAAAAATACGTACCTTGTAGAAGCACAACACTCATCAATCGATTCTGTCCCTGTACTCCTAAGCCACCATATCCACTGTTTGTACTCATCAATCGATTCTTGCCCACCTTGAGGTTGTGCATCGGCAGAATCCAGATCATGTAGCATTACATCCTTTAGGGGGAAACAAAATTTCAAATCACAAGAAACTATTACCATCAAGCCAGTGTATCAAAAACAATCTTACTGGGTCTGAGCATCTAGATGTGTTCCTTTACAAAACTTATCCAAATAATTTTTTTTGTGTTAAAATAACCAATGAGTCAACAACAGCACAATCATCACAATGTAATTGTTCATCATCCTCATTCTTACCATTGCTCGGTTTTGGCGTCTGGATTCTAAGAAAAGCACTCTTACTCTTAACCTGTTTCTTTGGAATGCCATTATATTCATGAACCCTATCTGCTCTATCATAATCGTACCTATCCAGTTCCAAAGCCGTTGTCTCAAGAGAAGAGTCTCGCGCCTCTTCCGAGCAAAGTTTTGATTCGATACCGGAATTCGGAGAAACAACCACACGGCAACGGCGGTTTGCTCCGCCAAAGCACTCCTTCCTGAACCTGGAAGCACTGCGGTTAGGGTTAGAATTTGAAGGAGACTGCGATAGCATTGAACTACGGTGACGCGAATCGTGTTCGAAAAGAACAAGAACCTGAGGAACAAAGAGTGGATTGGCGGGTAAAAAAATGGGAGGGTTGAAATTGAATGCGGTAGGGTTCACAAGAACGTGGTTGGGAACCTGACGGAGATGGTGGTGGTTATACGGCGGAGGAAGAGGAATGTACGTATTTGGGCGACGGTAATGATGAAAGTAGGGATCCATGGCGGCGGAGAGAGGAGATAGAAGGACAAACGGAGATGGGAGAAGGAGATACAGAAGATTAGGGTTCATTGTGTGGAAGCTTGATTTGGGGAAGAATTAAAGATTGAATTTTTAATAAATTACATAATTATCCACTTTGGGCTATAATTTAATTACCAATAGTTTAACCATAGTTAACATAGCAACCAATTAAAAGATGACATGTCACAGAGGGTAATATACATATTATTATAGAAAGAGTAAAGTAAAATTTACCTTAAATATATGATAACTGATTTGTTAACTTATTTTTTATGTTTACATAATATTTTAGTTATATATTTAATTTTGGTACATTATTAATGTAAAATAATTTTATATGAAATATTTAATTATATAACATCACGTCAATAAAAATAATTATCTTTTATATTAACTACATAAATATATGATCATCTAAATAAATATAATTAAATAATTATATAAAATATTTTATATTATACATTAAAATTAAATTCTATAAGTATATGTATTAGTTTATATTTTTTTAGCGTGTATTTTATATATTCTAAGTCTCCACGGTTTAATTTAAAAATGAAAAGTTATATTATATATTAACCATTTGATATATTTCGAAAAACGGGAACAAACTGCGGTAATCAGTTAATTTAGGTTTCAGGTTCACCAAAACAAATGTGCATCGATATGTGAATATGATGAAGCCAAGGTAGGTTATACGGTCCAAAGTAATTAGAAAATTAATATATGGATGAGTTGGATTCTGACAAAGGGATGTGCAAACTAATCTAAAGAATTGTGTAATATTAATATTTGAGAGATGGGAGATGAGAATCCATGTGAAGAACTGAGTAATTAAATAGAGAATAAATTAAGGAGGAAGATATGTATATGCCAGCTTGTTTTCTTTTGTTTCTTTTTGAATGTAGCGTGGAGATGTCGCTATTTGCCTACTAATTTATATTTCGGTTTAAAGGACAACAAGGTATGCTACCCACATTTTTATTTTTTATTTTTTAAAAAAATTGTTATAAATCTGGCTCATTAATTTATTTTGTTCCTTAACAAACCAAGGCTCACTTTTGTTAGAGATCGTTTATATTATTTTATTTTATCAGTTTAAATATTTTGATGAGTAATTTTATAATATAATTATAGTTTTATATTTAAAAAGTCTATAATTCAATCTTTGGTGAATAAAAAGATGACATAAAATAAATAAAAAAAAATTGTGCAAAAATTAAATAAACCAAAAGAGATTTTTGTTCGAAAGAAAGTGTTAGAGATATAATAATTTATGTTACTTCTTTTTATCAATTTAAATTTTTAAGATGAGTAATTTTATAATAATTTTTCTTCCTTTATTCTTTCTATTTCTTCTACTATATATTTATATATCTTTTTCTTGACATAATTTTCCTTTTAAAAAACGTTTAACCAAACTTGTTTAATTTTGCTTCTTGATTTAACTGTCATAATTAAGCGTCACTTTTAGATATTTTTATAAGGATAATTGGATCAAAATTCAGCATTTCGATTTATTATTGTGGTGATTTCGGGGAAAAATCAAGTGAGATAATATAAGATGAGAATACATTATATCCAACTCAAAATTTTAAGGTGTCAAATATATGAGTCTCTCATTTTATAAATTTCTCACTCTTCTTTACTTTTTTTTATGTGAAACTAACTTCAACATTCCTCACACTTACGACACTAACAGTTTTGAATAGTAGATGTTAAATTACTTTTTTCGTAATAAGCATATGTTGTTCTATACTCCGATCCTAGGAGCTTTGACATAAAATATGATTATAATAACTCACATTAAGAAGTAGGAGACTAGGAGATAATTAATAACCAACTAGTTCCACTACACTAGCAATTAATTATAGAACGATTATTTGACTCATAAAATAATTAAAGGGTAATCAAAAGTATGGAGAAAGCGTAGGCTGACAATCATCATCCCTAATTGGAACTTGATCTATACTTAAGCTTAAGATCATAATTTTTAATTTTATTTTTTACGGTATTTTTTATCCAATATGTCAAGAATTAATCCGTTATAAATTTAAATTTTATTAAAAAGTTATTATTTATCAATAAATTTGCTGCAGACACAAGATAAAAATCAAACTTTTAACATTTATTTAAGTAGATAAATAAATTAACCATTCAACCAACTTAAGTTAATTTGTTTAAGATCATAATTTAATAAAGTTGTTACTCAAAATTTTCTTTTTTATGACCTAAAAAGAAATAACCCCATTTATATAAGCTTAAGTTTTTTTACCAGGTTTTCTTCAAATGAATTAAAAATATAATTATACCATCTTTCTAATTATTGGTACTTAGATTGGTTAATTATTAATTACAAATGTTCATCTACTTAATTAATGCCATAATGTGGCACATAATAACAATCCAGGCCAACAAACAAATTCGTTAGTACGGATAATCATAATAATAATGTCAACTTCTATTAGGTCTTCTTAAGTTTTTCTTTTTTCTTTTTTGAAACAGATAGATTCTTTGAGTAGACATATGTGCCTAACATGCATGTTCCAATTAAATACTCGTATCCAAAATAGTACTAGTAAAATATACAGCTTAATACATAGAAAAATGGGCCCTATATATATTCAAAACTATTTAATCATTTCGATCATTCTAAATTGGAGCCACAACTAATAAAGTTTATACCTAATTAAGAAATTACATCTAATTAATCATGAGTATTCTAAAGACTAAGCTTGCAAAAATATACATAGAAAATATAAAGATAGAAATATAACCATAGAAAATAAAAAATTCACTCGAAAATTCGGATAATATTCAATTTAGTCTTGAATTTGTATGTGAGTCTTATTTTAGTCTTTAAAATTTCAATTGCTTTTATTTAATCTCTAAATTTTGTGAACACGACTCATGTTAATCTTTGAAACAATTTTCAGTGTACAAATGTTAACAGAACATTGTCGTTGATAGCCGAATACCATGCTAGACTCTGTAAAATAATGTCGTTTTGATTTTAGCATTTAAATAATTTAAAAAATCAAAAGTGGTATTTATCGAAACTTTACCTAACAAAACAAGTGACGCGACATTACTTTTCGGCTATTTGAATGTCAAAAACCAAAACTGCATCATTTTAATTACAGGTTTTAGCGTGGCATATGACTATTTATATCAGCACTTCATTAACGTTTTTGTACTAAAAATCGTCTCAGAGACTAATGTGAGGCATGTTTACAAAATTTGGAAACTAAATAAAAGTAATTGAAATCTCAAAAACTAAATTAAAACACGTATGCAAATTCAGGACCAAATTAAATATTAACTTTTTGATAATTACTTGAGATTTTCTATGTTTGCTAAAATTAACCAAATATAACTTAGTAACCCTAACCTATGTTATTAGGGAAATCATTAACTTTTTTATGCATTAAATGAAGTGTTATTTTATAAAAATTCCTAATTTAAAAAAAACTAATAATAAAAACTTAAGATAATTTTCAATAATGCATCCATTAGAAAATGAAGAAAGTAAAATTTGTCCTTAAATTTCCAATTGTAAATGGCCATTGAAGACAAATCAGATAGCCTTAACTTGCGATTCAAATTGTGGGGCACGAGATAACGTGAAACGCTCTTTTTTCTTTAGATATTTGCATGGAAACTTGAGGATGAAAATGGATCCTCAGTGTACAAACTTCAATAATTTTTTCACTCTTAATCAATTTCTATTTTTGTTTTCTATCCATTATTTTTTCTTGTGTTTCAGCACATAAATTATTAGATTTGATAAAAAAAAATCAATTAAAATAATTCAATTCACCCATATTGATGATGATGACTGCATCTAGAAAAACCAAAATAATAATAACAATAATAAATGTAGGGAAAAACAAATTTACCAAAGCAAGATGAAGATTTTATCCACAAAGATCAATACCCGCATATATTATAAAACATGGGGAAAAAAGGAAAAAAAAAAAGGAAGGAGGATCTTTTGCTATGTTTCAATAAATGAACCAAGTTTTTTGGTTCACTCTCCTCCTTGCCAGCATGTTTAATTTGACATCACCGGCAAAACAAGGAAAAAAGATAAAAAGATAAAAAAAAAAAAATTTAACTAGTCTTCAGAGATACTCTCTAAATGAGGTCGCCATACACCAACACGGCCTTTCCGGCGATCCTTTCCTAAAGATTTTTTATTTTTAGAAGCTATCTGAGTGAGTGCATGGAAGTGTGATGACGAGTCGTCATCATCACACTTCTTACTCTTTTTTGACAAAACTTTTTTGTTAATGTCACTATCACATATGCTTCCGCTCTTCGCAGTGGCAAAACGCTTCTTTTCCGGCAACGATGATGCCGGAATCAAGAAGTATATGCTTCCCCTCTTGAGCTCTGTCTCTGGAGCAAGGATCAAAATCCGGCGAACGACACCTTGAGAGCTAGGTTTGCTTAGAACATGATTAGGGTTTTCCCTGAGAATCTCTCCGGCAGTTATTGGACGTGTAATCTCTTCCACATAACCATTCAAATGCACTATTCTTATCAAATCAAGAGCACCACAAGGAATAACACAAGCCAAACAACACCTTAAGCTATTACCCATAATTATAATGTATTTTTGGTTTAGAATAATATGATCAAGAGAAATAATAGCACCCAAAAAGGGAAAAAAAATAGAGAAAATTAAAACTGATCTAGGATTTGAACCTGGATCAGAAAAAAAGAAAAAGAAAAAGAAAAAAAAAGAGAGAACAAAAGAAGAAAACCTTTTTTTTGTTGTGTTTGAGTTACTAGAGCTTTGAGAACAAGGGAAGGGGTTGGAGGATGAGTGGTGTATATATAGTAACAACCGTACTCATAATGCAATGGGTGGATTTAACAAAATTTATAAATTATAAATAAATTAATAATTGTGATGATGACGTTTGAAGTTAATAATAATGGAACTGAGTGGATTCAATTTACCAAATTGCCCTCCATATATATATATAATGTGTGTGTGTGTATTATTGTTTTTGCAATTTTTTGGGGTTTGGATGAACACATGCGGTGAGGTGGGGCTTCCTTACCTTCTTGCTGTGTAGTTAACTAGTTTGTAGGGTTTTGTCCGCCATGTGTAGATAAATAATAAGAACTATTGACTGGTATAGTAGTAAACTTTGATAATTAATTAACAGAAATATCTGATAACAAAAATAGATTAGTCAAAAACAGTTAAAATTTATTTTTTTTAGTTTAATAATTAATAAATATTAAATAAGATAAATTTTGATAAATTTTTTTGTTTTTCTAATATTATCAATTAATTATTGTTATCTGTGACATAATAACAGAATATTCAAAAAAATTTAAAAAAAATTTAAATAAAAATGTAAATATAATTTTTTTTTATTTATTTAAAAAAATCCGTCAAAATAATATGTATTTATTGATAAATAAATTCATAATTTATACTTATTCATTGTGTCCAACAATCTCTAGTTCTATTATTAATTCAGACAATATTTCAATACTAAAATATTGCCCTTCTGTTTTCAGTTCAATTTTTGCTAAGTATTAATTGACAAAGGTGAAATAGTAGTTAGTTTATTATAATAAAAATGTTATTTGTACACTAAAATTAGTCACTAAAATTAACTTCTAATATATTTGTGTATAAATTATAAATATATATGTAATTTAATTTATTTTCAATATGTATTTATATTTTAATATGTATTTTATAATAATAACTGACTTTGGTAATTAATTTTAACGTACAAAATAGCATAATTTTATTATAGTTATGATATAAATATGTGCGAAGTTTTAACTTTTTTATTTAAACTTTGTACTTTAGTTATGTACTATATATAATATTTAAAACGTCAAAATAAAAATGTAAACGGTGGGAAACTGGGAATGCATAAGTAAGATTCATCTACCTGCGCTATAGACTATAGCAGTTTGTCTTATATATATATGTTAAATAAAAATATATTTATTTACTCATTACTGATCCAGAATTTGCTACATTAATTGCTGTTAGTAACAGCAAATCATTGTTAAATAATCGTTAAAAAATCATTGTTGAATATATATAACAGAAGAAACAAAACATCATTTCCCATAAACTGAGACCTGGATTGATCAACGATTAAGAGCTTCAAAGATCATGAAGCTGGCACGGGAAGTAGTGTGAACTGCGAAGGTTATAATCAAACAAAATAATGTAACTAAGACTTTGATATAATCAAATAGATATCTTAAATTAATTTATTTTAATTTCTATATTAATATAACTTTTTTTAATTAAAATAAGTTTAATTAATTCATTTAGGATACTTTTTTAATTATATTAAAATTTTAATTATGTTATTTTACTGTTAAAAATGTCATACTGGCGTTTTAATATTTTATATTAGTATTGTATTAATATCAGTTAATAAATTATAAGAATAATAAAAATTTATAATTTGTAAATTTAAGAATTAATTTAATCACTTTTAAAACTAAAATCTATTTTAATACACAGTAAAAAAAGTCAGAACTTGCCTTATTTAGCATTCATTAATTATCGTAACAATTAATGAATATTAAATAAGGCAAATTATGGCTGTTTTTGGTTGATTTTCTTTGGTTACCAAACATTTTTCATTAATAAATGGTGCAACAATGTCTGAGTTAGAGTTAAGAGGAGAATTACCAAAATTTTTGCTTGCATTGCCATAGAGATATAAGGAAGAAAAGAGGAATTACCACGAGAAAGAACTAGTAGGTTATATTCATTAAACATACTAGAATATATAGGGAAAAATATATTCATTAAAACTAACAAATGTATTTAAGGTATTAAGTATTATCAAAACTTAATATAAAACTATTAGATAAAAAAACAAAAAATTAGTATAGAAAATGACAAAAAAAAAGTAACAATAGAAGTAATTTTTAAGATGTGCAACAAAACTATTAAGCATAAAAATTTTAGTATACGACACAAAAATATTAGTGACCAACACAGAAAATTTTATATATTAGCTTAAGAATTTTATTTTCTATGAACTTTTACGTCTGTGAATCACTATTAAGTTTTATTAATTTTGAATTCTTTTGGAGGAGATTTGAATATTTTTTTATTATTATTTACTGTAGTTATTTAGTAAGAAGTGCCGAAATTTAAATTTTTTTATTTTTATTTTTTTGTTATACGCAAAAATTTATGTACTATATCGATAAATTTTTGTGTTTTTTAACAAGAAACTATGTGTTTCTTCTTTATTATTTATTTTTTTTTTTGTCATCTTTGTTTTTTTTTTATTTTATTTAAAAAAAGAATATCAAAAGAAAAGAGAAAGAGAAGGAAAAAAAATTAACAAAAAAAAAACATAACAACGATGGCAACGCAGTAATACAAAAAAAAAGGAAGAGCAGAAAAAAGAAAATAAAAAATACACGAAAAAAAAGAAACATATAGTTCATGTAAATGTTATATGAGTAGTATTTATTAGGCTTAAGTCAATTTAATTAAATGTAGTTATTAAAAATATTTATACGTAAACAAGAATGTTTTAAAAATATCAATTCTAGTAATATAAACCTTTTTCTTTTGAAGTCATGCATTTGAAATCTTTGGTTTGAGGTGCATATATAGGCAAGAAAAATTGCATCTTTGCAATCTAAAGTCTTTTTTTACAAGCATTACAAGATTTTGTAGGTGGAAAACATACAAATTCTTATTACTTTAAAATTCTTCAAGACTTATTCTAGTGAGTCAAATTGATACTTTCATCTTTTAATAAAAATTTTTAATATGTGTATTATTATATAAATAAATTCTTAGTTTTTATTATAAAATAATTAAATTTCAAAAATATGAATATAAGATAATTTAGTTCTAATTATGAATTATATTACCAATTAGTCTAAAATTTTGTTAGAATAATAAAATTAAAATTGTCGATGATTTAAAATTTAATTTATTTTTTTTTTGGTGACTAAATAGAAAAGAAAGAAAAAAAAAGATACAAAACCAAATTAATTGGCTAGGGTCATATCTAAATCTATTAGATGTTGAAGCTCACTCCATGGTTGGCTCCAATTCGAGTGAATGTCCGCGACAGAAGCAGCTGCTTTAGCCATACAATCTGCAACACTATTTGCAGTCCTCTGAATTAAAAGAATAGAGACTCTCCAATTCCAATTCATAACCTCCTGTATATGCTTTGCCAAATCCCATTCCGGAATATCCTTACCAAGCATTCTTTGGTTTACCAAGAAAAGAGCTTCTAAACAGTCTGTTTCACAAATAACCTCACGAAATCCACTCTCCCAAGCAAGAAGTAAACCTCTCCAAATTGCATACAATTCAGCAAAAAGAACACTGCACACTTCGACTTTCCCAGTGCAACCTTTCAACCAACATCCATCAGGATTGCGAATGATACAACCAAAACCAGCATAGCCAGAAGGAGCAAACCAACTAGCATCACAATTCAATTAACAGAATAAACTGGAGGTGGAACCCAATGCAAACAAAGTGAAGGAGGAGACAGAGATTGATGCATAGCAAAAATAGTGTGAAACTCCCTTACTGAACTACGAATCAAACTCACCACTTTACTAGCACTCCATGAATCATCTATATTAAATAAGTCCTGATTCCTGCTTCTCCAAATCCACCAGATGGTCGAAAAGAAAAGAAAAACATTTTCACTCCTTGCACCTCTGTAGAGCCAATCATGTAAATTCGAGTTATTTGAATACAGGCCTAAAAGGTTCCAGACCTCCTTGGCACTAGGGCACTCCCGAAGACAATGAAGAATTGATTCAGAACCATTCTGACACCGATGACAGGTGCTAGATAAAGCTAAACCACGACCCAAACGAAACTCTGCCGTAGGAATAGCATTATGAAGACTGAGCCAAATCAAGAACTTGTACTTCTCAGGAATATGCAGTCGCCATACCCACAACCAATTATCATGCTCATTCCAGTCAAACTTTCTTTTGGCTAGCCAACTGTACCCACTCCTAGCTGAGTAAAGTCTAGAAGATGCCACACCCCACGACCAACCCGAACTCTCTCCAGCATTCAAATCCACTAGTTGATTGGTGACGTTTACTATAAGCATTCAAACGCTGTTTGACATCTTCTGGAATGGTAGAGAAAATATCATGGAGATTCCATTGACCATCTTTCCAAACGTCTCTAATAGTTAAATCAGAGTTAGATATATGTACAAAAGGGACATCTTGAGCAATTGGGCCCTCAATACTCCAATTGTCAAACCAAAAAGATTGATCAAGTGACCCAACGCACCAAGAGAAGGCATCCTTAAGAGCACCAAAAGCCTTTGAGATACTCTTCCAAACATGAGAAGCATTGCAAGGGACAGGGCCATCTAAAACTCCCTCATTCCTTAGATACTTCGCCCTCAATAGAGCAACCCAAGGCTTGTCCTGACAATGAAAAAGTTGCCACACCAATTTACCAAGTAAAGATATATTAACACACGCAGGATCTCTAACACCCAGGCCACCAAATTTTTTTGGAGTGATCACGGTCCTCCAATTAACAAGAGAAAGACCTTTACCATCAACTTGACCCTTCCAAAGGAACTGTCTCATCATAGAAGATAATTTATCGCAAACCCAATTTGGAAAAAAAGATACCTGCATATGATAGACAGGAATGGATGCTGCAACAGAATTGATCAAGCAAAGTCTCCCTGCTTTATTTAGAAGCCTTCCTTTCCAATTAGCTAATCTTCCCCTCACCTTTTCAATCACCGAATGAAAAGAAGCCCTACTGGTACGGGAATGATTAAGGTTAACTCCAAGATATCTTCCTAAGTCCAAAGCAAAACGTATTGAAGAAACACTAGTAAAAATATCTCTTCTACGAGCAGTCACATTTTTAGAACAAAAAGCTTTAGACTTTTCAAGATTCACTTTCATGCCAGATGCCTTGCAAAAAATGTTAAGAGAATGCATGACCATTTGGACCTGACTCTTTGTAGCCTGACAGAAGAGTAAGAGATCATCTGCAAACATCAAATGAGAAAATTTTGGGCCACCCCTAGTGACAGAAACTGGTTTCCACACACCCTCAACCACCTTATGAGATATATAGCAAGCAAGTCTTTCCATACAAAGCACAAATAAGTAAGGAGACATTGGATCGCCCTGTCTAAGCCCCCTTCTAGGAGCAAAACTATCCAATCTATTCCCATTCCACATAATAGAAAGAGATGATGCACAGACACAAGTCATAATCAAATTAACAGTGATGATAGGAAAACCAAAAGCAATGAGAGTACTCTCCAAAAACCTCCAATCCACCCTATCATAAGCTTTTTCAAGATCAATTTTAAAAGCAAGAGTACCTTTCTTGGATTTTGTGTGCTTCATGAAATTCAGAATTTCTTGGGCCACAATAATATTATCAGGAGCACCACGACCTGGAATAAAACCTCCTTGTAAAGGACTAACAATATCTGGAAGAAAAGGCCGAAGTCGGTTAGTCAATACTTTGGTGATAATTTTATAAACAACATTACACAAGCTAATAGGCCTGAAATCCTTCATAAAGGTAGGGTTATCAATTTTAGGAATAAGCACAGTCAGAGTTTCCATGATGCTAGGATTTAAGAACTCTCCCAAAAAAGCGCTCCGGACAATATTCCAAATCTCAGTGCCTACTATCTCCCAATATTCTTTAAAAAAATAAGCTTGAAAGCCATCTGGACCAGGAGCCTTAAAAGGGCTCATACTGAATACTGCTGACTTGACTTCCGCAAAAGAGACAGGGTCAATTAACCTAGCACAAGCCTCAGTGCTTAGAGTGGGCATCGGAACATCCCCTAAACAATCAACCTCAACCTCTTCCGTTGTACCAAAGAGATTCTTGTAAAAAGAGAGGGCTTCTTCCTGGAGAATATCTGGATCAGTAGACCAAGACCCATCTTTAACATATAATCCATGTACTCTATTATGGTTTCTACGCACCAAAGTCTGAAGATGAAAGAATTTAGTGTTTCTATCCCCATACTTGACCCACTGCTCTCTAGATTTTTGGTACCAAAAAAGTTCCTCTTGCAACAAAAGCCTATTGTAATCTTCCCTCAGTTCAGCTTCTTTAATTCTCAGAGATAACACATCGGTAACCTCTAAACGCCGTTGAATCTGATCAATCTGATATTCCAGCTTATTTTTTCGCACAAAAATATTTCCAAAAATCTTTGAGTTGAAGTCCAAAGAAGCCTGTTGAACCATCTTAAGCCTTTCGGTAACGCCTCCAAACTCTTGATTCCAAGCCTTACTAATAACATATTTATAAGAAGGATGTGTTGCCCACGCAGCTTGGAACCTAAAAGGACGTGAACCTTTCACTCTGGGGCTACCATGACAACGAACTAAAATAGGACAATGATCAGAATGAAGCCTGCTAAGAATTTCAGAATAACCCTCAGGAAACATTGTCATCCACGCCTCATTAACTATAGCTCTATCCAACCTTTTAGCCAAGTCCCTACCAGCCTGAACTGCTCTATACCAAGTATATCTCCTACCAGTCACTTTAAGATCAAAGAGCTCACAGTCATCTAGAGTAGTAGCTAATAGACTAGCTCTGTGAGAAGAAAAATAAGCACCTGTACTCTCATCTGGTGCCACAATCTCATTAAAATCACCAACTGCCATCCATGGTCTATTATGGCCTGAATTAATAGAACGCAAATGATCCCAAAGCATACATCTTTTTTCGAATTGAGGACTCCCATATACTGCAATACAAAGCCAAACTAAGTTACCCACACTCACTTTCACTGTGATACATTGGTCAATTTGATCAATAACCACACAAGAAGCATTAGCAATAGAAGATAGAAACCAAATGCCACCCCTGTGTCCTATTGCTTCCTCAATACCAACACAATGAAAACCCAACTTATCCCAAAAATTCTTCAAATTATTAAACATGGTATGAGTCTCAAAGAGAAAGAAAAAAGATGGTTTATATATTCTCACCAAATTTTTGCAATGCACACGGGCCATCTTGTTAGACGCACCCCTCACATTCCAGGCTATGATATTGAAACTATCCATAAAATAGCAAAAAGGGAGCTCCAATAACAAACCCGAGACTCAACATGATGTCCATGTCTTCGACGATCCTGCCTTTAATGGACTCTCAAGTTGCAGCCCAATTTTCTCCGTCGAAACTTGCACCATACCCGCCGTCGATGCTCCATCCTTATCTACTGGTGAATTCTGCAAAGAGTTTGGGCGAGGACGCTTTCGCACAGTGCCATTTGTTGTCTCACCTTGCTGCTGATGATGAACATTGTGCCGGGTCCCCGAAGAAGCCACACTAACCGGTTTTCCAATATTGATGCCCCTGCTTAATTTTGCTTTGGATCCAGTAGCATGTGTTGTACGTTGGTGATTAGGCCTTGTCCAAGTATTGGTAGCCTTGTTAGGAGACTTCTTTACTTTTGGTTGGACCTGATGGGTGCTAAGAGAAGGCTTTTGACCCATTTTATGCTTTCCTTTCCTAATCACTTGAGTCCAACCTTCCAAATCCTCATGTTGTGCATGGTCTACATGAACAGCATGCAAATCACTCTCCACCAAATCCGGGACAGTAACTTTTACAGTCTCATCTCCAAGATTCTTGCCAAAATGAAAACTTGCCTTTTCTACATGTACTGGATTTTTTGAATTTGAGCTTTCTGGCTGCTTTGCTACATCGCTGATCACCTTGGCATTAGTTCCTCCTCCTGCATTGCTGTCAGTCTTGCACACCTTCATATCATGACCAAACTTGAGACATGAGCCACAAATAAGGTGAAGACTTTCATATTCAACCTCATATTCAACACCTTCAACAAGAATCTTCTTAGTCACTGGCAATCCTAAATCTATCTGAACACATGCTCGAGCATATCGTCCTCTTTCAGCTAATTTTGTTGCCAAATCAACCTTAACGGGAATGCCAACTGCAGCCGCAACACGGAGCATTGCATCTTCTTGGTAGCACCAGATTGGTAATCCAGAAATTCTAATCCACACTAAAGTTGCTCCAAAACAGTTTTCACTTGATCTAAACTCTTGATCCCAAGGCTTCACAGCCACATAATTTCCCTCGATCATCCATGGACCTCCTAAGAGAACTTTTTCTCGCTCCTCAGCTACATCAAACTTCACAAGAAAGTAGTCAAATCCCACGTCCAATAAACCAAAACCTCCCTTAATCCTCCATACCGTTCGGAGTTTATGAGACAATGCAGTGTAGCTATAATGTTTACCTAGCACCTTAATTACTATAGCATCCTTATAAGGTTCTGCCAAGCAATTCTTAGCTTCTTGGGTAAACGTGACACTCGGTGGCAAGAGATCTCCTTGCTTCCCAGAAACTACCGCAATGTTATCTCCCGATAAAGTTTCAACAAGTGAAAAAGCTTTAGCAATCTTGGAACCCACAACTTTGTCCCTGAAAGAAACCTTCAAAGGCTTAGAAACCCCTCCCGAAATATGATCCTCCTTTTCCCCTGATGCAATCCCTCCCCCACTCTCCCCCTTATCTCTTCCGCCGACATTATCGGCTGCCTCACCGTGTTTCACCCTCAAAGTCTCTTCCCCGCTCACTCCGGCGCTCATCTTCGATTTTCAAAATTGTACAGAGTACGGAGTACAAAATTTAATTTATTTAAGTACACTTTAAATGTTACTCTAAAATAAATTATTGACGGCACAAAATATTACTCCACCAGCCTGGCCAATGATTCAGCTTTTAATTATTTTAATTATTGATGCCGTCCCCAGCTACCTATAATTCATGAATCAATTTTTGCCTTTTTACTAAAATGTGAACCAACCTAAACTTTTCTTTCTTTCTTTCTTTCTTTTTGGAAAAAAAGAGTTCAACGGAATTTTGACAGGAAGTCAAATTAAATTTGTATCAAAATCTTATTTCGAATAGTAGATATAACTTTTTAAAAAAAATGAATTCAACCCAAAAATTACTTAGTATTTATATTGAAAATATACAAAATATTCAATAATATTAAACTATAGCAAGAATTGTAATAAAAAGGAGATAAATAAAGCAAACGAAAGCTTTAAATAAATAAAAGAATAAAATTAAAATTAAAAAAAGCAAATATTTGAAAAGAACAAGAAAAATGCGAAAAAAAGTTAAAATAAAATAAATTAACAAAAAATAAAATAACAAAAGAAATAAAAGAAAAGAAAACAACAGAAATAAATTAAAAGTGGACTCCAAACACTCACATGTACTTGCTTGACGTCAGTGTAATTTGGATTTTTATTTACAGAATTTTGTATAATGATAAAGTGTTTAGATTGAAGTCCTCTAACTCTTCTAAATTTCTCTTGTTTATAGACCATAAATAATGAATTGCAGAGTGCTCCTTTCTTGGCACGATCTAACCTTCTCTTTTTATCTCTACTCATGAACTTGCCTTGCCGGCAAAGGATCTTGTTTTCCAAAATTGACACCCCACGCGTACGTCTTTGTTTTTATCTTGGTCGACAAACCTCACATTCTATATAGTACTCCCAGATAAAATCACGTACAATTATCAAATTTCGACTTGGGTCTCTCTCGACTTGACTCTTCTCGAAGTTCTATTTTTTTTTATGGTCGAATCCTTATTCCATCGAAATTTTAACCACACATGATCAACTGATTTTGTCCCAAATTTTTTCGACTCAATTTATATTCGATATCATAGTCAAATTTCACAACCAGTCGAAATTATACCAACAGTTACAAAAGCTAAATATAAACAATGAAATACAAAGCAAACCAAAAGAACTGTACTTTATTCCTCTACATGCTCTAGTCCTAAGCTATGTTACCTTCTTCTTGTTATCAATTTTTTTATGGTATCTCTTATCTTAATATGTCAAAAATTAATTTGCATTCTAATTTGAGTTGGTATTTATTCAAAAAGAAATTAAAATTTTTAACATTTACTTAAATAGACGAATAAACTAAATATTCAACCACCAACTGAAATCAGTTATATATCTTAAAGTAAATATTTTGTTCATTATTATATAAAAATGATAAAAAGGAGAGAATGTGACCAAAATCTAAAATTTGGAAAAAATTAAAATTTTGCGTTCGACTAATTAATTTTTTAATTAATATCATTAATTAAAAAAATAGTTTTATATAAAAAATAAACTGCTATTAATTAATTAAAAATTAATTTCATATACTTATTCTAAAATTTTCGCGAAGATGAAGATAGCGAAGCATGCTTCCAAGAATAAGAGACTTTGAACAGAGTTACTATTACTACTATTATTATTGAAGGAAATGGGGACGAGGTCGTTATTTTCTTTGATGAAAGATATTTGAGGCCCCCTCTTTTATGAAAGAAATTAAATTAGGCAATGATAATATGTCCAACTCATTATTCATAAAATTAATAAGGACCATATACTTTTATATATATTTTGTGTAAAATTAAATAAGAAAACAAATATCAGCCAGGGAATGGATGAGATCATATTATTATTTAGGGGTGCTTTAATTTCGGCATTCCAAAATTCGGTTGGATCTCAAACATATTTTATTTTATTTGATATATATGGGTGTCGCTTTCCACCCTATGTTAGGATAGACCAGCTCACCTGAAGTTATACATTCATTTAAAAGTTATAGTGGTTGGATTAATACGTCTTCTTTTCAGAAGATACGGTCCACGTGTCATTTCGTAACGGTTAGGTCAGTATTATAGAAGTCACATTAGCGTTTTTTGTTGAGTCTAATTGGGTGACTTTAACGGAAGGATAAATTTGTCCGCGTTTTAGAAGGGTCAAAGGTATGACTGTATTTTTCAATTTTTAGAAACAAAAATATCCGCAAAAAAAAAAAGTCAAGAACCTATTTATTCTTTATATTTTTTTTTAGTAAAATTTGTTTTCTTTATTATATATATTATTATTTGATGTATATATTATACATCTATTTAATAAACTCTTTATTTCTTAGATCAGATTTAATACTTTGTTAGGTATAATTTTCAAAATTATATATGTTTACTAGAGGTCAAATTTATCTAATTTAAACTCCTCTTATATTAATCAATTTGGATTAGTTGAATTTAGATTAATTGAATAATCAGTTCACTTGCCCATTTAAATAAGTGTTGGGAATTTGAATTTTACTTTATACGTACAGTGACCCATTGATTAGTAATCAAACTTTAAATAAAGTTTAGATTCACAACAGATTAATCTTTGACCTGTAGAATAAAAAGATACCGTAAATAACTAAAAACAAAAAATCTTATATTAACTAATTTGCGTCGAATTCAAATCTTAAATAGTCACTTCATAATAAATTAGGATCGAATTCAAATCTAACTAAACCCCCAACCAATAATCCAGTTGTAACCCTAGAATGAATGGATCACAAAATTTTGGACGAAATTAAAGCCGCGTGAAAAATAAGACAGGCATTCATGTATACAAATTCGGTGATGAGATCAAAGGTACATTATATATTGTTTCTTATATATGTATGTACGTAATTGTACTGATGAACATTCTACGTATATCTAACTGTTGCGCCGCTGGCTTTTATGTTTTCAATTATGTGCGAATTATATTGTTATATTTTATTTTAAATAATGTAGCTGGCGATTGTTTTGTCTTTATTAATTATATTCTTAGAGTTCAACAGAATTCAAACATGAGATTATATAATTGCAATAATTAACTTCGTTATCAAATGTTATTAGCTTTAATTTTTGTCAGTTCAAACAATAGCCTCCGTGAAGAAGAAATTAACTGATGTCTAATATATTACATTATGTGATGTAATTATATGTTACATCACCAAAATCTGCTGAATATTCTTATCAAATTGAATAACAATTTTTTGATAAACAAGTTATAAGTAGGTAATTTAAGTGTATTGAACACTAAAATCTTGAATTTTATTTATATTTTGTTATTAGGTTTATTAAATTTTAGTTTGAAGATTTAATTAAAATAAAAAATATTGATTTCATTAAAGTACAAACCAATAAATAATTTTGACTTTTTTTATTATTTAAAATAGTAGTGAGATCATCATATATATAAAAATTAAATACAAAATAGTTAATATATGATTATATATCTAGCTCACAAAATCTAATAGACAAAAAAAATTCTACTTAAATAACATATTAGAATAAAAGAACATTAATATTAATTTTTGTTTTGATATAGATCATATATAAGTTGGTGATTTCTTTGTAAAACCAGAACTCGGGAAAATATGAAATGAAAATTAATCTATAAAACATTACAATCATACAACTAGATAACTAATAAAATTCATTTCTTCAGTCAATCCATGAAAATTAAAATCCATTAAAATTTAATATCTCACATTTAAAATACAAAATTAGTCTCCCTAAAAACAACACATTTATATTTAAAAGAAAACTCAATCTAAACCAAAAAAAAAAAAAGCTAAACCTTAAGTTCTAAATCTTAAATCCTAAACTTTTAAATCTTAAATGTTAAACCACAAATCATAATTTTTAAATCTTAAATTATATATTTTTTATTCTAACATTTTACTTTTAATGGTGTGTGGTTGAATAATAATAAATTGAAGACCAACACAAATATATATTTTACCGTTCCTTTGGATGATTAAATTGAAAGTCTAATCTCTAACCACATACATTACCATTGAGTTTTGACAAACCCGTTGGATCTGTGTGTGTACTATATTTCCGTTATGTTGAGATTATGATAAATTATTAGCATTAATTAATCTTCAAACCGTCATGATTAACCAACGTACAAGTACCTCTTCTCTTTGGTTTTCTTTACCTAGATATTTTATTTGATTAAATAGTTGATGAGAAGAATATATCCATCATCCATTGCAATTTTTGGCAGCTAAGTGTTGGGGACCACATCAGAGAGACGAAGCTTCGTGGAACTAAGGTTTCCGGCACCGACCACAACACCTAAAAATAAACCTCAAGCAAAGTATTTTCCTTTTTTTTTTTATAAATTAAAACCATTTGTAATGGTTAGAAGTGATAGAGACATAATAATTTATATTTTTTTATTAGTTTAATTTTTTGGTACAAAAAAATTTATAATATAGTACGTAGTGTCAAAATTTAATTTTTATAATAAAAAATTATGAACTTCAATCCTTATTACTTAAATATAGTGCACGAGCCATGCTGATGCTATTTAGCATTTTATACAAGATTCCAAGTCTACCATTGAATTTGAATATACCAGAAAGAAAGTGATCTTTGAGTTAGTAGTAGTTGGTACTCTACTCTAAAAGCCAAAGTTGACAATTTTTTATTGTGACATGAGGTTAATTTGTACAATTAATAGTTTTGTTTTTTAAGTAAATAAGAGAAGCTCTATATATAGAGAGAGAGAAATTATAATAGAGATGATGTTATATTAATAGTTTATTTTATTATAAGGGAGCTACTCTGATAAAGACGTCTAAAACGTCTTTTTTTAAAAATATTTTTTAATAATTAAAATTTAATACATACAATCGATTAAATTATATTATTTTTATCAAAATTAGGCCAAATAAATTAATTTGATCAAAAAATGGTGAATCAAATTTTGAATCGATCTAAATTAATATTATTTTTTATAAAAAATGACTACAATACTCCTATTATAAAAAAAAGACTAAAATACTCTTATTATATATATTTGAGAATCCTAAATTATACCCTTTTTTCTGTCGAGTTTTTAAAATTAATATATATATATATAAAATAGGGGTATTTTAATTTTTTTTATAATAAAAATATTATAGTAATTTTTTACAAAAAAATATTAATTTATACCGGTTCAAAATTTAATTTATTAATTTTTTGGTTAAACTGATTTATCCGATTTAATTTTAATAAAAATAACACAATTTAATTAATTATATATATTAAATTTTAATTTTTAAAAAATATCTTTAAAAAAGACATTTTTAATATCTTTATCTAAATAACTCCCCTATTATAAATGTGAAACAACAACAAATAAGAAAGAAAATAAGATAGTTTCTTTACCCAAAGAGAAACAAGAGTTTTGGTCTGGGAGAGAGTTATAATTAAGTGATGAGCGGCAAAATAGTGAGAATTTTATTGTTAGAGTAATTATTTAAATTTGTTTTTGAAATTTTTAAAAATAAATATTTTAATTTTTAAAATGGTTTAATATATAATATAATTTTTAACGTTTATTTTCATCCATTAGTATTTTTTTATTAAATTTTTCTGTTATTCATTATTAAGTATTAATTACTGACGTAATAAGTTATAACCGTTAAGTATTTACGTGTAATAAGATAGACAAATTAATTTCTATAACTATTTTAAAAATGAGACAAACAAATCAGTTTTTTAAATAATTTCAAAAATAAAATAGACAAATTAATCTCTAATTCTCTATAGCTATTTTAAAAATAACATCGCATATTCTTCTGTTGTGTAACTCTCTATTAACCTTATATTATTCTAATTGCATCTTTGTGATGCTGATGCACACTAAAATAACTTCGGGAGTTGCAAACTGTTTAAGTCCACTAGAATTTTGATACGATAATCTGTGATGAAATTATACAAATAAATATCACATTACAATTGCAGTATACATTAGTTCATTGGAAACTAAAGTGACGGTCTTATCCAATTTTTTTTTTTTTTTTTTTTTGGAAGAAGATAAAAAGAAAATTGGTTAAATTACAGCAAGGCTTGATTTCCGGCACCTTCTCAATCTTAAAATGGTTGGTACGAGTACGACTGAATATCACTGAATGGACCCTTCATATGAGAGCATTACATACCCGCCCCGATGGTTATTTATTTATTACATGATCGATAAATAATGTTATTTTTTATCAGTATTTGATTAATAATAATAATAATTTACATATATATTTATAAATATTTTTTACATAAAAAATTATTTAATTTATATTTATATATTTATCAAAAGGAAAAACTACCATTTGTACCCATAAATTTTGCGAACGCTGACAAAAGTACCAATCAAACAAGAAAACTAACGTTGTACCCATGAAAGATGGGTTCCGTGTGTCAATAGTACCCAAACCGTAATTTTTCGTTGACTTTTAATAAAATTCCCAAATTACCCCTTCTATCTTCCCCAAATTCCAAATTTCACAACCCTCATCCTTCGTCTTCCTCTACTGCTACCAGCCACCAAAAAATTAAAAAGATTAAAACTGTGGATTATTAATTATCTGAGGTTATTGTTCAAATATTATGGATTTTGTAGATCTGGTGTAGAAAAAGATAAAGAAGTTTGAAATTAACAAAAAAAAATATATTTTGGTTCTTTGGTGTCACTGTGGGAACAAGAGGCGCAGAACCAAGAGCTTTTGGGAACGGAAGGAAGGATAGGTCGGAGATAGAAGATATGATAGCCTCGGTCGCATTTGTTGCAGAGGAGAAGCTTCGCTGAGAACTCACCGGAGGACCAGCACATGCTGATGATGTCGTCATCGAAGGTGGGCTTGGGAGTGTGGGTCCTTCTTCGCCCTGCATTCCCCTGGCCATGTCTTCGATCATACTCGGCATATTCAGAAGTTCATCCTCATCAATGTACCCCGCCACCATCATCCCTCCTTGTTCTCCAGTACTCAAAGTGAAACAAGATCCTTCAACAATAACGTTACTACCACCACAACCTTCTAGAGGGTTCTGCGCTGGCCTCCAAAGCCTAGCCTGAGCAACAGCGGCGGCTGCGATGTGAATATCAGTCCACCAAATGGCATGAAGATACTCTAACAGCGGCCCCTTTTTTCTACAGATCGACGGCGCTGAGCAGTGTTTGGAGTCACCGTTGGAAAGAGAAAGTGGCCACCGACCTCTTGTTGGCTCTGGTTGCTGAATTCTGCTACTTATTGCTTTGGAATAAGAAGAACAACAATATTCAAGTTAAAGAGGTTGAAGAGTTTGATAAGGGTGTGCTTTTTAGTGTTGTTGTTGCATCCGAAGAAGAAAGAAACAATAAGGGTAATGATGTTAAAGTTGATTTGGATTTAGATTTGGAGAACAAATTAGGATTGGAATAAAGAGAGATGGAGGTTGAGGATAAAGGTTGGAGGAAGACATCACGTACTTGGGTCTTGAGGAAATGGTGACTAGCGGTGGCAGAGGAGACGAAGGATGAGGGTTGTGAAATTTGAAATTTGGGGAAGAAGATAGAAGGGGTAATTTGGAAATTTTATTAAAAAATCAACGAAAAATCACGGTTTGGGTACTATTGTCACACGGAACTCATCTTTTATGGGTACAACGTTAGTTTTCTTGTTTGATGGGTACTTTTGTCAGCGTTCGCAAAATTTATGGGTACAAATGGTAGTTTTTCCTTTATCAAAATTATATATATATAAATTAATACAGTTTATATTTATATTTTTTATAATTTACACATATAAATTAATAAAATTTATTTATTAAAAATAATTTAATATTTGTGTTCGTCAAATAATAATAAAAAATATTAAAAATTGCTTACTTAAAAAAAAATATTTATTTATTTTTTTATATTGATTTGTAACGCAAATGTGGCCGTGTGCCTATGGTTTTCTCTTTGATTTTGATATTCCACAAATTGCATCATTTGGTAGCTATAGTTCTTTTTGTTTGTGGTGTAACATAAGCTACTTTACTAAGATCTTATTGGTATCTCTCACTATATGAGACTCCAAATAACTCCAAACAGAGTGATCTGGATTATTGGAGACGAGTTATTATCAATATATACGTTGAAATAGACTTATCATCATGATTTCGTTTGGTATTATGCATTCAATAATACTAGAGCAATCACTGGATCGATATTATTGAGATAATAATAAAAGTCTTCTAGGAATTTCCACCACAGACTATAACTTAATTTTCCAGGCTTTTTTATTTTTAGTTATGAATTTTTATAGTTTGATTTGAATATATTTATGCACTACAGCAAAACCAATAGATGGCGGCGAAAATTTAGCAGCGGATTTTGAAACCACCGCTAAATAGAAAGATGCCGGCAGTTTGAGTGTCAATTTTCAATTTTTCATGAAGTTTAGAAAATTAATTACAATATAAGTCAATTAAGCTAATTCTCTTTTATTTTTATTTTAAAAGTTAAAAAATTAGAATAATAAAAAAGTTTTTTACAAAGGATTTATTTTTTAACTAGTTGGCAAGAATTAACTTCACCTTTAATTTAATTGAAAAAGTATAGGTAGACAATAAAAATATTAAACAATATGAATACTAGATATATCGAATGTTCAATTTACTAAATGTGCAGATAGTTATTTTAATATTAAGATTTATGTGAATAATTTAAAATGTAGTGTATTTTATTTGAATTGGACTAATTTTAAAGCCTGATATTCATGGTGTTCAAAAAAAGCATTAGTTGTCTAGTATAACCCTAATTAAATTTCTAACAAAACGGTTTCATGAAATGCATTAATTGCATATTCGATACAATAAATGCATTAAATACATGTTATGGGGGTCTTTGACCCCCTCTATTCAACAAAAAGAAATACATGTTTTGATTGGTAATATATATTTTCTTTTAAATAATATTTTCATGTTATGTTTATACTTTATACAAAAAATTATTTATTAAACCAGTTATTTTAATAACATATATGTTAGAATAAAAAATATATACTGAATATAAATCAAATAATAAATATATTTATACATATAAATATATAATAATTAATTTAATGATTAATTTTTTTTTGTCATTTTGTGTATCTATGATATTTTGAATAATCGTATTTAAAAGATAGTTGATAGAAAAACAGAGGAGAAAATATTTCTTCTCTGAAGAAGTCCGCAATGTAATATAATGTAGGAATGCATCTCTAAGTATATATTGGACACATTTTTTTAGTTGAATATATACATGTAATTGGTAATTAATAATAGGGAGATTGATTACTACTTTGTCTTCCATACCATATATATATGATAACAGTAATATTAAGTAGATAAAAAAATAGTTAGATGTTATTTTATTGAGGAAGTATAAGGAGTCAATAGAGTATCTGTATAATGTGTACAATAGGAATTTAGGGATGTTCAATTCAGTAGAATATCAGATGTTTATTATCACTGGTACCTGGATGATTATTCTAGATAGTATGGATGTATTGTGTTTGAGAAATTAGTTGTATTTTACTCTAAATGTTCATTTTTTAACTCATATTGAGCTAAATAAATAGCTAATTGTACACATTGTACAAATACTCCATCGGCTCTCTAGCGAGATTTTATTTTATTTAGTATATATTTATTAATTATTACAATAATTAATGAATATTAAATAAAATAGATTTTAGCTAATTTTGATTAATTTTTTTTATTATTAAATATTTTCCTCTGACAATTGTGCACGTAGATTAAATATTTACCTAATCATTTTCCAACTCTCTCACATTGTCGTAATAACAACCAAATCTAAATATATTTTTTTCTTAGCATGCACTACTGCTTCATGTTTTGGAACAGCAAATGAGATCTTGAAAGAATAGAGAGATCAATTTAAAGCATTGGTATTAACTGGCAAAGACTTATAAGAATTATTTCCACGAGTGGGTAAGTATCATATCAAATCAAATCTAATATAAAAACCTAAGCTCTTGGTCCTAGATAAATTGGCAGATAGCCATCCATAATATGGGAATGGTGCATGCACGGGTTCAAGTGGCTAGAATAAATCAAGTTGATTGAATATATTGATTGGGGTTAGTATTAATTATAATATAATAAATTACTTAACTAGCTTGTACATGTTGAATGGTATCTTCTATATATGTCATGATGAAGAATGTGACCTAATGGATGTATAGAATATATTGAAAAAATATATATACAATATTTTTGTGTACATATTCTTTTTATATTAAAAGTAATAGATAAAAAATGTAAAAAAAAAAAATTGAATTTTTTATATAAAGAAAATATAAAAAAAATCAGTCAAATTTATTTCTCTTGTATATTCGACCATTCATAGGTTTAATTTATGAAGTGGTCAAAATTAAAGAGGCCTCGAAAAAAAATAAGTGCTTGTTGGGTCAACTGTGCCGTCCGGATCACCTTTGTCGGGAAGACTTTCGATACTTCACCTTGAATATTTTTTAAACCAGATCGATTATAACCATCGGCTCTGATACTACTTGTTGGGTCAACCGTGGGGAGCTCTCGACTACCGGAAAGACTTCGGGGAGGAATCAAATAAGATAACATAAGATGAGAAGACATCACATCCAACTCAAAACCTTAAGGTACGTAGTAAATTAATGAATCTCTCATCTTATAAACTTCTTACTCTTCAAAAACTAATTTTATGCGTTCCTCACATTTACAACACTAACAGTGCCTAATTTCTTTATGTTAGATGCTTAGGAGTAGGAAGGTCTTGAAGGGTGGAGTGTGGAGGCGCCAAAGCATCATGGCTTAGGGAGGTTACATAGGAATAATGGACGGATTTTTTCATTTCTTTTTAATTATTGGTTAAGTGTGAATTTTTATTGTATATTTTTTTTAAGTTGAACAAAAAAAAATATATGAAAATATATTAAATGGTATAAAATCATATTTAACAAAATAAATAAAGAAAAAAATTAAAAAAATTTCACTTTCATGCAATAAGTGCTGAGTCAACAAAGTGGAAAAAAAGCATTGGAAGTCTTTTTTTTATTTTGTGGTCATTTATTTTACTTTTTAACAGAAATAAAAATAGCCGCTCTTATATTTTTTGGTAATTAGATATTAGTCATCTTATACTTTGTTGCTAAAAGGTTTTAGTGACAATTATACTATTTTCGGTAAAAATATTTTTAATTATCGCAAAAAGTATATATAATTACCATTATAACATATAAAAATAACGGCAGATATATAATTGTTGCAAAAACATAAATTAAATAAGATATACAGTGATCGTTATGTTATTACCATTAAAATTTTGTCGGTAAAAATAACTTTTATTGCAGTTATGTATTATATTAAATAATTTAATTAAGTATATCAAATTATCTAATAATTTTTAATTATTATTTTATATAAAATATTTTTACGTGATTAATCACCTTAATTTACTCCAAAACACCATCCTAATTGGAGTATTTAATCACCTTAACATCCATGACTGACCTTGGAATATTTAATCAATTAGATATTAAAAAAAGTAGTATGAAAATAAATATTATAGGAAACACCACAAAGCGTTTGATTTTATTTAATGCTACAATGAAGTTTTTAGATAAAAGTTTTTTTTTTCCTTGTGTAATATATAGTTTTTGGTCGGTCTTTTGTGTGTCATCTAATGAGATCTATTCTATAATATATTTTTTTGGACTTGGATAATGTTTTTCTTTTATAGGTGAATATTTGTCGTATGTTTTGGACCTTAGTCAAGTTTTTCGTTAGGCCCAAAAGATAGTGCTAGATCACAGAATGAAGCAGAAACCTGCGACCCAATGGCTATTGACTGAATAAGGAGTTAGCAAAGCCACTATTAATTTTCCTTCACAAACCAACTTGGTTACTCGAGTGCACTAGAGATATTGTGAAAAAAAAAAAAAAAACCTTCACATATTGAGAATTCGAATTTTATTTATAATGATTAGTTTTTAGTCTGTCGGACTAGAGATACTGTGAAAAAAATCCTTCACATAATTAAGTTGAGTTGGTCTAATGATTAGTTTACTAATCTTAAACAAATGTGAGAGTTTGAAAAATTCCCAAAAAAAAAAAAGGGGATCCCTTCACATGATTATGGAGCTAATTAGTAGCTTCTCTACTGATGAGACTTATCTTTAAGTTTGATGTTGATATAATGCTAAATTGGTAGATTATTCTGAAATAGCATCCTATTTTAGAAATTATTTTTTGTTAAAATTTCAGGTTATTTTTTATGGTATACTTCTGTTTCATGGAAGCTAGCTTAACAGTTCTATATCAAGGTTGAATATTTTACGTTAGTTGACTTTGAATTCTACTTAAATAGTTTATTGCTCTCTGGAAATAGGATAATGCAAAAATTTGGTCCTTTTCGTGGGAACTCTCCTCAGATAATTCTAGCTAATATTTATTGATTGATTTATTAATTTACTTATTTTATGTTTGTTGAATTTTGTCTCGATTTATAGTATACACAGATACGGATAATCAGATAATCAGAATATAACTGATTGACTCGATCCAAGTTAATTAATCTAGTATTTATTGGATACTTGGATAAAATTCAGTAAAACCTAACTTTAATCGGTTTAAGTATTAGATTCATGGTTACAAATCTAAATCCACCCGATTAGATTAGATTGTATAATATAATATATAATATACATTAAGATATGTCAAATTGTGAATATTAAATGATATTTATTTAAGTACGAATTTGATGATGTATTATAATTTGTAATGATTTATTTTCTCTTTTTTTTACTATTACAATTTATCGAATTTTTTCTCATTTTATTCTTTTTTTTTAATTTAATTTTTAAGTAAATACTCAATTATCCAAATAGCTTCGATCTGAATTCAATCCGTTCAAATTAGTTGTTTGAGGGCACTCATCTTTAAAAAAAAAAAAAAAAAAAAAAAAACTCTTACTTAATCCAAACTAAACCGATTAAATTTTATTGGTTCCATTCTTTTTCTGCTCCAATAAATTTAAACCAATCTGATATGTGTACTCCCCTAATTTATATGGTAATTAAAATGCTTCCCACCAAGAAAAGGGAAATAATAAAATACGTTAATAAATAATAAGTTGATTAATTAGATGTAGACGAGCCCCTATTGCTTCAGGCAGTGGAAATCATGAGACCCCGTTAGTCGGAAACGATATACAAATTATTGTAACTCCTTTAATAATAATAAATTATAAATATGTCTTACTTAAACTAATATTATTTTATACAAATATAAATTGTTTTACAATATTTAATTTTTCTAAAGAAATAATAATAATAATAATATTCGCTAAGAAGGACTCAGCTATACAGAGACTTTAATTTATAGATTTCGTAAGTCTTATTATTTAAATATTAAATAATTTTTTTTGGCGATTTAAATATTAAATCTGTTCCTGCGTGAGAGTTGACTCCGAAGTATAG
This sequence comes from Arachis ipaensis, assembly GCF_059453495.1. Lineage (NCBI taxonomy): Eukaryota > Viridiplantae > Streptophyta > Magnoliopsida > Fabales > Fabaceae > Arachis > Arachis ipaensis. The sequence goes on from NC_142436.1 coordinate 3,589,775, forward strand.
CACGTTCTGATAACACACAGACTGACTTTCCTTGGAGTGGTGGGAGAGGAACGTCGTCTTCTACTGGAGGGGTGGCGTTGGATACCTGAAAAGGGACTCCAACGCTCAAGTAAGTGTAAGTATGAGAGAGTTCAGAAGAAAAACTAGAGTGAATAGCGTACCTACAACTTGAGTATGTAATTCGCATATATTGGGGTTTGTTGAGGGTGGTTATGCGGATTTGTTGGACTGGATGAGGTCTCCATCCGTTGTGTCCTCTATTTTCGAAGTTGAGGAGAGATTTAGGGAGGGTTCATGCGTTAGTTCAGTTCCGAGTTTGTTGTTGTTTGTTTTATTTTACTCTAACGGATCATAGCCCCCAAGGTTGACCTGTTTCTTGGTTTATGGACAGGTTAAGCTTATACTCGTGGGTTATAACTCGGAACTGGGTTTCGTGGGAATTTTCGTGCCGAGCTATAACTCGGAGCCCCCAAGCTTAACTTGTTCACTGTTTTTACTTCAAGTTGTTGTGATTTGAATTTTCGCGCGGAATGCTTAGTAGGAGAGAGAGTTTTATTTTGGAAGGATGAAACTGCATTTAATGCACTTTGGGTTACGGAAAAGGGTGTTTATGATCTGGCCGTTGATTGAATTTGATGATCCGCACGTTGGACGGCTGGGGTTTGTTCTGAGAGGTGTAACGTTTGTGATGGGGGTAGTGGATTGACTGTCTGGTTTTTTTGTTCTATCCATTTGCATGTGGTCTTTCGTTTTTTCTTCTCTCTTGTTCGCGGAAGATGAGTAAAGGTTAGTTGTATTCTCCCTTTATCTGCTTTGTCTTGTCATTCTTCTTTGTCTTCTCTTCGATATTGTTGTTTGAAAATGGAAAAGGGGAAGAAGGTAGAAATGGGGTCAGTTGTGAAGACAGAGGTGAAATTGGTTGAAGACGTGTGGGTTTGGGATCCAGTGAATCCTTATTCGTGGGTTGCTGAATCGGTGAAGGGCTATGCTTCTGTGTTTGATGATGAACTTAGTGTTGCTTAGTTAGGTTCTGTTTCTTCATGGATTAGGGAGGGTAGTGATTTGAAGCTTAAGTTCCTTCCTTGTTCCGCTAACGATCGTGTTTTCCATCGTGGAGAGGGGTTTGAGTTCTTTTTCATCTATAACTGTATTTTTGTTGACCTGGGTGTTAGGTTTTCCTTTTCCGAGTTTGAATGTGGTGTGTTGATGCAGTTGAAGTGTGCCCCATCACAGTTACATCCTAATTCGTGGGCGTTTGTTAGGGCTTTTCAGATTTTGATGAGTTGTTTGGAGGTTGAACCGTCGCTGGAGGTCTTCTTTGCGTTGTTTCAGTGTAAGGGGGTTAAGTAAATCGGGCCCCACGGTGGGCGCCAAATGTTCCTGCGTGAGAGTTGACTCCGAGGTATAGCACGTTCTGATAACACACAGACGGGCTTTCCTTGGAGTGGTGGGAGAGGAACGTCGTCTTCTACTGGAGGGGTGGCGTTGGGTACCTGAAAAGGGACTCCAACGCTCAAGTAAGTGTAAGTATGAGAGAGTTCAAAAGAAAAACTAGAGTGAATAGCGTACCTACAACTTGAGTATGTAATTCGCATATATTGGGGTTTGTTGAGGGTGATTATGCGGATTTGTTGGACTGGATGAGGTCTCCATCCGTTGTGTCCTCTATTTTCGGAGTTGAGGAGAGATTTAAGGAGGGTTCATGCGTTGTTAGTTCAGTTCCGAGTTTGTTGTTGTTTGTTTTATTTTACTCTAACGGATCAAAATCAATTGAATCTTGATTCAAAATTATAGAGCTCTAAAATGAATTAAATAAATCCAATATATCAAGTTGAAAAGTCTTACCCAACTTGAGAGCATACATACAAGTTACAAGTTGTTGTGAATCTTGATTATTTCATCAAAGCATGGAATGTTTCATTTAAATTAATAATTATTGTCTCTAATATAAGATCACAGCAAAAAGAACATTGGTAAGCTCTAATTCTTTTATCATCCATCACCGTCATTCTTTCATTTGTCAATAAGAACTAAAGTACAATACCATATATATTTTCTAATAAAGAATAAAAAAAGATTAAGCAATGTAGCTGACCAAAAGAAAATTGTTGTTCATAATAATTATTTTATTTGGTTTTCAGTTTTCAACGGTTGGTAGCAATGAGAAACATGAATTACATTCTGACTCTTTTTTTTTTTTTATGATATTTTTTAACTTAGTAGACTAATAAAAACTAATTTATTGTAGATTAAAACTCTATTTAAAATTTTGTCGTTGATGAATAAATTATTATATGCATAAGATGAAATTAAAACTCTCTATTAGACTAATTCAGACTAATCACATTCTGACATATATATTTGATATAGAATAATAGTTGACACAGAATATTATTGATGAGAGAAACTTTCAACTCAAATATAGAGTAAATTTTGTTTGATAATTGTTTACGATTTTAACCCTTAATTGAATTTGTAGGAGTTGAGTAAATCCAAGTTAATAGTCATTGACGGATGAATTTGTTATAGGAGTAGAGTCTTATACAAGAAAAGAGAAGTAGATAGGGATATGATCATTTATACGTCTTTTTTTATCAATTTAAATTTTAGTAAAAATAATATTATGATATGATATTAAAATTTTTATGACTTAACTGTCTAAAATTCGACTCTTGTTATGTTCCAAAAAAAAAATAGTATAGGACCAATAAAAAATATTTATAAAAAAGAAAATTTACACAAATTCAAATAAAAAAACTCTTGTTCAATTCGTATCTTTTAAGTGACAAATTAAATTTAAATAATTAATATACTATCATTTCAATATATAATATTTATGTAACAAATATATATATATATATATATATATATATATGTCTATGCTCATTCTAAATTCATATTCTCATTCAGCCTAGAGAACGCTCAACAACCAAATTTTTAAAAGAGAAATGGTATTTATTCTTTAAGTTTTTAATCTTTAGTTAGTTTTTTAATTTAAATAATATTATTTAATTAATTTAAATATCTATTTTTATAGAAAGTTATTTATTTTTTATGGAAAGTTACTTATTTTTTATTTTTTTTTTAAAATTGAATAATGAACAACTTTTAAAAGATACTTAGTTACACTGTTTTTAAAAGTATATAAACAAACAAGTGCACTATTTTCTCTACTTCTAGATAAAAATCGGTCAAAATAACACCTCTTTTATCTATTAACTTACCTATCCTAATTAGAAACCACATATATTTAAATTAGTTACTGAATTTGCATAAAAAATATGTTTTACAATTTTCTTTTCTCTCTTTTTCATTTCATCACAATTTGAATAAGCTTTTCAACAATTCAAATAACTAATAAGAAAAAATGTCTACTACTACATTACTAGAAACTTTTGAGCAATTTTGTACACTAAAAAAAATTGATTTACTATGTTATCTAAAAGTTTGGTGTTTAATTATAAAAAAATTAAATAATTATTTAATTTAAAAGTATAAAAATTAATAAATTTTAAATATTTAAAATTTGGTTTAAAGAGTAAGTTCGATAAAAATTCAACATCAAGTAAAATGCATCAAAAAATTGTTTTGAAGAAAATTAAAAGATAAATTATCTTTAATTTTATGATATATTACATTGAAAAAATTGGTTTTTACGGTGATTTCTTCAAGTAATTACAATAGTTGTATCATTGTCATTATAAATATATAGTTTTAATTACTCTATTGGTCCATATAGTTTCGTAAAATTTTTAGGTTCTTATACTTTTTTTTCTTTTTAATTGGATCCCTACATCAATTTTTTTTTTCAATTGAGTCCCTACACTTTTTTTTTCTTTTATTTGAGTCAATACTGTACCAATTTTTTTTTTTAGTTGGATTCCTATACAATTAAGTCAATTACTACCAAAAGGGACTTAATTGAAAAAAAAATTTAGTGCAAGGACCCAATTAAAAGGAAAAAAAGTATAGAGACCTATTTAAAAATTTCGCAAAACTATATGAACCAATAGAGTAATTAAACCATATATATATATATATATATATATATATATAAAGGAAAAAAAGTATAGAGACCTATTTAAAAATTTCGCAAAACTATATGAACCAATAGAGTAATTAAACCATATATATATTTTCAAAAAACATCATAATCTTAAGCGTTATTTTAGATATTACAAAGATTTTTACGAAACTATCATAATTTTTATCGTTAAAATGACGAGTTTTTACTAACAGTATTTTAATAATTTGAAATAGATATTTAACATCTATTTTTACCAAGTAAAAAAAAATGGCAGTTTTTTTATCGTTTAAAGTGACGATTAAAACTGTCATTTTTGCTTTATTAAAATAATGTTTTATACTGTTTAAAATGATTGATTTATTTTTCTTCGATTAAAATAATAATTTTTATTCGTTTAAAATAGAGATTTATGCTGTTTAAAATGATAGTTAAAATCATTTTTTTATCAGGTTAAAATGATAGCTTTTACTCGTTTAGAAGAGTGGTTAAAATTTCTTATATCATTTGCATATCGAATTGCCAAATACAAGGCTCTAAAAGCACTAGTACTAAAATTTAGTAAAAAAATAAGTCATTTATATAATATAAGCATCAATATAAAATACACATAAAAAATACCTAAAATAATATATTTAATTTAAATAAATATATGATGATTAATTTGATAAAAAAATTTATATAAATATTTTTGAAAAAAAATGATTTACGTAACAATTTATATAGAGATACTCTTTTGATTTATTATTCAAAATTTTATTCACCCCAATAATAATTTATTTGATTGATTTTAAAATGTTTAATATCTCATTTCCTTATACTATTATTCATTAATTATATATACATATATAAAAAATTTTAGTGTCAAAATTAAAAAATTTTTTGTGTCATGGCTAAAAAATTTCGGCGCTATTTTTCTGTATAGAGGATGATGATGGCCAAGATGTGGATGAAACAAGGTATAGAGGAATGATAGGTTCACTTATGTACCTTACTTCCTCTAGACCAGATATTGTTCAAAGTGTGGGTGTATGCTCAAGGTTTCAATCTCACCCAAAAGAATTCCATCTTTCGGCCGTTAAGCGCATCATTAGATACATTAAGGGAACTAGTGATTATGGCTTGTGGTATCCTAAATCTGATAACTTTTGTGTAGTAGGGTTTTGTGATGCAGATTATGCGGAAGATAGGGTGGATAGACGGAGTACATCCGGCATGTGTTGCTTCCTTGGAAGCTCACTCAACATGTGGTCAAGCAAAAAGTAAGCCACAGTGGCTCTATCCACAGCTGAAGCCGAATATATTTCTGCATCTGCATGTTGTTCACAATTAATTTGGTTAAAAACGCAGTTGGAAGATTACAAATTAAAGATCAATAGTATACCCTTATTTTGTGATAATATGAGTGCTATTAACATCTCAAAAAATCCTGTTTTGCACTCAAGAACTAAGCACATTGAGATAAAATATCATTTCATTAGAGAACATGTGCAAAAGGGTACTATTGATATTCAATTTGTAAAATCTGAGGACCAACTTGCTGATATTTTTATAAAACCCCTCTGTGAAGACAGATTCTGCTATTTGAAAAAAAGTTTAGGCATGATTGATTTAAGTTCTATTGATAACTTGTGAAATTTTGATTCTGCTCAGTTTTGTCTCGTAGGAATGGACGAGATAAAAATAAGAGTGTGTTGGAAGGGATGTGATCAAGGGGGAGACAGCGCCAAAAATTAATTCTCATGGGCCCACCAAATTTCCTTGACCCCACTCTGACCGTTTTGTTAGTTTCTCTCTCTGAAGATCACAATGTCCTTTTGTTGTCTCATCATATCTTATTGGAAGTGGTTATTATCAAATCAAATCCTTCTCTTCACCTAATCCCTTGATTCTAGAAAACCACCTTTCAATTTATTTCAAATAAAAGAGAAACTCCTTGGGTATTAACCGCCACTCAATGGACATTTAATTCCCTTAATTCTCTCTCTACTCTACATTTATTGTTTCTCTAACCTCCCTCCTCCCTCACTCCATTCGGTTTCTACTCAACCCCTTCATATCCTACTTCTCCATTTTCACTACCATGAAAAAGAAAACTGCTCCCAGAAAAAGCGAACGAATTCTCTTCTCTCAAAAACCGTCCACTCCACAATCTCATACCCACATCCATATTCACTCTACATCATCATCTTCTCCCTCATCTCCCTCAAAGCAAACCGACACCATGCGTAGGAAGGTCATAGCTACAAAAACTTCTTCAAGGAAGAAGAAAGAGAGAGTTCCCGTGGAGGAAGAGGATGAGTCTCACACATCACCCATTCCGTCACCACCACCATCTCCGCAGAAGAAAGCCACACCCGGGAAGAGTGGCCAGAAATCAAAAGGATTTGCTCTGCACAACACCAAGGAACCTGCAAACCTGGAATCTTTGGACTTCAAGAACAAATTCAACAAGACACACTCTCACTATGACCCTGCCCGATTCAACTCCTGCGCTTCATATGAATTCCATAAAGAAGTCCTGGAAAAGCGTCATCTCTGTGCAACCTACCTTGTCAACTTGGACTCTTTCACCAGCAAGGGGATAAATGTGTCTCCTCTCTTTGAACTGCTTCAATGGACCCCTCTGCTTCACATCCAGAAGCCGGTTTACCCAGGTTTAGTTCGAGAGTTCTACGCTAACATGAGACTTATTGATGGCACTATCCATTCATATGTGAAAAGAGTTCACCTCACTCTTGACACTGTCACCATTGGGACGGCCTTAGGCTACAAAGAGGAAGGGCCGAAAGCATACATGGCCGAAAAGTGGGACTCACAGGTCGGCGTCACTTATAAAGTTGTTCTTCAACACATTTGTGAGAATCTCTCTGGTTTGGATGGCACTACCCCTACCCACAAAGCCCTCGGATCAACTAACTCCTTGCTTCACAGAATTATCACACATATTCTGACTCCTCAAAGCGGCTCCCATAATAGAGTAACAATCTCTGATTCTCTAATCATCTTTGCACTTGTTACATCTACTCCAATATCTTTTGGTTATCTTATGATCCGACATATGTGGGAATCGGTAAAGAGCACCAAAAAGGCAAATCTGTCCTATGGTATGTTCTTAACCAGCATCTTTGAATACTTTAAAGTTGACCTTTTGAATGAGGCTGTAGAGAACAAAGTGTCAATGATCAAGGGAGGTGGAGCAGTTAAGGGAACAAAGGGCAAGAAATCTAGGGTTTCGGAAAGTGATTATGAGAGTTGGTCCGAATCTTCCAAGGCGACAGAATCCATTAGGAAAATTCTCACTGAATTTGCAAATATGTCAGAACTCATGATACAATTCCATAAAGCAGGACGCAAATTAGCGTATGAAAATGAGAAGGCTTGGGGAAGATGCAAAGATAAAGTCAGTTTGATGCTAGAAAGTCTTGATGAGGATCCGGGAATGGCGAGTGACGAAGCAGCTGAAGCATCTGATCTTCAGTTCTCTGATGACTAATCTTCTGTTTAAGTATTTGATATTGGCACACTTTGCCTCAATTTGATACTCTATTTTGGTTTGGTATTGTTAGCACCATAACTCTGTGATACTTTGTGGACACTTTTAAAAATATTTTGGATATTCTATCTGCTATGTCATATTCTTCTTGCAGGTGCCCCTTGATGACAAAAGGGGAAGGAATTGGTTTCTGAAAATTGAAACTGAAAAACAGGGAACTGGAAACTGAAAATAGGGGATGAAATTCTTTTGAGAATTCATGATCACCCTTGTTGAAATGACACAGTGGATGCTTGATAATGCTTGTTGATAATGCATTTGTTGATAATGCATTTGTTTTATCATGATTTCTGTTGATTAATTACTGTTGATTACTTGATCTTTATTTTGATAAAATGCTTGGTTGATTGTTGATTATAATTGTGATGTATTTATTTTACCTTGATATAATAATTGCTGTTTTAATTTATTTTTGGCAGTTCCTTTAAATTGAGAAATATAAAGTTTGCTATTGTTTGAAATGATCATCATTGATTAGAAATTATTTTTCCTTTGCTATGATCAATCTGTTTTGATTTGATTGGAAAATATTCAGGAAATATCATGCTGTTTGTTTTATGTATGATTGAGCAGAAAATCAAATTATTGATAACAAATGAGTTTTGATTATCATTTAGTTCTGCTCATAAATCAAGCCATTCAACATTACATGATGAATATGTTGAATAACATTACTGCCTTAGGCTTGATGAAAATTGTTACAGGTATAAAACTTCCCTTGATAAAATAGCATACATTAAGGGGGAGCCATGTGACAAGTAGAAAGGGGGAGAAATTCAAATATTCAAAGGGAGTATTCTACACTCCTATATACAGGGTTCTCATAACTCTCTAAGCTGACAGAATTTCTTCTCCTTCAATGTTTATCATTTTGTAATTTTTTGTTTAATTTTGTCATGTCTTGAGTCTCATGGAAAAAGGCAAACAGTGAGGTTTGTATGAAAAAGCCATAGAGCGGAAAAAGGCAGAGAGTGTAAAATTAAAAGAAAAAGCTATAGATGTCCTTAGAGTTCCTTTGTACATCTGTGTTGTGTTTCATGATTCTATGGGAATCCCCTTGTAAGTTGAGTTAGCACTTTACAGTTGAAAGCTTGGCAGTGACCAAGTCAAGTTCAGTTTGGGTTTAGATTCTGGACTTGTCCCGGATAGGAAGGGTAGTTCCTAAAAAAAATTGGTGATTGTAATCAAGGATGATTATAGTGAAATTCTATCATTTTTGTGATGGAGACTGGATGTAGGCTGCCTTGCACTTAGCAGCTGAACCAGGATATATCTTGGTGTAATTCTCTTTCTTCTACTCCATTAATGTTTCTGCTGCCCAGGAGATAAAATTGAAAATATCTCGTGCTGACTGACGAGACAAAAAGAAAAGTCTCGTGGCTGGGGACGAGACAAAAGAAAAAGTCTCGTGACTAGTTACAAGATAAAAAGACAAAGGGTTTCAGAAGTAGTTTCAAAAGTCAGCAAGTATTGTCAAACAAAAAGGGGGCTAAGATTCAACCTCCCCTTCTCTTAGCCACTGATTACCATCATAAATTTATTAACAAATTAGAATAAAATCAATTACACTAAAAATATCTTTTTTTAAAGACGTTTACATGTGTTATATTATTATTAGATATCTTTATTAAATCGATTAATAATTTATTTTTTAATAAATAAGAACAAAATCGATTAATTATAGTAACAATAATAAATTCAATTGTCGGCATTATAATTATTAGACCCAATTTGATCTGATCGAATTACACAGTCTAAATCGAATATCTTTAAATTTTTTTATAAAAAGACAAATATATCCCTGACTTTTTGTTTTGTGAACATTTAAATTCCTAAAAATTTAAAATTACAATTAAATTCCTAAAAAAATTAGATTTATTGTTATTGTTATAAAAAAATCGATTTTATTCTAATTTATTAAAAAATTTAAAAATAATCGGTTCATTAATGGTTCATTAATATGTTAAATAATAATACGACACTTAAAACATCTTTTTTAAGTATCTTGTCTTTATGGGAGGATCCTCATTTTTTTAAGATATATGTTAGTTAAACTCTTAATATAAATACTCTTAATACATAACCAACTAACTAACCCTCCTACGTCACTTTCCTCACGCGGAAACTATATTAGTATAGGACCTAACTGTCTAAAATTCAACTCTTACTATATTAGTTAAACTATATTAAATTTTTTATGACCTAACTGTCTAAAATTCAACTCTTACTATGTTCCAAAAAAAAAAATTAGTATAGGACCAATAAAAAATATTTATAAAAAAGAAAATTTACACAAATTCAAATAAAAAAAACTCTTATTCGTGTTTTTTAAGTGACAAATTAAATTTAAATAATTAATATACTATCATTTCAATATATAATATTTATGTAACAAATATATATATGTTCATTCTAAATTTATATTCTCACTCAGCATAGAGAACGCTCAACAATCAAATTTTTAAAAGAGAAATGCTATTTATTCTTTAAATTTTTAATTTTTAGTCAATCTTTTAATTTAAATAATATTATTTAATTAATTTAAATATCTACTTTTTTATAGAAAGTTACTTATTTTTTAGTTTGTTTTTTTTTCTAAAAGCTGAATAATGAATAATTTTTAAAGAATATCTAATTACATTGTTTTTAAAGTATATAAACAAACAAGTGCACTATTTTCTCTGCTTCTAGATAAAAATCGGTCAAAATAACACCTCTTTTATCTATTAACTTACCTATCCTAATTAGAAACCACATATATTTAAATTAGTTACTGAATTTGCATATAAAATATTTTTTATAATTTTCTTTTCTCTCTTTTTCATTTCATCACAATTTGAATAAGCTTTTTCACAATTCAAATAACTAATAAGAAAAAATGTCTACTACTACATTACTAGAAACTTTTGAGCAATTTTGTACACTAAAAAAAATTGATTTACTATGTTATCTAAAAGTTTGGTGTAAATAATTATTTAATTTAAAAGTATAAAAATTAATAAATTTTAAATATTTAAAATTTGGTTTAAAGAGTAAGTTCGATAAAAATTCGACATCAAGTAAAATGCATCAAAAAATTGTTCTGAAGAAAATTAAAAGATAAATTATCTTTAATTTTATGATATATTACATTCAAAAAACGTCATAATCTTAAGCGTTATTTTAGATATTACAAAGATTTTTACGAAACTATCATAATTTCTATCGTTAAAATGACGAGTTTTTACTAACAGTATTTTAATAATTTGAAATAGATATTTAACATCTATTTTTACCAAATAAAAAAAATTACAGTTTTTTATTGTTTAAAGTGACGATTAAAATTGTCATTTTTACTTTACTAAAATAATGTTTTATGCTGTTTAAAATGATTGATTGATTTTTATTCGTTGAAAATAGAGATTTATGCTGTTTAAAATGAGAGTTAAAATCATTTTTTTTATCAGGTTAAAATGATAGTTTTTATTCGTTTAAAAGAGTGGTTAAAATTTCTTATCTCATTTGCATATCGAATTGCAAATGATAGTTTTTACTAAATTTTAGATTAAATTAAAATATAAGTATCAATATATGATATAAGTATCAATATAAATTACACATAAAAATATCTAAAATAATATATTTAATTTAAATAAATATACGATGATTAATTTGATAAAAAAAAATTATATAAACAATATTTTTGAAAAAAATGATTTACATAACAATTTATATAGAAATACTCTTTTAATTTAAGAATAAGTATTGTTTTGGTGCCTAACGTTAGGGTCAGAATCGAAACTGTTTCCAACGTAATTTTTTATTTAGAATCATCCTTAACGTTTTTTTTTTTATTTAAATCGTCATTTTTAATAAAATTTTTAATTTTATTCCTAAAATACCCCTATTTTAATAAAACAAATTATAAAATTAAAAAAAAAAGAGCATGTTTTGGGGGGGAGGGGAGAGGAAGGAAACGCGTTTTGGCGCGGGGGGTGCCGAAAGGAAACGCGAAGGGGAAAGGGGAAGGGGGGAGGGGATGGCGCCGGCAAAGCTTGGAACTGCGGTCGCCGTCGCCGGAAGAAAGAAGAAAGGAGAGAGGCTGCGACGGGAGAGAAGAGAAGAGGGGAAAGAGAGAGGGAGCGCCGGTGGAGGGAAGGACCGTTCATGCATGCTTCTGCCGCCGTGGAGTGCATCGCCGGGAAGAGGAGGCCGACGCGAGGAGGGCGGTGAGCGAAGGAGAGAGAGAGGAATCCGAGGCTGAGCTGGTCCGCGCACGCTCCGTCGTCGGTCCTCACACGCTCCGTCGCTGCCGCTGGTGATGGGTGGCCAAGCGCCGGTGGTTCTGCATCTGCTTCTTCTTCTTAGTCTGCTTCTTCTTCTGCTTCGGCTTCTGCATCTGCTTCTTCTTCTTCTGCATCTGCTTCTGCTTGAATTTCTGCTTCTACTTCTGTGACTGCCTCTGCTTTTGCTTCTATGACTTTCTTTGCTTCTGATTTTGATTTGTTGTTTTCCGATTTTATTGTTGTTGTGTGTTGATTTGGTTGTTGAATTTGTTGAATTTATGTATATTTGTTGAATTTTTTATTCCTGAATTTGTTGAATTTGTGTTGGTTTTATTGATGTTGTTTTTCTTGGTGGTGGAGGTAAATATGGTGGTGGTGGTGGAGGTAAAGGTGCTGAAGGTAGTGGAGGGCATTTTTGTCCAGAAAAAGTTAAAAGGACGATTTTAATACGAAAAAAAACATTAAGGATGATTCTAAATCAAAAATTATGTTGGGACGTTTTGATTCTAACCCTCAATATTAGGGACCAAAACAATACTTATTCCTTTAATTTATTATTCAAAATTTTATTCACCCCAATAATAATTTATTTGATTGATTTAAAAATGTTTAATATCTCATTTCCTTTATACTATTATTCATTAATTATATATACATATATAAAAATTAAAATTTTAGTGTCAAAATTAAGAAATTTTTTGTGTCATGGCTAAAAAATTTTGGCGCTATTTTTCTGTATAAATTCTAGATAATTCCAAACTCTCGATTCTCCTCTTCTTCTTCTTCATTTCACCAAGAATCGAACTCTTGACCTTTCGGATCTAGAGTTTTAATACCATGTCTTGATACCACTCTTTTCAAAAGCTTACGCTGATAGGAAAAGGTAACACTAATGGTTATATCTCTAATACTCCCTAAACCTCCATTGTACACATTGTACAGATATTCCATTAGCTCCTATACTTTTTTTTTCTACTTTTTGTTCACTTACTCATAATTCTTTTTGTTTCACCCGTTAATAATAAGAATAAAAATAAGAAAAAAAATATTACAACAACGAGAAAGAGGAAGAGAAAAGGAAAAAACGTAAAAATAACAGTAACAACAAAAGAATAACGATAAAAAAGAAAGTGCAAAGAAAAAAAAAGTGATTCACACATATATTGTGTAAGTAATTTTTATTGAATTTGGACTAATATAATTAAACTTAGTTAATAAAAATTTTAAAAAATATATAACAGAACCTTATTTTTTAAGGGAAAAGTCTAGGGAGCCAGTAACTTTTATGTTTTGTGGCCAGCACTTAACCATTAAAAGAAAAGTGAATGATCTCCCACTATTGAATGTAATCTCACACCATTAAAAAAACTATTGATAACCAATTAATGGTTACAAAACACAAAAATGACTGACCCTAGCACTCCTCTTTTTTAAGATATATGTTAGTTAAACTCTTAATATAAATACTCTTAATACATAACCAACTAACTAACCCTCCTAGGTCACTTTCCTCACGCAGAAACTATATTAAGTTCCAGAATGAATAGTTCGTTGAAGTATTAAAAGTCTACATATAATATTATCATGATTAAAATTATTTAATCTCAAATTCAAATATATAAACCCTCTAACACCACTCACTCAAAATATCACAAAATCACTTCGGAAGGGAAAAAACACCATGGAGCACCTCCGTCGCTACGTACAGAACCAAGACTGGTCAGAACTCATCAACAACAATGAAGGAGCCATGACGGCTCCCAAAGACCTTAGCGTTGCAACCTATCGAATCTGGAACAACGGCAAACGCTTCCGCGCCCAATACACCATCATCATGGCCGGGATGGTGGCAGTGTACCTCGTCATGAACCATTTCATGCTCTCCGTCCTGCTGGCCTTGCTCGCCGGCGCATGGCACCACGTCCTCCAGTTGCAGCCAGGGCAGCAAGTTGAACTCATTGGGCGCGCGTTCATCCGCGCCGAGTCTCTCATGTGGCTTTGCCCCATTATCATCGCCGTGATTGTGCTGAACAACTTGTTAGCAGTATTCGGTGCTGTGGTGGTGGCTGTGTTGGTGGTTTGTGTTCACGGTGCTATTCTGGATCCGGGTGCTGCACCAAATAGGAGGCGATGAACTTGCATGGTGTACCTTTTCTATGAGATGCTATAAATGATTAGAATATTACTTTGCTAGGTAGATAATGCTTTTTTGTGAACAATATTAATAATGGACTCTAAAATTGGTCTAATAAAGTAAAAATATACTATACTCTCAAATTAGCCACTTAAATCTTAATATTAAGATAACTATCTGCATACCTAGTGAATTGAATATCCAATATATTCATTATTCACATTATTTAGTATTTTCATTGTTTACCTATATTTTTTCATTAAAATATATACTTTTTTTTACTAAAGATAGGAGACTCGAACCCGTAACCTCTTAATTAAGTATGGAGAGACTATGCCATTTGAGCTATTACTCATTGGCCATTAGAATATATACTTAAACGAAAATATTTAGTAACAAAAATAAATTAGGCAAAAACAATGAGAATTTGTTTTATTTAATATTTATTAATTATTACAATAATTAATGAATAATAAATAAGATAAGTTTTGATTATTTTTTTTGTTTTTCTAACATCATCGATATTAAATAGATTCCTATAAAATTTTATGTCGAATATTTTTACGCTTAAAATTTTTTATTACATTAAAATTTTAAAATTTTATAAAAATAAAACATAAATTCTTATTTTAGTCAAATCCATTGTTTTTATTTAGATAAATAAATCTCCAAAAGTATAACAAAAAAATCTATATATTTTATTTTTATAAAATTTAGGAACCTTAACGTAATAAAATTTTTTTAGGATGAAAATGTTTGATATAAAATTTTTTAAGGATTTATTTAAATATGGATGAAAACTTAGATATAGTCAATTTCACGTAAAATTAAATAGATACTCAAGTTATTAGAAGGTGATTATTCACTTGTTCAATTATATTGGTCTAAAATGTTATTCTATTAATGATATAGTTAGTACTCCATAATGTTTAACAATTTCTCCTTTAAGTTAATTTAAGCAGTGCCCTCAAACAACGATTAATTCTTTTTTTTTTAATCAAAGATAGGTAAATTCTGTAAATGAATACAGGAAAATTTGTCATTTGAATTATAATTCGTTCCAACTATTAATTTTTTGTTTGAAAGGTTAAAATGTGGAAGATGTATCTATCCGTTCGATAGTTTGCGAACGTTAATGCATAAAAATGCATGTGTATTCACGCATGCATGAACTGGAGCCTCTCACTGTTGACATAATGTAACATGTATGATAAAGCCCAAGCCCAATGGATATAAAGGAAGGCACTTAATAAAAGAGAGGAACTAGGCCTAGACCATGTTGTAAAAACCAAATCTAAAAATTAAAAAGACTAAGATACACCAAAACACTAAAATAATAAAATATATATAGAGTAATGAAAGTCGAAAATGGTTAGTTAATTAATTAGTAAAGGATGTCTTCAAATTTTAAGATAAACCGAGTTCAATATAAATTATTAATAGAAAAAGTCTTGAAAATTAACACTACACGGTCAACATTACAATCAATATTCAATACAAAAAAGAATTTAAAATTCTAAAAACAAAAATATCTAAAATTTAATTAAAAAATATTCAAAATTTATATTTAACAAAAACTCATCTTTAATAGATTTTATATTGAACTTTGTTTTTCTAAGTTATATTATTTTATTTCAAAAAGATAACTGAAATCAACTATGAACATATTACATTATAAAATGAGTATTTTAAAATGGCTAAAATAGATAAAACTATAACAAAACATTAGATAAGGAACTATGAAATTATGCATATAGAGAAAAAAAAAAAAGGGGCGACCAGCTTACCAGCTTCTGCTGAAGAATTCAAAGTATGGATTAATGATATGAAGTTGGTGGACTTGACACTTAATGATCGCAAATATACATGGTTTAGAGGTCAGTTCTACAGTCGTATTAATAGATGCTTGGTCAGCTTAGAATGGTTAGTTGCGTACCCTAATACTCGTTTAAGAGGATGACCGAGAGACTTATCAGATCATTGCCCTTTGATAGTAGAAGAGAGAAGAATAATCCAGGGTCCAAGACCATTTCACAGTTTAGACTCGTGGTTCACACATGAAGGCTTTCTAAGGATGATGAAGAAAGAATGGAGGGAATTGGGCGATGTATAGTTTTTGGATAAATTGAAGGCACTGTCAAAACCACTGGGTAGATGGAACAAGCAGTACTTTGAGAATATACCTGAGAAGATACAAAAATTTGAGGACGAGATCAAGAAAGTGGACGATATGGTTAGCAACGGAGTATATGATGGTACAGTAGAAGCAAAAAGAAAGGCGTTGGTAAGATGTTGTGAGGTATGGTATACAAGACAAGATATATACTGGAAGCAAATGTCTAGATCTCGACAGGCCAAGGAGATGGACAGGAATACTAGATACTTCCACAATATTGCATCAGCAAGAAGAAGAAACAACCGGATTGAGTCTTTAGTGATTAATGGAAGGTGGGTAAGGAATAATGCAAGAATTAAGGTCGCCATTAGAGATTTCTACAGGAACCTATACCACCAGAAAGAGTCGCCAAATATTAGCTTTCAAGATGGTCTAGTCAATCGGTTGGAGATAGAGGAAGCTCAAGCACTAGAGGTGTTACCATCGGAAGAGGAAGTAAAGGATGCAGTTTGGGGCAGCGAATCATCTAAGGCTCCAGGTAGTGAAGAATATAACATGAACTTTATAAAAAAGTGCTAGGAGGAGACTGGAGTGGAATTCACTAAAGCTGCGATGAGTTTCTTTGAGACAACGAGGCTACCAGCAGAATCCAATGTTACTTGGGTAGCACTGGCTCCAAAATTTATGGGTGCGAAGGAGATAAAGGATCTTAAACCGATCAGTATGGTTGGATGTGTTTATAAGGTCATATCAAACGTGTTGACAACAAGAATGAGGAGTGTAATGCCAGGGTTAGTGGGGGAATCACAGAATGCATTTGTAAAGGGCAGGAGGATACATGATGGAGCGTTAATAGCATGTGAAACTGTACAATGGCTAACACTAAAGAAGAAGGCATCAAATTGGACTTCCAAAAAGCCTATGACAGAATCAAATGGAATTTTGTTGATATTGTGCTAGAAAAGATGGAATTTAGTAGAAGATGGAGGGCATGGATTACAGAGTGCATTAGATAAGCATCTGTCTCCATAATGGTTAACGGGGAACCATCAAAACCGTTCAAGATGGAAAGGGGACTTCAACAAAGCGATCCGTTATCACCATTTCTATTCGTGCTTGTTGTAGATGTGTTGAATAGGATGATCGGAGAGGTGGTAAGAAATAAGAGAATAACCCTTCTTTTAGTCGGTAGGGATAATATAGAGTTATTACACCTTCAATTTGTTGATGACACTATATTGGTCTATCCACCGGAGGAGAAGACAGTGAGAAATTACAAGAGACTTCTGAGGTGTTTTGAAGTGATGTCCGGATTGAGTATTAATTTCGACAAGACTAGTTTGATACTAGTGAATTGTAATCAGGACTCAGGAGCGGGTTGGTCGGATGTGCCGATTATTAAGGTTCCAGGCGGCGAGTCTACCAGTGAAGTACCTGGGTATTAATTTAGGAGCAAGCCCGAGGTTAGTTAAAACATGAAAGCTAGTAATAGATAAGGTAGAGGAGAAACTTAGTTTGTGAAAAGCAAAAGTGCTCAGTAAAGTAGGAAAGCTGGTTCTCATCAAGTCAGTGATTAATAGTCTGCTTACTTACTATTTGAGTTTGTATAAAATGCTGGTGACGGTGGCAAAATAAATAATCTCATTGCAAAGAAAGTTATTTTGGAGGAAGGACGATGGACGACTTGGGCTAGTTCTTGTAAAATGGGAGTTGATACAGGCACCGAAGAAGTTAGGAGGGCTAGGTGTGGGAGATGCGATGATTCGTAATATCGCATTATTGTTTAAGTGGTGGTGGAGATTTTCTAAGAAAGATTGTCCTTTATGGAAGAAGGTTGTGTGCTCCTGCAATAATCTGAATCCTGGGCAGTTATTGTCTACTCAAGCTATACCAGCAAAAGGGGGCCCGTGGAGAGATATATGCCACTTGGAAATAAAAGAGCAACATGTTAGACAAAAGATGATTGACGGTCTGGCTATGGAGGTAGGTGATAGTAGATCAACCAAATTTTGGGAAGATACATGGTTACAGTTGGAGAAGTTGAAAGACTCCTTTCCGAGGCTCTACTTGATTTCAAATAATAAAGGATCTGTGATTGGGGACTGTGGGTTTTGGAATGAGATAGAGTGGCTATGGAACTTCCAGTGGAGGAGGGAACTCCGCCAATGGGAGACTGACAGTTTGAACCAACTGCTTGATATCTTGCAAGCTGTGAGATTGATAAAAGGCGCACAAGATAGAATAGTGTGGAAATTTGATAAAGAAGACGTTTATACTACTAACTTATTTGTGCAGGTTTTGCAGGTATAGACTTTGACGGATGATATACTCAGCTATCAGTTCACAAATGGAATCTAGAAAGGATTAGTACCCCCTCGAGTAGAGTTATTTACTTGGTTTGTGCTTGTAGGCCGAGTTAATACAAAGGATCGCCTGAGCAAATTAGGCATTATTGAACGAAGTGATAATGTCTGTGTTATATGTAACAAAGAAATTAAAACTGTGCAACATTTGTTTGTTACATGTGAGTATGCTTGGCAGGTGTGGTGCACATGGATGACTTATGTGGGTCGTGTATGGAGCATCCCAGGTTTCATAAAAGAGCTCTTTGAGAGCCAGAAGACGATGCCATTGAGAAAAGAAGGGTGAAAGATATAGTTAGCAGGATTCTTCTAAGTTATATGGAATATCTGGCTATGTAGAAATGAGTTCATTTTTCAGAATAAGACAACAGATGTGGTGGATTGTGTTGCTATGTCGTTTGGTTATTCTAGGGGATGGTGCAAAAGTTAACCCATGTTGTTGATTGCTATGCTGGAGATGACATAGGAGTTTCTAAATTTCATGTTATGTCTTTTGTACGCTCCACTGAGTGTGTTGAGCTTGTTTCTCCTTTAAAAAAAAAAAAGAAAAAGAAAAAAAATAATTGGAACTAAAACTCAAAGAAGTGGGAATCAAGAGAACTATGGGCTTCTGGCTATGGCGGAAACAAGGAACATTAGAGGCTACAACAAAGTTGCTCGACGACTCGAGACGTATCGGCTGTACTCTTCTTCCGCTTGCATAGCTCGAATAAGAATTTCTTGGGGTTCGCTTTTCCTTGTTGAAAATAGCTTCATTTCTGGCGAACCAGGACTGCCATAGGAGATATGTCATTTGTGTACTTCAAATATGGTAGTTTTCCCTCTTTTTTAGTTCTTCTATCACTTGATTCTACCAATTCCATACTTTTAAAGCTGGATTTCTTCGAATGACACTAGCCAACGGTGACAGGTTCCAAGCTGCTACTATTTCTGGGCATAATACCACCGTGTGAATTCGGGATTCTGATACTGTCGAGCATCTGGGGCAATTGGGGCTTATTTGGGGTAGTCTTCTGTGTAATTTTTTCATTACTGCAAAAAGGGGAATGATCTCCAAACCATGGATTATCTCTGGTTCTAACTTCACCTTGAGTAGTGATATTCCATTTTATACCTTTTTCTAGTATTTTCTGTCCTTCTAGTAAACTCGGCCACACTTATGAAGGTCTGAATCCTACCTTAACTTCCATAAAAGATGTATATCGAAAGTATTTATGCTTGAAAATCTTGTAGAACAAAGAGTATGGCTTGCTAAGTAGTCTCCATCCCTACTTTGCCAACATGGCCAGATTGAAAGCTTTGAGATCTTTAAATCCGAATTTCCCTTTCGCTTTGTCTATGCTTAATATACTCCGGCTAATCCACTGCATCCTTTTTTGTTTTCTTTTTGACCCACCAAAATTGCATCATCAATTGATATAATTCATCCAAAAGAGAATATGGTAATTTAAAGCAACTGAGAGTGTGATTGAGTCTACCGCCTTGATCAGCACTTTTTTTGGCATTGGTAGAGAGAAAGAAGCATTTCCAGTGCGCTAGTTTTTTCGCTACCTTATCTTTAATAAAATCAAAGGTCTCTTTCTTAGATCTGTTAACAATCGAAGGTATACCCAAGTACTTGTCCTGAGCTCCAGCATTTAGTATGCCTAGAATAGTAAACAACTCTTCCCTTGTATGTTGCTCAATATTCTTGCTAAAGAAAATAACAGATTTTGTGAAATTAATCACTTGTCCACTCCTGTTCCCGTACTGATGGAGTATCTACAATAAGTTGAGACAATTTTGTTGATTTGTTTTGCAAAAGAGGAGGGAATCATCAGCAAATAGCATATAATTGATGGATGAACATATGATATTCAATTAAGTTCCTGAAATAATCTATTCTGTTTTCTTTTGTGGAGCAGGTGGGATAACCCTTTTACAAAAAAAAAATATATAGTGAGAGGGGATCTCCTTGTTGGAGACTTCTACTTGGTTTAAAAAAACCAGTTGGTGAGACGTCCACAATAACAGAATAGGTGATAGTTGACACACATGTTTTCATCTATCCAATCCATTTAGAACAAAATCCCAACTTTTGCATTATAAATTGGACAAAATACTATTCCGCTCTGTCATACGTTTTGCTCATGTCTATCTTTAATGCCAAATTTTCTTCCTCCATGATTTTATATTTCAAAAGTGCATACATTCATGAGGTACCAGCATATTATCACTAATTAACCTTTTTTCTGATAAATGCACTTTGATTATTGCTAATTAGTAGATTCATAAGAGGTTGTAGTCTGTGTACCTACTTTTGATATGATCTTGTAATAAAAGGTCGTGCTTAGACTAATAGGCCAAATCTGTTGCATTATAGTGACATTTGGTACTTTTGGAGTCAAGCATATTTGTATATGATTAAAGCCCTTTAGGATGTTGTACCTCCAAAAGAACTTTTCGCTGTTCTATTCACATGCATTTTGATAATCTCCCAATAAAACTGAAAAATCTTGGCGGTGAAACAATCCTTTCCTGCTACTGCCTCATCATTAATGGAGAAAGCTACCACTTTATTTCTTTTTTGGAGACTGGTTTGGTAAGCCTATTCATGCCTGAGCTGATATTAAACTTGTTTGTTATAAATTATAATATTAATTTTTTAGCGTTACTCTTGTGAATAAGAGTCACCTTAGTGAGTGATATCTGATATGTAAATATTCCTCCCTCCGCAACTTCTACTTTCTACCACCATGAACCATCCCCATCTTCCTCCCTTTCAGCTTCCATACCGCCACCATCGCCTCTCTACAGCCTTCGAACTCTATCTCCCTCTTCCTTCGAGCTCAATGCTGGTGAACCTTTCACCCATTGGGTTCTCATTGTCACATGATCGCCACCCCGATGCATTACTGGCAGATTCACTCTAAGCCATCGCTATCAATGATGAGTGTGGTGAGGTTACGGAGGGCTTAGCAGAGGAGAGATTAGTGAGAAGGGAGTAAAAGTGGCTAGGATTTAATGGAGTTGAGATGGAATCAGCAAATAAAGTGAGGAATTTACCAATTTGGACATTTCACGGATCATGAATATTATTTTGGACTTCTCATAATTCCATTAAGAAGTTAATGAATGCCATCCTCGTAGTAAAATTGAAACCACAACGAAATATCACATTATTCAATATCCAAAATATAATCGAATCCAATCAAGCTTAACAGATAATATTACATAAATTAATTAAAGAATAGAAGTAAAAATGGTGTTGTTCTCATATATTATTGCATGGAGTGTAATCCATAAATGTGGATATGCAAATTAAAACTTAGTAACCTGCAAAATGCAAATTACGTTTTGATTACACCTGAAAATAGCAGAGCTGCATGCAGGCTCCAAAACGCAGCATGCGTTTGGCAGAAAAATAGCTTGAAGCCTCGAAACGTGTCCTGCTCCCTGCATGCGCAGGCAATGACTGAACGTGTTGACCACTTGGAACTCCCAAAACGCAAGTTGCGTTTGGCAGGCTCCCAAGCTGCATGAACGACACGTGTTGGAAGAGAGCGGTGATGGAGTATAAAACCGAAACTGAAAGCAAAACGCAGGAAGTAAAGGTAGAAGAGGTGAAAGGCTTGTTGAGAGAGAGGTTATAGTGAGGGGTTTTAAGTTGTAAGGTTGTGCTGAGAATTTGTGAGAGGAAGAAGAAGAGTAGAAGGGTAAATATTATAAAATAAAAAATGGTTCGTGATTTTATTAAACGTGAAGAACACATTATTGAGTATTTGGATCATCCCCAATGGATAAGTAATTTTTTTTAATATTTAATGATATATATATATATATTCGAATATTGTTTATTTGTATTATAATAGATAATTTTATTAGTATTATTATCGTTATTATTAACAGTATTATTAGGATTTATTATTGCTACTGAAATTATACTATTATTATTATTGTTGTTGTTGTTGTTGTTGTTGTTGTTGTTGTTGTTGTTTTCTGTTTTAGGAGAATAAGTATTGGATTGGTTATGATTAGTATATTGTTACATATTTATAATAATGTCTCTGTTGAAAATAATAGTTTTTTATCATACCGTTATTTTTTATTATTATTATTATCGTTAATTTTTTTTGCAGGCTATCAGGAATTTGTTGTCCAAAAAATTAGATCCGCTAGAAATTTTTAACGAGGTAGCTGCAACTTCACTAGCACTCACTGGGTTTCAACACGTTTCGCGAGTAGACGAACTGAAAGGTCATTCTGCACTACTGAGTGCCTTGGTCAAACGATGGAGGCCAGAGACCCATACATTTCATCTTCCAATCGGTGAGGTGACGGTGATGCTAGAAGATGTTTCATATATTCTTGGCCTCCCAGTTAATGGGGAGCCCGTTACTGGTAGATCAGACAACAGTCACCAGTTTTTGGTGGAGAACTGCATTGCGTGTTTTGGTCGGGAGTCCGGACCGCAGGATCACGTATTGGGTAAGGTTAATATAGCATGGGTCCGGCGGTGCAGAGATACCGAGCCGTGTGGCACACAGGAGTCTATTGAGCGTTACGTGCGGGCTCACATTTTCTACGTGACCGGAACGGTTGTGTTTCCGAATAAGTTGACTACTTCATTAAACTCGAAGTTTCTGCCTCTACTTCGGAATTTTCACCGTATTTCAAGATACAGTTGGGGGGCAGCCAGTCTGGCACATTTATACAGATCGTTGTGTCGTGCATCACGATTCAACTGTAAAGAGATGGATGGGCCACCGATACTACTTTTTGTGTGGGCGTGGGAGCGTATGCCATTCCTAGCGCCTATTCCCTGCGATCAGCTCGTCGATGTTGGGGTTCCACTTACGCGACGGTATTCTTTTTAACTGTTGTTATTATTATTATTATTGTTATTATTAGTGTTATTATTATTAATAATATTGTTATTGTCTAGGTGGAGTCATTGGCGCCGGCACACAAGATACATACGGAAGCCTACTGCGCATTTTAGGTGAGGACTCGATGATATGGGAGTTGACGATGTAAGTTGTAACCATTTATCTTAGGCCGCTTACCTACAACAATAATTTTACTTATCCGCCTCGTGGGTACTGATGTGCAGTTTATATGACGGCCATATATGGTA
Organism: Arachis ipaensis; assembly: GCF_059453495.1. Classification (NCBI taxonomy): domain Eukaryota; kingdom Viridiplantae; phylum Streptophyta; class Magnoliopsida; order Fabales; family Fabaceae; genus Arachis; species Arachis ipaensis. Next base: position 3,613,349 of record NC_142436.1, read on the forward strand.
GTGGGTGTTCCGGATGACCTTGCGATCCATTTGTTTATGTGCTCCACATAGTCGCCGTTAGTGTCATTCGAGTGTGTAGAGTGGCACCCGACAGACCGAGTTAGACGACAGTTCGGTCTGCAACAGCTTCCACTAGGCCTGGCATTCGATATTGGTCGTGATCATTGCAGACGGTTGACAGGTCCACGAAACCATGACTGGAGAGCGAGGAACATCCAGTGGGTTACCTTGTGGATATCTTCCCGCTATAACACGCTACATATAGGGGAGGAGATTGTCGACTTTCATCCTCTCCAGGTGTACTTCGACTGGTACACACAGCAGTATGGAGATCACCTGCGACTGTCAGATAGAGTTGCAGGTGGTGAGGCTGATGTGAATGAGCCACATGGTCAACAGGAAGAAGCAGCTGGACCTCAGGAGCAAAATCCCCCTTATGAGCAACAGTTCGAGGTGCCGGCCTATGACCAAGGATTTCAGGTATCATTAAGGTTTATAACCGATGTTAGTTATTATTGTGTATGTCATTATAAAAAATATTATTAATAAGGTTGATGGATATTTATTAATTATTGCTAATTATTATATAGGTTCCGGCATATGAGCATGACTTTCAGGTCCTGGCATATGAGCATCAGTTCCAGATGCCAGGGTATGAGCAGCACTATCAGGACCCGTCACATGCCGAGCAGTTCCAGATGCCAGCCTATGGATAACAGTAGTTTCCGGTACATGATGGAGAACTCTTACACCTTGAACCTCCTCATTCTCACGGTAAACGAGGAGCGTTTTTATTTGAACACGAGACCTTGACATCTGCTCAGTCATTGATTTCAACCATACCGGCAAAGTTTGGTAAGATACTTTCCAATCACCAAAAATTTTGGCAACAGATTTCTGCTTTGCCAACCAAGCCTTACGGTAACTTACAGTGTAGTTGAACCTCGACTGAACTTCTGTAATAATAGACTTCACCTTTATTGACGAGTTTGCTTCAACCAACGGCCTAATGGCATCTGCAATTGTTTCTGAGTCCAACTTGGCATGATCTTGTGAAATCGTGCCCATGGTGCACGTGTGTTTGCCATTGTATCTCCTAATCTCCCAACACCCCTTCTTTCGAATCAAGCTAGCTCGGATAAGCCAATCGCACCCTGCACCATAGCCCTTGCATTTCGCATAGAATGTTTGTGGCTCAGACTCATAAACAGTGTAATCAACTCCTCTAGAGATAGTGTAACCTTTGATTGTAAATATCACCGAATTCCTAGAACCAAATTCCATTCCGACACTAAACTCACCATCTTCCACCGCAATGTCGCCTTCACCTACAACATGCGAACCACCATCAGTCGGACAAAGCATATAAAATTAATGGTAGTAGTAACTTTAATTAATAACCATAAGATAACATTCCGATATTCACATACTCAAAAAATTCTAGTGCATGCATGGCTTTGAGATCTAGAGTCCGCATAAAAGATGGAACTCCAAAGGGGTGCTGACTTACGATCGAATTCGCCTCATTTTGTACTGCCGGATTGCCTGCCAAATCTCCATCATCGTTTTCGTCATCGACTTCATAGTTGGCTTCAAACTCCTCTTCACTGTCGTTGTTATCTTCTTCCGAATCTATATCCCCAATTTCATCAACGTTGACATCGTCGCCAACCGAATCCATCCCCGTATGCTGTTCAAACTCAATGTACAACTCGATCATCGGCACGTGAAATCGGTTTTGTTGATAAATACATAACATATGTTGCATACTTGCGTTGTCAGTGATGGACACTAATTGAAACTATATCAGCCCACCAAATACTTGTACAGGATTTCTGTATAAAATGTTGCTCACCCTCTTCGAAATGTGACTTTGTATGTTATCAGACAGACCATTTTGTAACTCCACAAAACTGATGGTGCACGAAATAGCAAACGATAAGGGACATTCAAAAACAAGTCACTCCTTCGTGTGTGTTTGGTATAATCTCACCATTATAATATATGCGCAAATTTACAACACCTTCCATAACCTCAACCTCAACTAACTCTATTTTTTTTACACAGTTAACTGCCAAAAAAGGCACACTACTAAGGACTTTATGCAAGAAAGAGTAAGAGGAGAAGTGAAGATGAAGATGAAGATGAATGAAACTGGACTTCGTATTTATAAGCAAAACTGTGAATTTAAATATTATTTTGTGTACAAAATACAACCTGTGTTTTGGGGCTTCTAAGAAAAAGTTTCTAACACGGACAAAACACAACCTGCATTTGTGGGCTTCAAAAAAAATTTGAATTTTCTGGCTCCAAAAACGCAACCTGCGTTTAGCCTAAAACAAAATTAAAAAAAATGAAAATGTCAAAACGTAACTTGTATTTAGTGTGTTTTAAAATTAAAAAAAAATAAACAAGTTCAAAACGCAACTTGCGTTTTAGATCTGACACCATAGCAGTGCAATGTTTATGCACATATCCATTTCATGGTGTTACACGTTATTTCTTTCCATAACAAAAAAAAAAAAAAAAACAGCAATAATATTAACACAAATCTAAAATATTAAAGTATTTTCAATAATTTACCCAATTAGGTTATTAGTAAATAAACGGAAAATAAAGTAAAATGGAAACCTATCTAGCCCTACAAAAATTTAATTACCCTAACTAGGTTAAAAGAGAATTTGGATATACCGATGATTGATAAAAGACAGAAACTAACTTGCTATTAAAGTAGCATCCAATACAAGATAACAGAAAAGACTCGAATTATGATGATTTTATAAAATAAAAAGTAATGAATGCAATCCATAAAGCAATCATTAATCAAATCAATGTCGTATTGCGATTGTAGTTTACACACAAACACGTTCAGAAAGGGGGAAAATTATACTCTAACTTGATCAAGCTTCCATTCTTCCTCCTTGTGACGATCTTTCTTGTCCTTTACCTTTAACTCATCCCTATATAGTTAACCAACTTCGTTTATGGATATTCCTCCTCTTAACTAGAACATAAAAGAATAGAACATTTCTCATGCCTTTCAGCTTTTGACCCAAAATAAAAAAGATTATAGTCACAGTCATGTCTGAACATTTTAAATTGATCCAAGAAAACTAAAACACTGAATTGTGGTCAAGCATGCTCCTACTTGGCTACTTGTATATCAGTTAAAGGAAATGGCAAATTAGAACACAAATTTAACAACAGCTGTGTTTTTTTCAACTCAAGATTGTAGCAACTTCATATTTCATAATATAATCTTTATGAGAAATATAATGTATATACAATAATTTCTGAGCAAAAAAGCCAACAATGGTATATTAGTATACATGTATGATGAGGTCACAAGTACTCTAGGAGTCTAGGACTGCAATTTGTGACATCCAAAACTTTGTATATCTAATTACACTACCAGATTCATACATACATAAAAAGGGTCACTCCCTCCATTTAAACTGGACTTGCTCATAGCCATATCTTAAAGCGATGTGAAACTTCTAATACGCTGTTTTCTCCCTGAAACAAATCGTTAAGCCGATCTCCAATGTCATCCACCCCATACTTTACATACTTGTCAACGTACTTGCTGAGTTCCGGAACATTATGGAACCTTCCAATGAAGCTTCCATAGGCAGGCAACAAGATCTTCTCCAGTGCAATTCTGATTTCCTCCCTAAGCTGCTCATCAAACACAACCCAATGAGATTGAACCCTACAAATCTCCTCAAAGTGCAAGTTGAACATCTTCAGCTTCTCCTTCATAGCCTTTACCTCAACAACGACACTAGACCCTGCTGCCATTGTCACCTCACTTGTCTCAACCTTCAAGAACCCCACCACCTTGCTCCATGAACTCCTCTGGTAGCTCACATGAAATCTCCGAATTTTCGCAGTGTGCTTTCGGATCCAATCATCACCTAAAACGGGACCCAATTCGCTGGTTTTCGCCTTCTGAACAATGTACCTCAAATTATTCATCATGAAAACAGAGCACAATGCAAGGTCCTTGTAGAATTTGGACTTGGCTTCCAAATTGCTCTCTAACAAGTCCATTATCCCACACAATTGAACACAAAAATGAGAATCAGATTGATGCTTATTATCATCAACCTTAGTGATGAAATCCTTCAATGGAAGAAAATCGCCTTGGAAAACTAGTTCCAAGGTTCGCCGTGACTGGGACGCGGCCACAAGGTAATTCACTACATATTTAGTGATAGGGTGAAGCCCACCGCCGTGAACTGCCGCCTTTGCCGGATCATGGCGAATCAGGTTTTCCAATTCCACAAAAATTTCCTTGATCGCTTCCCCCAATCGCTTCCAAACTTCAATTGCTTCAGTCTCACATTGTGAATCAGAGAAGAGCGATGCGAATTCAGGAATTAGTTCACGCATTGTGTCGAACACGTGGAGGATTCGGAACAACTGATCCGGCGAGCGGCTGTGACTGGCGACGGCGTCGGCAAACCTCAGCAGTTGTGTCACAGGTTCGCGGCAGACCTCACCGAACGCGATATCGGCGGCGGAACCGCCGGAGAATACGCGATCGCACAGCCGGCGCTCGCTGGGGAAAAGGATCCTGAGTGAGACGTTGGAGGCGTTGATCCAACGCTCGATCTCGTCTTCAAGAACCTGCCATGGCATCTCCTGAATCTCCGAAGCGCAAAGATTCCGAAACCCTAACCTCGAGAAGCTCTCTTCTAAGAACTCCCTCCGGCAACCACCGTACACGCGCGCGCACGAGTCGCCGAACCCCGCCGCCACCATGCGCGTCGCTATCTCCCGGAGATCGATCACCGTACCCGCTGGCAACACATCAATCACCACATCCTCCTCAGAAACCCGTTCCGCCGCTGGAATTCGATGATCCTGAACGCCGTTGCCGCAACTCTCATCGTCTCCTTCAAATTCGCCTCCGTCATCCGATTCAAACGACGTATTCCGAATTGACTCATCCATGAGTGACCGGAACTCGTCTTCTGCTAGGACCATAGCCCGACGGAGCATCTCGTCAGCACGTGAGAGGCACGCGCCAACGGTCTCATCCGCGGCGAGAGGCCTCCATCTGTTGACGGTGGCGGTGAGCTCGTCGACCGAAGCGAGGAACGCGGCGGTGTTGACGGAAAAGATTGCCTGGCTGTTGTCGTTGTTGTTGCGTGAGGACACGTGGCGCGAGATGCGTTCATCGAGTGAGTCGAGGGTCTGTTCCAGTGCGGCGCAGCCCAGTGGATCAGAAAGCTTCTCCTTGGAGAATCGAGCATCGAAGTTTGAGAATATTTTGAGAATGTCTTCTGCAACGGTTCGATTGTCGTTCCCCAGCGTCTTCGCTATGTGGCGCGCCACAGCAAGTAACTTCTCTTCCCCGCTGTCAGCCATTTTAGTGTCTGGAATAAAGCTTGCGATGTAGATATTTATCTTGGTTATAGCTTTGCAACCCTAACACAAAAATAATAATAAAAATAGAAATAGTAATAACAATAATAATACATTAAATGCTAGTCAAATAACTAATATCAGAAAATTTGGAAGGATAATTAATACCATGCAAGAGAAGATAAGAATGTAGAATAAGGGTGGCGTCGTCTTTGAAACGGGGGGCGAGTTTGAAATGACGGAAATGCCCCCCAAGAAAACGCGGTTTCTGGTGGAAAAAGAGGGTAGAGTGAGGGAAAGTGCATGGAGTCAAGTGTGTGTGTATACGGTAGTTAGAAGGGACGAGAAGCGAACGTGAAAAGCGCTTTTTCTTTTATCTCCAAGATGTCGTTTTGTATGGGTGATTGGCAGCTTTCCTTTTCAAGGTCATTTTTTTATGGTGTCATGGAATTGTGGGAAACTTCATATTGTGGTTCTGTCTTTGTTTGAATGTGGATCTAATTGATTTTCCGTGTATTGAGTATTGACATTTGACACTCAACTTGTTTGGTACACTTAGAATATTGCAAACAAATTGGCGGCGACAATAATATTTGATTTCATTTCATGCAGCTTTTTAGTTTCTAAGTTTTCTTAATACAAAATTATACTCGGCCCAATCTAATTCTAATTCTTCACGAGCACATACAGAAACAAAAGTGGCATAAGCATGCACTAGCTAGCAAGTTAGAGAGGGTTATACTGCTAGTTATTTTATTAGCATGGTTTGGTTTATGATATATACACTAAAAAATCACCAGTTGTTAGAATGACAAGACCTACGTAGGTGGAAGTAGTATTACGTTAGAAATTAAATCATCTTGTCTTGTAATCTTGTTGATAAATAATCTTGTGCGCGTGGTTGTATCAGTAGAGAAAATCAATAAAAAAAACATGCTGTCAAGTAGTACTAAATTATAGTTGAGTAAATATCGCGGTGTTAGTATTGTTAAATGGTACTAATTAATGTGTACTTGACATAGAATATTACAGACATTTGGCATATATATGATATATCTCTTTGATATTAACGAATTTATAAATGTGTCCTGATATAGTGATACTATTATATGTGGAGTAAACACACGCGCAGCAGCTTAAAATGGATTGCTCGAGTAAATTTAATATCATGAGACACTCAATATAGTGGTTTAATTATTAATAATACTCAAGTGCATGTCCAAGATTGTGAATTATAGTATGCCTATAATACGGGGATTGCGATAATTATATAAATATTATTAAAATTAAAAATTAATATTTTTTATATTTTAGTAATATTTTTTTAAGTAATATTTTTTAAAAATATTATTTAAAAATAAAAAATATTATTTTAATTTTAATAATACTTTTAAAATATTATAATCTCCTTTTTTTTATCAAAGGTAAAGTTATTTTATTCACTAGAAATAAATTTACAGTCCATATTTGGACACCAATTGAAGAATAGTATTAAAAATATTCTACCAAAAAATAATTAAGCTTACAATAAAAAGAGTAAAGATCTCAAGAGAGGGAGAGTACATCTCTAATCTTGAGGTTCATTAAAGACTCGTAGAGCTTCTTCCGCAACTAGGAGGGGAGACTTCCATTTTCCTTCAAAAACAAATTCATTTCTAACCTTTCAATTCAACCAAGTTGTAATAGCTGCCAAGTTCCTCTTCTTCCCATTAGCGTCACTGAACCATTCAAGCAGTTTCAGCCACTACTACCATGGGAGGTCCATGTAAGATGGAACTAGGAGACCACGTGCATGTCAAGCTTCAACTGCGTCCAGGCAAGTCTAGAGACAATGGAAGACCGATTCTTCTTCATTGTGGCATCTTGGACAAAGCAGTACCACTGTTTAGATTTTCTGTCCCAATTTCTGTTTCACAGGTAAATCCTCATGCATAAATTTTCACAAAAAAATTTTAATCTTCGGTTGACATCTGAGTTTTCAAATCACTGTCCATAATTCTTTCTTTCTGCAATTTTCTGAAAAAAAATCTGTTGGAGGGTGAAAAATTGAAAGGCCACACCATAACCAGAAGCTACTGTATATGTCCCAGATTTTTCTTTCATCCAAGTAATTCTATCCTCCTCCTGGTGAATTGTTGAATTTAGAATAGCATTTGCAGTTGCTGGATTGAATGCCTCACGAATTAGTGTCTGGTTCCATGTTCTGTCTGGTAGCATCAAATCTGAAACCTATTCTAGTCTTTGACCCTCTAGGTTATTAGGATTAGGAGTAATTGCTTGAAAATCTCTTAACCATAGGTCTTGCTGAATCCTAATCGTACTGCCTCTGCCAATTCGCCATATGATTTCTTTTTCTAGCACTTTTCGACCCTCCAAAACACTTCGCCAGATTCAAGATGGGTTGTTCCTGGCCTCCGCATTTAAAAAATTTGAGAATTTAAAATATTTACTCTTGTACACCTTATAAATTAGAGAGTGTGACTTAGTTATCAGTCTCCACTCCTTACTTTGCTAACATTGGAAGGTTAAAGACTTTAAGATCTTTGAAGTTAAGACCCCTTGAGATTTAGGTGTACAAGAAATTTTCCATCCTATCCAGTGCATCCTTCTTTTCGAGCCTCGCTGTCCCACCAATATTAGAGCATGAGCTTTTGAATTTCATCAACCAGTGTCTCTGGCAGTTTAAAACAACTCAGAGTATAGATTGGAACTGCCGTTGTTAGTGCCTTTATTAGTATTTCTCGGCCGCTTGAGGATAGCAAGACCCTCTTCCAGTGCTGCAGTTTATGTGTCACTTCCTTGATATACGAAAATGTAGCTCTCTTAGATCTCTGAATAACCGCTGGTAACCCAAGATACTTGTTCTGGTTGCTAATGTGAGAGATATGTAAGATGTGAGATAGATGATCACGAATGCCCACTGGGGTATTTTTGCTGAAAAATACTGAGAATTTATCCAGATTTATTGCTTGACCGCTAATATCTTCATAAACCTATAGGATTCGAATCAGATTTTGACACCCTTTCTCTGTAGTTTTGCTGAATAAAATTGAGTCATCTGCGAAAAATAGATGGTTGACTTTAGGACACCTTTGATTAAGTCTCAAACCTGTAATCTCCCGTCTCTGTTCTCCTCTGTGGAGCAGATGGGGCAATCCCTCTGCGCAAAATAAAAATGGATAGGGAAAAAGAGGGTCGCCTTAATGCAACTCTTTACATGGCTTAAAAAAATCATGAGGCTGACCATCCACAGTAACAAGGTATGAAACTGTCGTCACCAGTTCCTGAATCCATTCCATCCATCTTCTGCAAAAACCCAACTTCCTCATAATCTCCCAAACGAAGCTCCACTCCACCCTGTCATACGCCTTACTCATGTCTAGTTTCAGAGCTAATTTATAATTACCGTATCTCTTATTCTTTAAAAAATACATAAATTTATGAGCAATTAAAATGTTATCACTAATTAACTGCCCTTTAATAAAAGCACTCTGTGTGTCACTTATGAGTCTATTCATCACAAATTGAAGCCTGTGTACCATAATCTTTGATAAGACTTTATAAAAAATACTACTAAAGCTTATAGGTCGACTCTATTTCATGGATTTTGCATTCGGATCCTTCGGAATAAGGCAAATATGAATGTGATTAAAGGATTTTAGGATTTTACCTCCCGAGAAAAATTTTCTAATCGCCTGAAAAACATCTCCTTTAATCATTTTTCAGAAAAATTGAAAAAATTTAGCAGTGAATCCATTTTCTTTCGAGGCCGAAAAAGCATTTATAGAAAAAACAGCAGCTTTCACTTCTTTTTCTGTGATCGGTCTAGTTAGTGCATGGTTGGTAGCAACATTGATTTTTTTTGGGATACCCTCAATTTTGGTTGTTGGGTCTCTTAGATTATTTGATGTAAAGAACTCTTCAAAGTATCGTTGGCCGGTTGATGCAATGCCTTCAGTGCTGTTGGCTTCCCTTGTGCATCTTCTAACTCTTGTACCTTGTTTCTTCTACTCCTAATGTGAAATTTGGAGTGAAAATTTTGTATTGCGGTCTCCCCATTTCAGCCACTAGACTCGAGATTTTTTCTTCGAATATCGTTCTTCTAACCTAAGTGCATCTTCTAATTCAGCCTCCCATGCCCTGATAGCTGCTCCATTAGCTTGATCGCCCTTAACTGCCTCCCCTACTATTGCTGAATTTTCTTTTTGGAATTAGAAGAAGAATTTTGCTGCCACTCTACTATGCAATATCTAATTGTCTTGAGTTTTTCAGCTAGTTTAAATATAGGTGAATCTCTCATGTCTAGCGCCCAATTATGTTTAATTGATTCCACCACCTCTTCATTCTCACACCATCTCTCTTAAAATCTGAATCTCCTCTTTGTTCTCCTCACCTCCCTAACCGAATCAATAAAGAGTGGCTTGTGATCTAAACCCGTGTCATCTAGGTGTTTAACATAGTCATTTGAAAATTCTGTCCTCCATTGCATTGACACTAACACTCTATCCAGCCTTTCTTTGATAAAATTACCACCAAATTGTCTATTCGATCATATATCATAATCTCCTTAGTCACTATAATCATTGTTATCAAAACCGGACCGGACCGACCGGTTCGATCGAAAAACCAATGAACCAAATTCTATATCGGTCCGGTCCGATAATTGGACTGCACAAGGAAAGGAACCGGTGCAAATCGGTAAAAATCGGTCAAACTCAGTAAAGACCGGTCCGACCAAACCGTCTTTCGAGGTAATTGTCAGGAGCTGTTTTGCGTTTTTCTCAAATGAAATAGTTGGGGTTCGAACCCCCTCCCTCAAGCATATGAACGGTAGCCTCAACCACCAGGCTAACTTGCTTATTACTAGTATATATGCAAATTAAAATACATATTGATATCTTTCAGCAAATAATTTACTTCTATTTAATTTATTTTAATTTTAATTATAAGATCACTCATTCTTAAATTAATTATATTTTTATTTAACAATAATTATAAACTCACTTATTATTTTCTTTTCATAATTATATAATATCTATTAATATTATTTTTCAATGAATATTTATAGTATATAATAGTATAATAGATATAAACTAATTAATAAATTATTAAACAAAATAAAAATATTTATGATAGAGTAAAATTAACAAAATATTTATTGTTTCTGTTCCATATTATTTAGAATAGCTAGATATTTTTAAAATATTAGTAAAAATATGTAGTTTAAATTTTTAATTCTAAATTTTTTACTATATTTTATTTTTTATTTACATAGGACCGGGTCAATCTGTTCAACTAGTGATCCATCGGTTGAACCAATGATCTAGTGACCCAGTAACCTAATCGGTTCAATCACCGATTCGGTTATGATAACTATGACTATAATATAATTATATTAAAAAGAAAAGTCTATGAGCCAGCAATTTTATTGAATTTTGGCCAGCATGTAACCAGCAGAGAAAGGTGAGCCATTTGATGAAATTTCACACCAATTTCACACCATTAAATCATCATTGATGACTATTTGATGGCTACTAATTACAAAAGTTGATGTCCCCTAGCATTGCTCATATTAAAATGACTCATATAACATATGTGACTTGAGAGGTCACTCAGAAGCTCTGAATTGGTGACTTGAGGCAGAAGTAATGCCTAACACCGTTTGAAAGATTGCACATGAATATGTAAACTAAAAATTAAAAAAAAAAAAAAAATAGGGTTATATATAGGTTTTGCTCAGGTAGGTGTTATATCTGTAGAGTTGTTAATATACCAACCTAAGCCTAACTGAATCTAAAAGACATTTTGATTATATATTGATTTTGTATGAGACCCAATATATTTTCTTTATCAATATATCATAGGTTCATCAATGTCTTTCCCTATACGATATGGCATGCCTTTTAATCTGTGTAGATGCATTATCTCTTCAAAAGTTTAATTTTCCAGGAGTTGACGAATTGATCTAATATTGCAAAAATGTTTTCGTTATTGCTTTTGACGGAAATCGTGTAACAAACTAAAGCATTTTTGTGGTGCTCAAGAAACAAAATAGAAGAATCATACGCGTGCAAACTTCATTAGTTATCAAACTATACAAAATTATTGATATCTAACTGTTGTATATAATCATTAATCCTTGAATTTGCAGGAATTCGATTTTCTTCCAATTAATAATTCTTGTATTGCACCCTCTAGGTTGGAGTAGAAAAATCAATCATGTATTTAGAGTAGAGACTATAAACTTTGACAACCAAACTTCAAACTTCGAAGGCCATTGCAATTTACAATTATGTTCTAATAAAATGAAAAAAAATTCTTTCGATGAAGTATTATGATTAAATAATGAGAATTTGATATGCTATATTTTTTTTTCCCTTATGAATCGAGAAGGTTGAAATGGAATTTCAAAGATATTAAAATAACTGAACCAATTGGTTTTTAAAATAATGAATAAAATAGTACATATTGATTAATTGTGTGTTTTTAGCATTTATTATTTTATTTTATTTTTAAAAAAATTAATAAATTCAGTTCATTTAGTTATTTTCGATTTAATTATTTCAGGTTAAAAAAAAATCAAATTTAACTAACAATAAAATCATGCCACATGCAATGTTGCTTAATTAAAGATTATATGATCATCGTTTATATTTGAGTTTCGAACAATCCAACTCATATTCAACCAGTTAATCTAATAGCACCTGTTTAATAGATTGTGCTGTTTTTAAGATCGGAACTAAGATAAAATTTAAGAAAGAACCAAAGTTTAATCTTTTAATATAAAAAGACTAAAATTAAAATTTTAACAGAGATTAAACCAAAATTTCCACCTAACTTATAAAAAAAATTAAAGTTTAAGGGACTATTGCCGCTTTTTATGTATGAGTGGCTCTTTCCTGACTGCTTTTATCCCCTCTTTCACAATTTGACCCAACTATTACAATATATCTTGGAGGAATGCTAGGGCCAACAACTTTTGTGATTTGTAGCTATCAAATAGCTATCAATGATGAATTTAATGGTGTGAGATTGGTGTGAAATTTCATCTAATGACTCACTTTACATGCTGGCCAGAATTTAACAAAGTTGTTGGCCCTAGACTTTTCCTATATCTTATTCTCTTCAACCGAGTCAAAATGGGTCGGATCGACGATATAAAAGTTCCATGACCTGGTATCCGATCTCATTTGGGAAGCAAGTTAAAAGTTCTTCCATTGCTTTTGTATTTTTTTCATTCAACTCATATTTAATTTATCAAAATTCTTATTAATTTAAGTACTAAAATTTCTCATAGATACTTCCGTTACCATCTAAGCAAAAATATCAAAGATAATCTAAGAAGTTTGAACCTCACATCTAAACTAAAAAATACCATCCTGATTTTAGGTAACACCTGAAAACAATAACGATATAGCAATTCTTTGATGCATCTTACAATTTTTTTTAGTGTGACTTTTTGAGGCATAAATATCATTTTTCCTTTCAATCTTTATCAAATAAAATAAATAATAGTATTCTCATTCAATTAATAACATTCCTCGCAATACAATTAATTCCACGACACACCATGCAGATGCTAGCTAGTTACCGCTAAACAAAGCAATAATATTTAAACTACCGATTTCGCTGTGTTACCAACAGTATCTGCCAACTTTTGTCAATTATTATTTATAATTGTATTTTATGGAAGTGTGTTCGTGGATGTGTCTAATAAAAATGTCTTTTTTATAGCTATGTTTAGTATGTTTGGGCGCCATTATTTTGTTAAAAAAAGATCTTTTTTCAATGAAAAAAGATCTTTTTTTATTTTTTAACGTGTTTGGCAAATTTCTAGTAGTAAAAGTAAAAGTACTAGTAAAATAAAAAAAAAAATCTTTTTTGAGAAGCTGTAATTTACATTTTTTTTAAAAGATCTTTTTTCCTTAAAAAAAAGATGTTTTTCATGTAATAAATAAACAAAAAAGTACTTTTATATTGTTATATCCAAACATAATTGATTGATAAAAAGACCTTTTTACATGAGATATCCAAACATAAAATTACTTTTACTTCTTTATAAGATCTTTTAAAAAAAGATAACTCGAAAAAAGATCTTTTTTAAAAAACTCACCCAAACAAGCCCTTAATAGAAGTGTCTTTATAGATATATTTTCTGGATGTGTCTCTTTATATATGTATTTAAAATATATTAATTATTAGACACATCCACGAACACACTTCCATAAAATACAATTATAAATAAGAGCTGACATATAATATGTTGGTACCCTATACTTTTTCTTAAACTAATTAAGATTTGAGAATTGAGAATCTTCAGGCTGAAAGCAATGGAATTTCACATGAACGCTATAATCAAATCAAATATATTAAACTCACATACGTGCGAAATAATGGATCCAATGGAAAAAAAAAAACAATTAAGCATTTGTAGGCTTGTAGCTACACAACAATGTCTTCTTCGGATAAGCTCTCAATCACCATAGCCATGGAAACACTCCAAGCTTCCCTCACAAGCGTTTACAACCACGCTCACCGCCGACCATGGCGGGAGCTCACTGACCGGAGCACCATCTCTTTGCCAAGTTTCCTTACCAACGGAATCTCTAGACTATAAAAGATTATTTACTATTCTCGCATCAACTATCTCATCGTGGCGGCGGCAACGGTGGTGGGGTTCCTCCTTCCGTATTCTTTCTCGCTCCTCATCCTTGCTTCCTTAACCGGTGCGTGGCTGTTCCTCTATTTCTTCGGGCTGTCAAAGTATGGGCAGAGCCTCTCATGTCTCGAGGAAATTTTTTTTTTTTTAAGTTAAAAGTGATATTCAAATTCAAAACGAAGATAAAGAGACTAAAGAAATATTAGCCTCGTAAACTTTAATTTTTTTTATAAATTATATGTAAATTTTAGTTTAATATTTTTAAAATTTTTATTTTAATTTTTTATATTAAAAAATTGAACTTTAACATTTCTCTAATTTTATGCTAACTTCGCCCTTACGTAGAGTAACAGCTAGTGATCTTTGGCCGTTTGCCACCGTCATGGCATTGCTGATGACAAGTGTGTTGTTAGAGATCATTTATGCAGTGACGATGGCGGTGGTGATAATTTGTGTTTCTGAAACCCTTCGAGCTCATGAGGATATGTTTCTTGACCAGCAAGAAACAAGGTTATGGGCTTTTGGGCCTCTTGTTGATATCAGGCCTATATCTTCAACTGAAATCTCACTAGTAGGCCCAACAATTGTTTAGCAATAGTAATGTATGTTCATGGCCCAGAGTGATTAAGCAATCATATTATATTATTATGTGTATATTAATAAATGGGATAAATATTGTTTTGTCCCTAACGTTGTTGGTCAGAATCGAAACCGTTCCTAATGTAATTTTTTATTTAGAATCATTCATAACATTTTTTTGTATTAAAATCATTTTTTTTTAATAAAATTTTTTATTTTATTTCTAAATGATCCCTATTAATAAAAAAAATTATAAAATTAAAAAAAAAACACGCGAGGAGGCAGGGGAGAAGGGAAAAGGGGAAGGGCGCGAGGGAGTGGGGGAAGGAAAAGGGGAAGGGGGGAGGGGGGAGGGGGGACGACGCCGGCGAAACTTGGAGCCGCCATCGCCGTCGCGAGCCAAGGAGAGAGCTTCTGCTTCTGCACCGCCGCGTTCTCGCTGCTCCTCGCAGCCTCGGCCCTACTCCTCGCCGCCTCGCCGCTGCTCCTCCCCTTTTCTGCTTCGGCCTCTGTTTCTGCTTCTGCTTCTTGCTTCAACTTCTGCTTCTTGCTTCGCTTCTTGCTTTGGCTTCTACTCCTTGCTTTGGCCTCTGCTTTCTGCTTCTGTTTGAGCTTCAGCTTCTGCTTCTGTGACTGCTGCGTCGTCGGGAAAGGGAGCCCGACGCGAGAAGGGCGGCGCGCGAAGGAGAGAGAGGAATCTGAGGCTGAGCTGGGTTCCTACCACCGCCGATCTGCCCAGCCGCCGTCGCTCCGTCGCCCACGAATTGCTGGTGGTTCTGCTTCGGCTTCTGCATCTGCTTCTTCTTCTGCATCTGCATTTTCTTTTTCTTCTGCATTTGCTTTTGCTTTGTTTCTGCTTCTGATTTTGCTTCTGATCCTGATTTTGTGTGTTGAACTTGATGTTGTTGATTTTGAATTTTATGTTGTTGAATTGGGTACTCGTTGAATTTGATGTTGTTTCGGCTTCTGAATTTAATTCTGATTCTGATTATTAGTATTTGATGGGAGTAAGGGAGGTGGTGGTGGTGGTAAAGGTGCCGGAAGTAGTAAAGGGTATTTTTGTCCGTAAAAAAGTTAAAAGGACGATTTTAATACAAAAAAATGTTAAGGATAATTCTAAATAAAAAATTACGTTGGGGACGGTTTTGATTCTAACCCTCAACGTTAGGAACTAAAACAATACTTATCCCTTAATAAATAGTCTCTAAATCAACTATTCATATAAATATTAATAAAAATGAGTTAAATACTTAATATATTTAAACATAAATATATAATGACTTATTTAATGGATGATTTTTATGTGTATATAATATTAGAAAAATTTCAAGTGTACTGGAAACATCGGTATTCCAATTGTTTTAACCGTTGATTTCAATTAATATATATTATATATATTTTTTATAATTCAGATTAACGGTTAAAACAATTGGAACACCGGTGTTTCTGGTACACTTGAAAAGTTTCTTATAATATTTTTGTTTGATAAATTGTCAGTGTCAAAGATTTATGTATTATTATTCAATTCTATTAATGAAATTAATAACATAGCAAATGATTATGTTAAAAAAAAAACGATCGAGTATATTATCCTTTGACAGTGTTAAGTTTGTTTTGGTGGTTATTAGTAAGTAGTAACGATTTCTGAATATATAATGAGAATTTTTTGACCAAGTTTAATTAATGAGATTTGTTTCTTTATAATCTGGATCATTATTAATTAGATGTAGATATCGATGAATGACAAATATTTTGCATAGATGTAACAATGATTAACCTATAACAAGGTTAATTCTTGTGAGAATAACATCAAATTTATAAGAGTTAAAAGATTCACCCTGACCTAGTAATATTCTGTGGGAAAGTCTTTTTTTATTTTTTTGATTTAGGTCAAAGTGAGACTTGGATCTCCATCAAAACCGAGAAACAAAAGGACATGAAAATACTTAGAACAGCTCATATCGTAAAAATTAAAGGCAGGTTTTGACCATAAAAGAACAGAGTAGTGCAAGTTGAATATTCACATTGTCGGTGAATCTCTATTAATCTTAACAAAAATACTATGAATCTCTGCAGTAACGACACACTAAGACTTAGTAGAGAGTGTGAAATTAACATGTAAACTCATCAGGTTAAAGAGGTCAATTAATCATCACATAACGAAATGACTCCATGATATCTTCTAACAGAACGAAACTAAACAAATAAAAGGGATGGAGAAAACCAAAAAGGTTAAATCTAAATCGTGTTACCAAATTGGTTATCATCATATATATGATATTCTTACATTCAATAGCACATGTGGCAATATCGCAATATGGCATCTTATGGTTGATTTAAAGTGACGCATTATCAACAATAACATCAGTTCATTAACAATTCATCATTTAAGTAAATTAATCTATAAAATGTAATTTAATGGACTTATTAAATTCGTATTTGTAAAATTTTATAAAGCTAAATGAAACAAGTTTTTAATTTGAATGATAAAATTAAACCGATATTCAATATTTTTTTTATATTTAGTTAGAAAACTCGACTACAAACAGGACTTTTTTACCTAAATGCGCATGTAAAATGTTTTAATTCCCAAAATGCGCATGGTTTGAAATTTTTTTGAAAATACGCACTTCCATTTCTTGGCCGGCGTCTGCGAAATGAAATTCAACTCCATTCCACTCTAGGTGCCCACGAAATGGGCAAACCATATCAGATTTAGCTCCCACGAAATGGGTTGTCCATTTCCTTGGTGGCAGCAGCAAATTGGGAGGAACAACTCAGGAGCGCCAGTCGCGAAATGGGAACACTGCGGAAGTGAGTTGGACACTCCATTGATAACAAACTTATTCTGCTTTTCAAATTTGTTTCGGTGCATCAATTTTCAGTTTTTCTCAATGCTTATCTATTCTCTTTTTCCACTTGTTATATGCTCTATTTCAATCCTTTTTTTTCCCCTTTTGTTTGATATATATATATATATATTTGCTTTTATAATTTTATTATTATTTTTTTGTTCATATGAATTTTTTTTCTATCTTTTACTATATTGTATTTATGTTGTGTATCAAATTTTTTTATTTTGTTATTTATTTTATTTAGTTTTTATTGTATTTTTTTGTTCATATGATATATGTTGATGGTTTTATGAAATTTTTATTATTTTTTATCTATATGATTTTTTTCTATTCTTTAATGTACTCTACCTTTGTTTTATATTAATTTTTTTATTTTTTATTTTGACTTTGTAAAATTTGTAATTATAATTATTATATACTACGTTTATTATCAAAATTTTGTATAATATAAACTATGATTCTATAAAAAAGGACAAAATAAATAAAAAATTAATTATAAGTAACAATATAGCCATAAATAATGAAAATTTATATTCCAAAATAATACTAAATTAAAGAGTACGGGATAATATTAGAAAAATTATAAAATATTTTTTTTGTTTAACATTATAAAATTTATAGTACTCTCTTATATATTTTTTTATTGTATTTATTTATTTATATAATAAATATTTTTTATATTATTTTTGTTAGGTTCTGTTTTTGCATATATATAAAAAAAATAATTTAAATTGATATCTCTTTTAGTAATTTTTCATCTAAAAGTGATTTTGAGTAGTATAATCCAAACAACATTTATTTTGCTATAATCAATTTTGATACAAATATTGTCAAACATAAATCACGTTATCCCAAACTTACTTTTTATCAAAATCAATTTTGTAAAATCAATTTTATGCAAACTCACGTTTGCCAAACACACACGAAGCTAGATTAGTCAAAGTTTTGCTGATAAATAAAAGGAGGAGCAAATCCACAACTGACGTAACTTTAGTACTGAAACTAGGGGAGCAGTGAGAGAGCTAAATGGAATTGGGCAACTCACTTCCGCAGTGCCCCATTTCGTGCCTGGTGCCCATGAATTGTTCCTCCCAATTCGCTGCTGCCACCAAGGAATTGGGCAACCCATTTCGTGGGAGCTAAACCTGAAATGATTTGCCCATTTCGTGGGCACCTAGGATGAAATAGAGTTGAATTCCATTTCGCAGACACCGACCAAGAAATGAAAGTGCGTATTTTTAGAAAAATTTCAAACTATGAGCATTTTGGGAATTAAAACATTTTACATGCGCATTTAAGTAAAAAAGCCTACCAACAAAGAGTAAAGTATTTATACACCACAATACTAGGTATAACGTACCAATCATACAGCTCTAAACCACTTGCTCTAAACCACTTACAAAAAGACACGCATTAAAAATAAATAGTCTCATACATAAAACAAAAGAAAAGATACGGTACTAACGAACCACAATTAATACTAGGCGCTTTTTTTGGGGATAGAAGTAAAAATAGTGATATATTCTAATATTGTTATTTTTGATATTTTTTAAAATTGTAGAAAGTACATAAATTGAAGGATTCGATTTGTGTAGTTCAACTTTTTTAATTTTTTTTAAAATAGATCGGAGGATCTGATTTCTGTACCTCTAATAAATCGAACGGTTTAATTTTTACTTCTCTAATTAAACAGTTCCACATTTAAAAATAATATCTCAACCATTCACATTTAAAAAAAACAGCACTACCACTCCAATATCAAAAACATAAAAGGTCAATTCTCAATGTGCATATTATAATAATACTAGCAGAAGCCCCGCGCGTGATAATAGTAGTGTTTGGATGGTGTAACTGCTTTGCTTAAAATATTAGATTGAATGCTAATATTGTATGTAACATATATAATGGTCTTTTGACCGATTTTAACACATAGTAATAAGACATAATATAAATAAAGTGTGAAATTAAAGAGAACACACAAAAAAAAAAGAGTCATTAAATGTTTTAATTGTATTGTACTATCTATTATCTACTTCCTTTTAATTAAAAATGCAAGGTTCCAAAAATAGTGTAAACAATAAAGGAAACACAATAAACAAAAAAAATATAAAAGATAAGAAGATGATAGAAATTGACACAGTCATTTAAAAAGATTTAAAGAATGTTCGACCTATTATATAGGAAAAAATATGTTCCATCCTCTATATTTGATAGTCTAAATAATTTTTCTTTTCGAGTTCATATTAACAAATTTTACTTATATATGAAAAACATATTATATTTGTATATTAACATTATTACCTCACTAAAACAAATTTATTTTATATCACTTCTAATTTTAAATAAATAATACATGCTAAACTAATAACTTCTTACTAAAAGAATAATATATTTTAAAAAATATTATTATTTAAATTCACCTTATTTTGACTTACAAACTAATTATTCAATTTGTTAGGGTTCACAACTTTAAGCAAAAGATCATTATTTTTGTATATAATCTAACAAAATTTCAAATTTTTGTATATGATTATAGACAAACTTAAACTTTCTTACAAAAAAAAAAATTCAATTTAAAATATTTATAAAATTGACGAAATATAGTTTCATAATTATTTTATATTTTAAATATAATAATTTGCAATGTACATTTGGTTCTAAAATCTTACTTGTAACTGTTCATTCAATATAGGTAAATTGTATAAAACATATAATACTATATTTTTGTTACCTTATTTAATTAGTGTTATGTATTTATTTAATTAAATCTATTATCTATTTAAATTTCTAATTAAGTATATAATGATAAACTCTCTCAACGAAAAATGCATTAAATTAATGTAGAGTTATATGTTATTTACGAAAATGTTCAAATTCTAATAATTGGATACTATAGTTAAGTTCAATTAACCTCAAATAACACACCACAAACTTGCACGCAATAGCTTATGTTAAACAAAAAAAAGTTATCTTCGTTTAATTAAAATTTATATGTATCATAATTATTTTTCTAAGAAACAATTAGGAATTTAACCATTTTGATATATATAATTTTTTTTCAAGTAGATAAGTTTCTAAATTCCCAAGAATTGAGTTATAAAGTAAAGTTTAATTATCCTCAAATAAAAGTAAGAGTATAAAAAAGTGCTAAATCTCTTTATATAAGCTATTAAATAAGTTATTTATGTTTGTGCTTGCTCTTTATCATGAACATTTTGAATTTGTATGTGAGTGTTGTCCTCTAAGACATACTTCTCATCCTTGATCAAAATAATTCACAAAAACTCTTTATTAAAATTTACAAAAGTGAGATAATTATTTTTATAACTAAATTTTACTTCCAACCTACTTGCCTTTATAATCCCATATTGACCTACAGAAATTTAAACTTGCTAAGATTAAAATTTAAATTAAAAAAATTTTAAATTATATGATTTAACATACTTATTTAAGTTATCCAAAATGCAGAAAATATTAAATAAATTTTTTGGTTCTTATAAAATTCAAAATTAGTTCTTGTAATTTATTATAATTATTCAAATTTGATACTAAAACAATTAAAGAAGATTGATTTTGATCCCATAATTAATTTATTTATATTAATTGTTAAGGCGGTCTCAAACAAATATAGATGTTATATGTCAAATTTAAACGGTTTAATTACTTTGTTGTTCCTATAGTTTCGCAAAATTTTCAATTAGGTCTCTATATATTTTTTCTTTTTAATTGGGTCCCTGCACCAAATTTTTTTTCAATTAGGTCCCTCTTCGTAGTAATTGGCTTCATTATATAGGGACCCAACTAAAAAAAAATTGGTGCAGGAACTCAAATAAAAGGAAAAAAAAGTGTAGGGACTCAATTAAAAAAAAATTGGTACAGGACCCAATTAAAAGTAAAAAAAGTATAGGGATCTAATTGAACATTTTGCAAAACTATAGAGGCTAATAGAGTAATTAAACCAATTTAAACATATATCATTCAGCATTTAAAAAATAAGGACAAAGATCAATTAAATATTTAAAAAATAAAGGTTTAATTACTTTGTTGCCCCTATAGTTTTGCGAAATTTTCAATTAGATCCGTATACTTTTTTTCCTTTTTAATTGGGTCCCTACACCAATTTTTTTTTTTAATTAGGTCCCTCTTAAGTAATTAGTTTAATTATATAGGGACCAAATTAAAAAAAAAATTGGTAGAGGGACCCAAATAAAAGAAAAAAAAAATATAGGAACCCAATTAAAAATAAAATTTGATGCAAGGACTCAATTAAAAGGAAAAAATGTATAAGAACCTAATTGAAAATGTTACGAAACTATAAGGACGAACAGAGTAATTAAACAAAAAATAAATACATATTTGATTCACAATTTTCACAGAAAATAATCAATATAATCATTGTACTTTAAATTAAACCTCAAATCCGATGAATCTTCTATTTTTATTTTCTCTTTTGAAAAATTCAATGTTGTTAAGATAATATTAATAAAATCGTAAAATCATAACATTAAAAAAAATTGCACTTAAATTCATTTCAAATTATCAATATAATCAACTCCACCAATATTATTTTAACTTTCTAATAAAAGTATTGTTTATTTTGGACAACTTTTTTCAATCTTAATTGTACAGTTTTAGATAGGATGAGCTGAATATATATATATATATTAACATTTTCTGCTAATTGAGAAAAGAGAGAGAGGGAGAAACAAATTGAGAGAGAAACAAATTGAGGAAAGAGAAAGGGAGAGAGAGAATTGATAAATTCGAAGTTTCATTTGAAGAAGGGTAAAAGTTTAAAACGCATTCGAAAATTTTCTCGAGAAAATTCCCGCTAATGAGTTTTGCTTAGTATTTAAAATCAAAGTATTTGGCTGATCAACGAAAGGCAATCCGTGTGATGTGTTAACAGCCAATCAAATGCTACCAATATCTTCTATTATGAAGAGGAAAAAAACAAAACTACCTAAGACAACTGTCACTCTCTCAGCCATCATTTAACAATGCTAAATAATGTGTGAATTCAATGTGTAACTAGTTAACTATTATATATTAATAAATAGATATGGTACATGAATAACTATTTTGTGTACAACTTTTGTACAACTACTACAAATAGGTGTATTTTCACTATTTTGACAATTGCTTTAGTATATTTTTCAACTTGCCTAGGATTTACCTCACATACATCATTTATGCAACAAGATGTATAGCATTCCAAATCCAAGGCAAATTGACCGGCCTCTCAAACGGTAACATTTATGAACTGAATATTTTTATTACCAATGGAGAAAACTATAAAGTTTGTTTTTTAGTTTATTTTATTTTATCTATTTAACTTCAATACAATTTCAGCAACATTTCACACTCACACCTTCATGTCAAGGACCATGGGCACAAACCAACTTAAGACTTTTTTAATCCAGAAAAAATTATGGAGATTTGTGGGTTTTTCGTCTACCCCAATTGCTCTACTTTGTTTTGCTTTGAGTTCCTCTTTCAAACAAGTATTTGGAGAATGGAACTTATTGAAGATTTTCATCTATGCAAGTGTGAGCTCCATTATCTGTACCGTGATGTCATTTGCATACAAGTTCCATGTTTCTTGGAGTCACTTATGGAAAGCACAGGTTAGCTTTTTGGGGTTTATGCTAATTTCTTGTTCCTCATTTTTATATGATCAAAAAGTCAACGGAAACCCAGACATGTTTAGTTTGGTCTCAAGTGTTGCATTTGCTATAATGTTCTTGAGTTTGTCAAGGCAAGTTGACTTTGGATTCGAGGTAGATCTCTTCAACTTCTTCCTTGGATACTTTTTAGTTCAACTCATGAAAATTCACATTGCTCTCATTTTTTTGGGTGCTTCAATATGCTATTTTTTCACGTGTCTTCGCTCTTACTTGGATAACAAGCAACCACTGAATGGGAGTAATGTCGCCCATTCAGTGGTGCAAATCGCATTGGAAATTGAAGATGGGAGAAATACAGTAAATAAAAAAGAAAATTTATATTTGATTCTTGGAATAGAGGAGAAAAGAGAAGACATGGTGATTTTTCCCATTGATATGGAAGAAAAGATTCGGACGGCGATTTTCGAAAAAGCAGGGTATGATGAAGAATGCTACAATGTATACCTAACTTGGAGGAGACAAATCCTTGCTGAGAAAATGAGGAAGATAGATATGCAAAAGCTTCTCATAAAGGAGATCAAAGGTGTTCCATTAGATTACTTGCAGAAAAAGATTCAACGCTGGATCATGTCTTTTGAATATTCTATCAGGATTCTGTTCTCTGAAGAAAGGAATCTAAGTAACTCTGTTTTTGTGGAGTGTTCTTCTAGTTCAAACTATGCTGATCTCTGTTTTATGGAGCTATGCAGGGCACCAATGACTCTGCTACTAGATTTCGCTAACGCAGTGGCGAACAGCGCAGGCTCGCCATTGCGATTGTTTAGGCTGCTCAAGGTATTTGAGGCATTGAAAGAAATGTTACCTGAGATTGAAACATTGTTCTCTGATGAATGTGGCGGCGTGGCAATAAGGGACGAAGCGATTGGAATCTTGGCAAGGTTGAGGGAAGCAATCAGAAGTGTTTTCGCCGATTTGGAGACTCTGATATGCAAGAATGAAATTTCAGTTGGGATTGTTAATGGTGGAGGGATTCATCCAATCACTTATTATGTAATGAACTACCTTGGTGCTGCTTGTAAATCTTTGATGACATTGGAGCAGGTTTTTGAGAACAATAACAATAATCATGGAGTGGAATTTTATTTGGCTAGGATTTTGTTGTTGTTGGAGCAGAGTTTGAAGGCTAAATCAAAAGAAATGTACAAGGATTCAACTTTAGGGTTAGTTTTCTTGATGAACAATTACACCTACATGGTTAACTGTGTGAAACATAGTAAACTAGGAGAGTTGTTAGGTGAAAATTGGATCAAGAATCACATTGTAGCAAAATTTCGCCAATGTTTTAAAATTTACAAAGCAAATTCATGGGATCAAGTATTCAGAGGGAAGCTTATTAGTGAGTTTGTGTTGAAGTTTGTGGAGATATGTGATGTGCAATCATGTTGGATTATCTTTGATGATCACCTAAGAAGGAAAATTAGAAATAACTTGAAAGAAACATTGTTGGCAAGGTTCAAAAGTGTTATAGAAGGGTCACAAGAAAACATTAATATTTGTGGTGACTTTGGGTTTGGGGTCAGAGATATTGTGGCTGGAATAGACAAGTTGTTTAAGGGAAGAGATGAGCTCAAAAATCACAGGTAACTTATTTTTTATATAACGAATATACCAAAATCAGCTACCAAAATTAGTTATCAACGTAAAATACATGTTGGAATATAAAAAATACACTAAAAATAAATTAACACATGTATTTATATGGCGACTGATTTTAGTGTTTGATTTTGGTATATAAATTGCATTTTTGTTTTTCTACAATATCACTCTACAAGTTGAGTATATTTTTAGGTATTTTTCACCATCAAAATGTATTTCATG
The DNA here is from genome assembly GCF_059453495.1 of Arachis ipaensis. Classification (NCBI taxonomy): domain Eukaryota; kingdom Viridiplantae; phylum Streptophyta; class Magnoliopsida; order Fabales; family Fabaceae; genus Arachis; species Arachis ipaensis. The sequence continues at coordinate 3,638,320 of NC_142436.1, forward strand.
ATTTGTTGCAGAGAGATTCATCCTACATGGACTACAGCCTTGCATGAGCACAATATCAAGGATTTTCATAAACATTGGAAGAAGCATGGCCAGAAAACATTCATTGGTTCTTCATATCCAATGTAATAATCATTATTGCACTCTTTTTAATATAAGATGAAGAAATCTTAATAACTTTTGATAAGAAAAGACTAGTTTGAAAAGGTTGAAATTTTCTAGCTGAAAAATTTAATCCTATGCATAAATAAATTATATTCTTATATATATTTGTTCTTGTTTTGATTGACAGAGAATACTACTGGTGTATTCACAAGTTTAATCAAGGATGCCATGCAACCATTCAAGTGCAACAAATACAAGAAAATCCATCAATGTATGAGACTAGGTATACTGGCCTTCACACATGCAACTTACACACATTCATCTAGAAGTACAATAAATCCGACCCTTGATAAATTTTTATTACAATTTCGATCAATTTTCGATTAAGTGTGTTTGTTTCAGTTTTAGATTTTGTAATCATGTTCAATCAAATTTCTATAGTTTAAACATTTTTGATCAAATATATATGATTCATTTTCAATTAGGTCCCTTTTATTTAAAAAAATTGTAATAAGTTAAATACCTAGCATAAAACTTTGGCGCAACTACCCTTTCTATCTATAACTGCATGTAATTTTTTATTTTTTGGATGATATAATTCTATGGAGGTCACTCAAATAAAGACGTTTAAAACGTCTTTTTTTAAAGATGTTTTCATGTTGTATTTTAATTGGTTTCTGTATAATTTATTCGGTGTTCCTCGTCACATATTATTAAATTCCTCAAAAGATTTTCTTTCCATAAACAATAAAAAAATTTAATTTGGACTAAAATAAAAAAAGTAATAAATTAACTATTAGATTTTTTTTAAAAGATTATTTACATAAAAAAATATATCACATTCATCAACATATATATATATATAAAATAAGCTCTTAAAATTTTTATAAATAAAAATATAATTAATTTATATTCGTATAATATATAAAATAATTACTATATTATTATTATTATATTATATATTAAGATTCACTAATTTAATTTTTTTTATTTTTAATATAAGCATTAGAAATAAATAAATTTTTTATAACTAAATGTAGTGTAACAAAATATATATAATATTAATTAATTCTTAAAAAATTCTAAAAAAATAGTTTCTTTCATTTTAGTAAAATAACTATTTATTAAAGTAGACAAATTAATTATTTTCTTCTCATATACAGTTTTTTTAAGACATAAAAGTAATTAATTAGGACATTGGTTAAGATAATTAAAGTCACTATTTCATTAAATTTTTAATTTAAAGAAAAATCCTAGTTAATTTTGATATAGAAATTTCGAATTTGAAAATATTGATAAAAATTATGTTGAATTTTGATTTATTTGATTCTCATTTCAATTAATCACTACATAAGTTAAAGTTCTGTTTTGAAGTTATATTCGAGCTTTAATCTGATTTTTTAAGTTTTAATTTACTTAGTTTGATTTTTTAACTTAGGTATTCGTGACTCATATTAGGATTTTAAGTGTTTAGTTGAAAAAAATAAGGTAAAAAAATTTCAATTGTCACATCAAACAATCGCTAGAATGTATAATGTAACAGTCGTTAGTCCATCTCAGCATGTCGTTAACGATTTTGTGAGACAGTGACAAAAATAAGATTAGGAACCAATATGAGTCATAACTATTAAGTTGGGAGACTAAATTGAGTAAATCGAAATTTTTGAAATTAGATTGAAACATAGTTGTTAGAACCGAACCAGTGATCGAACCGGTCAAGCTATTGGTTCACTGGTTTATTAGTTCAACCGATAAATCATTGGTTGAACTGATAAAACCGGTCTCACGTAAATATAAAATATAAAATAGTTAAAAACTTAAAATTAAAATTTGAAATACATATCTTCACTAACATTTTATGAAGAATCAAGTCTCAACTTCTAAAAATAACTAATATAAAAAATCATAAAATTTTAATACTACAATAGTATCTTATTTTGACACAATAAAAAAATAATTAATTCACAAAGTCTATCCTCTAACTATAATATCAGTAGATTTTAACACTAACATCAAAACAAATAACCTTAATCACAATACTAGCAATAAAATAGATCAAGTAAATTAATAAATTTTTAGTAAAATTTATATTTATATTAATAATGGTATATAATTAAAATATAATTAATTTTAAAAATAGAAAAATAAAAAATAAATTAAATTAGATATTTATGTATACTATATAATTAGTATTTGTCAAATATAATACTTAGAAGTGTACTGGCTAAGTGGCAAGTAGAGATTGCTTTTGCTCCAAGGTTCTTGGTTCGAGACCTTGTGGAGACATTTTAAAAAAATTTTCAAGCAGACCAGTTCGGTTAGACCGGTTTTTACCGATTCACACCGGTTTTATTTCTTAAACGGTCCAAGGAGTAAACCGAACTAAACTAGGGTTCAGTTTTAGTCCAGTTTACTAGTTTTCCGGTCGAACCAGCCGATCCATATAAATCACAGTATTTATCCGTATCTGATCTGAAACATAAAAAGTGCGAATTATAATGATTATATTTTTAACTAAGAGGAAGTGCAAAAAAAAAGTACTAAATACAAGAACATTTAATCAAATATTAAAAGAAAATTTTACTTTAAAATAGTTGGACTTTTTTTACTCATATATATATATATATATATATATATATATATATATATATATATATATATTATAATGTAATAATAATATGATAATTGTTTTATATATCACACAAATATAAACATTTTTTTTCTATGATCTTAAGAAAGGTTTTGTAAGTCCCTAACCTTGTTATCGTTTTTTGTAGTGTTAGCCCTCATATTATCAATTTTATTCATATATAATTCGGATGATAAATTATTTGGTGACGTGCTTTCTTTTTTATTGTGATATACTTGTTTATTATTATTATTATTATTATTATTATTATTATTATTATTATTATTATTATTATTATTATTATTATTATTATTATTATGTACATTAAAAAATAACAGGCGAAATTATTGCCATAACATAATAGAAATATGGAAGTTTATCATTCTTCTCTAATGGAGGAAACAAAATTCTTGTCAATAGTTTATTTAACGTTTAGTAGAATAAAATAAATTTTATTAGAATAAATTTTAGTACGAGTTTAATATTTTTATTCATCATAAAATATTTATACAACTACTCGTAGATAAATTTTGAAAAAAAGAAAAAAATATAATTTTTAATTTTATTTTTAAATAAACTTTATTTTTAATTTTAAAATAATTTTTATTTTTATTTTTTAATAATATTAATTTTTTACCGTATATAATTATTCAATTATTTTTTAATCATATATAAATAAATTACTCTTAATAAGATTTTTTTGTGTTATTCAATTATCTTTTTTAAAAAATAATTAATTATTAAAATAATTAAACTTTTTACAACAAAAATAATAAAAAAAAATTATGAACGAAAAAAATTAACTATCCTGATAATTTTTTGTATTTTTATTCATATTTTAATTATAAACATAAATATAATTTAATTGTATTATTTATGAAATGTGACTATAGATGTAGATAAATTTTAGTTATATTACTTATATATAGTTTCATTGTATTGTATTGCTTATAAAGTTAGATTATAATTATAAAGTTAGATTATAAATAAGATTTATAATTTAAAAAATCAAAGACTCAATTAAAAAGATACAAAAAAAATGATGTTAAAATATTCTAACTCTTTAAAATAAAAATATTTAAAATTCAATTAAAAATTATTTAAATTTTAAACTCAATAAAAATTTATATTCAATGTGTTTTGTATTAAATATATTTAATAACCTATTATATCATATTGGTTGAAATTAGTTTTTATAGTGTTAATTTTTTTAATAATACTTTATTAAAAAAATCATCTTTTCAGAATTTTTTAAAAACTAATTAATATTATATATATTTTGTTACATCACATCTTGTTATAAAAAATTTATTTATTTCTAATGCTTATATTAAAAATAAAAATAAAATTTAAATTAGTAAATTTTAATCTATAATATAATAATAATAATAATATAGTAATTATTTTATATATTATATGAATAAAAATTAATTATTTTTTTATTTATAAAAATTTTAAGAGCTTGTTATATATATATTTTGATGAATGTGATATATTTTTTTATGTAAATAATCTTTTAAAAAAAATCTAATAGTTAATTTATTATTTTTTTTATTTTAGTCCAAATTAAATGTTTTTTATTATTTTTGGAAAGAAAATCTTTTGAGGAATTTAATAATATGTGATGAGGAACACCGAATAAATTATACAGAAAACCAATTAAAACACAACATGAAAACATCTTTAAAAAAAGACGTTTTAGGCGTCTTTATCTGAGTGGCCTCCTAATTCTATACTAAAATAGGGTAAGTCTTTACTTCTTTTTAATTTTTCCTATACACTTCATAAGGGGACATTAGAATTGAAAGTCCAAGGATATACATTTTCTTTCGATAAAAAGAGACAGAAATAACGACGTCTAATACAAATGATCTATGATGCACGAACACTGATATAATAAATATGGAATACAACACGATACGAAACACACAAAGAGAGAGAATGAGAGAGAGTACACATTGTGCTAAAATAAACACTGGTTTTGGAATTGTCACTAAATGCATTTTGGGTAGAATCTCGTTAGGGAGCCAATGGAGTAAATATATAATGTGTACAATGGGCTGATTCTTTGGCCCAATATAAATAAAAAATCAAAATTACCCACATTTACCCTTATTCCAAAAGTGATGTTCATTTTTGAGATAACCACCACCACATAATCAGTAACCATGACGTTTCAAACCAAACTCTTCACATACAACGTTGAACATCCCACCGTCTCCCCCAATGGAATGGAACTCTAATCAGCGCTGAGCATCCTTCACCGCTAGCTTCCGTCGCGTGTCTCCCGCCCACCAGACTCTAGTGGCTCGCTCTCGATCACAGGTGTACAGGACGCCGACGGTTCAACCGAAGCTGCGCCATCCATGTTTAAATTCTTGTATAAGATCACACACAATAAGCCATGACAATTTTATATAACCATCTGCGTATAATAAGAAGTAGTCATCTGCTATCGTATAGGCTCGAACATCTAGAGTAAATTACTACTAATTTATCAAACACAATACACTCATACTATCCAGAATAACCATCCGGATACCAGGAATAATAAATATCTGATATCCTACTAAATCGAATATCCAATTTAAAATACTTGAAACTGATCACATATATTGGCTCCCTATATTTCCTCTTTTGGTAACAAGTTTCAACTTTGTCATAACATTTGGTTTGAGAGCTTTAATTGGTTTTGACCCTTTTGGAGTGAAACCCATGTAGATTTCAAGCAATCCAAACTTGTCTCATTGGCTTTCATGTCTTGTATTCAACTAAGAAGTAAGAACTACACCGGCAAAGAGACATTATCTGTTTAGCATTCAAAATTCATACTATATAGCTACCTACAACTACAAGTGTCCTACACACATTGCCACCTATTTAGTATTTAATTCATCATAATGCCAGCAATTAACAAATCTGATTATGTCTATCCTTAACTCTTGAAGTTGGTTGGTTTTCTACCTAATACTTTAGAAACAAGATCAGCTAAAAATTTAATGTATCATCAATTCATCATATATTAATGAAAAATAGTATAGGTATTGAACAATTAAATTGGGTTTAAATTTCATCTAATGGTGGATAAAATATAATTCACAACAATTTCTTACACTATATATATATATATATATATATATATATATATATATATATATATATATATATATATATACATAATATAACTCTAATAATATAAGAATAATATCACCAAAAAAGAAAAAACAAAAAATAAACCTTGCGTGGATATAGACATATAATACATAAAACTACAATTATTATAAGTAGGGAAAATATATAGGGAGTGAGTAAACATATCAAACCTGCTTCTTTTGAAATATATTTCAACACCTAATGTGAAAGAGATCGATGTGCTTTAGTTATATATAAATATCTAAATCAATTAATCGCTAGATCGATGATAAAGAGGGAACTAGTTTCTTTTAAAGAAAAACTTTAACTAACAAAAGTTCAATTATCATAATCAATGCAATTATGCAAAACGTCTTTATAGACAGCTTCAGTTATTAGCAGTCAAATAAAGGTGTTATGCTAGTAATAACGTACGTAAAAACAGCGCCAATAATTGCATGCAAATGGAGTAACTCATGTGTCTGATTATAATATGTGCTAACTGCTAAGGTTGACATTTGTCAAAATGGTTGACTTTGTAACGTGGAAACGATGCTTTTCATCACCAAAACATAATTCCACCTGACCTTAACTGCCCTACTATTTTCTTCTGCTAAGACTTGATATCGGTTATATTTATTTGGGTGTACTAACATACAATTGAAGATAATTTTTTGAGGGATAAGAATTTATATCAGATAAAGAATATTTATCTAAATAATTTTGGTATAAATTTCACTTAAAATAAATTCATCTAACTTCATTTAGGGCATTTTCATAAAATTTAAAGTTATTTTTCGAAATCTCGTTGCAAATAATTAAAACCAATTTTATTATTAAATTTGACTCTTTAAATTTTAAAAGTTGTATTCCATTTTTTTATTTTATAAATTATTGGAGTTATAGAATTATCAACTAAAATTGACATTATTAAAATTATAATATTTTTGCCTTCTAGAATATTAATCTTCCTCTTAAAAAAACATCAATTGTAGAAAATTTGAAATATATAAACTATAAAATATTTTAAAAAATTATAATTTGAATAATAAACATTAAAAATTAAAATAATTATCGAATATTTGAATATCTTTATTTAGCAAAAAAATTCCAATAATAAAAAGCTCATAAAGAATAAAGTAATATTAAGTTAAGTAGATAACTAAAAATTTACAAAATTAAGAATTTAAAAAAGTTTATGAAATTTTAGAAAGGTTTTATGATTTTGTGTTTATTTAATTGAATGTTTTTAGTTAGTCAAAATTTAAGAAGTTCAATTATCTAAGTCAATCTCATCTATTAATCTAATATTTGTATATTATTACAATTGAGTATAGATTTAAACCGAGATACTCCAAGATATTTGATTTAAAAAACCAAAAATATCAATCAATTGAATAACTAATACTTCATGTAACAAAATTACTAATTTTTTTTCCAAAACATTTGGGCCTCATTGTCAAAAGAAGATCTGCCGAGCGATGCTAACATGTCCCCTAAGAGAGGAAAAAAATGTCTAAAATTTGGAAATTTATAAAGTAATCAAATAAGATATTAATAATCACTTAAAGGTAATTAAACTTTTATTTTTTTTATTTTACTAATTTTTTCACTTAAAAAGAGCTTGATCTATTCTAAAGGTTAAATATCTGTTACTACGTATCCAACTACAAAATAAGATTAAATCCTAATTACTTGTCAGAAGTTCCATTCACATGAGTGTTTAAAAAGCTATTTACTTTTTAGGTCTGTCTTCTGTATGCGTATCAAAATCAAAATGTAGGTCTACTTGGTCTACGAAAATTAAACACAAGGCAAGCCAATAATTCAAACTGTAAAGTATGTGACGTAAATGTAATATTGTTCATTGATTGGTGTTAAGTGTGTTTATCAAACTATTGAATCTACAAACTCTCACTTTGCATGAGAAAGATCCATAACAATAAATCTAGCCATGTAGTTACTTCATATAGAAACCTTAAGATCAACTTGTCTTACAAAATTTATAATATCCAATCAAAGCTATACATTAATTCTCATCCTATAATATATAGTTCCCAAACAAGGCAAAAACTAGGTCATTAACTTTATATCAATAGTGTAACTCTAATCTATACATCTTAATCACAGAATCTAGCTTTGTTACACAGTTGATTGCGCTGGTGGGTGCACCAAATCCTCCACCTTGTTAGACTAATTATCCTTCAATATCAAAGTACCTTGTTGACTAAAACATATCTTTTTTTCCAAGAGGGTTTACTCTACACTTTTCAAGCTTTATCACTCTATATAAGGAGCACTCTAAAACTCAAATAACCATGTAACCCCATTTAAACACAGATTTAGACTAGAATGAAGACTTTCCACTTCCCTAGTAAGATATGTTGCTCCTTGTTCTTACTTGTCCTTTTTGCTCTAATCGCCTCACTAGCTTCGGCAGCACAAACTCATTACCATAATTTTGTTGTAAGTGCTACTCTAATAATCATTAAAAAGGATCAGTAAAGTTTTTCTATTATGTTTCAAAGAAGTTAGTAATTGTCATTGCTGCAATAATGATTGAAACAGATTCAACCTAAGCCAGTGAAGAGGCTGTGCAAAGTTCAAAACATACTCACTGTCAATGGTCAGTTTCCAGGGCCAACCGTGGAGGCCAGAAACGGAGATTCTCTTGTCATCAAAGTAGTAAATGCAGCAAAGTACAACATCTCTATCCACTGGTAAATAACGTGATCATTTATCTTCACATGAATATCATTCAGAGTATTTAACTTAAATATAGTCACCCAAAAAAAAAAAAAAAAAAACTTAAATATTCTCTGTGCTATTAGTTCACAATGCTAGTGATACATAACTGAAATTTGTCTTCCTTGCAATTTGATCACGTGTCTTGTGCATCAGGCATGGATTAAGGATGGTGCGAAATCCATGGGCAGATGGACCTAGCTATGTGACTCAGTGTCCCATAAAGCCAGGGGGAAGTTACACATACCGGTTTACGATCGTAAACCAAGAAGGGACACTATGGTGGCATGCACACACTGGCTTCCTAAGAGCCACTGTCTATGGAGCTCTGATCATCCATCCCAAAATGGGCTCGCCTTATCCCTTCCCTACGCCTCGGCGAGAATTTCCCATCCTTCTTGGTACTATCCTGCTCTCAACTCAACTTCTAACGATGTCTAAGCACAGTGATCAAACTAAAACAACTAATCAATGCTTAAAAAGCTTAACAGATTATGTTGGGATGATGTCACAGGGGAATGGTTTGACAGGGATCCGATGCTTCTCTTAAGGCAGGCACAATTTACAGGAGCAGCACCAAATGTATCAGTAGCATATACCATTAACGGGCAACCTGGTGACCTCTACAGATGCTCGAGTCAAGGTTTGAAATGTTACAAGAGTCATAACTTCCATATGGGTTTAAATAGTGTTATGATTGAAAAGAATATAGAAATGGTAGATAACATGTGACTAGCATATAATGCAGAAACTGCACGCATTCTGGTAGATGCCGGGGAGACAATTCTCTTGAGGATCATCAACAGTGCACTCAATCAAGAACTCTTCTTTGGGATTGCCAACCACATGATGACAGTTGTTGGTACAGATGCTGCTTACACCAAGCCTTTCCCCACAAGAGTCCTAACAATAGGACCTGGTCAGACGATCAATGTCCTAGTCACTACCAACCAACCACCAGGTCGATATTACATGGCAGCACGTGCCTATCAAACAGCCCAAAATGCTGCCTTTGACAACACCACTACCACAGCAATACTTGAATACAGATCTGCTAGCCGCAGTAACAAGAACAGACCAATATTGCCGGTTCTTCCAGCCTTCAATGATACAGCCACTGCCACCGCATTCACTACTGGGCTCAGGGGTCTTTCTAGGATTCAAGTCTTTACAAAGGTTGATGTGAGTCTATACTTCATAGTGGGTTTGGGGTTGATCAACTGCACAAACCCTAATAGTCCTAGGTGTCAAGGACCTAATGGCACTCGCTTCACAGCAAGCATGAACAATGTTTCTTTTATACTCCCAAGGACCACCTCCCTAATGCAAGCTTACTATCAAAGAATACCTGGTGTCTTCACCACTGATTTCCCTCCGGTTCCACCTGTACAATTTAATTATACTGGCAGTGTGCCGCGGGGACTATGGACACCTTCCCAAGGAACAAAGCTCTACAAGTTGAAGTATGGTTCTAGGGTGCAAATTGTTTTGCAGGACACAAGTATAGTAACTACCGAAGAACACCCCATGCACATTCATGGATTCCACTTCTTTGTAGTTGGTTCAGGTTTTGGCAACTTCAATCCAGCAACGGATCCAGCCAATTTTAACCTTGTTGATCCACCAGTGAGAAACACCATTGGAACACCTCCTGGAGGATGGGTAGCCATTCGATTTCTGGCTGATAATCCAGGTAACACACTATGCTACTGCAAAATTGTCTCTCAGTTTTTGTTGTATCTACATACTGACATATTACATGATTTTCTTATGCTGCTGAAAATCAGGAATTTGGTTTGTCCACTGTCACATAGATTCACATCTAAATTGGGGTTTGGCAACAGCATTTCTAGTGGAGAATGGAGTTGGACCATCACAGTCAGTAATACCTCCACCGACAGATCTGCCCCCATGTTAAGATCAAGAAAGTATTGTTTGTTATAAATTTTGTGAGTTGTTTTTGTTATAGCATTTCTGTTGTGTTTCCCAGGTTGTTCAAGAATATCCACCAAATAAATTATGACTTTCTCATTTATGCTGCTCCCAAACTAAACTATGGTTAATTGAGCAGCACATTAGAGGTTTGTTGATTAGCTGAATTGTAATTCTCTTAAAAATAATTATAATATAAAATTATTTCTTATCGTTATTGTACCTGTTTCAATCTATCAAGTTGACAGAAAAATACTTCACAACTAGGCATTAAGTGTGTTTTCATCAGCTTATTCGTTCAAATTTCCAGACAAAATTTCAAAGCAAAAGCTTCCTAAGACAACTTTTAGCAGGGAAAAGAGTGTATTTCCCCAAAATATGGTATTAACAAACTTTGACAATGGAACTATTTGGTCCTTAAGTGGAAGAACTGATCCCGTTGCAAGTGTACAGGGTAATAATTGTTAAGAAGGCTATTATAAAACAGCATGTGAAGTTGTCCTAATTTGTCATGGACCTCATTTTATGGGAATGCCTAAATCAGTAGAATGCACCAACTGTCAATTATATGGGTTGTATGTATACAACATACATATACATGCAAAGTAAGGAAGAACTATCCCTGTCTCACACTAAGGAAGATAATATTTTAAGATTTAAATAATAAGTATAGCATATTGAAGCAACAGGCCGAGTAAATCAACAGAACACGAGAGGTCAGATATATGGTTAACCGAATTACTGAATACTACTTAATAGCCGAAAACATTTCAAGATCTCTCTTCTTTTCATGTCAAACAGGTGGTAAGTAGAGACAAAGACATGTTTCTTCATAGTAATAATGATATATTATAATATTGCAATTACAAGTCTACAATAGCATCTTGCTCAAGAAGTCACATTTATCAAGCTACAAACTTCAAACAACGAGTATCATTGTGCACATTTTGACATCTATAAGAACAGAAGCGCATACCACATCTCACGCATGTGTAACTAGCTGAGAAACCACAAACAGTACAGAAGTGGCGACGGGAGGTTGAACTTGGAGGTCCAACTGCTGCTCTCAAATAAGAAGGAACATGTGGAGGCAATGATTCTAAGTTTGCCTGCATTCATAGGAAGAGTGAGTTAATTGAAGGCCAATGAAGAAATTGTGGCAGAAGAAAAAGTCACAAAATAAAATAAAATAATAATAATAATAATAAATTGAGAATTTCTTCATAATCACCTCGTGTATAAGCTCAAGGAATGTTCTTGGAGCCTTCCTAGCCTCAAGTGCTTTTGCTTGCCGAGTTTTCCTTTTGGTGCCCTTAGATTGCTTTTTTTGCATATACCCTGCAACAACACAGGTCCAACAAGGAAGTACTTAACATAAATCCCATTCACAAATCAATACACTCAAAAGAACCATGAAACAGGTCCCATAAATAAGGGGATCAAAACAAATACCATATATCAACAAAACAAAAAGCAATCTTCTTTTTTCATGGTATGTGTAACAAAATACATAATTCAATGAACAAGCTTCATGCATCATAAAATATTCAATGAAAAAGAAAATACATATAGCTCAAAAGAAAAAAACAATTCAAAGGATCAAAGATCTGTAGAAAACAATTAAACAACTATCTTTGAAGTCTGAACCATATCATGAATATTCAGAAAAAGGTTTTATGCATAAGCCTCAGCAAAACTAAAATTAATAAACCAAACCTTCTTCATCGTCTAGAGAGGCCTCATCATCATCATTATTAGCATCTGCCACCTCAAATCCTGCATTGTCATTCTCCAAAGCATCAAGTCGTGCAATAGCTGCCTAAAAAATGTCACAAAAACCCCAAATGTCCAAATTTTCAGCTATAACCAAAACCGCTGAGATTCGATTCCCCCAAATATATAAAAAAAGAACTAATAGCTGATAACCCATTTGATTATAGATTATACCTGGGTTCGGTTATCAGTGCTGGCAAGAGCCGCAACCATTTTCGAAGCAACCTTTCGTGTTCTGCTGGACATGCGCCGAACTCCATCATCCTCCATTTCTTTTTCTATTCTTTAATCCAACCAGATAACAAAAAAAGGTTGGAAACTTGCACTTGCACAGCAAAAGGGTCTCTATTCCTTTCTATGTTTCTTCCTTTAATAGCAATAATTAATCAAGCAAACAGAGGCAAAATTAGTGTGATTTGCAAATCAAAAAAACTGAAGAGTATCACAGAACTCATCATACCTCAACCAAAACAGAAACTATTACAACTAAATTCATCTCCAAATACACAGATTGAGAATTTTCACTTAAATTCATCTCCATACCTAGCAACATTCATCTACAAGTTTTTCCCAAATTCATAAAGAATTTCCATCTAAGGTCACTCTAATAAAATACATTTGAACAACATGGCAGCAGTAACAGTAACAGTTACAGAATTATAGCATCAACAGGGGTATTAGATTAAAAAAAATAGCCAAAAAAAGCACAGAAGGATCAGTACCTTTCAGAACAGAGACCGGCAGCGAGAGGAGAAACACAGTGCAGAAGAGCAGAGCCGAGTGGCGGAGGCAGCGAACGGAGAAGAGACGAGAAAAGAGTTGAGAGGTTAGGTCAGGGTCTTTTTTGTCTTTTTCTGTTCTATATTTTGGTGCATACCATAGTTATCAGAATCCAACCGGTAATCGAGACTGAGTCAGTGGGTCATTGGTTCAACCGGTAGATCCACTGATTCAAGAAGTTGACCCAGACACAAATTAAATATAAATATAAAATTATAAAAAATAAGTTTAAAATTAAAGATTCAAAAGCATGTCTTTACAAACACATTAATAACAATCAAGAATCAAAATTCTAGCAAAAATAAATCAATAAGTTAATGATTAACAAACTAATTAAAAACTAAATTCAATTAATTATACCAAATCTATTCTTACAGCAACAAAATCAGCTGATTGATAATTTTCAATAACAAATTCAACCATGATAATTTTCACCAACAAAAATTTTAACTCCAAAGATGATTTATAGCAACCAAAAAAAATTGGCTAAGTGATTCTTTCAGCAACACAGCAACAAATTCAAGGTTCAGTAATGATAATCAGCATCGAATTCAACTCAGTGATGATTTTCATCAACAAAAATATTAGCTCAGTGATATTTTCAGCAACAAATTCAATAAATGCTAGTTCAGTCAAGATTTACGGCAACATTTACATCAGCAACAAGGCAAATTAATTGATTAGCAATTCAGCAACATGGAAAAATACAGGGAGAAGGGAAATCTGGAGAAGTCAGAACAGGGGAAGCGATGATGCAGGGACTCACCAACGGTCCACGGTCCACGGCGACTCGGCGACGGAGAGGACCCGAAACCAGAAGACGACGAGCGACGAGGAGCCCAGGGAAGGCCGCGAGATGTTGAGACGCCGGCGACCAGACGAGACGAACGGTGAGTGTGACTGAACGAGACGAACGGTGAGTGTGACTGAGAGGCAGAATCAATTCATATTCATAAACCCTAAAATGCTCACCTGTTGTTGCAGAGGCAGAATCGAGCAGAGACAAACACGCACGCTGCAGTGCAGGCAGCAAAAACCACGCACAGCTCGAGCACTCACTGGCTGAGGGAGGCGCGGCGAGACGCGAGCAGCCGAGCACAGACGGAAAAGAGAGGCGAGCGGGCGGTGGCGGTGAACCGAGGTGAGCTGAGAGAGAGAGAGAGATGGGGCGTGGGGTGGGCAGCTTCAGAAGTATGGTGGTGTGCCGTTTGTGAGAACGAGAGACACGGGGTTGGGCTGGGTAGCTTCAGAACTGGGTTTTTTTTAGGGTAAATTATCGTTTTTTGTCCCGACGCTGAGGGTAAATCTTATTTGTATCTCTAACGTTTAAATTGTCCTATTTGTATTTCTAACGTTTGTAAAAATGATTCAATGTTATTCTGTCATCAATTATACATCATGAGCACTTTAATTTAAGTTTTAAAAATCTCTTCTTGAAGTTAGAATACAAAAGTATGGGATAGAATCGATGATTTACTGAAAAATAATTCATCAAATGTTGAAACTAATTCCTACAATATTTATATAATTCACCTTTTTAGGGACATAATTGAATCTAAACATAAATAGTGGGTATAATATTAAAATCGAACACATCTAAGTGAGACCTAATTGAGAATGAATACATTCAAGTGAGAATAATTGAAAAATATAATTTGATTTGCTAGTATAATTGATAGTAGGATAACATTGAATCACTTTTATAAACATTAAGAATACAAATAAGACGATTTAAACGTTAGGGACACAAATAGGACTTACCACAAACGTTGGGGATAAAAATGATACTTTACTCTTTTTTTATGAGTATATAAATGAAAGTATATTTGTAGATGTGTCTAATAAAAAGATTTTTTTATAATTGTATTTAATAGAAATATCTTTATGTGAGGGAGAGAGAAAGAAAAGGAAGGCTAAGAGTTATTATAGGAAAGTTTTATTTCTATCCGTTAAAATTATAGCATATAACCACTATATAATCATTTGTAGAATTTCAATTCAATCATCATCAACAATAACAACTACATTCACATCTTTTTTTCATATTATTATTATTATTTTATTTTATTTCCTTTTCTCTTTAGTAATTATATAGTGAGTACGTTATTGTGAGTAGTGTTCAATTTCATATTACTTTGTATCTATTAGAAGTCAAAATTCCGCTGTAGACTCAACAATTGGTATCAAGAGCCAACGTTATATTATTCATTATTTGAGTGGTAAATTTCAATTTTGAATATAATGGCTTCTACTAATAGTAATGTCAAAGTAGGCAAATATGAAATCGAGAAGTTCAATGAAGAAAATGATTTTTCCTATTGGAGGATACAGATGAAAAATCTGCTTATATCACAAAAATTACACAAGGCACTGACAGGAAAAGAGAAAAACCCAGAGGAAATGAAAGATGATGATTGGGAAGAATTAGATCTTGAGGCGCGAGCTGCAATAATCTTATGCCTTGAGAGGGATGTTGCTTTTTTGGTAAATGAAGAAGCAACTGCAGTAGGCGTTTGGTTAAAGTTAGAGAGTAACTTCATGACGAAGACTCTAACTAATAGGATCTACTTAAAATCCAAATTGTATACATGCAAGATGGAGGAAGGCACCTCAATCCGAGAATATATCAATAAGTTTGATAGGATCATATCAAACTTAAAGGATATAGATGTGAAGGTTGATGATGAAGACCAAGCACTCATATTGTTACTTTCATTACCGAAGTCCTATGAAAATCTGGTGCAGACATTGATGCTGATGGGTGGCACTCTGACCATGGATGAGACGAGGGCATCACTTTTAGCGGATGATCTACGTAAGGTTGCTACAAGTGTAATGTCATCTTCAAATGGAAGAGAGTATAATGATCAAGCACAAGGATTGTTCGCGGCTAGAGGAAGGACTAATGAAAGAGGAAAAGGTAATAAGCGTGAAAAGTCTAGGCCAAAATCTAGACCTCACGCGGAGAGAACATGCTTTAAATGTGGTGAGGCTGGACATTTCAAAGCAAATTGTCCAAATAAGAAGATAACTTTCAAGAAACAGAACAACGACAACCCAAAAGAAAAGCAAGAAGCAAGCTACGTCTCAAATGATGAGGAAGATTGTTACTCTGTGACAGAACAATCTTATGAAATCTTCGATAAGTGGATTTTTGATTCAGGAGCCTCTCACCATATGTGTCCAAATAGGAAGTGGTTTATTACCTATGAAAGCATAAATGGTGGCACAGTTTTAATGGGCAATGATCATGCTTGTAAAACTGTGGGGTTGGGTACTGTAAGAATCAAGATGCATGATGGTGTCGTAAGAACCTTAAAGGATGTGAGATATATTCCAGACTTGCGAAAAAATCTGATCTCCATAGGTTTGTTGGAGAAAAATGGTTGCAAAATAGTTGCGGAAAATGGGGTACTGAAAGTTGTTCGTGGTTCTTTGGTAGTGATGAAAGGAGTTAGTCTAGGTAATCTTTATTCTCTTTTGGGGACAACGGTTATAGGTGAGTTAGCAGTTAGAATCGGTAGAAGTAGAGATCAAACAGATTGCACGAGAATATGGCACATGCGGCTTGGACATATGTTAGAAAAAGGTCTATCATTGCTTTGTGGACAAGGTTTGCTGAAGAATATGAAGAAACCACAAATAGAATTTTGTGAGCATTGTGTGTATGGAAAGGCACATAGGGTGAAATTTTCTACAAGCAAGCATAAAAGCAGAGGGTTGTTAGACTACGTGCATACTGATGTTTGGGGCCCGGCTAAAGTTACTTCCAAGGGTGGTTCCAGGTATTTTGTTACTTTTGTTGATGATTATTCCAGGTATGTTTGGATTTATTTCCTCAAACATAAGAATGAGGTATTCGATACTTTTAAGCGATGGAGAGCAATGGTTGAAAACCGAACAGGTAGGAAGTTGAAAACTCTACGATCTGATAATGGCACAGAGTACACGGATGGGGCTTTCAAGGAGTTCTGTGACCGAGAAGGCATTACAAGACACTGGACAATTAGAGAAACACCACAACAGAATGGAGTCGCCGAACGACTGAATCATACGCTACTTGAGAAGGCAAGGTGTATGCGCTCTAATTCCGGGTTAGGCAGAGAATGGTGGGCAGAATCGGTTGCTACAGCTTGCTACATAGTGAATCGATCCCCACATTCTTCTCTAGATAGAGACACACCTTATAAGGTATGGTCAGAGGAACATGCAGATTACGAGAAACTCAGAGTCTTTGGATGCACAGCCTATTATCATGTCAAAGATAATAAGCTTGATGATAGAGCTAAGAAGGCAATCTTTTTGGGGTATCCAAGAGGGGTTCAAGGCTATCGCCTTTGGAGTGTAAATGATTCTAAGTTTGTAATTAGCAGGGATGTTACCTTTGATGAACGATCTATGGTAGCTTTGTCTAAAGATGTGGTGCCAGATGATGGTGATGTTGGAAAAACTTCAAATACTCAAGTGGTGGAGATAGAGTCTAAATATCAACAAATAGACTCTAATAATGTTCAGGTGGAGCATCCTAATGCTACTCGAGATGACGCAGAGGATGAACTTGATCATGAGAAAATTCAGCGAGAAAATGCACATGCATTACAACAGCAGCAGCAGGATTCTTTAGCATCTACTAGGCCAAAGAGGAATTATAAATTTGTTCAGAAGTTCGGGTCAGACAAGCCTTTGAGACATTATGGGCAGCTAAACTTGGTAGATTATGCACTCTCAGTGGAGGATGATGAGCCGGTCACCTTCAAACATGCTATCAAAGACAAAGATAGAGAGAGTTGGTTGGTCGCTATGGAGGAAGAGATGCAATCTCTTCATAAGAACAAGACATGGGATGTGGTCCCATTGCCCGTGAAAAAGACTGCAATTGGTTGTAAGTGGGTGTATAAAAGAAAAGAAGATCCTACTAAGTCAGATGGTACAAGATTCAAAGCTAGGTTAGTAGCAAAGGGATTTGCACAGAAAGAAGGTGTTGATTACAATGAGATATTTTCTCCAGTGGTGAAACACACTTCCATACGGGTGCTTTTAAGTCTTGTCGCTCATGGTGATCTTGAGTTGGAACAACTAGACGTGAAGACTGCATTCTTGCACGGTGACTTAGAGGAAGAAATCTACATGTATCAACCTGAGGGTTTCAAGGTTGAGGGTAAAGAAAGTCAGGTATGTCACTTGAGGAAATCGCTATATGGATTGAAACAATCTCCTCAGCAATGGTATAAGCGATTTGACTCCTTTATGTTAAAACAAGGTTTTTCCAGAAGTAATTATGATTGTTGTGTATACATTCGTAAGCTTCCTGGAGGTGATTATATATATCTTCTATTGTATGTGGATGACATGCTTATTGCCTCTAAGAGCAAGGTAGAGATAGATGTTAAAGGTTCAACTTGGTAAAGAATTTGAAACAAAAGACTTGGGTGCTGCACGAAAAATATTAGGCATGAAAATTAAAAGGGAGAGATCAAGCCAAAAATTGTTCTTGAGCCAAAGAGGATACATTGAGCGCGTCATTGAAAGATTTGAAATAAAAAATGCTAAATCGGTGGTAATGTCATTGGCTCCACATTTTAGGCTCTCTGGTAAACAATCTCCCACAATAGCAGAGGATAAGGCTTACATGGAAAATGTACCTTATGCTAGTGCAGTCGGTAGCCTAATGTATGCTATGGTATGTACACGCCCAGATATTTCACAGGCAGTAAGTGTTGTTAGCAAGTTCATGGCAAACCCGGGTAAGGCACACTGGGAAGCAGTCAAGTGGATATTAAGATATTTGAAGGGCACCATTGACACAGGTTATGCTTTAGTGAAAAATCATGTCAAATCAGCGGCTTTGTTGATTCTGATTATGCTGGTGATCTAGATAGAAGACGTTCTACGACTGGTTATGTATATAAAATACAAGGTACTCCAGTTAGTTGGCGATCGATGTTACAAGTTACAGTGGCACTATCTACTACAAAAGCTGAGTACATGGCAGTAGCAGAAGGGGTGAAAAAAGTATTGTGGCTAAGAGGTCTTCTAGATGATTTGGGGTTGAAGCAAAATTGCGTGGATCTGAATTGTGATAGTCAAAGTGCAATTCATTTGGCTAAAAATCAGGTTCATCATGCTCGTACCAAACATATTTATGTTAGATATCACTTCGTGCGTGATGTTATGGAGAAAGGTGACATTTGAATGGGTCTTTATACTGTTATACATATGTTTAAAATATAATAAATAATTATTATTGGTAATAAATTAGCAGGTAGAATATTGGTATCTTATACTTTTCTTTTTTTGTTTAATTAAAAACGTCAAATGACGTCATATGGGAGCGAGGTTTTTCAGAAAAAAAAGTCTAAATTGGTCCGAACTTCTCAAACCTGTCCGTTTATCGATTTTTACAAAGCATAGCCAAGTCAAACCGGATCTAACCGGTTTTGTTTCTTTCCATCCCAATGGCTAATCCTAGGGGGTGGCAATAAATAGGATATGGTAGATTTTGGAACTAACTTTAACCCTACTCGCGGGTTGAAATTTTTATATAAACTCAACCTTATCCTATTTACAGGTTGAGAATATCCCAACCCTAATCTTACCGTTCTTAACCTGCGAATATCCGACTCTACCCACGAGTTACAAAAAAGATGCAATATTATTATATAACTTGATGATAATTTAAAATAGAATTGATTTTTATGTAAGAAAAAAATATATTAAATTATCAATTAATGAACATCTTTCAGTGGCTAAGAATTTTTTGCATTTAGTGAGAGGTCTTTGGTTCAACATCCGCTTGAAATATATTTTTATATAAGTATATAATATAAACATATATAGGATGCGGGTTGGTCGAATAGGGTTGAGATTCAACCTGCAACTTACCCGACTCGCATGAGAACTCTACCTACACCCTACCCTACTCGTTGCAAATCGGATTGGTAACCCACCCGATCACGGACATGTTACATATTGCCACTCCTACCTAGTCCGGACTGACCTAGAGGTCGGATCGTCAGTTTGTCAGTCTAATGATTTTTTTAACTTTAGTCATATTATCTTTACGTGAAAAACATTCACGTTAAGTTTGTGAATTTGAGGGTTGGTTCCACTATAGTTATTAAAATTGAGTTGGACCAACTAATAAACCAAATTCTAAATCAGTTCGGTGTAACATTTTAAGTGTTTTAAGAAAGAAAATCAATCAAAATTGGATAAGTCAACAATTAACAATAAAAAACTCTTTCTTAAATCCTCTTTCATGTGTAATAGTTTAGTTGTCATTAGGCTAAGTTATTTTTTGATAAATTTGTCCTTTTTTAAATATATAACATATATAAATTAAATTAAATTTTTAAAATTTATTTGTTAATTATAATTTAAACGAATTAACCAATAATTCACCAGTTAAACAAGTAGCCGGATTGGTTTGATTATCAATTCAGTTCTAATAACTATAGATTTCAGTGTATCAAAACAGCAGCGTTATCTCTAAAGTCTAAATTCTAAAAGATTAACATTTATTATAATAAATTTCCGATAGTTAATTTTTGTGATTTTTTTTTGTAATTTTATAGTGAATTGAGTTTTTTTTAAGAAGAAAAAAAGTGGTATAGACATAAAAAGAAACTTATAAAAGTCTACAAATTGTCTTTACTTATGCAAAAGAGTATAAAAAATTATCTACTAATTAACTCGAGTTGGTTAAATAATTAGCTCAATCATATGCTTAAACAAGTGTTAAGAGTTTAAATTCATCTTATTTTTACATCAACTTATTATAACTCCTTAAATAGAATTTAGGGCAATTTACTTAAATAAATAGAATAGAGAAAACGTTTACCTAAATGTGCAAAACTGGTTCTTGTTACCTGCATGTGCAAAAAGTCATTTCTATGTAATCCGTGGCAACCCACCACGGTTTCAAAATGTGCATAAACCGTGGCAGGTCCCAGCGGATTATGGCCAAAAGATATAGAGTGTAAACCGTGGTAGGTCACCACGGTTTACTAAGGAGAGATGGCATGCATAAACCGTGGAGAGTCACCACGGTTTATGAAAAAACTTGTTTGCACATAAAACCTTGTGGGTCACCACGGTTTATATGTGGTAAATAATGGCCAGAAAACCTTGTTAATTTTATGTATTATTGACTAATATATACTATAAAATTTTTACTTCTCTTTATGTATTATTGACTAATATATACTATAAAATTTTTACATGTATTATCAATTATTTTTTCATTATGTTTATCACTATTTTTCATTTTACACTATATTTAAATATTTATTATACTATAAAAAATATTAATGAACATAATAAAATAATTACTTATTAATATTTTTTAGAGTACTCATTAATATTCTTATAATATAATAAATATTTTTTATTTTAAATTTAACAAATACTAATGTATCAATATACACTTATATGTGAATTTATTAAATCTATATAAAAGATTTAATCAATAAGCATGTTAATAAATATTAAGATACCAATATTAACAAGTAATTATTTTATTGTACTCATTAATATGTTATAGTGTAATGAATCTTTATTTTATAAATGAAAAAATAAAGATGAATATAATGAGAGAGGTCACCTTAAGCTTAAACGAACTTTTGAGTAGTTTTTATAAGTTCGCCTAAGATTTTGAAAACTTCATAAAAACTCAAAATAAAAAATAAAAACACAGATTCCAAACATTAATGTTAGTGTAATTTATTTTTAAAAATATTTTTTTATTTTATAATAGAAAAAAATCCAAAAATTTTATGGTGTTTATTATTGGAGTCTAATTTTTTTCTAATTTATTTTACATAACAAATTTTAAATATTTTAAATTTATTAAATTTGATCATTTTAAATTAAATATTAATTTTTTATTTTTTAGTAAATAGACATCAATTTTTTAAGCACTATAAAAATCATTTTCTTAGTATTATCTGATTTTTTTTTTCTATTGTACTCTTTCTATTATAAAAAGCTGTTGTTGATAAGACATAATTTAAGATTCTGCTCATAAATTTATTGTGCTAATAAATTCATTTTCTATTGGACATAAAATTAACAAGGTTTTCTGACCATTATTTACCACACATAAACCGTGGTGACCCACAAGGTTTTATGTGCAAACAAGTTTTTTCATAAACCGTGGTGACTCTCTCCACGGTTTATGCACGCCATCTCTCCTTAGTAAACCGTGGTGTTTACACTCTATATCTTTTGGCCATAATCCGCTGGGACCTGCCACGGTTTATGCACGTTTTGAAACCGTGGTGGGTTGCCACGGATTACATAGAAATGACTTTTTGCACATGCAGGTAACAAGAACCAGTTTTACACATTTGGGTAAATATTTTCTCTATTCTATTTATTTAAGTAACTTGCCCTAGAATTTAGATTTACCATAAATTAATCATTATATTATCACTAATTTCTAGCTATTGATACTAGTAGTCTAATACATTCCAAAAAGGAGACTTTCATTAACTTTTTACATAATTTAGTACAACTCTAACAGTACTATTTATACTACTTTTAATAAAAGTTAATTCTGCTCTACTAATTCAACTAAACCCAATAAAACAGGTTACATATTATCATCTAAAATTACTAAACTACCCATGTCAATGTTAAGTTAACAAAGTGCTGCATTCATAACCATTTGACCTCAACTTGTTTATCCTCTTACAATTTGTTGATGTATAACTAAAACAGAACCAGAACTTGGAAAATCTTCAGAAGCAATATAATCTCCTATGAGTCCTAATTCTTCACTCTCACTCCATTCTGATAACCCTGTAAGAAGAACAGGGTTTATCCCTTGTTTTCTTCCAACTATCCAAAGATCATAATCTTCATCACCATCATTATCATTATTATTCATAGCTAGAATACTTGCAATTGTTTCTTCTCCATTCTTAACCACCACTTCTCTGTACTTCACTCTGTTGTTTGTCTCATTCTTAACCCAAAACCATGTCACAATTCCATCATCTAGCTTCTTCTCCCTTTCTTTGTCCCCTACATAGTTTGCGGACAAGAATCGAATCACAGTAAGAGAAGCATCTTGGTTTGCAGCTATCATATCTGCATAAACAAGAGCCTCTCTTGCATCTGCTCCTCCGAGAAATAGCATCGCATATCGCCGTCCGAATCTACGAAGGGAAGAAGGAGCAGCAGCAATATTTCTTGCTGCAGTCATCATTTCAATAAGATTATTACTTCCTTTATCAACAAGAATACCAACAGAGCAAGGTGCATGATTCAACACTTGAGAGTTTATAGTATGGATCATGCCCTTGTTATAAACATGTTTTTTCTTGAAAGGTAAGATGATCAGAGAAGCTTCATTTTCTAAAGCAATCAAGCAAATGTCTTGGAACATCATTTGCTTCAGCGAAACAACTGTGAAAAACTTTAGCTCCACAAATTTCCCTTTAAGTTCTTGATAGCGCCTTAGAACATTTACAATGTGCATCCATTGATAATTGGAAGGCATTTCTTGGTTGTCATGGTCTATAAATAGAGGGCTAGCACGGCCAACAAGCTCGAATAATCGAACAGTGTGAACTATGAAGGGACGATTTGGATTTGGATTTGATATGTCAAGAACATTGATGAGACCATTTATGCTTTCATCATCTTGAATGCATAGAACCATTGAAAGCTTAGTGTTTGGAAGGTGATGCTGAATGTTCCTTCTTTGGTTCACAATATATGGCCTTGTTGGATCATACACTATGGAGATCAATGGAGTGAATGTTGCAGTTAGAACTGCTGTCATAAGCACTAATAATGTGAAACCTGGTATCTTTATGATCTGTGTTTGCATGCACACAAAGAACAAAGATAGATACAAGGAGCTATTTAGTTGAAATGCAAACAGCTATCTCCATATATAATTTGAAACAAGGAAAAAAAATTGAGAAAATACTCACGTGATCATATTTTCTTCACCCGAAGATGATATTGTAAACTGTTAGATGGTTCAGTCAAACATATTTAGTAACCATCTAACAATTTACAATGTCATCTCCGTATAAAGATGTCATTATAAGAGTATTCATTAAAAAATAAATCTACAATTTATTTTCCTAAACTTCAAATCCTTTACAACGTGAAATTAAATTATTCAAAGTTATTAAATAGTGCAAAAATTGTGATGAAACACATAATGTGATGATAATTTTGTATGAAAAGTTGGCCGGAGGTTTTTTTTTTTTAAACCATTTAATAGAGTTAACAAATTAAAAAAATACACATCTAATCACTAGCTAGGACAATTTTGTAAATTTCCTTTTCTTTATATAATTTTAGTATTTTTTTAAATTATTTTCTCAATTTATGTGAGTATTTACAATTAAATACATCTATTCATATTAAAAGAGTATAAGATGAGTTAAACTTTAAAATGACACTTGAGATTGGTCGCATATACTAACATACTCATCAAGATTTCAATTGTACCAATTATGTTTTGAAATTCTAATTGTACCACAATCGTTCTTAATGACATGATGAGTTACTTGATAAAAAATCAGTGAGGGATTATTACGATGCACTTTTACCAATTTCAAATACCTAATTAGTATAATTGGAATCTCTTGAATTTTTTAAGTACATACAATCAATTTAAAGGGCCACTTTAGGATTTAACTTGTATAAGATACACATAATGGAGCTTAGTTACCTTCTTATCCATGAAATGGACAAACATTATGAGCTCCATTTGTCCTCTCAAGCTCATCATAAGGCTAAGTGCAAGTCCATCTCTAAATGGCAACTGCCAATAGAATGTAGCAACCCAAGTGGAAAAGAATTTGGTCAAGTAGCCAGTTAAAACCATGAAAAACAATGGTTCTAAATGAGACCAATCAATCTCACTCATAGCAAACACATCAGTATGAGTTCCCACCATAAGGAATGAGAATGGTAGTAGAAAATCAGTCATAATAGTCTTGCTCTTTTCCACTATTGTTGCTCCTAAAGGAGGCCCATCAGGGATCACAAGGCCCAACCACAAAGGCCCATTAGCAATTGCCATCCCAAGCATATCTGTCACAAAGCCCAACACAAAAACACCCAAAAGAATGACAACAACATAAGATTGTTCCACTGGGTGCCCTTCTGGAGTGTTCTTATGAATCCACATCATCGTGGGCCTTACACAAAACATAATGAACATTAGCACCAGTACAAGAGAAATTGTGTACCAAATTGCATGCTTTGTTCCTGTTTCTCCATGTTTCCCAGCCTCAAATACTACAATTGAACATGTACCAATTGCATCACCAATTAAAGCCATAGACAAAGCCATTCTCCCAACATGTGAGTTTATAAGGTTAAGCTCTTTCAAAATATTATGGACAACAGGGAATGTTGTGATCCCAAAGTACGCTGAAATTACACCTAGTGAAGCTATTCTAGAAAGTTCTTTGTCCATGTTTTTTCTCATGTATAGTGACACAAGAAAAGTTAGCATTGAGGGAATGCTTATACCAACTAATGCCGTGTACAAATGCATTTTCCCTGATTTTTTCAACATGGTTGGGTCACACTTCACACCATAGATGAAAACAAAGAACATGAATCCCATTATTCCAAGATTTTTCACCAAGAATTCAGCTGCTTCAGGCATTACATTATGTTTAAACCATCCATGGCGTCCCAAAACAGAAGGTCCAAGAATAATACCACCCTTGAAATGATAACATGTAAATTTATTTATATTTAATCAGTATCCAATTAGTAAAAGTTATCTCCACACCAAAACATTATATTATTATTATTATTATTATTAGAAATAATATTTCTTTTTCATGTGTAGTCAAAATACTCACATAAATATTTTTTACATAAATGCACCAAAAATAGCAAGAACTTACCTTATTTTAGTATTCATTTTCACATGAATTAATTTTGTTTTCGAAAATTTTCAAAACTTCAATTTGTCCCTAAAATGCTTATGAAGGCAAAATCTATGTATGTTGGTGCTTATCTATTAGTTTGGCTAAGTTCTTTAATTTTATCAACGACTTGGAGCTACATTTAGAAATTTGATATAAACATATGGAAAATATACATTAAAAGAATAAATTAATGTATGGTTCCTCTTGAACATTAAGCAATGAAATGAATGTTAATAATACTAAAAATTAAGAAGCTTATTACCATCATCTGACAAACCAGCTCAGGTTGTTTGAGAGGCTTAAAAAGAATGCGAAGAATGCGAGTGACGACGATGATAAGAATGAGATCTAACATTAGAAGTGAGAAAGTAGAGGCTGTATGATTGTTGCCACCGCCATTGAAGAGTCCCCCAGCGCGAAACTCTTGCATTGATTGGCAAGAAAGGGCCAAGGAAGTTGCAATAGAATCATCATCGATATGTTTCAAGCTTTGTATCAATGTTCGCGAATGACGAATGTGATGATCATGTATTGGGAAAACCCTAGTCATGTGCAACAACGTTAAAGTTTCTGTCTCATAAAACCATACACATCCAAATCACATTCAAACGTGAAGGAAATGTGAAAGAGGCTGAGATAGGATACAAGAATTGTGGATATACGTCAAAGTGGGAGAATTAGTGTTTCTCTTTCATTCTAATCACTAATCACTATTTTTTATTATTTTATTGTGAGGTAAATATTTTACATGTTTAGTTTTTTTAATTTCCTACATCATTGAAGTAGTGGAATTTTTTAGCTACATTTATTTTATTTATTTGGTATACAAGGGAACGCCCAAGTATTTTCCTAGGGCAGAGCAAAATTCTTATAGCTAATAAGGAAGTAAAATTATATGACACGAAGCTACTTTTGGAGGAACTAAAGTTTTATTAATGTCATATTTTAGCATGTTAGTTGATGATTGTTACATATGGCTTATTTGAATTCTTTTAAGTGTATTCCCAATTTGTTATGGGAGCTTGATGGAAATTAATGTCTTTAGTTTTCAACTGATCTGACATAAATCTTCATGAAAATGAAGCTACACAATTAATTAATTTAGGTTGATGTGGTGATTAACAATAATCATTCGCTTAAATAAGTATTAGAAGTTTGAATTATGCATTGTTTGAATTATGCATTGTATATCTAGCAACTCATTGGCCAACGACAAATCCTTAAATAGTGTTTAGATTCATAGCAGATTAGTCCTTAACATGTCGGACTGACTATAATAATTTGTGATTTTATTTTGATTTGATTACACATGGTTTCTATTATATTTTTTAGGGGCTAATTTCATGATACAAAACTTGGAAATTTATACATAAATTGCATAACAGAATTGTAAAACTAACAGCACCCCTACTTAATTTACATAAACTCCCTCTGAAGTTAAGCTACAGTTGTAGTTGAAAGGAGAGAATTTGATTTGATTCACCTAGCAGTGACCTTTGGGGATCCAATCCCATCCTCAGAGGTTTCAAACCCTGCATCATCACTCTTGCAGAGAGCATAGACAACATCCACTATGCTAGGCCTCTTTGAAGGCTCCTTATGCAAACAAGCAATAGCAATCCCCAAAACTCCCAACAAACTATCCATAGATATTGTGTCCCTCAAGATTGCCTTGTCCATCCACTCCCTCACCCTCCTACCCTTCTCTTGATCACTACTTACCCCTTCAAAGGTCTTCATAGCACTCATCCACAGTAGATTCCCCTCCTCGTCGATGGCTTCCCTTCCAGAGATGAGCTCCAGGAGCACCACCCCGAAAGAGAAGACATCCATCTTGGTGGAGACGACGCCATCGGCCAGATACTCGGGAGCAATGTAGCCCTGAGTTCCCACAATGTGCATTGTAATGGCATTCATTCCTGACTTGGCAAGCCCGAAGTTGGCAATCTTGGCTCTCATGTTTGAGTCCAACAGAATGTTGCTGCTCTTTATGTCTTTGTGCACTACTCTTGGCCTTGTGTGCTCGTGGATGTATTGAAGACCATTTGCTATGTCTATGCCTATTCTCACCCTTGTCTTCCAGTTTAGCTTCTCCTTATTCTTCCCTTCCTCTTCGTGCAGCCACCAGTTCAAAGATCCATTCTCCACGTACTCATAAACTAGATAGCAATTCCCTTCTTCAGAATCTATGCAAAACCCTTCTAACTTCACCAGATTCCCATGGTTAACCTTCATCCACACAAAACCATCATTTACTAGAGAAAGTGTGTGAAGATATCTTATATGCAAAGATGATATTGCGACCAATTAAATAGTTCAGTCAAACATATCAAATCATTTAACGGTTTACAATATCATCTTTGTACGGAGATGTAATAGGGGAAGTAGCCACCTTTTGTTTATCTTATGTGTTGCTGTGAATTTTGGAGTTTTATGCTTTTACTATATTTTCTTTAAAAAGTTAAAAGAGTGCAGCAGCATGATTTGTCTGTTATTATGACTTTATGTGCGTACCTAATAATGTGCTTCTTTAATTTAAAAAACTCTGTATAATAAGCTGATAACAATGATCAATCATGAGAGACAAAGATGGAAACGTCACTCACCAAATAACTAAAAGGAACTATTCCATTAACTGATAATGTTTTATTCTTATTTAAGTGTTCCTCAAAATAGATTAGTTAGCATAAATGAAAAATAATAACCAAAAGAAACCCAATCTGATAACGTTTTGGATCAGAAATATATGTCTGTTTATTTATTGAGTCCTGCTAGGGAGCCAAGCTCTTGACTTTTCGGATCTAGAGCTCTGATACCATATCATGATACCACTCATCTCAAAAACTTCAGCTGATAGAAAAAGATAACACTAATGGTTATATCTCCATTGGCTCCCTATACTTTTTTATGTTATATTTTAAGGAATAATAAGCGACCACATGTAACGATTCCACTGGTTTTTTTCTCCGCCCCTAATAATACCTTAGGGAAACATTAAAAAAATAATGATGTGCATATAGATCTAGGCATCTCCAGGTTTATTCCCTTGGCTTGAGTATGCTTAATAAAATAAAGTATTTCGAAACACACGACATACATGATAGGAAGTTAGAAAGAATAAAGATAATTTTACGAGTGAAATTGATTACCTTCTGTAAGATCTTGAGCTCCTCATAGGCATTCCACTTCATCTTCTTGATTGCATAGGTTTCTCCATCAATAGTACCTTTGTAAACAGAACCTTGAATGAGGCAACTGTCACTGAAGGCATCAGTGGCTTCTACAAGTTCCTCAATTCCAAATACTCTGTACTTGTCCAAGCAGTCAGACACATTGGCCATCAGCTTCACATCCATCGGTTTACTCCCTTTCCCATCTCCCCCTCCCGAAAACACCCTGCCCTCCTTCTGCCTCTGCTCCTCCTCGTCCCTGCCCGCCCACATCCTGCCCTTCAACACACTCTCCCTATACATCCACACCGCACACACCACCATTAGCAGCAAACCAGCAATCCCCAATCCAATTGCCAGCCCTCTCACGGTGCCTGTTGTTATGAGTATGCTTAGTGGATTATTCAAAAACCATGACATTCACTAAGCAATTCTAGTTTTTAGTAAATACTCACGTACAGTTATCTTCACGTGAAGTTGATAGCCGAGAACAATTACATTGACTAAATTGTTAAACAGTTCTCAACTATCAACTTCATATGATTTTAGGTGAGTTTTAAATGTCTAGTGGTTATTTTCAATATATTGAAACAAAAAATATTTAGTAAATTGTTTAGCGAGGTTGTTACCTGCCCTGTCATCAGAGCTGCCGGCCGGAGTCGGAGAAGGAGCAGCAGCAGTGCTTGTATTCGGCTGTGACAGAACCGGCAGCTTCGTCACCGGGACGAATATGGTATCATAGACGTTGAATTTGTTCCCGTTGACATCAGTGATGGCCTTCTGCTGAGATCCAAACCTGGAAGCAATCGAAGATAGGTTGTCGGACGGTTGGACAACATAGGAGATCATGTAATTGGCTCTTGTGTTGGACACAGTTGTGTTCTTGTCGGGGCACTTGCAGAAGACAGGGAATATAGCATTGTCCCCAATTTGGAGGTTGGTTGCTACAAGGTTTGGGTTAACAACCTCAACAGAAGGGTAGGTAGTGAGGTTCTCAAACTTGTTGGTGGAGACTAAGTAGAAGGTATCGTTGGGTTTGATGGTGTAGGAGATGTTAGCATAAGAGATGGAGCCAAAGGTGGTGTTGATGGAGTTGCAGGAACATGTTAAGGGAATAAAGAGTTGCTGGTTTAGGATTAGAGGAGAGGAAACTGAATTAGAGGATATGTTGCTTGGATTTGCAATCATGAGACGGCTGACTTGGAAGAGGTCTCCAATGGAAGCTAGGTCAAGAAACTGACTCTGAGCTCTGTAGAAAGCATAGGCCTGGCATGGATAGCTTCTTCCACTGCACTGGAACCCTGTGTTGTTCTGTTGGCTCTTTGTCTGGCCATGTGAGGGTTCAACAAACTGCAACAGCAAGATGAGAAGGACAGGCCAAACTCTCATTTTGGCTTCTCTCTCTGTTTGTTTCTATTTTGACATGTTTGTTTATTATATATAGTGTAGAATTTCAAGTGCTGTGGCTGCGGTGAGAGGCAAGGAAAAGAAGAAAAGAAACAATGGACTTAGTTTCCTTTCAGATCTAACTGGACAGCATTCATTCAAGTCAAACCTGCTTGCTTATGTCTAAGTTTCCCACTCACCGTTCTTGATATTTATCCCCCA
This sequence comes from Arachis ipaensis, assembly GCF_059453495.1. Classification (NCBI taxonomy): domain Eukaryota; kingdom Viridiplantae; phylum Streptophyta; class Magnoliopsida; order Fabales; family Fabaceae; genus Arachis; species Arachis ipaensis. The sequence goes on from NC_142436.1 coordinate 3,669,105, forward strand.
ACTATGAAATATGAATACTAGTCAACATGATTGAATTTTCTATGAGTGACTTAAGATGGGGCCTATTCCTTTTCAATTTTCAATTACTCCAATCACTGGCATCCTTCTAGACTAATTTCATGGTGCTTGTTAAATAGTATTTAATTTTTTAATTTATTTTTTATTGAATTTTAAATATTTAAAAAAAATATTTTTTTATTTTTTAAATTAAATATTAATTTTTTATTTTTTTTAGCAAATTAAAACTACTTTTTAAATACAATAACAATTACCTAATATTTAATATCAAATTATCAATAGTACAAAGAAACTTTGAAGGTTATTGGATCACTAATAATTATAGGATTTGGATCCTCTAAAGTTTGAATTTCACTTTAGATAATAAAGTGTAATTTCTCACTATTGATTTTATAGGTGGGATCAATAATAAATATGAAAGAGAAACTATTCAAGAGTAGAAGATCACACTTTATTCTCTAAAGTAAAATTTAAATTTTAGAGGATCCAAATCTATAATTATAATATACAACTAAATGACTGTTGAGTATTTTTTATAGACAATGAACTAATTAATCATATCAAATGGATTGATTTTTTTATAGTTTTTAAGATATTTTTTAATCTGACATATTAAAAATTAATCCATTTACAGAAAATGGTGTGGATTTGATCTATTTGATTGTTGATGATAATGTCAGAAATGACAATGAATTATACCTTTTTATTTATGTTTATGTCTTATTTTTTGTTGTGCTTGGTTTTTTGCTGCTCTATTTTATTGTGTTGAGTTTCTTTTATTCAAAAAAAATTTCAAGTTCTATTTAATGGTTTATTACTTATCAAAATTAAAATCCTTACATTTACCCAAGTAAAACGAGTGAATTAGGCTGTTCGACCAACTCAAAGTTGGTTAATGAATTGATTACTTTATTCAACAGTCATTGTAACGTTTGGTTTGGGCAAATAAACTAAAAACGATTGGTGATTGGCTATAGGCTCTAGCTCAGGATAAAGCAATAAAATTGATTATTGGCCCTGCCCTTTGGTGTAAAAATGAAACACAAAAGATAAGAGTACGAGGAACGCATATACTACACAAGAAAGTCGTGACAGATTTGGTTCCCAACACAGACTTGAGAGTTGACTACTAAATGCAAACTAAACGTATTGGAGAGGTCATTACTTATTTCTATGTTAACAAAGTCACAAGTCATTGCAAAATTTGGACTATGAACATTGATTGCAAGAAATTTCTATGTCCTGGATAGCAATAATTTCCATAATTCACACTTTAAGTTGATTATTAATTTATGCCTATTGCCTAAATAGTGTCAGTGTTAACACTGCTCACTTATAGACCAGTCACTTCAAAGTTGAAACCTAAAAAATTCTTCAATAAAGGAATCTAGAAAAGTAAAAAACCCAAGGAGCACTCCAGCCTCTAGAGAATTCATGTTTTGTTATTTGATTAGGCTTATATTGATCATACACGTTATTCTAATACTATTTTTTCTAAGTTTGAACTAAGACAATTCATTTGACCGAAAATATATAGTCATGCATACATAGCAAATGTGTAAAGTCTTTGATACATAACAAACAATATTTGATAGATAGAATCCTAATTCTTGTATATAATGCTCCATGCCAATTCTTATTAGTTAAATAACTTCTCCTGTATTTGAAGGTTACTAATTTTTGAAAGATTGAAATTTTTTTCTTTTTCTAAGGTCTAATTATTCGTGGCATCATCACCAAGCACTAGATATTTTTTAGCATGAAAAATAAGTGGAAGGCTTCTACATGATAAGTGGAAGTGGGAGACTTGAGAATCATGATAATGAGAATAACATTATTAGTATTGACTAATTTGGATGCTGTGAATTAGTGATCTAAAATAGGTTAGTGGCTAAGATGATTGACATCTATAAAGATTTAAAAAAAAAAAAAAACTTAATTATTGCAATAAACAATTTTAGAAAAGGTTATAAGAATGTGATGTTTGGAGAGTGCGTAGATGAATAATATAAGAACGTAACATGTCCAAAGACGCATTATATTTTTTAAAAAAGTGTAGAGTCTAATCTTAAAATTTTTTTACAAAGAATACTACACTTACTATGTAGTGTTTCATTAGGTCTCTTAAGAATTTCGATCTCAGATTTTTTGTTATTATACAGGATTTAATTAGTACTTTATTTTTCTTCAAGAACTAATTATTGAGATTAAAATTCTCAAACAACTAATTAACATTTAAATCTTAAAAATAATGTCTTAATTAAATCTATCAAATTCATCATATTTTAGAAACCTATTCTCAAATATCACATTTATAAAACTTAGATTCATTTGATGGAAGAACTAGAAATTAAAATAGTGAAAAAGTGAGCAAATTTAGCAGTCATCCCACAATATAAATTTGAGTTAAGCTCCCCATTCTTCTACGGTTATGGTATGTTTGATTGGAGAGTGAAAATGAGGAATAAATTTTGCCTAAACAAGTTATTTAAGTAAAGTTTTACTCTATTTTTGCACGTCCAAACTAACCATTCTCTTACAAAAAAATAATGAACATATTGAAGACTAAATTCTTAAAGTAGTCCTTTTGATTTATGGTGTTCACCATTCTAATTTTTTAAATCCAAAATTTATTATATTGATTGTTGAGATCCAACTCTAGAATCATAGTTGTCTTTAGACCCTTTTTAGCTCTGAGTCAATAAATGAAATGCTGAGTTGATTCTAACTTGTCAAGCTTAACAGTTAACACAGGACTAAACGACGTCGTTTCATTTTAACGCTTAAACAAAGCAAAAATGAAGAGATAGAGGAAGAATAGTTTACATGATGTACAAACCGTTTTATCCCTTTTCATTCTCCAAAACGACCTCATTTTTTGCATGCTTGTTCAAGCACAAAACCAAAATGACATCATTTAGTCCTATGTTTAGTGTGACAAGTCAAAATTAGCTCAACATTCTATTCATTGACTTAATACTGAAAAGAGTTCAAAGACCAATATAATACCTGGAGCTGAATTTCAGGAATCAATATAACAAATTTTGAATTTAAAAGACTAAAATAGTAAAAGTCGTGAATCCAGAGGCCACTATAAAAATTTATCCCATATTAAAAGCATTATTTACAAATTACAATGTATAAGACCCAAAGTGATCTTTCCGAAATTTTTTATAAGATAAAAATAAGGAATATATATACATAATCAAACCTATTGATTAAATAAAATAGTGAAGAGAGAAGAACAAAATTAAAAGGGTTGCCAAGCCTCACCCTCAATATTATAGAATGATTATCTGTTATCTCTATCTTCCTGTATCATCCTGTTTGATAGTAAAATCCCAAAGATCTCCATATTTCTCATTGAAGTCCCAAATGTCCATGGTGTTATAGTCATTGATCAACTTATCTCTAGCTCCCCTCTCCATATTATATATCTGAGGTTCAAAGTGGTGAGGCTTATCCGGCTTATCCATCTCGATTATGCAAAATATGATTGTAAATATACCTGCTCCTATGTATAAGTACTCCCCCTGAAACAAACAGTTACAAACAAACATTCATCAATGAATGAAACTTAGCATTCATAGTTGAAGTCTTCTTCGTTATTACCGGAACATTGAAGAAGACTCCGGCAGCAATAGCTGGTGGGAACAGCCATGAAATAAGCCCTGCAAACAATATCAATGTATAAGTAAGAATTGACATTCAGGTTGTGTTTGAATAATGTCTAGATACTCATGTGATTGTGGTGACAGCATTCTAGACAGAGTAATGTTAGAGAATCAATTTGTTAGGCCAACATTATTTTGTTTATATCAAATTTTAGATTCTAAATCATAAACTCTTACCTCTAAATCCAATCCGGGTTATGCTAGCTAACCAATGACTTTCTTAAACAACGCGAACAACGGGCTTAATTACTCGTGCCACTAATTAAATTTGAGATTAATTTACTTTTTTAACCCCAATGTTGTTGTCTACCTATATTTTTTCAATCCTAAATTATAAACTTAAACGCTAAAATTGACTAACTAAAAGTTAATTTTTTGTACTTTCTCTAAGAGATAAATAATGCTAGGAACTCAACTTTTTATGTGCTTCTTACTAATGAGCTAAAATTGGTTTCATAACATATATCAAAACTTCTACGATCAAAAGATCTAGAATTTCATCATTGCCTTATTGACCCCAAGTGAAATTTCAGCAATGAAAAAGAACCTACACAAACATGAATTGAATAGTGTATGATATACCTTGGAATCCTGTGGGGGGTTCTGCTGCTGCAATCTCTTCAGCAATGGCACTCCAAAATACTCCTGAAAAGGGATGGATGCAAATGGATGATGATGTTTGTGATTGTTGAGATGTTGAAAGAGAAAAATATATACCTTTGAGTTCTGCTTCTCCCTCATAGAAAGTGTGGTGGTCATCATAGATTCCATATTGGAACTCTTCAGAGCTGATGCCATTAGTGCGGAATTGGTCTATAGGGTCTTCATTGAGGTCAGGTTCAATCTCAGCAAAACCGGCATTCAACAAGAATGTTGTTCTTCTTCTTCTTGAAGAGCTCTTTGTGAAGATGGCTTGCAAGTTGGGAGATGAGGACTTAGAAGAAGTGAGGTTGGAGAATGGAGGAAGAGATGAAAGTGAGAGTGAGGAACAAAGAGCCATCATGTCACTGTGCTTCGTTGGTTACGTTGCTTCCTTGCTTCTTATCTCATTCATTCATGCTGCTTTTTTTATCCCTTATCTTCTCTTCTCTTCTCTTCTCCTCCAACCCTTTTCTATCTTCTCTTCTCTTCTCTTCTCCTCCAACCCTTTTCTCTTATTTGGATTTACTATGTCAAACCCAAATTCTTTCAACTAAAACATGAGAATTCAACGTAAATTATTCCTTATCTTTGCTTGCTAAATTATATTTATTTATTTTTAGTGAAAGTATGAAAATTGAAAATGTATTATTTATTTATAAGGGGAAGTGTTAGTTGTCAAAAGAGACTAAATGCCAGTGTTATTGGGTGGTTGTAAAAGACTAAAATATAAGAAAGAGACCAAAATATGATTGAGATAAAAAAAAAAAAAAAGAACAATAAAGGCTTCAAGTATTCCAATCATCTTTATTATTATACAAATAAAAACTTAATCATAGATGTAAGTAAGACATTTGTTATTGGTTAACATCATTGATAAAAAAAATCAATTTAATTATTTGAGTAGTTAATTCATTCGTACTTAATCTAAATATCAAACATTTAAATCTATTTTTGTGCATGTAATAATCTATAGTCAACAACAAACTTTAAAATACAGCGATGAATCAATCCTTGAACTGTTGTAGTCACAAAAAAAAAATCATTGAATTGTTGTAATGTAGATAAAAAAAACAAAAAGAACACCGATTATACATGCTTACTAGTTAAACCAAGCAAGGAGACCCTTGTGAAAGAATAATTAATCAATTAATTAATTAATTAAATTTTAATTAATTAAGGTGTTCCCAGTGGGAATAGATCCTCTCTAGTGGAAAAAAAATTGGATGGTGTTTAAGATCTCACATTTCATTGTTCTTTCTCTTCTATTTAATTTTGATCCCACTTATAAAATTAAAGATAAAAAATCATACTTTATTCTCTCAAGTATTAAAAAAAATGGAGAGGATCCATTCCCGTCTTGAGCCGGTGGCATGTGAAAGAACAAGGCAGGCATGGAAGTGAAGTGTGAAAGTCAAAACTGTAATACTAACTGAACTGAACTCAGCAGAGCTAACTAGTCTAAGAATCTTTCTTGAATCTCCAATCATTTAAGTCTTTCTCTTCCTTCTCCTTTTCTGTCTCATGCATACAGATACAGGAAGCATTTTCATGATTCTGTTTGCTGTTAGTTTCAGCCATGGATATGCAGAATCAAACTCCAACCCCTGCCACTGAGGAAGACAACTACGCTTCCCTTTCTAACTTGCTTCAAGAATTCACAACTATTCCCAATATTGACAAGGCTTGGCTTTTGAACTCTCATTCAACCAGTAACCATCTTTTCTTTTATGATTCTCTGTTGTAACTTGTGACATTCACAATCATATTCTCCCACTTCTAACATTAGCAACAATATTAACAGCATTGCAGGGAATGTTCTCTATTAATCAACCTGATCTTGTAGCAAATAACACCAAGAAACTCATGCTATCATGCCAAATCTTTAAAGAATCTGAGAGTTCTGTTAACTTTCTATGGGCTCCATTTCCAATAGAGATTTCTGGAGTCTCCTTGATTGTTCCATCACCTTATGGCTCTAAACTATTGGTAATTTGGAATCCCAAGGATGACGAATCACCTTGCCGCTTTGAAATTTGGAGTCAGTCTCGAATGGAGAAGGATTTCCATATCCCCCAATCTCTGCATGGCTCAATCTACAATGATAGATGGTAAATCTTTGATTTTTCATCCTCTTTTGCAATTTTGTAGCAGTAGAATAGAAATGTAGAGGCACTTTACTAGAGATAGCAATTAGCCTCATATAGGAATCATTCCTTTCTGTTATGATTTAGGTTTGAGGGAGTCTCTTGGAACTTGGATGAGACATTTGTAGCTTATGTAGCAGAAGAACCCTCTCTTTCAAAGCCAGAATTTAGGGATGTAGGCTACAAGAAAGGTGGTGGTTGCGCGCCAGCCGACAAGAATTGTGGTACATGGAAAGGCCAAGGGAACTTGGAGGAAGATTGGGGAGAAACATATGCTGGAAGGAGAAGGCCTGCACTTTTTGTTATAAACATCAGCAGGTTTTGTTTTGTTCTTTTCTTTTTTGCTCATCGATTTCGGATGATTTTTTAGCTTAAGGTGTAGTTCTTAGTTGAATTAGTACTGTGACAGTGGAGAGGTACAAGCTGTTAAAGGAATTGACAGATCTTTGAGTGTTGGCCAAGTTGTGTGGGCGCCATTCCATGATGGCTCGGAACAATATGTTGTTTTTGTTGGGTGGTCAGGTGAGAAAAGAAAGCTTGGTATGAAGAACTGCTCTAACAGGCCTTGTGCATTATATGCAGTTAGAGCACCCCATCATGACTCAAAATCTAATGAACAAGAGATCAAGTAAGTCAGTTTAGTAATATAATCTTCTAAATTCTCCCTCTTTTAAATCCTTTTAGATACATAGTGCATATTTCTTTTCATGTAGCTCAACTCAAGAATGGTATATACTGAACCTTACTCGAACCATAAGCAGTGCCTTCTTTCCAAGATTCAGGTATGATGTATGTTTTTTCTTCTTTTTTTCTTTTTGATAATTTAATAAGGCTCAACATTCAAAGTGAATGGAGCAAATTTTACTAGTTTATGAAACTATATTAATTATTGAGAAGGTAGGTGCCTAAAACTATGACGATCAATTTGGAATTTCGACCAGCCCAAATGGAAAATTCCTTGTGTTTTTATCTGCGAAAAGTGCTGTGGATTCAGGACTGCACAATGCTACAAACTCACTACATAGAATTGATTGGCCAACCCATGGAAAACTGCACCAATCTGCCAAACTTTATGATATTGTAAGCTCTTCTTCTTATGTGTGCAGTTTAATTTCTTGCCATAAGTAAGATGCAATAATAGCCTTCTGAAATGCTACTTCATAACTCAAGTCCTTGTATGGTTGTCACCATCAGTTAATAACTCTGCTATTTCCTCTAAATTTTGAAGATTCCAGTTGTGACAAGCACCGAGGAAGGTTGCTTCCCCAGGCTTTATTGTACAACTATCCATAATAATCCTTGGCTTCCTGACAACTCTACTATGATCATATCATCTATCTGGCACAGCAGTGAAGTTCTACTCTCAGTGAATGTGTTGAGGCAAGCATATGACAGAACTAAAATAATGTTCAAATGATCCAAGTTCTTGTAGTTCTTATATTCATTCTTTTCAATCTTCATCATGTTATAGTGGGGAAGTTGCACATATCAGCCCAGCATTTCCTAGTTTCTCTTGGAACCTTCTTACACTGGATGGGAACAACATCATTGCCAGTAAAAACAAATGCTCAAGTTATCAATAATTTGGCCTTTGAAAGTAGAGAATCAAGTATTAATATATATCCTTTTTTTTTCTTTTGTCAATCTTTTTGCAGTTTGCAGCAGCCCGGTTGATGTTCCTCAAATCAAGTACGGAACGTTCACTGAGAAATCAAAGAAAAGTATTCCATGGAGTTGGTCAGATATAAGCAGTCCCATGTTCAGATGCTCCGACAAGGTCGAATCACAGACATAAAAATTCCATCTGTTTAGAAATGAGTCAAATGACTCGCCGGATATTCGCTGCAGGTTAGGTCGTCGTTGTTTTCTCTCAAGTGCAGTATACTGAAGATCCCAGTCAAGGAGGCTTGCCAAGGCATAGCAAAAGGTATTTTTAAGTTACTTTGGTTCTTACATAGATACATTTTTTACTTCAATGTCTTAATTTATGTTGTCAAATTCAAGCTCTTATAAAGGTTCGGATTTGACCTTATTGTATCTGTCCATTTATTATTAGTAGTAGTATTTCAATTTCAGGTGCTAGTAATCCTTTTGAAGCCATATTTGTGTCATCTAAATCCAAGAAAAATGATCCACTGATTGTGATCCTTCATGGAGGGCCACATGATGTCTCTTTGTCATGCTTTTCAAAGTCTTGGGCATTTCTATCTTCAGTTGGATACAGCTTGCTGATTGTAAATTACAGGTAAGCAACAAAGTACTGAATTTCCAAGCATTATTTGTTGCCAATATTGCTAAACTTGTGCCGAGTTTGATTGAGTTCTTTGGTATTCCAATCAAACTAACTGTTTGATCAAGAATCATAAACAGATTGTGTCATTGGTAACAGAGACACACATACAAGTCTCTTTGCCAGAATGTGGAAACCTGTCAAAAGATTCTGCGTTAGCAATATGGTTTAGAAGTTGGTGATAATTCAGCTTCTGTTCTATTGGTTTGGATACTATCTCTTTGACAGAATTCACAAAGATAGAGACACAATTTTTGTCTTAGGAACACAAATTTCATGTAATTCCTGAAACTAAGAACAGAAGATATATGTCTCTATTTCCTGAAACACAACTAAAGGGTCTTTGATCGAAACTAAATAGGAACAAAGAAATGTATACTAATTTGTGTATTTTAAGATTCTTATATGTTGTTGCTTCATTCTTCAGAGGTTCATTAGGATTTGGCGAGGAAGCATTACAATTATTTATTATGTACGGTAGAAACTCACGTACAGTTGTCCTCGTATAAAGTTGATAGTTAAAAACCGTTAAATGATAATTTAGTCAAACCTGTTAAATCATCTTGCAATTCTCATTTATTAACTTTACACGAAAACAATTGCATGTGAGTATTTATCTTTATATATTTAAAAAATTAAACTTGTATGGGGAAGGCAAGTTTGTTATATTTTTCTTGATATCTTTCTATGAATGGTGCAAGTGTAGGATGTGAATGATGTTACCATGGTATAAAGAGTTTAGGAAAGAAACGAATAATTATTTAGAAAAATATTATTTTTGTTATTCATATTTTTCATTTGTGATTACAAAGTTCTTACCAATATATAAACCAAGAGTACGCTAAGAGTACACTCGTTATGGAATAATATTCTAATAAATTACATTGATTTTTTCTAATCCTCTTTGATATTTTACTGATTTTGTTCCCTAATTATGATATTCTAATAAATGGTGGCTTCTTGACAACCCACTTGATCGGGCAGGCACCAGACAAGTTTGCGGCCGCAGCCGCTATCAACCCTATTTGCAACCTTGCACTCATGGTTGGCACAATTGACATCCCTGATCGGTGCTATATAGAGGCTTTTGGAACCAACTCCAAACATAGCTTCACAAAGTACATTCTCTACAACACTTAGACTCTCTTTTATAATAAGTCTCCTATTTCACACTTCTCTAAGGTTTGTACACATTGAACAGGACACACATTTCTTATTGCACTACCACCTAGGAAGCATGGACACACCAAGGTGTTCGCATGTCCGACATGCCAACCTATTACTTAGATTATTTCTTTATTATCATTGTAATTATTTTTTAGTGAGAGTACATAAAGAGTACATAGTATATAAGGTGTAATAACTCAACAAATATTTTTTAAGGGAATTATTCATTCTCTTCAACAATGAAAAGAACTTATTTTTCTCTCTCTTAATCCCTTTTAGTTCATCAAACCATCAACATCACAATATATAAAATATTTTCTAGGTTGAAGCAAGTTGAAGCATCAAGCTTATATAATATTTTTTAGGTTGTAATTTGATAAATTAATTTGTGAGTGCAGGTAAAAGCACAACACTTTTCTTATTAGGTGCTAAAGATGTACGTGTTCCAATTTATGATGGATTGCAGGTAACTAATTAAGTGATTTGGTTGTGCCTTATCATTGAGCTTAGTCAAATTGAAACTATACGTGTTAATACAAAAATGTTATATGCACGCAAAAAAAATAGTCACCAAATTAGTTATTATATATTTGTGTATAATTTAACTCATTTTTAAATGTATATTACTGGTAGTTGATTTTAGTATGCACTTAGCATGGTTGGTATTAAACTATTAATATTTAATTAAAATAATGATGTTCAAATAAATGTCTTTGATAGTATGTTAGGGCTTTAAAAGAGAAAGGAGTTAAGTGGGAGTACGTACTCCTCATCTAGCGCCCGACGCTCTGCTAGGGTTTCACTGCGCCGCCTCCATGGTTACACCTTTCTTTGTCTTTTCTTCGTCAAACCCTTTTCCATCTTCTTCTACTTTCTTTTCTTAATTTCTTTTCCACTTAGCTCCCTAATTTTCGTTTTCTCTCCCAATTCATTCCTCTTTTAATTCATTCCGTTTTCTTATTCACTCATTCCATATATCTTATTTCTCTTTGGAATCATTGAATACCAATTCTGATTTTCTCTACACCATGGGCAACAAATCAGAGACTCAGAACCCTCGTATAATTGCTATGACGGTGGAGGGTGCCAGCCTTCAAGTGGCACCCAGAGAAATATGAAACTGCTCTCGTGGAATTGTCGGGATTTGGGGAGACCCCTGACAATCCACAATCTTAAAGGGATTTGCAAATCCTACTCCCCCGAGGTTGGTTTTATCTGTGAAACAAAAAATCAATCTCGACAAGTTGAAGGAAAACTAAGATCTTGTGGTTTCAAGGAATGGTTTATTGTGGATCCGGATGGATTATCAGGGGGTTTGGCAATGGCATGGAGGGATGGTTGTACTGTTCAGATTTTACAGCATGGTAGATTTTTCATTGCGGCATCAGTTCTGACAGTTGGTTCTAATGATCCCTATGGTGTTCTAGGTGTTTATCTCAATTCAAATGATCAACATAGAATGGCTCAATTTGCTGAATTAACTTCAGTCACCCAATAGTTCGATGGTAAGGTTGTATTAATGGGGGATTTTAATGCCATTTCTAATCAATTGGAGAAAGAAGGTGGGGGTGCTAAATCTCCTTCTTCTATTGAAACCTTTAATAGTTTTATTGATGATGATTCCTTGATTGATATTGGTATGGTCGGAAGACCATTCACTTGGTCAAATAGACGGAGGGGTGATGAGTTGATATAGGAAAGACTGGACCGATTCCTGGTAGGAGTTGATTGGCAGCAACTCTATCCCAATGCAACGGTTCTTAGACTATCAGAATCAGGCTCGGATCACGCCCCTCTTCTCTTAGACTCTAATCCGAGAACTGAGATATCTAAACGCCGATTCAAATTCCAAGAAAGATGGTGTTCCAATGATGAAATAAGGCAGATTGTTAGAGAGGTTTGGCATGAACAGATTGATGGTTCAGCCATGTATATCCTAGCTCAAAAAATAAAGCGTTGTCGGCATAAGATTGTCAGATGGCAGCAAGAACACAGATCTAATTCGAAGGTGGAGATTGATTTACTACAGTCGGAATTAGAGGAACTTCGTTTAGCAGGAATTCATGGAGGCGACATCATTTCAGAAATAGAGGACAAACTTGAAAAAGCATTACAAAATGAGGAATCTTATTGGAAAGATAAGTCTAGAGTCAAATGGCTCAAATCTGGTGATCAGAATACAGCTTTCTTCCATCAGAAATTTAGAAATCGAACCCGAAGGAATAGAATTTGGCAACTAATTGGCAGTGATGGTGAAGTGGCTACTTCAAATGCTGGTATTGCTTCTGTGGCTGAATCTTATTTCAAGGACATCTTTTCCTCCACTTGTCATGAGAACCCTAAACCTCTATTTACTGATTTTGAACCTAAGGTTACAGCTCACATGAACCGTAGGCTTCAAAGACCAGTGACTATGGAGGAAGTAAAATGCGCAACATTTAGCATTCATCCTCAAAGTGCTCCAGGAGATGATGGTATGACAGCAAAATTTTTTCAAAACTTCTGGAACATATTTAGTGGTGATGTGTTTCGAGCAGTTAAGAGCTTCTTTTCTGGGGGCAGAATCTTGAAGGGTTTTAACCACACTCAGATCTGTCTTATTCCCAAGATTTCTGATGCTAAAGATATGACTCAGGTAAGACCAATAAGCCTATCTTCAGTCTTTTACAAGATTATCTCCAAAGTATTTGTACATAGGCTTCAGGGTATGATGAATAGACTAATTAGCCCTACGCAGAGTGCTTTTATTAAAGGCAGATTAATCTCTGATAATATCCTAATTGCTCACGAGTGTATGCATTACTTGAAGAACAAAAAAAGGGGTCTCGAAAATAAAATGGCGCTAAAATTAGATATGAGTAAGGCATATGATAGGGTGGAATGGCACTTTCTTTAGTTTATATTGGAGAAGTTTGGTTTTGACTCCCGATGGATCATGTGGATTCGAGAATTAGTGACAACTGTTTCTTATTCTGTTATTGTGGAAGGACAACCTTATGGTTTCTTCAAACCAAATAGAGGTATTCGACAAGGAGATCCTCTATCCCCCTATCTTTTTCTTTTCTGTGCAGAAGGTCTCTCCTTCTTGCTACACAAGGCAGAACAAAACAGACTAATTCAGGGACTTCAGATACATAGGCGATGTCCCAAGGTCAACCACCTCCTGTTTGCTGATGATTCCATCTTATTCTGTAAGGCTAATCCTGAAACATGTTCAAATATCCTACATTTATTGAATTCTTATGAAAGCATCAGTGGCCAGAGGGTAAATCTTAATAAATCTGCTGCATTCTTTAGCCACAACACTCCGTCCACTACTCGTACACTACTGGCTAACTCTATGAATATTAATCATATTGGGGCTCAGGATAAATACCTTGGTTTGCCTTCTACAGTCTCTAAATCGAAAAAGGCTTCTTTTAGTATGATCAAAGAAAAGATTCGAAAAAGAATCCAAGGGTGGAAGCGTAATCTTCTTTCGTCAGGTGGTAGACACATATTGCTTAAGGCAGTGGAAGAAGCTATTCCTATTTATACATTGTCTTGCTTCAAGTTGCCTGATGGTTTAATTTTGGAAATTCACTCTCTACTTTCTCAGTTCTGGTGGGGACAAAAAGGTTCTGAAAGGCGGATGGCTTGGATTAGCTGGGACACTATGACTCGCCCACAAAAAGAATGAGGCCTTGGATTTAAAGATCTCAGAATCCAAAATCTGGCGCTTTTAGGCAAACAGTTTTGGCGACTTGTAACACAGCCTACTTCCTTATTATCCAAAATACTAAGAGGTAAATACTTTAGCAATGGTAATGCTATAATGGCAGAAATTAGAGTCTTACCTTCTTGGGGATGGAGGAGCATACTGGAAGGCCGAAAGATTGTTGAAAAAGGTCTTAATTGGGCTGTGGGTACTGGTGAGAATATCCGAACCTTTGAGGATCCTTGGTTGCCTCCTCCGTATCCTTTAATGATTTCTGACATGCCAAATAGACAGGCTATTTCTGAGTTGGTTCCAAGAGTTAAAGATCTAATTACTGAAGATAGGAATTGGAATCAGAATCTCATTCAAGAATTATTTCCCCAAGACGTTGCAAACAGGATTTTGTCAGTTAAAATTCAGCAGGGTAGGGACAAATTGCAATGGGATTTGAACAAATCCAAGCAATATGATACAGCTTCAGGTTACAGAATTGGCTATTTATTTTACCATCCGCCTCTGGAGCTTTGCCCTAATTATATGCAGCAGAAAAAGTCGTGGATTGATCTATGGAAGTTGAACTTGCCTCACAAAATTAAGCTATTTATCTGGAAAGCTCTCCATGGCCGACTTCCGGTGCTTGCTCAGATTCATCACCGCATCCCGTCTATATCACCAATATGCCCCTGCTGTCATGAAGCAACGGAAATAGTCACTCATTGTTTAATCGATTGCTCTAGAATTAAAGACGTATGGTCTCAGAGTTATCTTCGTGACTGTCTTCCCCCTCAGAGTTCTAACGACTTTTGGACATGGTGGACTGCATCAACAGAGATACTTAACCCGTTGAAGAATGCTAACCGTAATCCTCAATTACTTGCCATCATTTGCTGGAACTGCTGGAAAGCTCGCAACCAGTTGATTTTTGAAGGTTCTACTTCTATGCCGTCTGCCATTCTAGCAAGCTCTGTCAAGTTGCTCCATGAAATCAAAAGAACTCCCAGTTTAGGTCGCCATCTCCATGAGGCAAGCTCTTAGTTGCATGCAATTGGATTTATCATTCTTTCTTTTTTAAGATTTTTCTTCGTTTTTCGACCACGCACCGTCGGATGAATACCTTCAGTGTAGTGTTTTTGGAAAATCTCCACCTTTTATTATGCTGTCCTGCTTTTGGACATCTTTGTATTTCATTTTTTAATAATTAATAAAATATAACCTATTATCTTTGAAAAAAAAAAAAGAAAGGAGTTGACGTCAAAACCATTATGTTCCCAAACGATGTCCATGGATTCCAAAGGTACATCGATAAATCATTCATGTGTGTTTATCTATTAACTTAAGATTTTGGAATAGAAGGTTCATGACATAAACTTTTGATTTGGAATGGGATGAAATGAAATCACTATCATGGTTAACCATCTTATTTTGTTTATGTTATGTTTCTTTCTGACCACAATCTGAGTTCGAATGCTTCCTTAATATTGCGGTGTGGTTCAACAAGTATTGCAAATTGCAAGTAAAGGATCACACTTGACAACAGTGAAGAGAACGGCTGCTTTGATGATGGCAATTCAAATGCAATGTTAGTTTATCATTCTTATTCCTATATTCTTAAAGGTAGAAATTTAGATGTAGTTAAATTTATGTAAAATTAATAGTTGAGAGTTGTTAAATCTTAAATAATTTAATAAAGTTGACTAAATTGTCATTTAATATTTTCAGTTATCAGTTATTCAGTTTCATATAGGTAAAATATAGGTAAAATATATAGGTAAAATATATAAAGGTAACTACAGCTAATTTTTATCGTATTTAATTTAAATATTTTTTTATTCAATCCATAAATATTTAAATGCGGTAAAAATTAGCTGTAGTTACTTTATATTATATAAAGATAACTACAGCTAATTTTTACCGTATTTAAATATTTATGGATTGAATAAAGAATTGTTACATCTTACAAATAGTGGTAACGTTAATTGTTAACCTACCCTACCCTACACTGTAATGCATTGAAGCTAAGAATAATGGCATCTTTGATTCTAGAAGAGTACACTAAACCAGTAAAATATCAGAAAAACATGTCAAAAAGCAGGAAAAAACAGTTCAGCTGAGTCTTTTTTTTTTCCTTCGGTAGTTAATAGTTTAAAATAATAAAATATAAAAAATTATTTTTTAAAATAGATATAATATATAAATATATTATTTTTATATATTTTTTGTGACTATATTATTTTTATATTTAATTCAATCTGGATTGAATTTCGGTTACAAATTTTTTTAATTCTACAAATTTAATAACTGATTTAGTCTTTAGGAGCTTGGTGAATTTTATCCATAGAAATGGACATGAAATATGAGAAAAAGTAAAGAACAAAAGATACTGTAAATAAAAAAAATCTGTAAAATAACATATTGTAGAAAAAAAAAAAAACCTATTTGCACGCCGGTTTTAGATGCCATATCTAGACACTTTATTTCTATTTTTTTTTCCTTTTTTTCCTGAAAAAATTAAAAGTTGAGAACTTCAACTAAAAAAGATTAGAAATTGAAATAAATAAGTTACGAACCTTGTCTAGTATTAAATTTAAATGTCAAATACCAATGAGTAATAGCTCAAATGGCATAGACTCCCCATACTCAATTAAGAGGTTGCGGGTTCGAGTCTCCTATACAAGTCACCAAAAAAAAATTTAAATGTCAAATAACATGAATGTTCGTATAGCAATAATATTCATATAGCTTTTCAATTAGGCGGACAAATATCAATCCCGTTAGGTGAATAAGATTCACTAACAACGATTATATTTAATTAATTTAAAATTTGATTTTTAAAATTAAAATTAACTTTTCTTTTTTAATCTATTGTTTATAACTTTATGTTATTCCAAAAAAATGTCATTCTCCTATATTTTTTCTAAAATATTTGATCTCGTCCATTAAATAGGTTGTCATGTATTAAATTTTTAACATGTGTTATAGATTAAAAGTGTTATCTTTATTAAAAAGTGTTGCTATTTTCTTAAAATCGTTACTTTGATTCTAATACCAATTTTTTTATTTGTTTATAATTTTATTTTTTAACAAAAATTTTATTAACAGATTGTTTTATTTTTTATTGTTTTTTATAAATTTTATAATATTATTTTTCTACTTTCATCTTATTATTATTTTGATACTTTTTCTCATTTTGTGAATTTAATAATTTTTTACGAATTATATTTTTATTTGTAATTTTTTAATATTTTTTTCTAATTTTTTAAAATTTATATTTTAATCTATTAATTCTTATTGTTAATTATTCTATTTTTATTCTAATGATTCTTATTTATTTTTAAATTTTTTGTATAAAATTTATTGTGAAATTAAGATTTTAAAAAATATATTTTATATAAATTTAAGAAATTTAATGTCGTTTGAATTAATATTAGTTAAAATTATTAATATAATTATTTTTTCTTTTGGATATTCAATTTTATTCATAATTTATATTTTTATTATTAATCTATGCCTTTTAGAGTATACTTTTTAATTATAGTTAAATAAATTTTTAAAAAAAAAAGTTATTTTTACCATGTTTATACGAGTGGTGTTCTTTTAATTAATCTCATTAATAATTAAACATTCAAGATTATTCAAGAGATTAAGATCTAATATATAAATAATATCTATCTCAATGTTGTTGATCATAAGATATGCAAGAATAATAGTATAAGCTTGGAGATCTATTACTTTAGAAGTTGGTTGTTTTGTCCCCATATTACAAGACACCTCATGTACCCTAAAGTTGATTCAGACTTTCTCAATTTTGAAACAATAATGGCTGAATTTTAATATTTGAATCTTTTATCCCAAATGCATATAATGGCCAACCAGATGATTTCCAATGCATATGTGTTAATAGGAACCGGATAAGTATGTGGAAAAAGAAGTGCATTGGGGAATAATAAAGCAGGGATTTTAGCATGTTGCCTAATACTATTTTGGTGGTCAAACTCAGCATCATGGTCATGGCAAGTGGGAACACTCACTCAACTAAATTCATTTATTTGCATGTAATAATAATATATGAATTAGGATGTCAACGGGGCAGGACGGGGGTGGGAAATGCCTCCTTGCTTTTCATTCCTGCTCTCAGAATTGTTTTCCATTTTTGTCTGTATTTTCCGTCGTGGAGGAATATTGCTCCCCATCCCCATTTTTCACGAGGCTCCATTTTCCGCGGGGACCCCATTCCCTATCTACATAATAGTTCTAACTAATTATTAACTTCCATATGAATAGAGCTGCAAGTATCTATCTTATACAAAAATTGCAAGATTTTATACAAAAAGTCTAAATGACACGATGGTGACTTCTTTCAAAATGACGCAATGGGGGGACGCAATGACGAGCCAAAGGATAAAGCAGTGGATGAGGTGGGAGACGCGGCAACAGTGAGGAGAATGGACACGACGGCAGAGTTACGAAAAGGAACGCCGCAAATAAAAATTACGACGCGGTAAGGGTAATGGCACGGTGAGATGTGACAATGCGGTGAGAAGGGTGGCGAGGGAGTGGTTGCAGAGAAGTTGGATGGAGTATGGACAGCGTTAGGAATCTCTGAATTGAAGAAGGGTTATGCAAATAAAGATTATGAGTTTTGGGTTTCTATATATATGTGTGTGTGAGAAATGACTAAAAAACATATATGAAAAATAAACTATTAAGAATAATTAAGGGAATTTATAAATTTCGGGAAATAGCAGAGACGGGACGGAGATCCCTGCTCGGGTCCCCGTGCCTGCTTCAGGGGAATTTTGTCCCCATCTCCATCCCCGCAGAAAAAATTCTCCACAATCAGACTCCTATTCGAGACAATTTTCGTAGGGTTTCCCGTGTCTTGAAAAATTTTGCCATCCCTAATATGAATGCATGTTTAGAAAAAAAAATAAAAATAATAATAATTAATATATATAAAAAGAAAGCACTGGAAAAGATTTCTGGTGACCCAAAGAGAGGATATATTAATAGAAGGCTATCTTTCTATTTTCATATTATTGATAAATTTAAGTAAAATATCCAAAACCTAAAAAATAAAATAAAATAAAATATTAGCTCATCTATATATAAGAATGGCAACAGAGAAATACCTTCCGTTCCCTCTTTATTTTGTCACGGTATCCATAAATATTAATTAAATTTTTTTAAAAACAAAATTAAAAAAAATAATATAAAATAATGATCATAATATAAACCAATTCAACATAATTCAATTTACACCAAAAATTCATAATATATTCATAAAAAAAATAGAAACACGATTTTTCAAAAAAATAATATATACCACCGGCGGAATTTTTAAGAGACAATGGGCCATGACCCTTAAATATTTTGTAAAAAAAGCCATTGGATTAAGATTTTACGTACACAACTAAATCAGCTATATCAGGTTCAACACCTACATTTTCCATTCATTTTTTACTTTTTTGTTGTCCAAATTAGACTACTGACCTTTGTATTTTGGGTTTTGGCTAATTTACTAATTGGTTAAAACCTTTAAATTTCTTAGAGAAAAGAAAAAAGAAAAGCCTTCGTATTTTACACATGGTATTACTTGTAGTAAAAAAAATGTACAAGTATTACTTCCAAAGAAAAAGAAAAGTAAGAATCTCACTCGTAGAAAAAAAGTAGTAGGACAAAACGATAAGATTTTACAATTTTCACGCTGCAATTAGTGGGATTGGAATTAAGATTTATTTTATTTTATTTAATTTAGTACTATCTATGTTTTATTGGTTCGTTAATTTAATTGTTTTTAGATAAAATATTAAAATATTCAATAAACATTGGTATCATTCTATTTGTACAGATTTGATGGAAAATTCACAATTTATAATCTTTTAAATTCTACCAAAAATTATATATTGACCCAAAAAAAATTTTCATGATCGGTCACTGTGGATTAGTGGATATATAATATTAACTAACTAGAAAGTGAATTATAAGGGTAGTGTTTTTCTATTTTTTATTTTTTATTTTTACCGAATATAAAAAAATTTGAATCCGAGATTTTTTAGGTGAATATGAGGAGATTATACTACTTGAGTTATAATTCATTGGCCTAAAGATAGTACTTATTTAAAATAATAAGAGTTAAAAAAAATATTAGGAACTAATTTTTTTCAGCCAATCTTTTTTGTTTTAAGTTTTTTTTTTTTTACATCTTAATCTTTGCGCATCTACTATTTTATTAGTTTCTAATTGACTGAAATAATTAAATTAATTCCTTAAAACATCGAATTAATTAACATTTGGTTTTGCCAATTTAAGCATCCATCATTGGCAATTATAAAGGGGGTAGTAATGACCTATTGCGTTCTCTAACTTTACTTGTAATGGAAATTTAATGATGGGGATTTTATTATGAAAATGTTATAGCATTAGAAAGTTTATAAAGGATGCGGGGACACTGATGACCAACCTAAATAACTATGTTGGAAACAAGTCAACAACTACAGTAATTAAAACCGAAATCCAAAATGCTAATTATACAACTACAAGTCAATTATCAACAACCAATTCAACAATTTACACCACATATTATATAAAACGATAATGTTAAAGAAATAAAAAAATCGTCCAAACTTATTTTATTTAATATTTATTAATTCTAACTACAATTAATACGAGAGAAGTTTAATTTATATTTACCTTATATAAAGGTATTTGTTGATCGTTTTTGGTTCTCCATGATCCCAACACAATAGGTTAAGAACTAATTTTTTTTTTTTGAAACAAAGGAAGCTCAACACATTAAAGTGGAGCAAATAAAAGAAAAAAGAAGACACATAACTAGCTACCAACAAATAAACCAACCCCTACTATCCCCAGTACTCTCATCCTCCCCCAGGATCACCACCACTCCATTCCGTGTAGCTCATCAACGTCCTTGTGTGTATGACCTCCAGGCTTGCTCTTGCATTCTTGAAGATCCCCAAGAACTAATCTGCTATGAATTTGAGCTTTATTTAAAAATTTGTCGTTAGCTAATAGATTACTATATACACAAAACAATATTCGAATTCTCGACATTTATTTGAGCGAATGAGTGAATTGACTACTTGACGTCTAGACCAACCCAAATTATTTATAATTATTGACTTATAATTTTATAATTAGTATTTCTAAGCCAAAAATATGTAACAAACCATCTTTATAAACGGATTGAGGTAACAATAATCACTCTTCACAAACAACTCAAATAAACAGCTATAGAGAGAACTGTATGTGATTAGGGAAGAGAGATGTTAGTAGGTCTCTTGGCAAAAATATTTTTGTCATATATATATCTAGCTTGCGTAAAATTGCATAAGAAAGGGGGCGCCGTAAAAATATTTATGATGTTTTTAAATATTATTTATGACGTTTGAAGCACTCTTATTTAATAGAATTTTTTTAAAAAGACAATGAAAAATTTAAACAATTTGAATGATAGATTGTAGATTTAGTCTAAATATATATAAAAAAATAAAAAAACACTTTATAAATTACCTAAATAAAAACTTCAAACTCTAATTTATCAAACATTTTACTCTAATGCCCTCTTCTCTCCTAAGCGACTTCCATCAATAATCATTCCACTTCACCGTTGTTGTTTGACTTGCCACACGCCGCCACCGGCGTGTCTCACCCATAGTAAAAATAACCATCTATTTATGAATAAAAATAATTATCTACATACTTAATAAATTGAACATCCAACATATTTTAATTATATATAACTATACTCAATCTAATCAAAATAATTATTCACATAATTAAAATAACCATCTACGTATCTGTTAAAATGACCATCCTAAAACCACGACGCCGTTGGGGGGGGGGGGTTCTGGTCGAACCAGCAACGGACGAAGAAGCCTAGCCGCGAGATTGGTGAGAGCTCGACGACGGACGGGGTGTGCGGCGTAGCAGCGTCGGGGCCGACAAGTTCAGCGGCAAAGAGTACGACCGTATGGAAAGAGAGACGGCGGTGGTTAAAAATGACCCCGAGGTTGGCTTCTGGCACGGAAGAGAGAGAGACGAGCCTGGCACAACGGATGCGCGACAGGAAGGACTTGCCGTCCGCGATGATGGCTGCCGGGAGAGTGGCGCGAAAATAGCAGTTGCAGTATTGAGCTGAGCACCGGAGGACGAGACGTGTTGGGCTGATCGGCGAAGGTGGAGACGGTGTCGACGGGAGGCTGCGGCAGCGGCGGTATGGCCGGTTAAGAATGCAACGGCGCGAAGTGAGGACCGGAAAAAATGACGGCAAATTTTAAACGTATATTAAAAGTTATAGTGAGATTAAAAATAACTCTACATAATGTGAATAAATCTAAATGCTAATTCTAATTTTTTATTTTAATTCTATCTTTCTTTTTTAATTCATTATTCACATCGTTCATAGTTAACCTTGTTTCCCATATTTTCTCTATTTGATGATAATATAATACAAGGTGATAAAGAGTTGAAATTATGGAAACTTTATTACTATTATAAATTTGTAACTAATTGTATTCAACATTGAAAATGACAATGCATTACGGTTGTTTTGAAAATGATAATTAAAGAGTATTTATAATTAATAAAAGTAGTGATGATAAATGGGTTATAAAAATACTGAAGTTGAAAGTTTAAGTATGCATTAACAATATCAATATATAAATTGGTGTTCAAAGATTATATACTTATACGGTTATACGCATTAACAAAGAAGATGAGATGATACTACCCAAAAAAAATAAAAAAGATGAGATGATATAAAGAGTAATAATAGTTTTCTTTTTTTTTTTTTTTTGGAGTTGTCTAGAGCAATAATAGTTGAGTCTTGCTACTCAAACAAACTCTTTTAGTAATAAAATGAGAGAACTACCAACTCAGTCTCGGTCTATTTCTTAGAATAATAACGCGATTAGTTAAAATAAAAACGATTCATTTCGATTTCTGTCTTCTACTTACTTGACACAATATAATTTCTGTAGGTATTTTTTCGTCAATTCTAAACAAAAAATGCTGACGTGTCAGTTTCAAAAATAGACAAAGGTCTAATTGTTTCTAAATTTAAATTGGTTAAGGATTTATTTATCCTTATTCTTTAAACAATATCTTTTTTAAATTATTTTTTATTCATTATATTAATATTTTTTTAATAAATTATTAAATATATGGTATAATAAATACAAACTAATTAATAAATTTTAAATTTAAAGATATCATTTATTACGAAACTAAATAAATAATTCTCAAATATAATTTTTAAATATATAAATAATAAATATTAAATAACGGTTAATACATTAATAATAATAACCCTATGATATACTATTTGTATTATGATTTAGATAATTTTCATAATAAAATAAAAACTAATGAATACATTATTTGATATATAGTAAAATTTGTTTGAGTAATAACAAATTTAATTTTTTATCTCTTTAAACTAAATTAATAATTCTATTTAATATCTTTATACTAAAATATATATTATTGGAGATAATTTATAAATTCAACAAATTCAAAACATCAATAATATTATTAATCTATTAATAATACGGATTGTGATAAGGTTACAGATCGATGAACATTTATCAATATAAGAACAATGTAAATTTAATAGATTTTAAATAAAATATATGTAAATTTAATTGAATTTTAATATACGTAAAATTTTAATTAATTTATATTATTTTTATATTGATAAATCTTTATTGATCTTTAACTTTATGACAAAATTAATAGATTAATAATATTATTGATGCTTTGAGTGTGTTGAGTTTATAAATGGTCTCCATAATATATATATATATATATATATATATATATATATATATATATATATATATATATATATATATATATATATATATATTATGTTTTATTTCATTTAGTATTAGTAGCCTACTTATTGTGTATTTTAGTGCAAATATATCAAATATAATTATTAATTTAGTTTAAAGAGATAAAAAATTAAATTTGTTATTACTAAAAATTGTTTACTATATATCAAATAATGTGTATGTTTATTAGTTTTCATTTTATTGTGAAAATTATCTAGATGATAATACTAATAGTAAATCATAGGGTTATTATTATTAATAATGTATTAAACATATTTTAATATTTAAATATTATATTTGAAAATTATTTATTTAATTTTATAATAAATGATATTTTTTAATTTGAATACTTTATTAATTAGTTTGTACTTATTATACCATATATTCAATCATTTATTAAAAAAAATTAATGTAATGATGAATAAAAAAATAATTTGATAAAGATATTGTTTAAAGAATAAGGACAAGTAAACCCCTAACTAATCTAAATTTAGAGACAATTAGGTCTTGTTCATTTTTGAACTTGACATGTCAGTATTTTTTGTTTAGAGTGTACAGAAAAACACCAACGAAAACTATATTGTGTCACGGAAGTAAATGATAGGAACCGAAGTAAATCATTTGAGAAAATATAGGGAGCCAATAGAATATCTGTACAATGTGTACAATGGAGGTTTAGGGATGTCGGATTCAGTTTTAGAGATATAACTATTAGTGTTGCATTTTCCTATCAGCTTAAACTTTTCGGATTAGTGGTCTCATGACATAATATAAGAGCTCTAGATCCGAAAAGTCAAGAGTAGTCAAAGAGTTCGATCTTCTTTGGTGAACCCCAAAATCAGTTTAAGCCTTTGGGATGAATAGTTTCATGACATGAGATGTTCATTCTCCCTGGTACCCGAATGGTTATTCTGGATAGTGTATGAATAATGTTTATTTTTTAACTCATAACCCATTGTACACATTGTACAAATATTCCATTCACTCTCTAACGGGATTCAAATCATTTTTATCTTAAGAAGTCACTTGTCATTTTAAAAAATAGACAGAAATCAAATTAGTAGTTCACTCTAATAAAATCTAATCAAACAATCAAGTTAAATACACGCACTTTTCTTTCTGTGTTTTTTCTTTTTTGCATTTATTATTTTTTTTTGTGTGTATTTTCTCTTCCTAATCTTTTTTTCTATTGCTGCTGTATTTTTTATTTTATGTGAATTACGCATTTTTTCATCTTTTTTTTTATGTTTTCTCTTCTTTTCTCTAATATTTTGTTGTGGTATTTCTTTTTCTTCTCTTAATTTTATTGTAGTATTTTTTTTGTCTTTTATTTTATTTGATTTTTTTCTTTTTTATTCATTCTTTTTATAAGGTTAAAGAGTTATTTTAAAAAATAAATAAATAAATGATAAAAAAATAGTTCATCAAATCTCTAATTTAATAGTGGATATTTTATTTAAGATAAAAATTTGAATATTATTGTACAGTTGTTTTTTCTCCTTTTTTATTTTTTTTATTTTTTTTACTCCTCTCCTCATTCTAATATTATTGTAGCATTTTTTATTTCTTCATTTTTTTCCTCCTCTTTTTGTTATTCCTTGTTTTGTTTTCTTCTCCTTCTCTTAATGTTATTGTAACATTTTTTTTATTTCAACATCTTCTTTGTTCAACATTTTTTTTCTTTTTCTTTTCTTGTTTTTACCCTTTTATTTTTTTATAAGAAGAATTATTTAAAAAAATATAAAATAAAAAATAATAAAAATTTATTTCGTTAAATCAAAGAGTACATAATTGTAATTTAATTAAATTTGATTTAAGATTATTTGACCGCCTAATATTTTTTATCTTTTAATATTTAAAGACAAATATATTATATTTTTTCCTCTTCTTACGGTGTACTTTTAATATTAAAAATGATCTTTTATTTGTTTAGATAATATATTTCATTTAAAATTGATGATGAAGGATAAAAAGGTTCTGCAAAAAAGTTGTAGTCAATAATATGGAAACCCTAAGCTATGAAGCTATGAAATACATAGTAGGTTTGTAGTTCCAAGATGAAGACTAAGACTAATTAAAATAGGGTTCTACTGTTGGATAGATACATACAAAACATACCCAACAAGAGAAAAAAAGACTGACACCATCAGAACTGAACTGCACTGTTCGTTCTCTGATGTGTACTCTCCAATATTAAAAATAAAGTACTTGATTAGTCACTGCTCATCTTCCACTGTGTTTTTCCAGGAAAGATAGTTTTTTCTCGCAAAAGAATGTGTTACAAAAATTGAATGTCTTAAATATCATAGTTGATATTTTAATTCATATGTCATACTTTAGAAAATTTATTTAGTTTTCTAGTCCATATCATAATTTTTTTAATCATAATTTTAATAATAAAAAATTTAATTTTCATATAATGTTAGAGTAAAAAACTTTACATAAATAATTAATCATGTGTTATTACATTAATAAAAATGTTATTTTAAATTTAATATTTTAAAAAACTATTTAAATATATAAATAGTTAAATACGATTAAATAATCTATAAATATGATAAGTGTTGAGGTTATAAAAATCCAAACTTATATTCATTTTGTATGATTCTTATCTAATATTCTTTTTTTGGTGACTTTCTTATCTAATATTGTTAACATCAAATACTTGAAAAAAAATGAATTTTATTAGATATGAATATAATCAATGAAAAAAAAAAAGAAAAAACTAAGAGTTTTTTAATTTATATGGACTAATATTTTTAACCAACAATTTAAAATTTTTTTTTTTGTTGGTGACTAACAATTTAGTTTCCTTAGTCTATACTTTAAACTCTGTATATTTAGTCTATAATTTTTAATATTATTGACTAACAGCTGATAAAAATAATAAATTATAGTATTATTTAAAAAAAAAATCAGCATTATCTCAAATTTTTTCTAAAAGGTTGTATCTTTTTGTGTATAGTGTCAGTCAACAGGTCAAGGCACGCGCCAGTAACTGCCTTCAAATTATGCCTTTTTCTGAAGAAAGAAACTACATCAGGGATCTTATTTTTGGACTTTGGTAAACTTTGGCCTTTGCCTACATTAGGATAAATACTAAAACTAACTGATACTTTGCCAGTTTTAAAATTTTTCAAAAATTCTTAAAAATTATTTTTATTAAAAAATTTTAAGAGTTATTTTTGTTAGATAAATTAGTTTATTTGTTATTTTTAATTAAATATTTAATATGTGTATTGAATAAATAAATTTTTAACAAACTTTATTATCAGATAATTAAAATAAAAAATAACTATAAAACAAATTACTCCCCATTCAAAATGATAGAAAATCAATATGTCCGATAAAATTAACTTTTGAATATTTACAATGTAATAAAAACTTGTTAAGAATCAAGGTGCTTGATGTAAATCGTTTAAACCAATGTAAGTATTTATTTGGTATCTTGTTATATATTAAAACCTAATAAAATCTAATAGAATTTCTAACATTATTCCAATGTTTAGTGGTTCTACATTGATAACAAGAAATAATTTAGATATTAGGATAAGAGTTTAATTTTTATGCAGTGACATTATAAAATATTTTACATAATTATGCAATTATAATTATTTTATAAAGATTATTCACACAGTTCATATAAAAAGTAGTTATTTTTATTAAATATAATATTATGTGATTAGATACACGTATAAAATGATTTTATACTTTAAATTCTTAGAATAATTGTTAAACCAAAATTAAATATAATAAAACTATTGGAGTTAACACATAATAAAATGATACTACTTAGATTTTAAAAATAATTTTTCACAAAAGAACTAAACATTAAGGGACTAATTAATTTTATTATTATTAATGTTTGGCTATATGCATAGAATTTTGTGAAAGGAAACTTAAAACAGTAAAATTAGATCATATTTTGACTATTTGTTCCTTTACACAAAATTTTAAAAATAAAAATTTATCTTTTAGAAAAAAAACCCAAAATATAAAATCAATATTTTTATTTAACAAATTTAAAAAATAACAATTTTACTTTTTGACTACTCTACGGAAAAATAATATAAATGATGTTGCCGAAAGTAAATTCTATGCTTTTTGTTTTAAAAACAAATATTAAGAATAAAAGGGAATGAAAAAATCTAATGTATAACTCATAAAATATGAAAAAGAGAGAGGTGTTGGAATAACAACTAGCTAGTGTGTGCACTAAACAATAAGAACAAATTATTTATTTGAACGCATTTTAATTTTATAAGAACAATTTTGATGTGATTTAAAATTCAAACAACTGAATTTTTGATAATATTAAAAGAATAAAATTATTCTTTTTCTTAAGCAACTGAATTTGATGATAATAGTCAATGAGTAATAGCTCAAATGGCATAATCTCCCCATACTCAATTAAGAGGTTACAGGTTCGAATCTCATGTCTTTAATAAAAAAAAAGAATTTGATGATAATATTTATTTTCTTAAGAAAGAAACACTCGAACATAAGATCTGAATTATGAGCGAAATTAATTTCTAAAAACATATATTAAAAGGTCATCTTAATTTATTATTTTTATCATTATATTTAATTATCGATCTAATTTTTTAGTCTAATAATTTAATAATATATTTTAATCTATATTTATAAACACTGATGATTAAATGGCTAAAATAATAAATTCTAATGATCGTACTCTATTCAAAAATAAATTTTGATAATCTTCTAATATTCTTCTTAATTTTTATTATTTGTCCGAACATAATTATTTTAAAGAGAAGTCGTCAATAAGACCTAATTCTTTTATGGTCAAGTCTACTGCGTTCCAAAGATAAAGATCTAAGTTCTTTCAAAAAAAATAAAAAATCTAACCAATAAATCAAATAATTCGGAATTAAATCATTATCATTTCAAGAACTACCTTATAATAGTTACCAATCAGCTATGTATAAATTAATTCTATATATATATATATATATATATATATATATATATATATATATATATATATATATTATTCTGTACTCTAAAACAGAAATAGTGAGATTTAAAATTAAAAGTGTACAACCTACAATTAATTATACTTTATTTCTAAAGCAATCTTGTTCCAAAAACAGTTGGTATTCGACAGAAAGAAAAGGAACACAGAAAAACAGAAGAACAAGCAAAGGAGAAAAAAAAAAGAAAAAAGATTATGATAATAGCAATTAACAGGCGTATAAACTAAAGTTGGAAGAGTGAGATATAGGGCTGAGAAATTAAATACAGAATATGATCAATAGATAAAGTAAAATTTCGGTCAAAGGATAACATATACAAAGTTAGGGGCAATCCATGAAAGTTATTCATCATATGTAATAATTATCATATTCGTAATTAAATCAAGATCTTGATTTCCGTAGTTAAAGAACATTTTATTTGCAATACTAACATTACCTGTAATGAGTGCGTAGAAACATGTAATAGTAAGAAGAAGCCACAAAACTCAGGATAGATAGCGTCACTATAATTATGTATGGTTTGTGGTGGCGCTATCCCTCCTGAGCTTTACAGATTCTACCATACTTGCTTCATTGGTTTTTCTTTGCCATGGTTTAGTGCCAATTTTTTTAAGAGACGGAGAGAGGAACCAAAAAGAGAGACGAGAAGGAAAAAGAAGAAGAGTAATTTATAGGAAAAAACTAAGGTAGTTGGGAACCAAAATGAAGAGAGTTTCTGCTGTGTGGATTCATATGATTCAATTTTTTTCATGTGGTCTGAGGGAAGTCCACTTTGTTCACTTATTATATACAGGTTTTAGAGTACATAATTTCTTTTATTTTTTTATTATTAAAACTAAAAAAAGTATCTATTTAAATAAATGTCGAAAGTTTAAATTTTGTGTGCATGCAGCAATAATAGTCAAAAGAATAGAATAATTACTAAGGACTCACATATTAAACCATAATAACCATCTAAAAATTTGATAATTAAAAATCGTTAAATAATAATTTAATAAAATATATTAAATCATCTAAAAATTCTTAATTAATAACTTGAGTTTTCGCCTAAAAAAATATTTATCATCTTAATCAATTTGGCCTTAATTTATTCGATATTTTGTATTAAAAAAGATATATACACTCTTTTATTATTATTCAAAACTATATTATTGACCCCTTTCTAGTTATAAAAACGTGTTAATTGAGTATATAATATGAAAATTAAGGTATACATAATATAACAAGTTTTTATTTTCCAACAAAATCAAAAGTTCAATTGGATTGTTGCAAAAGAGGTATGGCTATAAATTTGTTTTCTATTCTTATTTATAGTCATTTTCTATAAAATTATTTAGTCTATTCATAGATACCTTTAGTTACATTACGTGTTATTAATTCATCGTTTTTTTTGTGTAAATTTTAAAGTATATTTTTATTTTTGTTTGCTGTGAAACAACAAATAAACTTAAGAAATAATACAAATGTGTAAGTTGGTGACTTCGTAATTAGTGAATTATAATTTTTTAGTTGACAATGTATTTTTTATTTAGTTTCTTCGACTGCTTATACTATGTAAATGTTGATTAAGTTAATTTATTATATAATTTCAGTTTATTTAATATATTTTAGAGACACCAAAAGATAGTTATCCGAAATATTTATTAAAAATATTTTTAAATAGTTTTACTTATTTGTTATATATATATATATATATATATATATATATATATATATATATATATATATATATAATAAGAATAATATTAGTAAGAAATTTTTTTTCAACCAACATCAACAATTTTTTTAGAATATTTTATTTATTTTAAATTCTAAAATTTAAATCATAAACTTATAAGAGTAAAATATCGTTTTTGTACTCAACGTTTTGGGGTAAATCCTAAAGTTGTCCCTAATGTTTCAATCGTCCTATTCAAGTCTCTAACGTTTTAAAACTGACTTAATGTTGTCCTGCCGTTAGGGATCCGTTAACAGAATTGACGGTGGGACAAAATTGAGACGATTTTGAAATGTTAGGGACTTAAATAAGACGAAAATGTTGGGGATAAAAATAATACATAGAAATAAATTTTAATTTTATCCTTCAATAATATCAATTTTTTACTATACATAGTATTCAATTATTTTTTAATCACATCTAAGTAAGTTACACTTAATCATATTACTTTTATTTTAAATAAATTAATTTTTTTTATAAATTTACTCTTAAAGATTTTTAGTTATCATGAAATGTTTGTAGAATGACTAGTATATAAATTTGCAGAAAAGAAAAAATAATATATATATATATATATATATATATATATAATAAAATATAAATTATACCTTTTGTCTCTAATGTATCAAAATTCTTTAAAATTATAAAAAAAAAATTATTTAAAATGAAAGTAATGTGATTAAGTGTAATTTATTTAGATATAATTAAAAAAATAATTGAATACTATGTACAGTAAAAAATTAATATTATTGAAAGATAAAATTGAATTAAATTTATTTTTATGTATCGTTTTTGTCCCTAACGTTTTTGTCCTATTTAAGTCTCTAATGTTTCAAAATCGTCTCAATTTTGTTCTGCTGTCAATTCTGTTAACGGATTCCTAACCGCTGGACAATATTGAGTCAATTTTGAAGCGTTAGGAACTTAAATAGAACAATTAAAATGTTAAGGATAACTTTGGGACTTACCCCAAACATTAGGGACAAAAACCATACTCTCTTAAAGACAATACAATGTTTTAAAAAAGTTGTGTTTAATATAAAAGTTTTGTTTCGATCACCAATATTTCTAAATATTTTTTCGTTTTTTTTTTCTTTCACAATTAAAATTAAGAATGCTCAAGGGAAAAAAAATTCTTCTCTTAGTGCATAAGTATTTTAAAAGATAAAAAAAACCGTGTATGCAACAGTTGTGTTAAGTGCCATAAACTATAGGAAGCATTTCAAGTGCACCGAAAGTATCCGTGCTCCAGTTGTTTTAACCGTTGATCTGAATTATAAAAAATATATATAATATATATTAATTAAAATCAACGATTAAAACAACTGGTGCACCGGTACTCTCTGGTGCACTTGAAATGTTTCCTAAACTATAACATCTATTCAAGGTTTCACTGGTACTATCAAATTTGTTTATTCAAGTCTTCATTCCTTTGAAACAAACTGAACATACATGAGCATAAGCAATATAGATATGTGACATGAATATGTGGTAACATTAATCAATTTCTCTAGAAAAGCATTATCCCACAATACAGAATTTTTTTTTTCTTTTTTGTCATTTTCAATAGATCTAAAAGAGAGACAAATTTCTTGATAATAAATTAATAGCTAACTAAAAAATTTAAAGGTTTTATTATATCTAGAGCGATATTGTCATCAACTCATAATTTCTTGAGAGTGAATATATCTTTTTAAAAATAACGATTTAATTATGTCTTACAACTACAAAAAATTAAGTTTTTGTCATATTTTTTCATAATTTTTTTAACTTATTTAAATTTATTTTGATAAAAAATTTATTTTTAAAAAATATGCAACTTATTTAGTATTTGAAAGATAAATTTTTAAATATGGTAACATTTATGTTTAGTAAATTAAAATAAAATAACTTTAATAAATACAAATAATAACAATTGTATTTCGTAAAATAATTTTTAAAATTTAAAATAAGGGTTAACTACCAAAAAGACCCCCGAATTATTCAAACGCTGACAAAAATGCACCCAAATTTTACTATCGACAAAAATACCTTTAAATAATTTAAAAATACAACAAAAATACCCAACAGTAAATATATATTTTTAAAAAATACTTTAGAGATTGAATTTTGACTCAATTTTTTGCAAGCATGATTAGAAAAATGAGATATTATTATTCTTAAAATTTGGTAATTTTTTGCTGAATATATATTTTTTTTGTGAGTTTTTAAAAGTATTATTGGTTATTAACAAAAAAATTACAAAAATATTATATACTTAACAAAAAATCACCAAATTTTAAAGATAATAATATCTTATTTTTCTAATCATGCTTCCAAAAAATCGCATCAAAATTCAATCTCTAATGTATTTTTTGAGAAATACATATTTAATGTTAGATAATCTTGCAAAAAAACTAACATTAAATATGTATTTCTCAAAAAATACATTAGAAATTGAATTTTGATACTATTTTTTGCAAGCATGATTAGAAAAATGAGATATTATTATTCTTAAAATTTGGTGATTTTTTGTTAAGTATATATTTTTTTGTGATTTTTTAAAAGTATTATTAGTTGTTAACAAAAAAATTATAAAAAAATAATATACTTAATGAAAAATCACCAAATTTTAAGAATAATAATATCTCAATTTTATAATTATTCTTGCAAAAAATTGCATCAAAATTCAATCTCTAAGGCATTTTTTGAAAATATATATTTACTGTTGGGTATTTTTGTTGTGTTTTTAAAT
This sequence comes from Arachis ipaensis, assembly GCF_059453495.1. Classification (NCBI taxonomy): domain Eukaryota; kingdom Viridiplantae; phylum Streptophyta; class Magnoliopsida; order Fabales; family Fabaceae; genus Arachis; species Arachis ipaensis. The sequence continues at coordinate 3,702,039 of NC_142436.1, forward strand.
TATTTAAAGGTATTTTTGTCGATAGTAAAATCCGAGTATATTTTTGTCAGCGTTTGAATAATTCGGGAGCATTTTTGGTGGTTAACCCTTAAAATAACCATAATAGATATAAATAGAGAGAATAGGAAAAGAGATTTGATCGTGAATAAAATTTGATATTAATAATTTAATTAACACTACAAAAAAATGATAAGTACCATAGGATTTATCATCGTTTTGTAGTGACGGTATAAACAGCGTCGAAAATCTTTTTTCAACAGATTTTTTTTGTCCAACGCTAATTACCGGCAGATTTTTCGTCGGTGTTTTCAATGGATTATCGAGTCTGGGGTTGATGATTACCATCGGATTAATCTGACATTAACTTTGGCGCCATTCTTCTTTAAATGGCGCCAAAACTTACCGTCAGATTAATCTGACAGTAAATCTGCCAATAGCATTATTAATTCTTATTTTTTTTAATGGATTAAAATTCTTGTTAACAAAATTGTTATAAAAAATCTAAAAGCAGTAGAAATCAACAAATTATTTTATAAAAAATAAATGGTATGAATACAATAAAATGTCACAGAAAAGTAATGTACCCTAAAGAAACAAAATGGCATAAAACCCTAACAGCTAGAGATCCTGATAATCGTCGTCGTGTCCCCCTGCTGAGGCGGCGGAGTAGGTGTTGTTGTGTATGCCCCACTAGCAGCGTCGCCACGCTGCCTCCAGCGTGCATCTGCTGGTTGTATTCCTCCATCTGCTATCGCAGCCGATCGAGCTGCTCTAGCTTCTCCGTTAGATCCGAGCTAGCGGCAAAGCGTGCAAGAATCTCTCGATACCTTTGCTCAAACTACTCCTGCTGCTGGTGAAGCTCCTGTATTAGCTTCTACACCTCCTCTCTCAGGTCGATAACTTCCTAGCTAGGGAAGCAGGGCTGGTGGCAGAGGAAGCCGCCAACGCAGAGGAGCGGAGGACACTGGCGAAGAACGAGCCCAACCCGAAGCAGTGATTCTTGTAGGGTTTGGAGGCGGTCTCGTACGAAATCTTGTTGGGATCCACGACTGAGGTCTCCGAGCCGGTTTCGTCGGCTCTACTGGGCGGCTGAGATTGCTGGTTGCAGTTTCTAACCTTTGCTAATACTTCTCTTGCGTCACACGCGTTAGTTGTGATTAGGATAATAGTTAAATAAACGAACTTAAAACCAAATAAAGCTGAAATTTTTTATTAATTTAAACTCACATAATGGGCCGCCGACCGCTCATCAGCAAATCTCTCCTTATTTGCCTTCAAAGTATGCGTATACTTGAAGGTCTCCGCTAGTGTGACCTTACGATCCAACAACTTAGACTACAAATTCATATATCAATCAAACAGTAAAATAAACGAACAAATTAAAGAATGACAGACAAATACATATGAAGCAAATTTTAATTTTTTCGTTTAAATGAAAATCTTATACAAATTTCTACAAAATCTCCCCTGAAATTCGGATTTTGCCACCCTTGAAGAGTTCCATCTAAACCAAATTAACATCATTATTTTCACAATCAAGCATCCTGTTCGGGGGCATTGGAGGTATCACCCGCTGCAGGCTCTGTCGACGGGGTCACTGCATCTACAGGGGGCGTAGCAGATGGAGGCACCCAGTTCGGGTTTGGGACCATGATAAACTGCTGGTTTGACGGACCCGCCTGTGACGTCAAAGGGGTCGACGGGGTAACCGGGGTAGAGAGCGATGACTGGGCAGCCTTGGGGGATTCGGTGGCAGCCCATCCTCTACCACGACCACGAGATGACCCACTCGACTTACCTCTACTACCTATCGTCATGTCTGTACAACGAACATATTAGTAACATATTAATACCATAACAAACTCCAATAAATAATAACATAAGAGGAAACTCAAGTAATAACAAATAATTCTAAAAGTGTTTTAGTTTAGTAAATTTATATAAAAAATGGAAAATTACAATGTTTTAGTTTCAAAATAATTACATTAGAATGAATAAGTGTTTTCGTTAGTTTAGCATAAGAATAATAAGAATGTTAAAACAAGCATTAACTTCAAGAAATTGACCGAAATTTGCAATAAAAAGCTCTCTGAGGCATATGGACAACACATGGCATGCGCAAACACAAACATGCACAATGAATGCAAGCAAGAAGTAATTGATGACCAAATTTAGATTAACGCCATTCAATCTAATTCTCAACATTTTTTCAACAAAACAAGCATGCTTTCAACATTAGGTTACCAAGAACGACAAGAAATCAACAAAACATCAACTAGCTAAATCAACAACAACCTTTCGGCAAATTCAACAATGAACTACTGAATCACAACACCATCAATCAATTCTCAAAACAATCAAGCATAATGCAGACAAGTCTAGCATCCACTTTTGAGCAAAAATAACCTTAACGCAGGGAGTTCAGAATTATCTAGACAATCAAAACAATTCCAACATTCAAACAGGTAAGAGTTAAACATCATCTAGACAATTCCAGAATCACAATTCATCAAAATCGGTAATGAAACAATAAATTTTCACACAATCAAACAAGTTTCAACCAATTTCAGTAGCAATTTTTAAAAACTCAATCAACAACTCAGAAGAATTCCAAACACTTTAAGCTAAAATCAGAATTCAATAAACTAAACTAACCTATCCTAACCACATAAAATCCACTAAACAACAAATTAATCTAACTAATTAACAACTATAATCAAACTAGCTAAATAAAATTAAACTTAACTAAACAAAAATTAGAAAGAATTTTAATCAAGAACTTGAAAGCAGAGACAGCAAAAAATAGAGAAGATATGGCGGGAACAGAGAAGAGAGAACGGGGCGGTTGGAGGCGGCGGCAGTCTGTTAGAGAAGAGGAAAGGGGTGCTCAGGCGCTGTAATGCGGCGGGAATAGAGAAGAGATAATGGGGTAGTTGGAGGTAGTGGCGATCTTTCCAGTGGCGGCAGGGCAAGGCAGCAGCGACAGTGGAGGCGATTGGAGCAGCGACAGTGGCAGCGGTGGTAGGGGCTAGAGAGAGATTGAGAGGTGAGAGGTTAGAGACAGAGAAAGGTTAGAGAGAGAAGAGGAATTCGAAATGAAGGCGGAGTGGTTCGCGGTTCCAATTTAGGGCACTATTATCGTTGGATTTACCGGCAGATATTTCCAACGGTAACGCGGTTCGGATCACCAAAAAGCAGTGTTTCCATTAAACGTGTTTATCGTCGGATTAGTCCGGCGGTAAATCCGACGCTATAGTTGGTGCCTATTTGTCATGGTTTTCCACCAAAAGTTATCGACAATTTTACTGTCGGAAGCCACTGTCCGCCGGTAATTATTTTACATGACGAATTTCACAACGCTAAATTTGACGATAAACATCGCTGCTAAATCCGACAGTAACTCCAACTGTTCTCAGTGTTTTTCTTGTAGTGTAAGAGTAAATTTAAATATTGCTAATATATAGAATTATATTGATTTTTTTATTTTAATAAATACAAACTAAGTTAACCTTAAAAAAAACTTTTTTTGATTACTAGAAAAACACCCTTAATAATATTCTAAAACTATAAATACGACAACATGATTTTTTTTTTTAATTCAGCAAATACAAATATTTTATCAATTTTTTTTTATCAAACTAAGTCTTACATGAACAATTGTTTATACGTTAAACCAAACTTTGGTTAAATAGTAAAGTAAACTACATTTATTGAAAAAAAAAATAAAAAATATTATCACAATAAATTAATACAAAATACTACATTTATTACATATATATACTAAATAGTTAAATCAATAAAAGTTATAAAATAATTTAAAATAATTATTCCGCATATAGTTAAATATTAAATAAACTAAAACTACTTCATGGAACGGTTGACACTCAAACTCAATTATAATTACAAACCTAACATAGATATACTTAAAGGGAACAAGAATATCAAAATAAAGATTTTTTTTTTCTTCCTTTTGGTTCATTCTTCGTTCCAATCTAAGTACTTTTAAATACAATAACTAGTATTAAAATTAACCATACAAACTTTTGTATATGATTCTGACAAAAGAAAATAAAAAAGCAGTTCTTCTTTCTAAAAGGTTATAGAAAATACTTTGAAAATTGTTAATCATTATATGTATTTTAAAAAAAAAAGTCAAATAAAAAATAATTAAATTTAAATTTTCAAAAAATATGTAAACAGTAGCTTTCTATTTTTTTTTAAAAGATTGTATGTCAATAAATAATATTTTTACAATTACTAAAATAATTATTTGCGTTTAATTTTGTCTGTCTAGATGTTTTTTAAGAAATACTACGCTTAAAATTTTAACCAAGTGATTGGAAGTTTGGAACACTGTTTTTTTATTAAAAATAAAAAGTGGTCAAAGATTATGTAAACTAACGCCACTACCTTTTCTGCATTGAATTATAGACTATCGTCTTTTTTTGCTAAAAGGTATGAAACCAATTTTTAAATGCTGATTGCTGAGTGCGTACTCTTATATATTATTATATGCTGCCGACTACGTATTTTTATTTCACTGTAGAGTGAATCAGTAACAAAAAATGGATTATGAGTTTTTTTATATAACAAGTATTTTAAAAATTATAATTAGTTTTTTCTTAAAAATATTTAGTTATATTTTAATGATCTTTAATTATAGTTATTTTAGAATTTTATTTATTTACATCTAAATGGATTTAGAATTTTTTATTGGCACATGTACATCTTCAAATAAGTTCTTTTACATTATTGAGTTTTCTTTTTCCTGAAGAATAATCTTTATATCAAACTTAAGTATGAGACAGTCACCAAAAAAAAACTTAAGTATGAGAGGAAGAATGTAATTAATTAGAGTAATATAGAGCAAAAGTGTGCTTTGCTTATATCTAAGGAAGAGAAAAGATGTGTGAAATTGTGAATCCAGGAGTATATATATCATTTTCATCTTTAATTAACGTTTTTAAATGATTTTGATTTTTTTTGTTATATTTTTTTTATTTATAAAATATATTTTTTGTATTAATTAAGATGAGCTGCACATTAATGAAATTAGTTATTTTAAAATTTTATTTTACTATGATCAAAATAATTTTTACTGCGTCAATACTATAGTCTTTTCATATATTTTAAAATAAAATTATTAATATTTTTATTTTAAAATAATTTATTTTATTATAAATATGATATAATATTTATTAAATATAATTTTAAAAATAAAATTTTATTACTTTAATATATAAAATTTATAAATTTATATATGCTGATATTATATTGAATCCACTTGCTTTAACCCAATTTATTTTAAATTACTTTTAGATTTGTCAAAATTGATTCATTAATCTTTTAGATTTGAGTCTAGATATTCATAAATCCGACCCAACCTATAAATACTCCTAATCTCTTTTATCAATCATTTTCTTCATTTTTTCTGCCGCCTTACTGTTTCTGCTAATGCTAATTTTTTCCTCTCTTTCGTAACTCTATTCCTTTGATGAATGTCGATGCCATCTTCTTCAACTCTTCCTTCTCTCCAGTTCTAATGTCGTTTCTCTTTTTATTCCGACATTGTTTTTCCTCTTTCCTATTTAGAGTGAGGCAGAGTGAAGATAGGACAAGTATATACATATTCACGAGTTTAGATACCAGACAAAAATTAAAATATTTGTAGATAATGAAAAAAAATTAAATATTTAATGCGGATATAAATAATTAAATAACCACCTTATTTTGCTCTATTGCTATCCCTAACTCAAGCAGAAGGACTAGACGATCCAATTGTCTTTCATTCAGAGGCGGCGAATTCAATAGCAGATTTGCGAGTTCAATTCTTTTTTGTTTCCTTTGTTTGTTAGCTTGTTAACACCAAAGAATATATTGTATTTATATTTTTAAAATACTAAGTTTGTGTTGTAGTTATCATAAATTATTGAATTTCTTTTTAAAAAAGATGAAGTTTAGTCAATGATAAATGGTTTTGCCGACTGCTTATTAATTCATGATGATTGCTTTTGAACAATTGATGGAGGCCCAAAAGTTGTAAACTCACCGGAAATGCTGTGATATTGCGGTTGATGTAATGACAGCTGACCAACCTTGTCTAATTCTACTTTTCATTAAATTAAGATATTTAAATGCATTCTTGTTCCATATAATTTGTCATAATGCCATCACAGACCTCTTAAGTCTTAACAACACTTCTCTTGCTTTCAACCACGTTTTAATTTTGTAAGATACATACATGGTATATCTTACTAACATACAAGAGATACACCATAGCCGGCTAGGTTAGGGATGGATGTATGGAGTTAGACTTGGGTTCCAACTAACTCAACCTAATATTTTTCATCAACCCATATATAAGTTGAGTTTAGCCCACTTTAATTGTTGTGAGAATAGTTGGATCTAATTAAAGTTTAATATATAACTAACTTGACTTAATCTAGTGGTTAGTTTATTATTCTACTTAAATAAGTATCGGAATTTAAATTTCTTTTTGTACATAAGCAACTCATTAGACATTGGCAAACCTTTAAATGAAGTTTCAATTTGCGACGGATTATTTTTTTACCTGTCGGATTAGGGGATATTGTGAAAAAAAAAAGTTTTAATATATAATTAATTTATTAGTTGAATGATTAACTCACTCATCTAGTTAAATAAATGTCACGGGTTCAAAAGTCAAAACAAATGTCGAGAGTTCTTAACCTATTAATACGGAAAAAAAGGATAAATAACTATCCAACCTAACTTATCCACGACATAGTTTGAAAATTGAATTGAAGGAACTCCTCAATTTTCTATTCAATTCCTGAATAAAACAAGAGATGGACTAACTCAATTTCAGTTGTTCACATAATGATTTTCTCACGAAAGCAAAAAGGAATTCACACCTCTAATTACTAAATGACAACTACTATAATTTATGAAGTATTTATAATATTTTATTAGGTTAAAATAAAGAAAAATTCTAAGCCCATAATATAAAACTCAATTTAGTAACTAAATAAACGAAATCAAAATATATTAAACTAAATTAAACATTCTAAAAATATAACCTAATAAATTATAATTTTATCTCTTCGTATAACGGACATTTAAGATACATATCACCTATTAAATTAGAGATATTGTGGCAAAAAAATTTTAAATATATAGATAGTTAATTTTTAATATGTACTAACATGATTGATATATATTATAATTTATAAAGTAAAATAAATTAGTTCAATATATAATATAGTTTTTTAGTATGTAATTATGTATTACTAGTTTAATGAAAAACAAACTTGGTGAGGTCAAATTAATGTAAAATATAATTCAAACCAACGTTTAAAAAAAAAAAAAAACAAATTTAACCTCAATCCAAAAAACTTCAGGCTTAACCAAAATTTCAGGTCGAATCAATTTGTGTAGCCCCCCTTTGAAACTCTGATCTCTTTGCACTTCCACGTGTAACTTGTTCTTTGTGTTTGCCCTTTTGTCTAAATCAAGCTCTCTTTATTAGTAGACCACATTATATATGTTGAGACAGGGTTTAGGTTTGAACTTTGAACGATACTATGATGCCTTGGAGGTTGGCAAGATGTCTATGTGAATGGGAAGGTTTTTGATGCTCTCTTTAATTTGGAGCTAAGAAAGTTAAGTCTTTCCCTAATTAAAATTAAAAAAAAAAAAGTAATGCAGATAATATTCTTCTATTTTTTTAACACCCTAGAGTTTGCAGGACTGTTGAAACAAAATTCTAAATGTCCAATAATTTTTTTTATAACAAAGACTAACTAACTTTTTTTTAGCTAAAATTATCAGTGTCTTTTATTAATATTTTTTATTAGTGTTTCATATATCAAATTTATTATTTCTCCTTGTATTAACTAATGAATTTCTCATACTCTGTCTTTGGTATCTCTTCATTCCTAACTCTAAGAGTGTGTAATTTAAATATTATTTTGTTAGTTAGATTCTATTTCTATGAAAATCAAATATACCGGTGAGAATTAAAATAATGGTATTTTAATTTTTTAGAATTAAACTTGTTTGAGAATAATTTTTTAAATTTTGAACTAAACATAAAAATATGATATTTTTATCTTTAAATTCTTAAGAATTATTTATAATTTCTCCAATCACATACGCCAGATAAGTCATTCGAATTAGGGGTGTTTGCGGATCGGATCGGATTGGATATCGGATATATCTGCATAATTAAACATTCTCTTTTTAATCATATTTCTATGTAAAAGAATTCGATAAAAATATTTATTTCATACTTTTAAACTTATTTATTCCTAAAATATTTTTAATCAAACTCTCTCTAAATAACAAAATAAAATAATACAATATATGAATAATAATTACTAACTAAAACATACAAACAAGTAAATATAATACCAAACATATATATATTTATTTATTTTTTAATTATTATAGTGCGGATCTACGGATCGAATACGCGGATGTAGAGCAGATATCCGCGATCCGATCCGCAAAGAGTGCGGATCGAATGCGGATATTTACCGCGGATCTGCGGATACGATCCGATCTATGGACGCCCCTAATTCGAATTGGTGTTATTCTTTAATCTGCCTTGTGTCTCAGAATTGGATCTTAGTGGATTCTCAACTTGATAATAATCTTCCTTGTAATGTTTCTAACTATCTTCATTCTCTGCCACAATACCGGAAAACTTTTCTGTGCACTAATTCATTTGAGAATTGTAACTATCTGTGAAAGAAGAGAATAAAGAGAACAGAGAAAAACATAGCATAATTTTTATACTAATTCTTGATACTACTAAATGCAATGCTACTAATTGAGTTTAAATAAGCTATTTAAGCTCATCCTTGTTACATTTTAAAGTATAATAATCATACTACTAGATGTGTTCTTCATTTTTCTTTCTAGTTTCAATTTTCTCATATTTGAGAAGCTTACTTTTTTAATGCCAAGTATTACTAACAAAAAACATATATAAAGTATTCTTTATCCAAATGCATTAAAAAATTTTGGCTTAATTATATCATCTATACATCAAAATTTTACTACTGAATTGGTCATTCAAATAAAATACATATTGATATGACTGATTTTTAGTGTATAAATAGTATTTTTTTTTTTTTCGATAGATGCATCAATAATATAGCAAATACCAAAATCAAAAGGATTATTATGAAGTGGTAAGCATCATCATATTCTTAAACTCCTCAAAATCGAGTTGTCCATCCAAATTAGTATCATAGGATAAAATCATTGCCCTGCAATCCTTATTCCCACTCTGTTGTTCCAACAAGCCAAGCCTCTTCAACACACACTCAAGCTCTTGGCTACTTATGAATCCATCTCCATTCAAATCAAACACCTCAAACGCCTTCGCAAGATCGCTTTCGACTTCCTCAACCTCGCCCTCGTTTTCGCCATTGTCGTTGATCTTTAACATGGAGTCGTAGAAGAACAAGAACTCATCCAAGTTGAGGCTCTTCTTTCCAACTACATGCTCTTCTAGCTCCTGGAGGCTAGTGCTGGAGCCTCCTGTCTTGTCTAGAAGCCAATTCAACTCGTCAAGGCTCACTAATCCATCGCCATTCTTGTCCAGCTTCTCAAAAATTCTTTTCAAGTCATTGTGGGTTAAGGAACACATTTTTGTGGAGGAGAGTAAAAGGGTATATCAATAGTTTCAGTTTCAAAAGTCACAATTGTTATATGGTTATGTTTATGTGTTGGTGCAATACGTGAAGGGTCCTTTATATAAGGAAGCCACTTAGATAAAGATGTCAAAAACATCTTTTTTTAAAGATATTTTTTAAAAATTAAAATTTAACACATATAATCAATTAAATTGTATTATTTTTATTAAAATTAGACTGGATAAATCAGTTTAGCAAAAAAATTAATAAATTAAATTTTTAAACCGGTATAAATTAATATTTTTTTATAAAAAATTACTACAATATCCCTATTATAAAACACAACTAAAATATCCCTATCTATATATATTTTTTGAAAACTTTAAATTCTAACCCTATAACGATAGAGAAAAAAAGGGTTAGAATTTAGAATTCTCAAAATTAATATATATAATAAGAGTATTTTAGTCATTTTATATAATAGGGATATTGTAGTCATTTTTTATAAAAAAATAATATTAATTTAGACGAATTCAAAATTTGATTCACTATTTTTCGGTCAAATTAATTTATCTGACCTAATTTTGACAAAAATAATAATTTAAGTGATTATATGTGTTAAATTTTAATTATTAAAAGATATCTTTAAAAAAAAGACGTTTTCTGCGTCTTTATGGGAGTATCTCCCTTATATAATGTGTGTAGGCAACACTTCTAGCCTTTCGTTTTTTTTTTTTTTTTTTTAAATTAGGTGACCTAAATCAACGATTTTTAAGTGAGTATAAAGAGATTATGCCATATGACTTATAGTTCATTAGTTTTTTATTTTTTTTTTTGGTTATTATTATTACTATTGAGCAACATATTGACATCCAAATTCCATTATTATGACTAATCTAACAATTTAATCTAATATAATTAATTTGACTAAATTGTAACTCAATCATGTTACTTATACATTAAAATAAGTCATTAAATCGGTTATACATATAAAATTAATATTAAAATATAAAATATATAGTAAAAATAATTAAATAATACGTGTTATATATAAATATATGCTAACTAATTTTTTCTATGTATTTAGTATTTTTTTTTATTGTAAAAAGGAGTTAAATGCATTCTTTATAACAATTTTTTTTTTCAAAATTTAAATTAAAACAACTAATTTAAAACTGATCATACTTATTATTGACAACTTAATTCCACGCACGTCCTTAAATATTCTGAATTATTTTTAAAAAACGAGAAAACTAAGGTAAAGGAAATAATAATTAATTTTAGAGTATTTCTAGGGAACCAATGACCTAAGTGTATAATGTGTACAATGGACTAAATTTTTGATTCATGAATAAAATGAACATCACCCATATTATCCAGAATAACCATCTCATGTCATAAAACCATTCATCCCAAAATTTAAGTTTATTTTGGAGTTCACCAAAGATCAAACTCTTGACCTTTCGTATCTAGAACTCTAATATCATATCATGAAACCACTCATCTAAAAAATATAATCTGATCGGGTAATATAACACTAATAATCATATTTTTAATACTTTCTAAACTTCTATCGTACACATTATACGCTTAAGCTATTGACTCCTTATATTTTCTCTTAATTTTATAATTATTGTGGATGAGAATGATCCAAGTAAGTTTAGGAGGCAATTTGCATGAAGCTTCGCATAATTTTGCTTTGAAAGCAACATTATTCCATCGAATGGGATGTTTTCCCATATCTAAAGCCTAGACTTTTCTAGTAGTCTATGATATTTTCCTGCCCCCACTCAATAATTGTATATATGCCTCTTCAATAATTTGTATTTTAGTTGGATACTTTCCGTATTGATACTATACCTGTGCTGTCCTTTTGTATGTATGTTATGTATATCTCATCGACCATAGTTAAATATATTGAGAGTGTTATGGGTCAACAGATTTTATAATTTATAGTTATTAATTAATTATTATTAATATTTTTAATAATATAATATTATATTTAACGATATGAAAAAAATTTTGTTTACTGATTAAATGAATTTTAGTCAAATTTTAATAAAAATATTGATTTTCTAAATTTTCTCAAATATATAAATGGAAAAACCTAAGAAACAGTAATTTCAATTAAAATGGTTAGGATATTTAGTTAACGGTCTGACATTATATTTTTAGTCAATAATTTTAAATATTACTAATTAACTGTTTATAAAAAATAATAAATTGTACTATGTTTTGGCTTTTTGCATTGGGTCGCTCTCAATTGAGATTTCAGTAGAATATATGGGAATAGAATAGAATAGCATTCTAATCCTTGCGGGGGGTGCCCCTCATTAGGAATACTTATCAACATGAACACGTATCAGGTCGGGGCCGGGCCCGGGCCCAGGAGCTGATATTCTTGTTTGTTTTCAACCAGATATTCTCACCTTCTCTTCTCCGATATTTAATTAATTAATTAATTAATTAAATATTCTATGAACAAATATATTAAATTATACGATTGGAACAGCTGTGGAGAGAAGCTAACCACATTAGCTGAAGCCATGGTTTGGTATGGTATGTTGATGTCAATGAACGTACAATAATTGCAAGTTTGCTGCAACTAGCTACTGCAATGGTGCATGATAATTGAGATAGGGGTGTGTAAATAAAATAACGAAAATATTTCACAATAAAAAAAATATAAAAAAAAGTCAAAATTTTCTTATTTAATATTTGTTAAAATTAATAAATATTAAATAAGATAAATTTAATTTTTTTTTATATCTCTAATATTATCAAATAACAAAAATATTAATGAGCACAAGTGGCTTGTAAAAGTGTGAATGGGATAGGGTCGAGAGTGCCTCCATGCTCTCCATTCCTATCCTTATCTCCTAAGTGCTAACTCCCAGATCATCACCATTTTTTATTTGCGTTGCGGGGACATTTTCGTTTTTTGCTTTTCTGCCAATTTTTGCGGAATCCTCCAAGTTAACTTAAAAATTGAAAAAAAAAAATCTAAAAAAAGATATGCAAAGAGAAAAGTACAACATGAAATAAAAATACAGGAATGCATGTACAAAAGGAATTGTTCAAATATGTAGAAGGAGCTTGAGAAATTAGTTTTTTTTTTTTCAATGGTTGATGACATGAAATACCATAAAATTTCTCAAAAAAAAAAAATGTTGGATTTTATTATTCAATCCCGCTAAAAAACCAAGGGAGGTATAGCCAACAATAAGCTAACAAATATTTTTGAATTATATTTTATATTAATTAATGATATTAATTGTCATTAATTAGTGGTTATTTAATTTTTTTTAAAAGATACAAAATTAATGATTATTAATTGTCTCTTCTTATTCTAATTCACCTTTTACCATTATTACGCAAACACTAATTCTTCTTTCCAAAAAAAAAACTTTGAAACTCTAAAAAATAAAAACATCAATACATAAGATAAAGAATCATCTAAATCCTAAGAAAAAAACATACAAAACATAGGAAAAAGAATCATGCAAAACTAATAAAAAGAATCATCCAAATCCTAAGAAAAAAATATACAAAACATAGGAAAAAGAATCATCCAAAACTAATAAAAAGAATCATCCGAAATGTAGAAAAAAAATATAAAAAACTAGTTAAAAAAATCATTCAAAACCAAATAGGAGGAGGAGAAGAACAGGTTGCCGGCGACGACATCTTGGACGGCGTTGCGTGGACAATTGGGGCACTCGCAATGGCGCGTTGCGATGAGTGGAGGAATCGCCATGGATCGGAGTAGTTGATTGCGTGTCGCGAATGGGGACCTGGTGGTGGCTGCGTCGCGACGGATGGAGAGTTGTTGGGTGCGAGTGGGGAGCGGCGAGCGATGGAGAGTCGCGAGCTGCGATGGTGCATCGGGCGAGCGATGGGGAATCGCAATGGGATGCGAGGAGGGTGAAGTAGAAGTGCGATGGTGGTTGTCTTTCCTGCGTGAACGGCAGATGAGGTGGCGGAGAAGGACGTACGGACGACCGGCGATGGCGTGCGAGGACGGTGCAGCGGCGACGCTAGCGGCGCGAGGACGAAACCGCTACAGCGTGGGGCATTAGAAAGAGAAATTAGGATTTGCGGTTTTGTATGGTGAATGTTGAGTGGGAGGAAAAACAAACTAAAGTAAGTTTTGATTCAAAAATTCCACTAATGTTAATTAATTAAATTTTGAATTTAAAATTAATCATTATTAATTGAGTTGTTCAATTCTTGGTTGGTGGACACTTGGCTCCCTATACATTTCCATATTAATTACTAAGTATTCTGAGGTGGTTACTTTGAACTAACAAAGACAATTGAGACCAAAATGAGGGCAATATGAAGCTTTCGAGCAAAGTATGAATGGCGGTAATTAAATTAGGTTAGTTTAGTGATTAACTTAAACAAGTATTTGGGATTTTAATTTTATTTTATGCATGCAACAATTCATTAGTCAGCGATAAATTTTTAAATGAAATTTCAATCACGACGAATTAGTTATTGACTTATCGTATTAAAAAATTCCGTAAAAAACAAGTGGATGAGTATTAATAAGTTGTACGGGATTACTGCTATTGACAACATTGTCATTCATGCAATAAGAGGTTAGTTGGAGTCCCATTTTATATTAAGATTGCAGAATCCTCTCTTTAATGAAGAATAGATCTGTTATACATCCAAGTAATATTACCATCCAAGTCCAACCAAGTAGATCCAACACCCACAAAAATAATTCTCATTAAAAAGAGCGTGATTACACGCGCACACATCATTCTTTCAACCAAGTCATTTACGTTCACAAAAACCAAGTCATTTTTCTTCTTCTTCTCTTTCGCGTGTTTTTTCTTCATCATCATTCTTTTGTTGCTGCTGTTATTGCTGTTATTGCAGTAGAAGGTGAGGAGAAATAGTTTTGAATTGTGCAGGACAACGAGTCTAAATGCAGCTTAATTCACTCAGAAATAAACCAAAATTACATAATAATTCCGACACAATTAACTCAGAAAGAAAGAGAAGTAGAGAACAATGGTAAAGAATCTGCACTAATAGTAAAAGTTTTTTAACATGAATTTAGAGATTTTTGCATGTGGATTTCAAGTTCAACTGAAAAGAATTTAGCTACAACAGAGGAAAAAATAATAAAACAAAAGGCCTTTTAGAGAAAATGAGTATATTCATGGTATCTTATATTAAATTCATCATTTATATTAGAACTGTTAGAGAGATTTCATTTTTTGGGGGTTGTGAAATGCTTTTTCTCGGGTAGAATACTTGAGAAATATTCATTCTATTTGTTATTTCTTGTTATATCTTTTTCTATTTAATTTTACTGATTTTTTAAGGCTTTGTCCAAGATTTAAACTCAAATTTAACGCATAAACTCAGAAATTGTGTTAAATTTGAATAAATTAAGAAGAATTTTGAGAAAATGAAATAAGAAAGAGAAGATGAAGAAGAAAAAGATGAAAAGAGAAGAAGAAAAAGCAGTAGAAGATGAGGAGGAAGAGGTGAAAGAGTTTTGAATTGTGCAAGACAACGAGTCCAAATGCACCTTAATTCACTCAGAAATGAACTGAAATTATATAATGATTGCGACACAATTAACTCAGAAATGAACTGAAATTATATAATAATGAGACACAACTAACTCAAAAATGAACCGAAATTTACCATAATGATATACATAAACTCAGTTAAAAAACAAGTACACAAATAAGACTGAATCATGAACAAAAATACATCCAAAATCAATTTTAGATCAGACAACGTCATTAATATATTTTTTCTTCTTTTTTTGTTTGATCCCTCTCTTTTTCTTAGTTTTATTTTTCTCAAGAGAGCAAAATTAAAAAGAATTTTGAGAAAATAAAATAAGAATGTGAAGATAAAGAAGAAAAAGATGAAAAAGAAAAAGCAGTAGAAGATGATGAGAAAGAGGAGAAATAGTTTTAAATTGTGCAGGACAACGAGTCCAAATGCACCTTAATTCACTCAGAAATGAACCAAAATTATATCATGATTGCGACACAATTAACTTAAAAATAAAGCGAAATTATATAACAATTGCGACACAATTAACTCAGAAAGAAAGAGAGACAAAGAACAATGATAAAGAATCTGCAGGTTTGAGAAGCAATGGATATTAATAATAAAAGATTTTCAACATGAATTTAGAGATTTTTGCATGTGAATTTCAAGTTCAACTGAGGAGAATTTAGCTACAAGCCTACAACAGAGAAAAAAAATAGAAAAAAAAAGCTTTTTAGAGAAAATGAGTATATTTATGGTATCTTATATTAAATTCATAATTCATATCAAAACTGTTTGACATATTTCATTTTCTAGGGTTGTGAAGGTTGATGAAATACTTTTTTTTCTATCTTTGTAGAATACTTGAAAAATATTCATTATATTCATTATTTCTTGTTATGTTTTTTTCTATTTAATTTTATTAATTTTCTAAGGCCTTGTTCAAGAGCTAAATTCAAATTTAACACATAAATTTAGAAATTGTGTTAAACTTGAGTCAATCAAAAAGAATTTTGAAAAAATAAAATAAGAAAGAGAAGATGAAGAAGCAAAAGAAGAAAAAGAAGAAGAAGAAGCAGTAGAAGATGAAGAAAGGAGAAATAATTTCGAATTGTGCAGAACAACGAGTCCAAATGCACTTTAATTCACTCAGAAATGAAACGAAATTATATAATGATTGCGACACAATTAACTAAAAAATGAACCGAAATTACCTAATAGATTGCGACACAATTAACTCAAAAATGAAGCGAAAGTTATCATAATGATTGCGATACATAAACTCAGTTCGAAAACAAGTACACAAACAAGACTGAATTATAAAAAAAAAAACACATCCAAAAACAACGTCATTAATATGCTTCTTCATCTTTTTTGTTTGATATTTCCTTCTCTTTTTCTTGGTTTTTAAGAGAGTAAATAAATTTTTTTTTTGAGAAAATAAAATAAGAAGGTGAAGATGAAGAAGAAAAAGATGAAAAATAAGAAGCAGTAGAAGATGAGAAAAAAGAGGAGAAAGTGTTTTGAATTGTGCAGGACAACGAGTCCAAATACACCTTAATTCACTCAGAAATGAATCGAAATTATATAACGATTGCGACACAATTAACTCAGAAATGAACCGAAATTATATAATAATTGCGATACAATTAACTCAGTTCAAAAATAATCACACAAACAAGATTGAATCATGAATAAAAACACATCAAAAATCAATTTTGGATCTAACAACATCATCAATATGGCGAAAATTCAACATCAACAATAACAATAACGACGATAACAATAACAATGATATGTATAAGAAGAAGATGATGATAACGATAATGATCATGATGCTGGAGGACGAGAAGAAAAAGAAAGGAGAAGAAGAAATTTAAATGAGGAGGTGGTGGTGTTGTTAGTGATGACAATAATGAAAGAGAAAGATAATGAAGAAGAAGAAAAAGAAGAAACGATGGCACGCGCGCATAAATTTAAAATACTTTGTTAGACTTAGTTAGGGTTATGACTTGGATGTAGAACTTTATTAAAAAGAGTAAAAGACAAATAGGTCCCTGTCCTTTTTAAACGCAGACATTTTCGTCCCTCAAGATTGAACAAATACATTTAAATCCCTCACCTTAAAAACGCGTGACAATTATACCCCTCCGTCGAGTTGTGGCTCAAAACGGAAATGGAGAATGTTGACCTGGAGAGGTGGAGACTGAGCTGTCCATTTTGTCTGATGATGTGGATAGGGAACAAATTATTAAAGGACAAATTCGTCCTTATGCTCCAAAACGACGCCGTTATCTGGAATGAGCCCTATTTGATCGAAATGCATCTACGAAGCCATGGCCATTGATGGTGCGATCGTCCATGATGAGTGAAGGGGGTTCTTCATGCACAAGACCTGGAGGGAGGTCTTCATTCGTCGTGCCAGGAGGATACGAGCGAGATGGGGTTGCGCCAAAGTGTTTCTGCGGCGTATATGCCATTTTGTACAAGTCAAGAACAACTACTAACCCTAACAAAATGTTTCTCGGGTGTCCATTCTTCAAGGTAATTTACTATTTTAGCAATAGTTGAATGAGACTGTAATGTGTCTAATTGGGTGATTTTCTCAAAAAATTTGCTTCAGGTTAAAAAATGTCACTACCAGTTCTTTGTCTGGCTTGATGAACACCTGAAAAAATCAGGGTCATAGAGTCTGAGCATTTGGTGGTGTGGATGATGGTGAGGGAATAGAAGTTGAAGAACAGCTGTTTCGAAGGCAAGAATTGGAAAAAAATGGAGGATTTTGAGAGGAAGCTATTATCTATTGAAAAGAAAAAATTAATGAATTTGTGGCATATTACTGTGATTAGTGTAGTTGTTGTTATTCTTACTGTATATTTCTTAAAGGGCTGAGATGATTGATGTACCTGTGATGTTGTAATGACAATTGCTACTGATGGCTGTGTAATTTGATTTCTACTTTGGACTGACTCCAATTTTCTTTGAAATTAGAACAACTAAATAATATTGCAAGTCAAGTATTATATAAGGTAGTAATTTTGAATAGATTATAACCAAACATTACACGATAATATATCTGGTTTAATCCCAAACATTACATAACAGCATAAGTTTGCCACAAAATAACAAAACGTCTAGTTTGCATGTAAACAAGTTTGCCAGACTATGATAGCTAGAAATTGATGGTAATAACTAGGACAAAAAACAGAATTCATGCATTTATGTTCAGTTCTTCTAATGCTTGGATCCAGGAGTAGGGATGAACTTGAAAGTAGTTGTGGTGCCACTGCTAGCTGCTTTCAAGGTCTCCTTTGATAGTGGCACACTGGTGCTGGTGCTTTGAGTTTGTGGTGGATTTAGTGGTCTAGCAAGTGGTGGATTTGTAATTGTTGGGGCTGGACGATTGTTTGCTTGGGTCTGAATTTAGAGGCAGCAGCTCGATTTCTGGGTTGGCCCACTCCTGGTAGCTGGGATGGAGGCATGAATGGAGTTTGGATTGGAGTAGAAGGTAGTGTTGCTGCTGCTACTTGAGGAAAGAGTGGTGCAGCCCCTGATGATGCTGGCTGCATTGTTGTGTTTGTTGGCAGTCTAGCGGTATTCTGGCTAGTGACGTTATTCTGCAAAAATAACCAAAATACCCAGATATTCAAAGTAGTTGGACAAGAAAAAATTGATTGGGACTAAAAGTGTACGCTTTATTGTGATCTTACAGCAGATTGTTCTTGCACATTACTAGTTTCAGCATAGTTTTCACCCTAAGATTGGTTTAGATCCTATATATTAAAATCCAGCAATGTAAACAAAATGGACAAATTAGTCCTTAAGAAAAATAAAAAAATGACATCATAACCACTAACAATTTTTAAAATGGAAAAAAGTAACCTAATGTATACATGTAACTTGCTTGCCTCTGGTTGAGGTGCTGATTATGAAAGGGGAAGCAGCACCAAGGCTTGTGAGGCATCAGCAGACTTCTTAGGTTTTTTTTCTTTTTGGTTTCCAATTGGGTTGAAAAAAAGCTTTAACCCAAGTGGCAGGTTCAAATTTCATCAAATATTCCCATGCTGCCTTATTAACCCCCTTCAACTTCTCCATGGTCTCTTTGAACTCTAGTTCCATTGTGCAATTAGCACACTCCCGTACTTTGTCTCTAATGTGCATGTATTTGAACTGGTTAATGAAGTTCTTCCACATGTGCATTACATAGTTTCGATGATGTGCTATCGGCATTACCTCCTTTAAGGCTAGTAGTAGGCCCTACATAGAATATAATAATGCAAACACATAACATTGTCAAAATAGTCCAAAGTCATGCAATATGCTCTAACCATATTAACTGATTACTAGCCTAATCTACCTAAATGTAGTGATTGATTACTAGAATATAATGATGCAAACCACTGATCACTAGCCTAATCTACCTAAATAAATAGTATAAAAGTCTGACCTTTTGCTGGTCGGACATAAAGTTTCAACCATATTGACTGGCATCACCCAAATCTTCCTGAAGCAGTTTGAGGAATCATTTCTATGATTCTTTAGTCTCCGATCTTGCAACTCCATATGCCACTACATATAATTGATTGTTCGCATCCTGTGCAACTGCTGAAAGTAGTTGGCCTCCGTGGTATGTCTTCAGAAAAGCTCCATCTAGATGGATGAAAGGCCTACATCCACTCTTAAAACCTTGCTTACAGCCCTCGAAGCAGATATATATTTTGTCAAACACAATAAGGGATTGTGGAATAGGCTTCACATCAACTCTTGCTGCCGACCCAGGGTTACTCTTAATTATCTTCATCCCATAGTCCCCGAGCTTCCCATACTGTTCCTTTTCATTTCCCATTATCCTCTCTTTGGCCTCTTTCACTGCCCTGTAAACCATCTTCGAATGCACCACTAGGTTAAACTCTTCTCTAAGAAAGTCAATTGTCTCATTAGTTGTCATATGAGGTTGACTTGCCATTCTCTTATCCACTTTCTTACTGATCCAGTGTTGATCAGTAGCATTACTACCCAAATCTTTAACACATGTATGCTCTGCCTTGTAAGTCTTTACCTGGAAATATAACAGTGTCTTGTTGTAGGATAGATGTGCCAGCCATGGACAGTCTTCACCCCTGCAGCCAACCCTCACCCTTTCCTTATCATTTTTTATCTACACAAGTTCCCTCCCTTCAGAAATGAACATATTTCTTACCACTTCTTTGAAACCATCATTGGTGGCAAACTTGGTTCCAATCTCAAATCTACCCTCTCCAAACCCATACTCATCATTAAAAACTGAAAATTCATGTTTCTCTCTAGAGATGGCAACGGGTCCCCATGGGGCGGGGACATGCCCCCCGCTCTCCGCCCCCTGCCCCCAATATCTGTCCCCGTCCCCGCCCCGTCCCCATGACGGGGAATGGGGACCCCGTATCCACCGAGGACCTGGGTCTCCGCGGATATCCGCGGATTTTTGTAAAAATTAATAAAAATTAAAAAAAAAAGAAAAAATTAGAGAAAATCAAAGATAATCCTCAATTGTTATTACAAACATAATATCCATAGTCTTTAAAGACTTAAATAGCAATAACAACAAACATAAACATCCAAACATATCCATAAACAACCAAATATTACATAAACAACCAACCATATTCATAAACAACCAAATAAAGTTCATGACATCATAAAAACATAATTCCACCATCTCAATCTTCCTTTCATCCCGTAATGGTAGTGATGGTAGATTCCGACTTACTTGAATCCTACAGTGACAAGAAAACAATTTAAAGTTAAAATTATATAATAACTCAATAAGTCAATAATATAAAAAATAGTGTGTTATATGTAATTTACGTCAACATCTCCTTCAATGTTATGAATTGTGTAACACTCAAATTCTATGTTAGTCGTGGTGCCAAGTTCATTTCAAAGCCAATCTTGATTACACATTAGAGCCTCTAATGTGTTCGAACACAATCTACTACGATGTGGCGTAACAAATCAACCACCCGTACTAAATGAAGATTCAGAGGCAACAGTAAAGATAGGAATCGCCAAAAAATCCCTAGCAATAGCTTGCAAAGTAGGAAACTTCGCTCCATTTGACTTTCACCAATTTAAGATATCAAAATCATGTTCAGTTTGTGGTACCGGTCTCTCTTCAAGATAATAATCCAACTCACTCTTTGTATCAATAAATGTGGATTCCTCACTTACATGTGCAGCAAAATCAGCTTGCCAATCTTTATGACTGAACTTCCTCCCCTTTGAACTTGAAGGAATTGATGGTGGTGGCGACATATCTAATTGGGCAGCTTGGTCTCTCTCTCTTCCCTTTGTTGCATATTCTAAAACTAAATCTTGCACTACCCTTTTCACTTGACTAATTACAACACATGCCTCCGTCTCACCATATATTTTACGAAAAAAGAAATTCAATAAATACATCTTGTACCTAGGATCCAAAAGAGTCCCAATAGCCATAACTGTATTAATCACACCCCAATACTTTTCAAACTTAGTTATCATACTAGTAGCCATCATTTCAATTATCTCATTTTCACAATTTTTCCACTCCATCAAAGCCAACTTAATCACACAAACCTTGGGAAAATAAAGATTTGATGTAGGATAAGTTGTTCCAGAAAATAATTCAGTCACATCAAAAAACACGCTCAATCTTTAAAAAATCTCATCCTCCATATCCCAATCCTTCTCAGTAGGCAAAGATTTATATTGAATCTCACGCAATGACAATCTTTCAAATACATCTCTATACATAATTGCAACTTCAAGCATAAAAAATGTTGAATTCCACCTAGTTTTACAATCAAGACAAAGATTTTTTGTGTAGGGTATTTTAAGTTGCGCACATATTTCCTTAAATTTTTCTTCTCTTTTAGGTGTTGCAATCCAATAATGAACATTATCCCTCACCCTTTCAATAGCATGTGAAATAAGTTGTAACCCATCATTAACAATCAAATTTAATATATGCGCACAACATCGCATGTGAAATAATTTACCACCCAAGATAAAGTTTCTATGTGACATTTTAGTCAAAATATTCTCAATCATAACGTCATTAGTACTGCAATTATCAACTGTCAAAGTGGATACCTTCCTATCAAGATTCCAATCCATCAAACAATCCACAAGAACCTCTGAAAGTACCTCACCCGTGTGGGGATCCGGCACATATATAAACCTGTAATGATAATTTAGTACAATTATAAACAAGATAGCTTTGCAATTGTACACAAGAACATATCGCAATTATATAAACAAGATAGCTTTGCAATTATATAAACATTCGGAAGAACCTATAATGATAATATTATTACCTCACAAGACAGCTTTGCAATTTTCAAGAATCATTAATGTAATGAGCCGTGATAGCCATATAACCTTTGTTTTGGTTGCTTGCTGTCCACATATCAGTCGTAATTGCAATTCGACTTTTATTACGCTCAAGGACATTCATTGTCTTCGATCTCTCATCATTGTAGAGCTTTAAGATGTCACTCTTTAAAGTGTTGCGAGTAATCACCTTGAAAAGAGGTTGCAAAGCATTGCAAAATCGTCGAAACCCAATGTGGTCCTCAATAGATAGCGAATACTCGTGAAGACAAACCATAACTGATAACTTTTTCCTTGCATTTTCTTGGTCGAAGGTATATGCACCAACCACAACTGTTTCCCCACTAGTTGTTGGAGTTGTCTTCATCATACATTGTCTTATATCTCTAGTGGTGTGGAGCTTGCAGCTTTTGAAGTGATCACGTAAGTGCAAAGTGCCTTGTTTTAGGTCACCAAGTAGCTTCGATTTGCAATAATTGCATTCAGCCTTTAATTTTCCCTTGATTTCCACAATCTTGAAGTGATTCCACACTTCCGAGGTTAACTTCCTCTTTCGAACACCACTTGTAGAGTTTGTCGTTCCCTTATTAGTAGTTGCGGTATCCGTTTGGGGTTCTTGAGGTTGAGATTGAGGAGCCTCTTGTTAGTTTGAATATTAGTGCCTATAGGTTCTTCTGATGGAGTACTCTTCTCAAGAGTATTACTTAATGCATCCGAAGAAGACATTCTATAAATCATGAAATATATACACAATTAAATACACATACATTATCAGCAGAATTGTTTGACTCAATTACTCACTAACTTAAGAGTCTTATATACACAATTAAATACCAATACATTATCAGTAAATAACAATTAAACTGTTATGATAAATCTATTTTAGCAGCCACACATTACATTGGCAAGGAACCTAATACACTATCAGTAAAAGAACACACAGAAAAATGAGATTTGATTACAATGTTAGTGTGATGATCATAATGTTATGCATGATAATAGATAAATTAATCAAACTAAAAAACAATGAAAAAACATAGAGGAACAACTTCACAAAAAAATTTATAAACTAGTGCAGTATTGTCCTATCATGAACTATTTCTTGGCACTACAAAATATTCCAATAAGAGCAACGGTACAAATTACAATCAGGCTTTTGCAAATGGAATTCTATGCAAAAAATTAATCATTAATTGTTAAATCCATTATTAACCAATAAACTACATAAGCAAATAATAACTCAGCGAAAAAAAGCTGTAACACAGCAAGACCTAATTAGCAACCACAATTTCTTAAGATAAAGGTACTCATACTTTTATGTATCAGCCTTTTGATTATGCAACGGACATATGAATTAGTTAACCTAATCAGAAATTCAAAAATTTATTAACCGAATCAGAAATTCACAAATTCAAAACTCAGAAATCCAGAAATTCAAAACACAGAAATTCTTTACCCTACTTCAGAAATCTAAATTCAGAAAAGGGGATGGAAGACCAGCAAAGACCAGGGCTAACTTACCTGAACCTGACGAAGAAAAGGGGAAGGAAGACCAACGAAGACCGGCAATGCAAAAAGGAGAAGATGACGACCCGCGACAAGTCTGTCACGACCAGGATAAGAGGACGACGTTGCCGAGTCTGCTGCGACCAGGAGAAGAAGACGACATTGTCGGAGCCCGCAACGGTGAGCTCGACTGCCTCGACACCTTCAGTGAGCGAACCGAGCCACTCAAGGGGTCTGGGGTGGGAGGCAGCGCTGAGGGACCAGAGGGTGGAAGGCGGCGGGCGACGGTCGGCGGTCGGCGGTCAGCGGGAAGGAGCCAGGAGGGGCTGAGGGTTTGAGGAGGAGTGGAGAGTCTCAGTTCAGTTCTTGCTCTCTATTTCTGAGTTTCTCTGAAGCAGGGGAATCAGGAATGTGATGGCTAGGGTTAGGACATTACTCATTAGTATGGTTCACATATTATATATATATATATATATATATATATTAGGGTATTTTTGTCTTTTCACACAAACAGAGAATTAACGGGTCCCCACGGGGCGGGGACCTCTACTCCCGACCCCGCCCCGTTTATTATACGGGGCCCCGTCCCCGTCCTCGCGGGTAAAAAATTTCCCCCATACCTGCTCCTCGACGGGTAAATCCCCGCGGGTACCCGCCCTGCCGGAGATTTTTGCCATGCCTACTTCTCTCCCTCATCCTCTGAAGACACTAGTGTGTGAAGATCCTCTGATTCATACTCATAAATGGGGTCATCATCATCTGAAACCTCCTCATTCACATAGAGTCCGATTGGAGGCCTATCATTGGACTGCACAGTAGGCACAACTTCTTCAACATGTACAGCAGGCCTAGTTCTTTGGGGCTTTACATTAGGCCCAGTTCTTTTGGGCTTGGCAGCAGGCCTGGTCCTTTTGGGCTTTACAGTAGGCTCAGTTCCTTTGAGTTTTGCAGTTGGCCTAGTTCCTTTGGCATCACTCCCACTTACACTCCTTGTCCAGCTCTTTTTTTACTTCCACTTGACTCTGTATGTCCCTATCCCTTCCTTGACATTGACCTTACTCTGTGGCAGAACCTTCTCCTTTTCTTTCAGAGTTCTTTTTCTCTTCGTACCATCATTTTCCTCATCACAGCTAGAATAATCATCATCAGAAACAGTTTCAGAGACAGTTGGAGGAGGTTTATACAGTTCGTCCTCCCCACTATCATACCCATCATCTTCTATGGATGGTGATGATTGAAACTCCCTCATGATGCTATCAACATTAATGTGATCATCAAATTCTTCTGCCCCGTTTCTGCAGTAGCATCTTCTTCCACTATCTGTGGCTCATCCACGGGGTGGTCGAAGTAAATGTAAAATTCATCGGTGCTTGAATTCCTTAACTTGTTCCCTCGCATCTCATTTATTCCTGCGTCCTCTCTCAGAATGTGCAGTCCAGACTCAATGTCACTACTTGTTGGGTCATACCAATAAACTGCCCTGTATGATGCATAGTCCAGACCCTTGAACAATGTCACCAAGTCAAAATTCACAAAGTCCAAGTCCATCTTTGAAAAATTTTCAACTTTCTCACCAATATACTCAAGAGTTCCACTGGGTCTTCTACCAAAATGGCCTTCGTGATGAAAAACAGGTATCACATATATATTGTCCATCTGTATTATCCACAACAACATAAATCAGACATTAAACCTTACATCAGGTGCCTCAAATTTAGAAATCAATAAACTTCACATAGCTTTTTTCTCATTCTTTTACCAGAAATAAAACATGCAATCACCCCTAAGCCGAACCCCATGCATTATATTGTCACAAACATTTAAACAAGAGTAAAGTATCGTTTTTGTCCCCAACGTTTGGGATAAATTTTATTTGTGTCCCTAACATTTAAATCATCCTATTTGTATCCCTAACGTTTGTAAAAGTGATTCAATGTTATCCTAATACAAATGTTTGGAATAGAATCGATGATCTACTCCAAAAATTAGCTCATCAAATGTTGAAACTAATTCCTACAACATTTACATAATTCACTTTTCTAGGGACATAATTGAATCTAAACACAAATAATGGGTATAATATTAAAATCGAACACATCCAAGTGAGACCTAATTGAGAATGAATACATCCAAGTGAGACTAATTGAAAAATATAATATGATTTGTTAGTATAATTGATAGTAGGATAACATTGAATCACTTTTATAAACGTTAAGGATACAAATAGGACGATTTAAACGTTAGGGACATAAATATGACTTACCCCAAACGTTGGGGACAAAAATGATACTTTACTCTTTAAACAACAACATACGTATACATGCGACTATTACCCTTACCTCTGTAGAAGATGACTGCTTCTTGCCAGACGAAGCTTGCTGTTTCCTTTGCCAACCACGACGTCCACTAAGCACACCACCACTTTCAACTAGAGGAAGATGTTTTTTTTGGAGGGAGAAGGAAGCTGTTTGTCTTCTGGTAGGATTTTCTGTAATATCTAGAGTGGTTTTTGGGTGTTATGAGGATTACAAAGGGTGAAATAAGGTGAGAGATGGTAACGGCGTCATTTTGGAGCATAAGGACGAATTTGTCATTTAATAATTTGTTCTCCAATCTACATCATCAGGTAAAACGGACAGCTCAGTCTTCACCCCTTCAGGTCAACATTTTTCGTTGTCGTTTTGAGCCCCAACTCGACGGAAGAGTATAATTGTCACGCACTTTATAAGGTGAGAAATTTAAATGTATTTTTCAATCTTGAGAGATAAAAATATTCGCATTTAAAAAGGTAAGGAACCATTTATCTTATACTCAAATATTTTTGCAAATTTCATTGAAAGAAAAAACCCACAAATTCATGTGGAAACTGGAACCCAATTTGAATAATAAATAAATGCAAGTTATCTTTCACAAACGGACATTTTCTTCATCAACTCCACTCCTTCAGATTCAGAATGTAAAAAATCCAATCCCCATTTCACTTCTATCCATTAACTAAAGCCGTTTATGGCGGAAGAACACAAAACGCATTCCACCGCCCAACAACAAAAAAATCCCACATCACAGTTCCAATTCTTCAAACACCCTTTCGGATTCGGATTCACACCTCCAATTACTAACCAATTTAAATAAATATATATTTAAAAAAAAACAACATCACCATGGCCACAGACGCAAAAACACCAACACCAGCAGCGAAATTTCAGAACGCAGAGTTTCGGGAATTAACGGCGCCGTTAACCTCCCAAGACGGCCTCCGTTTCTGGCAGCTAATGATCTCCGGTTCCGTCGCTGGCTCCGTCGAACACATGGCCATGTTCCCCGTCGACACTGTCAAGACCCACATGCAAGCCCTAGGCACCTGTCCGCTCAAACGAAACGTCACCGTTTCGCAAGCCCTAAGAACCATCATCACGTCGAACGGAGGGCCCATCGCTCTCTACCGCGGAATCGGCGCAATGGGCCTGGGCGCAGGCCCGGCCCATGCGGTCTACTTCTCCTTCTACGAAACCTGCAAGACCTTCTTCTCGCGCGGGAACCCTAACAATTCATTGGCGCACGCTGTTTCCGGTGTATGCGCCACTATTGTGAGCGATGCAGTGTTCACGCCGATGGACATGGTGAAGCAGAGGCTTCAGCTGAGTGGTGCGAATGGTTATCGTGGTGTCTGGGACTGTGTGAAGAGGGTGATGAGTGAGGAAGGGTTTGGTGCTTTCTATGCTTCGTATAGGACCACTGTGTTGATGAATGCGCCTTTTACCGCGGTCCATTTCGTTACTTATGAGGCTGCCAAACGCGGCCTTATTGAGGTGGCGACACCGGAGAGCGCCGATGACGAACGGTTGGTTGTTCATGCGACTGCTGGTGCCGCTGCCGGTGCTTTGGCCGCAGCGGTTACTACTCCACTTGATGTTGTTAAAACTCAGTTACAGTGTCAGGTATATATGTCGGGTTTGTTTTATACTTATTCAATAGTTATTTATATGTAAATATGAAAATTTTTTACATCTTTGGATCAATGCATTTAGATAGCAAGAGAGTACGAAGAATATGGATCTTAGAGACTAGTATGAGAATTGTACAACTATTGAGAAAATATGAGAGTAGAGAGGGAATTTGAGTGAAGGAATCAGGTAGAAGAGACTCTAGTAATATTTCACTTAATGCCTCTGGTTTATACTATTTCCCTCCTATAATTAATCTATCTATTTCTAATAATTAGGCTTAATTTGCACACGTACATGTTAGAGAGTATAATTAGAATGAGTGCATTATAAAGAAGAAACGGTTGGGGGTAGCACCTGTTGCCTATTGGTGAAAAAGATATGAGAATATTGTCTTAGGTGATTTAGTCGGGTAATGACTAATGAGACTACCCACAGAGATAAGAAGACTAGAATAAATAGAAGACAGGCGAAATAGAGGAAGGCAAAGAAAATTTATTGACAAAAATATTGAAGCTGACTTTTTTGTAGAGATATGGTTTATCATTTTATGATAGGATGCAATGGGTGCTTTTGTTCTATGTAGTAGACACCACTTTTCAGTGGGTAGAAGCTTGTAAGTTTTTCTTTTAATTATACTTTTGTATCTGCCTAAAATGTTATTTGTTCTCAAGAGGATTATGATCATAGAGTAGATAGTTGCAGTAATTAGGCTTTTGTGTCTACCTATTCGTGCTGTTCAAGTTGCAAATATTCAAATATACTTGCAAATTAACCGAAGAAATTGTCAGCTGATGTCAAATTCGACTCTGGAATTTTAGAAGCTCTGCTGAGGTCCTTGAAGCTGATCTAAAACTGAAAAGAAAGAAAGTAGAGTAAGTTAGTCCCTCAACATCTTGACCGACTTGTAGCAACTTCAGGACCTTTGGATTGGCCTCCTAACATTGGATAGGAATTTAATGTCAGTCACTCGTTGACTTCAATGACTAATATGATGGTTTGTTTGCAAATTTTGTGATAGCATAGCCTAACCTTTGATGGCATTAGGCTTATGACAAGTTGCAACCTAGTAATGCTATGTAGAATCATGAAGTGTCATGAACATAGATTAGTGATGGTAATGGGTCATGTTGTCCTTGTAGCAGACACCAACCAAGGAGAAGAATAAGTTGTTGATCTGGATTTCAGATTATGATTTAATGGAACAGCTCTTATGGGTTATTTATCAGAAATAGTTTGTTCCGATTAGTGGGGTGTTAGGATGCTGAGTGCGAGGTTCTAACTTGTGAACAGTCTGCTCTCTTCTCACGAATCTGTAACCTGTGTGAAGGGAGTAATAACATTATAAACTTGAGGATGTGATTACAAGCTGCCTTGAATGGACCTGATGTATTTGTGGTGGGGTTGAGCTTAGATTCTTGTTATCCGATAAATGATGATTAAGATAAAATTAAACCCCCCCCCCCCCTTTTTTTTTTATTTCTTTTTCTTAGAAACGAAACACATTTTCCTCCATAACCCTTCTCTACCCTCCAACCAAACATATCTTGGGAGTAGGTTATCTACGTGGCCAGAAATGGCCTTGGTCCCAGGATCCAGTGGTCTCCTAAGAGACTTGCTGCCGTTTAAGTGTAACTATGAATATCATTTTAATTGATCGTTTGGTAATGTTGGTTTCATGGGAAGTTTGATGCCGCGTTGAAGTGTCTATCTAGTATATACTACATACCCTACAACACTTAGCCTGTAAGTTTGGATCTATCTATATGCTATTGCCTTGTTGGCTCAGTTTCGTACAAATCATGTTTTCCCTTCTTAAAATATAACTTACCCTGCTCAACTTAATTTAACAAATATCAAGAAAGAAATGGTAGTTGGAGCTGGGATTTTATTTATGATTGGTACTATGCTTTATAAACTTGATAAAAAAAGATGATATTATGAAACCAGCACTTCAAAATTATTCATATACTCAAGGGTAGAGTCGTATTCTGAGGTGTAAGTTTAATGTACTTGTGTGAATCGAGTTGAAAATAGTCCAAAATATATTTAGTCAAGAAGTTCACAGCGAACGGACAAGGAATGAGTTGAGAGAAAGAGAGTTACTAATCAGGTATTTAATCTCAAACTGTAAAAATTGCTAGTCTACCATTGATTATGTTAGTAATAGTTAGTCTTTGATTATGACCCATCTGATTCTCATTTCAAGGCTAAGATGCATGCAAGAAATTTTATGCATATAGATACATGTGTTATTCCTTTGTATGTACCCTATCAGCTTCTGCACAACCAATATCATAGTTGGTATTTTAATCATATCTGCTGAAGGGAGGGAGTATCATGATATCGGTTTATGGTGCAGGGTGTCTGTGGATGCGATAGGTTCGAAAATGGTTCAATTGCAGATGTTTTAAAAACAATAGTGAAAAAGGATGGATACAGAGGGCTCATGCGAGGATGGATTCCAAGGATGCTGTTCCATGCTCCTGCAGCCGCAATCTGCTGGTCAACGTACGAGGCTGGGAAGTCCTTTTTCCAAGAATTAAATCAGAGTAAAGACAGCAGCACTATCATATGAACAAATGGAGTTAGAATACCCCTAGTTCTGTATTTACATTGTGGTTAGTTTATTTGTCAACATCATTAGAAAGAGCTTCTTCAATCAGGGGCATGGCCTAGCTTTTCAAGTCCTGTGGAACCCTGGAGGATTACATAATTATGAGGCAGGCGTTAGCTTAAGTTAGGGGGTACATTCTTTTTAGTATTGTACACCCTGCCAATTTTGATAAATTATTCTTACAATTATATTTTTATTATTTTTGTTTAGCTCATTGTAATATTTATACCTTTTACCACAAGGTTATTCCTTGAATACATCCCCTATCCCACGCTTATAGCAAATCCATAGTTTAAGGATTCATGATAATGCATTTGTTTCTTTACCTTTGTATTATTAACATTTGACCAGAAGGATTGTCATATATTCTGGAACTTTAAGGGATTCACTTTTATGGCAACTACTGTGTTTGTATATTTATCTGGCTCTTTAATTTGTTTCTCTGTTATTGAAATCAGGTAGGGTAGGGTTTGTCACGTGTGATTCGTTCGTGTTTGTGGGATTCTCTGGACAGAGTTAAGTTTTGAATTTTCCATATAGTTTATATTTGGTTTTGGCTGGTCGTACTTTTCCTGAAATTCTCCCTAACCTTTCATTTGTCACTTCACTTTTTAGTATTTTTTTTAGATCTTATAGTACTGATTAAGAATATATCAAAGTCTAAAATATCAGACAAAGGAATTGAAGAGAGTATTGTTTACCAGAATTCTAATTCAAATTGACAGTAATTATAACGTTATTTTTTTGTAGAATTACTTACATAACTACCCTTCATCAGAAACAGACCTAACATTTCAGAAACAGAAAATTAATTTATAAAGAATATCACATTATAAAACACACTCTAAATGCATGATGCACAACATAACACTTCATAGCAAAGCATAAATATTTCCATGATAAATCCTTATGTCCATTTTCCGAGTGAATCACCAACATTTAGTGATCACAGTATACTGAAGAGAATTGCTGCTATGGTGATCTCCACAATCAGGATCTTTGCTTTCTTCAAGTATAATCAACCAATCAAGATGGATTAGCAGTTCTCAGGAACTTACAACCTGACCAACAATTACGGTAATATCATCAAGCTTCCCACCTGATACAATGATATAGTAGTGTGGTTAGCCACAAATTCGGAGAAAAATAGTCATTATAAAATTGCTAAGATTAGTCTCTAGGTAAAGATACGAATAGTAGCTTTCATGATGTCATAAATTCAAACCTCCATGCGCCTTGCAATACACAACTGTAAGAAGGAACGGATTTTCAGACGTGGAAATTTCACGACCTTATCGTGTTGATTCTCATGATTGATCAAGAAGGCGGAGCCAAGTATAGACCCATAGAAAGTCAAAAACATCTAATCAATGGTGAAAATCAACACGATAAGGTCATGGGAAATCTTCACATGAGCATACCCTCATTTTATGGTGTGTTTTGCCTTACCTGTAAGCTTCATTCCAAGAATCTTCTTCCATAGCGGCGCATCATAACCCTGGCATATTGGTAGAGAAACATTAAAAAAAAATATGAAAAGGGAGAGCCAAAGTTTGTGAAACTCTTAACTAAACTTTCGCTGATTCAAAAAGTTGTCAATTTTGACAAAGTAGTACATCAAAAAATTAATATACTTGGACAATCCGAGTATATTAATTTTTCAATACACTACTTTGTCGAAATTGACCATCATTTCAAAACGGAATCGGTGACTTTTTCTTTACCTTAGACCTGGCCTCCAATGAATAGGGAGAATCAAAATTTGAATCCGTGGCATGAATTCTTGCCAAGTTAGCTAATGCCTTTGCTAGCAACAAAATGAATTTCAGGTTAGTGAAGCTCAAATGGTGGTTTTCTAAATTCCTCCAAATGGATCAATCAACAAGAAAGGAAAGAAGGAAGACAATACCAGCCTCAGTAACATCTCTGTATGTAGCAATGGTCGAAACAATTTCGTAGTCAAAAACATTATCAAAAAGACCATCAGACCCCATGACAATTGTATCTCCCTCTATCAACTCCACATCGCTTACCTGTTTTCCCAGCTGAAGAGGTTGGTATGAAAAGATATAACAGAAAGAACCACAAATATCTAGAAATCAAAATTGCAAAGTTGTGTGCAAAGGCCAGCACACAATTCCGAGTAAACATTACATTTCTTTGCCTTAACCTAAGCAAACACATGGTTCTTGGTAGTTTGAGTGAGAGGACGAAATTAAAGCAAGTTAAGATGAATGTGAAGTGGTACCGCTGCATCAAGGTATGTTTGGCCGGCCCTCTCGGAGCTCAGTTGGAATGGACAGTCAAAGTAATGTTCTTGTGGTGAAGTGGAAAAAATTACACTGCCTGGAAAAAGCAAAACAGCACATAAAAGAAGATTTAGCTCTCAACACTTGAGGAGGGTGTTGCAAAAGAAAGAAAACATTAGCAAGAACATTAGAGTATCTCACTTTAATTTACCCAAAAATTTTCATATAGCAAATTCCATTAGACTTATCAGCAAAGATCATAGTTGGATGAAATATAGCATTAGATCTTACCATTGCGGATAACTCTTAATCCACAATCCCCAACATTGGCAATCTTCAAAATCCCATTCTTCTCCAGCATAGCAACAATGCTTCATGAAAAAGATAGAAAATGAAGTAACTTAAAAGTGGAATTGTTTAAAATGCACAAGTAAATATTTGAATATATCTACTGAAAACTTAAAATCCAATTGAAAAGTGAATGGACTTACACAGTGGCTGAGCCTGTTGAGGAAGTAGCAGCATGCGATTTCCTTATAAGAATTTGAGGATCATAGTTCACCTGATTAACCCATCAATATCCAAGTTGCTAGTTAGCCAACAGCATTAACTACATAGAAACATTCACATCGATATTCCAAACAATACCCTTGATTCATCATGCCTACACATACCACCCAAGATGTTAATGGCATGTAGGGAGCTCGGTATCACATTTTGTAAGATAGAAAGGTCAGTGTATTTTTTGCAAACCAGACTCGTGTATAATATTCCTTAACCTCAAGGGAGGACAGTGTCATTTACCCAAGAACAAATGCATGTACCTTGAGAACAGAATAATTATAACTTAAAAACAATATTCATTGTCATAATTACCTCCATATCTTCAACAAAATTAGAAGCATTAGCTAGCAATTCACGTGGGAACAACGAAGGATCCACGTCCTCTTCTGCCCAACTGTGGCACAGAACGAGAAGAAGATAATGTTAATACAGCTCAATTTTAACATATGATGCAATCTTACTCCAGTTAAGTTAATTAATCAAAACCAGTTTCAAAGTTTTATATTGTGTTTTTGTTCAATGATTGAAGTTTTACACTAGGAAAGAGCTAGATACAGAGAGAGAGAGAGAGAGAGAGAGAGAGAGAGAGTAGCATACCCAGAAACACCATCAGCAATAGCAAGAACTCCCCCATTATAGTTGCTGACAAGCAAAGCATCTTCCCCACCTCTATCAACCTTAAGAAAAAGAACAGGACTTCAGAAAGTGGGAGGGACATGGGAAATGATAAAATAAATTCCATCTAATGCCATCATCTTATGTTGGTTTTCTTCCCTCTAATTTGGGAGGAATAGGATTCAATGCAAAATGCTAATTTCTTTCCCCCAACAAAATTAGTATATTCCATTGCTATATCAAAAAAATAGAATGAGAAATTACTCCATTTTAATAACAAAAATATCAAAACAATGGAACAGAACAATTATATGATTATATCACTCTACTCCATTCCATTCCCTTGCTTTCCTCTCCATCTTATTCCATTCCGGGATTTCAACTGAAAACTCTTCTTCCAGGTATCTTTAACCCTACAGGTCAAGAATTAATCTGTTATGGGACTCAGTTCTATTTAAGGATTTGTCGCTGGCCAATGGGTTGCTGTATACACAAGACGAGATTCAAACTCCTGACATTTGTTTAAGCGAACTAGTGAGCTAACCACTAGACTAACCCAACTTAGTTGAAAAACAATTTAATTTATTAATGATGACAAATATGAGTTTGGTTGGGTTAAAAGCCCAATTTGTGTTTGATTGTTGTATAGTTGTGCAGGCCCAAAAGTCATTGGTGCAGCCCAAACAATGGAACCACAAGGCTAAAAAATCAGCAAGCCGAATAAGAAGAACATATGTACAAAGAGTTCTTAACAAAGACCAAACCCACAAGCCTCAAACACAAACTCCATCAGCTGCAATGTTAAACGCTTCGGGTAAAGCTTAGGAAGGAAAATGGAGTTCACTTCTCAATCCATCATCGAAGAAAAAAGAGGAAAAAGTCAAATCACATTGGAGCCATGAATCAAATCTAGGGCAGATCAAGCATAATTAGAAAAAAAAGTTAAAAGTTTTCCATAAACATACAAATCAATTACTTGCTTAATCTTCCTTCCCTCTGTGCATACATTTCGAATAACAAGAAGAAAAAGGATTAATTATTCAAATACTTATTATGTTAACTAATTGAGTTGTGTAATTAGAAATTTTATTTAAAGAGTTAATAGTCAAAATCGTCCCTGAAAGATACTCCGATCTTCATTTTGGTCTTCGAAAGATAAATTAATCGAAATCGTCTCCGAAAGATACACGACTTGGTCACGTTAGTCCTTTCGTCAATTGGATGATGACGTGGTAGGTTAATACCACGTGTCACAAGATGATTGGTTGACGTGTGAGATCAGTGACACCTGGCATGCCACGTGTCACTTGACATGTAAAAAAGTTATTTATAATCAAAATAGTCCTTGAAAGTTCAGACGTAAGTCATTTTCATCCCTAAATTTTAAAAATTAATCAAATTAGTTCTTATATAATTTTTTTAATTTTTTTATAATATTAAATTTGAAATATTTTTTGATACTACTAATTTTAATAGAAATGTAATTGACAAACAAAAAATTAGTAATTGTATCTTTTCTTCTTAAAATTTTTTTTAGTAAAATTATCTCTCCTTTAATTCTTCTGAAAATCTCTCTTATTATATATATATATATACTCAAAATTAAAACGTATGTATTTGTTAACCTAAACAAAGTTATATGCGCCAATGAGTAATAGCTCAAATGGCATAGACTCTTCATACTCAATTAAGAGGTTGCGGGTTCGAGTCTCCTATTTTTCCAAATTTTAGCCAATGAGTAATAGCTCAAATGGCATAGTCTCCTCATACTCATACCACTATTTTTTTCTACTACATTTTTT
This sequence comes from Arachis ipaensis, assembly GCF_059453495.1. Taxonomy (NCBI): domain Eukaryota; kingdom Viridiplantae; phylum Streptophyta; class Magnoliopsida; order Fabales; family Fabaceae; genus Arachis; species Arachis ipaensis. The sequence goes on from NC_142436.1 coordinate 3,737,838, forward strand.
TTTCATTACGGTATTACTTACATATGAGAAGGAAAAACCCTAATATAGAGGTGAAGACTGGAGGAAACATCCTACGAAAAGTTAAAAGTTTTAAGTATCTTGGGTGCATCATACAGGATAATGGAGAGATTGAACAGGATGTAAATCATAGGATCCAAGCAGGTTGGTCAAAATGGCGGAGTGCATCTGGTTTTATATGAGACAAAAAAGTGCCTTTAAAACTTAAAGGTAAATTCTATCGCACCGCTATAAGACCGGCTATGCTTTATGGTACGGAGTGTTGGGCGGCTAAAGGGGAGCACGAACATAAGCTGAGTGTGGCAGAGATGAAGATATTGAGATGGATGAGTGGTCATACGCGATTGGATAAAATAAGGAACAAAGATATAATGGAGAGAGTTGGAGTGGCACCCATTGTGAAAAAGATGGTTGAATTGCGTCTCAGGTGGTTTGGACATGTGAGAAGAAGACCGATAGAACATCCAGTCAGGAGGGTGGATGAGATGGAAGATGGATAAGGGGCGAAAGGCAGAGGAAGACCTAAAAAGACCATCCATGAGGTGGTCAAACGAGATCCACATGTAAACGGTCTCTTTGTAGATATGATATATGACAGAGCACATGACGTCGTTTGATTCATGTAGCCGACCCACTTAGTGGGACAAGGCTTTGTTGTTGTTGTTGTTGTTGTTGTTGTTGTACGGTATTACTTACATAAAGGATGTAATGGTAGTGATATTAAAAGAAAAATTATATAATCTATCTCAAATATATGAAACACACAAAAAAAAGTTATGATCTTTGCATGTAGTACGCTTAAGAAGCAATTCGTTTAGCATAAATAATAATAATAATAATAATAATAATAATAATAATAATAATAATAATAATAATAAAGCAACAAATTTTTAATATTTTGTAAAGTTTGAAATTGAAGCAAAATTTGTGGATCCTCTTGAATTTTGACTTTTAATATCACTACCATTACATCCTATATGTAAGTATAATACTGTAATAGAAAAAAAAGATGTAGTAGAAAAAAATAGTAGTATAACTTTGTTTAGGTTAATATACATAAATTTTGATTTTGAGCATATAACTTTGTTTAGGTTAACAAATACATACATTTTAATTTTGAGTATATATATATATGTAATAATGTAAGAAAAACGTTTTAGAATAGAAAAGAATAAGAGAGATTTTGAGAAGAATTAAAGGAGAGAGATAATTTTATTGAAAAATTTTTAAGAAGAAAAGATACAATTACTAATTTTTTGTTTGTCAATTACATTTCTATTAAAATTAGTAGTATCAAAAAATATTTCAAATTTAATATTATCAAGAAAAAATAAAAAAAAATTATATAAGGACTAATTTGATTAATTTATAAAATTTTAGGGATGAAAATGACTTATATCTAAACTTTCAAGTACTATTTTGATTATAAATAACTTTTTTACATGTCACGTGTCACTGATCTAACACGTCAACCAATCATCTTGTGACACGTGGCATTAACCCACCACGTCATCATCCAACTGGCGGAAGGGCTAACGTGACCAAGTCGTGTATCTTTCGGAGACGATTTCGATTAATTTTGTCTTTCGAGAACCAAAATAAAGATCGGAGTATTTTTCAGGTACGATTTTGACTATTAACTCTTTATTTAAATTAGTAATTATTCATTTTTTCCAAAGAAATTTATATTTTTAGAGCTAGCCAACCCCTTTTTTTTCACCTTGAATTGGTCAAAGCCAATAATCTGATAAATAGAAGGCAGAGAGATCAGAAAGATACGCGGACGACTTGACTATAGTATAGGTCGGATGTTTCCGTGAGCTAAGCAGCAGATCTCCCCTCATTGATTTTGGGAAAGCAGGTGGCCGTCTGTGAATTCTTTCAAGACAAGGGACGGCCTGATTCGACATTGTTGTTTACTCTGATTCGGTCGAGGTGGTTTTCGTTTACCAGCGCGTAAGCGGTCTAAGTTCCTATGACATATTATTCTCGTTTCTTTGTTTAATTTTTCAATATATTATTTAGTTTGGTAAGAAAAAACTAATCCGTCGTAAATCGAAACTCTATTTAAAAATTTGTTTTGGCCAACAAATTGATATATACACAAGATGATATTCGAACCACTCGACACTTGTTTAGGAGCAGGAGTGAGTCAACCACTCGACCAATCCGAATTGATTACTATTCTCATGAACAAAGTATATTTTTTTCCCTGAATTTTATTAAAAATTTTAAAAATACCTCTAAATTTTATTTTATTTTAATTTGCATCAAATGTATCCCTAATAATTAGTTTTTTCATAAATTTAAGATTAATTTATCAATAATTTTACAAAGACAACTTTTAACATAAGTAAAATGACTTCTAATTGTCAAGTATTATTAATACACAAGTCCTAAAATTTTTAAAAAATTAACTATAAAAATACATTTGATGCAAATAAAAAATAAAAAAAATAAAATAATAAGACTTAAAAATATTTTTTACAAATTTAGAAAAAAAAAAACTTTTACTCAATTTTTGACTTATTTTTTAACATGAGAGATTTGATATTCACGAGAGGCTGTGTTGTTGAGCTGTTGTTCACAGTTAGTGATTTACACGCATTCTTCTTATTGAGTGGGAATTCTGGAGAAAGAGTGTGAGAGCGCATGTTAATATAGAAAGTTAAGAGTGTTGGAATAAATTAATTTTAATAACTCAGATAATCCATATTGAATCATCAAAAATATATCATATCATACTCGAATGCGGAAGCGTACCTGAATTCATAAACATGAATCATACGATCGGAAGAATTTGGATCTTGTGGTTCTTTCGATCTTCCTCAACCAAAGCCTTCTGTATTCCTAGGAGGCTGAACTGCAACTCTTTTGATGGGGAAAGAGTAACAAAGGCGGCTTTGGTATATCGGGGACCGAAACCCTGAAGGTCTATTTATATTTGAGCATGGCACCCATTAAACCCTTAAGCCCAAATAAAATAGTATCTAAAACCCAAAAGATAATATATCTAAAATCCAAAAAAGATAATTATCTAAGGAACAAAAGATAATATCCGGTTTTATTCTCATTTAATTCCAAATCAAAAGTAATAATGACTTATTCAATTAGCATTTAAAATAATAAATGAGATCATCATTATATAAGTCATTTAATTTGAAATAGCATAATTTGTGATTATAATTAATATATGTATTGCCCACAAATAAGTTAGGAAATCAAATAATTTCCTAACAATCTCCCACTTGGGCTATACATATATTATTTCTTGACATAATCACATCTTTATAAACTTTATGCGCGCATCTGAATGCTATTTCTCTCATTACTTTAACAATCTGGTCTGTCTCATACATTAGATATGGAACTACCGCAGCTTTTATCACATTAAATGCCGTGACTAAACCACGCCAATCACCATCCTAATATACTCAACGACATAGATCAAATTTGGATGAGTAATATGGAAATTACATGCCAAGTGATCTCATGCATGTCTATTTCCAGCTGGTCCAACTTTATTGAGATCAAACACAATACAAAATATTGCAAAATGAACATTTCACATAATATGAAATAAACCATCAACTTAATTCTGCAGAAAAATAATTCAATTATCTGTCATAGGACATATAGCATAAACTCCCACTAAACCAAGGCATCACAAATATTGACACCCATCCGAGCAGTGTGCTCATGAAAAACTTTAGAGGTCAATCCTTGGTAATGAGTCTGCTAGCATATACTCTGTTCCTATATGTCCTATGGAAATCTGTTTTTCTTAAACTTTCTCCTTGACAACTAAGAACTTGATGTCTGTATGCTTCGATTTTGTCAAGCTCTTATTGTTATTGGAGTATAGTACTGCTGACTTATTGTCACAAAATATCTTTAATGGCCTTTCAATGTCATCTACTATATGAAGCTTAGTGACAAAGTTTCGCAACCATATGCCATGAAATCGGAAACAGAGTACCCAATGATCTCCAAATTTTTCTGATCTCCGATAAATAAGCATGTAATCCTTTGTTCTCTTTAAACAACGCATTACGCGTTTAACAGCTATCCAATGATCCATATCCGGATTGCTCAAGTATCTACCCAACACTCCCACTATAAATGATATATCGGGATGTATGTAGACTTGAGCATACATTAAATTCCCTAGTGCTTATGCATAAGGCTTATCATGCATTGATGTCCTCTCAAGATCATTTTTAGGGCATTGCTTGAGACTGAACTTGTCTCCTTTAACTACGGGTGTGTCCATTGGTCTACAACCTTCTATGACATATCTACTTAAAATCTTTTCGATATAGTTCTTTTGTGACAATCCAAGAATACCTTGAGAGTAATCTCTTAGTATCTCGATTCCTAATACAAAAGAGGCATCACCAAGATCTTTCATTTCGAATTTGTCCGATAGAAATTTCTTAGTTTCATGCAACAAGCCTATATTGTTGCTGGCAAATAGAATGTCATCAACATACAAGACCAAAAAAAGTATTTACTCCCACTGAACTTACGGTATACACATTCATCTATAATATTTACCTCAAAACCGTATGAGGTAATGACTTGATGAAACTTGTGATACCATTGACGAGAAGCTTGTTTGAGACCATAGATGGATTTTCTCCTTTTTCTATTGGATCTCCTTAATGACACTTCTTGAGGTTGTTGAGCTTGCTGTATGGGTTGGGTTTGAGGAGGATTCTCATTATTTTCCTGTACTGTAGCAGTATCTTGAGCAACAACAATATTCTCATTGTTCTCTTGTACTGTAGCTGGATTTACAACAGGATTCTCATTGTGCTTTTGTACTATAACTGTATCTTGAACAATAATAGGCACAAGGTCCTGATCATTGTCAGTTATAGAATCCTTATCAAAAGCAACATTCCTAATATTTCCTTCCCCCCCAAACTCAACATCCTCAAGAAATCTCGCATTTCCCGTCTCAAAATAGACCTTGATGCAGGATTTGTAAAACTTGTACCCCCGTGAACGCTCAGCGTAACCAACAAAGTAGCAACTAATTGTCCTTGAGTCCAATTTTTCTTTCATGCGGCCTATAAGGTCGCGCCTCAGCTGAACATCCCCAAATATGCATATGCTTTATACTAGGCATTTTCCCAGTCCAAATTTCATATGGGGTTTTGTTAACTGCTTTGCTTGGCACCCTATTAAGGATGTACACTGCGGTTTTTAAGGCTTCTCCCCAGAGTGATTCAGGCAAGGAAGAATGACTAATCATACTTCTCACCATGTCCTTAAGAGTTCGGTTCCTTCGCTCTGCAACATCATTCATGCTAGGTTTGCCTGGCATAGTGTATTGCGGAACAATACCACACTTCTCTAGGAAAAGAGCAAAAGGCCCAGGACGTTGCTCTCCTGAACCGTCATATCTTCCGTAGTATTCACCACCACGATCAGATTTGATAGCTTTAATTTTCTTTCCAAGTTGAAGTTCAACTTCATCTTTGAAAGACTTGAAAACATCCAAGGCTTGGGACTTTTCATGAATTAAATATAGATACCCGTAACGAGAGTAATCATCTATGAACGTAATAAAGTACCGTTGTCCATTCCAAGAGACAGTAGGGAATGGGCCACATATATCGGTATGTATTAGTTCTAAGACATCTTTAGCTCTCTCGGCACCTAATTTCCTTTCGTTTGTCCTTTTCCCCTTTATGCACTCAATGCAGACTTCAAAGTCCGCCAAATTTAGGGGTCCGAGAATTCCATCCGACACGAGCCTCTGAATTCTCTGTTTAGAGATGTGGCCTAGGCGTTTGTGCCATAATGATGCCGAATTCTCATTCAGTTTTTTTGTTTTGTACCCGTTTGCAGTATTTCATTATTATAGGAATTTAAGTTAAGCCTATATAGATTATCCACCAAATGACCAGAGCAAATATTATTCGAATTGTAAAAGAGACTGACTTTATTGTCTCCAAATGAACAAAAATAACCTGATTTGTCCAAACGAGAAACAGAAACCAAATTTCGTCTAAATGACGGTACATAAAATGTCTCTAATAAATCCAAGTAAAATCCACTCGTGGAACATAATCTAAAGGTTCCTATAGCTTCAACTGCAACTATATTACCGTCTGCCACATAGATGTATCTTTCAGCATCACTTGGCGGTCGGCTCCACAGGCAACCCCTTCTTTACACGCCAGGTGGCATATTTGGTACAATCCTTCTTCATGTGTCCCACCTTCTTACAGAAGAAACAAGTTGAAACTTGATCTTGTTTCTTAGCCTTTTTCTGCTGAGAAGGCACATCCGCAGTAGTATCACGCTTTCTTTTATACTGAGAAGATGAAGCCATGTGAGCACTTTCAGTCTTATCTTGCTGTAGCCTCTCTTCTTCTTGCACACAGTGAGATATAAGCTCATTTAAGGACCAAGTGTCCTTCAAAGTGTTATAACTCACTTTGAATTGCCCAAAGTGTGCAGGAAGGGAAATCAAAATGAAATGCACGAGTAAATCTTCAGACAACTCTAACTTTAGTGCTTTCAATTTTGAAGCAAGATGAGACATTTCCATAATGTACTCCCTTATGTTCCCGTTACCTTTATACCTCATGGAGACAAGTTTGCTCAAAAGACTACTTGCCTCCGCCTTTTCATTCTTAGTAAAGAATTTTTCTACATCCTTTAGGAACTGTTTGGCATCTTTATCCTCAGTGATTGAGCCCCGAAACGCCTCAGGAATTGAGCGTTTCATGATCATGATGCTCATTCGATTGGATCTCTCCCACTTCTCTATTTTAACCTCATTGAGGTTTTCCGGAGTGGAAGTGGGTTTCTCCTCTCGAAGAGCTATATCTAGGTCCATACAACCGAGGACAATCTCCACGGTATCCTTCCAAACTTTAAAGTTTGAACCATTCACCATAGGAATACTGCTAATTTGCGCAGAAACATTGGTAGCTAAAGCCATAGTTTCTGGATCAGAACAAAAAGAACATGCAGTAAATATTAGTTATTAATGGGTAAAAAATCCATATTGAGATATCTAGCACAACATTAATTTTCAATCTTTGGATAGAAAAATTAACTGTAAGTGATACTCTCATTGCAGTAATCAAATATTGTCAAAATTCCTATCACACATTAAGCCTTTCTTTGGACCGACTTAATGCGCACATGGAAACTTAAACTTCGCAACCTATTTATTACCGCATATATTCTCTATTAATTGGCCAAACAATAACCTTCCTTTGGGCCGATTATTGACCGCATAATTAATAGAAAATAAACAGAAGTATGCAATGCTTATTATTTGGCCAAACAATAAACTTCCTTTGGGCTGATTATTGTTTGCATAAATAATAAACATTACTTTATTCTTAATTAGTTACCCAAATATTTATTTACCATTAATATGTGTATGTAATTCGGCCAAATATAGGCCTTCCTTTGGGCCGACCAATATTCGCATGAATTACATATCACCATATTCTTAATGTTTTAAATAAATCAATTTTCACAAAAGAGGCTACTTTGGCAGCATAATGTTCAATCAATTTATTTCAAAACCAAATCTTTATAAAAATAGATGGGTATACTAATTTAAATTGTTACCAGTTTCCTTATGTAACAAAAAAAATACTTAAATCCTAAAAAGAATTAAATCTTAATAATGTCTTTTAAGACCTTAAAGAAAAACATGATTATAACTCATGTGTCGAAAATTCTTGATCCATTAACATTAAAATTAATCATTATAATTCAATAATACTTTATTAATGTTTTAAAAAATAAAACATTTATTTATTATATAAATTAAACGCCAGTTCGGTTTCATGTATATATAGTTATACCTTAAACAATGATAATATATATAAACAATCATACATGATAACACATTTATATCAGGAATTGCAATATCACGGTACTGGCATTAACAAAAGGAAATTAATCTGTGTTTGTGCAATAGTACCAGTATACGACGCACACACATCATACACATTTATTTCTGAATTCATAAATCAAAGGCGCAGTACATTCACATGTACAAAATTCATTAACAAATAAATCAATACATATAAAGAAGGCACTGCAATTCATAAGGTCAATGTATACACATTAAAAATTAAATAACGAATTCACCGGATTCACAAAATTGAATTCGATCCGAATAACGCAAACATGTTTTGATCCGGTGAAATAAAAAAAATTAATATTTTTAATGGCTCAATTATGGATGGCTCTGATACCACTTGTTGGAATAAATTAATTTTAATAACTCAGATAATCCATATTGAATCATCAAAAATATATCATATCATACTCGAATGCGGAAGCGTACCTGAATTCATAAACATGAATCATACGATCGGAAGAATTTGGATCTTGTGGTTCTTTCGATCTTCCTCAACCAAAGCCTTCTGTATTCCTAGGAGGCTGAACTGCAACTCTTTTGATGGGGAAAGAGTAACAAAGGCGGCTTTGGTATATCGGGGACCGAAACCCTGAAGGTCTATTTATATTTGAGCATGGCACCCATTAAACCCTTAAGCCCAAATAAAATAGTATCTAAAACCCAAAAGATAATATATCTAAAATCCAAAAAAGATAATTATCTAAGGAACAAAAGATAATATCCGGTTTTATTCTCATTTAATTCCAAATCAAAAGTAATAATGACTTATTCAATTAGCATTTAAAATAATAAATGAGATCATCATTATATAAGTCATTTAATTTGAAATAGCATAATTTGTGATTATAATTAATATATGTATTGCCCACAAATAAGTTAGGAAATCAAATAATTTCCTAACAAAGAGTGCGTGGATAAAAGGATCTTAAAAGGGTCAAATATTTTAAACAAAGTTAGGATTTAACAGTAGATAGTAGATACTAGATACTCTTCATATGGATTAATGGATAGGTTATTTTTAAAGGGAAAGAAGTTGACAACTAGAAAAAAAATAATAAGCTAATCGCTTTTAAATTGAGAGAATGAGATTTATATATGTACGATCAAAGCAATACATTTAATATTAATTAATATTTTATTTTATTAATTTCTACCTTTCAAGTTTTTTTTTACTTTTATATTTTTATCATTTTTTTTGAAAAATATAAATATATTATCTACTCTATTTAGTGGTAAATATAAAAAAATACTCAAATTAATTTTTGAAAAATTTTAAATTGAACATTTTAATATTTAACAAATTTTTTATTATTTTAAAAATATTCAAGATTGAATTGATCAATTTATCTTATGATAAAATTTATTGGTTCAATATACATATTAAAAATTTTATTAAATTTAACAAAGGAATCAATTCGTCTAACGAAAATAATTATCAATAATTTTTAAAATAATTAAAATTTATTGAGATTTAAGTAGCCGATGTAAAATTTATTAGAAACCAATTCAATTGCTTACCCCCAAAAAATATATATGTATATATGTCCTCAAGGAAAAATAGGTTTAAGATAAGAAAATGAAGGATTGATATAATCTGTAGATTATAAAATATATTACATACATATTCTAAAATGACTCAAATAAAAATAGTTTCTTAAATTTTTCCGTTAAAAGACATACTCTTTATAATATTTATAGCAAAAAGATTTTTTCAATATTTACTTAAAAGAGTTCCAACTTTTAGAGTTTATTCATTTGAATACATTAACAAATTTACATCGACTGCATCAATTATATATTATATTGCATAAATGGCCAAATTCGTAACTTATATATATATTATAGATTAAATATATTTTAGTATATTAATACACTAAAAAAATTTACATATTAGTAACTTAATATGTATAAATTATAATGTGTATTATAATATATTAGTAGCAATTAATAAATAGGTTAAAAAAATAAAAACGTATAAATATATAAATAATTAAAAAAATATTAAAAAATATAGGTTTGTATTAATGTAAAAAAGTAACAACTATAAAAAAATTTCTTATTTTGATTCTTTCTATGACAATAGAAACAATTAAATAGACTTTTTAAACAATAAAAATTATTAAAACAAGACTTTAAAATAAGATAAAAGATGAATTTTTAGCAGATTATATGATTGTATATGTTGAAGAAGAGAATTCTTCAAAATTTATTTCAGATGATAAATTTATAATTTTAGTTATATGAAATATCACAGAATAAATTTAAAAATATAAAAATCCTAAAATATGTAGTTAAATGTTAATTTTTATATAATATAATTATTAATGTTGACTTATATACTATAAATTATATTTTGTTGATTTTTTTATTTTATTATATTTTAATTTATTTTGTATTTAATTTGGCCTCCCTCTTATAAAATTTCTAGAGCCACCACTGTATACAGCATTGAATTATTATAGAAGTATGTAATTAATAATACAAAATTTATTCATAGTTCATCTATCATACATATTTTTTAAATTTTTATTTTTTTTGAATTTTTGTTGTATTAAATTATTTTAAATTACAAATTTTAAAGCATGATTAAAAAAATAGACTTTGTAACTAGTAAAGCTTTTTTTTTTTTGAAAAATACTGGTTTAATATTTGATAAATTAAAAAAGCTTATTATAACTATTTTGTTAATTTATACAATAATAATAATAATAATAATAATAATAATAATAATAATAATAATATAACATTTCATTATAATATCTAAATTAAATTACTACACTAAATAAATCAATATTAATTTTTTTATCAGCAATAACATAATCCTAACTACTAAAAAATAATAATAATAATAATATTGTGTATAATTTGTGATTCGAAGAATTGATAAGATCCATCAGAAGTCAAAAAAAGAAATTCATATTTCTAAATTTATCTATTGATATAATGGAGAGATTACTAAATTGTGTACCTATATTTGGTGGCCTGTACCTATATAATCAAAATCACGTAAATAATTATTTTATAATCAATTAGATGTATTACCATTTTAGTTAAAAATTACACTAGTCAAATATCTTAATAAATACATACAATATATAATAATATAATAAATATAAAAATACTTTAATACAAAAAAAATTAAAAAATATTTATTATGAAAAATATTAGAATTTTATATACTTACTAATAATAACTGAATTATAATTTGTTGATTATAATATAATGTGTTAATTATAATTTGTTGAAACTTGATTGTTTTTAAAATATTAGTGAAAATCTGTATTTTAAATTTTAGTTTTAGGTTTTTGACTATTTTATATTTTTTATTATATAGTAGCGGTTCTACCGGTTCAACTTGTGACCCACCAGTTGAACCAGTAATTTAGTGACCCAATAGCCTAATCGGTTCGATCATCAGTTTGGTTCTGACAATTATGCTTAGCACCATAGTTGTCAAAATCGAATCGATAATCAAACCAGTTAGGTAACTGATTTATTGGTTTATTAGTTCAAACGATGAGTTACTGGTTGAACAAGCAAAACCGGTCTTACGTAAATAAAAAATATAAAATAGTCTAAAACTTAAAATTAAATTTTAAAATATATATATATATATATATATATATATATATATATATATATATATATATCTTCATTAATATTTTAAAAACAATCAAGTTTAAACAAATTATAGTCAACAAGTTATAATCTAGTTATTATTAAATAAGAATATAAAATTTTAATATTTTTCCACAACAAAATTTTTTTAGTAAAGTAAATATTTTTTATTTTAATAACTAATTTATTAATTTATATTTATTATATTATTATATACTATATGTATTTATTGAAAAATAACTGGTTTAATATTTGATAAATTAAAAAAGCTTATTATAACTATTTTATTAATTTATACACTAATAATAATAATAATAATAATAATAATAATAATAATAATAATAATAATAATAATAATAATATAACATTTCATTATAATATCTAAATTAAATTACTACACTAAATAAATCAATATTAATTTTTTTTATCAGCAATAACATAATCCTAACAACTAAAATAATAATAATAATAATAATAATAATAATAATAATAATAATAATAATAATATTGTGTATAATTTGTGATTCGAAGAATTGATGAGATCCATCAGAAGTCAAAAAAAGAAATTCATATTTCTAAATTTATCTATTGATATAGCTGAGAGATTATTAAATTGGGTACCTATATTTGGTGGCATGTACCTGTATAATCACAATCACATAAATAATTATTTTATAGTCAATTAGATGTATTACCGTTTTAGTTAAAAATTATACTAGTCAAATATCTTAATAAATGTCAAAATTTTTCAATTATGATAAACTAATTGAATATATCACGTCGAAATTTTTCAACTATATGATCAGTTAATTGAATCTCCCCACTTTAATTATAATGACACTATTCAAGGATTCCTACAATGTGTCAAAATTATTAGTCAAGGATTCCTACAATGTGCAAAATTTTTCAATTGTCAGTTGTGGATGTAATTTCTCTGCAACTACAAAAATCAATGAAAAAATTTTATCAGTTCAATTCAATCTAAGACCGGTTAAAGATTAGAATTGGTGAGAACCAATTAGAACTGGTAAAATCCAATATAACCGAATCATTTAAGAAAAAAATTTAAAATTAATAAAGATATAGTTTAAATTTGGATCCTCTTTAAATCTTTGTATTACATATTTTTCTTGCCACCAAATTATATTATTTTTTATTATTTTATATGCTACTTAATAAGTATATAATAAAATTGTACAATAATTTTTTTAAATATTATTTTAGTTCTATACTCACTTATATTTAAATTGATTATATTTTTATTATTTATAATTATTAATATAAATATTATCAAACTAGTATAAATAAAAATATCAAATATTAATTAGAATATAATTATTTTTATAAGATTATATGATATTTATTAATATTATTTTTAATAAATACATACAATATATAATAATATAATAAATATAAAAATACTTTAATACAAAAATAAAATTAAAAAATATTTATTATGAAAAATATTAGAATTTTATATACTTATTAATAATAACCGAATTATAATTTGTTGATTATAATATAATGTGTTAATTATAATTTGTTAAAACTTGATTGTTTTTAAAATATTAATAAAATGTATTTATTGAAAAATAACTGGTTTAATATTTGATAAATTAAAAAAGCTTATTATAACTATTTTGTTAATTTATACACTAATAATAATAATAATAATAATAATAATAATAATAATAATAATATAACATTTCATTATAATATCTAAATTAAATTACTACACTAAATAAATCAATATTAATTTTTTTATCAGCAATAACATAATCCTAACTACTAAAAAAAACAATAGTAATAATAATATTTTGTATAATTTGTGATTCGAAGAATTGATGAGATCCATCAGAAGTCAAAAAAAAGAAATTCATATTTCTAAATTTATCTATTGATATAGCGGAAAGATTACTTAACTGTGTACCTATATTTAGTGGCCTGTACCTATATAATCACAATCACGTAAATAATTATTTTATAGTCAATTAGATGTATTATCATTTTAATTAAAAATTACAATAGTGAAATATCTTAATAAATGTCAAAATTTTCTAATTATGATAAACTAATTGAATGTATCACGCGTTTTAATGATAATGTATTTGACAAGTACTCTGAAGTGTCGAAATTTTTCAACTATATGATCAGTTAATTGAATCTCCCCGCTTTAATTATAATGGCACTATTCAAAGATTCCTACAATGTGTCAAAATTGACTAAAACCCCATTTTGGTCCTCGAGATTTAAAATTACCTATACTGGTCTTCCAGATTTAGATCTGGGCACCAATGTAGTTCCTCAGCCTTTCCGGTGATGACTCAGCAAACGGAGTGCCATGGTGACACCCTTTCTGCCACGCTGGACCCTCTCTAAACGACGTCGTTTCCCTCCTTAGCGCCCAAATAAGTAAAAAAACGCTGTGACTTGTATATGAAGGAGAAGAAACGAGTTTTACCCCATACAAAATATTCATCTTCTTCTTCATCTCTAATCAATGGTGCCAATGAGGAGTTTCTGAAATCATTCATCACCCAAGTTGAACTAACTCACGGCTAGGTTAGAGTGGAATCGTGTTTCAAAGGAAGGAGGTTGCTCTCCTCTCGTTCTTAGCCAAGGTAAGCGTTAATCTTGGGGTTTAGTGGCTTTAATTTTTTTTAATTTATTTTTGGAATGCATGTATGATTGTACTCTATGGTGCTGGTGTTCTTGTCAATGGAGAACCTTTATGCTTTGTTGCAACTATTTTTTCTAGGGTTTCTTTGATTGCTTATACGTTGGGTTGGGTTGTTGGGGTGCTCTGTTTTTTTATGAATGGAACAGGGGATGATATTGATAGGGTTAGGGCTATGCAATTTTAAATTGGTTTTTGAATTTGGGTTTTCATCTCTGAACAATTTTGAATCTTACACTGAAAATTCAAGTTGATGGAGGATTTATCAACATGCATTTTGAAGAAAATCATTATTCAGATGAAGGGTTTGTGTCTGTCAAAGGTAGGAGGAGTTCTCTTAAGTTTAAATATGCATCTGCCTCTGCATTTGCAAAACTTAAGGAGAAGATTGTTGTTGAAGATGATGGACTAGTGGAGGATGTCTCGGATGGCGAAGTTGACATTGGTTTTGTTGGTGCAGACTTTGGACTTGATCCTAGTACAGATTCTGATGGGGCTAATTCATGGCATTCTGAGGAGATGAAGATCTCTCCCAACTCTGAAGAGGAAATAACAGATGTTGACTCAGATAATGGTTATTCATTGTTTAAAGATGGAGGAAGGTTTGGAGAGTTAGTGCTGGAGGTTGGTATGAAATTCACTACCAAATGGGAGTTCAAATAGGCTGTTAGGGAGTACACAATTCAGGAAGGGAAGAGGCTTAGGTTGAAAAAAAATGATAGCAAAAGAGTGAGAGCTGTATGAAAAGTAAAGGAATGTCCATGGTTGGTGTATGCCTCAAGAGACCATGAGGATACTTGTTGGCAAATAAAAACATTCAACAATGATCACACTTGTGCTAGAGAGGACAGAAACATGGCAAATAAAAACATTCAACGATAACACTCATTTGAAAAGACAGCTTGAAAATTTTACTTGCAGTTATTGTGGTGATAAAGGTCACACCAAGAGAGGTTGCAAAAAGAAGAGATTGGCTGATACAGCAGCTGCTGCTGCTGTGGCTGAGGCTGAGGCTACTACAAAAAACAAAGAGGGCGTAGGGGGAGGAGATCCAACAGCCGACCAAACATGCGTTGCTACCTCTGATGGAACGAACCAACAAGGTGAAGGAGGAAATGTACAACCTATTGATTTAGCACCTATTGTTTCAGCAGCCAGTGATGTCCAACCAGTAGAACTTGAGTTGTCTCAACCTACCTGTTTTGAACAAGAGGATTCTCAGCAGGTAAAGATGTAAATGCCATTGTTATATCATAACCTATTACTGTATTTTAACTTTGGAACTTAAATATTTTTACATGATATAGGTTGCTGGAAATATAAGGCCTGTAAAGTTGCCGACAAGAAGAAGAAGTTCTCCACCACCGAGTTCTGTCACAGTCAATCCATTGCAGGATGCTAGCTCAGGAACAACATCAAGGATGGCAAGTTTAATGAAGTTTGTGCCTACTCCCGGTTTCAAAGCACCAAGGAAAAAGACTTGAAGAAATTAGTTAGATGTGTTTAGGGAGGTTATGAAAATTAGTATGTGGCATTAGGCCTTTAATGTTTTGTTAAAATTTAGACAATGACTACTAAGATCAGTCCTGATTATTTTGATATCACAGTGGATCTTTTGATGTTAATACTCATGATGCTTGGTTATGCATCTTTTTTGTTCAACTCTGATAACTAATTTAATATAAATTCAGTTTGCTGTTTAACTTGCTTATTATAATCCTATTTAAATATAACTCAGTTTTGTTGAATCATGTGTAAGTCACAGGAATTCCACAAATTACTCTTTATTCATTCCATTCAAATATTTTTACACAATATATATTCCATTACATTACATTACACATGAATCCTTCTATAATTTTTTCTTCAAAATTTGTCACACATCACTAACAGAAACACTACCATCATAAACACAGCTACCATCAACAAATTGGTCATGAATTTCTGACTTCTTACATCATTTTCCAACCTCCCAACCCTTCATGCTAGGTTCATCTTCATTCTACCATTGACTCTATCAGAATCTGCTATTCCAGCACTTTCCTCTTAAACAATGTCAGCCCAAACAAACATACCACACCAAGTCTTTTTCTTTGTCTGAAATGAACCAATAAAAGATGATGAAATGAAGTAGGCAAAAACAAATTAACAAAATATCATATATTTAACTTACATTATAATTGGGATATCCAAAAAATGGCTTGTTTGAATTTGATTATGTTCCAGACCATCGTAGAATTGGACGATAACCACACCCACACCATTCCGGCACCCTCGCACTTCTGTTTCGGCTTTGTGACCTGGCCCAGTTATCGCTTGAAGGAGAATGATTCGAGTTTCTAGCTACGGTGCTTCCACCACCCGCCATGGTGCTGCAACTAATAGCGACAAATGACAAAGATTTAACAAGAAGAGCAACAACAAGAAGAAGAAGATAAAGAAGAATAAGAAGACAAGAGGAGGGAAGACGGAAGTTGAAGAAGATCGTAACTTAGATAAATGAGAGAAAATTAGGGTTTTAGGGACTAAATTGGATATAAATACAACTCTCGCCACCTCAGCTAACCGTTGCAGGGTCCAACGTGGCAGAGAGGGTGCCACCTTGGCACTCCGTTTGCTGAGTCATCACCGGAAAGGGCTGAGGGACTACATTGGTGCCCGGATCTAAATCTGGAGGACCAGTATAGATAATTTTAAATCTCGAGGACTAAAATGAGTAATTGCGTGTATCTCAGGGACCAAAATGGGGTTTTAGTCGTCAAAATTACTAGTCAAAGATTCCTACAATGTGCAAAATTTTCCAATTGTCAGTTGTGGATATAATTTCTCTGCAACTACAAAAATCAATGAAAAAATTTTATCAGTTCGATTCAATCTAAGACCGGTTAAAGATTAGAATTGATGAGAACCAATTAGAACCGGTAAAATCCAATCAAACCGAATCATTTGAGAAAAAAATTTAAAATTAATAAAGATATAGTTTAAATTTAGATCCTCTTTAAATCTTTGTATTACATATTTTTTTTGCCACCAAATTATATTATTTTTTATTATTTTATATGCTACTTAATAATTATATAATAAAATTGTATAATAATTTTTTAAATATTATTTTAATTCTATACTCACTTATATTTAAATTGATTATATTTTTATTATTCATAATTATTAATATAAATATTATCAAACTAGTATAAATAAAAATATCAAATATTAATTAGAATATAATTATTTTTATACGATTATATAATATTTATTAATATTATTTTTAATAAATACATACAATATATAATAATATAATAAATATAAAAATACTTTAATACAAAATAAAATTAAAAAATATTTATTATGAAAAATATTAGAATTTTATATACTTATTAATAATAACCGAATTATAATTTGTTGATTATATGATACGAATTTGTATCAAGAACTAGAGAGAATTAGAGATAATCAGAGAGAATAGAAGAGAAATTTCTAGAATTAGGACTAAAGAGAGAAAGTAGAGTTTCAATTACACCATGCATATCCCACATTATTACATCATACATACTCCTATTTATAGTATAGTTCTCTAATTGAGCTAGCTCAATACTAATTATATCATTACCCTACCCTTCAAAACAACCTCGTCCTGAAAGTTGCGGAAAAATATAAACTCTAACAAAAATTATAAAAGCTAATTACAAGTAATAAAAAAAATTAGTATTTCTAAAACAATATTTTCTATGCTACTGCTAAAAAAAATTTTAACCACCAGGATCCCATTGAAAAATTTTTTGTTCAATCCAAAACCAATAAAATATAATTCCTGTTGAAATCTGAAATTGGACTGAAATCCTTAGAATTGAGCTTAAAGTCATTGTACCATCCATCACCTTCTGATTTTGGGCTTCAGAAGGTAAAATTTGGGTTAGCTCACAATAGAAGCCCAACACATTGTTAGGCTTCAGCATCTCTTCCTCATCCTCATCGAAGAAGAGAGACGCGTTGTTGTTTCTCTGCCTCGGAGGTGCACCCACCGCCGCCCCTGCGTCCAACCCGCAGCCACCGGCCGTCGCGAGCTTGCATGGAGGCACCGCCGCTGCCGTCCAGCTCCCAACCCTCCGCTGTTCGCTGTTCGAGTTCTCCCTACCTCTTCCCGAAGCCGCCACTCGCCCCTGCAAGCCCTCGCCGCTTCGTTCTCCGTCTCGATTCCAAGGGAAGACCGCCACCAGGAGTAGTGGTGGATTAGCCACGATTGGAGAGGCTCGACAGAACCCCCAAACTCCACGATCTCTGCCCCGGATTGTGGTTCTGATGGCGTGAGCACACACCCCTGTTACAGCAGCACCATGGGCTTCTCCCTTCCGCGCCGCGAAAGCGCCGACGTCGGCGCTGCTCCTCTCATCGTCATTAGTGGCGGTTGTCCGCGGGTTCGGCGCCTCCCAAGGAAGAAACCGCCAAGCGTCCTCCCCTCCCGCATCTCGATCTGGCCGCAAATCTCCTGGGTGCGTCATCGACGAATCAAACCAAGGTCGATCCCCTGCAGTCCACAGAATACCTTTACCACCAGGTTTGTTTGTGACTTCTGTATTGTTCTTGGTCATAAATCTTGTAATTGCACTAGAATCATTTGTCACTGAAATTGCCAGATCTGCTGTGGTTGGAATCCCTGGAATTGAGTTTTCAAATGTGTGATCTGCTGGTAGACATTCTACTTGAACTGCAAGTTCTGTTGATTCTTCAGGTAGAAATTCAAAATTGGAATCGAATTCTTCTTCTTCTGCATCTATCCTTTTTTAATTTTGGCATGAATTTTGTAGTTGTTGCTGAAATTGTATTACTGCTTCTTTGTAATTACATATTGACACTGGTGAGCGCTGAATTGTTGCTTGATCTGGAGTTTCTG
Organism: Arachis ipaensis; assembly: GCF_059453495.1. Lineage (NCBI taxonomy): Eukaryota > Viridiplantae > Streptophyta > Magnoliopsida > Fabales > Fabaceae > Arachis > Arachis ipaensis. The sequence goes on from NC_142436.1 coordinate 3,756,948, forward strand.
TTGATTTTGCTTGTTGCTGTGGTTGGACTAGGAAACAGAAATCTGATTCTTCTGCTTCGTCTTCCTCTTTTGTGTGAACTGGAGTCATGTTGAATTCTGGAAAATTGGTTGCTGCATTCTCCAATGCTGCCTTCTCATAATCTGATGCTGAATTCTGAAATTGCAGAGCCGGAAGTGTAGAATTGTTTGCTTCTAGAGCTGTTGAATCATTGTTGAGTGGTGGAAAAGCTGAGGTTGATTTGGCTTGAATCTGGCATATTGGAGGCTGTTGGAGTCGTTGATGATTTCGCCAGGTTGTACAAATTTTGGTGCAGGTTGCCTGAATATCTGCAAGTATCTTGGATGGTTTTTCATAATCTGAATTCAAGCGATCTAAGCTAGTTTGAGTTTGAATCTGATCCCAAATTGCGTCATCATAGGAATTTGGCATGGTGTTCAATGAAAGCACCATTTGATACGAATTTGTATCAAGAACTAGAGAGAATTAGACATAATCAGAGAGAATAGAAGAGAAATTCCTAGAATTAGGGCCAAAGAGAGAGAGAGTAGAGTTTCCAATTACACCGTGCATATCTCACATTATTACATCATACTCTTATTTATAGTATAGTTCTCTAACTGGGCTAGCCCAATACTAATTGTATCATTATAATATAATGTGTTAATTATAATTTGTTGAAACTTGATTGTTTTTAAAATATTAGTGAAAATATGTATTTTAAATTTTAGTTTTAGATTTTTGACTATTTTATATTTTTTATTTATATAGTAGCAGTTCTACCGGTTCAACTAGTGACCCACCAGTTGAACGAGTAATCCAGTGACTCAATAGCTTAATCGGTTCGATCATCGGTTTGGTTTTGACAATTATGCTTAGTACCATAGTTGTCAAAACCGAATCGATAATCGAACCGGTTAGGTAATTAATTTATTGGTTTATTAGTTCAAATGATGAGTTACTGGTTGAACAGGCAAAACCGGTCTTACGTAAATAAAAAAATATAAAATAGTCTAAAACTTAAAATTAAATTTTAAAATATATATCTTCATTAATATTTAAAAAACAATCAAGTTTCAACAAATTATAGTCAACAAGTTATAATCTAGTTATTATTAAATAAGAATATAAAATTCTAGTATTTTTTCACAACAAAATTTTTTTAATTCTATTTTTTTAGTAAAGTAAATATTTTTTATTTTAATAACTAATTAATTAGATTATATTTATTATATTATTATATACTATGTGTATTTATTGAAAAATAACTGGTTTAATATTTGATAAATTAAAAAAGCTTATTATAACTATTTTGTTAATTTATAAAATAATAATAATAATAATAATAGAAAGTATAGGGAGTCAATGACCTAAGCGTACAATGTATACAATGAAGGTTTGGAAAGTAGTAGAGATATTATTATTAGTGTTACATTGTCCTGTCACCCAAAATTAGCTTTTTATAACATGAAATGTTTATTATCTCTGGTATCCGGATGGTTATCCCTGGTATCCGGATGGTTATTCTGCATAGTATAGGTGATGTTCATTTGATTCATAAACCAAAGATTTAGCCCATTGTACACATTGTACACTTAGGCCATTGGCTCCCTAGCACTACTCTAATAATAATAATAATATAACATTTCATTATAATATCTAAATTAAATTACTACACTAAATAAATCAATATTAATTTTTTTTATCAGCAATAACATAATCCTAACTACTAAAAAAAACAACAAATAATAATAATAATAATAATAATAATAATAATAATAATAATAATAATAATAATAATAATAATAATAATATTGTGTATAATTTGTGATTCGAAGAATTGATGAGATCCATTAGAAGTCAAAAAAAGAAATTCATATTTCTAAATTTATCTATTGATATAGGTGAGAGATTACTAAATTGTATACCTATATTTGGTGGCCTGTACCTATATAATCACAATCACGTAAATAATTATTTTATAGTCAATTAGATGTATTACCGTTTTAGTTAAAAATTACACTAGTTAAATATCTTAATAAATGTCAAAATTTTTCAATTATGATAAACTAATTGAATGTATTACGTGTTACCATAGTACAAAGAGTTTAGGAAAGAAATCAAGAATTATTTAGAAAAGTATTATTTTTATTCATATTTTTGATTTGTGATTACAAAGTTCTTACCAATATATAGAACAAGAGTACGCTAAGAGTACACTCGTTATGGAATAATATCCAAATAAATTACATTGATTTTTTTCTAATCTTCTTTGATATTTTCCTGATTTTGTTCCTTAATTATGATATTCTAACACTCCCCTCAAGGTCAGGAGTGGGATCACCAATACTCAGCTTGGTTAGAACTTTAGTAAGGGCTTGTCTTGAAACTGCTTTAGTAAGAATATCAGCCAACTGATCTTCTGATCTCACAGATGGAAGTTCAATAATTTCATTCTCAATTTTTCTTTGATAAAGTGTCGATCCACCTCAACCTATTTTATTCTATCATGTTGTACAGGATTCTCTGAGATGCTAATTGCGGCTTTCTTGTCACATTTCAACTGGTCTGTCATCAATTGTCTTATCCACAATACTTCAGTTATGCCTTTAACGATCTCTCGAAATTCTGCCTCAGCACTTGAAAGAGCTACAACTTCCTGCTTCTTGCTTTTCCAAGTTACCAGGTTGCCTCCAACAAGTGTAAATCTCTTATACCATGTTACCATGGTACAAAGAGTTTAGGAAAGAAATCAAGAATTATTTAGAAAAGTATTATTTTTATTCATATTTTTCATTTGTGATTACAAAGTTCTTACCAATATAAAGAACAAGAGTACGCTAAGAGTACACTCGTCATGGAATAATATGCTAATAAATTACATTGATTTTTTTTCTAATCTTCTTTAATATTTTCCTGATTTTGTTCCCTAATTATGATATTCTAATATCACGCGTTTAATTATAATGTATTTGGCAGGTACTCTGAAGTGTCGAAATTTTTCAACTATATGATCAGTTAATTGAATCTCCCCGCTTTAATTATAATGGCACTATTCAAGGATTCCTACAATTTGTCAAAATTACTAGTCAAGGATTCCTACAATGTGCAAAATTTTCCAAGCCTCAGCACTTGAAAGAGCTACAACTTTTCTGCTTCTTACTTTTCCAAGTTACCAGGTTGCCTCCAACAAGTTTAAAGCTCTAATACCATGTTACCATGGTACAAAGAGTTTAGGAAAGAAATCAAGAATTATTTAGAAAAGTATTATTTTTATTCATATTTCTCATTTGTGATTACAAAGTTCTTACTAATATATAGAACAAGAGTACGCTAAGAGTACACTCGTTATGGAATAATATCCTAATAAATTACATTGATTTTTTTCTAATCTTCTTTGATATTTTTCTGATTTTGTTCCCTAATTATGATATTCTAATATTACGCGTTTAATTATAACGTATTTGGCAGGTAGTGAAGTGTCGAAATTTTCCAACTATATGATCAGTTAATTGAATCTCCCCGCTTTAATTATAATGGCACTATTCAAGGATTCCTATAATGTGCAAAATTTTCCAAGTCTCAGCACTTGAAAGAGCTATAACTTTCTGCTTCTTGCTTTTCCAAGTTACCAGGTTGCCTCCAACAAGTGTAAAGCTCTAATACCATGTTACCATGGTACAAAGAGTTTAGGAAAGAAATCAAGAATTATTTAGAAAAGTATTATTTTTATTCATATTTCTCATTTGTGATTACAAAATTCTTACCAATATAAAGAACAAGAGTACGCTAAGAGTACACTCGTTATGGAACAATATGCTAATAAATTACATTGATTTTTTTTCTAATCTTCTTTGATATTTTCCTGATTTTGTTCCCTAATTATGATATTCTAATATCACGCGTTTAATTATAATGTATTTGGCAGGTACTCTGAAGTGTCGAAATTTTCCAACTATATGATCAGTTAATTGAATCTCCCCGCTTTAATTATAATGGCACTATTCAAGGATTCCTACAATTTGTCAAAATTACTAGTCAAGGATTCTTACAATGTGCAAAATTTTCCAAGCCTCAGCATTTGAAAGAGCTACAACTTTTCTGCTTTTTGCTTTTCCAAGTTACCAGGTTGCCTCCAACAAGTTTAAAGCTCTAGTACCATGTTACCATGGTACAAAAAGTTTAAGAAAGAAATAAAAAATTATTTAGAAAAGTATTATTTTTATTCATATTTCTCATTTGTGATAACAAAGTTCTTACCAATATATAGAACAGGAATACGCTAAGAGTACACTCGTTATGGAATAATATCCTAATAAATTATATTAATTTTTTTCTAATCTTCTTTGATATTTTTCTGATTTTGTTCCCTAATTATGATATTCTAATATCACGCGTTTAATTATAATGTATTTGGCAGGTAGTGAAGTGTCGAAATTTTCCAACTATATGATCAGTTAATTGAATCTCCCCGCTTTAATTATAATGGCACTATTCAAGGATTCCTACAATGTGCAAAATTTTCCAAGTCTCAGCACTTGAAAGAGCTACAACTTTCTGCTTCTTGCTTTTCCAAGTTACCAGGTTGCCTCCAACAAGTGTAAAGCTCTGATACCATGTTACCATGGTACAAAGAGTTTAGGAAAGAAATCAAGAATTATTTAGAAAAGTATTATTTTTATTCATATTTCTCATTTGTGATTACAAAGCTCTTACCAATATAAAGAACAAGAGTACGCTAAGAGTACACTCGTTATGAAATAATATGCTAATAAATTACATTGATTTTTTTTTCTAATCCTCTTTGATATTTTCCTGATTTTGTTCCCTAATTATGATATTCTAATATCACGCGTTTAATTATAATGTATTTGGCAGGTACTCTGGAAGTGTCGAAATTTTCCAACTATATGATCAGTTAATTGAATCTCCCCGCTTTAATGATAATGGCACTATTCAAAGATTCTTACAATTTGTCAAAATTACTAGTTAAGGATTCCTACAATGTGCAAAATTTTCCAAGCCTCAGCACTTGAAAGAGCTACACCTTTTCTGCTTCTTGCTTTTCCAAGTTATCAGGTTGCCTCCAAAAAGTTTAAAGCTCTAATACCATGTTATCATGGTACAAAGAGTTTAGGAAAGAAATCAAGAATTATTTAGAAAAGTATTATTTTTATTCATATTTCTCATTTGTGATAACAAAGTTCTTACCAATATATAGAACAAAAGTACACTAAGAGTACACTCGTTATGGAATAATATCCTAATAAATTAGATTGATTTTTTTCTAATCTTCTTTGATATTTTTCTGATTTTGTTCCCTAATTATGATATTCTAATTTCACGCGTTTAATTATAATGTATTTGGCAGGTAGTGAAGTGTCGAAATTTTCTAACTATATGATCAGTTAATTGAATCTCCCCGCTTTAATTATAATGGCACTATTCAAGAATTCCTACAATGTGCAAAATTTTCCAAGTCTCCGCACTTGAAAGAGCTACAACTTTCTGCTTCTTGCTTTTCCAAGTTACCAGGTTGCCTCCAACAAGTGTAAAGCTCTAATACCATGTTACCATGGTACAAAGAGTTTAGGAAAGAAATCAAGAATTATTTAGAAAAATATTATTTTTATTCATATTTCTCATTTGTGATTACAAAGCTCTTACCAATATAAAGAATAAGAGTACGCTAAGAGTACACTCGTTATGAAATAATATGCTAATAAATTACATTGATTTTTTTTTCTAATCCTCTTTGATATTTTCCTGATTTTGTTCCCTAATTATGATATTCTAATATCACGCGTTTAATTATAATGTATTTGGCAGGTACTCTGGAAGTGTCGAAATTTTCCAACTATATGATCAGTTAATTGAATCTCCCCGCTTTAATGATAATGGCACTATTCAAAGATTCTTACAATTTGTCAAAATTACTAGTTAAGGATTCCTACAATGTGCAAAATTTTCCAAGCCTCAGCACTTGAAAGAGCTACAACTTTTCTGCTTTTTGCTTTTCCAAGTTACCAGGTTGCCTCCAACAAGTTTAAAGCTCTAGTACCATGTTACCATGGTACAAAAAGTTTAAGAAAGAAATAAAAAATTATTTAGAAAAGTATTATTTTTATTCATATTTCTCATTTGTGATAACAAAGTTCTTATCAATATATAGAACAGGAATACGCTAAGAGTACACTCGTTATGGAATAATATCCTAATAAATTATATTAATTTTTTTCTAATCTTCTTTGATATTTTTCTGATTTTGTTCCCTAATTATGATATTCTAATATCACGCGTTTAATTATAATGTATTTGGCAGGTAGTGAAGTGTCGAAATTTTCCAACTATATGATCAGTTAATTGAATCTCCCCGCTTTAATTATAATGGCACTATTCAAGGATTCCTACAATGTGCAAAATTTTCCAAGTCTCAGCACTTGAAAGAGCTACAACTTTCTGCTTCTTGCTTTTCCAAGTTACCAGGTTGCCTCCAACAAGTGTAAAGCTCTGATACCATGTTACCATGGTACAAAGAGTTTAGGAAAGAAATCAAGAATTATTTAGAAAAGTATTATTTTTATTCATATTTCTCATTTGTGATTACAAAGCTCTTACCAATATAAAGAACAAGAGTACGCTAAGAGTACACTCGTTATGAAATAATATGCTAATAAATTACATTGATTTTTTTTTCTAATCCTCTTTGATATTTTCCTGATTTTGTTCCCTAATTATGATATTCTAATATCACGCGTTTAATTATAATGTATTTGGCAGGTACTCTGGAAGTGTCGAAATTTTCCAACTATATGATCAGTTAATTGAATCTCCCCGCTTTAATGATAATGGCACTATTCAAAGATTCTTACAATTTGTCAAAATTACTAGTTAAGGATTCCTACAATGTGCAAAATTTTCCAAGCCTCAGCACTTGAAAGAGCTACACCTTTTCTGCTTCTTGCTTTTCCAAGTTATCAGGTTGCCTCCAAAAAGTTTAAAGCTCTAATACCATGTTATCATGGTACAAAGAGTTTAGGAAAGAAATCAAGAATTATTTAGAAAAGTATTATTTTTATTCATATTTCTCATTTGTGATAACAAAGTTCTTACCAATATATAGAACAAAAGTACACTAAGAGTACACTCGTTATGGAATAATATCCTAATAAATTAGATTGATTTTTTTCTAATCTTCTTTGATATTTTTCTGATTTTGTTCCCTAATTATGATATTCTAATTTCACGCGTTTAATTATAATGTATTTGGCAGGTAGTGAAGTGTCGAAATTTTCTAACTATATGATCAGTTAATTGAATCTCCCCGCTTTAATTATAATGGCACTATTCAAGAATTCCTACAATGTGCAAAATTTTCCAAGTCTCCGCACTTGAAAGAGCTACAACTTTCTGCTTCTTGCTTTTCCAAGTTACAGGTTGCCTCCAACAAGTGTAAAGTTCTGATACCATGTTACCATGGTACAAAGAGTTTAGGAAAGAAATCAAGAATTATTTAGAAAAGTATTATTTTTATTCATATTTCTCATTTGTGATTACAAAGTTCTTACCAATATATAGAACAAGAGTACGCTAAGAGTACACTCGTTATGGAATAATATCCTAATAAATTACATTGATTTTTTTCTAATCTTCTTTGATATTTTCCTGATTTTGTTCCCTAATTATGATATTCTAATATCACGCGTTTAATTATAATGTATTTGGCAGGTATTCTGAAGTGTCGAAATTTTCCAACTATATGATCAGTTAATTGAATCTCCCCGCTTTAATTTTAATGGCACTATTCAAGGATTCCTACAATGTGTCAAAATTACTAGTCAAGGATTCTTACAATGTGCAAAATTTTTCAATTGTCAGTTGTGGATGTAATTTCTCTGCAACTACAAAAATCAATGAAAAAATTTTATCAATTCCATTCAATCTAAGACCGGTTAAAAATTAGAATTGGTGAGAACCAATTAGAACCGTTAAACTCCAATCTAACCGAATCATTTGAGAAAAAATTTTAAAATTAATAAAGATATAGTTTAAATTTGGATCCTCTTTAAATCTTTGTATTACATATTTTTCTTGCCACCAAATTATATTATTTTTTATTATTTTATATGCTACTAAATAAGTATATAATAAAATTGTACAATAATTTTTTTAAATATTATTTTAGTTCTATACTCACTTATATTTAAATTGATTATATTTTTATTATTCATAATTATTAATATAAATATTATCAAACTAGTATAAATAAAAATATAAAATATTTTTATTAATTAGAATATAATTATTTTTATACAATTATATGATATTTATTAATATTATTTTTAATAAATACATACAATATATAATAATATAATAAATATAAAAATACTTTAATACAAAAATAAAATTAAAAAATATTTATTATGAAAAATATTAGAATTTTATATAATTATTAATAATAACCGAATTATAATTTGTTGATTATAATATAATGTGTTAATTATAATTTGTTGAAACTTGATTGTTTTTAAAATATTAGTGAAAATATGTATTTTAAATTTTAGTTTTAGGTTTTTGACTATTTTATATTTTATATTTATATAGTAGCGGTTCTACCGGTTCAACTAATGACCCACTAGTTGAACTAGAAATCCAGTGACCCAATGGCCAATAGCCTAATCGGTTCGATCATCGGTTTGGTTCTGACAATTATGCTTAGCACCATAGTTGTCAAAACCGAATCGGTAATCGAACCGGTTAGGTAACTGATTTATTGGTTTATTAGTTCAAACGATGAGTTACTGGTTGAACAGGCAAAATCGGTCTTACGTAAATAAAAAATACAAAATCGTCTAAAACTTAAAATTAAATTTTAAAATATATATATCTTCATTAATATTTTAAAAACAATCAAGTTTCAATAAATTATAGTCAACAAGTTATAATCTAGTTATTATTAAATAAGAATATAAAATTCTAGTATTTTTTCACAACAATATTTTTTTAATTTTATTTTTTTAGTAAAGTAAATATTTTTTATTTTAATAACTAATTAATTAGTTTATATTTATTATATTATTATATACTATATGTATTTATTGAAAAATAATTGGTTTAATATTTGATAAATTAAAAAAGCTTATTATAACTATTTTGTTAATTTATAATAATAATAATAATAATAATAATAATAATAATAATAATAATAATAATAATAATAATAATAATAATAATAATAATAATATAACATTTCATTATAATATCTAAATTAAATTACTACACTAAATAAATCGATATTAATTTTTTTTATCAGCAATAACATAATCCTAACTACTAAAAAAAACAATAATAATAATAATAATATTGTGTATAATTTGTGATTCGAAGAATTTTTTGGTGACTTAAAAGAAAATAAACAAAAACTAAGAAAGAAAAAAAATAAGAAACTGCTTAAGAAAGGCAGTCCCGCTGAATACTACTCTCAAACTCCTTCCAAGGCAATGGAAGCTCCACTTGGGGAGAAATAGTCCTCATTGCAGTATTTGCCATGATGTCTGCTACTGTATTTGCATCTCTCAAGATCAACCGAAGATCAGCACGCCATTTCCAAGACATGATATCTCGGATTTTTAACACCAAAGGATCAATAAACCCAGAGCAATCTTGTAAATTATTGACAATAGTAAAAGCCTCCACACAGTCTGTCTCACATATAATGTCTCTTTGTCCCGAGTCCCATGCTAAAAGAAAGCCTCTCCAAATAGCAAACAACTCTCCTTGCAAAATGCTACGACTCTCAATTGTTCCCAGACAGCCTCGTTGCCACCTTCCCTTCCAATCTCTGCTAACACAAGCAAAACCAACTCGAGCACCACTGCCAGGATAGCTAGCATCACAATTAATCTTAAAGGTACCCACTGAGGGGGGAATCCAAGAGCCACTAATGGTTGAGGGGATAGATAGTCGTTGCAACTCAAAAATATTTCGGAGCTCCTTTTCTAAGGACAAAGCCATACCAATCACCTTGTCTGTGGTCCAATGCTCGTGAGGATGAAAGATCTCGTTATTTCTCGAACACCAAATCCACCAGGGACCAGAAAAGAATCTAAAGGGGCGCTGTTTGCTATTATGTAAGAACCAACTCATCAAATCCACTGGTTGATCGGAGATCCCTAAAGCTTGCCAAACAAGTTGGGCTTTTGGACAATCCCGAATACAATGTAAAACCGACTCCTGACTTGAGAAACATCGTGGACAGCTATCCGTGTGCGAAATGCCCCTTCTAAAATGAAATACAGCAGTAGGAAGAGCCTCCCAAAGACATAGCCAGGCCAAAAATTTGTGCTTTTCCGGAACATGTTGACGCCAAAGCCAAAGCCAATTACCCCTATCCTCCCAACTAAACATCTTCTTACAAAGCCATAAATAACCACTATGAGCATCATAAACCTTTGAGGCCACACCAGTCCAACACCAGCCGAACTCTGAACCAGCTTGAACATCTGGGTTGTAAGAATTAATGTTGCTCTGCAGAGACTGATTCAGAGGAGAATAGATATTCTCAAGGTTCCACTGTCCAGATGACCAAAGGTCCAAGATCCTGAGATCCGAATCAGAAATGTGAACATAATCCATCTCCTGACACAGTCGCCCCTCTCTTCTCCATTTAGAAAACCAAAAGTTCTGTTCCAAATCCCCAATGCACCAACTAAAACCTTCCTTTAGGATATCCCAAGCTCGACATATACTCTTCCAAACATAAGATCCCCTTCCTCGAGACTGACTAAAACAATCATCCTTAGAAGAATGGTATTTCTCCGTCAACAGTTGAACCCATAGCTTGTTGGGATGGTGAAAAAGTTGCCAAACTAGTTTTCCAAGAAGAGCAATATTGGCACAAAAAGGATCTCTAATTCCCAGACCTCCAAACTTCTTAGGAGTGACCAACACTTTCTAGTTAACTAGATTCAGGCCTCTACCATCAGCTTGACCCTTCCATAGAAAGTTTCGCATCATGGATTCTATCTTATTAGTTACCCCTTTAGGGAAGAGAGATACTTGCATGCGATAAGTAGGAATCGCAGTCACTACCGAGTTGAGCAAACAGAGTCTGCCTGCCTTATTAAGCAATCTTCCTTTCCAGCTGGCTAGCCTTCCCCGAATCTTGTCCAAAACATCGTTGAAAGTTGCGCGTGTCACCCGAGAGTGATTAAGGTTCACCCCTAAATACTTGCCCAAGTTCTGAACGAATCTGATGGAGGAGACTCCAGTGAAAATCTCTTTTCTTGTCGCTGAAACATTCCTGGAGCATAGCGCTTTAGATTTTTCCACATTAACCTTCATCCCAGAGGCTCTGCAGAAATTTTCCAAAGCTACCATTACAGTTTGAACTTGCTATTTTTCAGCTTTACAGAAAAGAAGCAAATCATCAGCAAACATCAAATGAGAAATTCTTTGACCCCCTCTAGAAACCGCAACTGGCTTCCACAAGCCCTTATCAACTTGCTGATTAATAGAACAGGACAATCTCTCCATACACAACACAAACAGATATGGTGATATAGGATCTCCTTGCCTAAGACCCCTGCTCGGAGTAAAGCTATTTAATCTATCCCCATTCCAGAGGATAGACAGTGAGGAAGCAGTGACACAACGCATAATCAGATTGACTATCGGAGGAGGAAAGCCAAAACTCACCAGGGTTTGTTTCAGAAATCCCCAATCCACTCTATCGTACGCTTTCTCCAAATCAATCTTAAAGGCCAGGGTGCCTTTCTTTGACTTTGTCTTCTTCATGAAATGGAGAACCTCTTGTGCTACAATGATGTTGTCAGGGGTTCCTCTCCCCGGGATAAACCCTCCTTGAAGGGGCCCAATAATCTCTTTGAGATGGGGACGAAGTCTATTGACCAGGACCTTCGTTATAACTTTGTAAACCACATTACAGAGACTAATTGGTCGGAAATCCTTCATGGAAACCGGGTTTTCTACCTTCGGAATAAGAACCACAAGAGTTTCCATCATCCTTGGATCCATATCCAAACCAGAGAACGCATGACGAACCATAGTCCAAACATCAAAACCAACAATCTTCCAGTATTCTTTAAAGAAGAAAGCCTGAAACCCATCAGGGCCCGGCGCCTTAAAAGAATGCATACTGAAAACAGCCGACTTAACTTCTTCCAGAGTAACTGGCGCTGTGAGGCTACAACAGGCTTCATCATTCAGGGAAGGCAGTGGCACATCACCAAGACAACCTAAGTCTACATCCTCCGACTGGCAGAATAGGCGTTTATAGAAGGATTCAGCTTCCCTTCTAAGGACATCCGGGTTCGTTTCCCACACCCCATCTTGAAGAAAGAGACCATGAATCTTATTATGCTTTCTCCGCACAAGAGTCTGGACATGAAAGAACTTGGTATTTCTATCCCCAAATTTTACCCACTGCTCTCTGGATTTTTGAAACCATAGAAGTTCCTCCTGCACAAGCGTGTTATTAAATTCCTCAATCAGCTGTTTTTCTTTTTGCCGCATAGACAAATCTTCCATGACTTCAAGTCACTTCTGAAGGAAATTAATATGTCTCTCCAATTTGCATTTCCTAACGAAAATATTGCCGAACACTTTAGAATTAAACTCCAAAGAGTTCTTCTGCACTTCTGAAAGCTTGCCATGCATCTCTCTGTAGCCAGCCTGCCATGACTGGTTCACAATATTTCTGTACCCCGGATGAGTTGCCCAAGCTGCAATAAACCAAAAAGGTCTATTCTTTTTCAGTTGGGGACGACCTGTACAGCGTACTAGGATAGGACAATGATCAGATTGAAGCCTATTTAAAATTTCTGCGTAAGCCTCTGGAAAGAGAGATAGCCAGCCACTATTGATACAAACCCGGTCAAGTTTTTTCGCCACCTCAACACCATTTTTAACCCTTCTGTACCAAGAAAATTATCTTCCAATAGTCTTCAAGTCAAACAGATTACTATCCCCTAGAGAGGCAGCAAGCCGATCTGCATGATGACTCGAGAAGAGGCAACCCTTAGATTCATGAGAGAATAGTACTTCATTAAAATCACCAAGAACAATCCATGGCCCGCAGAAAGACGAAGACTGAGTAACAAGATAATCCCATAGCAAAACTCTGGTATTAAATTGAGGACTACCATAGATATCACTGCACCTCCAAATCACATTATTTACCTGAACCTCAACTGTAACACACTGATCGAAAGCATCAAGCCATTTGCAGTGAACACCCTGTATTGCAGAAAGGAACCAAATACCCCCTTGTGTCCTGACGCCTCCACTATACCAATAGGGTGATAACCAAGTCTTTCCCAGAACATTTTCAAGTGTTGAAAAGGACAGTGAGTTTCAACCACAATAAAAATTACAGGTTTAAATTTCCTAACCAGCTCTTTACAATTCACCCGGGGCTAACTTATTAGAAGCACCCCTAATATTCCAAGCTATTATATTTAAACTATCCATAATATAAAATATAAAAATATAAAACAAGGAAATCAAAGTGCTTCACCAACCTCAAACCGAGGCTTGCCCAGCGGAAGTGACTCCCGTGACCTTCAGGTTTGCCGGATCTCCCTGGAATATCTCCTTAATCCTGCCTACCAACGCAGTAACAGCCGGCAATGCGCCTTCCTTCTCCAATGGAACCGCCACGGTAACACCCTCCTTCACGGTTGCAGGAAGACATGACGATGCTTCCACCACCGTGCCTCCATTCTTCTCAACTGGCGAGATCTGTAGGGACCCCGGCCTTGGTCGTTTTCGGAGAGAGGGCCCGCAAGGCACTGGGGTGTGTCGGGTTGAGGAGATCGACGTCTCACCAACACGGGAAGCGCTGTGTCCGACCTTGACTCGTGACCCGACCCTAGCACGATAGGAGCTTGATCCATTCGTGTGAGAGAAGTGAATGGTGGGCTTGATTACTCTACCCGAATCGATTCTGGATTGAATGCCTCTTTGGACCTTGTTAGATTGCTTCTGACCCAGCTTGGTTTTACCTTTCCTCACAACTTGCTCCCAGCCTGGTTCATCATGCATGCAAGCCTCCTCAACATTATTTCCTTCCAAATTATTAGCCTCCAAATCTTCTTGCAAATTCGATGCAGGATTCTCGCCAGTAACGCCACCTACCACATTAGGTTCTACTTCATTTGAATTGTGAATTTTGGTCTCAGGATGTAGCACTGCCTTTGTACCGTCCCGTGGCTTGGTGGCATCGGAATCAACATTCTTTCCTTCCCTAGAGTCTCTACCCAAGCACTGTGCCATATCGTGACCATAACGGGCACAAGAGTTACAAATTAAATTTAAACTTTCATACTCCACTACATGAGTTACGCCTTCCACAATGATATGCTTGATCACTGTCAGTCCTAAATTTATTTGAACACATACTCGGGCATATCGTCCTCTCTCAGCCAATTTAGTGGCTAAGTCCACTTTGATGGGAACTCCTATTGCAGAAGCAATACACATCATGGCCTGTTCCTGATAGCACCAGATTGGGAGCCCCGAAATCCGAACCCATACAAGCATAGACCCGAAGGATTACTCACATGGCTGAAAATCTATATCCCACGGTTTTACAGCAACATAGTGCCCCTCAATCAACCACGGACCACCAAGCATGACCTTCTCACGATCTTCACATGCATCGAATTTTACCATGAAGTACCCAAACCCCACATCAAGCAGATCAAAGCCACCTTTAATGCGCCAAACCATCCGAAACTTGTGTGAAAGAGCTGTGTAACTATAATTTTTATCAAGAACCGTAATCATTAAAGCTTCTCGATAAGGCTCTGCCAAACAAAGCTTGGCTTCTTCAGTGAAGTTTACACATGGAGGTTGGAAATCACCCTGCTTGCCCACCATCGTGGCTATACTATCCCCAGATAGAGATCCTGCAAGTGCAAACGCCTTCGATTTCTCTGGACCAATGACTTTATCTCTAAAAGAGATCTTTGTAGGATTTGAAAAACTCCCTCGTGAAAAACCCTCCTTGGCACCGGATGCACTCCCACCCACACTCTCCCCCTTATCTCTTCCGACGGCATGGCCGCCATGCTCACTGTGTTTCGCCCTCAAACACTCGTTCCCGCTCTCTCCTTCTCTCATTCTCTCTGAGTACTGAGTACGTACTCTTTCTCGAAGAATTGATGAGATCCATCAGAAATCAAAAAAAGAAATTCATATTTCTAAATTTATCTATTGATATAGGTGAGAGATTACTAAACTGTATACCTATATTTGGTGGCCTGTACCTATATAATCACAATCACGTAAATAATTATTTTATAGTCAATTAGATGTATTACCGTTTTAGTTAAAAATTACACTAGTCAAATATCTTAATAAATGTCAAAATTTTCCAATTATGATAAACTAATTGAATGTATCACGTGTTACCATGGTACAAAGAGTTTAGGAAAGAAATCAAGAATTATTTAGAAAAGTATTATTTTTATTCATATTTCTTATTTGTGATTACAAAGTTCTTACTAATATATAGAACAAGAGTACGCTAAGAGTACACTCGTTATGGAATAATATCCTAATAAATTACATTGATTTTTTTCTAATTTTCTTTGATATTTTCCTGATTTTGTTCCCTAATTATGATATTATAATACTCCCCCTCAAGGTGAGTAGTGGGATCACCAATACTCAACTTGGTTAGAACTTTATCTTCTGATCTCACAAATGGAAGTTCAATAATTTCATTCTCAATTTTTTCTTTGATAAAGTGTCGATCCACCTCAACATGTTTAGTTCTATCATGTACAGGATTCTCATTGCGCTTTCTTGTCACATTTCAACTGGCTTGGCGATTGTGGTGGAAACTCAATCTCTGTCATCAATTGTCTTATCTACAATACTTCAGTTATGCCTTTAACGATCCTTCGAAATTCTGCCTCAGCACTTGAAAGAGTTACACCTTTCTACTTCTTGTTTTTCCAAGTTACCAGGTTACCTCCAACAAGTGTAAAGCTCTGATACCATGTTACCATGGTACAAAGAGTCTAAGAAAGAAATCAAGAATTATTTAGAAAAGTATTATTTTTATTCATATTTCTCATTTGTGATTACAAAGTTCTAACCAATACGTAGAACAAGAGTACGCTAAGAGTACATTCGTTATGGAATAATATCCTAATAAATTGCATTGATTTTTTTCTAATCTTCTTTGATATTTTCCTGATTTTGTTCCTAATTATGATATTCTAATATCACGCGTTTAATTATAATGTATTTGGCAGGTACTCTGAAGTGTCGAAATTTTCCAACTATAGGATCAGTTAATTGAATCTCCCCACTTTAATTATAATGACACTATTCAAGGATTCGTACAATGTGTCAAAATTACTAGTCAATGATTCCTATAATGTGCAAAATTTTCTAATTGTCAGCTGTGGATGTAATTTTTCTGCAACTACAAAAATCAATGAAAAAATTTTATCTTCAATCTATGACCGGTTAAAGATTATAATTGGTGAGAACCAATTAGAACCGGTAAAATCCAATCTAACCGAATCATTTGAGAAAAAATTTTAAAATTAATAAAGATATAGTTTAAATTTGGATCCTCTTTAAATCTTTGTATTACATATTTTGCTTGCCACTAAATTATATTTTTTTATTATTTTATATGCTACTAAATAAGTATATAATAAAATTGTACAATAATTTTTTTAAGTATTATTTTAGTTCTATACTCACTTATATTTAAATTGATTATATTTTTATTATTCATAATTATTAATATAAATATTATCAAACTAGTATAAATAAAAATATAAAATATTTTTATTAATTAGAATATAATTATTTTTATATGATTATATGATATTTATTAATATTATTTTTATTAAATACATACAATATATAATAATATAATAAATATAAAAATACTTTAATACAAAAATAAAATTAAAAAATATTTATTATGAAAAATATTAGAATTTTCTATACTTATTAATAATAACCGAATTATAATTTGTTGAAACTTGATTGTTTTTAAAATATTAGTGAAAATATGTATTTTAAATTTTAGTTTTAGGTTTTTGACTATTTTATATTTTTTATTTATATAGTAGTGGTTCTACCGGTTCAACTAGTGACCGACCAGTTGAACCAGTAATCCAGTGACCCAATAGCCTAATCGGTTCGATCATCGGTTTGGTTCTGACAATTATGCTTAGCACCATAGTTGTCAAAACCGAATCGGTAATCGAACCGGTTAGGTAACTGATTTATTGGTTTATTAGTTCAAACGATGAGTTACTGGTTGAACAGGCAAAACCGGCCTTACGTAAATAAAAAATATAAAATCATCTAAAACTTAAAATTAAATTTTAAAATGTATATATCTTCATTAATATTTTAAAAACAATCAAGTTTCAACAAATTATAGTCAACAAGTTATAATCTAGTTATTATTAAATAAGAATATAAAATTTTAGTATTTTTTCACAACAAAATTTTTTTAATTTTATTTTTTTAGTAAAGTAAATATTTTTTATTTTAATAACTAATTAATTAATTTATATTTATTATATTATTATATACTATATGTATTTATTGAAAAATAACTGGTTTAATATTTGATAAATTAAAAAAGCTTATTATAACTATTTTGTGAATTTATGCACTAATAATAATAATAATAATAATAATAATAATAATAATATAACATTTCATTATAATATCTAAATTAAATTACTACACTAAATAAATCAATATTAATTTTTTTATCAGTAATAACATAATTCTAACTACTAAAAAAAACAACAATAATAATAATATTGTGTATAATTTGTGATTCGAAGAATTGATGAGATCCATCAGAAGTCAAAAAAGGAAATTCATATTTCTAAATTTATCTATTGATATAGCGGAGAGATTACTAAACTGTGTACCTATATTTGGTGGCCTCTGGCCTGTACCTATATAATCACAATCACGTAAATAA
Organism: Arachis ipaensis; assembly: GCF_059453495.1. NCBI lineage: Eukaryota > Viridiplantae > Streptophyta > Magnoliopsida > Fabales > Fabaceae > Arachis > Arachis ipaensis. The sequence goes on from NC_142436.1 coordinate 3,774,944, forward strand.
TTATTTTATAGTCAATTAGATGTATTACCATTTTAGTTTAAAATTACACTAGTCAAATATCTTAATAAATGTCAAAAATTTCCAATTATGATAAACTAATTGAATGTATCATACGTTTTAATTATAATGTATTTGGCAGGTACTCTGAAGTGTTAAAATTTTCTAACTATATGATCAGTTAATTGAATCTCCTCGCTTTAATTATAATGGCACTATTCAAGGATTCCTACAATGCCTCAAAATTACTAGTCAAGAATTTCTACAATGTGCAAAATTTTTCAATTGTCAGTTGTGGATGTAATTTCTCTGCAACTACAAAAATCAATAAAAAATTTTTATCAGTTTGATTCAATATAAGACCGGTTAAAGATTAGAATGGATGAGAACCAATTAGAACCGGTAAAATCCAATCTAACCGAATCATTTGAGAAGAATTTTTAAAATTAATAAAGATATAGTTTAAATTTGGATCCTCTTTAAATCTTTGTATTACATATTTTTCTTGACACCAAATTATATTATTTTTTATTATTTTATATGCTACTTAATAAGTATATAATAAAATTGTACAATAATTTTTTTAATATTATTTTAATTCTATACTCACTTATATTTAAATTGATTATATTTTTATTATTCATAATTATTAATATAAATATTATCAAACTAGTATAAATAAAAATATCAAATATTTTTATTAATTAGAATATAGTTATTTTTATATGATTATATGATATTTATTAATATTTTTTTTAATAAATACATACAATATATAATAATATAATAAATATAAAAATACTTTAATACAAAAATAAAATTAAAAAATATTTATTATAAAAAATATTAGAATTTTATATACTTATTAATAATAACCGAATTATAATTTGTTGATTATAATATAATGTGTTAATTATAATTTGTTGAAACTTGATTGTTTTTAAAATATTAGTGAAAATATGTATTTTAAATTTTAGTTTTAGGTTTTTGACTATTTTATATTTTTTATTTATATAGTAGCAGTTCTACCGGTTCAACTAGTGACCCACCAGTTGAACCAGTAATTCAGTGACCCAATAGCCTAATCGGTTCGATCATCGGTTTGGTTCTGACAATTATGCTTAGCATCATAGTTGTCAAAACCGAATCGGTAATCGAACCGATTAGGTAACTGATTTATTGGTTTATTAGTTCAAACGATGAGTTACTAGTTGAACAGGCAAAATCGGTCTTGCGTAAATAAAAAATATAAAATAGTCTAAAACTTAAAATTAAATTTTAAAATATATATATCTTCATTAATATTTTAAAAACAATCAAGTTTCAACAAATTTTAGTCAACAAGTTATAATCTAGTTATTATTAAATAAGAATATAAAATTTTAGTATTTTTCCACAACAAAATTTTTTTAATTTTATTTTTCTAGTAAAGTAAATATTTTTTATTTTTATAACTAATTAATTAATTTATATTTATTATATTATTATATACTATATGTATTTATTGAAAAATAACTGGTTTAATATTTGATAAATTAAAAAAGCTTATTATAACTATTTTGTTAATTTATGCACTAATAATAATAATAATAATAATAATAATAATAATAATAATAATAATATCTAAATTAAATTACTACACTAAATAACTCAATATTAATTTTTTTATCAGCAATAACATAATCCTAACTACTAAGAAAAACAATAATAATAATAATATTGTGTATAATTTGTAATTCGAAGAATTGAAGAGATCCATCAGAAGTTAAAAAAAAATCATATTTCTAAATTTATCTATTGATATAGCGGAGAGATTACTAAATTGTGTACCTATATTTGGTGGCCTGTACCTATATAATCACAATCAACGTAAATAATTATTTTATAGTCAATTATATGTATTACCATTTTAGTTAAAAATTACACTAGTCAAATATCTTAATAAATGTCAAAATTTTCCAATTACGATAAACTAATTGAATGTATCACGCGTTTTAATTATAATGTATTTGGCAGGTACTCTGAAGTGTCGAAATTTTTTAACTATATGATCAATTAATTGAATCTCCCCGCTTTAATTATAATGACACTAATTAAGGATTCATACAATGTGTCAAAATTACTAATTAAGGATTCCTCAATGATAAAAAAATTTCATCAGTTCGATTCAATCTAAGACCGGTTAAAGATTAGAATTGATGAGAACCAATTAGAACCGGTTAGAGGTGTTCATGGATCGGATCCCATACGCATATCCGCGGTGTTTAGGCTTATGACAAGTTGCAACCTAGTAATGCTATGTAGAATCATGAAGTGTCATGAACATAGATTAGTGATGGTAATGGGTCATGTTGTCCTTGTAGCAGACACCAACCAAGGAGAAGAATAAGTTGTTGATCTGGATGTCAGATTATGATTTAATGGAACAGCTCTTATGGGTTATTTATCAGAAATATTTTGTTCCGATTAGTGGGGTGTTAGGATGCTGAGTGCGAGGTTCTAACTTGTGAACAGTGTGCTCTCTTCTCACGAATCTGTACCCTATGTGAAGGGAGTAATAACATTATAAACTTGAGGATGTGATTACAAGCTGCCTTGAATGGACCTGATGTATTTGTGGTGGGGTTGAGCTTAGATTCTTGTTATCCGATAAAAGATGATTAAGATAAAATTAAACCCCCCCCCCTCCCCCTTTTTTTTAATTTCTTTTTTTTAGAAACGAAACACATTTTCCTCCATAACCCTTCTCTACCCTCCAACCAAACATATCTTGGGAGTAGGTTATCTACGTGGCCAGAAATTTTATGCATATAGATACATGTGTTATTCCTTTGTATGTACCCTATCAGCTTCTGCACAACCAATATCATAGTTGGTATTTTAATCATATCTGCTGAAGGGAGGGAGTATCATGATATCGGTTTTTGGTGCAGGATGCGATGGGTTCGAAAATGGTTCAATTGCAGATGTTTTAAAAACAATAGTGAAAAAGGATGGATACAGAAGGCTCATGCGAGGATGGATTCCAAGGATGCTGTTCCATGCTCCTGCAGCCGCAATCTGCTGGTCAACGTACGAGGCTGGGAAGTCCTTTTTCCAAGAATTAAATCAGAGTAAGGACAGCAGCATCATATGAACAAATGGAGTTAGAATACCCCTTGTTCTGTATTTACATTGTGGTTAGTTTATTTGTCAACATCATTAGTAAAGAGCTTCTTCAATCAGGGGCATGGCCTAGCTTTTCATGTCCTGTGGAACCCTGAAGGATTACATAATTATGAGGCAGGCGTTAGCTTAAGTTAGGGGGTACATTCTTTAGTATTGTACACCCTGCCAATTTTGATAAACTATTCTTATAATTATATTTTTTATTATTTTTGTTTAGTTCATTGTAATATTTATACCTTTTACCACAAGGTTATTCCTTGAATACATCCCCTATCCCACGCTTATAGCAAATCCATAGTTTAAGGATTCATGATAATGCATTTGTTTCTTTACCTTTGTATTATTAACATTTGACTAGAAGGATTGTCATATATTCTGGAACTTTAAGAGATTCACTTTTATGGCAACTACTGTGTTAGTATATTTATCGGGCACTTTAATTTGTTGCTTTGTTATTGAAATCAGGTAGGGTAGGGTTTGTCATGTGTGATTCTTTCGTGTTTGTGGGATTCTCATGACAGAGTTAAGTTTTGAATTTTCCATATAGTTATATTTGGTTTTGGCTAGTCATCCTTTTCCTGAAATTCTCCCTACCCTTTCATTTGTCACTTCACTTTTTAGTATTTTTTTAGATCTTAAAGTACTGATTAAGAATATATCAAAGTCTAAAATATCTGACAAAGGAATTGAAGAGAGTATTTTTTACCAGAATTCTAATTCAAATTGACAGTAATTATAACGTTATTTTTCTGTAGAATTACTTACATAACTACCCTTCATCAGAAACAGACGTAACATTTCAAAAACAGAAATTTAATTTATAAAGAATATCACATTATACAACACTCTCTAAATGCATGATGCACAACATAACACTTCATAGCAAAGCATAAATATTTCCATGAAAAATCCTTATGTCCATTTTTCGAGTGCATCACCAACATTTAGTGATCACAGTATACTGAAGAGAATTGTTGCTATGGTGATCTCCACAATCAGGATCTTTGCTTTCTTCAAGTATAATCAACTAATCAAGATGGATTAGCAGTTCTCAGGAACTTACAACCTGACCAACAATTACGGTAATATCATCAAGCTTCCCACCTGATACAGTGATATAATAGTGTGGTTAGCCACAAATAATAGTGTGGTTAGCCACAAATTCGGAGAAAAATAGTCATTATAAAATTGCTAAGATTAGTCTCTAGGTAAAGATATGAATAGTAGCTTTCATGATGTCATAAATTCAAACCTCCATGCGCCTTGCAATACACAACTGTAAGAAGGAACGGATTTTCAGACGTGGAAATTTCACAACATTATCGTGTTGATTCTCATCATTGATCAAGAAGGCGGAGCCAAGTATAGACCCATAGAAAGTCAAAAACATCTAATCAATGGTGAAAATCAACACGATAAGGTCATGGGAAATCTTCACATGAGCATACCCTCATTTTATGGTGTGTTTTGCCTTACCTGTAAGCTTCATTCCAAGAATCTTCTTCCATAGCGGCGCATCATAACCCTGGCATATCGGTAGAGAAACATTAAAAAAAAATATGAAAAGGGAGAGCCAAAGTTTGTGAAACTCTTAACTAAACTTTCTCTGATTCAAAAAGTTGTCAATTTTGACAAAGTAGCACATCAAAAAATTAATATACTTGGACAATCCGAGTATATTAATTTTTCAATACACTACTTTGTCGAAATTGACCATCATTTCAAAACGGAAGCGTAACTTTTTCTTTACCTTAGACCTGGCCTCCAATGAATAGGGAGAATCAAAATTTGAATCCGTGGCATGAATTCTTGCCAAGTTAGCTAATGCCTTTGCTAGCAACAAAATGAATTTCAGGTTAGTGAAGCTCAAATGGTGGTTTTCTAAATTCCTCCAAATGGATCAATCAACAAGAAAGGAAAGAAGGAAGACAATACCAGCCTCAGTAACATCTCTGTATGTAGCAATGGTCGAAACAATTTCGTAGTCAAAAACATTATCAAAAAGACCATCAGACCCCATGACAATTGTATCTCCCTCTATCAACTCCACATCGCTTACCTGTTTTCCCAGCTGAAGAGGTTGGTATGAAAAGATATAACAGAAAGAACCACAAATATCTAGAAATCAAAATTGCAAAGTTGTGTGCAAAGGCCAGCACACAATTCCGAGTAAACATTACATTTCTTTGCCTTAACCTAAGCAAACACATGGTTCTTCGTAGTTTGAGTGAGAGGACGAAATTAAAGCAAGTTAAGATGAATGTGAAGTGGTACCGCTGCATCAAGGTATGTTTGGCCGGCCCTCTCGGAGCTCAGTTGGAATGGACAGTCAAAGTAATGTTCTTGTGGTGAAGTGGAAAAAATTACACTGCCTGGAAAAAGCAAAACAGCACATAAAAGAAGATTTAGCTCTCAACACTTGAGGAGGGTGTTGCAAAAGAAAGAAAACATTAGCAAGAACATTAGAGTATCTCACTTTAATTTACCCAAAAATTTTCATATAGCAAATTCCATTAGACTTATCAGCAAAGATCATAGTTGGATGAAATATAGCATTAGATCTTACCATTGCGGATAACTCTTAATCCACAATCCCCAACATTGGCAATCTTCAAAATCCCATTCTTCTCCAGCATAGCAACAATGCTTCATGAAAAAGATAGAAAATGAAGTAACTTAAAAGTTGAATTGTTTAAAATGCACAAGTAAATATTTGAATATATCTACTGAAAACTTAAAATCCAATTGAAAAGTGAATGGACTTACACAGTGGCTGAGCCTGTTGAGGAAGTAGCAGCATGCGATTTCCTTATAAGAATTTGAGGATCATAGTTCACCTGATTAACCCATCAATATCCAAGTTGCTAGTTAGCCAACAGCATTAACTACATAGAAACATTCACATCGATATTCCAAACAATACCTTTGATTCATCATGCCTACACATACCACCCAAGATGTTAATGGCATGTAGGGAGCTCGGTATCACATTTTGTAAGATAGAAAGGTCAGTGTATTTTTTGCAAACAGAAGAGACTCGTGTGTAATATTCCTTAACCTCAAGGGAGGACAATGTCGTTCACTCAAGAACAAATGCATGTACCTTGAGAACAGAATAATTATAACTTAAAAACAATATTCATTGTCATAATTACCTCCATATCTTCAACAAAATTAGAAGCATTAGCCAGCAATTCACGTGGGAACAACGAAGGATCCACATCCTCTTCTGCCCAACTGTGGCACAGAACGAGAAGAAGATAATGTTAACACAGCTCAATTTTAACATATGATGCAATCTTACTCCAGTTAAGTTAATTAATCAAAACCAGTTTCAAAGTTTTATATTGTGTTTTTGTTCAATGATTGAAGTTTTACACTAGGAAAGAGCTAGATACAGAGAGAGAGAGAGAGAGAGAGAGAGAGAGAGAGAGAGAGAGAGAGAGAGAGAGAGAGAGAGAGAGAGAGAGAGAGAGAGAGAGAGAGAGAGAGAGAGAGAGAGAGAGAGAGAGAGAGAGAGAGAGAGAGAGAGAGAGAGTAGCATACCCAGAAACACCATCAGCAATAGCAAGAACTCCCCCATTATAGTTGCTGACAAGCAAAGCATCTTCCCCACCTCTATCAACCTTAAGAAAAAGAACAGGACTTCAGAAAGTGGGAGGGACATGAGAAATGATAGAATAAATTCCATCTAATGCCACCATCTTATGTTGGTTTTCTTCCCTCTAATTTGGGAGGAATAGGATTCAATGCAAAATGCTAATTTCTTTCCCCCAACAAAATTAGTATATTCCATTGCTATATCAAAAAAATAGAATGAAAAATTACTCCATTTTAATAACAAAAACATCAAAACAATGGAACAGAACAATTATATGATTATATCACTCTACTCCATTCCATTCCCTTGCTTTCCTCTCCATCTTATTCCATTCTATTAGCTTCCACTAATTACCAATCCAAACATAAATATGACATGGGTTTATCAGAATTTAGCACTCTTAGTACCTTGTCTGGATGAGGAAGGAGGCAAGACCCAACAGAAAATGAAACCTCTGACCTATCAACATAAGCAAACATGAAACAAACAAAGAAACCCAAGTTTAAGAAAGGCCCAACAAGTCTAAAACCATGAAAGAGAATCAGATAAGATATAGTTTGGTGAGTAGCTGACCGAATTGCAGGGTTTAGCTCAGAAGAAGAAGAAGAACAAGGAAGCAACAGTCTTTTCTTCTTTTTGGCAGTTTCATCAATACCACCAGATATAGAAGAATGAAGGAGTGGTTGAGAGTGAGGAATGATTGCAGCCCTCAATATGGGAATTGCCATTGCTTCCTTCTTCCTCTCCTTCACACACTGCCACTGCCATGAATTGTGAAAATGAACGTTTATCGCTTACAATAAAAGAAACAAAATTACAAAGTATGATATAAATATTAAAGGTTGTATAATTCTCACAACAAGCACCAGTGGTCTAGTGGTAGAATAGTACCCTGCCACGGTACAGACCCGGGTTCGATTCCCGGCTGGTGCAGAGCTGTGAAGAGGCTTGCGCTCACTGTGATGGATTGGGTCTATCACCAGCATCTGTTTACTCGGATGAAAAGGAACGCATCTGAGCTCTAATATATCATTTTTTTTTTTTGTTAACCAACATTGTCTACGCCAATAGAATTTGTTGGTTTAATAATAGATTCATGTATTAGAGTGTTGGTATGAGAATCATTTTCCATGATTCATCACTGATCATGAAGAGTAACAAAGCTAAGAATATCATCATCAATACTCAATTTCACAACAATTATGTTAAGGAATATTACTTTATATTTTTATATTTGTTTAATAAATTTAACTATAAGGTTGTTTAGAAAAATAAATTATAGATAGATTTAATGTGTACAATTATTTTTTGGGATCCTTGGTTAAACATAGATAAATCATAATTTAAAAAAAAAAAAGTTAAAACGTAAAATTTAAAAGGGTCTAAAGTAGAAATAAATAAAATTTTATCACAAAATTTCTCAAGATGGCTACGTACTGTACTTTGGCACTATGTACTATGTAGCTCCGCCCACGGACCAATTATTTTTCTTTAAAATTAATTTATTTTGCTCGATACAAAAATTAGGGCAATTTTATAGTGCCTATAATTATATGTTTAAATTTTCTAAACCCGAGTGTTAACTGTTAAGAGATGAGAGTATGAGACCCACTCTTTTATAAAAATTGAAACATGCTAATTTTGTAGGCACTATAGAACATACCCAAAAATTATTACTAACTAATTTGAATGTCGCTCATCTAATAGAATAGTAACTTTTAAAAGGTTCATTAATTAGGTAAGGGTGGTATTTTCTTTTCGTTTTCTGCCAGGAGAAGTAGTGGTGGTTGACAACGAACTAGTTCGGTTAAATCAAGGAAAAGCAGATTATAATTCTTGAATAACCCAAAATCAAAAGTGCTTCCATGATCCGATTGACATTTGAAAATTTAACAGCTTTGATTATATTAGGAGAGATCAGAGTGCTAGAAGGAATATCCCTGTTGCTCATATTGATATCTTACCTTCAAAGTTCATGCAGATACACCATTCAGGTTAAGGTCATAAAATAATTTAGAAGCATTTCACTTAAGGTGGACCATAATCATATAAAAGTTCATGATATTAACATTTGATATATAATGCACATTTGAAAAGAAGTAAAGGGGCTAGTATCAAATAACTTAATTAAATAGTTTGGTTGCTTATTGCTGGTGTTGTGTTCTTTCAGCCCCAATCACCACAAATTAGGAGTAGCTAGCTCTAAGGCCAATTTGTTACTTCACTATTAGTTTGTAAATAATATACTTACATTAGAACTTGATGGATATTAGAGATGTGAAAGATTAACTTGATGATGAATAATGGTGAATCACGAAAGGGATTCAATACAGCTATATATTGTGCTTTTTATATTACAGTTACATCCACCAATTAATCTACAATAATCTAATTACAGTTGGTGTCAACTGCCAACTATGGTTAACTTAAAAGTGCCACCATGGTTAGTGTCATAGAACTGGACTCTGAGAAGGTCCAATAATTGTGTGATGCAGTGAATCAAGAAGTCCCTGAAGCCGAGAAGGTTCAGATTGCCAATTGCCAATTACCTATGTCCTCTATGTAAGGTTCTCATGGATCTGATCTTTGACAAGTTTAGCAGACAAAATTTAGTGTCTAAGTTTTTGATGGATAACTTCATTATAATGTTTTTTGTGTTCTTAGGAAAACTATGCTGTGTCTCTGAGGGCTTAAAAGTAGTAGAAGTGTTAGTAATCAAGGCAAAGTCTTAGGGTTAATTATGCTTTACCTCAATTACCACACGATGTGCACTTAAGCCATAGAATTGTGTAAATCAACCTTCTGAATTTGCCTAAATGTGTAAATTAATCATGTTCGAATTCTACCATAAATTAACAAAACTAACACATTTTTGTGTCACGGGCATTATCTATGCTTTCGTTTATCCTGACAGATCAATGGAAATTCAGGGGACCTCGAATACTTCTAAGCTCTTTTTTAACCTATTATATTAGGTGTATATAAAAATCAATCATTAAATTAATCACTATTCACTAATATAAAATATATGTTAAAATATAAATATTAAACAACATATATTTTATATATAAATACATCTAGATTGATTTTAATAACTATTTTTAGTGTGTATATCACAATTTTTTTTAACCAATGACAACTATTTTTAGGATTGATATGTACTATCTAGAATTAAACTGATTTTAGAGTTTACCAAAAATCGAACTCTTAACATTTTAAATTTAGAGCTCTAATATCATGTCATGATATCACTCATCCCAAAAACTTCAACTGATTGGAAAAAGATAACATTAATGGCTATATCTCTAATACTTCCCTAAACTTTCATTGTACAACTTTCTCATAATATTTTGGCGTTCATAAACACATACGCAAATATCCGAGACTATCAATCACTTCATTAACATGAAAGTCTTTCTAGATAGATATGCATAAGAATAAGATTAATCTTAAAAAAATTAATTAAGAAAAAATAAGGATTAACGTTGATCAAGTGTTGGGTGACAGTCTCAACCTGCGAAGCTGATCGATCCAGCGGTCCTCGGGAACCCGATCGGCCCAATCGGGAGCCACGCCGCCGAAAGAAACGCCGCGCATGGCCTCCATAACCCGCGTCGCGTTCTCCTCACTCAGCGGCGCGTTTCTTCTATTCTCGTCCTCACTGAACGCCCTCCGTATCTCTTCTCTTCTATTCCTCTCTTCTTCCTCCTCCTCTTCTTCTTCGTATACGACGTCGTTTTGATCCAAAGACGAGATCCCGTTCTCAGCCACACCGTTAATGCCGTTCTCGCCGTCCGATTCGCCACTGCCATCGTCGACGCCGGAGATCGGCTGGTAGTATTCCGCTGCAGCTGCCTCGTCTCCGGAATTCGTATCCGAATCGCTTCCGTGTCCGTTTTCTACGCACCACAGGAAAAAAAAAGGGAAAAAATAATGAAATAAAAAAGAAAATTAAAATGAAATTATGGACATTGTGAAGAGATTTAGTTTTCACCTTGGTTGAAATTATTGATGGTGGCGTTCATTGTTGGGAGCTGAAGAAGAAAGTGGAGGCAAAGATCGAAGAGGGAAGAAACTGTAAAATAAGCGCCCTGAAACTGAAATGATATTTTAATAACAATAAATCAATAATAATCGTAAAAGATGAAAAATGAAATGCACCAGCCGGGAATCGAACCCGGGTCTGTACCGTGGCAGGGTACTATTCTACCACTAGACCACTGGTGCTTCTTGAAAATCCAGATACATGCAACATTTTATTGTTGACATTCATAAATTTTTACATTCTATACCAATTACATGGATTCAATAAAAAGAATATATATAAAGAAGTAAATTACTACCCTGTTTTATTTAACATAATTTTATATCTACTCAAGAATAATTGCTAGGCAACATGTTATAAATTAGTTAGTAATAATTTTTGATATACATACCAAGCAACTAATAGAATGGTTAGGGCCCGTTTAGGAAACTTTAAAAGTAACTTTTTTTAACTTTTGACTTATAAAAAGTAGTAGTATTAATGTCTGGTGCAATTTTCAAAATCAAATTGTAACTTTCTAAGAAACTATTTTGGAGCTTATAGAGAAGTTAAAAAAATGACTTCTCTCATAATACTTCTACTTTTCATCACATTTCTATAAAATAAGTACTTCTAGAATTAAAAATCCAAACACAAAATAACTTATTTATAAGTTACTTTTAACAGAGTCATTTATTGTTTAAATTATTTTATCAAAAGGAGCTTAATTAAGTTGGTTACCCAAACTGGGCCTAGGTGCCAAAAGGATCACCTAAGACCTCTTCGCAAAATACAAGTGATGAGTGCTGACCACACCAATCTTGAGAATCTCTTGGTAGAAATGGTTCAAGAAAGGTTCAAATGTTTTAAATTAAATCCGAAGCTTCCACACGGCAAGTTTTTCTCATAAAGTGATGGATTGATGGATATAAATTCAAACCATTTTAGTTCCGGAGACGATAAGAACGAGAAAGCATGAGACATGTGTCAGCTTTTGTCACAAATATTATATTAAGTAAATTAAATATCATGATGAACATGTATTATTGGTTCCTTCAACAAATTTGAAATCAATTAACTTTTTTTTTTCATTCATTTTATTTATTTATTTATTTTTTGTATAAACAAAACACTCACTCTAAACATTCTCATCATTCAGTTTCATTCATGGATTTAAAATAACGTACTGTTTGGAGAAGATGCAAAAGATTGAGAGGCCTATTTGAGTGGTAACTAGATGTGATGATTGTAACAGCGTGTGTGTGGGTTCTAAATTATATTTATGATGTAAGGTTTAATTTAGGGTTTATAATAAATAACTTCCAGTATTATAATCTATAGAATAAAAAATACCCTTAATTTTAATTGTGTTAAATACATCTGACTATAAATTATGCATGCTTTCTTTTCATTATAGGTAGAAGATAAATTATAGGTGATGATTCTATGTATGCATCTTTTCTTGGTACGATTTTCACAAACAAAATCCAATAACATATGAATGAAATTTAAAGAGAGATGTTTATGAAAGAAAACAATTAATAAATATAGCTACTTGCATGAGAATTATTAGTAATAATAATGCTACTACTACCTACTGGGTACCTTATATTTTTCAAATCAAATAACGCATGGATAAGAATTGAGAAACTTGCTTATTAATAAATCAAGCAAAATAAATTTTTTTAATGGATATGTTTCTTTATTATTATATTTTGATAAACATGTCTCCTTATTATTATTATTATTATTATTATTATTATTATTATTATTATTATTATTATTATACACATTAAAATAATAATAATAATAATAAGAAGAAGAAGAAGAAGAAGAAGAAGAAGAAGAAATGAAAGCGTGGCATGGAAGGGGCCGAATGACAGTTGATAATGTATTTGGGTGAATAGGCTTCTATCAACAATTATTAAAGGGGCCCATGATTTCAAATTTCAGTTTGTATTGAGCCTTTTTTTTTTTTTTTGTACCGTTGGTGAAGCATGTAGGTCTCATAGACAGAGAATCATGCATATTTCTCTTTTATTAATTCTTAACTTTTTAGCCTCGTAAAGTGATTTAGAAATGAACCTTTTTATATAATTGAAAAAGTTAAAAACTATTTTTCTTTTAAATAAAATAATAACTCTTATCTACTTCTAATAAAACTGAAAATTTGGTTACTTATATATATGAATTTTGATACACTAATCAAAGAATTTCAAGTTGTGAGTTTAAAAATTAGTTATTTTTTTCTAATATGATAACAATATCAGTACATGTATGTATATCTTTTATAGTAAATACTATTTTGATATTAATATTATTTTAACAAATAATACACATTCTTTTTATTTTACTAATTAAAAATAATTTAAATATACAATTAATTATATATTTTTATACAGATGTTAGGAATATTTGGTGTATAAATAATACTATTAATTTGGTAATACACGATCATCTGTGTTAAAATTTTTTACTTAATAATGTATAAATATTAAATTCATATATATACTATGAAAATTGATTTTATTCTCCAAAAAATTTATGCTTCCAAACGCCCTCTAACTGCTTATAATTTGACATGTAATTTATCTTTAGTACATGACATAATTTGTATTAATCAAGAAAACGGATAAAAGCCTCATAAAGTAAGTGAATATAATGGATAGCATAACTTCAACTGTGAAAGATCTTGAGATAAATTTAGTTTACCCGAAAAATCCAATAAATGAAAAAATTGGCTTATCTTAAGAAAATTGGAGAATGGATTTATAAATCAAAAATGTTATTTGTACACTAAAATTAGTCACCAATGTATTTGTATATAAATAAATGTGTACTTTAATTTATTTTTAATATATATTTATATTTTAATATATATTTTATACTGATGATTGACTTTGGTAACTGATTTTAGTGTACACGTAGCACAACTCTTTATAAATATACTTTTCTTTCAAATGACTTGTTCGGATATATTATTTCTTTCCCTCTTTCTCTTTACGTAAGAAAGGAATTCTAGAACCTATTAATGTGTTCATTTATATACCGTATACTCATTCATTATTTTGACAATTATTTAATGCTTTATTACTTAGCCCTCCAAAGGAAGCCAAAATTATATGTTTGTTTAATTTTGACCCTTTATTGCAACTCTCTTTGCCAATTGTGGTCAAAGCAACCCTTGGTTATTAATTAGATTGGATTTAGTTTGTGTTTTTATATTTTATTTTTAATAAAAAAATAAATATATGCTTAATTTTTTAATTCAAAGACATATAAATTTTTTATTAATTAAAAATAAAAAAGTCATATTTTTTAAAATACGAGATATTTAAATTTTTTTATCCAAAATATATAACGACAAATCGATCATTCGAAATGACTCAAATGTCTCGCGTTTTAGAAAGTGATGGACATTCTTGTATTTTTAATTAGTTGATGGTTTATTTATCTTTGAGATAAAAAAATTAGAGTCTTATTTATCATTTACTCTTATTTTTAATTTTAATATATTTCTTTTTTAAAAGTTTGTAAAGAAAATTAAAATAATAAAAATAGAAGCTTCTTAATCCAAAAGCATCCATAGGTTTTTATAAATTTTTGTTTCTTCAAATACACATAAAAAGGAGAAAATTTCTCGAACATTGACAAATTTAATTTATTGTGGAAAATGGTACGAGGGGTAGTATTGGAAATCCGGTAACGTTTCCTTTTATATATTATATATATAATTTAAGTTGAGATTCGAGAGAGAAAGAGAAACAGAAGAGTAGTACTATAGAGAGAAGAATTTGAAAACCCAAAAAGGCTCATCAAGTTCTTTTACTTTTCTGTTTTTTGAAGAAGCGTGGAGCTTGTAAGTATGAATAACAATAATAAAATTGAAGAAGTTGTGTTAGTTGTGGATGATTTGAGATCAATATGTACGAATTCTCGGTGTAGAATATGCCATGAAGAAGAATTCGAGAGCTCCAAAAGCTTGGAAGCTCCTTGTGCTTGTTCTGGAACCGTTAAGGTAGTTATTTATTTTCAAATTTTCTGTTATGGCTTTGTTTTATTTTTTTCTTTCTTTTTTATTTATTTATTGATTGATTGCGTTTTTATGTTGTGCAGTTTGCTCACAGAGATTGCATTCAGAAATGGTGCAATGAAAAAGGCAATACAACTTGTGAGATTTGTCTCCAGGTATCAAAACTTGAATCAACTATGATTTTCTAAACTAATTAATTTCTTGTGGATGGTTTCTTGGCTTATGTATATTCGAATTCAATGATATTATTGACTTAGTCCGTTAAAAAAATATTGGGATTTGAATTTCGTTCTGAATATGTAAGAACGAAAGGATATTATTTAAATTTTTAAAAAAAAATTATTTATGCATCTTGTCTATTAAAATATTAAAAAAATTTCAATTTTTTTAGTAATTAATGATCAAATGTATTAGGATGCGACATTGTTTTACGTTGGCAATCTCACAAGCAGAATAACCCTCTTCATTTTTCCGGACTTTGGGACCGACTATGTTGGGTTGTGTTAAGTTTGTGACAACCAACGTAAAACAAAGTCCGTCTCAAAGCATCGATATGACGCAATGACGTTTTAATTCATGTAGTCGATCCTATTTAGTGGTAAAAGATTTAAGCAGAAAAAGAAGTAATTAATGATCAAATAAGATATATGAACATTTAAAGTTCCTTTCAGGTTTTATTGTTTTTTATTGTCTTTGATTGACTTTGCTCAAAGTTTAAGTCTCTGTTCTATTTTTTTTCCGATAGTTTATTTGTTTTTGTTCTAATTAGCATCAATGTTATATTCTTATTATGATAATTTTGAGTGTATGGAATTTGTTTTATCTAAAATTGTTGAACATTAAGTGATCTAAAATTATTACTATGCCCCTGTTTGACAGCAATATGAACCTGGATATACAGCACCTCCAAAGAAATCTCAGATAGCTGATGCAGCAATGACCATTAGGTAATTTCACATTATAATTAATTTTTATTTTAATAATTTTTTATGTATATTATTAGATTAGGATAAATATGAAAACCACATGCTTAGGCTGCTGATGGAGTGCAACACAGAATTTCACATGTCTCAAAGTGACTCAACTTTCCCGCGTGCAATATAATCAAAGTTAAATTATGTGCGTTGCATCTAATTATTTGACTTAATCGAATCTTAAAATGTGATCTCTTTTATTGTTTGGCACATTAAGTGTGATCCCTTTACGAAACTAAGTTGCACTTTGTTTCTTTCTATTTAGTCAAATTTGTTTTTAAAATGTAAAAATCCAATATTTAAATTAACAACAAAAAAAAATTTTAAATTGGATATATATATATTGGTGAGCAATGAATTTTATTTTTTCACAAAAAAATTTATATAATTCTTTTCATTTTATTATTAGTAAAACCTTATTTTAAATTTGAAAATATAAAAACTATATGTTGGTTTTTTCCAAAGTTCAATTAATATGGATTTTAAATATTATTCTTAATCTATCAAGTAGAGACACTCATAAAACACATGTTAGATACATTTTTATTTATTTAATTATTTTTTTCTCTTCTAAATTTAGTTGTTAAGTTGTAAGTGTGAGGAGAATAACAAATTAGTCTCACATCGAAAAAAAATAAAAAAATAAAAAAATTTATACGACGAAAAATCCATTAATTTAACACTTTAAGATTTTTTTCTGCATCTCGATATTACTTCTTTGTAGCGGTTTAACAAGTCTTTTGAATTACACATTAGTGATTATTATTTTACATCCAAATGGTAATTGGTATACAGGGATAGCCTGCAAATAACAAGAAGGGAGGTAGAACCCTTAATAAACGCAACAACAATTGAAAACGATTACTCTGAATGCACTTCTCCTGCAGATAGAAGCGCTTCTTGCTTTCGATCACTTGCTTTCTCTGTAAGCACTATCATCTTTTATTTCATTCTTTTTATACATTCAAAACTTAATGTATTCCCTCTTAATCACACTTAACACATAGGTACATTTATTCCTTAATTAGAGGTATCAAGTTTGGTTCTGATTTTTTTTCTGAAAACAAAAAAATTGGTAGAACACTTTTTTTTATCGATGATTGCACTTAAAGGAAAGATATAGTGATATACACTTTTTCTAATGGGAAAATAACGAGTCAAGAACTCCAAGGTTGACTACAATTATGGTCAACTAAAACTACAATTGTACATTGCCGTTTTCTTTTTCTTCAAGGAAATGAAGCATTTGTCGCCAAATGACCTTCTAAGCATTTTCTTAAAGAATTTTGTGTTAGAGAATAAATAAGATGAATACTTCAATTTTTTTTCTTTGACTATGTCATGTGTAACAAGAAACATAATCCATACCTATAGATAATAGGATGTTTATTAGAAATATGAACATGGTAATATATGTCTATTGTTTGTTTAATAAGACATATTTTAGAAAGACACATCAATATACAACAACAGTAGGGACGGACTTAGAGGGGGCGAGTAGTGGCCTCACTCCCCCCAAAATTTTTAGAAACTATATTTATATATGAGATATGTATTTTAAAAAATAAAAATATTATATAATTTAGTATTTTTATATGTATTATTTTTTATTATGTGATAGATTTATGTCTTAATTGTTTAATTCACTAATATTTTTCACTTAATTAATTTAATATCATACCTCAAGTATTTGTAACTTTTAAATTAGTTTTTATATAATAATCTCTATATTTATTTAAAAAAATTATTTATTTATTTTATATTAACATATTTAAAGTTTATATTATTATATTAATAATAACTTACGTAGTTATATTTTGGTAATCACATTATGTACTTTAGATATTATTTTTTTATAAAAAATACTTATTTTTATTCTAAATTTACGTTGTTAAAAGAAAAACTTTTATAAAAATATCTTATATCTTGTATTTTATAAAGGTATTGTATCTTTTAAATAATTAATAATTTATCATTAATTTTCAAATTTTTTAAAATTTTTGAAAGAATTTAATTTTAATTAATAAGATATGTGATAATTTTTAACTAAACACGCTATAAATTATTGATACTTTATAATTTTATAATGTATTATTGATATTGTTATATTTCTTTTATGTAACTATCATATATTAAAATTAAAATAAAATTATGAAAAAAATTTATAATTATATATATATATATATATATATATATATATATATATATATTTTGATAAATCTTTTAAAAAACTAACTCTAATAATTATATGTTAATTATTTTTATGAAATAAAAAAAATTATCTAAAATTTGGCCCCTCTATATTAAACTTTTTGGATCCGTGCTTGAACAACAGTACATATTTAGTGTTTTGTTAGATAAAAAGCTAAGAAATAAATATTAAATAAGATATAGATTTTTCTTACAATTTTATCCTTTCAAAATTTTTAAAATTTTACTTTTATTCTCATCACATCCTCAACAAATTTTTTTATGAGAATTAAAATTGGTTTTTAATAACAAATGTATTTATATCTCTTCATTAGTGATTTAGTGTCTTAACAACTAAATTATAATATATATATTATCTGAAAGTATTATACATTAGAAAGTTTTATCATTAATAATAATAATAATAATAATAATAATAATAATAATAATAATAATAATAATAATAATAATAATAATAATAATAATAATAATAATAATAATAATAATAATATTGAACTTAGCCAAGTCAACTAATAAACTTAGAAACCTTTGTGTGATAACTCATTATTGTTTCATTTTTGTTATGCAGTTTACACTCATCTTGCTTGTAAGACATCTTTTTGCAGCACTTACAAGTGGCATGGAAGATTATCCATTTACAATTCTTACTGTAAGTACTTGGTTTCCACCATTATTTATTTATTTATTTTAAAAAGAAACTTAAATAAATATCTGCTTTTTGAATAATGTGTTTAACTTCTTTTTTATTTTTATCTTTTTAGGTGTTTATATTAAGGGCAAGTGGAATTATTGTGCCCATGTACATAATAATTAGGACAATTGGAGGCATACATAGTAGTATTCACCGCCACTATCATCAGGTTTGATTTGAACAAACCACCTTCATTTTTATTTGGAAAAAATAATACAAATAAAATAACCCCCTACGTCCCTAACTTTGCTTTAGTTTTTGAAATGTGCAATTCAACACATTAAAGTAATCAAATGATGCAACACATTTTTAAAACTTTGGATTCAACTTTGCACATGAACCAAAGTTCAAGAATTATCTAAAACATTCCACTTATAACTTAAAACGATACTTTAAGATATTTATTTGGTTAGATTTTATTTACACACACTTTGATTTAGGCATGCAACAAAACACTTAGAAAATGATTTGTTCTATGTATTTTAGGATTCTGACGATGATGACACATCGACAATATCTGATGGAGATGATGAAGAAAACGAGACAAGTCAGGATGAAGATTTAGGATATTCATAGTTATGGTTGTCAACTTGTCATGATATGCTTTAATTGTGTCGAAGCATTGCGCTAATGCTCTTGTCAAATTGCGACGTTTTGGTGTGGCACAAATTCTTTATTATCATCAAAAGAATGAAATTTAGATAGAAATGCAATTTATCTGCTGCCATAGTTTTCACTATCTCAAGTTTTATCCTAGTGTCTATTAATCCAACAACAAGAAGTTAAAAGAAAAATATTTAAGTATCAATATTTTTAGTGTAAAAAAATTTATTTAGTATTAGTTCAAAATATATGACAAAAAAATGTTAATCACTTAATATTTCTCTATTTAAACTTAGGATTTAGCATAAAGACACATATTAACGTTATCAATTTTAAAAAAATATACGTATAACAATACAATATTTAAATTTTCAATACATTCATTATTTTTTTATTAAAACAAAAATTTAAGAACTTCTATTAGCAATAATCTTTTTTTTAACTTGTCAATCGAATGAATTTCCTAAGAAAAAAAAAAGTATTGTCACCAAAGCATTTTCTTTACTCTCCACCAAACCATTCAATCCTCAACTATGATCTTACTAACCAATGGTTGATCCAATCGAACTGGAAAGCTTAAAAAAGGGAACACCAACTATGACACAATGTTTATTAGGTAAATAAACCCATTATTCAGTCCAATACGTTCATCATCATGATAGTGTCAATTCTTAAAAAGTTAAAACTAAAATTGAACTTTAAAATTGGCATTCAAATCCAACTGTACCTAATCTATGTTTACAAAATTCCCAAGCTCCACGTTCTCTTGATTTGGGGATGCAACCTTTTCTCCCAGATTGTACGAGACAAAATGTTGGTTTACTATTGGGTTGATTGGAATTTGGAAGTCACAGAAGGAGCAAGGTTTCACTGCCTTCTCACTTCTCAGGCACCTATATTCTCAATATCAGCACCTTTGTCCACTCTCTTGATAATACCAGCAATTACCTGAGAAGAGAACAACAAAACAAATTTTAGCAGAGTTATAAAAATCAGGTTTAGTTTGTACTTTACTTCCAGTCCTTCACATCATGTGAACTTTCCATCAACTTTCCTAAATATGGAATTTTGATGCTCTAAATTTTGTTAAATGTGTTATTTTTGTTAATTTCTGGGAAAAGAACCAACATGGTTAATCCACACATTTTGAAAAATTCAAAACTCAAAAGGATGATTTTCACATTTTTAAACTCCAGTGGCTTAAGTGGACATCGTGTGGTCATGGAGATAAAGTGTACTTAACCCTAAGAACTACAAGACTCCACCTTTGAAATGCTAATACGCTTCCCCCATTGACAGTATTTGTTTACCATAACAGTATTTGTTATCTATATATCCTACCTTTCCAGGTCCTAGTTCATAACTTTTCTTCAGCCCCTTGTTTAGAAGAGTCTTCACTGTTGTTTCCCATTGAACAGGTGAAGTAACCTGCAAATTGTAGTATAGAATGCAATTATTTCCCATTCATGTATTTCTGCATGATGGAGTTTCAGCAGCATACCTGACGTGCCAATATCTTCTTGATTGTGTCGGGATCTGCATGTGGCTGTGCATCCACATTGGAGATGACTGGTATTCTTGGTGTTCTGATTTCTGTTGCTGCCAATGCTGCTTCCAACCTTGACACAGCTGGTTCCATAAAACTAGTGTGGAATGCACCGGCAACAGCTAAGCGAACCTGCAGAATAGAGTGAAAGGCATTAAAACCTTTTAGGAAAGTTAGCATTGGAAAGATAAGATTTGGGGATATGTTCATACAGTCATTCGAGCCTTGAAAGACTTTGCCTTAGATTCCAGCACTTCTACTCCTTTTAAGCCCCCAGAGACAGCATAGTTACCCTAAGAAAACAAAAAAACATCAAAAAGAAGCTAGTGATGAGAAATTTAAACACTAAATTTTGTCTGCTAAGCTTGTTAAAAATCAGATCCATAAGAACCTTACAGGACATAGGTAATTGGCAATTTGAACCTTCTCAGCTTCGGGTACTTCCTGATTCGCCGCATCACACAATTGTTGGACCTTCTCTGAGTCCAGTCCTATGACACTAACCATGGCACTTTTAGCAGCATCAGCAGCATCCTAGATAAAGAGCGGAAGTTATTTCTGTGAATAAAAATTACGAGCTTCTATCCAAACAAGTTGATATAAGTCAGACAAGAAATTGGAACACATTGTTTACCTGCATGGCTTCTCCCCTCAATTTGACCAACTTAAGTCCATCTTCAAAGCTTACAATTCAAATAAATACATGGGTTGATAGCAAGTCAATTAAAGAACAAAGTTGAACTCCAAACAAAATCGTACTTTATCGATGGTTCATAAACAATGGTTCTAACAGATGGTACTTTTATGACAGAATAGGTCACTATGACCAAAAAGAAGGGGCATATATGTCGTACTTGCTATTCCTTTGGTTTTAAAGTGATTTCTTGATACATGAGGAATAATATGAAGAACAGGGGGCCATAAGGGGAAAGCATTACAAAATCCAGTTATATATTAATCACTAATACTTGGCAAATCACCTGAAAGCCCCAGCAAAAGCAAGAGCAGTGTATTCTCCCAAACTTAGACCACACGTAACATCAACAGAATCAATAATCTGTTGTCCTCCATCTCGTGCACGAAGTAGCTCCACAGCAGCGAGACTTGTGACATAAATAGCAGGCTGAAGAAGTAGAAAAAAATTGGTAAACATTATGCCCATGTAAATCTTTATATGTGACAAAAATAAACATGAAGAACAGACTGGTGGATAACTATGTATGGACTCACTAATATAATATCATAATCATAAAAGATCTCTATTAAAGACGAATTTGTTTATTACTTCACTAATTCTTTTATTTTATTCTTGAATATAAATAAAGACACGATGAGGAGGAGAAAAATTCTTGGTTGGGATTTGACCCAACCAAAACTAATTACCCTCCGCATGACAAGCAATCATTTAACTAAAGTTGCCTAGCTCAATTATTTGCACATAAACCAACTCCATAATACTCCACTAATTATTTTAACGATAAAACTAAGATGAATGTACCCTATATTCTAAATTCATGTTCAATAGATTATTAAAAAAACAACCACCACTACCCAAAAAGAAGTAAAAAAGATTTACCACTTTACCTGACTAAGAACAGTTGAATCTAACTTATCCTTTGGGCCATTGATGCATATATCAAGAAGATCATACCTGAAGGCAGAGAATACACAATATCAGTTACTACAAGGAACCCAGAATCATAGAATTTAAATAAATAAATAAATAAAAAGACAAACATGAGAAAATAGTTATTATAAAACGAAATCAGCAACTACCCCAATATCTCATTTGCCTTCTTATACAGAACCGCAGCAGCAGGCACATTATGAGCTTCTTTTCCCATTCCAACGGCTTGTGCACCCTGCAATCACATTAATACAGAAATTCATACATCGAATAAACAAAATATATCATATTCATAAAAATTAAATAAAAAAATGCTGATCACAATTGTCCGTTTACCTGACCGGGGAAAAGAAAAGCGTTGGAGGGTTTGTAATCGGAGAAGAGAGAATCGTTGAGAACGGAGACCTGGGATCCGGAAGCGACGCTCATGAAAACCCTAGATCGAAGGAGGGGAAGGTTGAAGGTTCTAGAATGTGCATTTGATGGGGAAGAAGGGAAGTTGTTGAGAGAGAGAGAAGGGAGAGTGAGGGAAGAAGAAGCCATAGCTGGGAAGGAAGAATGTGAGGTTCGGATAAGAGGGGAATGGTGAAGCAAAGCTTGCATTCGGTTGCAGAAATAAGAAAAAAAGTGTTGCTTGAAGACGGAGATTACAAAGACGTTGGATTCTTCTTCATATTCAAAACCACTTCACTCCCAACTAACTAAACTATTGCAGTGTTCTAAAACCGAACTGGACCGGTCGGTTGGATCGGTTCAACCGTGAATCAATGGCATTTGCGGTTCAGGAGTTTGAACTTTCTGGTTTCTCCTCTCACTCTCTTTTTTTTTTTGGACGGTGCCAGGCCCATAAAGGGCCCAAAGCACAACAAGCGGATGAACCACCCATGACCCACCTGACCCGGAGTTCATTCCCCAACAGTTCCCTTGCGCGCCGTTGTTCCTAAGCTTTCCAATGAAGCCCGAACCCTCGCTACTGTCGCCTACTGCTACAGACGCCTGAATCTCGTTCCAGTTCGGCGCAACTCCGCCGTAGGGTCTGAGAATCTTGTGCGCCATTAGCTTCAACTCAGATTCCAGAGATTCCAACTCCAAATCATCAGTTTGAGAGCTCCAAGTGGCTTCATGCATATCCACCATTTCAGAGGTCTTGTTCGGAGCCATCATTAGTTGAATACAAACCACTGGACCAGAGCTAGGGAAGGAGTGATGCGTCGGAGAGGATGACGGGGCTGGGTCACTGGGACTTCGAATGCAGATTGGACTCCGCCGTAGGTTGATCGGTGTTCGAGAATCTTGTGCGCCATTTGCTTCAACTAAGATTGCAGTGATACCAACTCCAGATCATCAATTTGAGAATATTGTTCCTCTCACTCTCTCAAACTGAGGAAGGAGAGGACAAGCTGAGGCCGAGAGTCTCGCGAGAAAAAGACAAACGAGAAGGAAGGATTGGTGGTTTTTTTTTGGACTTGGGCTATGCCCAACAACCCAAACCCGATTCCGAGAACCACCCGACCCACTCCATAAACTAATGTTGCGTTAGTCATGACTTCCCTGGCCGCCGTTACTGTGAATGGACTCCGTAGCCATGAATTATGCTTCCTAGTTGCTGCGGATGGCTTCCTCTGCGCGGCAACCTCCTCTACACAGCCATAATTGAAGTCTCTCGGCCTCAGGTTCAATTTTTGTTCTGATTTCTTGTTTAATCTGATTTTTCTGAACTTTTTTTCTGTTCTGATTTCTAATTTTTTTATGTTGTGACTTGATGACTTTTCTATTCGTTATGATTATTCGTTCTTTGTTCTTGGTTTTGATTTTCTGATTGTGGTTATGATGATTTTCAATTTGTTATGATTATTAGTTCTATTTTCTATTTTTGTTCGGGAACTTGACCCTTCCAGAATTTTCACATAATAATTGCATTTGTAATACTTTTTGGCTAGATAGTTAGACTTCAGCAAGATGTTATCCCTAGATATTTCTTAAGTTGCAAAATTTAAAAAAATATCAATGATTCATTTTCTTCACACTGCAGGTCAAATAAGGAGAGCAATTTGCTATTTTAAAGGATAAATGTTCTTATATGCAACTTTGTAGAAAATAGGACATACTGGGCATCTTTATGGTCTCAGCTTTTGTATTGAAAAGACAATATATTTTATGCAGAGGAATAGACATTTTAAATTGGTATGTTCTCCTGTTGTTCGGTGTTTGTTTTCTTTGATTATTGGTTCTCTATTGTTTTTTATTCTGAATTTTTTTTCTTGTTATGATTCCTTGCTGTATTGTTAGTGCTAGTGCTTCTTAGCTAATGCTTCCGCGTTTGCGTTTGTGTTTGCGTGGTTCAACCTTCTCAGCTGCTGCTTCATTCCAACGCACACAACACTCACTCTTCTCTTCAACTTCTTCTGCAATGGTTGCCACTGAAGAATCGCTCCGCAAGGCCCTCACCGAAAAGCAATCTGCCGTGGAGGCTCAGGGAAATGCTGTCCGTGCACTCAAGGCCGCCACAGCACCCAAGTCTGACATTGATGCCGCCGTCCAGTCACCCAACGCACTCAAGCTTGAGAAGAACGACGTCGAGCGCCAGCTCCAGTCAATCCTCTCCACCGACGGTGGACTAAGCAGGGAGGCGTTCCGTCAGACAGCTGTCAACACGCTCGAGCGCCGCCTTTTCTACATCCCATCGTTCAAGATCTACCGCGGTGTGGCCGGCCTCTATGACTACGGCCCTCCCGGATGCGCTGTCAAGTCCAATGTTCTCGCCTTCTGGCGCCAGGTATCCACAATTTGTTCAATAAATGATTTGATTTAATTGAAAACGTAGGGCTTTCGAATTTCAGTTGTGGTTATGGAATTTTGCATGTTGTGTATTGTAGAAGGAATTGAGTGAGACTTGAGTTATTTCACTTATTTGTGGTTGCTGATTGGCACATGCATGTGGTTACAAAGTTAATCGTTATGGTTGCGATATTAGCTTAGTTACTTGAGCTTTCAGATGATTAAGTTCTTGCACGCTTAAAATAGAAACAGAAATGGATGTGCTTATGGTTTCATTGTTAAGTTGAGAGCTTTATGTTTTGTGTTGTGTCGTTTTACTTTGTATTTGGCAGCATTTTGTTCTTGAAGAGAACATGTTGGAAGTTGACTGCCCCTGCATGACACCTGAGATTGTCCTCAAGGCTTCAGGTCATGTGGATAAGTTTACTGACCTCATGGTTAAGGATGAGAAGACGGGGACATGTTACCGTGCCGACCACTTGCTCAAGGACTAGCAATGAGAAGCTGCAGAAGGACCTCACAATGTCATCCGAGGAGGCTGCGGAGCTTAAACATGTCTTGGCAACCTTGGATGATCTCTCTGCTGAAGCACTTGGTGCCAAGATTAAGGAGTATGGAATTACAGCTCCTGAAACCAAGAATCCACTATCTGACCCTTATCCGTTCAATTTGATGTTCCAGACATCTATTGGTCAATCTGGCTTGAGTCCTGGGTAAGTAACTTTCCCGTCAAAGCATGTGCTATTTTCTATTTACTGCGGTGAAGACGTTTTTCTCTTGATCAAATGTGGCAGCTATATGCGTCCTGAAACTGCACAGGGCATATTTGTGAATTTCAAAGACTTGTACTATTACAATGGAAACAAACTCCCATTTGCTGCAGCCCAAATCGGGCAGGCATTCAGAAATGAGGTCGGTAATTGTTGCCTTGTTTTTGCTCTACAAACACCTAGATGTTTCTCTTTGAACTTGCTACATTATCTTTAATGTGATGACAGGTTTATAACCTTTTCTTTTTCTTGATTGTTGTCTATGTGTAGATATCTCCCCGACAAGGCCTTCCTAGAGTCCGTGAATTTACATTGGCAGAAATTGAGCACTTTGTTGATCCAGAAGATAAATCTCATCCAAAGTACAAAGAGGTTGCTGAATTGGAATTTTTAATGTTCCCAAGGGAAGAACAAATGCCTGGTCAATCCGCAAAGTGAATTCGCCTCGGTGAAGCTGTGTCACGGGTCAGTTTGAGCTATGATGAGTTCAAGCTTTCTTGTTTTCTTCTCCCCCTGATTTTCAGTCATCTTCTATTATGTTTTATGATTCTTTTTTCCAATTCTTTTTTTTTATTATTTTATTATCAGGGAATTGTCAACAATGAGACTCTTGGTTATTTCATCGGTAGAGTATATCTTTTCTTGACACGTCTCGGTATAGACAAAGACCGGTTACGATTTAGGCAACACCTTACTAATGAGATGGCCCATTATGCTGCTGACTGCTGGGATGCTGAGATTGAGTGTTCCTACGGTTGGATTGAGTATGTTGGCATTGCAGATAGGTCTGCATATGATTTGCGTGCTCACTCGGTAATGACCATTAAGTAACATTCTCTGATAGATGAATAGGATGGTAACTTTGGTGGTTGGTATAATTCAAATTGTGTATGTTAACTACAAGATTAAGGAAATTTGATGTGTATATTATAAATATAATTCATGTGCTTTGTTGACGTTGGCATATTGTTGAGTAAAATACACTTTTGTCATTGGAAAAGTCATTTCCCCCTTCGTTTTAACATTACACGATAAATCATTTGATCTATCACTTATTCTACTCTTGAAGTTTCATTTTTGACTGTCTAGTGCTTACTGTGCATTTTTAATTAATAAAGCAGAACTTTCAACTTTGAAACAACTTAGATGGGGCTTTAATGATCGCAAAAAGCTGGAAGGGCAGTAAGTTTAGAAGTGTCTATACTTAACGGGTCATACTGTATACTATATTTTACCCTCTGTTGTAATATCATGATCACTAAATAAATCTTTTAGTATATTATTATACGCCTGTGGTTTGTTTTTGTTTCATTCTCATTGCAACTTTTTATTTGATATTTCAGGATAAAAGTGGGGTTCCATTGGTGGCTCATGAAAAAATTTCAGAGCCTAAGGGAGTGGAGGTACGTTGTAACATTAATAGTGTTTATATATACACTGGTCCTGAAACTTGATATGCAACACTAAAATCTGCGGTACCCATTAGTTGATATGGTTTATGAATGATGCCAGAAATTGGTTATAACGCCAGTCAAGAAAGAGTTGGGTCTGGCATTCAAGGGGAGTCAGAAGAATGTGGTTGAAGCACTTGAGGTAATGTATAGTGTAATGCCTTTAATATGGTGACACTTGGTAACAGCTACCGGGGTTACTTATGACACATCAAATTTTTCTGCAGGCAATGAAGGAGAAAGAAGCTTTGGATATGAAGGCTGCTCTTGAATCAAAAGGGGAGGTGGACTTTGATGTTTGTACACTAGGTAAAACTGTGACTGTTACAAACAAAATGGTAACTATTCAGAAGGAGAAAAAGAAGGAGCACCAACGAGTTGTTACACTATCCGTGATTGAACCATCCTCTGGAATTGGACGGATTATTTATTGTCTATTTGAGCACTGTTTCTACATGAGGCCAGGTAAAGCTGGGGATGAACAGTTAAATGTATTTCGGTTCCCTGCAGTTGTGGCTCCTATTAAGTGCACAGTTTTCCCTCTGGTTCAGAATAAACAGTATGAAGATGTTGCTAAATACATTTCTAAGTCATCGACTATTGCGGGTATATCAAATAAGATTGACATTACAGGTTAGTCAATAAATAGTTGTTCTCATTAACACCATTTGTTGAGGAGCACAAATACTAGATGCTTGCATGAGGACAAGTTATATCGTTGTTCACATGCTTTGCATGGTCGATTAAGTTTTATTGATGGATTAATTGGTCTGATGTCATGCATTTGTTTACCTTTTGAAAAATGTTAACAGGTACATCAATAGGAAAACGGTATGCAAGAACGGATGAACTTGGTGTGCCCTTGGCAATCACTGTAGATTCAACATCTTCAGTAACTATTCGGGAGAGGGACAGCAAGGATCAAGTGCGGGTTGATGCCGAAAAGGCTGCATCTGTTGTTCGTGAGGTAACTGAAGGCCACAAGACATGGCAAGATGTGTGGTCAACTTTCCCCCATCACTCCTCCGCTTCCACCGAAGAATGAGTTTCACTCCTTTCATTCTGCCATTGTCTTTGTCTAATATCTCATGTAAACGCAACTATGCAAGGAATTATTCATTTAAAATTTTTTTTCATAATTATTATGTAAGCCGATTTTAGGGTAGTAGGGTTTTCTTTTTAAACTTTTTTTTTTACCATGAGAAAGGGCCAAAGCCCATAAATCTCTAACATATCAGAATTTGATTTTGGGACCATGAGGAAGGGCCAAAAACATGATAATTTTTATTGAGCTTTTTTCCCTATTGAATTTCCCAATACATTTCTTTCCTTTTCTCCCGCATCTTTTTGTTCCAAATCCTAAACCACAAAGCCCACCAAATTTAACCCCTGCAATTTATAAGAATTATTCCACCTATAAAAAAAAGTCCAATGAAACGAGATCCAACTAGAACAAATACTAGTTAACACAAGATAATAACATTTCCACATCACGTGAAGTTAGTAGCCAATAGCCATGAGACTATTGCTGCAACTTGTTACATCTGCTCTCTAGACTTCATATTATATTTAGAAATATGATATCAGTACAAATGATACTGCTTATTAATACTATTAATTATAGTAAATTTTTTAAACTATGAAAATTGTACATAAAATTTGATATCCTATTATAAGAATATACAAGTATTGATTGATCTTACTTTAATTTCCAACAACTCACATGTCCATACAGGACAAATATGATTGTCGTATTATCACGTGTTTTTTTCATTAGATTTCAAGAAAATGGTAAAACATATTTACTAAAAGGTTGTTTCGTGCAATTGGTTTACCTGTTTCTTACATTATTTTATTGCTAGTTTGCTACCATCCCCAATCAGTAAGGAGTAGCAACTAGCAATTCGCAATTTCTCTCTCCTTAAATTACGAGGCGCTCTATCGTACTCGTGTTCCTTATCCTGCGCACTCTCCTCGTTCTACTGCTTCCTCTGACACCTTCTTCACTCAAATATACATGCTTACAACTCACCACATCAATCAACTGAACTCCTACATTCTTCTCCACTCGCTCACTCACCCAATATTCCGACTCACACACACCAATATTCTTTCTCAACTCAACAATGACGAGAAAGGTCTCCAACTTCTCCGATCTGATCCAACGAGTCACCGCGAACTGCCTCCTCTACCCCCTCGCCGCCAGGAGGTACGACGCCTTCGCCGAAGACAAGGAAGGCAACTCGTTACCGAAACAGGCACGAAGAATCGCAATTTCTCGTTCCAAAATTCTACTCTGTATTGTAACATTCTTTCTTTTTCATTATGTGTGTGCGTGTGTTTTGTTCAATAATCTCTGTCTTGTTCAATAACGAGATTAGTGATGAAAAAGTTGTTTACCTTTTGAAGCTGAAGGAGTCCTGCATAATTTTTTTTCTAACTGATTCGACAATAATACTATTACGTCCCAATAAAATAAATTGCCGCGGTTTGCAACAACATTCCAGAAGCTAATTTCCGTTACACAAGAAAGATCGAACTCAGGTCAAGGGCTCAGGAACACTTCTTTTAGTTCTCAACAAATCCACTTCTATAATGATGAACATTATGACTTGTTTAACTTTCATTTATGTTTTCTGCCTTTATTTTGCTTGTGCAGGTTTGGGGCTGATGTGATGGAAGTAGTTGTATCTTGGACAAAAGCCTTGTGCGTTGACATCTCTCAAGGCCGCATACCAAATCATGTTGATGATGTCAAAGCTGAAGGTAGTGAATTAGGAAATAAAGTTTTGTCTGGTTGGAGTGTACTTGACATTGGGACAGGCAATGGTTTGCTTCTCCAAGAATTAGCTAAACAAGGGTATGGTATTTCTTGCGATGTTCTGCACTTTTAGTAATATATGCTGTATAATTCTTTTATATAAAAAAAGAGAAAAGAAAGACTTTGTAAAAGTTAGCGAATTTCTGAATTACTATTTATTATAACAAAATGTGTATTGTTGGAAATCGGAAGGCATGTGAATCTTGTGCCATATAAATTTGTTCATACACAAATATATTTAATTGCTAATTAAATGAGAATTCCATAGCATCAAAAGCAAGGTGTGAATGTGAAAATCATGAAAAACAAAGATATATTCAAGTAAACAAAGAAAGTTGCTACATAAAGGTGGCATGGAAATGTATATACTATTATATGCTTTTTTGGAGGGAAGGTACACTTATAAGTACTTGGAAGTTCTGCCTATTGGTTTATGAGAGATATCTGGGTTTTTTTTATGTTGCATTGCATGTGTTATTAATCTTACTCTTGCTACCTTTCCAGGTTCTCTGATTTGACTGGTATGGATTATAGTGAAGGGGCCATCAGCCTTGCTCAAAGCGTTGCTAATCGTGATGTATTTTTTTTTAATTGATTGAAAAAACCGAACAAACCGAACCAAACTAAACCGATTTTAATTGGTTTGGTTTGGTTTGTTTTGGATGGTTTCGATAAAAAAATCAAATCAAACCGAACCGCAATTTAATTAAACGATCGAATCGGATGATTTTATCCTCAAAAACCGAACCAAACCGCACCATGAACGCCCCCTAGAGTCAGGTAATTAACGATGGTAAATTGCTTTTTCTTTCTCTCAATCTCCCTCCCTTTCTTGATCTTCTTTTTCTTTGGCTTTTTTTTTTTTTTTTCTTAAAATTTTTCACCCCTTTTTTTTATACTATCTCTAGAAGAGTATAAATGGCACATGCACGTAGAGTGGAAACTACCCAGCGCCTTCCCAACATGAAATCGGAGTATAATCCAAATAAACATGTCTGGATAATTATAACTACAACTACTGTAGTCCAGACGATTTACTTAGATGGAGGTTCTGTCTAAAAAAATTTCCAACCCCTGTTGTTGTAACATTTCTCAACGCAAATTCTCCAAATCGAGCACAGAAAAAACGCCGCTTATCCGAGGTGGTGTAGCTCAACTCAGAATCAGAAGAAGCAGAGGAATCCAATAGTTCTAGCGACGATGAAGTGGATCCAATGGAAGAGGACCGGAAGAAGACGCGGAAGAGATTCTAAAGAAGAAACCCGGTACAAAGGTGATAGAAGAAGATGACTAATATCCCATATGTTTTACTAAAAAGCATAACAAAGTTATAAAAGCATAACAAAGTAAATCTCTTCCAACACCTTTGTACCGGGTTTCTTCTTCAGAATCTCTTACGCGTCTTCTTCCAGGTCCTCCTCCATTGGATCCACTTCATGGTCGCTAGAACTATTGGATTCTTCTGCTTCTTCTGATTCTGAGTCGAGGTACACCACCTCGGATAAGCGGCGTTTTTTTCGTGCTCGATTTGGAGTATTTGCGTTGAGAAATGTTACAACAACAGGGGGTTGTGAATTTTTTTGGACAGAACCTCCATCTAAGTAAATCGTTTGGACTACAGTAGTTGTAGTTGTAATTATACAGGCATGTTTATTTGGATTATACTCCGACTTCACGTTGGAAGGCGCTGGGTAGTTTCCACTCTATGTGTATGTGCCATTTATACTTGAAAAAGAGATAGTATAAAAAAGAAAAAAAAAAGGGTGAAAACTTGAAATATCATTTCAAGAAAAATAAAAAAAAGAAGGCCAAAGAAAAAGAAAAAGTTCAAGAAGGGGAGGGAGATTGAGAAAAAGAAAAAGCAATATACCATCGTATTCTGAGGTGTAAGTTTAATGTACTTGTGTGAATCGAGTTGAAAATAGTCCAAAATATATTTAGTCAAGAAGTTCACAGCGAACGGACAAGGAATGAGTTGAGAGAAAGAGAGTTACTAATCAGGTATTTAATCTCAAACTGTAAAAATTGCTAGTCTACCATTGATTATGTTAGTAATAGTTAGTCTTTGATTATGACCCATCTGATTCTCATTTCAAGGCTAAGATGCATGCAAGAAATTTTATGCATATAGATACATGTGTTATTCCTTTGTATGTACCCTATCAGCTTCTGCACAACCAATATCATAGTTGGTATTTTAATCATATCTGCTGAAGGGAGGGAGTATCATGATATCGGTTTATGGTGCAGGGTGTCTGTGGATGCGATAGGTTCGAAAATGGTTCAATTGCAGATGTTTTAAAAACAATAGTGAAAAAGGAGGGATACAGAGGGCTCATGCGAGGATGGATTCCAAGGATGCTGTTCCATGCTCCTGCAGCCGCAATCTGCTGGTCAACGTACGAGGCAGGGAAGTCCTTTTTCCAAGAATTAAATCAGAGTAAAGACAGCAGCACTATCATATGAACAAATGGGGTTAGAATACCCCTTGTTCTGTCCTTTATTTATTTGTCAACATCATTGGTATAGAGCTTCTTCAATCAGGGCCTAAACCCTAAACCCTGCCAATTTTGATAAATAATTCTTAAAATTGTATTTTTATTATTTTTGTTTAGTTCATTGTAATATTTATACCTTTTACCACAAGGTAAATCCTTGAATACATCCTCTATCCCACGCTTATAGCAAAACCATAGTTTAAGGATTTATGATAATGCATTTGTTTCTTTACCTTTGTATTATTAACATTTCACCAGAAGGATTGCCATATATTCTGGAACTTTAAGGGATTCACTTTTATGGCAACTACTGTGTTAGTATACTCATCTGGCTCTTTAATTTGTTGCTCTGCCATTTTTCCATATAGTTATATTTGGTTTTGGCTGGTCATCCTTTTCCTGAAATTCTCCTACCCTTTCATTTGTCACTTCACTTTTTAGTATTTTTTTTTTTTTTTGGATCTTATAGCACTGATTAAGAATATAACAAAGTCTCAAATATCAGACAAAGGAATTGAAGAGAGTATTGTTTACCAGAATTCTAATTCAAATTGACAGTAATTATAACGTTATTTTTCTGTAGAATTACTTGCATAACTACCCTTCATCAGAAACAGACCTAACACTTTAGAAACAGAAAATTAATTTATAAAGAATATCACATTATACAACACACTCTAAATGCATGATGCACAACATAACACTTCATAGCAAAGCATAAATATTTCCATGATAAATCCTTACGTCCATTTTCCGAGTGCATCACCAACATTTAGTGATCACAGTATACTGAAGAGAATTGCTGCTATGGTGATCTCCACAATCAGGATCCTTGCTTTCTTCAAATATAATCAACCAATCAAGATGGATTAGCAGCTCTCAGGAACTTACAACCTGACTAAGAATTACAGTAATATCATCAAGCTTTCCACCTGATACAATGATATAATAGTGTGGTTAGCCATAAATTCAGAGAAAAATAGTCATTATAAAATTGCTAAGATTAGTCTCTAGGTAAAGATACGAATAGTAGCTTGCATGATGTCATAAATTCAAACCTCCACGAGCCTTGCAATACACAACTGTAAGAAGGAACGGAACATTATCGTGTTGATTCTCATCATTGATCAAGAAGGCAGAGCCAAGTATAGACCCATAGAAGATCAAGAACATCTAATCAATGGTAAAATCAACACGATAAGGTCATGGGAAATCTTCACATGAGCATACCCTCATTTTATGGTGTGTTTTGCCTTGCTTGTAAGCTTCATTCCAAGAATCTTCTTTCATAGCGGCACATCATAACCCTGGCATATTGGTAGAGAAACATTAAGAAAATAATATGAAAAGGGAGAACCAAAGTTTGTGAAACTCTTAACTAAACTTCCTCTGATTTAAAAAGTTGTACTACTTTGTCGAAATTGACCATCATTTCAAGACGGAAGCAATAACTTTTCCTTTACCTTAGACCTGGCCTCCAATGAATAGGGAGAATCAAAATTTGAATCCAGGCATGAATTCTTGCCAAGTTAGCTAATGCCTTTGCTAGCAATGATTGAAACAATTTCATAGTGAAAAACATTGTCAAAAAGACCATCAGACCCCATGACAATTGTATCGCCCTCTATCAACTCCACATTGCTTACCTGTTTTCCCAGCTGAAGAGGTTGGTATGAAAAGATATAACAGAAAGAATCAAAAATATCTCGAAGCAAAAATTTGAATATATATCAAAATTCCAAAGTTGTGTGGAAAGACCAGCACAGTGGCGGAACTTGAAACAAAATTTTTGGGGGTGAAATAGAAAATAATTGTTAAAATATTTTTTTATATGGATCTCATTTAAGATAAACTCGTCTAATCTCATCTCTCTGGTTTGGGTGATACTGCTAAATTTAAAGTCTTTTTTCAAGATCTCGTTCCAAAAAGTTAAAGTTAAAGTCATCAGATATAACTTTTTGAACTTTTGAAGGTTATATCTCACTTTCTTTGTGATTCATTAAAGTAGAAGAACTATCTACATGTGTTGATATTGTAAAAGTTATATGTTCTCCTTCTTAAATATTAGCCTTCTTCTTAAAAAATGTATCAATTCTTTGATTTTTTATTATTATTTTATATAAAAATTTGAATATATATCCTGTAAAATATATAAAAAAAAAGTTAGAAGGACAAATATTAAAATTTATAATATTTATTGAATTTTTTTTATCAATTTATACAAATACAATAATATTAATACTTATTGAATATTCTATTATTTTTTATCATATAAAAAATTAAATTAAATAAATAGTAAAATATAAAATAATATTAAATTAAATAAATAAAAGATATCTAATTTTTTATATTTGAACCTAATGATAGAGAGAGTGTTGTTTATTGAACTTATTAGATATTTTAAGTCATAGTAAAATATTTAAGTCAATTGAACTATTTTTTATCTTTTGAAAAAATACTACTAAATTTTTTATAAAAAGTTTGGGGTCATGGCCACTCCTTGTCTGAACTAAGTTTCACCACTGACCAGCACACAATTCTGAGTAAACATTACATTTCTTGGCCTTAACCTAAGGCAAACACATGGTTCTTCATAGTTTGAGTGAGAGGACGAACTTAAAGCAAGTTAAGATGAATGTGAAGTGGTACCGCTGCATCTCTCGGAGCTCAGTTGGAATGGACAGTCAAAGTAATGTGCTTGTGGTGAAGTAGAAAAAATTACACTGCCTGGAAAAAGAAAAATAACAAGTAAAAGAAGATTTAGCTCTCAACAGTGGAGGAGGGTGTTGCGAAAGAAAGAAAACATTAGCAAGAACATTAGATGATCTCACTTTAATTTTCATTAAATAATATTATTTTTTTTTAAATATTAGTTATCCTTTAAATTTTAAAGTTTAGTCAACCTTTTAATTTAAATAATATTATTTAATTAAGACATGTTTCTATTTTTTAGATAAAGACATAATTAATTGAAATTAGTTTAAATTTTAAACATTAAAATTTTTCTAGAAACCGTTATCTTACTCTATCATTTTCTTCGCTCTCGTATGCGTGTTCTCTCTCTTTTTATAGTGAAGGAAGTCTCCATAAAAGTTCTTTTCTCTTCTGCAAGTAAGAAAACACTTACTTGATTTATATCTAATATTTATTATTATTTGCTTCATTATTTATGTGACTACCAATTTTGTATTTTTTTTATCCTAATATGTTAAAGAAAACAAGAATCAACATCTTTAATTATGCTTAAAAAAATATAATAATTTATTTATTTAATAATAACTAAGTTTATCCTATTTAATTTTAATAATGGAGTTGCTACAAAAAAAAATCTACCAAAAAATAAAAATATTTGAGTAATTTATATTTTCTTTTGAATTTGGATCTTTTAAATTTTAGATTTTCACTTTATAGGATAAAATGAGATTATTGAATGTTTTTCTCTCATGTTTTCTCTTGATCTTACCTTTGAAATAAATGGTGATAGATCATACTTTACTTTTCAAAATGAAATTCAAAATTTAGAAAATCCGAATCCTTTTCTTTTACTCGAGTGTCTTTTTTAACATTTTTTTTAGATGTATTTATAATTTAGATTTTTCCCAATTATATTATTTTAGATGTGTTGTAAAAATTTAATGTAGTATTTTAAATATGCTTACAACACATCTAAAATAACAAATAACAAAATTAACTTATTAACTAAATAATATCACCTCTTCTATCCTCTATATCCAATTATATTTTAGTTTCATATGTTTGTGTTTAAACATTATTTTTTCTTTCTTTCTCGCGTGATTATTTTTGTGGTAATTTTTTTGTTATTTTACATATGTCCATAACACATCTAAAATAATAAGATAACACAAAATACTTTTAGTACACATCCAAAATAATAAGATAACATATAAAATATTTTTGATATACATCCAAACTTTATTTAATTTGTGCTTATATTTTTTTAATAAAATAATTTTTTAACACATCCAAAATTCGTTTAAATCCGTATTTATATTTTTAAATATAAATAATTTTATAATACATCTAAAATTACAAAATTACACATTCGAAACTCGTTCAAAAATAATTATGTTCATTATTCTTGTTAATTAGAACTGAAAAAATCATATATATATATCCACCGAAAAATTTTATTTTAATAGTATTATTTTAATTTTAGTTTTGTTAGAATTTGATTTTGGTTTGTTATTTTTGTTTTGTTAAGTTTGAATTTAAATTTAAATATTTTAACTTTAAAGAGATATAATTTTAAAATTTAAATATATAAAAAAAATTAAAATATAATATCTAAAAATAATTATTATAATAAATAATAAGTGATTAAAAGATGAATTATAAATTTATAATGGATATCTAGTTGACTAGTTGGACCGATACTTTGTTAGGTCTTTTGAAATGGTGTCCACTAGGGGCAGCTTCATTATACACTAGCGTTAGTAAGTTTTTCTGGACGGAAAAGGCTCAGTAGTTAGTATTTGGGATGCATTCTTAGGCCCAATAATAAAGCTTTTTTTTTTTTGTGACAAAAAGCTTTTTATTTGTGGCTGAGGTATGTGATGTAGTGGCAAAGATATTTGCCTCAAATAAAGTCACACCAGGATCGAATCTTAGTGGAGGTGCTAGGTTAGTGTGTGTGTGTGAAATGTGTGTGTGAGTAGAGGTACCAATATATACTTTACTCGCGGGTATTCAACCCGATTCCGTCCGGTTGGGTAGGGTTGCCAACCCGATCCGCAGCGAGTAGGGTTCTCGTGCGGGTCGGGTAGGGTGCAGGTTGTGTCTCAGCTCTATCCGATTAACTCGCACCCTATATATGTATATGTTATATACTTATATAAAAATATGTTTTAAGTGGATGTTGAACCAAAGACCTTTCACTAAATGAAAAGATTTATAGTCATTAAAAAAAGATCATTAATTGAAAATTTAATATTTTTTTTACATAAAAGTCAGTTCTATTTTAAATTATCATCAAGTTATATAATAATGTTGCATCTTTTTTGTAACCCGCGACTAGGGTCGGGTACCCGCGGGTTAAGAGCGAATAGGATTAGGGTTGAAATATTCTCAACCCGCGGGTAGGGTAGGGTTGAGTTTATATAAAAATCTCAACTTGCGAGTAGGGTTAGGGTTGACTCCAAACCCTATCCTACTCTATCCATTGCCACCCCTATGTGTGAGTGTGTTGTATGACAAAAAAAAAAGTTTTTTATTTTATTCATAATACTTTTTTAATATTTATTTATTTATTTATTTTAATCATAGATTTTATCTTTAGATACTAATTAAGATAATACATATAATTTAAATTAAAAGATATAAAAGACATTTTTTTCAAATATAAAAACTTAGGATAAAATACAATTATAATGACAAGCTTTTTTTGTGTGGTTATTCTTTATTATTCTATAACATGTGATATATAATATCTTGAATTATACTTATTTTTAAGATAGTAATATAATAAATCTAATTTAAATTAAATATATTTTAAAAATTAAAGATATAAACTACATTATATTTCAAATAAAAAATTTAAAAATTAAGACATAATTAAACTAATGCTCTTATTTGTGTTCTTTATTATTTTATAACATAAAATATATAATATCATAAATTTTATTCAAATATAAATCTTAATGCTTAGCTATTTTCTTTGTTATTTAACTTTTATGTTATATTTATATAGGATTATGATATTTTAGTTGATTTTACATTTTTAGTTTACACATTTTTAAAATTCATATTTTTTTGTTTTTTATGTATTTATTTATATATTTATATATTATTTTTATTATAACTCAATTATTTCGATTATTCTACGACTGATAAATACTAAATCAGTATTAAACCGATTAAATCTTTAAATTAATAAAAAAATAATTAAAATAATTTAATAATTTGATTTGATTTTCAAAACATTGAATTCACTCCAAATGTTAGTTTGGATGACTAGTAACCCTTGATCAAACAAATTGAAACAAAATATTAGAATTTAATACTCAATTTTTTATTATTATAATATGAATTATTCAATGAAACTTCATAATAATAATATTCATTAGTATAGTCTCCCCATACTCATCTAAGAAGTTGCGGGTTCGAGTTTTTCTATCTTTGGTAAAAAAAAAAAAAGAAGCCTAACATAAAGCAATCAATATGCTTTTCTTAATTTATTGATAAATTGATCTTTCATCAATATTCAAAAAAGTTATTAGAAGATTACCTAGAAAAATAAAATAATAAATATTAAATCAATACTCAAAAATTTTTTTAACTTTTGTTATTAATAAAATGATTTTTAAAAATTTTAAAATTTGATAAAATCACTTCTAACATAAAAAAATGACGTTACAGTAGACGATAAATACTAATTGAAAAAGTATAAGTAATCAACAACATTTTTAAATAATGTGTGAATAATATAAATTAATAGTATAAAAAGAGTAAATTAATTAAATTTAATTATTAGCATTAAATTAAGATGTAATGTATTTTTATTTAATTAGTAATTGTTTATATTGTTCATGTTAGATAACTTCGGCCACATCAAAATCACCACCAACCCTTCTTCTTCTCTAATAGTGGGACCTAGTTAGCCCCTACTGGAAGAGGACACCGGCTTTTGCAGCGTATCCCAGCGCCAGTGGAGTAACGGACATGGCCGATGGCGAGAAGCCGGAGAGCTGGTCGAACCGGCGCCTTCTTGACCGCGATGTTGGAGAGCGTGGGGTGCGAGGTAGCAGAGGCGGGAGGCTTCGGGGTCGTCGTAGATTCCAACGACGCCGCACTCTTCACGTGGCTTTTCGTCGTCATCGGAAAAGGAGAAGAGAGACGAGTGCTGGTGCTGTTGTGGCTTGGGGATTGGAGAGTTGTGGTTGTGGGAGCTGGCGGCACATGTTGTGGTGGTAGCGGTGGGTTTAGGGAGAGTTTGGTTGTGGAAGAGAGGGAAAGAAGAGGGTTTGGAGATGGAGGTGGTGGTGGTAGAGGTGGCGGCGGTTGATGCGAGAGAAGAACAGGGGTTCAAAAGTGAAGCAGCGGCCATGAGTAAACGCGTTGCCCTCCTCCATTACGCCGTAATGGATCGTACTCTCTTGCGTTGCCATCGCGTGTGTCCTCCTTCACCGGCGCTGAAGAGGGAAGAAGAAGAAGGGGTTGGTGGTGGTCTTGATATCCTTGGACGATTATATTAGGATTTTTCGTTTACTGTAACGTGTTTCTTTTATATTATTAAGGGTAATTTTGTCAAATTTTAAAATTTTTTAAGAGCTATTTTATGAATAAAAACAATCAAATACCATTTTATGAGTGTTATAATCTTTGAAGTAAAGATTTGTTATTTATCTCAAAAATATAAAACTCGTAAAACATGACATACCCAACATAAAGCAATAATTGAGATTCTCAAATAATAAATCTTCCTGCTTATTATGCACTACCATTTGATCCATTAGGCTTGAACACCACAGTTGATGTTATATTCTTTAGAAATGCCTTGATATTAATTTGAGAAGACCCACCTTTTGCAATTGCAACATGACACAATCTCTGAAGCTCTTTAGCCCTTTTTCTGATATCACTTCCAACAACACTATCCAATTGCATGAATTTCCTGAGTAACGTAACAATTTCATCACTTGTCACCAAAGCATCACTTCTATCATCTTTCTTCACTCTCCACCCAACCATCCAATCCTCAACTATCATCTTACTAATCAGTGGTTGATCCAATCCTATTGGGAAGGTTAAAAATGGAACACCACCATAAACACCTTCCATTATGGAATTCCAACCACAATGTGTCCAATAACCCCCTATTGAAGGATGTAACAACACTTTCAATTGGTCACACCAAGGTACCACCAAACCCACCATGTTGTTGTTACCAAAAATCTCTTTTATTCTAGAACCTTCTTCACGTATAACCCACAAGAATCTAACACCACTTCTTTTCAAAGCATTAGCAATTTCATCCATTTGTGCACTTGAAACCGAAAGAAAGCTTCCGTATGAGATATACAAAACAGAATTAGAGGGTTGGGTATCTAGCCACGCTAAATAATAACCGTGCCCATTAACATTTTTATCATCAACATCACTTCTTGTTCTTGAATTTTCTTCTTCAAGGCTAAAATAAGGTATGTTTGGGCCAATCGTGTAAATGGGTATCGAAGTTTTTACTCTCATAGCATCAATGACTTTGGATTCTAAGTCATAGAAGGTAGGCAATAATAAGCAATGTGATTTAAGCATCGATTCACAACTTTTCATAGCCCAATGCAAAACTTTCTGGTTGTTCTTGTCAAGAAGAGGAATATCCGCCAAACGAATCCAAGATTTTCCAGGAATATAATCTACAAGTTTGTCACTATTTCCTCCTGCACATTGAAAATTTTATGTTGCCTTGTATAAATATTATAATTAGAAATATGATATCAGTACAAATGATACTACTTATTAGTGCTATTAATTATAGTAAATTTTTTAAACTATGAAAATTGTACATAAAATTTGATATCCTATTATAAGAATATAAGTATTGATTGATCTTACTTTAATTTCCAACAACTCACAGGTCCATACAGGTTAAATATGATTGTCGTATTATCACATGTCTTTTCCGTTGCTTAAGCTCGACAAGTACAAGTCTATGTTGAATTCTTAATAGAAATACAAAAACAATACTCATGTGTTCTGTTCTGACACGTACTATGCCTTTTTTTCAAGTGAACCTGTCACTTATTATTTTTTTTTTTTTGTTGGCACTTGTCACTTATCTTTGTTCATGCAAGTATCTATCATGATTTTATTTTTTTTAAATATTTGTTTTTATTTTAAAAATAAATAAAGATAAGATAAGATCATAAAGATAAGATAAGATAATAAAAACTAAAATTGTAATTGAATTTATGTATTCTGTTAGGTTCAATCTGTGCGCCACAAGACTTCTTTATTGTTGTTATGTGCAGGGACGGATCCAGAAATCTAAGAGTGGAAGGGCTGAAAATTAAAATCTTGTATAATCAAATATAATGTTATATATTTGATAATAGATATAATTATAATTAGTTTTTTAATTAAAAAAATTAATAAATACTTGTCAAATAAAAAAATTATCTCAATTTTTATAATTTTTTCATAATTTTTTTATAGTTTTAAATCTAATAAAATATAAAGTTATCTATTTTTAAATATTTTGTTAATTAATTTACTTTATTAAGTATTTATGTGACAGTAAATCATATTTTTATGTTTTATATAATTAAAAAATATGACATAAAATAATATAAATTAATTGCAATAACAATTTTGTTATATGAATTTAAAATATATTAAAGTATTTTTATATAATAATAGGGATAAAAATTAATTAAAAAATAATAAAAAATAAACAACTAAATAAAATTAGAAAAAAATATTATTATAAATAATATTAAAGTATTTTTATATGATTATAAATGTTAAAATTAATCTTAATAATAGAAATGTAAAAAAAACTCTAAATTAAATAAAAAATACAAATAATATAAATATATGTAAAAAAATTTAAATTTTAATACATAAAGAATAGTATTTTTTTTTAAGTATCACTACACTATTAAATTTTATTCTATATAACTATTATAATAGTATATGAGTTTTTAAAATTTGTTGGAAGCCCAAAGCCACTACTTGCTCCCCTTTGAATTCGTTCCTGATTTTGTGTTAAGGTGGAATAATAGTTTAATAGTTAATATTTTACTACCATATTAAAGATTAGCAGTAATTATTCTCTGCAATTTATAGGTAACAAGAAGACAAATAAATAAAAATAAAAAGAACGACTAAAAATATGGTGGAAATGATTGATACACGTTAGGAACGATTTGTAAGAAAAATAAAAAAAAAAACATTGAGTTAAATCTCAAATTTTATTATTTCCTTCGCAAATCATCCCTCCTATACATCAAATGTCTCTACCATACTTCTAATAGTTCCCTTCATTTTCTTTTTTTCCGCTATTTTTTTTTTATCTTTTTGCTACTATTTATAAATTGCCGAAAACAATTTTCACTGACTTTTAATATCGCAATAAAATACATAACTGTATCATAATTACACACTACGCTAAATATCATTCAATATTTAAAAAAATTAACTTATCTATCACCTTTTACATTTTTTCATCAGATTTCAAGAAAATGGTAAACATATGTACTAAAAGGTTGTTACTTCTACGAAACATCTTCTTTTGTTTCATCTAAAAATAGTAATATGAATGGTTAGATGATTCAATAAAAATATTAAATTAAATATGTTTAATTATTTAATAATTTATAATATTATAATTATATAAAAATATTTATATAAATATGTTTTTATAAAAGTAGTCACTTATAGAACAATAATAATAATAATAATAATAATAATAATAATAATAATAATAATAGTACTGATTACAAGTGTAGGAATATTTATATAGCTAATGTGATAAGAAAAGCTAACAAATTCTCGTGAAAATAGGGGTGTTCATAGATCGGATCGTATCCATAAATTCGCAGTAAATATTTG
Source organism: Arachis ipaensis (assembly GCF_059453495.1). Lineage (NCBI taxonomy): Eukaryota > Viridiplantae > Streptophyta > Magnoliopsida > Fabales > Fabaceae > Arachis > Arachis ipaensis. The sequence continues at coordinate 3,818,306 of NC_142436.1, forward strand.
AATTCAATTTGAAAATTGTGGATAGGATCTGATCCGCACTCTTTATGGATTGGATTGCAGATATCAGCTCTGTATCCGCGTATCCGATTCGCAGATTCGCACAATAATAATTAAAAAAGTAAATATATATATATATATATTTGGTATTATATTTGCTTATTTGTATGTTTTAGTTAGTAGTTATTATTCATATATTATTTTATTTTATTTTTGTTATTTAGAAAAAAATTGATTAAAATATTTTAGGAATAAATAGGTTTAAAAGTGTGAAAAAAATATTTTTGTTGAATTTCTTTTACATAGAAATATAATTAGAAAGAGAATATTTAATTATGCGGATATATCCAATATCCAATCCGATCCGATTTGCAAATGTGCAGATCGGATCGAATTTTCGACCATATCCGATCCGATTCGCATACACTTCTACGTGAAAGTTTAACATTCATATATTATATTTGGCTCATAAAATCATTCATTTCAAAAGTTTAAACTGATAATAAAAATTAATATCGTTTGCTTAATTTTTGTATAAAAATTTTTTTATTTGTCTTATGTTATTTTTTTATTTTTGAAATTCATCGAGAATCGAAGTTTAAATCTTTTAAAGATAAAACTCTAATATCATATCATAAAATCACTTATCCCAAAAGTTTAAATTAATAGAAAGAAGTAACATGAATGATTATATTTTTAACAATAAACAAATATTTAAAATAAAAAATAATTATTTCTACAAATATTATATATATAATATTTTTCTTAACAAGTTTTTTTAAAAGATTAATAAGGGTAATACTTTTTTATTAAAATTAATTTTTTACATTTTTTTGTTATTTTTTAGGGTTATGCTAGATGTACACTAAAATCAGCTACCAAAATCAACCATCAATATAAAATACATGTTAAAATATAAATACACATTAAAAATAAATTAAACCACACATGTATTTATACATAAATACATTGGTGACTAATTTTAGTGGCTGATTTTGGTGTACAAATAGCATTTCTCTATTTTTTAATATTGAAAAAGATAATACACAAGTGAGAGAGTTACCTAACAGGTTTTGATGAGAGAGTTGATGATATTGGTGCAGCAAGTTAAAACACTGCAGCCACAATTCGGAAGCTGTAGTGGTCCAAAAAGCAGCCACCGGAATATTCCTCCGATTTGCAAGACCTGCAACCCAATATAAGAAACCGTCGTAGATGATAGCCGTGGGTGGTTGGTCAATTTCATTGAGTAACCTGTCTATGGCAGGTTCCATTTTGGTCATAGCGGCTTCCACGGTGCTACTAAAAGAGGGCGATGATTCGTTGGATACGAGGTTGGGAATGGAATGGATTCGAATGTTGTTGTTTTGTTGTTCGGTAATAATGGAAGGGAGCCATTGTTGGGTGACAACAAAGGTGATGTGGATGTTGGGGTTGGTGGAGACAATGGAATTGGAGAGGTACATCATGGGGTTTATGTGGCCGCAAGAGGGGTACGGCACAACCACCATGTGCTCATGCCTCACCGCTCTTGGAGGATCATCAACACACTCCATCAAAACCTATAGATTATTCTTCTCAAATGCTCACACACAATAAACTACCTTTGATTTATAGTAATCTACCAATCACGCATATTTTCCTGAGCGAAAATGTTTCGTAACAAAACAGCCAAAAATAGTCATAACTTGTCTTGTTTAGCATTCATTAATTGTTGCGATAATTAATTAATGTTAAATAAGACAAGTTTTGGCTGTTTTTTTTTTTCATGTCAGCATGTCCCGTATCGTATCATGTCCATCATAAATAAAAATACAATAGTAGCTAAGTGTATACTAAAATCGGTTATTAGTATAAAATATATATATTGAAATATAAAATACACATTAAAAATAAATTAATAAATAACATATATTTTGATACACAAATATATAATAAATCATTTTAATATATAAATAATATTTTTGATAAGAATAATATGCTATGTATATACAAAAAAATTGCCACATAATTAACTAATGATATAAAATATATATTAAAATATAAAATATATATTAAAAATTAAATTAAATAATATATATTTATATACAAATATATAATAATTAATTTATTAGTTGATTTGTTATATCCATGCAATATTTTTAACTTTTTATAAAAAAAAGTTATTTATGAACGTTCATTTATTTTTTTCCTCTGATTTATTAGCTCTTTTTATTTTTTAAATTAATGAAAAATTCATGCATTTACGTATACGTTTAAAAATACTCTATCTTTGAATATATATCAAAATTTTTCATGTATTTTATATACTTGTATGAAAAAAATAATAAATAGTAATTGTACTAAAATATCTCTCTTTTTATAAGTTTACTGAGTGATTTGTTTTAATTTTTTATTTTAACTTTAAATAAAAAAGATATACATAAAAAATTATATACCAAATAATACATATATAATACTCTTAATTTAAAAGGTACATTCTATTATACATATACTAGCTACTATAGTTATAATGTTTCAAAAAATATTATTAAAATTAAAATAATACTTTTATTATTTAGCAACATATTTTAAAAAATATTGTTTAAAAAGTATTATTAAAATATAAAAAAATATAACTTTAATTTTAATAATATTTACATAATCATTGTAGTTATAAACATACTAAAATCTACCCATATAAAATTCTAAAAATATTACATGTATAACACTTGCTATCACATACGGAGACAAAACAATAAAATAAAAAGTAAATGCATCTTTAATTTGCTCAAATATAACCATTTTTCATTTGTTGTATTTGTGTAATATTGAATTTTAAATGATTTAATTATGTAACTTATCCTAAAAAATATATAAATAATAATGGCTAACTTTAGAAAAAAAAAATACATGAGAAATTAAATTCAGGTGGATATATTTCAATCAATTCTCTTATTGAGGCCCTTTCTTAATATATGTGGACCTATTTGAATAACCCGCTCCACCGTCCAAAAACAAAAAAAAAACTAACCTGCTCCTACCAGATAACTGAGATAAGTGACTTAGCTTGCTCTTATGAGTTATGACAACATTAGTAAAAATTATCTTTTATATATTTTAAAAATAATAATAATAATAATAATAATAATAATAATAATAATAATAATATAAGATAAACTATTATTTTAGATTCTAATATTTAGACCATATTTTAATTTAATTTTTAATATTTAAAATTATTTAAATAAATTCAATATTATCCCACAATTAAATTATACAAAAATTTAGAGAAAAAATATAATAATAAAAATTAATAAATATAATAAAAAATAAGTTATATTTTTATTAGTATCTCAAAATATAATGTCTATATATATGTCCTATCTATTTAATATAATTTTATATTTTTGTATTTTTATTTTAGTATTCTGTATCTATAAATAAACACAGCTTAATGATCAGATTAGATTTTTTTATGTTAAAAATTATTAGAAAAAATAAAAATGCCATTCTCCACTTATCTTATGAACATATATAGTAATTTGACAATTTTGTCGATAATATATCTAAGCTCTAAACTTTTGTCTCTAGTTATTAATCACTGGGAAATAAGAGTGAATGAAGTGACTTTTATACAATAAAATCTGCTATATATAAGGACCTATTATTGCAATCTAACTTAACACATTGAAAAAGTTCTATAAGATCATAATTTATTTATTCAATGCAAAGTTCATGGGTACTTGATGCTTTAATTGCTTTGCAAAATGTCTTCAAGAAATGCATTGAGATTCTGCAGAGAAGATCCACCTTCCACAATTGTATTCCTACAAACTTCTCTAACCTTATTTGCTGTTTCCCTTAACTCTCTCCCTCCCCTGCTCTCAAAATCCATAAACCCTTTGACAATCCTAGCAATTTCTTTTCTCATCACAACATCATTTTCTTTGTTATTAGTCCCTAATCTTTCTTTCATCTTAACACCAACCTTCAAATCCTCAACAATTTGCTTACTATTAGGAACTTGATCAATAGAAATTGGAAAAGTTAGAACAGGAACACCACAAAACATTGCTTCCAACACTGAATTCCAACCACAATGTGACAAAAAACCACCTATAGATTTATGTGACAACACCCTCAATTGGTCACACCAAGGCACAAATAAACCACTGTTACTATTTTGACTTAAGAGTGTTTTGTTTGGTCCACGGTACACCATCAAGAATCTCACACCACTATCACATAATCCAACAACAAGTTCTTCCATTTGCTCCTTTGAAATTGAAAGATAACTTCCTAAGGATATGTACAGAACAGACCCTTTTGGCTGAGAATCAAGCCACTGCATGTAATTGATGTGTTCATTGTTGGTTGCTTCATAGAATGGAATTAAAGGGCCAATTGTGTAGAGTGGGAAAGAGTATTTGGATTTTAGAGTGTCTATTGCATTTGGTTCAATCTCATAGATTGAATTGAAAAGAAGGTATTTTGCATATTGGACCTTTGATATGCATTGCAAGTATAGTTGCAACACTTTTCCATTCTTGTCATGGAAAATTGAAGGCAAATCTGATATCCTTAATGGGGAAACGCCAGGGATGTAATCTACACGTTTTTCTCCATTCTCTGCTTGGAAAACCAAAATTTAATAAGAAACATATTTTTTGAACATTTTCATATATTCTTTGTACTCTATCAACACCTATTTGATCACTGTTGAAAAAAAAATAGAACAGTAACTCAACAAAACATGCATAGCTTCTTCAAATCTAGATTGTGTTAACTTCTAAATTCAAATACATTTATCCTAGAGTTAAATGAGTGGAATCTAAATAGTATGTTCACATAATGAAATATTAAAAAAAAAAATAGTAAATTTTTTAGAGTCTTATAGTTGGTCAAATGAAGTGTATTTTTCTACAAACTATATTATTTATAAAAAAATATATATAAAATATATATTAAAAATAAGTTAAACAACACATTTTTTTATATATATAATTGATTTGGTGACTTTTTTTTATACATGAAGCATTTTTTATTTTCCTAATAATATTGGGTGCTAATTTCAAAAGCTCCTAAAACTTTTTCTCATATATCTATAATGTTTTGCTTTAAAAGTCAGGGTTAAAAAAAATACACCATATTTAACTAGGATAATTCATCTATTAATGTTAATCAATTATACTAAGTGTATATTAAAATCAGTCATTAAAATTAGGTGAAAAGTAAGGTGCAGTCGACTTCACGTGAAGTTGATAGTTGAGAGCCCTGAAGTTGATAGCTGAGAGCTGTTAAATGAAAATTTAGTCAAACCATTTAACGGCTCTCAACTATCAACTTCACGTGAAGTCGACTGCACCTGAGTTTCCACCTTAAAATTAATTATTAGTACAGAATACATATTAAAAAACAAAAATACACATGTATATTTATATACAAAATTGTAACTAATCCTGATGATTAGTTTAAGCGTGGAAATAGCATTTTTGAATTTGAATTTGATGTTACCGAAAGAGTGATTTTCCAGAAAGAGTTGATGATGAAGAAACATGGAGAAGACTGAAGCAGAAGCAGTCCAAAGCAAAGCCAAAGGAAGCAATCTACGAGTGGCAACAGCATGAGCCCAAAGAAGCTCAGTGTCAGCAATGATGAGATCCACATTCACATTGCTATCAATCTCATCAATCACTGCCTCAAAGGGTGCTTCCATCTTTCTCATCACTGCTTCATAGAATCCTGGGAAGTCGTTGCCGCGAACTTCCTCAGATGGCAGAACGTTTGGAATGCTACAGATTCTAATGCTATCAGCATGAGCATGATTGGTGTTCTTGTTGATTAAGGTTTGCCATTCTTGTGTCACAACAAAGGTGATGAGAATCTCGTGGTTATGGTGGTGATTTTTTGAGGAAATTAATAAGAATTTGCAGAGGTTCATCATGGGATTCACATGGCCTCTGCCAGGGTATGGCACTGCCACAATATGGTACACCATTGTTGCCGAATCAAAGTTATTCTCTTTCTTGAAATTGCTAAGGCCTAACGGTGTGCCATATTTATTAGGGTAAAAACTCAGGTACAGTCGACTTCACGTGAAGTTAATAGTTGAGAGCTATTACATGAAAATCTAATCAAATCAGTCAAACCATTTAACGGCTCTCAACTATTAACTTCACGTGAAGTCGACTGCACCTAAGTTTTCACCATTTATTAGGGTTAATTAAGATCAATGTTTAAAATTCACTAAATCACTAGTATATTTGTACACTTTAAAAATTTTTTATATATTATATATGAATTTTTTGTAAATTATTTTTAAATTAATAGTATATATTTATTTAGTTGTATAAAAAAAACTAATATCAAAACAGTGTTTATTTTTTTTAATAAAATTAGCTAGGATATTAGGTTTCATTTATTAGGAAACACGTTTTGTATTCAACTATAATTGTTTCTCCTGTATAATATAGGTTTAGTATATTTGAATTCAATTGATCATTTTACTTAATTTGTAATATTTTTAAGAAAAATGTTAGGAGTTAATATTTTTAATAGAAAAAGTAGAAAATTAATTAGCGTCGGTCTCATATTTTTATATTCCAATTATTTCTTTATATATTTAAAGTAGATATAATAATTATTTGTCTACCTTATTTTAAAATAGAAAATAAGAGTTAATATGTTTAAAAAAAGAGTAATTATTGAGATTTTTAAAAGTAGATATGTTAATTTCTTAAATTTTAAAATAAACAAAATAATTTTTAATATTTATTTTCGTTTAACAATACAGTTCTTTTCTAATTTAATGCAAGGAGTGAGTATAAAGTAGTTTTTGAAGAGTCTTAAAATATCTTAAAATAGTTTTTAAAATATTTTAAAAATTCTAAAACAGTTATTTTAATTAAACAGAACAAATTAAAAAATGAATGTATTATCTAATAGAGATAAATATTAATTTTTTTTTTGTATATTTTAAAATTTAGAGAACTAAAATATCTGATATTAAAATTTTTAAGGTTGATTTGGATAATTAATAATAATAACAAAAAAAAACATGAAATAAAGGTCAGTGTAGTATAGAAAAACTTGGACGTCCAAAAATTATTTATCTAAATATCTAGGTATATGACAAAGGAGGTTTAGATATTTTCTGTGTAGGATATATTTTTATGACTTGATTTTAATGTAACGTCTTATTCATTCATGTAATGTCTTTTATTTATTTGTTTCTGTGTTGTCTTCTAGTACTGCTTTATCATTTTACTTTATTATTGAGATTCAGATTCACACAGAATGAACAAGTGTTTTTTTTTTTTTTTTTTTTTTTCTTTCTCTTCATTTGAAATTTTTAATGCTACTTGACAAATCAAAGAGACAAAAACAAAAGCAAAAGGTCCACATGATAATGCTAAGCTGTTCTAAGAAGTATAAAACACTGAGGAGCTTCGGCCTTATTCAGTCCTTGAAAGTAATTAACTTTCATATATGAATTAAATTAATTGGAATCTCAGAAAGTTTTAGATATCATCAATAGTTTGAACTCAAACCATGTGAAAGTAAATTATAAAAACATTCATTCTATTAAAGTAACATGCTTGTAGAGAAACAAGAACACGTTTGGTTGAGATTTAACTCTGACACTAGTACATCAATTCATACATTGATCGATTTCTTAAACAGGAATTAAAAAGAAAATAAAAACATTACAAATCCTCAACTAGCTAGAATCTAGCTAGATGAAATCTTTATTTGAACTATATAAGTATCTATATCGCATTCAAGTAAGTTTATTGGTGGTAGATTTAATTCCCTTAAATCATGCATGGAATCATGGGCTTGGGCCTCAAAGGTTGAATCACAAAATCAGGCCTGTTCACTTTTTTTCTTGGGCTTGGATTTGTGAAACATAATCAATGAAAGAATCAAGATTGGTCTCAGTTGATCCACCAGGAGAAATAGCCTTTTGGCAAGCCTCCCTAAGCTCCAAAGCCCTTTTCCTCATTTCTTTGATCTCATTATTTTCACCATCCATAAACCTTCTCACAAGGTCACATATTTCTTCCCTTGACACAAAATTCTCCTTCCCAATCTTCTTCCTCACTCTCCATCCTGCCCTCCAATCCTCCACAAACCTCTTGCTGTTAGGCACTTGGTCCCAAAATATAGGGTATGTCAGCACCGGCACCCCGGAGAAAGCAGCTTCTAAAGACGAGTTCCAGCCGCAATGCGACCAGAACCCGCCTATAGCCGGGTGGCATAAGACCTTAAGTTGTTCAACCCAAGGAACCACAATACCTTTTTCCCCAAGGCAACCATTAAGTTTCGTAGTTTCGCCACGTGCCACCCAGAGATAGGACACTCCGCTATCTCTAATCCCGGCAACAATTTCATCCATTTGAGCACTTGAAACTGAAAGAAAGCTTCCTTGTGAAATGTATAAGACTGAACCATGAGGCTGACAATCTAGCCATTTGAAGTACTCAGGAGCTTGTTCCTCCTCATGATTATGAGCATAACCATTGCTAATTAGGTTGGCATTAGAGGCAAAAGAGTCACCATTGGATTGGGCCAAAGTTGTGTTTTTGGGCTTGAGTTTGAAGAAAGGGACACTTGGGCCCACAGGGTAGACAGGAATTTTGTATTTGGATCTTAGAGCATCCACTGCTTGGGGTTCAAGCTCATAGGCTGTGGTGAACATAAGGCATTGGGCTTTTGAAACTAAGTTCACAGTGTTCAATGCTCTCTCCAATAGCCTCAGGTCCTCCCCATGAAGCACTGTTGGAAGGTCTCTAATTTGTGTTGGGCTCATTCCGGGGATGTAGTCCACCACTTCATCTCCAATTTCTGATTATTACAAAAAATGAGAAACCACAAATGAAGCCATGTTTGTGAATTGTGATTTTTGTTGATATATTTGTAGATTTTAATTTTAATGTATTGATAGTGTAGAACGTTTTACACAGTTGTATAATTATATTCGTTTTTTTAGATGACTATACACATGGTCAATGTAAAAAGTAGTCATTTTTACTGATATAGTGTTATGTGTAAAACTACTTTACACTAACAGTACATCAAAATTAAATGGTATATTTGTAACAATATATAGATATTCTTAAATGAATATGTATTTACAATTATATATAACTTACAAATAAAAAATAATTATATATTTTATATTTTTAGATTAATATTAAAATAATGTTTGAACAAATAATTTTAGAAAATGAAAATGACAAAGACTTGTAAAATATTTAAAAATTTGACCGAAATGATATTATTAAATAAATAGCACTATTTTTACTGACTAAAAGTCTGACATGATTAATACGAATACTTACGTGACAATTTTATATAGTGATGGATTATTTTTTGACAAATTTTTTTTATTTTTTCAAAAAGTTTTTGTCATTTATTTTCACCTTTTAAAATTATTTTATCAGAATATTTTGTATTTATCTTTGATAGTTTGTTTATACATATTATATTAGAGAGACATGACATTTAATCAAATCACTCTTTTACACACCCTCCGAAAGACAACTTTTTCATTTTTTTTAACTTCTGATCAATAATCATTTTTAATATTAAAAACAAAATGATATTTAAAAGTAGGGTTTATAGCATTAATCTCTACTAAAATGTTCGAAAATAGTACCTGAAATCTGAATGGGAAAATGACCATTCTCCTTGAGCATGTCAAAATGGTAGAGCAAGGAGTAAACCGTGGCGGACATGGGCCACAGCGAAGCCACCGGAATATTCTTCCGGTTGGCAACACCAATGGACCAAACCAGCTTGGTGTCAGCAATAATGGCGGTGACCGGAGGGTCAAGGCGGTCCAACAAATCCTCAAAGGGACCCTCCATTTTGGTGGAAACCGCATTCATGAAAGCAGGGAAGTCCTTCGCTCGATCAAGCTCCGAAGGAATAACGTTCGGAATCGTGGCGAAACGAACGTTGTCGGGTTTCGCTTCGTTTTTTATGAAACCGTGCCATTCTTCGGTGACCACGAAGGATACTATGATGTCTGGTTTTCTTGTGGCTAGCATCGAGCAGAGGTTCATCATGGGGTTCACGTGGCCCCTTCCGGGGTACGGCATTGCCACCACGTGGCACATGGCTTTGGATTCCACGTGGATAGTTCCCATGACGATGATGCTCTTCTTTGAATGGAGAATTTAATGTTATTTGGGTTTGGAGGGACAATGAGGTTTGAAGGTGTTTATATATACATAGAAGAGGAATACTTTATAGTTTATATTGGAGCAGAGAATTATATTCTATTATTCTTACATTATTGTGATGGATGGGAAGAAGATAATTCATCATGTCATTTTTTCGATTTTCGGACTATATATGATCATTTTTATTTGTTCTTTTTTTTTCTATATTTTATCACTTTAATTTGTGTTTTTTTTTTTTTTTATGTAACCCATGTTTTGTGGGGTAGTCTTTAATTTTAAGCAAAATTTGAAGAGAATTTTGAATGGATTACATTTACACCTGCATTTATCGTAATTTTTATCTTTAAAATATGAGGCTATAGAATTTTTGGGGGAAAAAAAAGTAGTATTTATAAAAGGCGCTAACTGAAGTGCATGTTAGATATAAAAGTAGTGTAGCAATAATATGATCCTTTTGGAGAATTTCGAAACGAAATAAGAGAAATGGTTAGTTGCATGATTGTTCATGTCTGATCCTTATTGGGCTGCTCTTTAAATGCATTGTACAATAATGGTTATTATGGAGAAATCATAGACTGCAGAGTTGTAGTAATAATTTCTACTTTCTCCATGTCCAATTGTTCGCGTGCTTACACAAAAATAAGTTACTAAACTAATTATTATATATTTGTGTATAAATATATATTATTTAATTTATTTTTTAATATATATTTTATATTAATGACTAATTTAAAATTAAATTTTATAATATATCTAACATAATTGACATATATATGTTTTCAATCCATCAAACAAATGCATTCTTTTTTAAAAATTAACAAATTTATTAAGAAAATTATTAGCAATACTTTTTTAAACAGTCCGTATTGTTCACTAGTTCTGTAAGACTGTCATATATGATCACCTATGGATAAGGAAAGAGATGTTATAATTGCCTGCTATTATAATTAAGAATAATCATGTTTCATGCACAATTATAAGGTGCAAGTGGATGTGTAAATGAATTATAATCATGCATTAGGTGTTCTTTGGTCCAGAAGTGAAAATACCTTAAAATCTAAAAATAATTTTTATTTTATTTTATTTTTAAAAATATTATTCCTTGAAATAATAAAAATTAAATAGAAATTTTTTAAAATTTTAAAATGAACTTCAAACTTACTATATTTTGAGGGAGACAAAATTAAATGGATTTAATGTCGATAATTAATCTCGAATAAAAATTATAAAAATATATGGGAATATTGACACCTATTTTATTAGTGTAATCTGTAAATATGAATTCATGATTTCAACGTTATCTTTTGTGTTATTTCTAAATACTCAAATTTGTATATGAAAAATAAAAGAAATCGACCAATGAATATAGGGTTTATTTTTTTAGATATGAAAAGCATGTGTGTGTCGTGCATTGTTATGGAGAATGTGGGTGCTAGATATGAATGTGGGACAGCTTTTTCTAAAACAAAGGATGAAAAAATTGGACCATCCAATTTTTTGTAAAAAAAATTAAGCCCACTAATCAAACGGTCCGATTTGTTTGGGGGTAATCGGACCATCCGATTTCTATAGATTTAATTTTTTTTTTATTTCGAGAGAATCAAATGGGACCGTCCGATTTGATTATTATATGTGTTATTTGATTCCGTGAATACAAATTGGTGGGTCCGATTTGCTATATATATATGTGTGTGTGTAACTCGTAGAGGGATTCTTAGATCTCCTCTCCTTCTTCTTTTCTTCTTTTTCCCTCAACTTCTCTGTTTCTCTGTTATTTCAGATGAAGTAAAAAAATTTGATAGTGAAGTTTATATTCATATGAGTGAGAAAAATGGATGATAGAGTCTTACTAAAGTATATTATTTCGGTCAGATTTTGTTACAAATATCTGAAGGAGTAAAATTTATTTGTGAAAATCCGTTAGATATTGTTATTCCATTCACAATCTCATTTGAAGAACTAAAAGGTGTGATTTGTGAAAAGATAGGTTCTGCAGTGTCAAAAAAATATCATGTATTTTATACAGATATCCTATACCGGTATTTGGTGGATTCGTTCAATTTCAAACGAAATATGTAACTGATGAAGTGAGCATGCAAGAGATGTTTTCAACGTATCTATGGATACTGTTTTCGTCAACGCACTGTAAACGTTCTTTTAAATCCCGAAACCACGCCAAATTTATGCAGCTTCTTCTATAGTCTGACTTTTTCGGTGCAATCCCAAAATGGTGCAAACACTCAGCCTCTAAGGTTTCGGACTACTCATAGTCACTCCTGTCACTGGAAGACTGTTTGTCGGAAGACCAAGAATCAAAGCCACATCTTTCAATATCACAACACACTCACTAACCGAAAGGTGAAATGTGTGTGTGTGTGTCTGCGTGCCACCTCTCGACTAGAGCATTTACCAATACTTTCTGACATTGAACTATTCCAATCTAGGAAACATGATAAAAATCAGTGAACCATAAATGCTCCTCCACAGCATAATTATACCGATCCGAAAGCAGTAACTAGGTGATTACATGTCAAATTCTATAAACTCTACAAAAACATAACAAACTATTAGTAAATTAATAATAATTACTAATTCACTATTAAAAATTAATAATTCCCTAATAATAGTAACTAATTTATTAGACTAATACTAATTTAGTAACTAGCATATATGCGTATAAATACAACTAACCTATCAATAATTTAACTATCATTATTAAAAAAAATTTCCAGCTTTAACACAAAACATGTTAATTAACTACTAAAAGTTAATAATTCCCTAATAATAGTAACTAATTTATTAGACTAATACTAATTCAACTGTTTACATCTAGAATAATAATAATTATTAATAATACTAATAATTTAACTCCAAAATATTAATAATTCAACGGTTTTCTAAATTTTCATTCAATTGTTTCTTACATAATTGTTTATTTATATATTCATAGTTTAATGGATAATCGCTACAACACAACCAGCATTTTGCGGCAGTTATGGGAGCCAAACATATTGCGGCGGTTAAACCAAACACTGAAAGATAGGTCGTGGGTAAACGATTAGCGGCGGTTTTAGCTAACCGCTGAAATAACCGCCGCTAAACGTCTATCAATTTTGCCGCCGCTAAATAGCAAATAAACGAAAACAATATTTGAACCGCCGCCAAATTTTAGTATTCTGTTTGTAGTTATTAGAATCGGACCGAACCGTCCGGTAGTCCAACCGACTCAATCGTTAAACCCGCGCTTCCACCAATAGACCCACAACGTGTGGATCACATTTGATTATAATTATTGCACTAATAATTATATAGCGCTGGAACCTATAAGAAGGAAAAGCTTTAACAATATCATGTTACCACCAAGTCAAGTCTCTTCAATGTATATAGCGCTAATAATTATATATATCATATGAACACATTTGATTGTCACACAATTTTTTTTTGTATACTTTATATCTGATCATAGTTATTATAGACACCTTATATATTGGGTAAAATGCACAATTAAATCAAATGGAGGACCAAATTACACAATTCTACGAAATTGAAAAACATTACCAGGATCTCCCAAAAGCACATTCTTATGTAATTCGAATCAGTCTCATTCGAATTAGACAAACCAACACTAATTTGAATTAGTCCTATTCGAATTAGTAGTAATGCTTGTAATTCGAATTTGTCCAATTTGAATTATGCTTTCATGTAGTCTTAGGGTAGTTCGAATCAGGGTGATTCGAATTATGCATGTTAGGACGTCCCTAGTAATTCGAATGGGTCTGCTTCAAATTAATTTTGGACCATAGTAGATCGAATTAATTTACATCTATTTATATATGATCCAAACGTATATATAGAGTACAATAAAGAGTACATTCAATCATAAATAAAAAATAATAATTATAAATATTTTTTATAAATTATTAAAAATCAAATATTTTCTAAAAATATTTATTAAGATTTTGAATTTATTAAACATATATTTTTAACTAATCAATCATATTAATCTAATTCAAATATTATTATTGATTAAAATATTCACTAAATAAATCTAAATATATATATTTCTAACTATTCTTTAAACATATATTTCTAAATTTCTAACAATAATAATAATTCTGTAATATTTCTAACAATAATAACAAATACAACCACATATATATCATTTAAACATATATTTCTAAATTTTTAAAAATAATAATAATAATTCTAAAATATAAAAAAATTTAAAAAAAAAACTTGCATAATCAAGATGGCAGAGATAATTGATAATATGAAATTCAAGACAATCAACATCTTTACATTTTTTATTTTTTTGGCATTGTAATTTTTTTTTAACTACAGAAGAAGATGAAATTGAAGTAGTGAAGATGAAGAAGAAGAGAGAAAATGGTAGCTGGGTGGATAAAGAAGAAAGTGACTTCGAAGAGAGAGAATGGGCTCAGCAAGGGAATATGTTCGTATAAGGGGCACTGCTGTTGGGAGAGGACGCATGCGCGACACGTGACCTGGAGGACGCAAATCAGACAGTCCGATTTGTGTCCCTTATTAAATCAGAATTCGATTACCTACCCTTAAATCGAACCGTCCAATTTCTTTGATCCTAACACCATACTCGCGTATAGCACCTATGCACCTCATATCGCCGTCCTACACCATTCCGATCCCCATGTCAAAATTAAAAAGTGTGAATATAGCATTCTAGCGAAAATGAATAAATAATATAACAAAATTAATAATTTTGAAGAAAAAATCCCAAATATATTTTTTTTATCGATGAATTGGACAACCTCCAATTCTAGGTTACACACTCACACACCCACTCACACACACTAGAATTTGAACGTGTGTGGCTTTGGTTTGAGGCAAATACTTTTGCCACAAATCCCAAATTGTTGTGATAAGTCCGAAAGGACGTGGATGCCCATTTTTCCTATGAGATATGAAGCTCCTAAGCCAAAATGATAATAAATGGAGCTTTGAATATTTGACCTTATGTATCTATAAAAGGAGGTTAAGCCTCCGTCAATTTTACACAACAACAACAACTGAATATTATTCTCTCTCCCTTTATACACATAGCAATAATAAAAGCAAATGTTATTCTCTCTCTCTTTACTTTTTATACTCCTTTCTATCTTTGTATATATTTATGCATTACAACATATATATATATATATATATATAAATTATTATTGAGCTAATTATTTTAATACTAGAGTCTTCTATTTATACATCTTTATTTTATATATCTTTTATTTTACAATACGTTATCAGCACGAGACTCTGATCAAATTTTTAGGAAGACTCAGGTAACAAATTTTTCATTATGTCGAAACTCTCTTATCTTGAATTCAATGCTCTTGATATATCTGGAAATAATTATTTATCATGGATATTAGATGCTGAAATCCATCTTGATTCAATGGATCTTGGAGATACCATTAAGGCTGAAAATAATGCATTCCAGAAGGATAAAGCTAAAGCCATGATTATTCTTCGTCGTCATCTTGACGAAGGATTGAAAAATGAATATCTTACATTAAAAGATCCTGCAGATCATTGGAAAGACCTTGAAGAAAGGTATAATCATCAGAAAACGGTGATACTTCCTCAAGCCCGATATGAATGGACGCATTTGCGTTTACAAGATTTTAAATCTATAAATGAATATAATTCTGCAATGTTTCGAATCACCTCACGAATGAAATTGTGTGGGAAAAAAATAACTGATCATGATATGTTGGAGAAAACTTTCTCAACCTTCCATGCCTCGAATGTGCTCCTGCAGCAGCAGTATCGAGAGAAAGGGTTTAAAAAATATTATGAGTTAATTTCTTGCCTTCTTGTTGCTGAACGCAACAATGAGTTGTTATTGAAAAATCATGAAGCGCGCCCAGCTGGCGCTGCCCCATTTCCTGAAGTAAATGTGGCAAATTACCCCAGAAGAGGTAAATGGCAAGGTTTTAATAATAAGAAAAATTATGGAAGGAAAAAGAATTATGTTCAAAAGAGAGGATCTCACCAGAAGTGGGATAAAGAAAGGAATATCGGGCAGAATAAATCAACAGAGGATAAGTGTTTCCGTTGTGGTGGAAAGGGCCATTGGTCACGTACCTGTCGTATCCCAAGGCACCTAGTCGATCTTTACCAGGCATCTTTGAAAAAGGACGACAAAGGAAAGGAAACAAATTTTGTTTCAAATGATGCTGAGAACTCCACCACTCATTATGATGTATCTGATTTCTTTGAGGATCCTGAAGGAAATATTGGTCATTTGATCAATGATGGAATAGTTTAATATGTGGAATTGTGAAGTATATATATAAATAAATAATGTAAAGAACTTATTGTTAAGTTTTATTTTCTATGTATTTAAGTTTCAAATGTGATGTACATAAATAATGAAATATTAATGTTTATGAATTTTGAAATTATTAAATGTGTCAAATTTTAAAATAAAATTTTAGTATATGACATTATTTTATGTACAGTATTTTTTTTTAAAAAATGATTCTGATCAAATATTCAATTTAACTGTGAATACTACTCATTTTATTATTATTTGTTTTTGAAGAGAATGGCAAGGATATGTAATGAAGATGTATGCCTTGCGGATAGTGCAAGTTCGCACACTATTCTCAAAAGTGATATATATTTTACCCATCTTGTGCCAAAAGAGGAATATGTTAATACTATTATTGGCTCAGGCAATATGATAGAAGGCTCCGGAAGAGCTATAATTTTGTTTCCTGGAGGAACAAAATTTATAATAAATAATGCACTGTTATCTACCAAGTCTCGAAGAAACTTGTTGAGCTTTAAAGATATTCGCCGAAATGGATATCATATTGAGACTATGAATGAAGGAAATCATGAGTATTTATGTATCACAACTCATGATTCAAATAAGAAAGTTATATTAGAAAAATTACCCTCACTTTCATCTGGGTTGTATTATACCAAGATTAGTGCAATTGAATGACATGCCATTGTAAACCAGAAGTTTACTAGCTCAAATGAGTTCATAACTTGGCACGACCGATTGGGTCATCCGGGAACAACCATGATGAGGAGAATTATTGAAAACTCCCATGGACATTCACTAAAGAACCAGAAGATTCTTAAAACTAGTGAATTTTGTTGTGCTGCATGTTCTCAAGGGAAGTTAATTTTAAGGCCATCACCAGTAAAGATTGAATTTGAGTCCCCTGAATTCCTAGAAAGGATTCAAGGTGATATATGTGGACCTATTCATCCACCATGTGGATCTTTTAGATATTTTATGGTCCTAATAGACGCATCTTCAAGATGGTCACATGTGTGCTTATTATCTTCTCGCAACCTGGCGTTTGCGAGATTATTGGCTCAAATTATTCGATTAAAAGCACAATTTTCAGAAAATCCAATTAAAGCAATTCGTCTTGATAATGCTGGTGAATTTACTTCCCAAGCTTTTGATGCTTATTGTATGGCTAATGGAATAAGTGTTGAACATCCAGTAGCTTATGTTCACACACAAAATGAGTTAGCAGAATCACTTATTAAGCCCCTCCAATTAATTGCTAGACCCTTGCTTATGAGAACAAATCTCCCAACCTCGGTTTGGGGGCATGCTATTTTACATGCCGCAGCACTTATTCATTTGAGGCCAACGAGTTACCATCAGTTCTCCCCTATGCAATTAGCTTTTGGCCAGCAGCCAAATGTTTCCCATTTAAGAATATTTGGGTGCGCGATATATGTTCCCATTGCGCCACCTAATCGCACCAAAATGGGACCCCAAAGAAAATTGGGGATATATGTTGGATATGATTCTCCCTCTATAGTGAGGTATCTTGAGATACAAACGGGAGATGTATTTAAAGCCCGGTTTGCGGATTGTCATTTTGATGAATCAAAATTTCCAACATTAGGGGGAGAGAATAAGCTTCCTGAAAAGGAACTTAATTGGAATGCATCATCATTGATGCATTTAGATCCTCGGTCAGGGCAATGTGAACTAGAAGTTCAAAAGATTATACATTTGCAAACAATAGAAAATGAATTGCCTGATGCATTTTCCGATACAAAGAGGATAACGAAATCTTATATACCAGCAAAAAATGCCCCAATTCGAATTGATGTCCCAGTTGGAAAAATTGCCACCGAAGCAAATACACGCCAGAAGCGTGGCAGGCCTGTCGGTTCCAAAGATAAAAATCCTCGAAAGAGAAAAGAGGTAAATACTGTTCCTGTTGAAAAAGACATAGTAGAGACACCTGCAGTGGTCCAAAATTTTGATATAGTTTTAACGCCAGAAGACGTTCAGGTACCTGAAAATTGTGAAAATAATGAGATCTCAATAAATTATGTTTTTACAGGAGAGAAATGGGACCGAAATAAGACAATTGTCAATGAAATATTTGCATATAATGTGGCATTGAATATCATGCATGAAAATAAGGATCTTGAGCCAAGATCAGTCGAAGAATATCGATTAAGGAATGATTGGCCAAAATGGAAAGAAGCCATGAAGGCTGAGTTAGACTCACTAAAACGTGAAGTCTTTGGACCTGTAGTCCGTACACCTGAAGATGTAAAACCTGTTGGATATAAGTGGGTATTTGTGAGAAAACGAAATGAGAAAAATGAAGTTGTGCGCTATAAATCCCGACTTGTGGCACAAGATTTTTCACAAAGGCCCGGTATAGATTATGAAGAAACGTATTCCCCTGTAGTGGATGCGATAACATTGCGTTATTTGGTCAGTTTATCTGCATATCATAAACTGCATATGCATTTAATGGATGTGGTAACAGCCTACTTATACGGCTCATTAGATCGGGATATCTATATGAAAGTCCCTGAAGGACTAAAGATATCTAAACCATCTAGTGAATATTCGCAAGGGTTATACTCAGTCAAATTGCAAAGATCTTTATATGGTCTGAAACAATCTGGACGAATGTGGTATAATCGTCTTACTGAGTATTTGGCCAAAAACGGATTCAAGAATGATGATATCTGCCCGTGTGTTTTCATAAAGAAATCTACCTATGGATTCATTATAATTGCTGTGTACGTTGATGATTTAAATATCATTGGGACTCTTGAAGAGATTCCAACAATTATAAAAACTCTAAAAGAAGAGTTTGAAATGAAAGATCTTGGAAAGACTAAATTTTGTCTCGGCCTGCAGATCGAGCATACAAAAGATGGGATCTTTATTCATCGAACAACATACACAGAAAAGATCTTGAAGAGATTTTATATGGATAAGTCACATCCATTAAGTACCCCAATGATTGTAAGATCTTTAGATGTGAAAAATGATCAATTCCGTCCTAAAGAAGAGAATGAAGATATCCTTGGTCCTGAAGTACCATATCTTAGTGCCATTGGAGCGCTAATGTATCTTGCTAATAATACGCGACCTGACATATTATTCGCGGTGAATTTACTAGCAAGATATAGTTCCTCTCCAACCAGAAGACATTGGACTGGAATCAAACAAATTTTTCGATATCTTCATGGAACGGTTGATATGGGATTGTTTTATCCCTATGGATCCAAGTCACAACTAGTTGGTTATGCAGATGCTGGATACCTGTCTGATCCACATAAAGGGAGATCTCAAACAGGATACTTATTCACATATGGTGGTACAGCTATATCATGGAGGTCCACGAAACAAACGATAGCAGCAACCTCCTCTAATCATGCTGAAATACTGGCGATTCATGAAGCTAGTCGCGAGTGTTTTTGGCTGAGGAGTCTGATTCAATATATTCTGTCATCATGTGGACTGGTTGATCATAAGATAGCTCCAACTGTCCTGTTTGAAGATAATACAGCATGCATTGCTCAACTTAAGGGTGGATACATCAAAGGTGATAGAACAAAGCATATTTCTCCCAAATTCTTCTTCACTCATGATCTTCAAAATCAAGGGACAATTGATGTCCAACAGATCCGCTCAATTGACAATCTGGCAGATTTATTTACAAAGTTACTCCCAAAATCCTCCTTTAAAAGATTGGTACATGAGATTGGGATGCGCCAATTTCGAGACATTAAATGATGTCGGCAAGAGGGGGAGACTGTACTCTTTTTCCCTTGGTCAAGTTTTTTTTCCCATTGGATTTTTCTTGACAAGGTTTTTAATGAGGCAGTCCCCATCACTAAAGAATTTTGTACTCTTTTTCCTTCACTAAAGTTTTTCCCATTGGGTTTTCTTTAGTAAGATTTTAATGAGGCATAATCCTAAAATGGTCATCCAAGGGGGAGTGTTGTGATAAGTCTGAAAGGACGTGGATGCCCATTTTCCATATGAGATATGAAGCTCCCAAGTCAAAATGATAATAAATGGAGCTTTGAATATTTGACTTTATGTATCTATAAAAGGAGGTTAAGCCTCCGTCAATTTTACACAACAACAACAACTGAATATTATTCTCTCTCCCTTTATACACATAGCAATAATAAAAGCAAATGCTATTCTCTCTCTCTTTACTTTTTATACTCCTTTCTATCTTTGTATATATTTATGCATTACAACATATAATATATATATATATAAATTATTATTGAGCTAATTATTTTAATACTAAAATCTTCTATTTATACATCTTTATTTTATATATCTTTTATTTTACAATACAAATATCTTTATATTCTTAGGTAGATAAATGGGCCAATCCAGGCCAAAATAAACGAACAAAAGACCAAAAACATGGATAGCCCATTTATTGTATCAAGGCGTTTTTATTTCATTAAAAGGGAAGTGTTTTGGGTCTATGTTCACTGATAAAAAATAAAAGAATTAGGGTTCTTTATTGCTATGACGCCAAACCCTAGACTTAGGCCTATTTACCCATTTATTAGAGTCTATAATTTTTTTTTTCTTTTTTAAGTTGAATAAAATTTAAAAGTTGTCTATATTGGTCATTTTTATTAATTTACTATTAAAGTGGCAAGCTAAAATATTAAATTGATAGAATGTGCAACATCTGAATTTAGTCTAAATTATATAACTTTTAAATTTTATTAGATCAAAACTGGAAAAAAATTATAGGAATTAAAAGTGAAAAAATGAATATTTTATGAGACCAATTAAGCCTTAATTCTTTGATATCAGGAACACTAAAATGTGTTTATAAAAAAATAGGGAGAGTTACTCTAATATTAGAGGATGAGTTCTGTTACGGTGGGTAACCGGAGATTAATGGGCCGGATGGCGTTGGTTGGCCCAAACGTGTGAAGGAGGTGGCTTTCGAGTGGATCTGTTACTCGGTGTTCCTCCGTCCGACTTGTACGTGTGAAAGAATGGGGGGTGGTACCTGCAAAGACACTCCGATGCCTAAGTCAGCATGGGGTTAAGCAGGTTAGAGAGTATTGGAACTTAGAGATACCTGAAGGGTGTCAGTGTATTTATAGTGGTGATCCAATAACCACCGCTGAAGTAGTGCCACCTTTTTAGGTGGATAACCGTCCCCATATCTTAGGGAGGTTAAGATATGGCTCTGTGAAGTGGTTAGGGAGTTTCTAGGGGCAGTTACTCATTCGAATGAGTGTTATCTGCCAGCTAACCCTCGTGTCCGACTTCTTTGGAACAGGTCGTGTTCAGTACCGACTTCTGAGTGAAGGCTGATACTGGATGGAGGGCCAACCCTCTGGGTTGGGCGTCTTTGCTCGGATCCTGGGCCCTATTTATTGGGCCAGGGTATGAACAGTGCCCCTACTCGAGCCCAATTCCTTTAAGAGTTGGGTTCGAGTATTCAACTCGGGGTCTTGGCCGATTTGCGAGAGGACCGACGTGATGATTAAGAACCGACGTGATTTTTCTTTGACCTTTCGGTTCTGACGGTTGCGTCTAATCAAGCGTCGTGTCCGTTGGGTATGCGTAGGGATTTAATGACCTTGGTAACGGTGCACCTTTATTAAGAGTTGCCCCAGTTTTACCATTATGCCCCTAACGTCTTTATAAATACTTTCCCTCTCTTTCGTTGTTTCGTTTCTGCAATCTTTCGAATTTCCCTTGCATTTGTTCGTGCTGCATTCTTGCGTTTCGAAGGCTCTTACTTTCTCCCGTCTTGATTTCAGACTTAAAGGTTAGTTTTTTCCCCTTCTGTAACATGCTTTCTATTTGCGTGCCTTTATCTTGTAGGTAGATTTGGTTTGTAAGCTTTAGTTCCGTGCCCCTTCCCTTAGAGACCGTGTGTTGATTTTCCTTTTCTTTTGTAGGTTTCTTGTCATCCCCTTTTTAAGAAAAGAAAATGGCTTCCGTAGATGCTCTCTCCCAGTGGGTAGACGTTACAGTCCTAGGGGAGGAGCCCTCAGTTGACACTGAATTTATTACCCACCTTCGTACTCACTATAGAATTTGTACTTCTGAAGAAGATGAGCCAAAGTACGAGTTGGTGGTCCCGGGTCCAGAAGACCGGGTTTGTTTCGGGAGGGCCGACGAGACGGCCCCTCATTTCTTTTTTATGTATGAGAGTATGGTCACTCGTTTGGGCGTTTTTCTCCCTTTTTCAAAGTTTGAAATGTCTGTATTGCGTCATTGCCGGGTTGCTCCCACCCAGCTTCACCCCAACTCTTGGGGTTTTCTGAAAATTTATCAATTTATCAGCCAGGCCCTAGAGTTTCCGACTTCTCTGAGGATTTTCTTTTACCTCTTCCATATGACCAAGCCCTTCAGTGGGCTAAATAATAAGCAACAGTGGGTGTCCTTCCGAGCCATACAAGGTCGGAGGCTTTTTACCCTTTTTGACGAGTCCTTTCACGACTTCAAGAACTACTTTTTCAAAGTGCAAGCTGTAGAGGGTCACCACCCCTTTTTCCTGGATGATCATTCTTCTCCCCGATTTCCTTTATATTGGCTGGAGGCCTCCCCCTGTGAGAAATATGGTCTAGATGACCTAAATGAGGTAGAAGCAGCCATCGTGGGGTTCCTCCGAGAAGTGTGGGGGAGGGCCCCATACTTGGATACTAAAAAATTTCTCCAGGGGTCTTCGGCCTTTGTCCAGTCACAATTAGGTAGCTTTTTGCGTTTCTCGCTTATTTCCGACTTGCAATTTCTTTTACCGACTTGTCTGATTTTTAGCTACCAATTTGTTTTTGCAGAGATGGCGAAGAAAAACGCTCAAGAGTCTTACCAGAGGGTTCAGGAAGCCAAGGCAAAGTCTCGAGCCAGATCTGGTGGTGTTAGGACGGTTGTCTCTCCTCCTCCTCCTCGGAACGTTGGGACTCCCTCTCAACCTATTGTAATTTCTTCCTCTGCTCCCTCTCTGCCACCCCCTTCTGTCCGACCTACTCCCGAACCAGAGCCAAAGAAGCGCAAGACCTTAGAGTCTGGCGTTTCTGGTGAGGCAGACGCTCTTGCGTTCGTCTGAAAGAACATTTATCCTCATGCTCGTATGAATATGGATGATGTTTCTGTTCGGCACTACCTCACCACTGTGGTTGAGGAGAGTCTTAAGACGGCGGGGGTTTGTGGCAAACTCTTAGATATATTCGAGAAGACTCCTATCAGCTCTTTAGGGACGACCTCGAGGGTCGAGGAGCTGGAGGGTAGGCTTCGCATATATCAGGATCATGAGAGGGAGCTGGAGGGGGAAGTTACCAAGCTGAAGGAGGAGAGAGACAGCCTCCGGGAGAAGGGGAAGAAGTTGCAAGCCCAATGTAACATGGAGATGGATTTGAGAAAAGCAGCGCAAGCCAGCTACAACAGTTTATTTGCTGATCTTGTGTCTGTAAAGAACGACTTGCTGAACGCTCGGAAGGCCTACACCGAGTTGGAGGACTCTATTGTGGATGGTGCTGATGAGGCTTGGAGGATCTTCAAGGAACAGGTCGGAGTTATTGCTCCTGACTTGGACCTTTCTCCTTTGGACCCTGATAAGATTGTTATTGATGGTTCCATCGTGGATCCTCCTGTCCCCGTGGTGGAGTCTGAGTCTGATTTGAAGACTCGGGGGCAGAGGATCGTAGAGTCCCCTCCTCGCTCTAAGGACGCTCCGAGTTCCTCTACCCTTCTTCCGACTTCCTCTTCGACTTCTGCTCCTGACGTTCCCCCTGACTCTGCTGGTGGTGATCCTCTTAAAAAGTGATTTTGGCTATTGGGGCCCGGCCTGTGGGCCCCTCTTTTTAAACTCTTTATATTTATTTGTTGGTGTTTTGAACAATTTTTGGCCTTTTAAGGCCGTAAACAAAACAACTTATGATGCCCTTTCTTAACAAGGGTTTAATTTAGCGTTAAATAAATGCCCTTTTTTGGATAAGGGTTTTTGAGTTACCTTATGTGCGCACGCTTTTTCTGTTCATGGTTCTTTTGACTCTTTGATCTTTTCTAGAAAAAACCTTTTCTTTGGGGCTTGCCTGCCTTTCTGAATTTCCTTGATTCTCAAGGCAGCTTTACTATTTTTTCTTAGTTTCTTCTTATCTCTTTTTGTTATTTTTAGTACTCAATTTTGTTTTATTGAGTTTTTCGTGACTTAGGCTACTTTTGCGATTCATTTTAACTTTACTCGGCTTCGTTTTCCGACTTATGAGTCAGATTGATTCCGAGTTTTATCATGATCGACTTCTATAGCCTCTTTACGCCGACTTGTACCTCGTCATTTTATCCTGACGACCATCTTGGTCGGTTCATGGGATTTTCACGTTTTGTCGAGCTTAAATCGGCGCGTTTCGTAGAAAGAGAATAAAAAGGGAATTTAAAAGAGATATTTAAGATGAAAGAGATCTTTATTAATTGAGGAGGTACCTTATTGCTACTAAGGGCTTTTGATAATTTATTTCCCTTAGTCCCTACTATGATGCCTCGTTAAAAACCCTTTTCCAGAAAAAACCCTTTGATTCTGGGAAAAAATCATGAAGCGGGGAAAAGAGTACATCAGGGAGTAGAGTTCGCTTTTAACTGTAGTACCTTTTCATATTACAGGCATGCCATGACCTTGGTAACTCGGTGCCGTCTAAGTCGGTGACCTTATAATAGCCCTTTCCTAAGACCTCCTTGACCTTGTATGGTCCTTTCCAATTAGCAGCGAGCTTTCCCTCCCCCGATTTGTTGACTCCAATGTCGTTTCTGATTAAGACTAAGTCGTCAGGGGTGAAACTCCTTCGAATGACTTTTTTGTTGTACCTTGTAGTCATCCTTTGTTTCAGCGCTGCTTCTCTTATCTGAGCTTCTTCTCGGACTTCAGGGAGCAAGTCGAGCTCTTCTTTGTGCCCCTGTATATTCCTGATCTCGTCGTGGAAAATCACTCTTGGGCTTTGCTCATTGACCTCTATTGGGATCATGGCTTCTACGCCATAAACTAGTCGGAAGGGTGTTTCTCCAGTGGCGGATTGGGGGGTTGTTCTGTAAGCCCATAGTACTTGTTGGAGCTCTTCAGCCCAAGCTCCTTTCGCATCTTGTAACATTTTCTTCAGCCCTGCTAGTATGACTTTGTTGGCTGCTTCGGCTTGTCCATTGGCTTGTGGGTGTTCCACTGAGGTGAACTGGTGTTTGATGTTCATACTGGCTACTAGGCTTCTAAAGGTGGAGTCGGTGAACTGGGTTCCGTTATCTGTGGTAATGGAATAAGGTATCCCATACCTTGTGATTATGTTTTTGTAGAGGAATCTCCGACTTCTTTGTGCAGTGATGGTGGCCAGTGGTTCTGCTTCTATCCACTTTGTGAAATAATCTATTCCCACTATTAGGTATTTAACTTGTCCTGGCGCCTGGGGAAAAAGGACCTAACAAATCCATTCCCCATTTTGCAAAGGGCCATGGAGAAGTGATACTAATGAGCTCTTCTGGGGGAGCCACGTGGAAATTTGCATGCATCTGACATGGCTGGCATTTTTTCACAAATTCTGTGGCATCTTTCCGTAAGGTTGGCCAGTAGAATCCAGCTCGGATCACTTTTCTGGCCAATGACCTGGCTCCGAGATGGTTCCCGCAGATTCCACTATGTACCTCCTCCAACACCTCGGTGGCTCTTGAGGTCGGTACACACTTTAACAATGGTGTTGATATCCCCCTTCTATAGAGAACATTTTTCACCAAGGTATAATGTTGTGCTTCCCTTCGGATTTTCTGGGCTTCTTTTTCCCCCTCAGGGAGAATGTCGAATTTTAGGTATTCGACTAGGGGGTTCATCCATCCGAGGTTTAATCCAACCACTTCAAAGACTTCTAGTGTGTCTTCCGCTTTTACCACTGAAGGTTCCTGGAGAGTCTCTTGAATCAGGCTTCTGTTATTTCCTCCCGGCTTGGTACTTGCTAGCTTGGATAGGGCGTCTGCTCTGCTGTTTAGATCCCGAGTTATGTGTTTCACCTCGGTTTCTGCAAAGCGCCCCAGGAGCTCCGAAGCTTTTTCCAAGTATCTTTTCATATTTGGGTCCTTTGCCTGATATTCCCCATTTATTTGGGAGGTCACTACTTGGGAGTCGTTGTATACCATCACCTTCATAGCACCGACCTCTTCTGCCAGCTTCAATCCTGCAATCAAGGCTTCGTATTCTGCCTGATTATTCGAAGCTGGGAATTCAAACTTGAAGGAAACCTCTATCTGGGTTCCCCTTTCATCTACCAGTATTATGCATGCGCCGCTTCCTGTTTTGTTGGAGGATCCATCCACGTAGAGTTCCCAGGTAGTCGGTTTGTCCTCTTGGTCCCCTGCATATTCTGTAATGAAGTCGGCGAGGCACTGGGCTTTAATCGCCGTTCGAGTTTCGTACTTCAAGTCGAACTCGGAGAGCTCTATTGCCCATTGGACCATTCTTCCTGCAATATCCGTCTTTTGGAGGATTTGCTTCATGGGTTGGTTCGTGCGGACTCTTATTGTGTGAGCCTGAAAGTAAGGCCGTAACCTTCGAGAGGCTGTTACTAAGGAGTAGGCAAACTTTTCTAATTTGTGATACCTTAGCTCAGGGCCCTGTAGAACTTTACTGATGAAATAGATTGGGTGTTGACTGACCTCGTCTTCTCTTATCAAGGCTGCTGAGACAGCCTTGTCTGCCACGGATAGGTATAGGACGAGGTCTTTTCCGGCTATAGGTCGAGTCAAGATAGGAGGTTGGCTTAGAAACCTTTTGAACTCCTGGAACGCCTCCTCGCATTCGGGAGTCCACTCAAACGGGTGCCCCTTTTTCAGTAGGGAGGACAGTGGAAGGGATCTTAATGCTGATCCTGCCAAAAATCTGGAGAGAGCTGCTAGTCGGCCGTTCAGTTGTTGGACTTCTCTCAAACAAGTCGGGCTTTTCATCTCTAGGATAGCTCTACATTTGTCGGGATTGGCTTCGATCCCTCTTTGTGTTAGCATGAATCCTAGAAATTTTCCTGCCTCCACTGCAAAGGCGCACTTTGCAGGATTTAGTCTCATCCCGTGCAACCTTATGGTGTCAAAGACTTGTGAGAGGTCGGACAAGAGGTCGACTTCCTTCTTGGTCTTTACCAACATATCGTCGACGTATGCTTCCATTAAGTTCCCTAAGTGAGGGGAAAACACCTTATTCATCAGCCTCTGATATGTGGCCCCTGCATTTTTCAATCCAAATGGCATGACCACGTAGCAAAAGTTAGCTCTGGGCGTGATGAATGATGTTTTTTCCTGGTCTGGTTCATACATCGGGATTTGGTTATATCCTGAATAGGCGTCCATGAACGACAAGTATTGATACCCCGAGCTAGAGTCTACTAGGGCATCAATGCTTGGTAGTGGATAAGGGTCCTTGGGACATGCCCTATTTAAGTCGGTATAGTCGACGCACATTCTCCATTTACCATTTTGTTTTTTGACTAGCACTACGTTGGCTAGCCATGTTGGATACTTGACTTCTCTGATGAAACCAGCTTCTAGGAGCGCTTGTACTTGTTCCTCTACTATTAGAGCTCGCTCTGGGCCGAGTTTGCGTCTTCGTTGTTGTACAGGCCGAGATCCCGAGTAGACCGAAAGCTTGTGGGACATGAGCTCGGGGTCTATCCCAGGCAAGTCGGAGGCCTTCCAGGCGAAGAGATCGGAATTATCTCTTAGAAGCTTGGTCAACCTTTGTCTTAGGGTTTCCCTTAGGTTGGCTCCTATGTGAGTATTTTTCCCTTCCTCTTCGCCGACCCGAATCTCCTCGGTTTTTCCCCCGGGATGGGGCCGTAGCTCTTCTTTAATCCTTGCTCCACCGAGCTCTATTGTGTGAACTTCTTTGCCTTTTCCTCTCAGGTTTAGGCTTTCATTGTAGCATTTTCTTGCTAGCTTCTGATCTCCCCTCACCGTTGCTATCCCTGCTGAGGTCGGGAATTTCATGCAAAGGTGGGGCGTCGATACCACCGCTCCGAGTCGATTAAGGGTAGCTCTGCCGATTAAAGCATTATAGGCCGACCCCACGTCGATGACTATAAAGTCTATACTCAGAGTCTTTGTCTTCTCCCCCTTTCCAAAGGTGGTGTGGAGGGGCAAAAATCCTAGTGGCATTATTGGCGTGTCGCCTAACCCATACAAGGTGTCGGGGTAGGCTCTTAACTCTTTCTCGTCTAATCCTAGTTTGTCGAAAGCGGGCTTGAAGAGGATGTCCGCCGAGCTTCCTTGGTCTACTAGTGTTCTGTGTAGATGGGCATTTGCCAGGATCATGGTGATTACTACTGGGTCGTCGTGCCCAGGGATTATTCGTCGCCCATCTTCCTTTGTGAATGAAATGGTTGGGAGGTCGGAGGATCCCTCTTCAACCTGGTAAACTCTCTTGAGATGTCTTTTACGAGAGGATTTCGTGAGTCCCCCTCCTGCAAACCCTCCTGAGATCATATGGATATGTCTCTCCGGAGTTTGTGGTGGTGGGTCTCTTTTGTCCGTATCATCTCGCTTTCTTTTTCCATGACCGTCCGACCTTTCTATGAGATATCTGTCAAGCCGACCTTCTCTGGCCAGCTTTTCTATCACATTTTTAAGGTCGTAACAGTCGTTTGTGGAGTGCCCATATATCTTATGGTACTCACAGTAATCACCGCGGCTCCCCCCTTTTTTATTTTTAATGGGTCTGGGGGGAGGCAGCCTTTCGGTATTGCAAATTTCTCTGTATACATCCACTACAGGAATTTTCAGTGGAGTATAAGAGTGGTATTTTCTTGGCCTATCGAGGCCGAGTTCTTCCTTCTTCTTAGCTTCCTTCTCCCTCTCTTTCGTTGAGGGAGGGTGACCGAGTCGCAAACTCGGGTCTCTTAGCCTAGCGTTCTCTTCCATATTGATGTACTTTTCCACTCTTTCCTGTACATCACTTAAAGAGGCGGGGTGTCTTTTTGATATGGACTGTGAGAAGGGACCTTCTCTAAGGCCATTGACTAGCCCCATGATGATTGCTTCGGTGGGCAGGTCTTGAATCTCCAAACATGCTTTATTAAACCTTTCCATATAGGCCCGTAAGGACTCCCCGACCTCCTGTTTTATTCCCAGGAGACTTGGTGCATGTTTTACTTTGTCTTTCTGGATGGAAAACCTCATCAAGAACTTTCTGGAGAGGTCTTCGAAACTGTTAATTGACCTCGGAGGGAGGCCATCGAACCACTTCATCGCTGTTTTCGACAAGGTTGTCGGAAAAGCTTTGCATCGCGTAGCGTCAGAAGCGTCAGCCAGATACATCTGACTTTTAAAGTTGCTCAGATGATGCTTTGGATCGGTGGTTCCGTCGTAGAGGTCCATATCGGGGCTTCTAAAGTTTCTCGAAACTTTTGCCCTCATTATGTCTTCGCTGAAAGGATCTTTCTCCCCTAAGGGAGAATCTTCTCTACCGTCGTGGGAGTTCTGGCCTTTGAGGGAGGATTCTAACTTTAAGAGTTTTTTTTCTAACTCTTTTCGTCGCTCCATCTCCTCTTTTAGGTTCTTTTCGGTTTCCTTTTGTCGTTCCCGTTCCTGTTCTAGCTGCTCGAGGCGACTATGGATTAATCCCATAAGCTCAATTGCGTGGGATGGTCCTTCTTTTTCTGATTCGCGCCCCTCCGAGGAATTCACCTTCGGGTTTTTGATTCCGGAGGTGCCTTCCCTGTGTTGATCATTGGCTTCCTGGTGAAGGGTCTGGTCTGCCTCATTGTTTCCAATGTTCAGATTCTCTTGTTCAGAATCAGTCTCCACGTGACCCTCTTCAGGGGATCTATCCGCCATCACTGGTTGATCTCTCGGGTCCCTGGCAACGGCGCCAATGTTACGGTGGGTAACCGGAGATTAATGGGCCGGATGGCGTTGGTTGGCCCAAACGTGTGAAGGAGGTGGCTTTCGAGTGGATCTGTTACTCGGTGTTCCTCCGTCCGACTTGTACGTGTGAAAGAATGGGGGGTGGTACCTGCAAAGACACTCCGATGCCTAAGTCAGCATGGGGTTAAGCAGGTTAGAGAGTATTGGAACTTAGAGATACCTGAAGGGTGTCAGTGTATTTATAGTGGTGATCCAATAACCATCGCTGAAGTAGTGCCACCTTTTTAGGTGGATAACCGTCCCCATATCTTAGGGAGGTTAAGATATGGCTCTGTGAAGTGGTTAGAGAGTTTCTAGGGGCAGTTACTCATTCGAATGAGTGTTATCTGCCAGCTAACCCTCGTGTCCGACTTCTTTGGAACAGGTCGTGTTCAGTACCGACTTCTGAGTGAAGGCTGATACTGGATGGAGGGCCAACCCTCTGGGTTGGGCGTCTTTGCTCGGATCCTGGGCCCTATTTATTGGGCCAGGGTATGAACAAGTTCATTGTTAAAAAATACATTTTATTTTTTGTTCATACACTGGCCCAATACTAAGGCCCAGGTCCAAATACACCAAAAGGCCCAATTCAAATATTGGCCTTCGTTATTCACGACCTCTTTAGAAGAGGTCAGACTCAACACAAACTTCTTTCCAAAGAAGTCGGGCTTAAGAGATAGCTGGCAGATAACACTTATTCAAATAAGTAACTGCCCCTAAAATCTCTCAACCCACTTCTAGAAGCCATATCTCAACAATTCCTAGATAAAAGGGACGGTTATCCACCTAAAAAGGTGGCACTACTCCAACGGTGGTTATTGGTTCACCACTATAAATACACTGACACTCCTCAGGTATCTTTAAGTTCCAATACATTCTAAACCTGCTTAACCCCATTCTGACTTAGGTATCGGAGTGTCTTTGCAGGTACCACCCCCCATATCTTGGAACACACAACTCGGAGGCGGCTCCCAAACGTAAACCAAGTCGGAGACCACACTCCTCCAGCGCTTGGGCCTCACAAACAAGCCCAACCACCGTCCGGTTCTAGGTAAGCCCCGGAACATTGGCACCGTTGCCGGGGACCTGGAGCTCAACTCTTGATAATGGCGGATGATCAACAACATAGTCAGACAACCACTCGACATGAATAAGATGCAAGCATGTTAAAAAGAAGCTGGAATACAGTTTCTATGGATACCAGAAATCCCGTAAAAACTTCTCCCAATGGGCAGAGGATATCAAATAGGGATGATGATTCTACTTCTACAGTTAAATTGGATTAAACAAAAGAGAAGAAAGCACCGTCCCAAGGCCATTGTAGAAAGCAAACCAAGACGAACTCGAAAGCCAATTGAATAAAAGAATTTTCAATTCAGAAAATTCAATTGGCAAAAGAAGTTACGTGAAAAAAAAAGACGAAATTGAAAGCCAATTGAATAAAAGAATTTTCAATTCAGAAAATTCAATTGGCAAAAGAAGTTACGTGAAAAAAAAAATGAACTCGAAAGCCAATTGAATAAAAGAATTTTCAATTCAGAAAATTCAATTGGCAAAAGAAGTTACGTGAAAAAAAAGAGGAAAAGGGAACGTGACTAATCCCAACCTCTTCGTGAAATAGGATGGACAATGACATCTGTGCCAACTTACAATCTTGGAAAAATCCATGATACCCACTCATGGAATGGAGCAGTTGCATGTTCCAAATACACAACATCAGCCAATTTGAATGCAACCCAATCCGACAATGGAGTGATGAATCCAGTTTTTCTTCAGTGGATTCACATGTCAATTACAACAGAGCAGTGAATAACACAAAAAATTCTCATAGTACATCTTTCGTTGGTTGCTCACAAATTACATCACTGCCAATGAATATGGAAAGAAATATTCCTGTGGTAGAATTTGATGTTGTTTGCACACCAATAAAGATGGATGTCTTCCAGAAAGAAAATTGGAATCTGATCCAAAGAAAAAAGAAAGTCAGGGTGACAAAGGCCCAGTCTTCATTGGAGGGGATGATGGTCAGACTTTTCTTCAAAGATCGGATGAGCTGGGAGCTCACAAAGAAAATCCGACATCTTTTAGAGAGCTCATGGAGAAAAGTCCGACCTCGTTTAAAGGTCAGACTTTACAACAAGGTCGGATGAGCCGGGAGCTCAAAAAGAAAATCCGACCTCTTTTAGAGAGCTCATGAAGAAAACTCCGACCTCTTTCAAAGGTCAGACTTTACAACAAGGTCGGATGAGTGGGGAGCTCACAAAGAAAATCTGACCTCTTTTAAAGAGCTCATGAAGAAAAGTCCGACCTCTTTTAAAGGTCAGACTTTACAACAAGGTCGGATGAGCTGGGAGCTCAAAAAGAAAATCTGACCTCTTTTAGAGAGCTCATGAAGAAAAGTCCGACCTCTTTCAAAGGTCAGACTTTACAACAAGGTCGGATGAGTTGGGAGCTCACAAAGAAAATCCGACCTCTTTTAGAGAGCTCATGAAGAAAAGTCCGACCTCTTTTAAAGGTCTGACTTTACAACAAGGTCGGATGAGCCGGGAGCTCAAAAAGAAAATCCGACCTCTTTTAGAGAGCTCATGAAGAAAAGTCCGACCTCTTTCAAAGGTCAGACTTTACAACAACGTCGGATAAGTTGGGAGCTCATAAAGAAAATCCGGCCTCTTTTAGAGAGCTCATGAAGAAAAGTCCGACCTCTTTTAAAGGTCAGACTTTACAACAAGGTCGGATGAGCCGGGAGCTCAAAAAGAAAATCCGACCTCTTTTAGAGAGCTCACGAAGAAAAGTCCGACCTCTTTTAAAGGTCAGACTTTACAACAAGGTCGGATAAGCTTGGAGCTCACAAAGAAAATCCGACCTCTTTTAGAGAGCTCATGAAGTAAAAGTCCGACCTCTTTAAAGGTTAGACTCTACAAATGAGGTCTAAAACCTCATTTGCTCAGAAGAATCCGACCTCTTCAGAGCCGACAAGGGAAAAATCCGACCTCTTTTTGGAGTTTGTGAAAAAATCTGACCTCTTTCATGATCAACTCTACAATGAGGTCGAAAATCTCGAAGATTACTAGAAAGAAATTCCGACTTCTTTTAAAGATCAGAGTCTACAATGAGGTCGAAAACCTCCAAGCTTAGAAAGAAAGTCCGACCTCTTTCCAAGCTTAAAAAGAAAAATCCGACCTCTTCTAAGGATCCAAGCTTATGAAGAAAATCTGACCTCTTCTGGGGATTCAAGTCTACAAATAAAAATCCAACTTCCTTTAAGAGCTTACGAAGAAAATCCGACCTCCTTTAGAGGTCAGACTACAATGAGGTCAAAATCTCTGAATTTATAAAGGAAAATCCGACCTCTTTTAGAGCTCACAAAGAAAAGTCCGACCTTTTTTAAAGGTCAGACTTTACAACAAGGTCAGACAGGCTTAGAGCTTACAAAGAAAAGTCCGACTTCTTTCTTGAGGTACAACTTCGAGAACCAGATCCCAAGCATAAATGGCCATGAGAAGGTCATACGAAGAAATTTCTCAACTGACAACCTCGTCTTGATCCAAAATGACATCGGACCAAAATCGGACGAAGAAAAGCCAACACCAAAATGAAAAGATCCAACAAAGTCACTTAAGACTTGAAAAAGAACTACTACAACATACTCGACTTACTCGAAAACAATCTACCTAGATTGTGCCATGTCTACAACAAAAGGGATACTACAGCTAGAAAAGCGCACCTTACTCCCTAATGCACACTTTTTCTGACTTGAAGTGACAAGATCCAAAGTGGTGTAAGAAGTTATAAATGCAAATCATGGTCCGACCTCATTAAGCCACTTGTACTAAATCAAGCTGGCAAGGGGCAAAACCTAAAACAAATTGCACAAATAACTTAAGGACAACGTGATCATAATCAAACATCAACACGAAGAGGATGTAAACCCGACGTCACAACAATTTGTTTAAAACAAATTGAGAAAGAATGGCGATTTATAAGAATGCCTCCTCAAGTCAAGAGATAAGTATCCGACCTTACTAAGTTGACACAACAAGTATAAAACAAGTTATCCGACCTCCCAAAAAGAGAGTCCAAAATAACTTGTAAAAGTCACATAGCAACAAATAGTAAGATTCAAGAATGGCATGACTGAATACTCGAGTCCGACTTTATGAAGCTCGACCTCGAGTAGGGGCACTGGCTTATCATGAAAGCTAAGTCCAAAATTATTAAAAACCAAAGACAACATTCTACAATGATATCAGAGCACGAAGAAAGAGCTCTTGAGACAAAGGATGGCTACGAGATTCGCCGCAAAAGACCTCATCTTGATAAGAAAAAATATCAGGCTACTGAGTTCGGGCGAATGAAAGCTGACAACAAAAAGGATAGGACCCTACAAGATTACTGAGATCTTAGGAAAAGGTTGTTCTTGCTGAGTTTGGCCGGTGTATAGCTCGTCCGTCGATGAATGTCTTTAAGTTTCTCGTCAGGATGAGTTATACGTCGGCAATAAGAGAACAAGGGGGTGGGTACCTGCAAAAGACACTCCGACGCTCAAGTCAGTAAGTGTTTAAGAGGTATATAATAATTCTATGAATATAGAATGTAAGACATGAAATGAAAGTTATCATGTGTTATGTTGTGTTTATAATAATTCTATGAATATAGAATGTATTTAGAATCTCTCTAGAATGTATCTAGAATGTTCCTTTTATAGGCATAGAATTGATGAATGATATTCATGTTATGACCGTTTGGTCATTAAGATTGAAATGATGGTCATTAAGTCGGTAATGAAGGTGTCGGTTACAAGCAAAGAATAAATGATAATTAACGCCGAGTTATAACTCATAATGCATAATAAAGACTGAGTTATAAGGTGACGGATCATAGCCCCCAAGCTTTGTCCGCCGATCATATGATCCAGGCTAAGCTTAGAAAATATAATGAGTTATAACTCGGTTAAAAGATAAGTGAATAATGATATGGTGAGCCCCCAAGCTTAGTCGGGTTATTATGTCGGCACTTATTCAAAAAATAATTGAGTGATAAGAGTCGTTCAATCAAGATAGTTGAGTGGGGGATACTTTTCCGCTTAAGAACAATTTTAGCATTTGATTGTATGTGAACTGAAAAGTTCAGAGATAGATATCCATTGACGGAATCGATTGTATGATCCGATGATATAATGATTAATTGTCTTGGGAATTTTTCTGACCCACAACAACTTATTGATAAATTTCTCGCTCAAAGCAATTATTAGTTATTGAATATTTACAATTTATAGTGAATGTCATACGACATGAATAAGATAAATTGAGAAAATGAATATGTCTAAAATCGCAACATATATTGAATAATATATATTGTAAAAGTAAAAAAGTTCAAAGTAGAAAAATATACCTTGAAAGTTGATAATTGTAGAGAAGAAGACGACATATATGAATGTCATACATGCCAAATGTGAATATTTGAATTTTGTTTTGTAGGACATGCTTTAATTTGATAATAAAGCAATAAGATAACAGTTATTGAATTATACATTTAGTATAATGTTTCTAGCAGTTACAATATGACGAGGGATATTCTTCGTGCAATAATAGTAAATTGTCTGTTTAATTTTTTACATTAAACAAATAGTAACATAAAATTTAATAGCATAAAGTGAATAGTGTAACAGTTATATGCAATTGATATATAATTAATTTTTGATGGAATCTAATTTTAAGATTTGAACTCATCATTACTGTCATTTAATTGTATAAATGAAATCATTAAGCAATAAGAATATAGCACATAATGAAATAAAAATTCAATTGACATGGTTGTTATATGTCATTATTGTATAAAACATATATTGAGGTTTGAATATAACTAATAAATCAGTAAATATTAGTTACACAAAATATAAATGCAAAAATATGTGTGAATAAAATAAATAATGTTATTTGTGTAAGTAGAGAACTTTGAAAAAGTTAGCAAAATTGATAGGTGAGTTTATACTTTGATTGATTGAAAATCGAGTTTTTTTTTTTTTTCGGATTGGTTGAAAGCCGAGTTTATTCTCGGATTGATTCCTTGATTGATTATGACATGTGAAATATTATGATACGTTAGATTAAAATTTGATAAAATGTATCAAATAAAATATTAAATAAGATTGTTGAGATTGGTTCAAAAATTTGAATGTAAATCAAGTTTTATGAACCTAAGGGGAGTGGGAATTATTTTACTCGTCCCCACAGACGGCGCCAATTGTTCTTGCTGAGTTTGGCCGGTGTATAGCTCGTCCGTCGATGAATGTCTTTAAGTTTCTCGTCAGGATGAGTTATACGTCGGCAATAAGAGAACAAGGGGGTGGGTACCTGCAAAAGACACTCCGACGCTCAAGTCAGTAAGTGTTTAAGAGGTATATAATAATTCTATGAATATAGAATGTAAGACATGAAATGAAAGTTATCATGTGTTATGTTGTGTTTATAATAATTCTATGAATATAGAATGTATTTAGAATCTCTCTAGAATGTATCTAGAATGTTCCTTTTATAGGCATAGAATTGATGAATGATATTCATGTTATGACCGTTTGGTCATTAAGATTGAAATGATGGTCATTAAGTCGGTAATGAAGGTGTCGGTTACAAGCAAAGAATAAATGATAATTAACGCCGAGTTATAACTCATAATGCATAATAAAGACTGAGTTATAAGGTGACGGATCAAAGGTTATTATAAGGTGACCGACTTAAACGGCACCGAGTTACCAAGGTCGTGGCATGCTTGTAACATGAAAAGGTACTATAGTTAAAAGCGAACTCTACTCCCTGATGTACTCTTTTCCCAACTTCATGATTTTTTTCCAAAAGGAAAGGATTTTTTCTGAAGGGGAATTTTTAACGAGGCATCACAGTAGAGACTAAGGGATCATAGATAGTGAAAAACTCTTAGTAGCAGTAAAAGTACCTTCGCAAATAAATAAAGATCTTTTATCTCTTATAAATTCCTTCTCGTTTTTCTTTCTTTCTATGAAACGCGCCGACTTAAGCTCGACAAAGCGTGAAAATCCCATGAACCGACCTAGATGGTCGTCAGGATAAAACGACGAGGTACAAGTCGGTGTAAAGAGGTTATAAAAGTCGATCGTAATAAACTCGGAAATTATCTGACTTACAAGTCGGAAAAACCGAGAAACAAGGAAACGCATCGCAAAAATAACCTAAATCATAAGAGCTCAATAAATCAAAAATTGAGTATAAGGAATACCAAAAAGAGATCAGGAAACCTATTGAAAGCACTAAGGCAAAAGGCTGTCCCGAGTTGTTAAGGAAAACTTAACTTAAAGAAAGGGACAGTCAGCCAAGAAAAAGGTTTTTCAAAACAAAGATCAAAAAGGTTTTTTCTAAGATTACTGAAATCTTATAAAAGGGCTACTACAAAGTGTCTAACTTCAAGGGTGAAAAACTGCCAAGGTCGCGACACACCTCCAATATAAGGAGATACCACAATTTCTTATGGAAATTGATTTTCTACAATTAACACACACCAATTGAAGCTCGATAAACCGCAAAAATCACAGGCCGATCATATAGAAATTGCCTGGATGAAGCGACGAGGAACCAATTGGTGGAAAGAAGTTACATATGCGAATTGGAAAGAAAACACCTCAAAACAGCTCGAGCCAAACGGGTTGAAAAAGTTGTGTTTAGAACAAGTCGCAAAAGTAACTTAACTAAATATGCCCCTCAAGGCGTAAATACGAACTAACAACTCGATCCACACGGATAACAAATGGATCGTACAAAATCTCAAGCCCACGATCTCATCTCTACAAGTTCTAAAAATAAACGACCTAGTCGTATAAAATGGAACAATTTCACAAAAACAAGTTGTTTCAAGAAAACTCGTTCTAGTATTCACAACAACATAAGGATAACTTGGATTAAACGAGTTATGCCATCAACCATATTTTCAACGAAATTGTGTTAAGCACAAGTCGTGTCTATCTAAAAGTAAAGCTTTAAAAGTGATTTGTATCAAAACAAATCATTAAAGCAAAACATTAAAAAGTGATTTGTATCAAAATGAATCACTTCAACCAAACGACTCGTATAGAAACGAGTTAAAAAGGAAGGATTGTAAATGTTTTTGAACAAAATCGAAACGTAAAAACTATCCTCCAAAACAACTTGGATAAAACAAGTTGTATCATACACAAGGACGACAACCTTGTAAAAACTAGAAAGGGGAGGGAATAAACATATAATCCCTTCACCTAAGGCGCCAATTTATGCTCGACAAAGCGCAAAAATCACGAGCTGACCTTTTCAATGGTCGCTCGGATAAAGCGACGAGGTACAAATTGGTGTCCAATGGTTATAATACGGCTTGATGATTTAAAACAACTCAAGCCCATAAGTTGAACAAAATCGAGTAAAAAATAACCATATGATCTAAGTAATTTGTATTAAAACAAATTGCGTAAAACAACTTGATATATAACGAGTTGTGCTTTAAAAAAGTGACTTGTATAAAAAAACAAGTCATCTAGAAAACTCAGAATGAATGAATTCAACAAAAAAAGGCTTCATTCGAAAATCTTTTCTGCTTGATTGCTCGAGTCCGACTTCATAAAGCTCGACCTCGAGCAGGGGCATAATGGATAAAGCAACAAAGTCCGATGGTTATAAAGATGATCTGATACTTTAAAAGGACTCAAAATAAACAATTTGTACTTGAAACAAATTGTGAAGTCCTAAAAAACAGCTCGAATTTAAATGAGTTGTATGAAATTAGATCAAGAAATAGCCATGTTTTAATTAAACGATTTAAAATGAAACAAATCGTAAGACCTTAAAACTACTCACGTCGAACGAGCTAGATGAAGTTATACTAAAAAATAATTACGAGTTTTGAAATAAACGATTTGTATCAAAACAAGTCGTAAGAAATCAGAATAAGTTTCGGAAAGGTGATTTGTATTAAAACAAGTCATGTATCCTCAAAACAACTCGAATTGAACGAGTTGTATGAAACTAGGACAAGAAATATTCTTTGGTTAAGCAAGATGTGCTAAAACCAATCATGCAGAGCCTACAAGCCCGAGTTCAAATACTCGAATCCAACTCTTAAGAAAAAGAGATTGAACTCGAGTAGGGGCACTGTTCATACACTGGCCCAACACTAAGGCCCAGGTCCAAATACACCAAAAGGCCCAATCCAAAGATTGGCCTTCGTTATTCACCGACCTCTTTAGAAGAGGTCAGACTCAACACAGACTTCTTTCCAAAGAAGTCGGGCTTAAGAGATAGCTGGCAGATAACACTTATTCAAATAAGTAACTGCCCCTAAAATCTCTCAACCCACTTCTAGAAGCCATATCTCAACAATTCCTAGATAAAAAGGACGGTTATCCACCTAAAAAGGTGGCACTACTCTAACGGTGGTTATTGGTTCACCACTATAAATACACTGACACCCCTCAGGTATCTTTAAGTTCCAATACATTCTAAACCTGTTTAACCCCACTCTGACTTAGGCATCGGAGTGTCTTTGCAGGTACCACTCCCATCTCTTGGAACACACAACTCGGAGGCGGCTCCCAGACGTAAACCAAGTCGGAGACCACACTCCTCCAGCGCTTGGGCCTCACAAACAAGCCCAACCACCGTCCGGTTCTAGGTAAGCCCCGGAACAGTTTTTATACTAAAATTACTCCAAATGATTAATTTAAGTAATATTTAAGGAGAATGTCCAAAAACAAAAAATTAAAACGATAATAAAATACATATAATTAAGATGTCAAAAATGTCTTTTTTTAAGATATTTTTTAATAATTAAAATTTATTAACACATATAACTGATTAAATGTATTATTTTTATTAAAATTAGATCTGACAAATTAATTTAACCAAAAACTAATAAATTAAATTTTGAATCGATCTAAATTAATATTTTTTTATAAAAAATGACTATAATATTTCTACTATAAAAAATAACTAAAATACTCTTATATATATATATATATATATATATATTAATTTTAAAAATTTTAAATCCTAACTTTATGATGGTAGAGAAGAAAAAGATTAGAATTTAGGATTTTTAAAATTAATTTATATAATAAAAATATTTTAATTATTTTTTATAATAAAGATATTATAGTCATTTTCTATAAAAAATAATATTAATTTACACTAGTTCAAGATTTGATTCACTATTTTTCAGTCAAATTAATTTGTCTGGCCTAATTTTGACAAAAATAATACGATTTAGTCAATTATATGTGTTAAATTCTAATTATTAAAAAATATCTTTTAAAAAATATGTTTTAAACGTCTTTATTTAATTATCGCCCATTTTTTTTGTTGTCAATGTTGTTTTTTCTTCTTTCTCCGTTATCGTCTTTCCTTACCATCTCCACCTTCTGTATCTCCGTTTCTCAATTGTTATTGTCTTCCTCCATCTATTGCGATGTTGAATTTAAGGAGCAAACTTATAAAGAAAAAAATAAACTACAAGTAGAGAGAATGAAATCGCAGCAATATTTTATAATGACTTTTGCTATGTCATGGACATTTTTTTTAGTTATGAGTGAGACTCAAACTCACAAACTTTAAGCGAGTATAAAAAAATTATGTCATTTGAGTTATAGAAGTCACTTATATAAAGATGCTTAAAACGTCTTTTGTTAAAGATGATTTTAAATAATTAAAATTTAATACATATAATTGATTAAACTATGTTATTTTTATCAAAATTATATCAGATAAATTAATTTGGCCAAAAAATCAATAAATTATACCTTAAACCGATTTAAATTAATATTTTTTTATAAAAAAAATTA
Organism: Arachis ipaensis; assembly: GCF_059453495.1. Taxonomy (NCBI): domain Eukaryota; kingdom Viridiplantae; phylum Streptophyta; class Magnoliopsida; order Fabales; family Fabaceae; genus Arachis; species Arachis ipaensis. The sequence goes on from NC_142436.1 coordinate 3,859,488, forward strand.
CAATATTTTTATTATAAAATATGACTAAAATATTCTTTTATATATATATATATATATATATATATATAATTTTTTTTAAGAACCCTAAATTCTAACATTTTTTTTTGTGTCGTTATAAGATTAGAATTTAGGATTTTTAAAATTAAAAAAATATATATAATAAAAATATTTTAGTCATTTTTTATAATAAGACTATTGTAGTCATTTTTTATAAAAAAGAATATTAATTTAAATTGATTCAAAATTTAGTTTACCAAATCAATTTATCTAATCTAATTTTGACAAAAATAATATAATTTAATCAATTTTATGTATTAAATTTTAGTTAATAATAAATATTTTTGAAAAAAGACGTTTTAACCATTTTTATTGAAGTATCTTACTTGAGTTATACCTTGTCGGCTATGTCATGGGCTTTTGCCTGTTGTTTTTTTTGTAATAATATATTTGTACAATGTAGAATTAGGAATAATAGTATAGAGAATTTGAATGGTCTAATTTTTTTGAAATTATTATAAAATTATTCATAGGATCTTATTTGAATGGACTTTGCCTGTTGCTTTCTCCGAGATTTTTTTGTGTGTATTGAACTATTGATCTGCTTTAAGCTAACAGAATTTTTAGTGTGTATTTTTTTGTTTGAATTATATGGAATTTATATTTAATGTAGAATTGCAGAATTTATTGTTTAATTTTAGGATTACTTGATTTTGGTGTAAAATTGCACAGTTTTAGTGTAAAATTACATAAACAACTAAAATCAAAATTGTGGATTTTACTGAATTACATAATTGCAATTTTTCTCAATCAAAGGAATAATGTTTACAAGAAAAAAAAAATAATGTATAAATATATTGTATTTTGATTATGCTCTTTACATATTAAATAAATTAATGCTTCTTGGTTGATAATTTTGATAAAAAATAAATAATAATAATAAGTGGTCCATGTTAATACTCACGTATCTAGTTGGCCCTAATATTGTAGGAAAGTACGGTATAGGACCGTATTTAGGCCCCATATTTTGGTGAGTGGAGCCTCCATTTGTGGTAGAGGTAAAAGGAAAAATAATAATAATTTGCATGACTGTTCCTTTTGGAGATGGTAAAACAAAACAACAATAATAATTGCAGTACCTTGGAATCATTGTTACAATTATTGGTTCTTTTTAGCTATTTTATTAACGTGCCTTATTATTATTATTATTATTATTATTATTATTATTATTATTATTATTATTATTATTATTATTATTATTAAACAGTTACTTTACAATTATTATTCTCTTTTTATTTTTAACATAATTAATTTTTTAATATATATGTTCTTAAACAATTATTTAACAAGTCATTACCTCTTATTCAAGTAGAAATCTTTTAATAATTAATGTTGTATGCTTATATTTACTAACCATGGTTAGTCCTACGTACAACTGTCTAAAAACCTCTAACTAAACTCTTAAAATAGCTAACTAATTTAACTTGCCAACTAGATAACTAGTGGCTGTAAAACCTGATAATAATAATACAATAAACCTTCTGTAAATTTCTCATTACACAACAATAAAGCATTTTCTACTATCTTAAACTTATCGATCAGAATCACTAACAAACTTGCAATATTATATTTAAAAATACTTAAAACTCACATTATATTGCACAGTGAACACCAAATAATTGGATTCTCACCTTAGAAAAAAAAAAATCTAGGGCCAACAACTTTTCTAAATTTTGACCAGTATGTAACCAGCAAAAAAAAGTGAGTCATTGGATGAAATCTCACACCATTAAAATTATTATTGATAGCTATTTGATGGTTACAAATCACAAAAGTTACTATCCCCTAACACTCCTCCCTTACAAATATAACAATTTTTTTTATTTTGATATTGCAGAGCAATGTATAAAATACATATATATTAGACAGAACGATGTTTAATAAAAAGTTGAAAATTAATAATATATTTTCCAACAAATTGATAATACATCTTAATAAATTATTTGTACAAGTACAATCTATTAGAGTGTATTATCAATTTGTCGAAAGATATATTATAATATGCCTCTTTTTTTGTGGATTAATAACAATATGTCATCTTCTATAAATTTGAATAAAAAAATATTTTCTCTTATAATATACTCTAGCAAATTATTTATATCATAGACATTCTAATTAAATATTAAATTAATTAATATTTAAAATAATATGTAAAAAAATTAGTCTACAAATATATAATAACTTATCTATATCTTCAAAATGTTGCGTGTTTTTTTTTTTGTTTTTTTTTGTTTTTTTTTTGTTTTTTGTTTTTTTGAAAATGATCGCATGAAGTATTTATAGTTTGGGAGAAAATTCATGTGATTCCTCACATCTTTGTCTCTCAATTCTCAATAGACATGTCACTTTAATTTAATCTTCAAAGGTGTTTCTTTACTAAGGAAAAATATTACTTCAAATGATGCATGGCTATACATATACCAATTGAAGAGATATTTATACCTTTTATATTTATATTATTTTAAATTAATTTTTAATTTCTAACATCTTAAAATGTCAAACTAGCTACTAGATAAAATTGATTGGGTTGGAGATTTTTTTTTTAAAAGTCTATTATTCCATTGCAATTTCTCCATAAATAAAGTATCAGGCAGTTTATTTTTCATTTTGGACTCATCCCCAAAATTAGGTTCTTTTATCATTATTGATAAAGTATTATTTTAGTTTAGATTAAATTTTAATTTTATCTCTAATATTTAAATATTTTAATTTTATTTTAAATATTTTATTTTAATTTTTATTAAAATTATTTTTTTTTAAATAATTTTTTTCTATTATTTTTTATTATTTTATTATTTTTAATCTCAAATCACTACAATAACTATGATGATTATTATAATTATAAGTTTTGTTACTATTAGAAAAAAATAATAATAAAAAATATTTAATTTTAATAAAAAAATTAAACTAAAATAAAATATTTTAAATAAAATATTTCATACATTAAAATTAAAAATAAAAATTCAATTCAAATATTAGGAATAAAAACAGTATTTTAGATGTCTTTATATCTCATTCTTTCCTTTTTTTTTTTTTTATGTTCTATCCTAGCTCCTAAGAGTCCCACGTGGCACTTGATTCATGACAACCCAAAAAAGTGGGTCCATTTTTTTAGAAGAAAAAGAAGATATTGTGAATCTATCAACTATTGTCGGGTCCTAAAATTCGAAGACGCGTGTCCTAATAAAGAAGTAAAGTTTCACTCTCCCATAAAGAAACAAATCACTAGTGAAGCATTGCCATTGGCTTTTTCTTGTGCAAAACTGATTAACATTTTTCAATTAATTTTAATTTGTGAAAACTACCTTATGACATGACACTCATTTGATTTCCGTCTAACAATACTCTTTACTGTTTTTTATGCCCATTAGGGTGCACATGACCCGGCCCTGGTCCGAAGGTTCAGTCCGATCTTGAATATTTTAGAAATTAATTTGGTGTGATTTTATTGGGTTAAGAGTCGAGTAAGGGTCTTAAAAATAGACCCGGTCATTATTTTGGGTCGGGTTCGGGCCATAGCTCGGGTCACCCGAAGTCGGCCCGGTGACCCAGTCATCATACACAATTAATATTTTGTGTTATTAGTGATGTATCAGGAGTATTCTTATGTGGAATTTTAGTATTGTAAACCTTAATATTTTGTGTTATTAGTCATTATAAGACTATAAGTTAATATTTTATGTTTAGAATGCATAATATTGTGTTATTTGCATTGATTTAAATATTTGGTATTATTAGACAATATTAGTATTAATTGTAGTTATGCTTTAGTATTGATTGTGGTTATGCTTTAATTTTGAAGAATGGTTGGTTCTTGTTATATTTTTCTAAGTGAATTTTACCATGTTAAATAATGGTTGGAGTCTTGAAAATTTGGATACTTTTACATGCTAGCTTACAAGAAGATATCAACGTAATGTAATGTTAACGGCCCGGTTTTCACCCGGTATAATTGTGGCCCGAAAGTGTATTGGTTTCATTAGGTCTAGGGTCGGATTCGAGTCTAATAAATAGACCCGGTGTATATTTCGAACCGAATTTAGGTCACATCAAACCCGACTTCACACGACCCATATGCACCTCTAATGCCCACAAGTAAAAAAAATCAGATTCTTTTTTTTCTTTTTATGGTTCATGGTAATGTAAGTGTAAAATAACACAAAGTTTCTTATAATAAGTGAAGGAAACCCTATAAAAACACAAGTTTTCCTTTTCCTTCAAAACTTTACAAAAAAAAGCATAAAACATGGAGGATAGGTAATTTTATTAAATCTTAACAGAAGTGAATATAAGTGCTGAATGAGCCATGTAAAAGAAACATGCCTATACTTGCACGGAAAATCATATACATATACTTTGAATCCAAAACGAATTCTATATACACACTTAACTTGTACGAAAAATAAACGTACATACATAAAAATAATTACTAAATCAGTCATTAATTATATATATACACATATTTTATATTAGTGATTAATTTTAGTTTATAACTAATATAATTAAATTTGTATTTATTACTTAAAGAGATCTCTATTATTTAATATTGTTTTGGAATATAATTAGTTAAACGAAAAAAAAATGTTTGGAATTGAAATTATTAGGAGTGAGCACGAGTAGCGGGTACCCGATTACCCGTTTGAATCCGAACCAAACCAATTAAATTGGTTTTGAAATTAACAGGTAATTGGGTCTAACCTGAACCAAATCATTGTCTTTTGTTAGTAATTGGTTCGAGTATCGGTTTTAGAGGTATGAAACCTGAACCAACCCGCGAACCAGATCATATATTAATTAAATAAAAAAATAAAAATATATATATGACTTTTTCATGAGACAATGATTATTTATTATTAATATGTTTGGATTTTAATGAGTTTAGTTTTTAATGTATTTGGTGTTTAACATGTTTGAATTATTTCTATTGATGTTACATGTTTATTGTAGTTGTTGAATTTTTAAGATAAGAATTTGATTTTTTTTATGAATTTTAAAATCATCGGGTACCCAATTATCTGAACCGAACCAATCCGTTCCTAATCGGTTTGGTTTGATTCGAGTACATGTACAAAAAAATACAAATTCAAACCAAACCAAACCAACTACATTTTGATCGGTTCAATTTTAATTTTATCATAAATCCGAACCAAACCGACCCGTACTCACCCCCTAAAAATTATATTTCTTAATTTTCCATACATTTTTTTTATAATTAAAAAGAAATATTATTATCCTACAAGTGAAGTAGTGAACAATGAGGAAGAACCGAAGATTCTCTCTTCCTCACGTTTGGTTTATTCTGGCAGTTAAAAATCCAAGAAATCTTAGATATTTTTTTCTCTTTATTATTATTTTGCTCTTCACTTTGTTCTTTATAAATAGGTTGAACCGTTACCTGGCTTCACCACCACACACATCAAAATCCTTTTAACAACATAACTAACTCATCACACAACAAAAACATGTCGAAGGTGGTTTGTGTCACCGGAGCCAGCGGCGCCATCGGATCATGGCTGGTTAAGCTCCTCCTCCAACGTGGCTACAGCGTCCACGCCTGTGTCCAAGATCTCAGTTACCCTCTCTCATAACTTCATTTTCTTTTATTCCGATCCTCACAATTCATCACTCTCATTAACTACTATCACTAATTACACTCTCACTATTATAACACACACATTATCTAATATTCACTATGTTACCAAAAATATAAAATATATATTAAAAATAAATTAAATTATACACGTATTTATAATAAAGTACATAAATATTTAAAAACAATATTAGACTATTAATATTAGTCTCTTAGAATTCTCTTGTTATAACTAAAGGCATAATTATTTAAATTTGATATTTCATAATTTCAGAGGATGAGAAGGAGACGAAGCATTTGGAAGGCATGGAAGGAGCGAAGGGTAATCTGGAGTTCTTCGAGATGGATCTTCTAGACAAGGAGTCGATTGCCAAGGCCATAAAGGGATGTGCCGGTGTTTTCCACCTAGCATGTCCCAACATCATAGGACAAGTCAAAGACCCGGAGGTAGGAACGGAGTTTAACTAAATTGGTCTAACATCAACAAAAATCAGTTATGAATAGCATTATTTTAAGTTTTATTATTTAACTTAATTAGATTTAGTTTATAAAAAAAGTTGGATGTGTAGTATTAATGATAGGAATTAATCTTGAATTTGTGATATTATATGGTTATTGATGAATGAATGAATGAATGAGAGTGTAGAAGGAGATATTGGAACCAGCAATTCAAGGGACAGTGAATGTGCTGAAAGCAGCAAAGGAAGCAGGAGTGGAGAGAGTGGTGGCAACATCATCAATCTCTGCCATAATTCCAAGTCCTAATTGGCCAGCTGATAAGATTAAGAATGAAGATTGTTGGACTGATCTTGATTATTGCAAGCAGAAGGGGGTCAGTATTTTAATTATTTTTTTACACTATTATCTTTTTTTTTTTAAATTTAATTTTGATATATTATAAATATAAAATAGTTTTATAAGTATATCTAGTTTAAAAATACTATTTATAAATCAACCATTAAAATTAGTTACTATATATTTATATATTATATAAAATATTTCATACAGCTAGTTAGGGTATTATAATTAAATCTTTTACAATAGTAGTTTTTGTAAGGAATATGATTCAAAACTCACTAACTAAAGAAGAGATAATATCTAAAATGGGGAAATTTTGTGAATATACTAGCATATGTGTTTCTTCCTTATTGTGCGACTTATAATAAGTTTTAGATACATATTAGGTAAAATAATTTGTTTTAATAATTATATAAAATAACTATATTAAAAGTAAAAAGCAGGTGTATATGCAAGAAGTATATTTCTTTTATATATATCCCGTATAATTGTTAAAACGGGTTTATTTTAGCGTATCATTTATTTTCTAAATTCTAAAAATTAGGATAAATAATTTTATTTTTTATATATAGGAACTTCCCTTAATATGTGATCCGCACTGATTTAAAGATAAATGAAAGAGACAAGCCAGGCCAATTATAGTGAGACACTGAAACGCACGTTTTGGATGAATAGAAAAGGAGAGACAAGAAAATACAATAATTTATAGACTTAAAAAAAGTTCTAATTTATATATGATAATGATGTAACCCATTACCCTCTTTCCTGATTGGGTCCCAAACTAGTTCAATAATGCTAAAGCTTAGAATGATTGTCCAAAGTTAATTGATGAGTCACTATTCAGTTTTTTTTTTTAATATGAAATTGAAATCTATTTCTTAGCCATTAAATTGGAAGCTTATTCATCATATTAAGTTTTACATGTTTGTTTTTTGGCGAATGGAGTAGTGTTTGCACTCTTCACTGATTGGCCTTTGTGGGTCATTTTATTTTTGGTCGGTTCTCTATGATGTCTTGATGGGACAAGACAAGTTAAGTAATTAAAGGCACTTGAGATTTTGGTTTAATGGCAATTTTAGTATCTCTAATGAAAATTTATGTGTTTTATGGGTGCAGTTATACTATCCTATTGCAAAGACATTGGCTGAGAAAGCAGGGTGGGATTTTGCAAAGGAGACAGGTTTTGATGTGGTTATGATCAATCCTGGCACTGCTTTGGGCCCTCTCATTCCACCAAGAATCAATTCTAGCATGGCTGTTCTTGTTAGTGTCCTTAAAGGTAATCTATTCTTTCCAAATAAATTTTTACTGCGACTATTTGGAATAAGTTATTTTCGTATGAAGATAATAGATACGAATTATTATATAATTTGATATGTTTGATTAAATTATCTTTTTAATTATTGTCTTCATGTGAAAATAATTTCATTTGAATAGTTACCGTATTTATTAAACATAATTATTATTGTAATTTTGGGATGACATATACGATTCATCCGAAATATAATCATTTATGTATTTTTACTTAATAATTTAAGTATGATTTTTATTACTCTTAAAAAAATTTTTAAAAAGAAAAATGATATTATACTATTATGACAAACAATATATATGAATGATTATATTTGTAGATACCAAATAATACCATTGGAATTCTTCATAATCATATTTGTTTATCCTTTCCCCTGCAGTTAAGGAACTCATTTTGATGACATTCTAAGTATATATCATAGTCATGCAAAGTTACTAGTAAAATTTTGGAGCTTGTGAACCATTACATTACAGGTGACAAAGAAACGTACGAGGATTTCTTCATGGGAATGGCACACTTTAAGGACATAGCAATGGCACATATTTTGGCTTTTGAGAACAAGAAAGCATCTGGAAGGCACTTGTGTGTAGAAGCTATTCGTCACTATGGTGATTTTGTTGCCAAGGTTGCTGAGCTTTACCCTGAATACAATGTGGCTAAGTGAGTTACTTTCCATTCTTTTTTCAATTACCGAATTTCAGTTCAACAACAGAGTCAGATGAGAATTAATGATTAGTTGAATGGTTATTTCATTTATCGGCTTAAACAAGTATCAAGGGTTTCAAAATCAAAACCCTTAAATCGAGTCTTGACCTGTCGGGTTAGAATAGGTGATACTTGGAAAAATAGAGTATTATGAGTTTTTTATTTTTATTTTTTAACTTTTAATTAGTAGTTATTTATTTTAATTTGCTTGTGTTTTTTTTAGGTTGCCAAAGGATACCCAACCAGGACTGTTGAGAGCAAAAGATGCATCAAAGAAGCTCATTGATTTAGGGTTAGAGTTCACTCCTATTGATCAAATTATCACTGATGCTGTGGAGAGTTTGAAGAGCCTTGGCTATGTCTAGATAATTTTTATTATATAATGATTCTATTGAAGAAGCCTTTGGGGACTGACTGCATATATCACTGTCACAAAGTGGTGATGATGGTGTTAATTATTATTAGTATTTCTTCCATCATTACTTCTATGACTCATTGTTCATCGTCGCATTTCATGTGGTTTTTGTTTTATATTACTTTAATTCTCAGTTACTGTTTGTGTATGTGTCTGTGTCTGTTTGTGCTTATGGTGTAAAATAAAAGGTGAACTTATTGCAGTTCAGTCACATAGTGACTATTAGTATTAATTTGACTAAGTGTTCTAATTTTATATATATCGCTATCTATGAACTTTTGGCTCGTTGTTATCAAAGATTGATGATTCGAAGAAATCACTTAAATGTAATAGCATAAATTTAATAAAATATATTGTCAGCATAAAATTATGTTAAGATTTATGTCATTATCTAACAAATACTGTCTACCAAATTTGTAGGAAATAGGAATTACATTAATATGGGGCAGGATGGAAAATACTCATGATAGTCCTTAACTCCTTACTTAACATTGGTGGGAATAAATTTTGTTACCAAATTTATACAACTCAGAATCTGACAAATGAGATTACTCTAAGCTTTCTACTCCAACATCCATATGCTTAAACTTGAACACTCCCCAGTTAGAAGAAAGCAACTAGAGAATGTAGTTAGCAGCTTGCTAAATTAAGAATCCTTAAAATGAATTATTACTACAATTGTTTCTTTGATGCAAATTTACAAGAAGCTTGTTGCAAACCAAGTAAAAATATTATGAGCTAAGGTGCCAATGATGGCCTATTTCTGCATGAATGTAAGAAGGATTCTCATGACCCATTCATTCAACCAAGAGAAATAATGACAATCCTATATAAAGCTCAGAAAAATGCATGATGTAACAATCAATTAACAAGGATCAGATTAGATCACTATACCAGTGTGTTCATGAATGACTTCAAATTCTTCGCATCTTCATCGGTTGTCAGGAACTTGGGAGGTTTAAAGAGTTTCCATAGACCAGGTGGATGCTTACTTTTAACTTTGGTAATTCCAGAAAACCGCCCATAAATCTTTTCACACTCTGGATAGGGCTTGACATAAAGATTGTAAAATCTAAGCCTGGTTGGCTTTACCATGTCCTTTAGTCCAACCTCGAAACCAAGCGCGCCTTTCGCTTTCAAGTACTCCATCACATTGTACCTAGGAACAATCTGCTTCTCAAAGTTCACACTCAAGTACTCAGGAACATGAAGCAAACAATCAACACTATAATTCATCCTCTGCACCAAGAACCCAATCTTTTTCTCAATGGACTCTACATCATAGGTTATCAACCTTGGCTCTTTCCATAACAACTTCAAAGCATCACTTCGAATCAAACCGTGATCGCACAAGCAATCCACTTTTAACTTCACTTCAAAACAAGCCCTCAGCAAACCATCCTGAAAAATCCTCTCTTTGATGGCTTCCCTACACTTCAAACCCTCTAGCAACCGCAAACACCGTGAAAATTCCCCAATCTCCATTCCCAAAATCCTTGGCACCCTAACTACCTCGGTCCTAATTTCATTCCTAGGAAATCTTAACTCCTCCAATTCACGAATCAGGGGCTTCAACCTCTGCTCAACCCCAATTCCCAACACCCTTGGGTTCAACCGCACAACTCGATCAACCACCTCATCCCTCGGAATCCCAAATTCCACCAGAAACTCAATCACAGAAGCAAGTTGCCTCCTGCTCACTGCAATCACACTCGGAAAACCCTCCAAAACCTTCCACACAACGTCATCAGAAAATCCCAATCCCTTCAATTCCTCGACTTTCTTGGAAGCCTCAACCGGGTCCAGTTGGAATCTTCTAGAACACTCCAAGAAGTTCACAATCATGGATGAGGAAGGGTTCATGGCCTTGAGCTTCGACAATCCCTGCTCCCAGTTTTGAAGGAACTTGGGTTCCAACACGGCAGGGCAATTGCGAATGAGGGAGACAACAGCATTTTGGGGAATTCGGAAGGAGAAGAGAGTGGCAAGTGATTTCTCGAGTTCAGGTATGTTGGAATCTAAGAGAAAGGAGTTGTTGGAGATGAAGTGGGGAATTTGGGAAGGGGGGAAACCATACCTTTGGAAGAGACTGGCGAGGGAAATCTGTTTCCGGTAACAAGAAGCAGTGGAGAAACAGACGGAGTGGTTTCGGAGGATACAATTGCCAATGCTTCTTGTTGCTGCCATTGTGAATGCCTCTCGTGCATTGTTCCCCCCTCCTCAATGTTGGGCAATCGGTCTTCTCTGATGTAATAAACAAACCTGCAAATTGACACGACAAAAAATGAGTATCAAAATTATACATGAAAATTACATTGTTTAGGATATTTTTATACATCAAAATTATTCATTTTGCAAAATGATGATAAATTGAGATGCTGTGGAATAAAAACAAATATGAAAAAATTTCACTAAATGGAATTAAACAATAAACAAAGATCCAATTGTAGCAGCTAAAACACTAAGCTCACCATATCAGCTAGGAACTGAAAAAACAAAATCCAAGCAACTATAAAGATTAAACATAAGTCAGCTATAACAAAGTTATCAACAATATGTTTAATTTGTTTACTCATTTTTTCTCACTTGAGATTAACTTACTTGACTTTTATCAACAATTTAATCAGCAATTTGATCAACAATCAGCAACAACAAAACATCGATAGCAGGATTTCAAAGTTCATAACTAACATCAATATGGTATTTTGTAGATTCAGGGCCAAGAATATCTTCACTATTTTGTTAAAAGAAGTTAAACAGAAACTCGGCAAAAAAGGTTAAAATTGTTAAGAGAAGGTTAAAGAGCAACAAAAAAGGTTAAAATTGTTAAGAGAAGGTTAAAGAGCAACTCAGCAATAGCAAACTTATTATTAATTAGGATAAACTCAAATTCATGAATCATGAATCAAATTCAATGCAGAAATTGAGAGAACAGTATGTAATAACCAAGGTTGCGAGAACCAAACTGGTCAATAAACCGCTAGAGTAACTGGTTCAATGGTTTAATAGTTCAACTGAGGTTCAACTGGAATTCAACCGGAATTCAACCGGTTTAATTAAATATAAAATAAAATTATTAAAAATTTAATATATAATTTCAAATATTTAAATTCAATGATTTCTAAGCTAATAAACTTCAACATTTCACAATAAAATGTTCATAATCTATCATTAAAAGTTCACAAACAACTTCAAACATCAAAGTTTATAACTAAAGAAAATTAAAACACATATAAATGATAAACACACAATGTTCTACCACCAAAAGAAACATTAATAAATAAGTTTTCAACTAAACAAAGACACTACTCATAACAAATCACAAAATTTAACAAAACAGCAACATTATTTCAAAAAATCAGCAACAGGCACTATAACAGAAAATCAGCAACAACATTGTTTCAGAAAATCAGCAACTCAGACTAACAAAATTATTTCAGAAAATTTAACAAAACACCATCAACCATCATCCATCAAAATTTAACAAAATAAGCAAAAATGAACAAAAACAGAAAAATCAGCAACTCAGAATCAGATTTCAGCAACTTAGAATCAGTAAAATTAACAAAATAAGCACACATAAATTGAAGCAGCTTTTCTTACTGGCGGCGAGGGAGGAAGGGAGTATGCTTGGACAGAGAGAGAAGGGGCTCGAAGACAGAGGCTTGACGACGAGGACAAAAACAGAGACACCAACAGCTCCGAGCAGACCTTCGAGAGGCAACGATGGCAACCGCTGGCGGTGATAGTGGTGGGGGCTGGCACACGTTCTGTTTGAAGGTAGCTGCAGCTCTGCTCAGCAGCTCTGATGGGTTTAGGGGGTGTTGTGTTTTCTGCAAGGTTTTGAAAACCGGACTGGTTATCGAATCGTTTTTGTTACTGGTTCACTGGTTTATTGATTCAACTGGTTCAACCGAAATAACCGTTTTACAATAAAATAATAAATAAAATATAAATAAATACACAAAAACATAATTATAATCTAATATAAACATTAAAATGTCATTCAAATTCAAAGCATTATAACAACCAAAGTCTTGTGATGTTAACAAAATACAAACTCAAAAGCTAAAAGATGCACAAATGAGTGTTTCTTGATTGACCCTATCATCCATAATTGAAAGAAAAATTCATTGAATTAACTTAATTCAATTTATGCTTTTCTTTATTGAATTAACTTCAAAACTGACCAATTTATGTTAGCACGACAATTAACAACTTTAAAAAAATTGACAAGATTTAACAAAGATTAACAAAGATTTTAACAAAAATTAACAAAATTTCCCAATTTTAACAAACTCAGCACAATGATTATGATTATCGACAGAAAAAAGCACTGAATGTCTGAACGACCACAAAATTGATCATCAAGAAAATTTAACAACAAAGGAAAAGAAAAAAAAAACAAGATTGAGCAATGAATCAGTAACAGAGTTATCAAATTATCATCAAGCATTAAGACAGTAACAGAGTTATCAAATTTAATATCATCAGGGAGCAAACTCAGCAAAGCCAATCAACCAAGAACAAACACTGAGAACTGAGCATTCGAGGCATTACCTTCGGCGAGGGCAGTGAGCAGAGGCTTGAGGGAGAGCGACGGACGACGAGACAAACACTGGCGAGCTGGCGACGGACGACGGCAAGCTGTAGACGCACACGACGGACGGATGACGGGCAAGAGAATTACCGAACGACCACGGTGAGACAGGAGAGCAGCGCGACGGGCGGCTAGGGTGAGACGAACGGCGGCGCGATGAGGCTAGGGTTATCAAGGAAGGGTTGTGCGATGGAAGACTTTTGGAACTTGGTAGAGCTGCGTGAGGGAGAGGGCAGAGACGCGGGTGGCGACGCAGGAGTTAAACGGAGTAGGAGGAGATGTGGGTAACGGAGCAACAATACCGACGGCGGGGACTCTGGCATAGTTGGAAGATAGATAAGGGGAAGAATGGAGAGAAGAGGATGAGTCGGGGAGTTCGGCTGGGTTGAAAGGGGCGTTCGACCCGACCCTGTTTGAAAAACCGGCATGGACCCGAATCATATTTTGTAGAATTCGGATTTTTTTTTTTTGGTTTAGACTTGTTGAAAAAGGATAAAAATAAGAGAGAGATGGGTTATATAACTTTAACAAAATTATTATTATTATTATTACATTAATTTCGTTAAGTGTTAGTATGACACACAAACATTTATAATCTTGCTCTTTTAGATCTAATAGGTCTTATTCATGAATGAAAACTACTCTTTTATATTGTAAAAAAAAATTTGTTAAGTATTAGCAAAAAATTTGACAGTAGTAAAATAATATTAATGTAATTTTAAATATTTTAAAATAAAAATAAGATGATTAAAATATTAAAAATTAAATTAAAATTTACTCTAATGTTAAGAAAGAAAACAATACTTTATCCTATAATATAATTTAATTGTAATTGTAGCTGTACTTTGCAAATAGAACCTAAAAAACCAGTTAAACCAGGCATAACATATATCTCCTCCTCTTTTCCCTTTTAACTTTTTTTTTCTTGAAACAATAAATAGTTGCGGTAATTAAACTGCTGAGATAAAATTTTTATGAATAAATTTAATATATAAAATGTCATGTAAAATTTATTTATGATAACTTTTTTTTAATAAAAGAGTTCAACACAATAAATAGAACAAAAATAACAACAAATAAAAAAATAAAAAAAAACAACAAAAAAATATAAAAGAGAGCTCATCAATTATTTTTTATCCTCCACCTTTTTATAGTGTACTTCTAATTTTGTACTTGTTAAAACATATTCTGTCACTCTAAATTTACTAAAATTCTGTAAGATCGGTCAAAACCATGTAAATTTTGGATCGCTAAGTGGAAGTCCACCAATTACATATCTTGTAACCAATTCTTAGAATCGTTCATAGTCGCTATTAATCTAACAGCATCATTTCTCTCCTCCACCTACACAATTTTGTTGAAATCTCCTATATAGGAGACTAACATACACTGCTATATAACTTAATTCCTTCCTTACAGCAAGTTTTTCTTCTCTTGTATGAGCCTCGTACACCAAAGAAAATAAATTAAAATTATTTTTAATAAGATCCCTTCAACACACGCTCTCGCTCTCTTTTATGACAGCGACTCATTTTAAACATTATTTTATCACAAATTAACAGCAAATCACCCGAAACACCTTCGAACGCAACATATTCCCATCTCGCAACATCACTCCTCCAAATTCTTATTACATCAAACTTCGTCACTACCTGCCTTTTAGCCTCAAACAAGCCTAACATATTCAATTTAAATTTTTTTTTTATTTTTTACCATGCTCAATTTTTCATCTCTCCTCAATCCCCTAACATTCCAAGAACAAAATTATTTTAATAAATTATTACACACATTTTTTTTATCTTTGGGTCTACAGCGTCTTGCTTCTTTTTTCTGTTTTGCCAATTTTCTTTTTTGAGCAATTTTTTCATTTTGTGCTTCGAGAATAGCCATGATCATATCATCTTTTTCATTGTATAAAATTGCACCTGATTCCAATGCAAAATCTCAAGTTTCCCCTTACTTCCTATTCTTGTCCGAATCACCATCATCAACAACCTTCTTTCCAACTACTTCTTCATCGTGTTCCGACAGATCCCCCTCTCCCTTTGTCAATGTTATTCCCTTTGTACCGAAATTCATACAACTATCAATCACCGTGTCATCTCTATCACCCGTTTCTTTATCAATGTCTTCCATACCATCATCATCAACATACATATTCAACCCACCAGTCCCTTCATTCAATCTCACCGTCGGGAGAGTAGTGGCTTGGTTCTCCGCCACCAACTCCTCCTCGATCTCACGACCTAACATAGGTGGCGTCAGGGTTGCGCATCTCCCTTGCCACATTAAGCCTCCTCTGCCGTAGTTAGTTTTTAGCTTCCCTCCTTCAACACCAATTCGGCCTCCCTCGATCACCTCTGCACCGATCTTCAGCGCAAGTATCACTGATGCAACTTTCTGCACACTTGTCGTAGACCTTTTCCTAACGTTCTCATTTCTATCATGGAAGTTGTGCTCCATTTCCATCAAGTCTGACTCGGATTCTAGACCCAACCTAACATCACCGAACCGGTTGATTGAGAAAACCGGGTTCAAGGATCCTTCTCTATTTTTTTTGGACATCCTTAAATTGTTGGACCTAGCACCAAACCTACAAAGAACTTTTTTTTATTCCCTTTGTCCCTCCTTTCCAGCCCATTAGAATTACCTTTATAAACCCATGTAATTATATTTTCAAAGTCAGCTTCATAATTAATATAACCACATCCCACACAAGTCACTCTCCCTTCAATTTTTTCATAAATTGGTTGATATGTTACTGTTGTTATCTGATTTTTATTTTGAATGATCATTAATCAACTCATTCAAAATAATTTCAGAAATTATCAACCTACCCTTATCTTCTCTGTCTTCTTTAGCTCCCCATCACCACATCGGTTACCTGGTCGTTGAAAACCGTCGGTTTCGTAGCCCGTGCACTTCTTAAACTCGTATCTGCATACTCTCTTTCTACAACTGTTCTTCATTGTTCACAGCTATAGTTACTTTTTTCATTAGCTTCTTCGTAACAATTCAATCCAAAAGTCTTCTGTCTCACTTCTTTCACTAGCACATTGAATCCACTAATACTTACTGTGATATGGACTCATTCATTAATCATATCCATGATACAAGTATCAATTTGCACTCGTCCAACACCAAAAGACATGCACGATTCTATTACTTTGTCACAACCGACTACTTCCCTCCATTGGCCTCCTAACATATTAAAGGTATCTGCTGACCACACATGTAACGGAACTCCGTAACATTCTAACCACACTCTTCGACTTTCACATCGCTCCGTCTTATCCCATCTCTATACACTATGAAAGAATTGCAAGAGACTATTCATTTTAAACGTATATGCTTCTTCTGTATTCAATACAGAATCAAAAGTAAAAAAAAAAACTTTATAAGCTTCTAGTTCTCGTACTTGGACAATTTGAGGCAGTTTTTTTCTAATCATCTCCTTCAAGGAACTAAAATCAATTGCCTTTGTCGTACCGCTGACCAGACTTCTCTACAGCCAGTCTAGATTCTCTTTCACCACCGATACTTTCACTTTTTTCGTCCACCCATTTCCATGTAAGTCTGGTTCTTTTTGGTGGCTCGTTAGTTTCTCTACCTGCCTTTGGTTATCTCCTTAATGAGGTTGAGAATTTGTCTTGTTCCGACTATCACCTCTTTTCTGAGCTATTTTTCAGACCTTTGTCTTAGTTGTCCTTCTATACTTCGCTTCTCTACGTACACAATCTTCCCTCTCAACCTTATATGATTCATTTTTGCTATAGTCTTCAGAATCCCACTTTTTGTTGTGTATTGGACAAACACAAAAACATACATATTACCACTTTTTTGTTTTATAATAAATAGATATTATTAATGCTTTCAGTCTAATTGAATTGATAGAATAATTCATTCTTCAAAATATCTTCAAAAAAATTATCAATAAACATGAAAAAAATTTTATTTTTCAACCGTTCGTACTCTTCTCAATTTTAAATGTTAAAATCTTTTACAGGCATGTTCCTAATTCTAACCCAACCTGTATTTTCCACCTCTTATCTCTTGCTCTTTCTCTCACTCGTTCTCTCATATTTGTGACAATTTCTATCCTATTTTTATCTTTCAATTACCAGACATATCTTAATTAAGAATCAAAGTTTCCTTCAGAAAAGGTATATGTTTACTATGTATCAATGTGAATACGATGATTTCAAGTAGGGTCGAAGGAACATTTGTGCAAAATAAGACATGGAACATGATTTGTTATTGTAAATATAATTATCCTCATCTGTGTAAGCCAAATCTCACATGCAGAATTTGACCCGTACATCCTGATTCTTCTATTTTATCATTTTCTTTTTTCCTACTCTTTTCCTGTCATTAAACATTCATGTTCTTGATTTATGTTATAATAATATCTGCACATGATGCTCATTAAATAATACTTACATTAATTCTTTATAAATAATATATAAGCTTCAATAAATCTTTTATTCTTATAAAGTTTTTCTTTTGGTATTTTATTTTGGTTCAATACAATTTCTTTTTTAATTTTACATCTTGCTGCATCAACAATAAGAGGAGAGGATGCTCCTATAAAATGCAGAAAACGTCTTTTTTTTTAAAGATATTTTTTAATAATTAAAATTTAACACATATAATCACTTAAATTATGTTATTTTTGTCAAAATTAGGTCAGATAAATTAATTTAATCGAAAAATAGTAAATCAAATTTTGAATCTGTCTAAATTAATGTTATTTTTTATAAAAATAACTACAATATCCTTATTATATAAAATGACTAAAATACTCTTATTATATATATTAATTTTAAAAATTTTAAATTTTAGCCTTTTTTTTCTCTATCATTATAGGATTAGAATTTAAAATTTTTAAAATTAATATATATATATAATAAGAATATTTTAGTTGTATTTTATAATAAGAATATTGTAGTAATTTTTTATAAAAAATATTAATTTATACCGATTTAAAAATTTAATTTATTAATTTTTTTGTTAAACTGATTTGTCTAGTCTAATTTTAATAAAAATAATACAATTTAATTGATTATATGTGTTAAATTTTTAATTTTTAAAAAATATATTAAAAAAAGATGTTTTTGACATATTTATTTAAGTAGCTCCCAACAAATAATTAATGGGTAAGAAATAAAATAGAAACATCTAAAATTTTACTGACTAAAAATTATATAGACCAAAATTATGATATATATAAACCAAAATTTCTCCCTTGTTAAAAATTTTCTCTTTTGTCTTTCTTTTCGGGCCCCATCTCCCTATACGTGTCTCTCTAACATGATAAACATAAACAAGCATGCAGTTATACAAGACAAAAGGTATATTCTCAGCAGCCCCAAATAATAATAATAATAATAATAATAATAATAATAATAATAATAATAATAATAATAATAATAATAATAATAATAATAATAGTTTGATGAACAGAACTAATAGAATTCATTGATAAAGTTAACAAAAAGACTCTCTCTTAAGAGGCTCAGAGTCTTGGAATACATTTGAAGAAGAAGAAGAAGAAGAAGCGAAGCTAAGATATTGGGGAAGAAAGTCATAGTTGTTATTGTTTTCAGCTGATGATAGGAGCAGAAACTTTTCACTATAATCTTGATCTAATAATTGACTTGGTAATAAGGTAGTATTGTTATTAGAAGGGTCTTGTTGCATCTGATGGATGCTTAGAATCTCTGCCTGAGCCACTGCAAGTTGCATTTGCAATTGTGTAACTTGATTTTGAAGGTATGATATTGCTCCAACACAACCATACACAGGGTCTCTCACCCTTGCAGTTGCCTCATAAACTAAACTGCTTACAGCATCTCCTCTTTGATCAATTGGAAGTTCCTATACATACATACATCAATTTAATAAATAATAAATTCTTAACCTTATTGCACAATAATCAAAGAACAATAATAGATGGATGCTAGTTATTTATTAACATTATACACAACTTCTTAAGTAGGCATATCCATATATTCCCATCAATAATTGGCAAATTTTCTATATGCTAAGCTTTAGACACATTGAAGAATTAATTTGAAATATTTGTTTATATGTATATCTAAAAGATTTGATGGATGAAAAAAAGAAGGTAAGAAAGAGTTGGAGAGAGGTACCTGAAGCATTTTGCTGACATTGCTAGCGCCAAAGACTTTGTGCACAATGGCAAACTTGCGAGGATCATCAGAAGGAAAATAAGGAGCAAAGATGCATTCTTTGGTGCAACGCCGCCTCAACAATTTGCAAGAAGCACAAGGTGAGGAACCCCCCATTTGGAAACAAATTAAAGATTGTCCTTTTTGATTTTGTTATTGTCTCATTTGATGTATATGTATATGAAGAGTAGTAATAACGTGAAACACAGCACAATGAAGCTTGGTATTTAAGAGATTGAACTTAAAATCCCTTATTTATAATATATATATATATATAATGGACGGTGAGATTAAAGTCCCTTTGCGCTGCCTAGAGTGTGTAGCATCACTAGAGGCACATGCACTTCTTGTGAAACCATGAATTTATTTGTCAATAAATATAAATAAATATGGAGTTGATGTACTAAGGAAGAAATATAGAAACCACTTCTTCCCATGAAGACCATTTATAAAAATGTTGTTCACATGTTAAAATTACAAGTTTAGACAACGGTATTTGAGGCATTTACAAGGTACTTAAGGGAGCAATAAAGTCAAAGAGGGAAGGGCAAATAATGAATTCAAGGGGTTATATAATATAACTAATTAAGTTCCTAGGCGGTGGTCAAACACTGCCCAAGGCGCGTGATAGGTTGGCAATCCATGCACTTGTGTAGTTTTCACGTACACATTTGACTCTTAAACTTTCTATTCTATATATATAAGATTTAATTTGTATTTCCTATTAATGCAATTATGTAAATATATTTTATTTTATATGAACATATAATATATATTCTTATATTATTGTAAAATGCGTTTGACGTAATTACTTATCATCTCATTTAAAAGGCATATAATATAAAATTATAAACTACATTATTACTATTATTCCATATAAAAATTAGCATATTTTGTTGAATATCACAAATATTCTCTTACTATATAATATATTCTAGCATTTAAGAATTCAACTCTCTCGACAGTATTTTTTTATATTTAAAATTTAAATTCTAAACCAATAATTAATTAAATAAAAAAATTCCATCCATACATGCATCACCTGTATATATAACATATTGAGTAAATAATGATTTTTGTCTCCAATATTTAGGATAAGTTCTATTTGTGTTGCTAACGTTTAAATCGTCCTATTTGTATCCCTAACGTTTATAAAAGTGATTCAATGTTATTCTACTATCAATTACACTAACAAATTAGATTATATTTTTCAATTATTCTCACTTAGATACATTTATTCTCAATTAGGTCTCACTTGGATGTGCTCGATTTTAATATTATACCCACTATTTGTGTTTAGATTCAATTATGTCCCTAAAAAAATGAATTATGTAAATGTTGTAGGAATTAGTTTCAACTTTTGATGAGCTATTTTTCGGAGTGGATCATCGATTCTATCCTACAGACATTTGTATTTTAACTTCAAGAAGAGATTTTTAAAACTCAAACTAAAGTGTTCATGATGTGTAATTGATGACAGAATAACATTGAATCACTTTTACAAACGTTAGGGATACAAATAGAATGATTTAAACATTAGAGACACAAATAGAATTTACCCCAAACATTGGAGACAAAAACATACTTTACTCTAACATATTTTATAGTGGTCGTACATGCATTTAATATCCGAAGTACTCATGTATTTATGTGCTCTAAATAGCGAGTTATGATACAGCTATTAATCTTGGACAGATGGAGTATATTAAGAAAATAATTAACTAGTATAGTTCACTTTCTATAGGTTTTTGTGAGGCAGGAAACTTAATTGGAACCCTAACTTGGACCGAGACTACCCTGGAGAGAAGAGTTCAACGTGAATGTTTGTTGTCTCGGACTTTCAAATGGAAATAAACACGCTCAAAAAAGAAAAAACACACTCTTTCTGTATATCTCTCGCTCCTCCTCTTGCTTAGGAATTTAAGTTGAAATTATGTAATTATGAAAATGCTGAAAATGCTCTAATCTCTACATCTATAATCTATATGACTATCTAACAAACAGAAAATAGTTATATATAGAAAAATGAAATTTTCTTTTTCTCTATTTTTAAAATGTAAATTTTTCTATGAAATTAATATAACCTATTGTTTAGTCTTTTTGACTAAAATATCTTTCAATAATCATTATGATTATATATAATTAGTGATAATTATTTAGTTGATACAAATAATGAGAATAAAATATAAAAATATACATAATGTAATAAATGTCATTTTTTTAAATATTTTACCATCAATTACGAAATACAAAAAAATTTAAATTAACTTCTGTAACAAGTTAAAATATTTATTATTATTATTATTTAAATTAAGCAAACAATTATATATTACTAATTTTTATATATAATTATAATAATTAAAATAATTATTAAAAAATATTTTAGTCAAAAGACTAAAGCATATCTTATTTTAATCTTGTAAAAAATATATATAAATAATTATATTTTTAATTCATCTTTCATTATTTTTGTATAGACTTTTTTTATTTGTTTTATATTAAAAAAATTTTAAAATAAACAAAAATTAAATTCTAAATCTTTAAATTATAAAAATTTTATATTATATTATAAAATTAATTTTGTTAAAAATTTAAGATAAAAATATATAAATAATTATATTTCTAACCATAATTATTAAAAAAACCGACTTGGAAAACACATAGTTAATATAAAATTAATCATGTTCAGTGGAGCCAAAGGAATGAGTTGTATACTCACAGTAGCAGCAACAGAAAATTATTGGGCAGCTGCAAATCATGCATGGTCATGTTATTGCAATGCTCCTGCATATACTGCAGACAATACTTATAATTACTAAATGATTATATTATTATAAATAAGAAGCCTAGCTGTTTGATTAATGTATGTTATCGAGACTATGAAAGCCTCTATGGATATATTATTTTAAAGAATAATCTTGTTAAGTAACCCACAGAAATCTAGCTAATAAATATTTTTAAACTACATTTTATACTAATTAATTATTATTAATTGGTAATTATTTAAATTTTATTTTTTAAAATGTAAAATTAATAATAATTAATTGTAATTATTTAAAATTAGTTAATTAGGAGTTGTTTACTCACAAAATCAAGTTCTACCAAGCTCTGAAACACTGAAACCCTAAAGCCTATTCTACTTCTTTGCATTAAATGCACTTCACATGATTCTACTCTACAAATCTTTTCTTACGAGGAGTAATACTCAATTCGCATTTTTGGTGGTTCAATTAATTGGGTACATATATGACCATCAAGTCTTCTATAGTCACAAGTATATATTTTACCTATTAAAGAAAAGGAGGTCACTCAAATAAAGACGCCTAAAACGTCTTTTTTTAAAGATGTTTTCATGTTGTGTTTTAATTGGTTTTTATATAATTTATTCGGTGTTCCTCATCACATATTATTAAATTTTTTAAAAGATTTTTTTTCTAAAAATAATAAAAAAATATTTAATTTAGACTAAAACAAAACAAGTAATAGATTAACTATTAGATTTTTTTTAAAAGATTATTTACAAAAAAAAATATATCACATTCATCAAAATATATATATATATAACAAGCTCTTAAAAATTTTATAAATAAAAAAATAATTAATTTTTATTCGTATAATATATAAAATAATTACTATATTATTATTATATTATAGATTAAAATTTACTAATTTAAATTTTGTTTTTATTTTTAATATAAGCATTAGAAATAAATAAAATTTTTATAACTAAATGTAGTGTAACAAAATATATATAATATTAATTAGTTCTTAAAAAATTCCAAAAAAAAATAGTTTCTTTTATTTTAGTAAAATAACTATTTGTTAAAGTAGACAAATTAATTATTTTCTTCTCATATACAGTTTTTTTTAAGACATAAAAGTAATTAAGTAGGACATTGGTTAAGATAATTAAATTCACTATTTCATTAAATTTTTAATTTAAAAAAAATCCTAGTTAATTTTGGTATAGAAATTTCGAATTTGAAAACATTGATAAAAATTATGTTGAATTTTGATTTATTTGATTCTCATTTAAATTAATCACTACATAAGTTAAAGTTCTGTTTTGAAATTATATTCGAGCTTTAATCTGATTTTTAAAGTTTCAATTTACTTAGTTTGATTTTTTAACTTAGGTATCTATGACTCATATCATATTAGGGTTTTAAGTGTTTAGTTGAAAAAAAAATAAGGTAAAAAAAATTTCAATTGTCACATCAAATAGTCGTTAGAATGTATAATGTAACAGTTGTTAGTCCATCTCAGCATGTCATTAACGATTTTGTGAGACAGTGACAAAAATAAGATTAGGAACCAATGTGAGTCATAACTATTAAGTTAGGAGACTAAATTGAGTAAATCGAAATTTTTGAAATTAGATTGAAACATAGTTGTTAGAACCGAACCAGTGATCAAACCGGTCAAACTACTAGTTCACTGGTTTATTAGTTCAACCGATAAATCACTGGTTGAACCGATAAAATCGGTCTCACGTAAATATAAAATATAAAATAGTTAAAAACTTAAAATTAAAATTTGAAATACATATCTTCACTAACATTTTATGAAGAATCAAGTCTCAACTTCTAAAAATAACTAATATAAAAAAATCATAAAATTTTAATACTACAATAGTATCTTATTTTGACACAATAAAAAATAATTAATTCACAAAACCTATCATCTAACTATAATATCAGTAGATTTTAACACTAACATCAAAACAAATAACCTTAATCACAATACTAGCAATAAAATAGATCAAGTAAATTAATAAATTTTTAGTGAAATTTATATTTATATTAATAACGGTATATAATTAAAATATAATTAATTTTAAAAATAGAAAAAACAAAAATTAAATTAAATTAGATATTTATGTATACTATATAATTAGTATTTGTCAAATATAATACTTAGAAGTGCAATGGCTAAGTGGCAAGTAGAGATTGCTTTTGCTTTGCACTGGTTCTTACCAGTTCACACCGGTTTTATTCCTTAAACGGTCCAAAGAGTAAAACGAACCGAACTAGGATTCGGTTCTAGTCCGGTTCACTAATTTTTTGGTCGAACCAGCCGATTCAGTTCGGTTTTTACAACTATGGATTCAAATACGAACATAATTTCAGAGACCAATAAGTATTATCTCTTTGTTGACAATTAAGTTGTTTTAATGGTAATTAAGATCTAATAATGGTTTATAATAAAAGAAGCATTCTTTTGCAACAATGAACCAGTATCTGATATGTAAGATGATCGAATTGGATCGAATTGGATCCACACTCTAATCATATAGAAGTAAATATGTTTACAAAAGTAAACAAAAAAAATTATTGACTTTTTTATAAAAATAAAAATTTTTAATATTTTTTATTTTATGGATATATTTGATATCTGATCCAAACATAAAAAGTGCGAATATCGAATTTGTTATCGATTTTTGTAGTGTTAGCCCTCATATTATCAATTTAATTCATATATAATTCGGATGATAAATTATTTGGTGACGTACTTCTTTTTTTATTGTGATATACTTGTTTATTATTATTATTATTATTATTATTATTATTATTATTATTATTATTATTATTATTAAAAAATAACAGGCCAAATTATTACCATAATATAATAGAAGTATGGAAGTTATCATTCTTCTCTAATGGAAGAAACAAAATTATTTTTAATAGTTTATTTAACGTTTAGTAGAATAAAAATAAATTTTATTAGAATAAATTTTAGTACGAGTTTAATATTTTTATTCATCATAAAATATTTATAGAATTACTCGTAGATAAATTTTGGAAAAAAGAAAAAAAAACATGATTTTTAATTTTATTTTTTAATAATATTAATTTTTTACCGTATATAATTATTCAATTATTCTTTAATTATATATAAATAAATTACTCTTAATAAGACTTTTTTGTGTTATTTAATTATCTTTTTTAAAAATTAATTAATTATTAAAATAATTAAACTTTTCAAAACAAAAATAATAAAAAAAATTATGAACGAAAAAATTAATTATCCTGATAATTTTTTGTATTTTTATTCATATTTTAATTATAAACATAAATATAATTTAATTATATTATTTATGAAATGTGACTATAGATGTAGATAAAATTTAGTTATATTACTTATATATAGTTTCATTGTATTGTATTGCTTATAAAGTTAGATTATAATTATGACAATAAAATTGTTCTTGTATTTTTATATGTATGACTAATTGGTGGTGTTAAAACCTTACTCTTAATTATAAATAAGGTTTATAATTTAAAAAATCAAAGACTCAATTAAAAAGATACGAAAAAAATGATGTTAAAATATTCTAACTCTTTAAAATAAAAATATTCGAAATTCAATTAAAAATTATTTAAAATTTAAACTCAATAAAAATTTATATTCAATGTGTTTTGTATTAAATATATTTAATAACCTATTATATCATATTGGTTGAAATTAGTTTTTATAATGTTAATTTTTTAATAACACTTTATTAGAAAAAATTATATTTTCAGAATTTTTTAAAAACTAATTAATATTATATATATTTTGTTACATTACATCTTGTTATAAAAAATTTATTTATTTCTAATGCTTATATTAAAAATAAAAACAAAATTTAAATTAATAAATTTTAATCTATAATATAATAATAATATAGTAATTATTTTATATATTATACGAATAAAAATTAATTATTTTTTTATTTATAAAAATTTTAAGAGTTTGTAATATATATATATATATATATATACACGATGAATGTGATATATTTTTTTATGTAAATAATCTTTAAAAAAAATCTAATAGTTAATTTATTACTTTTTTTGTTTTAGTATAAATTAAATATTTTTTATTGTTTTTGGAAAGAAAATATTTTAAAGAATTTAATAATATGTTATGAGGAACACCGAATAAATTATACAAAAACCAATTAAAACACAACATAAAAACATCTTTAAAAAAAAGACGTTTTAGGCGTCTTTATCTGAGTGGCCTCCTAAAGAAAATATTATGAATTTTGATATGAAAAGCTTTTATTGAAAATCCAGATATTTGAAGTCTCTAATGCCTTCTGTAGCATGTTTATTAAAAAAAGAAATAAATAAAAATAAAACTATCTACTTTAAATAACTTTAACAAGTGTTCTTAGAAAAGTTTTTAAATATATATATTTTAGTATTCGGTAGATATTCAAAAATAAGGGAAATGATATAGTTTAAAAATAAGCACGACTAAAGGAAAAACAGTGAGATAATATTATGTTATTGTTCCTGAATTCTAATAATGGATAAAGGAAAAACAGGCATCTATATATTTCTCTATCCTTGAAGAAAATCATGAAACGCAAGCTCAGACGAATGATGACAATAAAAAATGTACCTCCAGCGATCGAAAGATTAATAATAATACATAATATTTTTATGAATAAATTAAATATCCTAATAAAAATACTTGTTAAAATAAGTTTTAAAAAATGTGCTAAGTTACTTTTTCGTGTGTATTGAAATCATTAAATCTTAAAACAACTTCAACTTTTATATTATAATCATGAACAAATATCCTAATAATAATAATAATAATAATAATAATAATAATAATAATAATAATAATAATAATAATAATAACTTTCCTCCATTGCCTTGGCTGACATGGAAGATTCGGTTCTGGACATGAACGTGGTCTTCTAAATCTAGAACAATGGGACTAGGACTAGTAAAATAAATTGGCACGCGAAAACAATGTTATAGACTTATTGAAACCCATCATGAGGGAGCTCAACATAGTTGATTTATGGTGCTAAATGCTAATGTCTTCTAAAATAACTAGTGTACGTCAAAGAGTTAAGTTGATTTAATCATTTAAGACGAATGATTCTTCGCTTATCAAGGTAAGTGTAGTCTTGTCTCCTATTCCACCGCATACCAAAGCCAAAATAATTTATCTTTCGTATCCTAACAGTACAAAATAGTTTATATTTGCATTTAGTTACATAACATTATATTAGTAAAAATAAATATTTTTTATATTGATAGTTTGAAATTTGAATAGTCATTAAAAAGATAGATATATAATTACATGATTATGTAAAATGTTTTATACTTCACTGCATTAAAATTAACCTCATATATTAAAGGTGAAACTGAATGAAAAATATTAGATGATTATTTTTTCTCTTACATTTGAATTAATAATAGCTAATCATCTATTTTTTACATTTTAAGTGTTGACGTTCTGATATTTTCCAAAGTAAACAGCCAAATTAACCTAGTTAGACATGAAGATAAAATATTACCATCTATTAATTATTTCGTAAGACCTCCAAATCTGACCGAGTGTAAGCCGAGGGAAAGGAATTGGAAGTGCAGTTTGACAAATGAGGCAACATAGAGACAGAAAATTTACTTGATATGTGAGAGGCACAACTGTCCTGAAAATCAATTTCAATGGCTTGTGCATATGGATTTCAGTCCCCAATGTGGTTAGTACCATCTATTTTCAACATGTTTTGTTTGCTATGACCAACCTGCAAAGCATATTTTAAACAATAATAATTACAAGGCACATGATCACCATCTGTAGACTGTAGGGCCTCCATACTATCTCCCCCAGGACTTAAACGTAACGACTAACGAGTGAAAATTTAAAGTCTTAAATTAAACGTTTTAATAATGGGAGCAATAATTTATTAGTAAAGGGATCCTAAATGAACAGTATTATTGATTCAACTATTTTTAAAGTTCAGCAAGTGTTGCTATAAGATTGTCCCCAACATGTTGTAAATTATAACAGGTAATAACTTATCATTCTATTAATTCTATTCTTGGAGGTTAAACATTAATACAGTAGTGAATAATGCAAAATTTGTTGTGGAAAAATATTAGATGCTCACGTTAATTAAAAAACACCTATTTAAATAAAGATGTTAAAAATATTTTTTCATGGAGATAGTTGTAATAAAAGTGTGACTTATTTATTTAGTCATACTTTAAATAAATATAATATTTTTATAATATACTAAAATTAAATCTTATAATTCATTATCTAATAGTTAAAAAAAATCATTTTTACATAAAAACAATTATAAAATTTTTATTGTAATATCCATCTAATTAGAATGGTATCTATTCATTTACATATATCTAGTTCTCAATATATATAACTGGGGAGAGTTTCACCGGAAGAAAAA
The DNA here is from genome assembly GCF_059453495.1 of Arachis ipaensis. Classification (NCBI taxonomy): domain Eukaryota; kingdom Viridiplantae; phylum Streptophyta; class Magnoliopsida; order Fabales; family Fabaceae; genus Arachis; species Arachis ipaensis. The sequence continues at coordinate 3,888,355 of NC_142436.1, forward strand.
CACTTTCAACGTTTTGGATTAGAATTCTTGTTTAGAACTTAACTCTAATTAATTTTTAAACTTTATTTTAATCACAAATGAATCAAAACTCATAACATAATTTAAGTTAAGAAGTATTTAATTTAAATAAGTAATTTTGATGTAATAATAATTTTCCAATAATAATGAATATTTTCAAAAGGGATAATTGAATATTAAGAAAGCTGGATTCTAGTCCCATAAATCCCATTAGTAAAGGGATTAACTCAGAGAGAAGATTTATGACTTACCTTCTGCTATGACCTAATTCTTATTCTATATTAACCCAGTTAAACCCAATTATTCGAATACATTCCTGAAACCTCATGAGAACTCCCCTTATTAAGGGTAGTCAGGAAGGTTTTCTATTTTTAGCATTTGATAATTGGTAGTTAGGCTTTCAGTTACATTCAGTTTTAGGCTAACAGCTTTCTGTTATTGTATCAGACCTTAGCAACTATGTGTATATATATATAAGCCTTGGTCTTACACCTCTTGTATATTTATTTCATTAGATGCTAATTCAGATGAAAACTCTTCTCTCGTACTCTTCCAATCATATTCGAAAGCCTTTCACCGTTACCACTACTGAGCTATTCTTGTTGTTGTGTTCTATTTCGCGTACAATCATCTAGAGCACTTTACACCACTAACTCAGAATCCGTGCAAGTATACCCCCACTACTGAAGTGTCATAGGTCTGGAACAAGAAAGATCGTAGAGATTTGTATCCCAACCTCACACAAGGGCAGAAAAGTCAAGTAATTATGATTTCCTAATTCTTATTTAAAGAAAAAAAATACCTCCATAGGAGAGCAGTATAAAACAAAATAAATCATAAAAATCAACTCCTAAACACATACAAGGATATCAACCGCAAGTACCTAGACACCACTACCTCAAAATAGTAGTTATATTTGAGTAGTAGTTCTTTAACTCAGTGTTAGTCTGTTAGACTAATTCATTTAGCCTAACTCATACATTGTGCATAGTTGCATCATTTTAGCCATCTTATTCGCTGATGCTTTGTGATAGCTTAGCACTTAAAAACACCAATGATGGCTAATTAATGGCTACAAATCACAAAATTTGATGGCCCCTAGCACTCTTCTTTTTGAAAAATGAGGATTCAAAACAAAGCAACTCTGGAGAGAACAAGACCAGTATTACATATATGGTGCAATATGGATGACTCCAGAGTCCAGATAAATATCACTTTCAATCAGTATATCCATGCCCATACAGAAGCGAGTATACCCGATACAGTGTTGACAGAGTACGAATAGTTAACTGATGGAAGAAAATATGATGAATCATGTCCAAATGGTGTGTACAATATAATATCAGAAAAACGTTTCTAGGGTATTATTTACTTCTTATGTTAGTTGTTAGTTTGTTACATATCTTTCAGCGTGTAACACCAAATCCAAACAAGGTTTAAACTAGAATCAATATAGCCAATTTTAAAAAAGCATGACATGCTTGAATAATGAATAAGGTCACTAAAATAATCTGCAATCAGATATTGAATTCACCTCAAATTTAGATGTGATCCATCTAATTCATCATTGATCTTCAGAAGACTTTGGTGTTGGTACAACCTTCGCAAATTCTGTCTTTTAATTCCATTTCTGAACGCAGTGCTTGCCGGACATCTTTTTTCTTTGTAGGATAAACCTGACATTTTCTGCTCGCTTTTTTTCCTTCTAAGGTACTCTGCTGCTTGCACCTGAACTGATGATGAGAGAAAATTTGTGAAGAACAAGTGACTACTTCAATGCTATATAATAATTCTTTTAATTTAAAAAAAAAAAGGTTCTTTTAACATCAACGCGGTATATACTATATAACTCATCAAGAATGGAGAAAAGGTGACATTCGAAAATTCTCTGATATATCCATCCAAAGATGTTTAGGATTTTAAAATAAATGATCCTTCATAGACTAGCAACTGATAAATAACTTCAATGAAGCTTCATTCAAAATAGCTATAAAGTTAAAACTAAACAATGAAGAGGACTAGTGCTAAAAGGGAGAAATCTGGGGGAAGCATCCTACCAAACAAAAATGAAAATTAATAAGAAAATAGAGAGGAGAAGAATACAGCAAAGTTACATGCAGCATCACAGCATTTTAAACATGAAAAATTTAGGACAGTCATGGAAAATGAATATTGTACAAGATACAATCCTATGACAAAGCAAATACTCGAACAAAATGATGCCTTCACGCCAACGAGCTATAGCTTAAATGGCATAGTCTCCCCATACTCACTTAGAGGTTGCAGGTTCGAGTTTTACTTCTAACTTTGGAAAAAAAAATGATGCCTTCACAAATGTGAGCATGGGAGTTCTACTCTAACCAAACCAATAGAACACCATAAATGGCATACTTCAACAAAATTAGTTCCTAGCTGCAACAAAAATCCTTAGAACAAATCAAGAAAAAATTTCCCTAGTATAAAGGACATGAGGAATAAAGGAAAAAAGAATCATAGATAAGGGAGGGCCAGGAAATAAAAGTGTAAGTCAAGAAAACCTCACTACTTAATATTTTTCAATCACATAATCCAAAATGATTTGAAGTCAAATCTGCTTGCAGTATTCACATTTGCATTAATGACAGGAGTTTTCAATGCAAAAGATAAGGAGATACCAGATCGTGAAGCTACCAATGTCATCGCACGGTTTCTGAGCCTTGTAATCTCGCTAATGGCATTCAGATTTTCAGTAAATGCGTCTGGTCCAGGCTTTACAACATCATTATTCCCGTGATATGACAATGCATTTTCACATGCCTAATTTCCAGACGGAGAGCGATGAAGCATACAATTAATTCAGATTTAAATCACCAAAAAAAAAAGAAAAAGAAAAGAAAACAACAGCTAAAATTTAGCAAATGTATCACCATAAAATTAAAAAGGTAGCCATTAACAAAAAAAAAAAGTCCAGAGTATGGTTTAAATTGCTTCTTCTATACGGCATTTTCAATCACAATTCACAATTCAAAACACTGTTAAATTCACTCCAAAAACTTTACTCTCTCTCTCTCTCTCTCTCTCTCTCTTTTTTTTTTTTTCTGTTGACAAGAAATATGGCTCGTTAGGTTCGTTGTCTTATCCTCCTTCAAATTGCAGTTTTCAGATCATAATTATACACTTCAAACAAACGCACCCACTCTCTCTTATATATATATACCTTCTCTGCAACAGAATGAAAACCATTATTCAGCGCATCCTCCACAAAGCGCAACCATTCCAAAGGCGTAACTCGAAGCCATTGATATTTGGAGGACTTCGTCTCTCTCATAACTAAAGCCTCGTACCTCAAGACCAAGCAGCTCTTCAGAGAAAACCAGAAATAAAAAAAAAATGTCGACACATCGTCGCTCGCTAGTAATTCTTCAGGATTAGAAGATGAAATGAAAATGAAAATGAAATGAAATAAAATACGCGCAAAATGAAGCAGAATTCTGATTCATCTAAAGCGTTACTGTCGTGGAACTCAGAAGCACAAGAAGAAAGTACCACATGATCGCCAACGAGTGCGAAAGCACGGACGAAGAATTCAAGGACGAGAAGCTTCTCGTGAACGGTTTTGTCGGAGATAGAAAGGAGAACGGAGATGGATTCAGATCTGAGGAGTTGCGTAACGTCAGAACGGACTTCGATCAGCGATTTCACATCCTTGGAGACCAAAAGCGATCCAAGGAATTGAAGTGTCGAGTCGCTGAAACTGGGAGAAGGAATTGCAAAATGCTATGTTAGAGAGAGAGAGAGAGAGAGAGAGAGAGAGAGAGAGAGAGAGAGAGAGAGAGAGAGAGAGAGAGAGAGAGAGAGAGAGAACCTTCTAGCTTGGATTAGCGAGCGAAGGAGAGAAAGTGGTTGCTCTGTGCAGTGTGACATCGCGGGAAGAAGGATTTGGCGGTTAGGAAAGGTACTTAGTATTTGAAAAAGAAATTTTCAATTTATATATTAGGATTTTTTTTTTCCGGTTACGAAAGTTTTTTTTTTTCTGTTACAAAATTGTTTATCGGGATTAAATACGAAGAAAGATGGGCTTCAGCCCTTTAGGGAACTAAAAGAAACACGATATAAAGTACAAAAAGAGTAGTTACCAAAAAAAAAAAAAAAGTACAAAAAGAGTCATGACCAAAAAAAAAAAAGTACAAAAAGAGGAAGAGGATGTTCAGTTAAAAAAACAAAAGATTAGCATAATTAATTAATTATGTTTTTCTTTGTCGCATCTTTTAAAATAAAAAGATAGAAGAGATTTACCAAAAAAAAAAAAGATAGAAGAGAAATCAAATCCTTGTGTCGAGTATATATCAAGTGATAGATGCTGGCGTTATAAGAATTCATTTTCATGTGCGCATTAATATTGTCATGGTGATGCCATGCATGTGAAGAAAGAAAGCAGAGTTATGTGAAGACTAGTATGAGCGAAAAGCAAATTATGAATCATGAACCATGATACATGCATTTCGCACAATATGCGACTCTCTCTTTCTAGGTATACTTATGATATTCTTTACGTGCAATAATGATTGATAAGCGCACAAGTTTCTGAATTTGTGTTCTTTTTATTTTATAGTCAGGTATATAATTTTCCTACGGCTGCAGTTGCTCAACGCAAGGATATTCATCACTACACAGTACACACTACTGGTTGGGTAATTCATGCCACGTTATTAAAGGCATTAACAGAATAATGACTAATCCAAACGACAAACTATTCTAGGTTAAATTTTAAGCAATCAAATTAAATCACATACAATTTGAAAGAGATTGGTAATACTCATTTTCAATTTCCACATTGTGTCTTCACTATTCAAGTTTTTTTTTTTAAGGATTCGATTAAGATTTCTAATGAAAAAGTACCATTAATAACTGCAAAAAATAGCATTAACGAAATATTTTTTAGAAAAAGGCTTCCAACTTTTAATTGATTTTACTTTTCTCATTAACTATAACTGCAATCTAAAATAATGATATTAAGGAGAGGGCTTTCATTTGTTACAAAGATGGTATGTTATCACAACATTATGAAGAAACAAGTACAAAGACGAGAACAAAATCAAAGCAGCATTCACGGGTCCATTTGCGGCAAAAAGAAAGCCCGACCACCAATTTAATTGTATCTTAGATCAACTATATGGTTTTCAAGTACATTCACTCGAGCAAAGACAAGCTAAGGGAAGAACATTGGGCGTTGGTAACTGTCGTATGACCAAAATGAAGGGCATTCTGTTAGCAAGTGATTCCCCGAATAAGCAAAGAACCATGGAAGCTTGATGTAAGAACCACGATTTAAGGCATATTCTGCCATTGCCCCCAATCCCCATTGCAGATAATCACCGTAGAATAGATGCATGGAAATCTGAACTACAACGTATATCTAAACCATGCAGAAGATAATACCAATAGATGCGTATAACGAACAGTTAAAAATGCACACACTAGCTATTATTTATTATTATTAATACTTGTTCAAACCTAAGAGAAGGGCGAATAAGAGACTTTATACATTATTAATATAAAAATTGATGCTGGTTTGATTCGACTTAAGAATAAGACTGGAAAAAAGATAAACCAATAAAAGGCAAAAAGAGGGGGGGTTTCTGTCATGGGGTTTTGTTTAAAGGGCTTCTGCACTCAAATCAATAATGTATGAGTTGAATTTCTACTGCAATGAAAATATCTGAATCTGAAATTGCATCATTTCTTTAATTAAATAATACACAAAAAGACATGGTAAAATATTCCGAATTTCCGTATTTCAGTAAACCTGCCACCTGATAAGTCGCCAATCAATCAAGGACTAGTTTCACTACTCAAATGCAATAACACAACCATGACAAAATTGCTAACTCATGCCATTCCTGTTCAATGCAATAATTTTAACTCACCGTGTTGGTTTCAAAATATGGGCATTGTCCAATCAAATGCATATGTTGTTGTAAATGAATACTGCTTAAAACATATTCCACTAAGTCATCGCTTTCCTTTCAACTGGCCATGATTATAAATGCAATTTAGCAGCCAACCTATCCACTTTTCTGTCAAAAGCATATTATAGACGACAAACTCTCTCATTCGGATTCATTAATGATCCTATGGAACTATGACTAATATAGTATTATATTCGTTAATGACATTACCAGCTTGTACCACACATGGTTTTATTCCAAGCAAGTATAAAACACATTTTCATGAAAGCGACACTCACCTGAAAAATCAACCTACCTTAGCAGCAAGCAATTTGGAGATTATCCACTTGTCTCTATAAAAACATTCACATGATTGAATTAATCCCTGTTTAAAGATCAAAAACCTACCAGCCAGTGACAGGAAACACAAAGGAGCAAAGAGGCCTCTGCTCAAAGTACGTGAACAACCTACCTCTTTGCTTCCAGTTCAAGAAACCAGCCAACTGAAATAATAAATCCCTCAGCCCACAATTCATAGTACATAAAATGCTCATGTCAGAGCTCTCAGTAGGGTCGTGACCGGTTCCCACCATAATGCTCACGTCTATCAGGCCCAGAATTATCTCTATAATTGTCTCTGCGCCTATCTCCACCATAGCCACCTCTATTGCCCCTATAAACAAAAGAATGCAAATAAACATTCAACTTTGAATTTTGACAAAGAAACATGAAACACTATATATATATATATATATATATAAACCTCAATTGATATACAAAACTACAAGGTCATTTTATGAAATCAATAGATAAAGCAAGTACCTGTCAAAGGACTAAACTTATTCCAATATTTAGACCAAACGATAACCTTGAAAATAATTCTTACTTATTTTTTTTCCCATTGTTTTAATTGATAGGGAAGTCATTCAATACTCCAACTTCAACATCTACTCAGGAGAATACGATCTACATATATGAAGAATGACACTGAACCCTCAAGTTCAACAATATACTAGTATCGAGCATTTTAGGTTCGTCAACATTTGGACTTAACAATGGGAGCGACCGTCTCATTCCTACTAGTCCTTCCAACCTAAACCCACTGTCACTTCAACTATGAACTTTTATGGTGTATGTATTACGAAAAATAGCACAAGTATCTCTATCAAAAGATTTAACATAATGAAACCGCTACAACTAAACATTTCAACAACATTAATTCTTGGACATATATAAAGTGTCATCAGTCTATGTATAATGAATACCCATGATTATATGCAGGCCGTGGTGCAGATTTTTCTGCCATTGCAACACTGATTTTATAACCCCTCAAATCGTAATCTGAAATGCAGGAGTTATTATTAGTACTCTTCATATTCAAGAACATATATAAATATGTTAGTAGAGAAGCCAGATAAATACTATTGTAGAAACCGCCGGCTGAGTGTGCTGCAGAGGGATCTTCATAAGCAAGGCAGGCATCACCCTTGTTATTCCCATTCTCATCAGTGTATATTTTTATATTCCAGGGCCACTGATCCTTATAACCCCTCTTCTGCTTTATTCTACCAACCTACAGAGTTAAAACACAGATATGTAACAAAATTCCAACCATGCTCAACAAAAGCTAGTTAAATATAATCATATTTTCCCCTGCACAGAAATCTGGTATTTTTCTTACATGAAGCACAAATAATTAACCGATATAGCACATAAAAATATGCTTAGGGACCAAGAAGCAAGAACATTCCTCACATAATTTATTTTAAGAAAAAAAGAAAACCCTTTATATATAGCTTGTGCAGTAGGCAACAGATCAGAACATTACTTGACCAATGCCTCCAAAAAGTTCTCTCAATTCTTCAGTAGTCACATCTGGTGGTAGGTTGGAAATGTAGATTCTAGAGTTGTCACAGGTATCATCACAATTCTCATCACACTGCTTCACCGGAGCTGCAGGCTCAGCAGGAGCACCACCATACCCACCTCGACCACCACCGCCAGCGCCAGCATTATAACCACTGTCATATCCTCCTGGGGGCCCACTTCTACCACCCCCACGTGAATCGGCTACATTATCGCCACCATAACCACCCGTGTTACCTCCATAAGATGGAGGATATGAAGTAGGTCCACCAGTATAGCTTGTAGGTGGGGGACCAGCATCTGTTCCATAATTTGAATTTCCATCATAAGAATTATAGGAGGGTGGGTAGTTACCACCAGCAGAACCACCATAAGTTTGGGCTGCAGGAGGGGGAACTTGACCATAGCCACCGTCCTCTCTCCCCTGATTACCACCATAAGAACCACCTCTACTTCCACCTCCACCTCTACCATCATTATTACTACCCCTACCACCAGTATAGTCATTACCCCTGCCTCCATCATAGTTACCAGATCTACCCCCTCTGTTATTACTATACCCCCCACCGCCTCCTCCTCTGTTATACCCACCCCCACCACCACCGCCGCCAGTACCACGATCATTACCACCGGTAGGAGATGGAGTACCGCATTTGTTACACTCAACCCTTCTTGCAAAGTTCAAGTTTCCACAACTAGATATAGAAATTTCCAGTGAAGTTCATAATAATAATAATAATAATAATAATAATAATAATAATAATCAACATACTTAAAATTAACAAGTTGAGTTACTGGAATTTTAAAGAATTGGTAAAAGATTGATAGATCACAAACCTTGGGTTAGGGCAACGCCAATCTCCGTCTCTGCCACTACCACCGCCACCGCGGCCGCCACGACCACCACCTCGTCCACCGCGATCTCCACCACCTTGATATCCACCACCACCTCCTGAAATTCAAATCAAATTATAACATGAAATATATGAACAGAAAATTGAATCAAACAAATTTGAAAACGGAGCCAGAAACACAAACCTCGACCACCATAGCCTCCACCTCCTCCCCGACCACCATAACCACCACCGCCGCCTCCCCTTCCACCATAACCTCCGCCATCGTTTCCACCATATCCTCCGCTCCTTCCACCATCGCCACCTCCACTGCCATATCCACCCCCTCCACCGCTGCCTTTCCCTCCGTATCCCCCTCCGCCATCACCACCTCCACCATAACCCCCTCCACCGGAGCCGCCTCCTCCATAGCCTCCACCTCCGAAATTACCACCGCCTCCATAACCACCGGAGGCACCGTAGCCTCCTGTAGCTCCATATGACGGTGGCGCAGAGCCGCCGCCGCCTTCTTGACCGTACGCTCCAGACATGATTCTGATCTAGGGTTTGCAAGACACACTGCGTTCTAGAAAGAGAGAGAGAGAGAGAGAGAGAGAGAGAGAGAGAGAGAGAGTAGTGAGAATATTTTGCGAACACGAGCTTTGTGAAGTGATGTAGAGTTGTAGTAGGCAAAGAACTGTGTGACTGTGAAACGAGTCACCTAGTGAAGTCTCTAAGCCCAACCCTTTGCATACTAATGGGCCCGATTGGGCTAATCCATGACCCATACAAATAGTGAAAACTAATTGTGCACAAAATAAAATTTGGGTTGGTATACTGGTTACTGGTCAGCTCACCTGTTCATTTAAGTAAGTGTTGAAAGTTCAAATTACGTTCTATGCATACAACAATCATTATAGGGTTGGAAGTGAGTCAAGCCAGCTCATGAGCTAGTTCGAACTCGACTCGTTAATAGCTCGATAAGCTGAGCTCGTGAGCTAGTAAGCCAAGTTTGAGCTTGGAATTGAGCTCATAAATTAAATTAGCCGAGCTTGAGCTTGGATAAGCTCAGCTCATTAGCTCGTGAGCTGACTCGATTATATATATACACATATCCTATATGCATTTAATCTATATTTTTAATATTATATATATACATATGAAATAGTAATATATAATTTTATATATATATATATTAATGATCTTAAGTATTTAAAATTTTATATTTATTTTTTACATATAATTTTGATGTAGGACATAAATAAAAAATTTATAATTTTGATGTAAGATATAAATAAAAAATTTATAATTTATTGATAGATAGAAATATATAAAATTGATCTTTTTAAATATTTTTAAAATATATAAATTATAATTTATTGATATAGAATTATAGATTACGTATTTATGTTTCTATAATTTAAGCCAGCTCGTGAGCTCGAGTCAGCTCGTGAGCTTTCGGTGAGCCGAGCTTGAGCTTAAGAAATATGCTCGATTATTAATGAGTCGAGCCATGAGCCAAGCTCAATTTTTGTGAGCCGAGCTTGAGCTTGGTCTAGCTCGACTCAGTTCAGCTCACTTCCAGCCCTAAATCATTGGCCTGTTAAGTTTGTATTGAAGTGATTTATGTTTGGCCATCTTTATATTAAAATGGATTATAGTAAAATAAATATTGTTTGGATTATATTATTTAAAATCACTTTTAGATGAAAAATTATTAAAATAGATATCAACTTAAATAATTTTTTTATATTATCTTATCATTTAAATTTAGATATTTGAATAATCTTATTAATTAATTTTATAATAAAATTAATATTTATTTATTAAAATAAAACAACATATAAAAATTAGCAAAATATATTTTATATTAAAAATAAGAAATATAAATTATATATATAAGAGTATTTAATCAAATATGTTACAATTTCCTTAAATTTTAAGTATTAACGTGAAAATATTAATTTAATATTTTTTTTACATTGTATTTTTGTTCTAATATTCTCAATAATCTTATTCTTAATATTATTTTGGAATCCAAGGTTTATGATTTTATTAATACCTTAGATTACTTTTTATTTAATTTATCTTTTTTTAATGAGATCATAATCTATATTATAAAAGAATTACAATAAAAATTTGTATATGCCAGAATTATAATTATAAAAAAATACTAAAAATAATAAAATTAAATATTTACCTTGATAGTGATGGAAATAAATCTAAAAATTCTTGATAATATGTTTTATATAGTATACTTTTAGTTCTTTTAGTACTTTTTTTTAGTACCCTATAGTTTTTTACTATTATTATTTATGATTAATTTTTTGTTTAATTTACAATACCTAATGAAATTAATAAATTATATTATAAAAATAATAATAATATATATAATATAATCACAATTATAAGAATATATAATGTCAAATAAAAATTTAGCAAAAAAATAAAAATAATAAATAATAAAAAAAGAGAGCTCAGAAATAATAAAAAATTTATAAATAATACAATAACATGTCTAAAGGATAAAATTGATAAAAGAAAAATAAATGTTTAGTGTAAATAGCTAAAAATCTGTTAGTGAAAGGCAGACGCAAGAAATTGTTGCTTCTTGTAAACGTGGTTTTAAATACAAAATCATTTTTGCGTTTGTCAAACCAAAAATTAGCCAAACAAAAAATTAAAACTTTTAAACACGTACATTTTCTCTTTTAACGAGTTTGTCAAACACACCCTTAATCAAGTGATTAGCTCACTAATATGAGTAAATTAGTTTTGGCTCACTAATTTAATGCTATTAATTAAATTTAAAATTAATTTACTTTTTTAACCTTATTAATTCACATTTTTCACACATTGTTCAAAATGGACATTGGTTACCTATACTTTTCCAAATTAAAAATAACACCGCAAACAACGTGATATATATATAGTTAGAAAATGGTAGTAATTTTGTGATATATTTGTGAAAAAATGGCAGATTGGTACTTTAGCCGGGTAATGCAACGGGTACCATTTACAAATATCTAATCTGCATTGTTGTATTGACAAAAATTACTAGCTTTCGCCCCTTAAATTTTTTACAACAATCAAGATTAAGCCCAAATCACCAAACAGGAAAAAAAAATGTGACAAATTGAATATTACATCTGCATGAACAACTTAAAAAATAAGTGCTAGCAATTTCATTCACCGAGAAACATGTACAACAAAATTGCAGCAAGCCAAGGAAGCTGCAAAAAAATGGTCATTTTTTACCCATGTCAAACTATCACCAACTGGATTGCTATCACTAAAATCATCCACTGAAAATTATACAAACCGAAAAGTTCAGCATGAGATGTCCAAATCTCAATTGGAAACCTGCAATTATCCATAGACGGATCGACCGACGTGATTAAACCAAGTCCGCCAAAGTCACAGCTTTCGGCTCTCTGATCATGCTCCTGATAGTAACTATTAAAAGCATAAGATATGTTATTAGGCCAGCTGATATTAAAGCAAGATCCGCCGGGGGACAGTGCAGTACAATCAGCATTCGAACAAGCATCTAAAGCGCTGACAGTTGCATTAGACAAGTCCTTGTTGTTGTTCACAACACACCACTTTGAAGAAAGGTACTCAACATTTTGTGCATCCACAAGGCCCTTTGAACCCTGGCCAAGATCCACATGGTACTTTGCTTGGCCATCGAAAGTGAACAAACCCCAATGCCGTTCAAAGTTTCCGGCAGCTATGCTCCTTTGGTCCTCGTCGAGAAGGCTTAAGATGTAAGTTTCTAGTGGAGGATGCCGTGGTCTAAGTGGAGTCCCCAAGTTGCTGTGAAGGTGGTTCATAAGGCCTTTCATAAAGGATTCAGCTAGATTCGAGCTTGCGTTGGCAGCTCCGTCTGTCGGCCAACCAATCTTTGCCACAACAATGTCCATACTAGGAAATCCTGCCGTTGATAATGCTGTCACGACAGTATCATAGCTCAAATCGAAGCTGTTTTTGTAAGCTTTATGGTTAAAATTATGAGGTTTTGCGGTTTCTTTAAAGAGGGAAAAGTCCAGTGATGTGTTTTTCGCTTGTAGGAGAGTCAAGAATGGAGAAATGGTCACAAAGAAAGGTGATCCATTCTTGTCAAGAAATGTGAGGAGCTCAATCATGGTTTTGTTGAGGTCGGGTCGAAAATGAACCTCAGATGAGGACATGTTAGATTCTGACTCAAAATTGTCAAGGCTGCACGGAACCACTACTTTCACTTTGCTGTCCAAATTCGCTCTCTTTAAAGCCGCTTGAATGTTCAAAGCCGCTCCAACGACGAAAGGCTGAAATTGCTCACCATAACTTTTGAGAAACGGCTCATCACCAACAGCAACATATCTGCAAAAGTATGATAGGTAAAGCTGAGACAACAGAGATTCCGCCTTCCCACAAGCTCTAATTTCTTAAATCCCAATATCAAGGAGTGAGTTATACTCATTCTTACAACTATAGGGGAAGAATCATATACAATAAAATGTGATTAAAAAGTTTAGACTCCTACTCTGGGTGCTAGAATAGTAACACAAAATATGATTAAAAGTTTGATTTTGTGAAATACCTATTAGGGAGACGAAGAACTTCGATCGACACAACTTAAAACAAAAGAGCAATGGCAATTGCCAATGCGCCAACATGTACTTGTAGTAAATTATTAAGGCATAAAAGAACCATACACATACAGCATCAATATTTCAGTGCAGCAAGAACATTTGAGAAACAAAAGGTAAGAATTTAAAGTTTCTGACTAGCATGCATGGTGAGATTAGAAAACAGTAATGTTATTCTGTTCAAATCAAAAGCAACATTTCACAAGATTTTCCCACTTGAGCTTGCAATGGAGGGAACACATAGACATAGTAAACCAAGAAAGCATATACAGAGAAAATTAACATGGTCACGGCAAAAGAGGTGAATTCAAGGAATTATGCATTATCTTGTTTCATTCAAACCCTGAAAATCTGCAGGTGTTTCTTTCTTCCATTTCCTTTAACACAATCCTGATATGCCCCTATAGCACTGTTCATGCACTAATTAACCAGACTTTCACACTTAAATTAAACTGAACACAAGCCTTCAAAAATATTCAGGACCATTACTTAATTGAACACTAGCAAGTAGCAACATCACCAAAAGCATTTTTTTTTTCTCACTAGGTAAGTTCAACTACACATCAGCATAACTTAATTAAAACATAAAAGTAACAATCATAAAATAAATCATAAATGAAAGTGAAGCTCACTCAATTTTAGCTGCATTTCCCCCATTGGAAACGTAGCGGGTGACATTATCATGGACCCAAGTGTCAGAAGCTTTCTTAGAAGAGTTGAATGTTTTGAGCATGGAGTTGGGAACACCAAGAGTGATAGCAAGGTTGGAGCGAGAAAGAGCTTGAAGAACATGAGGGTTTGCATCAAAGAGCTTAACCTTGTTGATGTTGTTGGACTTCAAGAGCTTGACGACGATGTGAGGTGGCAAGGGGTGTGAAGCCATGGTGCCCCAGTTGACACCAATAGCTTCAGAAACACATGATATGGTGGAAATGGTGAAGAGGATGAATGCGAGAGTGGTGATGAAGTGGCAAATGCTACTCCCCATTTTTTGGTACACTGAAGGGGTCTTTTCCTTCTTGAGTTAAGAAGAGTGAAGACTGAAGAGTGAATTGTAATTGGGTTAGAGAGGGAGAGAGACAAATGGGAAAGAAATGTGTGTTGTGTGAGTTGGGATCAATGGATCATTTTTTATGAAATAAAATAATGAACGAAAAAAAAATTAAAAACTATCAGAATTTATTAATTTTTATTATTATTTAATTTTATTAATTTAATTTTTTTAATCATGTTTTTAAATATTAATAATTAATTAATGATCAAAATTAATCAATTCTAACGAACCTCTAATAATTTTCTATCATTTTTCATAATTAAAATGTCTAAAAGTTGAATTTATAAACTTTTAGTTTAAATATTGCTCACACATTTAATAAAAGAAAAAAAAAAACTCTAAAGAACTCTAATTATCTCAAAAACAATGAGATTTTTAATAAAAAAATATTTTTTCAGTTTCTAATTTTTACTTTTGTAAGATTGATTAACTTTTTTATTAATATTTTTTATTATTGACATATAGATTAATCAGTCTCATAAAAATAAAAATAAAAAAATTATTTAAAAATTTTGTAGTTCTTTAAAAAATTATCAAGAGTTGAATTGAGTATTCACTCTTTATAAAAAGATGTGAAAGGAATGTCTTGCACAAATTGCTTTTCCTAAAATAATTTTCATCATATATATAATTTATAATAAAAATACTTTTATACTGTTTCTAAAACTCCGACTCAAAATAGTTTAATTAAAATATAAAATATTTACTATCTTAATTAACTTTTTATTTATTATTATACATACTTAATTTATTATAAAAATGATTTAAAAACATGTTAGTGCTTATTAATACCATGTTTTATAAATAGAAAAGAAGAATATATATTTTCTTATTTGTCCTCATATATTTAAACGGACAAGTTAATAATATATTAAGGCTCACGAAAAACAATTTAATTAATTTTTTTTTGAAAAAATAGTTTAAATAATAAATGACTATATTAAAAATAGCTTATAAATAAGTTATTTTGTATTTGAATTTTTAGTTCTAAAAGTGCTTATTTTAAAAGAAATATAATAAAAAGTAATAGTATTATGAGAGAAGTCATTTTTTTTAACTTCTCTATAAATTCTTAAATAATTCTTTAAAAAACTGTAATTTGATTTTAATATTACTACTTTTCATAAGTCAAAAACTCAACAAAATTACTTTTAAAGTTTTCTAAACGGTACCAAGTATATATATATATATATATATATATATATATATATATATATATATATTGGAAATTTGAAAATTCGCCGAACTAAATAGATCAACTTTGTTTTTGTCTAAATAAAACGCGAACAAAAAAAGATTGGGTTATAACTTATAATATTAACTTTGAGCCAATTTTTTGGCCTTCTAATAGGATATTAGGTTAGAATTTGAGATATTTTTTAAAACTTTAGATATTTAGATTGGATTGTTAAAAAAGTTGTTAAAAAATTAAAAAATGGTTTAAAAAATGAAAAAAAAAAAAAAAAAAACTTAAACATGCTAAATGCAGTTCATTTATTTCGCCGAATAGCTCCTTTGATTCATGGGTTAAATTAACCTTAGTTTGTTAAACGTTTCATTTTTCACATTGCCTATTTTTAAAGCTAAAAGCTTGGTCATTTAAAATGGTTAAATAAATACACATGAAAGACTCGACCCATTTTAACAGCATTAATACATATATTAGCAACTCAACTAGCGGTATTAATAAGTAAGGTTGGGTTTAAACTCCATCCTAATTTACTTATAAATTTAAATTTATTAATCCGAATTTTAGTATTTTACTCGTACACTAAACAAATTTATTTTTATTCACATACAACATCTAATTATTCCACAATTCATAATACCAAATATTATTTATTTACTATTATTAAACACAACATATAAATACTAGTGCAAAAACAAAAAATTTAAATTTAAATCTTCACTTGTTCATCATATGTATATATATACATTTTTATGAACATACCCATTATATATTAAAGATGCAGAAAATAGTGTTCCCAATCCTAATTCCAAAAGGTGTTTTGAGCCCTTTTTATTCTGGTAGAAATTAATACAATTTATTAATCTACTTAAATAATAAATATCTTAAATTTTAATTAAGATGTTTTGGATTTAAGTTTTAGAAATAGTAAAAAATATATATTTTTTTATAAATTATATATAATACAAAATATTTAAAAAAAATTACATACCAAATTCCTCTCAATTTCTATTATATAGATAGAAAAAATAAATAATCAACAATGCTACGTATAAAGAATTATCACTAAATTAATTGAAAATATAAAATACATGAATACATAATATCTATAATTTAATAGATACAAAATCGATTATATCTAAATAATTTAAAAATTATTTTTAATATGAAAATAGAGATGGTGTTTTATTTGAATATTAACATTTGAAGTGTATCATAATATTATGGAAATTATTCAACACACTCCACGTGTTAACTAGAATGTTGTCATGTATTTAATACATCCCACGTGTTAGTCAGGATGTTGCCACGTGGGCAACATACTCCCCACGTATTGACTCTCTACCAACTAAATCCATTCACTTGTAATTATACTAAATATTTTCATTTTTAATAAAATCACTAATATTTTTTTCATATATAAAAGAAAGTAAACTACAATTTCTACTCATAAAAGTTGAAAACGTAGACATATCTATTCGTAAAAGATAAAAATTACTATTTGTATCCATAAAAGATTGACTTTCGTAAGCAAAATTTCACAAACCCTAAGTAATTACATAAAATTTCCAAACTACCCTTGGTGAGTCTCATCGTCTTTAATTCTTTGTCTATAGCTCTCTCCTTTGTTACAACTCCTCCTTGCCCCTTCTCTTCTCTCACACACCCACCTTCTAACTCATTCACTCACTATCTACAGCACTTCTGTTAGTTGTGAACCACCACTGTCGTAGCATCATCTCTATCTCTCTTTTCCGCTCTCACCTCTTGAACATCAACATAGTCCAGCCATTATCCTCTTCAAAATCATAAAAAAAAAAAAACTCATATCAGATCGAAGAATAGAACATGCATAGGTTCAAAATAAAACCCTAATTTCTTAGAATCTTCACAAAAAAATTGTCAATTTCTCATATTCCAAATCACCATTTTCGTTACAAAGAACATAGAACACTAATTTGATTTTGGCGACCTTGGAAGGATAAGACGACGAAGACGCATCGCTAGGAGGAGAAGAGAGCAGTGATGCCGAGAGAAGGAGAAGACGAAGATACGATGTTTGGAAAAAGGAAGGAACTCAACGCTGAAGAAGTTGTGGTTGCAGAAAATAGAGGATTCAAAATTGCTACTTATTGAAGGCAAAAACCTCTCGAAGAAGAAGAAAAAGAAGAAGAGGGGAGGAGAAGATGGAGCTCGCGACACTAAAAGGAGAAACCACCATTAATACACAGAAGAGAGAGAAAAACGACAAAGAAAAGAGAAACATCAGTAGAGAGAAGAAGAAGAAAAAGGAAAAAAGTGCGAAGATGGAAGGAGAGAGAAAGAGAGGACGATTGAAGAAGATAGAGGGGAATGAACACAACTGGTGAGTGAGTGAGAGAGTGGAAAGAGGGATGATGTTGCGACAGTGGTGGTTCGCGGATATAGATAAAGAATTGAAAAGGATGAGACTCACTAAGGGTAGTTTGGAAATTTTATGTAATTATTTAAGGTTTGGATAATTTTACTTACGAAAGTCAATCTTTTAAGGTACAAATGGTAATTTTTATTTTTTATAAATAGATATGTCAGTATTTTCAACTTTTATGTATAAAAATGATAGTTTACTCAAAAAAAAAAATTAGCTATAAAAACTCTCAAACAACATAATATGAAGATATCCGGTTAAAATATAATTATTAAAAAAAAAAAAAGGCTTGCATACAAGGTGTTCAACGAGGAGTCCAGCCATCATATTACTAACATTTAGTTGGGAAACCATGTTCTATTATTAGGTACTAAGTTTGCTGTGTAACTAAAATCATTCTCCAAGTGCAAAGCGCAAACCAATTATGTGTATTTGGATTAACGTTCGTAACCGAAAATTTGTATAAAATTGTATAAAATTCTCACTTCCCCAAAACAAAACCAAACACACCCTATCCTATGTATGTGGATGTTTTTTCTTTTTTCGTCATAACATTGGCACATTGGATTTGGTGTGCGGTGTGGAAACCGCACGTCCTTGTCTTTTCTTTCTCCATGCCCTCTTCTAAACATTGAAGGTTCGTTTCACTTTTTAATAATTTAAATTATTTGTCTCTTTAGCCTCTTATTCTATCATATTATTTATTTATTTTATTTTTATTGCTTCTCAATGTTCCAATTTTCCAGCTTTCAGCTTTGTTGTTTGAATTCTAATTCTCTTCTTTGATCATACATTTGTTATGCCTTCATGCATGATGGGGTTACCTAATTATTCTTCTTTAAGAGTTTTGGTTTCTTAGCAATTCTTGGTTCAGAAATTACCAGCTCCATGGATATCTATGTTCATTGCTAGGAGGATAAACCTTGCACAAACCCATGTTTCTTTCTATTTGTCGTGAGTATTTTTCTTTTCTGCACTTTCTCTTCTTCATATAGATTGTTATAAGAGCAAGTATATGAGATCTGATATTTTGTTATTGAATTTTACTTGGTTATTTTTTCTTCAATGCTCTGTTTTCTTAGCTTAAAGGACAAATTCATGTTATTATTATTATGAGGGTATCAAACTATAGTGAATTAAAGTAGATTGAGGGAGGAATAATGAAATGTATTTGCTTATTTAACCTTGTTTGATTCCTAAGCATTGAAATTTCTGGCCTCAGAATTATTAAAACATATTGGAGTCTATAAATAAAACCTTTTCTCTTAGAGGTTTAATTTGTACCCTGAGATTTTGTCATGATACTTTAATACTTCACCTACTAGTATGCAGAATTAGTCTTAAAAATTCAATGTCACTTTTGTTTGGTTATGTTATTTCTTAAATTGCAGTGTAAATATTTCGCTATTTGGTTTCTTCTCAAATTGCAGAATAGAAAGAATGCTTATACTTTAGGATGTATATGGTAAGTTTTCATCTCAAAGACAAAAGCATAAAGATATAGTTTATAAAATACAGATATAATATATAAAAAAATTGTATCTTTGAATGTTTTTGCTTATTTTAATTTATTTTAATCCTTGTGTAGCCATATACTAGGAGCAATAACATGGCTGCACAGACAGTACCTAAGTTGGCACTAATACATAAGCATGATTGGCTTATTCTTCTGCTTCTTGGTGCTATAGAGATACTCTTGAATTTTATAGAACCCTTTCATCGCTACGTTAATAAAGACATGATCAGAGATCTTACTTTTCCATTCAAAGAAGATACCATACCTATGTGGGGTGTTCCTGTAAGTAGTTTCGCAACTAGACTCCGTTTGGTTTATGTTTTATTTTCAGTGTTTTCTGTTTTTGAGGATTTTGTAAAGAAACGTTTTAAAATGAATGACGAGGTTCTGTTGTTTTCTGATTTTCTTAATAAACAGAACATTTTTTTCAAACCAAATGCTGCTAAGAAAGAAAATTTTTTAAGAAAAGATTGTTCTATATAGCCTCTTATGTTTCTTACATTTTTCTTTCTTTTTCTTTTGTTGGCTTTAGTGCTATTATGATTAGTTTAACAAACTAGTTGATTATTCTTTTGAAACAGATAGTGTCTATACTCGTCCCCATTCTTATTTTTATTGGGTTTTACTTTATAAGAAGGGATATCTACGATTTACACCATGCAATCATGGGTAATTTTCTTTTGATCTTTTAGTCCCTTGTTGATTTATGAACTTTTATTATGCTTGACCCCTGCATTCTATTAACTACTCTTTGGTTTCTTCAACTTGGAACCTTAGGTATCATGTATTCTAGCTTAGTAACAGGTGTTATCACGGATGCGATCAAAGACGCCGTTGGTAGACCACGGCCGAACTTTTTCATGCGTTGTTTCCCCGACAAAATACCGGTTTGTTTTTGTTCTTAACTTCTTATTAAATTCTATGTCCTAAGTGTATAAAATATTTTACACTGATAGCCAACATAGAATTTGGAAAAATTGACAAATTGTAAATGCTAGTTACTCGTCGTTATTCGATATAAAGATAAGTATGATATGAAAACGGAGAATAGTTACCAAATGTTTTTGCTAAAAAAGAAAAGTAACCGGTGCCCACTTCTTCGTTATGTTTGATTCTTGTCATTCAGGAGTTTGATGAAGAGACTGGTGATGTTATTTGTCATGGGATTGCGAAAGTTATAAAGGAAGGATACAAAAGTTTTCCAAGTGGGCATACTTCATGTAAGTACTAAGAACATGTTTCATTTTGTTAGTTTCATGTCAGAGAGGACCATGAAAAAGAGTAAGAAGTTTTATCAAATTCATAACTACTATTCATAACATATTGAATATTCAAATTATCTCTTATGCATGGATGTTTACTTTGTTAGTTTTCATTTCTCATAATAAGGTTTGTTATACTATCAATTAGTAAAATGATTTGATGTTAATTCTTTTTGGTAATTAATAATTGTTAAACCAAATGCAGGGTCATTTGCTGGGCTAGCCTTTCTTGCTTGGTACTTATCTGGGAAAATCAGAGTCTTTGATAGAAGGGGCCATATAGCCAAACTATGCATTGTGTTGCTTCCATTACTAATTGCTTCTCTAATTGGAATTACTAGAGTTGACGATTATTGGCATCATTGGACCGATGTCTTTGCCGGAGCTATCATTGGTCAGTACGTAGTATTCTTTAGATGGGCGAGCATTATTTTAAATAAATTGTAAGACAAAAATGCTATCTGTACGCTAAAAAAGTTATTATTTGTTTCACATATTTTTCTGACCAAATAATTAGCTACTAGGATAATCAAACCTGCATTTGACGATTAACCAAACTTGTTTTACAGTAGTATAGGAAAAAAGTTTTTATGAGATACTAAATATGTATTTCTATATCCGGTGATTGATTTTTACTGTACACGTAACACGATTGATTATGAAAATATCGTTTACGATCCGTTGAAATTGTTGTACATGTAATATTATTGATTCCTATTAAATCTTAACAATTTGTTGTTTCAGGACTTGTGGTGTCTTCAATTTGTTATTTGTTACTCTTTCCCTTTCCTACTCTACAATCTGGTGAGTATTTATTTATTTATTTATTTGCTTAAATTGATGTTGTCTAATACCAAATTGGTTTCCTTTTTTTCCCTTTTTTTTGGGGGTCAATTTGTGTATGTAGGTTGGGCACCTCATGCATATTTTTATATGACTGAGATATCCATTGAGATGAATAATGACTCTGAAGATTTGGAGAATGAAACAAGAACTAAGTAATTGCTGACTTAATGAAGTAAATGGAGATTGTGTGACACTAACCCATCGTTTTATAATGAGATGCAATGTCAATTTAGCAGTCATAGCTACATGAATCGATGGCTTTATCAATAGGTAATATAAAATCTGTAAATGCTTGTTGAGTTTGGAATATGTTGTAATATATATAAGCTTATTGAAAACTTTTATTATATTAAAAGAAATTTGACATAGAATGTTAGTTTAATAAATAGGTTAAATTACTTTGTTAGATGTATAATTTCTTCAAATTTGTAATTAAGTTCTTATATTTTAAAAGTTTTTAATTGGTTCCTCTATCATCAGTTATAGATTTGTAATTATATTCTTGCCATGTGTGAGCAATGGAGAGGACAAGGGACTGAAGGGAGGATGTAATGGAGAGAAGAGAGGGGAAGGGGGAGGAAGGTTTGGTTGTTCAGAAGTGCGAGGAGTGAGAGATTGATTTTTGAATTTAGAATAAAAATTACCATGGAATTTACTTCCGAAAAAATCCAATGATAAAGACTAAAGAGAGTGATTGTCAGTGAAATGATGCGTTTTGATTTTTATGGAATTATTGTCCATCAGTCTTAGGGTGTGTTTGTGAAATACGTTGGAGAGGATAAAAGTGCGTTTCAGTGCTTTGAATGCTGTTTTTTGATGTTTGGCAACTTTTCTTCTCTGAACGCCAACGTGATTCTGCATCCCAAAAGCTCCTTCACTAGAAGCAAAATATTATAGCTTCTGCGTTTACTCAAAAGCACGTTTAAGTTGTTACTAGTTATTATTGGTTTTTTCATAATTTTTTCTAAATAAATACTGAGAATATTAAAATAATTATTCTAATTTTTGTGCTATTTACTATTTTAATTTTTTATAATATATATTATTGTTTCTATTAAAAATGATAAATTAAATAAAAAATTAATTATAAATAATAATAAAAATATAACTTATAAAAAATTAAAACTTAAAATAATAATAAAAATAAGATTATTAAGAATACTTAAAAAAATACTAAAATATATTATTTTATATATTATTTTTAATTTAATAAATAAATATTAATTTTTACTATAAAAAAATATTTAAAAAGTTGTCAATTTTTATATGTTATTTTAATTTTATAAATAAATATTAATTTTTATTATAATAATAAAAAATTATAATATACTAAAATAGAGTATTATAAAAAATTATATACAAAATACTAAAAAATATATAAAAAAATTAAATATACTTAAAAAAATAATATTATAATTTAATATTATATTTTTTTAGTAATTAATTAATTATTTATCTAGAAGTGATTTTAACTAATATGTCTAAACAATATTTATTTTATCAAAATCAATTTTAGTAAAATTGTCAAACATAAATTATGTTGGCACAAACTCATTTTTAACCAAAATCAATTCTACAAAATCACTTCCATTCAAGCTCCAATTTACCCAACGTGAATCCAAATACACACTTAGTCAAATAATTGTGTTTGGCGCCATCTTTTTACGACAAATTTATCGTTGGAACGCCGAATTTGACAGTAATATTTTGAAAAAAAAAATTGTGGATTTGTTTTGAGTTATTCGATGTTAAATCCGATAATAACAACTGTGTTTCTAGTAGTGTTTTGTAGAATACTAATTCCTAATGGCGGTATACAACATTAAGGCTGCGTTTATTTTTTGAGATAGTATAAGACATGACACTAAGACAGAGATAATAGAATGGAGATATTGAAAATTATTTGTTGTGTATTGTATTTGGATAAGATGGACAAGACACTAATATAATGTCTTATATTATGTTTGGATAGATATAGATAGAACTAAGATATTATGCGAAATAACTAAAATAACAATGTAATTCCAAATTTTTTACATCAAATACAAATTAATTTAATAAAACATAAGAGTAAGTAGGAGTACAGAAAATTACGAGAGGAATTGGTCTATGAACCAATAAGATAAAAATTGTATTAAAGTAACAAAATTAAGAATAAATAAAGTAACATAAAGTAAAAGAGTGAATTAAGTTTTCATTAATACAGTATGCCATAGAGAAGATAATGAACCATAAAAAAAATAAATTAATTATCCAATCAAGCAACAAATTCTACAAAAAAAAGAGTATCTGAAAAAAAGAATGTAGGGATAATAGTGAAATAATAAAAAATATCTATGAATAGAAAGGGAAAAAAATTTTGATAAAAAAGTCTGTGTCCACCTTCTTAAATTCCGTGTCCATCATTATCTTTCGTAAAAAAATTAACACAAAATTATAAAATATTGTCCTGAAGACAATGTGTTCCATGTCAATGTCTCTGCCTCCAAATACGTTTTAAACATTCGTTGTCCATATCTTTGTGTCCTGTCTCCAAAAACAAACGTTACCTAATATACGGATTAGAAATTAAAGATTAACAAAAAATAATATTCTAAATCAGTTTTTAAACAATCTAACTAGACATATTTTATTTTTTAACAAATTTTAATTATTAAATAATCTCTAAAATTTCATTATATTAGATAAATGAATTTTCGGATCAACTTTTTCTATTAGTGACTAATAAACTTATCAATAAAGCTCTACATTCAAATAAAATACTTAATCAAGACTAACCAAGATGTTATAATAACTTTTCAAATCACATGCCTCCTTCTCCTTTCCCTTCTCTTTCTTCATTCATGCATGCAAGTTCTTTTTCTCCCTCAATATTATGTCTTCTTTTTTTTTTTTTCTTTTTCATTATCATTATCACCAATAATATCAACATTTTGCAAACATCTTTATTAGTTCTTATTTTATCTAATGTCATCATTAAATAATTTCGGTTCATTTCTTAATTTATTTCAATTCATTTGTGTGTTAATTGAGGTTCACTTGATGCTGCTGATAAGTATTGACCAAATTTTTTATTCCTTAAGTAATTTTGGTTCATTTCTTAATTTAATTGAGGTTCATTTGGATCCAAAAATAAATTTGATGTGTTTTTGTTAATGATTGAGTTTGTTCAAATTTGAACTAATTTCGGTTCATTTGTGTGCTAATTGAGGTTCACTTGATGCTGCTGATAAGTATTGACCAAATTTTTTATTTCTTAAGTAATTTCGATTCATTTCTTAGTTTAATCGAGGTTCATTTGGATCTATAAATGAATTTGATGTGTTTTTATTGATAATTGAGTTTTTTAACTGCTTGTTCAAATATGAACTAATTGAATGGAATGGAGTGGAATCTAATGCAATTGAATAAAGTGATAATGAATAATTTCATTCTTCTTTGCTAAAAAATTTGGTCAATACTTATCAGCAGCATCAAGTGAATCTCAATTAACACAAACATATTGAATTCATTCCTGGATCTAAATGAATCTCAAATAAACTAATAAATGAATTGAAATTAATTACTTAAAGAATAAAAAATTTGGTCAATACTTATCAGCAGTATCATGTGAACCTCAATTAACACACAAATGAACTGAAATTAGTTCAGTTTTCAACAAGCAAATAAAAAGACTCAATCATCAACAAAAACACATATAATTTATTTTTGGATCCAAATGAACCCCAATTAAACTAAAAAATAAACCGAAATTACTTAACGAATACAAAATTTGGTTAATACTTATCAACAGCATCAAGTGAACCTCAATTAATTCACAAATGAATCGAAATTAGTTCAATTTTGAACACGCAATCAAAAAGACTCAATCATCAACAAAAATACATTGAATTCATTTCTGAATCCAAATGAATCTCAATTAAAAGGAGAAAACGAAAAAACACAACAACAACAACATAAGTAATAAAAGAATGACGATTGAGAGAAAACACGCAAAGAAAAAGGAAAAAGACAAAGAAGAAGAAGGAAGAACACGAAGAAGAAGAAAGAATGCGAAGACGAAGAAAGAAGAACGCGAAGAAGAAGACGAAGAAGAATATGTTTTACGTTATTGAAACACGCATGCGTACACACTGGTGTGATGAAAGTGATTTTTGTTGAGTTTGAGCTAATTTAATTACCAAAAATACTTAAATGTATAACTACACTGTAACTCTTAATGTTTTTTACAAGTAAAAATTGTCCAAAACTTCATTAATTCCCTAACTTTTAACTCTCTTTGGATTTTGTTGCTTAATAATAATAGGCCAAAGATTTTAGGTAGCGTTTGTTTTGAGGTACTAAGATAGAGACTAAGAGATTGAGACACAGTATCGTATTTGTTAGTTCAGAGACTGGTATTAAAATTTCTGTTTCTGTCTCTAAGGTAGCGTTTGTTTTGAGGTACTGAGACAGAGACTGAGAGACTGAGATTCAGTATCGTGTTTGTTAGTTCAGAGACTGGTACTAAAATTTTTGTCTCTGTCTCTAAAATTTCAGTATTTCAGTACCTCCAAATAGTAGGGACACAGGGGACTGAAATTTTTAGAGATAGAGACTGAAACTTTAATAACATTTTATACCTAAAATACTTTCATTTCAATTAATTAATTCCAATTTTACCCTTTGTACAAATTAAATTAGAGTTTCATTCTTGTTTCAATTCCTGTCTCCCATTTTGCACCAAACAGAATACTGAGATTTATTTCAATCCATGTCTCTAAGTCTCTGTCTCTCAGTATCAGTCTTTCAATCTCTGTCTCTCTACCAAACGCTACCTAAAATTTCAGTATTTCAGTACCTCCAAAAAGTAGGAACACAGGGGACTGAAATTTTTAGAGATGAAGACTGAAACTTTAATAACATTTTATACCCAAAATACTTTCATTTCAATTAATTAATTCCAATTTTACCCTTTGTGCAAATTAAATTAGAGTTTCATTCTTGTTTCAATTTCTGTCTCCCATTTTGCACCAAACAAAATACTGAAATTTATTTCAATCCCTGTCTCTTAGTCGCTATCTCTCAGTCTCAGTCTTTCTATCTCTGTCTCTCCACCAAACGCTACCTTATAGCTCATGTACATGTATACAAATCTTGTGTCGTACAGCGACCTTCCAAGTTCCAAGTCAGTGAGCCATAAAAGTAAAAACAATAGATACATAAATTAAATTATGAATATATATAAAATTATACACATACATGCACATAGTACATTGTGAGGATAGGTTAAATTTGACCCCTGGCCTTCAAAGGAATGAAATATAATGGGTGATTGACAACTCTTGCATTGTAAGCAAAACGTATATAAATGTCCATTACTGTTTAATTAATATAATTAAATTTATGTTTGGAATTTCTGTAAACTAATAACTCAGTTTTCCTTTCTTAAAACAATAACATAACTCATCTGTTCCACAAAACCGAAAGGGACCAGAGAAAAAATATTCCAATAAGGAGGATATTCTTAAAACAATGTCTGCAGGCATTCTTGCACAATGGCATGGATGTTCTATTTTGCTTTTAGAACGGAGATGTAGTATATATTTAATTTTGAATATGTATTAGAAAAGAATCGAAATTCAGTTGAATAAATTATTTTTATAAACAAATCGAATTAAATTATTTTACAGTGTGTTTTTAGAGATGGCAAACGGATCAAAATCTATTAGACCAGTTCGATTAATTCGCAAAAAAAAAAAAAAAAAAAAAAAAAGGAATCAAGCTAAAATTTTAAATCTATCAAAATTAATAAATTCTGCCTAACTCATAGATTTCGGCAGGACGAAAAGGGTTGATATGGTGGGTCCGTTATTTTTTTAAGACCTAAATTAAAAATTATCGAAACTCATAAACCCAACTACTAAACTCAATATAAATAATCTACTAATAAAGACAATTCACTCCCGTCAACCTTCCTATCTATCCTTAACCCTACTCACATTTGTAATTAAGTTTGTATTTGAAATGTTTGTTTATTTTACTTAAGTTATAACTTGATAATATTTGATTGATTAAAAATTTAGATAATATTTAATTAGATATTTTTTATAATATTTATTTTAATTTGGATAATATATATTTAATTATTTTGTTTTAAAAAATTTGGTTAAAGATTAAGTTTATTAGAAATTATAGATTTATTTAAATGTTTGTGAAATTGTATTTTTTTTAAATATTTAATGGTTTAGTAATTTTTTAGAGAGAGAAAAAGAGTAGGTGGGTTTATCTTGTTGGCCCACAAACCGGCAGATAGATGAGGCAAGGCAGAGATTTGAGACCACCTCACTAAACAGGGTGGAGCGGATTTAGGGGTGAACGCGGATCGGATCGAATCGGATATGTTCAAAATTTCGATTCGATCCGCACTAAAATTATCGGATTGGATCGGATTCAATATCCGCAGTTTTTAAGTTTGGATTCAATCCGATCCGATCCGCAAAACATAAAAATAATTTTAAAAGCTTTTTTTTATTAAAAAATATCAATAAAATTTATTTTTTCTATTCTTTTAAATATGTTTACTCTTAAAATAAGATTAAACATACTTTTTTTAAATAATAAATTAAAATAATACAACATATATGATAATTATTAGTTGAAATAAAACATAAAAAGAATATTTACTTATTTATTTCTTTATTTTGCAGATACGCGAATATGCGGATATCTACATAAAATCCGCAATCCGATCCGATAGTCTTGCGAATTTGATCCGATCCGATCTGATAGCCTTGCGGATCGAATTCATATCCGCAATTTCCGAATCGGATTCGGATAAATACCGTATATATACGGATTGGGTCCGATCTATTAACACCATAAGCGGATTAGTCCACCAATTAACAGACTTTTGACGGAATGAGATGGGACAAGCTTACCCGCTTCTCATCCATACGTGTTTTCAATTTGGTGGAAACTCAAGTGCAGTCAACTTCACGTAAAGTTGATACCTGAGAGTAGTTAGATGAAAATTCAGTCAAATCATCTAACAGTTCTCAGTATCAACTTTACGTGAAGTCGACTTCACTTGAGTTTTCACCTTCCAATATATCTTATATATTGACGCACTTGACGCACTTGTTCAACTTCCGGTATGGTCTTCTTTTTTTTTTAATAAAAATATAAGAAGAAAATACATAAATTTATTAAAAATATATATATAATTTTTTTAAAGATAAAACATAATATTTTAAAAAGAAATGAAAGAAAAAAATACAATGTTTATATTATACAATTAAAATTTATGTGTTATGTAATTAGTTTTTTTGTATTTTTTTGTTATTTAATAAAAAAAATTGTATAATTCAAACCAATTTGTGTATTATGAAAGTAAAATTTCTTTAATTTCTCGCATCGCAGCAAGCAAAGAAGAAACAATGCAAATAACAACTTTTATATGCATGTTGTGTGAACGATTTTTATTTAATCAAACCAAATTAGTTGTATTTAGTTCAAAAATCCGGTTAGTGATGTAGCATGATCGTATTTGATAATCCTAAATTGCTCATTGTCAGAAATGTACTCCAACATCTTTAATGAAAAATTTAATTAACCATTATCCTGAAAATATTGGTCAGAAGAAATGACTTTAATCTTTTAATTCTAAAAATTATTAGGAGCAATCACTTTTAATTAAAAAAATAGAGAGTTGGTTAGTGTTGATTTAAATATATACAAGGAAAAAATTGTTAATTGCTTAACATTTTTTGCTAATTATTTATTTTTTAATTGGATATAGTAAGTCTTTTTAAATATTTATGTGTATTTCTATATAAAGAAAAACTAAGAAATCCTGAGAAAATAAAAATAAAAACACCCCAAAGAGCTTCTACCAAATCAAATAATTCAATGATTGAGGGTTCACCTACTTCATCTCTTATCCTTTAACTGTATATGACTTGATTAGAGATTCAACTCCTATATATCTATAAGAATAAAGCATATTTTTATGACTAGTCTTTTATTTCTTTTATTATTAGGAGAAGTTCCCAACAAGAAAATATAATTATTACCGATAAAAAAATGCTAGTCTCTTAAAAAAATAGAAAAAAAGAAAAATAGAAAAAGAAGTTGATGGTAACCAATTACCCAACCAACCTCTTGTTGCCGCGCAAGGTACATGTATTAGGAAAAGTCAAAACTAGTATATGTGTTGATGTTATTTAAAGTCAATTACTAGTCTTCTATATTTTACTTATATAAAATACACTTATTGTATTTAATAAATATATATATATATCTTTGTCCGTACCTATGCAAACATTAACTTAAAAGGCAAATTATTTCGCTACTATATTTTACACGGAGTTTAAATTTAGGTAATCAATAATTTTTTGAACAATATGAACAACGAATGTTTAATTTATTAGATGTACGAATAATTATCTTAATATTAAAATTTAAATAGATAATTTAAGAGTGTAATGTATTTTTATTTTATTGAGCTTATTATTCACAAAAATTATTATCTACTAATATTTTTTCTTAAATTTAATAACGGTTAAGTACAATTTTAATCTCTAAAATATGGATCAAAATTTTTTATCTTTAACCTTTTTTTTATATAAAATCTTCATTTTTATTTAAATATTAAAATTTAGACTAAATTACCTATAACAAAAAAAATTATAAAATAAATTAAAAAAATAAGAAAAAAAAGAATGTTTCTACTTCTACCAAAGAGAAAAGAAAAAAGAAGAAGCAGTTGTCTACGATCTATTTCTGCATCCATTTTTACTGTCATTTTCGTACGATTTTGGTCTCTAAAATAAGGACGATTTTAAAACCAAGTTAAACTTTAGGGACAATTTTATATGTAAAAAATATTCCAAACGAACAAAATTTTCAACATATACTTTAAAGATCAAAATCATACTTAACCTATTTAATAACCAAGTCGTTTATTATTAGAATTGCATAATAGATGTGAACTAATAAGATTTTAAACAAAAGTATATATCCAGATTTGAGTTTGGAAGGAGAACTTTAGAGTTTTTGATAATTAATTGGAATTAGGGTGAGAACTTATTCAAATGTTACAGACAAACACACGAGATAATAAATTATTTTTTAAGGGAAAAAATGGAGAGTTACTTTGTTTTGGCTGAAACGTAGGATTTTTTTTAAATAAAATAAAAAAATTATTATTTTCTTAAACCCTATTTTTTTAACTTTAATTTTTTAAATATGATTTTTTTTTTGTTTAGGACAAATTCGTTACATTTCCGACAAATTTTATCGAATTTTTGGATATCTAAATTTCTAAACAATTATCATCTCCAAACAGTAAAAAAGAGTAGACAGAAATACACAGGCAACAAACTTTTTCAATATCGTCGGCGTTAATGGCAACTATTATCATCGTCTCTAAAAATATACCGGTACACAGGAATAAGCCATATTTAACAAAGATTTTTTTTTTAATTATAAATTAAAAAAATTACTATTTCCAAAAAAAATAGTTTATTCTTGTATACTCCTATGTACTCTGGAGACGATGATAATGATTATCATTGTTGATTTTTTAACTATTTTTTTACCCAATCTGATATTTATGAAGAAGCATATTGAAGTTCACCGGAAATAAGGTGAACTCTATAAAAATATAGAAGTTTACCGGTATTAGTCGAACTCTATATAAATTATAGAGTTTGCCAGGATGCAGCGAATTTGTCCTAAATATATAAAAAATATATATTTAAAAAATTAAAATAAAAAATTGGATTTAAAAAAATTATTTTTTTAATTTCAGTAAAAAATCCCTCAAACGTAAAGTAAATAAATAGAATGAAAAAAATGTTGGTGATCTAACCTTTTTCATAAAGAATACAATTTTCATTTTTAAATAATATTTTAATTTAAAGTATTTGGATTATTAATATTAAGAGACATTGTATATTTTTATAAAAATATTTTTAAAATGATACTCGATTTCTCTCCGATTTTGAAAAATAATTTTACTAAAATTTATATAAATAAAATTTATATATGATATTTAAGATTTAGGGTTAATGTAATAACAATATCATAATTATAAAGTCATCAGTTGAACATTACTTAGTAAAAAAAAAGTCATGCTACACATTCATGTAATTTTATATCCAAGTTCATCCAAGTTGGTCATCAAACACTAAAAAAACCAATACCATTAAATGAAACATGAAATACACGCGCTAAATACATATGAAATTGCTCTTACTCAATGCTTCTTCTCTTCTCCCCCGCGCTTCTTCTTCTTCTTCTTCATCTCCTGCACTTCTTCTTCTTCTTCTTCTTCTTCTTCTTCTCACGCTCGTTTACGCACGGAGCGTCTTCTTCTTCTTCTTCTTCTTCACCTTCTTCTTCGCATTCCTCCTCCTCATTCTCCTTTTTTTTGCATTCCTTCTTCTTCACATGTTCTCTTCTTCTTCTTCTCTTCTCCCCTGCGCTTCTTCTTCTTCTTCTTCTTCTTCATCTCCTGCACTTCTTCTTCTTCTTCTTCTTCTTCTTCTTCTTCTTCTTCTTCTTCTTCTTCTTCTTCTTCTTCTTCTTCTTCTCACGCTCGTTTACGCACGGAGCGTCTTCTTCTTCTTCTTCACCTTCTTCTTCGCATTCCTCCTCCTCATTCTCCTTTTTTTTTGCGTTCCTTCTTCTTCACATGTTTTCTCCTTATCATCTTTCTTTTGTTGTTGTTGCTGCTGTATTTTTTTTCTTTTTCTCTTTCTCTCTGGTGAAGAAGCAGTAGAAAGTGAGGAGGAAGAGTTTTAAATTGTGCAGAACAGAAATGAACCAACACATGTGATTATGGTGAAACAATTGTATAGTACTAAATGAATGGAATATTATCCATTATATAAATTCAAATTCAAACATCATTCTGCATAATGAACCGAACACGTATTCATGGTGAAACAATTGTATAGTACTGAGTGAACGAAATATAATCCATTATATTAAATCAAATTCGAACAGCTTTATGCATAATGAACCAAAACACGTACTCATGGTGAAACAATTGTATAGTACTGAGTGAACGAAACATAATCCACTACATAAAATCAAATTCAAATAGCTTTCTGCATAATGAACCGAAACACGTACTCATGGTGAAACAATTGTATAGTACTGAGTGAACGAAACATAATCCATTATATAAAATCAAATTCAAACAGCTTTCTGTATAATGAACCGAACACGTACTCATGGTGAAATAATTGTATAGTACTGAATAAACGAAACATAATCCATTATATAAAATCAAATTCGAACAACTTTCTGCATAATGAACCGAACTCATACTCATGGTAAAATAATTGTATAGTATTGAGTGAATGAAACATAATCCATTATATAAAATCAAATTCAAACAGCTCTGCCTACAATTTACAGATTATCAATTCAATTCAATTCAATTCATTACACCTCTGTCCATTCAATTCAATTCAAATTAGCAATTGCATTTCATTCAATTCGATTCAAAATTGAATAATCCAAACTTCGTCAATTTGATTCGTTTCAGAAGAATAATCCAAATCACTCTCATTCAACTGATTTGAAGTTGAGTCATTCAATGTTTCGATTCAGAAGTGCAGATCGAAGAAGAAAATGAAGAAGAATATGAAGAAGATAAATCCAACGTAACCAGATCGAAAGAAGAAAATGAGAAGATGAATGCGACCAGAGGAGAACGTTGAAGGTAATGCAGATCAATAAGGAAGAACAGAAGAAGGTTTACTTTGAGCAAAGCTTTAGGTTGCAGCACGTTATATGTAGCGCGTGTATGACAAACAAGTGAGGGAGGAGGGGAGCGCGTCTGGCCAATATTGCTTGGATAATTTAGATGCATTTTTTACATGGATGTAGAGTATTATTGTAAAAAGAAAATGCTTAGAACTATGTTTTCTCAACTAAAAATAATTTTTTATTTTAATCATAATTAATCTTTATTTTAACTCAAGTATAATTGATTTTTTTGGGTACAGGATGAGATTGAATGCTTATTTATTAATATTTGTTCGTTGTTCCAATAAATTCTTACTATATATAATATTTTCAAAGCAATAGGCTATATTTATGTTGTATTATATTTTTTTCAAAAAAAATATCATAATATTATATATGATTCTTAGCAAGTGGAAACACTAACCCGCCAAAGTTTTGATTTGTTGTGTTTTTGTTTTCAGAAAATAATTCTAACCTTAATTGAAATTAATAAAACTAAGTTTTCCTTGGTTTATATATTACTAATATATTACTGATACATGTATTAACGAAAGAAATTAATTTTGGATTTGTTTATTATTTAATTAATAAAATGATATACACATATTATAATTTAATTGAAAAAACAACAAAAAATACCAAGTTATGACAGGTGATCATCTACTTCCAAATTAAACCATTGGTGTTGATTACTATGGGAACTATTTTTTCTTTCTCTCGTAGGATTGTTTTAACATTTTAGGTTTTTTTTTTTTTTTTTTTTCTGAAATGGGTATTGATTTGGCTTAAAAAAAAAGGGGCGAGTGCCCGCCAAGATTTTAATTCAAGTGAAAAATCATATTTTTTTTAATATGTTGCATTTGAATTCGAATCTTGACAAATATTTTGTGAATAAATTTATAAATATTGTGTGTGAACGTTTAATATGGATAAATTATAGTGTTGTAAACTAAAAAATAAGAGTTGTTCCGTCTATAAAAAAAATAGTACACTACAATAATTCCGGCAGATAGCGGCGGAAATTTTGCGACGGTTTTGTAAAACTGCTGCGAAACGACAACCTGTGGCGCATATAGCGGTGGTTAGGAGTTGGGGTTGCAATCAGGCCGATATTTAGCGGCGGTTTTTCTCGAACCACCGCTGTATTCAATCAGGTATGCATTTAGCAGCGTATTTTCGAAAACCACCGCTATATATACCGCCGGGTGAATTATGGTTTTACATTTTGCGGCGGTTTTGTTTAAACCGCCGCAAAATACTATTACCACATATTGCAATGTTTTCTTTAGTAATAAACTATCTGGGTATAATCTAGTTAAGTAAAGACTATTATCTTAAGCTACATATGTTTAAATCATTGTTACTTAAACTCGTAACACTTTTTTTACATTCGTTTTACGTAAAAAAAATTCACAAGTTAAATAAGCTATATATGTTAACTCACGTGAACAAATTTACCAATAAGATTTTCTTGATTACGTTATTGGCATTTAAATTTGCTTTCAAACATGGATGTAAAAGAAGAAAATAAAATTACACTCTGAATTTATAAAGTTAAAATAAAGTTATAGAGAATATAAATCAAAGTTACTCCTCTTTAAAGTTATGCCTTACTAAACCTAAATCAAGAAACTCTAAAAGTAGATAAACACGTACAACGGCGACCCAAATTATTAAACTAAGGAAATCAGCGTAACTGTTATAATAAAAGATCAAAATTTCTCTCCAACATCGTATTGACCTGGCGAAAAATACTCTATTATGAATCTTTGGGCTTCACGTTTTAGAGGATTTGATATTTCATCTCCATACCATAGCATTTTATTCAGATCAAAGCACCTTTTCTTAACATGTATACCATCTTGTTTATCTTGTTGATCTTCTAAAGTTTCATCGTCTTCTTCCGGAACCTTATTCAGATCAAACTGCATGGATCTGTCGACTGCGATAGAGAAGATATCATCTAAATCGTCTTCTGAATCAGACTCTTCTCCATCTAGACTGTCAGGAACTATTTCTCTGAAATATTCAGGTAAGACTGAAAATATCAACATGCACATAACAGATTTAGTATACATAGAAGAAACTGAGAACTCCGGAGTCATTAAATACTGACTTAGAAAAAAAACCAGACTACAAGATGCTAAGACAATTTTAAAACTAAACGCAAATTTTTGACAATTACCATCACCCTTGTTAGTAGTTTGGGCAAATTTCTTAAACAGAAGCTCTATAGCAATTGTTGTGCTTGCAGAGGATGACGAAAAGTCCTCAGTTTTTATTGATCTTGTTCCACCGTCATGTTATGTTCACTATTGTTTTCAAAACGTAACACTAGTGAAATTATATTGCGTAATAGATAGCAAGATTATAAAAAATGCAACCATAAGAAAAACAACAACTGTAGAAGGAATAAAGATTTAACGTAAACTAACTTTTTCGTATTAAAAACGTTGAAAGAAACGAAAAATCTGCTTTTACTCATGAAAATTCACAATAACATAAATATTTAACTGCAAATAAAAACTACACAAGTATAAAGTAACCAAAGAAAACAACGTACAACGTTGAGTTTATTTAACTTAGTTTATGACAGAAAGATCATTTTTAAATTACATTAAAAAGGCTTCATATAAGCATTACGCGACATCATCGAAATTCTCTAAAGCATTTTCTATGAGGTCTTCTATATCTTCCTCCCTTGTCAACAGTAAATCTCCAATGTCACCTTCCGCTGACATGTTCAACCCTGGCTGTGGAGAAAAATCAACTTCAGCTTCTTCATTCTCTTCTCTCATGTCATATAAATTCCTTGGTTTCACATGAACCACAACACTCCATTCCTTAGCTACTTCATCATCCACATAGTATACAAGCTGAGCTTCCGATGCCAATGTGTACGATTCATCTTCTTCTTGATTACCAGTGTGTATCGGACGAGAGAAATTAACGCTGGTAAGCCCCAAATGATTTTGTTTGATGCCTCTACTGGTAGTGGTATCAGCCCAAACACATTTGAACAATACCACCATGAAGGAACATCTATAATTCAATTCAATTATGTCTACAATTTTTCCGTAATACGAAACACTACCAACAGCTACTCTATTGTCACGCATGCTTGTATAACTTTTTGTATTAGATGATACATATATTCCACTATTTTGTGTTTTCATCCCGTTTTCCTTTGTGATAGTTCTAAACTTGTACCCGTTAACATTGTACGCCTCAAAACGTCTTGCCCGAATCATGGGACTGCACGCAAGCAACTTCAAGTCTTTCGAATGAAGCGTACTTTTCATAGAAACCTGGAACCACATAACATTCATGCTTTAGATTAAAATCAGTTTTCATATAGTACTAATTCCAGGGTAAAAACACATTGTTCAGGTTAGTATTCTGTCAACCTCATGCTTGAACCACCGAGGAAATTCTGCATGGACGACACTATCTATCTTAGCTTGCGACCTTGTCTGATGACGCAAGCTTCGCTTTGTTTTTCCCTAAATGTACTTTATGGGAGAAAAGAAAATTAGTCCAACTAGTCACTGTGAAAAAAGAGTTATATTGGTGATTTAGAAATACATGTGTATACTTACTCAACGAACGGAACTACAGCATCGCAGTTGACTAGCACATGATGATAATGAGCTTGATGTTTTTTCATTGGAGTGAGTTCAAAATGCGAAACAGCCCCTAATGCCTTTCCAATAGCTGGAAACATACTTTTCCCTGAAGTATGAAGAACATCAACGGGCTCATCATCAACTCACCCTAGTCGGTTGATTCTAGTCTCAATATCATCCAAATATCTAGAACAGAAAGTCAGGATTTCCTCAGATAAATAGCCTTCTGCAATTGAGTCTTCTGGTTGTGTTCTATTATGAATATATTACTTCAGACATCCTAAATACCTTTTATATAAATACAATAAAATGCTCAGTATATACACAATTAATTCAACTAAGTGTACTAAATGGGTTTATCAGCAAGCTAACTTTTCTATTGGAACCATCCACCTATGATGTACTGGTCCACCAAGAGTAACCTCATCAACGAGATGCACCGTGAGGTGAACCATGACGGTGAAGAAGGATGGAGAGAAAATCATTTCCATCTGACACAGGATTTGCATAACATGATTCTGAAGCTCAGCAAGCTGCATAGGGTTTATGGCTTTCCCACAATTTCTCGAAAAAATGATGACAAATTTGCAATCACATTGAACATCAGACTCGGAAGTGCATTCTTCACCAAAATTGGGAGTAATTGTTTCATCAGAATATGACAGTCATAACTTTTCAACCCAGATAACTTGCGCTGTCACAAATCAACACAACGAGCAACATTGCTAGAGTAACCATCTAGAAAGACCACATTCTGCAAAGTCTTCAGGAATACATCCCTCTGTGAATTCGACATCGTAAATATTGCAGAAGGATATTTACCACCTTCCCCCGGCCATAATTCAGGCCTTATGCCCATGCATTGTAAATCTCTGTGAGCTTTAAGATTATCTTTTGATTTGCCGCTATCGTTTAAGATAGTGAAGACCACATTGTCACACACATTTTTTGTATATGCATCACATCAAGGTTATGACGCAACATCTGATCCTCCCAGTACGGGAGGTCAAAGAAAACACTATTCTTCTTCCAATGCGAGTCATCTTCATCCGCATCCTGACCATTGCATCTTTTTTTGGATGTCACAGTTGAACTCTTCCCAAATGAAACATGCACATTAGACTGTTACCTCAATACATCTGTTCTGGATAACTTCTTTGGTGGATCTCTACCTTCGACCTGCCCATCAAATCTATTCCGGTCTAGTCTGTATTTGTGTCCCTGATTCAAAAAGCGTCGATGGCCCATGAAACACCATTTTTGACTGTCTTTCAGCCGCTGTGGCTTAGCATCCAAGTTACATGTAAGACAAGCTAACCCACTGTGCATATTCCAGCCAGATAGGTTTCTCAGTCCCGGAAAGTCACTGATAGTCAACATCAGTGCCGCACACATCTTGAAAGTATTTCCCTCTTTGGCATCATACGTTTCGACGCCATCCCATAATTGCTTCAACTCATCTATCAAGGGTTGAAGATAAACATCTATGTCGTTACCTGGCATTTTCGGCCCAGGAATAAGCGTGGATAGAATGAAAGATGTCTGCTTCATGAAAAGCCAGGGTGAAAGATTATACTGAATAAGAATCACAGGCCAGATGGAATACTTTGTGCTCTTATTTTCAAAGGGATTAAATCCATTGCTCGCCAAGGCTAGACGAACATTGCGCGGATCCGTCGAAAAATTAGTATACTTTGCATCAAACTTCTTCCATGCTTCAGCGTCCCTTGGATGCCTAAGGAAACCGTCGTTATTAGATGCCTATTTATGCCATAACATATCACTTGATGTCTTCCTGCTCATGAATAACTGCTGCAGTCGTGGTATGAGGGGAAAGTAACGAAGAGTCTTGGCTGCTATAGGTTTTCCATTTCTCTTCACTGGTACATTGAGCCTAACAATAGAGCCCTTTTTAGTCTTCTGCTTCCATCTTGAACACCCACATTTCTTGCACCTAGTCAAGTTCTCATCATCACCTCGGTACAACATACAATCATTTGGACAAGCATTTATCTTGGTGTATTGAATACCTAACTTTCTTATTATCTTCCTGTCTTCGTACACTGTCTTTGGAAGTTTTGCTTGTTCGAATGTGTCCCGCAGTAAGTCAAGAATCATGGACATTGCCTTGTCACTCACACCGCACATACACTTGATATGATACAGCTTCACTAAGAATGATAATTTGGAGTACTTTGAGCATCCGAGATATAACTCCTGCTTTGCATCTGACAATAGATCGTTAAAATCTCACGCCGCGCGACTTGGACCTTCGTATAAGTACGGTAACACGTCTTCATGATCATCTGCATGTTCGATTATTGTGATGTCCTCACTCGCAAGTTGCATCGTGAAATTGAAGGCCTCGTTGACCATTTGGTGCATTTGATTCACTTGGAATATCATATTTTCATCTACTCGTCCCAATTCAGATCTCTCTTCAACCGACTTCTCACCATGACGCAGCCAAATAGTATATCCAGGGAGAAATGGTGGTAACAACAGAAGATCGTATGCATCCTCCCTTGTTTGCATTAGTTGAAACCCGTATTTAGGACATGGACACTTTATCATGCCATCGGAGGATGCATTCACAAACGCAAAGTCTAGAAAATTGTTCAATCCTTGCCTATATTCCACATTATTCCGTGACTTTGAAATCCAGGTTTTATCAATATCTAGTATAGTATCAAAATATATCGAACTAATTAATAGTGGCATAAGAAAAGCGAGAAAACAAGCTTGTAAAAGTTATTCTCCATCAGAATTATTACGATTTAGTTTTAGCTAGCAACTTAGGTTTAGCGAATTACAGTTGATATGAAATTTAGTGAGTTTTGCACAATATAAAAAATATCTTTCCTTCACATACTATAATTTTCATAAGAGACATGGTGACAAATAATACTTAAATAAAATACAACGACAGATAGTCTTATTAGCACTTTCTATAGTTTTGGCATTGTTATTATTTAAAACTTTTGTCAATGTACTTTAAAGTGAGGAATGTGTAACTAATGTCTTTATTAAATATTTTATTACTTCAACTTGTTTTCACTAAATTATTGTTTAGGTGTCATGCAACTTGGTCGAATGTGTTTTCATTTTACGTTAACAAATATTGAAAAAATTAAATATTAAAATCCATTAATGATTATATTGTTATTTTAAAAGAAATTATAAATTCAAATCAATAAATTAATTTTATTGTTCGCCACTTTTTAATTTAGAATAAAAGATCCCCTACGGTTTCAATTTGGATTTCTCAATTATTAGTTGATGATCAAACATTAATTATTTTTTTATTCTATATCATTTTTAAATATACTTTAACATATGATAAATAACATAAAAAAATGTGATACCTCTCCATCATAATATGTAACGTGTATTTCGAAAAAGATAATAGTTAAATATTTAACTTTAGTACAAAACTAAAAAAATATAAAGAACTTAAAATGAATTTTGGAAACCACAAAACAAAAAATATACACACTAAATAATTACTATTTTGGAAACCCCAAACGCGTTGCCTTTTGTGAATTTCATTTTAATTTTGGACCTTTTAATGATCGTCACGATATCTGTTTTGGTTGAAAATGATTACTAAATATGCGAGTTGACAAAAAAAAAGATAAAATGAGTATAATTACTTTTATGACCTTTGTTCTGTTATATTTTTTACAATTTTCTCCATTTAAAATAATCATTAAAATTCAGCGTTTAAAAAATTAA
This sequence comes from Arachis ipaensis, assembly GCF_059453495.1. NCBI lineage: Eukaryota > Viridiplantae > Streptophyta > Magnoliopsida > Fabales > Fabaceae > Arachis > Arachis ipaensis. The sequence continues at coordinate 3,929,010 of NC_142436.1, forward strand.
TGGTTTTATTTATATTTTCAAATTAGAAATCTAAATTTAACGGTTGAAATTAAACTAAAAAAAAATAAATCAGCTTATGTTATCTAACATATAAAAGGAAAGGGAGAGTACTATATGTACTCGGTAGAAAAAAAAATCGATGACAACATTAATAAAAATTATGTGTAATAAGAAAATGCTGTGAAAAAAAATCAAAAAATTGACTAGTAATTACAATTTTGACCAAGTTTTCGTATGACAGTTATAGTTGACATTGTTTAGTAATTTGAATAAGATGAAAACGTATAATTGGATACTAAACTCTCTGTTTTCCTTTATATACTGTTATAGAAATGGTTTCAGAAATAAAAAATTGAACAAAGTCAATATATAATGAATTTTGATAATTTGCAAAAATTATTATACCATAATTAGTTGTACTTGGATTTATATTAAATAAAAAGATAAACTTAACTATAAGAAACCACTTCAATGCATCAATTTACACATATAACAAGACATAACTTATTCTTTAGAAAATGTGTGAAATATTGTTGCAGATATTTTTGTAATTTATATATATTCTTAAAACATAAAAGTAAAATTGTTCATCACGAATACTATTTTTTTTTAAATTAAATTTACACATAATTCCATTTCTCTTCAAATCATTATCATACTATATTAATCATGGTTATGAAAATCGAATCGGACAGTCCGGTTCAATTGGGTGAACCAGCAGAACCGGTCGATTTTTTTAAGTCTTCCGGTTGAATAAATCCCCCAAAACGGCGCCGTTTTGATTTTTATAATAAAAAATCCCCTAAACCTATTGGACTTCTCGAAAGCTACCCCCTCCCTCGAAGACCCCCACTCATCTCTTCTCCTATCTGAAAAGTAAGAGGGCAAACAAAAAAACCCTAGCCCCCCATCCGCGTAACGCAGCCACCGCCCACCGCAACCATCGTAGCCTCCACAGCCCTGCAGCACTGCGTCAACCTCATCGCCGATTGGTTTTGGATCTGTGTTTGTCGGTGTCGTCTGGTCCTCGGAAGCAGGGTTGAAGATTCCTCACCGTCGCCGTTGTCGCGCTCTCTCTTCTCCTCACCGTCGCCGCCGAGTTCTCTCTTCTCCTCGCCGTCAGTGCCGAGTTCTCTCTTCTCCTCACTGTCACCGTCGAGGTCTCTCTTCTACTCGTCGTTGCCGTCGAGCTCTCTCTTTGTCGCCGTCAAGCTCGCACTCTGTCTCTCTGTCCCTTCCTCTGGTTAGCTTAAACACTGCTTCTTGAGTTTGGTTTTTCTTGTTTTGTTGATCTGTTGTTAATAATACTGAATTACTGATTGAGACTGATATTGAGTAGCTGAGATTTTGTTAATTTCTGAGTATTTTAAGTTGCTGAGATTGCCATAATAATATTATTGAGTGTTTTTATGATGTCTCTTTGTCCCTTCCTCTGATCATCTATTCAGCATTAAGCATTTTTTGTTGAATTTGATTTTGAATTTTTGCTTGTTTTTTTCTCTTGATTTGTGTTGATAATATTGTTTGAGCTGCTGGGTTAAAGTATCAATCATGAATTGTATCAGATTTTGTGAATTTTGTTAATTTTTATATGCTATTGTGAACATGTTTTTTAGTTGTATATTTTTTTGGTTAAAGATTTAATTTTTCAAGGGGCGTTTATTTTGATTTAGACTGAAATTAATTAAACTATAAAAAAAAGGTTTCAAACAATAAATACATGAGACGCAGAAAAACAATGTTACTTACCTGGTTGAAGATCCATATAATTGGATATTGGTGTGAAAATTAAAGACTTCAACAAACTGAAAAACAAAAACCGAGTTTCATCGTGAGAAATCAAAATAATTTAATGTGTAACAGTTCAAAGTAGCATATAAAAAAATATTTAGAGAGAAACCCAAAAAGAGGAGAACCAGATAGGTGAGTGGTGCTTCAGAAATAATTTGTGCTGAACTTGTGTAAACTGATTGTATTGCATATCAGTGAAGTTTATTTAATTGAATAAGCACGTTTATATACCTTTGAGAATCACATATTTTTATAACTGATTATTTCAACAAATATTTGAAATTAAACCAATATTCTCTACTTTTTTGTTAACCTAACAGTTTAAGTCCATTTAAATTATGTAGGTGGTTCAGTTTACTTTTTTAAAGAAGAAATAGTTAACTTGTTTAAGTTAATCCCATAACTTCATAACAGATTTGGGGCGACAATAAAGGAACAGGGATACATTGCATAATACAAATTTGAAAGTGATTTGAAAATACAAAAACAAACTATTTGAAATGATTAACGTTAAATCAATTGGTCAAATATTGTTGTGATCTCCTCCTATTTCTATGCATTTTCTGTTTTCTCCATACACCCCAACATTTCTATAACTCTCATACTCTCACATAAGTTGCACGTCATTCTCATCAGGTGAGAGACTTCTCCATTTCAAACCACTTACGTGAGTATAGTTCCCTTTCTCTTCGAGAGTTTTTTCCGTTGCTGGTTAAATATAAGATTGTCTTTCCAAAGGTAAAGTACTTTTTTTCTTCTTCTTTTGTTTACCTTATTTTAGTTTTCATTTACATATCATTCAGCAATAAGTAATGTATAGTATCCAAATTACTCTAATTTAGCTCTATGAACCTCTCGTGTTACATTTATGAATTGTTAAACTTTTTTTTCGAAAGATAAAAAACTAATTTTTTAATCCTTAACTTATATTAATCTCGTTAACTGCTTTTTGGGTATATTATTACTTGTATTAATCTCATATTAATTCGACTTTCCATAGGCTACGAAGGACAAGAAAATTGATTTCTGTTCATATGTGTTCATGTCTGCGGGTTTTTTTTCTTTTTAACATATTTACTTTGTTTAGGTCATTTTTTTGTTTTCATTATTTAAAGGGGACCGAATTTGATAATTTAGTTTACTTGAGTCTGCTCTCTCGCATTATAACTAAGTTCTGATGACTTTTGTGTGTTTTATTGATCTTTATCTTTGTACATTCTTTATGTTTACACAGTGCACCCTTGTTTTATCCACTACTGTGCCTGATTTTCTTTTTGTTTAGTTATAAAAGTGACTCTCCCCATCATAACAAGTAAATTAGCAAACAATATTTAACAGAAAAAATAATATAAGATAAAATAAAAGAAAATAAAAGAAAAACACTAACGGTCCCCTCTGGCGGCCGCAGGTCACCATTCCTTATAAGAATTTCCTATGCATTAGGCACTTCTAGCTTACAAAGGGAAAATGAAATGCACAGCTTCACCACCAAAGCTTTCCACAATCACCAAAAAGTAAATTAAGTAACATTTAAAATAAAATCTAGTTTTACTTTTATTCATTAATTACATAACAGTTTCACTTTTTATATTCTTTAATATTTACTTAAATTTATTCGTTAGATGATATTTAGAAAAAAAAATTATACATTATGCAATTAAATTTGGAAACATATGAAAAGTAAAATTAAATGGAGTGGAAAAATTTACTTTGAGAAAAGCTGAATTACCTGCTGTTAAAATGATTTTGGAGAATGAATAACTAATAAATTAGCCTACAAGTTGATTTTTCTTTGCTGTATCCTTACGCCATTAGTAAATCCTTTATTCACCTTTCGAAGACCTTTAAATTCTTTTCAAGCTCTTTTCTTCTTTTCTTTACAATTAATTTATTTTTCTTTTATATATATCATTCAGCGATAAATAATGTATACTACTCAAATTACTCTAGTTTAACTCTATGTACCCCTCGTGTTACATGTCTGAATTGTTAAATATTTTTTTAAGATAAAAAATTATTTTCATTAAATCATTAACTTGTATTAATCTTCATTCACTGCTCTTTTGGTTTATTATTACTTGTTTAGGAAAAAAATAATGCTCTGGAATAACGGAAACAAGAAAAATAATTAAAAATAATTGCAATCCCCTTCTTTTACTATGATTTGCAATTAGTTTTAGTGCATTGTTGTTGTAAAGAGCTTGATGCTGTCAACGGGCCATATACAATTTGCGGATCAAACATCTGGTCTCTTATTAATACGATCTTCCATTTGCGATGAGGGCCAAAAGAATTGATTTCTGTTCATATGTGTGCATGTCTGATCGTTTTTTCCCCTAACTAATTTACTTTATTTCCATCATTTATTCATTTTAATTGTTTAAAGGGGATCATATTTGATTCTTTGGTTTACTTGATTCTGCTCACTCCCAGAACAACTATTTTCCTATGACTGTTGTGTGTTCTATTTATCTTTATCGTTGTACAATCTTTATGTTTAAACAATGCACCCCTTATTTATGACTTGGAATTGGGAAAGATCTAGCACCAATTTTTTTCAAAATACAATATTTGAGATTCCTGGCTTCTGTGTCTGATTTTCTTCTTGTTCGGTTATAAAAGTGACTTTTTCCGTCATAGCAAGCCTATTAGCAAATAGTATTTAACAGAAAAAAATTAATATAAGATAAAATAACATATAAAATAGGAAAAATAATATATAATATTCAAAAACATAAATAAGCAAAGTAAATAAACTAAAAGCTAAGTAAGTAGACAAAATATGAAGAGGAGCTTGGGACTGTGTTGCATCTGCGTGTTTTAAAAGCAGTTAGTGAGGCAGATAGTTCAAGGGGTTGGGACAATCATATATTCATATTCATCAAATCAAGCATTTCATTAAAAACATGTGTTAAGTAGATTTCTTATGTAATTTTTCTTCTCTTCTTTCATTATTTTAGACTAATCATTATGTTTTTGTGCGTATTTTCCTTTTTCCTCTTCCAGAATTATGATAACTGATAAGTGTAACTCCCATTATTTGTTTATTTTGGTTCGGAAATTCTATTGAATCTCATGCTACAACTTTAGATTAAAAAGGGAAGCACTGCAAATTTCATGTACGTCACGTGTGCTTGGGTTAATTTCTAAACAAAAGTGTTTATGTATCTTCTTTCTTGAAAATAAATGAAGGATCTAAACGTCATTTTTGATACCAAAAAACAAAAAAAAGGCCTAGTTCGGGAATCCAACAGAGTTTCACTTATTCTCCCTCAGTTGCCATTGTTCTTCCCTTTCTCCTGCCGGCTGTCGTGTGTTTTTCTTCCCTACGCCGTCCCTTCATTGGTTTGTATTCTTCCCTTTTTTGTTCATGTCTTTATTTTTTTTTATACTTTTCCTTTTTCGCCATCCCTGTTTCTCTGCTTTTATTTACTTTTGTTCCGTTGCTTCTTTATTTTTTTTTCTTTGGTTGCATATGTTAATTTTGGATTAATTTCATTGGTTGTTGCTACTGCTATGTTATGGCTTATGAGTTATGATATTCTTGATATGGTATGTTAATTCTTGTTGATGTTATGTTATCAGCTAATTGATTTGGTATTGTTGCTGCTGATACTGTGAAAATGATGTTATTACTGTGAGTATGACCTTGGTTGATGTTTTGGATTTTTTGTGCATTCTTGATTTATTTTCTTCTCCCTTTTTTTATCGCAAAAAATAAGCAACGTAAGTAGAGAGTAGGGAAGAGTATCAGTGCAAGATTCATTTCCTGCATTCAATATAGGGAACCCATCTCAATATAACAACTCATCTATCTATTTATTATAATATTATAAAATACTACTATTATTTGTTTATTTATTCCAATAATGAATATCCAATGTAGGATATTAGTAGTAGTTTGTCAAGCTTGATTCTTGGCTTTTGATAATAAATAATCTTTCACTTATTCAAGTGTTTTTACTTACCAGGTTAAGAATTAATTTGATATACATCTGCTTTTATGACACATTCAAATTTATTTGTAAATCAGTCATTAATCCTATTAAATAATAAGACTTGAACTAATATAAAAACTAATTAATGTTTTTTATGTTAAACTAATTTAATTAGACTTAATTGATTAAAAACTTAAATTATTTTAAAAAAAAATAAATTCTAATATTCTATTTATCATGATCTATCATGTAATGTGTCTTATAGTGTTCCATATAGATTTCATAATTTTGTATTCCCTAATTTTGGGGTATAGTTTGTATTCTCTATTTGTTTTAAGGGTCTTTTTATGTTGTGCTTGTCATTTGTCTAGTAATATTGTTTTTTGTCAAGGTTTGTAAGGATGCCTAGAAAACCACGATACAACATTATACGGAAACTCCCGAAAGATGCCGGAACTAATGTCGGAACTGAAGAGACAACGGTTAGGGTTTGTGGTTAACATTTCTTGACGTAACCTTATGTAAAAATTAGTTATCCTTCAATTGCATCATTGAACCATGTTGTTAATTTTTCTCCCGAAAAAATGATTAGTTTATGAATTAAATTAATTCTCAATATTAATTCTTTCTCTAGAAAATAATTCTAAATGCTTTCGTATTGCCTTAAGGTTGGGTCCATGACTAGAGGAGCTCAGACATCACGTGAGCAACCACGTGATAGGGCTCCTCCAATTTCGTCCTTAGCTAATAAAGCTCCGACAACCCGTATCAATGAATCGTTTCGTGCACCGCGCATCGATCATAGGATTGTGTAGTCGAGCAGTGCTGATGATCCTCAAACTCGCACAGAACAATTAGAGACTTGGCATCGCGCGGAAGTGGCTGATCATGAATTAAAGGATGAGGATTACGACCCAGAGGCGGATGAAGTTCCGTCATTTGATGACCACATCGACGACTTATTTGCTGCCCAAGAAGTCGAAGGTCAGCACAACAACGGGAAACGCAAAGATACAGATTTATGGGAAGTTACTGTTATCGGTAAACCTTTTTTCCTCCTATTTTCGTAAATAGTTGTCTTTAAAGTCCTTTACTTCTATTTTTCTTTTTTGCAATGAATAGATAGTAATTTTATTTTTCATACACTTCTTAGAGGACAGCGTGAGAAAAGCTTCTAGGTTGAGCGTGAAGGAGGCTATAGCGCTCCCTTCCAATACAAAAATAGTACTCCCATTTAACAACGAGCTGCAACTGATTGGTTAGGCATCTAGATTATTCAGTGGTTTCTTAGGGAGTTTGGCTGCGGATTATTGCCAGTTCCTCATATGTGCAGACAGTTGGAAGCATGTGAACAAAGCTAAGAAGGAATATGCATACGACATGATTAAGGTACATCTTTAAGCTTCAACAATTTAAGCAATTTTAGTATTCTATTTTTTTTTGTAAGGGCTTTTGCATGGGTAAATTATATGGTTCGTAAAATTTTCATATTTTGTTTTTCACATCATAATTTAAGCAATTCTCATTTATACGTAATTGCGACTGCTTGTACTGGATTTGAGTGTCATACTTAAACAATTTAAATTAGCCTGTAATGGTTGTGGTATTTCTTCAAATTATCAGTCTTATGCTTGTTAGTTGGTCTTGGTTAATGACAATGTCAACTAATTGCAGCGAGTCTTTCACTATGAGGACGATGTTGAAGAAAAATAAAGCGCGATATTATGAAGAAGATAGGAAAGAACTGGAAGGATACAAGGCACCACGTCCACTTGTATTATAGGTGTTACAAAGAAATAAGGACTTATGAGAAAAATCTTAAGCATCACCCGAAAGGAATAGAAGAAAATGAATGAAAAAAGTTCATTGACTATCGCTAGAAGGAAGAAACAAAGGTAAGCCTTGGTATATTTTATTATTTTCACAAAAATATATATGTGTATACATATTACTCCCTTTACATTTTATATTCAACATCTCTTTCTCATTTACATTTGTTCTGTTATTTGTTCATAGAAAAAGTATAAACAAAACGCTTTAAATTGGAGAAAGAGCAAGGAAGGCCCGTTGGTAGAGGAGAGTTGTTTATCATGACTCATAAGAAAAGATATGGCTCGTATATCCATCCCAATGCGCGTGTTGTTAGTGTAAGTCATGTTTGAAAATTTGAAGCAACTTAGCTTACTGTATATATCGTACTACTGTTAACTCATGCCTTTCCAATGTGTTGTATATTTGTAGGAAGCAATTGCGAATGTTGAGAGGCAGGATGGATCCTCTAAACACCTTTCACAAAATGATTCGCTAGCACAAGTTCTCGAAAAGGAGCACTCATCAGGACGAGTTCGTGCCCTAGGTGCTGGACCATGTCCCACCCAAGTCTTTGGTAGCGCTGCTGGACAACCGTCGGGTTCTGCAGAGCCCAATGAAGAGTACGAGAGGAGGATTGCAGAATTGACAGCTAAGCTAGAAGAAGAGCAGGCGAAGAGACAGTCGATACATAAGGTCTTGGGGTATTTAGTCCAACAGTAAGGAGGCAATTTGCCAACTAAGGTTGCTGCAGAGTTGGATTTTTTGGGCGGTACACCGGACTCGTCATGCGTAGGGCCATCTTCATCTGGCAATCACGACCAACAACAGAAATTTTGAATTTCAATCAATGTTCTTAGATACTTTTGCATTTAAGTTGGTTTAGTGCTTTATGCTTATTTTCTTCAACTTAAGCATTCATACTTTATTTCGGATGATGTTATGATAATTTCATTATATATGTTATGTTTGCATACATTTAATTTGGTTTGTTATGTTAATTGAGCTGTTTTACTTGATTGCAATTTCTTTAAATTAATTGAAAAGTAAAAAAATTAAAGTTTAATAAACATACGTTTTCAAAAGAGGCAAAATAATAGAAAATCTAAAATTTTAATGGGAAATTTGAATTTGGCGGCGATTTTTAACCACCGCAAAACAGTAATATTGTCTATTTTCTTGATATTTAGCAGCGGTTATCACCCGCCACAAAACTGCGTTGTTTTCAAATCACTGGCATTTAGCGGCGGTTGTGCAAATTGGGAAATAACATTATTCATCCACATACTGCGGCAGGTAATAACCGCCGCAAAACCCAAGTTTCATTTCACGGCGGTTATTCCAGCGATTGAATAAAACCATCACTAGCCGTTTACCCGCGTCCTATCTTCCGGTGTTTCATTAAACCGTCACGAAATATTTTGCGGCAGTTTAAAACCGCCGCTAAACAGCTCTAGAAACCGCCGCTAAGTGCCGCTTTTGTTGTAGTGGTATCCTAGAATTTATAATTTTTTATGATAGTTAATATAAGTAAAAATTTAAAATATAACTAATCAATGCTCTTTGATACTCTTTTCTATTAACTTAAACTTAAAAAAATATTAACAGTATTGCCTAATAAAATATAATGTGGCAGAATTTTCATTTTTTACTAGTTTGGTGGATTCATTAATTTATTAACAGGGTCGGTGTCTAATTTGTTGTAGTTGTAGTCTGTTTTATAGATATAATATTGTTATATATGCACAAAATATTGCCTATACCTACCCTTAATTTAAACAACATTATATTATTGCTTAAAATAATGTGTTGCTCAAAATTATAATTGAAGATAAAACGTGGTTGCCCTAATCCAGATCCACCTCATATAAAACGAGAGAGAATGATAATTTGCAAACTGCCCATGCAACGTGCAGTTGAGATATCTGCATCCGATTGTTCAGCATTCTTCTATTGCATTGGCTCTATATTTAAAAAAATATATATTTATACACAAAAATCAATTATTATATAAAAATTCACAGAAAAGAACTGGATGAATTGGTTAGATTTATATTATTAATACATCAAAGTTAAACTATGTATTAAAAATAGATAGAGTTTTATGTTATATTTTATGAAATGAAAATATTAAATCTAAGCATTACCTAAATCACACTCACACAAGAGGTCAACGTGTATTTTTATTAAAAATGAAGATGATAAATCGTGTTTGTCACCAAAGTTGGTATAATTTGTCTTATTATTATTATTTTTCGTATGTACGCGGAGAAATTGTATGTTATGTAAATACTAAAGAGGGTATTATTCTACTCTTTCTTTGTTCAATAATTGTGAAAGACTTCAATTATGAAATTAGTTGGGTCCAATCTTTAGCTATTAGTTAATTATGATGTCATTATTAATTTATATTAAATTTAGTCTCTTGTTAATTTTAATTTTAATTTTTTATGGTTTGAGTTTTTAATAATAGTTGTGAAATATAAACAATTATTTTAAAAATACTAAATTGTTTTTAATAATATATCAATTTATGTATGTTTTATGGCTCTATATGAAATATATATATCGAAAAAACTCTGCATCTATGTATTTTTTACATGGTTGTTAAAAAAGTAATTTCCTCCACACGCGTGTCCCCCACCTCTCATTCGTTTGTCATACATGCGCTACATATAACATATAATGTGCTGCAACCTAAAGTTTTGCTCAATGTAAACCTTCTGCTGCAACGTAAACCTCCTCCTACTCCTCCTACTCCTCTTTCTTCTTCTTCTTCTTCTTCTTCTTCTCTGCTCGCGTTCTTCCTTATTGATCTGCATTTTCTTCGTCGTTCTTCTCTGGTCGCGTTCATCTTCTCGTTTTCTTATTTCGATCTGGTTGCATTTATCTTCTTCATATTCTTCTTTGTTTTCTTCTTCGATCTGCACTTCTGAATCGAAACAATAAATGACTCAACTTCAAATCAGGAGAGCGATTTGGTACTCTTCTGAAACGAATCAAACTGACAAAGTTTGGATTATTCAATTTTGAATCAAATTGAATAGAATGCAATTGCTAATTTGATTTGAATTAAATGGACGGAGGTGTACTGAATTGAATTGAATTGAATTGATAATATGTAAATTGTAGGCAGAGTTATTTGAACTTGATTTTATATAATAGATTATGTTTAGTTCACTCAATACTATACAATTGTTTCACCATGAGTACTGTGTTCGGTTCACCATGAGTACTGTGCTGTGCTCGATTCATTCTGCAGAAAGCTGTTTGAATTTGATTTTATATAATGGATTATGTTTCGTTCACTCAGTACTATACAATTGTATTGTGTTCGGTTCACCATGAGTACTATATTCGGTTCACCATGAGTACTATATTCGGTTCACCATGAATACTGTGTTCGGTTCACCATGAGTACTATGTTCGGTTCATTCTACACTATTCAAAACTCTTCTTCCTCACCTTCTACTGCTTCTTCACCAGAGAGAGAAGGAGGAAAAGACAAAAAAATACAGCAGCAACAACAACAAAAGAATAACGATAGGGTTTCAGGGTTTATGGTTTTAGGGTTTATGGGTTCAGGGTTCAGTGTACAGCGGTTCAGTGTGTTTCAAACTTTCGGTTCGTCCCGTGTATTAATTTTGGTTCACCGTGTTCATGGTTGAGGGTTTAGGGTTTAGGGTTTAGGGTTCAGGATTTCAGGGGTTTAGGATTTACGGTAGAGTTTAGGGTTTAGGGTTTAGCATTTAGGGTTCAGAGTTCAGTGTTTAGGGTTCGGGTTCAGGGTTTAGGGTTTAGCGTTCAGGGTTCAGAGTTCAGAGTTTAGGGTTTGTGTTCAGGGTTTAGGGTTTAGGGTTTAGGTTTTAGGGTGTAGGGTTTAGGGTTTAGGTTTTAGGTTTTAGGGTTTTATGGTTTAGGGTTTAGGGTTTAGTATTTAGGGGTTCATAATTTTTTGGTAAACAGGAGAGCGATTTGGATTACTCTTCTGAAACGAATCAAACTGACAAAGTTTGGATTATTCAATTTTGAATCGAATTGAATAGAATACAATTGCTAATTTGAATTGAATTGAAATAAATGGACGGAGGTGTACTAATTGAATTGAATTGAATTGATAATATGTAAATTGTAGGCAGAGTTATTTGAATTTGATTTTATATAATGGATTATTTTTCGTTCACTCAGTACTATATAATTGTTTCACCATGAGTACTGTGTTCGGTTCACCATGAGTATTGTGTTCGGTTCATTATGCAGAAAGCTGTTTGAATTTGATTTTATATAATGGATTATGTTTCGTTCACTCAGTACTATACAATTGTATTGTGTTCGGTTCACCATGAGTACTGTGTTCGGTTCACCATGAGTACTGTGTTCGGTTCATTCTGCACTATTTAAAACTCTTCTTCCTCACCTTCTACTGCTTCTTCACCAGAGAGAGAAGGAGGAAAAGACAAAAAAATACAGCAGCAACAACAACAAAAGAATGACGATAAGGAGAAAACATGTGAAGAAGAAGGAAAAACATGTGAAGAAGAAGGAACGCGAAAAAGGAGGAGAAGGAGGAGAAGGAGGAGATGGAAGAACGCAATGAAGAAGGCGAAGAAGAAGAAGACGCTCCGTGCGTAAACGAGCGTGAAAAGAAGAAGAAGAAGAAGAAGAAGAAGAAGAAGAAGCGTGGGGGAGAAGAAGTGTTGGGCAAGAGCGATTTCGTGTGTGTTGGGCGTGTGTATTTCACATTTCATTTAATGGTATTGAATTTTTTTTGTGTTGGTCCAACTTAATTACATGGTTACATGGATGTGTAGCATCCTATATATATAATCAATAATATTAATTACTTTAAATTGTAATGAACAAGTCATTATAACAACAAAAATATCGTAAATCTAATAGTTAGAGAAAAAAGAAAGATATATATAAAAAGGAGGGACAACTATATAATGTTACGTTGAAGAAGTTCAATACATCAAATCAAGCACATAGTAGCAGCTTTTTAGCGACGGGTTTTCAAAGCCGCTGTCAAATGGGATTTAGTGGCAGTTCGCGTGAGAAGGTAGGCACCGGAAAAACAACTACATTTAGGGCGATTAACACAGCGGATTGCACATTAGCTGCAAGATCAATAATGATTCCCAAAATCAAATAAACTAATTAATTCAATTCAAATTACAATAGTTTGAATCTGATTACATTAAAACTAAATTAAAATTGATAAAATACATATTATAATTTTTTGATAAAATTAGATTAAATTAAAAAATAAAAATCAAACTAATACCATGTAAATCATCCAATTTATATCGATTTTATTTTCTATATTGATTCAAACCGTATTGCAAATATGATCGTATTTCGTTGCCCTCCCGACAAGCTAAGATAGACTCATTAATTTTTTTAAAACACATCTTTTTTTTTTCACTTTATCTTGTTGGCAGTGACAACTAACAAAATACGAGTAACATCGTCTCGTTCGCAAATGAGACAAGTTAACGAGATAAATAACATACTGTAAAAATATAATTTTTTTAAATGTATAAATCTAACAATATTGAATTTATTTTATTTATTTTAAAAATCCCAACAAATAATATAGGAGTAATATTAAAAAGAACACACAGTATTCCTTCCTTTGCCTATCTAACTAGAGAACGAAATAGGGCAGCGATTGTTCATAGTTCATACATCATTTTTGTCGAAGTCAATCTTTTCGTGTAGAGTTGAATATTTGTCCATATTTCCCTTAATTGTGTTCCCCCCCAGGAATTATATTCACTTTCTTCCCTTTTAATTAGGTAATAATTCAAGATAAAATGTAATTAGATATCATTCGCATTATCTATATTTTAACATTTTTTCTTTCTTTTATTATTAATATCTTGTCTCCTTTTATTAATATATCTTTATTTAATTCACATTATATATTGTAGTCAGATTATAGTAGAGTAGTTCAATAACTTAGGTAATTGATAGTTTGGTAGCACGTATAACAAGTTGTCTTACTTAATAAATTAACATCAAAATTAGTTAGAGTAGTGTAAGGAATTTAGTCAGGCAGTTATCAATGTGTTATTCACATTAAATGTATATATATCAGTTTACAATAATGAAATCACACTTTTTGCCTCTCTTTATTATCTCACATTTTTTGAGTCTCCTTCTCTTGCGTGAAGCAACTTCTCTACCTCACCGTCACACTCTGCAACCGAACAGAATTTTTTCATATATATTGGCATTTTCTCTCTCATTTTTCTTTTTTAAATAAAATATTTTTAAGAAAATATATTTAACAATAATTTAATAAAATTTTAATATTAAATATACAATTTTTACATTTATAATTTTTTTAATTTTTGGTTCCTCATTCACAAAAAAAAAAATTAACATAAAGAAGTTGTGTGTACTGCTGTTTTTCTTTTGTTTTTATGTTCACATACATTCCATTTTGTAAAATAAATAAATAAATTGACATTAATTTAATTTTAATATCAACAAGAGGAAATTAAAAAAATAGTATATAAGTAAGTAATATCAGTACATTAAAGTATTAGATATGTCTACAGAAAAAGACTAATAAAATATTTAGTGTAGGTAAGATATATAAAAGATAAGTTTAACAAAAAGAAAAAAAAAAAAAGATAATTGAATGTAAAACGAAAAATGTGAATTTTATGTTCAAATCATCAAAATGTGTAGGATGCTAATCTAGACATGAACTTGAGAACTTGTGTATGTTATTATACACACACGCAATATATATATATAATTTGATATCTATATATTTAATTTACTAAATATTTTTTAATTTAACCTCCAACTAGCAGTTGTATGCGCGTAGTTGAGCAAGAAAAGTCTTGGCATAGGTGCATGTACATATCTGGAGAAATATAATTGTATATTGATAAGAAAATATTTGTGTTCTCCTAACTAAAATCGACTACTTGATTTTATTTTATATTAGTTTAACATTATATAAATAGAAATGAGGAGTTTTAAATAATTTTAAAGTACGTATTAGTAATATTTCATAAATATACAAAACATTACATGTAGATATCCATAAATAATCTCATGTCCAATTTAATTATTCGTCACTATTTAGGTGATGAGAAATATTTATGTCCTTAAAGCTAAGTATAAGTATATGGGCTATGCTATACAAGTAAGTATTTTTTCATTCAAATTTTATTTAAGTAGGTTCAATATTAACAAAAATCATTTTCATTAAAAGAACATCATTACACGCGCTTTATCTTCTTCTTTCAAATATACGCATATATCATTATCTTCTTCTTTCAAATTCACGTATATCATCTTGTCCTCCTCTTTCTTTTTCTTCTTCTGTTTCTTCTCCTTCTCCTCTTCCTCTTCCTCCTTCTTCTTCTTCTTCTCCTTTTTCGTTATCATTATCACCAACAACACCAACATTTTGCTAATGGATTATTTTTTCAATCGAATTGAATGGAATGCAATTGCTAAATTGAATGGACGCATGTGTTATGAATCTGAATTGAATTGAATTGAATTGATAATCTCTAAATTGTAGACAAAGACGTTTCGAATTTGATCTTATATAATGGATTATGTTTCGTTTATTCAGTACTATACAATTGTTTCACCATGAGTACGTGTTCGGTTCATTATGCAGAAAGCTGTTTGAATTTGATTTTATATAATGGATTATGTTTCGTTCCTTCAGTACTATACAATTGTTTTATCATGAGTACGTGTTTGGTTCATTATGCATAAAGCTGTTTGAATTTGATTTTATATAATGGATTATGTTTCGTTCCTTCAGTACTATACAATTGTTTCACCATGAGTACGTATTTGGTTCATTATGCAGAAAGTTATTTGAATTTGATTTTATATAATGGATTATGTTTCGTTCATTCAGTATTATACAACTGTTTCATCATGAGTACGTGTTCGGTTCATTAGGCGAAAGCTGTTTGAATTTGATTTTATATAATGGATCATGTTTCGTTCATTTAGTACTATACAATTGTTTGACCATAATAACATGTTCGGTTCATTTCTGTTCTGCATAATTCAAAACTATTCCTCCTCATTTTCTACTGCTTCTTCACCAGGGAGAGAAAGAGGAAAAGACAAAAAAATACAGCAGCAACAACCACAAAAGAATGACGATAAGGAGAAACACGTGAAGAAGAAGGAACGCAAAAAAAAAGGAGGAGAATGAGGAGGAGGAGGAACGCGAAGAAGAAAACGAAGAAGAAGACGCTCCATGCGTAAACGAGCGTGAGAAGAAGAAGAAGAAGCGCAGAAAAGAAGAGAAGAAGAAGAGAAGAAGCGTGAGGAAAGAAGAAAGCGGAAAAAGCTCGTGACCTAAAATTGTTTGAATGAACTTGGATGTCAAAATTGTTTGGATGTGGAGAATATCTCTAAGTATATATATTACAAACATTTACACTTATTTCTTTTTTATTAAATAATTTTTTTTTACATTATAAACAAAAATGAAAGTTAAATCTAGACAAACATTAATTAATTGAAGTTAATTTTTTCCCCTTCCATAGTTTACTTAACTACATAAGTTAGTACACGCACACAAACATTAATCATTGTAGGATTCTTCTATATGTTTAACGAGTAATACTAATAAAGAACAATTTTTTTTGAATCAACATCAGTTAATATCTTTAAAATTATTTTAATTTTTTTAAATCGTAGATTTTATCATAAACTTTTAATTATAAATTTTAAATTATAAATCTAAATTTTAAAATTGGCTAATATTAAAAAGTTAACTCTTGTACTTTTTCCTTTTTAATTTCTTCATTTTTAGTAAACAAAGTTTGTTATATTAAAAAAAAAACCCTCAAGTTTTTAAGACATGATTAAAACTAATAATAAAGATAATTTAGTTTATGAATGATGGCCACGGCGACAAGAAGGTTCATCTACCTAGTGTTATTATATAAACCACCTCTCATATCTCTCAAATCTCACTAAACCATTTCTCATATCTCAAATCTCAGTAACATAGAATCTTTCACCAAATTCATCCACACATACACAATTTTAATTTCCATGGCAAATCATCATAAGAGAACCCTAAAGTTTGACATTAAACAAATTGTTTATGTGAAACCATCAAAACCCACACCAAATGGCAACATTTCACTCTCTGCACTTGATAATAGAGCTGATAACAATGGCCTATGCCATATTGTTCAAATATATCAATCACCGAAAAATGACCAAAATGACCCTGCCCTTATGATCAAAGAAGCACTCTCAAAGGCTTTGTTTTATTACTACCCTTTGGCGGGTAGAATAGTAAAACATGCTGATGGGAAACTTAGAGTTAATTGCAATGCAAATGGAGTTCCCTTTGTAGAAGCCATTGCTAATTGCAACCTTTCTTCTCTTCACTACCTTGATGGTAGTAACACAGAGATTGCAAAACACTTGGTACTTGATCTTCCTTCTGAAGATGAACATGGTTTCCAATTATACCCTTTGTTGATCAAGGTAACCAAGTTTCTATGTGGGGGTTTCACAATTGGCTTAGGAACCTCACATGCTATAATTGATGGGAGTGGAAAATCTCAATTCTTGCAAGCCATAGCCGAATTTGCAAGTGGAAAAACCGAGCCATCGGTGAAGCCTGCATGGGAGAGAGAAAAGCTTGTTGGGTCAATTACCAAAATGCCCTTGGAGATTCCTATGGATGAGTCTTCTGCCGCAGTCTCACCTTATTTGCCCACCAAAAAACTTGTTCACGCATGCTTTAAAGTTGACAATGAGAGCATAAAAAGGCTCAAGATGAGTTTGATGAAGGAAACTATTAGTGACCAAAACAATAACATGGAAGAAAGCTTCACAAGTTTTGAGTCTCTTGCTTCCTATGTTTGGAGGGCAAGAACAAGAACTTTGAAATTGAACAGTGATGGTAAAGTTATGTTGACTATCATAGTAGGGATAAGAAAGGACCTTCTTGATCCTCCTTTGGCTAAAGGGTATTATGGGAATATTGCTGTGGATGCAAATATTGTGTTGACTGCTAGAGAAGTCAACGAAAGACCACTCTCCCATGTAGCGAAGGTCATCAAAGAAACTAAGAAGGTTGCTCAGACAAAGGAGTACGTCAAGAGAATGATCGACACGTCGGCGACGGCGGCCGACGACGATTTCGATTACGATGGAAGGGGTGCGTGCATGGTTTTGACAGACTGGAAACATTTGGGTTTTTCAAAGAACATGGATTTAGGATGGACACAACCGGTGAATTTTGTTCCTGCCCCATGTGGTTTGTTTGATAAATTGCATTTGTGTATTTTCTCATCTCCGAGTAGCTTGGATCCTTCAATGGATGGAGGTGCTAGGATCTTTGTGTCACTCCCCAATGCTGCCATGCCCAAGTTTAGGAACGAGATTGAAGCTCTTATTACTAAACCATAGGCGTTAGATGTATTTCAATTCATCATGTTCTAATTGTGTGGTGTCTGTAGAGGGCAATATAGTAATTTCATGTTTGTTTATATTTTATAAGTCAATGGAATAAGATTTGATTGTGTTTATTACTATACCCATTTCAACGAAGGGAAATTCAACTTTATCCTAGTTTGTTGTAAAGAAGACATGGAGTGAAAGATTTTAGTTATGCTTTTTACAATTCTTTATCGTTCTTATATTTTTCATGGGTTTCTAAATTTCTCATTATGTGCAAAGAACAATATAATTCGAAAGGTTTGACTTTGTAATATTTTTTCCAATCGATATTCGATATTTCTGTTTTTTAAATTTATAATAATAAAAATGTTAGAGTTGTTCATATTCTGGTCTAATACCATGGTCCAGGTTCAAGTAAGTCAAAAAGACACAATTTAAAGATTGGCTTTCACCACCCACCCGACCTCTTCTAAAGAGGTCGGGCTCGACATAGATTCCTCTCCAAAGAGGTCGGGATCGAGGTGAGTTGGCAGATAACACTTATTCAAATAAGTAACTATCTCCAAAAATCTCTCAACCGACTTTTAGGAGTACTATCTCAACAACCCTAAGATAAAGGGACGGTTATCCACCCCCAGAAGTGGAACTACTCCAACGGTGGTTATTGGATCACCACTATAAATATACTGACACCCCTCAGGTATCTCTAAGTTCCAATACTCTCTAAACCTGCTTACCCCCTTTGCTAACTTAGACATCAGAGTGTCTTTGTAGGTACCACCCCCCATTCTCTAAAATACACAACTCGGACGACGGCTCCCGAGCGCGAGCAAGTCAGAGTTCACCTTCTTTTGACGTTTGGGCCAACCCTTCGAGTCCAATCCACTTATCTCAGGTTACCTACGTAATATTGGCGACGTTGCCGAGGACCTGGGAGATCAACCCATGATGGTGGACGATCTAAACAAGGACGGAAATACAGCATCCGAATCTGAGCAAGAAAACCAAGTCGCTGGTAACAATGACAGAACCATAGTCACTCTGCAAGGTGCAGCTAACCAGCACAAAGAAGGTCCCTCAGGGTTGAAAGATCCAAAGGGATCTCTTCTGAAGCGCACGAATCAAGAAAAGAAGGACAGCCCCATGCGGCCGACCTCATGGGATTGCTCTACGGCCACCAAGAACGGCTGGAGTAGCTAGAACAAGAACTAGAGAGACAGCAAGAAGCGGAGAGAAACCTAAGGAGAGAGGTCGAGCGACGAAAAAAGTATGAGGAAAAGCTCTTGAGATTAGAGTCCAATCTCCGAGGTAAAAGCTCTCGCAGTGATCGAGAAGATTCTCCCTTGGGAGGAGAAGACCTGTTCAGTGAAGACATAATGAGGGCAAAAGTTCCAAGAAACTTTAAAAGTCCCGATATGGACCTATACGACGGAACCACCGATCCAAAGCATCAACTGAGCAATTTTAAAAGTTGGATGTACCTAGCCGACGCCTCTAATGCTACTCGCTGGAAAGCCTTTCCAACAACTCTGTCAAAAGCAGCGATGAAGTGGTTCGATAGCCTCCCTCTAAGTAGGGCTGTCAAATGGGCCAGTCCAGCCCATTTAAGCCCAGACCGATTAGCCCACGGGTTAAACGGGCTAGCCCATTTAAGCCCACTTTGTTCGCGGGCCTAAATTTTATAGCCCGGACTGTTTATGGCCAGCCCAACGGGTTAAATGGGCTGGCCCGTTTATCTGTTGAAATATATTTTTTTTTGAAATTTTTTTAAAAAAAAAAAGCTAAAAAAATCCAATTTTGAGGAGAAAAACTGGTGTACATATTTGAACAAAAAAAATCCTGTTTGACACAAATAAAATTAAAGTTCTAGTAAACAATTAAATACATTTAATTTTAGTAACTATTATATTCTAAATTTGTTGTTTTAACTCAAAACAGAACCACATTCACATCCAATTAGTGATTCCATATTTCTAATTCTAATATTTCTAATTAAAGGGGTATTTGTAATTCCCCTCATATAGTTAATAGACTATTATAAACCAACATAGCAACATCATAATTCTACCAAAAAGCCACACAAAGGTAAAAAGAAAGTATTTAACAGATTACATGGCATGCAAATATTTTACAAAAGAAGCAAGCAATGTAATCCCCAAAATCTTTTATTCAATCCACCAAATTAGTCAACACCTGCAATAGAAAGAAAAATAAATTATCAAATAAAAGTTAGTGACTTAGTGGCAGAAAAAGAAGTTTCATAGAATTGAATTAAAAAATGCATGGTTTGAAACAATTAGACAATACTAATAAAATACCAGGCATCATATTAATTGAATCCACTTTATCTTTATAATGTTCTTTGTCACTTTCATTTTGACACTCAAATTCAGCATCTACAATTTAAAGTTAGTTAGTAGAAAACTAAATAAATACAATATGCAAGTCATTCATTATTTATTGCCAATAGAAGTTAACAAAATAAATTTAAAAAGTGAATTACCATCATCTTCAAATCCATGTATCCAATTACGAGCACAAATAAGAGCTTGCACATTCTTATCCAAAATAGAATTTCTATATTTATTTAGGACATGTGCACCAATAGAAAAGGCTGATTCTGAAGCTACCGTAGTTATTGGAATACTAAGCACATCACAAGCCATGGAAGCTAAATCAGAAAAGCGATGGGCTTGAGACCTCCAATATTGCAAGACATCTATTTTAGAGTTCATATCAAGAGTTGACTCTTCCAAATAGATATCTAACGAAGACTTTCTTTGTGAAGCATTAGTTTGAAAATTTATATTTCTCAACTCCTACAATATTCAAAAAAAAAATAATAAAACAATTAAGAAAGTAACATATTGACATAAACATATAAACGAAAATTATATTAACATAATGCACAACAGAGATAAAACTTACATCAGGCACATCAAATGAAAGTGAATCATCTTCTCTAGAAGTTGGAATTCTTATTTGACCACCAGAAACATTAGAAGAGGCATTATGTGACAAAGTTTCTGAATATGCTTTAAACAATAAATACAGCTTTTTCTTGATGGTGGTCAATTTCTCATTAGCAGTACATGGATCCACTTTATTCAAACAATATTCCAAAACATGAAATTTCATTCGAGGATCAAGAATAGCCCCTAGAGAGAGAATTATGGAATAATCGCTCCAATACTTATCAAATTTGGCTTTCATTGGTTGCACCATTTTTCTTATGACCTCATCCTCACTAATGGAGAATTCTTTCAGCAAACATTCAATCCTCCAAATTTGCATAAAATATAAATTTGAAGTAGGATAAGATTGACCAGACATCAAGGTAGTAATTTTATAAAATGGATTTAGAAATTTACAGATTTCTCTTCCTCTTTTCCACTCTTCTTCCGACGGACAATCTCTGAAATTGTTATCCTTCAAAGAGAGTCTAACAAAACCACGCTCGCATCTCAAAGCACTCTCCAACATCAAGAAAGTAGAATTTCATCTAGTAGGCACATCTAAGTTCACTCTAATGTCAGAAATTTCAAGTGACTTAAGAACATCTCTAAATTGGATAGCCTGTGCCTCCGATGCTCTCACATACTTGATACTCTCTCTGATATTATGAAAAGTAGAACTAGCAACCTTCAACCCATCTTGAACTATCAAGTTTAAGATATGAGCACAACACCTCACATGAAAAAAATCCCCATTACACAATAACCCATCACTTAAAAGAAGGTTTCGCTTGAGTAAAGTTTGCATGCTATCATTAGATGAAGCATTGTCTAAGGTTATTGAAAATATTTTCTTCTCTATTCCCCATTCAGATAACAACTCAAGTACTTTATTTGCTAATTGATGTCCCGTATGTGGAGGGGGCAAGTGAGAAAATGAGAGTATCTTAGAATTTAATTTCCATCGTGAATCAACATAATGGGCAGTCAAAGTCATATAACCCTCTGTTGTGCATGAAGTCCAAATATCAGTAGTTAAACATATCCTACTTCGAAGTTTTCCTAACTGACATTTTAATTTTTCTTTTTCAGCAATATAAAATTTAAAAATATCAGCTACAGCAGTGTTTCGAGAAAACATCTTAGCATCAGGATTCAAGTACTTAAAAACATCCCTAATTCTTCTATACTCAACAAATGAGAAAGGCAAATCATGTTCTATGATTGCTATTGCAATTTTTTCACGAAAAATCATAGGATCAACTTGTCTAGCCCTTAACCTCCCAGCTTCATCAAGCATCATTTTTCCCAAATCATGAAATTTGGGAAGTTCACGACACACAGGGATATGCCGTCTCAATGTAGAGGTACCATGAGTACTATCCCCACCTTTGTATTCTTTTCCACACCCTTTACATTTGCACCTTGTTTTTCCATCTTTCCCAACTATTTTTATAAAGCTATCCCAGACATTAGATGTAGTTAACCGTTTTCTCTTTTTAGCATTTGACCCATCAATAGCAGCAGGTGGAATACTTACAAGAGGTGTCGCTTGAGTTACTTCGGGCGAGACTTTGTCGTCAACAAGATCATCAAAGTCATCATCAGAGTCTAAGTCTGAGTCCAAAAAAATTTGTTCTACCTCAGCATTTGGATCAACAATATCTCTTGCATAGTCATCCATAACTCCAAATTAAATCACTAACAAAAAATAAAAACACAGAATCAAATTAATCCTTATTATAACCCAAAATAACCCAGAACAAAACATAATACATAAATAAATAAATAATTGATGTTAGTGTCGTACTATTCATCTAAATGTTGAGAACCTAAGATTTGTGATAAAAGAAATAACATGCATATTTTATTATTAACACAAGAACTGAAGAAAGTAATCTTACAATAGTTGGTTGAAAATTGATGAGTGTGATGACTGAAGGCTACAAAAACTAACGAAGAGTAGAAGCTGACTGAAGAATGGATGAGGTAATGAAAACTGAAGGGCTAACGGTGATGAGATCCTCGCAAGGCTTTAATGGTGGGGATGCTCATCGATGACACCGACAAAGAAGTTACTGTCGCCGAAAGAAGGATGAACACATACATAAATAATAAATTTGTGAAGCTGTGGTGCTATGCAGAAGAATTAGGGATTTATGCTACTTTAGTGTGCTTTCTCTTTTTTCTTTGAACGTTTGCTCACTTGCTGTGTACAAGAAACAGAGATTGAAGAATTAGGGATAGGGATTTACTGATTTAGCATTTAGGGCATATGGTGATATGGATTATTGGATTATGGGCTGATGGGTATATAGGCATGGGCTATGGTTACTCTTGGGTGATTTTTCTTTTTCCTTTCATCCTTTGTACGTTACAATTTCTAGTGAGTGTTAGAGAGAGTTTTTTTTATTTTGTACTCTTAGTCTTATATTGTATATGGGTTGGGTTATATTTTGGGTTGGGTTCAAGGGTTTTTTTATCTTCATAATATTGGACTATTAGTCTTTTTATTATTTTTGTACGGGTTGGGTTATTTTTTTTTCAATGATGCTTGGCCAAAATCTGAAATTTTGGTTTAAAAAAAACCAAATTTTATGCGGGCCCCCATTTAGCCCGCGGGCTAACCCATTTAACCCGCAATTTTTTTCGGGTTAATCGGGCTCAGCCCGTTTAGCCCGAAATTTAAATGGGCCTAAATTAGAGGCAAAAGCCCGCCCATTTAAACGGGTAAACGGGCCAGCCCGATGGGCTTGGCCCATTTTGATGGCCCTACCTCTAAGGTCAGTCACCAGTTTTGACGACCTCTCGCGTAAGTTCCTTATGTAATTTTCAATCCAAAAAGATAAAGTGAAACACGCCCCGAGTCTCCTGGGAGTAAAACAGGAGGTTGGAGAACCTTTGAGGGACTACATGGAAAGGTTCAATAAGGCGTGCCTAGAAATTCAAGACCTGCCTACAGAAGCAGTGATTACGAGCTTGGTAAATGGACTTCGAGAAGGCCCTTTCTCCCATTCCATCTCGAAAAGGCACCCAACTTCTTTGCGTGATGAACAGGAAAGAGCGGAGAAGTATAACATAGAGAAAAATGCCAGACTGCGGGAACCCAGCTGGTGACCTGGACACTCTCACCCGACAAAAGAGAAAGAGAGGGAGCCCAAGAAAAAAGAAGAAGTTGGGACCGAAAGGCCCAGGAGATATCACTCCTATACCCCTCTACGAGTTTTTCTAGTAGACATTTATAGGAAAATCTGTCACACTGAAAGGCTACCTCCCCCTAGACCCATCAAGAATAAGAAAGGGGAAAGTCGCGGCGACTACTGTGAGTACCATAAGCTATGTGGTCACTCAACAAATGATTGTTATGACCTGAAGAATGTGATAGAAAAGCTGACCAGGGAATGTCGGCTTGATAGATATCTCATGAAAAGGTTGGACCATCATGGCAAGAGGAAGCTAGGTGAGGAGGATCCAAGAGATCCACCACCACAGACCCCAGAAAGGCACATACATATGATCTCGCAAGGGTTTGCTGGAGGAGGTCTCACAAAGTCGTCTCGCAAGAGGCATCTGAAGGAAGTTTACCAGGTCGAGGGCGAACTGCCCGACCTCCCAACCATCTCTTTCACCAAAGAAGATGGGCAAGGCATTGTTCCTGGACATGATGATCCGGTAGTGATTACCATGATTCTCGTCAACACCCATCTACACAGAACCCTGGTGGATCAGGGGAGCTCGACCGACATCCTGGTCAAACCAGCATTTGACAAATTAGGGTTGGATCAAAAGGACTTAAGGGCATACCCTGATATCCTATATGGGCTAGGGGATACACCCATAAAAGCACTGGAATTCATATCCCTACATACAACTTTTGGAAAGGAGATGAAATCCAAGACTCTAAGTATCGACTTCATAGTCGTCGATGTGGGCTTAGCCTATAACGCTTTAATAGGCAGAACAACCCTAAATCGGCTTGGAGCATTGGTGTCTACCCCCCATCTCTACATGAAGTTTCTAACACCAGAGGAAATTGCAACCATTAGGGGAGATAAAAAACTGGCGAGAAAGTGCTACAATGAAAGCCTAAACCTGAGAGGAAAAGGCAAGGAGGTTCACACCATTGAGCTCGGAGGAATTCGAGCTAAAGAAGAGTTACGACCACAGCCCGAGGGAAAGACTGAAGAGGTACAGGTCGGGAAGGAGGAAGGAAAGAATACCAACATATGAGCCAACCAGAAAGAAGACTCGAAGCAGAAGCTTATAAGGCTCCTACAGGAGACTTCCGACCTCTTTGTCTGGAAAGTCTCCGGCATGTTCAGGATAGATCCCGCTCTCATGTTGGACAAAATGTCGGTATACCCTGGATCACGGCCTGTCTAGCAGAGAAGACGGAAGCTCGGACCTGACGGACTCAAGTGGTGGAAGAGCAAATACAAGCCCTCCTAGAAGCCGGCTTCATCAAAGAGGTCAAATATTCGGCTTGGCTGGCAAATGTGGTGCTAGTCAAGAAACAGAACGGCAAGTGGAGGATGTGCGTCGACTACACCGACCTGAACAAGGCATGTCCAAAAGACCCACATCCACTTCCAAATATTGATACCCTAGTAGATTCCAGCTCGGGATATCAATACTTGTCATTCATTGATGCATACTCGGGATATAACCAAATCCTGATGTACCAGCCGGATCAAGAAAAAACATCTTTCATCACGGCTTGAGCGAATTATTGCTATGTGGTTATGCCTTTTGGATTAAAAAATACAGGCGCCATATACCAAAGGCTAATGAATAAAGTGTTTGCACCACACCTTAGGAATTTAATGGAAGTATATGTAGATGACATGTTAGTAAAAACCAAGGATGAGGCTGACCTCTCGCAAGTCTTCAACACCATAAGGACGTACGAGATGAGATTGAATCCCGCAAAGTGCACCTTCGTGGTGGAGGCTGGAAAATTTTTGGGGTTTATGCTAATACAAAGGGGGATTGAAGCCAACACCGATAAGTGTAGAGTTGTCCTAGAAATGAAAAGCCCGACCTGTTTAAGGGAGGTCCAACAGCTAAATGGTCGACTTGCAACTCTCTCCAGGTTCTTGGCAGGATTAGCATTAAGATCCCTACCACTTTTTTCTCTACTAAGAAAAGGATGTCACTTCGAATGGATTCCAGAATGTGAAGAAGCTTTCCAGGAGTTCAAAAGGTTTTTAAACCAACCTCCTATTCTGACACGACCCAAAGTCGGCGAAGAACTTATCTTGTATTTGTCCGTAGCTGACAAAGCTATAGCATCAGCTCTATACGAGAAGATGAGGTCGGGCAGTATCCTGTGTACTTCACCAGCAAGGTTCTACAAGGCCCCGAGTTAAGGTAAGAAAAACTCGAGAAGTTTGCGTATGCCTTAATAGTGGCCTCTCGAAGGCTACGGCCTTACTTTCAAGCACATACAATAAAGGTTTGAACAAACCAGCCCATGAAGCAAATACTTCAAAAAACAGACATTACGGGCAGAATGGTTCAATTGGCCATAGAGCTATCCGAATTCGACCTCAAATATGAAACTCGAACAGCAATTAAAGCCCAATGCCTCACCGACTTCGTGGCAGAATATGCAGGAGATCAAGAAGAGGCCTCCACAGCTTGGGAACTATATGTGGATGGCTCTTCCAACAAGATCGAAAGCGATGCAGACATAATACTGGTAAATCAAGAGGGAACCCAAATAGAGGTCTCCCTCAAATTTGAATTCCCGGCCTCCAATAATCAGGCAGAGTATGAGGCCTTGATCGACGGATTGAAGTTAGCAGAGAAATTCGGGGCAACCAAAGTAGTCGTGTTCAGCGACTCTCAGGTGGTGACCTCTCAAATCAATGGGGAGTATCAAGCTAAAGACCCTAATATGAAGAGGTACTTGGACAAAACCTTGGAGTATCTTAGGCGGTTCTCGGAGACCGAGGTCAAACATATAACTCGAGATCTCAATAGCAGAGCAGACGCCCTCTCGAAGTTAGCAAGTACCAACCAAGCCAGGAGGGAATAATAGAAGCCTGATCTAGAAAACTCTCCAAGAGCTCTCTGTCACAAAAACAGATGCTAGACAAGATGTCCTAGAGGTATCCAGGTTAAACCTCGGATGGATGAATCCACTAATTGAATACATAAAATTCGACATCCTACCTAAAGAGGAAAAAGAGGCTAAGAAAATTTGGAGGGAGGCACAAAGCTACACATTGGTGAAGAATATCCTCTATAAAAGGGGAATATCCACACCATTGTTAAAATGCATCCCGACCTCAAAAACGACAGAGGTCTTAGAGGGGGTGCACAATGGTATCTGTGGAAACCATCTCGGAGCGAGGTCTTTGGCTAGGAAAGTCATCCGAGTCGGGTTCTATTGGCCGACCTTGCAGAAAGATGCCAACGAGTTCGTAAAGAAATGTCAACCATGCCAAATTCATACTAACTTTCACGTCGCTCCCCCCGAGGAACTTATCAGTATAACTTCACCATGGCCCTTTGAAAAAGGGGATTGGACCTACTAGGGCCCTTTCCCCAAGCGTCTGAACAAGTGAAGTATCTAATAGTGGGAGTGGACTACTTTATGAAGTGGATCGAAGCAGAACCATTGGCCACCATTACAGCCCAGAAAAGTCAGAAGTTCCTCTACAAGAACATCATTACAAGGTATGGAGTTTCCCACTCCATCACCACCTATAATAGAACCCTGTTCACCAACTCTACCTTCAAAAACTTGGTAGCCAGCATGAAGATCAAGCATTAGTTCACCTTGGTAGAGCACCCACAAACAAATGGGCAAGCTGAGGCAGCCAACAAAGTTATACTGGTTGGGTTGAAGAAAAGACTATAAGATACAAAGGGGGCCTGGGCCGAAGAACTCTCTCAAGTACTATAGGCTTATCGGACTACACCTCAGTCTGCCACGGGAGAACACCATTCCGACTTGCTTATGGCGTAGAAGCCATGATACCAGTCGAAATCAACAAGCAAAGTCCAAGAGTGAGATTCTATGACGAGGTTGGCAACATTTAAGCACACAAAGAAGAACTTGAACAACTCTATGAAGTCCGAGAACAAGCCCAGATAAGGGAAGCCGCGTTGAAGCAAAGGATGACAAACAGATACAACAAGAAAGTTTTTCGAAGGAGCTTCACCCTAAATGACTTGGTGTTGATTAAAAATGACATCGGCGTTAACAAGTCGGGGGAAGAAAAACTCGCTGCTAATTGGAAAGGGCCATATAAGATAAGTGAAGTCCTAAGAAAGGAATACTTTAAGGTAACCGACTTGAATGGTACCGAGCTCCCAAGGTTGTGGCATGCTTGTAACATGAAGAGGTACTATAGCTAGAAGCGAACTCTACTCCCTGATGTACTCTTTTTTCCTACTTCATGGTTTTTTCCCAAAAGAGGGTTTTAACGAGGCATCAAAGTGGAGGCTAAGGGTCAATACGTCTTAAAATTCCCTTAGTAGCAAAAGTTACCTTCATCAATAAATAAAGATTTTTATCTCTTTATAATTCCATTACTGTAATCATTATTCTATGAAACGCACCGATTTAAGCTCGAAAAAATGTCAAAATCTCATGACCGACCTCCGTGGTCGGCAGGATGAAACGACGAGGTACAAATCGATGTAAAGAGGTTACAAAGACGATCATGATAACTCGGGATCTCAACCACTTAAACGACTAACTAGTCGGAAATCCTGAGAAATTCGAAATGCATCACAAGAATAACCTAAGTTACGAAACAATTCAATAAGCAGAAAATTGAATATACGAGGAATGCAAAAGAGATAAGAAAAATCCTACCAATCTATTAAAAGCAAAAGCAGTTTTCAGAGTCTACGAAAAATCTTACGGAAACAGCTTACCCAGCACAAAGATTTTTTCACAAAAAATAAAAAGGTTTCCATAAAAAAACCTTACATAAAACACAACAAAGCATGCATAAGCAAAACATTTCATAAAAAACCATTATCCAAAAAAGAGAAAATAAGCAACATTTTTTGTTAACGGCCAAAATGCCAAAAAAGTCAAGAACTACCACCACAAACAACAAAAAGATAAATTGTTCAAAGGGGCCCACAAGCCGGGCCCCAAATAGCTGAAATTAATTAGAAGAAGGATTGGAATCACCAATAGGAAGGGAGCTCAGATCTGAAGCAAGAAGGGTCGGAGCGGTCTCTTCGACAGCGGAAGTCGGAGCCTCTGAAGAACCCGGCAGGTATCCCTCCTATTGCTCCTCACGAGGAGGAGACTCAATAAGCCTTTGCCCACGGGTCTTCAGCTCGGAATCTATCTCAGGACGAGGAGGGGAGACAATAGCTCCATCAATGACGATCTTGTCGGGATGGAAAGGAGAAAGGTCCAAGTCAGGAGCAATAACTCCGACCTGTTCCTTAAATATCCTCCAAGCCTCCTCCGAGCTCTCCGCTACAGAATCCTCCAAGTCCTGATAAGCCTCCCGGTTCGACTCCAACTATCTTTGTAAATCAATATTTTCAGAAAAGACCCTGACATAGTTCTGCTCCGCCTTCTCCTTCAGGCCCTCCGTCATAGCACATTAACCCATAAGCTTCTTCTTCCTCTCCTGAAGCCGGATTCGCTCATCCCTCAGCCAGGCCACCTCCTTTTGAAGTCGCTTATCCTCTTCTTGATAAAGGGCAAGCCTCCCCTGAAGTTCGTCTATAGTTTTTTGGGAAGAACCCAAAGAACTCAAAGGAGTTTTGTCCAAAATATCAAGAAGAGCAGTGCAGACACCAGCAGTTTGCACCCTTCCCCGAACCAAAATTTGAAGATGATTTTGAAGGAAAACGTCATCCATAGAAATCTGGCTATGAGGAAAGATGTGCTTCTGAACTAACTTTAGACCGTCGAAGCCGGACTCTCCAGCAATAGAGCCAGACTCCGAGGTCTTACGCTTCTTCTTCTCGGGTTCAGAAAGAGGTCGGACTGGGGAGATAGGGGGATGAGGGAGAGGAGTAGAAGCAGAGGTTACCATAATTGCACGAGAGGAGGTCCCCAAGTTTTTAGGAGGAGGAGGAGGAGGAGTGCCAGCAGCCCCAGCCTTCGCCGCATCCGCCCGGGCCCGAGCCTTCATTTTGGCCTCCTGGACCTTCTAATAGGTAGCGCTAGATCCACTCTTCACCATTTCTGTAAAAGAGGAAATAAGATCATCAGTTTACAAGTCGGGAGCTCTCCAACAAACAAAAGAAATGAAAACAACCTAATTGGGTCTGCACAAAACTTGGAGAACCCAAAAGAAATTTCTTAGTATCTAAATTAGGGGCTCTCCCCCAAGCCTCTCGGAAAAATCCCACGATGGCCTCCTCCAACTCATCCAAGTCATCCAGGCCATACTTCTCAACAGGGGAGGCCTCCAACCAATAAAGAGAAAATCAGGGTTCATGGTTATCATTTAAGAAAAAAGGGTGATGGCCCTCTGCGGCTTGGACTTTGAAGAAAAAGTTTTTGAAGTCATGAAAAGATTTGTCAAAAATTGAAAAGACCTTCCGTCCCTGAATAGCTCGGAAGGATACCCACTGCTGTTTATTATTCTGGGCACTAAATGGTTTGGTCAGATGGAAAAGATAGAAAAAGATCTTTAAAGAAGTCGGGAAGTCAAGCTCTCGGCTGACGAGTTCGTAAATTCTCATAAAACTCCAAGAGTTGGGATGGAGTTGAGTAGGGTCAACTCGGCAATGAGATAGTACCTCTATTTCAAAATCGGAAAAGGGGAAGGAAATCCCCAGGCAGGTAAAAAGACAATCATACATAAAGAAAAAATGAGGGTCAGAGTCAGCATCCCTCTCACAACAAACCCGGTCTTCAGGACTCGGGGCCAACAGTTCGTATTTAGGCTCATCAGCCTCTAAGCTACAGATCCTATGGTGAATGCGAAATTCGGTCAGGTAGTCGGTGTTTACTAAAGGTTCCTCCTCAAGTACAGTATCATCTACCCATCTCGAAAGAGACTCAGGGATATGGAAAGACATTTTTTCAACAAAAAGAAGTGGGTGTAAAAGCGATAAGACCTACAAAAGAAAACAAAAAAGAAATCATCAAAAAGCAGGGCTCCCAAAGACAAAACAGTCTTTCTCCAAAAAAGCGAAGAATCACCAAACCGACAAACAAACTTGAGACAGTACTAAAACCTCAAACAAAAAATCGTAAAAGCATGAAAAACTCCTCCAACATGCAAAGTAAAAGCGCAACCGATAGAAGAAGATATAGAAAGGACTAACCTTTATCTGTAGATTCAAAGAGGAGTAGGCACAACAACAACGAAACGCCTCAAGAAGGAAGACCAAAGAAAGTTTTTTGAAATAAGAAAGAATAAGAGTATAGGCAAGAAGCTTCAGAGATGAAAGAAAACACAGAAAAGAGAGGGAAAAGTATTTATAACACGCCAGAGGCACAATGGTAAATTGACGTGGTCATTAAAAGAAACGGGCCGTTACCAATGTAACTGCCCCCACGTGTGAATACGAAACCCCAAACGATGCGACGTTTGATTAGACACAGCAGTTGAAGAAACCTAAAATCACGTCGGTTCTAAACCAAAATCACGTCAGTTCTAAACCGAAATCACGTCAGTTCCCAACTTGAACAAATTCGAGTTCAATTAATACTCGAATCCAACTCATACGTAAAGAGATCGGACTCGAGTAGGGTCACTGTTCATACCCTGGCCCAACACCATGGTCCAAGCCCAAGTAAGCCAAAAAAGCCCAATCCAAAGGTTGACCTTCACCACCCACCCAACCTCTTCTAAAAAGGTCGGGCATAGATTCCTCCCCAAAGAGGTCGGGATCGAGATGAGTTAGCAGATAACACTTATTCAAATAAGTAACTGTCCCCAAAAATCTCTCAACCCACTTCTAGGAGCACTATCTCAACAACCCTAAGATAAAGGGACGGTTATCCACCCCCAAAAGTAGAACTACCCCAACGGTAGTTATTGGATCACTACTATAAATACACTGACACCTCTCAGGTATCTCTAAGTTCCAATACTTTCTAAACCTACTTACTCCTTTTGCTAACTTAGGCATTGGAATATTTTTACAGGTACCACCCCCCATTCTCTGAAACGCATAACTCGGACGGCGACTCTCGAGCACGAACAAGTCAAAATTTACCTTCTTTTAATGTTTGAACCAACCTTTCGAATCCAATCCACTTATTTCAGGTTAGTTACGTAATAAGAGTTATGTCATGTATCTAATATCAATAACATCGGATTTTTAACCAAATTAATTGCAATTAATAATGTTTAAATACATATCAACTTATTACTAGTAGGACATAACATGTGATACAATGGAACAAAAAATCTCCGTCTCTTTCTTAGTAATTTTATTTACGTGTTATGATATACGTAGCAAAAATAAAGCACGTAACTCACATTTTAGGTCTTTAAAAGATTCCAAACTTCAGATTTTTTCAATATTTAAAAAAAATGTTCGAGATAAAACTACAAGAATGAATATGATTAAAAGTTAAATTAGTTAGTATATCACAATTAAATTCTTTTTTAGTAATTAAATCTATGAGTTATTATTAGTCACCAAAAAAAAAATCTATGAGTTATTATTTAAATTAGTTCATAAAATTATGAGTTATATTAGGTAATTAATAATTTTTTTAAAAAATATAAATAACTATCAATCAAATAAAAACACATTATACCTCTAAATTACTTACTTAAATCTTAATATTAGAATAACCATATGCGCGCACACTTACTGAAATAAACATCCCAAAATTTCTATTTACTCAATAAAATAAAATAAAGCACCACCGTGGAACTAAGTTTGTACACCAAGACAGATACTGAATGTTCATTCATGAACCATGAAGATGCCAAATATCTGCTACGAACCACACTTTCGTGTTCGCGCCACGTTCCCTCCACGTGGCAGCCCTCGTGCCAATTGTATGAAAAAAACAAAAAGGTTAAAATATTAACTCCCACTTCTGATTCTTGGAGATTCACCCATGGCTTCTCCCACGAGCACCTTCTTCTCCTTCTTCTTCTTGGCCTTGTTCTTATTCTCTCCTTCTTTATCAGATGATGATAAGGTATCTTTGGAACTGTACTACGAGAGCTTGTGCCCTTACAGCGCCAATTTCATCGTTAACTACCTCCCTCAGATCTTCCAAGACGATGAACTTGCCTCCATCGTTGACCTAAAGCTCGTTCCTTGGGGTAATGCCAAACTCAGTGCTAACGGTACCTTTACATGCCAGGTATATACTTCAACTCACTCTTGCCTCTCAACATTTTCAATTTAGGTTTTTATTTTTCAATTCATGTGCTTTTTCTTTTGCAGCATGGAAAATATGAGTGCTTGCTTAACACCGTGGAAGCATGTGCCATTGATGCCTGGCCTCAGTTGGTAAGAACTTAAGAGATTAGGAATTCACCACTTGCCACTTAATACTCATTATTAATTAACTAATTAATTAATTGGATGTTAATGTGTAGTTACAAATTCCCTTGGTTATTGTCTGCATAATGAGTTCACAGTTCAATTTGAGAAATGCTACTTGTATAGCTCAAGGGCACAATTAATGCAATTACATGCATAGATGTAAATGTTCTTAGAGATTGGTAATGATTACTCTGTCAATTACATGGATTTTTTATTTGTTTCAATTTTATTCCATGTGATTGTGGTTCCTTCTTGATTTGATCTTACTGTTGGTTCTATATTTTCAGTATGACAGTAAATTGGCATGTATATTATACATTAGTCCAAGTATTTTTACATTCCTTACCTTGTTGCAGAGCAAGCATTTTCCTTACATCTATTGTGTTGAGGAACTAGTTTACCAAGGTGAGTACAGGGAGTGGAAATCTTGTTTTGAGAAGCTTGATCTGGATTCAAAACCTATTGATCAGTGTTATCATGGTGATCGTGGGAAAGAGGTTAGTGCTAATTTTCTCTGGTTTCTTTCTTATAATCTTGAAAGACGATTCTGTTACAGAAAGTGACCTGTGTTAATGTTACCTACTAATCAAAAGACTTTTTTTGGTTACCACATTTTATGTCATAAAGAAAGAAATTTTTTTAAAAAAAAAACCTTTTCTCCTCTCTAAATTAGTTTTTGAGTAAACTACAAAATTGTCTCCAAATTATTCGATCATTGACGAAAATACTCTCTTAAATGACAAAATACCCTCAAATTATTTAAAATACAACAAAAATAACAAAACATACCACTTAATAAGTCGCAAACTCCTTATGTACTTGGTAAACTGTTTGTGCATTTGATCTGAAATTTTGTGGGAATATTTGAAAAATCGGACCAAACTATTGCAGAAAAAATCCACTTGATGTAAAATCACAAAATTTTAAGGATAAAAATGTCTCATTTTTCTAATCATGTTTCAAAAATTGCATCAAAGTTTGATCTTTAAAGCCTTTTTGAGAATATAAATTTAATGGGAATGGATATTGTTATTTAAATTTTAATAATGCTACTTTTTTTTCTTCTATAAATTTATGCAAATATACAATGCATGGCATTATCAAAAATGGAAGTGACATTAGCATTTTCCATATTTAATGGTTGGATACTTTTGTCGCGTTTAAAAAAATTTTGAAGATATTTTTGTAGTTGATAAATTTGGAGGTACTTTTGTCCGCAATTTTATAATTTGAGAATATTTTTGGTAGTTTACTCTAATTTTTTAAATGAAATTTTGAAGTTCTACTGACGATGCTACATGAAGTAAGCTTATGAGAAGAGAATTAGAAAGATTAACTGAAAGAAAGGTTGCTCTTGCTTTTGATTCTTTATAAAACTCTGGAGCATTGTAATACTTGCAATCTTCTCATTACCTTATCTTCATAGATGATTTACTGCTTCTTTGCTGCAACGAATGTTAATATTATCTTCTTACATTAATAAAGAGATGATCAATGCGCCTTAACTTGATTCTATTATATAAATTGTTTGGCTTTGGTTTCTCTCACAATTTTAGCATTTACCTATCCGAATGCAGCTTGAGCTACAGTATGCAGCTGAAACCAATAAGCTGCAGCCACCTCATCAGTATGTCCCATGGGTAGTTGTGGATGGCGAACCACTCTATGAGGTTAGTTTATAATTTTACAAATCCCTTCTACACTATTCGAAAAAAGAGTTGACAAATTAGTCCTTCTATTCAAACTTTGTACATGTATAATGTGTCTAGAAAGGAGGGTGCGGTGAGGGACAAATCCGTCCAGTTAGTGATAAATTCCTTATTGTCCCTTATGCCTTGAACAATCTCACTATAGACATGATACATGATAGAGTTCAATGACATTGTTTGGTACATGTAACTGACCCTACCTAGTGGAATAAGGCTTTGTCATCGTTGTTGTTGTTGTTGTTGTCCCTTATGCTTTGAAGTTTGAACAGAGAAGAGATTTGGGGTTCACTCTAACAATAAAATTTGTGCTTTACATTATACTTGAAATTTCGAGATTGATCGAATTTATTTTGCTGCAGGACTATGAAAACTTCTTAAGCTATATATGCAAAGCTTATAAAGGCAACAATGCACCCGGAACCTGCACACAAGCATACCTTAACACAATTCGAAAGGTGGAACCAAAGAATAAGCATGGTGCTTGCTATAAGGAAGGAGTGATTCCAACATTAGCATATATGTAATTTAGATGTGACAATAAATAAATGTATCATATATGTGATGTAATAATATCGAAAGTGGCTTGTTCATGTACTCATGTAACTTCTCAGCAAAACAATGCTGCAAAAGTAGCTATTCCCATCTGAAACTTGAATGTGTTTGCATTTTCTCTTTTTGGGTTGATAGACGCTTAAAGGTTGAAAGAACAAGGAAAAGGAAACGAAGAAATACACAGCTTAGACATGGCAGGGTCATGTCATGCAGTTAGCCACCATGTTTGCATTTTTCAAATATCAGTGTTGCTGATCCATTTAGTTAAAAGTAATTTCAATTTGGTGAAGTATGCAGAATTAATTGGGTTGCATTTGCTTACACAAAAAGAAATCACTTGTTTCAATAATTAGTTGTTGAAAATTGATCACACTTGTTTGAATTAGATATTATAGTTTGTTTTAGAACTTATTTGTTCTAGTCAAAATGATTGGTTTTGGTAACATTCAAACGTATCCTGAGTGTTAATATCTCTAGCTATATCCCTGACCCTGAGTAAGATCATGAGGGTCTCCAGTTGTGATGCTCCGCGGCATCATATATTTTTTATGGATACAAATAATAATTTTTGTTTTTTATAAATAAATATGTCAGTATTTTTAATTTTGAGTATAAATAATAGTTTACTCTTATCTTAAATAAAAATATAGACTTTTTTTCTACAAAATTTTTTCAAAATGAAAGAAAAAAAAAAAAAAAACCAAAACCGTTATCGAAAAAGAAATGGATTGAATTTTATTTATAGGTGTGACAATATAATGGAATCTCCTATGTGTTTGTTTTCAATATATTATACTTCCTCATTACAAAAATATTATATATATACACAAAAAAAAAATCAATCACCAAATTAATTATTATATTTTTACATGTAAATATATATATATATATATTATTAATTTATTTTTAATATATATTTTATACAAATAATTAATTTAGTATATGATGTTTTGTGTGCATACAATATGATTGATTATATTTTTTGGTGACATATGATTGATTATATTAATTATATGCATTGTCACTATTCAATTATATATTGCTATAGTAATTAACTAATTATGTAAAGTATTTAAATAAACCAATAACTCTTTTAATTTTTAAAAGGCACATAAAAGTAAAAATAGTAGCGCGAAAATGTCTTACACCTCTGATGGTTTGATTATCCCTAGTTAACTAGACTTTTTTTTTACAAGAAAGAAAAAAAAGATATTAGTTACATTTAAAATGAAATAAATGGTTTGTAATATATTTTTGTGTATAACTACTTTTGTATGTACAACGCCCACCTCACTTCTGCTTTAAAATGGGAGTTCCTTTTGTTCTTATAAGCTTCAAAAAAGCTAAAGATAATCATCAATTGTTAATACAAAATTACTCACCTAAAGCTGCTTTTTACATGGATAGTAATACTTAGTTATATTTAATCTTTCTTTTTTTTGGGTAAATAAAATGAAATTAATATTATTATTATTGTTGTTGTTATTGTAAGTACTATCTTATGATTCATGTCTCTTAGTTTTATATAATGTGTTTAAAATTTCAGAAACATGGATTGAAGACCAAATGCATTAGATGAATGATGAATCTGGAATTTTTATAAGGTAGACCATATTTGAAGCTTGCTAATGAGGCAAACTATTGATGATTTATTACTATTTTATAGGTATTTTATTTTTGTCATTGTAAGATTTATGGGTCACACTTTCAGTTTGGCTTATTACTTAAAGTCTCACTAATTGATTGGGTTTGTAGTTGATGATAATTTTTTTGGTGAGACTTGAGGACCTAAGTGATTGTATGGATGTTCAGATAAAGAGATGTTTTGCCAAGAATTCTACATTTTTTTTTTTTGCTTTAGTTAGTAATATTCTTTCTTTGAATAATAGTTAATTTCAGGGGTTTGTTTGCCATTGGTAATGGATGCAAGACGTTAAGGAATCTAATATTAAGTCACAAGGGTTTGAAAGCAATTACTACCGGATGCAAAAAATTTGCACATCTTGAAGTCAATGAATGTTTGGCCTCTTTATATTTATATTTGGTCAAGTTTTTCATTGCTTGCTATGTGTTTCTCTGTTTATTTTTCGTTTGTGGTGCTAAGCTCGGCTTTCTATTGGCAGACGTCTTATTGAGTTGGCATTATTTTACTATCAAAGAATTGTTGATGTTGGTCTTCTTTAGGATGAAAAAAGATGCAAGTTCCTATAAACTCTTCAACAGGTAGATTACTCAAACCTTGGGGATGGTGCTATATTTGGTATACCTATTGGCTGTAGGAATTTAAAGGAACTTCATATCCATTGTTGTTATGAAGTACTTCATTTGCATGCCTATTTGGTTTACCATGTTAAACTTCATTCAAAAACGAATATTTTTGGGATGGCTCGCTTTCAAAATGCTCTTCGTGTAATGTGATAGAGGAGAATGACTCTAACTCATTTTGTCTCAATACACAATTTTACTAATTTTTCCTTTATCTAAATGGCTTCTATTGGTGATTCCACATTTAAAACTAATGTTAGTCAATAAAATCTGAAAACCATGAGAGTTTGAGACCAGTGAGCTACATGAAAATCAATGTCAAAATGCAGTATTTAACTCGGTTACAGCAATTTATTTACGTCCCATGCATAATCTACCATTCTCTTTTGATCTGTTTCATCGTCGAATACTGCATTCCCATTCTGCACACACATGAAAGTGTGTTACGTTTTCTATATATGATATAGTAAATTGATTGGTATATGCTATGATGTTTATGCAACTTTAGCAAAAATTTAAAAACGTTGCTGAAATTAAAACATATTTTTTAGTATGTTACTCATTTTTGTTGAGCTTAAAGATTAGAAGTGTTTTATCCAAATACAGTTTTAGTGTTAGTCTTAAGCTTTTAGCCTTTTTTCTCTTATCTTTTAATTCAGTTTTTTCCAAATTTTTAAAAGGTGCAGATAATTCTATCACAAGTTGAGGTTATTAGTACTTGATTTCAATGGCTGATTTATATAGCTTTATTGCATAAGATATCATTTGTTATATGTTAGTACTTTCCCATTTTATATTCCGACCAACTATTTGACTTTATGAAAGTATCTTTTTCTTTTCAAAAGAATAATTCTTTGTTAATAATATATTTTTCGTTACTCTCTCTTGAATCCGCTTTGTTACTTTTTATCCGTTCTGAATCTGCTTTGTTATAGCATATGTTTTTTTTTTTAATTTCTTCTCAATTTGGCTTATATTTTGTTACATGTTTTTTGTTGCTACAACCATTAGCAAAATACATATGATTCAGGCATTCATGTATTCATTTTTTAAATTTGATATTTTGATTTCTTTTACTTTGTCTAGATTTATTGCAATTTAAATGGTACTTTATATCATTATTAGTTCTAAACTTTTTCTTTTTCTCCTTTCAGGAAGTTACTGTAGAATCTTTTAAGCCATCACTCTTACTTTTATTTATTTTTTTTCTATTTTTAGATTTTCTTATTATTATTTGATTCATTGGCTAAAACATTTAAGATTACTTAACACTTGAATTTTCAGACAAATTTATACTATGGATGTAGTTGAGTTTGAGTTTAGTTTTGATAATTTGGGATTAGGTATATTTTGAATTATACTTAAAAAATAAAAAATAAGATTAATTTCAAGTAATGCATCTTTATCTTATAATAATTATTTTGTTTTATTTTAATTTTTTGTGTTAGTGTAATGATTGGTTTTATACATTGTTCAATTAAGGGACCACCAATGAATTTGAAGTATGCAGTGATTCCTATAGATGAAAAAGAGTTTTAGAAGATAGAAGGGTCATTGAAATTGTACAACTGATATAAGCTTAAAAACTCAATTTCTTTATTATTATTAACTATTGTTATTCAATTTTGATTTCTTTTTCTTTCCATTATTAAGTGTTTTTTTATGGCATATAAAATAATTTTTTTCTCTTTATTTTACTTTTTTTTCACTACACTTTTTATTTTTATTATGGATAGTTTCAATGAAATAGTATGTTACTTTATATTTGGATTTGAATATTTTGTACTATTAGGTGTTAAAAGGATAACGTTAATAAAGATAAATAGCCTAAAATAAAAGGTAAAGTAATATATATGATAAAAATATGGTACAAGAAAAAATTAATGGAAATATACTGCAAATTTATTGGTAAATATTGTACATGTCAGAATTGACTATTTGAAGTTGGTATTAGATAATAAGAATATAATTGAATGGATAAAAGCCAAAAAATATGTAAATTGAGAGATGCAGTTTTTGAAAAACGAAATAATTAGCCTTAGGCATATATTCTAGGATCTATTTATTGTGGCCAAACGTAATAGAAAATTCAGAGTCAAGTTAAAAAAGATTGGGATTAAATCGGTTTTGAAAGGAAAATGAATGAGTTGAAGGTTTCGAGAACGTGATTTAGTAAGGAAAATGACATAACATCGAATAAAATGGGGCGCTTAATGTTAACGATTTTAGAAACAAAATAGTGAGACGTGCATGAAGGGCATGAACACTAGGAAATTATTATAAGACTGAACCAGTTCTAAAAGTTGAGTGATGATGTTGGATTGGTGAGATGTGCATAAATAGCATGAACACTAGGAGATTATTATAGAACTGAACCAATTCTAAAAGTTAAGTGATGATGTTAGATTTTTCTTTTAGTTGATTTGAATACTATATCCTAAATAATAGTTGGAAGACTTATTTTTCTAATATATTTTTTATATACAGATTGATCATTCCATTGTTAAAAAATTTAAAAATGAAGGGACAAGTTAAAATTAAAAATTTATTCATTTTGTATTTAATAATAGAATTTAGGTAATACAAATTTTGAAACTAAATCTTAGAATTTAAAACAAAAATAAA
Source organism: Arachis ipaensis (assembly GCF_059453495.1). NCBI lineage: Eukaryota > Viridiplantae > Streptophyta > Magnoliopsida > Fabales > Fabaceae > Arachis > Arachis ipaensis. The sequence continues at coordinate 3,969,534 of NC_142436.1, forward strand.
TTGACTAAGGACAACATAAAATACGTTTAAAAAGAACATAAGATCTTAGTATTTTTTTTTATTTTTAATAGTTTATTTACTATTATAAAATTACGTAAATTGAATTATTATAAAAAATAATTTATGTATTGTAAAAATTAATTTATATATATTAGTTAATAATTTTTTATTATTTAAGTTAATTAAAAACTAATTCTATGTCTTTCAATTTTAATTAACATATATGATATATCTAATATTTTTTTTATTATTTTTGTGTCATCTCCGTCCAACGCACGGATCGATGCACTAGTGCTAGTATATAAGGTAGCGTTTTTCTTATTGCGTTGTTCTCAGATATGTACTTTCTTCTTTCTGCTCTTTCTCTATCTCTTTCTTTTCTAAGTACTCTCTCTCATTTCTGTAGAATTTTTTATTGAGTAGATAATTCTTTTTTTTTATTGTTTTTACTTCAATACAATTTTAACCTTATATTATATTATTTGATTTGTAATAAAAATAATAACAAAAATAATTAATCTTAAAACTTTTGAAAGATAAATATTATCAAAAGTAAAATTGATCTTTTAAAATGCTAAAAAATAATTTATAAATTGTAATTGATTTTATATAATTTAAAGAAAAATCAATTTTTAAAAAAATTAGTTTTTAGATAAAAAAATAATTTTCTAAATAAAAATAGATTTTTATGTACAAAAACTAATTGTTTTTTCATGTAAAAATGGATTTTTTAAAAATTTATTTTTTATTTAAAATTAATTTGGCTTATTAACCTAAACAAAATTTTTTATTAATCAAATTCAGATTTATTTTTTTTGGTAATCTTAACCATATGTATTCCTACATATTAATAATAAATTTAAAAATAAAATAATTATATTTATAAATTTTATTTTAATATAAATATTAATATATTTTTTTATTAAAATTTATTGTCTCTTCAAATATTTTTTTTTAAATTCCGTCTGTACTCTTTATGTACTCTTATTTTTTATTAAATTAATTTGTATTTGATGTAAAAAATTTAAAATGACAGACTATTTTAATCATTTTATATAATATTTTGTGATGATGCTTTTCAAAACAGAATGAAAATAGCGACGCCATACGAAGTTACATCACCAAAAATGTGATATTATTTGCCAACCTTGCGGGAACGGCTTTAAAAATAAAAGGGATTTGAGATTTCATCAAAGAGAGGTAATCTTTATTTTATTTTCATTATGACATTACCATCCAAAAATTATTATAATATATCCCTTCTCTTCTTTGATCTTTTGTCGGTGCATTTATGTGGGAGAGGTTCGCTCTAGACCAGTGGAAGAACAGTTATAATGTGTTCACTGTAAGGGAGTTGTCTTCAATCATCCGAATGACTTAGAGGACCATGCTCAACAAAAACACCAGGAGTACAAGGCTCTGTGCTGTTTCTGTGGTAATCTTTTTCAGACGAAAAAGAATCTCAATCTACATCTAAGAGAGGTAATTTTTGCTGTTTCATTTTTCACAATCATCTTCTTTTCTTTCTTTTTTTCAAATGATTTATTTTCTGTCTTTCTTTCGTGTAGTGCTTTCACTCTCAAGGAAAACACAAAAGGAGTAATACCATTGCTGTTTCTTCAATCTAAGCTCATGGTAAAGAATCTTAGTGCTTTTTTTTTTTCTTTTGGTTCCTTTTATTGTGTTTTTGCCTTTTCAAATATTTTTTTCAAGTTTCGTCTGTATTCTTTATGTACTCTCATTTTTTATTAAATTAATGTGTATTTGATGTAAAAAATTTAGAATTACAGAACTATTTTAGTCATTTCATATAATATTTTGTGATGATACTTTTCAAAACAGAATGGAAATGGCGCGCTATACTAAGTTACATCATCAAAAATGTGATATTATTTGCCATCTTTACGGAAACGGCTTTAAAAAGAAAAGGAATTTGAGATTTCATCAAAGAAAGGTAATGTTTATTTTATTTTCATTACGACATTACCATCCGAAAATTATTATAATATATCCCTTCTCTTCTTTGATCTTTTGTCGGTGCATTTATGTGGGAGAGGTTCGTTCTAGACTAGTGGAAGAACAGTTCACATGTGTTCACTGCAAGGGAGCTGTCTTCAATCATCCGAGTGACTTAGAGGACCATGCTCAACAAAAGCACTGAGAGTACAAGGTTCTGTGCTGTTTCTGCGGTAATCTTTTTCAGACAAAAAAGAATCTCAATCTATATCTGAGAGAGGTAATCTTTGCTGTTTTATTTTTCTCAATCATTTTCTTTTTTTTTTTTCCAAGTGTTTTATTTTCCGTCTTTCTTTCGTGTAGTGCTTTCACTCTCAAGGAAAACACAAAAGGCAGTAATATCATTGCTGTTTCTTCAATCTAAGCTCATGGTAAAGAATCTTAGTGCTTTTTTTTTTTCTTTTGGTTCCTTTTATTGTGCTAGCATATAACAACCCCTTTTGTGCTCATGGTAAACTCTTGAAGATGAAGAACAAGAATGAAAGAAGAAGAGAGAGAGAGAGTGAAGGAGGAGAATTTTCTGAAAAATGAAATGTATTAGCTGAATTGACTAGTTTGTTACAGTGCATTAGTATTTACAGTCTCTAACTCCGAAAGTTCCAAACCATTTCTAATGCTAGAATATTTTGAATATCAAAATTTAGTGCGACACTCTAAATAAGCTGTCGATATGTCCGAGTGGTTAAGGAGACAGACTCGAAATCTGTTGGGCTATGCCTGCGCAGGTTCGAATCCTGCTGTCGACGTTTCTTTTAAATTTTGTTATGTCCTTTTTTTTTTGGGTTAGCCTTTTTTCCATTATTTTTTTGCCACTATCTTTTTCCTATAGTTTTTGGCATACAAAGCACGTGATTTCGTATCAAAGTTTACAGGCCCAATAATCAGAATCAAATAAGCTCCTCTACATCAATAAACAAAAATTTTGAACTCCACATGACTATCCACTAAAATCAGAGCACGTTCCAAACTAAATGAGTTCTTAGTTCTTACTTCTCAAGTCTTAGAGACTTAAAACTATCACCAAGTTAGGTTGGTCTAGCCTTAGCTAGCGAGTTCGTCTAAGTAAATATTAGAAGATCGAATCTTATCTTGTGCATGTAACAATTTATTGGTTAATATTAAACTTTTAAATAGAGCTTCAATCTATAACGAAATCTTTGGCCTACTGAGTTATAGGATATCATAAAAATTAAATAATAAAAAAAATTATATATTTTGTACTTTTTAAAAACAGGATAAAAAATATTCTTACAAATATTATCTCTATTTTCCTATTTCAAGGACAGAGAATTCAAATGCAATTTTATAAAAACCTTTACATTTTACCAAATACCAACTAAAAACGTTCTCACAAATAATATGTATCTTTGTAAAAAAGTTCTTTCCATACTCACTTAAGTGGTCGCAGATTCGAATCTCTCTATATTTGGTAAAAAAAATAACAATTAAGCAATAAATTCAAGTTCCCCCTTGAGTAGACAATAACTGAATCAATGAAAGTAGCTGAATTCTACATGTGATCTTTTAAATGTTGCAGTAGTAGTTTCACTACTTAACTGACACATTTCATTTAGAAGGGTCAAGAAAGATGTGATTATTTTGATTAGACACGTGTCTGTTCCATGTTAATGGTACTATATGTATTTAGATAATTTAAAGTAAAAAAATTAATAAAATAAAAAATTAATCATCATTAAATTTATAATTTTTGTTATACATGAGTTCTATTATCTTAATTAAAATTATTAATTCATCACTTTATTATTTTATTAACTTTTTATTTTAGAATATTTTGATCCAATTAATGTAAAGACAAAACGAGAAGAAAATAAAAGTGTTGTATCTAAGTCTTCATGAATATGTTACCTAATTGGACAAGTAACAATGTTATGCATTGAATCAGGGAGCATGAGGTTGATACTTCGGTGTTGATACATTATTACTATTGATGACTACATTCTTGATATATCACAATCTAACATTAAATAAGAGGAGGGGAAAAAGAAATTAATGGTCATACCCACTTAGAGACGATGATATATAATGACGTCTTAAAATTTAGATAGATTCAAAGTTAGTTATTTTATCAAGATTAGGACATAACTTTTAGATTTTTGGGGTTTGAGCGTTTATAATTTTATGAGTTGTTCGTATATAATTATCCACTCATAGAAACCTTCCTCAGTTAGGCTAAAAAAATCTTGTTATAATCCTACAGACATCAGAAAATTAAACAAAAGGAGTTATGATGATGGAAAAGAAAAACACCTAAAGTTGAATTGCCAAGAAGACTAGCCGGATTTAATTAAGGTATCAAAATTTTTGTTAAGATAAACGGTCAGAGTTTTCAATTTGGATTCATGGAATTTCTAGTTATATGGTTTGTATATTCTGCTAGTCATTTCATGTGTTTGGTTATCGGAAAAGTTTGGCAGCAAAAAAAATATTAGCAAAAAATGGTTAAAATTTATTATTTTTAATTTTATTTAATGTATGTTGTAATAAATAAATATTAAATAAAATAAATTTAGACGGATTATTTTTTGTTTCTCTAACATTACTAATTTGGTTTTTTTTGTTCTTTTTATAATTAACGGAGCTTGCGCCAACGGAAAAACAAACTAAATATATATTGTTATCGGGAAAATTACACCCCTAAAATCAGCATAAAATTGAGCAGAAATAGCATGTGTTTTAACTAATTTGGATTGATCAAATGGTTAGCTCACTAGTTCGCTTAAATAAATATCAGAAGTTTAAATTCTGTCTTATATATATGCAACAGTCTATTAACCTGCAACAGATCCTTAAATAGAGGACAATAAAAAAAAAAGCATATGTTTTGTTATTTACTCTACACATTACAATTTTATATCAAATAATTAATGCCAAAACTATCGATATAACTAATATATAGACTAAGTTAATAATAAATCTCTATGCTTGGTTGGTCATGTTGAAGACCTATCATATATAGTCAATAGTCACAACTCACAAGCAGCAATCTAGCTAGGTACCTTTGAAAAAGAAAAATTACTCTCTAGCTAGGTACCTTAGAAGATAAGCATGTAGGTGTAAAATATGACCTATAGCATGGTGCGTCATTTGAATAGGGTTTACATTAGTGGGATTAAATTTTAAATACTAAATTACTAATAAATTTATAATTATAAAATATTTAATTATTTATGTATCTTTATTTGTCAACAACTTAAATGATATAGTATTAAAATTTTTATAATGAAAAAATCTAAAGTTCTATATTTATTATTACAGAAAAAATCATTTTCGTATAAGACAAACTAAAAAAAAGCTTATACAAAAATTCACATAAATAAATAAATAAAAACTCTTGGTGTGAGGGATATATAAAATAAATAATCATTTATGAAGTTGCTTAAGCCTTTTTTAGATAAATAATTTACGGCAATAATATCCTTAAATGGGTATTTATATAAGAAATGAGGCTTTTTAATTTAAGAGTTTATCAAATAATAAATACTTTAAAAACACTTGTTAAACATTAAATATGTTTAAAAAATTATAAAAAATATAGCGGTCCACGTTTCCTCAGAAATTGTCTCCATCTCATACCACTGACTATGAAGTCTTTGTAACTTTGTTAATGAATTTGATCACACAGTAGATGGACCAATATAACAATTATTGAGCATATGTTGTCTTTTAGGGTTTACAACAACCTACTTTGAAACGTCATTGATTGCAACAATTTAAGATTTGGGAATATTTTTATTTATTTATTGCTTTCATTTGTAGTGTTAATTTGCTGTTGAATTTCAAGCATATGATCAATCTAATGCAGCGTTTGGTTTATGTCCATGTTCACTAGAGACATGGACACGGTGGAACGTGTATATTGTTTGTTTGTTAAAACATAAAATTTTGATGGACACGATTACACACAGATATACATGAAATACATGTATTTTGTGTATCTTCTTCAAACTGTGACATTGAGACATAATCCATGAGACACAATTTTTTCAATTTTATCCTTAGTTATTTTTTAAAATTCTAATTTTATCCTTTACCCTATCTTCATAACTCTCCCTCTTCTTCTTCAATTCATTCCACCTTCCAACCTCTGTTTTACCCCTGCCTTCTCCTTCCACCATTGTCACCGCCACCACTACCGGCGTCGCTACCGCCTCCTTCCTTTGTCCGCCTCTCTTCCTCTCTTCTGCCTTCTCTCTCTTCTTCCGCCGCCGCCCTCATCTTCCTCTCAGCATTGTTGCCGTCACCATTGTTGTGCCACCTCTTTGTCGCCTTCCGTCATCCCCATCGTCGTGCCGCCTCCAGATCTGCCTTGATTCGCCTCTCTTCTTTGTAGCATGTGTCAATGCCTCTATTATCTCGCCTGCCTCTAGATCTACCTTCACCCACCTCCAGATCTATGTATTTGTGTCTCAAAGACACTATCCAAACACTGCCTAAACTGAACAAATGAGACACGTCCTACAGATCGAAAAGTGAATTCGGACAAAGTTAAGAATTAGTCATTACTCTTTCAGCTAGTAATATACTCGAGAATTTTCGCCCAAAAAAAAATGCTAAGCTTAGCTTGGAGAAGCTTCATTTCTGTATAGTGATTTTTTTTAAAAAAAATAGGCAATATTATAACCAATTTTGTATAACTTTAAATAATGTGACACTAATTTCTAAGAGAGACTTGAAAAATATTATTGTAGTCCGGATAGTTAAAATGAAATTGCAGTATAGTTTTACTAAATTAAATCTTCACCAAATTATAAAAGATATCAACATAATTTATCTTATATTCTTAAACATATTTCCACTGATCAGGATGTTCCTTCTTAAAGGTTGATTGATCAATGCAGTTTTTTAACCTCCTACAAAATAATTGCATTAAATATGATCATTTGTTTACATTAACAGCACATCCAAAATTGTCCCAATAGGAAAAAGTACATCCAAATTACTTAAGGACAAACATCTTCAGCTCTTTTGTTGTAGCGACAAGAATCTAATACCACATCTTCAAATATAACATACTCCTATTTTCTTGTCTAATTTATCTAGCAACAAGAAGGACAGAACTGAAGGTTGTTTTAAAGTGTAGCTCAAACACCTAATAACACATTGGAATCCATACACCAACAGACCAACTATACAATACAATATGTAAAATATTCTTCTACTCATTTTCAACCAAATAAGAAAAAAACATTTAATTATTATTTTCAACTATTTGTCAGACATTATTGGTAGATGTACAATAATGCATAATGATATAAGAAACGTTTTTCCCATGCTGTAAGGACTAAGTAGATAACATTATTGCTCTTCATCTAAGTTTTCTAATTTGACCACAGTCCTCCAAAATAAATTCCAATCCACAACAGTATGCATAAATTCGGCACCTACATTTCATCTACCTTCCACTGATGGAAACTTTAAGATAATTGTCTCATCAATGGAAAACAAACTGTATCACACACTCTAATGTCAGAGACAAGCAAAGTAGATCAGATGGCTTGTTAATTTCAAACACATTAATTTCGAAATTATTAATATCATAGTTGATCAATCAACATTCATCAATCTCCAACAAATATTCCATCCTGCAGTAGTTAAAAATTACCAGTAGTAGATGGAATTCCCTATGCTTGGTGGTCATAGGAAGGTAGCTTCCACAGGAGAAAATAATTATTCCTCTTGAACACTTCCTTTTGAATAATGGAACATGGTGAAATTAGATACGAGTATTATGTTAAAGTGCTTCCCTGGTAAAATAACCAGCAAACAACCTTCTATGGCATCCTAAATATTATCCTCAAGAATTCACAATTTCACTCCAAGGAAACTCCAAATTCCCAATCCAGCGAAGAAAGTCATCGACTACATGTGGTTTTACTGTTGCAGTAATTTTTTTCTGTACCTATTACCAATGCGATGTTCTACATTGTTGATAGTGAATCACAATGCCCTCATCTGGATTCTATAATTTCAGCATGGGAAAAACGTTTCATGTAAGTGTAGGGTATGAAGGACTTGCCCACTCGATGTAGAAAACGACCCAACAGTGTAGATAACCATTTTTCTGTTGTCACCAGCTCAGAAACAGAACTCGGTGTCAAGAAGACTCCATTAATCTGTATATCATTGCTAAACTTACTCAGTTATCTTCTTTGGATCAGTTTTGATTTCTTGATCTTGATTGGAATGGAAATAACGAACCCCAAGAGTTTTGTAGTCCCATACCATTTGAGATATTTCTTCTTGAGGAAGAATTAAACCTTTTTGCTTGACAGTTCTGAGCAATTCACAGAAAAACTTAGGATTTTCAAGTTTTATGTACTCATGCAACACCCGCTCATGACCTGGGATCCAGTTCCTTGGGAATGGAGTGTAATCACAGGATGGAATTAACGACATGTGTGAAAACTGAACACCCTCAATTACATCAACCAGCCCCATCCTCAAAAGATCAGAATATTCAGGCGCAGAATTGTTAGTGCTCTCCCTCAGCGGACGGCTAAGATTTCGCGATGCTATACCATACACTTTGGCACGTGACTTCAGCCTGTACCTAGCAGCATACAATTTGGCCAAAGAACTACGAACTACATAAGCGCAAAAGCCAACAACTTTTTTGCGATTGTCAGCATACCTATACCAATCAGCCATGGTCTCGAGAAATTTATTCATTTGGGAGTTCGTATGAGCTTGACCCGAATACAACATAGGAGTACAAGGAAGTGGCTTCGGGTCCTTGTCACCCTTCACCAGTTCTAGATGCCTAAATTGACGAATGCATTGCGGCAAGCTAGCAGTAACCGAAAGCAAGGTTCCAACACCCTTTTCACTCACAATGTTACCTCCAGAACCAGTGTAACGCAATGTCGGGTATATCACCCTCCGGCATATTATATGATCCAAGAACTGGATCCCCCTTGAAATATGCTCAATCTCTAGCTTCGAATTATCCAACCTTAATCCGAAAGTACTCTCACAAAACTCAATAATTTTTTTCCTAACTTCCACTGCATCCTCCCTAGGCCCTCTGATTCCAATCAAGAAATGACCCCCATATCTTATGTAATCCATCTTCCTAGTCTTCTCCTTTCCACTGGCTGGAACAAACTCCGGCCATGCAGGGTTATGACAACCATCATCAATTGAATACCGCCATATTGAATCAAACTTACAAGGCCTAAAAAACTCAACAATCATCCCTTCCATCATGTGATCCAATTCATTAAGGCAGACATTAGCAATCAATGGACTTAAAATCCCACAATAACCATAATCAGGTACCTTAGCAGCCTCCTCTGGCGCGAAACCGAAGAAAGTCCTCAACCAATACGGGTCCGGCTTCGGCTCATTCTCATTGAGAATCCTCTTCTTAGTAGCCCTCCTCTTCTTAACCTTCCTTAACTCTTCCTTCTCCTCATCATTCCTAGACACACACTTCAAAGGATGCTCTTTAAGTGCAGATTTTATCAAACCCAAGATTTTCCTATCCTTTGTACCTTTTTCAAGACACACCATGACCACATTCTGATCCACAGTATCAAGAATCTCACTCAAATCGCCCTTCAAAAACCACAAGTATCCAGCAAAATTACTCCTAATTGTTCGAATCACGGTATGCGCGCTTCTTCCCGGTCGAAAGGCATGTGATTTCTGTGAAAACCTAGACTCGAAAACAGGCTCAAGGATCATCAAGAGAACCTCCTGAACCACCCGGTCCTGGAAACAGGGCTCAGATGAGTTCATAAACTTTTCAAGCTTGCGTTTTGAGAGGGGTTTTAAGGAGTTGGGAGCGAGGAGGAGCTGGTGGGCCTTGTCATTCCATCTAAAACGACCACAAACAACAGCATTTCGGAGAGAGAGAAGGTTTTGGAGGTGGTGGGAGTGGATGGCATTGCGGGGAGGGAAGGTGCCGGTGGAGTGGGCGCAAGAGCGCTGGTAGGCAAGGACCCAAAGATCAAATTTGGAGAGAAAACCAGTGAGGTTGGAGAATGTGTAGTGGTTTGGGGAGGAGAAGGATTTGACCCACAAAGATGTGCATATTTCAATTGGGTCCTCTTTCAGCAAAGAGTGAGGGTCTTCGACACGGTGGTGGTGGCTTTTTGGAGTTTGGGTGGAAAGAGTGGAGAAGGAGTGAGTGTTGGGCAGGGATTGGTGGCATGACCGAAGGTGTTTGATGAATTTCCGCATTGACATTATTGCGCCTAGTGTTGAATTTACATCTGCTACCTAAAAATGAAAATGAAGGATATAAATTACTTATACAAGCTATCACATATCTTGTAAATCAATAATCAAAACCACCAAAAAAAAATACCATCACAAAGAAAATAAAAATTTACAACACAATAAAGCCATTGCAGAAGTTTCCATGATTATAAGCTCAAAAAACAAGTACCTATGCACTTCATTTGCCTTGCCAAGAAATCTGAAACCTGATAGCCATGAGGTATAAATTACTTCCAAGTTTCCAATAAAAGAAGGGAAAGAAAGTAAGACACTAATCACAATTCATGATAACATACTCACAAAAGTAATGGGGGCATAACCAAAAAACCCTATAGTTTGAAATAACTTAGAAAGTAATTGCATGTGAGGTGCCTTAGCAGATATATCTCCAGACATAAGATATCTGCAACAATATTAACAGTAATAAACCACTTGATGCACCCAAAGTAAGACTGTAAGAATATAAGAATTTATATCATACTCTACACAATTTTATTAGATAAGATTAGCATAAAATACTTAAAATAAGTTGCCCATGTGAATTCCATATTATTACAACCGCTACTGATTCTTGAAAACGTTTGCGAAGATGTAAGCCTGGTGTTTATCACAGGATTGCCAAATTCACATGGTTTCACAGTGGTGCTAGTAGTAGTTGATCAACTCTCCAAATATGCACACGTTCTACTGCTTAAAGGTGACTACAATGCTATGTTAACTGCTGAGTTGTTTTTCATTAACATTGTCAAGCTCCGTGGCATGCCAGGAACCATTTTATCAGACTGGGATAAGTGTTCATTAGTGCTTTTGGCAACAGTTATTTAAACTGCAAGGGACACCATTGGCCATGTCATCAGCTTACCATCCACAATCAGATGGTCAAACCGAAGGAGTGAACATGATTTTAGAGATGTTTTTGCAGTGCTATTCATTTGAAAATCATAAAGAATGGGCCAAGGAATTAACATGGGAAGAAATGTGGTATAATACAGAATTCTAAAACCCATGCAGGCATGACCCCATTTGAGATTGTATATGGCCAACCTACACCCTCCATGACAAAATATGCCGTCACCACAACAGCCCCCTTGCCCATGGGTTCAAGAAATGCTTAGGAACAGAGATAGCATATTACAACAGCTTAAAGTGAACTTACAAAAATCACAAGTTAGAATAAAGAATCAAGGTGACAAGCTTCGGATCGATAAAGAATTCATGGAAGAAGCCAATAAGCAACATTTGATCTAACTCAGCAGAAATCGAAAGCTGAGCCTTAGACTTCACTACGAGTTATTTTATGGTTAAACCAGGTTCCATTAACACAGTTTTAAGTATTATATTTGAATAATTTACATGCAATATAAGATATATGCAAAAATGGAACTCTACTAGTTAGGAGTTAGGACAAATGCACTGAACATCAATTGTGGGGTGGGTTGCTAATTAGAATAGGTATGAAAAGAAAGTGGTTCAAATATGAAGATACCACACTTCAATTAACTGTAGCAAAATAAGAAATAAATAAAGAGGAAGAAGCAAACCCGAAGAGAGGCAAACAACAAGAGGGAGAGGCAGCAGCAGCAGCTCGACAGCGAGGAAAATCAAGATTGGCGGTGGCGTACGTGGTGGCGCGAAGGTGAAGGGAGAGAGGGACAAAGCACGAGGAAGGAGGTTGAGGGATTGAGGCAAAGAGCACTAGCTTAAGGGTTCTCAACATAGTTATCAAAACGAACCGATAATTAAACTGATCATAATACTGGGTCATTAGTTACTGGTTCAACCAACGAATCACTGGTTGAACCGATTGACTTGGTCTCAAATAAAAGAAAATGAGTAGCAATAACTATTATCATGCAAATTATGTAGTCAGAATTGATAAAAACAAAGTAAAAGCATCCATGAGATAAAATCCATGGATTCATAGTTATCAGAATCGAACCAGTACCGGGTCACTGGTTCAACCAATGGGTCACTAATTCACCCGGTTGATCAGGTCATAATTAAATAAAAATATAAAATTATAAAAATAAAATTAAAAACAAAAGTTAAAATGCATGTTTTCACAAACATATTAATAATAATCAAGTATCAATTTTTAGACATAACTAATGATGCAAAAAGAGATAATAAACTAGTCACTGTACAAAATATTTTCTCAATTTAAATGAACAAGAGTGAGCGGAAGATAAACGCAATTGATAAACCATATCCAAGAAGTGATCTCATAGTTGGCATCTGTATCTTCTTAAGACAAATTTAAAACTTGACCAACATTTTCCTTATTTAGAGTTGCATCTATATTTCCATAGCATTGTTACTTGGTCCATCATTATCTTAAATCAATTAATCCCACCTCCCCTGACAGATTTGTCACAATATATGTACATCACAGTGATTTCCCCTGATTTTTCAAGTTGATGAGCTTGTTCTTGGGATGGTGGCTTTTCTGATAATGGTATTTGTGACTAAGACATCTTTTAAATTCTAACAAAAGAAAAACAAAAGAATTACAGCAATAAAAGATTTAGCTAAGTAATATTCAGCAACAATTCAACTTACAGTAACATTTTAAAAGAAATAAAATGCTTCAACTCTGTCACAATAAAATGCTTCATTAGTTCAATGTTTTCCAGCAACAAAATGCAATGTTCAGCGATATATTGATTATATTCAGCAACAAATTCAACTTACAGAAATAAATTCAGCTCATTGATAATTTTCAACAACAAATTCAACTACGATAAAATTGAAAACAAAGAACATGGCCGAAGGAAGCTAACCTGTCCAGGGACCAATTGACGGTGAAGGAAGCTGACCAACTAAACTGACGGCCGAACAAAAAGACGACGACCACCACCACCCGAGGGACCAGATGCTGGTTCGGTCTGCTTCTACCGCCGGCGAAGCGAGCGCACCGAAGGCGGCGACCGAGTGCGAGACGGTGACGACGCAGGCCGCGACGACGAGCTTGATCCGCCGAGTCCGAGAAGGTGAAGACACAGGCCGCGACGGAGGGCTTGAGTCCGCGGATTCCGAGACAGTGACGACACAGGCCACGACGACGGGTGAGACTGAGAGAGCTTGCAGGTGAGGAAGACAGTGACGAGAACGATAGCGAGTCTGAGAGAGAAGAACGACAGGTGAATGACCGATGAGCAAGGTTGGGGAGGGGGACGCCGAGGGTTCTGGGATAGGAAATTGGGGTTTTTTCAAATTTTTTTTTTTTCCAAATTTCAAAACAACCTGCCATTTAGAAAAAAATATATTGATCCTCGCTGGTTTTTGAAAACCGACCGGGCCACCAAATTTTCTCTAAAACCCATATGGGTCAAATTGGTTTGCGCCAGAATTTGGATAAACAACTTAATTAATCTCTTTTAAAAAAAATTAAATATAAAAATTTATATTAAAAATAATTTATAAATATTATAAAAATATTTATTTTAAAATTATTTTAATAAATAAAAATGATAAATAATTTTTAAAAAAAAAGAAGTTAATTTTTTTTTATTTTTTTAAAAATTCTTAAACAATTTTTTAAAAAATTAAAAATATATTTAAAAAAATATACCAAATAATGTTAATATAATTTTTTATAAGTCAAAAACTTAAAAAAAATAGCTTTTAAAATTTTTTAAATAGACTCTTAGTAACATAACTTTTATAACCTAACTTTTATATTCAATTTTATAGCGTAATTGTCATGTTGGTGGCTAATTTTATTATAATTATCGATTTAACAACCCTAAATTTTTATAGGCATTTTTTATTTAAATCGATCATTAATTTTATCACTAACTACTAATTTATAGACCAATTCACTAAAGAATAAAGATTGATATCAGTCAATAGTTTTCATTGCCTAATTTCTTGTTGGCTACTAAAATGGTCAACATCTTCATATTTACCAATAAAAAATTTAAACAAAAATCTAATTTAGTCTTAATTGCTGCTAATGTCATATTTAGCAATAGAATTAGCTATCAAATAATATGATTCTAGTGTTAATCGTTAAATCGATTGCTAAAAAAATTTAGTGACCAGTTTAGCGATTAATTTTTAGATCATGCAATTACTGCATTTTGAGTTATATTTATTTTTTTGGAGTTGATAAACTTTTTTCTTGTAGTATTTTTCAATTTGATAGGTCAATGATTCGCTGTGAATTTGAATTTTATTTAAAGGTTTATATTGACCAATGAATTATTATTTGTATGAAAAATTTAAATTTTTAACACTTAATTAAATAAACTAATAAACTAATTATTAAATTAACTCAAGATAGTTAAGAGTTTTTTTTTTTTTTTTGGTTTCCCACGGTATCCTCCAACTCGACAGGTCAATGACTAATCCGTCGCGAATCTAAGCTCCATTTAAGGGTCTATTGCTAGCCAATGGATTGCTGCATACACAAGGTAGGAATCGAACCCCCGACACTTGCTTAAGCAGACGAGTGAGCTGACCACTCGACCAACTAAAATTGGTTAAGATAGTTAAGAGTTGAGAAACTCCTAATAGAGGAGTTGTTTTCTTTTTTCTATTGGGCCAAAAGACAAACAAGGTTGGTTGGACTCTGAAATTGAACCCTGCTACCAGAAACAACCATCATTTCATCCAAGCAGCAGTTGTAGTAGGTAGTTGCGCATAAGTGCATAACTCAACCAATTAGTTCTAATTATTTTGCCCACACAAACTATAGAATTTTTTTTGATAGAATAATTTAAAAAAATGCCTTCCAAAATTTTAGTTGATACCAAACTTATCTCCAAACAATAAAAGCAAAAATATATCTTCAAAAAATTTAAAAACATCATGAAAGTGTTAATATTATTATGACTCAAGTGATCGAAGAATAATATTTTATCTATGTGAAGGTTTTGGTACTCAAAAACATGTGTTGTCTAATCTCCTAAAAGATAACATATGATAAATTCGCTAACCATCAACAAAATTAGATAGATGCATGAATCTTTTTCTTGTAGCAATGTATATACAGTGATTAGATCTTAATCATTATTAAAAACTTATATTAAAACCGTCCTATACTATTATTTTATCTTATTATATACATTAATAACGAGATTTAAAAACCTAATAATACAAAGTAACATTCAAAACTCACCGAATCATTTCATATACTTTTAAAAATATCAGGTTTAAATATTTAACTCGTCTTCACAACAACAAAAATCGACAATCAATAAAAGCCACCACAAAAAATTATAACAAAAAGAGCTCCAATAATATAAAGTAAAATAAATATAAAATCCAACTTACTTTGTGTCAAAATACTTTTATTATATTTTTAATTGTCCTAAAAGTATTTTTTGTGATGAATAAAATATCAAAATGGTAGTTAAAAGTTCAAATTGCTAATAAAAATAACTCTAAAAGATATTAACAACAAATTTTTTTTTTGAAAGATTCAAAAATATGACAAAAAGAGCTAGATATTAAATAAAATTTTGATACAATTTTATTAAAAATATTACTGAAAAATAAGATATTTTTATCCTTAAATTTCGATAATTTTATGTCAAGTGATTTTTTTTTTAAAAATTATTGTGAATAATCACATTATTTTGAAAAGTAAAAAAAAAATAAAGATTAAATTTTGTTTCAAATTTTTTTGTATATTTTTTAAATATATATTCGAATATTACTACAAAAAATCAGATCAAATAAATAAATTATTTGTTAAATAAAAAAATTGATAACTTATAAAATATATTATTTATTAATTTTTTATCATATTTAAAAATTATTTTATTAATAATATTTTTTATTTTTTATCAATAACATCTGAATTTTTTTAGTACTAAATTAATAATGAACTCTTTCTGCCACTAAATCAGAAAATTGCAATGCAAGAGGAAGAGGCAAGAAAGAAGGGTAAAGGGTTACCGTTACTCGTCCCATATACATTGCTTTTTGTAGGGGCCCCTTTTTCTGTGAAGTTGAAATATTGCTCCTCATTAAGAAGTCACCATCCATTGTGGTACAACTATTAATTAATTAATATTTTTCAACAATATACGACCCATCCGTTAGTAACAATGTGCACGTAAATAATATGTATGGTTCTAAATGCTGCATGCTTTGGACACTATGCCCCACGTGTTATTGTACCCTCCCTTTTATTTATGTGACTACAAACAATCCCATGTGGTACGTGTCACCCTCCTTATTACTATTTTATTATTATATATTATTATTATTAGACCATGACTAGGGCTAAGCCTATAAAGCTATATATATGCTAACCAAAATTTCAATGTTTCATTATTCTCTTTTTTCTAATTATTTTGTGTATTCAAATGGAATTTGACTCAGATAAGAGACCAATAAAAATGATTGATGTAGGTAGCTAAAGGAAAAGGAAAAATACTAAACTTTAGAATATATGGCGTATATATATTATACATACATAAACTAAGTATCCCCATGTGATGAATGTATTTTGATTAAAATATTTATTAGGGTAGATGACATAATCTTATAAGTTAGTATAAAATTAAATGGCAATGTAAATATTAGTATAGACACTTTAATTATACTTTACAGAAGATATACTTTTAATTATGAAGTTAAAGGGATCGATTTTGATTTGTTATAATAATTATTTTAAATTATCTTTATGAAATTGTACAAAAACAAATATAAAAGAGATTAAAATTCAAATTAAACTATTTTTTTTCTTATAAATGCATGGATATATGTGATTATGTAACATTAGGTAACATATTTCAATAACTATAAATAGCAATAGTAGATAGGATTTAAATTTTATTTTAGTCTTATTTATGCATTTAAATTTTTCAACCAGAATCTTATTATCCACATCATAAATCTCTCAACTTGATCCTATTGGATCCAACCTGCAAAAAGTAAATTTATTTTTACTAATAAACGCAATATTTAATCCTTTCACATCTCATAATATCAAATATTATTTATATATGATTAGCAAATTGAATTACTTGCTTGATGACACTAACTTCTTATGCAAAAAATAAGAATTTGAGTTTAAATTTTAGCTTTATTTGCTCGTTTATGGTATAAATCTGATCTGAGATTTAAATCTAATTCTGTTCATAATATATTAGATTATCAACTGCCTTATTTTAATTGAATTGGACCGAGTTGAATATTTATAAATATAGCGAATTATATTATCATATCTAATTACAATAGTAATTAATTAATAATTGATCAATTATATATTAAAACAATCATGTTACAAGTATATCAAAAATTAGTCATCAATTCAATTACTCATATAAAATATATATTGAAAACAAATTAAATATTATATACATTTATACATAAATATATAATGACTAATTTTTTATGTGAATATAATATTTTTATATTAAAAATTTAAACAAAAATGTAACTTCAAATATTAAATTAATACATCATAATTTCAAAAATTAAATAAATCATGCTTGGACTTTAAGGATCAAATAAAATCTTTTTACATCCAATAATAATGATAAGAAAGTATATAGTTTTTTTTTTTTTTTTTTTGTTCATTTTTCCTGAAGGAGAAAAGCAAAGATATACCCCACTCTAAAGAATCCAAAGACCAATGAAGAGAGAGCAGAAAACCCCCTACTCCCCACCACCGTCTCCACTCATCACACCCATAAATGAAGTTATAGAAGGAGGCAGTACCACAAAGACATCAATGCAATATAATGCTATATATATATATATATATATATATATATTATGGAAGAGTTTTAAGTGTATCGAGAATATTGATGTTCCAATTATTTTAACTGTTGATTTGAATTATAAAAAATATATAATATATATTAATTAAAATTAACCGTTAAAATAATTGAAACACTAGTATTTTCGATACATTTAAATTTTTTCTTATATATTATATCTATTTCTAATAATAATCTCCCTCTCTCTATTACTATTCTATGTGGCGACAAAAAGAGGCAAAATATTTCCCAAGCTAAGTGGGATTCTCTTCTCTCTTTTCCCTCATCAATCTTGTGACATTGCTCCCTTAGCACTTAATTCTCTTCACTGCTCTATGACCCCACTTCTCTAACATAAAGATATATAAATTTTATAAGATACATAGATACATACACAGAAATACATAAATATAAAGATATATAAATTTTATAGTATATTTAATAATAATATATAAGATACATATATATAAAATAAATATTAATTTTATTTTTCTTAAAAAAAAATAGAAAGTGAAAAAAAAATGTAGATAAAATTAATAATTTTAAAAATAATTAAAAATAAAAATATTAAATTTTGTATTTTATGCATTATGTTTTCGTATCTTAATTTTAAAAAAGTATTAAATACATATATTTGTATATTTTTATATATTACTATGTCTATTTAAATCTGTATCTCAACAAACAAATAATAAATATATATCACTGTATCTAATAATTAGTATATATATCTCAACAAATAAACACAACCTAATATCATCAACATAAATTTTTTTAAGAGTTGGATTCAGCCCAAAGGGCATTGCATGTACTTTTTTATTTTTATTCATTTTTTCTTCATTTTTAACGTATTTATGCCGTTGATAAAAAAACTATTACAGAATAACCAAAATTTTCCCCCCTAAAATGCTCATAAATATTTTATTCGTTTCACAAATTTATATTATCCACAAAGAGAGGTAATTTTGCCAAAAAAAATTTAGGTGATTTTTCTCAAAATTTGCATATTTTGTATTTTCATTGGAATTTTGTCAGCAATATGACATGTACTCAACCGTGATGTATGTATATCACATTATCACTACATTGCCGGGTTTTATATATATTCATTTCACTATTAATTTTTCAATAATTACTTCATCCAAAATTTAAGGGATATAGAAAATCGAAAATTGCTCTTTCATTATTTTTTATTATTCACCATTCTTTAAAACTTTAAATTTTTTTTCTCTACCCATTTAGATAATGTAAATTTTGTAATTTAAAAAATATTAAGACTAATTTTTTTAATTAACGAATAAAAATATAACTTAAAAACACCAATTTACTCAATAAAAAAAATTCTTATATTATATTAATTAGTTAGTTGGTATTTTTTTTATTTATCAAATTACGTCAAGTGATATTCAAATCCGAAACCTCTTAACGAGAAAAAGAGACATATATCATATAAAATACGACTCATTAACAGTTAGTTGGTATTTATTCTCCCTCGTCCAAACAAGTTTAAAATCTAAAACTATTATGACCTTAATTAGTTTAACTAAAGTAACAGCTTTAATTAGTTAACATTAGTAATTTTTAAAATTATTTTTTATTTTAAATTATAGATTTTAAATCTTAAATTTAAATTTTTTTAAAAGAAACTAAGAATTAAACAATAATTTTATAATAAAAAATTAATTAATTAATATTAATTATATTTATTATTGTATTCCATGATGAACACATCTTTTCTAATAAGAGCTATTGAAAAATGATACATATATTAATAATAAGGGTTTGTTTATAACCTATCCAACAAAAGCGCATTTCAATGACAAACGTTTATTAAATTTTGGTAATAGATGGTTTGGTGTGGAAGCACAAGTAAACATTTTTTTCCACCCAAAAGAAATAAAAAAAAATAATTAAAGCATGAAGAAATTACCAATTATAGGAGAAGAGAATATTTGAAGAGTGACTCAGTGACCAAACAATCACGGATGTTAAGTTTTTGTTGTTAGACACAAAGAAGAGGATATATCCAATATTTCCTTTTTGACTTTTTAGAAATCGAAATGAGTTAAAGTGGCCACCGCGCATAATAAAGAAAAAAACAAAAGAAAGTAAGGAAAATAAAGTGCCCTATACGAAATTATTTGCTTCTACAAAAGGCCAGAAAGCGAAAGTTCCTCTTAAATCCAAAAGATATGAATTATTCTTCATCAAGAAATTAGGAAGAAAATAAACAACAACAATAATAATAACAATAATTTATCTATTTTGTGTTTTAAGTATACATATTAAAATTATAAATTGAAATTTTTATTAAAAATATAACAAAATTAAATTTTAATAATGTATTTATTTTGTATTTATTAAAAAAAATTTAAAATTTTTTACTGATAGTAAATTCATCATATATTCTAAAAATACATGGTAGCTAAATAATAATAATAATAATAATAATAATAATAATAATAATAATAATGTCAGATATCAAAGAACCAAACAAAAGAGTAATACAAAGAACGAAATAATTTTGCGGGTGCATTATTATGATAATGAGGATTGAGGAGATGAATCATGATTTTTTTAATTAGTGGATACATTATACATATATGGGTCCAAAATCCCAAATTAAAATTTCAGAAATGTGGTTTTGTTTGGGAGTGGCTGGTGGGTCTATGCTATAATAACATATAGAATTTAATAGATTCTAGATGGGGTTGTGATGACTCAAAAAATGAATAAAAAAATTTAAACAAAATAAAAAAAATATAGAATGTAATAAGGAACAGTACGGTTGGCTAATAGTCCTTTTCACACTTAGGTGGAGGTTACTAAAATAAAATATGATCAACAATCACAAGGTATCAAAAATATTAATTTTTTTTTTCTTTCTTCTATTCATCCATTATATTGATGCTTGCTTCCTATATGTTGTAGTAAGGTGTTATTATCACGGAAAGAAATTAAACGTCTATTATAAGTATCATAATAGAGAGAGAAAATTAAAGAAGCAAAGCATGTGAATGATTAATGTAATTAATGGAGTAACAAGAATACCAAAACTTATTATATATATAATAATCAATAAGCCAGACACATACAATTCTAAAAATTGAAAAACAAATTCTTATATATAACAAGTTGCAACGAAAGAAAAGCATGCACCTGATGAATCATAAGTGCCAAAGATATTTTGTAAAATGATGGAGTGCACGTGTGCATCATTGCCGATAGATTGAGGAACATATATATATATATATGATCAAGAAGAGCTTATGAGTTATGAGTTCCCCGGGGACCAATTAAACAGTAGTGATTACTGCTTGAAGTTGTGTATAGTCCTATAAGATTAAGAAAGAGTATTAGACCTTGTTATAATATATGGCTGCGTCTGGAGAAGAAGATTGAAACGGAGAAATTGAGATTAAATTAAGTTATTATATTAGATTTAGTATAAAATATATTTTATTAAATTATATTTTAAAAATAAAAAAGTAAATTTAAAATTTAAAAAATTAAATAAAAATATTTTTTAAAAAATTATTAAAATTAAAATTTTTATTTTTAAAATTTTTAATTTCTTTTGTTTTTATTTTTCTGGAGATACTAAAATAATTAAAATAAATTGAAAATTTTAATTTTAATTTTTAACTATTAAATATAATATTAACTTTCAATCTTCAATCTTAATATCTAAAAACAAACGCTATTATATGTGGGGACATTCTACTATACAGATTGAAGTGGTATAGAAAGAAAAAATAAATTATTTTCTCATGGAGCCAATTTCTTCTTTGTTATTATTATTATTAGTTGAAGCACCAAAACAAGAGAAGAATGAGAGAATAATAATTAAAGAAAATGTGTCATATTCCAAATCACTTGATATATAAAAAACTTTTTGTTAGCCAGTTTAGTTTCTAATAAATTTTAGTTACTAAATTAGTCTCTAACTATTATTTCATTAGACAAATAATTTTTTACATAATATTTTTACTTAGAACTGGACTAAGATTTTTTTTATTTAAAGGAAACTTTCATTTTTTATATAGTAATAAATATTAATTTGGTAAACTTGAAATCTGATTTGAAAATTAATTTGTTTAATAAAACAAAAGTTGAGAAATGATTTATAATAAAATTTAATGTCTAATATTTGATAATAATAAAAAAAAAACTTAAAGCTAATAAAGATATTACTTAAAAAATAATATTATATTTATCCACTACTTACTAAAAGTAATTATTGTGATCATAATGGAAGGGTCAATGTATGTCTTTGATTGCCTTAGATCTAGCGAGTTATATTTATACACTGTTCTACAGAATGACATCCAAGGATAAATTAAAAGATATCATTGTGATTTAATTATTTTCTTTTGAGATGGTATCTTTCTATAATTTTCACCAAATTGTTATATCCAAATAATGCACTACTTTGATTTGAGCTTCACATAGGTCAAGACAAAAATGGAATGTCATTATGAAAGTAAATGAATGATGTGTGTTATTTACATTGCAAGTATATAAAGCTATTAGTTTCCTTAATGGAATCATGCATAATCACTATAGACTATAGTGATTTCAATACAATGTGCAACACATACAGTGTTTTAAGCTTTCTCCTTCACTCTCCAACAGTAGTAGCATTTCCCTATAAAAGAAACTAGAAATTAAGAAAATGAACGACATCATTGATGATGAGTTCCTAATGATGAAAATGAAATAAAGGACTTTGAGAATTTTGAGTTTAATTTCCATTCTCCTAAAGGTACTAAGAACATACAATTGATAATTGAAAATTTTTTGAATAAAGAGTGAAGACTGTAGTTAATTTTTTAAGAGAAATTCATATTGTACATACTGTTTTTATTTATTTAATATTTTTTATTATGAAAAAAAAATCTCTTCAGCATAGTATTATTTTTAATAATTTTTAAAAAATTTAAAACTAAAGTATATATATAATTTAATCTAATAATTGAAAATATTCTTAAGAAATTATATCAAGCTAGCTAGTGCATGGAGTTGTTTTTATTAATTAGATGAACGAACACCCCCTCCCCCAAAGCAACACAAAAAACTGAATCTAACATATGAATTATCAAATGAGAAATAAACCTAGCTAGTAGGTATGAAAGTGCCATATCAACTAATTAAATCAAACAAAACAGTGTATATATAATTGAAAGGGCGTGTCAATTAATTAATTTGATCATCAGAAAATAAATTTGCCACAACAATCATGTAACTTGTACTCCTTATAATAATCACAATTAATTTCCTACACAATAATCAAAGATAATTAAGAGTAATAATAATTTTTTTTAAGAAAAAAAATAAATTAATGAAATTCATAAGTTACTATACGGTGGTAGAAGTAGTAGAAACATTAGCTGTAGAAGTTAGAGTACTAGCACTAGAACTAGAACCACCGGCTCCACCACCACAGGCAGGAGTTTCACCACCGCCGTTGTTGCCGTCGCCGCCACCACCACTTCCACTAGCAATAGAAATTGCACCACTTCCACTACTACTACTCACCGCCGACACCGTCACCGTCGACCTCTTTCGCTTTTTCTTCTCATAAGGGATCCCTCTCGCTTTGGCTTGTCCTTCCCTAACTTCCCTCAGGTAAATCCTAACGGCCTTGGCGCCGAACGGGTTAGACTCAGGGCGGCCTCCGTTTTCTTCGTAGGCCGCCCTGAGTCTTCCTATAAGGGCGTCAAGGCTGCCCCACGCCTGCTTAAGAGGGCAGGCGCAGGGTGCGGGAGGGTTAGGATGTCCGAAATACGGACATCCCGGCACGTGGACCTTGGTCTTTCCGAACTGATCCAAGTATTTCAAGAATTCGATCACGTGCGCGCCGCTGCACCTTGCTAGCGTTAATGGCGGCTTGTGGTTCCGAAGGTACTGCAAGAACGTGTTCCAGTCTCTTCGCTTCTGAGACTCGTACCTGCTCGGTGGCGCCGGCGGCGATGATGTCTCCGCCGGCGTGGCTGTGGTAGTGGTAATTGTTGGTGCTGCAGCAACAGGCAGCGGTGATGGAGGTTCAGGCTCTCCTCTTTCTTCTCCTCTTCCTCCACCTTCACTACCTGAAGCTGTGTCCATTAATGAAGAAGCACCACAACCTAGTAATATAGGTTATGGTTTTTCTGTTTGTGTTTGGTTATTGTGTGATGTGGGGGTAGTTTTGATTTAAGAGTTTTTGTAAGAAGGGTTGGGTTGGGTTTCGAAGGTTTTAAGGTTTGGTTGCTGTTGTTAGTTCAGTGTTTTAAGGTTTTGAAGGTTTTAAGGAGTGTGTGTGTGTTTGTTTGAGTTTGCGGTGAATGTTTTCACGGGAAAGGGTTTCTGGTTTCAGAGAGAGAGAGAGAGAAAGGAGCGTTTAGTTTTGGTTTGGTTTGGGGGAGAAAGAGAAAGAGAGAGAAAGAGAAAGAAAAATGGGAATTTTTTTAGGGAAAAGAGAGAGAGAGAGATTGGTGATGGGACGTGAAAAAGCATAGGATGAATGAATGGGGCAATTTTTTTTTTTTTTGGGTATCGAATTTAGACACATTATTACTATAAAAATAAAAATTAGTAGATAGTCTAGGTTGAATGAAATGGTTTTTGCAAACAGAAGAAGATACAAGAAGAAGGGAATTTAGACACTATTTTCAACAGTATTCCCATTTTCACATGCTGGTGGCCCCTCTTGAAAGAGAATATATCACTATCAACATTTTTATTAAAATTTAGTCAATATTAAAAAATATATATAATTTTATATTATTAAAATTTAATTTAAATAAATAATTTAATTAATTTTTTAAATTAATTTAAATAAATAATTTAATTAATTTTTTAAATTAATTTAAATAATAAATATTTATATTAAAATTAGTTTATAAATAAATTATTTTGTATTTAATTTTTTAATTTTAAAAATATTTATTTTAAAAAAAATTTAATAATAAAAAAATCATTTTTTTAATTTTTTCATAAATACTTAAATAATTTTTTAAAAAATTAATTTAATTTTAAAAATTATACTAAATATTAATACTATTATTTTTATAAATTAAAAATTCAAAAAATAATATTTGAAACTTTTTATACGGACTCTAAATATAATATCACATTATTAAAAATATTAATAATAATCAATTGATAATTATATATTATAAAATATACTGATCTCTTAATACTATTATCTCTTGAATTTATTACACGTTATAATACTTTTTATTTTTTCTTTTTTCTATTTCTCCTAAAGTTGTAGACTAGTAGTACGAATAATTTTTTGTTAAAAAATCTCTCCAATCTTTTGTTGACCATTTTTATTAATCTCTTCCAGATGAGTTCATTTATAACATTGGTTAAAATGTCTTTCACATATACATATTGTTGTCAAAGACAAAGATTAAACTATACCCTTTACAATACATTTAAAGATTGGTAAACATTCAACTTAATCTTTAAATAAACTTTCACTCTTAAATAATTAAATTGGTTTTTTATATTTTAATCTGTTATGTGTGAATCTCGTAAAGACAACCTTGTTTATCTTTCTCACCTCAATTAAATATGTGACTATATATAACTTATCACTTTTTCTTTTTGTTTTTCACAAAAAAAAAACAACACAACTCTTCTTCTGATCTTTTCATTCATGTTTTTATGGTTCTGAGAATCGAACTTAATTACTTTAACTGAGAATAAATTATTATATCAATTCAGTTCGGATAAAAAATCAATTTATAATAAACCAATAAAAAAGTTGAAAAAATCAATAAAAAAATCAGTTAACTACTAATCAATTTTTTAGTGATTAATTAATTTAAAATAATAAAATAAAAAATTACTTTTTTACATAATTATATATTTTATATATAAATATATTATTTTATTATATTCAATTTAATTCTAATTAAATTTTGGTTAAACCTATAAATTTGTAAATTTTTAATTATATTAGTTCAATAAATGGTTCGATTTTTAGAATCTTATTTCTTTCTCAAAACTTATGTCCCAAATTTTCTTTTAATATCACATGATCTGATCACATAATTATTCATTTTGACACTCTGTTAACCCAGTAAAACAAAAGTAATCGCAGAGACTAATGTAACAGAAAAAATTCAGTAGCACTTTGATGCAAAACATTTTGAGAACTAATTTGATTCAAATACAAGATTTTAGAGACTAAAATAAATATTTAATTAAAGTTTCAAACTATCCAATTAACTACCAATAACCATGTTAGACGCCACTAGTATATTATATAAAAGTTAGAAATTTAAGTAATCAACCTTAACAGAAAATATCGTTAGAAATTTCAATGAATTCAATCGAATTGGACTGAAAAATCTTTTCATTTTCATGGCTTTAACTGGATACTTCTAATTAATTATTCAAAATATTTATTATGTTAACTAATTGAGTTGCGTAATTAGAAATTTTATTTATGATAGGAGTTATACATATATGTAGCAGTACCTTGACTCAGGCCCAGTTTGGGTAAATAACTTAAATAAGTTCTTTTGAAAAAAGAGCTTAAAGCATAATGACTTTTATTAATAGTAGCTTATAAATAAGTTATTTTGTGTTTGGATTTTTAGTTATAAAAGTACTTATTTTGAAGTTGTAGTGTTTGAATAAAAAACTCAAAAAATAATTTTTTTTTATAAAAGAGGATGAATATTAAAATAACGATAATAACAAATATTTTCCAATATTGAATGTTGATTTTACCTAATCTAATCACTAATATTGTGTATGATATGGTAGGTGAAAATAAAAAATAACTATAAAATGTGTCAATGTATATTTTGTTGTTATTTTTTATTTTACTCCTATTAGAACTCCCTTCTCCTTTATTGAGATCAAGAACTTGCTATAATTAACTATGAAAATAATAGCAAGCTATAAAATCACATGTGAAAAAAATAAAATTAAAACTAAAATTTCATACCACAGTTAAATACAAATTTAATAATAAAAAATAGAGTGATAAAATGATAAAAAAAATACTTAGAAGGAATATATGCAGTAGGTTGTTCTTCAGATGCAATATTGTCTGAAAATAAAAATGGTGGTAGAGGATCAATACTTTCATCAGATGAATCATTACGTGAAAATGATGGTGAGGTTTGGAACATTGCATGAGAATGATGGTGGAATGATGGTAGAAGGCCAATGCTTCTAGCAGACCTTGAGTGAAAATAGTGGTGAAGAGTCAATATTTTTCACAGAGTAGATTTTTTTTTGTTTTGAAATTAATTTTAAAAAAAATGGTAGAATGACTTATCAAAAAGCCGAGAAGTCATATATTTCTACTTCTTCAAAAAGCTGTAAATTAACTTTTCGGGAAGTTAAAAGCTTTTTTAAAGATGGTGCCAAACACGCAGATTATGACTTTTCATAATCCAAAAGTCAAAAAAAAGTAGCTTCTACTACTTCCCAAACGGGCTCTCAGTCTCTTAGCTCAATAACTTTCCTTCTAAAACAGTTAGTTCTGTTAATGCTGTTTTTTGTTATAAGTTGGTTAGTAGGTCTCAGCTGACTCAGCAGTAGCTTTTAGGCCCTTCTAGTATTTGTTATAGTCTGTTAACTTAGTTCATGATTTAAATCATGTGTTAGTTAGCCAGCTATACATATAAATTGTAAAATCCACATGCTGTAAGTTCAGTTGCTTGCTTGAATGCAAATCACACACTCTCTCATCTTTTCTCTCTCTCTCTACTCTTCTCTTTGAACTTCTCCTCTGAGGCCTGGTACCTTTCATGGTATCAGAGCCTCCAAGTTTCGCTACTTTATCAACAATGGCGCAAGGATTTATAGCAAATCCTATATCGATGAGGATAATTTCCTGCAATAGAAGGATCAAGCAATCTCAACAATAGAAGGGAACGATATGCTGAGCCACGTCACAGGAAGAGGAATTCCTCAACAGCTAGTGCAATCGAATGAAAAAACAGATGCTGTAGTGAATCCAGAGTATCAAAAATCGAAGAGGCAGGATGCACTCCTCAAATCTTGGTTACTGGCATCAATAGCATGTTGGCAAAGTTCAGAAAACCAAAGGCATTTGTCCAAGCAAACATTGCTCAATTTGAAGGACACAATCAACATATGCAAGGAAGAAGAGGAGGCTTCAGAGGAGGATTCAGAGGAGGAGGAGGAAGAGTGCACAGAGGCGGTAGAAATTTCTCCAATGAAGGAAGACAGTTCACAAGTGAGGGTCAGTTCACGAATGGAAGAGGACAATCTGCTAGAGGAGGCAGAGTGCACAATTCAAGAAGTTATGAATATGATAGGCCACAGTGTCAGCTGTGCAACAAATTTGGCCACACTGCAAGTACTTACTGGCACAGATACAGTGAAGATCAGTACTATGAAGACCAAGGTTATGGTGGAAAAAGTTACAACAATACTGGCCACAATCAGAACACTCAGCCACAAGCAAATCTCTGCGATCTGATAGCAACACCAGCAACCGTTCAAGACTCCAATTGGTATCCTGATTCTGGAGCTACACATCATATGACACATGATGAGAAGAATCTGATGGAGAAGGAGAACTACTCTGAAAATGAACAAGTAGTAGTTGGCAATGGAACAGGTTTGCATATCTCCTTTGTTGGAAATTCTTATTTTAAGACTGACTTGAACTCTAAGTTACTGCACATGAAAAACTTGTGTGTGCCTGAACTTACAAAGAACCTAATGAGTGTGCATCAATTGTGCTGTGATAATCAAATCTTTTTTGAATTCCATGATGATAAGTGTTATGTAAAGAGTAAAGACACTGAGAAGATTGTGCTTCAAGGAATTGTGGAAAGAGGCCTCTATAAATTCCCTAGTATTATGTCAAAAAAAAAAATTCCCTAGTATTAACAAGCTGCAAGCACCACCAGCTAGCTTTGCTGCTGCATATGATACTGCAGTAAGTAATAGCAATAAAAATGATTTCCTTGTTTGGCATGCTAGGCTAGGACACCCTAACCATGCTGTATTGTCCAAAGTATTAAAAGTCTGTAAGCTTTCCTCTATACCAGTAAAAATAAACTGCTCAGCCTGCTGTATTGGCAAGTCTCACCAGCTCCCTTTCCCTTCCTCACTAACTGAGTACACTCATCCCTTAGATCTTGTATATTCAGACATTTGGGGCCCTGCTCCAGTGCCAGATAGCAATGGAAACTGGTATTATGTTAATTTTGTTGATACCTTTTCAAAATACAGTTGGCTTTATTTAATTAAGTCCAGAGCTCAATTAAAAACAGTCTTTGAAATTTTTCAACAAAAGGTTGAATTGCATTTAAACACTAAACTTAAAATGCTGCAAAGTGATAATGCAACCGAATATAGAAGTCTCTCAAAAATTCTGCAGGTTAAGGGAGTTCAGCACAAGTTTGCTTGTCCCCATGTTCACCAACAGAACGGCTCTGCTGAAAGAAAACATAGGCATGTGGTAGAGATGGGATTAACCATATTGGCAGGAGCCTCTATGCCTACAAGGTTCTGGGGAGAAGCATTCTGCACAGCAGCAAAACTAATCAACATGCTTCCAACACCAGTTCTAAATGGTGTGTCTCCAACTGAGAAATTACTTGGCAAGCAGCCCTCCCATGCACAACTCAAAGTGTTTGGTTGCCTGTGTTTTCCACATCAGAGACCTTATAACAAGCACAAACTGGACTTTAGGTCTTCTCCTTACACATTCCTTGGGTATGGAACTGATCAGAAAGGCTATAAATGCCTTACTCAACAAAGAGAAGTCATCATCACACCAAATGTGGTATTCTTTGAAGATCAATTTCCATTTCAGCAAGCAGTTCAAAGTCTTAAGAAAACAACAATCTTAGCTCCTCCACACTCAATTCCAACAATTCCAAGGCTCTCAGCATCTATTCAAGTTCCTCCCACTGATCACCAACTCCAATCCTCAAACACCTCAGCACAAGTCTCTTCTCATCAATTAAACAACCAACAACAGCCTTCAACACCTATCAACTCTACTTCCTCACACTCACTAAGTCATTCTAGTAGCCTGCAAGAAGTCATAGTCCCAGTAGCAAGCTCCTCAGCCCCAACCCCCATCCCTATTGGTGATATTGAAATTGTTCTCCCCTTCACTGACCCTGAGCCTAGCAACACTGAGGTCATCCAAAACACTCATCCAATGATTACTAGAGGCAAAGCAGGCATTGTCAAGGCAAAGCTGTTTCTAGCAAGTGTAGAGTCAAGAAATGTTAAACAGGCACTTCAATGTCCTGAATGGAAGACAGCTATGGATCAGGAGTATGAAGCCCTACTCAGAAACAACACTTGGAAGCTGGTTAAGCTCCCACCTGGTAGAGAGGCAATTGGAAGTAAATGGGTGTTCAGAATCAAATATAATGCAGATGGTTCACTTCAGAAGCACAAAGCCAGGATGGTCGCTCAAGGCTTTGCTCAGAAACCAGGCTTTGACTTTACAAAAACCTACAGTCCAGTTGTTAAGCCCACCTCCATTAGACTGCTGCTTTCAGTAGCACTCTCAAGGTCATGGACAATCAAGCAATTAGATGTAAACAATGCCTTCCTGCATGGTGATTTAGTTGAGGAAGTGTACATGAGGCAGCCCCAAGGATATGAGCAAGGAGATCCTTCATTTGTGTGCAAACTTAGCAAGGCCTTGTACGGTTTGAAACAGGCGCCCAGGGAATAGTACCACAAGCTTGCAAATGGGTTAAAAGAACTAGGATTTGCAGCCACAAAGTCTGACATAGTAGTATTCACTCGTGTTGCTCATCACTTAAAAACCTATGTCCTGGTATACGTAGATGATATCATCGTTATAGGTGAATGTGACAACTCTATTAAGGAAGTAATCAATCAGCTGAATCGCAAGTTTGCTTTAAAAGATCTAGGTGACCTGCACTATTTTCTTGGCATACAAGCCTCAAAGACTAAGAGTGGAGGATTGGTATTTACTCAGCAGAAATACATTGAAGAGGTAATGAAGAAGGCTGGCAGGGTGGGATGCACAACTTGCCACACGCCTCTTCCTTCTACAACAAAAATTTATGCTCTTGGAGGTTCAAATTTCCATGATCCAAGCTTGTATCGTTCTGTCATTGGAAGCTTGCAATATCTAACCATTACCAGGTCTGAAATCAGCTTCTGTGTCAACAAACTTGCTCAATTTGTTCAATCTCCCCTGGATTCACATTGAAAAATGGTGAAACGTGTGCTGAGGTACCTAAATGGCACAACATTTTATGGCCTGCATCTTAAGAAGGATTCTGAAATGGACACTGCTATGAAGATCACTGCTTATAGTGATTCTGACTGGGCTGGTGACCCTGATGACAGAAAGTCAACCACTGGATATTGTGTGTTCCTTGGCTCCAATCTGATATCCTGGGCTTCGAAGAAACAAACGGCTGTAGCCAGGTCTAGTACTGAGGCAGAGTACAGAAGCATGGCAGGGACAATGGCGGAGCTAGTGTGGATAAGGAATCTAATGGTTGAGTTAAAATTAGCTATCTCTGAAGCACCTATAGTGTATTGTGACAACCTGAGTGCTGTACTGTTGGCAGCAAACCCAATCTTGCATTTCGAATCCAAGAATTTTGAAATTGATCTTCACTTCGTCAGAGATCATGTCACCAACAAAGAAATTCAAGTGAGTCACATTCCAGGGGCAACACAGGTGGCAGATATTTTTACCAAAGCAATACCCTCTGAGGCTTTTCTACACTTTCGAACCAGGCTAAGCATCTGTAATCAACAAGCAGTTGCAAGCATTCCAGAAAAGAAAAACTAGAGATGATAATAGGAGTTATACATATATGCAGCAGTACCTTGGCTCAGTCTCTTAGCTCAATAGCTTTCCTTCTAAAACAGTTAGTTCTGTTAATGCTATTTTCTGTTATAAGTTGGTTAGTAGGTCCCAGCTGACTCAGCAGCAGCTTCTAGGCCCTTCTAGTGTTTGTTATAGTCTGTTAGCTTAGTTCATGATTTAAGTCATGTGTTAGTTAGCCAGCTATACATATAAATTGTAAAATTCACATGCTGTAAGTTCAGTTGCTTGCTTGAATGCAAATCACACACTCTCTCATCTTCTCTCTCTACTCTTCTCTTTGAACTTCTTCTCTGAGGCCTGGTACCTTTCAATTTAAATTAGTAATTATTCATTTTTTAAAAGAATTTTATTTTTTCAGTTGATATTATTCTCATTTTCTTTTTTAATTTTTTAAGATATTCTCTGATTTGGTAGACAAAAATTAATCCATCATAAATCATAACTCTATTTAAAAATTTGTCTTGACTAATAAATTATTATATACACAAGGTAATATTTAAACTTCCCAACTTATTTAGAAACAAGATAAGTCAATTATTTGACTAATCCGAATGGATTAATATTCTCGTACATAAAATATTTTTTGTCACTAAATTTTGTTAAAATTTTAAAAATATTTTTAAATTTTATTTTATTTAAATTTTGTTTTAAAATTTTTATTTACATCAAATATACTCTTTAATATTTAATTTTTTCATAAATTTAAAATTAATTTATTAATAATTTTACAAAAACAACCTTTAACATAAATAAAATAACTCCTAACTGGACTTCTTATTAAGTATTATTGATGTATAAGTCCTAAATTTCTTAAAAATTTAGCTATAAAAATACATTTCATACAAATAAAAAATTTTAAAATAAAATAAAAATAAAATAAAACCTAAAAATACTTTTAAATTTTGTTCACAAATTTTAGATAAAAAAATATTTTACCCAATTCAACCTGAGAGGTTTGATATTTAGTTATTTATCAGAGGTTGTGTTTTTGAGCTGTTGTTCAGGCTCGGTGATTTACATGCATTCTTCTTATTGAGTGGGAGCTCTGTAAAGAAAGGGTGAGAGAGCGCGTGTTGATATAGAAAGACGAGAGCGCGTGGATAACTTTTCTATTTGTGTTTTACGTTGACCGTTGATCTGCTGCAGTACATGAAAATGGAGGGTCTTAAAAGGGTCAAATTTTCAAACAAAGTTAAGATTTAACAGTAGATACTAGATACTCTTCATATGGATAAGTTATTTTTAAAGGAAAAGTCTATAACTAAAAAATAAATAAATAAAAAGCTAATCTTTTTTAAATTAAGAGAATGATATTTATGTACGATAAAAGCAATATATTTAATATGGTAAAATATAACGTACAGATCAAAGTTTAAAGATATGCTACGTGGTAAAATATAAACCATACATTCTAAAGCCACACTTTTCACTTAAAACCGTAACTCTTCACAAAGAAAAGCGTCACCTAATGGAAAAAAAGTAAATTAAAAGATTTAAGAGAAGAAATAATTAAATTATCAAAATTAATAGATCAAAAATTAATGATTTTAACCAATGTTAATTGTAATGACACCGAATTCTTAAAATCAATACAAAATGATTTTTCTCAAAATCTTTATTTTACTATAAGTTTTATTGAAGGACTTCAAAAACCTGAAAAACTTATTTTTCACACGGAACTTCTAAAAAATGCTACCATGGAAATGATTCCCCACATCTTTATCATACTTTTAACCCACAATTAAATTCTATAGTAGATATGCTTGAAGAAATATTAATATCCATAAAATTTCAAAGAAATAAGGAAAAAGAGAATCCCAAAGAAGAAAAATTCCAAAATATAATCAACATAACAGACTTAAAAGTAAAACTACCATTGAAATTATGAATATTGAAGAAAAATTAGAAGAAGTTACAATGCTTTTTAAACAATTAAAAATGGCTCAAGAAAATAATATTATGGAACATGATTTTCAAATAGAAGAAGAATTAGTAAATTCTGAAAATATAGAAAATGAAGAACACATTCTAGATTATTCAAGTGACGAAGAACCAGCAATTCCAATACAAGTAAAAAATGAAGCTGGAACATCTAAGGATAATCAATCTCAATTTAAATGGGAAACAGGTTTTGATAATTATGCTTTTAAAAAAGGGTTTACAAATAAAGATTCAAAATATACAAAAATACCATCAAAATATGTTCCTAAAATCCAGGAAATGGAAGGAGAAAGAATGCTCGATTTAGACTGTAAAAAGAACGAAAAAGAAATTTTCGAAAATTGGTTGAATTCCTTTTTATTAGAAGCCTTTACTAATCCAAAACTTAGTGAACTGTCTGGAAGAGATATTTGGAATTACATAGGGTTTCATACTAAAGGAACTATAAGAGATTATATGACATCAATAGAAAACCAAATAATAGAAGAATTAGCAACAAAAACTACAGCTTATGATAAGATATTATATATAATGATGATTCTATATAAAGAATTTTTTGGAAAAAATATTATAGATCATAGACAAGAAGTTTATAATAAAGAATATCAAGAAGCAAAAAACTATTTAGCTAATATTCAGATATATGATCTATGTAATGTGGAGTCTTATATATGTGAATATAGAATACATTATTCCAAATTAAAAGAAGAAGATAAAAATCATTATCTTAGTATGTATATAACAAAACTTCCATATCCTGCTAATGAATTTATAATGGGAAGATTTATAAGAGAAATAAATAGAGGAACAATTAAAAATAACTTTGGTGGAGCAACCTCTGCAATAAGAGAGGAAATAAAAGAACGTTGTATGCAAGAAGCAACTCAAAAAAGATTTGCAAATATAATTAGAATTTGCTGTCAAGATAATGAAGAGATACCTCAAAAATATGGTCTTAATAAAAATTTTCAAAGAAAAAGAAAATATCAATTTAGAAAAAGAAAATACTATCCAAACTGGAGAAAAAAGAGATATTTTAGAAAGAAAAATAATAATAAAAACAAAAGACAAAGAAATAACTATTGCCCGAATAAAAAAGAAAATTGTAAATGTTGGTATTGCCAAGACAAGAAGAAGGACACTATGCAAATGAATGTCCGAAAAAGAAGGATAAAAATGATCTTACTAAACAAATAGAAATTGCTAAGTTTTGTTTCACGGAACCTTTAGAGGAATCTGATGATAACTTAGACTATATTTTTGAATATGTCTCGGAAACAGACTCAGAGACTGAGTAATAATGCTACATTTATTACTATAAAAATAACAGAAAAGTTTATAAATGCTTTCATAGATTCTGGAACAACACAATGCTTTGCTAGTTCAAATATAAAACTTGATTGGAAAATATTAAAGAAACCATTAAGAGTTAGAATAGCTGACAAATCAATACATAAAATTGACCAAAAAGCAGAGATGGTTGAAATTTTTATTCAAAATTATAGGTTCATTATTCCATCTATATATATGTTAGATTCTGGAATGGATTTTATCATAGGAAATAATTTTTTAAAGCTATATCATCCATTCATTCAAGAATTAACATATATAGTTTTAAAAGCTCCACATGATTTTTCAATAAATCAAAAATCAAAACGTATAAAAATACCGACTACTACTATAGATAAGATCTTAAAATTTAAAATATTTTCTATATTAGAGACATGTTATTTAAATTTATACTTTCAGATAAATATCCCAAAAAATAATCTTGAAATAAAGATAGAAGAACTTTTGGATGAAATTTGTGCTGAAAATCCTTTAGATATTAAAAATACAAATAACGAATTAGTAAGTATTAAATTAAAAGATCCTACAAAAGAGATAAATGTTCCAAATAAAATTCCTTATTCCGCAAGAGATAGAGAAGAGTTTTCACTAGAATGTAGAGATCTTTTGGAAAAAGGAATTATAAGATTAAGTAAAAGTTCTCATGCGGCTCCAGCCTTTTATGTTGAAAACAATAATGAAATTAAAAGGGGAAAACGAAGAATGATTATTAACTATAAGAAGATGAATGAAGCAACTATTGGTGATGCTCATAAACTTCCAAGAAAAGATTCTATTTTAGAAAAAATCAAAGGAGCAACTTGGTTTTCATCTCTTGATGCAAAATCAGGATATTGGCAACTTCGTTTAGACGAAGAAACAAAGAAATTAACTGCTTTTACTTGCCCAACAAAAGAATAAACAAGTGTGTTGCTCTATGAATGGAATGTATTTCCATTCGGATTAAAACAAGCCCCAGGTATTTATCAAAGATTTATGGAAGAAAATCTAAAAAGGTTAAATAAATTTGTTTTAGTGTACATTGATGATATACTAATTTTTACAAAACAGGATAGAGAAGATCATCTTCAAAAATTATTAATAGTTTTAGAAAGATGTAAAGAAAAAGGATTAGTTCTTAGCAAAAAGAAAGCAAGAATAGCAAAACAAGAAATAGAGTTTCTTGGATTAATTCTATCCACTCAAGGAAAGCTAAAACTTCAGCCAAATGTCTTAGAAAAGGTAAATTTATTTCCTAATAAAATAGAAGATAGAAAACAATTACAAAGATTTTTAGGGTGTATAAATTATATTTCTGATCAAGGATTTTTAAAGAATATAACAAAATACACTAAAAGCTTATTTTCAAAAATAAGTACTAAAAAAGAATGGAAATGGGATGAAAAAGATAGTATGCAAATTCAAAGGATTAAAGAATTATGTGAAAAACTTCCAGAACTTTATATTCCAGAAGAAAATGACTACTTAATAGTAGAAACAGATGCTTCAGACATAACCTGGTCAGGATGTCTAAAAGCTAAGAAAGCTATAAAAAGTTTGGAACAAGAAAAAAAATCACTAGATTCTAAAGATTCCCCAAAGGAATTACTTTGCAGGTATATTTCAGGGACTTTTACTCCAACAGAACAGAGATATACCACTCATGAAAAGGAAACTCTAGCAGCAATTAAATCCCTTAAGAAATGGAAAATTGATTTACTACCCAGAGAATTTACATTAAGGACAGATTCAAGTTACCTAACAGGTTTCATACGATATAATTTAAAAGTTGATTATAATCATGGACGATTGGTAAGATGGCAATTATTTTTGTTACAATATCCAATAAAAATTGAATATATTAAGGGTGACAAAAATGTTATTGCAGATACATTAACAAGAGAATGGAGTTCGTCTATAACGCATTAGATCAAGAAATTCAAAAATATGAGCAAGAACTCGAAAAATGCAAGCATTGTCAGCAAATAAGGACACAGATCCAATCTCTCAAGAAGGCCATCGAAGCAATGAAATCAACACAACAAGCAAAACCATCAGAGTTCAGCCAGCTAAGCGTGGTGGACAAATCAGGTGAAGAAAAAATTTCAGAAAATAAAACAATTGCTGAAATCATTAAAAAATCCACCCAAGATAAAAAATATTATGTAATTTATAATGGCCCCATGAAAGGAGTATATGATGCCTGGGAAAAAGCAGCACCATTCACACATCAATCAAGGATAATTCATAAAGGAGGGTTTCTAACACTGGAAGAGGCAAAGGAATCCTTCAGGGAATATGAAGCTCTCCATCCAGAGCAAACCTCAAAAAGAGCAGATAAAGCTCCAATTCAAACCCAGAGAACAGGGATAATAAGAAACATTCCTACAAGGGCTGAAATCAAGGAAAAGAAAAGGGTCTGTAGATCAAATCTCAGAGAAATCCTTAACATAGTCCTGAATTGGACTGAAGAAAAAAGGACAATTTTGGGATATTATCATATTGCCAAAGAACAGCTAACAAAGCTGGTTATATTCCTAGATGCTTCCCCATCTGACACCTATCAGTTTTTCCAATATGGATTAATTGATACAATTTTAATTTTTAATGATCTAAAAATTATTAGTGAGTTTCCTGCAGGATTCGTTGATGCAGTAAAGAGATTTAAAAATATGATTGACAATGTAAATCCAAGGGATATATCCCTAAAATTTACAAACAGTCAACCTATTTTTAATGAAGAAGAAGAATGCTTGGTTCCAGCACACCAAGTAATATTCATGTCCGTCTTCCCAGAAAATTTTCAACCAATTGATCAGATTCAAGATTTAACGATTTACAGTCATGAAGGAAGGTTAGCCAGCACATTAGCAAGGGTCTTTGAAAGAACTCAAAAAATAATGAAGGAATCTCACACAAGGATTAATTATAAAAGTAGAAATACTCTGCTTGTGTCCAGTAAAAGAAATGAAATTGAAGAAAGAGAGATGAGACTCTTGGTGAAATTTGAATCAACATTCTACAACTTATCTGGAGTTTTAAAAAAGCTCCCTGAAGGGATAAAGAGGAATCTCTGCTATTTGATAAAAGACAGAGAAGACCACAAGTGCCAGCTATGTGCCTCAGAGCTATCTGAAGAAAGCAATAATGAAACGGAATCAACTCATATGATGAAGGAAGGAGACAATGCATCTGAGGGTCACATGATAAAAGAGGAGGACAGTGCATCTGAAGCATCTCTCAACATTATTGCATAGTGACGTAAGCACTTAAGTCATAGAGCACCAACAATGTAGCTGGTGCAAAAGAACAAACAATGACGTAAGCAATGACGTCATAAGAAGGGTAAGGATGAGAATTGTCCATCAAACCCAACTATTATAAATAGGTTGCTTAAGCAATTGTAGAAGCATCAGACAATAGAAAGCAGGAGGCTAAGAGTACTCATATGCTAGGAGAGCAAGGAGGAAGCTGCCAAGGCGATTCTATAGTCTGAAGAAGAATTCCCTTAGGGAAAATAATTCTAAACTCCCCTCTGGAGTTAGTATCTACAATCTCCCCTCTGGAGATAAAAAACACCTTATGTAAAATATACTAAATAAAGGAAGTTTTTCTCCAGAAAGGTACATCTTCATCCTAGTCTTTCAATTATGAATTATTTAGAAAGTTTAGAATTAACAGAATAATCTGATTATTATAGATTAACTGCTTTATTAGATAATGAAAAACAGGCTGTTCTAAAAACAGAATTAAATCTCAAATCAAATGAAAATTTTAATAAACAAAATCTCTTAAAAGAAGTTTTTAATAGAAAAAATATAATATACTATGAAAAAATTCAACTTGGAGCCCCTATAAAGATAAAATCCGCCAATGGAGAACTTGAAATAGCTTTGATAAATGATGAAGAATTGAGTAAACAGATTGAGAAAATTAAGGATCAACAAAAAAGATCTAAAATTGGATGGATTCATATTAGTACTATACAAGTCTTAATCAAATCTACATATATGAAAGGAATTAATTCACCAATAAACTTAGCAATTTGTGACAAAAGAATTACTGATGACCCAATAGATCAAATAATCAGAATTGTTCATGGAAATTTGGCAAATGTAAATGTTAAATTCAACGCCCATCTTGGATATGCTATACCTTTATCAACTGAAAACCTTGGTAGATCTATAAGTTTGGCTTATAAATTTCACAGAAAGAATCTAATGGAACAAGATGATGAACCATTTTCGATTACATATGCTATAAATTATGCTTTAACAAATAGCCATCATAGTATAATATTTAAAAATAGAGAAAGAATTTATGTCGATGAATTATTTCAGAAAATTGTAAAAACAGAAATACCAAAATATAAAGCTATTGAAAACCCAGTTCTATTATTAAAAGAACCATCAGAAAAATTAGTTTCATCGAATTTTCAAATAAGAGAATCTAAAATTAATAGCCCTTTAAGTTTATCTAAGTTAAAAATTAAAGAAGAAAATTCTGAAATAAAAGAATTAACAAAAAAGGTCGAAAAGTTAAATGAAACTCTAAATACTAAACTATGACAATAAATAAAGAAGAAATATATATAACTTATCAAGACAAGAAACAAGAGCTCTTTGAAAGAGAAAATCGTTTAAATTATTTACAGTTTTCTGAAATAAATCAAAGAGCATTTAAAGCTCTAAAAATAATCTATGACAAGTTGAAAAGAAAAGTTGAAGAGCTAGAAAAATTAATAGAATCTCTAGAAAATAGTGATGAATCGATGATAGAATTTGCAGAAATTCTAAGATAAATAATGAAGCATACAAAGATTGAAAAACCAGAAAACAAAATAAAAAGAAAAAGGGCGAAAAGATTAAAAAATAAAATAAAGGAGTATAAAAGGGAATTAAATAATCTTCAGTTCGAAATTAATGACCTTATAATAAAAAGGATAGAAATAAGAATAAATATAAACAAGTTGGAGTTAAACTTAAAAAATTTATAAATGCCTGAAAAACCATATTATGACTTAAAAGAATTAAAATTGTTAAAAAAAAAATGGAGAACGAAGTCGAAAAATTAAAAAGATATTTAGAAACAACAGAAAGTGTAGAAATAAAAGAAGTTTTTGAGGATTTGAGAAATTATATTAAAGAAAAAGACAAACAGATAAAAGATTTTATATACAATAATCCATGCAAAAATGAATATTATAAACTAAAACAAGATTAAAAAAATTATAAATGAAATCAGAATTATAAAAACTAGTCAATACTTTTATAAATTTATATGAAAGAGATTTCGAAAAAGAAATTAAAAGAAAAAACGACTTTTAAAAATTGGTATCAGAACCAAGTTAACGATTAAGGATAACACTTTCTTTTTAAGCAACACTTTTTAGTGACACGCTTTTCAGCCACAAAAGACAAAAATCTGTATATATCCATCTGTACACTAGATGGACCCATTTAATATTAATTAATATCACTACAATAAAAGAGAGCTATTTTAACAATTTTTTTAACAGTCATAATTAAGTGTAAAAATTAATATATATTTTTGACAAATATCACAAATGTCAAATTTTTTATATATTCTTTATGAATAATTTGACCGTAGAAAATTGCTTCTCAATTTTGACATTCATTTGTTTTCAATTTACTCTACTATTCCTCTTCTTCTTTAGGCTCCTTCAATTTTGGCATCACACTGCTCTTAGTTTGGGATCATACTACTCATTTTTTATTTTCAAGTTAAAAATTTTTGTTGAGAAGTTTTTATAATCAATAAGTGTCAAAATAAATAGTATTTTTGACGGTTAATAAATATCACAAAAAATATATTCTCAAATTTTTGTAACAAATTATTTTTGACAGCCAATATTTATCAAAATAAGATTTAAACTTTTTTCACAATTACTTATATGTTAAAAATATTATTTTTGACAATTTTTATTAATATATTTTCATAGTTAAAATAGTGTCAAATTTTATTTTTTTTAACGAATTTTAATTCTTTTTTGACACATATAGCTCTAAAAAATAATCTATTTTATTATAGTGTATTTTATTTTATTAATTTCTAATTTTTATATTTATATTCTTTATCACTTTTTTTTTTGAAAAATATGAATATATGTATCGACACTCACATTAATTTTTGAAAAATTTTAAATCGAACATTTTAATATTTAACAAAATTTTTATTATTTTAGAAGTATTCAATATTAAATTGACTAATTTATCTTATAATAAAATTTATTTGTTCAATATACATATATTAAAAGTTTTGTTAAATATAACAAAAGAATCAATTCGTCTAATAACAAAAATAATTATTGATAATTTTTAAAATAATTAAAATTTAGTGAGATTTAAGTATTCGATCTAAATTTTGTTAGAAACCAATTCAATTGTTAATTCTAAAGAAAATTATATATGTATATATGTTCTCAAGGGAAAATAGGTTTAAGATAAGAAAATGAAGGATTGATATAATCTTTAGATTATAAAATATATTACATACATATTTTAAAATGACTCAAACAAAAATAGTTTTTTAAATGTTCCCGTTAAAAGGCAAATTCTATAATATTTATAGCAAAAAAGTTCTTTCAATATTTACTTATAAAAGAGTTTTAACTTTTAGAGTTTATTCATTTAAGTACATTAAAATGTTAAACAAATTTACATTGACCGCATCAATTATATATTACTATAAAAAATATTTAGTTTAGCTACTTACTGTCTGATAATAGTCAAATGAATCATGTAATTGACAAATTAAAAGTCTTGAGGTTTCTCTTTAAATATTCAAAAAGTTTTTTTTTTTTTTTAGATTTTGATATATTCAATGATTTTTTTTTTGTAGGCTGATATGTTGAATGACTTTTTAACTTAAATATTTTATTTTTTAAAAAATTCCATTTGCAAATTCTTAAAATAAATTGTAAAACACTCATTAATAAATTAAAACCTTTACATTAATCTTGTATCAAAATGGTTTTCATGTTGTTTCTTTACAATGAATTCAACTAATATTTTCTCCCTTAGTGAGAAATAAATCTCACAGTGTTGAACGTAAATCTATTGCTGAACGGTATAGTATTTATATATGAACTTTTTTTTTGTAATTATTATTGATAAGTCTTTTATGCAGTATCTTTTATGTAAATTAAAAACTGATTTTATTGTATTTATATTATTACTTAAAAGAGTTCTTGAACTTATATTAAAAAATATATATTTGGGTCTTGTGGTTTTTGGTCCGTGACTTTTCCATGTTAAAAAGAAGCAAAATTAACTAGATCTTTTTTTTTTTCAAAATCCTCCCCTCTTACTGTTGGCTGAGCCTCACACTGTTTTGTTTT
Source organism: Arachis ipaensis (assembly GCF_059453495.1). NCBI lineage: Eukaryota > Viridiplantae > Streptophyta > Magnoliopsida > Fabales > Fabaceae > Arachis > Arachis ipaensis. Next base: position 4,011,967 of record NC_142436.1, read on the forward strand.
CTTTAGTTTTTTTGTTTTGTTTTTAATTGGGAGAGAATATTTAGTGCCTCCAATCATGCCCTTTGGTTGTTGTGTTCCCTCTTTTTTATGAATTTTTTCCCCATTTCCCATTCATTATTGACCCTTAAAGCACAAGAGGAGAAGATATATTAATAGATTACATTAATAAAAAAGAAAGAGAGATATATGTTTTGACCATTTTCATAAAAGAATTTTCAAAGCAACAATAAATCAACAAAGGAGAAGATTATGGGAAATCAATCACTCGTGTATCTTCAAATCCACTAATATTGGTAGGAATTGAAAGTACTAGATCCATTACACAAGTCTAATAATACTTTTAATTTATATGATATATATGATAAAGATACACAATTTTAAGTTTAATTTTTGTGGGCTAACCAGATACAAATATGCTTTAATATTAGTTTATATGTCTATCTTAATGGCACTTGACAATTTCTATTATTGTACATTACTACTATGACACTTCTTCTTGAAGGAAATTAAATAAACATTAGTAATTGTCATAATTAATAATAATCTACGCTTTTAAAAAATATATATATATCTATAAATAATTATATAAGATAAATCATCACTTATTATTTTTTTGAAAAAAAAAAGCTCAAATAATAGACAATTAAGGGGTTTACATTGATTGATCTTATGTCAGTCTATGCATGGCTTTAATTCAACGGTGAATAAATGAATTTAAATCATTTCAAGAAATTATACATCCAAATTTTTCCTCTTTATTTTTTTTTATTATTTTTTTTTTTTTTTGTAACACCCTGCATGGTTTGTGTTGGTCCTATTTATGGAAGCCCTCACTAACCCTATTTATGTACCTTTATAGATATATAAAACATGCATGCACTAAATTAAGAAGGGTTGTTTGGGATTAATATTAGTGATTGATAGATTGGACAACTGGAATGACCCTGTACTATATATAGTTATATACATAACATTTGAATGAAGCGTGTATTGGCTAAAATAAAAATTAACAAAAAATTAAAAGCTACAACACTTACATTGTAGGAGAAAAATAGAAGAAAAGAAATGGTAAAAAATTATAGTAGCTTCAATTTGAGGCTGAAAAGGAGTTTCTGAAAGGTTATGATTTATTGTTACTATTTTGAGGTCTAGCCGGTGGCAAGAATCGTTAAAATGGAACTGAAATTGGAATTGGGTATTACTAATATTTATTTCAACTATTTATAATTAAAGAACGTTGACAAAAAAAATCGATTTCCTTCTGTGATAATTATTTTATAATTAAGTTTTTATATTAGAAAAAGATTTTGAGTTCAGTTTTTACGGACAATTACCACTAGAAATGAAAACAGATCATGTTAGGACAAACTTTACAATTAAAAATGTTGAGTTTGAAAAATAAGAGTGAATACTCCAATCGGCTCCTGACAATTACTTCGAAAGGATAACGAGACTCCAAAAAAAAAACACTCAATCAGGCCCCTAATATTTTTTTTGGGACTGATTAGTCCCTATGCCAAAAAAAATAACATTGACTTTTTTTGGCACAAGGGCCTCGTTGTCCTTTCAAAGTAATTGTCAGAGACCGGGTTGAATTTTTTTTTTGTCAAGGGCCTCGTTGTCTTTCAAGATAATTATCAGGACTGTTTTGGGTTTTTCTCGAAAAAGAGTTTAATTTATTGACGATGACAAATATGAGTTTGATTGGGTTAAAAATTTATTTTGTGTTTGATTGTTGTATTGTTGTGTAGGCCCAAAAGTCATTGGTGTAGCCCAAACATGGAATACAAGGCCAAAAATTCATGAAGCCCAATAAGAAGAACAATATGTACATAGAGTTGCTAACAAGGACCAAGCCCACAAGCCTCAAACAAAAACTCCATCAGCTGCAATGTTAAAGCTTAGGAAGGAAAATGGAATTCACATCTGAATCTATCATCGAAGAAGAAAGAGGAAAAGGTCAAATCACATTGGAGCCATGAATCAAGCGTAATCAGAAGGAAGAGGTAAAAGCTTTGCATAGCTTAAATCCTCCTTCCCTCTCTACATACATTTCGGATAACAGCAAAAAAAGGAGGTCACTTCAATCTGCTGTGAATCAATAGTTGATATTGAAATTTGGGGGTAAAACACAAAATTAAGGGTTTGAATTTGGCAAATATTTTAGGCAACTCATTTCAATAAGCATGCTGCTGCTCATCTATGCTGTGCTCTAAATCCCTAATTTCTGGTCTGATTTATTGAAAGAAAGAGAAGACTTAAAGCTGGTTCAAGATTTAAGGAGTTGACTTAGCTCAGAAAATCCTAACCTTGGCAATCTTACTCCATACAAAAAGACAATCTGAATCTCAATTTGAAAGAGAGGAGAGAGCCCAAAGTTCAGAGTTTCAAAAGCACCAAACACACATTTCGAGCTTCAAGTTTTAGGATAGAAGGATGCATTTGAGAGTGCTAGATTCGGGTTCAGAGTTCGAGCTGTTCAATATTGTCTCCTTCATGGTTTATTATTGCATATTCAGTTTTCAGTTTGAATAAATTACTATTTGTACCCACAAAAGAGATACAGACGCTGACAAATGTACTCATATAAGAATAAAACGATAATTGTAACCACGGAAGATGATCTCCGTGTGCCAAGAGTAGCCAGACGTTGGTTACGTAATTGGTCTGTTAAGGTATACTCTTGGCATACGAAAATCATCTTCCGTGGTTACAATTGTCGTTTTATTCTTATATAGGTATATTTGTCGACGTCTGTGTCTTTCATCGATACAAATGGTAATTTATCCTTTCAGTTTTCTGTATTATCTTTCTGTGCTTTAGTTTTAATGAAAAATACCTATAACTATCTAAGTGAGGCATTGAGAAAAAAAAAAAGGCAAAGAGAGAACACTTATTGAGAAAAGTCAAAATTTATTTTTAATATCTTTCAATTGTTTTTCTATTTTGTGTTATGAATATGTGAGATATCCCTTGTTATGGTAGGTGAGCATTTAGTGTGTTGTAAATTTAGAAAGTGAACCTAGCTAAATCAAATTTGGGTTGAAACTTGATTTGTTTCGGATAGGATTAGGTTGAATTTTTGAGAATTGGTATTTGTAACACTTGAAAAGATAATGAAAATTCTGTCGCTGTTGTGATGGAAACTGAATGTAGGCTTCATTGCACAAAGTAGCTAAATCAGAATACCTGGCTGTGTCATTTTTTCTTTTCACTTCTGTTTCAGTTTTTATTTTTTGAGATGCATAATCCATCACGCAAATAAAAAGCTCAGTTTTAGTTTGTGTTTTGAGAAGCTATTAATCAAGATTTAGAAAAAAGTCATAGATTCAACTCTCTTCTTTAGCTCATTCAGAAACTTCAAAAAGTCATGTCTATGTTGTAGTTATTTAACCTGAAATTAACTCGTGATCTACTAAAGGCTTGTTAATTTTGCTTGAGTTTGATTTCCTAAGACAATTTTTTTTTATCTCTAGTTAGACTTGAAATTTTTTTTATCAAATTGCCATATCGTGGTTCTGCAAGTGGAATGAGCTATGAAGTCCGAAAAGATAGGAAAGAGTTTCTATGCATTTGCAGTAGCAAAATTAAAATTGACCAAGTTGGACTTCTTAAAGATGTTAGTGATTTTGTTTATTCAAAGGCAGTTCAGCTTTTCCTAGAACTGAAATCAAATGAAAATAAATATCCTTCAGCTTTGGATCCTGTGAAAGGTATTATCATTTACTATTTTGGGTTTTAAAAAACTATTAGAATTTGATCATTTTTCCACTTATATAACAAATAAATCATGTGTAGTTGAAAATTGGAAGAAAAAAAGAATAATGAAAAGGAAGAAAAAATCATGTAAATTTCTCTTGTCAATACCACCAAATTCGACTTGGCTTTTGGGCATCTTAAGTTGAAAAAGCATGAAAGATGGCTGAATTATAGAAGCCATTTGTTTGCCAATTGATTTTTAAAACAGTTGTGACCTGCAAGCTGTAATGCTGATAGTTTTAGACTTGAGGCTGTTTTTCATACTCATTTGGGTGTAGAAACATGAACATTTTCATCTTGTAACGTTTGGACTAGGGTTGTAAGTGAGTTGAGCTGAGTTGAGATAGACCAAGCTCAAGCTCGGCTCACAAAAATTGAGTTTGGCTCATGGCTCAGCTCATTAATAATCGAGCATATTTTTTAAACTCAAGTTCGGCTCACCGAAAGCTCATGAGCTGGCTCAAATTATAAAAACATAAATACATAATCTATAATTCTATATCAATAAATTATAACTTATATATTTTAAAAAATATTTAAAAAGATCAATTTTATATATTTCTATCTATCAATAAATTATAAATTTTTTATTTATGTCCTACATCAAAATTATATGTAAAAAATAAATACAAAATTTCAAATAATTAAGATCATTAATATATATAATATTAAAAATATAGATTAAATACATATAAGATATGTGTATATATATAATCGAGTCAGTTCACGAGCTAATGAGCTGAGCTTATCCAAGCTCAAGTTCGACTCATTTAATTTATGAGCTTAATTCTAAGCTCAAACTTGGCTCACTAGCTCACGAGCTCAGCTTATTGAGCTATTAATGAGTCGAGTTCGAGCTAACTCATGAGCTGACTTGACTCACTTACAGCCCTAATTTGGACAAATTGTTCTCGTTATAAAACCTAGACTTAATCGAGTATCACTTTAAATTTGTTTCAGATCTTAAGCTGAGAGATGTGGTACTTGTAGCAACATAGCACAAATGGACTAAGTTGTTAGAAAAGATGTCTCAGAATCAATGTCATGGGTGTATAAAATTGGAAGAGCACCTAAAGTCAGCTAAAGAGATGAAGAAGCACAAAAAAGAAGTACATGCTCTTCAGTTTCAAATTTCTGATGATGCTCTTCAGCTATTTTGCTATTTTGATTGAAAACTTGCTCATTACTATTTAATTTATTATTATTCTAGTTTTTAAATCTTACATGACCCTCTTCCTTGCTGTCCTCTTTCGTATTCAAACTTATGTTTGCTTCTGGCTTTGCAGGCTGAAACACTCCTTCGATATTTGAGAGAATCAAGACAAGAAGCATCGTCTTCAAGTTTTTAAGGTAGAGTTATTACTACTAATACTTAGGGAGGTAATTAATTATACAATGTAATTGGTTATTATATATATATATAGTGTTTTTGCTTGTTTGTACAGTGTGTCCAACATAGTTTGAACGATGTCTATTGAATTTAGAAGCAGCTTAGCGAGTTATAATAGACTGACACCTTAGATGCATGGATTTTAGCTAGGTTTGGGATTTTGCTTTCCCTTGTTCAATTTGTTATGTTTCCCTGGAGCTACCTGGTTGTGTTTGGATTTTTTTTTTTTTTTTAAATTAGGTTGTTAAATTTTCTTTGTTTTTAATGACCCTTGTTTTGTGAAAAGGGTTGCTGATTGTATCATTGTATGTTAATTTTCCTGCTTTTAGTGGAAGTACGGTCCTTTTACTACACTATTACCTCTGGAATGTTTAGTGATTAGTGTTCATAGTCTCCTATGGTCTAAACTCTAAACAGAGCTTGAGTTTCTTATATTGGATGTTGCTGAATGTATTGCCTAATTTATAGGCTATTAGATGAACTCTATCTGCTTAACACTTTGGATGTAACTCTCGACTGAAGCTGGTATTCGAGAGAATCTTCTGTAAGGTATGTTTAGTTATAGGGTATATATAAAGTTGTATATATAATATGGAGTTGATTTGCACTGATTGCTTGTTTGAGAACCAACTGGATGATGATCTTGAACCAGAAGAAGCAGTGGCATTAATAGGTAAGCAGGACTTTCCTAAGCTGTAAGAGGTAAGCAACTTCTTCATCATTAATCTTATCTTAGGACAAGATACATGCACATATGATTAAGAAGAAGAATGTTGGTAGGGTTTTGTGACTAGGCATTGCGAGTTAAAATGATGAAGTAGCTTCAATTTCACTTTGGCTCTTTATAGACAGGTATTTATAGGTGTTAAATATAGTTATCAAAAAGTCAATCATCGAACCGATAAGGTTACTAAGTCATTGGATTAACTGGTTAAATCGATAGAACTGATTTTATGTAAATAAAAAATATAAAATAATTAAAAATCTAAAATTAAAATTTAAAATACATATCTTTACTAATATTTTAAAAATATTCAAGTTTCAACAAATTATAATTAACACATTATATTATAGTCAATAAATTATAATTCGGTTATTATTAAATAAGTGTATAAAATATTAATATTTTTCATAATAAATATTTTTTAATTTTATTTGGAAAACAATTGTATTTATTGATGATGACAAATATGTGATTGGGTTATGTTTGATGGTTGTATTAGTTGTGCAGACCCAAAAGTCATTGGTGCATCCCAAACAATAGAACCACAAGGCCAAAAAATCCGCAAGCCCAATAAGAAGAACAATATGTACATAGAGTTGCTAAAAAGGACCAAGCCCACAAGCCTCAAACAAAAACTTCATCAGCTGCAATGTTAAAGTTCAGAAAGGAAAATGGAGTTCACTTCTAAATCTATCATCCAAGAAGAAAGAGAAAAAAAAAAAAAAGTCAAATCACATTGGAGCCATGAATTAAATCTAGGGCAGATCAAGCGAAGAAAAAGGTAAAAGCTTTCCATAAACATGCAAATCAATTACTTGCTTATTCCTCCCTCCTTCTGCACATACACTTTTTAGCTTTAATCAATATTATTGCATATTCAGTTTTCTGTATTATCTTTCTGTGTTTTAGCTTTAATAAAAAAAGGCATATAAGTGAGGTATTGAGAAAAAAAAGCTAAAAAGAGAAAAGGCAAAGAGAGAACACTTGGAGAGAAAAATCAAAATTTATTTCTAATATCTTTTGATTGTTTTTCTGTCTTGTTTATCATATTTTCTAAGTTTGGTGAGCACTTTGTGTCTTGTGAATCTAGGGAGGGAACCTAACCAAGTTAAGCTTGGGTTGAAGCTTAATTTGTCCCTTGATAGGATTACGTTGAATTCTTGAGAATCCATGTTTGTAACACTTGAAAAGATAGTGAAAATTCTGTTACTGTTGTGGTGGAGACAGTTTCATTGCACAAAATAGCTGAATCAGGATACCTGGTTGTGCATCTTCTCTTCTAAGCTCTGTTTCAGTATTTATTTTTTTTTGAGACAAAATAAAATTGTTTCCTGCACAATCCATCATGCAGTTAAAACAGAAGCTCAGTTTCAGTTTGTGTTTTGAGAAGCTATTAGTCAACATTAAAAGAAGACCATGCCTATATTGCAATTATTCATTTCTTCTCATTTTTTTGTGTTGATGGGCCATTCATTCCATTCATTGCTTTTGAAGCTGAGAATAAACAAATCAAAATGACAAGGATTATAAAAGGTTCACACAACTAATTAAGTGATGGGCCTAAACATTGCTTGAATGCTGGTTAAGTTATATATAAAAAAAACATTGAGACTTAGACTAAAAAACCCACATCCATGAAAGGATGAATACCATCGTTGGATCCGAGTCATTCATCGCCGCTGCTCTTCGGAGAGATATAGATGGTTGTTCCGGCCTCGCCGGCTTGCACCCCTGTTCGCTGCGCGTCTTCCATTTGCCTGCAACTCTGGAGGAAAACGCGTCCGTCATCGCTGGCGCGGAGGAGGGCCATGGTTTTGCTGATGAATCGAAGACCTCACGCTCGGAGATCTACCTTGCTGCCGGAGAAGTACGGCGAACCAGAGCGGGGACCAGTACAATCAATTTTGTGAAAAACAATACCAAACAAAAGCAAAGATTTGTTTTTGGTATACAATAAAAGCGAAGTTTATTCACAAAAATTGTCATTTAAAAAATAACAGGCCCATTATATATTTAGATCCACAAGTTTAGATGTTAATCACCAAAAAAATTTTCAATTAAGACTTTTCATTTTGTGAAATAATGATTTGAAAAAAAAAAAACTGTAAATATTAATCATTCAATTACAAACATAAACAAATTACAATTAGATTAATAGTCATAATTAAATTGTTAAATAAAAATTTATTTTTCTATATTCATTTAAATAAAAAATTCTGATAAAAAATACACACAAGTAATGAAATCACTAAAATAGAATGCAAAAATGTTTTTATCCATCCAAATGATTAAATTAGTTATTCTAAAATGCATATTTCTCTAGTTATTCATTAAAAAATTGAAAAAAAATGTTTTTAGATTGATATTAGTTATTTAGTTTTACTTTATGGTTATGATATTATGATTGTTAATAACATTTTTTTGTGAGTCACTCCAACTTAACAAAACTATTTAAAAATCTCTCACTTGATAACCTTTATAATTATAATAATAGAAATGCATCTTTTTTTTATTTTAAATTTTGAGGACCTGAAATAACCATTTTTTTTTTTTTGGTTTGGAACCATTATTTATAATGGTTTGGTCTTTTTTTAAGTAACAATAATAATGTGGTCCTTATTTTCTGAAGTTTACATCAAAAGCCCAAAATTTATTCCTCCAACAAATCATTTTATGAAAAACAAATTTTAGCATAAATAATTTGGACAATTATGAATGAGAAAGTCTATTATGCTCCAAATATGGGTAATAATAACCATTTTACTAGAAACGAAACCATTTTACCAAGTTACCATCATTTGAAGTTTACATTTTGTAGCTAGAAGCCAAAATCAAGATTCCATGGAGCATAACCTTTCCATGTGCTACTATTCACATGTGAAATTTTTGTCCCGATTGGAAATCAGTCTCGGAGTCACTTATTATGCAACCCGCATAACAAGTTCTTCCTGCACAGTCAGAGTCAAAGTCAACGGTTCAATCTTCAAATAAAATTAGAAAAAATATAGGGTACCAACATATTATCTGTCAACTTCTGCCAACTCTTATTTATATGCTGTTGGTAATGTAGTGGAACCGATAAAATTATTATTTGACCAACCTCAATTTTACACTTAGACCACACAGCAGCCAGGCAGGCAAGTGAGGGTCCCTATATAAATAAATTAAGAGACCAATCAACTTACAAAAGGCCCACACCAATTATCTGATCTTCCCCCAACATACACAATATCAAAATGGGCAAATCGGCTCTTTGGGTCACCACATTCACCCTCGTGTTGACGGGCTTCCTGACGGCCCGGGCTCAGGCAGAGGCAAACTTCAAGTGCAGCAGCAATACAAACGCCACGTGTCGAGCTCTAATAGACTACTCTAGCCAGAATGCGACCACGCTCCGAGACATCCAGAAGCTGTTCAACGTGAAGCACCTCCCGGACCTATTGGGCGCAAACGCCAACACGATCCCGGAAAACGCGTCAGGCAGTTACAGCGTGGCGCCCAAGCAGGTAGTTAGGATTCCGTTTCCGTGCACGTGCAGTAACGGAACGGGGCTGTCGAACCACGTGCCGTTGTACAAGATCAAGCCTGGTGATGGCTTGGACGAAATGGCTCTCAAAGGTATTTCATTTTCCCTTCTATTTTTTTTTTATAATTTTCATGCATAGACCTTATGAATATATCTTAACATATTTATATTTTTTCAGACAAAAGTAGTATATGTTATAAATTATATTATAAAAATTATAATTAATTTGTATGTATTTTGATTTGTCTCTGTAGCTAAAATCTTATATGTAATAAACTTTATCAAAACATTATTATATCCCCCTTTAGGGTTTATTAATGGTAAAATGAATTGTCACTTTGTCAGGTATGGCTCTGAAGATGTTATGTCTCAGAGATGAAGATTGCAAAACTATGACTTGTACCCCTGGCCCAAAGCCCTGCAGAAAGGAATGCTTTGCTGGACTTTGCGTTTGTAACTGCTAGAGAAGGACTATATGGTTTAATAAAAATAAATGTTAAGATTGTCTTATGTATTTTAAAATTTAAAATTAAAATATTCAATTTTAAAAATTTTAAAAATTAATTTCGATAATTACTCAAAATTTTATATTAATATTAGTTTTGACTTTTAATATATAAAGCCATTTTAATTAGAGCTACTACATTACTAGGTTTAAGATGAGAAATTATGTACACACCTCTTTTTATTATGATATAAAATAAATTTTTTATTTTTTCTAATTTTTAAAATTATTTTTAATACCAAAAGTGAAAAAATTTTAAATATATATATATATATATATATATATATATATATATATATGTGCACAAAAAAAATATATATAATATTCCTCGTCTAAAATGTCTTCAAACAAAAAGTAAGTTATTGTCAATCTTATAAACAATATAGTTGATTAATTTTATTAGTGAGACTAAAAATAAATATAAAAGAGAGAATAATAAAGAATTAAAAATCATACTTTATATTTTTAAATTTTTTAAAATTTAATTACTCTACTAATTTTTATAATTTGACAAAATTTTTAATTAAATTTTTATACTTTTTTTTTCTTTTAATTGAGTCATTTCCCTCGTGCCCGTACAACAAGTACAACGCAAACAGTGACTAACTCAAGGTGGAGTTAGTAGTGAAGCAGCATGTGCACGGCACGCACCCATAATTTTGAATGAGTGGTCCCCCACGTGTACCCTCCTCCTAACCACGTGCTTCTGTGCCCCCGTACCAATTAGGAGCACCCTACCACTACCATACAATAGACTGTATTGAGTTGGGTTCTTTTCATTTTGTGTCACAACTCACACTCACGCACCCTGCCACATGCGTCAAACCAAGTGTGCAACTCATTCAACTTAAAAACATTGGGTTTCAAGGTTGTGTCACAAATTATTTACAAGAGAAGTAACCGAGATAAATCTCATAACTCATTCACAAATCACAACTAACCTTGCTTTTGGATAATCACCATTCATATTTCACATGCGTCATTTTTAAATTATTTCTCTTTTATCATTTGAAGTAATTTGACACATGATTTATTTTCGATTAAATTAGTGTATATATAGAGCAGGATTAATTTATCCGATTTTTTTTCTTTTAATCGTAATGAGGCAAGTTGTTCAATGAAAAAGTATACCTTTTTTTTGCTCCCCGCCCCCTCTTCTTCTTCTCTCACACAGGCGCTCTTCCAAGCTCCATAACACATTTTCTTAAAATTTAGCTTCAAATTAAATAAAATTATAATATATTAGCTTAAATTCGTGTAAGTTATAAAATCAGATATTTTAGTCTTCTATATTTTAAAATACACAAAATACTCTTTAATGTTTATTTTTGTTAGACAATATAGTTTCTTTTCGTTAGTAATTGCCGTTAATGACTATCGGAAAAGAATTATATTATCTAACAAAAATAAATATTGAGACTGTTTTGTGTATTTTAAAATCTAAAATTAAAATATTCAATTTTAAAAATTTCAAAGACCGATTTAGATAATTACTCAAAATTTTATCTTGATATTAATTTTGACTTTTGATATATGAAAAAAATATGTCAAATAATTTTTAACTATATTACATAAACACAAAAACACATCTAATATTAAAAGTTCATATTTAGTATTCGTGGAAAAAATTAAGTATTCAATTATGACAAATTTGACTATTCTTTTATATTCACATGGATTATTTAGGTGATAATTATTTTATTAAAAAATTGTGTAAAAATAGCATATTTAATTATATATAAATTCAAGTAGATGATTATTTATCCTCATAAAATATTTTTGCATGTAAAATATACAAATATATAATAATTAAATTTGTGATATATCTTTTATTTTGTTTGAGATAAAATAAATATAATTAACAATAAATAATTTACTTAAGTGATTATTCTAATAAAAAATGTTTAATTTTATAATATTTATTTATTCAAATTTACAATAATATTTTTAATTTATTTTAATTAATAAAAGAATATAAATCACAAAGCAACTAAGCATATATATTCAATATTAAGAATGATGTTAAAATCCAATTGGACACTCATAAAATCTTATGTATCATGCCAATAAATTATAATTCAAATGCCATAATCTTTCCCTACTCAATTAAAAAGTTACGAACATCCATTAACTACTCTTGATTGACGTTATCAGCTTTTTCATTTGTCTCTCAAGTTAGGCAACATGATTTGTACGAATAATATGTAATGATTAAAATAGATATAACTTAATATTGAGATTATTATTTACTTAATATTGAGATTATTTTATTTGAGTAAAATGATATAACGTATAATATGTAATGATTAAAATAGATAATTTAAATTTAGTTAATATTTTAAATTCTATAAATAAAAATAAATAACTCAATCAAATTATTTTGTAATATATACAAATTAAATTTATTTTTAAAATATTATTAAACTTTGAAGGTCTTCTGAAAAGGAACTCTTTCTCCTCAAATTGCGTATGGAAACTTTCTCTCACCCTTCACTGTTCTATGACCCCACTTCTCTTCTGTACCAAGTACCATAATATCATCAACATAATTTCTTTTTTAGGATTTGGATTCAGCCCAAAAGACATTGCATGTGTTTTTTTTTTATTTGTTTTTTCTTCATTTTGAACGTATATATGTCATTGATAAAAAACTATTATACGTTTCACAAATTAATTTTTTAGGCGATTTTCCTCAAAATTTGCATATTTTATATTTTCATTCGAATTATATGCAGCAGTATGACATGTACACAAACACAACCGTGATGTATATCACTACATTGCCGGATTTTATATAGAAGAATGTTAGGGACAGCAATTTTGATGTTTTGTAACTATCAATTAGTCATCAATAGTATTTTTAATGGTGTGAGATTACATTTGATAGTGGGAGATCACTCACTTTTGTTTTGATGGTTAAGTGCTGGCCAGAAAACACAAAAATTGATGGCCTTCTAGATTTTTCCTTTTATATATATTCATTTCACTATTAATTTTTCAATAATTACTTCATCCAAAAATTAAGGGATATAGAAAATCGCTCCACTAAAAATTGCTCTTTCATTATTTTTTATTTTTCATCATTCTTTAAATCTTTATTTTTTTTCTCTACCCATTTAGATAGTGTAAATTTATCTTGTACTCTAAATACACATATTAAAATTATAAATTAAAAATAAATTATTAAAAATATAAAAAAATTAAATTTTTAATATTTATTTTATATTTATTAAAAAGATTTAAAATCTTCTTTTACTGATGATAAATTTATTATGTATCTTAATGATACATGTTAATGTTAGTTAAACTCTAATAATAATATACTGTATACAGACTTAATGGCATTTCAAGTTAGTAAAAATAGATACTCTGTTTGTAAACTTTTGTTTTGTTGTACATGATCGTGTTAGCTAGTTTAAATTAATAATAAGTGTCACTCTTATACTACATGTAATTCTTAAAAATTATAATAAAAGAGTAAACAATTTTAAAAATATTAGAAAGAATCCTAGTAGTTTTGTGAAAATTTGTTATAAAAAAAATAGTGATGATAATAAAGGATTAGTTGACGTGTTATATTGATTCTTATTCCAAGTCAACATTTTATTTGATGTGTGACATGTGCAAGGATGCAAGATTTGAATGGCGACAAAATTAAAGTGAAGGGTTGTGCCTATAAAATGAAAAGCCCACACACACATACTTCCATAACACATAACATAAATGGCAAAATCTTCATTGTTACTTGTTTGCGGGCTTCTCATGTTGGTCGTAGCTTCTGAATCTGGTATTCTCCTCTCTCTATTTTTAATTTTCTTCTTCATTAGTTCTTAGTATTTTTGTATTAATTCCTCCCTGGGAAAATAAGTATCATTTAAAATATTATTTAGTCAAACGAGGGTGATGGATAAGTCAATAAAATTTTTTTCTTTTCACTTGTTCATCTCTTTGGTTCTTACTTCTTAGTATTTTTCTTAGTTCTTTTCTCGAAAAATAAGTATATTTTAAAATATAAATAATAATATTATAATTTATTGTCTAAGAAATTTTCATCAAGACAATTTAGTCTTTAATAAATTTTATTAATCAAATGAGTCTCTAATTTTTTTTACATAAACTAATTTCTATGCCAAATTTTGTTTAAAAAATTAGACAAATCAATATTTATTATTATTTATTAAAGATTTAATTATTCTAAAGTTTCTATAGTTTTGTTAAATTTGTAATTAGATCATTTTATTTTTTTTCAATTGGATCCATACACTATTTTTAATTTTGTAATTAGGTCCTTTTTATGTTAAAAATATTAAAATTAATAGAATATTTTTTTAAAAAAATATGTGATCCAAAATTTAATTAAGTTATTAGTTATAGATACCTTCAATTTGTGAAGAAATATTAGTTAATTTTGATATTTTTATACTAGAAAGTATCTAATTACTAAATTAAAAGTAGTGTAAGGACCTAATTAAAAAAAATTATAGCAATTTAATTGTAAATTTAATCAAATCATAAGAACTAACAGTTTTTTATTGAAGACATAATAGTTTCTGAGAATTTTTTTTTTTTTTATATTTATCTCTTTGTATAGACAAATAATTTGATGTGAAAATTAATTATTTGTCTAACGAAATAAAAATTTTAGAACTGATTTGTCGACTAAAATTTATTAAAACTTACTTGTTCGACTAAAAAGTTTTTAAAGATTGATTTGAAGTAAATATATCTTAATATATTTATAAAAAAAAAAAATTCAGACAAAAGTAGTATATGTTATAAATTATATTATAAAAATATAATTAATTTGTATGTATTATGATTTGTCTCTGTGTTAGACAAAATATTATTTTCATAAGAAAATTATAAAAATAAATAATTAGTTGTTTAGTAATGTTCCTATATATAATATTTATATCTATTTTAAATTAAATTAGATCATTTGATAGTTGGTTATTTATTTAAATTTTGAAATTAACAGCAAGCAAGAAGTGCGGGAACAGCTACAAGAAATTCAAATTTCCTGTAAGTGGTGTACAAAGAGTAACTGCCCATTGAAATTAGGCTAGTCTATAAATAGAGCTTTAGGAACACGTTGTAATGAGTTCAGTTCTTCTTGGAAAACACTTAGAGACCCAAAAACGCTCTCAGCCCCTTGACATCACAGAGTAAAATTGGGAATCTTAAGTAATTCCTCTGAACTCAAACACTTGTATTTTGCTTTCTTTCAGTTTTTATTAATAAAATTTATTTACTTTTACGTCTTTTTCTCTTTTACGTTCATGTTTCTTCTTTCATCTTCTTTTTAATTTCCTGTTTGTTTTAATTTCTGCATTTTACTTTGCCTCCGGCACCTTGTATGTTTTCCTTTTTATCTTTAATTTTACTTTTGAAACTACAATTGAGACTTTGAGACACCCACAAAAAGAGTCGTTTCCGCTCCTTGAATTAAGATTGTGAAACAAAACTCGAAAATTGTTGATTTATTTGTTGTTAACAATGGAACAAAAATTTGAGTAAAACAAATTGGCACGCCCAGTGGGACCTTGTCAATAGATTGTAGTTTGTCAAAAGAAAAATCAAGAGTTTTGAATTTGCATGTGGTTGCGTAGTGGTAAATTCGTGCGTCCAGAGCCAAGGAAATCAGCGTCAGTTGACATGTCAAATACTTCTGCAGCATCTTCTTCTACTTCTAGTGATGAGATTAGAGAAAATGAATCCGGGAATTCTCCTGTGATTTCAAATGCAGAGCCTACCTTGATGTCAGTGAGGCATGATGGCGTTGGCCATGCCCATACAGGGTTAAATGCAACTCACATAAATACCATGGGGTGGCCGCCATATGGCTTGCCACCGGGGTATGTCCCCTCCATGGTGACACAAGGATTGCTTGTGCCTCTCTACTCAACTTTTCAAAATCCTCTTTATCAAAATCCATATGGCATGTCAAATGTACCTGTTTCTGGGGTGTCAGGTTCACACGTATCACAACAAAATTTTTCACATGCTATTAATACAGGAAATAACGGTGCATCTAATTCTACTACGTCCACTGTCACTAGGGTAGAAAATTCCAGACCTGTATTTCCTGACATGTCAAGAGCAATGCCTGTTAATCAACCTAGTCAAACTGTGGGATCTTTAGCAAATATTAGGCAGCAGATGGATGAAAGCCACCATGATCTAGTAAACATGTTAACTCATCAAATGGTGACAGTTTTAAATCCTCTTCTAGAAAACACAAACACTAGAATTGAACAATTAAATAGGCAAGTCAATAGGATTGCCACTGTGGTGAATTTAGAAGAAAATGATAACTTGGGTTTAAGATTTGATAATGTCAATCAGAACGGTGGAGCAATTCCTAATTATGATGTTCATATGCCTAGACAGGGTCAAAATGCTGATGATATGTTAGAAAGACTTAGACAAAATAACTTAGGGGGGCATTATAATCTAGCAAGAAATGTTGAACAAGTTTTAAACCGTTTGGGATTTAATGTTGGTTGCTTGAATAGGCCATATTTTGTGTCTGCTTTTCCTGAGTGTGTCCAACAAGCAGAGCTCCCAAGGGGTTGGAAAATTCCGAAATCCCTTACAAAATTTTCTGGAGAAGAAAATGAATCTACAGTAGAGCATATTGCTCGATATACGGTTGAAATTGGGGAAGCAGCTTCTAATGAATATCTCAAGATGAGATACTTTCCTTCTTCTTTAACAAAAAATGCATTTACATGGTTCTCTAACTTGAGACCAAATTCTATTCATTCTTGGGCGCAGTTGGAGAGAAATTTTCATGATCAGTTTTTTCGAGGTGAATTGAAAGTTAGTCTTACGGATTTATTCTCTGTCAAACGTGCAGAAGGAGAATCCATTGATACCTATTTGGCGCGGTTTAGAAACATGAGGAATAAATGTTTTACTCCGATTCCAGAATCTGAAGTTGTCAAAATGGCCACTAATGGGCTAGAATTCGGAGTTAGGAAGAAACTTGTTAATCAACATACTTTAGATCTTTCCCAATTAGCTGAGAGAGTAAGACAGATAGAACAAATTAAGAAAGAAAAAGAAAATTTTAAAAGGGGTTCAAAAAAGGTTGCATATGTTGATTGTTTTTCCGATAGTAGTGATTCAGATGAAAAAGAGATTTATATTGCTGAATTACGTGGGGGTCCTCCTTATGTATGCAAATCTTTGAAGCCTGTTAAAGGAAAGGAAAAAGTTTCTTCTTATTCTAAAGTTGAAAATAAGACTTATTCTTTTGATATTTCTAAGGCAGATCAAATATTTGAAGTTTTATTAAAAGATAAGCAGCTTATTTTACCGGAAGGAAAAAAGATGCCTACAACTGATGAAATAAAAAATAAGAAATTTTGTAAGTTTCATCAAGTATTTTCTCATACCACTAACAATTGCGTCCGTTTCAGGGATTTGATACAAAAAGCAATTGAGGAGGGAAGACTGAAGTTTGAAGATAAAACTACTATGAAGGTGGACACTGAACCATTTGCTGCTGACTCAAATTATGTTGAGCCATTCGATTTGTCAATCAACATGGTAGAAGTTGATGCCACGATGGTTAGTGCTAAAAATGAAAATAAAGACCTGAGAGTCTTTGAACAAGATAAGAAGCCAGTTTATCCGCGTCCTGGTGAGGATTTGTTAGATTTTTTGTTAAGAATTAAAGAATTTGACAGCACCATTGCCATGTGCCCAAAGTGCAATGCTGTTTTTGACAAGGAAGCTGCAAAAGAGTTTGAAAAGTACAAAGTTGAAGAGAAAGAAAAGGCTGAGTTGAGAAAGAAGATTGCTGAAAAAGAGAATGAAACTAACGAGCTAAAGCGGAAGATAGCCGAGGGAAAACAAAAGTTGGGTGGTCAAACTCCTTTGAACAAGTGCGTCAACAACACTGGAGTACAACCTGTCAACCAGAAGATGAAGACTGTGGTCATGATTGATGGAAGACCTGATGGATTTTCTCAAAAGACAAGAGTTCCTCCCACCAAAATCTCAAACAATAAATGGGTTCAGAATGTGAGAAATGTGCAGAATCAACCTACTGCTTTTGCAAGAGGAAAAAACAAATGGGTGAAGCCTAGACCTTTCAAGCCCAGGTACTATGAGTCTCAGTTATAGAACATGAACCATGCACGAGACGGAGGTAGTATATATATTCCAAAAAATGCGCCTATTCCCTCTAAGCCAATTTATTCTTGTTATAGTCCTAACATGCAGCAGGTTCCTAATTATTCTCCTTGGCCAAATTGTCAAAACATTCCCAAATATTCTCCTTTTACAACTTTTGAGCAGAAAGAGAATATGCCTGAGTATGTTCCTTTGGATCCATACCAGGGACACGGAGTAGATTTTCCTCCTTTGCCAACCATGGCCAAGTCTGTAGAAATAGGCAATTCTTCTAATCACCCTAAGTGCAATAAAAATGTCAAGAAGAATCTTGTTGGGAGGAGGGTGATGGTTGAAAACAAGGGAGAAAAGGATGAAGATTTAATTACTGATAATTTTGACACTGGTTTTGATGACAGCTTAGAAGCAATATTTGGTGTTAAGCAACCTATAGCTGTGGTGTCAATACTGCCTGAGGAGTATAGTCAAGTCCAGGAAGTAGAGTCATTAAAAGATGATTGTTATGATGTCTTTCCTGGAAGCGAATGTTTATTGCTAGACGACAATATGTGTGGTGGAGGATTATTTGAGAAGCCTACTGAAAATGATAAGGAACACTTGCGTCCACTGCATATCAAGGCTCGTGTTGACGGAAGGATAGTCAATAAGATTTTGGTTGACGGGGGAGCTGCTGTTAATCTCATGCCTGAAAGAATGATGAGAAAGCTTGGAAAGACTGAAAAAGATCTGATTAAAAGTAGCATTGGGGTGACAGATTTTAATGGAAAGACTTCTTCTGTTAGAGGTGTGGTTCTGCTGTCAATTGAGGTTGGTTCTGTCAATAGGCCAACTCTATTTGTGGTGGTTCCTTCAAAGGCTGGTTTTAACTTGCTTTTGGGACGAGATTGGATTCATGGAATGGGTGCTATTCCATCAACTTTACATCAAAAATTGATTTTCTGGAATGAAGATGGAGGAGTGGAAGAAGTTCTTGCTGACAATAGTACTTGTTACTACGATGAGATGCATGTGGAGTTCAGGATGTATAATCCTGGAGTCAAGCCGCTGACCGTTGACACCAATGCATTTAATCCTGAAAATATTGAGATGTGCAAAATAGATATGAATGGTTTTATTTTGGTCCCTAAGGCCGGGGCGGATGCGGCCTCAGAAGAAACTTAGATGAGCTTGACGAGCCAACTGGCTCGGCTGTCAGCCTATATGGCAGGCAGAGAAGGGTGCATTGACAGTGTACCTTATGATTGTATATATGATGATGGTCCTTTAGGTTTTGAAAAAAATAATAATACTGACATTGTAAAAAAGGTTGAAGTGCAGGATCCTTTGGAGGAAGTAGATATTGGTAACGGTGATTATCCTAGACCAACATATGTGAACAAGATGCTGCCTGATGATTTCAAAAGAGAAATGGTGGATATTTTGAAGGAATATTGCGACTTTTTTGCATGGGATTATGCAGAGATGCCAGGCTTGAGTCGTGGATTGGTAGAACATCAATTGCCATTGAAGGCCAACGTTAAACCTGTCAAGCAGCCACCAAGGAGATTTGCCCCTGAAGTCGTGCAGAAGATTAAGGAAGAGATTGAAAGACTTTTTAATGCTAAGTTTATAAGAACAGCAAGGTATGTCAATTGGATTTCTAATATTGTCCCTGTCATGAAAAAGAATGGAAAATTAAGGGTTTGCATTGATTTTAGAGATTTAAATTCTGCAACACCAAAAGATGAATATCCAATGCCTATAGCTGATATGTTGATAGATTCTACTGCTGGCCATGAAATATTAAGTTTTATGGATGGATATTCAGGTTATAATCAAATATACATAGCTGAGGAAGATGTGTCAAAAACAGCATTTAGGTGTCCAGGTGCTTTAGGAACTTTTGAATGGGTTGTGATGCCATTTGGGTTAAAAAATGCTGGTGCAACTTATCAAAGGGCGATGAATAAAATTTTTCATGATTTTATTAGAAATTTTATGGAAATTTACGTTGATGATGTGGTTGTCAAATCAAATGCTAAACAAGAGCATTTAGAAAATTTAAAGAAAGCATTTGAAAGAATGAGAAAGCATAAATTAAAAATGAATCCTTTAAAATGTGCCTTTGGTGTGAGTGCAGGAAATTTTCTTGGTTTCTTGGTGCAGAAAAAAGGGATTGAAATTGACAAAAATAAGGCAAAGGCTATCTTAGAGGCTCCTCCTCCAGCTAACAAAAAGCAGCTGCAAGCTTTTTTAGGGAAGGTCAATTACCTCAGAAGGTTCATTTCCAATTTATCAGGAAAAATCAAGGTTTTTGCACCTCTGATCAAGTTGAAAAGAGAGGAAGAGTTCCAATGGAAAACAGAGCATCAAGAAGCTTTTGACAACATCAAGCAGTATTTGACTAATCCTCCTATTATGACACCTCCAAGGCATGGAGCACCTCTAAAACTTTATGTGTCAGCTTCTAAAGTAACAATTGGTGGAATGATGGCTCAAGAAGATGAGAATGGCAACGAGAGAGTGATTTATTATCTAAGTCGAGTGCTAAATGATGTTGAGAGCCGTTATTCTCCAATTGAGAAACTTTGTTTAGCTTTATATTTTTCCTGTTTGAAACTTAAGTACTATCTAATTCCTAGGAATGTTTATGTAATTTCTAAGTTTGATGTTCTTAAATATATGTTGTCTTCTCCAATACTGCATGGTAGACTAGGAAAATGGATGCTAGCCTTAACAGAATTTTCTTTGCATTTTATTCCTGCAAGAGCGGTTAAGGGTCAAGTTCTAGCCGATTTCCTGGTTGATCACCCTTGTATTGACATTGATGAGAATTCACTGAGTTTCGTTGGTTTGGTGCCTTGGAAATTGTATTTTGACGGTTCATGCCATAAGGGTGGTGTTGGTATAGGAATTTTAATTATTTCTCCAAGTGGTGAGCCAAGTAAATTCCTCTTTGAATTGAATTATTCATGTTCCAACAATGAGGCAGAGTATGAAGCATTAATAATGGGACTGGAATTATTATTAGAAAGAGGAGTTAAAAATGTAGAATTTTTTGGGGATTCACAGCTTGTAGTCCATCAAGTATCACTCGAATATAGGTGTGTTAGTGAAAATTTGAGAAAGTATTTCAATGTGGCTACAGAGTTGTTGAGTAAATTTGATAATATAATTGTAAGGCATATTCCAAGGGAGTTAAACCAAGAAGCAAATGAATTAGCTCAAATTGCTTCAAGATATAAGATCAAGCCCTCAACACTAGAAAAATTGGTAAGGATAAAAGACATATTTATGCCTTTGAGAGAAAGAGAAGTGTTGTCATTAGAAAAACTAGACCCAGAAGATTGGAGAGTACCAATTGTAGAATATTTAAAAAATCCAAGTCTTAGTGTCAATAGAAAACTTAAATATAGGGCTCAAAGTTATGTTCTAATAAGTAATGTCTTGTTTAAGAAATCTGTTGATGGGAACCTCTTGACATGTTTGGGAGAAAAAGAAGCGTACTTGGCTCTTGCTGAAGTGCATGAGGGAATTTGTGGCGCCCATCAATCAGGGGAAAAAATGAAATGGGTGATAAATAGGAGAAAATTATATTGGCCAACTATTCAAAGAGATTGTATAAACTATGCCAGGTCCTGTGAAGAATGCCAAAAACATGGAAGCCTTCAACATATTCCAGCGTCAGAACTGCATGTTATAATTAAGCCATGGCCATTTAGAGGTTGGGCTCTAAATCTTATTGGACAGATTCACCCACCGTCTTCTAAAGGTCATAAGTTCATTTTGGTTGGTGTGGATTATTTCTCTAAATGGGTAGAGGCTATCCCTCTAAGGGAGGTGACTCACAATGAAATAATAGATTTTATTGAGGAGCATATTGTGCATAGGTTTGAAATTCCTCAGTCTATTACCACTGATCAAGGAACCATGTTTATTGGGAAAAAGGTCATGGAATATGCCAAATCTAGGGATATAAAAATGCTTTCCTCTACACCATATTATGCCCAAGCCAATGGACAAGTGGAGGCAGCGAATAAAATTCTGATTGCATTAATTAAAAAACACATTGGAAGGCAGCCAAGAAATTGGCACCAAACTCTCAGTCAAGTTCTTTGGGCTTACCGAAATTCTCCAAGAGGATCTACTAGAACCACCCCGTATAAGTTAGTTTACGGTCATGATGCAGTGTTGCCAATTGATATTAATCTGCAAAGTATAAGGGTGGCTAGACAAGATGAGATACCAGTAGTGGATTATTGGAATTCTTTGTATGACGAGCTTAATGAACTAGATGACGAAAAGTTAAGAGCTTTAGAGCGGGTGATTCGATAAAAAGAGATTATGTCAAAATCATACAACCGCCGTGTTAAAGCAAAGACATTTGCAGTTGGAGATTTAGTGTGGAAAACAATCTTGCCTATAGAAAGAAGTCGAAAACTTATGGTAAATGGTCTCCAACTTGGAAAGGACCTTATGTAGTTGACAAAGTTTTCCCTGGAAATTCCTATAAGATTATTGAAATCGGATCAGAAAGAAGAATTCCTTCAATAAATGGCAAATATTTAAAAGTATATAGGCCATGCATACATGAGATAAACATTCCACATGTTTAAGGACACGAAAATATCCAGTTGAAGTGTCAAAGGAAAAAATAAAGAGCTAATTAATATTCGCAATTCAGTTTGTAGAAGCTAACATGTCCTTGTGATTTCTTTGAATTGCAAGTTCTACCGACAGTGTAAAGCATTAAGATTATGAGACAAATATGTGTCCAAAGCATCAAGTTTAAAATCTTGGACAAAAATAATCTCTCATTAACATTTGGGTATGTACTTCATAAATACAAGAGCCT
Organism: Arachis ipaensis; assembly: GCF_059453495.1. Lineage (NCBI taxonomy): Eukaryota > Viridiplantae > Streptophyta > Magnoliopsida > Fabales > Fabaceae > Arachis > Arachis ipaensis. The sequence goes on from NC_142436.1 coordinate 4,034,847, forward strand.
AATTGACTTAAAAATTCTGTTGAGTCTATTAGCGCTTGGAGTCAAAACTATTGGAATGTTAGTGTGGAGATTTTTTAGGATTTGAAATTTTATCAAATTTAATTGACACCTAGAGTTTAACATATGAAAGAAACAACTTCACGAAGTTAAAATTCTGTTACTTCTGAAGTTAGGAAAATTGTGTCAATTGAAGTTAGGAAAATTGTGTCAATTAAAACAATGAAAGTGTGTGTCAAAAAACTCTTAACTGAAATATTAAAGGTCAAAATAAAGGTCAATTGATACACATTTAATGTGCCGAAATTAGAACAGATATCATTTGACACACTTAAAAATTTCATACAAAAGAATAGACCCATTGACAGTTCAACTATTAATGTAAAAAATTTTATAGACTTAGAAATTCTGTTAAGTCTATTACTAGTAGGCATTTAATCTGTCAAGCGGATGTGTCTAAAATGTCAATTGACTCTCAATATCAAAAATAAAAAAAAATGTCAATAAACAACTAAGTTTTCTCACTTTCAATCATTGCATATCTTCAAGTGAGAAATCTTGGAGGCATCTTGTTAGACAAAATATTATTTTCATAAGAAAATTATAAAAATAAATAATTAGTTGTTTGGTAATGTTCCTATATATAATATTTATATCTATTTTAAATTAAATTAGATCATTTGATAGTTGGTTATTTATTTAAATTTTGAAATTAACAGCAAGTAAGAAGTGTGGGAACAGCTACAAGAAATTCAAATTTTCTGTAAGTGGTGTACAAAGAGTAACTGCCCATTGAAATTAGGCTAGTCTATAAATAGAGCTTTAGGAACACGTTGTAATGAGTTCAGTTCTTCTTGGAAAACACTTAGAGACCCAAAAACGCTCTCAGCCCCTTGGCATCACAGAGTAAAATTGGGAATCTTAAGTAATTCCTCTGAACTCAAACACTTGTATTTTGCTTTCTTTCAGTTTTTATTAATAAAATTTATTTACTTTTACGTCTTTTTCTCTTTTACGTTCATGTTTCTTCTTTCATCTTCTTTTTAATTTCCTGTTTGTTTTAATTTCTGCATTTTACTTTGCCTCTGGTACCTTGTATGTTTTCATTTTTATCTTTAATTTTACTTTTGAAACTACAATTGAGACACCCACAAAAAGAGTCGTTTCCGCTCCTTGAATTAAGATTGTGAAACAAAACTCAAAAATTATTAATTTATTTGTTGTTAACAATGGAACAAAAATTTGAGTAAAACACTCTGTAACTAAAATCTTATATATAATAAACTTTGTCAAATCATTATTATATATTTATATCCCCTTTAGGGTTTATTAATGGTAAAATAAATTGTTAGGTATGGCTCTAAAAATAAGCAAATGCTATGATACCTATAATTTTGATGTCGAATTTGCCAAATTTATTTTGTATAATAAATTTTAAATATTAAAAAATTATTTATTTTTATATTTTTTAATTTAAATATTAATTTTTATCTTTTTTTATGTACCTCGGCCAAAGCCCTAATGCCTTGTCGGAGCTTTGCGTTTGTAATTGTCACTGGCCAAAGCAACGAGTCTGACAATGAAGTGGATACTGTAATAAAAAAATTATAATTATTTTTATGTAATTTTGTTTTTTAATTTTTGGATGATGAATTATAAAATTAAATTTTGATATATTATAAAAGTATTATTTTTATTTAAAGTGTAGTTAAATAAATAAATTATATTTTTATACAAAATATTTTTATAGAAAAATATTTTTAATATTTTTATTTGAATAACTCTCTTACAATAGTACATACGGTATACATTAAAAATTCACATCAATTGTCTTTGTATAAAATTAATAATAAAAGTTATTAGATATTAATTTAATTTAATATATTAAATTAAATTTAATAATTTTTAATTATTAATTTTATATAAAAACAAATTATATGTGACTCTCCAATATATATATATATATATATATGAAAAGAAAAGAAAAGCATTGTGATAATTCAAAAATAAGATGTAAAAATTCCATTACATTTGGGAATTTGATAATTTAATAAAATCTTCCTCAACAATTTATTTCTCTCTAGCATATAAATATTTATACATAATAACTAATTTAGTGGTTAATTTTTTATATGCATATAATATTTTTTGAATTTTTCTACTGTATTACGTGCTAATGTTAGTTTGTCGAAAATTAAATGATACTATGTTAAAAAATTAAATGAAAACAGGTTGAAGTGTATAATGTTTATGAATTTCAAAAAAAAAAAAAAATCTTAAGAATAGATACCTGAATAGATGATATCTAATATTTATTAATATGCTCTAAATATATGCTTTTATTTTTGATTTGGCAGGTATGGCTGAGAGGGTTTGTTTGAGGGATCCAGATTGCGAAATTATATGATGTCCCTCTCGTCCAAAACGACCCTGCAGAAAGACATGCGATCATACTATTTGCTTTTGTAATTGCCATGTCAAAACCCTGCAGAAAGGCATGCTATCATGATTTGTCTTTTATTTTTTTAATTTTTTTTTTTATCAAAGATAAGAGACTGAACCCACAACCTCTTAATTGAGTATGGGGTGACTATGCCATTTGAGCTATAACTCATTGGCTGATTTGTCTTTTATTTTGATACTAAATATTTTTATAATAATATAAAATATTTTATACATTTATCCTATCAAATTAGTTTTATTTGTTGCATTGCGTGTTTAAAATGAAGTCACATCTCTCCTAAATCTTCATCAATGATTAAACAATAAATAAAATAAAGATGCAATATTTGACAAATCCGAATCAATACAAATTTGCAAGCATTTTATCTATAATATCCGTGTTTGTGAATAACTTTCGATTATTAATTAGGCGTTAAAAATAATTCTTAGCATAAAATTTTTAAATATTTGAGAGATATCGGTCTTTCAATTATTTTAGCAGTTAATTTTAATTAAATATATATCATATATATTTTTTATAATTAAAATTAACAACTAAAATAATTAGAATATTAGTATTTTTTGAATACTTGAAATTTTTTTGAATTAGCATATCTTAATCTTTGAGAGAGAAAGATGATTTTTTTTTTCAATAATGATAGGGACTAAGATGGTTTTAGCAAAAAACCAGTCAAAATTCAAAATCTCTACATAAATGGTGTTTATGTTAAGTATTAGGATGTTTCTTTTCTTTGTAAATTGAATAATTCTGAATCTATTTTCTGATTTATCATATTTTAGGCATTTGGAGAGGGAAGGAGGGTGAAGAGACGGAAGCTAATTAAATCAGTTTCCGTGATTCACGTTGCAATGATACTGAACGTATCTCCTCCTAGTTTGAATGTGATGAAACATTTAATAACCAATATTTTAAATCATAACTAAATAAAACTAATAACTATATTTATAATTAATTAAGTTGTTTTATTCTTAACTGATTTAAAATTGATTCTATATACTTTTCCTTTTTCTTTTGGTACAATCCGAAATCATGAAAAATTTAATTAAATATAGGCACGCAAATGAGTTGTACTCAAATATAATTAGGCATTTTCTTCAATAATGTTGGTGCCTACTTGCCTCACGTGCATTATTCTCCAACTAAAAAAATTTCACTAAATTGTATATTTGTGCCAATTCTTGTTCTATTAGACCCACACATACATATTAATATTTAACTTTGGTTAGTGGGTCTCTGATTCTCATTCCGGTGATGCATTGTTGAGAATAAAATCTATGTATGTTTATCATATATCATATATATCCCAATACGAAATAAAGTAACTAATGAGGGAAAACCAAAAAAGATTCTAGGCTAAACAAGATAAAATCCTTGGTTAACCTCGTTTTTGTGTGACAATTTTTTTTGAGAAACTTTGTAAAGAAATAATCTAAAAGCCAACATGCATGAACAAGTATTGAATGATCGAATCCATAATTTTATTATGGCATCGATTGTTTCTTTCAAGATACATTTCATGATTTCGAAATGATCATTATTACAATTTACAACAATGACAAAAAATGAAGGTTCCTTTCACAAGGTGTTTCCTTTATCTTATTTTATTGAGTAATAGGACGGTATATTCTAAAGAATTTTGCGGTAAACTAAAAAAGAGCTTCAATATGCTCTGAGAAAATTTTGCAATAAATATACAGGTCTCTAAAAAGAAAAAAAAAGTCTAAGTCCCTTATAATGCTGAATTTATTGGTCTCTGACTGAATGAGATGGAAAGACAGGAGATATTTAGTAATTTTAAGACATTGTAATTTTTTAAGGACTATATATATTCACTATAGTAGTGTTTGGTGGAAAGATAGAGACGAAAAAACTGAGATTGAGAGACAGAGACAGAGATTGAAATAAATTTCAGTATTCTGTTTGGTGTAAAATGGGAGACAGGAATTGAAACAAGAATGAAACTCTAATTTAATTTGCACAAAGGGTAAAATTGAAATTAAATAATTGAAATGAAAGTATTTTAGGTATAAAATATTATTAAAGTTTCAGTCTCCATCTCTAAAAATTTCAGTTCCCTGTGTCCCTACTTTTTGGAAGTACTGAAATACTGAAATTTTAGAAACATATACAGAAATTTTAGTACCAGTCTTTGAACTAACAAACACGATATTAAGTCTCAGTCTCTCCGTCTCTGTCTCAATACCTCAAAACAAACGCTACCATAATAGGAACCAAGACAAATTTATTTTTTATTTTTTGGAAGGTACTAATGTATTATGACAACAATTTCACTTAAGGAGGTACTTAGATCCTTTAAAATAAAAAAGATTTATAAAATAAGTAAATAGAAACTAATTGCTCTTGGATTACGTAGTGGGACCAACACCTAATGAATAATCCAACTCATGATATTATCATCTAAGATTTTCTACTCAGGCAGAGTTACAACTAAGATTTTCCCAATAATTATCATCTCCATGTTGTTTTCTTTGTTTATTTCATATTTTTGGATGATCTTTTTCTAGTTTGAATGGTCTTTTCCAAAAAAGACCTTACTTGATACAACACCCAGCTCCATAGTATGTTAGGAAACACAATGCTCCAATAATTTGATACACAAATACCAACATATGTATGTAATTTTTTTTTAAAGATTTATGTACTCTCTTTATTCTAAAGTATGTCACTTGAAAATTTGATAGATTCATACTTCAATATATCGTTACTACGAATTGGATTTAAATACGTTGAATTGTTAATGTATCAAATTTATAAATGATAGATAATTTGAAATGAGTATTTATATATTCATAATTCATAAATGTCAAACAATGAATTTATATATTAACTACCATATAAGCTCATCCAAAAGAAAGAGAGAAATAGCGAGTGAAAAAGAACATCTCTTGGTATTTATATATTAAAGTTTATGGCACATTTAGTTAGATTATAAAAATCTAGACATTTTTATGGATAAACTCCATTTATAAGAATTTAATTTTCATACATTATAAGAATAAAAAAATTATACAAATATTCAATTATGTATTAACACATTAATAAAAGTGATTAATTTTCATTCCAACAAGGCAACGACTTAAAAGATCATTTAAATGCATAAATCTAATTAGATGACAGTATAAGACTCTCTATTCGTCAACATTAAACTCCTCTCATAATTTTATTTAGAGTTCCATCAAAGTTTTCATAAATTCCATATGTATATACTGTTTATGAAATGTTTTTATTCCATTCTTATCCCCGCAACCATAGAGGGCTAAAACTAAACATTTAGAAAGGCTCTCTGAGAGTTTAAGTAGGATTACAATTGAAGAAATTCATAAATTTCTCCTCTTATTCTACACAAACCAACATACTCTCAATGTAATAAAAATCTATTGAGTTGGTGATGGTAAAAAATTCAAACAAAAAAAAGTTACTTGAAAATTTACTCTTTCGGTTCCTTCATAAAACCTTAGATATCTTGAAAATTATGCAAATAATGACCTGGTAAAAGAAAAAAATAGTGAAAAGCAATGCATCTCGTACATTATGTACAAGTACAACCAAGTACTAATCAATAGCAGCTCAGTTTAGACTAGATCCAATTGCACTTCAAACCCTCCTTTCTACGGCTGTTCCAACCTCTTCATTTCTTAGTTGGATTGCACTTCCAATTAGAGAAACAGATGAACACAGGTACTAGGAAACTGTTCTCTAGTAAAAATAGTTATAACGGAAAAACTACCATAAAACTTAATCAATCACAAGAGGCAACAGAAAGTGCTACTCTAAGGTCATTAGAAGTTCCACATATGTACATCCTGTAAGTTTCAATTTCTTTTTTATGAGAAAAACTACCGCTATGAGCTGCGTAATGGTTACCGGTAGCTTTATCACGCAGCGAAAAGACAATCTCCCTGACTATTGGTTCATGGCCATTAAGAAGGTTTCCCATGCTCAAAACCTTTCTCCAAGACTGGCTAGCTGTGGGAGGAACAAACATATTTGACAACAATTCCCTCTCTTGATTCCTTAATTCCAGTTTCATGTCAAACCCCTATGCAACAAGGAAAGACGAATTGCATGTCAGTCCAATACTCATGTCCTAAATATATTTCTAAATTTTCCTCCTAACTTCTAAAACAGGAAAGAATCCTGATGTATTTTAATATCCAAAAAGCCAAAAAGGTTCTCAAGATTTTCCTTGTTTAGAAACAAACATAATAAGTAGGAAGATGTTTTGAGAGGATGCATCATTAGCTCATTTATTCCTCATGAATACATTTTGTGGAATGTCTAGGCATAAAAAGCATTTCACCTTTTCAACAATTTGCTCTGCCAAGCTTTCCATTTTTGAAATACTGAAGTCGTAGTAACCATTGAAAATTTCTCTGGCGAGGCGTGGTGCTCGTCGAAACTTTCGCTGAAGAGAAGCTCCGAGAGTCATTAACTTTTCAACACGTTCAAAAGCAGCACTTACTCGTCTTAAGTCTTCAAAAGTGTTGCTCTCAGCGGACAAGCGATTTACTGCAACAAAACAGAAATGTGTCATAATGATTATTCTCTTCTTTCCATGAGACAATCTAATAATTTGATACCTTGTAAAGGCCTCAAAGTAGTTGCCATGGTAACGTAAAGTTGCTGAATCTCGGTCTCCATCTGTTTCAGTTCTCCATAACTAGTCAGAATAAGTGTGTCAGCTGCTGCTCTGAAGGCAGTACACACCATTTGCTCAAGCAATTGATGTGGTTGTAATGTTTCAAGGTAATGAAGAACCTGGAGAAGCAAAGAAACACAATAAATTAGATCGGATAACAGACTCGAAGACAGAAAATCATATCTTAGGCAATTCAAGTACACAAAGGTAGTCCTTTTCCTCTCCACGCAAATGAACAGGAATAATTTTATTTGAAGAACACTACTTTGATGATTTGATCACGAGAAAACGTTACAAATGAGCCACAGTGAACATCTTTCATTAGATGAAAGAAGAGTTTTGTATACAAGAGCCCAGAAGGAATACAATGGGATTTTTTTTTTGGGGGGGGGGGGGGGGGGTAGGGTAAGGAGACAACACGAACTGTAATATTTGAGGCATAGCTTACTGAACACTTATCAATTAAAAGCACACATTTGCTTGTTCTTAGACGGTTCTAATTATTTATTATTTATCAATCCATAATGCCCAACAGGATTCAAGGCAAAACCAGTTAATACTGAAATCAAAATTTAATACTCCAAATGACACCTTCCAAGCACTTGCAGGCATACTTGGATACGTATTGAGGTATCTATCTCTTTAACACATTTCGATGTTTCAAAACCCATATGTCTGGAGCACTTATCCTGTTCATTGATAGCTCAAGTTGGCTGTAAAATGCTAAGCAACAATTTAAATATGCTAACGTTAACAAGCTTTGTTTTATATTTACTTTCATCGTTTAGTTTCTTTCTGTTCAAATTGCTATTTTGACTTTCGCCTTTGTTTTGTATTTCTTTTTCTTTGATCCACTCTGCATTATCCTACCAATATGTCGAGAGTACACCATACTGTTGATGCAAAAAGCACATGGCCATCCCCTATAGCAAAAGAAAAGGAATTTGATACTTACTTTTTCTCCTTCTCTATTTGGATCAAGAAGAGGCTTCTGTTCGGAAGCAGGAAGAGCAGGAGCACGGTCCCAAATCTTTCTCCACAAATTCCCTTGCTCGGACATTCTCTTTGAAAGCCGTCCTCGTGGGGGCCATCTATCTTTTTCTAGAGCAGTGGATGATGATGATGATCCATGGTCGACAGGTTCATCCTCTTCCCAATCCCCCGGTGAATGCCATCGAATAAAATCTTCAAAAACAGCATCTGGATTTGCTGCTTTAAATGCTGACATATCTAATACCACCAAAAGCCAATAATTCTGAAGAATATCAGCTTGCATAATTGAACATAAAAAAAGATAGGAGGCAAAGAATTTTCATTATGCTGTATATTTCATGTGGATTAGAATCCACAAACACCAACAACAACAAGATTTATCCCCCTAGGTAGAGTCGACTACATGGATCAGTAAGTGCCATAGTTCGTCAGCATTATGGTATGACAATTTATCTTTCAATAATTTCTTCAAAGTTTGCTTAGGTATTCAACCTCTTGCCACCAATCTATATTATCCATTTAACTGTCTCCTCTATGGGTCTTTTCCAAACATGTCCATACCATTTACGACGAGATTCAAATATATCAATAATCAATTTTACTTCAACTCTCTCTAATGATCCACAATCACTTAAGGTAAAACTGAAATAATGGCAACTTTCAATAAGTTGTCAGGAAATTTCTTCTCCCAAAAATATCTTTTCTGGTTGAGTTTCATTTTACCAAGGAGCTAATAACATGAAATTTGAAATGCACCTTTGAAAATAGAAACAATCAAATGTTCAGTTTTCCAAAATCAGTGGGTATGGTGTAGACAACATCAAGTAAAATTAAAAATTAGGTTGACGAAAATCCATTGGAAGTAAGATACAAAAACTACGCATAAGCATCATCCTTTTATACATGTGAGTATATAAAGTTAAATTATCTTTCAATCTCTCAAACACCTGCTTCTAGAGGCCAGAATTGATAATTTCTCATAGGAAAAGAAGAAAAAGAATTTGAGTTATTATTAATAATTAGCAAGTAATATTTTAAATAATATACACTATTACCTGAAGTTAATATATCCCTTTCCAGCTGACCAGAAAAACTCTGCAAAAAAAAAAAATAACAGGCAATTATGAAGCAATGTATATTAGATTAATATGTTTCAATGAGTAATCTTTTGAGAACTTAAGTGTATGTATTTAATCTTTAGGCTAAGCGTCAATATGAAAATATCTCAAGAACTAAAATGTAGCATTTATTCTTTTAAGGACTATTAAACGAAAATATTTCAGGGACTACAATGCATACTTCTAATTGTTTGACTAAAATATGTTGGACCACATAGACCTCTGATTTGTATGCTATCTGCGGAGAGTGAGTGTATGTGCCCTACAATACTTCCTATTGACAAAAAAGGAAGTAAGAAAAACCATGCCAATGTGTTGGAGTATTTTGTTGGAGCATAATCCTTGTACTTTCAAAGTTCAATGACAGACTTTCAGACACATAAGTTTTGTCGGATAGGATTTTTTGTTTTGTTTTTATACCTAACATTGGTGTAAATAACGTGGTCTTTTACAAGGAATTTTTCTCTAAAATACGTTGAGATTGAGAATTATATGCTTTGTTTATAGTTTTCTCAAGCCAATTTTTGTGCTTGTAAAGATGATCTCTTTGAAGAGGAATTTTAAAACAACGTTTGAGTTGTCTTTATATGATCTCAAAGTCACAGGTTCAACTCGTGAAATCAGCCACTAATGCAATTATCGGGTTAGGCTGGCTATATTATATCCTTTGGGGGCAGCCCTTCTTGGATCTTGAGTTAATGCGAGACGTTTGTGCACTAAGCTATCCTTTTTATAGATTCTCTCTTCTCTTATATCTTCTTGTAAATTCATGATTTCATCTGAATACAATTCTTTTATCCAGTAAAATATAAATGATTATGATAACATGCATTGCATATGGGTGTCTTACAAATGAGTCACCTAAGGCTTCAACAGCTTGAAGCCGCTCCTCATGCATGTCTTCTGTCATAAGTGGTGGTTCCTGTAAATAACAAACAACAGTTAAAGTAATATCTTATTCAACACTGCCAAAGTAAGACAACATAATGAAAATTCCTCACTGGTGCCATGATTTTCCACACACCTGTGTGAAAGGGACATGCATACTTTGATATGACTTGAGAAGCATCATAGAATCAACAATACCAGCTGAACCTCTCCTTGTGAGGTCCGAAGATTTATCGTTAAATAGATCCACAATTCCAGGCTTTCTGTAAACAATATAAAATAGATGGGTAAATTGAAAGTGAAGGGTAAAATTAGCAAGCTAGCAATGCGTAAAAAGCACATTAAAAGCTAATGTCTCATTGAATATGCACGCTTGCAATATACCACTGTAATTCTATGGCCAGCTAAAACACAGCCTTTTTTTTAGGTAAAAAATATTGAAATTTTGAAAGCATGGCATCCATTGTTTGTTAAAAGGTGGACAAAACATAAACAAAGGTTTAATTAACCTTCAAAGTTCTCATAATTTAGCCTAATCTACATTTAACCCTATAGCTTAAAAATTGTTCATCAGGTTCATCTAAATAAATTTTTATAATCAATGTAGGGGATTGATTAAAAAGTTTTTAAACCATAGGGATTCAATTATTGAGTTGAATTCTAAGAATTTACAAAAAGATATGAACATATAAGAACTTCACTGAAAATTTAAGCATAACTGAGATTAGAAGCAATTAAGTGACCAAAAACAGTAATAGCCATTAAAGAGTAAGCTGTTATTTAAGAAACTAGAATTAGATGATAACACCCAAGCAGGCTCTCACTTGCTAAGTTCACCTGTCAACTATCCCAGGAATATCATCACTTGGTGTCGGCTTAATTGATGAATCATCCCCAACTACACTTTCTTCCTGCAAGACAAATTTACAGTTGGATGCAAAATAGAATAAGAAAAAAGTTGCTATCATACAATTATTAAACAAAAACCTAAAAAAAGGACAAAAATGTAAGTAACCTCAGACATGGATTCTATATGATCCAAACTTCCAATACAGTCTTCATAATCTTCAGTTTGTTGACTCTTCTTCTCAATGCAAATTGCAAGCTGAACATCAAAATAAAACATAGAATCAACTTAGACCTAAAATCCAAGCTAGCTGAAATATTGTCTTTTTCTCCTTATGTAGGGGGCTAAGGCCTAAAGAACAAATATAATGGGCAGGGCCAGGCCAGATTAAGTTAGAACCACCCCTAGCTTTTCATTGGGTCAAATTTTTAAGACCCAATCCCGACCCTAAACTAACAGAAAAGGATTGGGATTGGGTTAAACTGGGATGACCTGACATTTGATTAACGTATATAATTTTGGAAATTATACATAACAAAGTAATACAATCATAAATTTAAAGATGAAATTTAACAGATATATATCTATATCATAATAAATTATTTTAAAACAAAATAACAATATATAACATAAAAATATTAATTGAAGTTTAAAAGTCTAACATATCACTAATTTCACTAAAGAGTATATATTTTAAAGAAATGCATGGCTTCAGTCCCGGCCAGGTCTACCTGAAGCATGGTCTGAACCTAACCCGAAAATAGCACAGGGAACAAAGGGAAAAAAGTTGAAACCGGAAATATATGCTTCAGGTCTGGGTCGGGTCTTAATCACTCCATTTTGGCTACAAATGTGGGATTGGTGTGTAATTGAGGTAGAGAAAGTACATCGTGGAACAAAGCGTAGTCAATATTGTTGTATATTTTTTGTACTCATTACATTAATTCATGAATAATGACAATAAGAAAACTATTCACTCCAAAGTGAAAGGAACAAGAAGTTCAAAATGTTGCAGAAAACAAAACAAAAATTAAATGAGATATATTATCATATAAAATGTGTTATAAACTTATAATCAAACAAGATCATAGGGTGTAAAATTCTCCAAAGATTCTTTAAAGAAAAGTAAATTACCATCTGAAGTTTTTGGTTGATCAAACATGTGGAAAGGTCAATTGGTCCGTTAGTTGGCATTCGAGGCAATAATTGTGTTTCTTCCCAGCACCACCTTACTTCTCGAACAAACTCTAGCCATAGCACAGATATAGCTGAAAAAAAAAACCGAAAGTCGAGTAATACAAGTCAAAATACACAGTACAAATTAGATGTCTCAGAAATCAATGCCACCTAGGTGATCAATCTGTTGATACTTTCATCGTAAGTCTTAGGCTATACACAACAAATCAACCCAAACCACTGTGGGTAATTACCACGTATATTGCAGTTGCCAAACCAAAGAGCATGTAGACAAAATTGAGCAAAAAGAAATTCTCGAGGTGCGCCTTTAATGGCCCGAGCAGTCTTATGTCCATCATCAGTAAAATTAGAGAATTCCACACCTGCATACATTAGCAAAATGATGTAAACTATCAATATCAAATCTTAAATGCAAATATCTCAGCATGGCATATTAGTAGTCAACCCCATGTGTTTGAAATATTAGGATTCTGATAGAATATTGTTATGTTTACACGAGAGGAATACTATCTCTATCAGTCACAAGTTGAAGAAATAGATCTGCATGGAAGGAAAGTGGAAAACCACACCTTAAAAGCTAGCTGATAAGGGGGAAGAACCACTCTCCTTATATACAACATCAAGCATCCTGTTGAATATCAGATTAGATCTGTTTTGATATAGTTTCCATCTTTAGATATCTAATTCTGTTGGATCTCCTAGTATTAAGGGATCTGATTCTATCTCCTAGTATTAAGGGATCTGATTCTATCATATCTCCTAGTATTAAGGGATTTTATTTCTGTACCTATGTATATATATATATTGACGCTGGGAGATAATTCTCTCAAGGGAATTCATCCAAAACACAATCCTTGTCTCACTCCATTCGTATATTTCAAGTTGGTATCAGAGCGGGTTCCGACCCGGCTCTGGTTTCTATTTTTTTTTTTTTTTCTTCTTTTCCGGCTGCAATCTCTCAGCCGTGTTCCCTTTTCCCACCAGCTGACACTATCAGTTGTGTCTCTTCGTCAGAAATTGTTTTTTTCGGCCTGTCCCCAAAATTTCTCCGCTGCCCAGGCTTTTTCCGGCCCTCGTTTCCCTTCTGCAGGTGTTTTCCGGCCGTTTCTGAGTGTCTGCCATCATGTCTTCTGAGGTAATCCCCGACACCAACTCCAATGGTGGTAAACCGGCTGTTCTAACAACTGTCGTTTCTGGAACCGCTACAATGACCTCTGAAAAATTGATGGGTGCCAAAAATTACCTTTCTTGGGCTGATTCTGTAGAACTTTGGTTCATGGGCCAAGGCTATGAAGACCACCTTACTAAATCTGTTGATGATGTTCGCGCCGCTGACAAAACCACTTGGAAGAAGATTGATGCCCAGCTATGTAACCTTATGTGGCAGACCATTGATCCACCAAAGCTGACTATGTTTCGGGCTTACAAAACTTGTAAAAAGGTGTGGGATCGTGCTAAAGCTTTATACACTAATGACATTGCAAGACTTTACCATGTTGCTAAGAAGCTGTGTAGTTTACAGCTTCAAGGAACTGATATGGAATCTTATGTTGGGGCTGTGGAAGCTGTCAGGGAAGAGTTTTCGACTCTCCTTCCCTATGTGTCTAATGCTGATGAACATCATGCTCAACAGGGAAAGCTGTTTTTGGTACTTACGTTACTTGGGTTGCCAGCTGAACTTGAATCTCTTCGGCAACAAATATTGGGCACCTCACCCGTTCCTTCCCTTCAAGACGTATTTGCACGACTCTTGCAATCCGGCCCCTCTCTTGAGACCCATACTTTTGACCAAACTGCATTGGCATCCCAATCTTCTTCTCAAGTGTCCTTTCAAGTGCCCACTCGCGGCGGCCGTGGGGGTCGTGGTAATGGTCGTGGTAATCGTACTCGCCCTAGTTGTACCCATTGCCATAGGATTGGTCATACTCAGGATAAATGTTATGCTCTCCATGGTCGTCCTACTAAGGTAGCTAATGTTGTCCAAACTAATGAGCCATCTGACGTTCACTCCGCCGCACAACCACAAGGGATATTTGTCTCTGGCAATGATTATGATGAGTTTCTCAAGTACCAAGCTTCAAAGCAGGCATCTACTCCCGTTGCTTCGGTGGCCCACTCTGGTAATTCTGTTGCTTGTATCTCTCATTCCTCTTCTCTTGGACCATGGGTCCTTGACTCAGGTGCTTCTGATCACATTTCTGGTACTTCTTCTGTCCTCTCTAAACTTGAACACCCTGCATTTCTTCCTTCTATCACTTTGGCTGATGGTTCTAAAATTGGTGCTAAGGGAATAGGTCAAGCTACTCCTCTTCCTACAATACCTTTGAAATCTGTTCTTTACATGCCCAATTGTCCTTTCAATTTGATTTCTATTAGCCAACTTACTCGTTCTCTCAATTGTTCTGTTACCTTTTTTGCTGACTCCGTCATTGTGCAGGATCGAGGGACGGGACAGACGATTGGAACAGGATGTGAGTCTCAAGGACTGTATCGGCTTGCCTTACCCACTACTACTGTGTCTTCTGTTGCTGCTGTTGAGTCTCCGGACGTGGTCCATTGTCGCCTGGGACATCCCAGCCTCTCGAAGTTACAAGCTATGGTCCCGAGTTTATCTCGTCTTACTACCTTAGAGTGTCAAACTTGTCATTTAGGTAAACATGTTCGTAGTTCTTTTTCAAGTCGTGTCAATACACGGGCTGCGTCTCCCTTTTCTGTTATTCATTCTGATGTATGGGGACCTAGTCGAGTTACTTCTCATTCAGGCTTTCGTTATTTTGTCACCTTTATTGATGACTTTTCTCGTTGCACTTGGCTATATTTAATGAAGGACAGATCTGAATTATTTGTACATTTCAAGTCTTTCTGTTCTGAAATTCAAAACCAATTCAAAACTTCAATTAAAATTTTACGAAGTGATAATGCTCGTGAGTATTTTTCAGCACCCTTTTCGTCTTACTTGTCCTCCAAAGGCATTCTACATCAGTCATCTTGTCCTCATACCCCTCAACAGAATGGTGTGGCTGAGCGTAAACATCGTCACTTGATTGAAACTGCTCGCACTCTTCTTCTCCATACTCATGTTCCCCTTAAATTTTGGGGTGAGGCTGTTCTGACTGCATGTTATTTAATTAATCGTATGCCTTCTTCTGTTTTGCAAAATCAAGTTCCTCATTCCATTTTATTTCCTCATGAGCACATTTTTTCTCTTCCACTACGAGTCTTTGGTTGTACTTGTTTCATCCATGATCTTACCCCAGGCAAAGACAAGTTAACTGCTCGTTCTATCAAATGTGTTTTCTTAGGGTACACTCGATTTCAAAAGGGTTATCGTTGTTATTCTCCAGCTCTTAATCGTTTCTTCGTGTCTGCCGATGTCACTTTTCTTGAGAATACCCCTTTTTTCTCTGCACCCGACATCACTTCACCTTCCATTACGGAGGTGCTTCCTGTTCCTTACTTAGATGGGCCTCCTATTCCCACAAAGCCTCTCCAAGTTTATCATCGCCGCCCACGGCCTGCAGTCCAAGATAACTCATCTCCTGAACCCGTGGCTGAACCGTCCTTGGATCCTTCTTCGGGAGTTAGCAGTAGTCCTCCTATTGCTCTCAGACAAGGTACTCGTTCCACCCGTAATCCTAATCCTATTTATAATTTTCTCAGTTACCATCGTTTATCATCTTCGCACTATGCTTTTACCTCCTCTTTGTCTTCTGTTTCTATACCCAAAACAACAGCAGAAGCTCTTTCACATCCAGGGTGGCGCCAGGCTATGATTGAGGAGATGTCTGCCTTACATTCTACTGGTACTTGGGATCTTGTTCCACTGCCACCGGGCAAATCTACTGTGGGTTGTCGTTGGATCTATACTATTAAGGTCAGCTCAGACGGAACCATTGATCGATTAAAAGCCCGCCTTGTGGCTAAGGGCTACACTCAAATCTTTGGTTTGGACTATGGTGATACCTTCTCTCCTGTTGCGAAGATGGCCTCTGTTCGTCTTTTTCTTTCTATGGCTGCCATTCGCCATTGGCCTCTTCATCAACTTGATATTAAAAATGCTTTCTTACATGGTGATCTCGAGGAGGAAGTATACATGGAGCAACCTCCCGGGTTTGTTGCTCAGGGGGAGTCTTCCGGCTTAGTATGTCATTTACGCCGATCTTTATATGGCTTGAAACAATCCCCTCGAGCTTGGTTTGGTCGCTTTAGTGCTGTTATTTCTAAATTTGGCATGATTCAAAGTGAAGCAGATCATTCAGTTTTCTTCCGTCATTCTTCCTCCATGACCTCCATATATCTGGTTGTTTATGTGGATGATATTGTCATTACTGGAGATGATCATGAGGGAATCACTCAGTTAAAACAGCACTTGTTTGATCACTTTCAGACTAAGGATATGGGGAAGTTAAAATATTTCCTAGGAATTGAAGTGGCACAATCTAATGCGGGGATCTGTATCTCACAGAGAAAATATGCTCTAGATATTCTTGAAGAAACTGGAATGTTGGATTCTAGACCTGTAGATACACCAATGGATCCCAATACAAAACTTAGTCCAAATCAAGGAGAACCTCTTGCAGATCCTGGTAGATATCGCAGATTAATTGGCCGATTGAATTATTTGACAGTCACTCGGCCAGATATTTCATTTGCCACAAGTATCCTAAGTCAGTTTCTTGACTCTCCATGCGATAGTCATTGGGACGCAGCTGTTAGAGTCCTTAGATATATCAAAGGTGCTCCAGGAAAAGGTTTGTTGTATGAAGATAAAGGACATAACCAGATTGTTGGGTATACTGATGCAGATTGGGCAGGATCTCCATCTGATAGACGTTCTACATCTGGTTATTGTGTTTTTATTGGTGGAAACTTGATATCTTGGAAGAGTAAGAAGCAAAATGTTGTAGCAAGATCTAGTGCGGAAGCTGAATATAGAGCTATGGCACTTGCCACATGTGAACTTATATGGTTGAAGCAATTAGTTAAGGAACTTAAGTTTTGTGAGCCGAGTAAGATGGAACTGGTGTGCGATAATCAAGCTGCCTTACATATTGCTTCCAACCCTGTGTTTCATGAACGGACCAAGCACATAGAGATTGATTGCCATTTCATAAGGGAGAAGTTGCAAAGTGGGGAAATAGTAACAGCCTTTGTCAACTCCAACGATCAACTTGCAGATATTTTCACCAAAGCTCTCCGGGGTCCTCGGATACAATACATATGTAACAAGCTTGGTGCATATGATTTATATGCTCCAGCTTGAGGGGGAGTGTTGAATATCAGATTAGATCTGTTTTGATATAGTTTCCATCTTTAGATATCTAATTCTGTTGGATCTCCTAGTATTAAGGGATCTGATTCTATCTCCTAGTATTAAGGGATCTGATTCTATCATATCTCCTAGTATTAAGGGATTTTATTTCTGTACCTATGTATATATATATATTGACGCTGGGAGATAATTCTCTCAAGGGAATTCATCCAAAACACAATCCTTGTCTCACTCCATTCGTATATTTCAAGTCATCCCATACTACTCAATGTGGTACTTTGAGCACCCCATAATACCCAAGTCCCTAGCAGAATGCCATGAAACTTCAGAAGCAAGTTAACGGGGAAAGCGTTTAGATTGCTCATTGAATGGTGGACAGCCAACACAATGGTGGTGGTGGGGACCAAATAGAGATTAAAAAGAAGGCAAATGGAAGCGGCTTGCTATCAACAGAGAGCTGGATGCAGTAAATTAGGATTCTAACACCACAGATGCTTAAAATCAATCAATGAGTAGTCATAAGGAAGACATTAAATTATGTTCTAGATAGAAAAGAAAAGGAATGTTTAACAAGATGAAAGTGTTCATCAATTTGTAATGATTTGCATGTAAGATAATAGCAGTTCCCCCTTTCATGATTCATGAACTTGAAAATAGTGGCTGCATTGTCATTCAAACCACCACTAAGCTTTCATTCACTTCATTTTACTTGAAAGAAACAACCGATAGCCCAATTAATGATGTCTATCTATACAAATAGTAGATATTTCATCCAAACATATTGGACTTTTAAGTGATCTTCTTCCCCGTCCAAGAATAAGTTCCACTTGAAAATGGGAAATATCAATAGAACCACATTGGAGCCCTTTGCTCTTTGATGCCCAAGCCACAGGTAACTTATCACAGCAGATATATGGACCAGTGATTGAAAGCTACTGGTTAATAAAATTTCAAATAAAAGTATTGGAAAACCAAACTATTCAACCAGGATTTAAGACAAAATATAGGAGACAGAACAGCTAAGTACCATCAATAAATAGTTCTTTCAGCACACGATCTCTAACTGTGGGTGGAGGTACAGCCAACGATTTCAAATTATCAGCACCCGCATTTTCAACTGCTTCAAGCCAAGAGGAGGGAAAATGGTAACCATGTACTATGTACCAAAATTGAATAGCATTGCTATTCAAGCATGCTCGATTAAGTAAAATTTAAGATAGAATGCGCAGTAACAAATTAGAACCTGAAACAAAATCTTCCAGAAACTGTGCCTGAAATGACATTTCCAACGCATCAACTAGAAAACGTAACTGAGATGCAAATCCAACCCAATTCCCTTTGGAACCTTCAAGTCTATATGTATAAAAACGAAAATAAATAAGAAAAGTTTTTATAAATTGCATCAGAAGCAAAAGAAAACAATCACACTTAATTATGAGCTTCAGTAGTAATTGTACCTAAAACATACGATACTTGTTTATTGCCACTAAAAAAAGAAACAAAAATTCATGCTTAAGCTAAATTATGAAATTATTAGATTATTAGATAAAAGGACCTCCAGGAAATTATTTAAATTGAAAATAAGGTGACAAAGTTGTGGAAAGTATTCAGTTTGATGATGAAGAAAATTAATTTTTGGGTAGTTTAGTTTGTAAATTGACCTACATACTGAACCTGATTATTCTTTGAAAAAAGGACAAATCGATCCTTGACTTTTTGGTCCGTGGACACTTAAATCCTTGAGGATTTAAAAATACATTTAAGTCCCTGACCTCTTCAAAATCTGGATATATCGATCCCTGAGTCTAATTTGTCCGATTTTAAAAACTCTCTCACGTGTGCATCCGTATCAATCAGGTCAGTACAATGGAAGTCACATTTGATTTTTCTGTTGATTCTGACAGACCCAAGTGAACATTAGGGATCGATATGTCCAGGTTTTGAAAAAGTCAGGGATTTAAATGTATTTTCAAATTCTCGAGGACTTAAATGTCTACATATCAAAAGGTCAAGGGCATATTTGTCCTTTTCTCTTATTCTTTTATATAAGTTATAACTGCATAGCTTGAGCGGTAGGCAATCACTACTAACATAAGCTGCACCAACAACGAATAGCAACTATTCACAAAAGAATTTGGTTCAAGATGCCACTTGAAATCCTTACAAATTTGGGGAAATCCTTGGAGAGATCAACCACTTTTCAGCTTCATGAGGTGAAGCATTTTCTAGTTCAGCCATTTCCATAGAACTTTCAACCATCTTCTCGGACAATATCGCAACCAGTTCAAAAGCTGCATACAGCATAGGCATAAATTAAATAGTACTTGCATCTACATTAGAGAGATTCACGGAAATAGACTCTATAGCATGTGCCTTTATTTTATTGATTGATATATGCTCTTAGCAAGGCTTATTTTGCATATGCGTAATGCAATTAAATATGTTCTATTTGTTTAAAATCCTGTGGTTTTTTCTCTTTTTTTTTATGATAAAAGAGGGGAAGTGAGAAGAGGTAACAAGTGACTTGTGGCCAAAAAAACAAAAAATTACACACTTAACAATTCTATGGTCAACTAAAATTCAGAGGAATACGCATATTCAAAATAAAATTTTATGTGCCAAACACAAAAATGGCCCCAACTCAGCGGTATCCAGTATTCCACACTTACTACGGCAAGCGCATACTTACACTAATAGCTTATACTTCTGTGAGAAATACTGATGCCGACAATGAAATTTTCATAATTGGATTACAGGTACATGTGAAGATGAGTATTCATTTAGAAAGAACTAGAAGCACTCTGCATGCCAAAAATTCTTTGATAATTAACTTATTAAAATAACTCTTTCTATCTAAATGTTTCTATATCATAAAATTACCTTTTACAGGATCTTCTGCAGAATACCACTCACTCCAAGAACAATCAACATCCCATTGCAGGCCATTGGACTTTTCACCAGAAAGATTTTCTCCAGATTTTTCACCACCGAAGCCTTTCATATAGTCATCATCACACGGAAGCGTTCTATATGTTAGCTTCATTGTAAATCGGACCTTGAAATTATGAATTGATAGATCCAATGTGGAATAGGCCTTCAACATCAAATGCAGATTAATTAATACAGAGTAAAAGATTAAAGCAGAGGAAGAGAAGAAAGCAAAATTTATAGAAAACATCTTTTAAAAGAGATACGTGTGCTGTCCAAGCAACAGTACCAGAATATACAAAAGTAAATTAAAAAGTAAAAAGAAAGAATATATAAATTTCTTAGAAGCTCACAAGATTGTTAAATCTTCATGAATTTTTATTTTAAAAAATTCCTTAGCACATAGAAACAGAAATGTTCACTCCTAGTTATGGAATACTTATTTTCACTAATATATCCAGTGTACATAAGGACAATGCTAGAAGGGAATATCAAAATCACAATAGATGTACTAAATCAGAAAATATGAATATATATTATATAAGACAACTAGAGAAGGAACTCACAAACTTAGATACAAACAACTCGTACAAGCCCTCCAAATGCATTAATTTTACTGGAACCTGACTACCAATCCGATCTGCCTCAAACCTTCTAGTAAAAACAGTACCCATGCTTTGAATTCCGATATATGCTTTTCGAGAGGGATCATGAACTGGAACAAATGCTGGCCATAAACTATGAAGCCAATGTTATGAGAAACCACATCTTTATCTTGGTTAACTATACTAAATCAGATACTTCAACAATCATCGTATGTATAAATTTTTAAACTAAAAGTTTCGGGACCATTTGTCTGAGCCCTTTCCTTCAAGAAATAAGTACTTTTCTCAATAGAGGGTGAGTCTTGGTGCAATAATAGGTTGCTACCTAGTGACATGGAGGTCACAGATTCAGCCCTTAGAAATAGCATCTCCACCTACGGGGAGTAAGACTACATACATCTACCCTCCCTAACCTCCAGAAAGATAATCATGAAATCTTTCCAAAATGAAAAGGAAGAAGAGGCAATTAGTGCTTTCCTATAAGCTAGAATGAGTAACTTCTGAAGGGAAAAAAAGCTGAAAAAGTCCCTCACTAAAAGCTTTTTTTTTTAAACAAATGCTCCCTTTTTTAAAGTTCTCCAGTGAAAATAACAGGCAGGCCATAAAAACAAATATCACAGTGAACAAGCAGTTACTAGTTATCATTTACAATTAGACCATGATAAAATGCCAATGAACATAAGTTATTTTGATTTTCATTGCTTACTAAACACTAGACAACAAGTAAGAAGAGTTACCTTGAACAATTTGACAAAGCAATTGCGACAGCACTCAAGAGCTTGCTAGCTTCAGGTGCATCAAGAAGCACACCACTTGCACTTTGAGGAGCAATAACCTAGTGATAACCTAGAAATAGGTGATTCCTTATCCTTTGGGGAAAAAACAAAGCATAAGGATTAAACCATACCAAGAATTCTTTTACACCGAAACATAACTGCAGATCATGCAAATCAAAATTCCAGTCCCCATCTTTTACTGTAACAACAAGAAACCAAAATACATTAAACAACAACTATCTCGTGAGCCGCAACCTAAATCTACCAACCACTCACAGCCAAAAGAAATGGGAAAATGTCAAATACCATTAGGGTTGGTCTCAAAATAGTATTCCATGTAGTAACTTTTCATGGCATGCTTCATCTCGGATTTCACCTTGTACAAACTACCGGAATTCTCCAAAAGAATTGCACCTTTTTCCTTTAACCAAATAGATCAGAAGAAGCTCATTCAGGTACAGAAATAAAAAATGGCATACCCCCCCCCTCCCCTCCGGGCCCACATTTTTCAACAGATAATTATTATAGCATTCCACTGCTTCCAACTTCTACCAACATTGCATCATAATTAACAGTTAACACACTAGCAACATATAGCAAGAACAGAAAAAAAAATTCATAAAAAAGAAAAGCATTTCATAAGCATCAGTAACACAAGATAATAGACTTGCAGAATATAAATTTTCAATACTTACCAACAAATTAATTGGACCATCAGACATCCAAAGCCGACAAACAGCCTCTATTTCAGAAATGAACCTAAAAACCGATCAACCCAACCAAAAATAAAATACCTAAATTAAACCATGGAACATTTTTTGTTTTCCATGCAAAATTAAGAGCAGAACAATGCGAACTCAGGAATGCCGAATGCACGATATAACACATACCGTTCCCACGAAGAAGCAAGGGTGAAATCATCAAAGTGCTCAAGCTGCCATCAACATCCAAAAGTGAAACAAATTAGTTACAAAAAATCAAAATTATCTTAAATCCTATAAAAAAGACAAAATAATAAAATTGTAATTGCCAAGTTTTTGCAGAAATTAAGGGAGAACAATTAATAAAAGAACACACGCTTTCTTCTTCTTCGTTTTCTTCTAGCTCTTCTTGTTGTTGTTTTGGGGGTTTGTGACGTGTAGCAGGAACTTGGAACTTGTTGCTGGTGGTGGTGGTGCTTGAGGAGGACGCCATGGAAGATTCCAGAAGGATTCTTTAAACGGAATCACACCATTGAAAATTGTTTCAATTCTTCTATCTTATTTCGGATGAGAAAAGAAGATGAATCTGCTTGATGAATAGTTCTTACTGTGGAGATCTGATCTGCTGCCTCAGCTTGAAATCAACGATCTCGTTCGTAAAACGTTTCTCACATATTATTATTCAGTTATTATCATGGTTCTGAAAACCGGACCGGACCGGCCGGTCGAACCGGTAATAAAAAGGGAACCACGCGTGAACCAACCCCCTCTTCCCCCAATCATTCATTCATTTAATCAGAGATTGGAGAACTCTGAAGCGAAGGAACCCTAGCCCTCCATCGTCGCCGCCGTTCCCAGGTCGTCACCGCCGTTCCCAGGTCGTCGAACCCTAACCCAGTAACTCGGCAGGTACTCTTCATCTTCGCTGGCTTCTCGGCACGGAACCCAGGTTAGTGGCTCGTCTTCATCTTCGGTCTTCTTCTTCAATTTTTGTTCCATTTTTCTTCAATTCTTCTTCGGTCTTGGTTTGAACTTTGAAGTTTGATTCTTCAATTCTTCTTCTTCGGTCTTCCGTCTTGGTTTCCAGTTTGGTATTCCCTTGTATTTGCTGGTGGTTAATGGTGGAAACTTTACAAATTTGCAAATTTGTATGTATGGTTCTGATTGCTCTGTCTTGTATTCACTATACTCTGATTGCTCTGTTAGTCAGTAATACTTACTCTGTTACTCTGTTTTAGTGTTTTAGTCAGTAATACTTACTCTGATGGCTCTGATAGTGTTTTACTGGTTTACCAGTTGCTGATGGCTCCTAATTTGTTTGTTGCAATATTGTTGAATGCTGTAGGCTGATGGCTCTTAATTTTTTTGTTCAAATTTACTGATGGCTTTGTTTGTAGTTGCCGGTTTTGCTGGGTGAAGGTTTAGTGTTTTGGAATGTTTCATAATATGCTAATGTTTGTAATTGCTGGCTTTGTTTGTAATTGCTGGGCGAAGGTTTAGTGTTTTGTGATGATTGGTTAATGTTTTGGTTTAGTGTTCTCCCTTCTCCCTGTATTTATTTCTGCATGTTGCTGAATTGGTAATTAATAAATTTGCCTTTCTGCTGTAAATCGGGACTTTACTAGGATTTGTTGCTGAATTTGTTGCTTCCCAGTCACAGAATCAGAACAGAATGCTCAGTCAGTGCTTGATTGATTAGCTTTGCTCACTGATTGTATTTGATGATAAATTTTAAATTTTAAATTTGCACTGCCTATGTTACTGATTTACTGTTCTTTTAGTGCTTTTTGTTGTTGTTAATCATTGTGATGAGCTTTGTTAAAATTTGCACTGCCTATATTACTGAGTGTTCCTTCAGTGGTTTTTTTGTTGTTAATCATTGTGATGAACTTTGTTAAAATTTGCCCTGCCTATGTGACTGATTCACGGATTCATCCCTCTCGTCATTATCATTGGCATGAACTCCGAACCAAAACCCCAACTCTCTGGATAAAATTGTAACGAAAGCTGATTGGGACTTTTTCTTCTACCTAAGGTATGAATCAGAATGATGAGGCCAAGTTGTGAATACACAAGTGTCAACGGACTATAATATATATTGAGTTTGTGACATTAGAAGGGTGTAATAATAACAATAATGGAGTCATGTTATTTGAATATTGAGGTTTAACATTTAAACTCTCAGCTTCTCAGCCCTGTTTGATTCTTCATCTCAGGCAATTGAATCGAATCAACCAGGCCTTCCTTTTCTTTTTCTTTTAGTTGATTCTTAATTTTTCTAATATATGTAGCTTTCTGAATCAAGTGGATCAGATTATGTAGTTTTCTTGATTTGGGATATTTTCAGAGACGCATTAGAAGAGCTATTTTATTATTATGTTTGCTATAATAATATTCACATGTTCTGTATGCTTGTGATTGTTTCGGTGTTTACATTTTCTTTCCAAGTCACTTCTTGTGGTTGTTCTTTGAGTTAAGGCTTTGTATGTGTGTGTGAGAATATGTGATAATGTTGAATGCTGTTGCATCTAATAGGAGTTCTTGGAGTACCCTCATCTTTGGTCCTTTATAATTTATTTATTATTTTATTCTAAAACGGTTTTTCCAGTTGAACCACTGATTGGACCGGTTGGATCAATGAACCAGTAAACCAGTAATTAAAGCGGTTTGATGACCGGTCTGGTTTTCAGAAAACATTGTCGAACCAACTTAATAGCATTCCTCTATCAACCGTATTATTGTTAATTGAGTGCAGGCTAACGTTCCTTGGGGCATGGAGGGGCAACACAACAAGACGGTGAGAATATTTGTCGGTGGATTGGGGGAATCAGTAACTAAACAAGACCTCCACAGTTTGTTCAGCTCTTTTGGCAATGTCGAAGCAGTCGAAACAATCCGAACCAAAGGTCGCAGTTTCGCCTATCTTGACTTCCTTCCTTCTCCCACCGATGACAAATCTCTTGCCAGGCTTTTTAGCAAGGTTAGTTTTTTCTCTTATTTTTTTAGTTAAAACTTCATTAAATTCAATTGATTATAACAATATGCATTTTCTGTTAAAAACTAAAAAAAAAAAAATTATTGTCTTGGCAGTATAATGGTTGTGTTTGGAAGGGTGGGAAGTTGAAGCTCGAGAAGGCTAAAGAACATTATCTAGTGCGGTTGAAACGAGAATGGGATGAAGATGCTATGTCTAAGATTGAACATGTTAGTGACAAACCAGTCACTACTGATAAGTTAGAGGAAAAGCCCACAAAGGAGAGTTTAAAGACAAAGCAGCTCCACATTTACTTCCCGAGGTTAAGAAAGGTGACATACTAATATAACATACCTTTATTTATTCATTTAGTCGACACAAGTATGTATTCATTGGTCATTGACGTTGTTAAAAGCCAATATCCAATGAGTCTGGATGGATCAAGCTCCTCTAAATTGAGGATATTGGTAAAGTTACAAATTAAGATAGTGGGGTTCACATATGTTAGAAGTTACAAATTCAGTGGTGATTAAGCCTTCACTTCATCACTTTACTAACCTCATTTTAGAGGATCTTTTTTCAGTTTGGGAACCCTACGTTGAATGAACTCCATCTACAAATATGTTCACTGGTTGTGTTTCAACATGTTTTTTGGATGTTGAACCGTGGCCTTTAAAGGCGTTTGTGTTTTGAATAACCTTTAAACTGTGAAGCTAAAAGGTGTGGATGCCAGTCTTGGGTGTGTATCTAGTGTGGCTATGGCTTTGTAGAATGCCATTTTTGCGTATGAAAGTGGTATAACATGGGAAATATTATGTGAAATACTGTAGAGCTTTGTCATGGATTCATGTCTTAATATTTTTGGTTTTTTTTTTTTTTCAATGTCAAGAATTAAGCTCACAATATTATGGGTACAGTTATTTCGGTAATGAATGACACTAAGAAATGATCTGAACTGTTAGCTGTCTCCATTTCTATGAGGCCATACTGTAAACATTTATTATGACATGTTTTAAAGGTTTTGGCAGGAATAACAATGCCAACATTTGTGGGAGTGTCTAATTATGCTGTTCTCAGATGGTCTGTTTGTTTGAAGTGTGTCATCTTAGATTTTTTTAGGATTATTCTTTTCTTTTACATATCTTATAGGTAATTTTGTGCTTTTGGTGTCTTGTTTTTGTTCTGTGATGTATATGTGTTTTTTCGGGACTGTCCCTGTATAATATGTAGAGACTTCAGGGAATGTTTGCGACATTTGTAGCCTTGAAGACTCATTGTTGCCTTCTAGGTACTATCATGAGAAGAGAGAGAAAAAAAGAGAAGAGGGGAGGGGGGGTTGTATATAATTTTATATCATTGTTTTAAATGGTTTTTCATTTATATTCCTCCTCTACTCTGTTAAAATTTCTGTTCATGTAATACATGTTAGGTTTAACATCTTATCATAAGGTTTAAAATGGTCAAGAATTTGAGATTAAGAACCTAAGTTGTAATGCACCTTATAAGAAAGTATGCAGCTGAAGATATAAGATGTGAAGAAAAAGGTAAATGGGTTAAGGAAAATGTGGGGCAGGTTTAGAAGAATGATCTGGTGGGGGCAGGGTCAGCGTAACTGACTTGCTGACTCAGCAGAAGGGTGTGCGTGAGGTGCTGTGGAGAATATGCAGCATGGATAGGGCACATTTGTAGGAATATGTGTGTCATTTGGAGGTAGGCTATCATTTGAGCAACAAAAGTTCGGATAAATAAGAACTAACAAACAGAAGAGCCTAGCATGAATGTAGCAAAATTGTGAAATTCACTAATCTATCTCTCTTAATTTCTAAGCCAGATACCTCTCCTTGCACCATGTACAAGCAAGGCAATCCTATCCCACATGGCTTGCTTGTTGGAATGTTTGTCATAGCCAAATGTGTCAATGCCAATCAATAAGAATTGCTCTGAGCCTCTAGGATACACCCAACACTCGCCAAAGATACTAAACAATGCATTCCAAAGAAAGCAAGCCACTGGATAATGTAAAATGAAAAAAAAGTGATATTGATTTAGAATTCAACCTGAACATAGCACACATCTGGAGGATTATCCATATATGGCCTTTCAAACCTGAGAAAGGTCATTGTTATCCTTGGATGTGAATAATACACCTTTTTTCCTTCTTTTCTTTGTATCATATAACATTGAGGACCAAGAAGCTATTTCAGCAAAATTAAAGAAGAATCTGCAGAAATGCACACACCAGAAAAAAGAAAAAAGAACTCGTGTGCAAATGATAAAAAACATGAGAAACTCTAATTTGGCCATAGCGTAACGTATAAGATACATTGCCTTTGTTTACTGTCTTTGTTTCTCCTCTGTTCCAACTGCGACAAAACACAGGCTGAGACAGAGAGAAGGGATGAATGAGGCTGCAACAGAGGAAGAAGAACCTAATTGGGTTACCTAAGTTGTTTGTCTTTGACCTGACTACCCACCATATTTTGATTATGGCCTCAACACCACGGGAAAAAAAGCACTCCGCACCAGAAGCTCCATTGCATCCGGCTCCTGCTCTCCTCTGCCTCAATCATGTGCTATATACCCCTGCAATTGCTAAGCCTGCATGCTTCTATTGCTAAATTTTGGCTCAATTTGTATGTTTTTTAAATTTTTTGGATTTTTTTTGTTGATATTTAATTTAAGACTTCCATTTATCTGTGATATATAAATGTGTAACAGTTTTATTATGTAGAATGCATTCTTGCCTTTCCCTTATATTTGGTCATGTAAAGAAATGTTAATGCTTAATCATGTGGTTCAATTTTCACATGCAACATCTGTACTTATGCAGGTAAAACCTATACCATTCACTGGAACTGGAAAGCACAAATACAGTTTCCAGAATATTAAAGTTCCTCTTCTCCCTGTGCATTTCTGTGATTGCAAGGAACATTGTAGTCCTTCTGGCACAGAAAGGGGAAAACTACATATTGAAAGGGCAACAGAAATTGGAGGAATGAATGATGAAGAAATTAACATAATGAATGTCGTGATGAACAAACTACTTGGAAAAGAAAATGTTTCCGAAAAGAAGAATCTTGAAACAGAGGATTCCTTTGAATCACCTGCACATCCTGATGACTCTCAAGTAGGTAGTTCAACAGATGAAGATGATATCATTATTAACGTGAACACAAAGAGAAATAAATCGTCCATAATAGGGAGTGAGGAACTTCAAATGATCTTGGAAAATCAGGTTAATTTTCATTGCTGTCATTATTATTATTATTATTATTATTATTATTATTATTATTATTATTATTATTATTATTATTATGCAATAGGACTTACTAGGGAATGGATCTTCTCAATTTTTTTCCCTCAATTGTTTGGTAAAGTGTGATCTCTCACGTTACATTAAGTGGGACCAAGAAAAAATATGTGAGAGAAGATATTGAATGATGAGAGATCACACTTTACCAAACAATTAAGGGAAAAAAATTGAGAGGATCCACTCCCCTTACAAAAGAAACCGGTTAAGTTATCTCTTATTGCATCACTCTTTTTTTTTTTTTTTATCAAAGAATAGATTTATTTATATTGTTTCTAATTGCTGTTTGGATATTCAGGACTCATGGTCCAATAAATCAAAAATTGGTAAGGAAGAAAATGACAAGAGTGAGTCTGATGTGCATAAAGGGCATAAGAGCAATCCCAACAATAAGAGAAAATCACTTCGCAAATCGGAAAGGGAAAGCATTGGACATGTGTCTACTACTGCTAAAGGAAAGAATAATGTGCAGACCCTTCCAGATGAGGTAGAATCTGGAGTGCAACCTGTTGAGTCAGAAGATGATTTTGGCAAACCGTCTAAAGTTTCATGGTCTCAGAAATCTTCATGGAAAGAACTACTTGGTAATGGAGGTAATACTGCTTTCAATGCCACACTCATATTTCCTGCAGAGCAAGAAAGACCTGATAGTCCATCCCAATCCATATCTTTAAACGACAAAACTGAAAACATGGAAGGGCATGAACACCTAGGGAGTGAACCCACCGATACAGAATCGACAAAGGAGCTCACTGAAGATAATCATACCAACACATCAGCATTAAGAAAGCATGCTGAAGCTCAGCCTGCTGACAACAATGTGGAGTTGAAGAAGACCGGTCGAGGTGCATCATGGCGACGGAGGCAATCATGGACACAACTGGTTGCTGGAGACAACAGTTCATTTAGCATTTCACAGATTTTGGCAGGCATTACATTCTCAGAGCCAATGGCCAAGGGGTCTACCATGGACCCTGCAAATTCCAACAATCCCAAGCATAATAATGTAGGTAAGGATGCTATTAATGAAGTTGTTACTAGTGATGGGTGTATACCGGAAAAGAGTCAACATGATGGTGGTGGTGCCAATGATACTGCATATGAGGAAAAGAGTGAGACAAGAGAAAAGGAAGGATCGTCTGAAGAAACAGTACAAAAAGAGAGATCCACTGCGAGGGTTGAAGTAGGCGAAACTTGCACATTCATGAGAAGTTGTTCTTCTTTGAAAGAGTGGGCGAAGGCTAAGGCTGCTTTAAGTGGATCACTCAAAAGGAAACGTCCCAACTCCTGAGAACCAGTAAAGAAGCATGAATAACACTGTAGTGTATTTTTAATTTGTTGTTTTTCTTGGCTTATGCATAGCAAAATGAGGGAAATTAATTTTCAGATACTGCGAAATGATTGATTTCTGTTTGATTGGACAATGCTGTAGGGACTGCTTAACAATAGAGAGTGTGACAATAGTCAATAGCCATGTTGAGCTTGGGAATAGTCTTTCCCCCATATTTTTACTTTTTAACTGTTATAACTTATATTAAAATATAATTTTAATCTCTTAAATAAAAATTAAGATGAAACAATTTTAATCTCTTAAATTAATTTTTATTGTTGAGTTAAGTCTACCTAATTTTAATACATATTTTATTGAATTATCTTAGTTTATTTTTTTTTAATGTCTAAAATTAAGTTTTTTTTGGGTCTTGATGTGGGTTGGGAGAACCCAACCTACACCAAACACAGAAGACACGAGATGGGTACAAGACTAATGAAAGCTCAATGCCCTTTATTAACACATATCCCCTAATACTAATAGCATTCAAATTTAAAAGGATGAGCTTCTTAGAATCTTGGGTATAATTTTAATACTCCCCCTCCCTTCCCTTCCCTTCCCCTTTTTTTTTGGACTGGTATACTCTCGTCTTTTAATATTCACAAGGATATAGTTACTCATTAATGACACAAGGTTTAAATTGGCTGAAATTCTGGGCGCAAATGTAAATTAGATGAAATAGTCAAAATTGGTACATAATTCAGTCAAAAAACTCAAAAAGGTATAACTAAAGTAGTGAACTATGAGGAATTTCTAGTTTGCACACTTTACAAAAAACTCGTTTTTTATTCTAATAATTGGTTATATAAACATTCAAAATAAGGAGGTTGGTCAATTAACTCGAGTTGGTCAAGTAGTCACCTCATTTATCTACTTAAGAGAATATCGAAAATTCAAATTTTGTTTTGTACATGCAACAACTTATTGACTAGCGACAGACACTTAAATAAAATTCAGATCGACAGTGAATTAATCTTTGACCTATATCCTTTTAATTATTACAAGTATGAATACGAAATTGCCATCTTCTAGGGGTGTGCATGGGCCAGATAAAACCGAGTTTGATGTGACCCAGACCCGACCCGAAATATATACCGGGCCTATTTATTAGATCCGAATCCGACCCTAGATCCGATGAAACCTATACACTTTCGGGCCACGATTATACCAGGTAAAAATCGGGTGAAAACCGGGCCGTTAACATTACATTATCTTAATACCTTCTTATAAGCTAGCATGTAAAAATATCCAAATTTCCAAGACTCCAACCATTATTTGACATGGTAAAATTTACTTAGAAAAATATAACAAGCACCAACTCTTCTCTAAAATTAAAGTATAACCATAATCAATACTAATATTATCTAATAGCACCAAATATTTAAATAAATATAAATAACACAATATTATGCATTAGTCTAAAATCTTATGCATTTTAAACATAAAACATTAACTTATAGTCTTATAATAACTAATAACACAAAATATTAAGAATTACAATACTTAAATTCCACATAAGAATAGTCATCATCTATCACTAATAACACAAAATATTAATTGTGTATGATGACCGGGCCACCGGGTCGACTTCGGGTGACCCGAGCCATGGCCCGGACCCGACCCGAAATAATGACCGGGTCATTTTTGAGACCCTTACCCGGCCCTAGATCCAGTGAAATCACATCAAAATAACCCCTAAAATATTTGAGACCGAGTCGGATTTTTGGGCCGGGTCAGAGGCCATGCACACCCCTACCATCTTCTATGGCACAACACTCAACACCATTTTTCCAGGCTCAAATCCTTTCTTATTTTTTGTTCAAATTATATCCCAAATTCTATAAGTGAATGCTTATATATGAGTTTTCTTATTCGGCTTGACTTCTGGCTATTTAGGCTAAATTGTTGTTTGCTTTTCAAGATTTCATATTTAACCCCAAACAATTTGCAGTCAATAAATATTTTGAAAATAATTTTAAAATATTAAAAAAAGATTATGTTTTTGTATTTACTCTTTTAAAAAGTTTGAGATAATTTTAAAAACAGTTATAAATATATTTTTTAAAATTGATTTGTGTTTATTCAAATTCTTTTTGTTGAAGGTTTTTTTATTTTCCAAATTATAGATACCAAAAATATAAAAGAATTTTGATGATCAATGACGTCTTAAAAAGTATTCGTTAATAAGAAATCAAAAGCTAATAAATATTATATTTTTAAAACAAAAATAAAGTTTCAATATATTAAAAAGAAAATTCTAAAATTTTCTTATTTATAATATTAAATCCATTTTCACTGTAGAGAGGAAATAAATAAAGGCTATATGTTAAGAATTTTCTAAGTTACCCCACCAATAATAAATCACATGTCTTTCTCTAATGATGTCTCTTTCCATTTTTACTTTTTAATAGAGCTGGAAATGAGTTGAGTTGAGTCGAGTTAGACTAAGTTTAAGTTCGACTCATAAAATTAAGTTTGGCTCATAGTTCGGCTCATTAACAATCGAATCTATTTCGTAAGCTCAAACTCCACGAAAGCTCACGACTGACTCAAATAATAGGAACATAATCTATAATTCTATATCAATTAATTATAATTTATATATATTAAAAAACATTATAAAAATAAATTTAATATATTGTCTATCTATCAATTATAAAATTTATATTTATGTCTTACATCAAAATTATATATAAAAAATGACTATAAAATTTTAAATAATTAAAAACATTAATATATGTATAAAATTATATATTATTATTATTATTATTATTATTATTATTATATATATATATATATATATATATATATATATATTAAATTATTAATATGCACATCATATATATATTTAATCTATACTTTTAATATTATATATATAATCGAGTCAGCTCACGAGCTAATGAGCTGAGCTTATCCAAACTCAAACTCGGCTCATTTAATTTATGAGTTCAAATCCAAGCTCAAACTCGACTCACCAGCTAACGAGTTAAGCTTATCGAACTATTAACGAGTCGAGCTCGAACTGGCTCATGAGTTGGCTTGACTCACTTCCAGCCCTACTCCATACCTCCTAGGGCTTGAAGTGAGTCAAGCCAATTCATGAGTTAGTTCGAGCTCGATTCGTTAATAGTTCGATAAGCTTAACTCATGAGCTGGTGAACCAAGTTTGAGCCTGAAATTGAGCTCCTAAATTAAATGAGCCGAACTTGAGCTTGAATAAGCTCAGCTCATTAACTCGTAAGCTGGCTCGATTATATATATATATATTTAAAATTTTATATTTATCTTTTATATATAATTTTGATGTAGGACATAAATAAAAAATTTACAATTTATTGATAGATAAACAATATATAAAATCGATCTTTTTAAAATATATAAGTTATAATTTATTGATATAAAATTATAAATTATGTTTTTATTATATGAGCCAGCTCGTGAGTTTTCAGTGAGCCGAGCTTGAGCTTAAGAAATAGGCTCCATTGTTAATGAGTCGAGCCGTGAGCCAAGCTCAATTTTTGTGAGCCAAGCTTGAGCTTGGTCTAGCTCGACTTACTTCCAGCCCTAATAACTCCTAGGGTTGGAAGTGAGTCAAGCCAGCTCGAGCTCGACTCGTTAATAGTTCGACAAGCTAAACTCGTGAGCTGGTGAGCCAAGCTTGAGCCTGAAATTGAGCTCATAAATTAAATGAGTCGAGTTTGAGTTTAGATAAGCTCAGCTCATTAGCTCGTAAACTGGCTCGATTATATATATATATATATTCTGTATGCATTTAATCTATATTTTTAATATTATATATATACATATGAAATAGTAATATATAATTATAGATATATATATATATATATATATATATATATATATATATATTAATGATCTTAATTATTTAAAATTTTATATTTATCTTTTATATATAATTTTGATGTAGGACATAAATAAAAAATTTACAATTTATTGATAGATAAACAATATATAAAATCAATCTTTTTAAATATTTTTAAAATGTATAAGTTATAATTTATTGATATAGAATTATAGATTATGTTTTTATTATTTGAGCCAACTCGTGAGCTTTCGGTGAGTCGAGCTTGAGTTTAAGAAATAGACTCAATTGTTAATATATCGAGTCGTAAGCCAAATTCAATTTTTGTAAACCGAGCTTAAATTTGATCTAACTCGGATCAATTCGCCTTACTTCCAGCCCTAATACCTCCCCCTTAACTTGAAGTACCAAGTGAAAAAATAAATTAAAGTATTTAAAAAATAGGAGAGGAAGAAAGAAGAAAAGAAATAGAAGCGGCTTTAATTCTATTCTAACATGGAAAATTGACTCTCTCATTTGATAATTATCTTTTCTTTTTTTTTTATTAAAGATAGGAGACTCGAACCCGCAACCTCTTAATTAAGTATGAAGAGATTATACCATTTGAGTTATAATTCATTGGCATAATTATCTTCTTATTATCGTTATTGATTCGTGAATGCGTATGAAAGTTGGTGATGTAACTATGTACATTATATTGGTTGATATTTTTAAATTTTTTGTAATGTTCAACTTCTGTGAATTTTGTATAAGTTTTCGTTCACTACATATTAAAAATTTTTTTCGGAATAACAAAAATTAAATTCTAAATGTTCAAGTTATAAAAATTTAAAAAAAATATTAGAGAGACACTAAAATTTATTATTTTATTTATTAATTAATTATTAATATTTAAAAATATAAATAAAAAATATATTATTAAATTACTAAATTAAAAAATTGAACAAATAACTAAAAATACTTGTCAAAACAATAAATTTATCACCTTTAAAACTTTTTTTCAACATCATATTCAACCTACAAAAGCACCTTCATTGACCTTTTTTTTCCTTCTTCCTCTTCACATGTGAATTTTTAGCTACACTGAAATTCGCATTCAATGCTGATGAATTTATTATTAAACGCTTTGACATTCTCTCTTTGAAGTTATCTATGGTCTTTCTTTAAATTTGTCTAATTTCACCTTTACAAATTGGGACTTAGAGTTTCAATGAGAAGAAGAAGATGAGCAGAAGAACAATAATCTTCGAAAAAAAAGAAATATTTAGATGACATTATTAACCAACAGCCACATTAGATTAAAAATTAACGAAATTACGCATAGACTAATATTTGGTTAGAATTGTCAAACAAATATAATTATTCATGAGCACAACAATTATTTAAATTATTCATGGTCAATTTTATCAGTGTCAAAATATTTCATGATAAAAAATAACTATTTACTCTTATTTTGTTAATTAATTTAGTCAATGGAATACTAAATAATGGAATGGAACAATAATATTTTTTTTTAAAATTACATCATACTTTTTTTAGTGTGGAACATTTCTCTTTTCAATTGATATTTTTGTATTTTAAACATTTATTTTTTTAAAAATATTTATATATTAGTTTTAAAACATTTAAAAGAAGTGTAAATTATTTATAATAATTCAATTGTATTAGAAAATTAATTTTTTTAATAAATAAAAAATAAAAATAATAATAATAAAAAAATTAATTAAAAATAATCGAAATTTATTTTATTTAATTTTTATTAATTATTATAATAATAAATAAATACTAAATAAGATGAATTTAAAATATTTTTTTTTCTTTTCTAGCATTTCGATAAAAAAAAAATACTTGCCAAAAAAGTTGTAATACCCAACAACGCCTTGTTGGCTTGTTAGACGAATCGTATTGTACCGTATAACCCAAAGGGAAGGTCGTTAATCTCACCGCGACGACAAGCCAAAACGCCGACGTGTCACCTCATTCTTTATTCTCTCTGACTTATCTGATCATCACTTCTTTGTGACTCTGTCCGTCTCCTTCTACTTCTCTTCTCTCTGAGAAGACCGAAGGCAAGAGGGAGAGTAGCACCTCTCCCATACAAATACCGAACCCCGAACAGCCTCTTATTATGAAAATCCATAAATACCCCTCTTCTTTCTCACCTATATAATTCCGCAAATGAAATTAGACCACCTTCTTAGAATAATAAACCCGCAAAACCACTCTCACAATCACAAGAAAGAAAAGATCGAAACCATAACCATTTCTCTCTGATTCTCGAAAGCCAATCAGATTTGACCACTCCTCTCTTCCTTCCTTCTTCTCACGAAGGTGTTCCAATCGGTACGTTCACGCTTCTTTCATTTTCACTCCTCCGTTCTTGTCCTTGATTAGCTTCACCGTTTTTCAATTTGCAGCTCAACCAAATCGCATCGTGTTGCGTGAGCTAGGATTAGGGTTTATCATAGTCGCATCTAATAATTTCTTTGATTGTTTTGTCTGTTTTTCATTTACTTTGGCTCTGATCTACTTATTTCGTCTTGATGATGATGAGGATGATGAGAACGACGACTATGTTAATTTTAATTGATAGTTTTGTTTGTGTTTGATTGTTGCATTTTCTTGTTCTTTTATTGTTCTTCTCTGATACTGATTGATTATTGCATTTTCTTGTTCCTGCTGTTGATGAACTTTGTTTCTTGTTTAATAGTGTCTTCTATGATTATTGCTATTCTTGTCCTTGTTTTTGTTTGATTGTTTCATTCTCTTGTTACCTTCTTTTCTTTAATGGATTGCTGCCTTTTTTTTTTGTCCCTGTTCTTGCTGTTGATGATGCTATTGATTAAGTTTCGTTACGTGTTCAGCAGCTTACTGCACTATATGCTTCGTGTAAAGCGACCCTGCGAAGGAGTGTTTGTAGAAGAAGACACTCAGAGCATAATCAGCAACAACAACAGCGTTTTCTTCAAGAAGAATCGGAACACAGTTTCCTCTGCCCCAACCGATACCGCTGTGGACTCCACAGTGAACAAAGACAACAGTAGCTTCTGTAGCAGCAGTAGTAACAACGACACCAGCAACAGCCGAACAACTATGGCTTTGGGTGAATCCAACCCACCGGATATTGATGAGGATCTGCACAGCCGACAGCTCGCTGTGTATGGCCGTGAGACAATGAGGAGGCTGTTTGGGTCCAATGTGTTGGTCTCAGGGATGCAGGGCCTTGGTGTTGAGATCGGTATAGGCTTTGAATACTTGTCTTGCTTATTTTATTGCATTATACTGTGTAATGTTGAATGAATATTAACTTGATTATATTTTATGTGAGGTGCCTTGCATTTGTTGTGTGTTCAGGCACACAGTTTGATTTTTAATTGAATGAATATACAGTTAAATCTTTAGAATTAAGTGACTACGAAATTTGGATCATATGCTCCAATTTGATGGTTTTTATGAAGCTTTATGCCTTCAGCCGATAGTAAAATAAAACCTTGATCTGCTATTAGATAATGGTCCTTGATTCATCCCTCCAGCTGTAAAAGGTGTGAGTAAGAGTGATGCATA
This sequence comes from Arachis ipaensis, assembly GCF_059453495.1. Lineage (NCBI taxonomy): Eukaryota > Viridiplantae > Streptophyta > Magnoliopsida > Fabales > Fabaceae > Arachis > Arachis ipaensis. The sequence goes on from NC_142436.1 coordinate 4,072,294, forward strand.
AGAAAATTATCCGTAATAAAAAGTGCTTTATTTATTTATTTTTAATTATCACAAACTTTTCTTGTTGATTGACTTTGGTAAATATTTCTAGATGTTGGATTAAAAGGAACCAGAATCATAAGTTAAGAGCAGATCAGTTGTTGTTTTTTCTAATTAAGATTTAAGAAGGCAGTTCAAAGTTGGAAAATTTATGCAATTGAATTCATAATTTTTTATAATCAATTCAGATCATTTCTTTATTATTTTTGTAAAATACTTTATTAATTCATTGTTGATATATCACTTCTTCAGCAACTTACCTGAAGTCCTTACTCCTTTCTTATGTTATTTAATGTTGGCCAGTTGATTAGCTACATTTTGGTCTTTTGGAACAGTAATTACCTTGCTAGTTACAACATGATATTAAATGCTATATTAGTACTGCTATCTTAAATATTGATAATCATGAGTAACAATTTAATTTATTTATAAAATTAATCAAATTTATGATAAATAATAATTTTTAATATTACTTATGTATTTGTTACTATGATTTGAATGATTATTTTTTAAATGTTTGTTATTTTTAGTATAAAATTGTCGTTTATATTAAATGCTATTAATTGTTTCTCTAACATTACATTGATAATTGTTATGTTTTAAAATATAAAAAGTAAAATACATAATATTTTTGCCATATATTTTAGGAATTTTTATTCTATTTTTTCATCATAATATATGTGGAAAAGACAGAGATGTGAAATATACAATGTTATAGAGGACAACATGAACTAGTGAACTTCTAAAGTCATGTAAATTAAACAATAACTTTACCATAGTGTTAAGATTTACCCATATTATATGGTTATAATTTATGTATAAAGTATTACTTGTTCTTTTATAAAAAGGTAAATATTATTGATACTATTATTATTCATTATTCGCATATGTAATTGAATATTATTCATATATCTTTTGTAAGTATTATTTATTTATTTATATGTTTATATTTTTAAATAAAAAAGAATGATAAAGACCTTGTTCATTGAAAGATCTCCTTAGGCAGCTAGGCATACATGATTAATTTATCTTATATTTTGATTAATAAAATGGGATTTTAACAGATGAACTTGTTCACTTTGTTGCTTGCACCGAACAATTAAGAAGATAATATCGTATTATATAAGTCTATCCTATCATGTTTTATACACTATATCATACAGTATACTAGTATACCCAAATAGATCTTCTAATGCATAAGGGCAGTTTGAAGTGTTTCATTGGTTTGATTGCAACTTTCTATTTCGCAGCTGGGCTAAGTTCAAAATTTTGGTATTTAATCATTTGTATGCTAACATACTTTACTAATTAATATCTGCAGCAAAGAATCTCATTCTTGCGGGTGTCAAATCTGTGACATTGCATGATGAGAGGACTGTAGAGCTATGGGATCTGTCCAGTAATTTTGTGTTTTCAGAGAATGACATTGGAAAAAACAGGGCACTGGCTTCTGTTAGTAAGTTGCAGGAGCTCAATAATGTAGTGGTTGTACTAACATTGACAACTGAACTGACAACAGAGCAGCTTTCTAGATTTCAGGTACTCTCTTCTAGTGACTATCCCTTTCTTTGAATGAATTTCATATTATGTCCCATAATGCATTTATTTTTACTCATGCTACTGGTGTGTCTTGATTTGATTATAACCATTAAGTGACAAATCAATTCTTACTCGTAGAAGAATATTGTTTGTGATGTTTTAATGTTTTAATATTATTAGGTTTTGAAAAGGCAGTGTACCTGCTGCAAACTAGGTCACATATTTGCTAATAATAATTTACTTTGGCTTCAAATTATTTTGCTAGAATATCGAGGATACAATACCTTTATGCAAATACCCCCCCCCCCCCCCCAAACATAAGATTTGTCCTTCTTGTCAATTTTATAATTCTAAACCAGGCTTGATCATATATTCATATTTGCAGCATAATGGCATAATTTAATTTTTTTTAAAGGCATAATTTAATTTGAAGTTTGTTGTTTGAATTTCCCATCATAAATGCATCTCTATCTAGTTTATTTTGATGTATTAGTATTTGTATATGTTTTATTTTGCAGGCTGTTGTTTTCACTGAAATTAGTCTTGAGAAAGCTATTGAGTTCAATGATTTCTGCCACACTCATCAGCCTCCTATTGCTTTTATCAAAACTGAAGTTAGAGGTCTTTTTGGCAATGTGTTCTGCGATTTTGGGCCTGCATTCACTGTCGTCGATGTTGATGGAGAGGAACCCCATACTGGTATAGTTGCATCAATCAGCAATGACAACCCTGCTCTAGTATCTTGTGTTGACGACGAGAGGCTTGAGTTTCAGGATGGAGATCTTGTTGTATTCTCTGAAGTTCATGGTATGAAAGAATTGAATGATGGAAAGCCCAGAAAGATAAAAAATGCTAGAGCATATTCATTTACCCTTGAAGAAGACACTACAAACTATGGTGGTTATGAGAAAGGTGGTATTGTCACACAGGTCAAACAGCCCAAGATATTGAACTTTAAGCCACTCAGGGCAGCACTAAGTGATCCAGGAGATTTTCTTCTGAGTGATTTTTCTAAGTTTGATCGCCCGCGTCTTCTTCACATAGCATTTCAGGCTTTGGATAAGTTTATTTCTGAGTTGGGTCGCTTACCTGTTGCTGGTTCAGACTCTGATGCTCAGAAGCTTATATCCATTGTTAGTGATTTCAATGACGCCTTAGCTGATGATAAATTGGAAGATATAAATCCAAAACTTCTGCGATATTTTGCCTTTGGTGCTAGGGCCGTTTTGAACCCTATGGCTGCCATGTTTGGTGGAATTGTCGGACAAGAGGTTGTCAAAGCATGTTCTGGGAAGTTTCATCCGCTTTTTCAGGTAACTTAGTATTTATTGTTTGATCATATTCTCGTGTTTTGAAATATATGTTGCCTAGTCCAAAGACATTTTGTTTTAATAATACTTGTCATTTACTAAGCTTATTTTACTTTGTAGGTTTAGTTTGCTGCTTTGATGCATATTTGATCATTTTGCTTCTTTTATAGTGTTATGTACCTATTGAATATAGCAAGCCACGCATGAACATAGTAACCTATTGAACACACTGATGATCCCACGATATCTTAACATTGTTTTGAAATGGGGAGGTTTAGTACATCAAACCTGACTCAACAATCATAATATACAGTGTCATTTTCCTCTTAAATGAGCATTTTTTTAAACAAGAAGCTTATGATACTTCTCTTTGAAATTTATTGTTGTTTTGATCTCTTAATTCTTTCCTCCACAGTTTTTCTACTTTGATTCTGTTGAGTCACTTCCTACAGAACCAGTGGATCCTGATGATTTAAGGCCAGTAGGTAGTCGATATGATGCACAGATATCAGTTTTTGGACAGAAGTTACAGAAGAAATTGGAGGATTCTCAAGTGTTTGTTGTTGGATCTGGTGCTTTAGGATGTGAGTTTTTGAAAAATCTTGCTCTCATGGGAGTTTCTTGTGGAAGTCAAGGGAAGCTGACAATTACTGATGACGATGTTATAGAGAAGAGTAACCTAAGCAGGCAGTTCCTTTTCCGTGATTGGAATATTGGACAGGCGAAGTCTACGGTTGCTGCTTCAGCTGCTGCATCTATAAATACTGCATTGAATGTTGTTGCTCTGCAAAATCGTGTTAGCAGTGAAACTGAAAATGTATTTCACGATGCCTTCTGGGGAAACTTGAGTGTCGTGATCAATGCGCTAGACAATGTCAATGCGAGATTATATGTTGATCAAAGATGCTTGTATTTCCAAAAGCCTCTTCTGGAGTCTGGAACTCTTGGAACCAAATGCAATACCCAGATGGTCATTCCTCACCTAACGGAAAACTATGGTGCATCAAGAGATCCACCAGAGAAACAGGCACCAATGTGTACAGTACACTCATTTCCACACAACATTGACCACTGCTTGACATGGGCCCGTTCAGAGTTTGAGGGTTTGCTTGAAAAAACTCCTGCTGAAGTGAATGCCTATTTGTCTAATCCCAACGAATATACTAATGGAATGAGGAATGCTGGTGATGCTCAAGCAAGGGATAACCTGGAGCGTGTTCTTGAGTGCCTGGACAGGGACAAGTGTGAAACTTTTGAAGACTGTATTACTTGGGCTCGCCTAAAGTATGTTAGTTATATGCATATATTTGCTCCTTCTAATCACTAACAGACTAGCAGTAATGTGTTTTAGCATATTAGTGTTTCTGTGGACTTCACTCATCAATCTTTTCTGTTCACACACAGGTTTGAAGATTATTTTGCTAACCGGGTGAAGCAGTTAATATATACTTTTCCCGAAGATGCTCAAACCAGCACTGGATCTCCATTCTGGTCTGCACCGAAAAGATTTCCCCATCCACTACAGTTCTCAGCCTCTGATGCAGGTCACGTACATTTTGTGATGGCAGCTGCTATTTTACGAGCAGAGAGTTTTGATATCCCAATCCCCGACTGGGGAAAGAACCCTACAAAGTTGGCTGAAGCAGTTGATAAAGTGATAGTACCTGATTTTCAGCCTAAGAAAGATGTGAATATAGTGACAGATGAGAAGGCCACCAGTCTCTCTACTGCTTCCATAGACGATGCAGTTGTTATCGATGATATAATAATCAAGTTAGAGAGGTGCCGAGCAAATTTGCCACCAGAGTTCAGGATGAAACCAATACAATTTGAGAAGGTATTTTGTCCTCTTCATAATACCTTGCTTTATTTGACTTTTACCATGATGCTCCTTGCAGCCTTGCCTCCTGCTAAACCTATATTTATAATTAGCAGTGAATTCACGTATAGCAAAAATGTGTATATCTAAACTCTTTTCACTAAGTGCTCTTGCAAAGTTTGGTTGGTAGAGAGATATCATGGGATGATGGTGGAAAAAATAATGTATACTTGATTCTCTAAATTGTCATTTAAATTGATGAAAAATATGTTTCGAGCAAGTGGATGTTGTGCTTTTTAAATTTTATGGTTTCATATATTAGTGAATAGGAGGTGGAGGTTTGAGTTTGCGGTTGCTTAGAATCGGTATTAACTAACCAAATTCTGATCTAAAATTGCAGGATGATGATACAAACTACCATATGGATGTTATAGCTGGGCTTGCCAATATGAGGGCACGGAATTACAGCATTCCCGAGGTTGACAAGCTGAAAGCCAAGTTCATCGCCGGACGGATCATTCCCGCAATTGCAACCTCAACTGCTATGGCTACTGGTCTTGTCTGCTTGGAGCTTTACAAAGTCTTGGATGGAAGACACAAAGTGGAAGATTACAGAAACACATTTGCTAACCTAGCTCTGCCTCTGTTTTCAATGGCTGAGCCAGTTCCTCCAAAGGTTATGAAGCATCAGGATATGAACTGGACAATTTGGGACAGATGGGTTCTAAACGAGAATCCTACCCTCAGGGAGCTCCTTCATTGGCTCAAGGCGAAGGGATTAAATGCATATAGTATTTCATGTGGGAGTAGCATGCTCTATAATAGTATCTTCAACAAGTTCAAAGACCGAATGGATAGAAAAGTAGCAGATTTGGCAAGGGATGTGGCCAGGTTGGAGATTCCACCATACCGTAGCCACGTTGATGTCGTGGTGGCCTGTGATGATGATGATGGTAATGATATTGACATCCCCCTGGTATCCGTTTATTTCCGTTAGGTACTTGCATCTTACAGTAGACTTAGGGTAAGGAAAAGACATGACACTAGTGCTCCATATTCATAGTGGACACACAACATTTGTAGACCATACCACGGTTCATACATGAATTGAAATACACTTCCATTGCTAGCTAGGTTTATTGTTTACTTTGAGCAGACTCTTCCAAAGTTTTGGGTGGTGCTGTCTCATTTTACAGGGAAAGAATTTGGACAACTAAAATATAGGATAGTCCTTTGCTTTGCTGCCTTCTGAATAACAAATTCTGCACCGGTTGAATTGTACCCAAGACTTTGGATTCGAAACTTGACAAAAGGCTGGAAGATTCTTCCACTAGAAAGATATAGTTTGTCACATTATGTCACATTATGTGGGCTTCACAATACAAAACTAATAAGTAAGTGGGAAATGCTACCGTGCTTACAAACGTTTTCAGCATAGTATGCTGACTTTGCGTGGCAATATAAAAGATCAACACGTGGGGGTGGGAATGGTTGTGGGACGGAACAGGAGAAGCATCCTGTTCTGCAAGAGTAATTATGCATGGTAATTAGTTTTATAATTAGTTGATAAGATAATTTAAAAATTAAGAATAAAAAATATTTAAAAATAAATATAAAAATTTTATAAGTTATTTAAATTTTAGAATGTATAAAATTTATAAATTTAAATTAAATAAAATATTAAAAAATTATTTAATTATTTTATTGGTTCCTATAGTTTTACGAAATTTTTAATTAGGTTTTTGTACTTTTTTTTTCATTAGGTCCTTGCACCAAATTTTCTTTTTCAATTAGGTCCCTCTTAGCAGTAATTAGCTTAATTTTATAGGGACCTAACTAACAAAAAAAAAATTGGTATAGGGACCCAAATAAAAGAAAAAAAAAGTGTAGAGACCTAATTAAAAAAAAATTGGTGCAAGGACTCGATTAAAAGAAAAAAAGTACAGGACCTAATTAAATATCGATAAAACATTAATAATATAATAAAACAAGAATTAGATATCAAACCCAGACCATTAAATATCGAACCACCTTCGATTTGCTAAAAATCGCTAAAACATGAACATAATAAAAGTATAAATTAATAATTTTGAAAAAGTAATAAAATTAAAGATAATTTAATAAATTGAATATAAAATTTAAAATTATGCATGAAGATAAAAATACTTTGAATATGATGTTTAATTTTTGTTTCAAATTAAATACTGTTAAAAAAATAAATGAATAAACTTATATAATATTTATAAATAATTACTTTATAATTGTTTATCTTAATTTTGTTACACATAATAATAATATAATAAATTTTTTTAGGTTTAATTATTTTGTTGGTCCCTATAGTTACGCAAAATTTTTAATTAGATCCCTGTACTTTTTTTCCTTTTAATCGAGTCCTTGCACCAATTTTTTTTTTAATTGGGTTCCTACACTTTTTTTTCTTTTATTTGGGTCTTTGTACCAATTATTTTTTTAGTTGGGTCCTTATAAAATTAAACTAATTACTGCTAAAAGAGACCTAATTGAGAAAAAAATTTGGTACAAAAATCTAATTAAAAAGAAAAAAAATATAAGAACTTAATTGAAAATTTTACAAAACTATAAAAACCAATAAAATAATTAAACTTTTTTTAATATTTTATTTAATTTAAATTTATAAATTTTATACATTCTAACATTTAAATAACTTATAAAATTTTTATATTTATTTTTAAATATTTTTTATTCTTAATTTTTAAATTATTTTATCAACTAATTATAAAACTAACTACTACGCATAATTATTCTTGCAAAACGGGTTACTTCTCCTGTTCCGTCTCACAACCATTCTCACCCCACGTGTCGATCTTTCATATTGCCACGCAAAGTCAGCATACTATGCTGAAAACGTTCATAAGCACGGTAGAATTTTCCTAAGTTAAATTATACTTTCTAGTTTCTACACATTGAATTGAACTGAAAAGTTTGAAACGGAGAATATCGTGCGTGTTTGGTTGTCATTACCTCATGGAAAAAATATTCTTTAATATGTTGCCAATTTTTTTCATAACACAAAATATTTGAAATTTTTTTCTAAAAACCTTTTTTAAAGGTTATATAATATTCATCTTTTAGAAAAGGATATTTAACATAATTGATAGATAAAGAATACAGTTAGATAAAGAGAATCAGGAGTGCACCAACTTGGACAACTGATTTCATGATGTGTGACCTGAAAGAAGCAGATTGAAGACAGTTATGTTTTCTGCTTTTACTTTAGAATATTGATTTACCTTCTAAATTTGTATAGTAAAAAGTAAAAACTCAAGAACATCCAATACATTTTGCGAGTTATATCGAATAGTTCTTATATACTTTAATTTTCTTCTCATATCTATGTTTTTATATATTCTTCATTTGTTTTGTTTTGTCTTTGCATAATTTTCGCCATGTCCATGTGTTCCCCCATATTAGGTCATCATTTAAAGTACCATCTAACACATACCGAACAAAACTAGAACTTTCTTGGGTACAATTCTAACTACTTGTTACATTGTGAAGTAATTAATGATTAGAGAAATAGTAGAATGACTTATTTAAATTCATATTTTAATTTGGTTTAAAAAGACAAAAAGTATATACATAAGATAGACTAAAAGAATAATGCACAATCTTGTTTTTGTCTGTTTTTATCCATTATTTCAATGAAGTATAAATTATTTTATTCGAATTTGTCATGTGATTTAATCATGTATAACCTCTCATCATAATAAAAGATGAAATTTAGCAACTACATGTTATATAAAATATCATTTTATTTTTCATTCTATTTCAAATATAAAAAAAAAAAAAGTTTAGAAAAATGAAAAACAAGAGAGAAATATTTTTCAATCAAAACTAACATATCGATTAAAAATAAAAATATGGAGAAAATTTTCAATACATCACAAATTGGATATCATAAATTTCCAATCTGCCACCAGAGGGCAGCCAAAGTTTACACATGAATGATCTCTTCATGAGGGATTATCTGTTGTAACTGACAAACAATTTCTACTTAGTTCTTATCAGCACCTTCATCAAAATCTCTGGAAACTCCAACCCTGAAATCCAGTTGTTTCTGATGTTTATTGCGGCGGCGCTCATCGAAATCATCCCATCCTTCAAACTGCAAGAAAATCCCAGCATATTGCAACTCTGTTTCTTAGGAATTCCATGATCCAAAGAACTAACAGAACTATGATAAGCTTCCATTTTAAAAAGATAATACCAACAAATCTTATCCCAGCAGTGGGATCGGCTATCATAGATCAAACGACGTCAGAATTCCCTCTCATAGAATACATTTGTGCCTTATCATATATATGTTTGATTAAAAGAAATAAGAAAGATGTTCAGACCTGGCGAAGAATATCGATGGTAATTTCTGTGTTGTGGAGATCCAGCGTAGAGAGCTGAAGGCAAGTCTTGAATAGTTTAGAAGGAAGAGATTTCATCGCATTGTTACTCAGATACAAAGCCTGCATGGTGGTAAAAGTGGAGAAAGTTAGTAATATAGATGTCAAATCCATTTTTATTTTGATGCCTGTAATGGTTATATAAAAGGGGAAATCATGTAATACTGAAAAGAACAAACTGTCTTTAATGGCAGCATAAAGGGTGTATATGCATGGTTTAGTATGTGGTAATCCACTGTTTATAAAATTATGTGAAAAGGTATTTATAACCAACCATTTGTGAAGTAGAGTATAGAATAAAGAGCTTCATTTAATACCTCAAAGTAGTACAGACTTGCAAGAATGAAACAGTAACAGGCTAACAGCATATAATTAAAGTTCCTAATGTCCAATCATAAATAACATGAAAAGTTGATGATGAAGCAAGGGAGAAAGAACACTGTTTCTTGTTTTATAAGGCCAAAATGGGGAAAATAGGACACCTTCAAATTCTTAAAACTGCTAAATGTCTCTGGCAATTCTGACAAGAAATTTGAAGAGAAATCAACCTGTGCCACAAGAAAATTACATAAGCATTTAAGAGTACATTTCATCTATATGTTATAGTTTTGCAAACCTATTTGGGTAGTCCCTTTGGAATCACAAATTGAGAACGACGACTTGAAACAAACAACCGTACCTCAACAAGAGAATGACAATTCCCTACAGATTCACCAACTATATTCATCCTGAGAAAAAGAGACACGCCAATCAATACAATAAAAATTTACAGATAAAGTAACTTAGTGTTAGTATTTGTTAAGAACAGTTTTACAACAGAAGTTACCGAACAAGAAAAACGTTGAGACGGATTCTTCAGCTAAGTATTGTACCTATTATTGTTGACTCGCAAAACTTCTAATTGGGTAAGCTTCCCAATTTCACTAGGAAGGCCAACCAACTTATTATTGGATACATGAAGTTCCCTTAAGGCGGTTAAAGATCCCAGTGCAGACGGCAAAGTAGTCAAACTGCAGAAATCATGTGAAATATACATATAGGGCCGATCAAATTCAATCAACATAAGGATCTATAAGGCAAATTTGAGACAGAATATGATTCATCCTCACAAATTTTCTAAGAATTTCACATGATACATAGAATTAAATACTAAAACAGAACACGAGGTAAGAGGTATTGGTAGTCTAAGACAAAATGCTAGTAGTATGCAGAAACATTTAAGACCATTAAACTCAAAAATTCACCTAAACTTGCAGAGCTTTAAGAAAAAAAAAAAAACTAACTAACTAACTCAAATGGTAAACTTCAGAGTTTACTCATAAAATCGTAAAACTTGTAAGAGCTTACGAGTTGACTTGAGAGTGATGACCTTGAAAAACATAATGAAAGGACTTAGGAGCATAAATACCTACATCCTTGACCTCTTCATATTTAGAGCGTGACTAACTACGGCCTATTATGATGGTATGGAGTAGACAGTCAACAAATGATAATCCCTAATACATGCAATCTTGACGAGTTGATGTAAATTCTTTGTTGTTCTATGCGAGTTAGGACAAAAAAAAGTGCACGATGAATAGTTGCCAGGACGTCAATGATGATCTACTCACTTGTTCTGGTTTAATGATAATACTGTTAGGTACTTCAGAGGTGTTAATCCTTCCCAGCTAATCGATTCATCCGATAAGCAGTTTGCATTAATGAATAGTTTCTGCAGAATTTTCAAAGTTGCAAGGTGTGTTAAATTAAACATTACTTCCTCTAAAATGTTTGTATGCAGATGAAACAGAAAACTTATAAAGGGATACAGAAGTTCAGCTTACCTCTAGACCAGTAAGATGAGCAATCGCAGAAGGGACGGTTTTGATTGAATTGTTGTTGCAATCTAGAACTCGAGCAGAAGACTCACAAGCCCACACTTCATCAGGTATGACCTACTTAAATTGAAATTGCTATGGAAAATGAGAATGCAAGAACAATAATTGACAAGCAATTTTAATTTTAAATACCATATGCAGGAAAGAAAGAAAGGAAGAAAAATCTATTTAGGTTGCCTTTTGCCATTGTTGTATTTTTGCTACTCCCTTTCCTTTCACAATTAAGGCAGACAGAAATTTCAAATGACTAACCACCAAATAACCTTTGCTTAACTTAAAAGAACTACTCAAATTTTATTATAGGCCTTTCGGTAATAGTTTTCAAAAGCAGGAAAAAAAATCCAGATTATTTTATTTGCACAACAGGATCTGTATATGAAAATTCTTCAAATAAAAACATGTCATTAAGTAAAATTAAACATGTGCCTCTTCCTTATACATCGATTGTTAAGCTCCAACTCCAAGATTTCCAATATAATTTGATTAATATATGATAAAATCATGAACTGTTTATTACCTCCAAGTTGCATTCAGACAATGCTACAACCCCAGTCACTTTCCAACGTTCCACCCTGTTCTTAACCGGAACTTTATTCGCATCATTACTCGACCCTGAATGGCTATCTCTCCTCAATTTGGGAACAACTTGAGCTTTCTTCAAGACAGGACCCTCCTACACAAGAAATTTTAAATCTTCATGCTGCAGTTTAGTATTTTACTGAGTGTAATAGGAAGTAGAAACAATAACAACAACAACAATAAAGCCTTATCCCATTACATGGAGTCGGACACATGGATCAAACGATGTCATTGAGCTCTATCATGTATCAGTGAAATTCTACACATAGATCTCCTTTGATCACCTCATGTATGGTCTTCTTGGATCTTCCTCTATCTTTCAACCCCCTGTTTACCTTCCATCTTATCCACCCTCCTAACTAAATGCTCTGCCGATCTTCTTGTCACATGTCTAAACTACTTAAGATGAGATTCTACTATCTTTCCAACAATAGGTGTTACTCCAATTTTTTCTCTTATATCTTTGTTCCTATTTTGTCCAGTAGTGTGTAGCCACTCATCCATATCAGAAAATATATATATATATATATTCTCACCCCATGACCACAAGACGAAGCCACAATTTAACTTCCTGATGAAATCACACAGTATTGGTGATGATCAATCATGCTAGAATTTAGTTGATTTGTTTCACCACAATTTCCTTTCAAGATATACATTTTTTATCAACTTCCTAGTTCCTATGTTAATGGCTTGCACTGTAGGAATTCTAGTTTAAGGCAAGCTTCCCCTTCGTTTTATTGCCTACCAAAAGCAAACAAACAAATCTATTGAATACTATCTCCATAGCACAAAAATAAAACCCCTTTGAATGCTTCGTCGAATCAAGTAGTTGAGTAAACATTTTAGATGAAAACCACACCAGAGGCAATCAATCCTGTTTGAGCATTAAAATCCGTATACGGAGCATACCTCTCCCAACAACAATTTCTCCATACCCATGCCTCAAACCCAAGACACATGTTAGAAAGGGCAGCCTTTGCACAAGCATCCCGCGTTAACACTAGATCCAAAGAAAGATCGCACCTAAAGAGTGTAATGCAGACAGCCTAACTTGATAATTGCATCAGTAGCCAATTCCACAGCTTGAACCCGTGACTTCGAGGTCACACAGAGACAACTCACGTATTGCTCTAAGACTCCTCTTCCAAGACCACACGTTAAGGGGTCAAAAATTCTGCCACTCAAATGGACCATGTGTTGGTATTTCAAAATGAGGAAACGAAAGAACCTATTGCTTGGGAGCTTTACCCTATAATGGAGCATCCATGTTGAAACCAAATATCGGGATTGAACAAACTCTATAAGAGTATTAGGACCGTCTCATATTCTCAATTCTCATGTTGATTCTAAGAGAGAAAGACACAAAATTTATCATATTGCCCTAAAGCCATAACAATCAATCCCCCCTTTCTTTCTTTTACTAAAGTAAGTACCATTAGCAACAAAAAGCAAAGAAAGAAAGAAATGAATAATTGCATATAGAACACAAGAGAAGAGAATACCCCTTGATGTAACCCCTGTGAAGCAACAAGCATGAGCTTAGAGCCATTGGTCAAACCGGATGCCCCCAAAGTGTTGTGGTCTTCCAGAACCTTCCCTGTTTGTTATGATACATTCAAAAACGAAAAAAAAAAAGGAAAGGATAGTGAAAGCGGTTAGTTAGTTAGTTGGTTAGTTGCTTGCCTTTGAAGATGAGCTTCTGGCCACGTGGCAGAACGTTGGTGGAAGAGAGAAGGAGTGATTTGAGGTCTTTGATGGTTGATTCCGATGCGATTGAGGTTGGTATCGTCTTCCCTCCAAACTTCACGTTTATGGCTATGCTTCTCGTTGAAGAAGGGGCTTCCTCCATTCTTATTCGATCCAATTCCAGAAATGGATTCGATTTTGCACTTCTTCACTGCATTCTTCTATGCTTCGCCTCTTCCTAATTTTTCAGTTAAAATTATTTAGGGGTATTTTAGGAAATCAAAATATAATTATTATCTGATAACTAAATAGTAAATACAGAAATGCTAATTTTCAAGAATCGTGTACTAATCAAATAGAAAAATTTAGGTAATTTTAGCTTTTTTATAATAAATTAAAAAATAAAAAATTTTATTTTTATTTTTGTAATTTTTTGAAAATATCCCAGCAATTTTAATGGAATTGTTTGTTTGATGTAACATACTAGCACAAGAAATCTTCCCATGGTTCAAAAATTGGCCGAAGTAACAAAAAATTAGCTACTATACTATTTTAATTCAAGATAAAAATTAATTGTCATTAAAAATTAATAGTAGCAGCAGTGACGATGACAATGACATTAAAAAAAATGCAAAAAGAAAAAAGACGATAATAACGACAACGATAACTAAAGAAAAAGATCTGTGTTTTAAAGAGAAGAGCGTGCGAAGATTTGTTTAAAAACTTGGTTCAAAAATTACTTGAACACTTAGCATTTCTAATTCAAATAATACATAATAATTAGCTTAAAAAAAAGACTTATACGGCTATACCTAAAAAAGTCGTAATTAGATCGATATTCCAAATCTAAATACTAGTTTAGAATTTAAAAAGAGAAGAGCGCAAAAAAAAAAAATTGGTGAAAAACTTGGTTCAAAAATTACTTGAACGCCTAATATTTCTATTTCAAATAATATATAATAATTAGTTTAAAAAATGACTTATACCTTAAAAAGTCGTAATTGGATCGGTATTCTAAATTTAAATGCCAATATTTGACTGTTTATAATTTAAAATTTAATATCAAACTAAAATCAGATTTAATATTATTTATTGTTGACTATGCAACCCTTACTAAGAAATACACTTTATTGATATTCAGATAAATATATGAATTTGCTTTATAATTTTACTAGTGTCGTTTATTCATCAATTAATTTTCTCAAATACAAAATAATTAAGAATTGTAACATTAGAAAAAATTCAAAAAATAACCAAAAAATAATACCTAATACATCCAAATTAAAAAAAAAAAGCGTTGATTGCTGGTACAAAAATACAATATTTTTGTGGCCATTTAGCCGAAAAAATACGTTAAATAAATTCGAAAAACACAATGGACCTTAAATAGCAGCGGTCTAAACTGTTGAAAAATTATCGTCGAATTCAAGAACCGTCGCTAAATCAACCGACACTAATTCTTGGTATTATAACGTTGTGCCAACGGTTTATTAGAACTGTCGCAAAATTAAATCTCCACCAATCCACCCCTAAACAGTAACACTTTTAAAACAACCGACATGTCGTTTTGTGACGGTTTAAAACCGCTGCAAATCTATAAAAAAATCACGCAAATTACCAGTTCTTTTGTAGTGCTAGGTGCTTAGGCCTCATTGGGCTAAAACTTTCGATTGAGTCACTATGGTTTTACAAACATAACCATATTTATGAACACAAAAAAAAAAAAAAAGATCAAAATAGGATATGAGTTACAAGATTTCTAGACATAAATTATATGTAATACTCTCTTAAAACTTTTACAATCTATGAATATAAGATGGTTCTATTTTTATACACGATATAAGATCCTGCTCCAAGACACAGAAGTTGCTTATCTTTGTTTTAATGAGCTTATCTAACTACTGAGGGTGTGTTTGGTTGGAAGCACAAGAAGCGCGTTCAATCTTTTTGAACGCTGTAATTTTTGCTTGGCTAATTTTTTTTTTCTGAAATGTGAACATGATTTTGGGTTTGAACTTTTGCGTTTAGTTTTCTGCGTTTAAAAAATAAATTAAAAAATTAATTAGCATTCTACCCATTTTGCCATTCAATCTCATCTACGATAAGGAATACCAAAAACAATTATCAGAATTCTTGAATTTTTTTTCATAGCTATGCTTCACAAACAAATATTTTTTTAATATTATTATTAGTACTTTTTGTTAAGTTTTTTTTATCAATTATTTATTTATTTTTTTATTAATAGTATGAATATTTTTGTTTAGAATTTTTTTATGTTCACTTATATCATTGTATTTTTTTAATAGAATTTTTAATATTCATTATTCATATGTTTTTTTTCTAATTATTTTTATTAATACGTATTTTTTTATAGAATTTTATTTTTTTTATTTGACTTTGTATATTTTTTACTATATATTCTTAAATTAGTATATATTTTATTTATTATTATTAATTTTTATAATATAAATTTTATTAAAAAGATATAATTAAATACAAAAAGAATACGAAAGAAGAGTACTAACAAATTATAACAAAAGAGTACTAATTTTCAATACATAAATTTAAATTATTTTTAAAAGTAATTATAGTCAAAAAGTGTTAAAATAATATAGATTTGAATGATATAAATTCATGTCCTTTTTAATAATTTTTGTCTAAACGTACTTTTAAATAATGTAATCCAAACAATATTTATTTTATTATAATCCATTTTGATATAAAATTACCAAACATAAATCATGTTAACACCAACATACTTTTTATCAAAATCAAATTTGTAAAATCAATTTTATACAAAATTTTGTTTGCAAACTTTAATCCAAAATCACACTGATCGGTTGCAAATTTCGTGTGCGTGTGTTTGTGTATAATTCAAACCCAGCTGGTTCGAATTATGTAGAAATGGAGTTCGAATTTACCTGATTCAAACTACATATAAATGTGCATTAGTGGATTCATGAAACAGTTTTCATTTTGAGAGATTTGTGTAAAATTTTACACCCCTTTAACTTATTATTGTGATTTGCCCTATAATACATGGTGGTAATCTAAGATCCTGTGTCTTGAGAGGGTAACATTGCATCTTATAGGTGATTAAAAAATTGATTAAAATGGAATAACGTAAAATTCACTTAGAAGCCAGGCTGTGATCCTAACACCAAACAACGATGTGTCAGTGAAGTGTGATGCCAGACACTTTTTCTCATGCTTCTGAAATTCTCACTTCTCACCTTGCTACCCACTGTCAAAATTCTTTATTTAAAGGACAATACATTCTCTCAGGTAATAAAATTTCAAGCAACAAAAATTAAATAATTATGACAAGTCTTAATTTATATTTTAATACTGAAATAAATAAAAATTAAATATTTATATGTTATTCTTTGAAAATATTAAAAAATAATAACCATTTGCTGAAGCAAATGTATTACTATTGACTATTGTTGAAATTTTTTCTTTACTGTTTTGACTTATATCCTTGACAGTTATCTGAGAGAGTAATAAGTAATGATTTTTTTCTGTAGCCATAATTTTTGTCCCAAATTTGAGCTTTGTCTAATAAAGTTTTTAATGAAATAATTTGTCTAACGAATTATGAGATAGGGTATTTTTTCTTCATTACAATTTTTTTCTTTTAAATTTTTTTAAGGGGAAGATTTAATAAGACATTATTTTACTCTCTAAAGGACACTTAAAAAAAAGAGTTATACAATATATTATGGAGAAGTTCCTATATTTTGAACTGAAATTTAAATGTTAAATAATTAATAGAATTAGTTATAAGGAGATATAAACTAGCTTAATCAGTTATGAATTATTCCCTTCAGATGCTAACCTAATCGAATCGAATCAGTTGACAATAGTGTACAATAATATTATTGGCCTTGAATAACAATGTCCTTTTGTCTTAGATCATCAACTCGATTTGACTTTTACTTCAACTAAGGCTTGTCAAGATAGAACATTAGAAGCTTAAAAAAATTTCCAGTCTATAGCTATTTATCCAAAGAACAAAAACACTCTTTTACAATTTAAAATTTTTTAACCAGAAGTTAATAATTAGAGAAAATGACAAATACGTCTCTGACCTTTTGTCTCGCAGACATTTTTGTCCCTGACTATTGAAAAATACTTTTAAGTCCCTGACCTTCACAAAACTTGGACAGATCAATCCCTCCGTCCAAATGCCTCCGTTAGGGACTGATCCGTCCAAGTTTTACGAAGGTTGAGAACTTAAAAGTATTTTTCAATGGTCAGGGACGAAAATGTCCGCGGAGCAAAAAATTAAAGACGTATTTGTCCTTTTTTCTAATAATTATTAGCATATATGCAGCTAGTACCCCTTCTCCTAACACCTATAGGTATTTATTTTATTTTTAGAGTAAAATATTGGCTTTTTTCGATTTCTGCCGTTTTTTAATTTAAACAACTTGCACTTTAATAATTAAAAAATAATAATTTGTCTTTTATTCTTTTTTTTTATTAGACGCATGACTCTTTTTTTATAAAAAATTTCGACAAAAAATGACATAAAATATTTACATGTGACATTTGCTTATATAATTTGATATTCACCTATCTTATATGGATAATAACTATTTGATCTGGACGGTTTATCATCTATACAATCATCAAAATAATATTGTTAAAAGAGATGATAACTATTTAATTGGGACATTATTTTAATAATTATGTAAGAGCTAAACAGTGTTACGTTGCACGTAAATATTCTCCGTCATCTTCTGCCAAAAATTTTTACAACAGAACTCATGTGTCTAATAAAAAAATAATAAGAGTTAGATTGTCATTTTTTAATTGTTAAATTACAAATTATCTAAATTAAAAAATGATAGGACTGAAAAAAAATTTACTCTTATATATTTAATTTTTACTATAAAAAAGGATCAAGAATTTATCGAAGTTACAAGTAATTCAGTCAAAGCTCTCTTATATCCGAGATAATTCAATTATTATTAATTGTTACCATTAGCTAGATATCTAAATTTGTATTATTAATTATGTCTAAAGACAATACAATGAATAACACATGGTAATATAAAAGTGCGAAAAATGAATATTCTTATTATATATTAAGATATTAAAAATAATTGGATGCCTCATTAGTCAAGATCAGAGGCACGAAATCACTGAGTCAAAGCTAGAAATTTGTAGTGGGAATTCTTCACCATAATCAAGAAGAAAGAACACAATGTTTGCATTAATTTGTTTCCATAATCACATGTAAAGCAAGGGTGGCATCTTTCTCTAGATTGTTCAAAAGTGTTAAATCAATAACAACATGGCATGTGGTTAGAACTTACTCTTAGTAATGTTAATCATTTTTTTCTTTTTTTTTTTAATCTCTTCACCCTGCGCCACCATGTGAAACTTTTCAGTATCCACCCACTTTGATGTTGGAGGGTTACTGAAAAAGGTTTAGCTTTTTTGGAAGCCATTGATGCTATTCTTACAAACAAGGCGTGTTCAAGATGTATATCGTGCCATATGGCCCCAAGTGGTCACTATGAACACAATCTTCTGCCCTAAATACTTTTGGAAGAGTTTCAAGTGTACCGAAAATACCGGTATTCCAGTTATTTTAACCGTTGATCTGAATTATAAAAAATATATATAATATATATTAATTGAAATTAACGGTTAAAACAACTGAAATACTGGTATTTCTGGTATACTTAAAATTTTTCCAATACTTTTTACATTAAACATGTATAATTCTCTTTATCTTTATATGCAATTAATAGTTAAAAATAGTTACATGACAATTTAATTAAATATATTAAATTATTTAATAATACCCAACTAGTAATTTTACATAAAAACAACTACATATAAATTTTTATCACATTTTAATTATTTGTATTTTTTGTTCTCACTTTTATGTTAGATTAAAATTTTAATTCACATTTCATGAGAGATTTTATTCTCGTATAATATTTGAATAATTAATATTTAAAAACTTATAGCCTTTTAAAATTCAATATCCTCATAAATTAGTTCTTAAATTTTAAAAAATAAAAATAATTAAGAAAAATAAGATTTATTACTGAGATACTATTTACAAATTATAATAAAAATAAAAAATAATTATTTTTATGTGAAGTTGATAGTTAAGAATCGTTACTCGTTAGATAACAATTTAGTAAAATATATCAAATTATCTAATAGTAATTCAAGACCTCTAAGTGAGGGAGAAAGATTATGACATTTGAGTTATAGTTCGTTGGCATTTCTTTTTTCGTTCTTACTTTTATGTTAGAGGAAAGTATTATTTGATTTTAGAAATATTAAAATCTTAATTCACATTTCATAAGAGATTTTATTTTTGTATAGTATTTGAATAATTAATATATTAACAACTTGAATTTAAATTATTTAAAGTGAGAAAATTGATAAAGTGGTAAAGCAAAAGATTAATCACTGTTGATTTTGTAACTTTCATGAAATGTGTGTCGCACTGTTAATTATTTTAATTTAAAAGTGATTAACTTCTCACTTTACTACTTTATCAATTTTCTCATTTTAAAATATTTTAATTGTAAAAACTTATAGCCTTTTAAAAATCAATATCCTCATGAATTAGTTCTTAAATAAAAAATTATATTAGAAATAAATAAGAAAAATAATATTTATTACTGAGATACTATTTACAAAATAAATATTCCACACCATTCACTTTAGTTATTTGCATATTTATGAAGAAACCCAACATGAAGAGAGTTGAATATAAAATTATCTACTAAAAAAATACCCACACCTCTGAGCTTAGGGCTAAATATTATGCATAAAAATGTAAGTTTTAAGCTAAAAACCGTCAAAAAAGAATTAATGTGGACGAAGGGAAAATTAGCCAAAATGCAAAGAAGGCTGATGAACTGGATTTATTAAACAAAATATAAGGAATTAAATTTTAAGCAGTAAATATTAATTGATTTTTTTATTGTTAAATTAGTTTTTTTAATCCTTTTTTTGAGGATTTATGGTTATGATTAAAATTTGATGTTTAGAATTTTTGGTAGTAATGACATTAGTTTTGGATGATGAATAAAGGTGGGACGATGTGACTTTGGTTAAAAAATTTAAAGGGTATAATTTGATTATTGAAAGTTTGATGATGATTGTTTTAAGAAAAAAATTTATCTTTAAAAATTATCTCTGTGTCTCAAATTTTATAACAGACAATATTTTGGCAAAATTTGTGTCCGAGACAAAAATATATTTATGATTTTATTTCGATTTCTGCATTTAAACATAATTCTATCTCTACATTTTTTTATTTATTTTTATATTTTTATCTTGAGACAAAATCCAAACAGATCCTAAACACACTCATGTACCTTATTAGGATGACATATGAAATATATTTACTATAAAAAGTGCATTATTAGTGTGGTACTTTAATTTTTTGTTCACTAGTTAGAAAGATACTTATTAGAGTAAAATAAAATGCAAATCTCAAACAAGCCATTATTAGTGTGGTAATTTAATTTTGCCCTTTTGCATTTTCCTTGATAAGGTTTTAATAAGGTATTTCCTATCATGGGAATATTGCATTTTTTTACTAAGATTTTTTCACTAAATTTTTCCTTAGTAAGGCTTTAATTAATAAGATATATCCTTAATGAACGTCATATGAATATCCTTAATTTTATGAAATTCGGTTCAAATTTAAAAGGTATTAATAGCTAGCAGGTGATAATGATGAGAGAGAGAGAAAAATTAGAGTAATGTCTTGTTACATAAATAGACAGAGACAAAAAATTTTTTGTTCTTATATTCTGTTTGGTGATAAATTATAACAAATTATGAAAATTCAATTTATTCTCATTTTTTTATTCAAAAAATTTGAGATGAAAAATATAACAATAAAAAATATAATTATGAAAAATTAACGAGAATAATGAAAGAAAAAATAAAAAATAAGTTGCGTTCCTTGTTAGTGTCTCCGTGTCTTTCCTGTCATGATGGACACAAAATACACTAATTCAGTGTCTCTGAACATATTGTCTCTGTCTATATCTCTTCTGCCAAACACGATTTTGTGTCTCAGTGTCCTTGTCTCAGTGTCCTGTCGCTGTAAACAAACGCAGCCTAAGGTATTAAACCTTGGCTTGCTATATACAAGAAATGCAACTAACTTTATTAACGGACTCTGATCTTAACCACTAACTCTAACTAATACTTTCAGCTCGCGCTGTTAATTATTTTATAAAATTAATATTTTAGGTACTTCTAACTATTGTGATATATTCTTAATTTAAATTTAAAATTTTTAATTATTGTATCACCAATTGAAATGAAATTAGTGTATTTATTATGATGATTAGAATTAAGAACTCAAATTATATCTTTTGTGAATAATTGTATATTCTGTTTATCAGAAAACTAACCAACTATTAATATAATTAACTAATAATTTTTTTAATAATTACAATATTATTCAGACTAATTTTTATATTAATAAATTAGACTACAAATAAAATAAAATTCTAACATTCCCAACTACTTAACTAATTAACTTAATCTTTCATCCTCCCTCAAATGAAGATTAGAGCCTCTCTAATAATCATGAGTTTGCTGAAAAAATTCATAAAACTTTTCTGATGAAATAGGCTTGATCATGACATTAGCCACTTGAGCATCACTTGGAAATTGGAATGTGATGAACTTGAATATCTCCTTTAGCTATATGATCCCTTATAAATCCCTAAAAGCTTCTTCACCCAAAGCAGCATAGCCATAACTAGGTCAATTCATTTAGACTTTGCTTTGGTGATGGATTTGGAAACACACTGCTGCTTCTTTGAACTTCAAAAGATTAAGTTCTTTCCCATATAAATACAATATCTTGCTAGAGATTTTCAAATTTTGATATCTGATGCCCAATCTAAATCTGAATACCCTGTGACTCTAAACTCAGTGCAGGGTTACATGTGTAAACCAAGAAATTTTGTCCCTTGCAAGTTCTTAAGAATTTTCTTGACAATTTTCCGAGAATTTTTTTTTTTTTTTTTACAGTTGGATTTTGGAGTCATTAGTGTAGGAACAGCTGTGCAATTTTCCATTTCAGCATTTTTCAAAATGTCACTAATATATTTTTTCTAATTTAGCACCAAATCTCAACTATCTGATTGATATATATAAAAAAAAGGGCAAAAAACTAGAATAAACTAAGGGAAGTTGCAAATTACCTAAATAAGCCAAAGTGAAATTCGTTTCTGCAATGAGCCAAACCCTATATTTATATAATTCGAACCAGTGTGGTTCGAACTCTATTCATAAGTAATTCGAACCAGAGTGGTTCGAATTATGAAGAGGGAAATTCATTCAAGTAAATCGAACCAGGGTGGTTCGAATTACTTGGGAGGAAAACGTAGCACATAATTCGAACCACGCTGGTTCGAATTATATAGGGAGAAGCTGCATCAAGTAATTCGAACCAGGCTGGTTTGAATTACACAAAATGAATTCGAACCAGTCCGGTTCGAATTAGTGGTAGACAGTGCAGTATATATATGGTTCTAAACGTGAGTTGCTCTCATAGAGGGTGTAATATGGCTAGTGAGGAGAGTTTCGGGGTTTTGGTTCACCATAGAGGATCCATTAAGAGAAAAACTCGCTCCGGTGTGAAGTTCACAGATAAGGATCCTCTCTGTATCGTCGTGAAACCAACGACGAGCTATGATGATATTGTTAGATCTGTGCTGATGAAACTCGGTCTGGAAGGTGCGAAGCGAGTGAAGAAGTTTTTCTATCGCATTCCAATCACTGTCTTGCAAGATACGGTGAAGTATGATTGCTTCACGATTGGTAGTGATGAGGACCTGCAAGTCATGTTTCTATGTCGGAGGCAGTTTCCCGAGGTTAGGACACCAGAGTTGTTGGCAAAGTTGGTTGATGTGGTATCCAGCTCAGGGGGTTCGAACCGGAATGCCACCACTGAAGCAGCGGCAGCCGGTTCTGAGTTCCAGGCCTGCCGTTGCTTCTTCGTCCGTCCCTGTGTACGAGCCAGCGGTCGAACCAGTCGCCTCCCCATCTTTTGCTGTTGATCTGAATGATGGAGTAGGCGACGTGGTAGGATCAGTTGATATTCTGCCGAACGCTTTACAGGGAGTTCCACCGGTTGGCGTCGGTGACAGAGTGTTGGGTGATGTAGAGGAGGACGACGTCGAGCCGGATATGATTGAGGATGACAGCGGCGACGAGGTTGGAGCGACTGAGCCTGCATTGGTAGTCGGTGGTTCTAGTTCTGGCACACAGCAGTATCCACCACATTTTTCCTCTTTGGACCTAGATGCCATGAGGCAAGAGGGTGTTTCAGGGCACTCTGTTGGATTCGGAGCTAGAGATGCTGAAGGGACTGCTGGTTTGACAGAGTTCCAGGTTGGTCAGCAATTTCAGGATAAAGACGATGCCCTGTTAAGTGTGAAGACTTACAGCATCCGGCGAGGGGTACAGTACAAGGTTGTGGAGTCTGACCATCGCCGTTATGTGGGCAAGTGTTCTGAGTTTGGGAATGGGTGCACATGGTTGATTCGACTGAGTCTGCGGAAGCGCAAGGGCATTTGGGAGGTCAAGCGGTACAATGGACCTCACACTTGTCTTGCGACCTCCATCTCGAGTGACCACAGGAGCTTGGATTATCATGTGATTTCCGCGTTCGTTATGCCAATGGTTAGGGCTGATGCATCCGTCAGCATCAAGGTGCTCCTAAATGCCACGGCAGCACACTTCGGGTTTAGGCCGACTTACAGGAGGGTCTGGATGGTGAAGCAGAAGGCAATTGCCCTCGTATACGGTGACTGGGATGAGTCATACAACGAGCTCCCCAGGTGGGTTTTGGCAGTCCAGTTGACGATGCCCGGTACTGTTGCAATCCTACGGACGAGCCCCGTTCGAGTTAGTGGACAAGTAGACGAGTCTCAAGCTTTTTTCCACAGACTTTTCTGGACGTTTCCACCGCTCATCCAGGCATTTTGCCATTGCAAGCCTTTAGTTAGCATTGATGGGACCCATCTGTATGGGAAGTACGGGGGTACTTTGCTCATCGCGATTGCACAGGACGGGAACTCCAACATTCTACCCGTTGCATTCGCACTAGTAGAAGGTGAGAATGCAGAGTCTTGGTCATTCTTTCTCTCCCACCTTAGACAGCACGTGACACCGCAGCCTGGTCTTCTGGTTATATCGGACAGGCATAACGGCATAAAGGCTGCGCTTAAGGCTCCGGACGGAGGTTGGTTACCTCCATCTGCATACCGTGCATTCTGCATTCGACACGTAGCGGCTAATTTTGCCCTTACCTTCAAGGGCAAGGATGCACGTAGGCTTCTAGTGAATGCCGCATATGCCAAGACCGAGGTTGAGTTTGATTACTGGTTTGATATTCTTCGGTCTGAAGACCCGGCGATGTGTGAGTGGGCGAACCGGATTGATTATTCCTTATGGACTCAGCATCGTGACGAGGGACGGAGATTCGGTCACATGACGACGAATATCTCGGAGTATGTGAACTCAATCTTAAAGGGTGTCAGAAACCTCCCTGTTTGCTCTTTGGTGAAGGCAACATATGGAAGGCTTGCGGAACTCTTTGTTCGCAAGGGTAGAGAGGCTGAGGCCCAGATGGGAACCTGACAGCAATTCAGTCAGTACTTGGTGAAGTGTATAGAGGCCAACTTGAAGAATTCGAGGTGCTTCACGGTGACTTTGTATGACCAGGATAACTCCGAGTTCACCGTAGCCGAGACCACTCCGACGGGCTCTTTCTCATTAGGTACCTACAGAGTATCGCTTGCGTCCCGGACCTGTGACTGCGGGTACTTTCAGGCATTTCATTTCCCGTGCCAGCACGCACTTGCATGCTGCGCCTACTCACGGGTTACCTGGTCCTCTTATGTTCACAGCGTGTATCAGATTAGTTCAGTGTTCCGTGTGTACTAGATGGGATTCACACCGCCGATACCGGAGGGATTCTGGCCACCTTACGATGGGCCAACCGTGATCCCGGACCCTGCCAAGAGGCGTGCGAGAGAGGGTCGTCCGAGATCCACTAGGATACGGACGAACATGGACGAGGCAGATCCGAATCGGCCAAAGAGGTGTGGCCTTTGTCGCCAACCCAGACACACCCGCAGGAGTTGCCCACAGCTTGGAGGACCGTCTCACACGGGGGGCCAGTAGTAGCGATCTTGTTATTGTTAGTGTTCATTGATTTTATTTTTCCTGTTACATGTTATTTAAGATGATTTGTGTTATCTGTTTATCCTTTTACCTTCTAGTAATGAAAAAGTTGCATCTGAATTTGAATATGGTTAGAAATCCCATGACTGCAAAAGTTGATAACTACAGGGGTCTGAGGACGCCTCCTGCCCGGCTCGTCCTCCTGCATGATAGCCGAAATCTCCGCTAGAAACCGTGGACTGCCGAAGTCCGCATCAAGCGTATCTGCCCCAAGGAAGTCCTGCCACTGTGATCCGGGAATAACCCATGGAGTACCGTCCTGCTGAGGCTGGTCGTCGGTGGGTACTCCAACAAAGTAATGTCCAAAAGGACCGGACCTAAGTCCAGCGTCACTAGGCTCAGCCCCGTCACCCATCCCGGAGCCATACCACTCACCTCCGTGAACCCCATCCTGGGTACTACCACCAGCAACTGAAGCCGCCCCTGCATCATCCCCGCCCTCAGGCCCATGCTGATCATCGTCATCGTCCTCAGGGTCAGGTGCAGCGGCATGAACCGCAGCACGCCCTCTACCTCTGCCAGGATGATGTCGTCGTCGACCCCTAGCGGGGCCGGCCTCGTCGCCAGCCTCCATAGCACGCTCAAGCCACCCCCAGTCACGCTGGCTACGACGTGTGCCCACGCGAGCTCTCCTATCAACCCGCCTCCTGTCCGGCACGTCGTCAGGCCGATCCATCTCAGGTACTTGCCCAGCTCCCCGCTGTGAGGCCTCAACAGGAATAGCAACGGCTCTCAGATCGCCCAACTGCGGATCCGGAGACAAAAACCTCTTCCCGTGCTGACTCCACCAATCCAAGAACTGATGCGACGGACCAGGGTCAGCAACAACATCGAATCTCAGCACGCTCTCCGTACGGTCGTCCCAATACTGATGCCACTTCTGCAAATGGGACGGGAACCATCGATCGCCGCCTCTGCCGTCCTTCGACATCAGAAAGTCGATGTTCAGGGCGGCCTGTGGACGAGGCTGCACCCCTCCAAACTGCGGAAGAACCCTGTCTACCTGATGCCACTCTATGACGGCAAAGTAGATAAGCGATGTAACAGACCGCCACAGCACCATATGCCGAGGCTCCAAAATCTCGGGATGCACGACCTGAAGTACGTCAGGGCTACTGTACGGCATCCAGATAAACTGCACCCAGAACGATACAATGTCAGGGCAACTCGTGATCCCAACTCGTAAATCGTGGTTAAATAAAAAAAACTTATTAAGTAACATACTGACCTCTCTATCCTGCAACCGGTCTATCCAGAGCCTCCACGTCTGAACTCTAGGACCCTTCTCGCTACTGGAAGGGATGTAACCTGACCACCTGCAACATGCACATGTGTTACCGCTACTTAAATGTGTGCTTAGGGTATCCAATACATTATGAATGAACACGCGGTTATGTGTAGTAAATTGAAATAGACAAAGATTAGGGAAGTACCTCGAGGCCAATGGCCAGCTGAACGTCTCAAATCCTGCAGGCCTAAACCGAGGAAATCGCCAGAAAATCCATGACTGAAGTAGCTGAAGTGGGCCCGCTAGCTTGATAACATTTCTGTTCGCCACACGGCACATGCACCGGTACAACCATGCCAGTGCTGCAGAACCCCAGCTGTAGGTCCCCATCTCCTCCAGCCTAGCTACAAACGGAAGCCATCTGATGTGAACGCGGTTGCCCGACTTGTCCGCAAAAAGCTGCGTGCCCAACAACATCATGATGTACGCACGGGCATAACGACGCACAGTATCCTCATCAGCTCCCTCCGGGCACTCACCAAACGTCTCCTGAAACCAGCTGCAGTTGACCGCGTACTTCTGAACCTGGCTAGGAGGAGGTACCACTCCAAGCAACTCCTCGAACCAAACCCAGGCTGGACGGCCACCATCGATGTATACATGGAACTCTGATAGGCAGCCGCTGACGTAACGCCCGTCCACTGGCAAACCCAGCTGGTATGCCACGTCCTGCAGTGTGATAGTGCACTCTCCGAACGGCATATGAAACGTGTGCGTCTCCGGACGCCATCGCTCAACAAACGCACTGACAAGGGCCTCGTCCAACCGGAACCATCTATCGTTCAGCCTTGCAAGATGGTAAAGACCAGCCATCTGCAGGTACGGAACGTATCTGTCATCCAGGACCATGCCCTGCTGCCGCCGCATGCTCCTGATGCATCGCTGAGGCTGCGGAAGAAATGAACCGCATTATTAGAACCAACTTAATTACCGGTGACAAACATAATCAACACGATAATCCCTAAACCAAAAAATCTTACTATGCATAGCCGCTTAAAAATCCAAGAACGAGAACCATTTGCATAAGAAACTTAAATTAGAAACCACCATAGCCTACTGACATCAAAGATCTAACATTATAAAACCACAACTAAACCGCTTACATAAACCACTAACATAAACCACTAACGTAAACCGTTAACGTAAACCGCTTACATAAACCACATACATAAACCACTAAGATAAACCACTAACATAAACCACTAAGATAAACCACTAAGATAAACCACCAACATAAACCACTAACAAAAACCACTAACATAAACCATTAACAGAAATCACTAACATAAACCGCTAAAATAAACCACCAACTAAACCAACATCTAACCCGCATGCCAAACCACTAACTCACATGTACCGGTAAAATAAAGTTATTTCCGTACTAACCTCTTCGTTGATGACCCCAGCTATATGGGCGACTCCGTCCAAGCGATATAACCGTGCCGGATCGTCCCCCATGAGCAGAGTATTCCGTTCAGGTCTTTCTCGGAGAGAATCTGGGTCGTTTTCTCTGAGATTTGGTGGGGCAGGGGAAGATGAGAATGGTTCGAATGAGGCTGATTCGAACTCCTTATATAGCCGAATCACTAGTAATTCGAACCAGGGTGGTTCGAATTACTAACAACCTAGCTTAAGCGTAATTCGAACCAGGGTGGTTCGAATTACATGAAGAACTCATTTTCCCATAATTCGAACTGGAGTGGTTCGAATTACTTGCATAGGTAGTTCGAACCAGTCTGGTTCGATTTACATTCAATTTTTTCTTTGAAATTCGAATTGCTCTGGTTCGAATTATTTGAAGATGAAGTTCGAACTAGCCTGGTTCGAATTACATAAAAATATGATCTGGCTCATTGCTGTATCGATTTTCATTTTGGCTCATATAGGTAAATTTGGATTGACGTTGGCTTATTATAGTATTTTGCCCTAAAAAAAAAGTTTAAAATGAAAGAAGGAGATATATAAATACTCATATCTCTAATACATTATTTAAATAATTTTTTTTTTGGATTTAATTGAATTTTTACATTGTTTTTTTTATCTTATACAATTTTTTTTCTTTTAAAAATAATAATAACTCAAATTTAGACTTTTTAATCATAAAAATCCTGCTACTGTAATAAAACTACTCCTTTCAAAAACTTAAATTAGTAAAAAAATATACATAAATAATTATGTTTTTAACCAAATTAATTAAATAGAATTTATTGTTAGATGTAATCTTATATCTTCCGTCTTTAGTTATAAATTAACCATTTAAATATCCTAGTAACAACATATCAATAAAACTACCAAAAATAGAATTTTTTCATTCTCTCCAATTTTTCTCTTCTGCTACAATTTTTATGTATTGATTGTTATATTTTATATCATAAATATTTTATTGTTGATATTTTTTAATATGAATTAACTGCTAATTTGGTATCCGAAAGATTTAGCCGTTAACAAAAAGTCTTTGAAAGATATTATCGATAAAACAGTCATTGAATGATTTGAAAATACGACAAAAAAAATCAATAAACATTATATTTTTTGTAAGCTATGAAGCACGGACACTTCGCTAAGTTACCGTGTCTACGTATCGGATATATTTCGGACACGACACTCGTCCGACACGCGTGTCTATTGTGTCCAAACCGTGTCTTAATAAAAAATAAAAAATTCTTCTCCGAACACATTTGAACACACCTAAATACCATCACGTGTCAGCGTGTTCAGTCTTATTTTTAAAATAAATTTAGATATAGTATATATTATTATTTATTATAACAAAAAATATTTTAAATACTTGATATAATTAAAATAAGACATTAAAAATAATTAAA
This sequence comes from Arachis ipaensis, assembly GCF_059453495.1. Classification (NCBI taxonomy): domain Eukaryota; kingdom Viridiplantae; phylum Streptophyta; class Magnoliopsida; order Fabales; family Fabaceae; genus Arachis; species Arachis ipaensis. Next base: position 4,101,953 of record NC_142436.1, read on the forward strand.
AAATTAATTTATATTTTAATATCAGTAAAATATCAAAATATCATTACGATTTATCTAAAAGATACTTTATATTTTATATGTATGCGTGTCCCTGTGTCTTATAAGGTTTTAAAATTTGCATGTCGGCGTGTCCTGTGTCATGTCTCGTCCGTGCATCATAGTTTGTAAGTAACAAAAAAAAAACTTTTATATTTAGCATACAACTTATTCATTAGATCTAAATTTTTGTAGTAATATTTAAACAAATATTTAAAAGGTGTATACAAAAATTCGTAGCAAAATTTAATCTCTAAATTTTTCTTTTTATTTTTCAAAAAAATATGGTCATTCAGTGGGATTTGGACTTGTTGAGAGGGTGGAGGTGATAGAGAAGAGTTGAGCAAATGTAGCTTTAATAAAAACATTATTAATAGTATATCAATTTCGTTAAATGTTAGTGAGAAATTTGACGATGAGATAATATTGATGTCACTTTAAATGTTTTGGGATGAAAATATGACGATTAAAACGTTAGGGACCAAAATAGGATCCACTCCAAACATTGAAGACCAAAACAATACTTTACCTATTTGTCGTTAGCATCTTTTGGATTCGTTTTGTCAATGAGACTAACTTTCAAATATCATTTTAGTAGTTTACTCTTTTAATATTGAATGAATTATAAAATCAAAAAATTCTAAAATATGTTATGAGAAAAATTCTAGAGAGCAGTATTTGTTGTTTTTTATCAGTATTTTTAGTCATTAGTACAATTTCTTTAATCTAACAACATGTTTTTAATCAATACTTTTAAATATTGTTAATTAATTGCTGATAAAAAAGTAATAAATTTTACAGCTCTCGTCTTTTAAATTAGTTCTCGAAAGATTTTTTTAATCAACTCGTCCTTTAAAAATTTTAAATTAGTCATGTTAGTCATTTCGTCACTTCTATTGCTAACGGCGTCAGAGTTTATTGATGTGATACGTTAAGTAACATCACAACACACGCCTAGTAGTCTTAATTGACTATTAACATGGTTAATTTATGAAAATAGATCAAATCAATTCCAAATTGAAGGATTCCAATGCCTCAGGTTTTCTCCTCAATTAGATTTTGATTTGATATAATTTTATTATGTTAATAGTCAATTAGGACTCCTACGTGTGTATTGTGGTATCACTTAACGTATCATATTAGTAAATTTTGACACCATCAATAAAAAAAGTGACAAATGACTAACATGATTAATTTAAAATATTTGAAGAACGAATTTAATTAAAAAAAAATCTTTTAGAGACCAATTTAAAAAATAAATCATCTTTTTTTATGGACTAATTCAACCATTTATTCAGTATTCCTCATATATTAATTCTAAATGTGAAAATGACAAATATATTAAACCAAACAAAATTTCTCTAAAATAATAGTTATTGTGACCAAAAAAAAGAAAAACATTTTAAAAACTTTCTATCAATATTTAATTATTTTAGAGTATTTCTAATGGAGTGTTTTTAGATTATCACTTTTAAAAAATGGATTGATTTAGAATTGAAATATCAATATATATTGGAGTTGATTTATGAAATAAAACTGGTATCACCTTCGAGATACAATATCACTTTGATAGAAAACCAATAAAATTTTATAATTCATATAATTATGTTGATGAAATAATTTTAAATAATATAAAATTTTAATTAAACTAATATTAAATATTAAAAGAACAAATTTTAGTTTTAGTTTTAAATTGTCATTTATGACATATAATTCCACAAATATTTTTATAAATAAAAAATAAAATAAAATAAAATTAGAACTAACATTAAAGAGAATGGAGATACACTTAAGAGAGAAACTGGTAATCATCATTTATTAAATTATTTTTTTAACTACGAACCTTTTATCCTCTTGCTCTTTACCAATAGTAAAACTGTCTTGAAGAACAATAAAGAGGTTATCATTGATGTCCTAATTGGTGTTGGTTGTGCTGCCAATTTCTGCTGGTAGAGAGAGGATGGTAACAAGCAATTTGTCAAACTATGCAATCAATGAACAACAATGTTATACATTTCCTTATTTTATCTCTATAGAGTGACTATAGACAATTTTAAAAAAACTACTATTAAAATTGCCAAAATAGCATGCTTGTTAAATAATGGAATATAGAGCTGCATTTCATTTGTGTGTTAATACGTATGCACATATCTAGGTCCAAGAAACTGATATTGACTTCTTTTGCAGAGTGCAGTGGTAGTAATTACTAATTAGCAGCTTCTTGCATGTATTTACATACATACATGAACAGATCTCTATAAACAGACAACACAGAGACACAGAAGAAGAACATATAATTTGTCCATATTTATACAAGGTTGTAATAAGATCCTCTTACTCACACTCATCCATATTCCGCTTCTTTCTTCTAGGTTCTCCCTCTTGAAAACCCCTCGTGAAAGCGAAAAATTAAAACCAACCCCTCAACTACCTTAACCACCCCCAAATTTCCATATTCTGTTTCCCCTCTTTTTCTTCTTCCCTCGCTCATTCATTCACATCTTAACCCTTCACACTTCTCTGCTAAAATCAAAATGCAAAGCCATTCATTCTTCAATCTCTTACCTCAAACACCAAAATCCAAACTTTGAACAACCAAATCCAACCCTTCTCTCCAAAACAACAAATCAAGCAATACCCATTTCAGATATCCTCTAAAAATCAAACCTTTTTCACCTTTCAAAACCACAACCTCCCAAGAACGCTACAACAAAACAAGAAGAGGAGAAAGAAAAAAGCAACGAACTTTCTTCACAATTCTAGACCTTCAATGTGGTTACCATGGCAAAAATCATCAGCACTTCAAATTCACAACACATCATCCCAACAACCCCATTCTCATTTCTCATGTTCCTCCTTCAAAGACATTCAAACCCTCTTTCTTGAAGAACCCCCTACCACTACCGCCACCATCACAAAACCCAAACCCTCCACAACCATTTTCCACCGAGTCACACTCGCCAACTCGCTCCTCCGAGCCTGGTCAACTCACCTGCTCAACCAGCCCTCAAAACTCACCAACTTCCCCTCCCAAACCTATGCCTCACGCGCCGGAGAACCAGACCCACGCGCCGCAAAATCAGATGTACGCGCCGTCGAAATGGACTCACGCGCCAAGGAAACGGTCTCTTCGGTAATCGTCCCGCGAGCAGAGCAGCGCGTGGTAGTGTACTTCACCAGCCTGCGCGTGGTGCGGTCCACCTTCGAGGACTGCAAAACGGTGCGTTCCATCCTTCGCGGGTTCAAGGTAGCACTAGACGAGCGTGACGTGTCAATGGACTCGGGTTTTCTCCGGGAGCTTCGTCGGGTAACGGGTCGGCCAAACGGGCTGACCCTGCCACGTGTCTTCGTGAACGGTAGGTACGTGGGTGGGGCCGAAGAAGTGAGGTGGCTTCACGAAAGTGGAGAACTTAAGAAGCTTCTGGAAGGGTTGCCCGCATCGGATTCTTTGAGGCAGTGCCACGTGTGTGGGGACCACAGATTCGTGCTTTGCGGGGAGTGTTCCGGTGCGCGTAAGGTGTACGAGGAGAAAGGTGGATTCAAGACGTGTACGGCTTGCAATGAGAGTGGCTTGATCAGGTGCTTCTCTTGCTCTTGCTGATCCACCTGCACCCGCACCACCAATAATCACCCATCACTCTCTCATTTCATGATGATTTTTTTTTTTCATCTTTTTTGTTAGAGATATATACATTTGATATTTTCATCTGTCAATGAGTGAGTGGGACTGCTACAATAATTAAAATAATAACAACAAAAATGAAAAAGGACAATGAAAAGAGTAGTGGGGAAAAAGTGTCAATGACTCAAATATGCCAAGAGAAAACGAAAATAACACTAATTTTTATTTTTTTTTTGGTTAATTTTAGGAATTTTTTTTTTGGATTACTTAGTTTTGTAGTTGTATGGGCTTGTAAGAAATTGTTGATTGAAGGACATAACATGACTTTTCTGCCTGTGGCTATGTATTTTTTATTTGAAAATCCATGTTACCTATTAATAAGAAGCATGCTCTATTAATAATATTTTATTTATTGTTATTTAATTATAGATTAAATTAATATCAATACGCTGGGTTGCTCTACCAAACTGATTGAATTTTTCATCTGAATCATAAACCATTGTCAACAATGGTGATTACACCATTATTTTAAACAGGTGATATCTTTTTATCTTCTTTACTGTCACAATTTTTCAACACGGTGTTGGCAAAATTGCATAACATGATACACGGGAATGAATCCTCTCCAATTTTTGTAACAATTGAGGGAGTAATTTTTGTAACAATTGAGGGAGTAAAGTGTGATTTCTCACTGTTGATTTTATAAGTGGTTGATTTTATAGGTGGGACCAAAAATAAATATGAAAGAGAAAGTAATAGAGGGTTAAAGATCACACTTTACACTCTCAATTTTTTTTTAACAATTGAGAGGATCCATTCATTCCCCATCATTCACCAATCTATTACATTAACTCTTAGAAACTCAACATTATTTAATATATCTCAAGTTTTTAGTATTATTATTTTTAGTCTTAACTTACTAAAATTGATACTAATTAAACTGGATTTTGTCTTACTTTGACACTTAACTGAAAATATCTAGTACTAATTTGATTTTCAGAAAAAAAAAAAAAACTTGAGGAATGACTTGATTCTAGGGTGAAATTCAGAGATTGAATTGGGATTTAATTTATTTTAATATTTAGTGCAATAATAGATTATGGTTTTTCATTCGAGACTCGCAAAGGCAAAAGGCATGGCCTATATTTTATCATTTATCAAGCAGCACTCTCATCACTAAGAACAAGATCATGTTGTACAAAAGCAACGAATTATTATGACCCAAATGTGGAAATGTGACAAATGTAAGCAACCATATCATACTCGCATCTCTATAATATTGTATGAAATCAAATATAGTTATAATAATAGGGTAAGGAAATAGAAACATGTGACTATGTGAATCCTATAAAGGATATAATAATTCTTTAACCTATATAGTTGATAATTGATTTCGTGTGGTTAAATTTCTCTTGTTCCAACACCAATTATTGGTCATAGAAATTCATTTTTAGACCCAAGCTATGTTGGTGATGGGCATTGATTGCTTTCTTAAGGTACCAGATTTAGATGTTGTCTTATTTGGATTTGTGTATTTATGATAAGTATGGTGCACTGGACCTAAATTTTATGTATGGATGCTCACTAAAAGACTCAAGGATTTTTCCTCTCCCAATATAGAGAAAAACGAAATGATTCGTGATTCAAATCTTCGTTATATAAAGAGTGATTCAAATGCTTGTGATATAAAGAGTTGAAGTATTATTTAGAATATATTATTTTATATTTTTAGAATATTTTAATTTAATTTGATATATTTTGATTTTATTTATTTAATTATTAAATTGGGTCATATGTGTATGGGCTTTAGAGTTTTCTTTGTTTTAACTTAATAAGTGATTTTAAATACTGTAGTCGTAGTATAGAATGATTTAGAGGTTTGAAAACCCCTTTTTGGATAATTAAAATTGAGGAGTCTCTCTTGTTGTATCGAGAAATTGAGTAGAAAGTTGAGGATTCCCTTCGATTCAATTGCGTTGACAAGTTAGGTTGAGGAGTCTCTTTCTTGTTGCGTCAAGAAATTGGGTAGAAAGTAGAGTGATTCTCTTTATACTCAATTTCAATCTATCCTTTTTATTTTTATTTCATTTTCAATGTATCTTTTTATTCAGTTTAAATTCTATCTTTTTGTTTATCTATTATTTCTTTATCACAAAATTTTACATAAAAAAAAAATTAAGTACGTAAAAATATAAAATTGTAACAAGATTTAAATTATAAAATCGTCAGATTTAATACAAATTTTATAAAATTGATTGACTAATTTAAAATTATAATATCAAAAGATTTTAAGAATTAAATTGAAATTCTAACTAATATGTTCCAAAAAAAAATTTGTTTCTTTCAACCGCCAGAAATTAAGATAAGTTTAAGTTGTGTTTTTATTTTTTAATTTTTAAAATTTTATAAAGGGAAAAAAGTGAAAATAATGGATAAAAAAAATATTTCATTAAGGAAGTACTTCAAGGGAGTAACAATAACCTAATACATTTGCTCAACTAAAACACAAATTCTTTCATGGATAACAAAAAATAATAAACTCAGATTCCCAGACTAATTATTTTCTTCATTTAATTAAAAAAACAAAACAAATGAGTAACATAAGAACACCATCAGCATCACACTCTCGTGAATCCTTTATTCCAATTAGGCATAGATAGAAGATAGAAGATTGAATTAATGGCCATTAGTGGCACCATTGGTGGTGGTGGTGGTGGCAGCACCGTTCTGAGCTTCAACCTTGTTTGGTTCCACAATGTCAGAAGTAACCAATTTGGTGTTAGCAGAATTGTGAATTCCCCATGCTGCCCTTCCTGAAGGGTCCATGTTGTTTGACCATTCAGGGAACCAACTTAGTGCCTTTGGTGTGCAACATGCAACTGTTGGTTCCCATGGAATTGTCAATCTAGCCGGTTGCTGCAAATAAATAAATACAAATTCAAAATTAGTATCACATATAAGAATTAGTAAAATAATAATTACTATAAAACATAAATGTTTAACTAAAAGTGAGAAATGCATGTCTTAATCTCCATTATTAGTTAATTATCATAGAAATTTATAAAGATTTTGAAATATTAGTATGAAAAATAATAAAATAATATAATGCTAACAATAGTATATATAAAATAAGAGGCACTCTACTATACAGATTGAGATTGTATAGAGAGAGAATTAAATTCTTTTTATAATTATTTTTTATTATTTTATTAATGTTCAAAATATGGGTCCTAATATTTTCAATCTCTCTTTCATCACATAAAAAGAAAGATCTATATATAAACTTACATCTTTACCGTATAATTCACCATAAAATAATTAACAAAAAAATAACGGATAAAATATCTCTAAAGTAAAAAGATTGGTAAAATGATAAAGTGAGAAATTAATTATCATTAAATTTGTAATGTTTATTGCGTAAATTTTACTATTTTGTATATATATATATATATATATATATGAATTTATGCTTTAATTGATCATTGTTGAATTGTCTAAATCACCTTAGGAAAGATCTTCTCAAAAATCATCCTGTATAAATAAGCTTCTTTTGTTGGAGGAGTGTGAAGTGGGTAGGTTCTTGCAGCATTAAGCATCATAGTGTCGGTAACCTGTGATAATAAGTTGAAAAATCAATACAATATTATTGAAGGTAGAGAAAACATACATAATTAATTTGAATTAGCATAATTAAGATAGATTAAGATTTACATGACTAGCAGCATGTGCCTTGAGTGCATCAATCCAATTATACCCAACTCCATCACTCATTTGCTCCTTTTGCCTCCACAGTATATGCTGTATATAAGATTAATCATGCCAAAAAAATGTTATTTTTCAAATGTCAATAATTTATCCTTTATTTTATACACTTAGGATATGTTTAATTAGTTGGATGATAAAATTAAAATACCTGTGGAAGATAGGGACGTTCTTTGTCATCAAAGGCGTTCCTAAGAATCCATTTCTCAATTCGTCTTTTTTGTCCAGACTGATGAAAATGTTCAAATAATAAAAATTTTGAACTAGTTATAAACTTATAATAATCTATTAATACTAACTAATTAATAAATTAACCACACAACAAAGTAATTAAAAAATATATATTAATTACCATCTTGTTATCAGGATCAATACCCATGACCACACTAACAAACTCCTTATCCAAGTATGGGAATCTAGCTTCAAGTCCCCAAGCTGATGTTGCTTTGTTTGCTCTTAGACAATCATATTGGTGTAGCGCTTTAATCTGCACATGACATGGTATCAGTCTTTTTATTCCGAATCTCGCTTGAAGGATCCGGTGAAAAATATTATTTAAATCAATAATGTTAGGAATTAAAATAGTTCCAGCTAAAAATCAGCTAAATACTTTTTGGTGAATCTAAAACTTCTATTTGGATAGTGCTTATGCTAGACATTAGGATGTTTCTTTTCTTTGTAAATTGGATGGTTATGAATCTGTTTTCTAATTTATCATGTTTTAGACATTTGGAGAGAGGAGGAGGGTGAAGAGATAGAAGCTAATTGAATCAGTTTCCGTGATTCACGTTGCAATGATACTAAACGTATCTCCTCCTAATTTAAATGTGGTGAAACATTTAATAACCAATATTTTGAATCATAAATAAATAAAACTAATTACTATATTTATAATTAATTAAATTGTTCTATTTTTGGCTGATTTATAGTTGGTTCCATATACTTTTCCTATTTAAATATAGCTATTATCGTATTTTGTGTCAACATATAAGGCCGATGATAAGAATATATAATACCTTGCGACAACTTTCTTGGTGGAGTTCTTCCTTGTTTGGTGCCTTATGGAAGTACAAGTAACCTCCAAAGATCTCATCAGAGCCTTCTCCAGAGAGAACCATCTTGATTCCATGTGATTTAATCTTACGAGATATGAGATATGTTGGTATGCTTGATCTAACTGTTGTTAATTCATATGATTCAATGTGGTAGATCACATCTTCAATAGCATCGATTCCATCCTGAACAGGACAAATAATTAAATTCATTCACCATGGTACATAATTAATTGAAGCACTATAATCAATCAAAATTTAGAATGTAAAGTGAAAAAAAAAAGAATGTACTTGAGGAGTGAAGTGAAATTCATGATGAACTGTTCCTAAGTAATCAGCAACTTGTCTTCCAGCCTTCAAATCAGGTGAGCCCTGCTCAAGAACATAAACAAATGGTAAGTTAGTTAAAGTTACCATATTCTCCAAATGGTGCTATTTGTATAAAAATGTCTTTCTATGAAAATGATAGTTAAAATATTGAGACATATTATATTAAATAATTTAATTAAATATGTTAAATTATCTAATAAACTCCGCCTATGTTACACTTGCGGTACATAGCCGGTCCCAAGCCCGGATAAAGGAGGAGGGTTGTGTTAGGTCTTCGGCAACCAACATAAAAATATAGCCGAACCCCCATGACATGACATGTTAAATTATCTAATAATTTTCAATTATCAGTTATCTTTAAACATTTTTTATTTTTTATCATAATCAACCTGACTGGTTGTTCGACTGAATTAATTGAAAATAAACCAGCAAATGGTCAACTTCAAGGTGAAAACCAATTTTAAACTAGTTAAAAATCTGTGAACTAATTGAACCGATCTAATTCTTTAGTAGTTAATCAATTTAAACTAAAGAAACACAAAATATTTTTTTAAGAAGTATATATTTTATATATAAATATATTATTTTATTTAATCATGCTATATGTATACTAAAAATCGTTCACGAATATAAAATATATATTAAAAATGAATTAAACAATACATATATTTTTACACAAATATATAATAGTAGATTTTATAGTTAGTTTTTTATGTGTATATAATATTTTTATACCTTTAAATGTTTAGTTCCACCTGTCTAACCTTGATCTTCATAGTAATGACCTTGCTAAAGGATTGAAATTTTGGTAATAATAATAATAAAAGTGATGAGGTACATACCTCAAGGCCAATGCAAAAGGAATGAATGGTAGTTCCCAATTGCTTGCCAGCTTTAGTTTCAGCCAAGTAGCGAGAAGTGATGGAAGCAACCAACGATGAGTCTAAGCCTCCGGAGAGTAACACACCAAAGGGCACATCCGTCATTAACCTCTTTACAACTGCCTTCTCCAAAGCATTTCTCAAAACCATGGGGTCATAAGGTGTTGTTGGAATAATCTCAGAGAACCAAACAGGATTGTACCATCTCCTAAATCCTCTCTCTCTGCTTGAGTACAAAGTACCAGGTTGAAACCTTTCAAAATGTTCGCAATCTTCATGCATCGTTTTGTACTCAGATGAAACCCACACTGAGGCTGTAACACAATCAAAAGATAAAATTAGGTTAGATCGATAAAATTATCTAAAATAGATTATTTGTGTAATAATTTGAACAATAATGCTAGGAAAGTAAGATAGTTTCAGTAAAAAATCAGTCAAATATCTCTAGGTGAATTTAAAATCTCTATGTGGATGGTGCTTATGTTATGCATTAGGATGTTTCTTTGTAAATTGGATGGTTCTGAATCAGTTTTTTGATTTATCATGTTTTAGGTATTTGGAGAGAGAAGGAGGGTGAAGAGACAGAAGCTAATTGAATCAATTTCCGTGATTTACGTTGCAATGATATCTCCTCTTAATTTGAATCTGGTGGAACATTTAATAATTAATATTTTAAATCATAAATAAATAAAACTAATTACTATATTTATAATTAATTAAGTTGTTTCATTCTTAGCTGATTTGGAGTTGGTTTCATATACTTTTCCTAATTTGAATAATTATGTCAGACTAACTTAATTTTTGATAAATATCAAAGGAAAAGTTTAGGGGCCAGCAACTTTGTTAAATTCTGGCCAGCATGTAACCAGCAAAGAAAAGTGAGCCATTGGATGAAATTTCAAACCAATCTCACACCATTAAAATCATCATTAATGGCTATTTGATGACTACAAATCACAAAAGTTACTGGCCCTAGTATTCCTCAATATCAAATTAGTTTAAATATTTTATGATTAAATATAAAAATTTATCGATAAGAAAGAAATTTTGGAAGTGAAATTAATAAAGGAATTTGTGGTAAAATTACCGTCTTCTCCCCAGCCAATGTAAAGGGAAGTGATCCCAATTGCATCACGCGCCACTAAGAAGTGGTTATCACGAGTGTCGTACAGCACAAAAGAAAATATGCCATCCAACATGTCCACAAAGTTCTCCCCATACTCCTCGTACTGATAATAACAAAAAGTATTTCAACAATTTCGTCTTAGATTTAATTCTAAATATTGAAGAATATTATTATTAAAAATAATTAATTTTATTACCAGGTGTGCAATGACTTCACAATCACTGTTGGTGCTGAAGGTGTGATTTGGCAACTTCTTCCTTAGCTCTTCATGATTGTATATTTCTCCATTTGCCTGTATATATATGTTCATAAAATCTATTACTTTTTGCTATCATAATTATTTTTTATTCATATTAGTAATAATTAGTAGTGAAACTTCAAACAAACCTCTATATTCATAGGAATATAGGATTGAAGAAGAATGATGGAGAACTATAATATTTACCCCAATAACGATAACAACGTAGTTTCCTCACAAATGCCCTAAGAATGTGTTTGTTTTTTGATACTGTCACTAAAATTGGAGGAATGACCTAGTATTGTATTTAATAACTAGAAACTAGAATTAAAATTATAATTTCGAAACACAAAATTTTAGTTTTTTCAGTTTTTTTTGGAAAAAATGGCACATGAGATTAAAATGTTTAAAGATAAAGACTGAAATTTTAATAACATTTTTTAAAAAATATTTATTTAACTTTTTAAATTTTAAATTTTCTCTTTAATTAGTCTTTATATTTATCTTAGACCAAACATAATATTAAGGCATAATCTAATCTAATATATTTTACATCAAATATAATATAAAAATTTAATTTGGTCTCTATCTCTTCGTCTTTGTCTCTCAATGTCTGTTTTTTAGTTTCAATTTCTTATTCAAATGTAGTCTAAAAAAATATTAGTTATTTTTTTTAGTGACTTAAAAAAAAATATTAGTTAAAAACACCACAAAAGTTTCCTTAAAAATTAAAAATATTTTTTATATTTTCGAACAATAACAACTTAGCAATATTTTTAAAATTTTTATCAAACTCTAAGGACAAAAAATATATTTTACCCTTATTATTATTATTATCTTCTCAAGTATTCTTGGGGCATTTTTTTTTAGTTAAATCCAAAAGATAATAAGTGTATATTGTAAATAAAAAAATATTTTAAAGTATTTTTTTGGTTTTTTATAGTATCATTCAGTGTGATAGATTAAAAACTAATCCGTTGTGGATCTGAAATTTATTTAAATATTTATCGTTGGTCAATAAATTACTACATATAAAAAATAAGATTCGAACTCTCAATATTTATTTAAAAAAATATTTTTTTTTTATGTTTAGAAAAAGAACAAATATGTGGTTGTTGTATGTGAATTAATTAGTAATGGTGGGAGAATAGTAGGGCCTACCACAACAGCAATAGTTTTGTCTTCATTAAAGAGAGGCTGATCCCCAGAGGTTAGATCCACAATTGCTAATCTTTGATGAGCCAAATAATTACCCTTGTGTTGGAATATCCCAATCCAATCTGGACCACGGTGCTTCAACCTATATAAAAACATTAGGATAATCAATTTCCCAAAATAGAAAAAATTAATTACAGTACCAAAATGGTAAACTAAACATGTAGCAGCAATTATTGATGAATCCTCACTTCCAAAGTAGATATGCTATTACATAATTTGTCTAAAATATTATATCCATAGATTCGCCTTGGTTAGCTTCAAAGTCAATATAGTGAGCATATATTGCAACGAATCTTTGACTAATCTAAGTTACAATAAAAATAAACAAATTAAGGTCTCTTCGATATTTTCTTAAAACACATAAATGAACATAATACCATATTTAGAAAAAAAAAGGTAAAAACTCAGGTGAAGTCGACTTCACGTGAAGTTGATATCTCAGAGTCGTTAGATAAAAATTTAGTCAAATCATCTAACGGCTCTCAGATATCAACTTCACGTAAAGTCGACTGCACCTGAGTTTTCACCAACAAAAAAAACATAATACTAGTAGTATTGTGAAATATATAATGGATTTATATCTTTTACGTATATAATTGATGTACTTTTGGATATCTCACATTATTATTGTAGTATATATCTTACACAGTCATATAACTACTACTTTTGTAACCAAAAAATAAATAAAAGAAAAATATAAATATAAATCGATTCAACTATTCAAAAATACAACTATGCTACGTATATACTAAAATCAGTTACTAAAATTAATCACTAGTATAAAATACATATTGAAATACAAATATATATTAAAAAAAAAATAAACCACATATATATTTATACACAAATATATTAGTGACTAATTTTAGTAGCTGATTTTGGTATTCAAATAGTATTTTTGTCAAAAATAATAATGCCACTCCTACCAATTGCTGTTGATAGTTTAGAACAATGCATCAAGCATGGAGGGAAAACGGGAAGATGACATATATATAGTTTTAACTTTTGATTCGACAATAAACGGTTGATCTAACAAATGAATTAGGGAACACATCAATAATAATATGAGAAATTAGAAGGGTAATGATTATTTTGCCTTTGAGCAAGGTGGATTATGCGACTCCTTTTGGCAGAGGAGTCATCAGAGCACCAAAGGCAAGCAAGTATCCCACACATTATTGTTGCTAATAAGACAAATAATTAAGTAGTAGTAGTGGTAATAATATAAGATAGATGTTCTCTCTTATTTCCTTTGAAAAAGGAAAACAAGAGAGAGAGAGAGGAAGATGTATGTGTATGTTATTTGGGAAATGTGCGGAGGGATATGCTGCATTTATAGGACAAAGAAGAGACGATTTGAGAGTGAAAGAGAGCAAGTAGAGCCAGAGGACCTCATCACCTCATCAATCATTGAATAATGAATAGAGAGAGCGTTGTTATATTATGTATGTGTCTCTCATCTTCTCTTCACGGATGCGTGAACGTGCTTCTGCCACTTAACCTCATCACCCTTCCCAATAATGTTAACGTTGCTTTCAGTCATTTCTAAATGTTTTGTGAAATTGTTATTAGGGGTAACAATGAATAAGACAGGGTAGGATAGGGTTTGGAGCCAATCTTAATCTTATCTGTATAAATTCAATTCTGTTTTATTCACGGGTTGAAAATATCTCAACCCTAACCTATTTGTTCTTAACCTGCGGGTATCCGACCCTACTCGCGGGTTACAAAAAAATGCAATATTATTATATAACTTGATGATAATTTAAAATAGAATTGACTTTTACGTAAAAAAAGTATTAAATTATCAATTAATAATTTTTTTTTTGTGGCTAAAGATTTTTTTTGCATTTAGTGAGAGGTTTTTGCTTCAACATCCACTTGAAATATATTTTTTTATAACATATACATATATAGGGTGCAGGTTGCTAGGATAAGATTAAGATTCAACCCGCACCCTACGCTACCGGCTGCGGATCGGGTTGGCAAACCTACTCGATCGGATGAGGTCGGATTGGATACCCGCGGGTAGGGTGCATGTTGCCACCCCTAATTATTATGACAAATTTTTTCTATATGAAAAAAATATTAGTGTTTTTGTTGAAAATGAAATTATTTGGTGTAATTACAAGTGGATGAATTTTGCAGGTGAAGAATCAACACACAAAGTGCATGTTGGACACGTGTTATCATCTTGACAATACGCAGAGTGCATGTTGGACATATGTCAACATTCTGGCCAACACGCAGAATGTAGTTGGATACTTTTTCTGTCCATCTACAATACTAAAATATATTTCAAATATTAATATTTAACCAAAATATCATCTTCATCTCTATATTAAAAATAATTTCTGACTTGTTATTACTTTAAAAAAAAATTAAACTGAATTTTATAGTTATTTATACAAATTAATAATTAATTAAAACTTTAAAGTTGTATTAGAATATATACTATTTAAGAAATTGACTAAGACACCATCTATAAAATTTTCGATACCTCTTTCGAGATATATTTTAGGGTTGAGTTATTGTACTCGTCACTCTAATAAAGGTTGTGAATTTGTCGAAATCAAACATCAATAAAATATGAGCAAATTAGTGTTTGTAAAAGCTATAAAAAGTTAAAAACCTTGTTGCATAAAATAATTTTAGAATTTACTCGAATGGACTAATTAAATGAACTAATGTCACTGTATGTAGTTGCACTTTTGCCTGCCGGTGCCACTTGTGAATTATTTTTGTCATATTTATACACTTAAATATTAAAAAAAATGAAATGCAGGAAGCGAGGTGGCAACAGTATAATCAGAAGAGATAATGATAAATATGGGCGAATAGATCTGATTTGTCATATCTTTCAGCAATACACACATGACACATTCATTGATGTAATTATTAATTAACGTCATGATAGGTCAATTATAATTAGGAAAAGTATAGGGTACCAACATATTATCTGCCAACTTTTGCCAACTCTTATTTATAATTGTGTTTCATAGAAGTGTGTTCATGGATGTGTCTAATAATTAATATATTTTAAATACATATATAAAGAGACACATCCAGAAAATATATCTATAAAAACACTTCTATTAAACACAGCTATAAAAAATACATTTTTATTAGACACATCCACAAACACACTTCCATGAAACACAATTATAAATAAGAGTTGGCAGAAGTTGGCAGATATGCTGTTGGTAACGTAGCGGAACCGTTATAATTATGATGACAATAAATTTGAGAACTAATAATATAGATACGAAAAGATAATAGGTGACAATATCTTTAATAAATAAATAATATTTAATAAATTTTAAATAATTTATTTTTATTTTAAAAGATAGATTAGACAATTTAGATATCATAATAAAATACTATAAAATTCTATCAAGATAATATCAAAATAAATATTATATTTAGAGATAACAACAGGTCCCATAAAAATAGGGACATGCCCTCCGCCTCCTGCTCTATCTTCCAAAAATGTCCCTCATCTACGTCTCATATCCATTTCGGATAATGAAGACCCCATACTCATCGGATATTCGGATACCTGCAGGTCCTATGAATTTTGAAAAAAAAATAAAAAAATAAATTATAATACAAATGTCAGATTTCCATCAATTTAAAAAACACATCCATCAGATTCGATTATTTCTAGTTAATAATCTTTTTAACAATTTTATTTAGATTTACTTCAAATCAAAGGATATATATAATGAGAACAATTTTCATCAATGAGAATAATTTCCATCAGATATACATGTACTTAATTTGTCCAACAAAAATCTTAGAACAATAACTATTAGGATTTAAAATTGATTTACATGCAATGCATTGATGGAGGCTGCGGCCAACGACTGATGAGAAGGAGACGTCTGCAATGGTGAACAAGAGCCGGCGTGAAGGTGCAGTGGCGTTTGAGCAAACAGGAGGCGACAACGATGAAGACGACGACGATGTCGCGCAACGATCGATGGTGCTATAGGTGATGACGAGTCCTTTGAGGGCGGCAAACTACACGGGCCGACGAATCTATTAGAGCTAGCGACGAGTGGAGGCGGCAACGAATATGCTGGGGCCAGCGACGACGAATCTGATGGAGCTAGCAATGACCCTATTCGGTGACAGTTCACGACTATGACGGTGTCGAGGCTGAGAGGGAATGAGTGTATGAGAGACTGAGTATTTGAAGGTGAGGGGAGAGAAGAAGACAAAGAGAGACATGAGAAAGAATTAGGGTTTTTGATAATATATAAGAGATATTTTTGTCATTTTACACAAATGGATATCATACAGATACCCGCAGGGCAAGGATCTCTTCCCCGCCATCGCCCCGTTTAATTAACGGGTTCCCGTCCCCTACTCTTGTGGGTAGAAAAACCCCATATCCATCCCTCCATAGGTAAATTCCTATGGATATCCACCCCACTAAAAAAAATTATTATCCCTAATTATATTATTAGTCTATTAATTATATAATATCAAACCGTCACAAATAATTTTATTTTATTTAGCGGCAATTATACTAGCAATGGTTAGAAATTACTTTAAATTTTGATTTTTGTGTTTTAAAAGGCGACGATTCTCAAACTATTGGTAATTTATTCTGCGGTTATAAACTGCCGTAATTCGGTGTCTTTTTTATAGTGAAATAACTTTATCTGCAATAGAACATTTCTAGTTTAAGTAATTTTGAGAAAAGTAGAATTATTTTTTCCTATTTTATTTACTTATTTATTTAATTTAATTTTAAGTGAAGGCAAGAAAATTTTGAAGTTGAATTTAATATGCATGGATATGGTTCTATTAATTTGTTATGCCACACAATAATTTTTTTCCCCATGCGTTTGGTGTGCTTTAATTTGTTATCCGATATTATTTTGTTGAGTGTCTCTGATGAGGATAAGATGAAAATTGAACATTTGTTGTTCTTCATGATGCTATATAACGATGGTTGTGGTCGCTCGTGTTTATATACATACGTAAACTACCACTGAGATATAGATCTTAAAAGGTATAATAATATAACATACAAAGTTCTCTAATAAATTTTATTCATTATAATACGCTTTCACTAATTTTTATATAAAGTATATATGTTAAATGCATAATATACATGCATTTTAATAAAAAAAAATAAAGAAAAAAATAAAAGTCAGAAGAGATTAAAAAAATAATAAAAAAAACAAAGAAAACAAAAGAGAATAATTAAGATATATCTACTCACTAACCAAATTTTTTAAGGGAAGTTGAGAATGGAAGAGCTGTGTTCACAAGAGATGAAGAGTTGAAAGAGAAGGGAGAAGAAATGAGAATAAGCATTATACAATTCTCTAGTCGATACAAAACATTGCTTACAGAAGAGTTTCAGAAACTGTGTGTGCGCGCGCATGTGCGCGCACTAAACTAACTACAACTAACTATAATTCCTAATTGGCACTAATAATTACTTTACAACATATATATATACACACACACACACAAACACATGCGCATTAAGTATTTGTGTTCCATGTTAAGCTATAATCTCCCTCAAACTAGGGCTATAAATGTCTAAGAGTCCTAGTTTGAAAATGTTGGTTGCAAAAGGGTCAGGTAGTGGATGAGGCCAGAGAGGTGTTGATTGTGTGCAGTCTGACAGTCTACTTCTATATATTTAGTTCTCTCATGAAAGACGGAATTTGTTGCAATGTCAATAGTGGATCTATTATCATAGAACAATGTAATAGGTTTTGCAATTGGCATTCCTAAGTCCTGCATGACATAGGATAACCATTGAGCTTGGCAAGTTGCAAGAGCTAACGCGCGATATTCTGCTTTTGAGAATGATCTGGCAACAATGCTTTGTTTCTTGCTTTTCCAATTGATTAATGATCTTCCAAGATAAAAACAGTGGCCAATGATGGATCTTCAAGAGTCAGCACATGTTGCCCAATCCGCATCTGAAAAACCTCTGATTTTAAGATCATTGTCTGCTACAAAGAAAAGACCAACTGATGGGCATCCCTTCAAATATCTCAATACTTTCTGAGCTGCTTGCATATGAACATCGGTGGGACAATCGATGAATTGGCTAAGCCTCCCCAAAGCATAGGCTATGTCTGGTCTGGTTTTGGTTAAGTAGAGGAGCCTTCCAACTAATTGCCTATATTGGGTTTTATCTTCTAGTGCTGTACCACTTTCTCGAGACAATTTAGAAGCTAAGGTGTAGTCCATGCGTGTGCTGGCTGTCTTGCACTCCAAAAAACCGTAATCCTTGAGAATGTCAAGTGCATATTTGCACTAGCACAATTGAATTCCTTTTAAGGATCTTGCCACTTCCATACCCAGAAAGTACTGGAGGTCACCCAAGTCTTTAATCTTGAATTTTTGGACGAGCAATCTTTTAATGGATTCAATCTCACTAATATCATTGCCGGTTAAGACTAAATCATCGACATAGACCATGATGATGGTGACACCTTAAGCTGTGACTCTGGTGTACAAGAAGTGATCTGATTCTGATTTGTTGAAGCCAGCTGAGTTCATAGTTTCTGTTAATTTTAGATTTCATTGTCTGCTCGCCTGCCGTAATCCATAGAAAAACCTTTCCAATTTGCAAACTAAATTCGAACCAACATTTGGATGTTGCAGACCTGGTGGCAGCTTTATATAGACATCTTCATTGTTGATAGGGCAGAAAAGTTGTGTTTACATCCAACTGCTTGATATGCCATTGCTTAGCCGCTGCTAAAGCCAATATTACTCTCAGTGTTGTCATGCAAACCACCAGACTAAATGTGTCAATGAAATCCACTCCTTCAATCTGAGTGAAGTCTTTGGACACTAACCTATCCTTGTAGTGTTCAATTTTCCCATTAGGGTTGAATTTGATACAGAACACCCACATGCAACCTATGGCTCTTTTGCCATGAGGAAGTTTCATGACTTGCCAAGTTTGATTGCTTCTCTCCAATGCCTCCAGTTCACTTTGGATTGTTTCTCTCCAGCAAGAGTGAACATCAACTTCCTTATAGTCACTAGGAACAATGTTGATAGTGACGGCCAAAGAAAAATTTTGTATTTTGGACTAAGTGCATCATAAGAAATATGTTGTGAGATCGGATACCTACCAGGAGCATTAGAAGTGGAAACAGTGCTATTTATCTTACATTGGTAGTCCTTTAAGTAGGTTGGCATTCTTTTGACCCTAGAAAATTTTCTAAGTACAATATGGTCATTATTATTATTTAGTGTGAGTGATGCATGTAATGGATGAGTATTGATGCTGTTATCTGGTATGTATGTATGTATGAGTGTGTGATTCTTGACTATTATGATCAGTGTGGGCAGTGTGTTCGGGTGTGTGAGTGTTTATGCCAAAGTTTTGATGAGAAGACATTTGTGGAGTGTGTTGAGCAATTTTAGGTGTTTCATGTGTCAAATATGAGAAGTTACTGTCCACAAAATGAGAGTCATATGCAAATAGATCAAAATTATGCAATTGAGTAGTATGCTTCTGTGCATTATTATGTGTATTGTGCAGATCAGTTTCTTGTGTGGAATATGGAAAATAATTTTCATAGAAGATCACATTTTTGGATGTGAAAATATTTTTAGACTTCAAATCTACGAGAGTAAAACCTTTGGTTCCTTCTTTAAAGCCCAAGAAGACACATTTTCTATCCCTTGGGTCCAATTTGGTCCTGCCATTTGTAAGTGTTGAAGCATATGCCAGGCATCCAAAAAATTTTCAAATTTGATAAGTCCTGAGTCTTATTAAAAAGAATTTCAAAGGGGGAAGATTGTTGAGAAATTGAATAGGTTGTATGTGATTAAATGCACAGCAAGTGTTGTAGCAGAGTTCCAAAAACATTTTGGCATGGATGCATGAAAAAGCAATGCTTTAGCTACCCCCAAAATGTATTGATGTTTTTTCTCCACTATCCCATTTGTTGTAAAATTTCAACACATGATGTGTGGTGTATAATGCCTTGTGATGCATAGAAGGATTTTAGAGAAAATTCAGGGTCATTATCACTTCTTATGCATTTTACAACCTTTTTAAATTAAGTCTGAACCAGTTTTATGAAATTCTTAAGAAGTTTACCAGTTTAAGATTTTGATTTCATGCAAAAGATCCATGTATATCTGCTCTTATCACCCACTATTATGACCATGTATTGAAGGAGTTAAAATAGGTCCCCATATGTCGACATGCGATAGATCAAAACAATTGAGGGATTCAATAAAACTGTAAAAAAAAGGCAATTATTTTTGCTTTGCCAAGTGGCATGAATTACATGGATTTATTTGCTCATTACAGTCAATGACAGGATGAATTTTATGCATTATTTCTAATCTATGTTGAGGGATGTATCCTAATCTAAAATGCCAAAGTGCATGCGCTGCAGTGTGTGAATGAGCGCCATCTGTAAGTGCTTTATTTGTGGTTATAGCTACTACAACAATCAAATGTGAGTGATGTGAATTATGCATGAAATGGTTGTTTGTGTGTGTTGCATAATTGAAAAGTTAACTATTCATTGTATAGAGTCCATCAACACATTTAATTACTCCAATCATTTTCAAAGTAATTTGGTCCTAGATCTCACAGATTTTGTTATCAATGAGCATTTGGCATTTTAATCCATTTGTCAATTTTGAAACATAAATTAATTTGAAGTCAAATTCTAGAATGAATAGCACATTTGAAAGATATAATTGGTTAGAGAACCTAATGGTACCAATAATGTTACTGATGGTATGGTTTGGCATTCTAACAATTAAATTGAATGTGACATGGTCAGTAGCCCCTGTGTCAACGACCCAGAGGTGTGATTTGGCAGTAACAAAGGATGAAATATTGCTACTGTATTTTAAAATGATAGTTTTATCTTGACTCATTAGAGAATTGGATGAAGGAAAGTGAACTTGAGGTGTGACTTGGGGTTGCTGCTGAACTTCCTGTCCTTTGAGAGTTTTGATGATAGCTTCCCTTTGGTGTGGAGTGAGATCAAGGCTTGACGAGTCATTAGTTTCCATTTGGCAATTAACTAGACTGCATTGGCTGAGATAATCACTTTTCTTTTCAATAGGTGCCTCAGCAGCCATGTAATTGATGCTGCTAAATTGCCTTTGACTCAAATAAGGTAGCAAACCATGCTTCTTATAGCATGTGTCAATTGTGTGTCCTAGTTTATTACAAAAAGTGAACCACATCCTATTACCTCTTCCACTTCCATTTACGTGAGATCTTCCTCTTCCTCTGCCTCGCCCTCTATTTCTATCATGATTGAAAGTTGGTGCTGCCTTGTTGATGAGAATTTTGATTTCTTGAGATTCATTGAATTGTTGCTCCTGCTATGTGAGCATGGAGAAGGCAGTATCAATGTCAGGCAGAAGATTCATGAGCATCAATTGTGATCTAACATCAGAATATTGATCACTGAGTCCCTTAAAAAATCTGGTTGTGTGGTCTTCGCGTCTATACTCCCTCATAACCTTTAATCCACACAAATAGATTAAATCACAAGATTTATGATGAATCCATATTTGATGATATATTTTGGTTTGATTTGAGTGAATTTCATCACTTAAACCCACATTTATTCATCCAAATAGCATACTTTTGTGTTCTCTCCCTTAATTGAGCTTAATTATGAAAACATGCTATTTTGTACTTAAATTAGTGATTTTAATCCCACTTTTATGGCATTCGATGCCATGACATGTTTGTTGAGTGATTTTAGGTCCTAGCGGCAAGTTTGGCAAGGCGAAAGTGGAAGGAAGCATGTACAAAGGGAGAAAACATGAAGAAAACAAAGGAGAAGCACACATTGGAGTGTGCGTGCGCACAACCACCTGTGCGTACGCACAAAAGCCACAAAACCATGTGTGCGTACGCACGACCACCTGTGCGTACGCACAAGAAGAAAATCAGCATGTGTGCAGACGCACACACCTGTGCGTCCACACACGTCCCAGCGCGTGACTCATTTATTGCAAATCGCTGGGGGCAATTTTTAGGCCTCCAGGGCCCAATTTTGGGACTTTCTGAAGATGATTGAGTGCTATATGAAGGAAGGCCTTACTCCATGTGAAGGGGAGGAGAAATTAGGGTTAGATTAGTATTATGTAGGTTATTTTCTAGAGAGAGAAGCTCCCCCTCTCTCTAGAATTAGGGTTCTTTAGTTTAATTTCTTGTAATTTCTACTTTTAATTCTTGTTTCTATTTACTTTTCCTTGTCATTTATTGTTATTGCTTCTTGTTCTTCTTCATTTCTCTTGTTATTTCCTTTATTTTGTCAATTTATGTTTTATGACACTCTTATTACATTTTAATTTCAATTAATGCAAATTTATGTTTCCATGTCATTTATTGCTATTTTCTTGCTTTGGTAGTTTTAGAATTTATTTTAATGCATTTTAATACTATTTTATTCTCATGCACACCAAGTGTTTGATAAAATGCTTGGCTTAGTTTTTACTTAGTTTTTTCCCACTCTTGGCTTGAAATTGTTGACTTTGGTGTTCCTTGAGTCATTGATGTCTATTCTTGCTTGATATATTAGAGTAGTTAGTTGATTTGATCTCCCTTGACTCTATGTGACCCTTTAGTGTTGACATAGGACTTAGGGATTGAAATCAACTATGCCTATTTGACTTATCTTCGATGTAAGGTTGACTAAGCAGGATTAACTCTTCATAATCATCATGTGTTTGTGGTCAATGGCTAGGATAGGTAACCTTAGTTCTTGGTGCACGAAATTGTGATCTCAGGCAACGGCGCCAAAAACTCAGTATGCACGTCTTAATAAATCATTTTTCATTCACAACTTCGATACAACTAACCAGCAAGTGCACTGGGTCGTCCAAGTAATAAAACCTTACGTGAGTAAGGGTCGATCCCACGGAGATTGTTGGTATGAAGCAAGCTATGGTCATCTTGTAAATCTCAGTCAGGCGGATATCAAATGGTTATGGAGTTTTCGAATAATAATAATAAATAAACAGAAAATAAAGATAGAAATACTTATGTAAATCATTGGTGAGAATTTCAGATAAGCATATAGAGATGCTTTCGTTTCTCTGAACCTCTGCTTTTCTGCTATCTTCATCCAATCATTCCTACTCCTTTCCATGGCAAGCTTTCTGTAAGGCATCACCGTTGTCAATGGCTACATCTCATCCTCTCTGTGAAAAAGGTCTAAATGCTCTGTCACGGCACGACTAATCATCTGGAGGTTCTCGATCATACTGGAATAGGATTCACCCTCCTTTTGCATCTGTCACTACGCCCAGCACTCGCGAGTTTGAAGATCGTCACAGCCATCCCTTCCCAGATCCTACTCGGAATACCACAGACAAGGTTTAGACTTTCCGGATCTCAGGAATGGCCATCCATGGGTTCTAAGTTATACCACGAAGATTCTAATATCTTGGACTCGGTCCTCTGTATTAGATATCTAAGAGATACTCATTCTAGCTTGTTTGCATGTAGAACGGAAGTGTTTGTCAGGCACGCGTTCATAAGTGAGAATGATGATGAGCATCACATAATCATCACATTCATCATGTTCTTGGGTGCGAATGGATATCTTAGAAGCGGAATAAGTTGAATTGAATATAAAAAACAGTAGTACTTTGCATTAAATCATGAGGAACAGCAGAGCTCCACACCTTAATCTATGGAGTGCAGAAACTCTACCGTTAAAAATACATAAGTGATGAAGGTCCAGGCATGGCCGAATGGCCAGCCCCCAAACGTGATCAATATGATCCAAATTTGAACTAAAAATCCTAAGATTATCTGATGATCTTATCTAAATATAATAGTAAAAAGTCCTATTTATACTAAACTAGTTACTAGGATTTACAGAATTGAGTAAATGATGTAGAAATCCACTTTCGGGGCTCACTTGGTGTGTGCTTGGGCTGAGCTTGAATTTTACACGTGGAGAGGTCATTCTTGGAGTTGAACGCCAGTTTGTAACGTGTTTCTGGCGTTGAACTCCACTTTGCAACTTGTTTCTGGCGCTGGACGCCAGACTACAGCATGGAACTGGAATTGAACGCCAGTTTACGTCATCAATCCTTATTCAAAGTATGAACTATTATATATTGCTGGAAAGCCCTGGATGTCTACTTTTCAACGCAATTGGAAGCGCGCCATTTGGAGTTTTGTAGCTCCAGAAAATCCACTTTGAGTGAAGGAAGGTCAAAATCCAACAGCATCAGCAGTCCTTCTTCAACCTCTGAATCTGATTTTTGCTCAAGTCCCTCAATTTCAGCCAGAAAATACCTGAAATCACAGAAAAACACACAAACTCATAGTAAAGTTCAGAAATGTGAATTTAACATAAAAACTAATAAAAATATCCCTAAAAGTAACTAGATCCTACTAAAAACATACTAAAAATAATGCCAAAAAGCGTATAAATTATCCGCTCATCAGCTCTCAATTACTTGCCAAGAGGTTTTCTTGCATTTTAAGTTTCTTTTCCTTGCATTTTATTGCTTTGACTTTTACTTGCTTTGACTTTTAATTCCTTGCATGCTTATTTAATGGCTTTGATGTTTAGTTTCTTGCATGTTTAATTTTCACACTCTTGGTTGAGACATTGGGTGTTTTGGTGGAATTGAGTTGTGGATGTCCATTCCGCATTGTGTGAGAATAGTTAATTGATTTGGTTTTCATTGACGCTAGTCTTTCATTAAGTAATTAGTGAGTCGACTAGGACTTATGGATTGAGATCAATTACGCTTTTGACTAATTCTCAAGGAAGATTGACTGATTTAGATTGATTCCAAACAATTGCCATGTTTGTGGTCCATAACTAGGATATGAATCCTAAATTCCCTAATTCTTGCCAAGAGTTGCCATTTACATTCCTTGCATACTCATTTAATTTCTTTCCATTTACATTCCTTGCTCTCTTGCTTTTATTCCCAATTTCCCATGCTCTTTCTCATAGCCAATGATTGTACATTTCATTACAACTCCTAGGGAAGACGACCCGATGTTTAATTACTCTCGGTTATTTTGTTTTGAATTTAATATTTGATAGTGAGAATTCATTGTTAGTTTGGACTATGCTACCGACGAATTGATTCTTGTTTTGATTGATTCTAAACCGACAACAAATTCTCTTTATCAATTCACAATTAGGAATGGGTCTGAAATTGTCTAGATCCTCCCAAATCGACTTTAACTTTGTGTAGTAAGCTGTTATATTGGCATCTCTCTGCTTCAATTGAAAGAGTTTCCCTTGTAATTCAGCTACTCTGTACTTGTCACTTTGATAGTACATGTGCCTTAAATCTTTCCAAAGATCTAAGGCATTGTTATTCCATATGACACTTTTTGAAATATCTGAGCTTAAAGACAGGTTTATCCATGACACTATGTATGTGTTGCATGAAACACCCTAACTATCAAAATGTCACGCTTCCGGCTGCGCCATTCTGATAGCTCAGGTATTACGACGACTCTTATAATATTTAATACTAAAATATGAGCCTGTTTAAAACTTAAATCGTATTACCACTCAAAATACTTTTTAATAGATAACATACATCCATACAAATATCAATACTTACAAAGGATGCACACACACACACACACACATATATGTATATATACATATTAATAATTTTACAAGCATTACCTAATACAATTCCTATCGCTCTTGTAACACCCTACCATACAAGGTCTTATGCTTAAGTCATAATTCCGAGATGGCAAGGTATTACGACCTCTAGAATTAAAATTTAGTACGTATAGTAGCATGAATGATTGATTATAACTAGGAGCCTTTGTAGAAAAAGGGGTAAACAAAAACCTTAACTCGAAAGCGCAACACTCCGATCGATAACGTAACGAACGGGGATAAGCTAACGCGAGATTATATATATACAAAAGAGTGTCAAAAACAGGAATATCAAAACTCAAATCCGGATGCGAAGATAACCGGTCCGAGCATAGCAATATATGCATATAATAAAATAAGGAAACCCCAAAGGGACACAAAAACAGAGAACCTAGTCTCCAAAATCCCCTCTAAGAGGAGTCATCACAGTTTGTATTATTCAATGGAGATAAAAGTATCTAAGAGAAATCATAAAATCAAAACAGAGTCCCGAGAACAAGGATCTTTGCTAATCCAGAAGTCTCCAGCATGCCTCAACGAGAAGCCTCGCATCCTGCATCTGAAAACCACAAAATCCGCATGGGTGAGAACCAGAGGTCCCCAGCATGGTAACAGTTCCCCATATATAACATGTAATAATAGAGGAAAGCCGAAGGCAATCCTAGGACTTCCTCCAGAGAATATCAAAGCTTATAAACAAGCTAAACCATAAGTGGCAACTGACTAAAGATCCTTCAGTCCAACTAATACTTCCCTTTCCAATTCCTTCAGACCTCCCAACCACCAGCAGGAGTATAATGTAGCAAACACAGCTAAATCAAACAAGAGATATACAAATAGGAACAGATAAGGCATTTAGACAATTAGCAAGTAATATGCAGTCAAATAGTCAATCTCAAACAATTCATATAGTATGCATATGATGAATGCCTGTCCCTAGTGGCTGATGATATCATCTGTCGGTTATAGAGCCAACCCGACAAGTCCTGGTAGCTAACCATTGGACTGTCCCTCTGTCGTGCCTCCCCAACTCGAGTTATACTCAACAAATCGTGATCATAATCATGATCCATATCCATCACCCTCACTGGTGAATATTTATGGGGGTGAGCTCATCCGAGGCTTTCACAGTGCCCGGCCACCCTGACGACATAGGGTCAAAAGAGCTTCGAGTCTCAACCTGGGGCACGTGGTGGCTAGCCACTGCTTCCTCCCAGGGAAACCCTCATCTCCGATAGTGGAAGTGCAAACATTCACAATTCATTCAACAGCATATATGCATTTATACTTAGCCATAATTATGGCTCCGCCGTAACACGACAATGATCCAGCCATCCGGCTCACAGTTAAATCCATAACCAGCCAATTCATTAACAATTACAGCCCTTCGGCCCATGGCATAACAAGCACTTCCACCGCCATCCTCCGTATCTCATATAATCATCTTTGATCCTCATTGATCATTCATTTTTTCCTTGCTTCACTCGCAAGTTACCACATTCACTAGCTCCTTGTCTCATTGCTAGGAATATCATAATGATTTAAGACATAAGTGGTGAGATCGGAGGCTTAGAAGTATGAAATTTGGCTTTTAAAACTCAAAAATCAACTTGGGGATGAAAACAGGGCCACGCGTACGCGCACTCCACGCGCACGTGTCAGCCACGCATACGCGCGGATACATTTGTGCCCCAAGCACAAAACTGGCACAACTCTCGGAAAAATGACTGGGCATTTGGTGTAGCGCATCGACGCGCCCGCGCACATCACGCGCACGCGTGGATGGTGCTTTCTTGAAGAACGGTGCGTACACGCCAAGTGCGCCTACGCGCGGAGGGTCATTCTGCTAAAAATTTTCTAAGTTAAAAGCTGCAGAATTTACAGATTCAACCCCCAATCTTCCGACGGACATAACTTTCTCATTTTAAATCGTTTTCCGCCCGTTCTTCCAACGGCATGGACATCCCGGATCTAATTTCATTTCTAAATAAGTTTGGTACAAAACGGGGATCCGTAGTCCAAGTTATGTCTCGTCAAAATATGCCCAAAAACCATGTTTTCATACAAAACCACAAGGTGCCATTTTCAAAACAAGCCATTTTCAACTCTTTTCAAAATCAACCAAAACATGCCAATTTCAACTCTTTTTGAAATCAATCAAAATGTACCAAAATCAACATCAAGCCTCCTCAACTCACACATCAACGCTTCACCACAATTCGCAAAACATCATCCCACTAATTTAACACTTCTCAATCAAATGGCTAAGAGACAACACATAAACATGTCATACATACTTTCTCATCCCAATCTCCCATGATACCACTTTCAATTAACCATCATTACACATACTCAATATCATACTCACCATCAACATGGTGTCACCCACAATTCAACCTCAATTACTCATCAAGCATATATCACAACATGCATATTTCTCATACATCATACCATCAAGGCATCAATAATCATCATCACATATATGACCACATCATATATCTCAACCATTCAACAACATCAACAATTCAATGCCTATCTTAGGGCCTCTAGCCTAAGTATTTCCTACCACATTACATATTAAATACGAGAAACCGAGACCATACCTTAGCCGATTTTCCAAGCTCAACCGGAGCACTTCCAAATCACTTTTCCTCAAGCTCTCAAGGTCTCAACACCTCCAAGAACAGATTTTATCACACAAAACTCCCTTTTCAAGCTTTCCAAAGTCACCAATTAAGCTCCAATATTCACATATACACAACGTAAGCCACAATCATCATACCCATACACAACATCTCAATACCCAAATATCATAGAACAACAAATTACACTAGGGTTGAGAATCTTACCATACCCAAGGTCCAAGGAGACAAGATTAACCTTCTCCTTCAAAAGAGTTGGGTCCTATAATATCAAGGAGTCCAAAATCTCAACATTTTTGCTCATGAAACTTGAAATCAAGGCTGGAAATTCGAAGAGCAAAACGTGGCTTACCTCAAAATTGATTGTATGGGTTTTGTAGAGCTCTTCGTGGTGAATGCGTGGCCATAAACGGTGCGGCAATCGGAGCTCTAGATCAAAAGTTATGGTGGTTTGAAGATCAACCAAGGGAGAGAACTTGAGAGAGTGTTCTTCCCTCCATGGCCTCCATTTTCAGCGTGTGAGTGTCTCAAGTGAGGAGAGAGAGTGCTGAAAACTAGGGTTTTAGTTTAGTTTAGTTGGGCCAAGGGCCCACTTTGGGTCCGGTTGGCCCGATTTGGCCCGTTCGGTCCAATCTTGGTCCGATTTCTATAAAATTGGTACCGAAATTCTCGTCTCAATCTTCTCTATCATATTAAGCCATAAAAATCACATTTTTTGGCTTTTTAGAATAAATCATTTATGGGTTAATTAGCCGTTAATTAACCGGGTCTTACAGCTCTTATAGAATGTATAAAGATAAAGGCGAGGGAAAATATAATATCTAAAACAATACAATACATCATGTAAAGTCCCACATCGGTTGGGGAGGGGAACGAAGCATACCTTATAAGGGTGTGGATACCTCTCCCTAGCATGACGCGTTTTGACGAGTGAGTGTGGGGGATTTCGGCTAACATCACTATTGTCAAAGGCAAAACCGTGAGGCCTTGTGTGCCAAAGCGGACAATATCGTGCTAGCAGGTGGTCTGGGCTATTACAGATGGTATCAGAGCTGGAGCCTGGATCGATGTGCCAGCGAGGGCGCTGGGCTCCCTTAGGGGGGTGGATTGTAAAGTCCCACATCGGTTGGGGAGGGGAACGAAGCATGCCTTATAAGGGTGTGGATACCTCTCCCTAACTTGACGCATTTTGACGAGTGAGTGTGGGAGGCTTCGGCTATCATCCCTATCATCAAAGGTAAAACTGTGAGGTCTTGTATGCCAAAGTGGACAATATCGTGCTAGCGGGTGGTCTGGGCTATTACACATCATACAAACGGAAAACAGAATAAACTCTTCATGACTTCCTCGTACATATCCTGAAAAGGAAACACCTGTAGGGGAGTGAGAACATCGTCCTCGAAAGGGTTCTCACTATAGGATTACATAATTACTATAATAGGATACGTGAAAATAAAACCGTTACAGTGATTAATAACCACCTTATGCATCCTTTCAAAACCAAAAACTTACATTCAAATATCTGAAATCCGTTTTAAAAAACAAAACTGTGAACTCTTCAAAAATTCCAAAACCTTTTTAAAAGCTTCTCCTAGACAGCATGAATGACCAAGCTGTTCCAAGCATAGGTTCATTAAGTCTATGCTGAACCAGTTTAGTTTTTCATACTTTCCTAAACCAAAAACACAAACCAAACATGGCCTTCAGCCCATCTCATAATCAACCACGGCCCTAGGCCCAAACAATCCAAACAACAGCCAATCCACCGCAATCCAACCAATTTTTCAGTCACATACACAAGTAAGAAGATTCAAACACAATCAAGCAGTTATATCAAGTAGAACAATTAACAGTTAAACACAATTAATCACATAGGCAAACCAAGTATAATATGCACACCCAAACAATGTCACATAGATGCATATGATGAATGCCTGTCCTAGTGGCTGATGAGTCTCATCTGTCGGTTATAAAGCCAACCCGACAAGTCCTGGTAGCTAACCATTGGACTATCCCTCTGTCGTGCATCCCCAACTCGAGTTATTCACAAACATAATCATAATCACACAACACCCACACTGGTGTTTATCCACAGGGGCGAGCTCATCTGGAACTTTCATAGTGTCCGGCCACACTTATGACATAAGGTCAGCAGAGTATCGAGTCTCAACCTGGAGCACGTGATGGCTAGCCACTACTTTCACCCAGGGAAACTCGTATCTCATATATTCAGAAGTGCATCAAATCCCATTGTCAATCAATAATCATGTACCTGTACATACCCAGCCATAACTCAATATTTATCACAGCCATCCGGCTCATAACATAATCCATAACTAGCCATAATTCATTATCAAATACAGCCATTCGGCTCATAACATACACAGCACTTCCTTCACAATCCATCTCAAGTTAAATCATCTTTCATGCCATAAAATACTTTTCTTAAATCACTTTTCTTTGAAAATAACAATCAAGTTCATCTTCATCTCAATTTCGAAATGCTCATTTCTCAAATAGTTTCAAGCTCATAAGCCACTTTTACTTAAAGTAGGTTCCCTTTCCAAAATAGAGCCACCATCGGCATCGTCTTTCCAAAACTTCCAAAACCATGGCAAATTAAAAATCTCTTCTGAAATATTCAAAATCATCCATCCTAAAACAGGATTTTGTAACAAAAGTTCCTTGGCAGAGTCTCAAGACTTTAGGGGAGAGTAACATAACTCATTTTCTCAAATTCGTTTAAAATCTGTAAAACCTTAATTTTCTTGATTTGAATAAATAAAAATAAGAATAGAATTTAAGCCAAACTGAGTCGTGTAATCAGTTACTCCAACCACATTTTCAAAATCTTTTCTTTTACTTAAACTAAAACCAATTTTAACATTTCCAACGGCTCGAAAATCATTTTAGTTTTTCTAAACCAGAAATTTAAAGGATACTTTAAACTTTTTCCAAAACGTCATAAAAATAAGGTTTATCAATCAAGATTCAAGTTCTTTCAAAATCACTGAAATTCCACCAATTGAACTCCTCAAGTTAATTTCAAAGACATAAACCTTTTCACCTTTAAAACAGCTTAAGATGCAAGCTTCTTCTAAATGTCTTACACCCAAAGGTAAAATACTTTTCTTAAGAAACAAAGTTGAATCATAGGTCTCTTTTCAATAATTCATTTTAAAACACAATTCATCACCTTTGTAAATAGTTTAAGTAAAATAGTACAAGTCTTAGACTCATGACTCTCCAAATAACATTTTGCATAGAATCTTGGATTTTCACAGAAATTTCGGCAGCACCTCTCCTAAAACATGGACTCTGCCACCCTTTCCAGGTCCCAACCAAACCATTCCGCAACCCTCTTTATCGGGTTCAAAACCAAATCAGTTCAAAATCAAGTTGTTTCCAAAAGTGCATCATTTTCATGATTTCAAGAACACCAATTCAAACTCAAATCAATTTCCAACAGGATAAACTCGATTTCAAAGCTTTTAAAAATAACTTTAAAGAAGCATTTCAAGAACAGTCCGTTTCACAAAACTGAACAATAACCTAGCCAAACAAGCATTCATAATCATCCAAGACAACCAACAATACATAAGACTTATACAATCACTCAAAGATACATTTTCTCACATCAATATCTATATATAATAATTCCAATTCATAAAGTGTAGTTTTCTGAAAAAGGCCCCTACCTTGATTGTTGAAATTATAACCCAAACGCGTCAACGGAACCTTTTCTCTCAACTCGAAACCAACAGCAACCGCAAACTCAATCCCTGATCACTTTTGCAGCACTCAAAGCAACTTAAAAGTGACATGCAACAATCAAAACTCGAACCTACGTTACCAAAACCTCAGAGTTTATAACCAAACATAACAGAAAACTCTTATACGCTAGTGATGAGGGTTTCGAAATAGAGATACCTATTGTAACAAGGATGAACAGTTGAACTAAACGGCAGTAGCTCCGGTGGTGGCTCCGGCGGCGGCAACTTGCGATAAACTCCTAGAACAAACAGCCTCAGCAACAACTCTCATGGTGATGGAGAACTTGACGGATAAAGAAGTTGAAGCAGGGTTAGAGCTTACCAACAGACACAGGCTTCAAAGGCGGTTTCCAGTGGCAGCAGCGGTGGCGAAGAGCTCCGGCGACGTAGTAGCAGTGCGGGAGTAACGACAGCGAGCCCAGCAATGCGACGACGACGGCAGCTCCGCGACAGTTCCCTCTCGTGCGTCCTCTATTCGCGATTCCAACGGTGGCAGCAACCGGCACAAACAGCGGCGAGCAGATCGGCGATGGTGGCTTCCTTCCAGCAGTGGCGGAGGGACGCGAACGGCCTCCCTCTCCCTGCGGACTCTCTCTCTCTCCTTCTCGGATCTCCTCTCCTCTCGGTCAGCAGCAGTGGCGACTCCCCACAGACGGTGATGCAGCACGATGGCGAGGAGCTGGCGCGATGGCAGGGCGCGGCTGGCCGGCGAGCTCCCCCCTTCCCCTCTTCCTTTCTTCTCTGCGGATCCCTCTTCTCCCTTCCCTTTTTGTTTCTTTTTCTTTCTTTTCTGAAGTTGTTGCTGTGTGGTGTTTGTGTGTGTTTGCTGAAGGGAAGAAGAAGGTGGCGGCTAGGGTTTTCATTTTGGTGAAGGGAGTGTGTTTGAATGTAATTGGGTTAGAGTTAGGCTAACATGGGGAGTTTAGGATTAATTTGGGTTTATTTTAATTAAATTAGGACATAGGGTAGTAATTTAAAATCCAATCAAATCTTTAAAAATTATTTTAAAATATTATTTATTATATAAAAATACTAATTGATTTTCACTCAATTACTCTAATTGAAAATATATAGTAATATAATTAATTCTTTTTATCCCTAAAATATAAAGTATTAAATCAGAAAGATATAAATTATTTAAATCAAATTATATAAAATTTTTATTATTTGACAACTACTAACTTTATAATTTAAATATAAAAAATTCAAAAATTATAGAATTTAGATAAAAACCTTAATTTGTTTCCAATTAATCAAAACTGCTTTTGAATCATCTTCAATAAAATAATTTCTAAAATGAAAACTGTAATTAAATATATGATTTAAATTGGTTCATAATAAGATTTTTCAAAAGTTCTGGGTTTTACATTCCATCCACCTTATAAAAAGTTTTGTTCTCAAAAATTAAAGTAATATACAAGGTAATACATAGTCTTTGCACTCTACTTTTTAAACACTTTATAGAAAAGTATGAAATCTTAGCATGCATATATAAATATTTAAATACCGAATAACCATGAGATTTAAATATAAGGTTAATGTATAGTGTAAGGCAGAAG
The DNA here is from genome assembly GCF_059453495.1 of Arachis ipaensis. Classification (NCBI taxonomy): domain Eukaryota; kingdom Viridiplantae; phylum Streptophyta; class Magnoliopsida; order Fabales; family Fabaceae; genus Arachis; species Arachis ipaensis. The sequence goes on from NC_142436.1 coordinate 4,135,832, forward strand.
ATATAAGACAGGCTCGATGCAAAAAGGTTATATGGTTTCAAAACTTTACAAAAGCTTGGAGGAACAAAAATAGTGTGCAAGTCAAGATAGGCGTTCACGAAACAAAGCGGTAGAAAATGTGGCAAAAGGCTACAAAGCATGTTGGTATCTCAACAATAGATATAACGTTCGCTCACGGATCTCTTGCCTACTTCGGAACTTCAACTTTTCAATTCCATCAATCACTTCACAACTCCATAACCGGTAACAAACCTAACATTCACAAACTCTTCCGCGAGAAGCGAAACTTCCACAATTTCTCATAACGTTGCACACTTACCGCTTCACCTTCCATATCCACAACCACGTCTTAAAGAACTAACGCATCGCATTATTATACCTAAAGGTTACACGTGACATCAAAACAATTCTCGAGTTTATTCAGAAGGATACAAGACTTTAAAAAAGGACAAGCGACAAGGACAATATCTGCAAAGACTTGAAAAGATTATTGGGATCACAAGCAATCAAGGATATACAAGGAATGAAGAGTGCCGGGAAGGAAAACTCACTTTGGCAACCTTAAGAATAACACCCGAATCAAAGAAGTCCGATAGAAACAATAAAAGAAAAGGTAGTGCAGTAGTTTGAACAAAATCAAGCTGAGTTAAAGAAGTATAAGATTTACAAATGAAGAATGTCTAAAACCAAAAACAAAGCTTACAAGACTCAAAAGTAGGATTAAAGTGCTTTCGAATGCATTACTCATAAAGAATGAAAACTTTTTCAAAAACTATTTCACATTCTCAAAGAAAAGGTGCGCAACAAACATTTTGTAAAAGAATAACAAGAGTATAAATGTGACATTACTTTAATACAATTCCATGTTGAAATAGATTATGTAGAGTTTTAAAACAAAATGAACACTAGTTTGGATAAAAGCAAATTATTTCCTCAAATATTTTAGAAAGATAGTTAGGTGCACAACTTAACTAAAAGTAATCATAAAACTCGGAAGAAAATCAAATGCTTGTTCAAAAATTCTCAAAGTTTATATTCAAACAAGCGTGTATAAAAATTATAGCAAAGACGGAAGAAGAAGTTAAACTCTATTTAGAAAAGAAAATCCGAGGTAAAAATTTTTTTATAAGTTAGTAAAGGAAATAAGTGGTGCATTACAAACAAACAGATTTCTGCTAAATATGGAAGCTTTTCAAAACTTCATTTAAAGTAATGCATGCCAACTTCAAAATAACTTTGTCAAAATTTGAAGAATGGTTTCAATTACAATCAAGCAACAGAAAAATTTAATTTGGAATTTCTTCAAAGGGAATTCAAAATTTCTTTAAAAATGTTCAAAACAAAACTCCAAAAGTATACTTGAAATCACCACCTCAGAAGAACATTAAAAAAAATTAGGGTGTACTTAGAAAGAAATCAGGCCATACGAGAAAGGATCTTGAATCAAGGGAGTTCAAACAAGATCCACTAGGCATGAGGCACTGAACAAGCTTTTAATTGATCCAAAATAATACAAAACTTGCGATGAGAGACAACTCCATCAACAATAAATCCTCAAGAAAGAAGGAGATTCAAGAGAGGATCAAGCTCTCATTAGACTCTGCTGTGTAAGTTCAAGAGTGAAAGAAAACTCAAGTTAGAAAAAAGGAAGGGAAGTTGAGAATAGAGGTGCTGTGTTCACAAGAAATGAACAGTTGAGAGAGAAGAGAGAAGAAATGAGAATAAGCATCGTGCAATTCTCTAATCGATGCAAAAAGTTTCTTACAAAAGAGTTTCAGAAGCTATTTATATATATATTTACACGTACAGTAAGCTAACTACAACTAACTATAATTCCTAACTAAGTTGCCAACTGGCACTAATAATTACTTCACAACTTTAGCATTTGTGTTTCATGTTAAGTTACAGAGAAACTAAATTTGTATAGTTTTGAAAGTTCTTGCATTGTTCTTAAATCAGACATACTAAGATAGATCATATATATAGTGTAAGTTCAGTATCTAAAGAGAAAATTTGATAAAACACCATACTCCAAATAAAGTGATTTAAATATTTTGATTATATTATTCAAGAGAATAGAGAAACAGAAAATGACATAATCATAGGGTCTAAGCGGGTTCATTAAAACGATGGAGTACTACAAGTATAAGACAAAAATATTTTTAAAATATAAGGATATATTTTATCGCACTCCTTTAAATTATTTATGTTCTATGAAATAGAGTGTTGAGCACAAATTTAGTATGACTGATATGAAAACGTTTAAATGGATGAGTGATTGTATATATATAGAAAGAATAAGGAATGAGAATCATAGAAAAAAAAGTTAGAATAATGCCTATTATTACAGAGATGCAAAATTTCATCTTAGAAAATTTAAACACGTAGAGAAGGAAGAGCTAACAATAGAGTATCCAATAAAAAAAAAATGGGTAAGATGAGGAATAGACGAATGATTAAAGATAAAGAAAAAGTTAAAAAGACTTCCACGAAATAATTAGATGTTAATAATCTTATTAATAATCCTATTATATTTTTAATTAAATGCTAAAAAGACTTACATAATTTTTTATTTAAATGAGTAATTAAATTTTAACCATCTTATTATATTGTATGGAAAGTCGGAAACTAAGATTATGAATTTATGATAAGAAAAAAAAATCTTGATTAACAAAATATATCATAAATTAGATGCGTGATTGGATTTTTTTAAAAATAGATTTGAGCTAAATATGTGATCTGATTTAATATGCACTAAAATTTACCTAGTTGGCCTGGGCCAACCAAATTTTGGCCTGAGTAGCTTGAATCCAATATTGGAAAAAATGAAACAAAAGAACGAAACCAAGAAAAAGATTAAACACCTACAAAGAACAAGCCAGTAGTGTTTGTTCCAAGTTAGTTTTGAACTTTTTTCCCTTCCATATGTATAGGTTGGGCCTAGCCCTTTTCTTATCAATGACTCCAACTATGATGGCCCCCTCAAGAGAGTAAAGACCAACAATTCAATAGTAACCTTTTTTATTTGTCCATGACTGGGCTATTCAACATTAAACACGGTGCAGCTGAGGCTTTGGTTGAGTCATTTTAGTTGTTAAATATGTTACTTCTTAATATGTTGCATTTGGCTTCAAATTTTGATAGTGGCCAAATAGTAGATAGAAGTATACACTACAATAATATAGACTATTTTTTAAGATTATTATGTGTCAAAAAAATTAAAATTCGTCAAAAAAATAAATTTTAACGTTATTTTAACTATGAAAATATATTAATAAAAGTTTTGTCAAAAATAATATTTTTAACATATAAGTAATTGTAAAAAAAAGTTTAAATTTTATTTTGATAAATATTGACGTCAAAAATAATTTATTAGAAAAATTTGAGAATATATTTTTTGTGATACTTATTAACCGTCAAAAATACTATTATTTTGACATTTATTGACCATAAAAAATTCTCAACAAAAATTTTTAACAAAGAATGAGATGAGATCTTGAAACTGAAGAATAAACTGAGATTTTGAAGATGAAGAATGAGTAGTATGATCCTAAACTGAGAGCAGTGTGATGCCAAAATTGACGGAGCTCAACGAAGAAAAGGAATAATAGAGTAAGTTAAAAACAAATGAGTGTCAAAATTAAGGAGTAATTTTCTACAATTAAATTATTCATCAAAAAAACATAAAAAAATTTTATATTTGTGATATTTATCAAAAATATATATTAATTTTTATACTTAACTATTAAAAAAATCATATTAAAATAGCTCTCTTTTTTTATAGTGATAGATCCTTAAGTGAGGCTCTGGGAGTAATGGAGTAATGGCAAATATGTAAACTTTATAAGAAAATGACCATGGATTAAAAACTCTTAAGTAGAGTTATTAGCGTGCGTGTGAGTGTGAGTTGTATGATTAAAAAAAAAACACGGTGATTAATTTTACTCACACATTAGTAGGTTAGATAGTTGAGCTTAGAGTTTTAAAAATTTCCCATACTTCACGAGAATTTAACTCTCGATAATAAAATATATCATATGTATTATAATTTAGTAAATTAATTTAACTCCAAGAGCTAGCTTTCAAGGTGAAAATAACTGAGTTATTTAAACTTTATTTCTAAGTGATTTGTGTTACATGGTATACAAGTTTATTAGTCAGTTAGTTAAGTTAGTTTAGCTGGAGCTTCTAGCTACTAGATATTTATTTATGTTAGTTGTGATAGTTAGTTATAGATATTTTTCATTTAGTTAGTTTTGTGTAACTTAGTATAAATAGTTAAAGTTGATGCTGTAAGTGTTTTGTGACTCATATTCAGTGCATGCAATTTACTAAGCTCATACTCTTCTCTGATTTCTTCCATCTTTGTGCTCTTTCACCATTCTCCTATGCAACCTTCAACAATTTAATTTGAAAATCTAAAATACCTTTTCAAACTCAAGATTGGACTCTATTAACAATCATATAACAAGCTATAATACTATTAGGTCAAATACATATAGGAGATATATATAATTTAGTTAACTTAGCTGGCAAGTGTTAATTAGTTCGTTAGTTAATATTGTTACCTGTCTCTAACCAACTAACTAATTGACCTTCAAGGTTAAACTAAATCAATTTGCTTATATTAAGCATAATTCTGCAAGACGAATACTAATGTATTTTGAACAAAAGTAAAAGATGCAATTCTTTTTTTAAGAAATAAATTAGTAGGTTTTGAGTTTTTATTTGTTTATAATCTTATCAAAAGAGAAGAGTAGTTAACCTAATTAAAATTTGTTTAATTAACAAAAAATACAATACTCATTTTTTAGTTAAAAATATTTAAGGATGAACAATTTTGCAGAATTTATTTTATTTTATTTTATTATTCTCCGTCAATAGATTTCGAGTAAGAATAAATGACCATTTGTACCTATGAAAGATGAAAATGCTGATATATATATCCATACTAGATCAAAACTGACTTTGTACCCACGCAAGATGCCCTTGTGTGACAAAAGTACCTTGTCTTGGGTTGGCACTTGCTTCGTGGTTATCCGACCCTACGTGACACTCCAACCCTCCAAAGCCCTATCTATGTGTAAGTGAACAATTTTTTTGACTAAGGATTTGGAAATTGAAAAACATTTTGCAGGAGAATCTGTTGTGCCCTAGCAAAGGTTCATCGTCGCCATCTCTCCATTCCCAATTTGGAGAAGACGACCAGAACACTCCCAAACGATCACCACGAAGACATCACTCCCTTTGATCTGCTCATTGCCACTCTTGATTAATTTCATATGTCATTGCCACTAGTTAAACAGATTCTGTTACCTTATCAAACCATGTAATTAATTTTATATGTTTGAGAATTATTAGAATAGTTAGTTGAGAGTTTGTGTTAGCTGCAGTTACATACAATGTTTTCTTAGATTGTATTGTTTAATTTTACTTTCAAGAATGGCCACCATTCATATAACACTGTGTATTAATAATAGAGGACGGTTTGAGAGAGGGCCTTGTGGGAAGGTTAGTTACATTGGTGGAGAAGTAAAAGATATCGAGAAGGTTAACGTTGATACCCTCAATGGTTTTTTTATATCTGATTTGCTGAAGGACATTGGATATACGTCTATTGCTGATTTTTACTGGCAAGAATCTGGGAAGGAGCTTGATGATGGGTTGAGGGACCTAAGGGTTGATATGGACATAGTTAAAATGTATGAGGCAACCTTGAAGAACGGAAATAAAATTAATGTCTATACAGAGCATCCGGTGGATCATCCTGTGTTAGTTGAGGAGAAGAATATGACTCCATCAAAGACGAGAATAAATAGCTGTGCTAAAAGGGTTCCAACTCCAAAGAAGAGTCCAAGAAGAAGATTGATAGTAGTGAAAGATGATGATGATGCTGAAATAGTAGGTCATGTCCAAGTTGTGAAGGAGGCTCAAAAAAGGGGTGAGGCCCAGAACAAGGAAGAGGCTCATGAAGAAAATAACCAAGCTGAAGTTGAGGCCCAAAAAGAGGACAGCCTCAGTATGCCCCAATAGACAGTAGATCCAGCACCTTCATCATCCCACGAAGCAAGATAGAGTTCTCAGCCTCCCCCAATACCTGTCCTACCAGATGAGCCACCATCAACTCAGTCCTAACCTTCCCAGCCACCTATTGAAAATGATCAGCAACCAATACATGCTGATGGTTCACACCCAGCCCCGCCTTCTGAAGCTAATGTCTCTGAACCTCTTGCACCTTAACAACTAACCTAATACATTCCACAGCCGTATAGAAATCCACTTTCACAATCAATTTCTGAGTTAGTCCCACCCTCTGATTCCAATAGGACTCTCCAAAATAATCAAACCAATCATTCAGATGAGGTTGAGGGACAGCCAAAGGTGAACAAGAGGAGATCAACAAAGAGGCCTCTCCTTACAAGACAATCCTTCATCCCAAACCCTAATCCGGACAAACCTCCAACCTTTTATGTCCCGGTTGATGAGGATAATTTTTCTGATGACTATCCTGGATATCATTGCTATGAGTCAGAGGACTTGCATAGCTAGCAAGTGATGAAGATACTGACCAGACTCCAATTTTTCCTCAGAGCAATGGAAAATGGGTTATAGATGAGCTAGAGGAGAGGATAAGAGTTCAACCAAACTTGATAGTGAGAGAGGCTGACCAATACTTAAGATCTGAGTATGATGTACTAATCAATGAGAGAAAAATTTACAGATCTATGAAGAAGGCAAAGGAGAGTAGGGCTGGAAGTGAGTCAAGCCAGCTTGAGCTCAACTTGTTAATAGCTCGATAAGCTAAACTCGTGAGCTGGTGAGCCGAGCTTGAGCTTGGAATTGAGCTCATAAATTAAATGAGTCGAACTTGAGTTTGGATAAGCTCAGCTTATTAGCTCGTGAGCTGGCTCAATTATATATATTTATATATACACACATATATCCTATATGCATTTAATCTATATTTTAAATATTATATATGTTAGTGATCTTAATTATTTAAAATTTTATATTTATTTTTTATATATAATTTTGATGTAGGACATAAATAATAAATTATAGAGAATATATAAAATTAATCTTTTAAATATTTTTTAAAATATATAAGTTATAATTTATTGATATAGAATTATAGATTATCTTCATATTATTTGAGCCAACTCGTGAGCTTTTGGTGAGCCGAGCTTGAGCATAAGAAATAGGCTTGATTGTTAATGAGTCGAGCCGTGAGACAAGCTCAATTTTTGTGAGCCGAGCTTGAGTTTAGTCTAGCTCGACTCAACTCGACTCACTTCTAGCCCTAAAGGAGAGGATTGAGGGTTCCAATATTGCACAAAATGCACGACTTCATGATTATGCTAACGAGATACTGAAGACTAACCCTGGCTCAACAGTAACAATACACACGAATCCTATACCTGATTCGGATTCCCTTTTTCTGAGGATCTATGTATGTTAGAAGGGATTTGTGAGTGGTTGTAGACCATTGATAAGGTTGGATGGAACCTTCCTTAGAGGGTATTACGGGGGAGAGTTACTAACAACAATAGGACAGGATGCAAATAATCATATCTATCCTATTGCCTATGCAATTGTAGAATCAGAAAACAAAGAAAGTTGGAAGTAGTTTTTAGAGATACTTGAAGAGGATGTGGGAGATTTTCAGGCAAATGGGCTTAACTTCATGTCAGATATGCAGAAAGTACTTTTAGGTTATGATAATTATTGAAAATTATTGTAAACTGTTATTGTGACTCTTGTTTAGATATATATTGCATTCTGATTTAGGGCTTTCTTGAAGTTTGGTTTATGGATTTGTTAAACCCTGATTAAGGTCTTTCATACTCACTGATTTAGATATTCTGATTTAGATTGGTTAAGGGTCTTGTTGAGATGTGATTTTGGACCTTAGTGAATGTTGTATGGGTCATATGTACTTGTTGAATGCTGTGTGTGTCATGTTAAATTGTTAGCATACCTTCTAATAAAGATGTCTCTCATGGTAATATGTACTTGTTGAATGTCATATACTAAACAATGTTTCCCTTTGAGTGTCATATATGGAAATCTGGTTTAGAGAACTTATTGAACTTATTGAAATCTTCTTGAGCTGTTGAGTTTACTATATGCCTGTAGGGGTTAATACCTACCGTGCAAGAAATGCACCCAAATGCCAACAACAGATTCTGTGCTATACATATATGGTAAAACTTTTGCAAGAAATGGAGTGACTTACAATTGAAAATGTGTATGTGGTCATGTGCTAAGGCAACCACAACACAAGACTTCAATGCTGTCATGGATAGGCTAAAAAAGATCAATGCTAGGGCTTGGGAATACCTGGACAAGATCAGTCCAAAACAATGGAGCAGAGCCCATTTTAGTGAATATTCTAAGATGGACAACTACAGAAATAGCAACTGCGAGGTGTTTAATGCCAAGTTGAAGAAGATGAGGGAAAAACCGATAATTACGATGTTAGAGGAAGTGAGGTGCTATGTGATGAGGATTATGGCTAGGAATAAGAAAGCTTTGGTTGGGTACAGTGGAAGGTTAGCCCCAACCCAGCAGAACAAGTTAAAAAGGGAGAAGAGAGAGCAACAAGTGGAGGCATCTTCCTACCAGAGATGGCGTGGGGAATGTTTATAAAGTGCAATGTCTGCCCATGAAGGTGAGTGTGGATTTGGGCAAAGGTACATGCAGTTGTAGACTTTGGCAACTAACTGGGCTACCATGTAGACATGCATGTGCTGCTTTAGCTTACCAAAATAGAAGATCCGAAGAGTATGCACATAACTAGCTCACCATGGGTGCATACAATGCGGCGTATCAGTGTTCAATGTGTCCAGTTCTAAGCCAGGAGTTCTGGGAGCACCTTGACACCCTACCCATTCTGCTACCATGGTACAAAAAACCAATAGGAAGACCTTCAATGAAGAGAGACAAGAGAACTAATGGCCCTACTGATAAGAGTGACCCTTATAGAACAAATAGGAGGATTGGAACTATTGTCTGCAAATACTGCCTCTAGGTATGTGACCAATTCTGGAATCCTGAAAGTATTGAATTTTTAAATCCTAAAAAATTATTTGAATTCTAAAATTACTGAATCCTGTGATCATACTGTGGATTGCGAATTCTACCTGTAATTCATGTTGAACCTACAATGAGTACTTTTTTTCTTAGGCTGGTCATAATAAAAGGAGTTGTAAGAAGAGAAAAGAGGCAATGGGTGAAGGGAGTGCTGCATCGCAAGTGCCTGCAGGGGATGAGGATGAGGATATGCTGGCTGAAATGCACTGAGAGGAGACCTTAGAAATTGCAGATGCTGAAGCAGCAGCCACTGAAGAGGGAAATGGTTCCGAAACACCACACGCTGCACAAGTAAGTGCATTGCATTACTCAATTCGTTAATTTGCCTTTATGAATATATTATTGATCTCTGATTCTTTGTTATGAATTTCAGCAACCTCAGGCGATGCCGCTGCCAACAAGCTCACAACAACAACCTCCAATAAACAATGCAACAACCAAAAAATAAGTTAAAAGGAGAAGTGTTAAGCGACCCCCTCTGACTGCACAAACACTGCAAACACCTACCCCATCTACCAACAAACCATCTACAACCTCATCCACACACAACTCTCAAACTACACCTCACCCACTGCAAGGTGCTAGTACAAGGACTACCACACGATTCATGCAGTTCATGCCAACACTTGGTTGACTCCAGGTGCTAGAGGCCAAGGCACAGCTATTAGAGGTAGAGGTCAAGGCAGAGGATGAGGCAGGATAAGTGCATTAAGTAGAACAAAAAATGGTGTCTCAAGCGGGAGCAATAACTCAATCCCAATGTCATAGACTATGTGTTCTGATGTGTTTGTGGATGTAGCCAATACAGAAATTTCATTCTCTTATAATGTTATGTTTTCGTATTTTCATGTACTCAACATTGCTCGTAGACTACTTATGCTTACCTTTTGTTGTTTTGGTATACTAAAGAGAGATACAAGACTCTTGTATTTTGTTATGCATTTTCATGGTCTGCTTAAGGGTAAAGTTAGTTATGCTGGTTTTGAGGATGTGTTGTGAGCAACCAAACTTGCCTTCTTTAGCTTATGTGATGACTATTATTTTTTAGAATCAGAATTAACTAACTCCAATGTATATTTTATCAGTCTTTTAACAGCACCTTAGTTTGATTTTGGAAGAAACTTGGGTTTGGAAACCAAAACCATCAGGTTCCTATGTTTCTTGTTCATCTTATTATTGGCTTTTTAAGAAGAATAGATAGATTCATGTGCATTTAGATTGGCATTGTCCAGAGATAAAGTTTATCAAAGTCAATTTACATGGCAATAACAAGTTCAAAGAATGGGTGTCTATGTCAATGTATTAGAAATAAAAAAACCAGAACAATGTAAGGATGACTTACGCATCATGTCATGCTAATCTCAGAAAAAATTCACTATCTCATTAACAAAGAACCCAAATGATACAAATTTTATATTTTCATCACCAAATACAACTCACAAAATAAACAAAACGCTACCCCCAACGCAATGGTTGAAAGCAACAGTCTCATTCTCCTAATTTCACCCTTAACTTCACCTCTAAATTTGTCTATCTTCTTAGCAATTGTTGAGGATGCTTGTTGATTTTTCCCAACAGAAGTGGCAGTTAATCCATCTTCATGCCTTGAATAAGAATGCTCAGAATTTCTTTTAGCTAAAGATCTTGCTAGGCCCTCCCATCCTTCTTCAATTTTATTGACCCACACAAAGTATTTGCAGTCTCTTGTCTGAAAAATTTAAAAAAAATGCACCCAAATGTCAACTACAATGTCAAAAATAAATTTCTCATCTAAATAATAACAGCACCTAGCCATTACCGCCCATAGAAGACATCTGATGAACCATCTATTAGGGTTCGTCATGGTGCCAGACTCCAGCAATGCAACATCCCTCCCATAGAAGCATCTGCCGTCAAGCTTCTTCTCCTTCATCTTCTTCGAACTTGAAGAACTGCTGTGACTTCCATCATCTGCAACATAGTTGAATCTTCGCAAAGACATTCCAGGGCTTACGAGATAATTTCTTCTGACCGTGGGTGCACTTGACACTATATGAAATTCAACAAGATTGGCTTTTTTTGGGGTATGGTTCGAAATTGGAAAGATGACTTGCTAGGGTTTCGATTTGATGAGTAAATTTTTATCGAACGATCATATACCAACGTTCACTTCCACATAGATAGGGCTTTGGAGGGTTGGAGCGCCACGTAGGGTCGGATAACCATGAAGCAAGTGCCAATCCAAGACATGGTACTTTTGTCACACGGAGGGCATCTTGCATGGGTACAAAGTCAGTTTCGATCTAGTATGGGTACATATGTCAGTATTTTTATCTTTCATGAGTACAAATGATCATTTATTCTTTCGAGTAATAATGTGTTTTGTTTCATTCACAATTAAATATCGCATGTATATGTAGGGTGTAAAAGAGATAGATATAATAGACTCTTTGCTTGAGAATGAGATAATAATGAAGAGGAAGATCTGTTCTGGACTCAGGCTCAGACCTTACCCAGGGGTCCTCAGAATCGGCCCACCGCCATGGTCCACCAAAGGGACCAATAAGCCCAAAGAAGGATAATGTCAACTCGAGATTCAAATTGATACTATATTAACTACTTTTCCTAAGTTAAAACAGAGTAAATCAAAATAATTCCCAAAATCAATAGATTCTAACAAATTTCACAGATTGATATAATTGGGGGGCCTCGTCTCCCTCAAGGTATAAACTCATACCCTAATCTCACCCTACTTCTTTAGATACTCATTAACTTAGTGTTGAAGTGTCATTACAAATACCATCTTTATAAATTTTCGATCGCCATCCGATGTTGGAGCCACCAATCCCAATCTTTTTCATCTCATTCTCAGTATTCCAATAGAATTTTTTTCAATATAGTTTTGATTATTTACTGCTTTTCAAGTTTTCAATTTAAAGAAATAGTTATTATAAGAGTAAACACCCAACCCGGTCTCTGTCCATTTCTAATTAGGACAACGCGATCCCTCACAAAAAAAGTAGCCCAAGCCAGTCCCTGTCTATGCAAAAATTAACTCATCGCGCCCCCTTCCGTGTATCCCCCGTCCATAGTTGACGGAAAAGTCTAATGTGTCACTTACCGGCGCTGATCTGGCAGTTAGTCCAGAGTTAAGTGCCAACGTGGATAAAGGAGAATGGACAGGGGTCGATTTGTCCCCCTGTCACATTAAAAAATGACGCCGTTGCTAGGTTACGAAGAAGCAAACGTCATTCTCACCCTGATAACCCCCAAGCCCTAACTCATATTTACAGAATAACCAAAATCTCTCAACCTTCTTCGTGCGATAGGACAGAGAGTGGTGGAAGTAGCAAGTGTTGGTGCTGACAAGGGTGCTGACAAGGCCGCCAAGAAGGACTCGGAGGACTCCTCTAACGCCGCACTTGACGGAGTCACTAACGTCGTGCAGTGGAGGCAGCTTGTGTCGGCATTCAGGTTAGTAACGAATTTGGGCATCTAAAACATTATTCTAATCCAATCACTGTTCCTAAATTGCATGTTGGTGTCTTAGTGTTCAGTAGGTTGAAATGGGTTGCCTGGTTGTTTATTTTTATAAATGTTGTAGACGTCAATGAATTTTGAAGTTTTTTAGTTAATTTGTTAAATAATTAATGTTAATTGTCAGTAGTTTAGATGATTGGCACAGTGATGTTAAACTGTCATGAATTGGATTTTGATTAGTAAAAATAATTTTCAGATGGATGTGTTTGAAGTAGTTCCTGTTTTTTATCATGGAGAAATTTTTAAGAGGAATGCATAGGGCAAATTAGAATATGTTGATGGAAAAGTCAAGAAGTGGCCACCTTTAGACATTGATTTGGTGAACTTCTTTGATTTTGAAACGTTACTGAAGGAGTTGGGTTATAGGGAGTACAAGACGATATTTTGGTTTGATAGCATGGCACCTGACTTGGAATTTGGCTTACATGTAATGAGGGGTGATACTGAGATAAATGACATGAAGATAACAATATTAAAAACAAGGAGAAAAACGAGATTTATATCTCCTTTGATCACTCGGTTAGTGTGCCAAAAGTTGTGGATGAGGAGATGCAAGCTGAGGAGGTTATTATGAGTGACTCCTCTTCCTTAGGTGATGGGTATGAAACAATTGAGGACGAGCTATATAAGCCACCTCCTCCAAAATATGAAGAGACTCATAGTAGTGACGATAGTGATGTACAGAAAAGGAAGGAGACATTGAAGAAAAAGAAGAAGAAAATGGTGTCACCAAGGAAGAGAGCTAGTCAGGGTTCAGTTGGGGAGGTGAAGAATGGTCCAGCTGGTGAGGTGAAGGATGGACCAGATGGTGAGGTAAAGTCTGGCCCAAATAGGGATTTAAGCAAGGATGACCCAAAAAAATAGGGATAAGCCTGGACCAAGTAAAGGTGGTCCATGTTATTCTCCAAAGACAGCCAAGAAACAGACTTCCAAGGGGTATTTAGGTAGGAAGAGGAAACATATTCTGAGGGATGAAAAAACTAGGGCAGAAGGTGCAGTAGTTGTTGGGCCTGAAGTACGTGGTGGTGTGGAGGCTAGACATGGACTGGCTGGGAATACAATGGCATCAAGTTCTGATATTGTTGGGAAAGAGCTAGACTCAGATTATGACAAGCCTTATGAATATGAGAGTGAAGCATTTAATAGCCCGGTGTCTGATGATGATGAAAACAGGACTGCATTTTATGCTTTCAATGAAGAGACAGAATATAGGGAAGTTGAGAGAGAGATGAGCACCACCAAGGCGAAGAAGACATTCGTTGTTACTTGCTCTAAGTGTGACCAAACGAGCCATTACTACAAGACATGTTTGAATGCAGCACAAGATCCCAACTGGAAGCCTATGACTAAAAAGGAGAGACGAGCACAGAAGAAGACAACAACTCACAAATCATCAACTGATCCAGCAACAAGCACTGATCCAGCAACAAACACAGCTCCAGCCCCAAACACTGATCAGGTACAATGTGTTAGCTTTAAGAATTGACTTGTCCTAAACAATAACTTCTTTACTCTATGTTTGAGAATTGAGGTACAATGGCTGTGTTATGTATTGATTAGGTTTATATGTTGCTTGCTTGAGTATGACTGTGTTATGTACAATGGCTGTGTTTGAGAATTGTCTTTTGTTGCTTGCTTTCTATAATATATTGAATTTTGTCACAGAGCAAAACCAGAAAAGCTAAGAAGAAACTATTCAAAAATCAGAGAGAAGAAATTTCAGTTTCGCAATCTGCACCACCAGTTGAGAAGGTGCTTTTTTCCTGTTGTTTAAAAATACAAAACCTGTTTCATCCAAAAAATTATTACATCTCAATCCCTTAAAGTTTTCATTCATATAACTGTTAAATCTACATTGCTACAGGCTGCAGGAGAAAACTCCAATAACAACCCTACAATATTTAGGGAGAAGCAGCAGATTGTTAGGCCTCCAACTCCATGTTTCGTGCCTCCACCCATACCAGCACCGGGGCCAACCTTATGGTTCAAATCTCAACCTTCCCAGTCGCCAAACCTGATGCCTCACAGCTCACAGCTCCAATCAAATGACTCAATAGCTGGGAAGACTACTCCAGGAACCAGTCATGATGCGATTTCTGAAGAGACGATGGCAGCTGCAAATTCAACTACTGCGTCACGACTTTTGAAATTTGTGCCAACACCAGGCTACAGGCCTCCAGGACTCAGGCCTCCTAAGCAGGGGTGATATTTATAATAGGGATTTAGATATGTGATACCGTTATTTTGGTATTTTGAGACTTTAGTTTGAAGGATACAGTTATGTCAACAAATGTCTTGCTGTTCTTTTGGTATTTTGGTATTTACAAATGTGTAAGTTTTTATTAGGGTCATGTTGTCTCTGCAATGATATTATCACTGTGAACATATGAATTACATGTTTCTTGACAATGTGAATATAATGGTATGAATTGCTATGCTTTACAAGGTTTACTTCAATCTATGTTACATGCACAAATATTTGCTGCTCTAATTTGCATTAAGTTCAGGTAACAAACTTTAAACAGTCATTATAATAATTCATCTTCATATAACTTACATCCACAATGTTTACATATCCAATCTCATCTTGCAACATAGTTCTTAGATACCCTAAAATTATTCATTAGGTTGCATACATAGTTGTCCTAAATAAACAGGCAACCATAACCCCAATAAAAAAATGCAAAAATACTACAACCTAACCCCAAGCATCTATTTTCACTCATTTTTTCCTGCTCTTTCCCAATTGATTTTCTAATCCAATCAACCTAATTTCCAGCTCTTCCACTTTGTCATCCACCGCATCATTAAGGCCTTCAAATCGATGCTGGTTCTGCGGTAATACCCCTTTTGATGTTTTCGAAACATGCTCATTAAAGGAAGAAACATAATCATCTAGCCATACAAAAAACGAGCAACATCCTTCTGCAATCTACATATAGACAAATTCAAAAAGGTTAAAACCATGAACAGACCTGGAACTAAGTATAGAATCGAACACATTTAACACAAAATTTTTCATGAACATACCTTGAATTTAGGGCAACACAAGAATAACCTATCCGGATTACTTTTGGTCCCAAACATGAACAGAACAGCATCAGACCCGCAACAACATTTTGGGGAGACTCATCTCTTCTTCCTTCTACCTACAATACTCTCATTAGAGTTCATGCTATAACTCCAATAATGTGAAAGGGGGACAAATCGACCCCTGTCAATTCCTCCTTATCCACGTTGGCACTTAATTCTGGATTAACTGCCAGATCAGCACCGGTAAGTGACACATCAGACTTTTCCGTCAACTATGGACGGGGGATACACGGGAGGGAGCGCGATGAGTTATTTTTTACATAGATAGGAACCGTCTTGGGTTACTTTTTTGGTGAGGGATCGCGTTGTCTTAATTAGAAATGGATAGGGACCGAATTGGGTGTTTATTCTTATTATAACTATCAAATTAATTATTTATATAAAATATATGTTAAAATATAGTATATATATTAATAATAAATTAAATAATATATGTATTTATATATAATATCCAATGACTGATTTGAATTATTTTTTTGTATCCGTAATATTTTTGTCAAAGAAAATAATGCAAATAGAATCAGACTATTTTATGGACAAAGTCACCGGAAAATGTGTGTGTAAAGTGTTAGTTGAATTTGAAAGATTTGGGCATATGACAAAGAAGGCGCAATAAATCAACTTAGAGATTAACTAATTTGAGTTGGTCGAGCGATTAATTCATTCTTTTGTTTAAATAAATATTAAAAATTTAAATTCCATTTTATATATACAGTAATTCATTGGCCACAACAAACCCAACTTAGAGATTGTAGTTATAACTAGCGCATAAATTTCCATTTATTATTAGATATTTAGATCCATGATATTATATTGCAACTGGCCTCATTTAATTCGTTAGAATCAATCCACCACGTTATATATTGTTGGACTTGTATTGTCCTATTTCATACCATTTGTCTTTTGTAACTTATACATCACATTTAAAATCATAATTAATTTCTATTAAAAATATAAATCATTATAAGAAAAAATTAAATTATCTCCAGTATTATTTTTGTCTATTAATTTTTTATTCTTAATTTTTCTTTTTATTTAACAATAAAAATATAATACATGAAAATTAATTAATAATTTTTAAATTAAAAATATTCAATTTATAATTAAAAAAATATAAAATATAAAATAGTAGAGTGGCTAGTCATATAGTCATCATAAATGCTTAACCAGCTTTCACTTGATCCAAAACTGGTTTGCTACTCTGGCAAGTGGCAACCATAACTCTTTTGTCCTAAAGAGTCCTATTAAGATTATAAATTAAAATTTTTTAATTAAAAATATAAAAAAATAATTTTTAATATATTTATTATATATTTAATAAAAATTATTTAAAATTTTATATTATTAATAATCTTATCATATATTTTTAAAATACATATTAGTTAAATTCTTTTGATAAATATAAAAATCATTCAATTATGCATGTTCTATGATAATTATAGTGATATGTTGTTTTGAAAAATATTATTAAAATTAAAATAATATTTTTTATTATTTAAAAGTATTTTTTTAAATATTACTAAAAAAATCAAAATATAAAAAAAAAATTTAATTTTAATAACATTTCATAATCACTATACAACTATTCTAAATATAAACATAAAAAAATTTTAAGCATACTTAAAATATCAATGTTCCAATACTTTTAACTATTAATTTTAATTAATATATATTACATATATTTTTATAATTAAAATCAATAGACTGAAACACCAGTATACTTAGTACACTTCAAATTCTTCCCACAAACATACAAGAATCGACTTTGATATAATTGGAAATTATAAAGCTGCTAGCTACTAGTAGTTTGATTATTACACCAATGTAACTAGCTTTGGTCACATTCCTGACACCATCCATTTTTTTCCAGCTTCATCATAAAAGAGAGTGTATACTAAATCCTAAACATTGTTACCTGTCTTCATTAATGTGCATATGCTCAATATTGCTTCTGGTTACTATTGATTAGATGTGTTATTATTTTAAAGGAGAATCATAGAGTCTAATACGTAAAAAGAAAGAAATGTGATTATTAACTACTAAAGAAAGAAAGATATAGAATCAGAAGAATATTATTTTTCATTAAAATAAAGAATAATGCTTAGTTGCACAAACCAAAGGAAAAGTCGTCAAGACCCATTTGTGCAAGGAGATTTCATTTTGTACCAACAAAAAAGTATCAGGAACTAGTGGAAAAAGTAGAAAAGAGAGTGAATACTCATTACTGATTTCTGGAACTTTCTAGAGCTTGGAAGTTTAAGGCTTCAGCTTATTTGCAATCCAAACATTCCCCATAGCTGAGTTTGTTTCTGAGAATAGGACAAGACAAGACACTGAGAACAGAATAGAATAAAATACTGATAGACAGAGACACAAAATTTTGTGTTCTTGTATTTTTTTTTATAATAAAATAGAATAAATTATGAAAATTTAATTTATTCTCATTTTTTTTCATTCAAAAAATTTGAGATAAAAAATATAATAATAAAAAATATAATTATGAAAAATTAACAAAAATAAAAAAAATAAAAAATAAATTGTGTCTCTTGTTAGTGTCCCAGTGTCCTTCTTGTCAAGATGGACACAAAATACACTAATTCAATATCTTTAGACACACTGTCTCTGTCCATATCTCCTCTATCAAACATAATTTTGTGTCTTAGTGTCCATGGCTCAATGTCCTGTCTCTGTGAACAAATGCAGCCAATATGACAAAAAAAGAGTGCCAAGTGCCACAAAGGCAGAAAAAAATTTATAAGATTAATTGGCAAAGTGAGCCCGTTCGTTTTTCATTTTATGGCAAATTTTAACGAAATGAGATGGGACGAACTGACCTGCCTTGTCACTAAAATACTTTTACAATAAAATAATCTTTTACAAAA
This sequence comes from Arachis ipaensis, assembly GCF_059453495.1. NCBI lineage: Eukaryota > Viridiplantae > Streptophyta > Magnoliopsida > Fabales > Fabaceae > Arachis > Arachis ipaensis. The sequence goes on from NC_142436.1 coordinate 4,154,419, forward strand.
GATTAATTCAAGACAAAATATTTTGATATACATTGAGTAGCACTAGACTTATTTTCAACAACATTATAGTTTGGTTGTCATAACTTTGTTATTTGTATGTTTATCTCAAATTTTGAACCTAAATGATTTAGGTCATGCCTTCTGGTGTTAGAATTTAAGATTTAGGTTTAGAATTTAAAATTTAGGAACAGAAATAAATACATAATAAAAGATGATTGTCCTCTTTAAATAAAAAATTAAAATTTTATTGTATAAAGTTCTTTAATTTTTATCTTAGCCTCCTAATTTTTTCTCCTCTTTTAGAATTATGTTTTTCATATTGGTCTTCTCCCAAAAAATATTTTAACTCTGTCCCTGTTTATTATCTTTCTGACTTCAGTTCTACTTTTTGACACTATAACTTGTTTTCTGTTCATCCATAAAATTGTATTTAGACTTACTAAATATAAAATTCATTTGTTGATCTTTTGTTATCAATGTCGTTTCTCCGGTTTAAGTCATAAAATTTATATATTATGAAATTATCAGATTTTATGAACAACAATCTACTAAATATTTATCTTCCTCCCAATATATGCGAATTCTTTTGAATGGACTCCATTTTTCAATCTTCTTATATGAGTTTTGGAATAGATCTTCTATTGAAGTGACTTTGCAACATGTTAGATTTGATGCACCCTAATACTTGGGGCTTTTATGTCTTGAAATTGTCTTTATCCAATTTTGGTGGTGGTTGAAAAAGTTACAATTATGTTTTAAATAGTCGGCATGGTTAGACTCTTTTGAGCTTGAGTTGCAAAAAGTGTAGCCATGGATCTTTTTACAAGAAAGGTATCAAAAACCGAAGAAAGTAGGAAAAAAAAAATGAGAGAGAATAAAAAGAATTTAAGTTACTTGAGAGAGAAGAAAAGTAATAACAAAAATTATATTAAGTCAAGTAAATAAGGAAAAGTTTTAGGTATATCGAAAATATCGATGTTTCAGTTGTTTTAACCGTTGATCTGAATTATAAAAAATATATATAATATATTAATTAAAATCAACGATTAAAACAATTAAAACACCAGTATTTTCGAGTATACCTGATAACTTTCTAATAGAATTTTGTTACAATGATGATATATACAAAGGAGAGAAGAGGGGGAGAGTGTAGCTAACCTATAGTTTGAGTGCTAGTTGGTTTGCAACAAAAATCTAACTAAATGACTAAATTAAAATTTAAAAAAATTATATCGAAAAATATTTGTTATTATGTTGGTATGTAATACCTAATTACATATAATAATATAATAAGATCATAGTAAATAAAGCAAGACCAAGTCAAAACTAAACCCTACTTGTAACAGCATAGTATACTAAAACCTAAATAGTAAATATATACACAAGTTTTTTATTTATTATTTATTATTTTTTTATAGAAGGAAAAGAACAAACAGAAAAAACAAGAGATAAAACAAGAGATTAATGGTAGTAGTTAGCATTGCACGATGGTCATGTGTAGAGGAATAAGCTCCACCAAAGTATAATAATAAATAATAAATTTCATTTAATGAATAATAAAGTTCGTTCTTAATTAGATTTTAGCTCTTTATAGCTCTATTATAGCCCCCGAGCCACGTGGTCAAATGGGACAAATGCTCCTGTCCCTATAAAAAAAACACTGAAAAATGCTATTTCATGAAATTGACATATACATCAAAATAATTAAATAATGTTCTGTATGACTGATGCGTTGTGACTTGTGACACATAATAATTGCAAAATCAATGATCGGAGTATTGTTTAATGCATTTTAATGAAGACCTTTTTATTAATTTTTTAATGATTTATTTAGCATTAATAAAGATATTTTAGAAATTAGCTTATTAGTAAAAGAATATTATAGACATTAACTCGTTGAATTATTAACTTTTTAAAGATCAAATTATTTATTAATTATTTACCTACATACTTAAAAAAGGATTAAATTTTATTGATTAAATCAGGCTTTATTTTTTTCGTATAATAAGAATAAATCTCACCAAATTAAGGCATTAGACTCTGGACAGAAAAGAGAGGCTAGAAATAAATGTTTTTGGACACATTAAATCCTTAATAATCTTATCAAGATTGTGCTTTGTTTTAATTTTGAATTTTACATTTTTACTATATTTTTAAGAAAAGAAGTTTGAACACTCCTTTTCATGTTGCAATTGTTAAAACATAACTATCACATTATCGCAATCATTTATAAACCATATAAGAGAGATACAATATATAAATTTGTTATTAACAATTTGGAGGTACTCGCCCCGGAATCCGTCCTAATCACACTAGAAAAAATTCAAATCTTACCTAAAATAAAAGAAAAAGTTAATTAAATATGTAAAAATATGAAATCGTAATAAAATTTAAATCATAAAATCGTCATATTTAGCATAAATATTGTAAAATCGATTAATTTATTTAAAATTATAATATTAAAATATTTTAAAAATTAAATCAAAATTCTAATTATATTATAGTTCTAATGACAACTATTATTCCAAATTTATTAATTAGGTGCATATATGAAAAATTCTTCAGGTTTTGTATTTATGAAATAAAAAATTATTTTTTATTTTAAAAACTTTATGTTTGTATGTACAATTCTATTATGTTATCAACAGTATTTCTGTTAATTTACACCAACTCTTGTTTATAATTATATTTAATAAAAATATCTTTGTGGATATATCTAATAAAAATATTTTTTTTTATGACTATATCTAATAAAAATATTTTTATAAATATATTTTTTAAATATGTCTCTTTATACATATATTTAAAATATAATAATTAATTATTGTTGACAATAAATTCGTATTCATTATCTTCAAAATAAGAAATAATTTTTTTTACCTCGCTCAATTTTGCGGTCACTAGCAGTATCATTATAAAAAGAACGTATTGTATTGCAAATTCATAGTCACTACCAGTGTAACGATATAAAATATGATATTTTTTTTTTCTTTACAAATCACCCGTACTTTTTAGTTTGACACAAAAACCTCCCATATATATATAAAAGCCTCCATCAGCATGGATTAACATATTGGAGTTTTATATGTTGCTGTTGCTATGTAGCCATATATATTGGGGTCCATAGTTTATTTAAATATTTGTTGTCCACATCTAGCTAGCGTTATTACTAAACGGGGCCCATTGTCTCATAAATAAGAAAGCTACCCTTCTTTGTTATCATATCATTATTCAATTGTTCTATTTCTATTTTAATCTCCGCCATTTACATATGGACCATATAGTCTTCAGTTCCCATCATTTCTTACAGTTGTACACTTTTTTCCTTTTAAAATAATATAAAATAATATGAAGCATGAATCTCGAGCAATGTATGATTCATACCTAAGCTGTTTGGAGTGTTTAATGATTCTTTAACGTGAGTTGCCTAATTAAAAAGGTGGAACTATAATTGATCTTTCTTTTTTTTTCCAAATTTAAGAATATATGTGCTCCCATTGACTATATCCACGCAAATTTGGCAATAATAATATCTAACTGGATTCTTTGACCTTTTTAGACAAATGAATAAATAAAATTGAACCTCTATAAAATTAAAATTATTATATTTTTTTATATAATTTTGGAAATGTTAAATAATCTGTTTGAAAACTTCTTTCAAAATAATTAAAGTATGGTTTAATTACTCTGTTGGTTCTTATAGTTTCGCAAAATTTTTAATTAGGTTCTTATTTTTTTTCTTTTTAATTGGATCCTACACTAAATCTTTTTTTTTTCAATTAGACCTCTCTTGATAGTAATTAATTTAATTTTATAGGGATCTAATTAAAAAAAATGGTATAGGAATTTAAATAAAAGAAAAAAAATATAGGGACCCAATTAAAAAAAATTGGTGCAAGGACTCAATTAAAAAAAAAAATTATAAAGACCAAATTAAAAATTTTACGGAACTATAAGGACCAACATGAGTTTCAGTTGGAGTGTTAGAGGTCGTCGGAAGAAGAAATATGTCTCTCTCAAGTGTTATTGTGGATTGTATGCAATTTTGGTTATGTCTGGGATACAGAACAATTTAGATAGATTATTCTTTCAATATCCATATTTCAAGGTATATTAAGTTTAATAATGTCTTCATTTTTTCAGTCTGTATTATGTGTTATTAGTCTAGTCACTGTTAATCTCTCTTGTAGACAGCAGAATGTCATTGTAATTTTTTTGCATGGTTAGATAATTATAATTTTTTATGTAATGAGAATACTATGTAGACACTTTTAAAGAGAGCATTGAAACAGAAGTATTTTTGATTTGAAGGTCATGGTCATATAACGGATAACAAAGTAAAAGAGTTAGAGGAAATGTTATTTGAATTAGAGAATAAGTTGAAAAAATGTAGATTAAAAAATCGGTAAAAAGTAGATGTTTTAGTTTTGGATTTAGTATTTTTGGATTTTTTGTGGGGTTGTAATTGTAGACTTGTTTAGGGTAACTATGTAAGAAATTTATAATAGATTTGGGTTATTTGGGAATTGTTTATATTATGGGGTGAAATTTAGTATATTTGAGCACTTTTGAAAATGAAAATGGGTTATTATGGTCAATGTTTAAAGTTTCCTCCATGAAATAGAATAAACATTTGTGCAAAGCAATAAAGCAGCAGATTAATATATCTGTAACATGCATTTTTTCAACTTTAAAAATAGCATAAATATTCATATATTATATAGATAAGAATAATAAAGAAGTAATATATTTTTGAAAAGTTAATACATGATAACAATATAGTCCTAAAACAAAAAATCAAAATATTTATCTCTAAACTAAAAGTATTATAGTACTGAGAGGTTCTAAACAAGCAAAAAAAATAACCAAAATAACAAGATATATGTCCCTAAATCCTATAGCTAATATTCACATTAACAAATTATAAGTTGTTCAATATTAATTCTTTTTAGGTGGCCTAAGCCTCAAGTCTAGAGCGGGTACAAATTTGAGAAGTTTTGATGCATTCGGTGAATTTGCAGTGACCATTATTTCTATTGATATTAAATCATCTTTAGTCATTGAATTTGTTGTAGGTGCTGTTGGCTCATTTGATGAGTTTAATTAGTCATGAAGTCTCAGTTGTTTGATTTGAAGCTGGAATAAGAACTCCCAAATGAGATGAATCACCCAAATAACATGTGTTTTGGTTCAATATTATATGTGAATAGATATAAATTACTTCTATTAAATTTAGTGAGGATAGATGACATAAAGGTGGCCATGACTCACAATAGATATAAATAGAGACCAAGACAGATCTATTTTTCCAACAGAAATCACCTTGTCCCATACCTCTAATAAATATAAGTGTGGCAATAACATGGCATCATGCATTATAAAATACTTAGTTTTATTTTCTTATCAATAATTTCAATGTATAAATTCTTTTTCTTAAATTGGTTTATGATGATTATAAAATACTTAAACTTTTTTAAGTCCTTATATATTTTTTTACATCTCTATTTTATAAATTTATGTAATTTAATTTATATTTAGTGTGTATTTTTTGTATTTTAAAATATATTCTATATTAATGATTAATTTTAGTGTACATCTATTATAATTTAATTAAATATTGTTGGGTATGTTTTATTACATTAGCATTTCAATTTGTCACGCTAACATTTAACAACACAAAATAACTACCGGAACTAAAATAGAGACTTTTAAAATTTTATTAAAACAAAAATAATATATATAGGGTAAAATACTGTTTTGGTTCTTAACATTTGAGGTGAATTCTATTTTAATCTCTAAAGTATTAATCGTTCTATTTTTATTCCAAAACATTTAAAATGACATTAATGTTATCCCACGGTTAAATTCCTCATTAACCCTTAACAAAATTGATAAACTGTTAATAATGCTTTTGTTAAAGCTACGTTTGCTCAACTCTCCTCTCCTACCTTTACCTTTTCAACATGTCCAAACCCCATTGTACTACTCTCTTTTTCTTCATCTTCAAACCCCTCTTAGAGAATTATACTATAAGAAAATCGTTGAGTACCATCGGATTTTTCGTCGGATTTAGAATTGCGTGTTACCGCCGAATTTAATGTTGGATTTACAGGCGAAAATTGGTACATTTTCGTCGTGTCAAACATTTACCGTCGAATTTGCTATTCCGACGGTAAGTCGCTAGTAATAATTAGAGGAAAAATAGAAAATTTTATGCGGATTCATTACCGTAGGATCTAATTTAGTGCAACGCAGCGTTTTGGTCACCCACAAAACGTTACTGTCGGATTTATCCGCTAGTAAATCCGACAGAAACGAGCCCTAAAATTCAAAGCACGAACCCTCTCCCCCTTTATTTCGAATCCCTCTCTCACTCTCTAACCTTTCTTCTACCATTATCTCTCTAGCCCTCTTCCCACTGCCGCCGGCAGCCCACTTTCGCCGCCTCCTCTCCCCTCACCCTCCACAGCCCACTTTCTCTCTAACCCTCTTCGTTGACATTCTCTCTGGTGGCCCCTCTCCCTCTCGCCGCACCATCCACCTCTGCCAGCCGCCACCAACAGCGTCGGCCCTCCAACATTCTCTCGTCGCACTATCGTCGCTGTTACCATCGCTGCTGCTGCTGCCCCCTTCTCTGTTCTCTTCTCTACTCCGGGATTCTAGGTTCTTCTTCATTTTAATATTAATTTCAATCTCTGTTTTAATTATTCTTAGTATTATCATAGGTTTTAGTTGTTAATTAGTATTATACTCGAGTTAGATTATTTTTAGTTTTAGAGGATTTAGGTTGTTAAGATAGGTTAGATTTAAAGTATTAGGTTTTAAGTTATTGAAAAGTGTTTGAAATTGTGAATGAATTGATCGATTAAAATTATTTATTTGGATATTCTGTTTGAAATATTGTGAATTACTGCCGCTAATATATTGTTAATGTTGACTTCTTGTCAATTACAGTTGAACGAATGCTTGGTTATGCTATTGATATATTTGATGCTTTTGAATGCCAATTGTTCGATAATATGTCTCTTGTAATGATTGAGTTTTTGGTGTGTATGTAGTGATATAATACTACATTGGTTTGTTTGTGAACTTACTTTCAATCACTACATATCACACTTTAAAACTTTATTTTTGCACAAATTCACCATAAAATATTGTTGTTTTTTGTATGTGTATTAATATTTTTAGATTTGGTGAATTTAATTAAGTTTTGACAGATGTTGTCGATTGAGGTTGGTTAGATTTGTGAGAACCGTAAAAGTGAATATATGTCCAATTTTAGAGGAGGTTATGTCAATTTTATCTTAAATAATATAAATGTTATGCTGATTAGTGTTAATCGGTATTCTCTTTGCAGACATGACGACAGCTAGCAGAGGTGTCACAAGTCGGTCTCGTGATCGTGGTAGAGGGAGGGTTTCTTCCGGTACCCCGGAAACTTCTCTGTCATTGCCCTCTACCTCGACTATCCCGTCGACCCCTGTGACATCATAAGCGGGTCCACCGGAGCAGAAGTTCATAATGGTCCCGAATTCCAACTAAGTGGCTTTTTCTACTACGCCCCCTTCCGACTCCAGTGACAGAGACTGCGGTGCCAGAATACTCTAAAGCGTCCCAGCCAGATGCTCGTCCACCACCACTCTCATACGGATGAGGATTAGGCTTGATGGCATGACGACGTGAGTACTATATTAACATATTTTATCCATAATCTATTTTGAATTTGTTAAGTTTTATATATTTTTATGTGTTTGTTAATCTTAAGTTTTTCATTGATAGGTTTGTACCAAACAATAATGCATGTACACAGGAGATCTCCAATGTGATTAAGTCTATATACGGCAACCCATGGCCGAGCTACATGAAGATTCCTGCTAAGACCAGAGAGCGATGGTTTTAGAAGTGGGTGGTAAGAACCCAATGTTGTTGAATTACTTTGTACAGAAGAAATTTATATGGGATAGGGAACATGATCCTATGATCAGCAGATGATGTACGACATTCGTGAGGGGCACAACCACCTCATGATTTGGATCCATCCAGATATTAAGAGAGCAATGGACATCCATTTTAGTACTGATGAGGGGTTCAGGCGTTGCCATCTGAGAAACAGAGCTAACAGGGCATCGTCGAGGTCGTCGAAGCATACCCGTGAATCGGTGACTTTCATGAAGAAGAAGAAGAAGAGCGGGCTGGTATGTAGTTTGCTAATCTTTGTTAATTATTACTTGAATTAATTGTTACTTGATTTATTTTATTACTTGGTTTCAATATGTGTAGTCTAAGTCGTTGGAGCGTGAGGCGACATTGACAGAGACCTTCAAGTATACCCATACGTTGAATGCCAACAAGAAGAGATTTGCTGATGAGTAGTTTGTGGTTCATTATGTGAGTTTTCAATTAATTCTATGTTTGAAATGTATTCAGCTTAAAGTTAACTAACTGTCATCCTAATCACGTGTGTTACACAGGAGGACTACACAAAGATATTGGAGGCCGTGACCCAGCAATCTCAGCCTCTGAGCCCTACAAGAATTGCATCTACGGGTTGGGGTCGTTCTACGCCAGCACCCTCCGCACCTCCATATTGGCGACTCCATTTGCCTCTGCCTCTGTCACCAGCCTTGTTGATCCTGAGGAGGTCATCGATTTGAGGGAGCAGGTGCAGAAGCTCACACAGGAGCTTCACCAACAAGTTCAGCAGTCTGAGAAAAGGTACAACGAGCTTCTTGCACACATGGGAGACACTGTTTCCCTCAGGCTGGAGCTGATGGAGGACCTGGAGCGGCTAGAGCGTTTGTGAGACCAGATGGCGGTGTATAATAAGCGGATGTGCGCTGGAGGCAGTGGCGCTGCTAGTGGGGCACCGACATAAATCTCTAGTTCGCCGCCTCAGCAGGGGAAAGACGATGACGACGACGATTACTGGGATCCTTAGGGTTTAGCGATTTTGCTTATTTTATATCTATTTCATTGTATTTTACTTCTTTGACTTTTTATTATATTCAAACCTTTAATATTTAATAAAATTAGTTGATTTCTAGTATTTGGAATTGTGCACTAATTTTGTAAAAAAAAAAAATTGAACTTGACTACTAATTGTGAAAAAAAATATTCCGACGGTAAATGGGCGCCACAAAACATAATATGGATCCAAAATTACCGTCGGAAAAATCCGCCGATAACCATCCACTTATTTTCGCCGCATTGATTACAAACTCTGACGCAAAATCTGCCGATAATTAGCTTCAGACAAAATAATCTACCGGTAAACATCTTCTGGTGTCGTTTATACCATTGGATGCATTCCGTCGTAAATCTGACGGTAAGGCTGACGGTGCTCAACATTTTTTTGTTGTGTTAATAGTGTAAAAAGGACAGGAAGAAGAGAGTAAGAAAATGGTATTTGGGTTTATTGAAAGGGTGAATGTGGGAGGAAGGGTTGAACAAACATAGTTTTAACAAAAGCATTATTAATAATATATCAATTTTGTTAATTAAAAGTGAGGGATTTATTGGTAGGATAACATTAATGTCATTTTAAATGTTTTAGAATAAAAATAGGACGATTAAAATGTTAGAAATCAAAATAAGATTCACCAAAATATTGAGGATCAAAACAATACTTTACTCTAATATGCACCAAAACTAAATAACAAATATTTTATATAGGAAGAAAAATAATTAGTAAAATATTTAAATTTTTAATTTTCTTTTTCAAGCTTAATCCAATAAAATATTTTGTTTAAACATAAAAGTCAACATAACCATTATATACCTTTCCTGAATTTGCCTAGCCGAAGATCAGATCAGAACATGAACATGCAATACGGTAGAAATTAAATGCAGATACATGATAATTATTGTTGATGAGTAATGCGCTGTGTTCATTGAACTAACTTATCAAGTTTGAAAACATACACAAATATAATGAAAGACATATTATTTTTATTTAGAAACAAAGTTGTATGTTTTGTTCTTATGAATTTAACCAAAAATTCTAAAAAATAATGAGTTAATGGAAGAATATTATTTAGAAACAAGTACGCAAGGTGGAACGGATCTGATGAATGGGTCAGGGCAAATTTGTTTGGTAGTTTATAGTTGAGAGGGTCCCTTAACATTATTCATATTTCTGCCATCACACTACTGTGATATGATAAATGATAAATCCATGTCTCTACACTATGGGACACAGCCTTTTCTCTCCATGTTTTTATAAGAAAATGCAAAATATAAAACTAAATAATAAGGTCATATATATTAGTTTTTTTTACATAAATTAAAATACATTTCTGTGAGATTGATTTAAACTTACATAATATATATAAGGAAAAAAAAAACTCTAAACAAACTCTAACAATTACTTTAAAAGACAATGAGGTCTTTAATAAAAAACTATTTTTTTTTTACTTCTGATCTTTATTTTTATGAGATTGATTAATTAGCTCCTGTATCAATATTGACAGAGGGACTAACCAGTCCCACGAAGTTAAATATCAAGGATTGTAAAGGGTATTTTTTTTGTTTAGGAGCCTTGCAGTCCTTTGAAAAATTATTAAGGGCTAGATTGGGTATTCACTCCATAATAAAATAACGAGTAGAGTGACAAATAAATCCCTAAAAATTTATATTTTGGACAGATTATTCCTTAAATAAAATATCAATAAAATCTTTTAGAATAATAAACATGGACAAATTAATTTAAATTGAGACATTTTATCCTAATCATAAGAACTAATTAAAAAATAATATATCTATATATACTATTTTAGAATATTTTATTAATATTTTTTAAAAAAAACTAATTTATTCAAAATATAAATCATTACTCTAAAATGAATATAAAAAAAGGGTCATAAAAAATATCTGTGCATATATACCGTGCTTAGATTCAATAATATTTGAAAAGGTATGCTTTCAAATTTCCTTATTACAAACCAATTAAAATATAAAATAATGTAATTCAAATACAATTATTATTATTATTTTGACGAGTTAATACACTTATTCTTCTTCTTTAAGCAAAAATATCAAAACCGGTTTTAGTAAAAAATACATATTGAGTAATTTTATTCTTATAAAATTTACTACTTTTAATTGTTAAAAGCTAACATCTTTGTTTTTTTAATTTATTTAAAAAATATTATTTGAAAACATCAAAGGAATTTTTTTTTGCTGTCAACGATATCTTTTAATTCAATAAATAATTTTAAATTTTATTTAAAAATTTGTTACTAACTAATAAATTATTTATTATACAAAATAAAATTTAAACTCTTAATACTTATTTAAACGTTCGAGTGAACTAACTATTCAACTAAACTAAGATGGGCATCCAAGGTTAAACATTATTAAAGTGTTATTCTTGATCTAAATAGAACGAAGAGTGGAGAAAGTTGATTTGAGTTAGAAGTCTAATTTTGTTGACTTTTGCAGATAGTGATTAGTGACTAAGTAGTGACCACAGTGTGTGAAGATGGCTTTGCCTACAATTGCGGAGGAGCTGTCATTAGTTGTCACGAAATCAATAGTTCAATAGTGTGGGAACTAGGACTGAGTTCCTCAATATATGTTGATTCAACTAAAAGCATACCATAAAAAAAAAAAAAAAAACAACGAACTGTGTTGGTGTTAGACTTGCCAACTTGGCCTTTATTATATACTAAAATTAGGATATACCTCTTAAGTTTTATGTGTGTTCACAAAAATTATTACAAAATTATTTACAAATGGCCTAGTAAAAAGCTTTAAGAAAACTAAGGCTAGTTAGCCGTTTTAATTTTCCTTTTGTATATATATAGAGTAAAATTTTTTTTATTTCATAAAGTGATGGATAATAATTTACATTAATAAATTAATTAAAAGTTAAAATTATGCAAATATTTTGAATAAAAATCGGTTATATATCTGTCTTAAATATATCTATATAAATTGAATAAAATAAATTCAATTTAAGTATTTCTAGGTAAATCGAATCAGATTGATTAGATTTACTATGTATATTCTGTGCATAATAAATCGAGTTTACTTAATTCGATTTATATGAATCTGTTTAGAATAGATGTGTAATTAATTTTTATTTATAACATTTAAGTAATTTTAGTCTCTAATTAATTTATTAATGGTAAATTATTCTAAAATAATTTTGTTTAATAAATTCAAGAAAAATAAGAGAAAAAAAAGAAAATAAAAGATAAATAAATAAAATGGAGAAAGAATTGAATTTCCTCAAATAAAGAAGAATTGCTTTCTCTAAAATGGAAAGATGCTTGGTTCTACAAAACGTCGTCGTTTATAGGTGGTCAAAGCTAAAAGCCAATAAAGTGGTTAGCTTTTCGATGCATGGAATAGCTAGGTTGGAGCTGAATATCACAAACCCCATCCCATGCACATGCCACATCACACATGTCGGGAAATACTTGTCCAAGCATGATCACTGAACAATCTTGTTATCACATATACAATAATACAAGATTCATTATTTTTTTAAATAAGATTACATTGTTGTATTGCACAATTTTAGTTAATTCTTTTTTATAAAATACCGTTATTCTATATGTTAGAATGTTAATTTCTAGGGTTTTTCACCCCCACTAAAAAGGATTTTTTTTTACCCCTTACGAGAAAAGACCATTTTGCCTCTATCAAAAAAGGTTTTTCAGCCCTACTAAATTGTATACTCTTAAGGAGCGTTTATTTTAAAAAATGTATAAAATAAGACATTAAAAATAAAACATAAAAAATAAAATTTAATATTTTTATATTCTGTTTAATAATAAAATAAAATAAATTATAAAAATTTAATTTATTCTCATTTTTTCATTTAAAAAAAATTAAAAAAATATAATAATAACAAATATAATTATAAAATTTTAACAAGAATAATAAAAAGAAAAATAAAAAATAAGTTATGTTCTTTGTTAGTATCTCTATATTTTTTCTATTAGAATGGATATAAAATATACTAATTCAATATTTCTATACACAATATCTCTATCTATATCTCATCTGTCAAATATAATTTTGTGTCTTTATATTTCTGTATCAATATTCCATTTCTATAAACAAACGAAGCCTTATACGCGTAAATCAAATTATCAGAATCATTTTATAACATATACACCCAAAATTATTTTTTATTTAATTTTTTTAGCAATTAAAGTATATACCCTTTTTGCTTCATCTAATCGACCTTTAGATATTTAAATTTCTTTAAGAAAGAAAACTCGTATGTATATCATTACCCTTAGACATTTCTAAATTTTATTGATTTTGGAACACTATAAAAAAAATGTCGAGTATAGTCGAATTTAGTATCGTGAAGTAGCGGCAGAATTACCGTTAGAATTACTGACAGTAACCATGTCGAATTTGTAAGATTTTTTAATTATCGGTGACCGTTAATGTGTGGAGGAAAAATAAATTAAATTAGCGCGTCCTTTGTCACCGGTTTTACCGTCGGATTAATCCGACCGTAATGTAATTTAGTGAAAATGATGTGTTTTGGTAATTCGTAATGGTTTAATGTCGAAATTATTCGACGTTAAATGTGGCGTAAATTCAAATCACGAAGCCTTTTCCCCTTATTCGAACCCTCACCACCATCTCTCTCTCTCTCGCGTTCCAGCCACCATCCCCTAGTCGAGACCACCGCCGTTGCCACCCCTTCTCTTTCGCCGTCAACCCCTACCGCCGACGGCTCCTTCTTCTCCTTCTTCTCCTACCTCTCAACGCCACCGCGGTCCGTTCCTCCTTCTCCTTTTGCCCTTCTGCGGCTCCCTGCTCCGGCGGCTCATGACCGCCACCTCTAACACCAGCAACAAGTCGGTGTCGTCGCCTTCCTCCCTCCTTCTTCGTTGCTTTCTGCACTTTGCATTCAAGGTTCAATGTTTGAGCTTTTTTTTTCCCAAATCCTGGTAGTTATTTTTAGTTCATTAGAATGGTTTTAGTTTAGTTAGTTTAAATTTTTGTTTTAGTGGATTTATGGGATTAGGATAGTTTAGTTTAGATTTATAGGTTCTGAATTGTTGCTGAATGTGTCTAGAACTATTCTGATCTTGCTGATTGAAATAATGAAAAAAATTGTTGCTGAGTTTATTTGGTTAATTATTTGATTGTGCTCATTCACTGTGTTAATTGTTGTTTTGTTGTTTTTGCTATTTTGAATTAATTAAACTGTTTGGTTAGTTGTTGTTTTTTCATTGACCGACATTTTTGAATTTTAAATGTTTGAGATTTTTTACCTAATATTGCAAGTTTGATACACTTTACCCTATGAAATTTGATTTGTTTAATTTTAATTTAGGTTTGATTAGAATTTTAATTTTAATTTTCAATCAATTTAAAAGTTAGTTCAGTTTAATTTCTTAAAATAAGTAGATTTAGAAGTTTATTAAGTTAGGTTGATTTGGTTATTGTTTTAAATTTTAATGATTATGATTTCTATTTAGTGAAGTTATGTTAATTTGGTTATTGTTTAAAGTTTCAATGATTATAATTTTTGTTTAGTAGATTTAGGTTGATTTGGTTATTAGTTAATTTAGGTTGATTTGATTATTGTTTTAAGTTTTAATGATTATGATTTTTTTTAATGAATTTAAGTTGATTGATTATTGCTCTTGTTTGTAGATTGTTGTTAGGTTTGCGTTGAACAATAACGCTTGTACTTAAGAAATGATCAAATTGATATACGATCATCTCTGGTCCAGTTACACTAAGATTTCCATTAAGACTAGGGAATGATAGTTTCTAAAGTGGGGTGATAATTACTTTAAATGTCGTCAAGCTGATTTATTATTCTTTGATTTGAAATTTGTAATATTAATATAATTTAAATATGTTAATATCTAATTTACATGTATTTATATTGTTTATGTTAATTTTGGATGTATTTGTATTTCTAGAGATTGTAGAAGAGAAGTCTCGAACAAACGAATAATGTTGTACCTGTACATAGTGATAATAACCATGTAAAGAAAAAAACGGTAAATTAAAATTCAAAAATAACTATTTTTTTAATTAAAGAGAGAAAAAAATATAACAACTTTAATTAATTAAAAAATTACATAATATATTATTTTTTTTTACAAATTTAGAATATAAATTTATTAAAAAATATTATAATTAATAAATTAAATTCAAAAATTGATTAATTAATAAGAGTCCCGTTAGAGAGACAATTGACTATTTGTACAAAAAGTTTAAACTGATTTTTGGATTTACCAAAGATCAAATTTTTGACTTTTCGGATCTAGAGTTTTAATACCATGTCATGATACCACTCATCCCAAAAGCTTTAACTGATGAAAAAAAGTAATACTAATGGTTATATCTTTAATACTCCCTAAACTTCCATTGTATGTATTGTACAAATATTTTATTGGCTTCTCATACTTTCTCATCTTTAATACTCTCTAAACTTTCATTGTATGTATTGTACAAATATTCCATTGACTCTCCATACTTTCTCAATAAATAATTGTTAAAGGTAGAATAGTATTGTTCTCAAACATATATAATTTAGTTTTTCCTTTATCTAACACCTAAAGATGCTCTCAAAGAAGTGGACCATATTTTTTGACAGCATTATTAGAAGAGTATGTACTCGTTATTCGTACATGGTTGCCAGCAAAGGCAAGTGTTGGTGCTAATGAGACGTATATATGTGTAGCCTTAGACCTTAGAAGTCATAGTCAGAGACACTCACCACATTATCTTTTCCCTGTCATCATATTGCGTCCACATGTTCCTATTAATTGTCATCACGTTGTTACTTATTTCCTTCCTATTCAATCCTCGCTGCTCCAATTTTGGTAATAAATTAACGCATACAAGAATATTTGAAAAATTGTTGTGTCTTACAAATTCAACAATTTAATTTGATCTTTTAATGAAATTAATGTGAGTTGTCAAGTCGGTTCATCTGTGATGTACTTTTCTATCGATGTACGATAATAGAAAAATGTTATTTGTACATTAAAATTAGTCACTAAAATCAGCTACCAATGTATTTATGTATAAATACATGTGTAGTTTAATTTATTTTTAATGTGTATTTATATTTTAACATATATTTTATACTAATAGTTGATTTTAGTAGCTGATTTTAGTGTACACGTAACATAACCTATAATAATATCTGGGGTAAAATTGGGCATGTGGCACCATATGACATGTCACCGGAAAATGGCCAAGAGCGTCCAATAATTCGTTTTTGGCTCGACTCATTTTTATGAAATAGTTGTATCTTAAAAGAAAAAAAGTGTGTGTCAGATCAATGCCTAAATAGCTTCTACACTCTCCTCTTTTACCAACAGTTTGGCGCCAAGTGACCTTCATGGTATTTGCGACGAATATATCACAATTCCACCGCCACGAAATTTATCAACAGCGTTGATAACAATTAATAAAATGAGGAATGCTAGGGGTCAGCAATTTTTGTGATTTGTAACCATCAAATAGCCATTAATAATGGTTTTAATAGTGTGAAATTGGTGTGAGATTTCATCCAATGGTTCATTTTTTTTTATTGATTATATGCTGGTCAGAATTTAACAAAGTTGCAGATTCCCTAGATTTTTCTTAATAAAATATTAGTAATATTGAAAATACGTTTATCGTTGTCATTAGCCATTGATAGTTTTTTATTTTGTAAAATTTAAATTATCATATCGACAATCAGATTATTGGTAATAGATAGTCATAATAAAATACAACATTTGAGCTTGTCAATAAATATATTTATCGGATGGCCTGGTCGCTGATAAGATTAAAATCGAAAATTAAAACGTCTCTCCCTCTCCAACTTCTACCTCTAATTTGTCTCTCTTCGAAATTCCAAGACTGCAATTGTGTTCGTGGTGAGTAGTTCTTTCTTTAAATCAGTTTAGTTTTTATTAGTTTCAATTTTTTTAATTGTTTTGATTGCTTCAATTTTTTTTTTTTTGAAGTTTTGCATTTGATCTTAACAAGGCAGATATTTCATTGTATATTTTTGGAGGATTCGGTGTTGTTGGTGATATTTTTGCTATCCTCCTGTTGGGTGAAGGAGTTTCGTAGACTTATTTGTCTTTGGTTTGTATTCATTAAAATTTATTACGTTTAGTGTTATTAAACATTATTTGAAATTGAAATTAATTAATGAATTATATAACTAGAATTAATTTATAAATTAAAAAATATTTAAGTTGATAGAGTTAAAGAATTAGGTGAAATGATTCTGTATAAAAAA
Organism: Arachis ipaensis; assembly: GCF_059453495.1. Taxonomy (NCBI): domain Eukaryota; kingdom Viridiplantae; phylum Streptophyta; class Magnoliopsida; order Fabales; family Fabaceae; genus Arachis; species Arachis ipaensis. The sequence goes on from NC_142436.1 coordinate 4,171,652, forward strand.
TGTAGAGATCTTTTATGTTTGTTTGTTGAGAAGATTGTGTTTTTCATTTTTGACGTGCAAAATAAGGTGGTGATTAGAATAATTTAGAATATACTAACAAAAATAATTGCATATTGTTTGATGTTTATTTAAATGAAAAGTATAGGTAGACAACGAAAATATTAAATAATGTGAATAATGAATATATTGGATGTTCAATTCACTAGGTGTGCGGATGGTTATTCTAATATTAAAATTTAGGTGAGTAATTTGAGAATGTAGTGTGTTTTACTTGAATTAGACCAATTTTAAGGCTTGTTGTTCATGTTGTTCAAGAAAATCATTGGTTACCTAGCATAACCCTTATTTAAATGTTTCATGTAATAATATGTAAAATTTGAAAATGAATTAGAAGCATATTAGGGGGACATCATCACCTCCAATAGAGTTTCGAGAAAAAATCATTCATAGTGATCATCATGAAGCTCGATACTGTTACAATACCAGTTTAAGAACAGATACTCCTAAAAAAGCTATAAATAGAAAGGTTAATGCAATTTTTAATTCGATTGATCTTTCACAATTAGCCGAATTAGATTCAAGGGCACAATTACAAGATAGACTAACTCCAATGAAAGAATTGGAAAAGATACCATTGACCACAGATCCAAATAAGTTTATCTATATGGATACTGTTTTGTATGGAAGTGAGAAAGATAAGCTAGTATAGTTTCTTTGGCATAATGCCGATTTGTTTGCTTAGACTCTTGCGACTATGTCCGACATAGACTCAACAGTCATTTGTCATAAGTTGGCTCTGAATCCTTCTATTCCACCTATAGCTTACATAAAGCAGAATCTTGGTGCTGATAAATGACAAGCATCTTCAGAGGAAACAAAAGAAATTAATTGCAGCCAGCTTTATCAGAGAAATCAGATTTACTACTTGGTTGGTCAATATAGTTATGGTGAAAAAACATAATGGTAAATGGTATATGTGTGTTGATTTTACTGATTTAAATAAACACTACAAGAAAAATACTGAATATTATCGGATTTGGCAATAAATTTGTCAGATAAAAAGATTATTGTCGGATTTATTTTTCAACGATAAATTTGATGGTAATAATTGAAAAAAAAAAGATAAATTGGCGCCGAAATTACTGTGGAAATTACTGTCAAATTTATCCGCCAAACACAACTATATAGGTAAAAAAACTCAAAGCCCTACTTTTCAGAATTACTCGCTCTTCTCTCGTACATGCATCAACTCTATATGAATACCATACTCTTTCCTCACAACTTTTGTTTTATCTATCTTTTAATTTCTATGCCCTCTTTATTATGAATAGCGAACCACGAATCTTAACATCATCATCGACCTGGGCATATGGGTCATTGGTGTCGTTAACAATTTTTCTCCCTTTTTGTTTTCCCATCATTTTTCATATAAAGAAAAGATGAAGATAACGCTAGAAAATGAATGATTAATACTAACTTCTCTGATTCATTTTAGTTTCTAAAAAATATTTCAACTTCAATTCTTTCTTTTTGTGTACACACTTTCGACTTCTTCAATTTTATTCTCTTTCAATTTGAATATAACTGTCTCTTAATCCACACCATTAATCTCATTTCTAACTCCTTCATATTAACGGTGGAGATTTCTAAATTGTGAACCGAAGAGGTAACATTTTCAATACAACAATGCATTATTTATTATTTTTTATTAATTATTTTTCAGTACATCATTTTTAATAAAGTATGTTGACCTTGAAAGTCCCATACCTATAACTAAACGCGGAGTTATAACTCAATACTTTAAACTCAATCTGCTTTATTAAAACTATACCAGGTGAAATTTTAGGGTTATGATATATCCGTTAGAAATGTTATAAGACAGTTATGCATTATAATTCGACCTTGTGTATGTTATAGATCAGTAATTCGCATTGATGTTATATGAGTATAATAAACTATTCTAAACAACTTTATTTGTTATTATTAGCATGATTATAACTAATAACAACTAATATTATACACTCTTTGTATAAAAAAAAGTAAGTATAAATGAAAGAGGTAAGACATACAATACAATATATTTTTTTTTATAAAAATCATTTTTTATATATTAATTTGAGTGTCAAAATATCTTTTGCAGATACATACCCTCTTTATTTTTTTACAGCCGAGGTATAACTCATCCCACTTGAAGATCAGATAATAATTACCTAAAAAATGGGCTATATCAGAATCCAACTATACAAGAACAGAGTTAATAATTTGCTTGGATAATCATTACCCTCGTGGCCTAACTAACGTTTAGAATTGAATTCTAAAAAAAATCTCAACATATAACATGTGTTTCTGAAACATCATTAACTCATTTTGATTGGAACCAGTTTAGCTATGATATATATGAGCTTGCATATTCAAAAAGAAAATGAATGTTAACCAGTGACATAAAATGACATAAAAGCAAAACAAAGCTGCTGTTCTAACGACCAGTTCAATAAAGTAGGATACAGTACCAATAAGTCCTGAGCCAGAAAGCTTAGAGTAACCAAACTAAATGGATCCATCTACTCCTGTTCCTAACTAACAATACCTCAACAACACACCCCCTAAGGCTCGTTAATTCATCAACATGGATTAGTGTTCTTCAATTATTAATTTATTTTATTTTTGAATTTTATTATATGAAATATAATTTTTAAGAATATAATTTAAGAAATTCAAAAACAAATTCAATTTAAAATTTTAAAATGGTAAGACTAGTCTTTTGCTTTTAAATAAAAAACATATAAATGCATACAAAATATTTTTTATTTTGTAATATTAATTGTTATGTAATAAAATTTTTATAATATTAAAAATTTTATATTAAAATATCAATTTTAATTACAAAACATAAAATACTTAAATTATAAATATAATTACAAAATACTATTATGCATTCCTTTATCATTTAATGGAATAGTAAAATAATAATAATATTTTTTTAAACACCAATCAAATTTTTATTATACTAAAAATTTAACTACTTAAAATTATTTTTTAGTATATTTATTTTAATAAAAAATCATAAAATAATAGATAGATATTAAAAGAGAGAGATAATACAAAATAGTGAAAAAAAAAAATAAAAACATGTAAATTAGTAAATTATTATATTTTTTAGCGATTTATGATAGTAATCAATTTATACATAAATCTCTATATTCTGTAGAGATTTATAATAATAGTAAATTCTTATATAAATCTCACTCTATAGCAATTTATATATACATTTTAAAATTTCTACGCTTTATAACTATTTATATAGAGTAAATAAAGAATTAAAATATAACTATTTTAAAAAATTTACAATTGAATAAAATTGATTCCTCATTTATTTGTTCATGTAATTTTCCCCATTTTATACTTACATTATTTTTTAATGTATTTGTTTAAGTTTTGAGAGTAGTTATTAATTGTCAAATTTCTTTTAGATGAATGAAGATAAATAACAATTTGCTTGTAAATAACTAAATATGTATACAGTTATACTACACCTTCATATAATTTTGTATTTAAGTTTATCCAAATTAGTCTAACACTACAAAAACTCAATACTATTAAATAAAACGTGAAATACATGCGCCCAACACATACAAAACCGCTCTTGTCTATCGCTTCTTTTTCTTCGTGTTCCTCCTCCTTCTCATTCTCCTCCTTCTTTTTCGCATTCCTTCTTCTTCACGTGTTTTCTTCTTATCGTCATTCTTTTGTTGTTGTTGCTGCTGTATTTTTTTTTTTTTGTCTTTTCTTCCTTCTTTCTGGTAAAAAAGCAGTAGAAGACTAGAAGGTGAGGAGGAAGAGTTTTGAATTATACAGAACAGAAATGAACCAAACATGTTATTATAGTGAAACAATTGTATAGTACTAAATGAATAGAACATTATCCATTATATAAATTCAAATTCGAACATCTTTCTGCATAATGAACCAAACACGTATTCATGGTGAAACAATTGTATAGTACTGAGTGCACGAAACATAATCCATTATATTAAATCAAATTCGAACAGCTTTCTGCATAATGAACCGAAACACGTACTCATGGTGAAATAATTGTATAGTATTGAGTGAACGAAACATAATCCATTATATAAAATCAAATTCAAACAGCTCTACCTATAATTTACAGATTATCAATTCAATTCAATTCAGTACACTTCCGTCCATTCAATTCAAAGTCAATTCAATTCAAATTAGCAATTGCATTCCAGTAAATTCGATTCAAAATTGAATAATCCAAACTTCGTCAGTTTAATTCGTTTCAGAAGAATAACATTCAACTGATTTAAAGTTGAGTCATTTATTGTTTCGATTCAGAAGTGCAGATCGAAAAAGAAAACGAAAAAGAATAGGAAGAAAATAAATGTATCGTAACCAGATCGAAAGAAGAAAACGACGAAGGCAATGCAGATCAATAAGAAAGAACGCGAGCAGAGAAGAAGAAGAAAAATGCGAGCAAAAAAAAGATTTACGTTACAGCAAAAAATTTATGTTGAGTAAAACTTTAAGTTGCAGCATGTTATATGTAGCGCATATATGACAAACGAGTGAAGAGGAAAAAAAGTGTGTCTTGTTAATATTACTTGAATAATTTAGATACATGTTTTACATGAATACAGAGCATTATTGATATGTATAATCATAGAAGGCGTGAAATTTCTAGATGGTTCAGTGTCAACTTATTGCTTTCCGTATTAGGCCCCAAATTCGGGAGTGTGGGAGCAAGAGCCAAGGCAAGAAGTATTTCCAAATTTGGAGCTTATCTACAATTTAGATTTTTGCAGGTTTGATCCAAAGCCACATGTGAACACTGCCACTTGTTTAAGGGGGCCACTTAAATAATAAGTCATATCTTATTATGTCTTGGATTGAAGAAGTTTGCGTGTCACATTTGTAGTATATAATAACACAATTACACAAGTACAACACAAGTGAGTGAGTCAAATTACGGCTTCTCCTTCCCTATGAGACACCTCCGTTTGGAGCTCCAACCATCAGATATAGCAAATAACTTTTAACGTGTTTCTTTTTTTTTTATATCTTGTTTTTCATAATTAATAAAAATAATTAGAGTTAAATATTATATTAAAATATTTTATTGTTTTAGATAACAGTAAAATTGTAATTATAGTGATCATAGTGGTGGTTGTAATTATGTAAAATGAACGTGATTGAATAGTAATAAAAAAATAATAGAAAAATTTGTATTTTTGAAAAAAAATAATTTTGATAAAAAATTAAAATAAGATAAAATAAAACATCTAAAATAAAAATAAAATATTTTAAATATTAAAAACGAAACTAATATTTAATTTAAATATTAGAGATTAAAATAGTATTTTATTTAAATAGTTAAAATAAATAAATGTTATATCTTTCACAAATCGATTTATTTATAAACCGGCCCAACCAGATTTATTTTACTATAACAAGGTTACAATAGTGTGGCACCTCTTTTAACTTTCAATCAATAAAAAATACACATATTCACAAGATATTTGGTGTTTATGTAATGGGTAAAAGTGAATCTAATAGTCCAACTGAATATTTATTATTAATAGTAGAATTTACTATAAATAAATATATGGTAGTAATGTAATCAATTATAGCCAATGGGTTATAGCTCAAATGACATAGTCTTCCCATACTCAATTAAGAGATTGCGGGTTCGAGTCTCCTATCTTTGGTAAAAAAAAAATGTAATCAATTATAGATCAATTTTGTAATTGAATCATTTTTCTTTTTGGAATTTCTTCTATGAAATTATTCCCTTTTTATTTCTTTTTCTCCTACTTAATTTTTTTTTATGATTCTCTCATATTTTTATTAACTTTTTTTTATTTTAATATCATTTTTCTTATAATAGTGTTTTATTAACCACCGTTTTTAATTTTTATGGTGATTTGTTGAACTCAATTAAAAAATAATTTGGTACAATTTCAAAATGTTATGATAATTTGATGGTTTATACAGAAGCATTAATATCACAAATCCTGAATTATTGCTTCTAAGTTTTGTCAGTGAATTAAAAATCCATATTCAGACAGAATTTTTTTTGTAAAAATCCCAAATCTACGATGAAAACTTAGTTTAATGTAAGAATATGTGAACTGAAATTAGAAGATGAATAGCAACCATATCTAAAATTTCATGTACAAATCCACTAATTTTAGAGTAGAAAAATATAGAATCATAACAAATTCAGAAAATCAAGCATTTTCAGATTCAGATCAACTACTCAACAGACATTCAACAAATTTAAAAATAGAAACTCTAGATCCACAATTGGAGTTTCTAGATCTGTTACGAATATCCCTAAATGTAAGAACAATCATTTTAAATAGCTATATTTTAACAATGAAAGATTTAAGTATTGATAAATTGATCATAGAAGAATTAAATAAACTTTATATCCATAAAAGATGAATTATTCTCAACAAAAATATCTAATTATTAAATTTTTGTTGACTTGTTCAAAACACACGTTAAATTCTAAAATTAACTTTATCACCAATCATCTTCAACCTTCAACCTCCTAATATGCCTTACTCTGAATCGGAACGCCCTTGCGGTATCACAGATTAATGCTCGAATGCGCTTGTGGTGTCGTAGGTCACAGATCAAAGAAATGAGCTTGAATCTGATGTCAAATGCACTAGAATGGTCAATGGCGGTGATGTCTTTGCTTTACGACGTTGACATGGAGGAGGAGGTAGTAGTAACAAACAAAGATCACTATTTTGGAGGAGGATGAAGTACAACAGTTCTTGTAGTGCTCTTTCAACAAACAGGATTTGGTGTCTACCAGGATATACACATCTATTTTAAGGCAAGAGAACGTGTTCACCCTTACATCAAATATTGCTCTATCATCACTCTTGTAGGAGATAGACGAGAAGGATAATAAATACAGTTCCACTAGACAAACAATGGAGAATCTGAATAACTTGATCAATGGGTGAAAAATTTGGCCCAATAAAATAAAAAAATACTCCACCCAAATTACCCAACCAAAAAACTCTATTCAGTAATTCAAAAATTTTAACGTCAACAAGGACCCTCATCGGCGTTGCTACTTGGCTTTGCCACACACCGTCACCGTCGCTCACTCCTAATGAAAATAACCATCCACTTAAGGATAAAAATAATCATTCGCATACCTAATGAATTGAACATCCAGCATATTTTAATTATATATAACTAAACCCAATTCAATCAAAATAATCATCCACATAAGAATTAAAATAACCATCCACATACCTACTAAAATGACCATTTTGAACTGGCTATTGAAGTAACTTCACTGAAAGGTCGTGTTGAAAACAACGCAACGACTAAACGATGAATTTTAATGAGTTATGGACAGCATCTCCAACAACGACAGCAAAATCAGGAGCGAATTCCGTCACACACTCTACAATTCCCAATAACAATTACCTTCAACTTCGAATCTAGATCGTTGTCGCACAGCCCCGGAGAAACACAAATTGCAAGGCGAAAGGGTGATAGAGGCTGGGAGTGGAAGGTCGGATGGAGCCACATCCCTCTGTCAAAAATGCTCATTGCCAACAATCTTATCTTGTCTGCCACGACCGGAAGAGGATGATAGGCACTAATTCCATATACATATGAGGAGAGAGTTCGCACTAACAGGGGTGATGGGTTAAGGAAAAGGTTTCGGCGTGTCGGTCGGAGACTGTGGCGGCGTCGATTCGGCCGGCAAGAATTGCAGCGGCACGAGGTAAGAACCAGAGAACGATGACAGCGAGAACGCATATTAGAGATTATGGTGAAATTAAAAATAATTGTAAATAGTGTGAATACGTTTAAATGCTAATCCTAATTTTTAAAAATTTAAAATTTAAAACTAAATAATTAATGATCTAATTTTTAATTTTAATTTTACCTTTCTTTTTAATCTATTATTCATATGATTCACAATTATTATTATTTTTTTATACTTTCTCTAATAACAATCACATTTTTCCCTACTACTCGACAATACTATTTTGTTCGGATCTCCAAATAAAGGATCATAATGTATGTTCTCTGCTTCTTTAATTTATTATGCAATACCTCTAGTTTTAATTCTAGATTTAGATGATTAGAGTTTATTGATGATTTGTTACCAAGTGTGCATCTAATTATGTATGATCTGTTTTTGTTGCATGTATCCATCTTGTTACATGCGCTTCACATATGAAATGAATGTGTTTATGAATCCTTTGTAAACTATGAAACAAATTGATGGAATTTCAGTCTCTAAGTAAAAATCTGAAATGTTTTTTTGTTTTTTTTTTTTCAAATTCACGTTGAATTAAATTTCAATTTAACTATGAGATTCAAGCTCGTTTCTTTAACCTGCCATTGCAAGTGGGATAAGAGTGAGGCATAATAGGGGTTTGAAAATGATGGTAGGATTAATTTTTTAATTTGATGTGTTTTTTAGATTGAGTCAACAAAAATTTAACGATTGAATATTTTTGTCGAATATAATTCATTTTTTATAAATATAGCACTATTTTAATTCTTTGGTGATCAATTTTATCAGCGCATAAATCTTCCATGATCAGAAATAATAGTTATTTATTCTTATTTTAAACACATAAAAAGTCTAATATTTTAAAAAAAATAGAATCCTAGTGGTTATCTTTATTTTAAGTAATAAAATAGAAATAAAATAAAAAATATTATTTTAAAATTAAATTTTTATTTTATTAATTATAATTAAAATTTATAATTTTTTTATAACTTTAAATACAAAATTATCAGTAATAAAATTACATATCTATTATTAACTAGTAATAAAATTTACTATAAATACAAATGATAGTAATATAATAAACTTGGATAAATTTAATATTGAAATCATTTTTCTCTTTAGTATACTATTTCCTTCTATAAAATTGTTCCCAACTTATTTTCCTCTATCCTACTTAATTGCATCCTTAATTTTCTTATATCTTTCCTATTTCAATATCCTTCCTCTTACAGTGCATTTGGAGCTTATCTTCAATGTAGACTTTTGCAGATTTGGTCCAAACCATGTGAACCCTGCCACTTGTTTTAATTTCTTTAATTTCCGTTAATTTTGCCAACCATTCTTGCTTTCTTTTATTGCCATCCAAATAATAATAATAATAATAATAATAATAATAACAATAATAATAAATTATTATTGTTATTATTATTATTATTATTATTATTATTATTATTATTATTATTATTAATTTTCCCTCTTACTTTCTTATTTACCATTTCAGATCCATACGGTTTTTTATTCCCACTTTTACTTTAATTTCTTGAGATTGTTTTCAATTTTTTTTATTCCTTTTTAAAAAATATAAAATATAACATAAATTAATATTTTTAAAAAACAAAAAATAAAAAAATTATTTATATATTAAAATTAATTATTAATATATTTATGTATAAATACATATGTGATTTAATTTATTTTTAATGTATATTTATATTCTAAAATTAATTTTAGTGTACTCGTATCATATTTAAAAAAAAACTTATTATTGATACAGAATCTCTTTTATATTAGGAGTGGTTCAGGTACCATATACGAAGGCCAAACGCGATGGGTCCAGAGTAGATCTAGGACAATGAAAAGAAAAATAAATAAAAAATAAAAGAGTAATTTAATTTAATAATTAATATAATTGAGTTCCCTAATAACTCGTTTATTTCACCATCTAGTAGCGGGTAGCCTATTGTCTTGCATATAAAAATAAAATTGATAGAGGAAAGAAAAGAACTCATCTTTGTGCGCTTGTTCCTTCATTCTATCATAAAAAACACACACAGTGTGTGTGATTGCAGTGATCGATCACAAGCACACAAATTAAATCTTTTTCATTTGTTCATTACTGTTATCATCATTATGGCTAGTGGTGGTGATGATGGAAAAAACTCCATCACCATACCCCTTCTGGGTGATGAAAAAGTAGAACAGAGAAGCTTCTACAATGGAGATCAGCTACCTAAATCTGCCGATGATTTAGACTCAGTTCATGTTGGTAACACCTCCTTTTTCAAGACCTGCTTCCATGGGATTAATGCAATTTCAGGTTACACTTCTCTCTCCCTCTCTCTCTGTGATTAAAAAGAAACTAATTAACAAGATTGCGATTAGTGGTTAAGATATGACACAAAAAAGTAAGGCATATTTTTAGGCCTTTTCAAAAAGGTGAAAACTAATATAGTTGATACAAAATTTTTTGGTCATCTTTTTACTTTTATTTGTATATATTGTCTCCCATCAAGAAAAGTTGTATGCATGTATGTGTTTCTAAATCTCATTGAATCTCTCATCAATCGCTGTTGCTGGCACAAGATGATGTTGTCTCTTCCCATTTCATTAACCTTTGCTGAGATTTTTGTAGCTTTATCATGAGAGATGAGAGACCGCGTGTATACACACTTGAGTTTTGACGTGATTATCAAAGTTAAAAAGTGTTTCATGTTTTTATTTTTGATATAGGTACTAATTTAAAGAATGAAAATTTTTTAAATATTTATAAAATATCAGTATTTTAATCATTTCAATAGTTAATTTTAATTAATATATTATATGCCGGAAATTCTTTCAAAAAATATTTTTTATACTACTATAATATATAGACACTGATATAGATATGAAACACGATACAACACGAAGATACACAAATTTAAAATTTTTTATAATATAGAAACACAGTATATATATAAAATATAAAATATTTTTTAGATAAATTATAATGATATTTTAATATTTTTAATTATATAATGTATTTAAAATATATTTTGTTTTAATAATTAATAATATATAATATTTTTAAATTTATTTTAAGAATATGACTAAACACGTTGACACGTGATAGTATTTAGATTTGTCTAAGTGTATTAGAAAATTTTTTTTATTTTTATTAAAATACGATTGGACACATAAAACACGTATATCAGACGAATATCAATAAATATTGTATCCAAAATATAAATTAGAAAAGTATCATGCTTCATAGCTTTGGAGTCTATCTTTGCTCCAAGATGGATGGTACTATATTTTGAATTATTGTTGTACTCTTTATACAGGGTTGTGTCATTATTGAGTTTAAAAGGGTAGGTGGGGGATGGAAAGATGGAAGACCTTGTTCCTATACAAAACAAATGAAACAAATTAAAAGTAATTGTTATTGTGTCTAAAAATGGAAATATTTTGTAATTAAAAAAAATTAATAAAAAATAATTAAAATTTATCTTATTTATTTTATTTAATATGTATTAATTTTAATAATAATTAATAAATATTAAATAAGATAAAATATAATTATTTTTTAAAAATAAAATACTATTTTTAGTTTATAACGTTTTGACTAAATTTTAATTTGATCTATAATATATTTTAATTAAGTGTTCTATTTTTATCTTAAAAAAATTTAAACAGGTTTAATGTTGTCTTATTATTAAATTTAATACTAATAATTAATAGAATGTGTGATTTAGATGTTAATAACATTATTAATTAAGTCGTATCTTTTTTTTATGTATTAAAAAAATATAATCAAATTTTTTTTGTAAAATTTTGTCTCCTTAATTTTATTTTTGTACAAAACTACAAATCTTAACAATCAATCATCACTTTAAAATCAAAGGATGGTGGATCAATTTTACTTACCTATTGAAATCGAATACTATTAACTGTTTAATATGCAAATTGTTTGTATCAAATTTAATGGAAAGATAATATTGGACATGCTTAAAACTTTTTTTAAATTAAAATAAGATGTTTTAAAAGTTTTTGATACTGAAATAAGACATTTGAAATGTTAGGAACCAAATTAAAATTCAACCCAAACGTTAAAAGTCAAATAATACTTTTTTTTTTTTGTCTTCCTAGCATTATTAATCTGAAAAATGGTGTTTAGTTTGTTAAAAAAATAAAAATTAATATTTAATTTAAAATATAAAATACAAAATTTTTAAATATTTAAAAATTTACTATAAAAAATAAATTTAATTTAATTTAAACATCAAATAATAGATATTATAAAATTCACTTAAATTAAAATATAATAAATAGATTAATCATCTTATATATACATAAAAAAATTAATTAAAAAATTAATTATTAATATAAAATATATATTAAAAAAATTAAATAATATATATTTATAAATAAATATTTTAATTAATTTAATAACTAATTTTTGTATATAAATAATATTTTTATCATTCCATATATAGTCTAACATGCTCTAGAAAGAATAATTGAGTTTCACATAAAGAAATCATATTTAAAAAATATACAAGCCTTTCAGATTAAGAATAATTATTCTTTATTTGCAGCTATATTAAAAGTAGTACGAGATCCAAGATCTTATGTCTGTTAGATGTGAGTAAATTACGGTACTAGCTAGTTTGTGTTTGAGGTCATGAGATAGTCTTCTCTCTTCTATGATTTATATAAAACTAATATATACCTTTATAAACGAAATATTTTTTTATTAATATAAACACTATTTTGTTTAATAAAAGTATTAATAAATAGATGTGTAGCAAATTAACTAAAGGATATTACAATATAATTTTTCTACTGAATTCAACGGCAAGATGTGAATCTGGTTTCTGCACTTGAATACAAAAATATGGCAGGTCGATGTCAGAATATTTGTTTTATTGCTATTTTTTTAAGCTGTCAGGATATTGGTGTAAGTATTCATAATATGTTTGTGCTCTTCTGATTATTATTTTGACACACACTGTTTCCTATTTTATGTTATTTAAACTTTTTTATTAACATGTTCATAATTTAATGTATTATTAAACATATGAATTTACTCAGATGCAACTCCATAAGTTTTTACAAAATAATTATCATATACAAGGGAACAATATTAGCGAAATTCTTGGCGGAAAGTGGCTTTATGGTGTGTAAAGTATTGTAGACATAATATTTGCTATTATTTTTATTATTGGTGAAAAAATTAAAGTGTTCGGCAAAAAATTGTCATCCTTGTACATGCTTTAGAAAAAATTTCAAGTGTACTAAAAATACCAGTATTTCAATTATTTTAACCATTTATTTCAATTAATATATATTTTTTATAATTCAAATAACAGTTAAAACAACTAAAATATTAGTGTTTTCGGTACACTTTGAAACTCTTCCCATGTTTTATTCTTTGTTATTTATTTATTAAGTATTTATTCAGGATTCACATTATTGAATGAAGTTTCGTAATGGATTCAATCACTACTTCTGTGTCAAACTGTCAATGTTATACATTCCAACGTGTCAACTACTTGCATTAACAAACTTTTGGAACATTACTGAATGTTCTAGAAATGAATCATAACAAGTGATATGATAGATGAAACATGAAACGTTCATATTCAATTAATCATTTCACCTTTGAATTGGCCACAAAATATATATTAATAAAGGATTTTTTTTATAGATTTTATATGGTTAGCGTTATCTGATCTTTGTTTTAAAATAATATAAGTTCAACTAAATTAATATACCTAAACTAAAATGAAGTGTATTTTACATAAAGTTCAATTAATTATTTTACGTGTATAAAAAAAAGTCATTAATCAATTATTATTTATAAATATGTCTTTGACATATCACAAAAATTTTTATTATATTATTATAAATAAATTTGATTATTAGTATTAAGTTTGATTTTTCTGTATACGATAATTGGTTTGATAAGTAATTTTTGTTGTATTTTTAACATTTTGATTCAAGTTATTTCCAAAAGTATTGGATGAAAATATTAACAAAGTTTGATGGTGTGAATGAAGGAATTGGAATTGTTTCAATACCTTATGCACTGGCTTCAGGGGGATGGCTAAGCATATCACTGCTATTTATGATAGCAATTGCTTGCTACTACACTGGCTTATTGGTAAAGAGATGCATGGACATGGACCCTCATATCAGAACCTTCCCTGACATTGGTCAACGTGCTTTTGGAGACAAAGGTAGATTAATGGTCTCCATAGCCATGAATTCAGAGCTCTACCTTGTTGTAACAGGTACTATTATTATGATTACTATTATTGTTAAAAGCCAACACAATAAATATTAAGGTGCATTTAGTTTTAGTTTAATTATTCGGCTAATCTTTATAACTTTATCGAATTTTTAATTAGATTATTATATTTTTTTAGTTAAATTTTTATATTAAATCATATTTTATAATTAAGTCTTTGTTATAATAAAAAATTAAAATTATAGAATATTTTATTAAACAAAATAAATATGTCTAATACTTAATATTCTATTTTGTTTAATAAAATATTTTGTTAACAGAAATATTAGGGGTTAGCACATTTTGTGATTTATAGTCATTAATCAATTATTATTAATATTAATATTTTTAATGGTGTAAAATTTCATCTAATAGTATGAAATTATACATTCTTTTTTTGATGGTTAAATATAGACTAAATTTTAATAAAAGTGTTGATCCATGAGACTTTCTCTTCTGTTAAATCTAACTTTTTACCAAGATAAAAACTTAGTTACAAAATCTGATATGATATAAACTATCTAATTAAAAAAAAAGTATAAAAATTTAATTGAAAATCGGTAAAATTAGATGGAGTAATTAAACTCCTAATTTTTATCTCCGTTAGTTTTTATTGTTTATGCCAATTTATTATTAGGTCACTATATTTTTAAAGTTTTCATTTGGATCTTATACCAATTTTAAATTTGTAATTAGATTTTTTTAACAAGAAACATTACAAAAACGTTTTCAATCTCCGCCACTAGAAAATATGATTCAATATATTCGGTTAAGTTAAAGGTTTTTGGGATAAAAAGAATGTGATCACAAATTTAAAACCGTTATAGAGATCCAACTAAAAATTTTTAAAGTGTAAAAGCTCAATTATGAATTTGAGAAAATTTTGAATACTAATAAAGTAATTTAACCTTTTTAACATTTTATAAAAAAAAGAAATTAAAAGATATTATTATTATTATTATTTATTTTTTCATAAAATTCTCAAAACAGAAAAAATAAAAAACAAAAACGTAAATCAAATACACCATTAATTTTTGGTTCTGACCACCATGATTGTGGACAGGTTACCTCATCTTGGAAGGTGACAACCTTAACAAGCTAATTCCAAACGTTGAAGTAAACCTTGGAGGGCTTGTGATTGGTGGAACAACAATCTTTGCAATACTAGCAACAATTGTGATCTTGCCAACAGTGTTGTTGGAGGATCTTAGCTTGTTGTCTTATGTTTCTGCTAGTGGCGCTTTGGCTTCCACAGTGTTCTTGCTCTCTCTGTTGTGGAATGGAACCATTGATGGGACAGGCTTTCATGGAAAAGGTACAGTTTTCAGGTGGAGTGGCATCCCTGCTGCAGTTAGTTTGTATGCATTTTGCTACAGTGCTCACCCTGTTCTTCCCACACTCTACAATGCCATGAGGAACAAGAATCAGTTCTCAAGTGTAAGTACAAATCATTTTTTTTTACGGAAATGTTTGGTAACTAAAGAAAATCAGCCAAAAACAGCCATAAGTTGCCTTATTTAGCATTCATTAATTGTTGCGACAATTAATGAATGCTAAATAAGGCAAGTTCTGGCTGTTTTTTTGTCTCTCTAGCATTACCTTTTTTTTAATTGTATTCTTAACATGGTTGAAGAGAGCATAGTTGGTTAGTTATGATTTTGATATTGAAATTACTATGGCAATGGCAGGTCCTATTTGTGTGCTTTCTAGTGTGCACTCTTGGTTATGCAGCAGCAGCAATCCTAGGGTACCTAATGTTTGGAGAAGATGTTGAATCACAGGTTACATTGAACCTTCCAACAGGGAAATTCAGTTCACAAGTTGCAATATACACAACCTTGGTGAATCCAATAGCCAAATATGCATTGATGCTAACCCCAATTGTGAATGCAGTAAAGAACAAGATCTCATGCAACTACAGAAAAAAGAGGCTCACACATGTTATTGTTAGTACCACATTGCTGATTAGCACTCTTGTTGTGGCAGTGGCAATTCCCTTATTTGGCTACCTAATGTCACTTGTTGGAGCATTGCTAAGTGTCTCAGCATCAATCCTTGTCCCATCCGTATGTTACTTGAAGATTTCTGGAGCTTACAAGAGATTTGGCTCAGAAATGATCATAAACTATTCAATTATTGTGATGGGTGTTACTATTGCGATTGTAGGCACTTACACTTCTCTTGTAGATATAATTCAAAATTTGTGAATGTGTTTGGTAAGTGTCTCGAGAGGGAAGATACAAAATCGTCCATGATAAGATAGAAATGTTCTTTCGGGATAGTTATCAAACATGTACTGGAGTATGGTTTTCAACATGTTGGGTGCTACAGAACATGGAGCTTTGGTTGTTGGCCTATAAACAAGTACTGCTTTATTTGTTTGTAATTTTGTGCGTATAAAGATGTTGTATGCTTCTGTTTGTACCTCAGCTTGCATGAACATTTTAAAGGTTTGCCGCTGCCTAATGGATTGCTGTATGCACATGGTGAGATTTAAATCTTTGATACCTGCTTAAGCGGATGAGTGGGCTGACCACTCGATTATCCCAACATGGTTTTTTTTTGTAAGGTTTAGTTTAGTTTAATTCTTTCATATGAGTATCTCTTCTTGTCATTTTTAAGTTTATAAGTTTGTGATATCTGTAGTGATTATGTACTCACCAGCCATTCTAAAGCTTACATCTGGCCGGAGAAGGTTTTGATTAAGAAAACATTCTGATTTAAAGTTAAGACTATTTTAAATGTTAACTAAGAGGGTAATTTAACAATTTTTAATGTAGAATTATTTAGATAATTCCATAACACAAGAATACAATTTAAAATTGAGGATCAAGTTAGCTTAGCTGCATCCAGCCATCCACCAATCCCACTTGCAAACATTGACTGTGGTTGCCGTCTCCACCTCCGCCATGCTTTGTCTCTGCCAACCACCATCAACTATTACTATTCCCCCTCCCCCTCTTTTTTGTTTTTTTCCTTACGCTACACACTCGTTACACTCGGACAGATATTAAAAACAAGAGAAAAGGACAAATCGATCCTTGATTTTTGGGTCTGCAGTGTGAGGATTTAAAAATATATTTAAGTCTTTGAACTCTTCAAAATTTAGATATATCGATTCCTGAGTTTAATTTGTCCAATTTTAAAAACTTTCATTTGTATCAACCAGTTTAGTAGTACAACGGGAGACCCAGGTGAACACGAGGGATTAATATATATAGGTTTTGAAAAAGTTAGAAACTTAAATGTATTTTTAAATTTTGTAGGACTTAAATGTCTACGGATCAAAAGGTTAAAGACTTATTTGTTATTTTCTCTAAAAACAATCATCCTTAGTGAATAATTGGATATCAATATCAACTAAGTATAAAATACACATTTAAAATAAGCTAAAATACATATATAAATATATAATAACTGAATTTGATGATTAATTTTGACGTACAAATAATATTTTAACATTAAAAAAATTCTATATTTCACTATTGGGATTCGAACTCTAGTGTAGTTTTTTTTTTTTAGTTAATAACTTTCCTTTTCCTTTTTTTGTTTCGGACCACACAGTACACTAAGAAGGACATTTTAACGAGCTCTCAGAAAAGGAAATGAATTGCCATATGTGCTGGGTTGTCTTCTAGTTTGGGCTTTAGCCCATCTTATGGCCTCCATTTGTGAATTGGGCCCCTTTGTTCCTCTATTTTCTGTGAGCGATTTGGGTTTTCTTCGGAGAAATATAAGATGGGGTTCTACTAGGGGGCTGCTTCCGGGGCAGGGAATGGTTCAGGCTTTGGGTAGGGTTCTGGGCCTAGCCCAAGACCAAAAACACAAACAAAGAAAAAAATGTTTAGCTAACAAAATACATGTTAAGATTAAATATACAAAGTTTGTATAAAAATATACAAAGTTTAAATGTTTAATGCATTTGTTGTTTACTTATTAAAGTAAAAGTTTAGAAATTTCTATCAATAGTAACTTTAGGATACATGTTATTTATAAAAAAAAGGCATGACAAAAAAACAAAAAAAAAAAAGGTCAACGAAAAAAATTGATTTAAGAGATTATCATGTATTATTATATATTTACAAATTTTGATCATTATTATTTAAATATCAAAATAGATGCAAATTTAAATTACAAAAATAAAAATCTATGAATTTAAGAAATCATTTCCTTTTTCAATATTATGTTATTTCAAACATTAATTTTAGTTGCAAAATAATACATTTCAATAATTTTTAGTGAGCAAATTAGTCAAATTCTTAATGATAATAAGAATTTGAATTCATAAGAATTAAAAAAACTGTTTTTTTTTTTCCATCTGAAAAAGGGAAAGAAATAAAGATTGAGAGAAGAACTTGTTGATGTGAAGGAATTGAAGAAGGAGATACAATGATTGAAGCTTCCACAACGAGTCAAGTAACACAAAATAACAAATTAAATTAAAAAAAGCTCACTACTTAGTACTTACTATACAACAAAGATTTAGAAACACGCACGTGAAGAAGTTGGGTAAGGTATGAAGACAATTTTCATCATGAATGTCACACTCTGAAAAAGGTTACAAGCCGTTTTCTGCCTAAAACAAAAGAGGTTGCTTTGTCCATTTATCTTATCTAAGATATGAAACCAAATGGACCCACTTTTTAATTAGGTCATGAAATGAGATGAGAGCATGATTCATTGATTCCTATTTAGTAAGCAACATTGCACCTACAAGAATTGAACAACAAGTTATATCATATACTACTTTGTACCACTCACAAGTGACAAGGGGACAATGATCTTATTAGGTAGAATGTACGAACTTATGTTGTATAGATACATAGAATTTGTATTGGCTTGTTTGAATTGTTAGGTTTAAAATTGTGATTTGACTTATTATTAATACAAATGTGATTTTAAATTAGTGTAATATAATTATAATCAATGTATGGATTCATCAACCGATATATATTCTATATCTCTCATTCTCTCTTCTTCTACTTTGAATGATGTTGATAGAGCAATTATCATCATTTTCTTTGATGTGACATACAATCTCACTGTTCTTTCTTTCTTTCATTGTTCATGGTTTTTGTACCATTTATATTTTGTTTTAGTAGTCTCTCACTTTCTACGTCTTTAGTTGTAGTTTTCTTTTCTTTGTCCAGGTTTTAATTTTAGGTAACAATATAAATTGGTCTCCAATTATTTTTTAGTAGTCACTTTAATTCATCATCTTTATTTATTAGCTATTAGTCTCTAAACAAATTAAATCATGAGTATTTTTAGTAATAATATGTCAAAAGTTAAATTAAAAACATCACCACTTTATCAGGAGCATGGTTGTTCAAGATCAGATTTGACCCGAAATTTAGTCTAAATTTAAAGCTTATTTTATTAGGTTCGAATTTATTATTTTTGTTTGGTGTTATTTTCGAGTTGGATTTAAATTATGTTTTGGTTCTAGTCCAATCCAAAGTTTTTTTTTATAATAAAAATATTTATTTTAAAATAAAATTAGTAATATCACATTATACTTTTATATTTTAATTCATATTTTTAAATATTATACAATATTATGTTTATTTTAATATAAATATAATATAATATTTGTTAAATTTAATTTTTAAAGTAAAACTTTATTACTTTAATATATAAAATTTATAAATTTATATATATTAATTTTATATCGAGTTGACATCCTAATTTATTTTAAGCTGTTTTTGGCTCAGATCAAAATAAATCTGATAGCCTTTTAAAATTAAATCTGGATCTACTTAAACCTAGTTCACTCATGAACACTCCTACCTGGGATGAGAAAAAAACTCATCCGAAAATAAATCTCCCATGGTTTTGTAATAATTTTGACATACATTATACCATCCTAGCACATTCCAATAAATGACGGTGCTATATGATTTTCCAAATAGTCTTTGGTATATATAGAAGGCGGAGCATCAATTTCTTGCAATTCTGATGTCAATGTGCTGTTATAGCCTCAACGCCACTACTTTTTTATTTTTTACAGAATATAATATTTTATTAAAATAATTGTACTTACAGATAAAAAAAATTAAATCTTAAACTAAAAAAAAAAAAAACAAATAGATATCCTGTATATTGAAATAAAATTTAAAAGTGAATCAAATATTAATTATAAAAAATTTGTAAAGATAAGAATAAAGATAAAATTGAGTTTATTTAGTTCTTTTTTTTTTAAATAAAAAACTCAACACAGTAAGATGGAGCATTTAAAAAATCTAAAATTATAATACGAATAAACATTTAAAAAAATCGTAGTTATCTCCGGCATTGCCATCAACAACTTGATAGAACAAAGTCAATCCACTCTTTGTAGTTCCTAATCGGCATGTTTCCTAATTCCTGAAAATCCTGTTACGGTTTACTTCTTGGACCATTTAAGAAAAAAAGTTTGTTTGAAAATTTTTTTAAAATGTCTCCAGTCTCCACTAAGTTTCGAACCAAGAACCTTGGAATAAAAACAATTTTCACTTGCCACTCAACCATTGCACTTCTTAATTTTATATGTGACAAATATTAATTATATAGTATACATAAATATCTAATTTAATTTAATTTTTATTTTTTCTTTTTTCAAATTAATTATATTTTAATTATATACCATTATATAAATATAAATTTCACTAAAAATTTATTAATCTGCTTGATCTATTTCAATGCTAGTATTGTGATTAAGGTTATTTATTTTTATATTAGTGTTAAAATCTATTGATATTATAGTTAGATGATAGGCTTTGTGAATTAATTATTTTTTTTATATTAGTTATTTTTAGAAGTTGGACTTGATTCTTCATAAAATGTTAGTGAAGATATGTATTTCAAATTTTAATTTTAAGTTCTTAACTATTTTATATTTACGTGAGACCGATTTTACCGGTTCAATCAGTAATTTATCGGTTGAATTAATAAACCAGTGAACCAGTAGCTTGACCGGTTCGATCACCGGTTCGGTTCTGACAACTATACCTGGAATAGACCAAAGTTTATTATAGGCATATAACCAAGCACACTACACCTACCGCGTGAATTCACAGGCAATGAATAAGTGAAAATCATTCTCAATTTCTTTTTTACATAAAACACAAATTATATCCATGTGATCAATAATGCCCAATTTAATCAATCTTTCCTTAGTATTGACCCTACCAACTAACACAAATAAGGTGAATAGTTCAACTCTTGGCGAGTCTAGTGAAACTATAACTCATAATGTCCTCCGGGAGAGTCTCAGCCTGCAAAACCTGCACAAATGAGTTAGTAGAATAAACTCCTGATCTATCAAATTTCCATACTATTCTGTCCTCCCTCTCACTTGTTAACCTGACAGATTGTAGAACTCCATGAAGTTGGTTAACTAATTCTAACTTCCATTAGAATAGTACCCTTCTCCAATGAAAGTTCCATATCCACTTCAGCGCATCCCAGAACCCACAGTCCCCTATTACAGATCCGACTTGGATTGAAACCGAGAAAAGCCTTGGAAATACATCCTGCAACACACCACATGGTAGCCAATTATCTTCCAAAAAACGAATTCTTCTACCATCTCCTAGCTCTAATGATAACCATCTGACCATCTTATCTCTCGCTTGCTGGTCTCTTATCTGTAACTGACAAATGTCCCTCCACAGACCCTTTGTTTTAGGAACCGACTGACAAGAAAGATGGACATTTGGATTCAAGTCATTGCAGGAGCACACAATTTTCTTTCATAATGGGTAATCCTCCTTTAAAAATCGCCACCACCACTTGAACAATAATGCTGTATTCTGGAGCATTGCATCGCCCATGCCTAAACCCCCGAAGCGTTTTGGAGCTTGCATAATATCCCACCTCACCAAAGGTACCCCATCCCTTCTGTCCTCATCACTCCACAAGAACCTCCTCTGCAAAGATATCAACTTATCTGCTACTGCTTTGGGCATCTTATATAAGCTAAGGTAGTAAACCGGCAGACTATTAAGCACAGATTTGATGAGTACCAGCTTACCAGCTTTATTAATTGTTTTGGCTTTTCACAGATTGAGTTTCTCTTCTACTTTGTCTATAATAGGTTTTCATGTCTTGACCAATTTCAGATTCGCTCCCAAAGAAATACCAAGATATTTGACTGACAATGTTGCTTCCTTACACCCCAACAAGCTACACATCCTTTGTGATCACTCTCGCTCGCAATTAACCAGAATCAAGCTAGATTTATCAAAGTTAATACTCAAGCCAGACATCATCTCAAAACACCGTAGAAGCCGCTTATAATTTCAAATAGTCTCCTCCTCCGGGGGGCAAAAAAGTATTGTGTCATCCGCAAATTGCAAGTGAGACAACTCAATATTGTCTTTTCCAACCAACAAAGGAGAGATCCTTCCATGTCTTATTGCCTCTCCTACCATCATATGAAGGACCTCACAAGAATAAAAAGAAATGGAGAAAGAGGATCCTCTTGTCATAAGTCCCGTTCCATCTTAAAAGATTTAGAAGGCAAGCCATTTATCAAAAGCGACATAAATGCCGTGCACACACATTCCTTGATCCACTCTCGCTATCTTTGCCCAAACCCATTTTTTGAAGTACAATATCCACAAACTTCCACTTGACTCTATCGTAAGCTTTTTGAAAATCCAGTTTGATTATTGTCGATTCCTTCTTTCTTTGCTTCAACCATTGCACAGTTTCACACGCAATCAAAGCCCCATCATAAATCTTCCTCCCCTGCACAAATGTACTCTGAGTCTCCCCTACTAAGTTCGGCATTACCCTTCTCATTCTCCGCACCAACACCTTCGAAATGACCTTATACACATACCCTACCATGCTAATCGGCCGAAGATATTTAATCTCCCTTGCTCCCACAAACTTCGGAGCCAGAGCTACCCATGTAACATTAGAATTTCTTGGTAGCTTAGGTGACTGGAAGAAATCCATGACAGCTGTAGTAAACTCAGGACCAATTTATCCCCAACACTTCTTTATGAAGTTCATATTGTAGCCATCACAGCCAGGGGCCTTAGACGACTCGCAATCCCAAATTGCTTCCTTTATTTCGTCAGCCGAAGGCAACCTCTCTAAGTCTGTAGCCTCCTCTTCCTGTATCTTATTAACTAGGCCATCCCGAATACCTACCAAAGGTGACGCTTCGTGACGATACAAGTTCTTATAAAAATCTCTTATTGTACTCTTAATCCTGGCTTGATTCCTCACCAATCTGCCACTTATCACTAACGCATCAATCCGATTACTTCTTCTTCTTGCTAAGGTTAAATTATGAAAATATCTAGTGTTCTTATCCATGTACTTAGCATGTCGGGACCTTGACATCTGCTTCCAATGGATTTCCTTCCTGACATACCAACACTTACAGAAGCTAACTAGAGCCCTCCTTCTTGCCTCCATAGTTCCATCATAAACTCCATCACTAGCCAAATCATCCAACTTCCTGATTTCATCCTCCAACTGCTGTACCTTCAAATCAATATCACCAAACTTCTCCTTGTGCCATCTACTCAAAGGTATCGTCAAAGTCTTCAACTTTTCAGTAAATTGAACTTTTCCTAAACCCCTCCATTCCTCCTTCACCATTCTAAGAAACCCGTCATGTGAGAACCAAGAATCCAAACTTTGAAATGGCCTTGCCCCCCCCCTCTTAATCTACTATCCTCCACTATCAAAAGACAATGAGCAGATAAACCTCTTGGCCCACTTTTAAGCCGCATCTCAGGAAACTGTTCAAGCCATTCCAGGCTAACGAAGACTCTATCAATGTGACTGCAAGATTGGCCTCTGAACCATGTAAATTTGTGATCATTCAGTTCTAAATCCACTAACTCCATATCCCGTATCCAGTCTTTAAAATCTTCCGCTGATGCTGTTAAAGCATTAGCTCCTTTTCTTTCTTATACTCTCACAGCCTCATTAAAATCACCCATATAACAAATTGGGACCTGTCATACTCCAGCAATAAAACTCAACTCCTCCCACACAATTAGCTTCTCCTCTCTGACATGCGCACCATACACCAAACAAAACGCACAATGAAAATTATTGCTCATCAACACCCCTTCCACACACAGCCACCTCTCCCCTTTATAACAGTTACTCAACTTAAAAATCATTTTGTCCCACATTAACAATAGACCTCCATAAGCCCCTTCGAAACCTACATATTCCCAATCCACCGCATCATTTCCCCAAATTTGCACTACGTCAAACTTAGTAACTTCATTCTTCTCTGTCTCTATCAAGCCTAGTATATTCACATTATTTTTTCTCTTAAAATTTTTAACCATACCCACTTTTCCAACACCCCCAATACCCCTCACATTCCAAAAACTATAAATCATTTAAGCACATTATTACACACCTTATTCCGGTTTTTAGGCCGGCTCCTTCTTGCTTTCTCCTTTTGCTTTGCTTGCCTTCGTTTCTATGCAAGCATTTCATTTTGAGCTTGAAGAGCTGCCATAATATCGTCTTCCTCGTCATATGAGACATCCCCTGATTCCACTGCCAAGGCCCAAACAACTCTGTTTTTACCCAAGTCTTTATCCCAATTTTTTATTTGCTTCACAATATTCTAATCACTGATTACATCCTTTTCAGAATGTCCAACATCCTCCAAGTTCCTGACCGTCCCATCCTCTTCAAAGCATGTTCCCTCCCTTAGAGTATCCTCTCCCCCTGAATCTGCTTCCTTTACTCCATCATCCTTTACCAATCTTGTAACAATGTTCTTCTTTACACTCCCATCGAGACTTTCGTGAACCGTATGTGATATGACATTAGTTTCATTCAAGCTCCCTATTATTCTTCCCCCTTCCTCCCCATCCAATAGATTGTCGCCATCTATCACAGAGTTGTTGACCGCATGAAGTATCCCTGCACAAGAGAAATCATTCATCCCTACGTCGTTTACCTTCATTACCATAGAGGTTTCCACTATTGGCACTGGCTTGTGCCCTCCAACACCGTCATGCTCCTTCACGGCACGGAGCGGACCAGCGGCGGCAGCGCCAACGTCAAACTCGTCACTCGCCATGACAGTGACCGCTTTCCAAACATCTCCGCTGGCACCACCGTTGACCTTCTGCCGGCCATCTTCCATCCCTACTACTCCTCCATCATATCCTGCGTCGCTATTGTGATTCACGTTATCCACCACAGCTACGTGATACCCAAGACCCTCCTCTCTCATCACTGTCCAATGTATTGTATCCCCTGCACCACCACCCGCAGCAGCTGCCAAGAACTCCTTGTGAAAGTGCAGTATGATGAAGTCACCATCACACCTTACGGTAGCAACATGAGTGTGATCAACTCCAATCCCCTTCCTATCCTCACGCGGCACCACGCTCCTACCTGGGAGTACATCCCATGTTCCACATCCTGGTTGGGTTACTCGAACCGCCCATCCTCCCGGATAAGCTAGCTCATGAGCGCTTATGTGGTTTTGGCCTACATCACACATATTCTCTTTAGTATGCTGATCTACGTTATTGGGCCCCTTATCCTAGGAGTAGCGTCTTCATCAATTAAATGCAATCTCATAACTGTCGATCTAATTATAAGAGCTTTCGTTGCTTTTTTCAAATTTACCGAAATTTCCGTACGCCATTCATCCAGTTCTTTGAGGGAAATGACCCTTCTATCCATTCCTTATTCGTCAGCCAGTGCCACCTGTGTCACCATCTCCGCTGCCTTGTCCCACCCCATCTTTAATGGTATCTCCTGTGATTTAGTACGGACGCCAAATTCCAACTCTGGGCTGCATCCTACTCTACTTGCCTCTCCTATCTGCTTCATGCTGTTCAAACCATCCACCACGGTCACTTGGTGGTTCCCATAGCTAATTAAACTCTGCTAAATATATCTGGTATTAGCGGCATCTTCTGTAACATGTTTCGCCTTATCATCAAACTATTTCCGATACTTAGTCTCTCCCACAAAGATCTGTTTACCCCACAATCGCATTTGGTCCATCTCTTGTATTGCTTTCAGTGCCTCTGCCTTCGTAGTATACCTTATGAAAGCAAACAAGTGAATTTGATTCTTAAATTTATACAAAAATATGTAATATTATAAGATATTTTTTCTTTTTTCTAATAGAGTCTAAATTTGTTCTTGATTTAAAAATATTTTTGTGAATAAAAAATAATCTTCAGTGTATCTTTTCAAATTTAGATCTGTATTATCAAATTTAAATCACCTTAAAAAAAAAATAGAATTAAGACACCATAAAAAAAGATAACCACTCGTAAAAAGAGGAGCCAAGTTTATATGTACTGGAGTCTTTCACGCCATATGCCTTTTCCACTTAGTAATAGAAAACTCATCCTTTCGGTATAAAAAAATTATTAAGTGGTTGTTCCACAATTTAAAGTGTTTTTTTAACCTTAAAAAATATTGTAGGATAATTTATCGTAATATTAGAAAGACAATAACTAAAATAATTTTTTAATTTTAATATTTAAAATTTATATTTATAATATTTATGATTATATATTAATTACACATAAAATTATTTAAAAAATTTATTAATAATTAAGAATATAGAATAAATTATCAATAAATTATAACTCAAATAATATGATCTTTTCATACTCAACTAAAAAATCGTCAGTTCGAGTTTTTTTATGGTTGATAAAAAAAAGAATATAGAATAAATTTAAATTAGTTTTTATTCTTTCCTACTTATTTTTTTATAATTTATATATCCGTCATTTGAACACTAGCTAGGGTCACTATAATTTTAGTCAACTTTTATTATTCTTAATTAATTTACTTTTTTCTTTTGTAGTTTTCTAGCCTAAAATTATGTTCACGCAGTTTAGTCCACATGGCACTCATGCATCTAGGTCCGAAGTTCAATGGAAAAACAAGCATACTCTCGAATTTACGGTGAATTATGTTACATGACAATTACACCAATCCATGATTCTTGAATCTTGATGTAACATTTATATCTTTATGATAACTATATTTTAAATTATTAAATCCTGCCATGTATGTGTAGAACTTACAATGAACAAATAAAGAACATTATTCGATTTAATATTATTCATTTGGACGAAGGGATTGATCTAAAAATTTTAAAAAATATTAGAAATTATTATATTTTTATTAAATAGATATGAATTAATTTGTACAATTATTTTAATACAATTTGATATGAAAAATAATTCATCTAATAAATAAAAAGTTAGAAATTAATTTAATAATTAAATTACCCTATTACAATTTTTTCGGAGGAATTAAAATATTACTCTTTTATGTATATCTCATGAACTTGTATGCGATTTTTTATTTATTTTGATATTACATATTAGTGTGTGAAATACATATATATTAGACAAAACAGTATTTAATAGAAAATTATAAATTAATAAATATATTTTTTTCACGGATTGACATTTTTTGTAGATTGTACTTTTACGAATAAAAAGTATTTTTATATAATATGTTTTTCGTAAATTGATAATATATTTTTTGTAGACCGTATTTTTTTTTTAATAAAAAGTAATTTTTTATAATATACTCCCAATAAATTATTTGTATCACAAATGCTTTTAGAAATTTATTAAACACTAAATTATTCAATATTTGAGTAATTCAAACAATATATAAAAAAATTAGGCACTTGTAGGGCGTAATTAGGTCAAGAAAGAAAGCATATACCAAAAGCTCTTTTAGGGTGTTCCAATGAAATGCTACATATGTGGCTTTGTGGTCCCTTTCAAATATCTCCCCCAACCCCAATCGGAAAATTAGATTTGAAGATAGCCATCACCGTAAAACCTAAGCTTGAAATAAATGGAACAACACAATAGTTCGGATAAAGTATGTTTTTAGTTTTTGTCAAATATTTTAAAATAGAGTAAAGTATCGTATCATTCTATTTAAGTCCCTAACATTTTAAAATGACTCAATGTTGTTTTGCCGTTAGAAATCTGTTAACGGAATTGACGGCGGGATAAAATTGAGACGATTTTGAAACGTTAAGGATTTAAATAGAACGAACACGTTGGGGACAAAAATGATACAGAGAAATAAATTTAAATTTTATCCTTTAATAATGTCAATTTTTTACGGTACATAGTTATTCAATTATTTTTTAATCACATTTAAGTAAATTACACTTAATCACATTAATTTTATTCTAAATAAATTTAATTTTTTATAATTTTATTCTTAAAAATTTTACTCATCATAAAATATTTGTAGAATGACTAGTGTATAAATTTATGGGGAAAAATTGATAAATATATAATAAAATAATGTGATTCTAGTCATTTTATAAACATTTCATGATGAGTAAAAATCTTTAAAAGTAAAATTATAAAAAAAATAAATTTATTTAGAATCAAACTAATGTGATTAAGTGTAATTTACTTAAATGTGATTAAAAATAATTGAATAACTATGTATCATAAAAGACTGATATTAGTGAAGGATAAAATTAAAATTTATTTTTATGTATCATTTTCGTCCCCAACGTTTTCGTCCTATTTAAGTCCTATCATTTCAAAATCGTCACAATTTTGTCCTGCCGTCAATTCCGTTAACAGATTCCTAACAGCAGGACAACATGAAGTCAATTTTAAAATGTTAGGGATTTAAATAGGACGATTCAAACGTTAGAGACAACTTTGAGACTTATCACAAACGTTGAGAACAAAAATGATATTTTACTCTTTAAAATATTTTTATATCAATTTTATATTTTAAAGAGAAAATATTTTTTTGTTATGATTATTTTTTCGAAAGACAAACTAATTTTTCTCATAATTTAAAAGTTTAACAAATTTTTATTTATCTAAAAAGTTGGTCTAAACAAGCTTGTAATCAATTAGTAAACAAGTAAACAATAATATATTGACATATTAAATATAAATGCCACGTAAATATCACATAGAAATGTTTTTTAAAATAAAGATTAATAATAAAGTCTTTAAAAAAGAAAAACATTCTCCCTCTTCTTCAACTTAATGCGACTCACTCTTTGTATAAGTTTTGATTCCATGGATTGTTAATGGTAATATCCACCATGACTTCTTGAAATTGTGTTTTTTTACTACGACTCTCTGCTGTGTTTATTGTTGAACTCCTTTTTAGTCTTTTTACTAGTATTTTTATCCCTAATATTATTACGGGAATATAAATCTTTTAAAATTATATTGATTCTGGTATTATAGATTATGACACAAAAAATTTATAGCATTAAACTACTTTTATAAAATGGTCGTAAGGGACAAAAGTTCCCGTCGACTAAGAAGACCCGAGTTTTAAACAAAATTAAATAATAAATTTTTTAGTTATTATTTTCAAATAAAAGAGTTTAATTTTTTTACTTAATTTTAATATTCGTTATCTAAAATTTGAAAGAATTTAACGTGTATATTTTTACATTTGATTAGATATTAAGTTTGTTGTACAAATAGAAATAATTAATTTTTATGCTTGCTATTTAAAAATAATATTTTTTTATATATATAAAAATATAATTAGATATTAACATAAAAAAAATTATATTGATAGTTATAAAATTAACTCATTTTTTTAAAACAATTGAATCTTAATTTTACTTTTAATTACAATATTAATATTTTTTTTAAATTATATGTAATAAATATTTAAAAGAAAAGAAATGAAAATATATATTAAAAAGATAAGTAGTAAAAATTTAAAATTAAATAAAAAATATGTATATAATAATATTTTTTATTTAAATTATATTATGTTGTTAATTTTATTTTTTGTAGAACATAAAGGTAAAGAAAAATAAAGAATGAGAGAAAAGAGAGAGAAAGATAAAGAAGAAGAATGAGAGAGGGAGTTTGTTAATTTTGGAAGTTAAGAAATTTTTTTATTTTAATTATAATGAAAATATCTGGTGACACATTTTGATTTGTCAAATTACTAATATAAAATATGAATTATAAATTATATATAGAGTGGGAAGAATAAAGAGAAATAGAAAAAAAAAGAGGTAGATAAGAAAATATAAGAAGGATGTTTACTAATTTTAGAGGAGAATATTTTTTCTAAATTTTAATAAGAGAGTGTCATGTGACACATTTTAGTTATTAAATTAGTTAATAATATATAAATATAATATATAATATAGCTATATTTCAATTTTAGTATTTTAATT
Source organism: Arachis ipaensis (assembly GCF_059453495.1). Taxonomy (NCBI): domain Eukaryota; kingdom Viridiplantae; phylum Streptophyta; class Magnoliopsida; order Fabales; family Fabaceae; genus Arachis; species Arachis ipaensis. The sequence goes on from NC_142436.1 coordinate 4,201,889, forward strand.
TTAATTTTAATTTAATTTAAATACAATTAGAGAATGTTGTGTTGTATATTTTGATTGTCAAATTCATAATTAGTCATTGATAATGATATATAAGAGAGATAGAGTGAGTGAAGAAATGAGAGAGATAGAGAAAGGAAGAGAGAAGAGGGGATAGTTCTTTAATTTTGGAGGGAAAAATTTGATTTCAATTATAATGAGAGAGTGACATGTAACACATTTTAGCCTTAAAATTAGAGATATGTAATAGATAATAGATAATAGATAATAGATAATAGATTCAAACATATTTTAGGTTCATGATGATGTATTGGTCATATCCGCGCTAAAAGCCTAAAAGCAAAAAAAAAAATAAACACAAAATCATTCGTATATTGGTTTTGTTTGGATGAGTTTTTTTTTTAAATTAAATTATTTATTTAAATTTTTTAAAAATATAAAATTAATTTTATATTTAAATATTTTATATAAAAATATTTTTTATTTAATAATTATGTTTAGATATAATAATATAAAAATATAATTTTTTTATTTATTATGATGTTAAAAATATTATTTTAAAGTAAAAAATCTTTTAAAAGAATATAAATTGTAATTTTTTTAAATTATTCTGTTTATATTTTTATTTTTATTATTAAAATTTTACTAAATAATTAAAATAAAAAAATAATTTTCTTAATAACTTAATATTATCCAAATAAATTCATAATATAAACATTGAATAACTTAATATTATCCAAATAAATTTGGTTTTGCATTACAAATTTATTATTAAAAAATAAAAATTTATATATAATTATTTTATATAAAATTAATAATTAAAAATTATTATATAATAATTTAATTAAATATATTAAATTCAACAACTTTTAACTATTAACTATATATGTAAGAAGATAGTTAAAAACTGTATTTCCTATCAAATACCCTAATTAATAATTACACATGTTTATATGAACGGTGGTTATTCTAAAAATAATTTTAATAAGAAACAAATTAAACATAAGATCAGAGGCGGCCAAGTGTTAGCACGAACTACTTTTAAAACATCAAATAAGAAACGCAAAAAAAAAAAAAAAAAAAAAAAAAAAAGAAGATTCCATATTGCCATGCTTGCCGTGGCTTTAATCCTTATGTTTTATATACCCTTCAGTCCTTCACCATTTCTTTTATTGAAAAGCCATGCCAAATCCAAGAACCTTACTCCATTTTTAAAATAATAAGCGCCTCTTTTAATATTTTTATGGCTATTAAAAAATTAATATATTTAAATAATTATTTTATATAAAAATGACTTATCCTTAAATAATTTTTGTTAAGTAAAAAATATTTACATTGTTTGTCAATTAAATAAATCTTAATTTTTTATTGATGATATTTTATATTTATAATTAAAATTTAAAATTTATATTAGATTTTATAATCTAAAATTTAAAATTTAAAATTTAAATTTTAAATTTATAAAAAATACTAGAGTCTTTATTTTTTTTGAAATACATTAATATTTATCATAAAAGATGCATGATTTTTTAATAAATTATTGAAAACAAAAGAAAACTATTATTTTTTTTATGTGCTATTGATTTGTTTTGTGATTTTTATTTTAATACAGTAAAAATGTAAAATATTAATCATATACATTATTAAATTATTATTTTTATTGATTTAGTATTATATTATTAGCTGTACTTAAGAAAAATTTAACTGACGGTATACGTGAAAATTAAATTAAATCTTTGTTTTATATAATATATATGTATCTTATCTTTAATATGATAAGATTCATATTTAAGCTTAACCCACGTATTTTATAAGTTTACGATAATGTTAAAAAATAATATTTAAAATTATTTTATATAATATAATAGTTATAATTTATATACATAATATTTATATAATTATTATAATAATAATTAATAAATATTAAATAAGATAGCCAACGAGCTATCACTTAAATGACATAGTCTTCTCCTATTTATTTCGAGGTCACGAATTTAAATATCTTTCCTAATTTTAGAAAGAAGAATATTAAATAAGATAATTTTAAATTATTTATACTGAATTTTTATTTAAATATTATTGAAAATTTAAGACTGAAGCTAGCTATATTTTGGGGACAAGAAAGCTATTAGATTTGCTAAGACATATAAGCAATGGTGATATGGGCACATGATTGGCACGTGCGATTGGTTTTGAAGCGGTGGAGCAGAGATATAAGGAGAGTAGTTGAATGATCGCTGAGCTGACGACTCACTCCACCAAGAAACATTCCAAAACCATGAACCTGCACATACCGTGTCAACACCTACTTTATTATTCTTAGACCCAAATTAAAATCTAACCAAGAATCTGCATTTCTTCCATATATCATGACTCCGTTACAGCAATGGCTGCGCATGGTGGTACTTTGCGTGGTGTTCTTGAGCATCAAGAGCCAGTGTTGGACCCTAAAGAACAATCATGATCAAATACAAGTAGAAACAATTCATAGCACATATAACTCATGGTAAGCACTCTTCATGCACATATATACACATATCTATCTTTTTTGTTTATTGCTTTATCTGATTTTGCTGCTTCCCATTCATTCCTTTAGTTAAAATTGCATGTTTTTGTTTTTTCTTCTAATAAATACACAAATTGGTCTTAGGAATTTTAGAACCGACAAATATTTGGAACGTCATCAGAATTTATTATTTATTATTATTAATTAATTATTAATATTTAAAAATATTATTGAATTACTAAGTTAAACAAATTAAATTAATGATTAATTGATGTTACAAATAATAAATTCTGATAGTTTTAGCAATTTTCTTATCATGTTGGACACTGTTTTCAAAATTTTTTTTATCCTCTTTTTGAAAATTAAATCAATTATTATTTTACTAAATTTTTATTTTTTAAAAATTTTTAAAAGTTATTTTCTTAAGATGAATTGGTTATTCCCTAATTTTGAAGAAAATTAATTTATTTTATATTAATGTTTTATAAAGAATTAATTGTTTTTTAATATAAATTATTAGAGATTTATTTTTATAATATAAAAATAAAAAATTTAATTAAAACTACAGATGGACGAATTTATTTTCCTGAATTTAGTGTAATAAAAATTTGTTGAGGACAGACAAATTGCGGATTTTATTTTCTTAAAAAAAAATGTTGAAATGGTAGTACTTTTAAAAGCAGAATTCAATTTTTGTTTTCTTTTACTTTTCTAAATATTATTACCAAATATAGACATGTGTATTATCTTTGGAAAGAAATCTTTGTATGAATGACACATTTAATATGTAAAATCATTTATCATGTGATTTTATTTAATAAGTCAAGTTTTTTAATATATCTATATCGCTGGGAGATATATCTATTTTATATTGTCTTATTTAGCATTAATTAATTGTCGCAACAATTAATAAATGCTAAATAAGATAAGTTATGACTCTTTTTGGCTGATTTTCTTTGGTTACCAAACATTTCCGAAAATAATGTTGTATGAAAGAAGACAGTTACTATGGCTGAGTAGTGCATTGATATTAGTATTACATATATTTTGTTCTCATATATAATTTAATTCACTTGACCACAAATTAAGATAAATACTATATATATATATAGACATAGAAGTATAGAACAGGCAAATTTTAAATTCTTATTAGACACGGAACACATTATATAAAAGTTAATTTTTAATTTTTAATATTTTTTTAATTATATAAAATATTTAAAATATTTTTTATTTTAATAAATAATAATATATATTATTTCTAAATCCATTTTAAGAATATATGCTAAGAATAAGGTTGGACACAAGACATGTGTGTCGACAAGTATAGATGAATATCGTATCCAAAATATGTCAAACACGTAGATATGATAATTCCGCAAAATGTCGGTGTTTCATATATATATATATATATATATGAGGAGTGCTAGGGGCCAACACTTTCGTTAAATTCTGGCCAGCACTTAACCATCAAAAGGAAATTGAATGATTCTACACCATTAAAAATAGAGAACAACTAGGGAACCAAAAGTATATCAGCCAAAAACCAGCCAAAATATGTTTGGGCTCCATGAAAAATTGGGTTTTGGTTTGTGCTCCGTGATCCTAGGAACAGTTTTCAAACATATTATTCAAAAAATGATTCTAATTAAACGGTTTTGTTTACTTTTTGGCTGATTACCTTTTTGTTCCATATACTTTTCCTTAAAAATATCATTGATGGCTAATTGATGGCTAAAAATCACAAAATCTGTTGCCCTTATACTTTCTCATATATATATTATTTTTGTTATTCTTATTTCTTTTTTTTATATCAATCCACGCATGATCACACGTTTATGTTTTTAAGTTTTTTTACATTGTATGTTCGTATCAATTTATAAAAAAATGACATTATCATCAAAACAGGAGTGAACATATCCATTATATATATACTTGTATTCCAAGTCCAGTATTGCCTATAGTCTCCTCATTTGTGGGGTAAATATATCATATCAAGATCATGTTTCTAAGATTTCTAACTTGTGACAGGCACATTGGACAACATAGGAAGCAACTTCTACAACTACAAGCACCAAAATCTTTTAAAATACACAAACCAAACAAAAGTAACAATAATAATAATAATAAAATCAAAGAAACTACTTCACCATCACCATCATATTTTCACTCTTCATCATTGTCACCAAATCCTGAAAGTTTCTCACCATCAGAAACTCCTTCAAATTCACCTTCATCTCCACTACCATTATCCCCTGAAGATTCTCATTCCCCTTCACCATCTCCATCCAAATCCAATACCTTTATTCGCAATCTTTCACCTTTACCTTCGCCATTACCGGCCAGTCCACCTAGCGTCGTGTCGAATTGGATTTCAGCGCCATCGCCGGCTCCATTGGCAGCAAACAAAGGGGAATCAAAGAGTTATTCAAGGCAACATTTTGTGATAGTTTGGTCAACAGTTGGTGGATTCTCATTCTTGGTTTTGGTGTCAGCAATTGTTTTTGCTTGCTTCAGAAGTAATAAAGTTGTGACTGTGAAACCTTGGGCCACAGGGTTGAGTGGCCAGCTTCAAAAAGCATTTGTAACAGGTAACTAACTAACTAACTAACTAACTAACTTTTGCTAACTGACAGTTATTTCTTTTTCATGTAAGCTACAGAATTCAACTTCAAAATGCACGCCAGAAATTCTATAATCATTAGTTGTTGTATCGTGTGGGATACTTTATAGATACTTCTAATTAGAGTAATTATCCAAGTCATTCTTAAGGTTTTTAAAATGGGACATTTTAGTTTCTAAGATTTTAAAATACAAAAAACACTTCTCAACGTTTATTTTCGTTAAGACAATACCGTCTTTTTCTAATTTGATTTGAAGAGTGAAGTACAAAACAGTCCTCGAAGAGTTTAAAATATTTCAAAACAGTCCCTAACAAATTTTTAAAATTTTAAAATAGTCATTGCAATTAAACAGATTAAATTGGAAAGGGACTGTATTGTCTAATGGAGGTAAATGTTAGAGATTGTTTTGTGTATTTTAAAATTTGAAGGACTAAAGTGTTCTACGATATTAAAACCTCAAGAACTGATTCGGTTAATTAATCTTTCCATTATATATTTTCATACCTAGATAAGTAAAAATTTTATATTAATAAACCATGTAAGAACGTTTTGTCGTGTTTAAAATAATTTCTATTAACACTGAGATTGACATTCATTTTATTTTGGTTAAAAATTTGAGTCTTATGTTGATTATTTTTCCAATTTCATTTGTTATACTAAAGCAGCATACTCATGAATCGATTGCAATTTCAGGTGTTCCAAGTCTGAAAAGAGCAGAACTTGAAGTAGCTTGTGAATATTTCAGCAACATTATTGGTTCTATACCAGATGGAACTGTTTATAAGGGGACACTCTCCAGTGGAGTTGAGATAGCAGTGGCATATTCTTCAGTTACTTCATCTAAAAACTGGTTGAAAAGTATGGAAGCGCAATACCGGAAGAAGGTATGTGCATTGTGCATGAAAGAAAATGTGGCGAATGCGCTGCAGTTTATATATGCTGTGGTTTTTGTTTCTCAACTTTGTTTTGATTTTGATGTTTCTAGATAGAGACATTGTCAAGGGTGAACCACAAGAATTTTTTGAACCTGATTGGATACTGTGAAGAGAGAAAGCCATTCACAAGGGTTATGGTTTTCGAGTATGCTCCGAATGGAACACTATTTGAGCATCTGCATGGTGAGAGATGTGTTTTCTTATTGAAATTTTTAATTACATGATTAAGTTAATAACCATAAGATGCTAATTATAGTTGATTAGTCTTTTCTCATTTTACTTAAACATATATGGGAGAATTAAGAAGTTATTGAAATAGCTTAGATGCAAGTTCTTGAGATAGAAGAAACATAAATGAAAAACAAGTCTAGGGCCTTCACTTTATACCTTCAAGTAATAGGTATGCAAGTTTCATGATGTAAAGTCAATAATTTCTTGATCAAGAAGAAAGGAGGGATTTGAATTGCATCTTAGGAGGGAGGGAGTTGTTAGTTATATTTGAAGGTTTTGAAAACAGGCTTCAGATTAGGTCAAGCCGAGAATTAAGCCTTTAGCGAGTAATATGTCAAGCTCAGGCCCGAATTTATGGCATAGGCCATAGAACCTGGCTGGTTTGGCCTGACCTGTTTCCACCCCAACATTTTGGGAGAGCTAGTCTCAACTTCAGCTTGTTAATGTCGAATTGTCGATTATGTCCTTGACATGTTAATGTTGTTTGAATGCTTTATGTATGCCTTTGTAGTCCTAGAAGCAGAACAACTAGACTGGGGAATGAGAGTGAGGATAGCTATGGGAATAGCCTATTGCCTAGAACATTTGCATCAACTGACGCCGGCCGTCGCCCATGGAGACCTGATCTCTTCCTCTATATACCTTACTGAAGACTATGCTGCCAAGTTATCAGACCTTAGTTTCTGGAACAACATAAAAGATTCTGAAGCCATTCAGCTCTCTGAAACAACTTGGACACATATAAAGGACAATGTCTATAGCTTCGGCATGATACTGTTTGAATTGATAACCGGTAGGATTCCTTACGCCGTGGAAAACGGCTTTCGTGTGGATTGGACGGCAGAGTATATAAGGAGGCAGCCCTTGAAAGATATGGTGGATACAAGGCTGAACAATTTGAAAGAAAGTGAAGTTGAGAAATGGTCTCAAGTTATTAAGAGTTGTGTGCATCCAAATGCAGAGAAAAGACCAAATATGAGAGAGGTTGTTGCTAAGCTGAAGGAAATAACTGCTATGGAGCCTGATGGAGCAACTCCAAAATCATCACCACTATGGTGGGCAGAATTAGAAATTATGGATGCGAATTCAGACATTAATCCATGAAATTAGCCCCCACAGTTTGATGATAATCTGAGCAATCAGTTTCATGCCATTTTATGATTCTTCCTTCCTTTCTTTTTATTTTATTTTTATTTCTTTCTGTGTTTACTCTGTTTTACATGTTTCTTGTGAAGCTAACAGAAGTAGGGTGTACTTGTGTAGAAGAGAGAATCTGTCTCATGGAGAGAATGGTGTATGTAAATATTTGAGGAATGGAAAATACTTCCTTAAATTTTCTACTTTTATTTATTTATTTATTTTTTAATTAAATTATCAAAAGATAACTAAGTATGAATAGACTCAGCACAAATATGATCTATAACAAGGCATTATAACATTATTTGATTCCTGTAGTTGGTTCCACCTAATGGTATAATTCTATGCAGGTTGTTAAAATAAAGACAAAAACAATAACAATCCTTTGCACCAAGAAAAACAGCAACAAACACAACCTAAGATGGTCAATCATTATGACCTTTTTTGCCACACTCACTTGGGTTGTAGTGTTCTTTCTAACATAGACATGTGCATGTATCTTACTTTTCCCAGACATGAAATCTTAGGACAAGTTATTAATTATTTGTTCTGTCTTTTCCATTTTTGGCAAAACAATTCAGGACAGAATAATAAATTATAGAGAGGAAACAACAGGTGTGGATCTCTTTATAACTCTGTAACTGTACAAGAGGATGTGCAAATAGTATGAGACAAATTCTGTGCACATATCACATATCAAAATCAATGGAGTAACCACTCAAAAAATCATCCTAATTTACACCTGAATCATCCTCCAATTTCACTATGCAAACAATTTTTGTTTCTTGCATTGTGATTCCATAATCCATGTCCTCCCATTTTAGATGGTTCATGCAGGATTTTTCAGACTTCTGAGGGAAAACATTCAGTCACTTGGGAACTCCACATTTTATCACTTCGATTCGGACGGAGTTTAGTATCAAGATTTCAGCTTTTGTGTCCTTCGATACAACTCCAGTGTGTCTGCATGGTTCGGGTCTAAGCAAAGAGCTGCTTGACAATCCTGAAGAGCAGAGGATAGGTCTCCCATCGACTCGTAAAATGCAGCTCGAAGATGAAGCACTTGCAGGTCAGGCTTGAAATTTATGACTTTGCTAAGTTCTTCCACAGCTTCATTTTCTCTTTGCTCATCCATCATCACTAATCATTGAGGTCATATAAATGAGACTAAGTAAAATAGTCGATTTTACAAGTGATGTGTGTCTCTAGAGTCTAGAGTAATCATAAGAAGTATATCCTCAATTATGTGTTATCTGTCACCATCACTTTTTGGTACATCCTTGGATCAATATATTTGGATATTAGATTCCGGGATGTACCAAAAAGTAATCGCAATAGATAAAATGAAACGGAACGAGTAACTTTTCTAACTGCAGGTTAAAACCACATCTGAACTTTACAAAAGATTTCTACTAGTCTAGGAGAGCTTAGGAATCATAACATTGATTGTGGAATACAAAAACCACCATCAAATTTAATAATTCTGACTAATGATATTAGAGTGAATGATAAACTTAAGTACCTGCTGCTCTGTATCTATATGGATATGTCCTTAAAGGATCCATCTGAGTTGCAACATCAAGATCAGCCTTTGCCATCTCGCGGTCACAATATTCTGACCGTTTCTCATATGCTGAAGCATTGCTCTCCGCCTTCTCGATTAGCTTGGTCATTTCGTCGTAAGCAGCTTTTCGTTGATTCTTCTGCTGATAAACGCGTGCTAGACCTTGATGAGCTCTTGTGTGCCTAATTGCAAGGGCATTACTGTAACATTCTCTTGCAAGTTCTAGCTTACCGGAATCCACATAAATACTCCCTAGGTTGTTCAATGCCTGCGAAATATTGCATAAAACAATGAAACAAGAACAGAACACAGAAACCAATATCAAGAACACTAACAGAAACTACTAACTTGTCCTTTGCGAAGACCGTCTGAAGGACATTTAAGTGCTTCTTGAAGAAGTTGGATAACATAGGAAGCAGATTCAGGATCCAAATTAGAATCTGCCAACACATATGCTTTCAGAAAAAACGCTTCAAATGATCTCTGAATTTCAATGGATCTGTCAGCCCTTGCAAGAGCTTCTTCGCGATAGCCGGTGTCATATAGTATCCATCCTTCATATATTAGCCTTTCTTGCATTGAGCTAGAGTGATTTCTTGCCAACCGCAAACTGCGCATTGCGGCCTTTTGACAGTTTAACCTGTGAATTATGTAGATTTGAGGACTTCTATTCTATACACATTGTAAATACTAAGCTTAATTTGAAGACAAAAAATAGCAACATTGTGCTAGTTTTGGAAAAACCAGTATCAATCAAACACAAAATTGTGATATTCCAAGGAATTCAATATGCATTCCTAACATACCAAAACATCATTACAGTAAAACTCAAGTCCTATGATTCCAATACAAAGTGCAATAAACATAATAGGCATTCTAAGTTAAAGAAAAAGTCATAACTGAAGGTTGGTTCTGGAGAAGCTTACCTCAAGAGGAGTAGAGACTGACGAAACTCTAGCAAGCTCTTCCCGGGATCATTCTCTAGCATCTGATGGATAATCGCCAAAGAACCAACATCATCAACAGAAGACCATTGATCATACAATTGCATCCAGCAATCACCTTGACTCTTCTGCTGAACTCTGCGGCTCAAAAGTTGGAGCAAGTATTCTGCATTGATCTTCCCATGTGAAGTTATGTAATTCGGTTCTATAGTTAACAATGCTCGAATATCTCGAATGGCGCTATCATGATCCCCCAGAGAAATGTACAACCAAGCCCTCAATTCTAGGCAATCCGGGGAGAGCTTGAATCCAATGAACTTATCTAGCTCCATGATTCCTTCCTTTGTCTGCCTCTCCTCAACCTTTGCCAAGGCTCTATACTTATATGGAAACGAAAGCGAAGGGTCTAATTCAGTTGCTACATCCAAATCTAGACTCTTTTCCTTTCCCATATTGTAGAGAGAACGCTCCTGATACATCCACCCGGCTCGCTTATGGCTGAATATGAGAGAACTAATTAACTTGTAGGCCGAATACGGTTGGCCTAGCTTGTACTTGGTCCTGGCCACACCAGCCATAGAATAAACATGCCCTGCCTCAACCGCAGCCTCGAAACAACGTTGTGCATCCTTATACTCTTTCCTTTCAAGCAAAACACACCCCAATTGATGGAAAGCAAGTGCCTTCTGCCATCTCTCGCTAGCACACTCCCTCATTCTCTCCAGCAACATCACTGTTGTTTTGGAAATCATGCTTTCCTCCATGGCAACCTGGCTTAGGAAATAGTACAACAAGAAAGAATCATACCCCACCATGGCCAACCTCGCCTTCGCCTCGTAGCTACAAAAAACCTTAACAACCTTTGAATTATGTAGAGAATTAGGAAGCTCCCTAAGCAAAACTTGCAAGCATGAACCTACAAGAAGTTTAGCCCTCTCTTCAATTCCATACTCAATAAGAATCAAAGCTTCATCAATAGTCCAAACAATTGAAGCCAAATAAGCATCACAATCACACTTCAAATCCTCACAACAAAACCTATTAGCAAAAGAAAGAAGCTCCAAAACAATCATGGGAGAAAAAAGTTCCAACCTTTTTGTCCTGCTGTAAAATTCCAATGCCCTCATTCCCTCAGAGCAAATCCCATTCCCTGAGAACTCAATCTTCTTCATCTTTGCCTCCGAAAATCCACCATAGAGCATTGCTCCAAATGGTTCTGAAAGTGCCGCAATTTTGCACCTAACACACCCAATTCCCTCATTCCCAACACAAAATAAAACATCACTTTTCTCAGTTTCCAAACAAACATTGGCATTCACATTCTCAATCTCAGTGAAATTATCTTGTTTTGATGAATCTTTATGACACTGGCACTTATCATTGACTGAAAAAAGCCTATTACTTAACCCATGTTCTAGATTCTTCTTAGGACATTCAAGAACATAACCACCACACTCCATTGGAGACAAACCAACAAGCTCATCATCTCTTCTCTCAAATCTCAACCATGCCGAAGTTACAACCTTTGAGATCACATCTTCTGCGTTCTCTCGCGCCATTCTCAGACACCTTCTCAGTATCTTCTGGTCTCCAATTCCACGCAAAAGCGAGTACTGTTCCACATACAACAACAACATTGCTTCTTTCTGTGGCTGTGATGGTGAACAAGAAGAAGAACACTCCATTCTGTTATAGAGTTCTGCTAAGGAATCTATGAGGTTAATTGGCTTAAGAAAAGGTTCTATGGTTGGCTCAATGGTTTCAGTTGAAGGAAGCTGAAGAGATGCAACAAGGTTTGAAATAGCTGAAGGTGTGTTGTTGTTGTTGTTGGTGGCGGTGGTGGTGGTGATGGATTTCAGCTTTGACCAAGAATATGGTAACTTTGTTCTGTGTTTACTGTTATTGTTGTTGTTGGATTTGGTGGAAGCCATTGATGAAGCTTTGTTGGAAGCTTTGTTGTTGTTGCAGGTGCTAGTGCTAGTGCTACCACCACCACCATTGGCTTTTTCTGATGAAGAACTAAGAGCATGTACTTGAGTGCTCTTGAATCGTTCACTTAGCTTCAATCCACGCATTTTTGTTTTATGACTCCTTTTTTGGTTTTCTTGAACCCCTTTTGGATAAAGTTCTCAACTTTGAAGAGACATTAACATGGGGTGTGAAAAACTTTGAGGGAGACAATGATGATGATGTTCATTCTGCTTCACTTGCTTCATTCTAAAACTCACCAGAGAGAGAGAGAGAGAGGGGTTTGAATTGAATTGTTACAAGATAGTACAGATTAAAGAAAGGTTGTAGTTGTAGCAGAAAAGGGGAAAGAGAAGTTTGTTGGGATTTTGGTGATGCAATTTTTGAGAGAAAGATGGTGTGAGTGATGATGATACAGACCAATGGCCTAAACTGAACTTGGCATCTTGTTTTTCGTGACAAAGAGGATCAAAGCGTTGAAATTCTCAGGCTTTAGGAATACGCTTTTTATTTCTAGTCTTGGAGTTCATGTGTTTTTTTTTTTTTTAATAATGTGAATATTTGGTGTATTTGTTTTGTAGATACTATAAATTTGACGGTTTGATTTGTGGTTTATAATTTTTTTTATGAAATTGATCCACCGATTTGTTTATCACTTAAAAAAAAAATTGACTCACAAATCTGACACTCAAATTTTTTTATGATTTCAAATTTGATTCTAAATTTTATTTCTAAAATAAAATTAAACCTCTAATTTGTGAATTCTAATTTTAAAAAAAATATCTATATATCCTTCACGAACATACCATTTTTTATAATTGAGCATAACATATTCTGAGTTTTCATCACTAAAAAAATTCGCCTTATAAAAAATGTGCTTTTCTACGTTAGATTAAAGAATGGTACACAATAATAAGTAAAATGATTAAATATTGAAATTAATCTTAAAAGATTATTTGTTTTTTAAATTGATTCTTAAAAGATTAGTATATAAAATAACACTATTACATGTATTTAATAGTCCTAATTAAATGTTAACATGATAATTTATAAAATTAAATCGAATAAAATCTTGGTATATAAAGTAACACTATTGCATGTATTTGACTATCCTAATTGAAGGTTAACATGATAATTTATAAAATTAAATCAAATCAAATCTAAGTTGAAGAATTTTAATGCCTTAAGGTCTTTTTCAATTTAAAATTGATTTGATCTAATTGCATAAACTTATTATATTAGCAGGCAATTAAGATTGTCAGGTATATATTGTGGTTAATGTAGTGCCATTTAACATGTCACATCAACAAATTTTAACACTGTTAGCAATAAAAATGACTAAAAGACTAATACGATTAATTTAAAATTTTCAAAAGACGAATTTAATTAAAAAAATATTTTGAAAGCCAATTTTAAAAACGAGTGATCTTAGATGGACAAATTTAACCATTTAATCTAAGTAAAACACACCTATTAAAAATTAATTTAGGTTATTGGACTAATCAATTTATTCCTCCATTTTTCTCAAATTATATTTACATTTTAATTTGATCTTTAATTTTAATTTATTCAGTTTTATCTCCTAATTTAATATATATGACTCAAATTAATTATCGATTTTTTTTTTCACAAAACCGTTAACATGATGAGATAGATTAATAATTGCCACGTTAATCTCTCTAAAAACTATTTGAGGTGATAATTAAAAGTTTTTACTTCAATTAATTGCTACATCAAATAATTATTATGGAGTCTAACATAATAGTCCTTAGTCTATCTCAATATATTGTTAATGATTTTGTGATGAAAACAATGTTATGGACCAATGTGAATTATAAATATTAAATTAGGAGACCAAATTGAGTAAATGAAAATTTTAGAAACCAGCTTAAGACGTAAATATAAATTCAAAGACTGATAATATTATCTCATGCAGCAATTTTATTGGTTAGTAATAAATTACACAAAATTAATTTTACTTTAAATCACTAAATTATATTAAAAATTTACACAAAACGAATTCCATTAATATTTAATAAAAAACATATTTTTTTAAAGAATTTTAGTAATTTTTAAATTAATTTTTTTAGGTAAACAAAAAATTATGATATAAAAATTATTTAGTAATTAAAATTTTGCAAAGACTAAAATGATTAAATAGACCAACCAGCAACTAACTCTGCAACACCACCAACTCCATTTCCTTGTATACAGAGTTAGAAAAATGGTGAGTTCTATGGTGCCTTTGTTATGGTGTTTAAATTGTCTAATTTTTTTTAAAGTAAAAAATAAAATATTTAAAATAAAAAATATATCATATAAAATTTATTAAATATTATTTATTTACTTTTTTTAGTAACTTAGGTACAAAGTGATAGGCATCATAGCATTTACGTAGAAAAATTAGAAAGGGAATGAAGAACCATACAATCAAAGATGTTCAAGAGAATCCCTCCAATTTTGGATAGAAACATTATTATTTTGTTTGTTTTTGCTTGTGTAATACTATTATTATAAGAGAATAAGACACACATTAGTTCATTGCTGTACCACCTAAGTTAAAAAAAAGGCACCTTAATAAATTAAGAATGAAGTCTTGTTATTAGATAGCCATCTTTACCTTAATTAAGGGTTAATTAAACTTCAAAAGAAAGGTTTAGGATGATATTGCATATCAAGCAAAGGTGCACTAAGATGGAGTGAGTTGTGTAACCAATCCAATCATTATTTTAAGTTCAGTGGTCTTATCAACACCAAACATGTATTAAGATTTTAATATGCATGTAAGTATAATCAGATATAATCTCTTCAATTATATATTATTATATCAATAGAAATATTTGATTTAATTATTTATTGTCTCAAAATTTATATAAATCTAAATACAAATATCTAATTAAATTTATTATTAAATATTTTACATAAAAAAAAGAAAACAAAAATTGAAAGTTTTTTAAGATTTATTTGCACTTTTTGTCCAACTAAAGCAATCCAGAATTAAATTATCTTGAAATGGTGATCATCATCATAAATTTTGTAAATATTGGTTGAATGTCTAAATCATTCATCCATGTCTGTTTGTTTGTTTTTATTGAAAAGGAGAAGTTATAATAAGATAATTCAGGAAAGACAATATACATGACATTTTATTCTGAAGCCATATTGTACTATTTTATATTTTTTGTACATCATATGCTACAAATAAGATACATAACATATAATAATATTGTGCCAAAATTAATAATTAAAAACAGTCCAGCACATGAATTTTTTCCAGAGTATGCTTGAGATAACATTTAAATAAAACAGTTAAAAAAAATTATGAAAAATAATCCAATGATAGCCTTGTGGTCATGACCCTAATTATTGAAGGGGTTAGGAAGACAGTAGATCTAGCTATATCTTTTTATAATCTTATATGAACCATGTATGGTGGCTTCTCTACATAGAGATTCTATCAATAATTGGATGTATATATGATGCATGTACAAAAGAATAATGTCTGCCAATGAACACAAGTTGGTCTTCATGTTAGTTAAATTTATTAGTGGTAGGTGTGCATTTTTTTTCTTTTATTATTTATTTTTTTAACTAAGTAATTCATGTTTTAATCTTAAAATTAAGGTTTAATTACTCTAGTTTTACTAAATTTTTAATTAAATTTCTATATTTTTTTTTAATTGGATTTTTACATTATTTTTAATTTTGTAATTATGTCTTTTTCATGTTAAAAACGTTAAAATTAACATAATATTTCTCCCAAAATACATGCGATTAAAAATCTAGTTATGTTTTTAATTATGAATACTTTTAATTTACGAAAAAATATCAAGTTAACTGTAATATTTTTTACACTGAAAATAATCTAATTATAAAATTAAAAGCAGTGTATATATAGAGATCTAATTAAAAAAAATATAAAAATATAATTAAAAATTTAATAAAACTATAAAAACTAACAGAATAATTAAACCTAAAATTAGCTACAATAATATTTGAACCTAAATTAGATGTCAACACTCATTTGAGTTTAAAGAACTTAAAACTTAAATTCAAATGATTTTAACTTTTTTTTTATTAACAATGGCAAAACAAATTGTAACTTAGATATACACAATTTATATATTTATTAATAATAAAAAATAAAAATAAAACAAAAATTTATCAATAAAACCCACATCCTTAATAAGTTTAAATGTTATTTTGGTAAATTTTTTAATGGAACATTCTTTTTTTTGTAAAACTCATCGATTCACTAGCTATATTCTATCACTATAAATTTGTCTAATTCTATAAAAGTTTAAAAAAGAAAATATTTGATCTATTTATAAGATTTAAAATATTTGTTATTTTAACTTAATTTTATATTTATTTAGAGATGAAGTTAAAATAGTCAAATTCTTCTTTCTTAAATAATACAACTATTGAATCATTGTATTTGAGCAAAATAAAGAAGAAAAACAAAGAGGGGGGAAGGTATACCAATCTGATTAGACCCAAAAAAAAAAAAAAAAAAAAAGACAAGATAAGATCACATCCCAACACTACAATGGCACCATGTGACACCACTGAAGCATGTTCTTTTTCTCCTAATGCTTACCCCACCATGAAAATTACTTAAAAGCAACTTGTGGAAAATGACTCAAACGCCTTTTAGAAAACTATTCCTCAAATCTATGCAAATCTAGTAGATAGTAATATACTAGACTAATTCATGTATGTGTGATTTGATAATTAAACAGAGAGTTTAATTTTGATGCATTGATAGTGTAAAATATTTTATACCGTTATGCAAGCACATTTGTTTTTTAAATGATCATTCACGTAGTGAAAAGTAATTATTTTTAGTGATGTGACGTTACACATTTAGATGCACGTGTAAAATTATTTTTTTCTGATAATATATCAAAATTAAATTTTTAAATAAAATAAAAAATTTATGGCACGGTACTCATCAACTCTTATATGTTCATAGTGGGTAGTATCGTTAGGTCAATACTCTAATAGTAGTATCTTAGCTCTTAACTTTTGGCACAACTTAAAAATATATTAAAATATGATCGAATTACGAAGATTTAGAAAAAAAAATTATACTTAAATATGCATCATCTTGTTTCTATGAAGCTTGACCTAGGGGTGTGTTTTTGGATATTATAGTTTGTATTTTTATCGAATTAAATAATTTAGTAAAAACAAACTATAATAATGTACAAATTACTTTATTTAGCTCTTTTTACTTTGATTCAGTAAAAACAAAATATAGTGTACATATTATTTTATCTTAATTTCATGTGTTTTTTTTTTCTGGCTCAAATCTTTCATGCATTTGGTTATTCATTACTCATGAAATAGGTTTATGTTCCTTTTTTTAACCCCCCCCCACCCCCCACCCCCCATTTAGTTTTATTTATTCAAACAATTAACCCCATTTTCAATTGGGAGACACTCCGATAAAAATGTTTAAAATGTCTTTTTTTAAAGATGTTTGTTATTAACTAAAATTTAATATATATAATTGATTAAACTATATTATTTTTGTTAAAATTAGATCAGAAATATTAATTTGATTAAAAAATCAATAAACCAAACCTTGAACTGATTTAAATTAATGTTTTTTTTTATAAAAAATGACTACAATAACCTTATTATAGAAAATGACTAAAATATTTTTATTATATATTTTTTTAATTTAAAAAATTCTAAATTCTAACCCTATAACGACACAAAGAAAAAAAAGGGTTAGAATTTAGGGTTCTTAAAATATATATATATTTTAGTCATTTTTTATAATAAAAATATTGTAATTATTTTTTATAAAAAAATATTAATTTATACTGGTTTAAAGTATTGTTTATCGATTTTTTGGCCAAATCAATTTATATGGTATAATTTTAATAAAAAATAATATAATTTAATTAATTATATATATTAAATTTTAATTACTTAAAAACATCTTTAAAAAAAGGCGTTTTAAGGGTCTTTATCTAAGTGACTCCTTTTTAATTTTAGGAAATTATTATTACAGCGATACCCTATATAATTCTTTAAACGTGTGTTGGTAAAAAAATTGTCATATGTTATATTAAATTATTAACTAAAATGAATTAATTTTAAAATTTAAAAAAATTAAAAATAAATTATAAGCAATTGATTAAATCAAAAGTACTAACACTCTTATATTAGGAAAGGTAATCTTAACAAAATTCTTATTTTTATTATTTAATTAAGGATTGAGAATATTCAGAGAGAAATGATAAAGTAGAAAATGGTAATCATACAGTGCTTTGAAATGCATACCAAAAAATGAATAGTAACTTGCAATAAATGTTGTTGAAGGTAGCATATATGGTTGAGTGAGGGAATGCCAAATTTCAAGAGCAATAACTAATTAACACCAATAATGCTAGAAAAATATAAAATAATCGGGTCAAACAGTCTAAATTTATTTTATTTAGTATTTATTAATTATAGAATATATTAAATAAAGTAAAAAACAATAAATTTTAACAATTTTTTATTAATTTTTTTCATTTATCAAATATTTTCAAATTAATATTAATCAATATGCAACCATCGTTTTCTTTGTCTCTTAAAACAATGCAACATAACAATACTTAAATGCCACAATAGTAAATGTTTTGAAAACAAAGAAGATGAACTATATAAGACATAGTACATCATCACGTGATGATATACTTGTGGGGGATATCATGAAGAATCCGGGTGACAAATGTTTAATTTATCAAACATGTTAAGTTATTAATTTGACTTTATTTGATTTGATTTCACCTTCCTTTCTTCTTAATATAATTGGGTATGTATAGTAGTGAGACACAAATCAGTCCAAATCTTTTTGCTTTGCTAGTTTTTTCAATCAAGTCAAATTTTTTTAGGAGTAGGTATGCGTAGCGGGTACTCGATTATCTGTACGAATTTGAACTGAATTAATTAAATTGGTTTTGGAACTAATGGGCAATTGGTCTGACCCAATCAAATCGATAGTTCTCTTTAGTAATTGATTTAGGTAACAGTTTTGGGGTGCGAAATTCGAACCAATCCGTGAATCTGACCATGTATTAATTAAATAAAAAAATTAAAAATTAAAAAATATATATGCCTTTTAAAATATAAAAATTTAATATGTTTGATGTTTGATATATTTCGATTTTAATGTCTTTAGTGTTTAATATGTTTAGATTTTAATGTGTTTAATTTTTAATATATTTTGTGTTTAACATGTTTGGATTATTTCTATTGATTTTACATATTTATTGTACTTATAAAATTTTTAAGATAAAAATTTTGTTTTTTTATTTTTTATTTTTATAAATTTCTGTTTCATCGGGTACCCAATTACACAAACTGAATCAATCTGTTCTTAATTAGTTTGGTTTGGTTTAGGTAAATACACAAAAAAATTAAAACCAAACCAAACCCAATTACAATTTAATTGGTTCGATTATAATTTTACCATAAATCCGAACTAACCCGACCCGTGCTCACCTCTAAAATTCTTCTGCAATTTTTATAAATTTAGTTACCGAATTAAATTTTTTTCCCAATATGAATTAAATTTTTAAAATTTTTATTCTAAATTTTAATTTTCAAAACTTAAATTCCAAATTATAAATTCTAGACCCTAAATCTTAATTCTAAATCCTAAATCCTTTAAAAAATGAGGCTAAAAAAAAGTTTACATTAAAAATTAGCTAATATTCACTAATAAAAAGTTAGTTCTCAATACTTATTCAATTTTTATTTTCTAATCAATGATAATGAATTTTGAGTTTAAAATTTTGTGCATATAACTTAATTTCTTTATTTAACCATTATAAATTTTAAATCCAAAATCTAACAAAAATTTAGATGAAAAAAAGAGAACCATTTTGTTTCATCTTTGTTAAAGGGGTACACCAAGCCTGTAGTGGGTTCACCCAGTGATTCTCTGGTGACATCCTGGGGTGTGTTTTGGATTTTGTGAAGGAAAGAAAATAGTAAAAATAATAAAATTTTATTTTTTGTTTTTACTTCTTATTTTTTTATTTTTTATTTTTTTAATACAATTTTAAATAAAGAAAACACTGAGAATAAAAAAAAAACACAAATCAAACGTACCTTGGCTTCTATTTTTTTTTCCTTGTCTATTTTAAATTTTCTGATTATTTTGTTATCCCCCATTTAACTATTGAGTAACGATTTATGAGGTTGTGATGTGTATTGTGTTTCATTGTTACTACTTACTAGTTATACTTAGATTATGATTTTATGAATAAGGATATAGATTAATTACATTTTGTTTTCTCACTTAAGCCGATCCATGGCTCCAAGGAATTGCTAATATGTTTGGGAAACATGAAAAAAAAAGGGCTTTTAAATTTTTTTTTTTCAAATATTAATCATATTTGTATACAAACATGAAAATAGGTTATAATCAAAATTAATCCATAATTCATAACCTTCTTTTTTGGGTGTGTGTGTGATAAGAGAATTCAAAGTTATATTTTTGGTAAGAGAGAATTCAAAATTTTTTTTGAATTTTTTTACCAAAAAAAAATTTCGGAACCCTAGATTTTAATTCCAAATCTTAATTTTTTTTAATTCTCTCTTTACCAAAAATAAAAAAAGAATTAAAAATCTAGCATCCCTGGCTTGTCCACTATACAAATTCAACAAAGCCCATTGGGGCTTGGGCCACAATTGAAAACTCAAAAACACACACACATACACACACTCAAATACACATGCAAGACCAAAAACCATATAACACATGGAACTATGGACACAAGCAGTGGCGGAACTTGAAACAAAATTTTGGGGGGGCCAGATAGAAAATAATTGTCAAAATATTTTTAATATGAACCCCATTTAAGATAAGCTCGTCTAATCTCATCTCTCTGGTTTGGGTGATATTGCCAAATTTAAAGCCGTTTTTTCAAGATCTCGTTCCAAAAAGTTAAGGTTAATGACGCCAGGACGTCGCTTGGATCACCAATCTTGGCGAGGTTAACAACCCCACTATGGTGACATAGTTTAGATTCACCAATCTTGGCGAGGTTAGCAACCCCACTATGGTGAAAATAGCCATAAACCCATCTTAGTTGGCCAAGCCAAGGATGCACCTCTTACTCTCAAAGAGCCTAGAGGAAAATAAGCACACAGCTTATTTCATATTCAAAAATCAACTTCAACTCTATTTCATAAATAAAAGGTACATGAGTTATTTATACTAGTGGGAGAAGGAAAAGCCTTCATAACTTGGACGATGTGGGACTAATTCATAACACAAAATTCACTATCTTAAACAATATGGGACTTGTATTCCCTTATTACAATTAACTAATATAATTAACCTACTAACTCTACTATCCACACCAAAAAGATTTCATTGGCGAATCCATGCCAAAAACCTACACCCACAAATCAAATAAAATTCCACTAAAGCAAGGTGAAGGCCACAAGGACCGACCTTGCTCTGATACCAAACTGACGCCGGGACGTTGCTTGGGATACCAATCTTGGCGAGGTTAACGTCGCTTGGAATACCAATCTTAGCGAGGTTAACAACCCCACTATGGTGACATAGTTTACATTCACCAATCTTGGCGAGGTTAGTAACCCCACTATGGTGAAAATAGCCATAAACTCACATTGGTCGGCCAAGCCAAGGATGCACCTCTTACTCTCAAAGAGTCTAGAGAAAAATAAACACACAGCTTATTTCATATTCGAAAATCAACTTCAACTCAATTTCATAAATAAAAGGTACATGAGTTATTTATACTAGTAGGGGAAGGAAAAGCCTTCATGACTCGGACGATGTGGGACTAAAATATAACACAAAGTTCACTATCCTAAACAATATGGGACTTATATTCCCTTATTACAATTAACTAATATAATTAACCTACTAACTCTACTTGCTCATGCGTCAGTTAAAGTCATCAGATGTAATTTTTTGAACTTTTGAAAGTTATATCTCACTTTCTTTGTGATTTATTAAAGTAGAAGAACTATCTACAGGTGTTGATATTGTAAAAGTTATATGTTCTCCTTCTTAAATATTAGTCTTTCTCTTAAAAAATGTATCAATTCTTTGATTTTTCATTATTATTTTATATAAAAATTTGTAAAATATGTAAAGAAGAAGTTAGAAGGACAAATATTAAAATTTATAATATTTATTGAATTTTTTTTATCAATTTATACAAATACAATAATATTAATACTTATTGAATATTCTATTATTTTTTATTATATAAAAAATTAAATTAAATAAATAGTAAAATATAAAATAATATTAAATTAAATAAATAAAAATATCTATTTTTTATATTTGAACTTAAAGATAGAGAGAGTGTTGTTTATTGAATTTATTAGATACTTTAAGTCATAGTAAAGTATTTAAGTCAATTGAACTATTTTTTATCTTCTGAAAAAGTACTACTAAATTTTTTATAAAAAGTTTGGGGGGGCCATGGCCCCCCCTTGTCTGAACTAAGCTCCGCCACTGGACACAAGTACACCATAGCAACCCCGAAAGTCTAAGAAACAAGGTATATCATTGTATGTCCAAAACAAAAAAAAAGATATATCATTGAAGAAAAAGAACAATTAAACAGGATAAATTTAAACTCTCTCCACAGGTTCAGTACAATTACACTAACCAACCAGTAACTACCCATAAATTTTAATATAATAAAATACAACAAACTAGTTGTGTGCAAAACACATGCTTGGTAATGACATTTCTGTTGCAATTTAAGTAATAAAAATAATCTTATTTCATATTTCAAAAATAAACAAAAGGACGTGAATATGATATGATTACAATGAACCCTAGCACGCAGAAGTTCAGTATAATTTTACCACCCTATTGAAAATTCTTATCTCTTAACATCATGTACCAAAAACATTAATAATACGAATTATCATTGAATCATCTATTGATTCACAAGAAATTGAAAGAGAATACTTAATATGCACAAACATAAATACATACATACTCATTACAACATTGCTATGCTGCTATATTGGTCCATTTGGCATTATAGGACTATACAAAATTATACAATGCTTTGTTGTATACACAAACAATTCTGCCTCCAAAACAAAAGGGGTTGGAGATTTATAACTGAATGAGCTCATTCTCTCTTTAGAGCATTTTCACAACCCAAAGCTTATATTTTCTTATATACAAATATACAAGGCATGGTCCTATAAGATTTGCATCGGAGAGGGACTTACATAGGTTTAGGTAGGTATCTAGATTCCCATTTTGGTGTATCCTTTTCCTTAGACCTTGAAGCACAGCTACCCTGTCTAAATATTCCGGAAATACTCCCAATTCAAGCATTTTCATGACTGTCTCAGCCGCCTCATTGAAATGGCCGCCTTTAATGTAGCCTCTTAACAACCACGACAGTGTTTTCTTCTTCTGAGGAGAACTTGCGACCTCCAACCGGGTCAGAAGCCTCCCTGTTGCTGTTGCCTCCTTCTGTGAGGCGCAAATGGCGAGAACAATGTCGTAGAGATCTCCGTCGGCCTCCTTGCCTACGAGCTTCATCTCCCATAGTTGCCTCTCTGCCTCGATTCCACGGCCGGCACAAATATACATGGCAAGGAGTCTCTCATGGATCACTCCCTGGAGTGATGAGCTGCCATCTTGAATCACCCAATTGGACAGGCGCACCCCATCAGCTAGAAGATCTGATTGATACTTCTCTGCAAGTTCAACATCTTCTAGGTCCAACTCAGATGCCAAACCAGCACGGACATAACTTTTCAGCTTTCGTAAAGCTTTGGCAAATTCATTCAGCTCCTTAACCACAGCAGTCATTGCAACAAGGTAACTGTACACTTCTGGCTTCAGGCCAGATTCCCTAAAATGAATCACTAATCTAACGGCACCTTTATAGTCACCTTCGACCTAGAAAAGAAAACATAGATTTGTAACTTATTCTTCTAATATACACTTTGAGAGATAGTTATGATATGAAAATGCCAAAAGTATCTGGAAAGAGTGAAAAACATTAAACAATGCTGATATACATTTTGGTTGCTGAAGTCTATAATGAAATCTGATGCATATCAAGCCACATATGTCACGGCTAAATATTAGGAATTATTAGAAAACAAATTCCTTTCAGTTTTTAGTTGATTTGGTGTATCCCGTTTTATTAGCTGTAAATATCTTGCATTACCATAATTAGGAAATCAGGTAGCTAATCGTTAGGTAGAGTACTGTATATATAATTGATATGCTATTCAATAAAACACAAGGCAATTTGGCATGGTATCAGAGCTAGGTTGGCTCTGATAATCATCACACAAAAGAAACCTCCGCCGCTGAAATGGCTGGAGTAGGTGTGACTCCTCCAAAAAGAGAGGATTCAAAAAAGGACGAAGATGGATCCAACAAAGGACCATCGCCTTATGATCTGAGCGTTAGCGACAATCCTGGAAACGTAATCACACAAGTGCAATTACGAGGAGAGAACTACGAAGAATGGGCTCGAGCTGTGAAGGTGTCGCTACGTGCTAGGAGAAAATGGGGGTTTCTAGATGGAACTCACAAGAAGCCACAAGAAGGGGCATCTGAAATGGAGGATTGGTGGACGGTTCAATCCATGCTTGTCTCATGGGTGATGAATACGATTGAGCCACGGCTGCGCTCCACCATCTCATACGCTGAAGATGCAAAGGATCTCTGGGAAGAAATCAAGGAGCGATTTTCCATCGTGAATGGTCCTAGAATTCAACAATTGAAAGCTGAACTTGCCGAGTGCAAACAACAAGGACTGGCTATGGTGGAATACTATGGAAAACTGAAGACTCTTTGGGATGAGTTGGCAAACCATGAACCAGTGCTTAGATGCTCTTGCGGAGGCTGCAAGTGTGACATTGGGTCACGATTAGATAAGAGAAGGGAAGAAGAAAAGGTGCATCAATTTCTAATGGGGTTAGAAGACGTAAGCTATGGCACAGTGCGATCTAATATTCTCGCAACGGATCCTCTACCTTCTCTCAACAGGGTGTATGCAACTTTGGTACAGGAAGAGAGAATGAAGATGATCAGCAGAACCAAGGAAGACAAAGGAAGCTTAATGGGACTGGCAGTACACACTGGGTACAAGCACAAAAGCCGAAATGAAATAAAGCCACTCGTATGTTCTCACTGCGGAAGAACAGGACACGAGATCAAGGGGTGCTTTCAACTGATTGGGTATCCGGAATGGTGGGGAGATCGATCTCGAGACGAAAAGGGAAGCAACACCAAGACCTCGCATAAGCAGGGAGGACGCTTGCGAGGGGGGGCTGTCATACGTGCCAACACAGCACAAGCCACAACAGAAAAATCAAGTAACCATGAAGAAGAAATAGGAGGAAGCGCAGTGACTGGACTTAGCCAAAAACAATGGCAGACGCTGTTAGAGATGCTAAATGGCAACAACGGAAGTAGAACTGAAAGCATGACTGGTAAGGAAGGATATGTTGTGTGGATTATAGATAGTGGAGCCTCTAACCATATGACAGGGAATTCAAGAGATCTAAGGGGTCTAGAGCGTATTGAAGGATGCACGGTGGGGCTACCAAACGGAGAAGAAGTTCTTGCTAATACAAAGGGAACGGTGACTCTTGATGGAGGACTTAAATTGACCAATGTTCTATATGTGCCAAAACTAAGATGCAATTTGATTTCAGTATCACAATTAACAAAGGATGCAAATTGTACTGTACTATTTACTCATGAGCTTTGTGCTATGCAGGACCTCATTTCGAGGATGCTGATTGGAGCGGGTGAACAAAGAGATGGGCTCTACATGTACCGTGGTGTTCGCAAATTCACAGCATGTCAAACCCAAGAGAAGAGTAGTATTGATCTTTGGCACAAGCGAATGGGACATCCTTCCTATAAAGTGGTACAAATGTTGCCGAATTTGAATGGTGGTTGTAAATCTGAAGAGAATAATAAATTATGTGAAGTTTGTGAAAAATCTAAACAAACACGAGATAAATTTCCATCAAGTGATTTTCATGCAACACATCCTTTTGATTTAATACATTGTGATTTATGGGGACCTTATCGTACCCCCTCTTCTTGCGGAGCATCTTATTTTTTAACAATTGTTGATGATTATTCAAGAGCAGTTTGGATCTATTTGTTGTGTGAAAAGCGGGAAGTGTCAAGTGTGATGATTAATTTCTTTGCTCTTATTGAAAGACAGTTTAATAAACAAGTCAAAGAAGTACGCAGTGATAATGGGACCGAGTTCATCTGTATGCGTCCATATTTTTTGCAGCATGGAATTGTTCATCAAACATCTTGCGCTGGGACACCCCAACAAAATGGAAGGGTGGAGAGAAAACATAGACATATCCTTAATGTAGCTCGTGCACTGAGATTTCAAGGATCTTTGCCCATTCGATTCTGGGGAGAATGTGTTTTATCTGCGGGACACTTGATCAACCTAACACCATCATCTGTTCTTAACGGGAAAACTCCTTTTGAAATGATACATGGAAAACCACCTGACTATAATCATCTTAGAGTTTTTGGCTCATTGTGTTATGCGCACAATCAACAAACCAAGGGTGATAAATTTGCCAGCCGAACTCGTACATGCACATTTGTGGGATACCCATTTGGAAAGAAAGGATGGAAACTTTATGATATGGAAAGAAATATTTTCTTTATATCTCGTGATGTCAAATTTGTAGAAACCGAGTTCCCGTTTGCGTGTTTGGCCCAAGAAAATTTGGTTTCCACTTCTTTAGTGCATGAGGAGAAATTTTTGGAGCCCGTTAATAATAAGTCCACACTTGATCACGAGGAGGTCCTTCCTCAGACTAATTCCAATGACGAGTCCATCGTTGTTGTTGGGGGAGGTGAATCTCCACATACAGACCCAACAAGGACAGCTTCACCCCTCATCGAAACCAGCAGCCCCTCACCAACTGTCTCAGATGATGTGCCTCTTTCTACCGACACCACCACGCTCTCTGAACTTCCTCTGGGTCGTGGACACCGAGTAAAGCAACCTTCGATCAAGCTGCGTGATTTTGTCACCAACACCATCATCGTAAACCCGTCCATCTCTTCACCCTCTCCATCACATTCCTCAGGTCCACTCTATCCCTTATCTCAATATATGTCATGCGATAAATTTTCTGTGCAACACCGTACTTTCCTCGCAGCAATAAGCGAAGAACGTGAACCCACAAATTTTCATGAGGCAATAGGTGATGCTCGATGGAGAGAAGCCATGAGCGTTGAAATTAAAGCTCTTCAGGACAATGGTACTTGGCACCTTACACATCTACCACCGCAGAAGAAGGCTTTGGGGTGCAAATGGATTTATCGCATCAAATATCGTTCGGACGGGCAAGTTGAAAGGTTTAAGGCACGCCTCGTCATTCTTGGTAATCATCAAATTGAAGGGCTGGATTATAATGAAACCTTCGCCCCGGTCGCAAAAATGGTAACTATTCGCACTATTTTAGCTGTGGCCGCTGCTAAGGATTGGGAACTCCATCAAATGGATGTTCACAATGCCTTCCTCCATGGGGATCTTGAGGAGGATGTTTATATGAAATTGCCACCGGGGTTTCATGTCCCTACTCCTGGCATGGTGTGCAAACTTCAAAAATCCCTCTACGGACTCCGCCAAGCTCCGCGCTGCTGGTTCTCTAAACTTTCTGTTGCCCTCCTTCAATACGGGTTTCAGCAGTGTGCCTCCGATCACTCATTGTTTGTCTCTCGTCATCACAATATTCAACTTGTGGTGCTCGTTTATGTTGATGACCTTATCGTGGCTGGTAATAATTCTCTTGCTATTCGCCAGTTCAAGGACTACTTAAATCAATGCTTCCACATGAAAGACTTGGGGAAACTAAAATACTTTCTAGGGGTGGAAGTGGCTCGCTCTCCTACTGGCATTTTTCTTAACCAACGCAAATACGCGTTAGATATTATCATGGAGACTGGCATGCTTGGCTCTCGGCCTGTGTCTACACCTATTGAAGAAAATCATCGTCTTGCATTGGCTGAAGGACCTTTGCTCTCTGATGCAGCCCAGTATCGTCGTTTGGTTGGTCGTCTCATTTATTTGTGCTTCACTCGCCCGGAACTCTCATACAGTGTTCACATTCTTTCTCAGTTCATGCACCAGCCTCATGAAGAACACTGGCAGGCTGCCTTACGAGTTGTTCGCTATCTAAAAGGCCGGCCTGGGCAAGGTGTTTTATTGCGCCGGGAAAACGATTTTACCTTGCATGCTTGGTGTGATTCTGATTGGGCGGGTTGCCCTCTTACTCGTCGGTCTCTCACTGGCTGGGTTATTCTCCTTGGCAACTCACCAATTTCATGGAAAACAAAGAAACAACATACAGTGTCACGGTCCTCTGCAGAAGCCGAGTACCGCTCCATGGCTAATACCACTTGTGAACTCAAATGGTTAAAGGAACTACTCTTGAGTCTCGGGATCTCCCACACACAACCCATACCTCTCTCATGCGATAGCCAGGCAGCACTTCATATTGCTAAGAACCCTGTTTTTCATGAGCGTACTAAGCATATTGAGGTTGATTGTCATCTTGTTCGTGATGCTGTCATCCAGGGCCTCATCCTTCCCTCCTATGTCCCAACAAAATCTCAGGTTGCCGATATCTTGACTAAAGCTCTGAGCTCCCATTCATTCGCATCAATGTTGGACAAGTTGGGCATTAGTAACTTACATGCCCCAACTTGAGGGGGGGTAATGAAATCTGATGCATATCAAGCCACATATGTCACGGCTAAATATTAGGAATTATTAGAAAACAAATTCCTTTCAGTTTTTAGTTGATTTGGTGTATCCCGTTTTATTAGCTGTAAATATCTTGCATTACCATAATTAGGAAATCAGGTAGCTAATCGTTAGGTAGAGTACTGTATATATAATTGATATGCTATTCAATAAAACACAAGGCAATTTGGCCGTGACATATGTGGCTTGATATGCATCAGATTTCATTAGTCTAAAATGTTGTTCCTCATAAAAGAAATCCCCCTAACCTTCCCTGATCGTATTTACTAAAATAGGGGCATGAAGTGTCACAGGAAAACAGCATAGATCGAAAATTCAGACCCTATTCTCACAATTATGAAGAAGGAACTTACCAGGAATTTAACATCAAGGTAAAAATACAAATTGACTAAATATAATGGAAAAAACAAGTGAACAACCAAAATCAAGCTATTGCAATTTCCAAACAAACAATTTGGATAATAAAGCTCCAATTCGATGTTCGGATCAGAGATGAGGAGGGTAACGAAAGGTAATGCATTCTTCCTACTTGAAATAATAACAACACTACCCAAGAGTAAAAGATAGAACAAGAAAAAGTGTAATCAATTTGACTCAAAGTAAAGCAACATAAGAAAACCAATAAAATCCTTGCAATGTAAAACGGAAAGAATTCCAACTAAGGAGACACCTTAACTATCTAAAGCATGGGAACCAAACATGAATCATAGTAAAACCAGACATCAATTGCTGATGCTTACTTATCGGTTAAGATTTTCGCAATACTAGATTCAAACAGAAGATTAACTCTCCAAAGATGTAAAACTAGACATGAATCATAGTGAACAATGTCAAGGAATGCTTACCATCATCTTCCAAGCAAGATAACCAGTTGGACCTCCTTTATGTCCTTCAAGATCGTCAGCCTCGGCATAAGGGATGCCACGCCTCAAGACCTCCTCGACGAAAGCTACCGCGCCTTCCTTCTCCCCCATCTCCCAATACAATGAAATTACCTTCTCAATCATGCTGAAACCAGGCCTCAACCCAACACAATCCATGTCCACAAGCAGGTCAACCACATCACTAGCACCATGTTGCTCCTGTATCAGCTTCTTCACCCAACCGCACATGATGGCAACCATGAGCTCCATGGTTTCTTTGTCCACCCTATTCTCCTTCCTCAGCCAATCAAACACTTCCAAGGCACACCAAGAGTCCCTCCCATCCTGTGAGAAGTAAACCAACACAAGCTGCAATTCTCTTGCTGATAACCTATGTTGCACAAATAGGAATACAGGTATTGAGTACAACACAATAAGTAAAATTTGATGCAGATACACATATAATACGCATACATGAACAAAAATGAAGTATTGTATATCATAGATGATAACCTGTCATTCATCTCTTCAAGAACATCAGAGGGTTCCCTTGTCATCCTCTCAAGCTCTTCAATTGCCTCAAAGAACCCTTCACTCATCTCATCTTCCTCATCGTCACTGGTCACAAACTGGTCAAGCTCCACAGATTTGATTGGCCTAAACCCTCTTACTGAGGAGGGTTTTGCAGCAACAAGGGTTGCAAAACTTCGGGGCTTGAAGCTTCTCAGTGAAATTTCATCAAACAGTTTAAGGGCATAGCCAAAGTGAGGTGATGAAGGAAACAACAAAGGGTGTCTTTTCTGTGGTGAAGAAGAAAACACCAAACTCAATTTGAACAACGGAGAAAAAGCAACCCCATTTATACAATTCGCCATTTTTCCCTTTGTTCCAGTGTTTATCTCTCTCTCTACTCCACTTTCTCTCTTCCTTTACTTGAAAAAATTCAATTCAGCGGCAAATAGAAGGCTCCATGAACAATAAGCAGAGGGGAACGATAGGGAAGGGTGAAAGGATTGAAACTTTGCTTCTGGGGTTCTGTAAATTAAAGTTAAAATTCAGCACCAAGAAACCCCAACGATAAAGAAAGAGAAGTATATATATATATATTTTTTTTCTGTTTAGGTAGAGAAAAAGAAATGACAGGTTTTATTTCCCACAATTTCTCAGCAGAAAAACAAGATACTGTTCAGATTTAATCCATCCAAACTATAAAGGTAAGAAAATGACTTCCGAGACATATAAAATTAGAGACAATAATAATTCACACACGAAAAATTAAGCACAAGTTTTATTATAATTTTTTATTTTTATTTAAAAAAAAACATTTGGGGTTGGCCACTCGGTGCGTGTTAATCTTGCCTCCAAAACAAGACAAGGATTAACTGATTATGACTAAGACAATGTAACTTACAAATGAAATTTGGAAATTAAAAAAGGTATTATTTATTAAAGAATGTTAGAGAAATATTAAAATTTATTATTTTTAATTATAATTAATTATTAGTGTTTAAAAATATGTGATAAAATATGTTGTTAAATTATTATACTAAAAAAATTAATTTAATAATTAAAAATAATAAATTTTAATAATTTGCTAATATTTATTTAATTTATTTATATTTATTTTATATGAGGTTAGTACTTAGGATTAGAGATCCTATTTAAGGTGTGAGAGAGTACGTGTAACAACCGCTACTACACAATCCTCACCGTTCAATAACAATGCTAGATAACGATGGACCATTCAATAACTTAACCCTTTATATATGACTCAAATGAGAGAGAATAAAGGGGCCATATTTCACTTTTCTTTTGTTCCAGTGTTGTGCATGTGTGATTATTTAAGTGTTGTGCATGTGTGATTATTTAAAAAGGAATTGAGAGTAGGTAATCTATCTATGACTCATTTTTTTTTGTTATTGGAGGCATGTATGTGATATGCTGCTTTATGGGGTATAATGGTACTAGATCAATTTGTGGGGGCAGTCTTTTCTGATTTGTGTTATAGATAAGTCGGACTATGCAAGCTATGTTTAAAAGAAAATATCATGGGTAAATTAGATGGTTCAATTTGCAGGAGAAAAATTTTGAAATTTGGAAGAAGTAAATCGGACTGTCCGTGTTGTATGAAAATTTTTTTTTAAATAAAACAAAAAGCACTATTATTCTATAGCAAATCGGAC
Source organism: Arachis ipaensis (assembly GCF_059453495.1). NCBI lineage: Eukaryota > Viridiplantae > Streptophyta > Magnoliopsida > Fabales > Fabaceae > Arachis > Arachis ipaensis. The sequence goes on from NC_142436.1 coordinate 4,233,646, forward strand.
CGTCCGTGTAAAGCACGCTGCTTCTCTATATCGCTGTCCTACATCATTACCTTCTCCATAATAAAATTAAAAAGCGTCTATCTATCTATCTATTGGATTTTTTTTATAAATAAATAATTTAAATATTTTATTTATCAATATATATAATTTAGAGCGTATTTACGAATTTTTATTTTATTATATATTTTGTTTCATAATTAATTCGTTTACACTGTAACGAAATATAAGTATCTGTAGAAAAATATAATTTTTTAAAATAATAAAACGGTATTAAAAATATGGAAAAGTATAGGTAGACAAGGAAAATACTAAACATTGTGAACAATGAATATGTCAGATGTTTAATTCAATAGGTATTCAGATGGTTATGTTCATTATTTTTAATTGGATGATTATTTCTTTTTGATTCGATTTACTCATGCACAGTTAACAATAACTGGATGTTCAATTCACTAGGTGTGCAGAGGGTTATCATAATGTTAAAGTTTATAAGATAATTTGGAGGTGGAGTGTTTTTTACTTTATGGAAAAGTATAGGTAGATAATGAGAATACTAAATAATGTGAACAAGGGATATGTCGGATGTTCAATTCAATAAGTATGCAGACGATTATGTTCATTATTTTTAATTGGATGATTATTTCTTTTGATTCAATTTACTATGGTTGGATGTTCAATTCACTAGGTGTGCATATGGTTATTCTAATGTTAAGGTTTAGGAGGTAATTTAGGGGGTGGAGTGCTTTTTTACTTTATTGGGTGAATTTTAAAGTCCATTGTTCACATTGTTTACAAAAGTTATTGTCTACCTAACAAAATCGTAAAAATATAATTTTGATCGATTTAAAAAATAAAATTCGATATATTTTTGTTACTGTTTAAATCTATCTAAATTAATTTATATCTCATCTATATTTTAAATTTTAAATTAATAACTTTCTCACGCTGTTACTCTACAAACGGGAACATTTCAATTAATATGGGAGATAGACGGTTTTAATGGGCGATTTTAACTTAAGTCACGTAATTTGAAACTGCCAATTTAAAAACGTAATTTAAAACTGTCCATTTAAATTGTAGCGATCAAGTCACGTAATTTAAAACTGCTATCACATTATTTTCTAGAAACCATCTCATTTAAATTAGTTGATTTGGGTCTGAATGTGAGGTCCAGATTATGGCAGCATCCGACTTGTTGGTGTCGAGGTGCCGCCTGTCCGAGTTTCTCGTGAGGAGGTGAGGGGTAGTACTTGCAAGAGACTCCGATGCTTAAGTTAGCAAGGGCTTTAGGCAGATTTTTTTGTAGATTAGAACGTGAGTATACTGGAGGGGTGTCACCATATTTATAGTAGAGAGTTGATATCTACCTTTGTTGGAGTAGTTCCATCTTTCATGATGGATAACCGTTCCTTTTATCTTGGGGAGTCCGTTAGGATCTATCTTTTAGGAAGATAGAGATAGCGAGAGAGATTTGGGGAGGCAGTTACTTATTCAGATAATTACAAGCCGGTCCTTTCGCTGCATCCGACCTCTTAAAAAAGTTGGGTATTAGAGATAATCCTTTGGGGTGGGCCTTTTGTCTTTATTGGGCCTGACTCTTATTTATTAGGTTAGGGTATATATGAACAGTGCTCCTGTTTGAGTCCTGATCATTTTATGGGTCGGGTTCAAGCAACTTGTGGCTTCTGGTTTTGACGTCGGGTACGTCCCCTTTTAGAGGTCAGGTTACCCAACATGTTTTCAAAAAATTTAAAAGTTGCCTACTTTAATGAAGAACAAATGTTGCGCAAACAGTTTTCTCCTTGGGATCCGCATACGTTTTAAGGAGGAATAAGGGAGTCGTTTGTCCTTTGTCTTTTATAAAAAGCCTTTCAACTCCTCTTCTTCTCTTTTTCATATCTCTGAGACAGTTCCATTTCTCTTTCCTTTCGTGAAAAATTTTCTCTTCCTTTTCTTGTTTTTGATTGCTTCTTGCTTCAAAGACTTCTCTATCCTGAATTTTTCTGAAGGTTTTGCCTTGCCGATGTGGAGAGGAATGTTTGAGTTTTACTACTGTTTAGGCGTGCCCCTCTTTTTTGCGTAATCTTCATTGAGGTTGGTTTCTTGGTTTCTTTTTATTTTCCTCTTGATGAACTTAAATTTTTGTTTTCCTGAGACCGTTCTAAGTGATGGTGTTGATGTTAGTACACCGTGTTTGTCAATTTCTTGGGTTTGCTTTCATTGTTATTGCATTGCCTTTGTTGAGAAGTCTGTTTTGGCTTTCTTTTGAGTCTGGTGTAGAACATTTTGAGTTTAAAAGAATCTCTTTTTGTGAGACTATAGCTGTTACTCTCTTGATACCTGTTTGTATCTGTATTGCCCCTAATGGGATCACTGCGATGTGACGATATTGCATGGGAGGGACACCTTTTGGTTGTTCTTTAAAGAAATGTGGAAAAAGTGGCTTTCTTTGATTTTGTTGGCTTTGTCCGATTTCTTTTGGACGAGGTCTGACTTCTTTTAGTGACGATATTTTTACTTTCCATATGTAGGTGTAGCCTTTATGTCACGCTCTGTCTTTACAAGTATGTCGACCAAAGTCCCTCCTAATCTCCAAGCTTGGGTAGATACTACTGTCCTTTCTTGTGTCCCTGTGACTGATAGGGAGTATTGTGAGGAATTCGGTAGGCACCAACGCATATGTGAGAACAGGGAAGATGAGAGAAACTATGAGTTAGTGGCGCCTGATCCGGAAGAGAGGGTGTGTTTTCCTCCCCTAGAGGACTTTGAGGGACCTTTCTTTTATGCTTATTATTGTTTCTTTACTAGGTTAGGTGTCCAATTTCCTTTTACTAATTTCGAAATTAATGTGCTGTGATCTTGCAATCTTGCCCTCACTCAGTTACACCCTAACTCTTGGACTTTTCTGAAAATATACCAACTCCTTTGTCGAGAGTTGGGTGTTGGACCTTCTCTGAATGTATTTTTCTATCTCTTCGTTTTAACCAAACCCTATAGCTCTTCGAAAAAGTCGGGATGGATATCCTTCCGAGCTGTCCAAGGTCGGAAGGTTTTCTCCATCTTTGATGATTTTTTTTTCATGACTTTAAGAATCACTTTTTTAAGGCCCGGGTTGTTGAGAGAGTCCTGAGTGAAAATCAAGAGCCTCATTTCTCTTTGTATTGGCAAGATACTCTGGTTACCATTAGGCAGAAGGTACACGAGTTAGACGACATTGAGAGGAGTGTAGTAGACTTTTTTCAGGATGCTTGGGGCCGAGCTCCTTACTTGGATACAAAGAGAGTTTTAGGAGATCCTAGCCTTCTGAAATTCGAGCTGGGTAGCTCTCTCTTCCTTTTACTTTTTGAACTTTGGTCATTTTTATTGTTGTTATTAACTTAGTTCATTTCATTTTGCAGAGAGTATGGCCCGAAGTCTGTTGCTTTGAGGACACTTAGGAATACGAAGAAGAATGTTGTAGCTCGGAGCCTTCAGCAAAAAGAACACAGAACTTCCTCTGCCCGATCTTCACCAAAGAAGTCGGAATTGGGCCCTTCTGATTTGAGAAAAATTATTCCGACCTCTGTCTCCTGGGTTATACCCTATGATTCTTCTCCTCAATATCCTTCCTCGACTGAACCTCCTTCAAAGAAACAGAAGGTAGCCGAGGAGGATAGCATATACACAAAAAACTTTCATGCTTTGGCTTAGGGTGAAAAGAATATTCTTTCCCATCATCACCTGAGTATGGACGACCTCGCCCTCCAAAACCACCTCCAGACATTGACCCGTGGCGGGCTTCGCATGGTCGGTGTGTGCGCTTCTCTGGCTAGGGTGCTTAGGAGCACTCCTATCCAAGCCACGGCCAATGCTCTTGTGGCCGCCCGAGCTAATGTAGAGAGGTTAAGTGAAATTAAGAAGGAGCTGAAGGAGGAGAGGGAGACCTTAAGGGCCGACCTGGAGAGAGCCCGGAAAAGGACGAGTAAGTCGGAGGCTGCTGCTACTTAGCCGAAGAGAAGGCGAAGAGATTTGAGGAGAGCTATACTCGCGCCTATGGGGAGAAGCTTGAGTTGAAGGAGTAGCTGGACAAGATGAAAGAGAGATATGTCGAGCTGGAAGAGTCCGTGGCCGAAGGGTGGACGAGATGTTTGAGAATCTAGAGGCTCAGGTCAAGGTCCTTGCTCCCGACCTTGATCTTTCTCTTTTTAGTACTGATAATATTGTGGTTGACGGTAAGATCGTTCCAGCTCCTGATGAGGATGGGAGACCTCCTCTTAACCTAAAGACCTCGGTCCTATTGGTTGGTCAAACCTCGGCATCCGAGGTCCAGCATGAGGTTGTTATTGTGGAGGCCTCTTCTTTGGCTCCTGCTGCTATTTCGGCCGTGCCGATTTTCATGCATCCTGCAACCCCTTCGGTCGAGGGAAATGATGTTGCTATGGGCGAGGATCTTAATCCTCTTTTCGGCGAGATGTCTTGAGTTCTTTGGTTTCTATTTTTGATATTTGGAATGGCCCGACCTGTGGGTCTTTATGACGTTTAATTTTTGTAATAGATGGTAATTTTCTTGAACACTTTTACCTTTTATTTTAGTTGTTTCCACAATTTTTTCATGAAGCAATGTTCAAATTTGTTCTTTTTATATCACAGAGAACCTTTCTGTTTTTGAAACGAAGTTATGTTCTTGTAGTTGAATATAGTTTGCTTTGACTTTTAAGCCTTAGCAACATTTGTTAAGTTACGAGTTTCCTTTCATAGTTCCGACTTCGAGTAGTCAACCTTTATTAAGTTACTTTTACAGCTCGTTTTTTATCCGTCCTTCTTGAGATCGCTTTGTACGAGTTGTTTACATAACTTCTTACATTAACTTGTACCTCGTCGCTTCATCTTACCGACCATTTGAGGTCGGGCAATGATTTTCACAGTTTGTTGAGCTTAAATTAATGCGTTTTAAATAGGAAACTTTTTTTAAGAAAGAAATAGGAATTTTTTATTAATAGTTAGAAAATTCCTTTACAAATCTGCGTATCAGGGACTTGGGTACCCCTAGTCCTCGTGCTGGTGCCTCATTAAAAAACCCTTATAGTCGGAAAAAGGAGTACACCAATACATGAGGTTTGCTACTTAGCTGTAGTACTTCTTTAGGTTACAAGCATGCCAAGACCTCGAGAGCTCCCGCCCTTGGAAGTCGGACACTTTGTAGTAAGCTTTGGGGTTAAGTACAATTTTGGTCCCTAAGGTAGGGGCCGAAAATTTTTTTCGTCCCCAACCTATTTTTACTTTTGAAATCGTCCCTAAGGTTTAACTTAGTTTTAAAATCGTCCTTTTTACCAAAATTTTATTTTTTATTACCAAATTATTCCTAACTAAAAAAATATTAAATAAAAAAAAAAGAAAAAAGAAAACGGGTTAAAGCGAATCATGCTTTGGGGGGATTCAGGGAAGAAGAGGGGGAAGGGAAGGGAAGGGGAAGGGAATCCGCCGTCGTCGCTGCTCCTCGCCGCCGCCACTGTTCCTCGTCTTTCGGTCCTCACCGCTGGATCTCGCCGCTGCTCCTCTTTCTCGCTCGACGTTGACGCCAACAGATCCGCGAGGGTGGACGTTGCGCACCGCTCACCGTTTCTGCTCCTCCTCCTCGCTTGGTCGCCGGTCGTCGCTGCTCCTCGCCGGCCGTTTCTACTCCTCGCCGTTTCTGTTAATTATATTGTTGAATTTGTTTGATTTGTGGATTTTTTGATTTTGTTAATTACATTGCTTCTGCTTCTAGTTGCTTCTGTTTCTGCTTCTAATTCCGTTGTTTCTGCTTCTGGTTGCTTTTTTTAATGTTTATTACATTGTTTTATTGTTGTTGTTGCTGATGTTTTGATGAAGAAGAAGAAAAAAGAAGAAGAGATGATGTTGGAATGGAGAAGAAGAAAAAGAAGAATAGAAAATGAGAATTTTGGAGAAGAAAGAGAAGTATATTTTGGTTCGAACAACGATTTTAAAATTAAATTAAATTTTAGGAACGAATTTGTAAATAAAAAAAGGGGTTGGGGACAAAAAAAATTTCATTCTCTACCTTAGGAACCAAAATCGTACTTAACCCTAACCTTTGCCTAGAACCTCAACTATTTTGTAAGGTCCCTTCTAATTAGCAGTCAACTTTTCTTCTCCTGATTTTTGTACTCCGATGTCATTTTGGATCAGAATGAAGTCGTTGGTGACGAAGCTTCTCTTAATCACCTTTAGGTTACAATTGGGTTCTGCTCTTCCACGTGTCATTCCCAGCTTCTACTTCTACTTATTCCCTTTCACCTCCCTTTGCTGAACTGCCGATCAAAGCTTCATTCATTTCTTCACCCCAAAAAAAAAAATTATTCATTCATTTAATGCATACAGTATATACATATATTAGTTAGTAGTATTAGTTAATATTCTTTGTCAACAAGCTATAACTCAATGGCATAATCTTTTCATCTTTATCTAGAGATCTCGAATTCGAGTCTCACTCTTAATTTTAGAAAAAAAACATCTTTTTTAAAAGTAAAAATATTTAAAAAATTAAAAAAAAACATTTTTTTTAAAAAAAATTACAATTTACATGTTTTTTTAAAAGATTTTTTCTTAAAAAATATTTTTCACATAATAAATGAACAAAAAAAATAATTTTATTTTATTTGATTCAAATATAATTGATAAATAAAAAAATCTTTTTATATGAAATATTCAAACATAAAATCACTTTTACTTTTATAAAAGATCATTTAAAAAAAATCTTTTCTAAAAGTGGCTTCCAAATAAACTCAATTTTTTTCTTAGTTTTAATATAGTACTAATAATAATAATAATATTAAAAATACTAAAAATAATATTTAATAATATTAATAATATAATATTTTTACCGATTACCATTTATTCATTTTTTTTATTTTTCAATTCTATCTCAATTAAGATTCATTTAAATCTCATACTCTGCCCTATCATAGGGTTTAGGGTTTTATGGCTTATTAATTGGTGTATATAAATTATATTATTTTTTCCATTACTACATACAATTTTTATTAATTAATGTATGTATATCTTAGTGATTATTATCAATTATTTATAATTTAGTGTTTAGGATTTATTAATCGGTATATATAAATTACATTATTTTTGTCTGTTACTACATACAATTTTTATTAACAATAAAGCTCTACATTCAAGCAAAATATTTAATTAAGTCTAACCAAATTGTTATAACAACTTTTTAAATGACGCGTCTCCTTTTCCTTTTTCGTTTCCTTCTCCTTCTCTGTTTCCTTCTCCTTCTCTTCCTCTTTCTTCTTCTTCCAAATTCGCGTACGCAGGTTCTTCTTCTTCCCTTCTTCCTCTTCTCCTCCTCCTCCTTCTTCTTCCAAATTCACACATAGGTCTTCTTCAATGTTACATCTTTTTCTTTTTCTTTTCCTTTTTCGTTATCGTCATCACCAATAACACCAACATTTTGCAAACATCTTTATTAGTTCTGATTTTTTTTTATACCATCATTAAATAATTTCAGTTCATTTCTTAATTTATTTCGGTTCATTTGTGTGTTAATTGAGGCACACTTGATGCTGCTGATAAGTATTAACTAAATTTTTTATTCCTTAAATAATTTCGGTTCATTTCTTAGTTTAATTGAAATTCATTTGGATCCAAAAATAAATTCGATGTGTTTTTGTTTGTTCAAATCTGAACTAATTTCAGTTCATTTGTATGCTAATTGAGATTCAGTTGATGCTGCTGATAAATATTGACCAAATTTTTTATTCCTTAAGTAATTTCGATTTATTTCTTAGTTTAATTGAGGTTCATTTGGATCCAGAAATGAATTTAATGTGTTTTTGTTGATGATTAAGCTTTTTTTACTGCTTGTTCAAATATGAACTAATTGAATGGAATAGAGTGGAGTCTAATGCAATTGAATAAAGTGATAATGAATAATTTCATTCTTCTTTGCTAAAAAATTTGGTTAATACTTATCAGCAACATCAAGTGAACCTCAATTAACACACATCGAATTCATTTCTAGATCCAAATGAACCTTAATAAACTAAGAAATGAACCGAAGTTACTTAAGAAATAAACAAATTTGGTTAATTCTTATCAGCAGCATTAGATGAACCTCAATTAACACAAATGAATTGTAATAAACTAAAAAATGAACCAAAATTATTTAATGATGGCACCAAGAGAAAATCAAAACCAATAAAGATGTTGGCAAAATGTTGGTGTTGGTGATGACAATAACGAAAGAGAAAAAGAAGAAGCTGCGTGCGCGAATTTAAAAGAAGGAGGAGAAGTAAACAGAGAAGGAGAAGGAGAAGACGAAGATGGATATGTTTTGCATTATTTAAACGCGCGTGTTTAGACGTTAGTGTGATTAAAGTTGTTTTTGTTGAATTTAGATCAACTTAGTTGGACTTAATTGACAAAAATCCTTGGTTCTGTAGTTAAATTGTTTTATTAATGTATCTTAGCGATTATTACCAATTATTTATGATTTAGTGTTTATAATTTAGGGTTCAGAATTTATAAATCGGTATATATAAATTATATTATCTATATGAAATAATCAATACTTAAAGAAAAAACAAAAGTTACCATCATTACATATGATAATGCTGCAAATGCTTGCTTCCAAATGAGTAGAAGATAATCTAACCCACAAGTTGTCACTGCCATCGTTGCAACACAAAATATCCCAAGAAACCGAATCCTAAGCTTTTTCTTAAATATCCCAAGAAACCGAATCCTAAGCTTTTTGCTATTGAAGAAGAAAAGAAGAAGAATGATAGTGGAAGTGTAGAAGGCGAACGAATTTCTATATTTGATCACAAACTGTTTTTGATTCATATTTGCACTCATATGGCGTAATTTTGCCCAACAATGGACGCCAAACCAAAATGACATCGTTTTGGTTACCTCCAGCATGGTAAAGAATAGCGACATCAACACTCCATGAGGTGAGTTAGAATAAAAAATGACCCAAAAATGACTATGATATCCAAAACTGAATAGGTTAGAAAATAGAATCCCCATGCACAACCAAAATGAAATTTCGTCGACCAAAATAGAATTTCCCAAGATCATACCAAACTAAAAGGCATTTAGAGCATAAAACAGAGTATCCTATTCCTTTTTATATTGGACAAAAACATCACCATCATTATTTAAATGGATAATGTACAGAGAACAAAAGGTTCAAAAGACGTTGCACCCCATTTCTCCCCCTTTCATTTAATTTTCTCTATTTCAACCTTGAGTTATGAATACATACTTTCACGGTAACAAAAGGATGATTGCCCTCAAAGCCATTCATCCTTCTTTCAGTCCTACCAATAGCAAGTATGATATCCACTGCACAGGGCTCCTCCAAAACAAAAGAAGTTCCATCTTCGGCCGCTGCAAGTCTAACGAGTCTGATTCCCAACCTGGTGATACTCGCCAACAAGAGTTGCCAGCACAAATTGCCATGCTTGAAGCTCAAAAGATCCGCCTAATGGATTATGTAGACAAGCGGTCCGCATATTTGACCCAATTTAGCAAAGAAGCCATAGTTGAGTTTGAGAAAATTGGAGAAGAGGCCCTCAAAGGATTAGATGAAGCTGATGCCAGAGTATGATATTTAGTTAAACCACATAAATCATGTGTAGCATGAAAGAAAATCCATAAGAAAAGAACTTCAGTAACTATCCGCTTACACTATTCTTTTGTGGTTAGCAGATAACAGCAAACATAGAGCGCAAAATGCTAGAATTCGAAGAATCTACAGAACTTAACAGACAAGAGATTTCAAACCGTGAAAACGAGCTCAAGGAATTTGAAGTTCAAATGGAGGACGACAGAAATGAAGGCTTGTTCTTCAAGAACCTCAGAAAGAAGACCCCTGTTGATATTGCACAAGCCAAGGTGGAAGCACAAAAGATCAAAGATTTAATTAGAGAAAAAGCTGGTGGAAAAGCCAGGCGGTATGTTTACCTTTTCTTCATTGGCTTGTTGGGCATCGGAATAGTCAAGGCTATTGCTGTTTCATCTCCACTGATTGGAGAAAGGTTGCAGTTCTTTTCGCTATTCTTGTGGCTTTAACTTCTCAGTTCATCTATGAACAAAACATGTCATCGGAAACTGGGAGAACGAGAAAGACTAACAATGAGGAAAATAACTGAAGTTCAATTTTACTGTGATTCACCGCAAGGGTAATACCATTGATGCATTGTGTGTGATGCAATAAACCCAAGTGAGGGCTTACAACTTGGGACTGATAACATCACACGGCTTTGATTTGGCATCAACAGTAGCTGATTTCGGTGATACAACTATAATCACCAAACCCAGAGTAACAGAGTTACCATGTGATGCTCATGAAGTTCTTTACATATATATATATATATATATATCATCATAGCTTTTGGAACTGTACATTTAGAATCATTAATCAATAAATGAAAAGCCATACAGGGTATTTCCTTATTCACATCGTAATAAGCTGGTACCAGTAATGAAGTATAGTAGTCTTTGCCTGAACCTCTTGATGCCACCAGAAAGAAATAAACCAATTCATGTAAAACCCGAGGAACTCAGATATCCCACAAACCAAGCACTTGATACTTTCAGTTCAGAGTTCAGAGTTCAGACAACTCCACCATAGGTCCCACTTGTTTACAAGCTGAATTGCATCTAAACTATAACTTCCTGGACCCAAAACACCAGACGTATATGTAAATTTTTGCCAGTAGGAAACCAAAATTATGCTTGTATTTAAAAAAAAATAAAAAAGAAAAGAAGAAAAATTACCTATAGCTGATGCACTCAACAAGTGAAAGAAAAAAGTGCGAGCTGACAAAATAACTTAAAGTTTGACTGTCCTGTACTGTAATGCAAATCTTACATAGTCTCAAATCCGAATGGAAGAGAATGGGTGCCTTAATTGGTCAATGTAAAACTCCATCAATGTCTGTTCATGTAGGCATAGCCAACCACTCGGAATGGAAGAAAGCTTGATTACTATTGTTGTATTTGATATCCAAAATTAGGTTGAAGCCTCATAAAAAATCACTGCTCTAACTAGTATATCCCAAGTAATGGCAGTTGGGAAAATACCGCACTCCAAAGCATGATCCAACAACCTAATTGCCTCCGTCAATCTACCCCAAGAGCAGTGTCCCTTAAGAGTGATGTTATATGAAATGATGTCTGGCTGAAGGCCATCTTCAAAGATGTTCGTCCAAATGTTTGATGCTTTTTCACAGTCCCCAACTTTGTAAAAACCTTCCATGATGGTATTGTGGGTCACAAGATTAATGCAATTCTTCTGTCTCATCATTGAATAGAGCTGCATAGCATGCTCCATTTTTTCAGAAGAACAAAGTCTATGGATAACAATGTTGTACATTCTGATATCCGGCTTAAATCCCGAGTCAAGAAACAGATTCCACAACCTAAGGGCTGTGTCGATCATCTTGCTCTGACAAAGACCATCTATCAAGGTGCTGTATGTGATAATATCTGGTTTCCACCCTTTCTCCAACATTTCCTTAATGTAATCATATGTCTCAATAAATCTTTCTGCTTTACATAATCCATTTAAAAGAATATTGTAGGACACAACAGTTGGTGAGCAACCTTTGATGCTCATTTCGCGAAAGAATTGAATAGCATTGTCAAGTTCAGAATGTTTGATAAACCCATCAATTATTGCGTTGCAGACATGAGGATTCAATTTACAGCCATTTTTATCCATAACATTAACAACTTCAGCTGCTTCATCAAGTCTTCCTTCTTTGCACAACGCATTTATCATTGAGGAGTAAGCAAAGGCATCAACATCACCTCCCTTTTGCACAGCCTCTTCTAACAACCTTAAAGCCTTATTCAGGTACCCATTCTTACACAAACCATGAACTATTATTCCGTAACTTTTAGAATCCGTGCCACAAGCTGTTTCAAGCAAAGCATCCCATTGCAACAATGCTTCTTCCACCTTCCCGTTTTCAAGTAAACCATTGAGAAATATGTTATAACTTACTACATTGCGACAACCATACTTCTTCATCTCCTCCCACAACTGGAAACTTTCTTCAATCTTCCCAGCTTTGCACAGTCCATTAAGCATGGCATTACATGTAACGGCATCTGGCTGAATCCCTCTCCGAACCATATCCTTGTAAACCCTCTTGGCACCATCCAAGTTCCTTCCCTCACTCAACCCATGAATCAAGGAACTATAGGTAAACAAATCATGCTTCCTCTCATTCTTCTTCATCCTCTCCCATATCTCCAAACACTCATCGAACCTCCCGCACTTACACAACCCGCTGATCATAATATTGTAGCTTGTAACATTTGGATACACATCCGAATCCCCACTCAGCAGCCTCTCCCAGGTCATCTTTGCCCTCAATGAATCCCCCTTCTTAAAGAACCCATCAATGACCATGTTATAACACATCACATCAGCTGCCACGCCTCGTTGCGGCATTTCATCGAACACCTCCAACGCATTACACAAGTCCCCGCATTTCACCATCCCATTGATCAAAGTCCCATAAGTAAACTTATCAGGCCTCAGACCCTTCTCCCACAACCAACCCAACAACCTTTTGGCCTTATCAAACTGCTTCTTCTTACACAAAACCTTCATCAAAACATTGTAAGTCTCTAAGTTCGGCTCAACGCCAACAGTCTCATAATAAGCAAAGAACCTGTCAGCGCGATCCCATTGATTGGACAGAACGAATGCATTGAGGAGAGTATTGAAAGACCTTACTCCAGGGGTGCACCCAAAGAGAGTCTCCATGTTCTGGAAGAGGTGGAGGGCCTCGTCGGGCTTTGAGTTCTTGGCGTAGGCCTTGATGGCAGTAAGAGGAACGTCTTCGGTGCACTTGCAGTTGTGGGAACGAATGGCGTCGATGACACGGGGGAGGTGGGGGAGGAGGAGGAGGGAGGGGTCGGCAGCGGCGATGCGGCGGAGGACGTGGTGGAAGACGGCAGGGGAGTGGGTATAGCCAGGGCGGAGGATAGCGGAGTGGAAGAGGGTTAGGGCAGCGCGTGGGTCCTTCTCGAACTTGAGGAGCTGAAGAAGGCGGCGGGGTGATAGGGATTTGGGGAGCTCCACCATGGCACGGAGAGAGTGTGTTTGTGTGACAAAACCAGGAGTTTAGAACCGTGAGAGAATTACGCAAGGTTCTGAGAACCGGATCGGTCATCGAACCGCTCTAGTCACTGGTCTACTAGTTCACTGGTCTAACCGGTCCAACCGTAGTTCAACCGAAAAAACTGTTTTAGAATAAAATAATAAATAAATTATAGAGCAGCTCTCATCAACACAATAAAAAACAATCAATAAATCATCAACACAATAAAATTTATAGAACATGTTTATTACTATAATATAAAATTACAGAACATGTTTGTTTAATAGTTAATACATTGATAGTATTAAATATTTTCCAAGCATCCAATCAAATGTGTTTTCAGATGATGGTGAAAATTCATACATTAAGTCGTGTAAACCATCTTTAGAAAGATAGCATAGGGAAATTAAATCTTATAAGATTAATATCAAACAAAAAAATGCAGTACATATAATCACTGATGATCAGCATGACTTTGAAACATGTCATGCATTCACCTTTTTTCTTCATAGATATAAGTAACAATTACAAAGGATAGAAAACAAATAAACTAAAAAACAAATAAACTAACCAAGTCAGAAACATTGGCCCTAAAATTTGAAGCAAAGGCCTCGGGAATACATTGACATTGAGGAAGAATTACAATATACATAATTCCTGCCATAAGCTTCCACAAGGGGAAAGTATTTGTATAAATTCAAAAACAGCAGCTCTTATCAACACAATAAAAAATATCAGCAGCACAACAAAACCAAAATCAAATAAATCATCAACAAAAATTCAAAAACAACAAAAATAATCAACAAAAACCCTGAAATCAATAAATCATCAACAAAAATTCAAAAAGAGCAGAGCCAGAAATTCAAAAACATCAGGATAGCATAGCCATTTTTTATCAATAATTTCAACAAAAACAAAACCCCTGTAATCTTATCCATGATTTCACTTTCAGAAATAAGAACAGAGAATAAAAAGAAAAACGTATTGTTCTGAGCACTGCCACTAACCTTCGACAGGGGTTGAGCGCGACGGAGAGCAGGACGACGACGAGCAGCATGAAGGCGGCGAGACGACGGCGAGATTGGTTAAACAGTTAACTAGTGTCAAGAAGTTCAAGATTGGTTAAACAAAGTTACTTAGTTATTAGGTAGATATTTTTGGTTAGCTTACTAAGAAGTTCAAGATTGGTTAAACAAACTTCTCTTTTTCAGTTTTTAAGCTCTGTTCGTATTTTCTTCTTCTATCAATCACAGTCTAAACACAATTTTTTCTACATCAGCCTGAAATGTATTAAGAAATTATGATTTATGACACAAACAATATGTCTAATTACCTTAACTTAATCTTCCTTTTCCCATGGAATAAAGAATTCATGAAAAATTAATCAGACTGTTATGAATCAACACAACAACAATAGCAACAGCAAAATATATATTTAAAAGAATTCATCAAGACAATCACAATCTAAGCCCAATTAAATTACAACATAGGAAAACACAACACAGCAAAACCAGCAGCACATCACTAATCATAATCAATCATCAAAAGACATTCAATAATCAATTATCACAAGACCTTCAATAATCAATAATCAGCAAAATAATCATTCAATAAAAAATAAAGAACACACAAAACAGCAACACAACAGAACCAGAGTTCATTCAATAAAAAATCACAACACACAAAAACAGCAACACAGCAGAACCAGAGCTCATCAGTAATCAAATAATCATTCAATAAAAAATTAAAATACAAAACATTCAAATAATCAGTAATCAAATAATCATTGAACAGGGCATAAATAAAAAAACGCAGAAGAAGTGAGCAGTGAACTAACCTTCGAACTTTGGGGTTCTGGGCAGAGTGCGTTGCTGCGACGGACGACGCCGACCACACGACGGCGAGCAGATGAAGACGACGGATGGGCCGAGCTCGCGGAAGGAGAGAGCAGGGGTTGGACACTTCAAGAACAGGACGAAGAGAGAAGGGATGCGGGCGACGGACGGTGGCAGTGGCTGACGGACCGACGACGGCAGTAGCTCGACGGACGGACGGCGGCAGTGGCTCGAAGAGGGGCTAGGGTTGGAGAAGGGGAGTGATTCAGATTTCAGAATTCTGCTTGAGTAAGAGGGAGTGAGAGTGAGGCATGACTTCACTCGAAGGTTCACGCATTGACCAGGGCTGAAACCGGGTTTGTCCTAATTTTGATTCTAAATATATATTAGGTCTATATTTTAGATTTTAATTCGATTTTAGATTTGATAAAATTTAAGTATATTTTTGCCACAATTATATTGAGTTTAGATCGGATAAAAATCGAATCTTTAAAATTTTAACAATAATTTATAAAAAAATTTATTTATGATATACTTATTTAGAAAGAAAAAAATATTATAAAAAAATTGATATCCATATTTAAATTTAAATTTTTTTTATAAATTCTAATTTGATACTTCTTTGATCTATTTTTTAAGTGTAATTAAAAATAAAACAATAAACTTATAATTAATATAACATAATATTAAAATAATTTTAAAATATATATATCTTTTTTAGTTTCCTTAGGTTACATTTTTTTACAGAGGAGACATAGACAGAGACATTGTGTCGAGAGACATTAAATCAGTGTATTTTGTGTCCATCTTAATAGGAAGGACATGGAGACACTAACAAGGGACACAACTTATTTTTCATATTTTCTTTTATTATTCTTGTTATTTTTCATAATTATATTTTTCGTTTCAAATTTTTTGAATGAAAAAAAAAAGAATAAATTATATTTTCATAATTTGTTCTAGTTTATCACCAAACAGAATACAAGAATACAAAATTTTGTGTCTCTATCTTTTATGTCTTGTTCTCAGCGTCTTGTCTTGTCCTGTTCTCATAAACAAATGCAGCCTTAGGGTGCATACGGGTCGGGTGAAGCCGGATTCACCTTGATCCGGACCCAACCCGAAATAATGACCGGGTCTATTTTTAGACCCTTATTCGGCCCTAGACCCGATGAAATCACATCAAATTAGCCCCTAAAATGTTCAGGGTCGGGCCAGGCCATGTACACCCCTAACATTCAGTAAGCACGACGCTGTTTCCTTCAAATCGGCCGGTTTCCAGTCAGTTCACGATTTTTTATTGGTTTTTCAATTGACGATTTCATGTGTCCAATCGAACTGTTATTATTGCCGATTTGCGGTTCAATCAGTCCGGTCTAATTTTTAGAACAAATTATGAAGCCTATAGAAAATTCCAACGTCCCGTTACAAAAGTAGGGAAGAAATTCTCGCATTGGTCAATCAGATTCACGTAATTTTCCAATTTAGATTTTAAGATTTTAATTTTATTATAGTGGTCATCTATATTCAATTTTGGACATTATAGTAATTTTTAGGGTAATTTTCGATGCTAACTCACCTCATGGAGTCCTTATTTGGCTATTCTTTACCATGTTGGAGATAACCGAAACAACGTCATTTTTGGTTTGGCGTTCATTGTTAGGCAAAACTATGATGTATAAGTGCAAATATGATAAAAAACAGTTTGTGATCAAATATAGAATTCGTTCGCCTTCTATACTTTCACTATCTATCTTTTTCTTCTTTTCTTCTTCAATAGCAAAAAGCTAGGATTCAGTATCTTGGGATTGTTTGTATTGCAAAGATAGCAGTTACGTTGAACTGGTGGGTTAGATCATCTTCTCCTCACCTAGAAGCAAGCATTTGTAACATTATCATTAATGACCTTCCATATTCTCTCAAATTCGTCAACCTCTAGATTGCTCATCAAGCATAAACAAAATTTCTTAAGAAAGGCCGAACCGTCCAACCTTAGCAGTAGCATTCCTTAACAAATGCCAGCTGCACAACCTATAATGTGCACCGGGAAAAACTATTCCAACCGTACTCTTTATTACAAGATCCCCATCCGTCATGACGGACTTCGGCGGTTTTCCTTTCATTGCCTCCAGAAATGGCCTCAACAACCACACGTAGCTATCTTCGCTTTCATTGTTCAGAATCACGTAATTGAATACCACCGTTCTCATATGATGGTCCACCCCTAAGAATATTACCAATGGGCATTTGTATTTGTTCCGACCATACATTGCATCAAATCCCAACACATTCCCGAATACACTGCAGTCATAACGACTTGTGCCATCGCACCAAAAAAGATTTTGAAGTCTCTTCTCACCATCCAACGAGTACTTCCAGAACATTCCATAATCAATACTCTTTAAACCTGAAAAAAACGTCAACTCGACCTCAGCATCTGTCTCACCAGCCCACATTTGCTTTTCTATTGCATTATAGATATCCTTTATCTCGAACCCAATAGTCTCGAAACCCCCTGACTGGTTGGAAAAAGCGTGGAATATCGTTGGCACTCGCAAGCCAGCTTTCCTCATCGAATTGATTTGGTACAAATCACCTTCCTTGACTGTCTGTGTGACCGCATTAGACCCCTAAACCTCACATCCAGCATGACATGATTTTGGTTATCACAAAATTGTTCAACATACCTTCACCCACTAGTACCGTCAACATGCACCTTTATTTGAGCTTCACACCCGCACCGTGTGATTGGTTGCGGATCCATTTTCCTGTCTCCCCCACTGCATATGTTTCCCCTCTCACTCTTCTTACCTCGAGCACACAAATATCTTCCAAATGATTTCTCCATTCGACCCCTGTTTTGTTCTTTGCCCCACCTTCGACCTCCTCATCGAGAATCCCTTAATGCGACCGTATTCGTTGTAGTAGTCATAAGCGGCTTGCAAATTTATGAACTCAATCATAAGGATGTCTTTCGCTGTCAGGGCTGCAAAATCAATTGCGTTAAACGACCCAATCCCATCAACAATCATCGCTAATTCTTCTACTTCTATCTCCGCATCTCCTTTTGACAAACTCATCGCTTCTGTTTCCTCCATAGGAATGGTGTCACTGCTCATGCCATCTTCCCTAACCTAACACACAATATAGGCCATGGGTTAGACCAAGCAATAGGGCACAACAATATAATCCGAACAATACCAAATTATTAACTTCATAATTGAACAGAATACACACCCTTGTGGCGCATGGAGATGACACCTTGTAGCTTCGTTCCGCAAAGCCAGTCAGCTGAAACAGTTCAGACATCACAATAACTGAAACTTGGGACTACCAATCAATCCCACCCAAAATGCAAAACCTAAGGAAGCCTAACCCAAAATGCCCCCATGGACAACAAATGAAACTTCTTATTAATCTATTATGTAATATCATAGTGATGTCAAACACAATAATCTCGATACATATTTTAATAACTTCCAATTCATGTGTATAACACATGATGATAACGCCAACATGAGAAACTTAAAACTGTTGTCATCATAGTAAGATAAACTAGAGACATCGTGCCATGTCGACAAGGATTGTAAATGGGTCCAAATCTACTCTTCCCTTATTTCATTAGTTCACTCATTCATCTGAAAGAAAGGTTTCAAAGCTAAACAAATTTTATTAATGGAGAGGAAATTTTTCGTAAAATTAATCTTTTTTCCTTTTAATTTTAATCTCCATAAATTCATAACAGCAATTACCTACATTACATGCATAACAAATCAAACATTTAAACTCTATATATTCCTACCCACATTGCACACCATAAATATTGCAACATGAAATTTGTCGTCACTTCGGAACCACCACGAAGGAACGATCCCCCAGCTAAAACCGATTTCGGGAGCATACCTCTGCCATGGTTTCGGAGACATTATCAGACCGTAAATAAGGTTATCGACACTATGTATCTGTGTCGTTAGTTGCCACATGTCCTCCATTGCCTCACTTCTAGTGAACCTCCACTCAGCCAGGGCCCAGCGGCGTTCAATCCCTCGCTCTGCTTCGTCGTGCAGTGCTGTCTACTACTAAGTTGTCCAAACGAAGCTTCTCTGTAACCCCAACTGAATTTAACCCTACCTATTAATGACCTTCTATCTACAATTGATGAAATTAAGTTGACTTGAAGTCATCAGAAGCACTATCATTATCACAAGCACTAAACATTCAACATGCTTAATCATTCGAACCTAATCTAAGGTCTTCTAACCTAAGTTTTCACAGAACATTATATATGAAATATGAGAAATCTAAACCATACCTTGGCCGATTTTTACGTATTATCCCAAGCAACCCTCTTAGGCAAAAAGGCAAAGATTCAACACCACAATTTTGCTCTAACACCCACCAAGTTTCCAATCAAGCTTCCAATAGCTCCACATCATATACATACATATACACCTAATACATGATTCATACACCCAAATACCAAATTCAATACCCAACATATAAAATCAAGGAATTAGATAGGATTCTTCAAATTCTCACCTTACCAAAGCGTCACACAACAAGAGTGAACGTTTTTCTCAAGCTAATCGGGTCCTATAACATCAATGAACAAAGAAGCAAAATCTCACTACTACTTACATAATTCTCGAAAATAAAGAGGGTAGAGAAACTGGATTGGGAGTGAAGCTTACCAATGAAATTGTTCTGATAGATTCATAGAGCTCGATGCGGTGAGCGCGTGGCCGCAAACAGTGCGGCGATCGGAGCTCCGGATAAAAAATTATTGAGATTTGATTATCTGAGTGAGGGTTAGGGTTGTTGCTTGTTCTTCCCCCTTCTTTGAAGCATTCTGCGTTCTTTGCATGCAGAAGAGAGAGAAGTGAGCTGAAGCTCACTTAAATGAGTGGATTGGTTGGGCTCACGGGTCCGGTTCAATCGGTTCGGCCCATTTTGGACCAAATTCTTTGAAATTAGTGTCAAAATTCTTGTTTTAATGAGCTCTATCCTAATTTAATATAATATTCATATTTATAATTTTCTTTATTAAAATTTAATTTATTGACTAATTATTCACTAATTTGCGGGGTTTACACACCCTATCACACAAAACCTTATGTTATATTCGTAAATCAGAGGTGATGAGACATTACGACACCCAAAGAAAAATACGCACACAACCCCAAGAATGCTCTATTGTAAATTTATGTTTTAGGTATATCATTAAACATTATACATTAACTACACGAATTTTTAGAAACAAGTTTTTTTTTGTTTCTATTTTTAGATGATCTTTACAATTATTGTTCTAAAATTTAGTTCCAATTGAGATTTTTCAAATCACTCAAATTTAAGTTTGATAACTAAACCAAGCCAAATTATCAAAACAAAAAAATTGAAGCCCGCCTATTTAAGTTTGACAAACTAAACATAAAAAAATGCAATATATCATAAACAAATTGAAGCTAATTTAAGTTTTTGTTAGCCTCAAACAAAATATAAAAAGTTCGTCATGTTCCAAAACATGAGCTGGGTAACTTGAAACATCAATAGTCACTTGGCTCTAACATCACAATGTCATAATTTGGAGTTGACCCTTGCCCATTATTTGTCAATTTTTCCATCACTGCTTGGTTCTCATTTCTTATTCCTCTGTTATTAGTCATAAAAACTTGGGTCTGATTAGTTTCCCTTGTTCTTGAAATCGCCACTACTCTATTTGGAATTATTTGAAACCAAAGATACTATAGTTAAGGACTAATAAGGGTAAAACTGTATAGCTAAAAAATATAATGCTGCAAAATATATTAATAAGGGATAAGTACTTTTTTCGTCCCTAATATTTAGAGTGAAAATTAAAATCATCCCTAAGGTCTTTTTATTATTAAAATAGGAGTAACAAATTTGTTTCTTAATAATTATTAAGAAGATACCCATGGATTATTATTGCACACAAAAGGCAAGTTTAAACTACCAATGTTGGGACTAAGTTGACGAGTGAAGTAACCACTTGATTGACTCAAGTTGTCGATGGTGATTTTTTTCTCGTTGGTTGCATGATATTTGTCATTCTTACTTTTAGATGTAAAACTTATTATTGAATCACCAGCTATGTATATCTTAAGTATATAAATTAAAATAAAAATACGATTTGTATATCAAAATCAGTCATTATGTATTTGTCTATTTTCAACTCATTTTCAATATATATTATATATTCTAACATATATTTTATATTAGTGACTGATTTTAATTTACATCTAACATTGTTAAAATTAAAAAATAGAAGTTATTCTATTTTTCTCTTTCTTTATTAATTAAGGATTGTTTGTAATATTAATATCTTTTCACTACTCTATCATAATATATAAGCATTAATGAGCAAAAATAATAGATAAATTGTATATTTACTATTTAATTTATTTTTAATATGTATTTTGTATTTTAACATATATTTTATATTTTAACAAGTGAGAGAACATAAGATGAAAATACACTACATCCAACTCAAAAATTTAAGGTGTCAAGTTAACGAGTCTCTCATATTATAAACCCCTCACTCTTCCTTGTTTTCTTTGATGTGGGACTAACTTCATACATTGCTCACACTTGCAATATTAACAATACACATTGAAAATAAATTAAACCATACATGTATTTATACATAAATATATTTGTAGCTGATTTTAGTATACGAATAATATTTTTTATTATTTATATAATGAAAATGGTAAGAATTTGGTTTTCAATTTTTTCTAAAATATCTTTCATCATATAAAATTTATAATTAATATATATAATATTTGATTAATAAACAAAGAGCAAATAATATTTAAATCCAACCAAACAAGAAAAAGTATCATATGCATTTGAAGTTCAATATTTCTAACCTTGATTTGATATTGAGCAAAGAAAATGTGGCAGGTCAAAAGGATTCAAGTTTGCTTTGTACATAAGATGAACATTAGTGCCAATATTGCTTAGCAACCTTATTTGTTTTTCCATTGCTTGCTCTGCTTGTGCTTGATTAACTTCATCATTTCTACTTTATTCGTCTCCACTTCAACTGAAAATTCAACTTTTAAATCAATAATGCCAAAAAAAGAATAGATAAATAGAATTGTGGATATGCAAATTAATGGAGTCTCATAGATAGTATATTTTTTAAAGAACTCTTTTTAAAAGGATAATCCATAAAAGCCGGATGTTATTATATAATTTGTAATTTTTTTTATATAATCCATTTATTTCAAATATTAGGCTCTTAGCTTATTCAACTAAAAAAATAAAAAATAAAAAAAATCTAAAATGATTACATTCTTGCAATGTATTCTCCCTTTCACAAATAAACATTTGTAGTTTTAGTTTATTTTGCTCCAGCAACAATGAAGGATGTTCATCTTTTGAGGGCATCAATTTTTTGAACAAGATTAGCTATCTCATCCAGCATATCAAAATCTCAAAATCCAAAATTATCATAATAAAGCAAAAAAGCACATCCAAATCACATTTATTTAAGAGAAGTATTTTTTAAAAAATAGAGCAAAAATTACTTATATATATATAATAACAATAATAAGGGTAAAGTATACTTTTTGTTCCTACGGTTTACAATTTTTTTTAAAAAATACTCCTAATGTTTAATTTTATTCAATTTTGTCCCCTAACATTTTTGATTTATTCAATTTTGTCCTTAATATTCTCGATTTATTTCAAAATTATCCCTAAACGTTTTCAATTTTGTCCCTACCATTTCAGATTGAATTAAGATCCAGGGATAATTTTGATACAAACTAAAAACGTTAGGGCAAAATTGAATACAATTAAACATTAGGAGTATTTTTGAAGAAAATCACAAACATTAGGAATAAAAAACATACTTTACCCCAACAATAATAACCTCACATTTTGCCTCTAAAGCTTTTAGTTTTCCTTCCAAAATTACCGCAAAGTTCTTTCTTAATTCGGGATTTCTGTTCTAAAACTCGATTTGAGATCAATCTGCACATAGTAGAAAATGAATAAAAAAGTTCAGCAAGAAATAAAAGAATCTAGTTTTCTTTCGCATGTATGGCATGATATTTTTTTCAAAAATCTTAGGGTTGTTTGTAAGACCCAAAACCTTTGAAAAAGGGGCTATCATTAGCTAATTTCAAATTCAGTGTTTCTGTAGCTTTAATTTCAGAAATTTCTTTATTAAAGAAAATTAAAGCAAGTTTTGATTTATTGAATTTGAGATAAGTTATGATTATTATCCAATTTGATAATTATTGGATTATTTGCTATAATTATATTATAAAGTTGATAGTTGTGAAATAATAAGGATTTTTATATGATTTGGATTAAATAATTAATATTTTAAATATTAATACTGTTACTTTGGAAAATAAAGGGTTTAATTATATTATTTCTAATTATTTTGATTTGGGCATTTTATGGAAAATAATTTGTACAATTGATGATCAAATAGTATTTTTCTATATGTAATTAGTATGGGATTTAATTTGGGTTTCAATTACTATATTACCCCATAATTTTATTAAAAAATTACCTAAACTACCCCTAACCCTAAAAACCCTAACCCAGTTAACCTTTCCCTCTAACCCTACAGCCACAAAACCCTCCCTCAACAACCAGCAGCAGCAACGCTGCAATGGAAAAGGAAAACGGAGGCAAAATCAGGGATAGGGGAAGAAGGGGGAAGCAGGGAAGGGAGATCCGAGAGGGGAGGAGGGCGACGCAGCCGCCGAGCCCGTCACTGTGCCGATTCGTCCCGCGAGGAGCTCGTGCCGTCGCCGATCATCCTTGCGCAGCATCAGAGGCAGAACCGCGACCTGAAGAGAGCGCGAGCCATAACCACCGATGGAGAAGGAGGAGCGAGCGCGGAGAAGGTGAAGTCGCCGCTGTCGCCGGCACCTCCAGCCCGCTTCACCGCCGAACGCGCCGTGACCTCTGCCGTCGCCAGTCTGGTTTGCTCTGCTGTCGTGCCGTTGAGGAGAAGGCCGTCCAGACACACCGAACAGGAGAGACAGAGAGATCTGAGGCTGAGCTGGGGTTCAACCACCATGCCCAGCCGTGCTTGCGTCGCCGGCGCCGCCTCGGTTGGAACTGTCGCCGTCAAAAAGGGGTTCAGGACGCCGGAGGTGTCACTGCGGGAGAAGAAAGCTGCATCTCTGTGATTCTGACCCCTAGGGATGGTTCTGTGACTTCCGGGACCACCGCTGGAGCTCCGGGCTGAGCTTCTGCCACTTGAGACACTGCTGCCGTCGCCGAAAAAGTATGCCGGTAAGGGTTTCGAACTTGGTTTTCGTTTCTTGTGGGATTATGGGAGTTTTATTGTCGCGGCATGTTGGTTTCAGTCACTATCGCCGGAGTCCGGTCGCCGCTGCTGCTTGAGGTGGCTGCCGGGGCTACCGCCAAACCGGTTCAGAGGCCGTTGCTATTTTTGTTTTCGTATTACAGTAAGTATTTTACGTTTCGAAAACCTCCGCGTTAATGTCCTGTTATGTATATTAAGGTCTTTGCGGTATTAATGTGTTAGGAGTTAGAATCCGGTTTGCTTATGCCGCTTGTAGCTGTTTCTGCTTTTGAGAGAGCAAGCAGAGCCAAGGTTTTGATTGCCGGTGATTTCGGGCCGAGCAAAAAGGAGTCAGTTAACGAGTTTGGGATGTATTTTCAACGTGTTGAGGTAGGGGCGCTTTCCAAAAACTATATTTTGTGTATTGGAATTATTACATATGGATACTAGTGCGAGATATTGTGTATTTGGTGATTGTATCTGCCTTATGTATTATTTGATTGACTCGAATGACTATGGGTGTTGGTTTGGTTGAATTGTTGTGCGGCTTTGTGAAATGTAATGTCTGAAGTTGATTCTTTAAAGATTTGAGATATGAGTTTAATCCGTTGAGGATTGGTTTGAATTGATTCAATTATTTTGATGATGTGAAAGATAGAATACTTTTGAAATTCAGCCTAGGTTGCTTAAATTGATTTGGTTTTGATAAATGATTTAATGTTGAACCGATTCTTTAAAGCTTTGAAAAGGAGTTGATTCAGTTGATATTGGTGTGATTTTGAAACGGTTTTCTTGAGATATGCCAATAAGGCGACTGTTGGATTTAGCTTGATTTTGAATTGATTTTGGATTCTGGACTGTTGAAAAGGATTGTGGAACGGTTTAGTGGGGACCCGAACCGGGTGGCAAAGTCCAAGTTTTAGGGGAGGTGCTGCCGAAATTTCTATAAAATCCGAGTCTTTATTGAATGTTGTCTGGAAAAATGATGAGTTAAAGACTTCTACTATTTTACTTGAATTATCAAGAAAAGAATGATTCATGCTTTTGAAATGAATTATTAAACAGGAAATTGTGATTCAGTCTTGCTTCTTAAGAAAGGCATTGTATCTCTTTCAGAAAAAGGTTATTTAGATGAGACTTGTGTTTTAAAGCTGTTTGGATGTGAAAAGGGTTTATGCCTTTGAATTTGACTTGGGGGTTTTAATTAAAGAAGTTTCAATGACTTTGAAAGAACCTGAGTGTCTATTGACAAGTTTCATTTTGAAATGTTTTGAGAAAGGTTTTGAGTACTCTTTGAATTCTGAATTCTTGCAAGACTAAAACAATTTTTAACAGTTGAAACGTTTTAGAATTTGTCATGGGGGTTAAAGCTGGTTTTGCCTAAGTAAAGGAAACGGCTTTGAAGGAAGTAAATGATTACGTGACTCGGTTTGGCTTAGATCTTATTTTATTACTCAAATCGGAAAGCCAAGGTTTTAATGATTTTAAATGAATTTGGCGAAATGAGTTATGCTATTCTCCCCTAAGGACTTGGGACTCTGCCGAGGAACTTTTGTTACAAAAATTCCATTGTTGGATGGGTGATTTTGAATGATTCAAAAGGAATCTTTAACTTTCCATGGTTTTGGAAGTTTTGGAAAGAGGAAGCCGAGAGTGGCTTATTTCAAAAAGGAAATTTTCCTTGAGTAAAATTGGCTTATGAGCCTGAGATAATTTGAGAAATGAGATCTTTAAAGCCAAGGCTGAAAAGAGTTGAAACTTGATTTCAAAGTGAAATGAATTGAGAAAATGATTTATGGCTTAAATGCCGATTTCATGAATTTGATGATTTTGAATGTGGAAGTGCTGTTTTATTATGAGCCGGAATGGCTATGTATGATTATGAATATTGACTGGTTCTGGATTGAACCGTGAGCCGGAATGGCTGTGTGTGATTATCAATATTGGCTGGTTCTGGATTGAACCGTAAGCCGGATGGCTGAGATGGATGTTGATCCATGGATGAGAATGAATACATGTATATGCTGAATTATTGATAATTGTGATTTTTGCACTTCCACTATTGGAGATGAGGGTTTCCCTGGGTAGTAGCAATGGCTAGCCACCATGTGCTCCAGGTTGAGACTTGAAGCTCTGTTAACCCAATGTCGTAAGTGTGGCCGGGCACTGTGAAATGCCCGGATGAGCTCGCCCCCATAAATATTCACCAGTGATGGTGATGGATAAATATTCACTAGTGAGGGTGATGGATATGGATCATGATTATGATCAAGTTTATGATGAGTATAACTCGAGTTGGGGATGCACGACAGAGGGACAGTCCAATGGTTAGCTACCAGGACTTGTCGGGTTGGCTCTATAACCGACAGATGATATCATCAGCCACTAGGGACAGGCATGCATCATATGCATTTGTGTGACATTGGTTGGGTGTGCATATTATACTTGGTTTGCCTATGTGATTAATTGCTAACTGTTCTACTTGTAATAACTGTTTGTTTGTGCTTGAACTTCCTATCTGTGTTTGCATCTGGAACTCTGTTGGATTGTGGTGATTGGTTGTTGGTTGGATTGTTTGGGCCTAGGGCCGTGGTTGGAAAGAGATGAACTGACGGTTGATTTCGGTTTTGTGTTTCTGGTTTGGAATAAAATTATGAAAGGCTATTTTGGTTCTGCATAGATAAACCGTTTTGAAAGGCTTTTGAGTTTTGAGAATTGAACGGTTCTTCTTTCCGAAAAGATTTCCGACTTTACTTTCATTGTAAACCGTTGTTTTTGAAAAGAGGCATAAGACGGTTATGAATCACTGGTGCGGTTATCTTCATGTATCCTATTACAGTAATTCCCAAAAACCCTCTACTGAGAACCCTTTCGAGGATGATGTTCTCACCCCCTTACATTTTCCCCCTTTCAGGATATGGGCGCAGAAGTTACGAAGAGCTTATTTAATTGTTGTTGTGATGCTCTGTATCGTTTTAGTTATGGTTTATTGTACCCTCGCCTTTATCTTGATATATTCTGTAAGAGGGATAGGAAATTGTATTGGATTATGCTTGTAATAATATTTATATATATGTATGTATGTATATATATATATATATATATATATATATATATATATATATATATATATATATATATATATATATATATATATATATATATATATATATACTCTTTATGAGTTTCTGTAAGTTGTATGGATGTACGTTGTATATCAAAAGTATTTTTGGGAGTGGTATTGCGGTTTAAAATTTCAAACAGGCTCATATTTTAATATTAATTAGTATAAGTGTCGTCGTAATATCCGAGCTATCAGAGTTGCGCAGCCGGAAGTGTTGTCTTTGGTAGTCAGGGTGTTACATTGTTTGCTTTTTTTTTTTTTTAGTTTTCAAAAATATTTTATGTTTGAAGGATTTTCTGACCAAATAGTGAAAATATTGAAGAATCAAGTTTTTTAATTTTCAAATTTTGCAAAGAAAACTCAAAATAATAATAATGCTTTCTTTTGTTTTTAAAATTATTTTAGAAAATTTAAATTTTAAATTGATCTAAAAGGTACCCAAAAAAAATCTAAATAACTATATATTTGCAATTAGCATATACTTTTTGAGTCTCTCTTTAGCATTCTCTTCTTGTTGAACAACAAAAATTGGATTCACACCAACACCACTTGTGTTGTGAGTTGAATTCACAACATCATCAGAATTGGAAAGTTGGATTTGGATGCCCAACTATTGCTACTTGAACCTACAAAGCCAAGGCCTTTGTTCCAATAAGGATGCCATGGTTATGGAAATGACTCAAATATCCTTGGTCTCATAGGCTTTGATGATGGATTTTCAGATGGCATGCATACTTCATCAATCTTTCTCTTAGAAGACTTTTCCATTTTAACCTAAAAAAAAACAAGAGAGGGTTTTATAGCTTAAATTTATAGAAGTAACACAAAATTCTATAAGAGAAAAGAAATGAGAGATAAATATCTATTGAGGTACTACACATACTATTAATCAAGGTTCTGAAAACCGAACCGGTCAATGAACCGGTAAAGTGACTGGTTTAACGATTCAACGGTTCAATCGAGGTTCAACCGGGGTTCAATCGGTTTAATTAAATATAAAATAAAATTTTTATAATCAGCAACCATCACAAACACAAACACAAACTTGCACAAATTAAATACAATCAACAACTAAATATGAATTATTAACAAAAATTTATACAATTTCTAATCACATCAGCAAACCAACATACATGCAATTTTTAGAACACAATCAACATTTAACAATTACATCCAGAAATTCAAAAGACAAACTCAGAAATTGAAAGATACATGCAATTTCAGAACACAATCAACATTTAACAATTACATCCATAAATTTAGAAGACAAACTCAGAAGTTAGAATCCATTACAATTGGACAATAAAATCAGAAATCAACAAAAAATTAACAAAAAATCATCAACAATCAACAAAATTATTTCAGAAAAATTAACTCAAAGCTAGAAAAATTAATTCAGTTAGAAGGACAGTGGACTTCAACAACTGTCGGAGGATGAAGGTGAAAGCAAGGGTTGCTACTGTGAGTAAGCAACCGCGGGAGAGATGCAGAGAGCTTGAAGAGAGAGATGCGATGGCGAGAAGAGCTCCGAGCGCGGCGACGGCGAGAAGAGGGCCGATCTGTAGAGACCACTTTTGGGGGTGATGGCACGATGACAGAGACACAAGTTCAGAGCGGCTGACAACGACGAAGACAGAGGAGGGATTGATGACCAGGGCAGAGATGGCGATGCAAACAGTAGCTCTGAGCAGATCTGGCGAGGGAGGAGCCAAGCTGACAGCGAGGAAGGAACGTCGTCGGAGATGAAGATCAAGCAGACGACGAGAATAGGGCAAGGAGAAGATGAACATTGAGCGACGACAGCACCCTCCCGCTGAGGAGAAGAGTTCGGCGTTGAAGAGTGGATGGTGGCTGGGTGCTGCTGTGGAAAAAGGGTTAGGGTTGGGTTCACCTTTGAGTCAGAGAAACAGAGGGAGGATGGTCGCTGCGGCCTCCAAAGGGGTTTAGGGCTTCTCCAGAGATCAAATTTCAAAGAGGAAGAGAAGGGTGGGATGATGGTATGGGATAGTGGCTAGGGTTTCCATCTTCAGGGGTGTATTTTTCATATATATATATAACACCGAAAATGGCGACGTTTTAAGTCTAGTCCTGAACCGGAAATCCTTAAAAAACCCGGCCGGTTCCGGCGGTTCACTGGTTAACCGCCGGTTCGGCCGGTTTTCTGACCGGTTTTTTGCCAATCGGTTTTTATAGTCAACCAAACCGACTATATGACCGGTTCTCGATTAACCCAGTTGAACCGGTCAGTCCGGTTTGGTTTTCAGAACACTGCTATTAATTGACAATGCTATTACTGTCTATGCATCTATATATATAGCAGGGACAAACGTGCTCAATAGAAGTAATAGTATCAAATTTATATGAGTAACACAAAATTCTTTTAAGAGAAAAGAAATGGAAGCTAACCATCTATTGAGGGATTACGCGTACTACTGATTGACAATGCTATCACTGTTTATGCAGCTATATATATAGCGGCGACAAACATACTTTATAGAAGTAATAATATTAAATTTACATAAGTAACACAAAATTCTATAAGGGAATAAAAATGGATGCTACCTATCTATTGAGGTATTATGCGTACTACTAATTGACAATGCTATCACTGTATATGCAGCTATATGTATAACAGTGATAAATGCGCTTTATAAAAGTAATAGTAATTTATATAAGTAACACAATTTTCTATAAGAGAAAAGAAATGGAAGCTAAATATCTATTGAGATATTACGCATACTACTTATTGACAATGCTATCATTGTCTATGTAGCTATATATATATAGCGGCGGCAAACGTGCTTTATAGAAGCAATAGTATTAATTTTATATAAGTAACACAAAATTCTATTAGAGAAAAGAAATGGAAGCTAACTATCTATTTAGGTATTACGCATACTACTAATTGACAATGCTATCACTATCTATGCAGTTATATATATAGTGGCGACAAACACGCTTTATAGAAGTAATAGTATTAAATTTACATAAGTAACACAAAATTATATAAGAGAAAATAAATACAAGCTAAATATCTATTGAGGTATTACGCATACAACTGGTTGATAATGTTATCACTGTCTATGTAGCTATATATAGCAGAGACAAACGTGCTTTATGAAGTAATAGTATTAAATTTATATAAGTAACACGAAATTCTATAAGAGAAAAAAATGGATGCTAGCTATCTAGTGAGGTATTACACGTACTATTGATTGACAATGTTATCACTGTCTATGTTGCTATAACGTGCTTTATAGAAATACTAGTATTAAATATGTGTGATGTACAACCTTCAATTCTAATTTGACATGGTAAATTGAATATAATGCTTTGAAAGAATAAATTTCTTGAATTTAGTATAATATTTTCATTGTCATTACGTAGTAAATATAGTGAATATATTGTTTTAAATTTCTTAAATGTAAAATGTAAATTCAATGCACTAGTGATTCGCAATAATGATATCGGTGTGTGATATATTTAAGGGTGATGTTTGCTTGTCTCTTCATAATTAGGAATGACAAAAAAAAGCCCGTAATAGGGGGTACCCATAGAGAATATCCATGACGGAAGAACTAATAGGGACCCACGAAATTCCCACGAAGACGGAGATCCGTTCCTGTGAATAAATGGAGATGGAATTGAGGTATCTGCCCCACGGGGACCCGTAAAATTTCTGCGAGAGAGAATTTACCTAAATGCCTGTATATATAATCCTAATTCATCCCTAATTTTTGTTGAAAAAATTTCTATTTCATCTTATTTTAATGAGTAAAGTATCGTTTTTGTCCCTCACGTTCAGGGTAAGTCCTATTTGTGTCCCTAATGTTTAAATCGTCTTATTTGTATCCCTAATGTTTATAAAAGTGATTCAATGTTATCCTGCCGTCAATTATACTAATAGATTAGATTGTATTTTTCAATTATTCTCATTTGGATGTATTCATTCTCAATTAGGTCTCACTTGTATATGTTCGCTTTTAATATTGTACCCAAAATCTGTGTTTATGTTCAATTATGTCTCTAAAAAAATGAATTATGTAAATATTGTAGTTATTAGTTTTAACTTTTAATGAGTTATTATCCTAAGTGGATCATCAATTCTGACCCAAATATTTGTATTCTAACTTCAAGAAGAGATTTTCAGAACTCTAACTAAAGCACATGATGTGTAATTGACGGCATGATAACATTGGATCACTTCTACAAACGTTAGGGATACAAAGAGGACGATTTAAACGTTAGGAATACAAATAGGACTTACTCTAAACGTTGGGGACAAAAACGATACTTTACTCTATTTTAATTTGTATGTTAGAGTTTTTATATATATATATATATATATATATATATATATATATATATATTATTTTGAATTTGTATTTGGATTGCATTTTAATTTAATGCATTTGGTTGGATTGTATTGAATTTTGTTATGATTGTATTAACTTTTTTTTATAAAAAATTAAAGCTTAATATTCATAGTTACCTATTGGTATCTGCTTCCTCCATGGAGAGAAATAAATGAGAATATGTGTTGGAAATAGGACGAGAACGAGAAGCATTTTATTAGACGAGGATGTGGTGATGGAGAGATCTCCATTTCATAGAGGCATGTTCTCATCCCAATTTATAATGGAAACAACTTTAGTAATAAACTCACTCTTTTACAAAAATATTATATTGCAATTATATTTAAGTTCTGGTGATTAGAGAAAGAAAAATGTTTCATATACTAATGAGCTACTTATACTAATTAATGTACATAACATGTTTTGTATTTTTTGCACTATACTAGTGAAATTTAGGACATTTTGTATTTTAATAATATAAGTTGTTAATAATGTTGACTAGCATACACATTGTATTATTGTTGAAACAAATATTAAACATCAATATTTTTTTAAATTTTTTGCAATTTAGTAACACGGATGTTTAAATTTAGGATCTTATGTACAATATACATTAATCAAGTCTCTTGTTATAGCAAACCATTCGTCATGGCTATGTTGTACTGAAAATATAAAAATATTTTATATAGTTATTTAATTATATATTATTATATTAGCAAAAAACTAATTTTTAAATAAAATAACTAAAATATCATCTAAACATATGAATTTAATTAAATGATCGTATAAATTTTTTTATATTTTTAATACATCAAAATTAAACAATATCAATAAAATATGAAATTAATAATTTATTGTAAATTTATATTTTAGGTATATCATTAAACATTATACATTAACTATGGATTTTTAGAAACAAGTTTTTTTCCTCTTTCTGCTTTTTAGATTATCCTTATAATTACTGTTCCAAAATTTAATTCCAATTGCGATTTTCAGATCACTCAAATTTAAGTTTGATAACTAAACCAAGCCAAAGTATCAAAACAAAAAAAAATTGAAGCCAACCTATTTAAGTTTAAAAAACTAAACATAAAAAAATATAATCTATCAAACAAATTGAAGCTAATTTGAGTTCGATCTTGTTAGCCTCTAACAAAATATAAAAGTTTTTCATGTTGCAAAATGTAAGCTGAGTAACTTGAAACATCAATAGTCACTTGGCTCTAACTTCACAATGTCATAATTTGGAGTTGATCCTTGTCCATTTTCAGCCAAATTTTCCATTCCTGCCTGGTTCTCATTTCTTACTCCTTTGTTATTAGCCATCAAAACTTGTGTCCGATTCTCTGGTTGTAGGTCTACATTAATTTTCCTTGTTCTTGAGGTCGCCACTACTCCATTTGGAACTGTTTGAAACCAAATATACTATAGTTAAGGACTAGTAAGGATAAAACTACATAGCAAAACAAATATGACGGTGCAAAATATATTAATAAGGGATAAGTATCTTTTTTGCCTTTATGATTTGGGGTGAAAATCAAAATAATTCCTAAGGTCTTTATTAAAATAGGATTGATAAATTCATTTCTTAATAATTATTAAGAAGATACTAATGAATTCTTGCATATACAAGGCGAGTTCAAACTACCAACATTTGATTAAGTTGACGAGTGAAGTAATCACTCGATCGACTCAAGTTAGTAGATGTTTTTTTCCCATTAGTTTTATGATATTCTAAAATATATTTTATATTAGTGATTGATTTTAGTGCACATCTAACATGGTTATAATTAAAAATATTAAAAGTTATTCTATTTTTCTCTTTCTTCATTAATTAAGAATTATTTGTAATATTAATAACTTTTGACTATTCTATCATAATAATTAAGCATTAATGAGCAAAAATAATAGATACATTGATATTTATTATTTAATTTATTTTTAATATGTATTTTGTATTTCAACATATATTTTGTATAAGTGATTAATTTAATAGCTAATTTTTTGTGTACATCTAATATAATTTTATTTATTATATAATAATTTATATAATGAAAATGGTAAGAATTTGGTTTACAATCTTTTTTAAATATCTTGCATCATATAAAATTTAAAATTAATATATATAAAATTTAATTAATAACAAAGAAATAATAATATTTCAATCCAACCAAACAAAAGAAAGTAGCATATGCATTTGAA
Source organism: Arachis ipaensis (assembly GCF_059453495.1). Lineage (NCBI taxonomy): Eukaryota > Viridiplantae > Streptophyta > Magnoliopsida > Fabales > Fabaceae > Arachis > Arachis ipaensis. The sequence goes on from NC_142436.1 coordinate 4,267,578, forward strand.
GTTCAATGTTTCTAACCTTGATTTGAGTTTGAGCAAAGAAAATGTGGCAGGTCAAAAGGATTCATGTTTGCTTTGTACATAAGCTGAACATTAGTGCCAATATTACTCAGCAACCTTATTTGTTTTTCCATTGCTTGTTCTGTTTGAAGCTCGGTTAACTTCATCATTTCTACTCTATTCTTCTCCACCTCCACTAAAAATCCAAATTTAAATTAATAATGCCAAAGAAAAGCAAATGGAATAGATAAATAGAATTGTGGATATACAAATTAATGGAGCCTGATAAATAGTATATTTTTTTAAAGAACTCTTTTTAAAAGGATAATCCATGAGCCAAATGTTATTATATAATTTGTAATTGTTTTTTATATAATCCATTTATTTCAAATATTAGTCTCTTATTCAACTAATAAAAAAAAATATAGAATGATTACATTCTTGCAGTGTGTTTCCCCTTTCACTAATAGCCATTTGCAGTTTTAGTTTATTCTGCTCCAGCAACAATGAAGGATGTTCATATTTGAGGGCATCAATTTTTTGAACAAAATCAGCTATCTCATCCTGCATATCAAAATCTCAAAATCCAAATTGTCATAATAGAGGGAAAAAACACATCCAAATCACTTTTATTTAAAAGAGAAGTACTTTTTAAAAAATAGAGCAAAAATTACTTAATTATAACAACTTGTTTAAAAAAATTATGTGAAGGATATATATATAATAACAACAATAATAACCTCATGTTTTACCTCTAAAACTTTTAGTTTTCCTTCCAAAATCACTACATAGAGTTCTTTCTTGATTCTGGATTTCTGTGCTAAAACTCGACTTGAGATCGATCTGCACATAGTAAAAATGAAAAAAAGTTTAATAAGGAATGAAAGAATCTAATTTTTTATGCATGTATGGTACTTGATATTTTTTCTGAAATCTTCGAGTTGTTTGCTTTTTGTTTTTGTTTTTCAAAAATATTTTATGTTTGAAGGATTTTGTGAGAAAATAGTGAAAATATTGAAGAATCAATTTTTTAATTATCAAGTTTTGTAAAGAAAACTGAAAATATTAAATATATTGCTATCTTTTATTTTTTAAATTATTTTATAATTATAAATTGATCTAAAAGGTATCCAAAAGAAAAATCTAGACAACTATATTTGTAATTAGCATATACTTTTTGAGACTCTCATCAGCATTCTCTTCTTGTTGAACAACAAGAATTGAATTCACACCAACATCACTTGTGTTGTGAGTTGAATTCACAATATTATCAAAATTGCAAAGTTGGAGAGTTGGGTTATTGGGTGCCCTGCTACTACTGCTTGAACCTGCAAAGCCAGGGCTTTTGTTCCAATAAGGATGCCATGGTTGGGGAAATGATTCAACTATCTTTGGTCTCAAAGGCTTTGATGATGGATTTTCAGGAGGCGTGCATACTTCATCAATCTTTCTCTTAGAGGACTTTTTCATTTTAACCTAAAACAAAAGAAAAAACAAAAGAGGATCTTATCGCTTAAATTTATATAATTAACACAAAATTCTATAAGAGAAATAAAATGAAAGCTAACCATCTATTGAAGTATTACGTGTATTATTGATTGACAATGTTTCATTATCTATGCAGCTATATATATAGCAGTGACAAACACTCTTTATAGAAATAAGAAATGGAAGCTAACCATCTATTGAAGTATTACGTGTACTACTAATTGACAATGATGTCACTGTCTATGCAGCTATAAATATAGCAGTGACAAACACACTTTATAGAAAGGTTTAATTACTCTGTTGGTTCCTATAGTTTCGCAAAAATTTTAATTAGGTCCCTATACTTTTTTTTAATTGAGTCATTGCACTAATTTTTTTTAATTGGGTTCTTACACTTTTTTTTCTTTTATTTGGGTCCTTGCACCATTTTTTTAATTGGGTCCCTATACAATAAAACCAATTATTGTCAAGAGGAACCTAATTGAAAAAAAAAAGTTGGTTCAGGGACCCAATTAAGAGAAAAAAAAATATAGGGACCTAATTGAAAATTTCGCGAAACTATAAGAACCAACAGAGTAATTAAACCTTGTAGAAATACTAGTATTAAATCTGTGTGATGTACGACCTTCAATTCTAATTTGACATGGTAAATTGAGTATAATTCTGTAAGAATAAATTTATAGAATTTAGTATAACATTGTCATTATCATTACATAATAAATATAGTGAATATATTGTTTTAAATTTATTAAATATAAAATATAAATTCAGTGCACTACTAATTGGCAATAATGCTATCGGTGTGTGATATATATACAGGGGTGATGTTTACTTGTCTCTTCATAATTTGGGATAACAAAAAACCCACACTTGCAGATACTTGCAGAGATTACCTGTGATGGGAGGACTAACAGGGATCTGTAATATTCCCACAGAAACGGGGACCTGTCCCCGTGAAAAATGGGGACAGAATTGAGGCATTTGCCCGACAGAGACTCACAAAATTTTCGCGAGAGTAAATTTACCTAAATGCATATATATATATATATAATTCATCCTTAGTATTTGTTGAAAACTTTGCTATTTCATTTTATTTTAATTTGTATGTTGAAAATTTTATATCTGTATTGATTATGTTGAATTTGTATTTGGATTGTGTTTTAATTTGATACATTTTGTTGAATTTTATATCTGTATTGTACTAAATTTTTATACGATTGTGTTAAATTTTTAAAAAAATTTAAAGTTTAATATCCATAGATACCTGCTGGTATCTGCCTCCTTTATAGAGGAAAATAAATGGGAATCTCTGACGAAAATAGGACAAGAACGAGGAGCGTTTTAAATTTTTAATAGACGGGGATGGGGTGATGGAGCAATCCCCACTTCATAAAGACCTATTATCATCTCTACTTATAATGGAAACACATTTGGTAATAAATTCACTTTTTGGCAAAAATATTAATACATTTTTAATAATTATGATTTAAATCGTATTTGCAATTATATTGCAGTTATGGTGACTAGGGAAAGAAAAATGTTGACCTAATTTCAAATACTAATGAGCTACTTATACTAATTAATATATGTAACATCTTTTGTATTTATTGCACCATATTAATGAAATTTAGGGTATTTTATATTTGAATAAAATATCATTTTTGTCTCCAACATTTGAGGTAAGTCTCAAAGTTGTCCCTAACATTTAAATCGTCCTATTTAAGTTCCTAACGTTTCAAAATTGACTCAATATTGTCCTGCCGTAAGGGATCTGTTAAAAGAATTGACAGCGGGACAAAATTGAAACGATTTTAAAACGTTAAGGACTTAAATAGGACGAATATGTTCAGGACAAAAACGATACATAAAAATAAATTTTAATTTTATCCTTCAATAATATTATTTTTTAACAGTACATAGTTATTCAATTATTTTTTAATCACATATAAGTAACTTATACTTAATCACGTTACTTTTTAGAAAATTTATTTTTTTTATAATTTTACTCTTAAAGATGTTTACTCATTATGAAATATTTGTAGAATGACTAGTACATAAACTTGTGAAAAAAATTATACATATACAATAAAGTAATGTGATTCTAGTAATTTTGCAAATATTTCATGAAGAGTAAAATTTTTAAGAGCAAAATTATAAAAAAAATAAATTTATTTAGAATAAAAGTAATGTAAATAAGTGTAATTTTCTTAGATGTGACTAAAAAATAATTGAATAATTATGTACCGTAAAAAATTGATATTATTGAAGGATAAAATTGAAATTTAATTCTATGTATCGTTTTTGTCCTTAACATTTTCGTCCTATTTAAGTCGCTAACATTTCAAAATCGTCTCAATTTTGCCCCGCCGTCAACTCTGTTAACAAATCCCTAGCGATAGGACAACATTGAGTCAATTTTAAAACGTTAGGGACTTAAATAGGACGATTTAAACGTTAATGACAACTTTGGGACTTACCCTAAATGTTGGAGACAAAAACGATATTTTACTCTTTATATTTTAATAATATAAGTGGTTAACAATGTTGACTGCTATTCTAGCGTACATATTGTATTATTGTTGAAAAAAACTATGAAAAATTAATAGTTTTCAATATATTCTAAAGTAGTTGCACAAAATAGTATTGGGGTTGTAATTGCAATTAAAATTTTGGCACATTAGTAACATGAATGTTTTAATTTAAGATCTTATATACATTAATCAAGTTTCTTGTTAGCAAACCATTCTTAATTGCTATGTTGTACTGACAATAAAAAACATTTTAAATAATTAAATTTTAAATAAAATACTTAAAATATCATCTAAACATGAATTTAATTGAACGATTTTATAATTTTTTATATTTTTAATAGATTAAAATTAAATAATATCAATAAAATATGAAATTTATAATTTATTGTAAATTTATATTTTAGGTATATCATTAAACATTGGGCACGAGAACTGAAAGGGACGAAAGAGTCACTTTATAATACGGGACAGGAACTGCTATTATAGAGAAATCTTACCCAGAGACTGAAATAGGATCTTCAAGTTCTGATTCCATCATCACCTGCTTGCCTTGGAACTGATGTAAAGGCGCCAGCTGACCAGAGGAGAGTGATTTAAAAAGGGCATAAGCTAGGACACCTGTGAACTCGGAGAGCTTTTAAGCATACCTTGCCTGGAATCTGCCCTAGGCTAACCACTTTCTTCTCTTATGAATTTTTTTTATAGATGATATGCTATTTTTGCAACAAGAAGCGCCCCAAGCGGAACCGTTACGACAAGTTCGCTTAGGGTGTTTTTAGTGCAGGAGTACAACAATCGGCCTATAGACTACCTTACCTGCCTACTTCTTAAGCGCTTTAAGGTTAAGGCAAATGCTTATCTAAATAATTCTAATTAGCCTCATCGTCGTTGGTCCTTCGTTTTTTTCTCTTTCTGTTTTTAGATTATTTTTACAATTACTGTTGTAAAATTTAATTCCAATTGAGATTTTCAAATCACTCAAATTTAAGTTTGATAACTAAATCAAGCCAAAGTATCAAAACAAAAAAAAATTGAAGCCAGCCCATTTAAGTTTGACAAACTAAACATAAAAAAATGTAATATATCATAAACAAATTGAAGCTAATTTTATGGGTGTCCATGGATCGGATCGTATCCGCATATCCGCGGTAAATATCTGCATCCGATCCGAAAATTGCGGATACGATCCGATCCGCAAATTGATCGGATCGGATCGGATCCGCACCCTTTGCGGATCGGATCGCGGATATCTGTTTTACATCCGCGTATCCGATCCGCGGATCCACAGATCCGCACTATAATAATTAAAAAATAAATAAATAAATATATGTTTGGTATTATATTTACTTGTTTGTATGTTTTAGTTAGTAATTATTATTCATATATTGTATTATTTTATTTTTGTTATTTAGAGAGAGTTTGATTAAAAATATTTTAGGAATAAATAAGTTTAAAAGTATGAAAGAAATATTTTTATCAAATTCTTTTATATGTAAATATGATTAAAAAGAGAAGGTTTAATTATGCGGATATATCCGATATCCGATATCCGATCCGATCCGCAAATGTGCGGATCGGATCGGATCGGATCCGGCACTAAAAAGTGCGGATATCATATCTGATCCGATCCGATGGAAATTGTGCGGATCGGATCGAATTTTTAGCCATATCCGATCCGATCCGATCCGCGGACACTCTTGGCTAATTTGAGTTCTTGTTAGCCTCAAACAAAATATAAACGTTTGTCATGTTTCAAAATATGAGCTGAGTAGCTTGAAACATCAATAGTCACTTGGCTCTAACTTTAGAATGTCAAAATTTGGAGTTGACCCTTGCCAATTATTGGTCAAATTTTCCATCCCTGCTTGGTTCTCATTTCTTATTCTTCTATTATTAGGGCTTCAAAACTTGGGTCTGATTAGTTTCCCTTGTTCTTGAGGTCGCCAAATTCTATTTGGAATTGTTTGAAACCAAAGATACTATAGTTAAGGACTAATAAGGGTAAAACTGTATAGTTAAAAAAATATAATGCTGCAAAATATATTAATAAAGGTTAAGTATTTTTTTCGTCTCTAATATTTGTGGTGAAAATCAAAATCATCCCTAAGGTCTTTTTATTATTAAAGTAGGAGTGACAAATTCATTTCTTAATAATTTTTAAGAAGATACCCATAGATTATTGCATATATAAGGCAAGTTCAAACTACCAATGTTGGACTAAGTTGACGAGTGAAGTAACCACTCGATTGACTCAAGTTAGTCGTTGGTGTTTTTTTCCCATTGGTTGCATGATATTTGTCATTCTTGCTATTAGATGTAAAACTTATTATTGAATCATCAGTTATGTATATCTTAAATATATAAATTAAATTAAAAATACTATTTGTATATCAAAATTATTCATGATGTATTTTTGTATTTTTAACTCATTTTCAATATATATTGTATATTCTAACATATATTTTATATTAGTGACTGATTTTAATGTACATCTAATATGGTTAAAATAAAAAATATTATAAGTTATTCTATTTTTCTCTTTCTTCATTAATTAAGGATTGTTTGAAATATTAATATCTTTTGACTACTCTATCATAATAATTAAGCATTAATGAGCAAAAATAATAGATACGTTGTATATTTTTTATTTAATTTATTTTTAATATGTATTTTGTATTTTAACATATATTTTATATAGGTGATTAATTTTGTAGCTAATTTTTTTATTACATCTAATATCGATTATGCTACGTATACACTAAAGTCACCTACCAATATAAAATATGTAACACCCTACCACACCGAACTTTACGCTATAGTCGTAAATCAAAGGTGGCGAGGCACTATACATATACATATATATTCAAAGGATATTTTAACTAGGAGTCTTGAAAGAAAAGATAGGTAAAAACAAGAATCGCGTCGCGCTTGAAAAACGATAGAGGTAGAAAGCTTGATACAAAAAACCAAAGAAACGTAAATATAGATATAGAATTCCAAACAATTTATATAACAAACTCTAGTCTCGACTTGTGAAGCAAAGGCCCGGTAGAAATATATATATATATATATATATATATATATATATATATATATATATATATATATATATATATATATATATATAGCCCCAAAATAGTTAACAACTATAAACATAAATTTTGTTTTCTCCAAAAATCAACCTCTAAGAGGAATATACAAATTTTTTAGAGAAAAGGACAAATAAGTCCCTGACTTTTTGCCCCGCGGATATTTTCGTCCCTGACCATTGAAAAATACTTTTAAATCCCTGACCTTCACAAAACTTGGATGGATCAGTCCCTCCGTCCAAATGCCTCCGTTAGGGACTGATCCGTCCAAATGCCTCCGTCAGGGACTGATCCGTCCAAGTTTTGTGAAGGTCAAGGACCTAAAATTATTTTTCAATGGTCAGGGACGAAAATATCCGCGGGACAAAAAGTCAGGGACCTATTTGTCCTTTTCTCAATTTTTTATAAAACAAAAGTGGAGAATATGAACATAAACTAAGTACAAAATACAACTCCCAAAATTGATCTTCGCTTCCAGAAGAGCATCTTGCATGCTCAGCGAGGTGCATCACGTCCTGTATATGAAAAACAGAAATTCTCGAAACGGGTGAGAACCCTTCCGGTTCCCAGCAGGGTTCCCAACAGGGTAAAAATTTCAAATAGAGACAATGTAAAATCACATGAACCTTCTAGGCAATCCTAAAACTCCAACAGACAAGATCCAAGCCTAGGATTCTCTCTAAATCCCAACAGGGTAATATACTAACTTTCAGCTACATGATAAACCTCTAATCTCAGGCCTTTGTTTACTTCATTCTAGGCATCATTTTTTCCAATATCACAGTTGATCAGTGTTCAGTATCTAATTCAGTAGTAGCAAGCACAAGTAAAGCAATACAAGTCAAGCACAATTAGGCAAATAATACAAATAACAACTAGTCAGAATAAGCAATTAGGCAAACCAAAGACAATTAAGCAATTCCAAACAATGGCAAACAAATGCAGTATGATGCATGTCTGTCCTACTGACCATGGGCTCATATGTCGGTTAAACTGCCAGAACCCGACACATCCAGTAGCTAACCTGAACATTGTCTCTTTGTTTTACTTCCACAATCTTGGGATATAGTGCCCGTCACATTCTTAGGATATAGTTCCCGCCATACTCTTGGAATATAATGTCCGCCACACTCTACGCAAATAGAGAGAGAACCATGAATAAGCGGGATAACACCATCGTCCTTGCTAAACCCAATTCAATATGCAAGCAGGATAACACCACCGTCCTTGCTAAACACAATTCAATATGCAATCGGAATAACACTATTGTCCTTGCCACTCTAGCCATTCGAGCCATAATCATTCGTTGTTAATGTCTTTTAGCAATTCCATAAGTTATTTAACTCATTAACCCAAGTCTTTCATTAATTTGTCAATTTCATTAACACGTGAGCTGGATGAAATCTCTGTCCTTATCGCAGGCGGGATAAAATCACCATCCCCGCATAATGGTTTACACACTGAGCAAGCGGGATTACACCAACGTCCTTGCCAGGCAAAAAACCAAGCATAGTGGTTCATGCACTACGTAAGCGAGATTACACCATCGTCCATGCCAGACAAGAGACCTTCATCATATCCTAAACCAGTTTACAATTCCATCCAATTTCGAAAGATTCAACCTAATTAACATAACCCCTTTCATGTATTAGCTACTTCAATCTCATTATTCCGTGAGCGGGATAAGACCATCGTCTTCACCGAGTGGCACAAAGCCACCATCCTCGCTTAACCCAGAGCAAGTGGGACAGACCCAACCCTTGCATCTTACACAGGCAAGTAATCATTAATCATTAAGTTTAATCACGTTCACAAATTATTAGATTTATTAACCCCAATTATTTACTAGTTAATCAACTCTAATTACTCATGAGCGGGATAATGTAACATTCCGTTAGCCTAAACCTTACCTTTAGCCATAAAGCAAAGGATAACAAAGTGCCACACCAGTTCTAAAGCTTATAATATATATAATATATGTCCAAGAATTTATATAACTAGAAGCCCAATGTAGGAATAAAGCTCAAAGTCGCGTAAAGCAGAATTACAAAACGCAAAGCATTCACATCACGATAACTAAACACGTAGGCATGGACAGAATAAGACATAATATATATAAAACCTTGTAGATAGCTCCAGAATACACAAGGTAATAATTAAATTAACAAGATATATAGATATGTGTAAATATGATATACCAAAAAGATGAATAGTCACAGCCTGCGAAGTTTAGGCCGGCTAATCAAACTGAAATACAAAAGAGTTTTAGAAGTTTAAAACAGCTTATACAACTTATCTCTCAAATCAAGCATCTAAGACGATAAAGTTATGTAAATACAAAGGATGAGAGAGTAACTACATCGAACATATCAAACTACAAAAGATGATAAAAGATCCATCGCTCCGTTACTATCTCGTAACTCACCGAGGTAGGTTACGACCTGCATCTGAAAAACAACAACAACATATGGTATGAGAATTGGAGGTTCTCAGTATGATAACAGTGCCCAATATATATAAGATGTAAGGTTCCGGGACACCAAAGGCAATTTTAGGACTTCACACCAAACAGATATTCAAGCTTAACAAAAATAAATAACGTAAACCAAACACCACAAAAAGAGTTATCTAAACTTAGGGGATTTCTAACTAATACCAATCACACCGCTGTATCCCACAGCCTTGACTAACCTAACCTCCGTGCAATCCCATTGCCACCGCCTTTCGATCCTCCTCAACGCCAGTAAAACACATTTAATGCAAACAAGTAAAGCACAAATAGTATACATATATAGCAAGTAAACAAATAGCAAGTAGACATGTGATTCATTTAGGCATATTGAAGATAAGCAAAGCAAACAAACACATAAAAGATGCATATGATAAATGCCTGTTCTATTAGCTCGTGATATCACTTGTCGGTCTATAAATACCAACCTGACACATCCTCCTTAATGTAGCCTTTCTGCCACGCCAGGGATATAGGCCCTACACACTCATGTAGCAGAGAAGGAAACAACAACAACTCTCTCACCATAAATCATTCCAAGGATATAGTGCATGGCACACTCTTGCAGCAGAAAAACTGCCATGCCAGGGATATAGGCCCTGCACACTCTTGCATAATCCAATAATTTCATCATTCCTTTCCAAGTTCTCAACTCATCATAACCATCACCAGTTTCTAATTTCTCAAATTATTATCAACTATCGCGACCTCTTAAGTTCTCTGAGTCATCACTAATATAATACTCCGCCCGCTCACTCACCAACTTCAGAAACCTAAGTCTCCATCTTCTAAACTCATATAGAAATTCATCTATTTAAGTCTCTAACTCATCATTAATAGTATTAGGACCTAAGCACTAGATAGTATTCTTAAACGGCAATTAAAGAATGTTTGGAAAGCTAGAGAACCTTTGAAAATGAAGAAAAATAAATTTTCAGCAAAACAGGGGTCTCGCGTACGCATGCAGTTAAAAATGGGTGGTCGCGTATGCAACCACCTGCTCGCGTATGCAAGTGTCCCAACCCGAATGGGTTACTTGCGTCGCGTGCTAAAGTTCGTGTATGCAAGGGCCGAAACTCTAATAGCTCGCGTACGCATGCAATGCCCGCGTACGCGATGTAACACCCTAACTACCAAAGCTCGCACTTCCGGCTGCGCGACTCTGATAGCTTGGACATTACGACGACACTTATATTATTTAATACTAAAATATGAGCCTGTTTAAAACTTTAAACCGCAATACCGCTCCCAAAGATACTTTCGTTCGATAACGTACATCCATAAATACCATTCAACTTACAACAACTCATAAAGAGTACATCCATATATATACATAAATATATATAAATAATATTACAAACATAATCCAATACAATTCCTATCCCTCTTACAGATTATATCAAGATAAAGGCGAGGGTGCAGTAAATCATAACTAAAACAATACAGAGCATCACAACAACAATTAAATAAGCTCTTCGTAACTTCTGCGCCCATATCCTGAAAGGGGAAAATGTAGGGGGGTGAGAACATCATCCTCGAAAGGGTTCTCAGTAGAGGGTTTTTGGGAATTACTGTAATAGGATACATGAAGATAAACCGTACCAGTGATTAATAACCATCTTATGCCTCTTTTCAAAAACAACCGTTTACAATAAAAGAGAAATCTGAAATCCTTTTTCTGAAAGAAGAAACTGTTCATTTAAAACAATATTCAAAAGCATTTCAGAAGGTTTATCTATGCTGAACCAAATTAGCCTTTCACGCATTTTCAAACCATAACCACAATACCGAAACCAACCATCGGTCCATCTCAATTCAACCACGGCCCTAGGCCCAAACAATCCAACCAACAACCAATCACCACAATCCAACAGAGTCCCAGATGCAAACATAGGAAGGAAGTTCAAGCACAAACAAACAGTTATTACAAGTAGAACAGTTAGCAATTAATCACATAGGCAAACCAAGTATAATATGCACACCCAACCAATGTCACACAAATGCATATGATGCATGCCTGTCCCTAGTGGCTGATGATATCATCTGTCGGTTATATAGCCAACCCGACACGTCCTGGCAGCTAACCATGGACAGAAACACCCATCGCGGAGCAAGTAGGTTTGAGCTACAACCCCCTTGCTACTGCCCGCTCAACCCAGAGCCAGTGAAATAACCACTACTGCGGCTACTACCCAGGCGGGTGTTTAAAAGCTCAACCTGGAGCGAGTGGAATCACCACTACTACCGCTACTACCCAGGCGTCACAATCTCTGACCTGGAGCAAGTGGGACGAACCACAACCCTTGCTACTACCCAGGTATCTCAAGCATATATTCATTCAGTCCCAACCATGGATCAACATCCATCTCAGCCATCCGGCTCAAATTCATAATTCATAATCAGCCATACTGCCCATAACTCATTCAGCAATCCGCCATAAATCAATATTATACACAACCATTCCGGCTCATAACAAAATGGCACCTCCACCATTCAACATCATCAAATTCATAAAACCGGCATTTAAGCCACAAATCACTTTTTCTCAAATCGCTTCACTTTGAAATCAAGTTTCAACTCTTTTCAGCCTTGGCTTTAGAAATCTCGTTTCTCAAATCATCTCAGGCTCATAAGCCAAATTTACTCAAAGTGAGTTCCCTTTTTAAAACAAAGCCACTCTCGGCATTCTCTTTCCAAAACTTCCAAAACCATGGCAAGTTAAGGATTTATTTCAAAGTATTCAAAATCACCCATACAACAATGGAATTTCATAACAAAAGTTTCTCAGCAGAGTCCCAAGTCTTTAGGGGAGAATAACATAACTCATTTCGCCAAATTCATTTAAAATCATTAAAACATTGGCTTTCTGATTTGAGTAAGCAAATAGGATCTAAGCCAAACCGAGTCATGTAATCATTTACTTCTTTCAAAGCCATTTCCTTTACTTAGGCAAAACCAACTTCAACCCCATGATAAATTCTAGAACGTTTCAACTATTCAAAATTGTTTTAGTCTTGTAAGAATTCAGAATTCAAAGAGTACTTAAAACCTTTCTCAAAACATTTCAAAATGAAACTTGTCAATAGACATTCAGGTTCTTTCAAAGTCATTGAAACTTCTTTAGTTGAAACCCCCAAGTCAAATTCAAAGGCATAAACCCTTTTCACATCCAAACAGCTTTAAAACACAAGTTTCATCTAAATAACCTTCTCCTAAAAGAGATACAATGCCTTTCTTAAGAAGTAAGACTAAATCACAATTTCCTCTTTATTAATTCATTTCGAAAGCATGAATCATCCTTTTCTCGATAATTCAAATAAAATAGTAGAAGTCTTTTACTCATCATTTTCCAGACAACATTTCAATAAAGACTCGGATTTTATAAAAATTTCGGCAGCACCTCCCCTAAAACTTGGACTTTTGCCACCCGGTTCGGGTCCCAACTAAACCATTTCTCATTCCTTTTCAACAGCTCAAAACCAGAAGTCAATTCAAAGCAAGCTAAATCCAACAGTCGCCTCAATGGCATACCTCAAGGAAACCATTTCAAAAATCAACTCAATATCAACCGATTTAACTCATTTATAAAGCTTTAAAGAATCGGTTCAGCAATAAATCATTTATCAAAACCAGAGCAATTAAAGCAACCCAGGCTGGATTTCAAGAGCATTCTATCTTTCACATCATCAAAATAATTGACTCAATTCAAACCAATCCTCAACGGATTACACTCATTTCAAATATTTAAAGAATCAACTTCAAACATTACATTTCACAAGCCACACAACAATTCAGCCAAACCAACATCCATAATCATTCGAATCAATCAAATAATACATAAGGCAGATACAATCACTAATTACACCATATCTCACATCAGTATCCATATGTAATAATTCCAATAATAAACTGTAGTTTTCGGAAAGCGCCCCTACCTCAAAACGCAAATTCCATAACTCAAACGCGTCACCGAGTCCTTTCCGCATCGACCCGAAATCAACAACAACCGCAACCTCGGCTCCAAGCCACTCCCGCGGTAACCACGGCAACACTAATCGCGGCATATAACAATAGAAACTCAATCTTATAGCAATTGATGCCGCAAGACCTTAGTGTATGAAGCCAGAATAGTAACTAGAGAGCTTTCAAATCGAAAATGCTTACCGAATGAAGAAGGAGCGGCTGAACCGAAACAGCGGCGGTCTCCGAACCAGTTCGGCGACAACCCGGCAGTCAGCCCTAAGCAGCAACGACGATCTGAACCACACGCAGCAACAATGAAGTTCCAGGAAACTCAACCGAAGGGAAACTCAACTTAAAAGCCTTACCGGCAGTGGAGCTCGGTGGCGGCAGCGGCGTTTCCGGCGGTTGAGGCTCGGCCAGGAGCTCCGGCAGCGGTGGATCTGAACCCCGAGGCAGAGGCGGACAGCAACTCCGGTGGTCTTCTCTGGCGATAACACCAGCCACTCCGGGGACGGCGGCAGTGATACCCCAAAAGCACCGGCGCGGCTCACGCTGCTCCATAGCACAACGGCGCCTGGCCCTTCCCCCACCGCGAGCTCCCTGCCCCACGCTCTCCTTCGTGGCAGCTCTGGCGATGGTGGCAGTAACACCATTCTCTGTTCGGGAACCCTAAGGACGACGGCCCGCGACCACACCCTTCCTCGCGTAGCTCTCTGCCTCAACGTTTTTCTCTCCCTCTCCTCTTTGCGAATAGTGGCGGCGCGACGACACGGCTCCTCCTGCGCGGCGATCTAGCGACGCGACGGCGATGGTGAAGCTTGACGCGTCAGCGCAGTTTTCCTCCCTCCCCTTGTCCTTTTCTCCTGGCGTGATGCAGACGGCGCAGTGGTAACGGGCTGAACGGTGGCAGCGGCGCATGGCTCACCCTCTCTTCTGAGCACAGCTCCGCCCCCTCTCCCTTGGATCCGTTTTTTCTTCGTTCCTTTTTCCCATTACTGTTGCGACTAATTTGAGGAAAGGGAAGGGTTCATGTCTCGGCTGTTGGGTCTGAGAAGAGAGCTAATTGGAGTGGGGTTTTCGGCGGCTGAAGGTTAGGGAAAAAGGGGGGTAAAAGTGTTGTGTGGAAAATTAGGGTTAGGGGCATTTTACTAATTTCATATAAGAGTAGGGATAATATAGTAATTGAAACCCAAATTAAATCCAACACTAGATGTATATAGAAAATACTATTTGCTTATCAATTTTTACAAATTACTTTCAATAAAATACTCAATTCAAATAATTAGAAATAATATAATTAATTTCCTCATTTTCCAAAATAGCAGTATTAATATTTAAAATATTACTTATCTAATCCAAATCATGTAAAACCCCTATTATTTCATGACTGCCAAATTTATAATCTAAACATAGAAAATAACCCAATAATTATAAAATTGGATAAAGATCATAACTCGTCTCAAATTCAATAAATCAAAACTTGCCTTAATTATCTTTAATAAAATAATTTCCGAAATTAAGGCTATAAATAACTATATGATTTGAGACTTGATCATAATAAGACTTTTCAAAAGTTCTGGGTCTTACATCCTACCCACCTTATAAAAATTTTTGCCCTCGAAAATTGATACGAAATGAAAGAAATTCCATAACAGTTCACCCTTGAACACATTTAAGGAAGAAGCAAAAATATCTCAAAATACAATCATATATACGATTTTCAAATACTTTGATTATCATAAGCATAAGGATGCAAAGGTAGGAGTGTAACTGCCAGGCAAACGTTACAAGATAGGCTCAATGCAAAAGATAACATGGGTCAATCATGTGATAGTAGGGCAAGGCATCAAAGGCTAGAAAACAGGATGGAGTTAAAACGATGTGCTCAATATCCGCACACTAATCTTATATCAACCTCAAGGTTTCAACTTTCCAACTCCATCAACCACTTTACAATTCCATACTCGATCACAAGTCTGACAATCACAAACCTGTTCGCAAGGAACAAAACACCCACAACTCATACGTTTCACACCTACCGCTTCAACTTCCGTATACACATATCACGTCTTAAAGAACTAACGCATCGCGTTACTACATCTACAAGTCGCACGTGATATCAAAATAATTCTCGAGTCTACTCAGAAGAATACGAGATCTTAGAAAGGAGAGACAAATGTCAAAGACAATACTCATAGATTTAAAAGAATATATCCAATTCCAGATAAACAAGGATGCTCAAGCAATGAAGTTTGCTAGAAATAAATCAATTGACAACTTCAAAGATAACCCTTGGGTCAAAGAAGTTCAATAGGATCAACAAGATCAATAGGAAGAAAACCAGCGCATCAGTTTGAAACAAACTCAAGCTGAGTCGAAGAAGCATAAGGTTTACAGAAAAGAATATCTCAGACCCAAGACCAAGCTCACACAACTCAAGAGCATAATTAAAATATTTTCGAATACATTGTTCTTAAAAGAATCGAAAACTTGTAAAAATATCACTTCGCAGTTTAAAAGAAAAGTTAAGCAACGAGCCTCCTTCAAGAGAAAAATAAAAGCATAAACGTGGCTTTGCTTTAATTTAATTTCAGGTTGAAGTAGATTATGTAGGGTTCCAAAAACAAATGCACACAACTTTGGCTAAGAGCTAAAATATTTCCTCAAATATTTTAGAAAGATAATTAGATGCACAACTTGACCAAAAGCAGTTCATAAAAACTCGGAAGTAATCAAATGCTTGTTCAAAATTCTCAAAATTTCATATTCAAACAAGTGTGTATAGCATTTATAGCAAGGTCGAACGAGTAAGTTAAACTCTATTTAGAAAAGAAAATCCGAGGTAAAAATTTGCTTACAGTTTGGTGAAGGAAATAAGTGGTGCGTGACAAACGAACCGATTTCCACTAAACAAGGAAGCTTTCCAAACCTCATTTAAAATAGCGCATGCCAACTTTAAATTAACCTCGTCAAAATTGAACAATAGTTTCAATCTCAATCAAGCAACAGAAAATAATTTCCGTTTAGTATTTCTTTAAAGAGAATTCAAACTTCTTTAAGAAGTTCAAAACAAGACTCCAAAAGTGTTCTTGAAATCACCATCTCAGAAGAACATTCAAGAAGTTTAAGATGTACTAAATAGGAGTCAAGCCATACTAGAAAGGATCTTAAATCAAAGTAGTTCAAACAAGATTCACTAGGCATGAGTCATCAAACAAGCTTTAAATTGATCCAAAAGAATACAAAAGTCATAGAAAAAGACAACTCAATCATTTGTAATTTCTCAATGATAAGTCTTTGACTAAAAACTCTTGTAGAGATAATGGGAGAATAAACAATGCATTAACTTGAAACGAATCAAACTGACTCATATACGAATGAGATTCACAAAAAGGAAAAACCAAGATCAATGGCAATATTCACAAGATGTAAAAGATCAGTTAAAAACAAGGTCAAACATGACATTCATGGAGATGGAAGATTTAATAGGGAATTTAGTCCGTTCATAGGAAGAAAGCTATGAGTCCAACACTTTCAAAAGAACAACAATGGCATAAACCATGTAGTATGCTAAATCAAACTCCAATCAAAATGAATTAAGTGAAGTTTACCAAACGAAACTCAACCTAAGTAAAAGCGAAAAATTCTTTCTTTCCGGGATCTTGAAGAATAACCAAATACATAATCAAATGAAGATATCCATTGGAACTATAGTAAAGTTACTAGAAAGTCAAATTGTAATTTAAAATAAATGCAGTTCCGTAAACCAGTAAAAGTACAGGTGAGGTATTAGAAATAAATAGTTGTTAAACTGTATAAGAAATCTTCAAGGTTCTACGTATAGATAAGTATGTATCTATTCAGCAACAACAATTTTTATAAAAATCTCAAAATTGGCTGTGATCACTGTCAAATAAGAGGAAAACTGAATCAACAAGTTCTCTAAGAATGAACTCAAAACCCGAAGTTAAAAGTCACAACACATTAAGACTACTTCAAGGCTATATCAAAGAATACTTGAATCAAGAAGAACTCAAACAGAGGAAGATAGATACAACAAGGATTCCAAACAAGCATATGCAATTAAGATCAAACAAGAATGCATATGAATAGAGGAATAAAGTTGAAAAATCAGACTACTTTTCAAAAGGATTAACAACCAAGAACTTCAAGTTAGGATACGAAAGAAGGTCGACTCGAACAGAATTCAAGACACACAACTGAATAGCCTCGAGAAATAGTTTCTAACGTTCCCAAAACCCGCGATTCGCTTTACTCAAAACTCGTATATCATCTATGATAACCCATCAGTGCTTTCATATACATAATTCACTAGTATTAAGCCGGCCAAACTTAATATCAGAAATTATGCAACGCAAGACTAACAACGTTAATCGATAGACTGTCATGTGCAAAAAGCTCTAATTCTCGTCTTTCGACAAGACCTAATACATGACAAACACTCAGAGTATGCAATTGAAGCATAGTCAGTCCATTCCTCAGGCTCTACAGGAAGAACTGCTCTGATACCATAATGTAACACCCTAACTACCAAAGCTCGCACTTCCGGCTGCGCGACTCTGATAGCTCGGACATTACGACGACACTTATATTATTTAATACTAAAATATGAGCCTGTTTAAAACTTTAAACCGCAATACCGCTCCCAAAGATACTTTCGTTCGATAACGTACATCCATAAATACCATTCAACTTACAACAACTCATAAAGAGTACATCCATATATATACATAAATATATATATAAATAATATTACAAACATAATCCAATACAATTCCTATCCCTCTTACAGATTATATCAAGATAAAGGCGAGGGTGCAGTAAATCATAACTAAAACAATACAGAGCATCACAACAACAATTAAATAAGCTCTTCGTAACTTCTGCGCCCATATCCTGAAAGGGGAAAAATGTAGGGGGGTGAGAACATCATCCTCGAAAGGGTTCTCAGTAGAGGGTTTTTGGGAATTACTGTAATAGGATACATGAAGATAAACCGTACCAGTGATTAATAACCATCTTATGCCTCTTTTCAAAAACAACCGTTTACAATAAAAGAGAAATCTGAAATCCTTTTTCTGAAAGAAGAAACTGTTCATTTAAAACAATATTCAAAAGCATTTCAGAAGGTTTATCTATGCTGAACCAAATTAGCCTTTCACGCATTTTCAAACCATAACCACAATACTGAAACCAACCATCGGTCCATCTCAATTCAACCACGGCCCTAGGCCCAAACAATCCAACCAACAACCAATCACCACAATCCAACAGAGTCCCAGATGCAAACACAGGAAGGAAGTTCAAGCACAAACAAACAGTTATTACAAGTAGAACAGTTAGCAATTAATCACATAGGCAAACCAAGTATAATATGCACACCCAACCAATGTCACACAAATGCATATGATGCATGCCTGTCCCTAGTGGCAGATGATATCATCTGTCGGTTATATAGCCAACCCGACACGTCCTGGTAGCTAAGCATGGACAGAAACACCCATCGCGGAGCAAGTAGGTTTGAGCTACAACCCCCTTGCTACTGCCCGCTCAACCCAGAGCCAGTGGAATAACCACTACTGCGGCTACTACCCAGGCGGGTGTTTAAAAGCTCAACCTGGAGCGAGTGGAATCACCACTACTACCGCTACTACCCAGGCGTCACAATCTCTGACCTGGAGCAAGTGGGACGAACCACAACCCTTGCTACTACCCAGGTATCTCAAGCATATATTCATTTAGTCCCAACCATGGATCAACATCCATCTCAGCCATCCGGCTCAAATTCATAATTCATAATCAGCCATACTGCCCATAACTCATTCGGCAATCCGCCATAAATCAATATTATACACAGCCATTCCGGCTCATAACAAAATGGCACCTCCACCATTCAACATCATCAAATTCATAAAACCGGCATTTAAGCCACAAATCACTTTTTCTCAAATCGCTTCACTTTGAAATCAAATTTCAACTATTTTCAGCCTTGGCTTTAGAAATCTCGTTTCTCAAATCATCTCAGGCTCATAAGCCAAATTTACTCAAAGTGAGTTCCCTTTTTAAAACAAAGCCACTCTCGGCATTCTCTTTCCAAAACTTCCAAAACCATGGCATGTTAAGGATTTATTTCAAAGTATTCAAAATCACCCATACAACAATGGGATTTCATAACAAAAGTTTCTCAGCAGAGTCCCAAGTCTTTAGGGGAGAATAACATAACTCATTTCGCCAAATTCATTTAAAATCATTAAAACATTGGCTTTCTGATTTGAGTAAGCAAATAGGATCTAAGCCAAACCGAGTCATGTAATCATTTACTTCTTTCAAAGCCGTTTCCTTTACTTAGGCAAAACCAACTTCAACCCCATGATAAATTCTAGAACGTTTCAACTGTTCAAAATTGTTTTAGTCTTGCAAGAATTCAGAATTCAAAGAGTACTTAAAACCTTTCTCAAAACATTTCAAAATGAAACTTGTCAATAGACATTCAGGTTCTTTCAAAGTCATTGAAACTTCTTTAATTGAAACCCCCAAGTCAAATTCAAAGGCATAAACCCTTTTCACATCCAAACAGCTTTAAAACACAAGTTTCATCTAAATAACCTTCTCCTAAAAGAGATACAATGCCTTTCTTAAGAAGTAAGACTAAATCACAATTTCCTCTTTATTAATTCATTTCGAAAGCATGAATCATCCTTTTCTCGATAATTCAAATAAAATAGTAGAAGTCTTTTACTCATCATTTTCTAGACAACATTTCAATAAAGACTCGGATTTTATAAAAATTTCGGCAGCACCTCCCCTAAAACTTGGACTTTTGCCACCCGGTTCGGGTCCCAACTAAACCGTTTCTCATTCCTTTTCAACTGCTCAAAACCAGAAGTCAATTCAAAGCAAGCTAAATCCAACAGTCGCCTCAATGGCATACCTCAAGGAAACCATTTCAAAAATCAACTCAATATCAACCGATTTAACTCATTTATAAAGCTTTAAAGAATCGGTTCAGCAATAAATCATTTATCAAAACCAGAGCAATTAAAGCAACCCAGGCTGGATTTCAAGAGCATTCTATCTTTCACATCATCAAAATAATTGACTCAATTCAAACCAATCCTCAACGGATTACACTCATTTCAAATATTTAAAGAATCAACTTCAAACATTACATTTCACAAGCCACACAACAATTCAGCCAAACCAACATCCATAATCATTCGAATCAATCAAATAATACATAAGGCAGATACAATCACTAATTACACCATATCTCACATCAGTATCCATATGTAATAATTCCAATAATAAACTGTAGTTTTCGGAAAGCGCCCCTACCTCAAAACGCAAATTCCATAACTCAAACGCGTCACCGAGTCCTTTCCGCATCGACCCGAAATCAACAACAACCGCAACCTCGGCTCCAAGCCACTCCCGCGGTAACCACGGCAACACTAATCGCGACATATAACAATAGAAACTCAATCTTATAGCAATTGATGCCGCAAGACCTTAGTGTATGAAGCCAGAATAGTAACTAGAGAGCTTTCAAATCGAAAACGCTTACCGAATGAAGAAGGAGCGGCTGAACCGAAACAGCGGCGGTCTCCGAACCAGTTCGGCGACAACCCGGCAGTCAGCCCCAAGCAGCAACGACGATCTGAACCACACGCAGCAACGATGAAGTTCCAGGAAACTCAACTGAAGGGAAACTCAACTTAAAAGCCTTACCGGCAGTGGAGCTCGGTGGCGGCAGCGGCGTTCCCGGCGGTTGAGGCTCGGCCAGGAGCTCTGGCAGCGGTGGATCTGAACCCCGAGGCAGAGGCGGACAGCAACTCCGGTGGTCTTCTCTGACGATAACACCAGCCACTCCGGGGACGGCGGCGGTGATACCCCAAAAGCACCGGCGCGGCTCACACTGCTCCATAGCACAACGGCGCCTGGCCCTTCCCCCACCGCGAGCTCCCTGCCCCTCGCTCTCCTTCGTGGCAGCTCTGGCGACGGTGGCAGTAACACCATTCTCTGTTCGGGAACCCTAAGGACGACGGCCCGCGACCACACCCTTCCTCGCGTAGCTCTCTGCCTCAACGTTTCTCTCTCCCTTTCCTCTTTGCGAATAGTGGCGGCGCGACGACACGGCTCCTCCTGCGCGGCGATCTAGCGACGCGACGGCGATGGTGAAGCTTGACGCGTCAGCGCGGTTTTCCTCCCTCCCCTTGTCCTTTTCTCCTGGCATGATGCAGACGGCGCAGTGGTAACGGGCTGAACGGTGGCAGCGGCGCATGGCTCACCCTCTCTTCTGAGCACAGCTCCGCCCCCTTTCCCTTGGATCCATTTTTTCTTCGTTCCTTTTTCCCATTACTACTGCGACTAATTTGAGGAAAGGGAAGGGTTCATGTCTCGGCTGTTGGGTCTGAGAAGAGAGCAAATTGGAGTGGGGTTTTCGGCGGCTGAAGGTTAGGGAAAAAGGGGGGTAAAAGTGTTGTGTGGAAAATTAGGGTTAGGGGCATTTTACTAATTTCATATAAGAGTAGGGATAATATAGTAATTGAAACCCAAATTAAATCCAACACTAGATGTATATAGAAAATACTATTTGCTCATCAATTCTTACAAATTACTTTCAATAAAATACTCAATTCAAATAATTAGAAATAATATAATTAATTTCCTCATTTTCCAAAATAGCAGTATTAATATTTAAAATATTACTTATCTAATCCAAATCATGTAAAACCCCTATTATTTCATGACTGCCAAATTTATAATCTAAACATAGAAAATAACCCAATAATTATAAAATTGGATAAAGATCATAACTCGTCTCAAATTCAATAAATCAAAACTTGCCTTAATTATCTTTAATAAAATGATTTCCGAAATTAAGGCTATAAATAACTATATGATTTGAGACTTGATCATAATAAGACTTTTCAAAAGTTCTGGGTCTTACATCCTACCCACCTTATAAAAATTTTTGCCCTCGAAAATTGATACGAAATGAAAGAAATTCCATAACAGTTCACCCTTGAACACATTTAAGGAAGAAGCAAAAATATCTCAAAATACAATCATATATACGATTTTCAAATACTTTGATTATCATAAGCATAAGAATGCAAAGGTAGGAGTGTAACTGCCAGGAAAACGTTACAAGATAGGCTCAATGCAAAAGATAACATGGGTCAATCATGTGATAGTAGGGCAAGGCATCAAAGGCTAGAAAACAGGATGGAGTTAAAACGATGTGCTCAATATCCGCACACTAATCTTATATCAACCTCAAGGTTTCAACTTTCCAACTCTATCAACCACTTTACAATTCCATACTCGATCACAAGTCTGACAATCACAAACCTGTTCGCAAGGAACAAAACGCCCACAACTCATACGTTGCACACCTACCGCTTCAACTTCCGTATACACATATCACGTCTTAAAGAACTAAAGCATCGCGTTACTACATCTACAAGTCGCACGTGATATCAAAACAATTCTCGAGTCTACTTAGAAGAATACGAGATCTTAGAAAGGAGAGACAAATGTCAAAGACAATACTCATAGATTTAAAAGAATATATCCAATTCCAGATAAACAAGGATGCTCAAGCAATGAAGTTTGCTAGAAATAAATCAATTGACAACTTCAATGATAACCCTTGGGTCAAAGAAGTTCAATAGGATCAACAAGATCAATAGGAAGAAAACCAGCGCATCAGTTTGAAACAAACTCAAGCTGAGTCGAAGAAGCATAAGGTTTACAGAAAAGAATATCTCAGACCCAAGACCAAGCTCACACAACTCAAGAGCATAATTAAAATATTTTCGAATACATTGTTCTTAAAAGAATCGAAAACTTGTAAAAATATCACTTCGCAGTTTAAAAGAAAAGTTAAGCAACGAGCCTCCTTCAAGAGAAAAATAAAAGCATAAACGTGACTTTGCTTTAATTCAATTTCAGGTTGAAGTAGATTATGTAGGGTTCCAAAAACAAATGCACACAGCTTTGGCTAAGAGCTAAAATATTTCCTCAAATATTTTAGAAAGATAATTAGATGCACAACTTGACCAAAAGCATTAGGGGCAAAACTAACAATATTCTAATGCTAGATCACCCCTAAATAAACAAAACCATGAAAATTTCAATCTAACAAAGCCATAACTCAAATTTGTGAAAGAACAAAAAACTATAGCTTGGGATTCAAGTTACTTACCACTTTGATTAGATAGAAATGAAGAGCTCGACGAGAACTTCGCGTGGCCACAAAAGGCTTGTCAATCGGAGCACCGTAGCTCAAGTTATCGCTCCTGAAAGATGGTGATGAATAGTAACATTACCCTCTTCTCCTCTCTTCTCCGTCACCGCCATCTCTCACTCTCTATGTATAAAATAAGCTAAAATGCTCATTAACTAGCTGTATATATGTTGAGCTTGGGCCCAACTTGGGCCTGGTCCAATCCGTTAGTATTTTTAGCCTGTTTGGCCCACTTTGGGCCAAAACCTTTAAGATTAGTGCCCTGTTTTCATTTCTAGATTATTTTTGTCCTTTTAAAACAATAAATTC
The DNA here is from genome assembly GCF_059453495.1 of Arachis ipaensis. NCBI lineage: Eukaryota > Viridiplantae > Streptophyta > Magnoliopsida > Fabales > Fabaceae > Arachis > Arachis ipaensis. The sequence goes on from NC_142436.1 coordinate 4,291,737, forward strand.
AATTTTCAAAATCTTATTTTTCTCAATACGTGGTACTGGTCAGACTAGAGTTGGTACCGCCGGCTTAAGTGCCGGTACGCATTTTTACAAAAATTTTCCGCAAAAGATACATTTTTCCACTTAGAAAAATTCATTGAATTCAAATTTCACCTTTATATTTAAGAAAAAAACATTTCTATATTTTTGAAACCTATTTCGGAAAATTAAAATTATTATTTTATTAAAGCGGTTATTCTGGTTCTTACATTCTCCTCTCCTAATTAGGAATTTTTTCCCCAAAATTCGAATCGCGTGATGTATCCTCCACGAAGCGTTCTACTACCCACGTTGTCAACCTAAACAAGTTGCCAAAGCATTTTGTACACCATAGTTCTACCGTGTCGATGTTCCCTCTTACCTTCCGCTGCGTCATTCTGATTATTTGTCACTAAGAACCCAGATTTCTCCACTACATCGAACCGAAAATTTTCTTTAAACCAAATACCGCTTTTGTAACATTTTGTAAAGCTTTCAAAACAATTTCAATCAAAACTTTTCAATGTCAAGGCTTTTTTAAAAGACTCAAAAATCATTTATTCTTAAATCAATTACTTTAAATCATGATTTTTCTTAAATTCATTAAAATCCTTAAATCATAGCTTTTCAATTTGAATCCCTTTCGATGAGTTAAATTACAACCCATATTCACAAATCAACAAAATCATAGAAGTTCTGACCTAGTTTCAAAATCCAAGCATTTAAACTAAAAGTTCCAAACTAACTTTCAAAATCATTCTAAGTTTTAAAACTTTTTCAACATGATTCAAGGTCATACCGGTTAGAAATTGAAAATCCTAATTAAAAATTGCAAAGGCATTTATTTTTAGTCTGTGGCTGCATCAGTCGGCACTTTCCCTACCACCAGCGTTGAACTTCACCCATCAACTGATATGCCGCAAACTCCACAAACTGGTTTTCCAGAACATGTTGAGCTCGTAACGCATAGGCTAGGTTAGTTATCCTCACTATCTCTCCGTGAACGTAATTGACCTCATCTGTAAGTTGTCATTCGGGTTTCCTTTCCACACCAAATATTCGATATTGAGGTGATCAGTCTGAATATCTCAAGCCTAGTGCTTCAATTATCCCCAAAGGCACTCACAAACAAGCATGCTATGCATATCAAGCAGATAAACTAAATAGCATGAAAGCAAAATGACCCAGACTGTGCAACGAAGCACAATGGGTCCATCCCTCAGGCTCACGAGGATGAATTACTCTGATACCATAAATGTAACACCCTGTTAGCCTAAGCCTTACCTCTAGCCGTAACGCAAAGGATAACAAAGTCCCATGACAGTTCTAAAGCTTATAATATATATAATATATGTCCAAGAATTTATATAATTAGAAGCCTGATGAAGGAATAAAGCTCAAAGTCGCGTAAAGCGGAATCACGAAACGCGAAGCATTCACATCACGATAACTAAATGTGTAGGCACGGACAGAACAAGACATAATATATATATAAAACCTTGTAGATAGCTCTAGGATACACAAGGTAATAATTAAATTGACAAGATATATAGATATGTGTAAATATGATATACCAAAAAGATGAATAGTCACAGCCTATGGAGTTTAGGCTGGCTAGTCAAACTAAAATACAAAAGAGTTTTAGAAGTTTAAAACAGCTTATACAACTTATCTCTCAAATCAAGCCCCTAAGGCGATAAAGTTATATAAATACAAAGGATGAGAGAGTAACTACATCGAACATATCAAACTACAAAAGGTGATAAAAGATCCTCCGCTCTGTTACCATCTTGCAACTCACCGAGGTGGGTTACGACCTGCATCTGAAAAACAACAACAACATATGACATGAGAACCGGAGGTTCTCAGTATGGTAACAGTGTCCAATATATAAGATGTAAGGTTCTGGAACACCAAAGACAATTCTAGAACTTCACACCAAACAGATATTCAAGCTTAACAAAAATAAATAATGTAAACCAAACACCATAAACAGGGTTATCTAAACTTAGGGGATTTCTAACTAATACCAATCACTCCGCTGTATCCTACAGCTTTCGCCAACCTAACCTCCGTGCAATCCCATCGCCACCGCCTCCCGATCCTCCTCAATGCCAGTAAAACATATTTAATGCAAACAAGTAAATCACAAATAGTATACATATACAACAAGTAAACAAATAGCAAGTAGACATGTGATTCATTTAGGCATACTGAAGATAAGCAAAGCAAACAAACACATAGAAGATGCATATGATGAATGCCTGTCCTATTGGCTCATGATATCACTTGTTAGTCTATAAATGCCAACCCAACACATCCTCCCGGATGTAGCCTTCTGCCACGCCAGGGATATAGGCCTTGCACACTCATGCAGCAGAGAATCTATCACACCAGGGATATAGGCCATGCACACTCATATAGTAGAGAAGGAAACAACAACAATGGTCTCACCATAAATTATTCCAAGGATATAGTGCCTGGCACACTCTTGTAGCAGAAAAACTACCACACCAGGGATATAGGCCTTGCACACTCTTGCATAATCCAATAATTTCATCATTCCTTTCCAAGTTCTCAACTCATCATAACCATCACCGGTTTTCAATTTCTCAAATTATTATCAACTATCGTCATCTCTTAAGTTCTCTGAGTCATCACCAATATAATACTCCGCCCGCTCATCCACAACTTCAGAATTCTAAGTCTCCGTCTTCTAAACTCATATAGAAATTCATCTATTTAAGTCTCTAACTCATCTTTAATAGTATTAGGACCTAAGCACTAGATAGTATTCTTAAACAACATTTAAAGAATGTTGGAAAGCTAGAGAACCTTTGAAAAAAAAAAAAAATTCAGCATTAGGGGCAAAACCCAACAATATTCCAGTGCTAGATCATTCCTAAATAAACAAAACCATGAAAATCTCAATCTAACAAAGCCACAACTCGAATTTTTCAAAGAACAAAAAACTAGAGTTTGGGATTCGAGTTGCTTACTGCTTTGTTTAGATAGAAATAAAGAGATCAACAAGAGCTTCGCATGGTCGCAAACGTCTTGTCAATTGGAGCACCGTAGCTCAAGTTATATCTCCCGGAAGATGGTGATGAATAGTAATATTACCCTCTTCTCCTCTCTTCTCCATCACCGTCCCTCTCTCACTCTCTACATATAAAATGAGCTGAAATGCTCATTAACTAGCTTTATATATTTTGGCTTGTGCCCAACTTGGGCCCGGTCCAACCCATTAGCGTTTTTAGCCCGTTTGTCCCACTTTGGGTCAAAACCTTTAAGATTAGCGCCCGGTTTTTAATTCTAGATTATTTTTGTCCTTTTAAAATAATAAATTCAATTTTCAAAATCTTATTTTTCTCAATACGCGGTACCGGTCTGACTAGAGCCGGTACTATCGGCTTAAGTGCCAGTACGCATTTTTACAAAAATTTTCCGCAAAAGATACATTTTTCCAATCAGAAAAATTTATTGAATTCAAATTTCACCTTTATATTTTTTAAAAAAATATTTCTATATTTTTTAACCTATTTTGAGAAATTAAAATTATTATTTTATTAAAGCGATTATTCCGGTTCTTACAGATACCACCGTCCTCACCGCGAGTGGGACGAACCACCATCCCCGCAACCATGTCATTCGGTTAAACCAAACGTTTATCCGGGAATATTTCAATTCAATCCGTTTAGTATACTCACACTCATCGAGGGCCTTGAAACTAGTTAGGAGACCTTAAACAGGGGTTACAAAGGTGAAAAAACATATTGGATAGGCAAAACAGTTAAAAATCACCTTTTTTACAAAATAGGACAGTCGTGCATATGTAGGCCTCGTGCGTACACATGAGTTCCCTTTTTCGCGTATATGCGGAACGTGCATGAAAAACGTTCAGTTCTAGAAATGAAGGTGGTGCGTACGCACAACTCTGTTTTTGTGCGCACGCATGAAATGCGCACGAAATCATTTCACTTTTGTAATGCCCCTCATGTGTACGCATGGGTCGTGCTGCAGAATTCAGTTTTTTAACCAAAACATCAAACGCGCATAACTTTTTCGTAGAAATCATTTTCCATCCGTTCTTCAAACGTCATAAACTCCACATATCCACTTTTTATTTTAGACAAGTTTCACATGATTTGAGGGTCTGAAAAACAAGTTATGACCCGTCGAAGTTGGTTAAAATTCTAGTTTTACCAATTTTGAACCATCACTCAATTTCACCAAAATCTCAATCCAATTCAAACCAAACCATGCCAAAATCATCCCTAAACAATCTAAACATACATCTATCCATTTTTCTACCCTTCTAACCACTCAATGCTTAATAAATCAATTTCCAACCCATCAATCAATCCACAATTTTATTCATGTACTAATCAATTCATCATTATTCAAATCAACAATTCACACACACTTACTTCATGGGGGACTCCTCACCCCATCACAGCTTCCGTCCCAAATTTCCCCAGTCACTAATGGTATCATTATACATCAATTTTCATTCAACATACAACATAATCATCATGTCTCATATCCAAGCTCACAATATTTAAATTCATAATTCACAACAACAACTATCAATCGATATTCAACCAACTAATCACAAACACAAGCAATTCCATTCAATCGTATTCTAGAGCAATTAACCTAGGAATTCACATAACTTTACATAATGCCTACCCGAAACTCAAACCTATACCTTTTGACGGTGGTTTTCCTAACATTTTGATTTCCTTCCCAATAACACCCAAGCTCAGCCAAAACCTCTTCCAATCAAGAGCTTCGCAGTCAATCCAAGCCTCCAACTTGCACCAAATCAATCAAGCAAGTCCAACCTACTCCATACAATCTGATTACATCAATTATTCAACATTCACACTAGGATTTTCACTCAAAATTGGAGCCAATGGAGAGATTGAGTTTTCTTACCTTATACCATATAATCTTGGGTTAAAACATAGATAGAGATTGTGCTTGAACTTCCCCTAAAGCATCAAAATCACAATATTTCTGCACCTCAAATCCCAAACTCAAAAATAGAGTTTAACAGAGAAATGGGCAACGAAAATTGGCACTACTCACCGCACAAATGTTATAGAATTGAAGAGGACAACGAGAGCTTCGCGTAGCAACAAATGAGTCGTCAACCGGAGCTCCGGATCGAAAGTTCTGAGGATTGAAATTGAAAGTAAATAGTGACCAAGGTTTCTCCTCTCTTCTATTCTCTCTTAGGGTTGAGTGTTTGTTTTCATGAATGAGGAAGGAGTTAGTTGAAGTGTTTGTAATGGAAGGTGTTATTGAGTGGGCCTTGGGTCCAAGTGTGGCCTAATTCCATTTCTCATCCCTTTGGTCTAACTTTGAACAAAATTCTTTAAGATAAACACTTTAATTTGCGTCCTAATTATTTTTACTTTCCCAAAATATAAATTTTAATTTTTTAGTCATTTTCACTCATAATTAATTTATTAATAATAGTTTAATCGAGTTTTACAAAATACACGTCGGTTGGAATATAAATACATGTTGGGCCACCATGGGGAGCTTTTGACCACCAGAGAGACTTTGGAGAGAAACCAAGTGAGACAACATAAGATGAGAAGACAGCACATCCAACTCAAAACCTTAAGGTGTCAAGTTAATGAGTGACTCATCTTAAAAACTCTTCACTCTTGTATTTTTTTTTATGTGGGACTAACTTCATGCACTCCTCACACTTGCAACATTAACAATCTTCTCCTCAAGTGTACGTCGTCCAGAGAACCCTTGCCAGAAAGACTTTCAATGCTTTACTTTGAATTCTCCTTAAACTACCAGACAAATTAACAATCAGCTCTGATACCACTTGTTGGACTACCAAGGGGAGCTTTTGACCACTAGGATAACTTCATGGAAGAACCAAATGAGAGAACATAAGATGAGAATACATCACATCCAACTCAAAAACTTAAGCTGTCATGTTAATGGGTCTCTCATCTTATAAACTCCTCACTCTTTCTTCTTTTCTTTGATGTGCGACTAACTTCATACACTCCTCACACTTGCAACATTAACAGTACATATTGAAAATAAATTAAATCACATATGTATTATACACAAATACATTGGTAGTTGATTTTAGTAACTAATTTTGATATGAGAATAGCATTTTTTATTATTTATATAATGAAAATCATAAGAATTTGGTTTAAATTTTTTAAAAATATCTTTCATCATATAAAATTTATAATTAATATATAATATTTAATTAATAAACAAAGAACAAATAATATTTAAATCTAACAAAACAAGAGAAAGTAGCATATGCATTTGAAATTCAATATTTCTAACCTTGATTTGGGTTTGATAAAAGAAAATGTGGCAGGTCAAAAAGATTAAAGTTTGCTTTGTACATAAGATGAACATTAGTGCCAATATTGCTCAGCAACCTTATTTGTTTTTCCATTGCTTGTTCTGTTTGAAGCTCAATTAACTTCATCATTTCTATTCTATTCTTCTTCACCTCCAGGGGTAATTTTGATACAAACCAAAAATATTAGGGCAAAATTGAATACAATTAAATGTTGGGGATATTTTTTAATAAAATCACAAATGCTAAGAACAAAAGACATACTTTAACCCAACAATAATAACCTCACATTTTGCCTCTAAGGCTTTTAGTGTTCCTTTCAAAATTACCACAGAATTCTTTCTTAATTCTGGATTTTTGTGCTAAAACTTGATTTGAGATCGATCTACACATAGTAAAAAATGAAAAAAAATGGTTCAGCGAGAAATAAAAGAATCTAATTTTTTACGCATGTATGCCTTGATATTTTTTTTAGAAATAGTAGGGTTGTTTGCTTTTTGTTTTATTTTTTAAAAATATTTTATGTTTGAAGGATTTTCTGAGCAAATAGTGAAAAATATTGAAGAATCAAATAATTTTTTAATTTTCAAATTTTGTAAGAAAAACTCAAAATAATAATAATAATGGTTTCTTTTATTTTTAAAATTATTTTAGAAAATTTAAATTATAAATTAATCTAAAAGGTACCCAAAAAAAATCTAAATAACTATATAGTTGCAATTAGCATATACTTTTTGAGTCTCTTATCAACATTCTATTCTTGTTGAACAACAAGAATTGGATTCACACCAACATCACTTGTGTTGTGAGTTGAATTCACAACATCACCAGAATTAAAAATTTGGAGATTTGGGTTATTGGGTGCCCACTATTGCTGCTTGAACCTAAAAAGCCAAGGCCTTTGTTCCAATAAGGATGCCATGGTTGTGGAAATGACTCAACTATCCTTGGTCTCACAGGATGTGATGATGGATTTTCAGGTGGCATGCATACTTCATCAATCTTTCTCTTAAAGGTCTTTTCCATTTTAACCTAAAAAGAACAAAAACGGATTTTATAGCTTAAATTTATTGAAGTAACACAAAATTCGATAAGAGAAAAGAAATAAAAGCTAACTATCTATTGAGGTATTATATGTACTACTAATTGACAATGTTATCACTGTCTATGCAGCTATATACATAGTAGCGACAAACGCGTTCAATGGAAGTAAATTTATATGAGTAACACAAAATTCTATAAGAGAAAAGAAATAGAAGCTAACCATCTATTGAGGGATTACGCATACTACTGATTGACAATGCTATCACTGTCTATGCAGCTATATGTATAGCGGCAACAAACATGTAACACCCTAATACTCAAATCCTTATGCTCGAGTCATAAGTCAATGATATTACGGTGGTACGACTCTCAGGTGGATTTTTAATATATAAATATAGGTAATTTCGAAAAGAGTATTAATCGAGAAGCCTGAAAAGAGTAGAAATAAAATCGCGAAGGCGTATCACTCACGTTTCGACAACGAAAAGTTAAACTGCTAAGCCAAACGCGATATACGGACAAGGCATAAAGGAGATTAAGAGATAGATATATATAACATAAGTAAATAGCCACTAGTCGCGACTCGCGAAGTTTAGGCCGGCTAGGGTACAGTATGAAAGTAGATGACAACAGCATATCCTAATCTCTCCCAAAGGAAACATAAGAGCCTCTATAGGCAAGTTCCGAAAGAGTTCAATACATAATATAATCTTTTCAAAACAAAGGTGGAGAGATTCTAATCAAAACACAAAGTAGAGGAAATAAAGATCTTTGCCGTCTCTCAGACGACCCACAACTCACTTCTGAGCACCTGGACCTGTATCTGAAAAACAAGAGATATATACGGAATGAGAACCCCGGGCCCATGGGTTCCCAGTACGGTAAAAGTGCCAAATAGATACAATGCACTGCAATAAAAACTCACTAAGCATCCTAAACTTCTTCACCAAATATTCATCCTAGGTTCTCGCTAATCCATGAATAGGCAACTATCATAAGGGAGTGCTAAATCTAATTCATGTTTCACATATTTCCCAACTCGCTGACTCTTCCACGAATCAGACTCAGAATTATAAGCAAAACCATCACCAGTTGTTCTGCCTCAGCAATTTTATATCAATACATCATACCCTCGCCTGGAGCTAGTGAAACTACATCACTGCGTCTACCCAGGGAGCTCCGATTATCTCATTCAATAATCATCATCATCATGCAATCGCATCATCAGTTCATCCCATCAAGAACAGCCCTCACACCCACCGACACCAGCATGAGGGCATCTCAGTTGTACAAACACAAGCAATTCAGATAAGTAATACACAAATATGGTACAAGTAGAACAAGTAGCATATAGTCAGGTAACATGGCATATATGATGTAGAAATCCAAAACAAATGGCAAACCCAAACAATTAAAACATATGCAAATGATGAATGCCTGCCCTATGGCAGATGATATCATCTGTCGGTTATCAAGCCAACCCGACATGTCCGGTAGCTAACCCGGGCACAGTCTCTCTGTTGCGTATTAATATCATTAGAGGGAATATGTGCCCTGTCACCATTAGAGGGTATCTGCGCCTTGTCGCCATTAGAGGGTATCTGCGCCCTGTCGCCATTAGAGGGTATCTGTGCCCTGTCGCCATTAGAGGGTATCGGTGCCCTGTCACCCTTACAACCAGAGAGAAAACACAAGCATGCTTACATTTGACATTTTTCATCATTATTCATTCAATCTCAATTCATATTATAAATCCTCATTGTTATCAAATCTCAAACATTAACCTGGAGCAAGTGGGACGAACCACAACCCTTACTACTACCCAGGTATCACAAATACATTCATTCAAAACTCCATAATTAAACTCATTTATCATAAACATCCTTTTCTGTCTCATAACCGGAGCAAGTGGACAACGCCACTGCCTACTACCCGGGGTCACACATCACATTTCAACATTTTCCATTATTATCCATTTAACACATTCATTCATTAATCGTATATGCATTTATACTCAGCCATAAACATTAATGGCTTTGCCGTAACCCGACAATAACTCAGCCATCTGGCCCATGGTTCAATCAAGAACCGGCCATTTATCAATAATTATAGCCTTTCGGCTCATGGCTTACACGGTACTTCCACCGTCATCCTCCATATCTCATATAATCATATCTGATCATCATTGATCATAACCTTTTTCCCTTGCTTCACTCGCAAGTTACCACATCCCCTAGCTCTTTCCTCATTGCTAGGCATACCATAATGATTTAATACATAAGGGGTGAGATCGGAGGCTTAAAAGTATGAGGTTTGGCTTTAAAACTCAAAAATCAACTTTGGCATGAAAACAGAGCCACGCGCACGCGTACTCCACGCGCACGCGTGGATGGCCAAAAACTCATCGACGCGCAAGCGTTATACGCGCGAACGCGCGGGTTGAAAAATATCCAAACAGCGTGCAAGCGTCAGCCACGTGTACGCGTGGGTGCTCTTGCGCCCAGGCACAAAACTGGCACAACTCTGGCACAACTCTCTGGAAAATGGCTGGGCATTTGGTACAGCGCATCGACGCGCCCGCGCACACCACGCGCACGCGTGGATGGTGCTTTCTGGAAGAACGGCGCGCACGCGCCAGGTGCGCCTACGCGCGTAGGGTCGTTCTGCTAAAAATTTTCCAAGTTAAAAGCTGCAGAATTTACAGATTCAACCCCCAATCTTCCGACGGACATAACTCTCTCATTTTAAATCGTTTTTCACCCGTTCTTCGAACGGCATGGACATCTCGGATCCAATTTCATTTCTAAACAGATTTGGCAGAAAACAGAGATTCGTAGTCCAGGTTATGTCCCGTCAAAGTATGCCCAAAAATCATGTTTTCATACAAAACCACAAAGTGCCATTTTCAAAACAAGCCATTTTCAACTCTTTTCAAAATCAATCAAAACATGCCAATTTCAGCCTTTTCTTTGAAATCAATCAAAATATACCAAAATCAACATCAAACCTCCTCAACTCGCACGTTGACACTTTCTCAAACTCAAACACATTTACATATCATATACTCTTTCTCATGCCAAATTTCAACAACACTATTTCCAATCAACCATCATTATACATAATCAATATTGTACTCACTATCACGCGGCTTCACCCACAAATCAACATTAATCATTCCTCAAGCATATATCACGACATACATATCTCTAGTGCATCATCATACCATCAAGGCATCAATAATCATAATCACATATATGACCATATAATATATCTCAACCAAAACCAAATATACCTCATCTATATAATTGCACCCAAATTTACCAAATCCCACACCTCAACTCCTCAAACCTTATTATTCAATAACCAACCCAATCATTCATATATTCATTATCTGAAATTCATCCAATCACTTGTGTCATCATACAATGCACACATCAACTTACCTTTCTTGCCTTTTTCCGGCCTCCGGCCCAAAATTCACGGCCTCCGGCCCAATTTCATAATTTAAATGCATAAACCACAAATCAATACTCATTACCCAGTACATCAAATTCTCAATACACCAAGTATACAAGGCCACACAATTCTCAACCCAAATCATTAATTCACATTACATACCAACTATGCATATTAGCACCAACCATTTACACAATCCAAACTTAATCCTAGGGGCATCTAGCCTAGGAATTCTCATCACAACACACGGTACTTAAATGAAACTTAAACCGTACCTCTTGTAGCCAAACCAATTGAGCCTCTTCTATGGAAGTCTTCACCAACCTTAGCTCCAAGCCTCACCAAAGCTCCTCAAGCAATACCAATCTCCCAATTGTGCACCAACATCACCAAATACACTAACATAACCAATATCACATACATACATCAACCTAGGGCTCATAAAAATGACAAATCACAAGGGTTTGAGCACTTCTTACCTCAGCCCATATGAAGTAGGGATAGAACCCACTTAGAATCCATGTTAGAGTATCCCTAAACACCCAAAATCACAAGATTTCAACACTAATTACCCAAAAACGTGTAACAGTGGGGAATTTCGAAAACTGGGCAGAGATGAATGGAATACTCACCACAAAACTTAGATAGAATTGTAGAGGATGAGAAGAGCGACGCGTGGCCGCAGACGGCTCGTCAATCGGAGCTCCGTAGCTCAAGTTATGGTGGTTTGAAGATCAAAGAGAGTTAGGTTTTCTCTCTTCTCTTCTCTCTTCTCAAATCAGCGCCCAACACCCCTTCTTTAGGGAAAAATGAGCTGAAATACTCATAACTAATGTTTATATATGTTGGGTCTTGGGCCCACTTAGGCCCGGTTCACTTATTTTTGTCCGTTGGCCCAATTTTGGACCAAAACCTTTAAGATTAGCGCTCTAAATCGCACTTCAAATATTTCTACCTTCCCTAATTATAATTCCTCATTTCTTAATCTTATTTACTCATAATCAATTTTCTCAGCTGTAGTACCAGACAGATCTCAGTCGGTACTGCCGATCAAAATTCCACTGCGCGCTTTTGCGCAGAAAACTATATTTTCCGACTCGGAAAAATTCACTGAATCCAAATATCATATTTAAATCATCAAATTCCAATTGCCAAATCTTCCAACCATATTCGCTCCCATTTAACTTATTATTTAATTAATTTCGGTTAGACCGGGTATTACATTCTACCCCCCTAACAGAAATTTTTGCCCTCGAAAATTCCATCCATCACTGCGAGTACGCGAGCATAGTCTGCCTCTATATCCAACGCATAACAGCCCCAAGGTCCTTTTGTTCTGCGCGCTTCCGTTGCCGCGCTCTGACTTCTCTATATTCGAGGTCCTCGGTCATTTGTCCAACGCCGACCAATAGTCTCGTTCCTTACTTTTATCGTCTCATCAACTCACCCTATTAAATCTCAAATCATGTCATCAATAATATTACCATCGTCGTTAATCACAGCCATCGTCCCACATCACTGTAATCAATCAAAGATCATCACCACACCTTAATGATACTCCATCACTATCCTCGCTCTCTGCCAAGCCAATTACCACTAATCACAGCTCAACTCCAAGCATAGCCTCTAAACTTACTTTCTTATTCTCAAACCCTTGAATTTCCACATGACTTGCTGTTATAAAGTCTCTGACTCATCAATCAGAAACCCCTTTCATTTCTAGAAAGCAAATGAGTTGGAATTAACAATTTAACAAAATCATAAGAATCCGCTTTCCTTTAACAATCTATAAAAGCATTCGAGACACATCTCTTTTGTTAAAGTTACTCATATCAAAAATCATCTTCAAAACCATAACCAATGCTCTTTCAAATTGTTGGGGAATAATTTTCAACAGTACCTCCCCAAAAATTGGGGTTTACCACCCGTCACGGGTTCCCTCAAACCAATCTCAGTACCGCATCAGCATTCCAATTTAGTGGTTTTCACATTCGTCCTTCAAAACCAATCATTATAAATCTCAATCTAATTCCAAGGTCACTATGACCAAACATCATGGTACTCATCTCTCAAACACGACAACTTGCACTCTCTCATCATCTAAATCCAATTATGCATCAATGATAATTTCCTCATCCGCTTTAGAACCATCAAAGCTCGCAGCCGCAATCAATTCCAACTATTGGGGATCATTACTTGCAGTAACCCACTTAACCCTTCTAGTATTTAAACATAAGATACTATAGTAAACTTTTACAGCTCTTATTCGTAGCTATCCTGTGTTACTGCTTCCACAAGTTTCCGCTGCTTTATTCTGATCTCTCGTCTAGTACGAGTTCTATCACTTACTTCCTCACAACCACAACTTAGCATGACTGGCATTTCAAACCAACGTTTCCAAATCCATCATTTAGGACAATTCTTTATCTATTTAAATCAAAGGAACTAAAAGTCACGGGTTCAATCCGTTTCACCAAAAATCCAGAAATCAACCAACTACATAACAAACACAACACATCATTCTCAATAGAAAATCATTTACATCTCAGGCATTTATCCATTTGTAGTAAGGCAAATCCTTACTCGGACCATCCGGTTTGCTTCTCAGTCTAATATTAAGCTTGACATTCCCAGTTTTACTGTACAGGCGGTATTATAAAATCATGCACTGTCCTTTAAGCCTGATTATTGCAATTACCTCAATCTTACTGTCGCAATCGGCCCGCATCCTGACTCTCTCCTTGTTGGCAATTTCTTGATACATGCCCTGGTAACCCGCACTTGTAACATATACCTAACCCCAATCGGCACGGCCTATTTGGGTGATGACTCCCACATCTCTGACAGCTCGAAGCATCAGAAGCAGCCGCTGCCCGCTTTTCCTTACCATTCCTTTGGGACTCCTCACTCGTCGCAAAGTTAGTCTGTCCTTGGGGAAAGTGTTGTACGTATCCTCTCTCCTTAAACTCTCGACCCCTTGGTGCGAATCCTTGGTTGTGCTTTCTATGACTTCCTTTCTCTGCAACCCTCCTTTTCACACACTCTTCAGCAATTCTGCTCTTATTCACGAACTCTGAAAAAGTTCGGATCTCCATTGGTCCCACTGAACTTAAGATGTCGCTCTGGAGCCCTCCTTCATACTTAATGCATTTTCATTCCTCGAAGTCTCCCGGAGCTCCTTGACACATGCGGAAAAATCTGAATAGCTCCTCAAATTTGTCTGTATACTCAGATACGGACATAGCACCTTGCTTTAGCTGCAGTAACTCCAATTCCTTGGCTGTCCTGGCGAAATTCGGAAAGTACTTCTTATAGAATTCCACCTGGAAGGCATCCCAAGTGATAAGATCATTCCCCTGTTATAGGAGGCGTCGAACCCCTTGCCACCAATGCGATGCTTCTCCCGTGAGTAGATGGGTGGCAAATTCAACACACTGCTCTTCAGGTACCAACTGCGCTTGCAGTGCTCGCTCCATGGCCTGAAACCAAGTATCAGCTTCAGTCGGATTGGTGGTTCCCTTGAACTTAGGTGGATTAACCTTTAAGAAAGTCGCCAGTGTCATCAGGCCCTGAGCTTCCCTTCCGCCATTGCCATTATTGTTTATCTGTTGCCCAAGAGCCTCCGTAGTGGCCTGCATAGCAGCAGTCATATTCTCCAACGCAGCCATAAGGTTTACCGGGTTATTCGGGTTAATTTCCGATTCCTGCGTATTAGTATGGTCTCTTTCACGTCTACGATCGGGTCCACGAGGCGCCATCTGGTTCCTATACACACTAAACAATCGATATTAAGTTGATCAGTCTCAATATCGAAAGTATAATGCTTCAAGTACCAAAGGTACACTCATGGACTTCATGCTAGATGTATCAGTTAGATACCCTAACTAGCACAGGCACAGACTCAGAGTATGCATTGAAGCATAAGCAGTTCCATCCCTCAGGCTCACGAGGACGAACTGCTCTGATACCATAATGTAACACCCTAATACTCAAATCCTTATGCTCGAGTCATAAGTCAATGATATTACGGTGGTACGACTCTCAGGTGGATTTTTAATATATAAATATAGGTAATTTCGAAAAGAGTATTAATCGAGAAGCCTGAAAAGAGTAGAAATAAAATCGCGAAGGCGTATCACTCACGTTTCGACAACGAAAAGTTAAACTGCTAAGCCAAACGCGATATACGGACAAGGCATAAAGGAGATTAAGAGATAGATATATATAACATAAGTAAATAGCCACTAGTCGCGACCCGCGAAGTTTAGGCCGGCTAGGGTACAGTATTAAAGTAGATGACAACAGCATATCCTAATCTCTCCCAAAGGAAACATAAGAGCCTCTATAGGCAAGTTCCGAAAGAGTTCAATACATAATATAATCTTTTCAAAACAAAGGTGGAGAGATTCTAATCAAAACACAAAGTAGAGGAAATAAAGATCTTTGCCGTCTCTCAGACGACCCACAACTCACTTCTGAGCACCTGGACCTGTATCTGAAAAACAAGAGATATATACGGAATGAGAACCCCGGGCCCATGGGTTCCCAGTACGGTAAAAGTGCCAAATAGATACAATGCACTGCAATAAAAACTCACTAAGCATCCTAAACTTCTTCACCAAATATTCATCCTAGGTTCTCGCTAATCCATGAATAGGCAACTATCATAAGGGAGTGCTAAATCTAATTCATGTTTCACATATTTCCCAACTCGCTGACTCTTCCACGAATCAGACTCAGAATTATAAGCAAAACCATCACCAGTTGTTCTGCCTCAGCAATTTTATATCAATACATCATACCCTCGCCTGGAGCTAGTGAAACTACATCACTGCGTCTACCCAGGGAGCTCCGATTATCTCATTCAATAATCATCATCATCATGCAATCGCATCATCAGTTCATCCCATCAAGAACAGCCCTCACACCCACCGACACCAGCATGAGGGCATCTCAGTTGTACAAACACAAGCAATTCAGGCAAGTAATACACAAATATGGTACAAGTAGAACAAGTAGCATATAGTCAGGTAACATGGCATATATGATGTAGAAATCCAAAACAAATGGCAAACCCAAACAATTCAAACATATGCAAATGATGAATGCCTGCCCTATGGCTGATGATATCATCTGTCGGTTATCAAGCCAACCCGACATGTCCGGTAGCTAACCCGGGCACAATCTCTCTGTTGCGTATTAATATCATTAGAGGGAATATGTGCCCTGTCACCATTAGAGGGTATCTGCGCCCTGTCGCCATTAGAGGGTATCTGCGCCCTGTCGCCATTAGAGGGTATCTGCGCCCTGTCGCCATTAGAGGGTATCTGCGCCCTGTCACCCTTACAACCAGAGAGAAAACACAAGCATGCTTACATTTGACATTTTTCATCGTTATTCATTCAATCTCAATTCATATTATAAATCCTCATTGTTATCAAATCTCAAACATTAACCTGGAGCAAGTGGGACGAACCACAACCCTTACTACACCCAGGTATCACAAATACATTCATTCAAAACTCCATAATTAAACTCATTTATCATAAACATCCTTTTCCGTCTCATAACCGGAGCAAGTGGACAATGCCACTGCCTACTACCCGGGGTCACACATCACATTTCAACATTTTCCATTATTATCCATTTAACACATTCATTCATTAATCGTATATGCATTTATACTCAGCCATAAACATTAATGGCTTTGCCGTAACCCGACAATAACTCAGCCATCCGGCCCATGGTTCAATCAAGAACCGGCCATTTATCAATAATTATAGCCTTTCGGCTCATGGCTTACACGGTACTTCCACCGTCATCCTCCATATCTCATATAATCATATCTGATCATCATTGATCATAACCTTTTTCCCTTGCTTCACTCGCAAGTTACCACATCCCCTAGCTCCTTCCTCATTGCTAGGCATACCATAATGATTTAATACATAAGGGGTGAGATCGGAGGCTTAAAAGTATGAGGTTTGGCTTTAAAACTCAAAAATCAACTTTGGCATGAAAACAGAGCCACGCGCACGCGTACTCCACGCGCACGCGTGAATGGCCAAAAACTCATCGACGCGCAAGCGTTATACGCGCGAACGCGCGGGTTGAAAAATATCCAAACGGCGCGCAAGCGTCAGCCACGTGTACGCGTGGGTGCTCTTGCGCCCAGGCACAAAACTGGCACAACTCTGGCACAACTCTCTGGAAAATGGCTGGGCATTTGGTACAGCGCATCGACGCGCCCGCGCACACCACGCGCACGCGTGGATGGTGCTTTCTGGAAGAACGGCGCGCACGCGCCAGGTGCGCCTACGCGCGTAGGGTCGTTCTGCTAAAAATTTTCCAAGTTAAAAGCTGCAGAATTTACAGATTCAACCCCCAATCTTCCGACGGACATAACTCTCTCATTTTAAATCGTTTTTCACCCGTTCTTCGAACGGCATGGACATCTCGGATCCAATTTCATTTCTAAACAGATTTGGCAGAAAACAGAGATTCGTAGTCCAGGTTATGTCCCGTCAAAGTATGCCCAAAAATCATATTTTCATACAAAACCACAAAGTGCCATTTTCAAAACAAGCCATTTTCAACTCTTTTCAAAATCAATCAAAACATGCCAATTTCAGCCTTTTCTTTGAAATCAATCAAAATATACCAAAATCAACATCAAACCTCCTCAACTCGCACGTTGACACTTTCTCAAACTCAAACACATTTACATATCATATACTCTTTCTCATGCCAAATTTCAACAACACTATTTCCAATCAACCATCATGATACATAATCAATATTGTACTCACTATCACGCGGCTTCACCCACAAATCAACATTAATCATTCCTCAAGCATATATCACGACATACATATCTCTAGTGCATCATCATACCATCAAGGCATCAATAATCATAATCACATATATGACCATATAATATATCTCAACCAAAACCAAATATACCTCATCTATATAATTGCACCCAAATTTACCAAATCCCACACCTCAACTCCTCAAACCTTATTATTCAATAACCAACCCAATCATTCATATATTCATTATCTGAAATTCATCCAATCACTTGTGTCATCATACAATGCACACATCAACTTACCTTTCTTGCCTTTTTCCGGCCTCCGGCCCAAAATTCACGGCCTCCGGCCCAATTTCATAATTTAAATGCATAAACCACAAATCAATACTCATTACCCAGTACATCAAATTCTCAATACACCAAGTATACAAGGCCACACAATTCTCAACCCAAATCATTAATTCACATTACATACCAACTATGCATATTAGCACCAACCATTTACACAATCCAAACTTAATCCTAGGGGCATCTAGCCTAGGAATTCTCATCACAACACACGGTACTTAAATGAAACTTAAACCGTACCTCTTGTAGCCAAACCAATTGAGCCTCTTCTATGGAAGTCTTCACCAACCTTAGCTCCAAGCCTCACCAAAGCTCCTCAAGCAATACCAATCTCCCAATTGTGCACCAACATCACCAAATACACTAACATAACCAATATCACATACATACATCAACCTAGGGCTCATAAAAATGACAAATCACAAGGGTTTGAGCACTTCTTACCTCAGCCCATATGAAGTAGGGATAGAACCCACTTAGAATCCATGTTAGAGTATCCCTAAACACCCAAAATCACAAGATTTCAACACTAATTACCCAAAAACGTGTAACAGTGGGGAATTTCGAAAACTGGGCAGAGATGAATGGAATACTCACCACAAAACTTAGATAGAATTGTAGAGGATGAGAAGAGCGACGCGTGGCCGCAGACGGCTCGTCAATCGGAGCTCCGTAGCTCAAGTTATGGTGGTTTGAAGATCAAAGAGAGTTAGGTTTTCTCTCTTCTCTTCTCTCTTCTCAAATCAGCGCCCAACACCCCTTCTTTAGGGAAAAATGAGCTGAAATACTCATAACTAATGTTTATATATGTTGGGTCTTGGGCCCACTTAGGCCCGGTTCACTTATTTTTGTCCGTTGGCCCAATTTTGGACCAAAACCTTTAAGATTAGCGCTCTAAATCGCACTTCAAATATTTCTACCTTCCCTAATTATAATTCCTCATTTCTTAATCTTATTTACTCATAATCAATTTTCTCAGCTGTAGTACCAGACAGATCTCAGTCGGTACTGCCGATCAAAATTCCACTGCGCGCTTTTGCGCAGAAAACTATATTTTCCGACTCGGAAAAATTCACTGAATCCAAATATCATATTTAAATCATCAAATTCCAATTGCCAAATCTTCCAACCATATTCGCTCCCATTTAACTTATTATTTAATTAATTTCGGTTAGACCGGGTATTACAAAACACGCTTTACAGAAGTAATAGTATTAAAGTTACATAAGTAACACAAAATTCTATAAGGGAATAGAAATTAATGCTAACTATCTATTAAGGTATTACGTGTACTACTGGTTGACAATGCCCATTAAGAAGATACCCATGGATTATTGTATACATACACAAGGTAAGTTCAAACTATCAACGTTGGACTAAATTGACGAGTGAAGTAATCACTCGATCGACTAAAGTTAGTTGATGGTGTTTTTTTTTTTCCATTGGTTGCATGATATTTGTCATTCTTATTTTTAGATGTAAAACTTATTATTGAATCATCAATTATGTATATCTTAAATATATAAATTAAAAATAAAATACTATTTGTATATTAAAATCAGTCATTATGTATTTATATATTTTTAACTTATATATATATATATATATATATTAGTGACTGATTTTAGTTATATCTAACATGGCTAAAAAAAATTATTAGAAGTTATTCTATTTTTCTCTTTCTTCATTAATTAAGGATTGTTTGTAATATTAATATCTTTTGACTACTCTATCATAATAATTAAGCATTAATGAGCAAAATTAATAGATACATTGTATATTTATTATTTAATTTATTTTTAATATATGTTTTATATTTTAACAAATATTTATATAGATGATTAATTTAGTAACTGATTTTTTTGTGTACATCTAATATCGATTATGCTATGTGTACACCAAAGTCAGCCACCAGTATAAAATACACGCAAATACATGTTTGGCTACTATGGGGAGCTTTCGACCATCGGAGAGGAACCAAAAGAGAGAACATAAGATAAAAAGACACCACATCCAACTCAAAATTTTAAAGTGTCAAGTTAATGGGTGTCTCATCTTATAAACTCTTCACTCTTTCTTGTTTTCTTTGATGTGTGACTAACTTTATGTACTCCCCACACTTGTAATCCTCAAGTGTGAGTCTCCACATCAAGCATCAACTCCCCTTCTTTCTAACTCCTCCACCACATTTGAGTATTCGTCCATCACACCGCTGAACACGCCGCCTGGATTACCCTTGCCAGAAAGACTTTTGATGCGTCACTTTAAATGCTCTTTAAACCACCAGACCACTTAACCATAAGCCCTGATACCACTTGTTGGGCTACCAGTGAGAGTTTTCGACCACTAGGGATACTTCAGGAAAGAACCAAGTGAGAGAACATAAAATGAGAAGACACCACATTTAACTCAAAAACTTAAGGTGTCAAGTTAATGGGTCTCTCATCTCATAAACTCACACTCTTCCTTATTTTTTTTCTTATGTGCGACTAACTTTATGCACTTCTCACACTTACAATATTAACAATACACATTGAAAATAAATTAAACCACATGTATTTATATACAAATACATTGATGACTGATTTCAGTGATTATTTTAGTGTACGAATAATATTTTTTATTATTTATATAATGAAAATGGTAAGAATTTGGTTTACAATTTTTTTAAAGTATCTTTCATCATATAAAATTTATAATTAATATATAATATAAACAAAAGACCAAATAATAGTTAAATCCAACCAAACAAGAGAAAGTAGCATATGCGTTTGAAGTTCAATATTTCTAACCTTGATTTCAGTTTGAGCAAAGAAAATGTGGTAGGTCAAAAGGATTCAATATTTCTAATCGTGGGGAGCTCTCAACCACCGGGGAGATTTCGAGGAGGAATCAAGCAAGAAAACATAAGATAAGATGACACCATATCTAACTCAAAGCTTTAAGGTAGTAAGTTAATGGATCTCTCATTTTATAAACTTCTCACTCTTCCTTGCTTTCAATCTCCCCCTCAAGTGTGAGCCTCCATATTAAGCATCAACTCTCCCTTTTTCTAGCTCCTCCACCACGAGTATTCGTCCATCACACCGCTCCAACCACACCGCGGGACACGCCACCCAGACCACCTTTACCGGAAAGACTTTCGATACTTCACCATGAATACTCCTTAAACCAGACCGATTAACTATCGGCTCTGATACCACTTGTTGGGTCACCGTAGGGAGCTCTCAACCACTGGGGAGATTTCGGAGAGGAATCAAGCGAGAGAACATAAGATGAGATGACACCACATCAAACTCAAAACCTCAAGGTAGTAAGTTAATGGATCTCTCATCTTATAAACTTCTCACTATTCCTTGCTTTCTTTGATGTGGGACTAACTTTATACACTACTCACACTTGCAATATTAACAATTTCTACTCTATTCTTCTCCACCTCCACTGAAAATTCAATTTTTTAATTAATAATGCCAAAAAAACAAAATGAATAAATAAATAGAATTGTAATATATTTTGTATTTTGTATTTATTGCATCGTATTAGTGAATTTAGGGTATTCTAAATTTTAAGGGTTAAGTACTTTTTTCGTCCCAAACGTCTTGGGTGAAAATTAAAATCGTCCCCGACCTTTTTTTCTTATTAAAATCATCCTCAACGTTACTGAACGTTTTAAAATCATCATTTTTCAAATTTTTGGACTAAATTACCCTTTATCATCATCTCTCCCCTTTACTCTCCTCTGTTTACCTACTCGGCTCCTCCCTCCTCCCTCTTCCATGTTCCACTCTCTCCACCCAATTCTTCTTCAACAACAACTACTATTTTTTTTAATTTCAAAAAATTAAACAAAACTAACACAACATCAACAACAATATATTCAGATTCCACCCAAATCTTCAATAGCAACAACTATTTTAGATTCAAAAATCCATCAACAACAATAACACCAATTCAAATTCAAGACAGAAAAATTCAAGAGAAAAGAACGCAGAAAAGAGAGAAGAGAGAAAAGGGGAACTCAGAGAAGAGGGGTTGTGTTGCTGCCGTCCGTCGCCGTCGTAGTTGAGGGAAAGAGGAGGAACGATGGTGCGAGAAGCTACTGCTGTCGGCGCTGTTGCAGCTGTGGCTGAGGATAAGAACGACGGTGATGGAGAACAACATGATGGCAGCGGCCAGAGCTGAAATGACGCTGTTGAGGTTGATATCAACATGGTTGTCATTGAGGGCTAAGGAGAGGCCGAGATCGCCGAAAAAATGGTCGTCGTGGAGATGAGGAAGGTGAGGCCAACGTCAATGGAGGAAGGGTTGAGGTTGGTGATGGAGAGGGAGAAAAAGGTGGAGAAGGAGGTAGGGGCGGAGATGGTACGGTGGCAAAAAGAGAGAGAAGAAGAATTGGGGTTGTGGTTGAGAGGGGGGTTCCGAAGAGAGGGGTAGGAGGAAGGGTAGGAAGAAGGGGGATGGGAGGGAAGATTTTGATTCTCACCCAAGACGTTAAGGACAAAAAAAGTACTTAACCCAAATTTTAATAATATAAGTGGTTAACAATGTTAATTGCTATTCTAGTGTAGACATTGTATTATTGTTGAAAAAAACTATTCAAAATTAATAGTTTTCAATATGTTCAGAAGTAGTTGCACAAAATAGTATTGTGGTTGTAATTGCAATTAAAATTTTGGCACATTAGTAACATGAATGTTTAAATTTAAGATTTTATATACATTAATCAAGTCTCTTGTCAGCAAACCATTCTTAATGGCTATGTTGTACTAATAATATAAAAATATTTTAAACAATCATCTAACTATGCATAGTTATATCAACAAAAATAATTAATTTTTAAATAAAATACTTAAAATATCATCTAATAAGCATATGAATTTAATTGAATGATAGTATAGAATTTTTTATATTTGTATTAGATTAAAATCAAATAATGCCAATAAAATATGAAATTAATAATTTATTATAAATTTATATTTTAGGTATATTATTAAACATTATACGTTAACTACATTGGATTTTTAGAAACAAGTTTTTTTCTCTTTCTGTTTTTAGATTATTTTTACAATTATTATTCTAAAATTTAATTCCAATTGAGATGTTCAAATCACTCATTTAAGTTAGATAATTAAATCAAGCCAAAGTATTAAAATAAAAAAATTGAAGCTAGCCTATTTAAGTTTGACAAACTAAACATAAAAAAGATGTAATATATCATAAACAAATTGAAGCTAATAATTTGAGTTTTTGTTATCCTCAAACAAAATATAAAAGTTTGTCATGTTACAAAATGTAAGCTGAGTAACTTGAAACATCAATAGTCACTTGGTTTTGACTTCACAATGTCATAATTTAGAGTTGATCCTTGCCTGGCCTATTATTGGTCAAATTTTTCATTCCTATTTGGTTCTCATTTCTTACTCCTTTGTTATTAGCCATCAAAACATGGGTATGATTCTCTGATTGTAGGCCTATATTAGTTTCTCTTGTTATTGAGGTCTCCACTACTCCCTTTAGAACTGTTTGAAACCAAAGATACTATAGTTAAGGACTAGTAAAGATAAAATTGTATAGCTAAAAAATATAATGCTGCAAAATATATTAAGAAGGGATTAGTATCTTTTTCATTTCTAAGATTTAAGATAAAATAAATCAAAATCATTATTAAGGTCTTTTTATTATTAAAATAGGAGTGAAAAAATTATTTCTTAATAATTATTAAGAAGATATCAATAGATTATTGCATAAACAATACGAGTTCAAACTACCAATATTGGATTAAGTTGACGAGTGAAGTAAGTAACCACTCAATCGACTTAAGTTAGTAGATGTTTTTTTTGTTGGTTGCATGATATTTGACATTCTTATTTTTAGAGGTAAAACTTATTATTGAATCATCAATTATGTATGTACACCCTACCACACAGGGCCTTACGCTTAAGTCGTAAAGCAGATGTGGCAAGGTATTACGACTTCTAAAAGAAAAGGATATGTACATAGATATAGTTGGATGAAGTCATATCTAGGAGCCTTGAAGGATAAGCTAATCAAAAATGATAAACAGGAAATTGTGTCACACTCGCATGGATATATGTAAAACGGACAGGAAAAATCAAAAGGAAGCTGAAAACATATATACATATCAGAGTTCCAAAACTTAGATAGCAAGCTCCAAACTCGACCTGCGAAGCTAAGGCCGGCCAGAGTATATGATTATATATATACAACCCAAAATAAAAGTCAAACCACAAAGTAAACCCCTGTATCTCCAAGTCGACCTCTAGGAGGGACAAAACACAAAATGTACATGTGGAGATTCTATAAACATGTATACATAGCCCAAAATCAAAATATGACAGTCAAAAAGGTAGTTCTTCGCTTGTAAGGAGAATACCCAGACGCTCAACGAGGTGTCTCTTGACCTGCATCTGAAAAACAACAACATAGTATGGGATGAGAATCGGAGGTTCTCAGTATGGTAAAGGTGCCTGCATAGTTAATGTAAAAGGTCTCGGGAGAGCCAGAGGCATTCCTAAAATTCCGACACTCAGAATCATTCTTAAGGAAAATAAACTAAACCAAAAGTTAGGTAAGTTATCTGAGGTATTCTAGTTCTGAATCTAACTTTAACTTAATACTTCACTTTCTGACTCCTCCAGTTCTCCGAATCTCTGGTGGAACAACCCTCGTCATTCCTCCGCCAGACAAGGGGCCTCTTAGTTGCATAGACCAACATTACAGACAAGAAAAACACAAATAGAGAGGCATTTACAACAAGTAGAACAAGTAGCAGATAAGTAGAATTTAACAGTTAAGTAAGCTAAGACAATGCACACTCAAACAAAGCAAACAAATGCATATGATGTATGCTTGTCCTATGGCTGATGAGTCTCATCTGTCGGTTATGCAGCCAACCCGACACGTCCTGGTAGTTAACCATTGGACAGTCCCTCTGAACGCGCATCCCCAAGCTCAATAATATTCCATGGAGTTAAACTCCAAGCTCAAATATAATATTCCATGGAGTCACACTCCAAGCTCAATAATATAGTATTCCATGGAGTCGAACTCCAAGCTCAATAATATTCAATATTCATATTTATATGCATGCCCATGGGGGAATCCGGGGAATTAAAGTGCCCGGTCACATCTTGCGAAAGAGGGTCAACATTTATTCTCAAATACACAAGCCACATAATAATCTCTTTCTTTTTAAAATAACACCTCAAACCAAAACTCCAATTCTTATAGAAATTTTGGCAATACCTCCTCTAAGACTCAAATTTCTGCCACCCTTCAAGGGTCCCAACTATTAAATCAAACACCTCTCAGCCCTTCAAATCACTTCCAGTAACAAATTATTTCAAAATCAAACAAATACCAATATTAAATCTTCTTCCAAAACCAACCAACTTCAATAGCAAATTATTAACAATAGCTAAACCACATGATTTATTCTATATACACAATCCATCAATTATACGTTCAGTTCATTCCTATCTTAAGGTCTTCTAGCCTAAGTTTTCACGTGACATTAAACATTAACTACGAGAAACCAAAACCATACCTTCGTACGGAATCAAAATATTCAAAGCTCTGGAGAAGCTTTCTGACCGAGCTCTCGAAGAAGAAAACGTCCAGAATCGTCTGTGCCTCCTAAATCTTTCGTTGGCCAAACTCAAAGAGTAGAGGAGTTACGTCACCGTCAATTTCCACCGATCAAAAATGGTGCCAACGTGTAGAGGAAGACGATAATCGAGTTAGATTTTTGATTGGAGTTACGAATTGCAAGAAATCGAAATCAGAAGTTTGGTAGGGTTTAGGTTCTTTTTTTTTTTTGTTCTCTCTCGGCTACGCTCTTCCTTTTTTTTTCTTTTTATCGTTCTCTTACGATATTCACACAATATATATATGTGTGTGCGTAAGGCTTAAGGAAGCCTATAAGCCACCGCCTTGGCTTTCTTTATTATTATATAAGCCTTATGATATATATATATATATATATATACACAATCCAATACATAATGATAATAATAATATATACGTAACTTAATGCAAAATATAAACTGCCTTTTACTTTCATGCTTTACGATTAATAATAGTAATAATAATACTAGTGATAGTAATAATAATCATGTAGTAGTAATAATAATAATAATAATAAACGTATAATAGTAATAATAATAGTAACGTAGTAATTATAATAACAACAGTAAATTTATAATACTAGGGAGTAAAATCATATAAACTCATAATGCATATAATACTCATAAAAATTATATCTAATGTTTATAATAATAATAATAATAATAATAATAATAATAATAATAATAATAATAATAATAATAATAATAATAATAATAATAATATAGATTTGATTAAATTCAAATTATTATAAAATTAGTTCAATTACTAATAATAAAAATAATTTTCTAAAAATAAAAAATTCTAATTTTATAAAATAAATTATAACTTATTTATATTTATATTTTTAAAATTGAGGGTCGCTACATTCTATCCACCTTACAAAAATTTTTGTCCTCGAAAATTGATATAAAATAGAAAAAATTCATACTAATGTAACTTCCCTTCTTAAACATGTCAAAGAAAAATAGAAAGATTTAACATGTTTAGTTTACATATCCAGGATAATCTTATGGCTTAAAAGTCTACGCAAAGCGGAAGATATAAGATAGGCTCGATGCAGAAGGGTTATAAAGCAAGCTGGTATTAGAACGACGGATTTATCTCTTTTAATACTCGCTTCATCTAGCTCTCAAGTTCTGATGATTCTAATAATGTCATTATACGTAATACTATCGAAACTGGTTCAGCCTCTGACACTAAATCTATCACAACTTACTCTTTCTCTTGACACCTAACAGATTATCAATTATGGGTTCAATCTATGTCATGTCTCTTCCTCATAACTTACCATCTCTGGGTTTCAGGTAATTGTCCCGCACAGCTCTCAACATTTCCGGTCCCATATGTATAACTTAAGTTGTATACTCATAATAGTTTGATGCACTACTGCTGCGCCACTCTTATTATTATCCTCCAAGAATTTAGTCACTTTTCTAGGCTGACTACTATCGTTCTGTCTCACCGTTCGGGGGTCTTTAGTCGATCGTTCAGTTGAAAATCACAAGGCTCACAACTCGGTAATGTACTACAATGAATGCTACGTGTTATTTACTATGTAAGGCAGTCGAAAATTTCGATTATCAGTTCGTGATTACCTCTAATCGGAGTATCTGCGCTTCCAGCACCATCCGCTGTTATAGTGAACACGCGTCCCTGATGTTGTGCCTTTCCAGCTTCTTGATTCTTCTTCTTTTTTGGACAATTCCAAGACAAATGACCAACTTCACCACAGTAGTAGCATACACCTAAACCAGAAGTTTGGTAGGGTTTAGGTTTTTTTTTTTTTTTTTTATTCTCTCTCGGCTACGCTCTTCCTTTTTTTTTCTCTTTATCGTTCTCTTACGATATTTAATAAGCCACCGCCTTGGCTTTCTTTATTATTATATAAGCCTTATGATATATATATAATCCAATACATAATGATAATAATAATATATATGTAACTTAATGCAAAATATAAACTGCCTTTTACTTTCATGCTTTACGATTAATAATAGTAATAATAATACTAGTGATAGTAATAATAATCATGTAGTAGTAATAATAATAATAATAAACGTATATATAATAGTAATAATAATAATAATGTAGTAATTATAATAACAACAGTAAATTTATAATACTAGGGAGTAAAATCATATAAACTCATAATGCATATAATACTCATAAAAATTATATCCAATGTTTATAATAATAATAATAATAATAATAATAATAATAATAATAATAATAATAATATAGATTTGATTAAATTCAAATTATTATAAAATTAGTTCAATTACTAATAATAAAAATAATTTTCTAAAAATAAAAAATTTTAATTTTATAAAATAAATTATAACTTATTTATATTTATATTTTTAAAATTGAGGGTCGCTACAATGTACATCTTAAATATATAAATTAAAATAAAAATACTATTTGTATATTAAAATTAACCATTATGTATTTGTATATTTTTAACTCATTTTTAATATGTACTATATATTCAAATAATTTCGCTAGGTAGACAACGGAGGTGTTGACAACACTGAACAACAGATCTATTAGGGACCATCCCAAGACCACTAAAGATGAAAAAAAAAACATCCCAATTAAACTTTCACCTTTCACCTTCTCCTTTACCCTCTTTTCACTTTTACCATTCACCAACCCTTAACCCTATTTTCGTCATATCCATCTTGCTCCACCCATTGTTGTTGTAAGACCCGGTTAATTAACGGCTAATTAACCCATAAATGAGAATTTATTCTAGAAAGCCAAAAATGTTATTTTTATGGCTAAATGTGATAGAGGAGATTGAGACGAGAATTTCGGTACCAATTTTATAGAAATCGGACCAAGATTGGACCAAACGGGCCAAACCGGTCCAACTGGACCCAAAGTGGGCCCTTGGCCCAACTAAACTAAACCAAAACCCTAGTTTTCAGCACTCTCTCTCCTCACAACACACTCAAACACGCTGAAATTGGTATGGAGGGGGGAAGAACACTCTCTCAAGTTCTCTCCCTTGGTTGATCTTCAAACCACCATAACTTTTGATCTAGAGCTCCGATTGCCGCTCCGTTTGCGGCCACGCGTTCACCGCGGAGAGCTCTACAAAACCCATACAATTAATCTTGAGGTAAGCCACGTTTTACTGTTCGAAATTCCAGCCCTTGATTTCGAGTTTCATGAGCAAAAATGTTGAGATTTTGGGTTCTTTGATGTTATAGAACCCAACTCTCTTGAAGGAGAGGTTAATCTTGTCTCCTTGGACCTTGGGTGTGATAAGATTCTCAACCCTAGTGTAATTTGTTGTTCTATGAGGTTTGGGCATTGAGATGTTGTGTATGGGTATGATGATTGTGACTTAGGTTGTGTATATGTGAATATTGGAGCTTGATTGGTGATTTTGGAAAGCTTGGAAGAGAGTTTTGTGTGATAAAATATGTTTTTGGAGGTGTTGAGACCTTGAGAGCTTGAGAAAAAGTGGTTTAGAAGTACTCCGGTTGAGCTTGGGAAATCGGCTAAGGTATGGTTTCGGTTTCCCGTATCTAATATGTAATGTGGTAGGAAATACTTAGGCTAGAGGCCCTAAGATAGGCATTGAATTGTTAGTGTTGTTGAATGGTTGAGATATATGATGTGTTCATATATGTGATTATGAATATTGATGCCTTGATTGTGTGATATATAAGAAATGCATGTTGTGATATATGCTTGATGGATGATTAAGGTTGAATTGGTGGGTGGTACCATGTTGATGGTGAGTATGATGTTGATTATGTATAGTGATTGTTGATTGGAAATGGTATTGTTGGAAATTGGGATGAGAAAGGATGTATGACATGATATTGTGTTTGTCCTTTAGCCATTTGATAGAGAAGTGTTAAAATGGTTGGATGTGGTTTTGGGAATTTTGGTAAAATGTCAATGTGTGAGTTGAGGATGGCTTGTTGTTGATTTTGGTATATTTTGAATGATTTCAAAGAGAAGGGTTGAAATTGGCATGTTTTGATTGATTTTGAAAAGAGTTGAAAGTGGCTTGTTTTGAAAATGGCACTTTGTGGTTTTGAATGAAAACATGGTTTTTGGGCATACTTTGACGGGAAATAACTTGGACTACGGATCTCTGATTTGTGCCAAATCTGTTTAGAAATGAAATTGGATCCAGGATGTCCATGCCGTTCGAAGAACGGGTGAAAAATGATTTAAAATGAGAGAGTTATGACCGTCGGAAGATTGGGGGTTGAGTCTGTGAATTCTGCAGTTTTTAACTTAAAAAATTTTTAGCAGAATGACCCCCTGCGCGTAGGCGCACTTGGCGCGTACGCGCCGTTCTTCCAGGAAGCGCCATCCACGCGTGCGCGTGATATGCGCGGGCGCGCCGAATGTGCTGCACCCAATGCCCAGCCATTTTCCTGAGAGTTGTGCCAAAGTTGTGCCAGTTTTATGCCTGGGGCGCAAGAGTACCCACGCGTACGCGCCGTTTGGCTAATTTTCAACCCACGCGTTCGCGCGTATGACGCTTGCGCTTCGATGAGTTTTAAGGCCATCCACGCGTGCGCGTGGAGTGCGCGTACGCGTGGCCCTGTTTTCATCCCAAAGTTGATTTTTGAGTTTTAAAAGCCAAATTTCATACTTCTAAGCCTCCGATCTCACCACTTATATCTTAAATCATTGTGATATGCCTAGCATGAGGAAAAAGGGCTAGTGAATGTGGTAACTTGCGAGTGAAGCAAGGGGAAAAATGAATGATCATTGAGGATCAAAGATGAAAATGTGAGATGCGGAGAATGGCGGTGGAAGTGCTTGTTATGCCATGGGCCGAAAGGCCATAATTGTTAATGAATTGGCTGATTATGGATTTAACTGTGAGCCGGATGGCTAGATTATTGCCGTGTTACGGCGGAGCCATATTTATGGCCAAGTATAAATGCATATATGTTGTTGATTGAATTGTGAATGTTTGCACTTCCACCATTGGAGATGAGGGTTTCCCTGGGTAGTAGCAATGGCTAGCCACCATGTGCTCCAGGTTGAGACTCGAAGCTCTGTTAACCTAATGTCGTAAGTGTGGCCGGGCATTGTGAAAGGCCCGGATGAGCTCGCCCCCATAAATATTCACCAGTGATGGTGATGGATAAATATTCACCAGTGAGGGTGATGGATATGGATCATGATTATGATCAAGTTTATGATGAGTATAACTCGAGTTGGGGATGCACGACAGAGGGACAGTCCAATGGTTAGCTACCAGGACTTGTCGGGTTGGCTCTATAACCGACAGATGATATCATCAGCCACTAGGGACAGGCATGCATCATAAGCATACTACATGAATTGTTTGAGATTGCCTATTGACTGCATATTACTTGCTAATTGCCTAAATGCCTCTTATCTGTTCCTATTTGTAAATCTCTTGTCTGATATAACCGTGTTTGCTATATTATACTCCTGCTGGTGGTTGGGAGGTCTGAAGGAATTGGAAAGGGAAGTATTAGTTAGACTGAAGGATCTTTAGTCAGTTGCCACTTACGGTTTAGCTTGTTTATAAGCTTTGATATTACATGGAGGAAGTTCTAGGATTGCCTTCGGCTTTCCTCTATTATTATGTATTATATATGTGGAAGTTGTTACCGTACTGGGGACCTCTGGTTCTCACCCATGCGGATTTTGTGGTTTTCAGATGCAGGACGCGAGGCTTCTCGTTGAGGCATGCTGGAGACTTCTGGATTAGCGAAGATCCGTTGTTCTCGGGACTCTGTTTTGGTTTATATATCTTGTTTAGATACTTTTATCTCCATTAAATAATACAAACTGTGATGACTCCTTCTAGAGGGGATTTTGGAGAATAGGTTTTATGTATTTGTGTCCCTTTGGGTTTCCTTTGGGGTTTCCTTATTTTATTATATGGATATATTATTATGCTCGGACCGGTTATCTTCGCAGTCGGATTTTGAGTCTTGATATTCCCGTTTTTGACACTCCTTATATATATGATCTTGCGTTAGCTTATTCTTTGCTCGTTATGTTATCGATCGGAGTGTTGCGCGTTCGAGTTACAGTTTTTGTTTACCCCTTTTTTTGCAAAGGCTCCTAGTTATAATCAATCATTCATACTACTATTCGTACTAGATTTTTGTTTTAGAGGTCGTAATACCTTGCCATCTCTGAATTATGACTTAAGCATAAGACTTTGTATGGTAGGGTGTTACAGTTGTCACGTCATCGCCATCACCGGCAAGGAGGTGTTTTAGCGTCGCTGCATTCACCCAAGTCGTCTCCGCTTCTGTGACGTCCTACCTCGCTCCACACTAGAACCCTAGAAGTCGCGCCGCGACATTCATCAGCAGCGTCGTCATTGCCGCACCAGTTGCACAGTGGAATCTACCGTTCGCGCGACTCCTAGCCACTGAAGAACCCCACTCGAACGTAGTTGCTACCTCACCAAACTAGGGTGGTCATGAGGTCTCTGGTGTTTCAGAACACTTTGTACGCACCGTCTCTACCTTTCCAAACCGGATTTGCCACGCCTCTGCTGCGTCGTGCCTCCCGAATACTTCCGCCGTTGCTGCCCGTCATCGTATCACCGTTCCAAAAGCTAGTAAGTGTAACTGTTCCAAAAGCTATTATTTGTTACATTTAATCGATGGATGTTTACTCGAAGCCATGGATTATGTTTGAATGTAGAATCCACACTAAAATAGTTGGTTTTTTTGTTGCTGCAAAATACAATGCATTATTTTTTTGAATTTGGATCCTCTAAATTTTAAATTTGTCCTTTAGAGGGTAAAGTGTGATCTTCTATCCTTTAATGGTTTCTCTCTCATATTTATTTTTGGTCCCACCTATAAAATAAATGGTGAGAGATCACACTTTATTCTCTAAAGTGAAATTCAAACTTTAGAGAATCCAAATCCCTTTTTTTTTATCCTAGATGGTTCTTCACTGATTTGATGGACAAAATAGTTAGATTTATTTTTTTTTTGTCATTGTGGGATGTATCTTTTAGGTAAATTAGATGTTACTTTATTTTTAGGTAGATGTTTCTTTGATTTTAGGTGGATGTTTCTTTTTTTTTAAATAGATGTTTCTTTGATTAGATGTGAAATGTTTTTTTTAGATAGATGTTTCTTTGAGGAGGATGGGCGCGCGGTGCGGTGGAGGACGACGATACGAAGGAGGAAAAGGCAATGTCGACACTGAGGAGGGAAGAAGAAGAAGATTAGGGTGGAGGCGCAACAAATGGCAGCACTGAGAGAGATCAGGGTTTGTGGGGCGAGTAGGAGTGAAAATATAGTTAGGTTAAGTTTTGATTATAATTAGTAAAAATATGATTTTTTAAATTAATTTAACGTTCTTTTTTTAACCTGTTGTTTACGTTATTTAGTATAAGCATTATCCTCATATTCTTTCTCATATTTTAACATGTATTTTATTTTAATGACTGATTTTAATATATATTTAACAACATGATTAAAATTAAAAATATTAAAAATTATTTTATTTTTCTCATTCTTCATTAATTAAGGATTGTTTGTAATATTAATATCTTTTGACTACTCTATCTTAATATTTAAGCATTAATGAGAGAAAATAATAGATACATTATATATTATTTAATTTATTTTTAATATATATTTTAATATTTTAACATATATTTTATATAAATGATTGATTTAATAACTAATTTTTGTGTACATCTAAGATAATTGTTATTTATTATATATTATTTATATAATGAAAATTGATAAGAATTTGGTTTACAATTTTTTTAAAATATCTTTCATCGTATATAATTTATAATTAATATATAATATTTAATTAATAAACAAAAAAATAATAATATTTAAATCCAACTAAACAAGTGAAAGTAGCATATGCATTTAAAGTTCAATATTTCTAACCTTGATTTGAGTTTGAGCAAAGAAAATGTCGCAGGTCAAAAGAATTAAATTTGCTTTGAACATAAGCCGAAAAATATTAAAAATATTGAAGGATTAAATTATTTTTTAATTTTCAAATTAAAAAAATCAAAATAATAATATTAATAAAACTTTCTTTTATTTTTAAAATTATTTTAAAAAATTTAAATTATAAATTAATCTAAAAGGTACACACACAAAAATCTAAATAACTATATATTTACAATTAGCATATACTTTTCGAGACTCTAGAAGCATTTTCTTCTTGTTGAACAACAATAATTGAATTCACACCAACATCACTTGTGTTGTGAGCTGAATTCACAACATCATCAGAATTGGAAAGCTAGAGCACAGTTGTCAGAATCGAACTAGTCAGGTTATAAATTTATTGGTTCATTAGTTCAACCGATGAATTATTAGTTAAACCGGCAGAATCGGTCCTACGTAAAAAAAAATATAAAATAGTCAAAAACCTAAAATTAAAATTTAAAATACATATATCTTCACTAATATTTTAAAAACAATCAAACTTTAACAAATTATATTCAACAAGTTATAGTTCAATTAATATTAAATAAGTATATAAAATTCTAGTATTTTTTCATAATAAAAATTTTTAATTTTATTTTTATATTAATTATATTATTATATACTATATGTATTTATTGAAAAATAATATTAATAAATAACATATAATCATAAAAAGTAATTATATTGTAATTAATAAAAATATTTGATATTTTTTATTTATACATGTTTAATAATATTTTTATTAATAATTATGAATAATAAAAATATAATTAATTTAAATATTAGTGAGTATAAAATTAAAATAATATCCAAAAAAAATAATGTGCAGTCTTACTATATAATTAATAATTAGCATATATAATAACAAGGAATAGCATAGCTCAATAGCAAGAAAAGTATGCAGTAACAAAGAGGACCTAGGTTGAAACCACATCTTTATTAATTTTAGAATTTTCTCTCAAGCAGTTTGGTTGGACTGGTTTTAGTCAAAATTTTCATCGACTTTGACTAGTTTACACTGGTTCTTGCCCTTATACGATTTTAAGATTAGACCAGACCGATTGGGAATTCGGTTCATCAGTTTTCTAGTCAAATCGACCGGTCCAATCTAATTTTTATAACTATGAGTTAGAGATTTGGGTTATTAGGTGCACTATTACTGTTGCTTGAACCGGTAAAGCTAAGGCCTTTGTTCCAATAAAGATGCCATGGTTGTGGAAATGACTTAACTATCCTTGGTCTCATAAGCTTTGATGATGGATTTTCACTTTTTCAGGTGGCATGCATACTTAATCAATCTTTCTCTTAAAGGACTTTTCCATTTTAACATAAAAAAATAAAATAAAAGAGGATTTTATTATTTTATAGCTTAAATTTATAGAAGTAACAAAAAATTCTATAAGAAAAAAGAAATGAAAACTAACTATCTAGTGAGGTATTATACGTACTACTAATTGACAATGCTATCATTACTGTCTATGCAGCTATATATATAGCAGCAACAAACGCGCTCAATAGAAGTAATAGTATTAAATTTATGAGTAACACAAAATTCTATAAGAGAAAAAAAATGGAAGCTAACCATCTATCGAGAGATTCGCATACTACTAATTGACAATGCTATTACTATCTACGCAGCTATATATATAGCAGCAACAAACACACTTTATAGAATAATAGTATTAAATTTATATAAGTAACACAAAAATCTATATATAAGAGAAAGGAAATTGAAGCTAACCATCTATTGAAGTATTATGCGTACTACTGATTGACAATGTTATCATTGTCTATAAAGTTATATATATAGCATCGATAAATGCGCTTTATAGAAATATTAGTATTAATTAGACATGGGAAATTGAGTATAACACTCCATAAGAATAAATTTTTTGAATTTAGTGTAACATTGTCATTGTCATTAGTAATAAATATAGTGAATATATTATTTTTAATTTATTAAATGTAAAATGTAAATTCAATGCACTATTGATTCGCAATAATGATATCGGTGTGTGATATATTCAGGGGTGATGTTTACTTGTCTCTTCATAATTATAAGGATGACAAAAAAATCTGCACTTATGAGTACCTGCGTAGATTATCCGTGATAAGAGAACAAACAGGAACCTATAAAATCTCACAGAAATGGAGACTCGTCCCATAAATAAATGGAGATGGAATTGAGGTATCTGTCACACTGGGACTCACGAAATTTTTGCGAGAGAATTTTTCTAAATGTCTATATATGTCCTAATTTATCCCTAGTATTTGTTAATTAATTAATGCTAAATAAGACAAGTTCTGGCTATTTTTTTTTGTCTACCTAACATTACCCATAATGAAAATATCTTTAATAATAAACTCACTTTTTAGCAAAAATATTGATACATTTTTAATAATTGTGATTTAATTCGTATTTGTAATTATATTGCAGTTATGGTGATTGAAGAAAGAAAAATCTTCCGTGACCTAATTCCAAATACTAATGACGAGCTACTTATACTGATTAATATACGTAACTTATTTTGTATTTTTTTGCACTGCATTAAAAAAATTTAAGTTATTTTATATTTTAATAATATAAGTGGTTAATAATGTTGATTGCTATTCAGCGTACACATTGTTTCATTGTTGAAAAAATTATTAAAAATTAATATTATTCAATATGCTCTGAAGTAGTTGCACAAATAGTATTGTGGTTGTAATTGCAATTAGATTTATGGCACATTAGTAATCCGGATGTTTAAATTTAGGATCTTATATACATTAATCAAGTCTCTTGTTATATCAAACCATTCTTAATGGCTATGTTATATTGACAATATAAAAATATTTTATATAATTATTTAGTTATATATTTTTATATCAGTAAAAATAATTAATTTTTATATAAAATTTTTAAAATATCATCTAAAGACATAAATTTAATTGAATGATGATATAAAATTTTTTATATTTTTAATATATTAAAATTAAATAATATCAATAAAATTTGAAGTTAATAATTTATTATAAATTTATATTTTAGGTATATAGTTAAACATTATACATTAACTATACGAATTATTAGAAATAAGTTTTTTTCTCTTTTTGTTTTTAGATGGTCTCTATAATTACTGTTCTAAAATTTAATTCTAATTGAAACTTTATCTTTAGTGGAGATTCACTATAATTTTTTTATATAAATTTAATAATTAAAAACTGTTAGATTAATTCGACTTAGTTGATTAAATTATTATCTAATAAATAAAGTACAAAGTGAATTGTAATCTTTTAGTTAAGTTTTCCTAGTCACAGTGACGGAGTCACATTAGGGGGAAGGGGACAATAGTCCTCCCAAAATTAATAATTTATATGTATAAGTCTATAATTTTTTAGTTTAATTCTCTTTTAATTTTTAATTTTTCTTTTTTTTAACTTATATTTTTCATGTTGACTCTTCTCAAAAAAATTTCTAATTTGACCCTGGTCTAGTCGGTCCTCATTTAATTTGATCTTGGTGGATAGCTCCTAGTGATGTAAGCTGGTCTATTATTCCATTCATTTTACTGGAAAAAACAGCAATGGCCATCAATTTGACTTGGCTTTTTGTGAACATTCTCGGGTCCAATGAGATATAGTTTTCATTATCTCCATATAAAAATAAATACATGTGAATTTCTATCTTTATTATTTTACGGAAAATATATTTTGTTCACTATAATATGTAAATCATAAGGTATGTTTAGTTTAGAAGAAAAACATAAATAAATTTTAGAGTATTTATTTAAATTGGTCTCTAAAAAATTTTAAAGTGGACGTTTTAGTCTCCCAACTAAAATTAACCACTCTGTTAGTCTTCAATATTTTCTGGCGTCAGACAAATTGATCCTTTCGTTAGATTGGTTTATTAAAGCCTAACGGCGAAGTCCAACGTGTCACGTTGAGTTTGTAAGACCCAGAACTTTTGAAAAATCTTATTATGATCAAGTCTCAAATCATATAGTTATTTATAGCCTTAATTTCGGAAATCAGTTTTATTAAAGATAATTAAGACAAGTTGTGATTTATTGAATTTGAGACAAGTTATGATTTATTATCCAATTTGATAATTATTGGATTATTTTCTATAATTATATTATAAAGTTGGTAGTTGTGAAATAATAAGGATTTTTATATGATTCGGATTAAATAATTAATATTTTAAATATTAATACTATTACTTTGGAAAATAAAGGGTTTAATTATATTATTTCTAATTATTTTGATTTGGGCATTTTATTGAAAATAATTTGTAAAATTGATGAGCAAATAGTATTTTCTATGTACAAATAGTGTTGGATTTAATTTGGATTTTTATCAATATATTATTTCCATTTAATTGAAATTACTAAAATGCCCCTAACCCTAATTTTTCACACAACACCCTTACCCCTTTTCCCCCTAACTTTCAGCCGCCGAAACCCTATTCCAATTGTCCTCTTCTCAGACCCAACAACAGTGATACAAACCCTTCCCCTTTCTCAAATCATTCGCAGCAAAACTGGAGAAAGAGGAATAGAGAAAGAACGGGTCAAAGAGAGAAGAAGCGGAGCTGTGATCGGAAGAGGAGGTGAATCGCGTTGCTGCTGCCGTTTTGCTCGCAGCCACCGCGCTGTGCATAGCCGACGCCACCATGCCAGGCCTCACCGCGAGCTGCGCCTCACCACCGCCCAGCTTGCCGCCGCCGCCGTCGTAGTGTATGGGTTTCGCGCAGAAGGAGGAGACAGAATGCGACAAGAAGGGGAGGGGACCTTTTTCCGCCGCTGTTGCCAGTGAGGCCACTGCTGCTCTGGTTCGCTATCGCTGAAGATGGTAGTCATTGTCCTTGCCAGAGAGAAGCAATGAACCCCCTTCCGTTTCTGTTACTTTGGTCCGCTGGGAAAGGGAAGGCGCCGCCGTGCCCTCCGTTGCCGTCTTCGGTTGATGGAGGGAAGAGGATGTGCAAGAGGGAGGTGCTGGTGCTGGGTTAGCACCGCCATTGCTGCCAGCTCCGGGGTGCCGTCCAAGCCGTTGCCCAGCCACCGTTAAGCCAAGCCCACCGGCGCTGTTGTGACATGCCGGAAAGGGAGGTAGCCTGCGGATAGGAAGAGAGATGCGACGGGCCTGTCCTGAGCTGCTCCGTTTATTCCTCGTTGCGGTAAGAGCTACATTTCCGGAACCCTTGAAAATCTGCACCTTGTTATATTTGGGTAGGAATCCTAAGATTTTGATAACGTAGGGCTGAGTTCGAGTTATTGCCTGTTGCGGTTAGAACTGTTGTTGCTGTTACGAGTAGTTGGAGCTGAGGCTGCCTCTACCGCCGGAGAGCGCTCTGCCGGTAAGGGTTTTAAATTGAGGTTTCTGCCTTTTTGGATTTCAAGAAGGTTTTAACGCTGCGCAGTCCTTATAGTTGATCTACCGGAGCTTCTGGCCGCCGCCGGAGCTGTTGCCGAGCCGGTTCAAAATCGCAGCTGCTTCATGTTGTTATTCTGGTAAGAAATTATGTTTTGTAAGCCCTACGTTAGTGTCCCGTACGTGTATTAAAGCCTTTACGGTATTAATGTCCTTAGAGTTTAGTAACTAAGGTTGCTTGTTGTAATTTAGAGCTGTTTATGCTGCTGCGAAACGTGTGGGGCTGTGCTTTGAAGCTGCCTTTGATTTCTGGTTGAGACGGAAAGGACTCTGTGAAACGTTTGGGTTATGGAATTGCGTTTTGAGGTAGGGGCGCTTTCCAAAAACTATGTTTTGTGTATTGGAATTATTACATATGGATACTGGTGTGAGATATTGTGTATTTGGTGATTGTATCGGCCTTATGTATTATTTGATTGTCTCGAAAGCTTATGAATGTTTGTTTGGCTGAATTGTTGTGCAGCTTTGTGAAATGTAATGTTTTAAAGTTGATTTTTTAAAGATTTGAAATATGAGTTTATTCCATTGAGGATTGGTTTGAATTGAGTCAATTGTTTTGATGATGTGAAAGATAGAATACTCTTTGGAATTCAGCCTGGTTTGCTTTCACTGATTTGGTTTTGATAAATGATTTGTTGCTGAACCGATTCTTTAAAGCTTTGGAAATGAGTTAAATTGATTGATATTGAGTTGATTTCTGAAATAGTTTCCTTGAGATATGCCACTGAGGCGACTGTTGGATTTAGTTTGCTTTTGAATTGATTTCTGGTTTTGGGCTGTTAAAAAGGAATGAGAATCGGTTTAGTTGGGACCCGAACCGGGTGGCAAAAGTCCAAGTTTTAGGGGAGGTGCTGCCGAAATTTCTACAAAATTCTACTCTTGTTTGTAAAGTTATTTAAAAAAGGGTTGGATTTGAGAAATTTTATTAATTGATTTATTAAGAGAATATTTATGTTTTCAAGCTTAATTTATTTAATGAACTTTATGCGTTGAGTTCGGCTTATTTAGAAACGAACTATTTGTACAGTTTGAATCACTGAAGGAAAGAATGATGCTCTAATATTGATTTCAATATAAAAAGGAGCTTTTAGTGATTTTAAAGGAATTTAGACTTTTGATTGAGTAATCAAGTTTGAGGCATTTTGGAAGAGCTAGAAAAATGGGTTCCAAAAAGAAACCTGAAAGTGGTTTGATTCAAATGAACCGGTTCCGTTTCAAATGAGTTGATTTTTGGACCGGGTTGGAACTTGTGATTTTGTATGATCGGTTTCATAATAAATT
Organism: Arachis ipaensis; assembly: GCF_059453495.1. Classification (NCBI taxonomy): domain Eukaryota; kingdom Viridiplantae; phylum Streptophyta; class Magnoliopsida; order Fabales; family Fabaceae; genus Arachis; species Arachis ipaensis. Next base: position 4,332,058 of record NC_142436.1, read on the forward strand.
CAGTTTTGTTTACTTGAACCGGGAATCTATGATTTTAAAAGTTTCAATGAATTTTAAGGAATTTATATAAGTTGACCTTCCCTAAAGACTTGGGACTCTGGCAAGAAACTTTTGTTATAAAATTCCATTGTTGGATGGGTGATTTTGAATGTTCCCAAAAAGAATCTTTAACTTTCCATGGTTTTGGAAGTTTTGGAAAGAGAATGCCGAGAGTGGCTTTGCTTTAAAAAGGAAACTCACTTTGAGTAAATTTGGCTTGTGAGCCTGAGATGATTTGAAAATGAGATCTTCAAAGTCAAGGCTAAAAAGAGTTGAAACTCTATTTCAAGTGAAATGATTTGGGAAAAAGTGATTTATGGCTTAAATGCCGATTTTATGAATTTATGATGTTGAATGTGGAAGTGCTGTTTTGTTGTGAGCCGGAATGGCTATGTATGATTATAAATATTGGTTGGTTCTGGATTGAACCGTGAGCCGGAATGGCTGTGTATGATATGAATATTGGCTGGTTCTGGACTGAACCGTGAGCCGGATGGCTGAGATGGATGTTGATCCATGGATGAGATTGAATGCATGTTTATGCTGAATCATTGATAAATGTGAATGTTGCACTTCCACTATCTGAGATACGAGTTTCCCTGGGTAGTAGCAGTGGCTAGCCACCACGTGCTCCAGGTTGAGACTTGATACTCTGTTGATCCTATGTCGTAAGTGTGGCCGGGCACTGTGAAAGTCCCGGATGAGCTCGCCCCCGTAAATATTCACCAGTGAAGGTGATGGATATGGATCATGATTATGATCAAGTTTATGATGAGTATAACTCGAGTTGGGGATGCGCGACAGAGGGACAGTCCAATGGTTAGCTACCAGGACTTGTCGGGTTGGCTCTATAACCGACAGATGATATCATCAGCCATTAGGGACAGGCATGCATCATATGCATCTATGTGACATTGTTTGGGTGTGCATATCATACTTGGTTTGCCTATGTGATTAATTGCTAATTGTTCTACTTGCAATAACTGTTTGTTTGTGCTTGCATCTTCCTTTTTGTGTTTGCTACTGGGACTTTGTTGGATTGTGGTGATTGGTTGATGGTTGGATTGTTTGGGCCTAGAGCCGTGGTTGGAATGAGATGAATCGATGGTTGATTTCGGTTTTGTGTTTCTGGTTTGGAATAAAATACGAAAGGCTATTTTGGTTCAGTATAGATAAACCGTTTTGAAAGGCTTTTTGAGTTTTTGAGAATTGAACTGTTCCTCTTTCAGAAAAGATTTCCGATTCCTCTTTTATTGTAAACCGTTGTTTTTGAAAAGAGGCATAAGACTGTTATAAATCACTGGCACGGTTTATCTTCATGTATCATATTACAGTAATTCCCAAAAACCCTCTACTGAGAACCCTTTCGAGGATGATGTTCTCACCCCCCTACATTTTTCTCCTTTCAGGATATGGGCGCAGAAGTTATGAAGAGCTTATTTAATTTTTGTTGTGATGCTCTGTATTGTTTTAGTTATGGTTTATTGTACCCTCGCCTTTATCTTGATATATATTCTGTAAGAGGGATAGGAATTGTATTGGTTAATGTTTGTAATATTATTTATATATATTTATGTATATATATGGATGTACTCTTTTTGAGTTGTTGTAAGTTGAATGGTATTTATGGATGTACGTTATCGAACGAAAGTATCTTTGGGAGCGGTATTGCGGTTTAAAGTTTTAAACAGGCTCATATTTTAGTATTAAATAGTATAAGTGTCGTCGTAATGTCCGAGCTATCAGAGTCGCGCAGCCGGAAGCGTGAGCTTTGGTAGTTAGGGTGTTACAGAGTTGATGACACAGATGGTAAGTGACACGTGGGAAAGCAGACAAAGTGGTCCCTGGGTTGGATTGTACAAAAATGACAATAAAAAACTGTAAATAACTATGAAACGACATGTAAAATCAAATTCTTCTTCTTCCTCTTATCAAAACCCTAAATTATCAAAGGCTATAGTTGTTAACAATGGCAACCGGAAAAAGTTGTGGAAGTTCATATCGGCGGTGAGTTAAAGCTAGTGGTGACGACAGTGTTAGCAGTGGTTCTGCTCGCGGCAGTAGGTTCAGAGTCGCCAGAGGAAAAACTCCAAGATGCCATTGTGGAGCCTATGCCATAGTTGTAGAGTTCGGAACGGAGAAAAATCTGAAAAGACATTTCTTTGGCTGTCCTTTTTACAGGGTAATGTATCGATGATTTTAAACTTTTTTGTATGCAAAACATGATTTTTGATAATGATGTACCCTAAACCCTTCTATTTGTATGGGCAGAAGAAAACTCTCCACTGCGATTTCTTTGTGTGGTTTGATAGGGTATTTCAATGTGATGGTCATGGTGGAGAGGATGATGATGCTCTGGCGGAGAAGGTGAAGAAGCTGAAAGAATTGCTTGATGCATTTGAGAAGAAGAACAAGAATGCCGTTGAGAATAGACGATGGTTCGGGTGCTGCAGTCCTGTGTTCTTTTTCATTCTAGGATTTGTGGTCTATCTTCTTGTAGGTAGGATTTAGGTAGATTGAGGAAGATTTTATTTTATGTTATGTAGTTGAACAAGTAATTACAATGTTAGCTTTTGGTTTATGCAACACTAATCTGTAAGTGTTAGGACAAGTAATGAACGATGAGTAGGTGAATGATGAGTATTTACTGGATAGAGAAAAGTTATATTAGAAATGAAATAAAATCAGATGTACTTAAATACAAGTACCATACTTTCATTCCACATCACCAAAGTTTTAAACAAAAAGGTAGCTAGTCTTTAAGTTTTTGCTAGGACTAATAAGATCTTCCACAAAAAAAGTGCAGTGACATGCACTATCAACATAATAACCAAATATAGACAGACCACATCATCTCAATAAGATGCACTAACAACATAACAAAATATGACAAAGTATGACAAAATATGACATGGTAAATTGAATATAATGCTTTGAAAGAATACATTTCTTGAATTTAGTATAACATTGTCATTGTCATTACGTAGTAAATATAGTAAATATATTGTTTTAAAGTTATTAAATGTAAAATGTAAACTCAATGCACTAGTGATTCGCAATAATGATATCGGTGTGTGATATATTTAAGGGTGATGTTTACTTGTCTCTTCATAATTAGGGATGACAAAAAAAAGCCCGTAATAAGGGGTATCCATAGAGAATATCCATGACGGAAGAACTAACAAGGACCCGCAAAATTCCCACAGAGACGGAGATCCGTTCCCGTGAATAAATGGAGATGGAATTGAAGTATCTGCCCCACGGGGACCCGCAAAATTTCTGCGAGAGAGAATTTACCTAAATGCCTGTATATATAATCCTAATTCATCCCTAGTATTTGTTGAAAAATTTTCTATTTTATCTTATTTTAATGAGTAAAGTATCGTTTTTGTCCCCACGTTTAGGGTAAGTCCTAATTGTGTCCTTAACGTTTAAATCGTCTTATTTGTATCCCTAATGTTTATAAAAGTGATTCAATGTTATCCTGCCGTCAATTATACTAATAGATTAGATTGTATTTTTCAATTATTCTCATTTGGATGTATCCATTTTCAATTAGGTCTCACTTGTATATGTTCGATTTTAATATTGTACCCAAAATATGTGTTTATGTTCAATTATGTCTCTAAAAAAATGAATTATGTAAATATTGTAGTTATTAGTTTTAACTTTTAATGAGTTATTGTCCTGAGTGGATCATCAATTTTGACCCAAATATTTGTATTGTAACTTCAAGAAGAGATTTTCAGAACTCTAACTAAAGCACATGATGTGTAATTGACTTTTACAAACGTTAGGGATACAAAGATGACGATTTAAACGTTAGGGACACAAATATGACTTACCCTAAACGTTGGGGACAAAAACGATACTTTACTCTATCTTAATTTGTATGTTAGAGTTTTTATATATATGTTAATTATTTTGAATTTGTATTTGGATTGTATTTTAATTTAATGCATTTGGTTGGATTGTATTGAATTTTGTTATGATTGTGTTAACTTTTTTTTATAAAAAATTAAAGCTTAATATTCATAGTTACCTATTGGTATCTGCTTCCTCCATGGAGAGAAATAAATGAGAATACGTGTTGGAAATAGGACGAGAACGAGAAGCATTTTATTAGACGAAGATGTGGTGATGGAGAGATCTCCATTTCATAGAGACATATTGCCATCCCTATTTATAATGGAAACAACTTTGGTAATAAACTCACTCTTTTACAAAAATATTATATTGCAATTTTATTTAAGTTATGGTGATTAGAGAAAGAAAAATGTTTCATGACCTAGTTTCATATACTAATGAGCTACTTATACTAATTAATATACATAACATGTTTTGTATTTTTTGCACTATATTAGTGAAATTTAGGACATTTTGTATTTTAATAATATAAGTTGTTAATAATGTTGACTGATATTCTAGCATACACATTGTATTATTGTTGAAACAAATATTAAACATCAATATTTTTTTAAATTTTTTGCAATTTAGTAACACGGATGTTTAAATTTAGGATCTTATGTACAATATACATTAATCAAGTCTCTTGATATAGCAAACCATTCGTCATGGCTATGTTGTACTGAAGTATAAAAATATTTTATATAGTTATTTAATTATATATTATTATATTAGTAAAAAAATTAATTTTTAAATAAAATAACTAAAATATCATCTAAACATATGAATTTAATTAAATGATCGTATAAAATTTTTTTATATTTTTAATACATCAAAATTAAACAATATCAATAAAATATGAAATTAATAATTTATTGTAAATTTATATTTTAGGTATATCATTAAATATTATACATTAACTATGGATTTTTAGAAATAGTTTTTTTTCCTCTTTCTGCCTTTTAGATTATCCTTACAATTACTGTTCCAAAATTTAATTCCAATTGCGGTTTTCAGATCACTCAAATTTAAGTTTGATAACTAAACCAAGCCAAAGTATCAAAACAAAAAAATTGAAGACAGTCTATTTAAGTTTAACAAACTAAACATAAAAAAATATAATCTATCAAACAAATTGAAGCTAATATGAGTTTGATCTTGTTAGCCTCTAACAAAATATAAAAGTTTGTCATGTTGCAAAATGTAAGCTGAGTAACTTGAAACATCAATAGTCACTTGGCTCTAACTTCACAATGTCATAATTTGGAGTTGACCCTTGTCCATTTTTAGTCAAATTTTCCATTCCTGCCTGGTTCTCATTTCTTACTTCTCTGTTATTAGCCATCAAAACTTGTGTCCGATTCTCTAGTTGTAGGTCTACATTAATTTCCCTTGTTCTTGAGGTCGCCACTACTCCATTTGGAACTATTTGAAACCAAATATACTATAGTCAAGGACTAGTAAGGATAAAACTATATAGCAAAACAAATATGACGGTGCAAAATATATTAATAAGGGATAAGTATCTTTTTCGCCTTTATGATTTGGGGTGAAAATCAAAATAATCCCTAAGGTCTTTATTAAAATAGGATTGATAAATTCATTTCTTAATAATTATTAAGAAGATACTAATGAATTATTGCATATACAAGACGAGTTCAAACTACCAACATTTGATTAAGTTGATGAGTGAAGTAATCACTCGATCGACTCAAGTTAGTATATGGTTTTTTTCCCATTAGTTTCATGATATTTGTCATTCTTATTTTTAGATGTAAAACTTATTATTGAATCATTAATTATGTATATCTTAAATGTATAAATTAAAATAGGTTTAATTACTCTGTTGGTCCCTATAGTTTCACGAAATTTTCAATTAAGTCCCTATACTTTTTTTCCTTTTAATTGGGTTCCTGCACCAATTTTTTTTTCAATTCGGTCCCTCTTAACAGTAATTGGTTTAATTATATAGGGATCCAATTAAGAAAAAAAATTAGTGCAAGGACTCAAATAAAAGAAAAAAAAGTATAGGGACCTAATTAAAAATAAAATTTGGTGCAAGGACTCAATTAAAAAGAAAAAAGTATAGGGACCTAATTGAAAATTTTGCAAAACTATAGAGACCAACAGAGTAATTAAACCATTAAAATAAAAATACTATTTGCAAATCAAAATCAACTATGACATATTTGTGTATTTTTAACTCATTTTCAATATGTATTGTATATTCTAAAATATATTTTATATTAGTGTAACATGGTTATAATTAAAAATATTAAAAGTTATTCTATTTTTCTCTTTCTTCATTAATTAAGAATTATTTGTAATATTAATAACATTTGACTATTCTATCATAATAATTAAGCATTAATGAGCAAAAATAATAGATACATTAATATTTATTATTTAATTTATTTTTAATATATATTTTGTATTTCAACATATATTTTGTATAAGTGATTAATTTAATAGCTGATTTTTTGTGTACATCTAATATAATTTTTATTTATTATATAATAATTTATATAATGAAAATGGTAAGAATTTGGTTTACAATCTTTTTTAAATATCTTGCATCATATAAAATTTAAAATTAATATATATATAATTTAATTAATAACAAAGAAATAATAATATTTCAATCCAACCAAACAAGAGAAAGTAGCATATGCATTTAAAGTTCAATATTTCTAACCTTGATTTGAGTTTGAGCAAAGAAAATGTGGCAGGTCAAAAGGATTCATGTTTGCTTTGTACATAAGCTGAACATTAGTGCCAATATTACTCAGCAACCTTATTTGTTTTTCCATTGCTTGTTCTGTTTGAAGCTCGGTTAACTTCATAATTTCTACTCTATTTTTCTCCACCTCCACTGAAAATCCAAATTTAAATTAATAATACCAAAAAAAAGCAAATGGAATAGATAAATAGAATTGTGGATATACAAATTAATGGAGCCTGATAAATAGTATATTTTTTAAAGAACTCTTTTTAAAAGGATAATCTATGAGCAGAATGTTATTATATAATTTATAATTATTTTTTATATAATCCATTTATTTCAAATATTAGTCTCTTATTCAACTAATAAAAAATAAAAAAATATAGAATGATTACATTCTTGCAGTGTGTTTCCCCTTTCACTAATAGCCATTTGCAGTTTTAGTTTATTCTGCTCCAGCAACAATGAAGGATGTTCATCTTTGAGGGCATCAATTTTTTGAACAAGATCAGCTATCTCATCCTGCATATCAAAATCTCAAAATCCAAATTGTCATAATAGAGAGAAAAACACATCCAAATCACTTTTATTTAAAAGAGAAGTACATTTTAAAAAAATAGAGCAAAAATTACTTAATTATAACAACTTGTTTAAAAAAATTATGTGAAGGATATATATATATATATATAATAACAACAATAATAACCTCATGTTTTACCTTTAAAACTTTTAGTTTTCCTTCCAAAATCACCACATAGAGTTCTGTCTTGATTCTGGATTTCTGTGCTAAAACTCGACTTGAGATCGATCTGCACATAGTAAAAATGAAAAAAAAAGTTTAATAAGGAATGAAAGAATCTAGTTTTTTATGCATGTATGGTACTTGATATATTTTTTTAAATCTTCGGGTTGTTTGCTTTTTGTTTTTATTTTTCAAAAATATTTTATGTTTGAAGGATTTTGTGAGAAAATAGTGAAAATATTGAAGAATCAATTTTTTTTAATTTTCACATTTTGTAAAGAAAACTGAAAATATTAATTATATTGCAATCTTTTATTTTTTTAAATTATTTTATAATTATAAATTGATCTAAAAGGTATCCAAAAGAAAAATCTAGACAACTATATTTGTAATTAGTATATACTTTTTGAGACTCTCATCAGCATTCTCTTCTTGTTGAACAACAAGAATTGAATTCACACCAACATCACTTGTGTTGTGAGTTGAATTCACAACATTATCAAAATTGCAAAGTTGAAGAGTTGGGTTATTGGGTGCCCTGCTACTGCTGCTTGAACCTGCAAAGCCAGGGCCTTTGTTCCAATAAGGATGCCATGGTTGGGGAAATGATTCATCTATCCTTGGTCTCAAAGGCTCTGATGATGGATTTTCAGGAGGCGTGCATACTTCATCAATCTTTCTCTTAGAGGACTTTTCCATTTTAACCTAAAACAAAAGAAAAAACAAAAGAGGATCTTATCGCTTAAATTTATATAATTAACACAAAATTCTATAAGAGATAAGAAATGAAAGATAACCATCTATTGAAGTATTACGCGTATTATTGAATGACAATGTTTCATTATCTATGCAGCTATATATATAGCAGTGACGAACGCTGTTTATAGAAATAAGAAATGGAAGCTAACCATCTATTGAAGTATTACGTGTACTACTAATTGACAATGATATCACTGTCTATGCAGCTATAAATATAGCAGTGACAAACACGCTTTATAGAAAGGTTTAATTATTCTGTTGGTTCCTATAGTTTTGCGAAATTTTTAATTAGGTCCCTAAACATTTTTTCCTTTTAATTGAGTTTTTGCACCAATTTTTTTAATATATATATATATAATCCTAATTCATCCCTAGTATTTGTTGAAAACTTTACTATTTCATTTTATTTTAATTTGTATGTTGGAAATTTTATATGTGTATTGATTATGTTGAATTTGTATTTAGATTATGTTTTAATTTGATACATTTTGTTGAACCGTATTAGATTTTTTTTATGATTGTGTTAAATTTTTAAAAAATATTTAAAGTTTAATATCCATAGATACCTGCTAGTATCCGCCTCCTTTATGGAGGGAAATAAATGGGAATCTCTGACGAAAATAAGACAAGAACGAGGAGCATTTTAAATTTTTAATAGACGGGAATGGGTGATAGAGCAATCCCCACTTCATAAAGACCTATTATCATCTCTATTTATAATGGAAACATCTTTGATAATAAATTCACTTTTTGGCAAAAATATTAATACATTTTTAATAATTGTGATTTAAATCGTATTTTCAATTATATTGCAGTTATGGTGATTAGGGAAAGAAAAATGTTCCATGACCTAATTTCAAATACTAATGAGCTACTTATACTAATTAATATATGTAACGTATTTTGTATTTATTGCACCGTATTAATGAAATTTAGGGTATTTTATGTTTGAATAAAGTATCATTTTTGTCTCCAACATTTGGGGTAAGTCTCAAAGTTATCCCTAACATTTAAGTTGTCCTATTTAAGTTCCTAACGTTTTAAAATCATTTCAATTTTGTCTCGCCGTCAATTCTGTTAACAGATCCCTAACGGTAGGACAACATTGAGTCAATAATATCATTTTTTTATAGTACATAATTATTCAATTATTTTTTATTCACATCTAAGTAAATTATACTTAATCACGTTACTTTTTAGAAAAATTATTTTTTTTTATAATTTTACTCTTAAAGATGTTTACTCATTATTTTTTTTTTGTGACTTTACTCATTATGAAATGTTTGTAGAATGACTAGTACATAAACTTGTGGAAAAAAATTATACATATACAATAAAGTGATGTGATTCTAGTAATTTTACAAACATTTCATCATGAGTAAAATTTTTAAGAGTAAAATTATAAAAAAAATTAAATTTATTTAGAATAAAAGTAATGTAATTAAGTGTAATTTACTTAGATGTGATTAAAAAATAATTGAATAATTATGTACCGTAAAATATTGATATTATTGAAGGATAAAATTGAAATTTAATTCTATGTATCGTTTTTGTCCCCAATATTTTCGTCCTATTTAAGTCGCTAACGTTTCAAAATCGTCTCAATTTTGTCCCGTCGGCAACTCTGTTAACACTTAACAGATCCCTAACGACAGGACAACATTAAGTCAATTTTAAAACGTTAGGGACTTAAATAGGATGATTTAAACATTAAGAAAAACTTTGGGACTTACCCCATACGTTGGGACAAAAATGATACTTTACTCTTTATATTTTAATAATATAGTGGTTAACAATGTTGACTGCTCTTCTAGCGTACATATTGTATTATTGTTGAAAAAATAGTATTGGGGTTGTAATTGCAATTAAAATTTTGGCCCATTAGTAACATGAATGTTTAAATTTAAGATCTTATATACATTAATCAAGTTTCTTGTTAGCAAACCATTCTTAATTGCTATGTTGTACTGACAATAAAAAATATTTTAAATAATTATCTAATTATGTATTGTTATATCAACAAAAATAATTAAATTTTAAATAAAATACTTAAAATGTCATCTAAACATGAATTTAATTAAACGATTGTATAAATTTTTTTATATTTTTAGTAGATTAAAATTAAATAATATCAATAAAATATGAAATTTATAATTTATTGTAAATTTATATTTTAGGTATATCATTAAACATTATACATTAATTACACAAATTTTTAGAAAATTTCTTTTTCTCTTTCTGTTTTTAGATTATTTTTACAATTACTTTTGTAAAATTTAATTCCAATTAAGATTTTCAAATCACTCAAATTTAAGTTTTATAATTAAATCAAGCCAAAGTATCAAAACAAAAAATATTGAAGCCAGCCCATTTAAGTTTGACAAACTAAACATAAAAAAATGTAATATATCATAAATAAATTGAAGCTAATTTGAGTTCTTGTTAACCTCAAACAAAATATAAACGTTTGTCATATTTCAAAATATGAGCTGAGTATAGTCACTTGGCTCTAACTTCACAATGTCATAATTTGGAGTTGACCCTTGCCCATTATTGGTCAAATTTTCCATCCTTGCTTGGTTCTCATTTCTTATCCTTCTATTATTAGCCATCAAAACTTGGGTCTGATTAGTTTCCCTTGTTCATGAGGTCGCCAAACTCTATTTGGAATTGTTTGAAACCAAAGATACTATAGTTAAGGACTAATAAGGGTAAAACTGTATGGTTAAAAAAATATAATGCTGCAAAATATATTAATAAGGGTTATGTATTTTTTCGTCTCTAATATTTGTGGTGAAAATTAAAATCATCCCTAAGGTCTTTTTATTATTAAAGTAGGAGTGACAAATTCATTTCTTAATAATTTTTAAGAAGATACCTATGGATTATTGTATATACAAGGCAAGTTCAAACTACCAATGTTGGACTAAGTTGACGAGTGAAGTAACCACTCGATTGACTCAAGTTAGCCGATGGTGTTTTTCTTCCCGTTGGTTGCATGATATTTGTCATTCTTACTATTAGATGTAAAACTTATTATTGAATCATCAGTTATGTATATCTTAAATATATAAATTAAAATAAAAATATTATTTGTATATCAAAATTATTCATGATATATTTGTGTATTTTTAACTCATTTTCAATATATATTGTATATTCTAACATATATTTTATATTAGTGACCGATTTTAATGTACATCTAACATGGTTAAAATAAAAAATATTAGAAGTTATTCTATTTTTCTCTTTCTTCATTAATTAAGGATTGTTTGAAATATTAATATCTTTTGACTACTCTATCATAATAATTAAGCATTAATGAGCAAAAATAATAGATACGTTGTATATTTTTTATTTAATTTATTTTTAATATGTATTTTGTATTTTAACATATATTTTATATAGGTGATTAATTTTGTAGCTGATTTTTTGTATACATCTAATATCGATTATGCTACGTGTACACCAAAGTCAGCCACCAATATAAAATATGTAACATCCTACCACACCGAGTTTTACGCTATAGTCGTAAATCAAAGGCGGTGAGGCGCTATACATATACATATATATTCAAAGGATATTTTAACTAGGAGTCTTGAAAGAAAAGATAGGTAAAAAACGAGAATCGCGTCGCGCTCGAAAAATGATAAAGGTAGAAAGCTTGATACAAAAAACCAAAGAAACATAAATATAGATATAGAATTCCAAACAATTTATATAACAAACTCTAGTCTCGACTTGTGAAGCCAAGGCCCACTAGAAATATATATATACAGCCTCAAAATAGTTAACAACTATAAACATAAATTTTGTTTTCTCCAAAAATCGACCTCTAAGAGGAATATACAATTTTTTTTATAATACAAAAGTGGATAATATGAACATAAACTAAGTACAAAATACAACTCCCAAAATTGATCTTCGCTTCCAGAAGAGCATCTTGCACGCTCAGCGAGGTGCATCACATCTTGTATATGAAAAACAGAAATTCCCGAAACGGGTGCACGTGAGAACCCTTCTGGTTCCCAGTAGGGTTCCCAACAGGGTAAAAGTTCCAAATAGAGACGATGTAAAATCACATGAACCTTCTAGGCAATCCTAAAACTCCAACAGACAAGATCCAAGCCTAGGATTCTCTCTAAATCCCAACAGGGTAATATTCTAACTCTCAGCTACATGATAAACCTCTAATCTCAGCCCTTTTTTTACTTCTTTCTCGGCATCTTTTTTTTCCAACATCACAGTTGATCAGTGTTCAGTATCTTATTCAGTAGTAGGAAGCACATGTAAAGCAATACAAGTCAAGCACAATTAGGCAAATAATATAGATAACAACTAGTCAGAATAAGCAATTAGGCAAACCAAACACAATTAAGCAATTCCAAACAATGGCAAACAAATGCAGTATGATGCATGTCTGTCCTACTAGCCATGAGCTCACATGTCGATTAAACTGCCAGAACCCGACACATCTAGTAGCTAACCTGGACATTATCTCTTTGTTTCACTTCCACACTCTTGGGATATAGTGCCCGTCATATTTTTAGGATATAGTTCCCGCCATACTCTTGGGATATAATGTCCGCCACACTCTATACAAATAGAGAGAGAACCACAAGCAAGCGGAATTTCACCACCATCCTTACTCGGGTTACAACCACCAAGTCAACCTGCAAGCGGGATAACACCATCATCCTTGCTAAATCCAATTCAATATGCAAGCAGGATAACATCACCATCCTTGCTAAACACAATTCAATATGCAACCAGAATAATACTACCGTCCTTGCCACTCCAGCCATTCAGGCCATAATCATTCGTTGTTAATGTCTTTTAGCAATTTCATAAGTTATATAACTCATTAAACCTAGTCTTTCATTAATTTGTCAATTTCATTAACACGTGAGCTGGATGAAATCTCCGTCCTTATAGCAGGCGGGATAAAACCACCATCCCCGCATAATGGTTTACACACTGAGCAAGCGGGATTACACCAGCGTCCTTGCCAGAAAAAAACCAAGCATAGTGGTTCATGCACTGCACAAGCAGGATTACACCATCGTCCTTGCCAGGCAAGGGACCTTTATCATATCCTAAACCAGTTTACAATTCCATCCAATTTCGAAAGATTCAACCTAATTAACATAACCCCTTTCATGTATTAGCTACTTCAATCTCATTATTTCGTGAGTGGGATAAGACCATCGTCTTCACAGCGAGTGGGACAAAGCCACCATCCTCGCTTAACCCAGAGCAAGTAGAACAGACCCAACCCTTGCATCTTACCCAGGCAAGTAATCATTAATCATTAACTTTAATCACGTTCACAAATTATTAGATTTATTAACCCTAATTATTTACTAGTTAATCAACTCTAATTACTCATGAGCGAGATAAGGTAACACCCCGTTAGCCTAAACCTTACCTTTAGCCATAAAGCAAAGGATAACAAAGTGCCACGCCAGTTCTAAAGCTTATAATGTATATAATATATGTCCAAGAATTTATATAACTAGAATCCCGATGAAGGAATAAAGCTCAAAGTCGCGTAAAGCAGAATTACGAAACGCAAAGCATTCACATCACAATAACTAAACGCATAGGCACGGACATAACAAGACGTAATATATATAAAACCTTGTAGATAGCTCCAGGATACACAAGGTAATAATTAAATTAACAAGATATATAGATATGTGTAAATATGATATACCAAAAAGATGAATAGTCACACCCTGCGGAGTTTAGGCTGGCTAGTCAAACTGAAATACAAAAGAGTTTTAGAAGTTTAAAACAGCTTATACAACTTATCTCTCAAATCAAGCATCTAAGGCGATAAAGTTATATAAATACAAAGGATGAGAGAGTAACTACATCGAACATATCAAACTACAAAAGGTGATAAAAGATCCACCGTTCCGTTACCATCTCGTAACTCACCGAGGTGGGTTACAACCTACATCTGAAAAACAACAACAACATATGATATGAGAACCGGAGGTTTTCAGTATGGTTACAGTGCCCAATATATAAGATGTAAGGTTCCGAGACACCAAAGGCAATTTTAGAACTTCACACCAAACAGATATTCAAGCTTAACAAAAATAAATAACGTAAACCAAACACCATAAACAGGGTTATCTAAACTTAGGGGATTTCTAACTAATACCAATCACACTGTTGTATCCCACAGCCTTGGCCAACCTAACCTCCGTGCGATCCCATCGCCACCGCCTCTCGATCCTCCTCAACGCCAGTAAAACACATTTAATGCAAACAAGTAAAGCACAATAGTATACATATACAGCAAGTAAATAAATAGCAAGTAGGCATGTGATTCATTTAAGCATACTGAAGATAAGCAAAGCAAACAAACATATAGAAGATGCATATGACGAATGCCTATTCTATTGGCTCGTGATATCACTTGTTGGTCTATAAATGCCAACCCGACACATCCTCCCGAATGTAGCCTTTCTGCCATGCCAGGGATATAGGCCCTGCACACTCATGCAGTAGAGAAGGAAACAACAACAACTGTCTCACCATAAATCATTCCAAGGATATAGTGTCTGGCACACTCTTGCAGCAGAAAAACTGCCACGCCAGGGATATAGGCCCTGCACACTCTTGCATAATCCAATAATTTCATCATTCCTTTCCAAGTTCTCAACTCATCATAACCATCACCAGTTTCCAATTTCTCAAATTATTATCAACTATCGTCACCTCTTAAGTTCTCTAAGTCATCACTAATATAATACTCTGCCTGCTCACCCACCAACTTCAGAAACCTAAGTCTCCGTCTTCTAAACTCATAAAAATTCATCTATTTAAGTCTCTAACTCATCTTTAATAGTATTAGGACCTAAGCACTAGATAGTATTCTTAAACAGCATTTAAAGAATGTTTGGAAAGCTAGAGAACCTTTGAAAATGAAGAAAAATAATTTTTCAGTAAAACAGGGGTCTCGCGTACGCATGCAGTTAAAAATGGGTGGTCGCGTACACAACCTCCTTCTCGCGTACGCAAGTGTCCCGACCCGAATGGGTTGCTCGCATCGCGTGCTAATGTTCACGTACACAAGGGCCAAAACTCTGATAGCTCACGTACGCATGCAGTTCCTGCGTACGCGAGATGACTAACCTGAATGGAATGGCCGCGTCACGTGCTCTGTGTCGTGTACGCATGCTGTATCAGAATCAGAAAAATTGTAAAGCTGCAGAATTTTAGTTTTTAGCACTAAACTTTAAACGCTCATAACTTCTTCTACAAAACTCCATTTTCCTCAAACTTTATATCATTTTAAAGCTCTTTCAATGATCTTCAATTTAAAACCAACTTCAATCAATTTTGAAAATTGAGGCTCTAGTTATGATCCGTCAAAGTTTACCAAAAATAGATTTTTACCAAAAAATGACATTTCTCTAGTTTTTCAAAACTTCAAAACCAAACCAAACCAAACACACCCAAAACTAACACAAAATCTCGTACCAACATTTATTGACCATCTCTCATTCATTCACTATTAAAAACATTTACCCCTCTCCATCCTCAATTCAACCTATCTCATGCATTTTAATTTCATAATTCTCATCATAAACTCCTATTCACCACATCAATTCACATACACGTAACCACAACTAATATTTTACAACCACCATTTCAACATAACCAAATCACATATACCTTAATTCAACCCTTTACAAATAACATTTTTCCACTCATCATCCCATTTATTTCAAATTCATCATCATTCAATCCACAACAACATCATCAATCATCATTAAGCATCTACATCATCATTTAACATCATAATTCACCAACAATTCAAAACCTATCCTAAGGTCCACTAGCCTAAGGTTCACGAAATATTACATGTTATATAAAAGAAACTGAAACCATACCTTGGCTAATTCTCATACAACTCAAAATACCAAGCTCAAACTCAAGGCTCCAAAACCATCAAGCTCACTCCAACAAACTCCATACCTCAATCTAACATCTATAACATACCAACATCAACCTAGGGTTCACAAAAACAACAAACACAAGGGTTTAGTGAGACCTTACCTTACCAAACAGCATTAGGGGCAAAACCAACAATATTCTAATGCTAGATCACCCTAAATAAACAAAACCATGAAAATTTCAATCTAACAAAGCCACAACTCGAATTTGTCAAAGAACAGAAAACTGGAGCTTGGGATTTGAGTTACTAACCACTTTGTTTAGATAGAAATGAAGAGCTCGACAAGAGCTTTGCGTGGCCACATAAGGCTTGTCAATCGGAGCATCGTAACTCAAGTTATGGCTCCCGAAAGATGGTGATGAATAGTAATATTACCCTCTTCTTCTCTCTTCTCCATCACCGTCCCTCTCTCACTCTCTATGTGTAAAATGAGCTGAAATGCTTATTAACTAGCTTTATATATGTTGAGCTTGGGTCCGGTCCAACCCATTAGCATTTTTAGTCCGTTTGACCCACTTTAGGCCAAAACCTTTAAGATTAATGCCCGATTTTCAATTCTAGAATATTTTTGTCCTTTTAAAATAATAAATTCAATTTTCAAAATTTTATTTTCCCAATACGCAGTACCGGTCAGACTAGAGCCAGTACTGCCGGCTTAAGTGCCGGTACGCATTTTTACAAAATTTTTTTGCAAAAGATACATTTTTCCACTCAAAAAATTCATTGAATTCAAATTTCACCTTTATATTAAAAAAAAAAACATTTCTGTATTTTTGAACCTATTTCGGAAAATTAAAATTATTATTTTATTAAAGCGGTTATTCCGGTTCTTACATTCTCCCCTCCTAATTAGGAATTTTGTCCCCAAAATTTGAATCGGGTGATGTATCCTCTAGGGGTGTTCGCGGTGCAGTTTGGTTCGGTTTTCTAGAGAAAAGTCATCCGATCCAATCGTTTAATTAAACTGTGGTTCGGTTTGGTTTGGTTTTTTTATCGAGACCATCCGAACCAAACCAAACCAATTAAAATCGGTTTGGTTTGGTTCGGTTTGTTCGGTTTGTTCGGTTTTTCTAATCAATTCAAAAAAAATACTTTCATACTATTTCACAAAGTCATAATATTGAAATCAACAAATACAAATACGTAATAACTAACAAAGTTTTGATCTAATGAAATTCAACCACAAAAGAAATTAAAATATGACGATTAAAGAAGTTTAATAACTAAAATAGATCCGATGCTTGTAGACTGCTGTCATTTGGAAGAGAAACTGGCGCAGCAAGCAATCCAAGTGTCGCCCATATTCTAACTTGAACTAATATCAAAGTGCATAAACAACTACATTGAACAACAAAATAAAATTACTAGCAATTATAAAAAATCAATACAAATACTTCAAACAAATACACTGAACAACAAAATTAAAAAATTAGAAGTAAGAATATAACAAAATAAAATTACTAACAAACAAAACATTTTGAACAACATAATGTAAAAGATAAACAGAAATATAATGTAAAAGATAAAGATAGTGAATCAAACACAAACCTGGTCTTCAAATAGTGACCATGGGGTTGCAGACCCAGGCTGTCCAGCAGAGACCTATAATAATAATAATAATAATAATAATAATAATAATAATAATAATAATAATAATAGAACAAATTCTTTACCACAAGACCAAAATTCAGACGAAAGTTACCTTCAGTGCTTTGGATTTCCTGCTCTGCAGCGTAGAACAAATTCTTTACCACAAGACCAATTTCTTCTTTAGGTCCCTCTGCAGCGTAGAGCAAAAAAGGGTTATTCTATTAGTAACTAGTGATTCTATCAATCCACATTTCTTTCACTATTTTATTGGAAAATTAACATAAATACACTGAACAGAAACAGAAATTATTCAAACAAAAGTGGAAATTCAAACAAAAAATTATTAACAATTACCAGAAATTCAAACAAAAATACACTGAACATAGAACATAAATTGAACCATTAAACAACAATAACATGAACCATTAAACAGCAACGCAGCAAGCAGGACATTTCCAATATATTCAATCATTAAACAGCAAGCCACTGAGCCAGCAACAAAACTTAGCCAAAAATTAAACCATTAATACTTACACTAATGAACAAATCAATAAAACTTAGCCAAAAATTGGTGGTCAGATACTCAGATATATAAAATTGGTGGTCAAATATATGAAATTTAAAAAATTATAAATTAAAAAATATCAATTTTGAAGATCAAATTTGTTAGTCGTGTCTACTCGGCCAATTGCACATAGTTCATCTTTTTCTCCTCAACTATTTTGTTATTTTTCACATAGTGTAAGAAGTTCAACACTGAGCCAGCAACAAAACTTAGCAACAAATCAACAAATCAACAGTAGCAACAAATCAACACTAATGAACAGAATGCAAATGGTAAACATTACCTGAATCGGTGGCTCAGGCTCCATATTGACTTCGGAGGAAGGCTGAGTGGGAGACTGGGAGGTGCTGTCGTGCTGGGTTGAACTGATGGGTTAGGGTGGTGGCGTCTCAATGGCGGCGGCGTGGTGCTGTGCTACCGTGTCGAGTCGGTCGGTGGTGGCTTTGTCTTGACCTGATGTGCGACGGCGTGGCTTCGTGTTGGCCTGATGTGCGACGGGCCAAAGGCTTCACGGTGGTGGGTGGCTGGGTGCGATGAGTACTGAAGAGGGAGCGATGAGTACTGAAGAGGGAGCGGTGGCTGGCTGGCTGGGCGCAGGTCGGCAGCTGGCAGGTGTGGAGATTTGGAGAAGAGAGAGCAATGAGTACTAAAGCCTAAAGGTTAGGGTATGGATTGTGGATTTGGGGGTTAGGGTAGACGCAGTTTCATTTGGGGGGTGGAGGAGGGTGTCACGCAGTTTCGTTTGAAGGGGGGTGTGGGCGTGTCACGCGTGTGGGGGTGGGTTAGTAACGTTTACGTTTAGGGTTTTTTTACTAACCGGTTCGGTTCGGTTCGGTTAGGGTTTTCAGATTCAAAACCGAAAACCAAACCGAACCGAACAAAAAACAGCAAAATCAGTTTTTTTCGGTTTTTTCAGTTATCGGTTAATTCGGTTTTCGTTTTTTTCGGTTCGGTTCGTCGATTTAGTTCGGTCCGGATCGATTTTGAACACCCCTAGTATCCTCCACAAAGCGTTCTACTACCCACGTTGTCAACCTAAACAAGTCGCCAAAGCATTTTGTCCACCATAGTTCTACCGTATCGATGTTCCCTCTTGTCTTTCGCTGCGTCACTCTGATTATTTGTCACTAAGAACCCGGATTTCTCCACTACATTGAACCGGAATTTTTCTTTAAACCAAATACCGCTTTTGTAACATTTTGCAAAGCTTTCAAAACAATTTCAATCAAAACTTTTTCAATGTCAAGCCTTTTTCAAAAGACTCAAAAAATAATTTATTCGTAAATCAATTACTTTAAATCATGATTTTTCTTAAATTTATTAAAATCCTTAAATAATAGCTTTTCAATTTGAAACCCTTTCGATGAGTTAAATTACAACCCATATTCACAAATCAACAAAATCATAGAAGTTCTGACCAAGTTTCAAAATCCAAGCATTTAAACTAAAAGTTCCAAACTAACTTTCAAAATCATTTTAAGTTTTAAAACTTTTTCAACGTGATTCAAGGTCATACCGGTTAGAAATTGAAAATCCTAATTAAAAATCGCAAAAGCATTTATCTTCAGTTTGTGGCTGCATCAGTTGGCACTTCCCTGCCACCAGCGTTGAACCTCACCCATCAACTGATATGCCGCAAACTCCACGAACTGATTTTCCAGAACATGTTGAGCTCGTAATGCATAGGCTAGGTTAGTCATCCGCACTATCTCTCCGTGAATGTAATTGACCTCATCCATGATTTGCCATTCGGGTTTCCTTTCCACACCAAACATTCGATATCTAGGTGATCAGTCTCAATATTTCAAGCCTAGTGCTTCAATTATCCCCAAAGGCGCTCACAAACAAGCATGCTATGCATATCAAGAAGATAACCTAAATAGCATGAAATAAAAATGACCCAAACTGTACACAAAGCACAATCGGTCCATCCCTCAGGCTCACGAGGACGAACCACTCTGATACCATAAATGTAACACCCTGTTAGCCTAACCTTACCTCTAGCCGTAAAGCAAAGTATAACAAAGTGCCATGACAGTTCTAAAGCTTATAATATGTATAATATATGTCCAAGAATTTATAACTAGAAGCCCGATGAAGGAATAAAGCTCAAAGTTGCGTAAAGCAGAATTACGAAATGCGAAGCGTTCACATCACGATAACTAAATGTGTAGGCACAGACAGAACAAGATATATATATATATATATATATATATATATATATATATATATATAACCTTGTAGATAGCTCCAGGATACACAAGGTAATAATTAAATTAATAAGATATATAGATATGTGTAAATATGATATACCAAAAAGATGAATAGTCACAGCCTGCAGAGTTTAGGCTGGCTAGTCAAACTGAAATACAAAAGAGTTTTAGAAGTTTAAAACAGCTTATACAAATTACCTCTTAAATCAAGCCTCTAAGGCGATAAAGTTATATAAATACAAAGGATGAGAGAGTAACTACATCGAACATATCAAACTACAAAAGGTGATAAAAGATCCTCCGTTCCATTACCATCTCACAACTTACCGAGGTGGGTTACGACCTGCATCTGAAAAACAACAACAACATAAGGTATGAGAACCAAAGGTTCTTAGTATGGTAACAGTGTCCAATATATAAGATGTAAGGTTCTAGAACACCAAAGGCAATTCTAAAACTTCACATCAAACAGATATTAAAGCGTAACAAAAATAAATAACGTAAACCAAACACCATAAACATGGTTATCTAAACTTAGGGGATTTCTAACTAATACTAATCACTCCGCTGTATCCTACAGCCTTCGCCAACCTAACCTCCGTGTGATCCCATCGCCACCGCCTCCCAATCCTCCTCAACGCCAGTAAAACACATTTAATGCAAACAAGTAAAGCATAAATAGTATACATATACAGCAAGTAAACAAATAGCAAGTAGACATGTGATTCATTTAGGCATACTGACGATGAGCAAAGCAAACAAATACATAGAAGATGCATATGATGAATGCCTATCCTATTGGCTCGTGATATCACTTGTCGGTCTATAAATGCCAACCCGACACATCCTCCCAGATGTAGCCTTTCTGCCACACAAGGGATATAGGCCCTGCACACTCATGCAGCAGAGAATCTGCCACGCCAGGGATATAGGCCATGCACACTCATGCAGTAGAGAAGGAAACAACAACAACAACTGTCTCACCATAAATCATTCCAATGATATAGTGCCTGGCACACTCTTGTAGTAGAAAAACTGCCACGCTAGGGATATAGGCCCTACACACTCTTGCATAAATCAATAATTTCATCATTCCTTTCCAAGTTCTCAACTCATCATAACCATCACCAGTTTTCAATTTCTCAAATTATTATCAACTATCGTCACTTCTTAAGTTCTCTGAGTCATCACAAATATAATACTCCATCCGCTCACCCACAAATTCTGAAACCTAAGTTTTTGTCTTCTAAACTCATATAGAAATTCATCTATTTAAGTCTCTAACTCATCTTTAATAGTATTAGGACCTAAGCACTAGATAGTATTCTTAAATAGCATTTAAAGAATGTTGGAAAGTTAGAGAACCTTTGAAAATGAAAAAAAAAAAAAAACAAATTTCAGCATTAGGGGCAAAACCCAACAATATTCCAATGCTAGATCACCCCTAAATAAAAAAAACTATGAAAATCTCAATCTAACAAAGCCACAACTTGAATTTTTCAAAGAATAGAAAACTGGAGTTTGGGATTTGAGTTTCTTACCACTTTGTTTGGATAGAAACGAAGAGATCAATAAGAACTTCGCGTGGCCACAAACGGCTTGCCAATTGGAGCACCGTAGCTCAAGTTATGGCTCCCGGGAGATGGTGATGAATAGTAATATTACCCTCTTCTCTCTTCTCCATCACCATCCCTCTCTCACTCTCTATGTATAAAATGAGCTTAAATGCTCATTAACTAGCTTTATATATGTTGGGCTTGGGCCCAACTTGGACCCGATCCAATCCATTAGCGTTTTTACCCCGTTTGGCCCACTTTGGGCTAAAACCTTTAAGATTAGTGCCCGGTTTTTAATTCTAGATTGTTTTTGTCCTTTTAAAACAATAAATTCAATTTTCAAAATCTTATTTTTCTCAATACGCGGTACCAGTCAAACTAGAGCCAGTACTACCGGCTTAAGTGCCGATACGCATTTTTACAAAAATTTTCTACAAAAGATACATTTTTCACTCAGAAAAATTCATTGAATTTAAATTTCACCTTTATATTTTTTAAAAAACTATTTCTATATTTTTGAACTTATTTTGAGAAATTAAAATTATTATTTTATTAAAGCGGTTATTCTGGTTCTTACAGATAACACCACCGTCTTCACCGTGAGTGGGACGAACCACCATCCTCGCAAGAATGTCATCCGGTTAAACCGGGAATATTTCAATTCAATCCATTTAGTATACTCACACTCATCCAAGGCTTTGAAACTAGTTAGGAGACCCTAAACAGGGGTTACAGAGGTGAAAAAATATATTAGATAGGCAAAACAGTTAAAAATCACATTTTCTGCAAAATAGGACAGTCGTGCATATGTAGGCCTTGTGCGTATGCACGAGTTCCCTTTTTCGTGTCCGCGCATTGAAAAACATTCAGTTCTAGGAATGAAAGTGGTGCGTACGCACAACTCTGTTTTTGTGCGCACGCATGAAACGTGCACGAAATCATTTCACTTTTGTAATGCCCCTCATGTGTACGCATGGGTCGTGCGTATGCAGGACCCCCAGTTTTCTACAGAATTTAGTTTTTTAACCAAAACTTCAAACGCGCATAACTTTTTCGTTAGAAATCATTTTCCCCGTTCTTCAAACGTCATAAACTCCACATATCCACTTTTTATTTTAGACAAGTTTCACATGATTTGAGGGTCTGAAAAACAACTTATGACCCGTCGAAGTTGGTTAAAATTCTAGTTTTACCAAATTTGAACCATCACTTAATTTCACCAAAATCTCAATCCAATTCAAACCAAACCACGCCAAAATCATCCTTAAACAATCTAAACATACATCTATCCATTTCTCTACCCTTCTAACCACTTTGCTTAATAAATCAATTTCCAACCCATCAATCAATCCACAATTTTATTCATGTACTAATCAATTCATCATTATTCAAATCAACAATTCACACACACTTACCTCATGGGGGACTCCTCACCCCATCACGGCTTCCGGCCTAAATTTCCCCAATCACTAATGGTATCATTATACATCAATTTTCATTCAACATACAACATAATCATCACGTCTCATATCCAAGCTCACAATATTTAAATTCATAATTCACAACAACAACTATCAATCGATATTCAACCAACTAATCACAAACACAAGCAATTCCATTCAATCCTATTCTAGAGCAATCAACCTAACCATTCATATAACTTTATACAATGCCTACCCGAAACTCAAACCTGTACCTTTTGACGATCATTTTCCTAACACTTTGATTTCCTTCCCAATAACACCCAAGCTCAGCCAAAACTTCTTCCAATCAAGAGCTCCGTAGTCAATCCAAGCCTCCAACTTGCACTAAATCAATCAAGCAAGTCCAAGCTACTCCATACAATCTGATTACATCAATTATTCAACATTCACACTAGGATTTTCACCCAAAATTGGAGCCAATGGAGGGATTGTGTTTCTTACCTTATACCATATAATCTTGGGTTAAAACCTAGATAGAGATTGTGCTTGAATTTCTCCTAAAGCATCAAAATCACGATATTTCTACACCTCAAATCCCAAACTCAAAAATAGAGTTTAACAAAGAAATGGGCAACAAAAATTGGGACTACTCACCCCACAAATATTACAGAATTGAAGAGGACAACGAGAGTTTCACGTAGCCAGAAACGAGTCGTCAATCGGAGCTCCGGATCGAAAGTTATGAGGATTGAAATTGAAAGTAAATAGTGACCATGGTTTCTCCTCTCTTCTCTTCTCTCTTAGGGCTGAGTGTTTGTTTTCATGAATGAAGAAGGAGTGAGCTAAAGTGTTTGTAATGGAAGGTGTTATTGAGTAGGCCTTGGGTCCAAGTGTGGCCCAAGTCCATTTCTCATCCCTTTGGTTTAACTTTGAGCAAAATTCTTTAAGATAAACACTTTAATTTGCGTCCTAATTATTTTTACTTTCCCAAAATATAAATTTTAATTTCTTAGTCATTTTCACTCATAATTAATTTATTAATAATAGTTTAATCGAGTTTTACAAAATACACGTCGGTTGGAATATAAATACATGTTGGGCCACCATGGGGAGCTTTCGACCACCGGAGAAACTTTGGAGAAAAACCAAGTGAGACAACATAAGATGAGAAGACACCACATCCAACTCAAAACCTTAAGGTGTCAAGTTAATGAGTGACTCATCTTAAAAACTCTTCACTCTTATATTTTTTTTATGTGGGACTAACTTCATGCACTCCTCACACTTGTAACATTAACAATCTTCCCCTCAAGTGTACATCGTCCAGATCACCCTTGCCAGAAAGACTTTCGATGCAATACTTTGAATTCTCCTTAAACCACCAGACAAATTCACAATCAGCTCTGATACCACTTGTTGGGCTACCAAGGGGAGCTTTTGACCACTAGGAAAACTTCATGGAAGAACCAAATGAGAGAACATAAGATGAGAATACATCACATCCAACTCAAAAACTTAAGGTGTCATGTTAATGGGTCTCTCATCTTATAAACTCCTCACTCTTCCTTGTTTTCTTTGATGTGCGACTAACTTCATGCACTCCTCACACTTGCAACATTAACAATACATATCGAAAATAAATTCACATATGTATATACACAAATACATTGATA
The DNA here is from genome assembly GCF_059453495.1 of Arachis ipaensis. Lineage (NCBI taxonomy): Eukaryota > Viridiplantae > Streptophyta > Magnoliopsida > Fabales > Fabaceae > Arachis > Arachis ipaensis. Next base: position 4,357,222 of record NC_142436.1, read on the forward strand.
GTTGATTTTATTGGCTAATTTTGGTATGCAAATAGTATTTTTTTTATTATTTATATAATGAAAATCGTAAGAATTTGGTTTACATTTTTTTAAAATATCTTTCATCATATAAAATTTATAATTAATATATAATATTTAATTAATAAACAAAGAACAAATAATATTTAAATCTAACCAAACAAGAGAAAGTAGCATATGCATTTGAAATTCAATATTTCTAACCTTGATTTGGGCTTGATAAAAGAAAATGTGGCAGGTCAAAAGGATTCAAGTTTGCTTGATACATAAAATGAACATTAGTGCCAATATTGCTCAGTAACCTTATTTGTTTTTCCATTGCTTGTTCTGTTTGAAGCTCGATTAACTTCAGCATTTCTATTCTATTCTTCTTCACCTCCATTGAAAATTCAAATTTTAAATTAATAATGCCAAAAAAACAAAAGAAATAAATAAATAGAATTATGGATATGCAAATTAATATAATAGAGCCTGATAAACAATATATTTTTTAAAGAAGTCTTTTTAAAAGGATAATCCATATGAGTCGAATGTTATTATATAATTTTTAATTGCTTTTTTTATATAATCCATCTATTTCAAATATTAGGCTCTTATTCAACTAAAAAAATAAAAAATAAAAAAATTTAGAATGATTACATTCTTGCATTGTGTTCTCCCTTTCACTAATAGCCATTTGTAGTTTTAGTTTATTCTGCTCCAACAATAATGAAGGATGTTCATCTTTGAGGGCATCAATTTTTTGAACATATCAAGATTAGCTATCTCATCCAACATATCAAAATCTCAAAATCCAAAATTGTCATAATAGAGGAAAAAAGCACATCTAAATCACTTTTATTTAAGAGAGAAGTACTTTTTAAAGAATAGAGCAAAAATTACTTATATATATATATATAAACAAGAATAAGGATAAAGTGTACTTTTTGTCTCTAAGGTTTGTAATTTTTTTAAAAATATTCCTAATATTTAATTTATTCAATTTCATCTCCTAACATTTTTTATTTATTTCAAAACTGTCCCTAAATGTTTTCAATTTCATCCCCACTATTTTAGATAGAATTAACCTCTAGGGGTACTTTTGATACAAACCGAAAACGTTAGGACAAAATTGAATACAATTAAATGTTAGGGATATTTTTGAATAAAATCACAAACGCTAAGAACAAAAGACATACTTTAACCCAACAATAATAACCTCACATCTTGCCTCTAAAGTTTTTAGTTTTCCTTTCAAAATTACCACAGAGTTCTTTCTTAATTCTAGATTTTTGTGCTAAAACTCGATTTGAGATTGATCTATGCATAGTACAAAATGAAAAAAAAAAAGGTTCAGCAAGAAATAAAAGAATCTAATTTTTTACACATATATGCCTTGATATTTTTTTTTAGAAATAGTAGGGTTGTTTGCTTTTTGTTTTATTTTTTAAAAATATTTTATGTTTGAAGGATTTTCTGAGCAAATAGTGAAAATATTGAAGAATTAAATAATTTTTTAATTTTCAAATTTTGTAAAAAAACTCAAAATAATAAAAATAATGGTTTCTTTTATTTTTTAAATTATTTTAGAAAATTTAAATTATAAATTAATCTAAAAGTTACCCAAAAAAAATCTAAATAACTATATATTTGCAATTAGCATATACTTTTGAGTCTCTCATCAACATTCTCTTCTTGTTGAACAACAAGAATTGGATTCACACCAACATCACTTGTGTTGTGAGTTGAATTCACAATATCACCAGAATTAAAAATTTGGAGATTTGGGTTATTGGGTGCCCACTATTGCTGCTTGAACTTACAAAGCTAAAGCCTTTGTTCCAATAAAGATGCCATGGCTGTGAAAATGACTTAACTATCCTTGGTCTCATAGGTTGTGATGATGGATTTTCAGGCAGCATGCATACTTCATCAATCTTTCTCTTAGAGGTCTTTTCCATTTTAACCTAAAAAGAACAAAAGAGGATTTTATAGCTTAAATTTATTGAATTAACACAAAATTCTATAAGAGAAAAGAAATAAAAGCTAACTATCTATTGAGGTATTATATGTACTACTAATTGACAATGCTATCACTGTCTATGCAACTATATACATAGCAGTGACAAACGCGTTCAATGGAAGTAATAGTATTAAATTTATATCAGTAACACAAAATTCTATAAGAGAAAAGAAATAGAAGCTAACCATCTATTGAGGGATTATGCATACTACTGATTGACAATGCTATCACTGTCTATGCAGCTATATGTATAGCGGCAACAAACACGCTTTATAGAAGTAATAGTATTAAATTTACATAAGTAACACAAAATTCTATAAGGGAATAGAAATGAATGCTAACTATCTATTGAAGTATTACGCATACTACTGGTTGACAATGCCCATTAAGAAGATACCCATAGATTATTGTATACATACACAAGGTAAGTTAAAACTATCAACGTTGGACTAAATTGACGAGTGAAGTAACCACTCGATTGACTCAAGTTAGTCGATGGTGTTTTTTTTTTTTCCATTGGTTGCATGATATTTGTCATTCTTACTTTTAGATGTAAAACTTATTATTGAATTATCAGTTATGTATAGCTTAAATATATAAATTAAAAATAAAAATACTATTTGTATATTAAAATCAACTATTATGTATTTATATATTTTTAACTCATTTTTAATATATATATATATATTCTAACATATATTTTATATTAGTGACTAATTTTAGTTATATCTAACATGGCTAAAAAAAATTATTAGAAGTTATTCTATTTTTCTCTTTCTTCATTAATTAAGGATTGTTTGTAATATTAATATCTTTTGACTACTCTATCATAATAATTAAGCATTAATGAGCAAAATTAATAGATACATTGTATATTTATTATTTAATTTATTTTTAATATATGTTTTATATTTTAACAAATATTTTATATAAATGATTAATTTGGTAACTGATTTTTTGTGTACATCTAATATCGATTATGCTACGTGTACACCAAAGTCAGCCACCAGTATAAAATACACGCAAATACATGTTGGGCTACTATGGGGAGCTTTCGACCATCAGAGAGACTTCGGAGAGGAACCAAAGAGAGAACATAAGATAAAAAGATACCACATCCAACTCAAAATTTTAAAGTGTCAAGTTAATGGGTGTCTCATCTTATAAACTCTTCACTCTTTCTTGTTTTCTTTTATGTGTGACTAACTTTATGTACTCCTACACTTGTAATCCTCAAGTGTGAGCCTCCACATCAAGCATCAACTCCCCTTCTTTCTAACTCCTCCACCACATTTGAGTATTCGTCCATCACACCACTGAACACGCCGCCTGGATTACCCTTGTCAGAAAGACTTTCGATGCATCACTTTGAATGCTCTTTAAACCACCAGACCATTTAACCATAAGCCCTGATACTACTTGTTGGGCTACCAATGGGAGTTTTCGACCACTAGGGAGACTTCAAGAAAGAACCAAGTGAGAGAACATAAAATGAGAAGACATCATATCTAACTCAAAAACTTGAAGTGTCTAGTTAATGGGTCTCTCATCTCATAAACTCCCACTCTTCCTTATTTTTTTTCTTATGTGCGACTAACTTCCTGCACCTCTCACACTTACAATATTAACAATAAACATTGAAAATAAATTAAACCACATGTATTTATGTACAAATACATTGATGACTAATTTTAGTAATTATTTTAGTGTACGAATAATATTTTTTATTATTTATATAATGAAAATGGTAAGAATTTGGTTTACAATTTTTTTAAAGTATCTTTCATCATATAAAAATTATAATTAATATATATAATATTTAATTAATAAACAAATGACCAAATAATATTTAAATCCAACCAAACAAGAGAAAGTAACATATGCGTTTGAAGTTCAATATTTCTAACCTTGATTTCAGTTTGAGCAAAGAAAATGTGGCATGTCAAAAGGATTCAATATTTCTAATCGTGAGGAGCTCTCAACCATCGGGGAGATTTCGAGGAGGAATTAAGCAAGGAAACATAAGATAAGATGACATCACATCTAACTCAAAACTTTAAGGTAGTAAGTTAATGGTCTCTCATCTTATAAACTTCTCATTCTTCCTTGTTTTCAATCTCCCCCTCAAGTGTGAGCCTCCACATCAAGCATCAACTCCCCCTTTTTCTAGCTCCTCCACCACGAGTATTCGTCCATCACACCGCCCCAACCACACCGCGGGACACGCCGCCCAGACCACCTTTGCCGGAAAGACTTTCGATACTTCACCTTGAATACTCCTTAAACCAGACCGATTAACTATCGATTCTACCATTTGTAGGGTCACCGTGGGGAGCTCTCAACTACCGTGGAGATTTCAGAGAGGAATCAAGCGAGAGAACATAAGATGAGATGACACCACATCCAACTCAAAACCTTAAGGTATTAAGTTAATGGATCTCTCACCTTTTCAACTTCTCACTATTCCTTGCTTTCTTTGATATAGGACTAACTTCATACACTAATCACACTTGCAATATTAATAATTTCTACTCTATTCTTCTCCACCTCCACTGAAAATTCAATTTTTAAATTTATAATGACAAAAAAACAAAAGGAATAGATAAATAGAATTGTAACGTATTTTGTATTTCGTATTTATTGCACTGTATTAGTAAATTTAGGGTATTCTAAATTTTAAGGGTTAAGTACTTTTTTCGTCCCTAACGTCTTGGGTGAAAATCAAAATCGTCCTCAACGTTACTGAACGTTTTAAAATCATCCTTTTTCAAATTTTTGGACTAAATTACCTTTTATCATCATCTCTCCCCTTTACTCTCCTCTGTTTACCTCCTCGGCTCCTCCCTCCGCCCTCTTCCCTGTTCCACTCTCTCCACCCAAATCTTCTTCAACAACAACTACTATTTTTTTAATTTCAAAAAATTAAACAAAGCTAACGCAACATCAACAACAATATATTTAGATTCCACCCAAATCTTCAACAGCAACAACTATTTTAGATTCAAAAATCCATCAACAACAATAACACCAATTCAAATTCAAGAGAAAAGATCGCAAAAAAGAGAGAAGAGAGAAGAGTGAAACTCAAAGAAGAGCGGTGGTGTTGCTGCCGTCCGTCGCCGTCGCGGTTGAGGGAAAGAGGAGGAATGATGGTGGGGAAGCTACTGCTGCTAGCGTTGTCGCAGCTGTGGCTGAGGATAGGAACGACGATAATGGAGAATGACGTGATGGCAGCGACCAGAGCTGAAATGACGCCGTTGAGGTCGATGCCGATATGGTTGTCGTTGAGGGCTAAGGAGAGGCCGGGATCGCCGAAAAAGTGGTCGTCGTGGGAGATGAGGAAGGTGAGGCTAACGTCAATGGAGGAAGGGTTGAGGTTGGTGATGGAGAGGGAGAAGAAGGTGGAGAAGGAGGTAGGGGCAGAGATGGTACGGTGGCAAAAAGAGAGAAAAAGAATTGGGATTGTGGTTGAGAGGGGGGTTCCGAAGAGAGGGGTAGGAGAAAGGGGAATGGGAGGGAAGAAAAGGAAGAGATACGAGGGTGGAGGTGGGGGTGGGGGAGGGGGTTTGTTTTTGTTTTTTAATACCATATTTATTTATTTTAAGAGTAATTTGGTCAAGAAAATAAAATTGAAGTAGAAAATGATAATTTTATAACGTTTTGTAACGTTGAAGATGATTTTAATAAGACAAAAAGGTCGGAGACGATTTTGATTTTCACCCAAGACATTAAGAACGAAAAAAAGTACTTAACTCAAATTTTAATAATATAAGTGGTTAACAATGTTACTTGCTATTCTAGTGTAGACATTGTATTGTTGTTGAAAAAAACTATTCAAAATTAATAGTTTTCAATATGTTCTGAAGTAGTTGCAAAAAATAGTATTGTGGTTGTAATTGCAATTAAAATTTTGGCACATTAGTAACATGAATGTTTAAATTTAAGATCTTATATCAAGTCTCTTGTCAGCAAACCATTTTTAATGGCTATGTTGTACTAACAATATAAAAATATTTTAAACAATCATCTAATTATGCATTGTTATATCAACAAAAATAATTAATTTTTAAATAAAATACTTAAAATATCATTTAAGCATATGAATTTAATTGAATGATAATATAAAATTTTTTATATTTTTATTAGATTAAAATTAAATAATGCCAATAAAATATGAAATTAATAATTTATTGTAAATTTATATTTTAGGTATATTATTAAACATTATACGTTAACTGCACTGGATTTTTAGAAACAAGTTTTTTTCTCTTTCTGTTTTTAGATTATTTTTACAATTATTGTTCTAAAATTTAATTTCAATTGAGATTTTCAAATCACTCAAATTTAAGTTAGATAATTAAATCAAGCCAAAGTCTCAAAATAAAAAAATTGAAGCCAACCTATTTAATTTTGACAAACTAAACATAAAAAAGATGTAATATATCATAAACAAATTGAAGCTAATTTGAGTTTTTGTTAGCCTCAAACAAAATATAAAAGTTTGTCATATTACAAAATGTGAGCTGAGTAACTTGAAACATCAATAGTCACTTAGTTCTGACTTTACAATATCATAATTTGGAGTTGATCCTTGCCTATTATTCGTCAAATTTTTTATCCCTGCTTAGTTCTCATTTCTTACTCCTTTGTTATTAGCCATCAAAACATGGGTATGATTCTCTGATTGTAGGCCTATATTAGTTTCTCTTGTTATTGAGGTCCCCACTACTCCCTTTGGAACTGTTTGAAACCAAAGATACTATAGTTAAGGACTAGTAAAGGTAAAATTGTATAGCTAAAAAATATAATGCTACAAAATATATTAAGAAAGGATAAGTATCTTTTTCATTTCTAAGATTTGGGATAAAATAAATCAAAATCATTCTTAAGGGCTTTTTATTATTAAAATAGGAGTGAAAAAATTATTTCTTAATAATTATTAAGAAGATATCAATAGATTATTGCATAAACAACATGAGTTCAAACTACCAACATTGGATTAAATTGACGAGTAAAGTAAGTAACCACTCAATCAACTCAAGTTAGTAGATTTTTTTTTTTTGGTTGGTTGCATTATATTTGACATTCTTAATTTTAGAGGTAAAACTTATTATTGAATCATCAATTATGTACATCTTAAATATATAAATTAAAATAAAAATACTATTTGTATATTAAAATTAACCATTATGTATTTGTATATTTTTAACTCATTTTTAATATGTACTATATATTCTAATAATTTTGCTAGGTAGACTGTAAGGCCCACATCGGTTGGAGAGGGGAACGAAGCATGCCTTATAAGGGTGTGGATACCTCTCCCTAACATGACGCGTTTTGACGAGTGAGTGTGGGGGGCTTAGGCTATCATCCCTATCGTCAAAGGCAAAACCGTGAGGCCTTGTGTGCCAAAGCGGACAATATCGTGCTAGCGGGTGGTCTGGGCTGTTACATTATGGTATCAGAGCAGTTCTTCCTGTAGAGCCTGAGGAATGGACTGACTATGCTTCAATTGCATACTCTGAGAGTTTGTCATGTACTAGGTCTTGTTGAATGACGAGGATTAGAGCTTTATGCACATGACGGTCTATTGATTTAACGCTGTTAGTCTTGCATTGCATAATTCCTGAGATTAAGTTTGGCCGGCTTAATACTAGTGAATTATGTATATGAAAGCACTGATGGGTTATCATAGATGAAATACGAGTTTTGAGTAAAGCGAATCGCGGGTTTTGGGCACGTTAGAAACTATTTCTCGAGGCTATTCAGTTGTGTGTCTTGAATTCTGTTCGAGTTGACCTGTTCTTTTGTATCCTAACTTGAAGTCCTTGTTTTCTAATCCTTTGGAAAGTAGTTTGATTTTTCATCGCTATTCCTCTATCGATATGCATTCTTGTTTGACCTTAAGTGCATATGCTGGTTTAAGATCCCTGTTGCATCTATCTTCCTCTGTTTGAGTTCTTCTTGATTCAAGTATTCTTTGATATAGCCTTGAACTTGTCTTAATGTGCTGTGACTTTTAACTCCGGGTTCTGAGTCCATTCTTTGAGAAATTGTTGATTCAGTTTTTCTCTTACTTGACGGTGATCACAGCCAATTTTGAGATTTTATAAATTGCTGTTGATTAGATATATACTTTTCTATATAAGAAACTTTGAGATTACTTATACAGTTTAACAACTATTTATTTCCAATACCCCGCCTGTACTTCTACTGGTTTATGGAATTGCATTTGCTTTAATTTACAGTTTGACCTTCTAGTAATTTTACTTTAGTTCCAATGCACATCTTCATTTGATTATGCATTTGGGTATTTTTCAAATATTGAAAAGAAATAATTTTTCACTTTTATCTCGGTTGAGTTTCATTTGATAAGTTTTACTTAACTTATTTTGAATTGAGTTTGATTTAGCATGCCATGTTTTTTATGCCATTGTTGTTCTTCTGAAAATGTTGGATTCATAGCTTTCTTCTTATGAATGGAATCGTTCCTTCTTAAGCTTTTCACCTCTATGAATGTCATATGTGATTCTGTTTTTAACTAATCTTTTGCACCTTGTGAACATTATCATTGATCTTGGTTTTTCCTCCCTTGTGAATCTCACTCTTATGTGAGTCAACTTGATTTGTTTCAAATTCGTGCATTGTCTATCCTCTCATTGTTTTTACAAGAGTTTTTAATCAAAGATTTATCCCTGGGAAATTTCTAATGATTGATTGGTCTTTTCCTAAGGCTTAGTATTCTTTTGGCTCAATGGAAAGCTTGTTTGATGACTCATGCCTAGTGAATCTTGTTTGAACTACTTTGGTTTAAGACTCTTTCTTGTATGGCTTGACTCCTTCTTAAGTACATCCTAATATTCTTGAATATCCTTTTGAAATGGTGATTTCAAGTATACTTTTAGAGTCTTGTTTTAAACTTTTAAAGAAGTTTTGAATTCTCTTTGAAGAAATTCTAAACGGAATTTATTTTCTGTTGCTTGATTGAGATTGAAATCATTGTTCAATTTTGACGAAATTAATTTAAAGTTGGCATGCACTATTTTAAATGAAGTTTTGAAAAGCTTCCTTGTTTAGTGGAAATCGGTTCGTTTGTAACGCACCACTTATTTCTTTACCAGATTGTAAGCAAAAATTTTATCTCGGAATTTCCTTTCTAAAAAGAGTTTAATTTTCTCTTTCATCTTTGCTATAATTTTTATACACGCTTGTTTGAATATGAACTTTGGGAATTTTTAAACAAGCATTTGATTTCTCTTCCGAGTCTTTTTGTGACTACTTTTGGTTAAGATTGTGCACCCAACTAACTTTCTAAAATATTTGATGAAAATATTTTTGCTCTTAGCCAAATCTGGGTGCATTTTGTTTTTTTAAAAAACTCTACATAATCTACTTCAACATGAAGTTGAATTAGAGCAAAGCCACGTTATTGCTTTTGTTGCCCTCTTGAGGAATGTTTGCTATTGAGCTTTTCTTCTAAATTGCGAAGTGATTTTCCGCAAGTTTTCGATTCTTTTATGAACAATGTATTAGGAAGTATTTTTAATCATGCTCTTAAGTTCTGTGAGTTTTGTCTCGGGTTTGAAGTATTCTCTTCTGTAAACCTTATACTTCTTCGGCCCAGCTTGAGTTTGTTTCAAACTGATGCGCTGGTTTTCTTCCTATTGATCTTGTTGAACTTCTTTGATCCAAGGGTTATCTTTGAAGTTGTCCATTGATTCATTTCTCGCAAACTTCATTGCTTGAGCATCCTTGTTTACCTGGAATTGGATACACTCTCTCAAATCTATGAGTATTATTGTTGACATTTATCTCTCATTTCTAAGATCTTGTATTCCTCTGAGTAGACTCGAGAATTGTTTTGATATCACGTGCGACTTGTAGACATAGTAACGCGATGCGTTAGTTCTCTAAGACGTGATATGTGTATACGGAAGTTGAAGCGGTAGGTGTGCAACGTTAGGAGTTGTGGGTGTTTTGTTCCTTGCGAACGGGTGCAGCTGTCAAGCTTGTGATCGGATATGGGGATTGTAAAGTGCTTGATGGAGTTGGGAAGTTGAAGCTTTGAGGTTGATATGAGATTAGTGTATGGATGTTGAGCACGTCGTTTTAACCCCATCATGTTTTATAGCCTTCGATGCCTTGCTTTACTATCACCTACTTGAACCATGTCACCTTTTGCATTGAGCCTATCTTGTAATGTTTGCTTTGCGACCATGCTCCTACCTTTGCCTCCTTATGCTTCTAACAATCAAAGTATTTGAAAAAGTGTAAATATGATTATATTTTGAGATATTTTTGCTTATTCCTTAAATGTGTTCAAGGGTGAACTATTATGGAATTTCTTTCATTTTGTATCAATTTTCGAGGGCGAAAATTTTTATAAGGTGGGTAGAATGTAAGGCCCAGAACTTTTGAAAAGTCTTATTATGATCAAGTCTCAAATCATATAGTTATTTATAGCCTTAATTTTAGAAATTATTTTATTTAAGGTAATTAAGGCAAGTTTTGATTTATTGGATTTGAGATACGTTATGATTATTATCCAATTTCACAATTATTGGATTGTTTTCTATATCCAAATTATAAAGTTGATAGTTGTGAAATAATAAGGATTTCTATATGATTTGGATTAAATAATTAATATTTTAAATATTAATACTGCTATTTTGGAAAATAGGGAAATTAATTATATTATTTCTAATTTTTAGATTTGTGCATTTTATTAAAAATAATTTGTAAAATTGAGGAGCAAATAGTATTTCTATACATTAATTTTGTTGGATTAAAATTTGTTCCTAATTACTATATTACCCCTACTTTTATTTGAAATTACAAAACTAACCCTATTACCCTAGTTTCGTTAAAATTACCGAATTGGCCTTTACCCTAATTTTGGCATACCCTCCCTCCATTCTCCCTTCAGTGCTGTGCAGCCTCCAAACCCATTCTTCACTATCTTTGCTGTGCAGCCATATCCTAAACACACCCACCCGGTTCCTGAATCAAAGGAAAAAGAATGAAAATGGAAAGAAGAGGGGGACTGAGCCAGAAGGACGAAGCAGAGAGGGAAAGGGGGGACCGAGTCGCGGCAGAGGAGAGGAGGGAGTTCGCTGTCGCGCCGCCACGTCGCCACCGCCGAAGCTTCTTGTGACGCCTGTCAAACCATCACCGCCACTGTGCCATGGAGAAGAGAGAGTGACGCGAAGGAGGGAGATGAGGCCTCATTGTCGTCGCGCTCTGCCGCACGCGAGGAGCGCCACCGTCGAAGCCGTGCCTTTCGTCCCTGCCCAGTCGCGACTCCGCCATCCTGCGCCACCGTGGGTCCATTGTCGCCGAACCAGACAGAGGAAAGAGGGAGACTCTTCCGCGGCGTCACCGCGCCGGACCGCCGCACGTGAGGAACCGGGCTGTCGCTGCATTTCCCATCGCCGAGGAGAGAGCCTAGAGGAGAGAGAGAGGTCGCGCGATGTTGAGGGTGGGAGATGCGGACCAGTGGCGCGTGCGGGACGCGACCCACTGCACGGAGCTATCGCCGCCCTTTCTGCCGCCGGCAAGCCTCGGTTAGCATCGTCGGAGCTTTCGCCCGTTTCTGTCACTGGGGAACCTTGCTGCCGTCGTCGAAAAACCCCGCTGCCGTTGTCGGAAAACTCTGCCGGTAAGGTCTTGTTAATGGATCCTGTTTCTTTTGAATTTTGAGAATACCATAGTCACGGCTTGTTGCTGCAGCGGTCATCTGAGTCGCGTGGAGGGAGAAAGAGCCACTGGGTGTCGCCGCACCTGGCCTCCGCTGCCTCTGTCGCCGGAAACAGCCACCGATTTCTCTGTTTTGGTAAGAATTTCTGAGTCGAAAGGCCTTCAGTCGCTGCTCTGTAAACTTATGCTGAGGCATTGCGGTGTTGTCCATCATAGGGTTGTGGATTCGTGCTTGCATTCCGTGCTCGGAGTTGTAGCTGCCTCGTTTTGTCATCCCAGTAGGTATTTATGTTTCGAAAAGCCTCGCGTTAGTATTTGGTTGTTTGATTAATGAATATGAGTCTTGGTAATGTGGGATCGAGTCCTGATTATTATATGTTGTGATTAGTGTTGCTATGGCTATTGCGAAGGTGGCTTGGAGCTGAGGTTTTTGTTGCCGTCAGTTCGGGTTGAGGCGGAAAGGACTCTGTGAGGCGTTTAGGTTATGGAATTGCGTTTTGAGGTAGGGGCGCTTTCCGAAAATTACAGTTTATTATTGGAATTATTACATATGGATACTGATGTGAGATATGGTGTAATTAGTGATTGTATCTGCCTTATGTATTATTTGATTGACTCGAATGATTATGGATGTTGGCTTGGCTGAATTGTTGTGTGGCTTGTGAAATGTAATGTTTGAAGTTGATTCTTTAAATATTTGAAATGAGTTTAATCCGTTGAGGATTGGTTTGAATTGAGTCAATTATTTTGATGATGTGAAAGATAGAATGCTCTTGAAATTCAGCCTAGGTTGCTTTAATTGCTCTAGTTTTGATAAATGATTTATTGCTGAACCGATTCTTTAAAGCTTTATAAATGAGTTAAATCGGTTGATATTGAGTTGATTTTTGAAATGGTTTCCTTGAGGTATGCCATTGAGGTGACTGTTGGATTTAGCTTGCTTTTGAATTGATTTCTGGTTTTGAGCTGTTGAAAAGGAATGAGAAACGGTTTAGTTGGGACCCGAACCGGGTGGCAAAAGTCCAAGTTTTAGGGGAGGTGCTGCCGAAATTTCTATAAAATCCGAGTCTTTATTGAAATGTTGTCTGGAAAATGATGAGTTAAAGACTTCTACTATTTTATTTGAATTATCGAGAAAAGGATGATTCATGCTTTCGAAATGAATTAATAAAGAGGAAATTGTGATTTAGTCTTGCTTCTTAAGAAAGGCATTGTATCTCTTTCAGGAGAATGTTATTTAGATGAAACTTGTGTTTTAAAGCTGTTTGGATGTGAAAAGGGTTTATGCCTTTGAATTTGACTTGGGGGTTTCAATTAAAGAAGTTTCAATGACTTTGAAAGAACCTGAATGTCTATTGACAAGTTTCATTTTGAAATGTTTTGAGAAAGGTTTTAAGTACTCTTTGAATTCTGAATTCTTGCAAGACTAAAACAATTTTGAACAGTTGAAACGTTCTAGAATTTATCATGGGGGTTGAAGTTGGTTTTGCCTAAGTAAAGGAAACGGCTTTGAAAGGAGTAAATGATTACATGACTCGGTTTGGCTTAGATCTTATTTTATTACTCAAATCGGAAAGCCAAGGTTTTAATGATTTTAAATGAATTTGGCGAAATGAGTTATGCTATTCTCCCCTAAGGACTTGGGACTCTGCCGAGGAACTTTTGTTACAAAAATCCCATTGTTGGATGGGTGATTTTGAATGATTCAAAAGGAATCTTTAACTTTCCATGGTTTTGGAAGTTTTGGAAAGGGGAAGCCGAGAGTGGCTTATTTCAAAAAGGGAATTTTCCTTGAGTAAAATTGGCTTATGAGCCTGAGATAATTTGAGAAATGAGATCTTTAAGCCAAGGCTGAAAAGAGTTGAAGCTTGATTTCAAAGTGAAATGAATTGAGAAAATGATTTATGGCTTAAATGCCGATTTCATGAATTTGATGATTTTGAATGTGGAAGTGTTGTTTTATTATGAGCCGGAATGGCTATGTATGATTATGAATATTGACTTGTTCTGGATTGAACAGTGAGCCAGAATGGCTGTGTGTGATTATGAATATTGGCTGGTTCTAGACTGAACCGTAAGCCGGATGGCTGAGATGGATGTTGATCCATGGATGAGAATGAATGCATGTATATGCTGAATTATTGATAATTGTGATTTTTGCACTTCCACTATTGGAGATGAGGGTTTCCCTGGGTAGTAGCAATGGCTAGCCACCATGTGCTCCAGGTTGAGACTCGAAGCTCTGTTAACCCAATGTCGTAAGTGTGGCCGGGTACTGTGAAAGGCCCGGATGAGCTCGCCCCTATAAATATTCACCAGTGATTGTGATGGATAAATATTCACCAGTAAGGGTGATGGATATGGATCATGATTATGATCAAGTTTATGATGAGTATAACTCGAGTTGGGGATGCACGACAGAGGGACAGTCCAATGGTTAGCTACCAGGACTTGTCGGGTTGGCTCTATAACCGACAGATGATATCATCAGCCATTAGGGACAGGCATGCATCATATGCATTTGTGTGACATTGGTTGGGTGTGCATATTATACTTGGTTTGCCTATGTGATTAATTGCTAACTGTTCTACTTGTAATAACTGTTTGTTTGTGCTTGAACTTCCTATCTGTGTTTGCATCTGGGACTCTGTTGGATTGAGGTGATTGGTTGTTGGTTGGATTGTTTGGGCCTAGGGTCGTGGTTGGAAAGAGATGAACTGACGGTTGATTTCGGTTTTGTGTTTCTGGTTTGGAATAAAATTATGAAAGGCTATTTTGGTTCCGCATAGACAAACTGTTTTGAAAGGCTTTTGAGTTTTGAGAATTGAACGGTTCTTCTTTCTGAAAAGATTTCCGACTTTACTTTCATTGTAAACCGTTGTTTTTGAAAAGAGGCATAAGACGGTTATGAATCACTGGTGCGGTTATCTTCATGTATCCTATTACAGTAATTCCCAAAAACCCTCTACTGAGAACCCTTTCGAGGATGATGTTCTCACCCCCTACATTTTTTCCCCTTTCAGGATATGGGCGCAGAAGTTACAAAGAGTTTATTTAGTTGTTGTTGAGATGCTCTGTATTGTTTTAGTTATGATTTATTGTACCCTCGCCTTTATCTTGATATATTCTGTAAGAGGGATAGGAATTGTATTGATTAATGTTTGTAATAATATTTATATATATGTATGTATATATATATGGATGTACTCTTTATGAGTTTCTGTAAGTTGTATGGATGTACGTTGTATATCAAAAGTATTTTTGGGAGCGGTACTGCGGTTTAAAGTTTCAAACAGGCTCATATTTTAGTATTAAATATTATAAGTGTCGTCGTAATGTCCGAGCTATCAGAGTCACGCAGCCGGAAGTGTGAGCTTTGATAGTTAGGATGTTACATTATGGTATCAGAGCCAGAACCCGGATCGATGTGCCAGCGAGGGCGCTGGACTCCCTTAGGGGGGTGGATTGTAAGGCCCACATCGGTTGGAGAGGGGAACGAAGCATGCCTTATAAGGGTGTGGATACCTCTCCCTAACATGACGCGTTTTGACGAGTGAGTGTGGGGGGCTTAGACTATCATCCCTATCGTCAAAGGGAAAACCGTGAGGCCTTGTGTGCCAAAGCGGACAATATCGTGCTAGCGGGTGGTCTGGGCTGTTACATAGACAACGGAGGTGTGGACAACACTGAACAACAAATCTATTAGGGTCCATCCCAAGACCACTAAAAATGAAAAAAAAAAAACATCCCAACTAAACTTTCACTTTTCACCTTCTCCTTTACCCTCTTTTCACTTTTACCATTCACCAACCCTTAACCCTATTTTCATCGTATCCATCTTGCTCCACCCATTGCTGTCACGTCGTCGCCATCACCAGCAAGGAGGAGTCTTAGCGCCGCTGCATTCACCCAGGTCGTCTCTGCTTCTGTGCCATCCTACCTCGCTCCACCCTGGAACCCTAAAAGTCGCGCCGCGACGTCCATCAGCAGCATCGTCATTGCCGCCCAGTCGCACAGTGGAATCCACCGTTTGCGCGACTCCTAGCCACTGAAGAACCTCACTCGAACGTAGTTGCTATCTCACCAAACTAGGGTGGTCGTGAGTTCTTTGTTGTTTCAGAACACTTTGTACGCGCTGTCTCTACCTTTCCAAACCGGATTCGCCACGCCTCTGCTGCGCCGTGCCTCCCGAATACTTCCGCCGTTGCTGTCCGTCATCGTATCACCGTTCCAAAAGCTGGTAAGTGTAACTGTTCCAGAAGCTATTATTTGTTACATTTAATTGATGGATGTTTACTCGAAGCCATAGATTATGTTTGAACGTAGAATCCACCCTAAAATAGTTGGTTTTTTTGTTGCTGCAAAATACAATGCATCATTTTTTTTATCTTAGATGGTTCTTTACTGATTTGATGGACGAAATAGTTAGATTTTTTTTGTCATTGTGAGATGTATCTTTTTAGGTAAATTAGATGTTACTTTATTTTTAGATAGATGTTTCTTTGATTTTAGGTGGATGTTTCTTTTTTTTTAAATAGATGTTTCTTTGATTAGATGCAAAATGTTTCTTTTTTTAGATAGATGTTTCTTTGAGGAGGATGGGCGCCCGGTGCAGTGGAGGACGACAATACGTGGGAGGAAAAGGCAATGCCGACACTGAGGAGGGAAGAAGAAGAAGATTAGGGTGGAGGCACAATAAATGGCAGCACCGAGAGAGATCAGGGTTTGTGGGGCGAGTAGGAGTGAAAATATAATTAGGTTAAGTTTTGATTATAATTAGTAAAAATCTGATTTTTTAAATTAATTTAACGTTCTTTTTTTAACCTGTTGTTTACGTTATTTAGTATAAGCGTTATCCTCGTATACTTTCTCATATTTTAACATGTATTTTATTTTAATGACTGATTTTAATATACATTTAATAACATAGTTAAAATTAAAAATATTAAAAGTTATTTTATTTTTCTTTTTCTTCATTAATTAATGATTGTTTGTAATATTAATATCTTTTGACTACTCTATCTTAATATTTAAGCATTAATGAGTGAAAATAATAGATACATTATTATATATTATTTAATTTATTTTCAATGTATATTTTTGTATTTTAACATATATTTTATATAAGTGATTGATTTAATAGCTAATTTTTTGTGTACATCTAAGATAATTGTTATTTATTATATATTACTTATATAATGAAAATTGATAAGAATTTGGTTTACAATTTTTTTAAAATATCTCTCATCGTATATAATTTATAATTAATATATAATATTTGCTTAATAAACAAAGAAATAATAATATTTAAATCCAATTAAACAAGTGAAAATAGCATATGCATTTGAAGTTCAGTATTTCTAACCTTGATTTGAGTTTGAGCAAAGAAAATGTCGCAGGTCAAAAGAATTCAGTTTGCTTTGTACATAAGTTGAACATTAGTGTCAATATTGCTCATAATTTTTTTTTCCATTACTTGTTCTGTTTGAAGCTGGGTTAACTTCATCATTTCTACTCTATTCTTCTCTACCTCCACTAAAAATCTAATTTTTTAATTAACAATGCAAAAAAAAAAAAAAAACAAAAAGAATAGATAAATAGAATTGTGGATATACAAATTTATGGAGTCTAATAAACAATATATTTTTTAAAGAACTCTTTTAAAAGGGTAATCCATATGAGCCGAATGTTATATAATTTGTAATTGTTTTTTTTATATAATCTATTTATTTCAAATATTAGGTTCTTATTTAACTAAAAAATAAAAAATCTAAAATCATTACATTCTTGTAGTGTATTTCCCCTTCACTAATAGCTATTTGTAGTTTTAATTTATTCTACTCCGACAACAATAAAGGGTGTTCATCTCTGAAGGCATAATTTTTTTTAACAAGATTAACTATTTCATCCTGCATATCAAAATTTCAAAATCCAAAATTGTCATAAAACAGGGAAAATGCACATCAAAATCACTTTTATTTAAGAGAAAAATACTGTTTAAAAAACAGAACAAAAATTACTTATAAGTTATAACAGTTTGTTAAAAAAATTTACCAAAAGAATATATATGTATATATACATATATTAACAACAATAATAACTTCCGTTTTATATCTAAAGCTTTTAGTTTTTCTTCCAAAATTACCACATAGAGTTCTTTCTTGATTTTGGAGTCATGTGCTAAAACTCGATATGAGATCGATCTACACATAGTAGAAAATAAAAAAAAATATTCAGCAAAAAATAAAAGAATCTAATTTTTTACGCATGTTTGGCTTGATATTTTTTTGGAAATCTTAGGGTTGTTTTTTTTTGTTTTTATTTTTGAAGGATTTTGTGAGAAAATAGTAAAAATATTGAAGAATTAAATTGTTTTTTAATTATCAAATTAAAAAAAATCAAAATAATAATATTAATAAAACTTTATTTTATTTTTAAAATTATTTTAAAAAATTTAAATTATAAATTAATCTAAAAGGTACACACACAAAAATATAAATAACTATATATTTGCAATTAGCATATACTTTTTGAAACTCTCAGAAGTATTTTCTTCTTGTTGAACAACAATAATTTAATTCACACCAACATCACTTGTGTTGTGAGTTGAATTCACAACATCTTCAGAATTGGAAAGCTAGAGCACATTTGTCAGAATCGAACTGGTCAGGTTATAAATTTATTGGTTCATTAGTTCAACCGATGAATTATTAGTTAAACCGGCAGAATCGATCCTATATAAAAAAATATAAAACAGTCAAAAACCTAAAATTAAAATTTAAAATACATATATCTTCACTAGTATTTTAAAAATAATCAAACTTCAACAAATTATAATCAACAAGTTATAATCCAGTTAATATTAAATAAGTATATAAAATTCTAGTATTTTTCATAATAAAATTTTTTATTTTTTTTTATATTAAAGTATTTTTATATTTATTATATTATTATATACTATATGTATTTATTGAAAAATAATATTAATAAATAACATATAATTATAAAAAGTAATTATATTGTAATTAATAAAACTATTTGATATTTTTTATTTATACATGTTTAATAATATTTTTATTAATAATTATGAATAATAAAAATATAATTAATTTAAATATAAGTGAGTATAAAATTAAAATAATATCCAAAAAAAATATTGTGCAGTCTTACTATATAATTAATAATTAGCATATATAATAACAAGGAATAGCATCGCTCAATAGCAAGGGAAGTATGCAGTAACAAGGAGGACCTAGGTTGAAACCACATCTTTATTAATTTTAGAATTTTCTCTCAAGCAGTTTGGTTGGACTGGTTTTAGTTGAAATTTTCACCGACTTTGACTGGTTTATACTGGTTCTTGTCCTTATACGATTCTAAGATTAGACCAGACCGACTGGGGATTCGGTTCATCAGTTTTCTAGTCAAATCGATCAGTCCAGTCTAATTTTTACAACTATGAATTAGAGACCATAGTTGTGGAAATGACTCAACTATCCTTGGTCTCATAAGCTTTGATGATGGATTTTTACTTTTTCAAGCGGCATGCATACGTAATCAATCTTTTTCTTAAAGGACTTTTCCATTTTAACCTAAAAAAATAAAATAAAAGAGGATTTTATTATTTTATAGCTTAAATTTATAGAAGTAACACAAAATTCTATAAGAAAAAAAGAAATGAAAACTAACTATCTAGTGAGGTATTATACGTACTACTAATTGACAATGCTATCATTATTGTCTATGCAACTATATATATATATAGCAGCAACAAACGCGCTCAATAGGAGTAATAGTATTAAATTTATGAGTAACACAAAATTCTATAAGAGAAAAGAAATGGAAGCTAACCATCTATTGAAGGATTTTGCATACTACTAATAATTGACAATGCTATTACTGTCTATACAACTATATATATAGCAGCGACAAATGCACTTTATAGAATAATAATATTAAATTTATATAAGTAACACAAAAATTTATATATAAAAGAAAGGAAATTAAAGCTAACCATCTATTGAAGTATTATGCGTACTACTTATTGACAATGTTATCACTGTCTATGCAATTATATATATAGCATCGATAAACGCGCTTTATAGAAATATTAGTATTAATTAGACATGGGAAATTGAGTATAACGCTCCGTAAGAATAAATTTTTTTAATTTAGTGTAACATTGTCATTGTCATTACGTAGTAAATATAGTGAATATATTATTTTAAATTTATTAAATGTAAATTGTAAATTCAATGCACTATTAATTTGCAATAATGATATCGGTGTGTGATATATTCAGGGGTGATGTTTGTTTGTCTCTTCATAATTATAAGGATGACAAAAAAATCCGCACTTATGGATACCTGCGAAGATTATCTGTGACAGAATAACAAATAGGGACCTGCAAAATTCTACGGAGACGGAAACTCGTCCCATGTATAAATGGAGATAAAATTGAAATATCTGTCACACTGGGAGCCACAAAATTTTTGCGAGAGAGAATTTTTCTAAATGCCTATATGTGTCCTAATTTATCCCTAATATTTGTTAAAAACTTTTTATTTTCATTTTATTTTAATTTGTGTGTTAAAAGTTTTATATATATGTTAATTATGTTAAATTTGTATTTGAAATATATTTTAATTAGATACATTTGATTTGATTTAATTGTATTAGATTTTGTTAAGATTGTGTTAAATTTTAAAAAAATAAAGCTTAATATCCATACATACCTTATGGTGGTATCCGCGCGCCTCCTTCATACCTCAATAAAGAGTAATAATTAATAAATGAAAATTTGTGATAGAGAGAGGACGAAAACGAGAAGCATTTTATTAGACGAGGATAAGATGATGAAAAAATTCCTATTTTATAGAGATTTATTATCATCCCTCTTTATAATGAAAATATCTTTAATAATAAACTCACTTTTTAGCAAAAATATTGATACATTTTTAATAATTGTGATTTAATTCGTATTTGCAATTATATTGCAGTTATGGTGATTTAGGAAAGAAAAATCTTCCATGACCTAGTTTCAAATACTAATAACGAGCTACTAATATAGGTAACTTAGGAAAAGTTTAGGAGGTCAGCAATTTTGTTAAATTCTGACCAGCATATAACCAGCAAAAAAAAGTGAGCCATTTGATGAAATCTCACATCAATTTCACATCATTAAAACTATCATTAATGGCTATTTGATAGCTATAAAACACAAATTACTGGCCCCTAACATTCCTCAGTAACTTATTTTGTATTTTTTGCACTGCATTAGAAAAATTTAAGGTATTTTATTGTTGAAAAATTTGTTAAAAATTAATATTATTCAATATGCTCTGAAGTAATTGCACAAATAGTATTGTGGTTGTAATTGCAATTAAATTTATGGCACATTAGTAACACGGATGTTTAAATTTAGGATTTTATATACATTAATCAAGTCTCTTGTTATATTAAACCATTCTTAATGGCTATGTTATACTGACAATATAAAAATATTTTATATTTAGGATTTTATATACATTAATCAAGTCTCTTGTTATATTAAACCATTCTTAATGGCTATGTTATACTGACAATATAAAAATATTTTACATAATTATTTAGTTATATATTTTTATATCAATAAAAATATTTTATATAGAATATTTAAAATATTATCTAAATATATAAATTTAATTGAATGATTATATAAAATTTTTTAATATATCAAAATTAAATAATATCAATAAAATTTAAAGTTAATAATTTATTATAAATTTATATTTTAGGTATATAGTTAAACATTATACATTAACTATACGAATTATTAGAAATAAGTTTTTTTCTCTTTTTGTTTTTAGATGATCTCTATAATTACTGTTCTAAAATTTAATTCCAATTGAAACTTTATCTTTAGTGGAGATTCACTATAATTTTTTTATATAAATTTAATAATTAAAAACCGTTAAATAATTCGACTTAGTTAATTAAATTATCATCTAATAAATAATGTACAAAATGAATTGTAATCTTTTAGTTAAGTTCTCTAGTCGCAGTGGCACGTTAAGAGGAAAGAGGCAATAGTCCTCCAAAATTAATAATTTATATGTATAAGTCTCTAATTTTTTAGTTTAATTCCTTTTAATTTTTAATTTTTTTTTAACTTATATTTTTCATGTTAACTCCTTCCAAAAAAATTTCTAATTTCGCCCTTGTCTAATCGGTCCTCATTTAATTTGATCTTGGTGGATAGCTCCTAGTGATGTAAGCCGGTCTATCATTCCATTCATTTTACTGGAAAAAACAGTAATGGCCATCAATTTGACTTGGCTTTTTGTGAACATTCTCGGGTCCAATGAGATATAGTTTTCATTATCTCCATATAAAAATAAATACATGTGAATTTCTACCTTTATTATTTTACAGACAGTATATTTTGTTCACTATAATATGTAAATTTTAAGGTATATTTGGTTTAGAAGAAAAACATAAATAAATTTTAGAGTATTTACTTAAATTGATCTCTAAGAAATTTTAAAATAGACGTTTTAGTCCTCCAACTAAAATTAATTATTCCGCTAGTCTTCAATATTTTTTAGTATTAAACAAATTGATCATTTCGTTAAATTGGTCTATTAAAGCCTAACGGCGAAGTCCAACGTATCACGTTGAGTTGATGACACAGATGGTAAATGACACATAGGAAAGCAGACAAAGTGGTTCCTAGGTTGAATTGTACAAAAACGACAATGAAAAACTACAGATAGCTATGAAACGACATGTAAAATCAAATTCTTCTTCTTCCTCTTGTCAAAACCCTAAATTATCGAAGGCTATAGTGGTGACGGTAGTGTTAGCAGTGGTTCTGCCCGCGGCGGTAGGTTCAGAGTCGCCAGAGGGAAAACTCCAAGATGCCATTGTGGAGCCTATGCCATAGTTGTAGAGTCTGAAACAGAGAAAAATCTGAAAAGACCTTTCTTTGGCTGTCCTTTTTACAGGGTAATGTATCGATGATTTTAAACTTTTTTGGTATGCAAAACATGATTTCTAATAATGTTGTACCCTAAACCCTTCTATTTGTATGGGCAGAAAAAAACTCCCCACTACGATTTCTTTGTGTGGTTTGAGGGTATTTCAATGTGATGGTCATGGTGGAGAGGATGATGATGCTCTGGCGGAGAAGGTGAAGAAGCTGAAAGAATTGCTTGATGCATTTGAGAAGAAGAACAAGAATGCTGTTGAGAATAGACGATGGTTCGGATGCTGCAGTCCTGTGTTCTTTTTCATTCTAGGATTTGTGATTTGTCTTCTTGTAGGTAGGATTTAGGTAGATTGAGGAAGATTTTATTTTATGTTATGTAGTTTAACAAGTAATTACAGTGTTAGCTTTTGGTTTATGCAACACTAATCTGTAAGTGTTAGGACAAGCAATGAACGATGAGTAGGTGAATGATGAGTATTTACTGGATAGAGAAAAGTTGTATTAGAAATGAAATAAAATCAAACGTACTTAAATACAAGTACCATACTTTCATTTCACATAACCAAAGTTTTAAACAAAAAAGTAGCTAGTCTTTAAATTTTTGCTAGGACTAATAAGATCTTCCACAAAAAAGATGCAGTGACATGCACTATCAACATAATAACCAAACATAAACAGACCATATTGTCTCAATAAGATGCACTAACAACATAACAAAATATGACAAAATTGTATTAAACTCATAAAACTACGTTGACATAGTATGATTAAATCTATTTTAGAAGCCTTAGTCCAGGTGTTGGCATGAACTTGAAGATTCTTGAAGCTGTGCTAGGACTTGTAGCAGCAAACGCTTCAGGTGATGCTGACTGGTAGGCCTCTGTGGTGCTGCGGAGATAATTGGACCTAGAGAGGATGCTGGAGCAGATGGTGGGGTATGTGCTGGAGTAGGAGGTGGCCTCCTAATTGGTTGTTTAGGTCTTGGAGGCCTGAATGTTGATGGAGGTGCAACACGGCTTGACATGTTAGTTGTCTGCTCCTAATGCAACACAAAATAACCAAATCATTAGACACATTGATCCCCAACTAAATATTTTATCTGACACATAGATCTCTGAATAAAAAATATATTAGGCAAATGGGTCCTTAAGGATTAAGCCAATCAGTCACTATCACATTGAAGATCACATAAATGCAGGTAGCATGACAACAATATGATCACAACAACAAATTCAACTGATATTTTATCTGTGGAAGTGGTTGAGATGCTGTTTAGGAGACTTGGACTTCATCTTGTGATGGTGGAGCAGATGAAGTATTTTTCTTAGTTGTTGGCTGTCTATTTCCCTTAACCTTTGGGGGTGGTTTAGGCCTTGGTGGTCCCTTGCATGTCTTTGCATTGTGACCACTCTTACCACATTTTTGGCAAGTGACCATGAATGTCCTTTTTTCCTTTGTCACATCCGGTGACTCCTCGACATGATTAGGTTTTCTCTTTCTCTTGGTTGGGCGCTCAGGTGGTCTCTTAATGGTGGGTGGCTCTTGAGCTCAAAGACCAGTCTTTTTTCAATACTCCTATGGGTTGACTGGTCTGATTACATGTTCATACGTGGCTCTAAATGCATCAATTTTGAGCCAAGGGTGCACATAAGGTTCTGAGCTATCACACCTCTTCTGTATAGCTGTCAACGCATGAACACATAAAATTCTTGCTCAAGATTATTAGGCAGTAACATAAGATCAGTAAGTACATGTTGAACAACAAAACAAATTATTACATGTTAAAATCATAACTCACAAAAAAAAATAATACATCAAATTATTACTTGTTAGTCGCCACAAGTTGCAACTACAAATGTGCCTTCCAAGATGCACACCAACTTTCTTTGAGTGTCTATGGACTTCGAAGACATTATGATCGTTGTCACTAGTTCATTGAGCTGTCCAGAACTTAGTATCCTTCATAATATCTTCCATTTTCCTCTGCTGAACTCGTGTCAATACTCCAGCGTAGGTGTTTAGAACTTTTTTGTGCTCGGTTATTCTCCTCATCAAGTAGCAATGGATCTCTTCCAACATGGTAAGAATGGGCTTTCTCCTGTAGTGGTTTATTTTGGCATTCCAGACTTCAGTCATGTTGTTTGTCACGTTGTCAAGCTTGGGCTAATGGCTGAAATGGGCTTTGGTCCAGCAAGATAGTTAGAATTTTGCAAGATAGATCCATGCACCCTCATTCATTTTCTTCAGCCGCTGTATGTGATGCTGGAATTCAGCATCTGTGCTACTCTTTGCACATGCCCAAACTATATTTTTCAACTATTTATCCTTAAGCCTTTCTATAAAGTTCTTTCAAATGTATCTAACATAATTTCTGTGATGTATATTTGGCATCATCTCCTGCAAAGCAGATAGCGAATCCTATAGGATAAGTGCACATAGTGTATGAAAGACATACAAGATTTAATTCCTTAAATAAGCTTTATCTTTTTTTTTTCAAACAATGTATTTCATGCACTATTATATTTAGCTCTTTAGATGTGTTTGGTTTAGCAATAAAAGGAAAGATAAATTTTACCTCAATGAGTTTTTCTTTTTTTTTTTTTTATAAAATGAAATTTATCCCACAACCAAACAAACCTTAGAGGTACTAATATACATGTTTAAGAACATTGTCTACAAATAAATCTCCTATGAAAATGCTTAGTACATTGATTTTGATACGTCATTAACATACACTTTGCAACATACACTTGCATTGACAATTGATATGTATGGTAAAGACATGAAAATATTTAATTTTTAATGAGAATTTCTTTGGTAAATAATAAATTTAGATGAAAAAAATATTTTAATTAAATTTGTTTAGAGAAGTGTGCATTGTACGTTATATATTTATTTATTTATTTATATTATAAAAAGGATAATCATTACTCTTAGGTTCATTCAAAAACACTTCTTCACCATTAAACAAATAGTGATTTTTATCTCCACATTAACCGATTATAACAAAATACCACAAAATAATTGAAGAAAAGTGAGAACATATAATGAAAAAAGATGAATGAAAATTTTAATTAAATTAAATGTAGAATAAAGATTTTGTACTCCATAAAGCCATGTAGCATGAGGTGAGTCTTCTTTTTATTTTTATTTTTTTTTGAAAAAAGTAGTGATTTCATGAGTTAAGATTTGTATATATATAATTGGAAAAAAAATTGAAAACAGATTTTAGCCTATCGAAAGCTGCTTTATTTAATATTTTTAAAATAACTAAAACTATTTTTTTAAAAAAGAATATTGACTATTTTGTAAAATTTCTACAAATTTGTGAAAAGTCATATTTCCAATAAAAAAAATTTTTATTTTATTGTTAAAAAAATTAAAACAAGTCAAATACTTTCATAATGCCTTGACCTATTTGAGATTATGAAGTGCACTGCAAAATGAAATTTATAACTAAGCAATGTTGGGATTTTAGAGTGTATATATTGTTTTAGGGACCTGAACCTCATTACCAATGGTGTACCAAGAAAGATATGTTTAAATAATCTAAATTTTAATACCACGGAATGCAAATAGTCTATTTTACTAAAATAAAACAGAGCTACTTATTCTTTGAAACCAAAAAAGTAAAAATAAAAAAACAAACAAGGTCATAATGCTTGAAATGTTTCCAAACTTTAAGGTGTTAGCAAACATTATAAAAATTTAAGTAAATTGCCAAACTCTTAGTACTAATTTGGTGGTGTATTTAATTTGCATTGCAGCTAAGCACATCTCCCAGATCTCATTGCCTTTGATTTTTATTTTGAGTAAACCCAATGATGATCAAAACTGCTGTTCAACATCAAAAACGAAAAGGAGAGGAAAAAATAAAACAATTAGAGATTAATTGAAAGTAATAAAAGTGTATTATAAACTAAATTAAATTAAATCTATGTACATAATATAATTCGTTTTGAGCTTTGATGAGATCCACGTGCTATGAGGTCTCTTGGGCATGGAACGCCAGATAGGGGGTCCTCTTTGGGCGTTTGTATATTGGTCTCTGCTCTTTGGGCGCTGGACGCTTGGAAGGGGGCAGGTGGCTGGCGTTGGACGCCAGTTTTAGGCCTTCTAATCCGAAGCAAAGTATGGATTATTATATATTGCTGGAAAGCTCTGGAAGTCAGCTTTCCATATTCGTTGAGATCCCTGCATTTGGACTTTTTTAGCTCCAGAAAAGCTCTTCCTAATGCAAGGAGGTTAGATCTGGACAGCATCTGCAGTACTTTCTCTGTCTCTGAATCAGACTTCTACTCCAACTCCTCAATTTTAGCCAGAAAATACCTGAAATTGTACAAAAACACAAAAACTCATAGTAGAATCTAAAAATGTGAGTTTAACACTAAAACCTATAAAAACTTAATAAAAACTAAATAAAAACTACTAAAAACTATATGAAAGTGATGCCAAAGAGCGTATAAAATATCAGCTCATCAGTTGTTTGTCTCTGCTAAACCACTGGTGATGGAGGAGCGGAGGAAAGGTGGAACGGGTTGGTGATAAGGTTAGGGTTAAGTAGATGAGTTTTGAATTCCGTAGGACACCTACCTTTTTATGGCTTCTGTGTAGGATCTAAGCTTCATAACTGAGTGTTGGCATTCTAGGATTGCCTCTGACATTTCCAAGACCATATATTTTATATGCGTGGTACCTTTATCATGCTGAGAACCTCTGGTTCTCACCCCATACTGTGTTGTTGTTTTCAGATGCAGGTCAAGAGGCTCTTCGCTAGGCGTCTGGATTCCTGAAGTGGAGTGGTCCCTGGGTTCTTTAATTATCAGTTTATGTACATATGTGCTTAGTTTTCTCTCCACGAAACTTGTTTATTTTGTCCCTCTTAGAGGTTGAAGGAGAGTTAAGACTTTGTTTTTGTATTTTGGATATTTTGGGATACTTGTATATGTATGTAAATATTCTCTAGCCAACATTGGCTTCGCAAGCGGAGTCAGGAGCTAGTTATGCTTTATTCTTGGCTATCTATCCACTCTTTCGCTTATTCATATCTATGATCTTTAGGTTTCTTAGCACGCAAGTAATTCTGTTTCTTGAGCGTTGCGCTTTTTATTTTGCGATTTTGCTTTACCCGTTTTTCAAGGCTCCTAGTATATTATATTTTTCCACTATTATACATATGTATTTTATGATTAGAGGTTCGTAACACCACACTACCTCTATTCTAGGACTTAAACGTAAAGCTCTGTGTAGTAGGGTATTACATTAATTTTATTTAATTTTGTCCCTAACGTTTTCGATTTATTCAATTTTGTCCTTAACGTTCTCGATTTATTTCAAAACTATCCCTAAACGTTTTCAATTTTGTCCCTACCATTTCAGATGAAATTAAGATCCAGGGATAATTTTGATACAAATCGAAAACGTTAGGGCAAAATTGAATACAATTAAACGTTAGAGGTATTTTTGAAAAAAATCACAAACGTTAGGGACAAAAAACATACTTTATCCCAACAATAATAACCTCACATTTTGCCTCTAAAGCTTTTAGTTTTCCTTCCAAAATTACTACAGAGTTCTTTCTTAATTCAGGATTTCTATTCTAAAACTCGATTTGAGATCGATCTACACATAGTAGAAAATGAAAAAAAAAAAGTTCAACAAGAAATAAAAGAATCTAGTTTTCTTTCACATGTATGGCATGATATTTTTCTTAGAAATCTTAAGGTTGTTTGCTTTTTGTTTTTATTTTTCACAAATATTTTATGTTTGAAGGATTTTTTGAGCAAATAGTGAAAATATTAAAGAATCAAATTGTTTTTTAATTTTCAAATTTTGCAAAGAAAACTCATAATAATAATAATAATGCTTTCTTTTATTTTTAAAATTATTTTAGAAAATTTAAATTATAAATTGATCTAAAAGGTACCTAAAAAATCTAAATAACTATATATTTGCAATTAGCATATACTTTTTGAGTCTCTCATCAGCATTTTCTTCTTGTTGAACAATAAGAATTGGATTCACACCAATATTCAGTTTCCATCCCCACAATGGATAACGGGAACCCCATATCTGCCGAGAGACCGAGGACTCCACGGATATCTGCGGATTTTTTAAAAATTAAAAAAAATTAGAAAAATTGAAAAAAAATGAAAAAAAAAAGGTATCAAACATCATGTTCCTTATCTCCAAAGACATTAACAACAACAAAGACATTAACAACATGTTCCTTGTCTCCAAAGATCATGTCTCCAAAGACATTAACAACAACAAACATTTAATATCAAACATATCCATAAAACAACCAAAGTACTATACATATCCAAAAACTACAAAGCATAATTCATCACATTGAGGAGCCTCTTGACTTGTTTGAACATTAGTGGCTATAGGTTGTTCCGATGGAGTACATTTCTCAAGAGTATTACTCAATGCATCCGAGGAAGACATTCTATAAAATTACAGAACAATAAAACTATAATCACATACACAAATATAAATCATGAAGATTGAATCAGAATTAAATTAACCCTAGACTGAATCACAAATATAAATTACAATTAAATTAAAAATTAGAATCAGAATCACATTAACTTAACTCCAAATTAACCCAAGATTGAATCAGAAATATATATCATGAATTAGAATCACATTAACCCTATATTGAATCACAAATATAAATGATAATTAAATTAGAAATCAGAATCAGAATCACATTAACCTAACTCCAAATTAACCCAAAATTGAATCAGAAATATAAATCAAGAATCAGAATCACATTAACCTAACTCCAAATTAACCCAAGCTTGAATCAGAAATATAAATCAAGAATCAAAATCACATTTCTTAACTCTAAATTGACCCAAGCTTGAATAAAAAATATAAATAATGAATCAGAATCACATTAACCGTAGATTGAATCACAAATATAAATTATAATTAAATTAGAAATCAGAATCAGATTAAGCCAAAATTGAATCAGAAATTTAAATCATGAATCAAAATCACAATAACCCTAGATTGAATCACAAATATAAATTATAATTTAGAAATCAGAATCAGAATTACATTAACCTAACTCCAGATATTATAAGAAATTAATCAAAGTTAATCATGAAAATATGTGAGTTCACATGACCTACCAGACAGAGAAGAGGAGAAGACGAAGGACGACAATGCGACGACCGGCGACGAGGAGAAGAAGACGAGGTGAGCGTGATGCGAGAGGTGCGGTGAGCGATTTCCGATTGAGCCACTAAGGGGGTGGGAGGTGGCGCTGAGGGACCCAGGGGTGGGAGGTGGCGGTCAGTGGTCGGCAGTGTTCGGGAGAGGAGAGGCTGAGGACCATTTGAGGAGAGGAGAGGGCGAGAGGCTCTGAAGTAGTGAAACACTGAAGCTTTTGAATTTTTGATGGCTAGGATTTTATTCTAGGTCTCATATCTGTTATATATATATCTATATTGGGGGTATTATAGTCTTTTTATATAAACGGGGGCTAAACGGGTCTCCACGGGACAGGGACCTCTATTGTAACACCCTACCACACAGAGCTTTACGCTTAAGTCATAAAACAGAGGTGGTGTGGTATTACGACCTCTAAAATAAAATATATATATACGTGTAATTACTGAAAGAATATAATATATGAGGAGCCTTGAAGGATAGGTAAAACAAAAATGCAAACTTTAAAAGCGCAATACGCAAGAATAAGAATTACTTGCATACGAAGAAAGCTAAGACTTGTTTTATTTTGTAACTCTTAGAGGAGTATGGAGAACTAGTGAATCTTTTGTATATGTTGAGTTATATATATATATATATATATATATATATATATATATATATATATATATATATATATATATATATATATATATATAATGCAAGATTAGAGGGCTAAGAGTACAAAATAACAAGCTCCTAACTCAGCCTGCGAAGCTAAGGCTGGCCAGAGAATATATATATATATATATAACTCAACATATACAAAAGATTCACTAGTTCTCCATACTCCTCTAAGAGTTACAAAATAAAACAAGTCATTAGGAGAGTTCTGTACATATGATCACATATAGACTATACACCAAAATAAAACCCCAAAAGATCCACTTCGATGCAGAGCTCCAGAAGCCTAGCGAGGTGCCTCTCGACCTACATTTGAAAACACAGAATACCCGTATGGAATGAGAATCGAGGGTTCTTAGCATGGTAAAGGTGCCACGTACATAAGATATAAGGTCTTAGGAAAGACAAAAGCAATCCTAGAACGCTGACACTCAGATTATAATACTTAAAAAACTAAAACAGAAACCATAAATGGGTGGTTCTCTAAGGATTCCTAAACTTAACCAAAACTTAACTAGAACCCTCAATCTCTCCGCCTTTCCTCCGATCCTCCAACTCCGGTGAAATCACACAGACAGATGATGAGCGGATAATTTATACGCTTTTTGACATTGTTTTTAGTATGTTTTTAGTAGGATCTAGTTACTTTTAGGGATGTTTTCATTAGTTTTTATGTTAAATTCACATTTCTGGACTTTACTATGAGTTTGTGTGTTTTTCTGTGATTTCAGGTATTTTCTGGCTGAAATTGAGGGATTTGAGCAGAAATCAGATTCAGAGGTTGAAGAAGGACTACTGATGCTGTTGGATTCTGACCTCCCTGCACTCAAAATGAATTTTCTGGAGCTACAAAACTCGAAATGGCGCGCTTCCAATTGCGTTGGAAAGTAGACATCCAGGGCTTTCCAGCAATATATAATAGTCCATACTTTGGCCAAGAATAGACGACGTAAACTGGCGTTCAACGCCAGCTTTCTACCTAAATCTGGCGTCCAGCGCCAGAAAAGGAGCCAAAACCAGAGTTGAACGCCCAAACTGGCACAAAAGCTGGCGTTCAACTCCAAGAAGGACCTCTACATGTGCTACATTCAAGCTCAAGCCCAAACACACACCAAGTGGGCCCAGGAAGTGGATTTATGCATCAATTACTTACTCATGTAAACCCTAGTAGCTAGTTTATTATAAATAGGACCTTTTACTAGTCTTTTTAACCATCTTTGGTCTCAGTTTTAATCCATTGTTCATCTTAGGAGACTATTGATCACGTTTTAGGGGGCTGGCCATCTCGGCCATGCCTGGACCTTTCACTTATGTATTTTCAACGGTAGGGTTTCTACACTCCATAGATTAAGGTGTGGAGCTCTGCTGTTCCTCAAAGATTAATGCAAAGTACTACTGTTTTCTATTCAATTCATCTTATTTCGCTTCTAAGATATCCATTCGCACCCAAGAACGTGACGAAGGTGATGATTATGTGTGACGCTCATCATCCTTCTCCCTTATGAACGCGTGCCTGACAAACACTTCCGTTCTACATGAAATAAGCTAGAATGAATATCTCTTAGATCTCCCAACCAAAATCTTCGTGGCGTAAGCTAGAATGATGGCGGCATTCAAGAGAATCCGGAAGGTCTAAACCTTGTCTGTGGTATTCCGAGTAGGATTCAATGATTGAATGACTGTGACGAGCTCCTAACTCGCGATTGCAGGGCGTTAGTGACAGACGCAAAAGGATAGTAAATCCTATTCCAGCATGATCGAGAACCGACAGATGAATAGCCATGCCGTGACAGGGTGCGTGAGCATATTATTCACTGAGAGGATAAGATGAAGCCATTGGCAAGGGTGATGCCTCCAGACGATTAGCCGTGCCGTGACAGGGCATTGGATCATTTTCCCGAGAGATGACCGAAAGTAGCCATTGACAGTGGTGATGTATCACATAAAGCCAGCCATGGAAAGGAGTAAGACTGATTGGATGAAGATAGCAGGAAAGCAGAGGTTCAGAGGAACGAAAAGCATCTCCATTCGCTTATCTGAAATTCCTACCAATGATTTACATAAGTACCTCTATCCCTATTCTATTATTTATCATTCGAAAACTCCATAATTATTTTATATCTGCCTGACTGAGATTTACAAGGTGACCATAGCTTGCTTCATACCAACAATCTCCGTGGGATTCGACCCTTACTCATGTAAGGTATTACTTGGACGACCCAGTGCACTTGCTGGTTAGTTGTATCGAAGTTGTGAACCATGGTATTGGCACTGTGTTCTTGGCGCCATTACCAGGGAAAGAAAGAGCCATGAATTTTACATAATTAAAGTGTAATCACGATTACGCGTACCAAGTTGCTCACGTTGCCAGGGATTGTTTGAGCCTGGACATCACAATTTCGTGCACCAACAGACAAGCAGACAATGGCAAACACAGGTAGAATACAAGTAATATAGATAGCAAGAATGTAACACCCTCACTACCAGAATGTCACGCTTCCAGCTGCGCCACTCGGATAGCAAGACGTATTACGACTACTTTATATACTAAATATTAAAATAGGAGCCTGTGACTCGATACTGTATCGCTGATTTCTTTGAAAAATGGAAATAAATACTTTATCTTAAAAAAACTACAAGCAGGCATAGATTCATATACAATACTCCTTACATAATATCTCATAATATAATATACATATAAAACATACAACTCCTATCCCTCTTACAAACTTGTAATAACAAAGATGAGGGAAGAAAATAATCTAATTAATACAACAACATATAAACCAAACGCAGTATAACTCTTCATAATGCTTCATCCGGTTCCTGAAAAGGTAAAGCTGTAGGGGTGAAAACCTAACCACATGGTCTCACCACGGAGTTTCAAAGTTGTAAGAAGATATTTAATAAGAAAACTGTTTTCAGGCTCAGTGCTTATCATTGCCTTATGAATCTTTTAAGAACCAATAGGTAATCGTTCAAAACCTTTCCAAAGAAACAATGTTTAATCTTTCAGAAATCCAAAACCTTTCCTTTCTTATAGGAAAAATCTCAATCAGAAGCCAACCACGCAATCAAACAACACAATCATTAATCTAGCACCAAAGTTCATTCTCAAATGTAGCACGCCAGGACAAACACAAGCAAGACAAACAAGGAAAGCACATGTTTAGGTAGCAGTTACAACAAATAGTTCAAGTAGCAGTTAAGAACAGTTTAGCAATTAGGCAAACCAAAACAAGTTCAAACCCAAACAAAGCATACAAATGTATATGATGCATGCCTGTCCTATGGATGAAGAGGCTCATCTGTCGGCTATCCAGTCAACCCGTCAAGTTTGAATTGAACTTAGACTGTCCCCCGACGTGCATCCCCAAGAGTCTATGCATAGCTTTTTCTCAAATAATCAATACTGCTCAATGGGGGTAACATTCCCGGGAATTTATATAGTATCCGGTCACACTTACGTCGTAGGGTCAACAGAGTATCGAGTTTTCAACCTAGTACACATGGTGGCAAGCCATGGTACTTTATCCAGGGAACCTCGTATCTCAGATAATTCAAATTCATAAGCCATATGAATAATTCAAAGATCATATCTCATCATTCTAAATTAATATCTCAACATTCTCAACCTTTCGAATATCATAATCATTCATCAATCCAAATCTCATTTCCAAATTCATTCAAAAATCATATTTCAAAGAGAATCCTCTTCATCCTTCTTTCCATTTTGTCCATTAACAATCCCAATTCAGAACATAATTCTTTCTTTGATAAATAAATCAATCTTAAAACATATAATGTTTAAAAACTAATCTTTTTAATTAATTACTTCAGATAAAACTTCCAATTTTATAAAGTTTCGGCAGCATCTCCTCTAAAACCGGACACTGCCACCCTTTTCGGGTCCCATCCAAACATTTCTCAAATGTTTTCTCAACCATTTCCAAATCTCAAACATTTCCCAGAGTTGAACCAGTTCTAATATCAAATTATTTTCAAATCAAACTAATTCCAACAATGAAACTCTTTTTAAAATCAAATTAGCTCAAATATTAAATCATTTATAAAATTAGAACAACTCAAAATCAAACCGCTCCCAGAATCAATTTATTTTCATATCTCAAATTATTTCCAAAATCAATTCATTTATATTACCAAGTAAACTCCAAAACCAAGAAAATCCACCTTTCATAATAATAAAGTAAGTAACATTTCAAACCGGTTTTTATCAACAACCATACACCACTCACGCAATCAAGCACCCAATAATCCAGTCCAACAAACCATCACATCCACAAGACAAATATAATCGTAGAAGTATATCTTTTTGTATCAATATCTATTTATCACAACTCTGTAATATAAAATAGATTTTAAGAAAAACCCCTACCTCAAAGAATCAAACCCGCAGTGATTTTAACGCGATAAACCCTCTTTTCACCTTATTCTACATCAGCTACATCATGATTTGTTTTCTAAGCACCCTTTGCTAGCGGAGAAGAATGGCAAGCAAAAGTAATAACCGCAAACACAGCAGCTCTAGGTAACAGACAGAATAAATACAACCAAGCAAGGCAAAGAGGAATAAGGGAGAAACAAGAGAATGGGGAACGGAGAAACTATAGCTTCGACAACATTTCCTTTCAACAATCAGAACGGCGAATAAGGGCACAGCCGAGCAGAATTGGCAAGCCAGTGGCGGCGGTAGCATTAATCTGAGTGATTAAGGCAGTAGAGACACCAACAATAACCAAAATAGTGGAACAGAATAAAAGCAGAACATATTTTAAGTAAGGAAGAAGCAGAGTTACCGGTGGATGTTCCGATTTCGACGGCGACGGAGCACAGTGGTGGCGGGACGTTCCTCCCGTGACGGCGGTTGGGCAGTGGCGAAGCTCCCACGAAGCCCCCTGTTCTCTCTCCTATACGCGTTTCCTCTCCCTCAGCTCAAACTGGCGGCGGATTCGACCCCATCGACGGCGGCGAGGGCTCGGGCCGAGGACAACGACGGCGAGGCTCGAGGCGACGGCGGTGACTTTGCACAGCACGGTGGCATGGCGGTGGTGCGACGTCAACAACAGAACACATATCCTCTCTCTTCTCGCGTTCTGTTCGACGGCGCTCTCTCTCCCTCTTCCCTTCGGCAGCGACGACGAGAAGCATGGCAGCTGGGCGAGGTGGTGGCGGCGCCAGTCACGGTCTCCCTCTCGCTTCAGATCTCTCTCTTCCCCGTTCCTCCTCCTCTACGGATCTGTTTCCCTCTTCCCTTTCTTTCTTTCCTTTCTTTTCTTTATTTCTTTCTTTGATTTTCCTAAAGCTGCTGAGTAGTGGGTTTTGGGGAAGGAAGGTTATTGGCAGCAGGTAGTATTAGGAAAGTTAGGGTTTTGTTTTTTTTAATTTAATCAAATTAGGATATATAATATTAATTTGAAATCTAATTTGATCTTTAAATTTATTTTAAAAAATTATTTGTGATATAAAAATACTAATTGATTTTCAATAAATTACCCTAATTGAAAATTCATGGTAATATAATTAATTTTTCTTTATCTTTAACTTAAAGTATTAAATGATACAAATTAAATTATCTAAAATCAAATCATATAAAATTCATATTATTTCATAACTACCAATTTTATAATTTAAATATAGAAAATAATTCAATAATTATAAAATTAGACAAAATTCTAATTTAAATAGCCAAACCTCATTATTTCTCGAATTTCTAAAACTTTAATCATGAATAGGAAAATAATCCATAAGTATAAAGTTTGGATAAAAACCTTAATTTATTTCAAATTCAATTAAATTGCCTTTAATTATTTTACTAAAAATAATTTCTAAAATCAAAACTATAAGTAAATATATAATTTGAAATTAATTCAAAATAGGACTTTTCAAAAGTCTTGGGTCTTACATCCTACCCACCTTATAAAAATTTTCGTCCTCGAAAATTAATACAAAATTAAAGAGATTTCATATCACCTTACTTTTGAACACATTTAAGGAAATAGCAAACAGATCTCAGTATATATGTATAAAATTTTCAAATACCAAGAATTTCATATGTCATAAAGATATAAGGGTATAAGTGTGGTTGCAAGTAGAAGATACAAGGCAGGCTGGTTATAAAATGACGGGTGTAACGTTCGCACCCATATAACGTACCCACTTCAGAACTTAAAATTCCACTCTATCCAGACGCCTTTCTGCCATTACTAGTTATACTATATCAAACAACTTGTCCGAGAGTTTTCGACATCTCCACTCCCTTCGTACGCTTACTACCGGTCTCAAATCCAACACGCGCAAAACTCTTTCGCGTGAAGACTAAAACTCCACAAATTTCTGTGATACTATGCATTTAAAAACTTCGCCTTTCCACGTTCACGAACAATATTCTAAAGAAACTAACGTTTTGTTTGCTACGTTTAAGGGTCATACGTGATTCTAAAGCAACCTTCGAGTTTATTCAGGAAGATACAAGACTTTGAAAAGAAGGACAAGCAACAAAATAACCTCCGCAAGAGTTTTGAAAGAACTGATGAAACTACAAGTAAACAAGGATATACAAATAATGAAGAGTGTTAGGAAAGAAATTATTTTGGTAACCTTAAGAATAACACCCGAATAAAAGAAGTTTGATAGGAATGATAAAAGAAAAGATAGTGCGGTAGCTTGAACAAAATTAAGTTGAGTCAAAGAAGTATAAGGTTTACAAAAGGAGAATGCCTAAAACCAAAAACAGAGCTTACAAGACTCAAAAGTAGGATTAAAATACTTTCGAATGCATTGCTCATGAAGAGTGTAAAACTTTTCAAAAACTATTTCATGTTCTTAAAGAAAAGGTGCGCAACAAACACCTTGTAAAAGAATAACAAAAGTATAAATATGGCATTATTTTAATACAATTTCATGTTGAAACAGATTATGTAGAATTTATAAAACAAAGTAAACACCGGTTGGATTAAGAGCAAAAATATTTTCTCAAATATTTTAGAAAGATAGTTAGGTACACAACTCAACCAAAGGTAATCATAAAAATTGGGAAAAAGTCAAATGCTTGTTAAAAAATTCTCGAAGTTCATATTCAAACAAACGTATATAAAAAGTTATACCACAGATAGAAGTCAAACTCTATTTAGAAAAGAGAAATCCGAGGTAAAAATTTTTGTAAACACACTTTATCTTACATGAAAACTTCTCAACTTCCATTCCTTTTAAATTCTCATCTGTTTCCACGTTCAACCATTATCTTTGACTTCCAACAAACTCAATCAAGGTTTTAAACTCATTCATTATTAAGCGGCGATCTAAACAATCGATCTTAGTTCGAAAACTTAGTAACCTGACACGTGCTCAAACACATCAGTGCAAAATCAAACGCCATAACTTGCGACATTTTCAAACTCACCAAATTCACCTCCTGCGTTAACAAGTTGTGTACTAGCAAACTAACCTATTGTTACCCATGTCTAGGAGTCACCGAAGAACTCGAGTTTACTTAGAGGGATATAACACCTAGGAAGAGCAAATCAAATGACAAGGACAATGTTCGCATGGGGTCGAAAGGATAAATAGAATCGTAAATTAACAGGAATGCGCAATAACAATGAAATGTTCCAGAAGGAGAGTCAATTTACATCTTTCCTAGGAGGTCTAAACCAAAGAACTTCAATAGGAATCATAAGAAAAGTTAACATATCCAGCCGAAACAAATTTAGGCCAAATAAAGGACATACAAAGTTCGCAAAAGAGAAGACAACATGATTCAAGACAATGTTTACAAGATGTTCAGAGGATGACATGAAACACACTTAATTAGGACATCCATTAACAATGGATAGAACTAAGAAAATCATTTCACATTTTTAAAAGAAGATATGAAACAAACGTTTTTCAAAGGAAATTTTAGAAACATAAGTGTTGCATTATGTCAAGACAAGTTTAAGTCAAAATAAGGTATAAAAATCTTGTTAATTTTAACTAGGGAAAATGCAAAATCTTGGAAGATACTCAAGTATACAATCAAGTAGAAATTTGCATAGAAGACTGTAGTATGGTTGGAAGAATTTAAGTTGTATTCAAATCACATAAAAGCTTTCAAAATCCACATAAGAAAGTGCATGCAAAAGTAAGGACAATCTTGTTGAGATTTTCAAAGAATAGTTGTGGGCATAATCGAATAGAGAAAAATAAAAGTGAAATTCCTTTAAAAGATCCTAAGTAAAAATTCAAAAAGAATGCTATAAGACACAAAGTATCACAACAGGACAAGATACAAATGAAATACAGAACGTTGAGCAGAAGGATTAAACCGCATAATTAGTTCACTATGACAACAACTCTCAGAGTTCAAAACCACTTAAAATTAAAGGGCTGTGCATGTACTTCTTGAGAGAGATATTTCAAAAGATTCAAGCAAACTTACAGGAATATATTAAAACAGAAAACAAATCAAATTAAAACTTCTTTAGAAAGGTCTGAAACAAAATTTCCGAGAGGATTAAATAAACGATGCAGGTTCGAGTCAATTCAAGGGTTTTCCTAGCTCATGTAAAAGAATTCAAAATCGATGACCACATTGTAAGTATCAAAAGAGAAAACTAAGAACCGATCAACTAGATTATGCGTAAGAAAATTCAAATTGCTTTTCAAGATGTAGTCAAGCAAGTGATACCAAAATGAAGAAAAGAGAAATAAATGATACGTCGGATAACATAGCACGATTCACAGCACATCCGTTAACACCATCCAGTTAGAAAGAAATACAAGGCTCACAAGTGATGGTAGCTAAAATCAATCACTAATGTTTCCAAAGATCTGTGAATCATTTGTGGCACCAGAATAAATCCAAGATCCAGTCAATGAGTACAGAATTTATAAAGATGGCTATTAACAGTGATAAGGGCAAATAACTCAAAAGTTTCAAGCAACAACCGAATACAAACCAAGCAAAGGCAATGTATGAATGGTAAGATAAAGTTTGCAGTTAAATCAATCACATTTCATGAAGGAAATAATGAATAAGGAATTCCAATGCAATTGATAGAGAAGGAGATAACACTAGGCACGATTAAAGGATTATACACCGAAACGGAATTAACTTCAAAATTAATTTCTAACACTCCCAAAGCCCATGAATCGCATCACCTATCAATTCTACTTTATCTATGATAACCCATTAACTTCTTCATAGACATAACCATTAACATTAAGTTGGATAGACTTAACATCAGCAGTTATGCAATGATAAGCTAACAGCATTAATCAATAGACAGTCATGTTCATAAAACTTTAATTCTTGTTAACTGAACAAGACCTAGAACATGACAGACACTCAGGGTATGCAATGAAGCATAATCAGTCCATTCCCAAGGCTCTAACCAGGATGAATTGCTCTGATACCAAAATGTAACACCCCACTACCAGAATGTCACGCTTCCGGCTGCGCCACTCTGATAGCAAGAAGTATTACGACTACTTTATATACTAAATATTAAAATAGGATCCTGTGACTCGATACCGTATCGCTGATTTCTTTGAAAATCGGAAATAAATACTTTATCTTAACAAAACTACAAGCAGGCATAGATTCATATACAATACTCCTTACATAATATCTCATAATATAATATACATATAAAACATACAACTCCTATCCCTCTTAAAAACTTGTAATAACAAAGACGAGGGAAGAAAATAATCTAATTAATACAACATATAAACCAAATGCAGTATAACTCTTCATAATGCTTCATCCGGTTCCTGAAAAGGTAAAGCTGTAGGGGGTGAGAACCTAACCACATGGTCTCACCACATAGTTTCAAAGTTGTCATAAGAAGATATTTAATAAGAAAATTATTTTCAGGCTCAGTGATTATCATTGCCTTATGAATCTTTTAAGAACCAATAGGTAATCGTTCAAAACCTTTTCAAAGAAACAATGTTTAATCTTTCAGAAATCCGAAACCTTTCCTTTCTTATAGGAAAAATCTCAATCAGAAGCCAACCACGCAATCAAACAACACAATCATTAATCCAGCACCAAAGTTCATTCTCAAATGTAGCACGCCAGGACAAACACAAGCAAGACAAACAAGGAAAGCATAGGTTTAGGTAGCAGTTACAGCAAATAGTTCAATTAGCAAGTAAGAACAGTTTAGCAATTAGGCAAACCAAAACAAGTTCAAACCTAAACAAAGCATACAAATGTATATGATGCATGCCTGTCCTATGGCTGATGAGGCTCATCTGTCGGTTATCCAGCCAACTCGACAAGTCTGAATTGAACTTAGACTGTCCCCCGACGTGCAACTCCAAGAGTCTATGCATAGCTTTTTCTCAAATAATCAATATTGCTCAATGGGGGTAACATTCCCAGGAAATTATATAGTGCCCGATCACACTTACGTCGTAGGGTCAACAGCGTATTGAGTTTTCAACCTGGTACACGTGGTGGCAAGCCATGGTACTTTATCCAGGGAACCTCATATCTCAGATAATTCAAATTCATAAGTCATATAAATAATATAAAGATCATATCTCATCATTCTCAATCAATATCTCAACATTCTCAACCTTTCGAACATCATAATCATTCATCAATCCAAATCTCATTTCCAAATTCATTCAAAAACCATATTTCAAAGAGAATCCTCTTCATCCTTCTTTCCATTCCGTCCATTAACAATCCCAATTCAGAACATAATTCTTTATTTGATAAATAAATCAATCTTAAAACATATAATATTTAAAAACTAATCTATTTAATTAATTAATTCAGATAAAACTTCCAATTTTATAAAATTTCGGCAGCATCTCCTCTAAAACTCGGACACTGCCACCCTTTTTCGGGTCCCATCCAAACATTTTTCAAACGTTTTCTCAACCATTTCCAAATCTCAAACATTTCCCATAGTTGAACCAGTTCCAATATCAAATTATTTTCAAATCAAACCAATTCCAACAATGAAACTCTTTTTAAAATCAAATTAGCTCAAATATTAAATCATTTATAAAATCAGACCAACTCAAAATCAAACCGCTCCCAGAATCAATTTATTTTCATATCTCAAATTATTTCCAAAATCAATTCATTTATATTACCAAGTAAACTCCAAAACCAAGAAAATCCACCTTTCATAATAATAAAGTAAATAACATTTCAAACCGGTTTTTATCAACAACCATGCATACACAACTCACGCAAGCAAGCACCCAATAATCCAGTCCAACAAACCATCACATCCACAAGACAAATATAATCACAGAAGTATATCTTTTTGCATCAATATCTATTTATCACAACTCTGTAATATAAAATAGATTTTAAGAAAAACCCCTACCTCAAAGAATCAAACCCGCAGCAATTTTAACGCGATAAACCCGCTTTTCACCTTATTCTGCAGTAGCTACATCATGATTTGTATTCCAGGCACCCTCTGCTAGCTGAGAAGAACGGCAAGCAAAAGTAATAACTGCAAACACAGCAGCTCTAGGTAACAGACAGAATAAACACAACCAAGCAAGGCAAAGAGGAACATTACGCACTAATAAAACAGAGTCGGAATGGAGTATTATGGAGAGATAAAGCACAACAGAATTTGTCTTACCAGAAAAGAAACAAGAGAATGGGGAACTGAGAAGCTATAGCTTCGACAACATTTCCTTTCAACAATCAGAATGGTGAATAAGGGCACAGCCGAGCAGAATTGGTAAACCAGTGGCGGCGGTAGCATTAATCTGAGTGATTAAGGCAGCAAAGACACCAACAATAACCAAAACAGTGGAACAGAATAAAAGCAGAACATATTTTAAGTAAGGAAGAAGCAGAGTTACCGGTGGATGTTCCGATTTCAACAGCGACGAAGCACAGTGGTGGCAAAATGTTCCTCTCGCGACGGCGGTTGGGCAGTGGCGAAGCTCCCACGATGCCCCCTGTTCTCTCTCCTATACGCGTTTCCTCTCCCTCATCTCAAACTGGTGGCGGATTCAACCCCATCAACGGCGGCAAGGGCTCGGGCCGAGGACAACGACGGCGAGGCTCGAGGCGACGGCGGTGACTTCGCACAGCACAGTGGCGTGGCGGTGGTGCGACGTCAACAACAGAACATATATCCTCTCCCTTCTCGCGTTCTTTTCAATGGCGCTCTCTCTCCCTCTTCCCTTCGATGGCGACGACGAGAAGTATGGTAGCTGGGGGAGGCGGCGGCGGCGCCAGTCCCGGTCTCCCTCTCCCTTCAGATCTCTCTCTTCCCCGTTCCTCTTCCTCTACGGATCTGTTTCCCTCTTCCCTTTCTTTCTTTCCTTTCTTTTCTTTATTTCTTTCTTTGATTTTCCTGAAGCTGCTGAGTAGTGGGTTTTGGGGAAGGAAGGTTACTGGCGGCGGGTAGTATTAGGAAAGTTAGGGTTTTGTTTTTTTTAATTTAATCAAATTAGAACATAGAATATTAATTTGAAATCTAATTTGATCTTTAAATTTATTTTAAAAATATTATTTGTGATATAAAAATACTAATTGATTTTCAATAAATTACCCTAATTGAAAATTCATGGTAATATAATTAATTTTTCTTTATCTTTAACTTAAAGTATTAAATGATACAAATTAAATTATCTTAAATCAAATCATATAAAATTTATATTATTTCATAACTACCAATTTTATAATTTAAATATAAAAAATAATTCAATAATTATAAAATTAGACAAAATTCTAATTTAAATAGTCAAACCTCATTATTTCTCGAATTTCTAAAACTTTAATCATGAATAGGAAAATAATCTATAAGTATAAAGTTTGGATAAAAACCTTAATTTATTTCAAATCCAATTAAATTGCCTTTAATTATTTTTACTAAAAATAATTTTTGAAATCAAAACTATAAGTAAATATATAATTTGAGATTAATTCAAAATAGGACTTTTCAAAAGTCTTGGGTCTTACAAAGAATCACAAATAAGCATATTAAATTCACTTAGGCATTCCCATTTAATGCACAAGCAAGCAATTCAAACAATATGCATATGATGTATGCATGTGCTAAGGCTGATGAGTCTCATCTGTCGGTTATAAAGCCAACCCAACAAGTCCGGCTGCTATACCCTGGACTTTCCCCCGATGCGCATCTCCAAGAGTCTATGCATAGCTTTTTCTCATATATAAAATTGCTCAATGGGGGTATCCTTCCCGGGAATTTATAAGTGTCCGATCACCCTTACGTCGTAGGGTCAACAGAGTATCAAGTCTCAACCTGGAATACGTGGTGGCAAGCCACGGTTTAATCAGGGAAACTCATATCTCAGATAAAATTTAGTGTATAAGCCGCATAAACATTCATAATCATTCATAATCATTCCACAACCATTCGTCATAGCCATGGCATCACACATACTTCATGTATTCACATTTTTCATATATAAATCATCACTTTCTAACCTTTCTTCACCCCCAAGTTACCTCCTTTTTCCCTAGCTTCATCTCATTACTAGGCCTGCTACTAAGATCTGGGGTTAAAAGAGTGAAAATAGAGGTTTAGAGGTTCAAAATTGGGTTTTAAAACACAAAAGTTCATTTGCTAAAAAACAGGGCTCCGCGTACGTGAGCCATATCATGCGTACGCGGGAATGAAATTTTCTCATCATGCCTACGCATTCTCTCGTCCGCGTACGCAGGTACACTGGACAGAATCGAACGTCCGCGTATGAAGCCACATCTCCGCAAGCACGAGGGTTCCTTTTTGCCCATGCCACGTACGCAGTGCATTCCCGCGCACGCATGCATGCCAACAGAAATGCACAGCCGCGTATAGAGGGGTACGCATATGTATGCATTTCAGGTT
Organism: Arachis ipaensis; assembly: GCF_059453495.1. NCBI lineage: Eukaryota > Viridiplantae > Streptophyta > Magnoliopsida > Fabales > Fabaceae > Arachis > Arachis ipaensis. The sequence continues at coordinate 4,401,602 of NC_142436.1, forward strand.
GGTCAAAAATGGTTAAGTTTGCAGAATTTCAGTTGTGCATACCAAACTTTCGACGTGCATAACTTTCTCGTTTTAAAATATTTTTCAACCGTTCTTCAAACGGTGTAAACCTCACAGACCAAATTTTTATATGAACTAAGTTTGAAATAATTTGGGGGGTCTGAAAGCCAAGTTATGACTCGCCGAAGTTTGGCAAAAAATTAGATTTTCATAAAAGTTCATAAACCTTTATTTTCACCAAACTCAAACTCAATGTCAATCCTCCAAACATACAAATAGCACCATTACCTACCATTTCAGCATCACAATCCCACACTCTCTCACAATCAATCATAACATCAAAATCATTAACCTTCACATATCTACAACCAAAATTTTCATTTACCATCATCAAAGTCATTATTCATTAATCCTCTTACCACATCAACTATATTCATACCATAAAATCGTTGAATCTATCATGCATTATCAATTCAACATACCATGTCAACTAAACTACCAAACAATCTCCAAAAATTCATAATCCAACCTATCCTAAGTCATCTAGCCTAAGTTTTCACAATTACCATAAAATAATTGAATCTATCATGCATTATCAATTCAACATACCATGTCAACTAAACTACCAAACAATCTCTAAAAATTTATAATCCAACCTATCCTAAGTCATCTAGCCTAAGTTTTCACAAAGCACTATATATTAAATACGAGAAACCAAAACCATATCTTGGCCGATTTTCTCGTATAACCCAAAGGCACCACCAAAAGGTTCAAAACTCATCCCCAAATATCCAAGCAATGACACCCAAAGCTCTACCAACTCTCCAATATTCACATTCAAGCTCCAATTTACATATATACACACCTAATTCACATTACCACATACATATACCTAAAACTTAATACCCAGCACAAAAAATCAATCAATTAACTAGGGTTCTAGGATTCTCACCTTACCCAAGCACCAACGAAGCAAGATTAGGTATTTTTCTCAAGCTAATCGGATCCTATAACATAGAATAAAAAACTCAACACCCACTCTATTCAATTTTGAAAATTTGGGGAAAGTGAGGCTGAGAATGAGAATGAAGGTTGCTTACAAAATTATATACTGGGCTTTGAAGAGCTCATCACTGTGGACGCATGGCCACAAACGGTGCGGCGATCGGAGCTCGGAGTGAAAAGTTATGACAATTTGATTATGTGAATGAGGGTTTGGAATTGTTACATGTTCTTCCCCCTTTCCAAAATGTTTCCAACGTGAATGAGGATGAAGGGGAAAGGGAAGGCTGTGTTTGATTAAGTGTGGCTGGGTTGGATTGGGCCTTGGGCCCAATACGGGTCTGGTTTGGCTCGTTCGGTCTAATCTTGGGCCAAATTCTTTGAAATTAGTGTCAAAATTCTTATTTTAATTAGATCTATCTTATTAAACCATAAAATTCCCATTTCTAATTTCTTTTATTAAAAATTAATTTTTTGATTAATTATTCGCTAATTTTACGGGGTTTACATCCTATCCACCTAATAAAGAATTTTGTCCTCAAAAGTCAGATTTAGTTACGTGAAAAGAGGTACGGATAGTCCTTCCGCATATCCGATTCGAGTTTCCAAGTATGTTTTTTTATACTAGTCCGACTCCAAGCTACTTTCACTAATGATACTTCCTTTCTGCGCAATCGTTTGATGCTGGTGTCATCAATCCATACCGGAATTACTGGAAACGTCAGATCTTCTCTTACTTGAACCGATTTTGGTTCCAGAACATGACTCGCATTGGGAGTATACTTCCGAAGCTGCGACACGTAAAATACATCGTGCAGGTTCAAAAGATGTGGCGGCAAGGCAATCCTATAGGCTACTGGCCCAATCCTCTTCAGAATTTCAAATGGACCGATGTAACGGGGATTCAGTTTCTGCGTCTTGATTGCTCTACCCACTCCTTCAAATTTTTAAGGCTTCCGCCTTTGATAAGCATAGCTCTTTTGATGACTCTAAGCGACAAGCATTCAGGTTCAGATTTTCTTTATCTGCTCAGTGGTTTCAGCTATGATTTCGGGCCCTAACAAGCTTTTCTCTCCAGCCTCATACCAGCATAGCAGAGATTGACACTTCCTCCCATACAGAGCCTCATACAGAGCCATTCTGATGCTCGCATGGTAGCTATTGTTATATGCAAACTCCACTAGCGGCATATATCGATTCCAGCTCACCGGCTGGTCCAAAACACAAGCCCTCAGCATATCCTCTAGGGTTTGAATCGTTCTCTCCGATTGACCATCTATTTGAGGCTGATACGCAGTACTTAAACTCCACTGAGTCCCGAATGCCCGCTAGAAGGCTCCTCAGAACCTTGATATGAATCGAGGATCCCTATCGAATATAATGGTGGAAGGCACACCATGCAACCTTACAATCTCCTTAATATACAAACGTGCCAACTCATCCAATGTACAACTCATTCAAATGGGAAGAAAGTGAGCCGACTTTGTCAGTCGATCAACAATCACCCAAACGGCGTCATAACCAGCTCGAGTTCTAGGTAAGCCCGACACGAAGTCCATCGCAATACTCTCCCATTTCCATTGTGAAATTTCTAAGGGCTGAGGGGTTCCTGATGGTTTCTGATGTTCAATCTTGACTTTCTAACAAGTCAGACACTTAGATACATACAATGCTACGTCGTTCTTCATTTCTGGCCACCAGAACATTACTTTTAGATCTTGGTTAGATACATACAATGCTACCTCATTCTTCATTCCTGGCCACCAGAACATTACTTTCAGATCTTGGTACATCTTAGTGCTCCCTGGATAAATAGAGAATCCGCTTTTGTGCACCTCTTTCAAGATATCGTGCCGTAAGGTTCCAACATCCGGTATACAAATCCTACACTTAAATCTCCATATCTCGTCATCGTCCCATGACACTCTCCATCGCTTCCCTTGCTTAATTTCCGGCCACACCTTCTGCAATTTTTTTCGTCTCGTTGAGCTTTTTTTATCTTGAATTTGAACTCACTTGAAATTTGCAATTGGCTTAGACATAGAGTACCAGACTCCTCTCCAACCCCCAATTTCATACTCTCAAATGCCTTTAACAATTCCTCCTCCTGTATCATCATCCAAGCAGTATATAGGGATTTTCGTCTCAAAGCATCCACCACAAAATTTGCTTTCCCAAGGTGATAATTCAACTCGAAGTCATAGTCCTTTAGAAGCTCCATCCACCTCCTTTGACGCATATTCAGTTCTTTCTGCTCAAAGAGGTACTTCAAGCTCTTGTGATCCGAGAAAATTTGAAACTTGATGCAATAGAGGTAATACCTCCAAACACTTAGAGCAAACACAACGGCAGCAAGCTCTAAGTCACGAGTCGGATAATTTATCTTGTGCGGCCTTAACTACCGTGAGGCGTATGCCACGACATTACGGTGCTGCATCAGCACACACCCCAGACCCTTCAGTGATGCATCATAGTATACCTCAAATGGTTCACTCAGCTCAGGCAGCACTAACACAGGTGCAGTGGTCAACCTTTGCTTCAACGCTTGAAAAGTTTCCTTGCACTCAGGAGTCCAGACAAATGGCGCGTCCTTTCTGGTCAGCTTAGTTAAAGGCAAAGCGAGTTGTGAAAACCCTTTGATGAACCTTCGGTAATAACCCACTAAACCAAGAAAACTTCTAATCTCCGTCACAGAAGTTGGTTGCCCCCAGTCCATTACTGCTTCAACCTTAGCAGGATCTACAGCAATCCTTTGTTGACTTACCACATGACCAAGAAACTTCACCTCACTCTTCCAAAACTCACATTTAGATAACTTGGTGTACAACTTTCTCTCCTTCAAGATTTATAACACAGTCCGCAAGTGATCCGCATGTTCTTCTCCAGTTTTGGAGTAAATGAGAATGTCATCAGTGAAGACGACTACAAACTTATCCAGAAACGGATGGAAGATTCGGTTAATGTAGTCCATAAACATTGCCGGGGCATTGGTTAACCCGAAAGACATTACCGTGTATTCATAGTGATCGTATCGCATTCTGAAAGCAGTTTTTGGAATGTCCTCATCTCTAACCCTCATCTCTAACACCCTGACATTCATATCCAGAACAGTTTACTATCATGGAGTTCAAATAGTAGCTATTCACCACAACTGGCCCTTTTGATCCTTCCGGCATAAAGTACACTTACTCAAAACAGTCAAGCAAGACATGATTTCTAGACAACCAATCCAGTCCCAAAATGAGATCCAGACCAGTCATCAATAAACAAATAAGATCATGAATGAAATCATGTTGTTTAAATCGGAATGGGACTTGTGGACATCATAATGTCACAACGGCTTTAGAAGTGGCATTATGCACCTTTAAATCATAACCCAATACTACCATTTTTAATCCTAACTCATTAGCCTTTTCAAATGCTATGAATGAATGTGTCACTCCAGAATCAAATAAAGCACTTAAAAGTTTACCAGCTACTTCACAGTTACCTCTGATCAAGGTCTTGGATCTCTCGGCACCTACTACAGAAGTGGTGAACACTTTCCCTGGCTGCTGTACTCTACCAGTCTCATACTTCTTATTCTCTGGACAATTCCAGGCCAAGTGCCCGGGTTGTCCACAAAAGAAACACACTCCCAATCCTACACTTCTGAAGTTGCTTTGACCCTGATTATGCTGTGGAATAAAACCTCCATGGTTAAAGTTTCTACCCCTCGGTGTGAAGTTCCTTCCTTGAGCCCTCTGAAAAGGCATCTTTAGACTTCCCTTCTCTAATGCTGCCTTCCTCACACACTCCTCCACCACTCAGCTTTTGTTTACAAGCTCGGAAAAGACTCTGATCTCCATCGATGCAACGGAGCTCAGAATATCACTCCGAAGTACTCCCTCATATTTGATACCCTTCTATTCAGTAAAATCCTCAGGAGCACCTTGACAGATTCGGGAAAATTGGTACAATTCTTTGAACTTGTTAGTGTACTCAATAATAGTCATCTGGCCTTATTTTAATTGCAGTAACTCAAGCTCCTTGGCGTTCCTAACTGAACTGGGAAAGTATTTTCTATAGAACTTCATTTAGAACATTTCCCACAGTACCACAGCACCATCTGGTTGCAGGATACTTCATGTATATCTCACCAGGAGTTACAAACAAAACCTGGAGCAAGTGGAATCAATGCCACTACATCTACCCAGGTAGGTATATCTCACCACATCCCAGAGCAAGTGGATCAATGCCACTGCATCTACCCAGGTAGGTATATCTCACCACATCCCGGAGCAAGTGGATCAATGGCACTGCATCTACCCGGGCAGGTGTTTAAAAGCTCGACCTGGAGCGAGTGGAATCACTACTACTGCCGCTACTACCCAGGCATCTCAAACATACATTCATCGAAAACTCCATAATTAAACTCATTTATCGAAATCCTCCTTCCCCATCTCATACCCGGAGCAAGTAGACAACGCCACTGCCTACTGCCCGGGGTCACACATCACATTCAACATTTTCCATCATTATTCATTTACCACATTCATTAATCATATATGCATCTCTGGCATACTCGCCACATGTTCAAGCTTCCTCAATCAATCATAATCATTTAATAATTAATCATATACATGTACATACTCAGCCATATTTCAATGCTTGTCATAGCCATCCGGCTCATAACATACACAGGACTCTCACCATCATCCTCAGCAACTCATACAATCATCATTACTCATCATTCATCATTGATTCTTACTTTACTTCATCTACAAGTTACCACATGTCCTAGCTTATTTTCATTACTAGGCATACTATAAAGATTTAGGACTTAAAGGATGAAAATGGAGGCTTAGAAGTCTGAAATTCGGCTTTAAAAGCTCAAAAATCAATTTCTTTGCTGAAAACAAGGTCACACGTACGCGTCGCCCACGCGCACGCATAGGAAGCGGAGAAAAACATGTGACGTGTAAGCGTCGCCCGTGCCCACGTGTGGGAAGGTGGAAAAGTAGAGTGACACGTGTGCGTCAGCCACGCGTACGCGTGGGTGCGTTTTGCGCTCCTCGCACAAAAACCAGCACAGTACCAGCACAACTCTCTGGGTTTTCTACTGGGCACCTGCATCAATACAGCGATGCGTACGCGTCGGCCAGGCGTACGTGTGAGAGAGTAAGAATCGTGAGTGACGCATGCGCGTCGGCCATGCGTGCGCGTCAGAGTACGTTTTCTTAAAAATTTTACTAAGTCTGAAAAGCTGCAGAATTTAATTTTTAACCTCAAACTTCCACCACACATAACTTCTTCTACAAAATTCCTTTTTCAACCATTTCTGAACCGTTGGAAAGATCGTTAAATAAACTTTCATAAAAATTCAGTTTTGAAGAATTCCTAACTCCGAGGACCGAGTTACGGACCGACGAAGTTGGTCAAAAATTATTTTTTACCCAAAAACAGAAATTACCAATTTTTCCAATGTTCACAAGCCAAATTCATTTCCACTCATCCAAATGACCAGAACCCAACCACATTCACATAATTACACTCAACCAAACCAAACTTACCTCATCTACACAATTCAATTCAATTTCGTCACCTTCCACTCCTAAATTCCTAATTTCTTATTATTCCACATTTCTCACATTTATTCACACACTCAATATTCAATATCCATTCAATCTCATATGACATTACACAATACACATATCACTTACCTTCCTTACCTCTTTTCCGCCTCCGGCCCAATATTCACAGCCTCCGGCTCAAATTCACAATTTAAATGCATATTCCACAAACTAATATTCATTATCCAATTCATCAAATTCTCAACACACCAAAGATACAAATTCACACAATTCTCAATCTAATCATTAATTTATATTACATATCAACTATACATATTAGTAACAACCATTTACACAATCCAAACTTAATCCTAGGGGTATCTAGCCTAGAAATTCTCATCACACCACATGGTACTTAAATGAAACTTAAACCGTACCTCTTGTAGCCAAAATAATTGAGCTTCTTCTTGGAAGTTTCCACCAACCCTTAGCTCCAAGCCTCACCAAAGCTCCTCAAGCAACACCAACCTCCCAATTGTACACCAAAATCACCCAATACTCTAACATAATCAATTTTCACACTTATAATCAACTTAGGATTCATAAAATTGGTAAATCACAAGGGTTTGGTTACTCCATATGAAATAGGGATAAAACCCACTTAGAATCCATGTTAGAGTATCCCTAAATAACCAAAATCACAAGATTTTAACACTAACTACCCAAAAACACATAACAGTATGGAATTTTGAAAACTGGCAGAGATGAATGGAATACTTACCATAATAACTAAATATAATCGAAGAGGATAAAAAGAGCAATGCGTGGCCACAAACGGCTCGTCAATCGGAGTTTCGGAGAGAAAGTTATGGTGATTTGAAGTTTGATGGAGTTAGGATTTTCTCTCTTCTTCCTCTCTTCTTCATTTCAGCGCCCCACACCCCCTTCTTTAGGGTAAATGAGCTGAAATTCTCATAACTAATGTTTATATATGTTGGGTCTTGAGCCCACTTGGGTCCGGTTCACTTGTTTTAGTTTATTGGCCTAATTTTGGGCCAAAACTTTTAAGATTAGAGTTTTAAATCGTATTTTAAATATTTCTATCTTACCAAATTATAAATTCTTATTTCTTAAAATTATTCACTTCTAATTAATTTTCTCAGCCACAGTACCGGACAGATCGTAGTCAGTACTACCGGTCAAATTTTCAGTGTGCATTTTTATCCAGAAAACTATGTTTTCCGACTCAGAAAAATTTACTGAGTCCAAATATCATATTTAAATTATTAAATTCCAATTGATAGATTTTCTAAACATATTTGCTCCTATTTAATTTATTATTTAATTAATTACGATTTGACCGAGTTTTACACTAAAATTTAGGGTATTACATATTACACGTACTAGTTATTGACAATGCTATCACTGTCTATGCAGCTATATATATAGCAGCGACAAACATGCTTTATAGAAGTAATAGTATTATATTTATATAAGTAACACAAAATTCTATAAGAGAAAAGAAATGAAAGCTAACAATCTATTTAGTATTACGCATACTACTAATTGACAATGCCATAACTATCTATGCAGTTATATATATAGTGGCGACAAACACGCTTTATAGAAGTAATAGTATCAAATTTACATAAGTAACACAAAATTATATAAGAGAAAATAAATAGAAGCTAAATATCTATTGAGGTATTACGTGTACTACTGATTGATAATGTTATCACTGTCTATGTAGCTATATATATAGCAGAGACAAACATGCTTTATAGAAGTAATAGTATTGAATTTATATAAGTAACACAAAATTCTATAAGAGAAAAAAAAGTGGATGCTAACTATCTATTGAGGTATTACACATACTATTGATTGACAATGTTATCGCTGTCTATGTAGCTACAACGCGCTTTATAGAAATACTAGTATTAAATATGTGTGATGTACAACCTTCAATATTCTAATTTTTTACATGGTAAATTGAGTATAATGCTTTGTAAGAATAAATTTCTTGAATTTAGTATAACATTGTCATTGTCGTTACGTAGTAAATATAATGAATAATTTATTTTAAATTTATTAAATATAAAATATAAATTCAATGCACTATGGATTCACAATAATGATATCGGTGTGTGATATATTTAGGGGTGATGTTTACTTATCTCTTCATAATAGGGATGACGAAAAAATCCGTAATAGGGGGTACCCATAGAGATTATCCATGACGGGAGAACTAACAGGGACCCACAAAATTTTCACGGAGACGGAGATCTATTCCTATGAATAAATGGAGATGGAATTGAGGTATCTGCCTCGCGGTGACCTACAAAATTTCTGCGAGAGAGAATTTACCTAAATACCTATATATATATAATCCTAATTTATCCTTAGTATTTGTTGAAAATTTTTCTATTTCATTTTATTTTAATTTGTATGTTAGAGTTTTTATATATATGTTAATTATTTTGAATTTGTATTTGGATTGTATGTTAATTTGATGCGTTTGGTTGGATTGTATTGAATTTTGTTATGATTGTGTTAAATTTTTTATAAAAAATTAAAATTTAATATTCATAGTTACCTACTGGTATCCGCCTCCTCCATGGAGAGAAATAAATGGGAATATGTGATGGAAATAGGAGGAGAACGAGAAGCATTTTATTAGACGAGGATGTGGTGATGGAGACATATTGTCATCCCTATTTATAATGGAAATAACTTTCGTAATAAACTCACTCTTTGACAAAAGTATTATATTGCAATTATATTTAAGTTACGGTGATTAGAGAAAGAAAAATATTTCAAGACCTAATTTCGGATACTAATAAACTACTTATACTAATTAATATAAATAACATATTTTGTATTTTTGTACTATATTAGTGAAATTTAGGACATTTTGTATTTTAATAATATAAGTGGTTAATAATGTTGACTGCTTTTCTAATGTACACATTGTATTATTGTTAAAAAAATATTAAACATTAATATTTTTTAATATGTTCTAAAATAGTTGCACAAAATAGTGTTAAGGATGTAATTGCAATTAAATTTTTCGCACATTAGTAACACGGATGTTTAAATTTAGGATCTCATATACATTAATCAAGTCTCTTGTTATAGTAAACCATTCGTCATGGCTATGTTGTACTGAAAGTATAAAAATATTTTATATAATTATTTAATTATATATTATTATATTAGAAAAAATAATTAATTTTTAAATAAAATAACTAAAATATCATCTAAACTTATGAGTTTAATTAAATGATCATATAAATTTTTTTATATTTTTAATACATCAAAATTAAACAATATCAATAAAATATGAAATTAATAATTTATTGTAAATTTATATTTTAGGTATATCATTAAACATTATACATTAACTATGGATTTTTAAAAACAAGTTTTTTTTTTCTCTTTCTGCTTTTTAGATTATCTTTACAATTACTGTTCTAAAATTTAATTCTAATTGTGATTTTCAGATCACTCAAATTTAAGTTTGATAACTAAACCAAGCCAAAGTATCAAAAAAAAAAAATAAAACCATCCTATTTAAGTTTGACAAACCAAACATAAAAAAATATAATATATCAAACAAATTGAAGCTAATTTGAATTCGTTCTTGTTAGCCTCTAACAAAATATAAAAGTTTGTCATGTTATAAAATATAAGCTGAGTAACTTAAAACATCAATAATCACTTGGCTCTAACTTCACAATGTCATAATTTGGAGTTGACCCTTGTCCATTTTCAGTCAAATTTTCCATCCCTACTTGGTTCTCATTTCTTACTCCTCTGTTATTAGCCATCAAAACTTGTGTCCGATTCTCTGGTTGTAGGTTTATATTAATTTCCCTTGTTCTTGAGGTCGCCACTGCTCCATTTGGAACTGAACTAAATATACTATAGTCAAGGACTACTAAGGATAAAACTATATAGAAAAACAAATATACTGCTGCAAAATATATTAATAAGGGATAAGTATCTTTTTCGCCTTTATGATTTGGGGTGAAAATCAAAATAATCCCTAAGGTCTTTATTAAAATAGGATTGAGAAATTTATTTCTTAATAATTATTAAGAAGATACTAATGAATTATTGCATACACAAGGCGAGTTCAAACTACCAACATTTGATTCAGGGGCGGAGCTAGATGAAATATTAGAGGGGGACCAAAAATATTTACACAATAAAATAAGACTAAAATAAAATTTTAAAGAGGGGATAAACTGAAATTTACATATAATTTACATGTAAAAAATTAAAATTAGAGGGGGTCATTGCCCCCCTTTTTATGTATGTAGCTTCGCCCCTGATTTGATTAAGTTGATGAGTGAAGTAATCACTCGATCGACTCAAGTTAGTAGATGGTTTTTTTTTTCCCATTAGTTGCATGATATTTGTCATTCTTATTTTTAGATATAAAACTTATTATTGAATCATTAATTATGTACATCTTAAATATATAAATTAAAATAAAAATACTATTTGCAAACCAAAATCAACTATTACGTATTTGTGAATTTTTAACTCATTTTTAATATGTATTGTATATTCTAAAATATATTTTATATTAGTGACTGATTTTAGTGCACATCTAACATGGTTATAATTAAAAATATTAAAAGTTATTCCATTTTTCTCTTTCTTCATTAATTAAGAATTATTTGTGATATTAATAACTTTTGACTACTCTATCATAATAATTAAGCATTAATGAGCAAAAATAATAGATACATTGATATTTATTATTTATTTTTTTTAATATGTATTTTATATTTCAACATATATTTTGTATACGTGATTGATTTAATAGCTAATTTTTTGTGTACATCTAATATAATTTTTATTTATTATATAATTATTTATATAATGAAAATGATAAGAATTTGGTTTACAATCTTTTTTAAATATCTTGCATCATATAAAATTTAAAATTAATATATATAATATTTAATTAATAAACAAAGAAATAATAATATTTCAATCCAACCAAACAAGAGAAAGTAGCATATGCATTTGAAGTTTAATATTTCTAACCTTGATTTGAGTTTGAGCAAAGAAAATGTGGCAGGTCAAAAGGATTTATGTTTGCTTTGTACATAAGCTGAACATTAGTGCCAATATTGCTCAGCAACCTTATTTGTTTTTCCATTGCTTGTTCTATTTGAAGCTCGGATAACTTCATCATTTCTACTCTATTCTTCTCCACTTCCACTGAAAATCCAAATTTTAAATTAATAATGCCAAAAAGAGCAAATGGAATAGATAAATAGAATTATGGATATACAAATTAATGGAACATAATAAATAGTGTATTTTTTAAAGAACTCTTTTTAAAAGGATAATCCATATGAGCCGAATGTTATTATATAATTTGTAATTGTTTTTTATATAATCCATTTATTTCAAATATTAGGCTCTTATTCAACTAATAAAAAAAATATAGAATGATTACATTCTTGCAGTGTGTTCCCCCTTTCACTAATAGCCATTTGCAGTTTTAGTTTATTCTGCTCTAGCAACAATGAAGGATATTCATCTTTGAGGGCATCAATTTTTTGAAAAAGATCAGCTATCTCATCCTGTATATCAAAATCTCAAAATCCAAATTGTCATAATAGAGGGAAAAAGCACATCCAAAATCACTTTTATTTAAAAGAGAAGTACTTTTTAAACAGAGCAAAAATTACTTATAACAACTTGTTTAAAAAATTTATCTGAAGGATATATATATATATATATAATAACAACGATAATAACCTCATGTTTTACCTCTAAAACTTTTAGTTTTCCTTCCAAAATCACCACATAGAGTTCTTTCTTGATTCTGGATTTCTGTGCTAAAACTCGACTTGAGATCGATCTGCACATAGTAAAAATGAAAAAAAAAAGTTCAAAAAGGAATGAAAGAATCTAGTTTTTTATGCATATATGGTACTTGATATATATATATATATATATATATATTTGAAATCTTAAGGTTGTCTGCTTTTTGTTTTTATTTTTCAAAAATGTTTTTTATGTTTGAAGGATTTTGTGAGAAAATTGTGAAAATATTGAAGAATCAATTTTTTTTAATTTTCAAATTTTGTAAAGAAAACTGAAAATATTAATTATAATGCTATCTTTTATTTTTTAAACTATTCTGGAATTATAAATTGATCTAAAAGGTATCCAATATTTGCAATTAGCATATACTTTTTGAGATTCTCATCAGCATTGTCTTCTTGTTGATCAATAAGAATTGAATTCACACCAACATCACTTGTGTTGTGAGTTGAATTCACAACATTATCAAGATTGCAAAGTTGGAGATTTGGGTTATTCGGTGCCCTATTACTGCTGCTTGAACCTGCAAAGCCAGGGCCTTTGTTGCAATAAGGATGCCATGGTTGGGCAAATGATTCAACTATCCCTGGTCTCAAAGGTTTTGATGATGGATTTTCAGGAGGCGTGCATACTTCATCAATCTTTCTCTTGGAGGACTTTTCCATTTTAACCTAAAACAAAAGAAAAAAAACAAAAGAGGATCTTATCGCTTAAATTTATATAATTAACACAAAAGTCTATCAGAGAAAAGAAATGAAAGCTAACCATCTATTGAAGTATTACACATATTATTGATTGACAATGTTTCATTATCTATGCAACTATATATATAGCAGTGACAAATGCTCTTTATAGAAATAAGAAATGGAAGCTAACCATCTACTGAAGTATTACGTGTACTACTGATTGACAATGGTATCACTGTCTATGAAGCTATATATATAACAGTGACAAACACACTTTATAGAAAGGTTTAATTACTCTGTTGGTCCCTATAGTTTCGCAAACTTTTTAATTAGGTCCCTATACTTTTTTTTCCTTTTAATTGAGTCATTGCACCAATTTTTTTTAATTGGGTCCTTACGCTTTTTTTCCTTTTATTTAGGTCCCTGCACCATTTTTTTTAATTGGATTCCTATACAATTAAACCAATTACTATTAAGAGGGACCTAATTGAAAAAAAATTGGTACATGGACCCAATTAAAAGAAAAAAAGTATAGGGACCCAATTGAAAATTTTACAAAACTATAGGGACCAACAGAGTAATTAAACCTTATAGAAATACTAGTATTAAATGTGTGATGTACGACATTCAATTCTAATTTGACATGGTAAATTGAGTATAATACTCTGTAAGAATAAATTTATAGAATTTGGTATAACATTGTCATTGTCATTACGTAATAAATATAGTGAATATATTGTTTTAAATTTATTAAATATAAAATGTAAATTCAATGCACTATTAATTGGCAATAATGCTATCGGTGTGTGACATATACAGGGGTGATGTTTACTTGTCTCTACATAATTAGGGATAACAAATGATCCACACTTGCAGATATCCACAGAGATTAGCCGTGACGGGAGGACTAATAGGGATCTGTAATATTCCCACGGAAACGGGGACCTGTTCCCGTGAAAAATGGGGACGGAATTGAGGCATCTGCCGACAGAGACCCGCAAAATTTTTGCGAGAGTATTTATTAAATATAAAATGTAAATTCAATGCACTATTAATTGGCAATAATGCATATATATATATATATATATATATATATATATAAAATCCTAATTCATCCCTAGTATTTGTTGAAAACTTTACTATTTCATTTTATTTTAAATTGTATGTTAAAAATTTTATGTGTGTTGATTATGTTGAATTTGTATTTGGATTGTGTTTTAATTTGATACATTTTGTTGAATCGTATTAGATTTTTTTATGATTGTGTTAAATTTTTAAAAAATATTTAAAGTTTAATATCCATAAATACCTGCTGGTATCTGCCTCCTTTATGTAGGGAAATAAATGAGAATCTCTGACGAAAATAGGACAAGAACGAGGAGCGTTTTAATTTTTAATAGACGGGATGGGGTGATGGAGCGATCCCCACTACATAGAGACCTATTATCATCTCTATTTATAATGAAAACACCTTTGGTAATAAATTCACTTTTTGGCAAAAATATTAATACATTTTAAATAATTATGATTTAAATCGTATTTGCAATTATATTGCAGCTATGGTGATTAGGGAAAGAAAAATGTTCCATGACCTAATTTCAGATACTAATGAGCTACTTATACTAATTAATATATGTAATGTATTTTGTATTTATTGCACCGTATTAATGAAATTTAGGGTATTTTATATTTGAGTAAAGTGTCGTTTTTATCTCCAACATTTGGGGTAAGTCTCAAAGTTGTCCCTAACGTTTAAATCGTCCTATTTAAGTCCCTAACATTTCAAAATTGACTCAATGTTGTCCTGCCGTTAGGGATTTGTTAACAGAATTGACAACGGGACAAAATTGAGACGATTTTAAAACGTTAGGGACTTAAATAGGACGAATACGTTGGAGACAAAAATGATACATAGAAATAAATTTTAATTTTATCCTTCAATAATATCAAATTTTTACAATACATAGTTATTCAATTATTTTTTAATCACATCTAAGTAAATTACACTTAATCACATTCCTTTTTAGAAAATTTGTTTTTTTTTTTATAATTTTACTCTTAAAGATGTTTACTCATTATGAAATATTTGTAGAATGACTAGTACATAAACTTGTAGAAAAAAATGATACATATACAATAAAGTAATGTGATTATAGTAATTTTACAAACATTTCATGATGAGTAAAATTTTTAAGAGCAAAATTATAAAAAAAATTATTTAGAATGAAAGTAATGTAATAAAGTGTAATTTACTTAGATGTGATTAAAAAATAATTGAATAATTATGTACCATAAAAAATTGATATTATTAAAAGATAAAATTGAAATTTAACACTATGTATCGTTTTTGTCCCCAACGTTTTCGTCCTATTTAAGTCCCTAACGTTTCAAAAACGTCTCAATTTTGTCCCGCTGTCAACTCAGTTAACAAATCCCTAACAGCAGAACAACATTGAGTCAATTTTAAAACGATAGGGACTTAAATAGGACGATTTAAATATTAGGGACAACTTTGTGACTTACTCCAAACGTTGGGGACAAAAACGATACTTCTCTTTATATTTTAATAATATAAGTGGTTAACAATGTTGACTGCTATGCTAAAGTACATATTGTATTATTGTTGAAAAAAATATTCAAAATTAATAGTTTTCAATATGTTCTAAAGTTGTTGCACAAAATAGTATTAGGGTTGTAATTGCAATTAAAATTTTGGCACATCAGTAACATGAATGTTTGAATTTAAGATCTTATATACATTAATCAAGTTTCTTGTTAGCAAACCATTCTTAATTGCTATGTTGTACTGACAATAAAAAATATTTTAAATAATTATCTAATTATGTATTGTTATATTAATAAAAATAATTCAATTTTAAATAAAATACTTAAAATGTCATTTAAACATGAATATAATTGAACCATCGTATAATTTTTTTATATTTTTAGTAGATTAAAATTAAATAATATCAATAAAATATAAAATTTATAATTTATTGTAAATTTATATTTTAGGTATATCATTAAACACTATACATTAACTACACAAATTTTTTAAAAAAGTTTTTTTCTCTTTCTGTTTTTAGATTATTTTTACAATTACTGTTGTAAAATTTAATTCCAATTGAGATTTTCAAATTACTCAAATTTAATTTTGATAATTAAATCAAGCCAAAGTATGAAAACAAAAAAATTGAAGCCAACCCATTTAAGTTTGACAAACTAAACATAAAAAAATGTAATATATCATAAACGAATTGAAGCTAATTTGAGTTCTTGTTAGCCTCAAACAAAATATAAACGTTTGTCATGTTTCAAGATATGAGCTGAGTAACTTGAAACATCAATAGTCACTTGGCTCTAACTTCAGAATGTCAAAATTTGGAGTTGACCCTTGCCCATTATTAGTCAAATTTTCCATCTCTGCTTGGTTCTTATTTTTTATTCTTCTATTATTAGCCATCAAAACTTGGGTCTGATTAGTTTCCCTTGTTCTTGAGGTCGCCAAAACTCTATTTGGAATTGTTTGAAACCAAAGATACTATAGTTAAGGACTAATAAGGGTAAAACTGTATAGTTAAAAAAATATAATGCTGCAAAATATATTAATAAAGGTTAAGTATTTTTTTTGTCTCTAATATTTGTGGTAAAAATCAAAATCATCCCTAAGGTCTTTTTATTATTAAAGTAGGAGTGACAAATTTATTTCTTAATAATTTTTAAGAAGATACCCATGGATTATTGCATATACAAGGCAAGTTCAAACTACCAATGTTGGACTAAGTTGACGAGTGAAGTAACCACTCAATTGACTCAAGTTAGTCGATTGTGTTTTTTTCCTGTTGGTTACATGATATTTGTCATTCTTACTTTTCGATGTAAAACTTATTATTGAATCATCAGTTATGTATATCTTAAATATATAAATTAAATTAAAAATACTATTTGTATATCAAAATTATTTATGATGTACGTATTTGTGTATTTTTTACTCATTTTCAATATATATTGTATATTCTAACATATATTTTATATTAGTGACTGATTTTAATGTACATCTAACATGGTTAAAATAAAAAATATTTGAAGTTATTATATTTTTCTCTTTCTTCATTAATTAAGGATTGTTTGAAATATTAATATCATTTGACTACTCTATCATAATAATTAAGCATTAATGAGCAAAAATAATAGATACGTTGTATATTTTTTATTTAATTTATTTTAATATGTATTTTGTATTTTAACATATATTTTATATAGGTGATTAATTTTGTAGCTGATTTTTTGTATACATCTAATCTCGATTATGCTACGTGTACACCAAAGTCAGCCACCAATATAAAATATGTAACACCCTACCACACCGAGCTTTACGCTATAGTCGTAAATCAAAGGTGGTGAGGCGCTATACATATACATATATATTCAAAGGATATTTTAACTGGGAGTCTTAAAAGAAAAGATAGGTAAAAACAAGAATCGCGTCGCGCTCGAAAAACGATAGAGGTAGAAAGCTTGATACAAAAAACCAAAGAAACATAAATATAGATATAGAATTCCAAACGATTTATATAACAAACTCTAGTCTCGACTTGTGAAGCAAAGGCCCGCTAGAAATATATATATACAGCCCCAAAATAGTTAACAACTATAAACATAAATTTTGTTTTCTCCAAAAATTAACCTCTAAGAGGAATATACAAATTTTTTATAATACAAAAGAAGAGAATATGAACATAAACTAAGTACAAAATACAACTCCCAAAATTGATCTTCGCTTCCAGAAGAGCATCTTGCACACTCAGCGAAGTGCATCACGTCCTGTATATGAAAAACAGAAATTCCCGAAATGGGTGAGAACCCTTTCGGTTTCCAGTAGGGTTCCCAACAGGGTGAAAGTTCCAAATAGAGACGATGTAAAATCACATGAACCTTCTAGGCAATCCTAAAACTCCAACAGACAAGATCCAAGCCTAGGATTCTCTCTAAATCCCAACAGGGTAATATACTAACTCTCAGCTACATGATAAACCTCTAATCTCAGCCCTTTTTTTACTTCATTCTCGGCATCCTTTTTTCCAACATCACAGTTGATCAGTGTTCAGTATCTAATTCAGTAGTAGCAAACACATGTAAAGCAATACAAGTCAAGCACAATTAGGCAAATAATACAGATAACAACTAGTCAGAATAACCAATTAGGCAAACCAAAGACAACTAAGCAATTCCAAACAATGGCAAACAAATGCAGTATGATGCATGTCTGTCCTACTGGCCATGAGCTCATATGTCGGTTAAACTGCCAGAACCCGACACATCCAGTAGCTAATCCGGACATTGTCTCTTTGTTTCACTTCCACACTCTTGGGATATAGTGGCCGTCACATTCTTAGGACATAGTTTCCACCATACTCTTGGAATATAATGTCCGCCACACTCTATACAAATAGAGAGAGAACCACAAACAAGCAGGATTTCACCACCACCTTTACTCGGGTTACAACCACCAAGTCAACCTGCAAGCGGGATGACACCATCGTCCTTGCTAAACCCAATTCAATATGCAAACAGGATAACACCACCGTCCTTGCTAAACACAATTCAATATGCAACCGGAATAACACTACCGTCCTTGCCACTCCAGCCATTCAGGCCATAATATCCGTTGTTAATGTCTTTTAGCAATTTCATAAGTTATTTAACTCATCAACCCCAATCTTTCATTAATTTGTCAATTTCATTAACACGTGAGCTAGATGAAATCTCCGTCCTTACCGCGAGCGGGATAAAACTACCATCCCTACATAATGATTTACACACTGAGCAAGCAGGATTACACCAGCGTCCTTGCCAGGCAAAAAACCAAGCATATTGGTTCATGCACTGCATAAGCGGGATTACACCATCGTCCTTGCCAGGCAAGAGACCTTTATCATATCCTAAACCAATTTACAATTCCATCCAATTTCGAAAGATTCAACCTAATTAACATAACCCCTTTCATGTATTAGCTACTTCAATCTCATTATTCCGTGAGCGGGATAAGACCATCGTCTTCACCGCAAGTGGGACAAAGCCACCATCCTCACTTAACCCAGAGCAAGTGGGACAGACCTAACCCTTGCATGTTACCCAGGCAAGTAATCATTAATCATTAACTTTAATCACGTTCACAAATTATTAGATTTATTAACCCCGATTATTTACTAGTTAATCAACTCTAATTACTCATGAGCGGGATAATGTAACACCCCGTTAGCCTAAACCTTACCTTTAGCCATAAAGCAAAGGATAACAAAGTGCCACCCAGTTCTAAAGCTGATAATATATATATATATATATATATAGTACTTTTAGTTGATAGAATGAGTGCAGGTTGCTACTTATGCGACAAGGGCCGTGCTGGATACTTTGAAAGGCCTAAGGAGGCCAACAGAACTACGTAATTTCGCTCTTCCCAAGGATGCTTACAGGTCTAGTTGTCATGGCATGGAAATAGTAAATGCCGCAGATCGTCTGCTTCAGCTAATGTGCTTCAATAGTCGGAGAAAGAGAAAAAGCTAATCATTGATCCGAAAGTGCCACAGTCTCCTCTCTGCAGCCTATTCCCTATTCTCTTCCTTGCGGGGGTGGATTTTGTTTAAAGATGATTCTTTGCGGTGGCAAAGGCATTTGAGCCGAGGCTTGCCCCTATCTATAAGGAACGAGTGACCCGCGAAGGCAAATCTGAAGTTACTTTTCATGATGAAATTGGATAATGGGAAGATAGTGTAGATAAAGGAGAAGGCTCGTCTTCTTGCTCTCCCCCTGGGATTAGTGATAGAAGTTACATAAGAGGTTATTATATTAGCTCCATGCCTATGCGGCGATATTAGTTAGTTTGGAGAACCCCTGGGCGTTGGACCCTCTTTTTCTTTTGGAACAGCCCGAGCTAGATGACAAAGCAGAGCTGGAAGGTACTTTTTGATGCTATCGAAGTACCTCGCAATCTTTTCTTCTGTTGCAGGCCTCGGAATGTAAGTCAAAGCATTGAAGGTCTCCTTTCATAGAAAGAAATGGGCTGGGCGCTTCTTCTCTAGCCTGAAAGGCCAGCTTATTACATTACACATTTTTATCGATCGTTTCCGCTCCTATCGCTTTGTTGTTGGCTGACAGCCCCTATCGCTAATCAGAGAGAGGTAGCGAATCGAATTAAGTGGTGGCCTTGAGCTCTTCTTCTTTCCGCCCTCTTTGCCGCTCCATCTGGTGGTATACTAGAGTCGATAGGCCTGCCTAAAGGCTGCTCTTCTGCCTGACCCTTAAGTAAGGGCGGTGGAACTCTTATACTTCCTTTATCCGCTATCGCTATGTCACAAAGTTGGGTAAGCAGTAGAACTCGTTGCCCTTTCTTCCACGCTAGAAGTGAAAGCCCAGCCAAGTTCTTGGCGAATCTATAGTTTCTGGTTCCTCTCTTTCTCTAAAGGTTTTGAAAATGCAATCCTACAAGTACTGTTTCAGCAAGTAAGATTTTGATCCCCAACGACAGGCGAACGGGCATTTTCGGGGACTAGCCCGCTTCCCATTACTCAAGCAAGAGGGAAATTCCTAGCACATAATTAAGGGAGCCATGGAAAGGTGACTGAAACACCAGAAACGGCGACTACCCGAGCTAATGATAGAGGCAAGAACACTTTCCGGCCAAGTCCCATTAATTGATCATAACGATATATATATATATATATATATATATATATATATATATATATATATATATATATATATATATATATATATATATATATATATATGTCCAAGAATTTATATAACTAGAAGCCCGATGAAGGAATAAAGTTCAAAGTCGCGTAAAGCGGAATTACGAAACGCGAAGCCTTCACATCACGATAACTAAACGCGTAGGCACGGACAGAACAAGACATAATATATATAAATCCATGTAGATAGCTCCAGGATACACAAGGTAATAATTAAATTAACAAGATATATAGATATGTGTAAATATGATATACCAAAAAGATGAATAGTCACAGCCTGCGGAGTTTAGGCTGGCTAGTCAAACTGAAATACAAAAGAGTTTTAGAAGTTTAAAACAGCTTATATAACTTATCTCTCAAATCAAGCGTCTAAGGCGATAAAGTTATATAAATACAAAGGATGAGAGAGTAACTACATCGAACATATCAAACTACAAAAGGTGATAAAAGATCCACTGCTCCGTTACCATCTCGTAACTCACCGAGGTGGGTTACGACCTTCATCTGAAAAACAACAACAACATATGGTATGAGAACCGAATGTTCTCAGTATGGTAACAGTGCCTAATATATAAGATGTAAGGTTCCGAGATACCAAAGGCAATTTTAGAACTTCACACCAAACAGATATTCAAGCTTAACAAAAATAAATAACGTAAACCAAACACCACAAAAAGGGTTATCTAAACTTAGGGGATTTCTAACTAATACCAATCACACCGCTGTATTCCACAGCCTTGGCCAACCTAACCTCCGTGCGATCCCATCACCACCGCCTTCCGATCCCATCACCACCGCTGTAATGCCCCTCATGCGTACGCATGGGTCGTGCGTATGCAGGACCCCCAGTTTTCTGCAGAATTCAATTTTTAACCAAGACTTCAAACCTGCATAACTTTTTCGTTAGAAATCATTTTTCATCCGTTCTTCAAACGTCATAAACTCCACATATCCACTTTTGATTTTAGACAAGTTTCACATGATTTGAGGGTCTGAAAAACAAGTTATGGCCCGTCGAAGTTGGTTAAAATTCTAGTTTTACCAATTTTGAACCATCACTCAATTTCACCAAAATCTCAATCCAATTCAAACCAAACCATGCCAAAATCATCCCAAAACAATCTAAACATACATCTATCCATTTCTCTACCCTTCTAACCACTCAATGCTTAATAAATCAATTTTCAACCCATCAATCAATCCACAATTTTATTCATGTACTAATCAATTCATCATTATTCAAATCAACAATTCACACATACTTACCTCATGGGGGACTCCTCACCCCATCACGGCCTCCTCGCAAATTTCCCCAGTCACTAATGGTATCATTATACATCAATTTTCATTCAACATACAACATAATCATCATGTCTCATATCCAAGCTCACAATATTTAAATTCATAATTCACAACAATAACTATCAATCGATATTCAACCAACTAATCACAAACACAAGCAATTCCATTCAATCCTATTCTAGAGCAATTAACATAGGCGTTCACATAACTTTACATAATGCCTACTGGAAACTCAAACCCGTACCTTTTGACGATGGTTTTCCTAACACTTTGATTTCCTTCCCAATAACACCCAAGCTCAGCCAAAACCTCTTCCAATCAAGAGCTCCGCAGTCAATCCAAGCCTCCAACTTGCACCAAATCAATCAAGCAAGTCCAACCTACTCCATACAATCTGATTACATTAATTATTCAACATTCACACTAGGATTTTCACTCAAAATTGGAGCCAATGGAAGGATTGAGTTTTCTTACCTTATACCATATAATTTTGGGTTAAAACGTAGATAGAGATTGTGCTTGAACTTCCCCTAAAGCATCAAAATCACAATATTTCTACACCTCAAATTCCAAACTCGAAAATAGAGTTTAACAGAGAAATGGGCAACGAAAATTGGGACTACTCACCGCCCAAATGTTATAGAATTGAAGAGGACAACGAGAGCTTTGCGTAGCAACAAACGAGTCGTCAATCGAAGCTCCGGATCAAAAGTTATGAGGATTGAAATTGAAAGTAAATAGTGACCAAGGTTTCTCCTCTCTTCTCTTCTCTCTTAGGGCTGAGTGTTTGTTTTCATGAATGAAGGAGTGAGCTGAAGTGTTTGTGATGGAAGGTGTTATTGAGTGGGCCTTGGGTCCAAGTGTGGCCCAAATCCATTTCTCATCCCTTTGGTCTAACTTTGAGCAAAATTCTTTAAGATAAACACTTTAATTCGCGTCCTAATTATTTTTACTTTCCCAAAATATAAATTTTAATTTCTTAGTCATTTTCACTCATAATTAATTTATTAATAATAGTTTAATCGAGTTTTACAAAATACACGTCGGTTGGAATATAAATACATGTTGGGCCACCATGGGAAGCTTTCAACCACCGGAGAGACTTTGGAGAGAAACCAAGTGAGACAACATAAGATGAGAAGACACCGCATACAACTCAAAACCTTAAGGTGTCAAGTTAATGGGTGACTCAACTTAAAAATTCTTCACTCTTGTATTTTTTATGTGGGACTAACTTCATGCACTCCTCACACTTGCAACATTAACAATCTTTCCCTCAAGTGTACGTCGTCCAGATCACCCTTGCCAGAAAGACTTTTGATGCTTTACTTTGAATTCTCCTTAAACCACCAAACAAATTAACAATCAGCTCTGATACCACTTGTTGGACTACCAAGGGGAGCTTTTGACCACTAGGAAAACTTTATGGAAGAACCAAATGAGAGAACATAAGATGAGAATCCATCACATCCAACTCAAAAACTTAAGGTGTCATGTTAATGGGTCTCTCATCTTATAAACTCCTCACTCTTTCTTGTTTTCTTTGATGTGTGACTAACTTCATACACTCCTCACACTTGCAACATTAACAATACATATTGAAAATAAATTAAATCATATATGTATTATACACAAATACAAATGAAGATGTGCCTTGGAACTATAATAAAATTACTAGAAGGTCAAATTGTAATTTAAAGTAAATGCAGTTCCATAAACCAGTAAAAGTACGGTCGAGGTATTAGGAATAAATAGTTGTTAAACTGTATAAGAAATCTTCAAAGTTCCACATATAGATAAGTGTATATTTAGTCAACAGCAATTTTTATAAAAATCTCAAATTTAGCTGTAATCACTGTCAAATAAGAGGAAAACTGAATCAACAAATTCTCTAAGAATGAACTCGGAACCCAAAGTTAAAAGTCACAGCACATTAAGACAAGTTCAAGACTATATCAAAGAATACTTGAATCAAGAAGAACTCAAACAGAGGAAGACAGATGCATCAAGGATTCCAAACAAGCATATGCAACTGAGGCCAAACAAGAATGCATATGAATAGAGAAATAGAGTGGAAACATCAAATTACTTTTCAAGAGGAGTACCAAACAAGAACTTCAAGTTAGGATATGAAAGAACAGGTCGACTCGAACAAAATTCAAGACACACAACTGAATAGCCTCGAGAAAAAGTTTCTAACGTTCCCCCAAAACCCGCGATTCACTTTACTCAAAACTCGCATTTCATCTATGATAACCCATCAGTGCTTCCATATACATAATTCACTAGTATTAAGCCGGCCAAACTTAATATCAGGAATTATGCAATGCAAGACTAACAGCGTTAATCAATAGACCGTCATGTGCATAAAGCTCTAATTCTCGTCATTCAACAAGACCTAATACATGACAAACGCTCAGAGTATGCAATTGAAGCATAGTCAGTCCATTCCTCAGGCTCTACAGGAAGAACTGCTCTGATACCATAATGTAACACCCTAACTACCAAAGCTCGCACTTCCGGCTGCGCGACTCTGATAGTTCGGACATTACGACGACACTTATATTATTTAATACTAAAATATGAGCCTGTTTAAAACTTTAAGCCGCAATACCGTTCCCAAAAATACTTTCGTGCGATAACGTACATCCATAAATACCATACAACTTACAACAATTCATAAAGAGTACATCCATATATATATATATACATAATTATATATAAATAACTTTACAAGCATTAACCAATACAATTCCTATCCCTCTTACAGATTATATCAAGATAAAGGCGAGGGTACAATAAACCATAACTAAAACAATACAGAGCATCACAACAACAATTAGATAAGCTCTTCGTAGCTTCTGCGCCCATATCCTGAAAGGGGAAAAATGTAGGGGGGTGAGAACATCATCCTCGAAAGGGTTCTCAGTAGAGGGTTTTTGGGAATTACTGTAATAGGATACATGAAGATAACTGCACCAGTGATTCATAACCGTCTTATGCCTCCTTTCAAAAACAACGGTTTACAACGAAAGTAAAGTCGGAAATCTTTTCGGAAAGAAGAACGGTTCAATTCTCAAAAACTCAAAAGCCTTTCAAAACGGTTTATCTATGCAGAACCAAAATAGCCTTTCATAATTTTATTCCAAACCAGAAACACAAAAGTGAAATCAACCATCGGTTCACCTCATTCCAACAACGGCCCTAGGCCCAAACAATCCAACCAGCAACCAATCACCACAGTCCAACAGAGTCCCAGTAGCAAACACAAATAGAAGGATGCAAGCACAAACAAACAGTTATTGCAAGTAGAACAATTAGCAATTAGTCACATAGGCAAACCAAGTATAATATACACACCCAAACAATGTCACATAAATGCATATGATGCATGCCTGTCCCTAGTGGCTGATGATATCATCTGTCGGTTACCAAGCCAACCCGACGTGTCCGGTAGCTAACCCGGACACAGTCTCTCTGTTGCGTTTTATTATCATTAGAGGGTATCTGCGCCCTGTCGCCATTAGAGGGTATCTACGCCCTGTCGCCATTAGAGGGTATCTGCGCCCTGTCGCCATTAGAGGGTATTGGTGCCCTGTCACCCTTACAACCAGAGAGAAAACACAAGCATACTCGCATACAACATTCATCTCAGCCATCCACCTTAAATTCACAATTCATTCGATTGCATACATGCATTTATACTCAACCATGGATCACCATCCATCTCAGCCATCCGGCTCACGGTTCAATCCAGAACCAGCCAATTTATCAATAAATACAGCCCTTCGGCTTAAGTTCATAATTCATAATCAGCCATACGGCTCACAACTCATTTGGCAATCAGCCATAGTTCAATAGCATACACGGCCATTCCGGCTCACAACAAAGCAACACTTCCACCATTCAACATCATCAAATTCATAAACCGGCATTTAAGCCATAAATCACTTTTCTCAAGCCATTTCACTTTGAAATCAAATTTCAACTCTTTTTAGCCTTGGCTTTAAAGATCTCATTTCTCAAATCATCTCAGGCTCATAAGCCAAATTTACTCAAAGTGAGTTCCCTTTTTAAAACAAAGCCGCTCTCGGCATTCTCTTTCCAAAACTTCCAAAACCATGGAAAGTCAAAGATTCATTTTGGGAACATTCAAAATCACCCATCCCACAATGGGATTTTATAACAAAGTTTCTCGACAGAGTCCCAAGTCTTTAGGGGAGAGTAGCATAACTCATTTCGCCGAATTCATTTAAAATCATTAAAACCTTGGCTTTTCGATTTGAGTAATAAAATAGGATCTAAGCCAAACCGAGTCACGTAATCATTTACTTCTTTCAAAGCCGTTTCCTTTACTTAGGCAAAACCAGCTTCAACCCCATGATAAATTTTAAAGCGTTTCAACTGTTCAAAATTGTTTTAGTCTTGCAAAAGTTCAGAGTTCAAAGAGTACTTAAAACCTTTCTCAAAATATTTTAAAATAAAACTTGTCAATAGACATTCAGGTTCTTTCAAAGTCATTGAAACTTCTTTAATTGAAACCCCCAAGTCAAATTCAAAGGCATAAACCCTTTTCGCATTCAAACAGCTTTAAAACACAAGTTTCATCTAAATAACTTTCTCTTGAAAGAGATACAATGCCTTTCTTAAGAAGCAAGACTAAATCACAATTTCCTCTTTACTAACTCATTTCGAAAGCATGAATCATCCTTTTCTTGATAATTCAAATAAAATAGCAGAAGTCTTTAACTCATCATTTTCCAGACAACATTTCAATAAAGACTCGGATTTTATAGAAATTTCGGCAACACCTCCCCTAAAACTTGGACTTTTGCCACCCGGTTCGGGTCCCAACTAAACCGTTTCTCATTCCTTTTCAACAGCTCAAAACCAGAAATCAATTCAAAAGCAAGCTAAATCCAACAGTTGCCTCAATGGCATACCTCAAGGAAACCATTTCAAAATCAACTCAATATCAACCGATTTAGCTCATTTATAAAGCTTTAAAGAATCGGTTCAGCAATAAATCATTTTTCAAAACCAGAGCAATTAAAGCAACCCAGGCTGGATTTCAAGAGCATTCTATCTTTCACATCATCAAAATAATTGACTCAATTCAAACCAATCCTCAACGGATTAAACTCATTTCAAATATTTAAAGAATCAACTTCAAACATTGCATTTCACAAGCCACACAACAATTCAGCCAAGCCAACATCCATAATTGTTCGAGTCAATCAAATAATACATAAGCCAGATACAATCACTAATTACACCATATCTCACATCAGTATCCATATGTAATAATTCTGATAATAAACTGTAGTTTTCGGAAAGCGCCCCTACCTCAACACGCAAATCCATAATCCAAACGCCTCATAAGTTCTTTCCGCCTCAACTCGAAATCACCAGCAACCAAAGCCTCAGCTCCCAGCCACTTTCGCAATAACCATAGCAACACTAATCGCAACATACAACAACCGAAACTCAATCTTATAGCAATTAATGCCACAAACCTCAGCGTGAGATAACGGAACAATAACAAAAGGGCTTTCCAATTGAAACGCTTACCGAACCGAAGAAGGAACGGCTGAACCGAAACAGCGACGGTCTTCGAACCGGTTCGGCGGCAGCCCGATAGCCACCTAAAGCGGCAGCGGTGACCTAAACAACATGCAGCGACAATGAGGTTCCCGGAAACTCAACGGAAAGGAGAATCAACTTAAAACCCTTACCGACATAATTTTCCGACGACGGCAGTGGCATTCCCGGCTGCCAGGCACGGCGGCGCAACTGATTTCTCCCCCGGGAACGGCTGTGACAGAACCAGCGTCTCCTTCTTCCGTTCACAATCCCAGCGGCAACCACAGTGGTGGTTCTGGTCAGCTTTGGCGGCAGTGGGCTCCGGCAACTTGCATAATCCCGAGGCAGAAGCAGACAGCAACTCCGGTGGTCTTCTCCGGCGACGACACCAGCCACCACGGGGACGGCGGCAGTGAGACCCCAACAGCGGCGAAACCCCACCTCCTCCCAGTCTCAGACGCGAGTTCTCCCTCTCCTCCACCCATCATGCTCGACGGCGACCACTACAGCCCCTTTCAGAGGAGCGACGGCGGCGAGGCGTGAAGCAGCACCCTTCCTTCTCTTCGCAGCGGCTCTATCGGCGAGAACAGCAGCGCCGTTGGAGGACATGGGAGCAGCAGTGGTCGAACAAGAACGCCATGAGGCTGAGGAAAAATGGCGGTGACGAGGGCTGAATGCGATCTGGGCACGGCGGCGAGGTGACCGGCGACAGTAGCGCGGCTCGTCCCTCCCCTGTTCGTAGCTCTGCTCCATCTCCCCCTTTCTGCTTCTGATTCATTTCTTTCATGGAAAAGGGAAAGAAACCGTGGGGTGCTGCTGTTGCTGGATGAGGGAAACATTGTGGGTGTGCTGTGCATCGAATTGAAGAAAAGGGGGGAGAGGTCTGCTGAGTGTGGGAAAAAGGGGAAACCGGGTCGGTTACGGGTTACTGGGTTAGGCTTTCATTTTTGAAAATTAGGGTTAGGGGCATTTTAGTAATTTCAAATGAAATTGGGAAAAATATAGTAATTGAAACCCAATTTAAATCCAACACTATTTGTATATAGAAAAATACTATTTGCTCATCAATTTTACAAATTATTTTCAATAAAATGCCCAAATCTAAAAATTAGAAATAATATAATTAATTTCTCTATTTTCCAAAATAGTAGTATTAATATTTAAAATAATTATTTAATCCAAATCATATAGAAATCCTTATTATTTCACAACTACCAGCTTTATAATTTGAATATAGAAAATAATCCAATAATTGTGAAATTGGATAATAATCATAACTTATCTCAAATCCAATAAATCAAAACTTGCCTTAATTATCTTTAATAAAATAATTTCTGAAATTAAGGCTGTAAATAACTATATGATTTGAGACTTGATCATAAAAAGACTTTTCAAAGTTCTGGGTCTTACATTCTACCCACCTTATAAAAATTTTCGCCCTCGAAAATTGATACAAAATGAAAGAAATTCCATAACAGTTCACCCTTGAACACATTTAAGGAAGAAGCAAAAATATCTCAAAATATAATCATATATACGATTTTCAAATACTTTAATTGTCATAAGCATAAGGGTGTAAAGGTAGGAGTATGATTGCAAAGCAAACATTACAAGGTAGGCTCAATACAAAAAGGTGACATGGGCCAAACATGTGATAGTAAGGCAAGACATTGAAGATTATAAAACAGGATGAGGTTACAACGACGTGCTCAACATCTGCACACTAATCTCATCTCAACCTCAAAGTTTCAACTTTCCAACTCCTTCAAGAACTTTACAATCTTCATACTCAATCACAAGCCTGACAACCGCAAACCCATTCGCAAAGAACAAAACACCCACAACTCATACGTTGCACACCTACCGCTTCAACTTCTGTATACACATATCACGCCTTAAGGAACTAACGCATCGCGCTACTACGTCTACAAGTCGCACGTGATGTCAAAACAATTCTCGAGTCTACTCAGAAGGATGCAAGATTTAAAGAGGAGAGTCAAATATCAAGGATAATACTCAAAGAGTTGAGAGAATGTATCCAGTTCCAGAATAACAAGGACACTCAAACAATGAAGTTTGCTAGACTCAATTCAATTGACAACTTCAAAGATAACCCTTGGATCAAAGAAGTTCAATAGGATCAATAGGAAGAAAACCAGCGCATCATTTTGAGACAACTCAAGCTGAGTTGAAGAAGCATAAGGCTTACAGAAGAGAATATTTCAAACCCAAGATAAAGCTCACAAAACTCAAGAGCACAATTAAAAGTACTTCCGAATACATTGTTCATAAAAGAATCGAAAACTTGCGGAAAAACCACTTCGCAGTCTGAAATAGAAGGTTAAGTAACAACATCCTTCAAGAGAGTAAAAAAAGCATAATCGTGTCTTTGCTTTAATACAAATTCATGTTGAAGTAGACTTTGTAGAGTTCTAAAACAAAATGCACACAAGTTTGACCAATAGCTAAAATATTTCCTCAAATATTTTAGAAGGATAAGTAGGTGCACAACTTAACCAAAGGTAATTCATAAAACTCGGAAGAGAAATCAAATGCTTGTTCAAAAATTCCCAAAACCCATATTCAAACAAGCGTGTATAACATTTATAGCGGGGACAAAAGAGGAGGTTAAACTCTCTTTAGAAAGGAAATAAATTCCGAGGTAAAAAATTTTTTTTTTTTGCTTACAATCTGGTAAAGAAAATAGGTAGTGCGTTACAAACAAACCGATTTCCACTGAACAAAGAAGTTCTCCAAAGCCTCATTTAAAATAGCGCATGCCGATTTTTAAATTAACTTCATCAAAATTGAACAATGGTTTCAATTATAACCAAGCAACTGAAAAATAAGTTCAATTTAGAACTTATTCAAAGAGAATTCAATCTGCTTTATAAAATTCAAAACAAGTCTCCAAAAGTATACTTGAAATCACCATCTCGCAATAATATTCAAGAAAATTAGGATGTACTTGAAAAGGTGCCAAGCCATACAAGAAAAGATCTCAAATCAAAGTAGTTTAAACAAGATCCACTACGCATGAGACATCAAATAAGCTTTCAATTGATCCTAAAGAATACAAAAGTCATAGAAAAGACAACTCAATCATTAGTAATCTCTCAAGGATAAGTCTTCGACTAAAAACTCTGGTAGAGACAATGAGAGGATAAATGATGCACTATTTTGAAACGAATCAAACTTACTCATATAAGAATGAGATTCACAAAAGAGGACAAACCAAGATCAATGGCAATATTCACAAGATGTAAAAGATCAGTTAAAAAACAAAGTCAAGCATGACATTCATGGAGATGGAAGGCTTAAGGAAGACTTTCGTCCGTTCGTAAGAAGAATGCCATGAGTCCAACATTTTCAAAAGAACAACAATGGCATAAACCATATAGCATGCTAAATCAAACTCAATTCAAAATAAGTTAAGTAGAGCTTATCAAACAAAACTCAACCGAGACAAAAGTGGTAAATCCTTTCTTTTCAAAATTTTGAAAAATATTCAAATACATAATCAAATGAAGATGTGCCTTGGAACTATAATAAAATTACTAGAAGGTCAAATTGTAATTTAAAGTAAATGCAGTTCCATAAACCAGTAAAAGTACGGTCGAGGTATTAGGAATAAATAGTTGTTAAACTGTATAAGAAATCTTCAAAGTTCCACATATAGATAAGTGTATATTTAGTCAACAGCAATTTTTATAAAAATCTCAAATTTAGCTGTAATCACTGTCAAATAAGAGGAAAACTGAATCAACAAATTCTCTAAGAATGAACTCGGAACCCAAAGTTAAAAGTCACAGCACATTAAGACAAGTTCAAGACTATATCAAAGAATACTTGAATCAAGAAGAACTCAAACAGAGGAAGACAGATGCATCAAGGATTCCAAACAAGCATATGCAACTGAGGCCAAACAAGAATGCATATGAATAGAGAAATAGAGTGGAAACATCAAATTACTTTTCAAGAGGAGTACCAAACAAGAACTTCAAGTTAGGATATGAAAGAACAGGTCGACTCGAACAAAATTCAAGACACACAACTGAATAGCCTCGAGAAAAAGTTTCTAACGTTCCCCCAAAACCCGCGATTCACTTTACTCAAAACTCGCATTTCATCTATGATAACCCATCAGTGCTTCCATATACATAATTCACTAGTATTAAGCCGGCCAAACTTAATATCAGGAATTATGCAATGCAAGACTAACAGCGTTAATCAATAGACCGTCATGTGCATAAAGCTCTAATTCTCGTCATTCAACAAGACCTAATACATGACAAACGCTCAGAGTATGCAATTGAAGCATAGTCAGTCCATTCCTCAGGCTCTACAGGAAGAACTGCTCTGATACCATAATGTAACACCCTAACTACCAAAGCTCGCACTTCCGGCTGCGCGACTCTGATAGTTCGGACATTACGACGACACCTATATTATTTAATACTAAAATATGAGCCTGTTTAAAACTTTAAGCCGCAATACCGTTCCCAAAAATACTTTCGTGCGATAATGTACATCCATAAATACCATACAACTTACAACAATTCATAAAGAGTACATCCATATATATATATATATACATAATTATATATAAATAACTTTACAAGCATTAACCAATACAATTCCTATCCCTCTTACAGATTATATCAAGATAAAGGCGAGGGTACAATAAACCATAACTAAAACAATACAGAGCATCACAACAACAATTAGATAAGCTCTTCGTAGCTTCTGCGCCCATATCCTGAAAGGGGAAAAATGTAGGGGGGTGAGAACATCATCCTCGAAAGGGTTCTCAGTAGAGGGTTTTTGGGAATGACTGTAATAGGATACATGAAGATAACCGCACCAGTGATTCATAACCGTCTTATGCCTCCTTTCAAAAACAACGGTTTACAACGAAAGTAAAGTCGGAAATCTTTTCGGAAAGAAGAACGGTTCAATTCTCAAAAACTCAAAAGCCTTTCAAAACGGTTTATCTATGCAGAACCAAAATAGACTTTCATAATTTTATTCCAAACCAGAAACACAAAAGTGAAATCAACCATCGGTTCACCTCATTCCAACAACGGCCCTAGGCCCAAACAATCCAACCAGCAACCAATCACCACAGTCCAACAGAGTCCCAGTAGCAAACACAAATAGAAGGATGCAAGCACAAACAAACAGTTATTGCAAGCAGAACAATTAGCAATTAGTCACATAGGCAAACCAAGTATAATATACACACCCAAACAATGTCACATAAATGCATATGATGCATGCCTGTCCCTAGTGGCTGATGATATCATCTGTCAGTTACCAAGCCAACCCGACGTGTCCGGTAGCTAACCCGGACACAGTCTCTCTGTTGCGCTTTATTATCATTAGAGGGTATCTGCGCCCTGTCGCCATTAGAGGGTATCTGCGCCCTGTCGCCATTAGAGGGTATCTGCGCCCTGTCGCCATTAGAGGGTATCGGTGCCCTGTCACCCTTACAACCAGAGAGAAAACACAAGCATACTCGCATACAACATTCATCTCAGCCATCCGGCTTAAATTCACAATTCATTCGATTGCATACATGCATTTATACTCAACCATGGATCACCATCCATCTCAGCCATCCGGCTCACGGTTCAATCCAGAACCAGCCAATTTATCAATAAATACAGCCCTTCGGCTTAAGTTCATAATTCATAATCAGCCATACGGCTCACAACTCATTTGGCAATCAGCCATAGTTCAATAGCATACACGGCCATTCCGGCTCACAACAAAGCAACACTTCCACCATTCAACATCATCAAATTCATAAACCGGCATTTAAGCCATAAATCACTTTTCTCAAGCCATTTCACTTTGAAATCAAATTTCAACTCTTTTTAGCCTTGGCTTTAAAGATCTCATTTCTCAAATCATCTCAGGCTCATAAGCCAAATTTACTCAAAGTGAGTTCCCTTTTTAAAACAAAGCCGCTCTCGGCATTCTCTTTCCAAAACGTCCAAAACTATGGAAAGTTAAAGATTCATTTTGGGAACATTCAAAATCACCCATCCCACAATGGGATTTTATAACAAAGTTTCTCGACAGAGTCCCAAGTCTTTAGGGGAGAGTAGCATAACTCATTTCGCCGAATTCATTTAAAATCATTAAAACCTTGGCTTTCCGATTTGAGTAATAAAATAGGATCTAAGCCAAACCGAGTCACGTAATCATTTACTTCTTTCAAAGCCGTTTCCTTTACTTAGGCAAAACCAGCTTCAACCCCATGATAAATTTTAAAGCGTTTCAACTGTTCAAAATTGTTTTAGTCTTGCAAAAATTCAAAGTTCAAAGAGTACTTAAAACCTTTCTCAAAACATTTCAAAATAAAACTTGTCAATAGACATTCAGGTTCTTTCAAAGTCATTGAAACTTCTTTAATTGAAACCCCCAAGTCAAATTCAAAGGCATAAACCCTTTTCGCATTCAAACAGCTTTAAAACACAAGTTTCATCTAAATAACTTTCTCTTGAAAGAGATACAATGCCTTTCTTAAGAAGCAAGACTAAATCACAATTTCCTCTTTACTAACTCATTTCGAAAGCATGAATCATCCTTTTCTTGATAATTCAAATAAAATAGCCGAAGTCTTTAACTCATCATTTTCCAGACAACATTTCAATAAAGACTCGGATTTTATAGAAATTTCGGCAGCACCTCCCCTAAAACTTGGACTTTTGCCACCCGGTTCGGGTCCCAACTAAACCGTTTCTCATTCCTTTTCAACAGCTCAAAACCAGAAATCAATTCAAAAGCAAGCTAAATCCAACAGTCGCCTCAATGGCATACCTCAAGGAAACCATTTCAAAATCAACTCAATATCAACCGATTTAACTCATTTATAAAGCTTTAAAGAATCGGTTCAGCAATAAATCATTTTTCAAAACCAGAGCAATTAAAGCAACCCAGGCTGGATTTCAAGAGCATTCTATCTTTCACATCATCAAAATAATTGACTCAATTCAAACCAATCCTCAACGGATTAAACTCATTTCAAATATTTAAAGAATCAACTTCAAACATTGCATTTCACAAGCCACACAACAATTCAGCCAAGCCAACATCCATAATCGTTCGAGTCAATCAAATAATACATAAGGCAGATACAATCACTAATTACACCATATCTCACATCAGTATCCATATGTAATAATTCTGATAATAAACTGTAGTTTTCGGAAAGCGCCCCTACCTCAACACGCAAATCCATAATCCAAACGCCTCATAAGTTCTTTCTGCCTCAACTCGAAATCACCAGCAACCAAAGCCTCAGCTCCCAGCCACTTTCGCAATAACCATAGCAACACTAATCGTAACATACAACAACCGAAACTCAATCTTATAGCAATTAATGCCACAAACCTCAGCGTGAGATAACGGAACAATAACAAAAGGGCTTTCCAATTGAAACGCTTACCGAACCGAAGAAGGAACGGCTGAACCGAAACAGCGACGGTCTCCGAACCGGTTCGGCGGCAGCCCGATAGCCACCTAAAGCGGCAGCGGTGACCTAAACAACATGCAGCAACAATGAGGTTCCCGGAAACTCAACGGAAAGGAGAATCAACTTAAAACCCTTACCGACATAATTTTCTGGCGAAGGCAGTGGCATTCCCGGCTGCCAGGCATGGCGGCGCGACTGATTTCTCCCCCGGGAATGGCTGTGACAGAACCAGCGTCTCCTTCTTCCGTTCACAATCCCAGCGGCAACCACAGTGGTGGTTCTGGTCAGCTCTGGCGGCAGTGGGCTCCGGCAACTTGCATAATCCCGAGGCAGAAGCAGACAGCAACTCCGGTGGTCTTCTCCGGCGACGACACCAGCCACCACGGGGACGGCGGCGGTGAGACCCCAACAGCGGCGAAACCCCACCTCTTCCCAGTCTCAGACGCGAGTTCTCCCTCTCCTCCACCCATCATGCTCGACGGCGACCACTACAGCCCCTTTCAGAGGAGCGACGGCGGCGAGGCGTGAAGCAGCACCCTTCCTTCTCTTCGCAGCGGCTCTATCGGCGAGAACAGCAGCGCCGTTGGAGGACATGGGAGCAGCAGTGGTCGAACAAGAACGCCATGAGGCTGAGGAAAAATGGCGGTGACGAGGGCTGAATGCGATCTGGGCACGGCGGCGAGGTGACCGGCGACAGTAGCGCGGCTCGTCCCTCCCCTGTTTGTAGCTCTGCTCCATCTCCCCCTTTCTGCTTCTGATTCATTTCTTTCATGGAAAAGGGAAAGAAACCGTGGGGTGCTGCTGTTGCTGGATGAGGGAAACATTGTGGGTGTGCTGTGCATCGAATTGAAGAAAAGGGGGGAGAGGTCTGCTGAGTGTGGGAAAAAGGGGAAACCGGGTCGGTTACGGGTTACTGGGTTAGGCTTTCATTTTTGAAAATTAGGGTTAGGGGCATTTTAGTAATTTCAAATGAAATTGGGAAAAATATAGTAATTGAAACCCAATTTAAATCCAACACTATTTGTATATAGAAAAATACTATTTGCTCATCAATTTTACAAAT
Organism: Arachis ipaensis; assembly: GCF_059453495.1. NCBI lineage: Eukaryota > Viridiplantae > Streptophyta > Magnoliopsida > Fabales > Fabaceae > Arachis > Arachis ipaensis. The sequence goes on from NC_142436.1 coordinate 4,437,877, forward strand.
TATTTTCAATAAAATGCCCAAATCTAAAAATTAGAAATAATATAATTAATTTCTCTATTTTCCAAAATAGCAGTATTAATATTTAAAATAATTATTTAATCCAAATCATATAGAAATCCTTATTATTTCACAACTACCAGCTTTATAATTTGAATATAGAAAATAATCCAATTATTGTGAAATTGGATAATAATCATAACTTATCTCAAATCCAATAAATCAAAACTTGCCTTAATTATCTTTAATAAAATAATTTCTGAAATTAAGGCTATAAATAACTATATGATTTGAGACTTGATCATAAAAAGACTTTTCAAAGTTCTGGGTCTTACATTTTCAGGCGGCATGGATACTTCATCAATCTTTCTCTTAGAGGTCTTTTCCATTTTAACCTAAAAAGAACAAAAGAGGATTTTATAGCTTAAATTTATTGAAGTAACACAAAATTCTATAAGACAAAGGAAATAAAAGCTAACTATCTATTGACGTATTATATGTACTACTAATTGACAATGCTATCACAGTCTATGCAGCTATATACATAGCAACGACAAACGAGTTCAATGGAAGTAATAGTATTAAATTTATATGAGTAACACAAAATTCTATAAGAGAAAAGAAATAGAAGCTAACCATCTATTGAGGGATTACGCATACTACTGATTGACAATGCTATTACTGTCTATGCAGCTATATGTATAGCGACAACAAACACGCTCTATAGAAGTAATAGTATTAAATTTACATAAGTAGCACAAAATTCTATAAGGGAATAGAAATGAATGCTAACTATCTATTGAGGTATTACGCGTACTACTGGTTGACAATGCCCATTAAGAAGATACCCATGGATTAGTGTATACATACACAAGGTAAGTTTAAACTATCAACGTTGGACTAAATTGACGAGTGAAGTAACCACTCGATCAACTCAAGTTAGTCGATGGTGTTTTTTTTCCATTGGTTACATGATATTTGTCATTCTTACTTTTAGATGTAAAACTTATTATTGAATTATCAGCTATGTATATCTTAAATATATAAATTAAAAATAAAAATACTATTTGTATATTAAAATCAGTCATTATGTATTTATATATTTTTAACTCATTTTCAATATATATTATATATTCTAACATATATTTTATATTAGTGATTAATTTTAATTTACATCTAACATTGTTAAAATTAAAAAGATTAGAAGTTATTCTATTTTTCTCTTTCTTCATTAATTAAGGATTGTTTGTAATATTAATATCTTTTGACTACTCTATCATAATAATTAAGTATTAATGAGCAAAATTAATAGATACATTGTATATTTATTATTTAATTTATTTTTAATATATGTTTTATATTTTAACAAATATTTTATATAGATGATTAATTTAGTAACTGATTTTTTGTGTACATCTAATATCGATTATGCTACGTGTACACGCAAATACATGTTTGGCTATTATGGGGAGCTTTCGACCATCGCAGAGACTTCAGAGAGAAACCAAAAGAGAGAACATAAGATAAAAAGACGCCACATCCAACTCAAAATTTTAAAGTGTCAAGTTAATGGGTGTCTCATCTTATAAACTCTTCACTCTTTTTTGTTTTCTTTGATGTGTGACTAACTTCATGTACTCCCCACACTTGTAATCCTCAAGTGTGAGCCTCCACATCAAGCATCAACTCCCCTTCTTTCTAACTCCTCCACCACATTTGAGTATTTGTCCATCACACCGCTGAACACGCCGCCTGGATTACCCTTGCCAGAAAGACTTTCGATCCGTCACTTTGAATGCTCTTTAAACCACCAGACCATTTAACCATAAGCTCTGATACCACTTTTTGGGCTACCAATGTGAGTTTTTTACCACTAGGGAGACTTTTAGGAAACAACCAAGTGAGAGAACATAAAATGAGAAGACACCACATCTAACTCAAAAACTTAAGGTGTCAAGTTAATGGGTCTCTCATCTCATAAACTCCCACTCTTCCTTTTTTTTCTTATGTGCGACTAATTTCATTCACTTTTCACACTTACAATATTAACAATACACATTGAAAATAAATTAAACCACATGTATTTATACACAAATACATTGATGACTGATTTCATTGATTATTTTAGTGTACGAATAATTTTTTTATTATTTATATAATGAAAATGGTAAGAATTTGGTTTACAATTTTTTAAAGTATCTTTCATCATATAAAATTTATAATTATTATATATAATATTTAATTAATAAACAAAAGACCAAATAATATTTAAATCCAACCAAACAAGAGAAAGTAGCATATGCGTTTGAAGTTCAATATTTCTAACCTTGATTTCAGTTTGAGCAAAGAAAATATGGCAGGTCAAAAGGATTCAATATTTCTAACCGTGGGGAGCTCTCAACCACCGACGAGATTTCGAGGAGAAATCAAGCAAGAAAACACGAGATAAGATGACACGACATCTAAATCAAAACTTTAAGGTAGTAAGTTAATGGATCTCTCATTTTATAAACTTCTCACTCTTCCTTGCTTTTAATCTCCCCCTAAGTGTGAGCCTCCACATCAAGCATCAACTCTCCCTTTTTCTAGCTCCTCCACCACGAGTATTCGTCCATCACACCTCTCCAACCACATTGCGGGACACACCGCCCGGATCACCTTTGCCGGAAAGACTTTCGATACTTCACCTTGAATACTCTTTAAACCAGACCGATTAACTATCGGCTCTGATACCACTTGTTGGGTCACCGTGGAGAGCTCTCAACCATCGGGGAGATTTCGGAGAGGAATCAAGCGAGAGAACATAAGATGAGATGACACCACATCCAACTCAAAACCTTAAGGTAGTAAGTTAATGGATCTCTCATCTTATAAACTTCTCACTATTCCTTACTTTCTTTGATGTGGGACTAACTTTATACACTACTCACACTTGCAATATTAACAATTTCTGCTCTATTCTTCTCCACCTCCATTGAAAATTCAATTTTTTAATTAATAATGCCAAAAAAAACAAAAGGAACAGATAAATAGAATTGTAACGTATTTTGTATTTTGTATTTCTTGCACCGTATTAGTGAGTTTAGGGTATTCTAAATTTTAAAGGTTAAGTACTTTTTTCGTCCCTAACGTCTTGTGTGAAAATCAAAATCGTCCCCGACCTTTTTTTCTTATTAAAATCATCCTCAACATTACTGAACGTTTTAAAATCATCCTTTTTCATCATCTCTCCCCTTTACTCTCCTCTGTTTACCTCTTCGGCTCCTCCCTCCTCCCTCTTCCCTGTTCCACTCTCTCCACCCAAATCTTCTTCAACAACAACTACTATTTTTTTATTTCAAAAAATTAAACAAAGCTAACACAACATCAATAATAATATATTCAGATTCCACCCAAATCTTCAACAGCAACAACTATTTTAGATTCAAAAATCCATCAACAATAATAATACCAATTCAAATTTAAGACAAAAAAAATCAAGAGAAAAGAACGCAGAAAAGAGATAAGAGAGAAAAGGGGAACTCAGAGAATAGGGGTGGTGTTGCTGCCGTCCATTGCTGTCATGGTTGAGGGAAAGAGGAGGAACGATGGTGCGGGAAGCTACTGCTGTTGGCACTGTCGCAGCTGTGGCTGAGGATAGGAACGACGGTGATGGAGAACAATATGATGCCAGCGGCCAAAGCTGAAATGATGTCGTTGAGATCGATGCCGATATGGTTGTCGTTGAGGGCTAAGGAGAGGCCGAGATTGCCGAAAAAGTGGTCGTCGTGGGAGATGAAGAATGTGAGGCCAACGTCAATGGAGGAAGGGTAGAGGTTGGTGATGGAGAGGGAGAAGAAGGTGGAGAAGGAGGTAGGGGCGGAGATGGTAAGGTGGCAAAAAGAGAGAGAAGAAGAATTGTGGTTGTAGTTGAGAAGGGGGTTCCGAAGAGAGAGAGGTAGGAGGAATGGTAGGAAGAAGGGGGGATGGGAGGGAAAAAAGGGAAGAGATACGGAGATGGGAGTGGAGGTGGGGGTGGGGGTTTGAGGGGGGTTTGTTTTTGGTTTTTAATATTATATTTATTAATTTTAAGGGTAATTTAGTCAAGAAATTAAAATTGAAGTAGAAAAGGATGATTTTATAACGTTTTGTAACGTTAAGGATGATTTTAATAAGAAAAAAAGGTCGGAGACGATTTTGATTTTCACCCAAGACGTTAAGGACGAAAAAAAGTACTTAACCCAAATTTTAATAATATAAGTGGTTAACAATGTTAATTGCTATTCTAGTGTAGACATTGTATTGTTGTTGAAAAAATCTATTCAAAATTAATAGTTTTCAATACGTTCTGAACTAGTTGCACAAAATAGTATTGTGGTTGTAATTGCAATTAAAATTTTGGCACATTAGTAACATGAATGTTTAAATTTAAGATCTTATATACATTAATCAAGTCTCTTGTCATCAAACCATTCTTAATGGCTATGTTGTACTAATAATATAAAAATATTTTAAACAATCATCTAACTATGCATTGTTATATCAACAAAAATAATTAATTTTTAAATAAAATACTTAAAATAGCATCTAAGCATATGAATTTAATTGAATGATAATATAAATTTTTTTATATATTTTTATTAGATTAAAATTAAATAATGCCAATAAAATATGAAATTAATATTTTATTGTAAATTTATGTTCAAATGTGAATTATTTGCTGCTTGGATGGGGCTGGTTTTAGCTTGGGATTGTGGTTTGAGGGATATTATATGTGAAACGGATTGCCTTGACATTCTGCCCATCATGCATGAGCTTACAAGTGGGTATTCATCTGAAGTAATAGATTTGGTTCACAAGATTCAGGAGCTTTTATCTCGTCATTGGCTTGTTCACGTTGAGTGGGTGTGCCGAGAAGCAAATTGAGCTACGGATTGGATGGCTAGATATGGTGCCAAGAGTAACTCTAATCATATTTTTTGGTGTGAGCCTTGTGCTGATCTCCAGTAAATCATTCGCTTGGATATAGGATAGTGTTTGCTTTGTTTCTTTCCATGTTTAGACACCAAAAAAATACATTAACTACACTGGGTTTTTAGAAACAAGTTTTTTTTTCTCTTTCTGTTTTTAGATTATTTTTACAATTATTATTCTAAAATTTAATTCCAGATGATATTTTCAAATTACTCAAATTTAAGTTAGATAATTAAATCAAGCCAAAGTATCAAAATAAAAGAATTGAAGCCAGCCTATTTAAGTTTGACAAATTAAACATAAAAAAGATGTAATATATCATAAACAAATTGAAGCTAATTTGAGTTTTTGTTAGCCTCAAACAAAATATAAAACTTTGTCATATTACAAAATGTGAGCTGAGTAACTTGAAACATCAATAGTCACTTGGTTCTGACTTTACAATGTCATAATTTGGAGTTGATCCTTGTCTATTATCGGTCAAATTTTTCATCCCTGCTTGGTTCTCATATCTCACTCCTTTGTTATTAGCCATCAAAATATGGGTCTGATTCTCTGATTGTAGGCCTATATTAGTTTCTCTTGTTATTAAGGTTCCCACTACTCCATTTGGAATTGTTTGAAACCAAAGATACTATAGTTAAAGACTAGTAAAGGTAAAATCATACAGCTAAAAAATATAATGCTACAAAATAATATATTAAGAAAGGATCAGTATCTTTTTCGTTTTTAAGATTTATGGTAAAAATCAAAATCATTCCTAAGGTCTTTTTATTATTAAAGTAGGAGTGAAAAAATTATTTCTTAATAACTATTAAGAAGATATCAATAGATTATTGCATAAACAACACAAGTTCAAAAACTATTAACATTGGATTAAGTTGATGAGTGAAGTAAGTAACCACTCAATCGACTCAAGTTAGTAGATAGTTTTTTTTTGTTGGTTGCATGATATTTGACATTCTTATTTTTAGATGTAAAACTTGTTATTGAATCATCAATTATGTACATCTTAAATATATAAATTAAGATAAATATACTACTTGTATATCAAAATTAACCATTATGTATTTGTATATTTTTAACTCATTTTTAATATGTACTATATATTCTAATAATTTTGCTAGGTAGACAACGGAGGTGTGGACAACACTGAACAACAGATCTATTAGGGTCCATCCCAAGACCACTAAAGATGAAAAAAAAAACATCCCAATTACACTTTCACCTTTCACCTTCTCCTTTACCCTCTTTTCACTTTTACCATTCACCAACTCTTAACCCTATTTTCATCGTATCCATCTTGCTCCACCCATTGCTGTCACGTCGTCGCCATCACCGGCAAGGAAGTGTCTTAGCGCCGCTGCATTCACCCAGGTCGTCTCAACTTCTGTGCCGTCCTACCTCACTCCACAATGGAACCCTAGAAGCCGCGATGCGACGTCAATCAGCAGCGTCGTCATTGCCGCATCAGTCGCACAGTGGAATCCATCGTTCGCGCGACTCCTAGCCACTGAAGAACCCCACTCGAATGTAGTTGCTACCTCACCAAACTAGGGTGGTCGTGAGGTCTCTGTTGTTTCATAACACTTTGTACGCGCTGTCTCTACATACCTTTCCAAACCAGATTCGCCACGCCTCTACTGCGCCGTGCCTCCCGAATACTTCCGCCGTTGCTGCCCGTCATCGTATCACCATTCCAAAAGCTGGTAAGTGTAACTGTTCCAAAAGCTATTATTTGTTACATTTAATTGATGGATGTTTACTCGAAGCCATGGATTATGTTTGAACGTAGAATCCACACTAAAATAGTTGGTTTTTTTATTGCTGCAAAATACAATGCATCATTTTTTTTATCCTAGATGGTTCTTTACTAATTTGATGGACGAAATAGTTAGATTTTTTTTTTTGTCATTGTGGGATGTATCTTTTTAGGTAAATTAGATGTTACTTTTTTTTAGATAGATATTTCTTTGATTTTAGGTGGATGTTTCTTTTTTTAAATAGATGTTTCTTTGATTAGATGCGAAATGTTTCTTTTCTAAGATAGATGCTTCTTTGAGGAGGATGGGCACGCGGTGCGGCGGAGGACGACGATACGTGGGAGGAAAAGGCAATGCCGACACTGAGGAGGGAAGAAGAAGAAGATTAGGGTAGAGGCGCAACAAATGGCAGCACCGAGAGAGATCAAGGTTTGTGGGGCGAGTATGAGTGAAAATATAATTAGGTTAAATTTTGATTATAATTAGTAAAAATTTGATTTTTTTAAATTAATTTAAAGTTCTTTTTTTAACCTATTGTTTGCGTTATTTAGTATAAGCGTTATTCTCGTATACTTTCTCATATTTTAACATGTATTTTATTTTAATGAATGGTTTTAATATACATTTAACAACATGGTTAAAATTAAAAATATTAAAAGTTATTTTATTTTTCTCTTTTTTCATTAATTAACGATTGTTTGTAATATTAATATCTTTTGACTACTCTATCTTAATATTTAAGCATTAATGAGAGAAAATAATAGATACATTATATATTATTTAATTTATTTTCAATGTATATTTTTATATTTTAACATATATTTTATATAAGTGATTAATTTAATAGCTAATTTTTTTTGTGTACATCTAAGATAATTGTTATTTATTATATATTACTTATATAATAAAAATTGATAAGAATTTGGTTTACAATTTTTTTTAAAATATCTTTCATCGTATATAATTTATAATTAATATATAATATTTAATTAATAAACAAAGAAATAATAATATTTAAATCCAACTAAACAAGTGAAAGTAGTATATGCATTTGAAGTTCAATATTTCTACTCTTGATTTGAGTTTGAGCAAAGAAAATGTCGCAGGTCAAAAGAATTCAGTTTGCTTTGTACATAAGCTTAACGTTAGTGCCAATATTGCTCATAAATTTTTTTTTCTCATTACTTGTTCTATTTGAAGCTCAATTAACTTCATCATTTCTACTCTATTCTTCTCCATCTCCACTGAAAATATAATTTTTTAATTAATAATGAAAAAAAAACCAAAAGAAATAGATAAATAGAATTGTGGATATACAAATTTATGGAGTCTAATAAACAATATATTTTTTAAAGAACTCTTTTAAAAGGGTAATCCATATGAGCCGAATGTTATTATATAATTTGTAATTATTTTTTTTATATAATCCATTTATTTCAAATATTAGGTTCTTATTTAACTAAAAAATAAAAAATCTAGAATCATTACATTCTTGTAGTGTATTCTACCCTTCACTAATAGCTATTTGTAGTTTTAGTTTATTCTACTCCAACAACAATAAAAGATGTTCATCTCTGAGGGTATTATTTTTTTTAACAAGATAGCTATTTCATCCTATATATCAAAATCTCAAAATCCAAAATTATCATAAAACAGGAAAAATGCATATCTATTAAATCACTTTTATTTAAGAGAAAAGTACTATTTAAAAAACAGAACAAAAATTACTTATAAGTTATAACAATTTGTTAAAAAAATTACTAAAAGAATATATATGTATATACACATATATTAACAGCAATAATAACTCCCGTTTTATCTCTAAAGCTTTTAGTTTTCCTTAATTCCAAAATTACCACATAGAGTTCTTTCTTGATTTTGGAGTCATGTGCTAAAACTCGATATGAATCGATCTACACATAGTAGAAAATGAAAAAAAAAATCCAGCAAGAAATAAAAGAATCTAATTTTTTACGCATGTTTGGCTTGATATTTTTTTGGAAATCTTAGGGTTGTTTGTTTTTTATTTTTATTTTTGAAGGTTTTGTGAGAAAATAGTAAAAATATTGAAGAATTAAATTATTTTTTAATTTTTAAATTTAAAAAAAATGAAAATAATAATATTAATAAAACTTTCTTTTATTTTAAAATTATTTTAAAAAATTTAAATTATAAATTAATCTAAAAGGTACACATACAAAAATCTAAACAACTATATATTTGTAATTAGCATATACTTTTCGAGACTCTCAGAAGCATTTTCTTCTTGTTTGAATTCACACCAACATCACTTGTGTTGTGAGTTGAATTCACAACATCATCAGAATTGGAAAGCTATAGTACAGTTGTCAGAATCGAACTGGTCAGGTTATAAATTTATTGGTTCATTAGTTCAACCGATGAATTATTAATTGAACCGACAAAATTGGTCTTACGTAAAAAAATATAAAATAATCAAAAACCTAAAATTAAAATTTAAAATACATATATCTTCACTAATATTTTAAAAGCAATCAAACTTCAACAAATTATAATCAACAAGTTATAATCCAATTATTATTAAATAAGTATATAAAATTCTAGTATTTTTTATAATAAAAAATTTAATTTTATTTTTATATTAAAGTATTTTTATATTTATTATATTATTATATACCATATGTATTTATTGAAAAATAATATTAATAAATAACATATAATCATAAAAAATAATTATATTATAATTAATAAAAATATTTGATATTTTTCATTTATACATGTTTAATAATATTTTTATTAATAATTATGAATAATAAAAATATAATTAATTTAAATATAAGTGAGTATAAAATTAAAATAATATCAAAAAAAATATTGTGCGGTCTTACTATATAATTAATAATTAGCATATATAATAACAAAGAATAGCATAGCTCAATAGCAAGGGAAGTATACAGTAACAAGGAGGACCTAGGTTGAAACCACATCTTTATTAATTTTAGAATTTTCTCTTAAGCAGTTTGGTGGACTGGTTTTGGTCAAAATTTTTACCGACTTTGACTAGTTTACACTGGTTCTTGTCCTTATACGATTCTAAGACTAGACTAGACCGATTGAGGATTCGATTCATCGGTTTTCTGGTTAAATCGACCGGTCCAGTCTAATTTTTACAACTATGAGTTGGAGATTTGGGTTATTGGTTGACCTACTACTGTTGCTTGAACCTGTAAAGCCAAGGCCTTTGTTCCAATAAAGATGTCATGGTTGTGGAAATGACTCAACTATCCTTGGTCTCATAAGCTTTGATGATGGATTTTCACTTTTTCAGGTGGCATGTATACTGTAAAACCCAGTTAATTAACGGCTAATTAACCTATAAATGAGAATTTATTCTAGAAATCCAAAAAATATGATTTTTTATGGCTTAATATGATAGAGAAGATTGAGACGAGAATTTCGATACCAATTTTATAGAAATCGGACCAAGATTAGACCAAACGGACCAAACCGGGCCAACCAGACTCAAAGTGGGCCCTTGGCCCAATATAACTAAACCAAAACCCTAATTTTCAGCACTCTCTCTCCTCATTTATCACTCAAACATGCTGAAAATGGAGGCCAAGGGGGGAAGAACTCTCTCTCAAGTTCTTTCTCTCATTTGATCTTCAAACCACCATAACTTTTGATCTAGAGCTCCGATTGTCGCACCGTTTGCGGCCACGTATTCACCGCAGAGAGCTCTACAAAATCCATACAATCAATCTTGAGGTAAGCCACGTTTTTTTCTTCGAATTCCAGCCCTTGTTTTCGAGTTTTATGGACAAAAATGTTGAGATTTTGGGCTCTTTGATGTTATAGGACCTAACTCTCTTGAAGGAGAAGGTTAATCTTATCTCTTTGGACCTTGGATGTGGTAAGATTCTCAATTCTAGTATAATTTGTGGTTCTATGATATTTGGATTTTGAGATGTTGTGTATGGGTATGATGATTGTGGCTTAGGTTGTGTGTATGTGGGTATTGTAGCTTGATTGAAACTTTGAAAAGCTTGAAAAGGGATTTTGGTGGTAAAAATCTGTTCTTGAAGGTGTTGAGACCTTGAGAGCTTGTGAAAAAGTGGTTTGGAAGTGCTCCGGTTGAGCTTGGAAAATTGGCTAAGATATGATCTCGATTTCTCGTATCTAAAATGTAATGTGGTAGGAAATACTTAGGCTAGAGGCCCTAAGATAGGCATTAAATTGTTGATGTTATTGAATGGTTGAGATATATGATGTGATCATATATGTGATTATGAATATTGATGCCTTGATTGTGTGATATATGAGAAAATGTATGTTGTGATATATGCTTGATGAATGATTGAGGTTGAATTTTGTGGGTGGAACCATGATGATGGTGAGTATGATATTGGTTGATTTTGATGGTTGATTGGAAATGGTATTATTGGAAATTGGGATGAGGAAGGATGTATGACATGTTATTGTGTTTGTCCTTTAGCCATTTGGTTGAGAAGTGTTAAAATGGTTGGATGGTGGTTTTGGGAATTATGGTAAAGTGTTAATGTGTGAGTTGAGGAGGCTTGATGTTGATTTTGGTATATTTTGATTGATTTCAAAAAGGGATGAAATTGACATGTTTTGGTTGATTTTGAAAAGGGTTGCAAATGGCTTATTTTGAAAATGGCACCTTCTGGTTTTGTATGAAAACATGATTTTTGGGCATACTTTAATGGGATATAACTTGGACTCTGAATCCCCGTTTTGTACCAAATTTGTTTAGAACTGAAATTGGGTCCGGGGTGGTTATGCTGTTTGAAGAACGGGCGAAAAATGTTTTAAAACGATGAAGTTATGTTCGTTGGAAATTTGGGGGTTTAATTTGTGATTTCTGAAGCTTTTAACTTAGGAAAATTCTTAGCAGAATACCCCTCCACGCGTAGGTGTGATTGACGCGTGCGCGTCGTTTTTCAGAAAAACGCCATCCACGTGTGCGCGTGGCTCACGCATACGCGTCGATGTGCTATAATGGTTGCCCAGCCAAAATTCCCGAGAGTTGTGTGAGCATTGTGCCAGTTCTGTGCGTGGGGCACAAACGCACCCACGCGTGTGCGTGGCTGACGCGTAGGCATCCCTTGACTGTTTTCCCATCCACGCGTGCGCGTGGGCGACGCATACACGTCGATTAACTTTTGGCCATCCATGAGTGTGCGTGGAGGAAACGTACGCATGGCTCTGTTTTCATCCCAAAGTTGATTTTTGAGTTTTAAAAGCCAAATTTCATACTTCTAAGCCTCCGATCTCACCCCTTATGTCTTAGATCATTATGATATGCCTAGCAGTGAGAAAGGAGCTAGGGAATGTGGTAACTTGCGAATGAAGCAAGGGAAAAAGTTATGATCAATGATGATCAAAAATAATTATATGAGATACAGAGGATGGCAGTGGAAGTGTTGTATGTGCAATGAGCCGATAGGCTGTATTTGTTGATACATTGGCTGGTTCTGGATTGAACTGTGAGCTGGATGGCTGAGTTTGTTGCCGAGTTACTGTGGAGCCATTATTGATTATGGCCGAGTATAAATGCATATATACTGTTGAATGAAATGTGAATGTTGCACTTTCACTAACTGAGATACAAGTTTCCCTGGGTGAAAGCAGTGGCTAGCCACCACGTACTCCAGGTGGAGACTCGATACTCTGCTGACCCTATGTCGTAAGTGTGGCCGGACACTGTGAAAGTTTCAGATGAGCTCGCCCCCGTGAATATACACCAATGAGGGTGTTAGATATGGATCATGATTATGATCAGTGATCACGATTATGTTGAGTATAACTCGAGTTGGGGATGCGCGACAGAGGGACAGTCCAATGGTTAGCTACCAGGACTTGTCGGGTTGGCTATATAACCGACAAATGATATCATCAGCCATTAGGGACAGGCATTCATCATATTGCATACTACGTGATTTGTTTGAGATTGTCTAATTGACTGCATATTACTTGCTAATTGTCTAAATGCCTTATTTGTTCCTATTTGTATATCTCTTGTCTGATATAACTGTGTTTGCCGTATTATACTCCTGCTGGTGGTTGGGAGGTTTGAAGGATTTGGAAAGAAAAGTATCAGTTAGACTGAAGAATCTTTAGTCAGTTGTCCTTTTTGGTTTAGTCTGATTATAAGCTTTGATTTATCTGGTGGAAGTTCTAGGATTGCCTTCGGCTTTCCTCTGATATTACATGTTAAATATGTGAGAACTGTTACCATGCTGGAAACCTCCGGTTCTCACCTATGCGGATTTTGTGGTTTTCAGATGCAGGACATGAGACTTCTCGCTGAGACGTGCTGGAGACTTCTGGATTAGCGAAGATCCTTTATTCTTGGGATACTATTTTGGTTCATATGTTTTGCTTAGATACTTTTATCTCTATTAAATAATACAAACTGTGATGACTCCTCTTAGAGGGAATTTTGGAGAGTAGGTTTTCTTGTATTTATGTCCCTTTGGGTTTCCTTTGGGGTTTTCTATTTTATATATATATATATATATATACATACAGGCACGGACCCAGTAAGGGCAATGAGGGGGCACTTGCCCCCACTGCTTTTTCATTTTTTTTTCCAAAATAGTTATATATAATAATGTATATCTACTTTAAATTTTAAATGGTTCTACTACAAATAAATTACACTCAATTGATTAAAGTCTCAAATTAACTTTTTTTTTTCTATTATTTTTACTATTATTTAACCTAATTAAATTTAATTTTTGTACAGTTATTCTTTTATTTTCTTAAACTCTTTTTTTATTTTTATATTTTTTACATTTTTTCTATTTCTTATCTAATTGTCATCTTCTGTTCATCAAAAGGTAAATTTTAAATTCTCTATATTTTTTTATATAACTTCTTATGACTCTATGTATCTTCCAATTTCATTATTTTTCTTTTTGATATTTTCAATAACAAATTTTAATTCAAACAATTATAGTTTAGGTATTAATCTAATATTTCTCTTCATGACTTTATATATTTTATTTTATTCTCAATTTATTCATCTTTATTACTTATTTTTTAATCTTTTGTTCTATTATATGTACCTGTGTTGCATATAAAATTTTAAAATAAATTAATTAATTTACTAATTTAGAATATATTTTTTATTTTTGAAAATAGTAAAGATAAAATATTTTAATTACAATACATAATTAAACAGATGAACAAAATCTTTCATCTAATATTATATCATGCAAGGATCTGCAAGTGTGGAAGTTATGCAATCATGCAAGGATCTGCAACTGCCAAGAACCCAGACAGGATCTTCCTTGGTTGTTGTCACTATCCTGTAAGTGTTCCTCCAGTCTTGATTATTGTAGTCAATTTGCCTTTGTGCTTGAATGAATGATCTTTATGATAATTGCAATTGCAGACAGAACAACCTCACTGCAACTACTTCATGTGGCTGGATGAGCTGATTTCCTGTCATTTTGCACATGAGAAAGACATTGATGTAGATGGAAGAATGTTGATGCTAGAGAACAAGTTTGAGCAATTGGAGCACAAAGTGGATTTGGCAATTGAAGGAAATTCAAAGAAATGGAGTATTGGGTTTAGGGTCTATGTCATGGTAGCCATGTTGATTGTATTAGTAGCAGTGAAATACGCTGTAGTCTAAGACATAGATTGTATGTTGTTGCAGATGTATGGTTAATGTTAAAATATGAAAAGTTTGCTTTTGGGTATGTAGTTACTATGTTGTATATGCATAGATTGTGAGTTTGTTGTATTAATGATAATCTAACTTTGTTAATAGTTACAGATCTATGAAATCCTGGACAGTGTGATTTATATCCAAAAGCAAAGGAGTTTCATTCATAATACTATACACATAGGCATAGCTTAGTCTGCTGATGTAATAGCTGGAAACAAAAAAATGTTTTGTTGAGCTAAATGTTTACTCCCTAAACAAAAAGTCACTAGTAGTTTATTACATACTTTAAGTCATTAAACAACAGGTCCCAGCCTTTAATACATTGTGGATCCAAAATAACCAAAAAAAAAAAAGACAAAAGACACCACTCCTATGCTGCTCTACCATGTGTATGAGTTGGTCATTTCATCGCGGGTGGCCTTAAGCAATATCTCCTCTTGGATACAGTAGGTTTTTTCAGTCCAGGTGTGGGGACAAATTTGAAGGTGGGTGCAGTTCCTAAACTAGTCTCAGCAGTATTATTCTGTTGTTCCGGACCTTGTGGTGTTCTGTTGCTAGTCACATCCATTGTTTGCCCTGTTTCAGATTGTGGTCCATGGTTGATAGGGTTTTGGTTACTTGGCACTGAAGGTCCAGCATTGGCATCAATTCCCTAATGAAAAACACAAAAAATCAGGATTCATAATTGGAATAGAGGGCTAAAAATTTGTTATAGTCCAATAGTTGTTTGACAAATAAAAAAGACCTCTAGTTGTAGTGGTGCAGACTGTGAAAGTGGGATCTCCACTCTTGGTTCTTCGAGTTGTGTGGGGGTGGTCCTCACCTTGGGAAGTTTTTTCTTCTGTTTTTTTGCCTTAGCCTGATAGGGACAATAAAAAGAGGAAGTGTTTTTCAAGTGGGACTTCAGTCCATATCAGTTTTCTACCCAACAAAAAAACTAAATCTAGAACAGCAAAAAGGGGTACCACTGGGTCTAGGGGTGTCACAGCCACGTTGTTGATTCCACTTGCTTCAACTCCATCCAAATTCTGTGCAACACAAAAAAAAATTATAGGACCCATTTAGATTCAGCCAGGCAAAAAAATTAGGCACATAAATGCTTTAGTATGCTTGTCTTTAAAATGCTTGATAAAATTTTTTCATATGTGGAGCACACAATTTCTGTGGTGTGATTGCGGCATAACTTCATGCAATGCATTAGCCAGTCCCTTTAAAAAGATACACACATTGCAAATTTAGATAAAATCAGCCAAGCTAACATAATCAAACAGTTGAGAAGAGAAAACTTAATACCTTTTGTTGATCAGACATAAAGTTCCATCCATGCTCATTGACTGGCCCGATATCATCTTGCAGTATGTTCAAAAACCATCTCCAAGAGTCAGTGTTTTCATATTCAACCACAGCAAAAGATATAACAAAAAAGTGGTTGTTTGCGTCCTGTGCAACAGCAGATAGTAGGTGTCCACCAAAGTAGCCTTTTAGGAAACAACCATCCAACCCAATCAGAGGCCGACAACCCGCCTTAAATCCCTTCTTACATGCGTCAAGAGATATGTATAACCTATTAAAAAGTGGACGCCCTTCTGGTTGTGGGATTACATCAACCATTGCAGTAGACCCCGGATTGCTTCTATGAATTTCGTTCATATAGTCATGAAGCTTGCCATACTGTTCTCTCTCCTTACCAACTGTCTCTTCTCTAGCAGCCTTCAAAGCTTGATAGATCATCTTGTAATTTACGTGGAAATTGTAGTCCTGATTCATATGCTCCAATGCTTCTTTTGGTGTCATAAGTGGTTGGGTTAGCAGCCTTTTAACCAGTTTGCTTGTGACCCAAGCTCTTGTTGCCATATTACTGCTCAGATTTCTTCCACAGTTGTGCTCTCCATAGAGTGTCTTAATCTGATAGCAAAGACTCTGGCTGTTATAGGAACAGAGCACAAGCCAGGGACAATCCTCCTCAGCACATTTAGCTCTAAGTCTCTTAGGCTCATTCTTCAAATACTGCAGCTCCTTACCCTCGAACACAAAATAGTCTTTCAGTGCTTGCTTAAACTGCTCCATAGTAGTGAATTGCTGGCCTATCTGGAACTCAACCTCACCATACTCAGCTTCCTCATTAAAATCAGGATATCTTGGTCTATCATCATCCTCTTCACTAGAAATGGGAGAGTTAAATGCCTCAGATTCATATTCATAGGGCTTGTCAATGTCTGAGTCCACCTCCTCATTAGCAGGCTCTGAACTGGGCCTACCCCTTGTCTCTGGAGTTGGATCCACCCCACCTGGCCCATTACCTGCTTCAGTGTTAAGCCCACTCCTTGGTACATTGCATCCTCCTTCTTGAGACAAGATATGTTTTCTGACTCTTCCGACATATCTTTTTTCCCTTTTCTTCTTAGTCCTAGAAGACAATTCCTTGTCATCAATACCACCAGGTGGCGCATTACTCTTCTTCTTCTTAAGAGTATCTGGCTTTCCAACACTCCTCTTCTGTTTCACACTCATTCCACCCTTTTTAGTCTTGCTCACAGGCTTCTTCTTAGCCTTACCTTCTTCACCAGTACTGCTACTAGTGGATTCAAAACCAGATGGAGGGGGTTTATAGGGCTCATCTTCGGTGGTCTCATATCCATCGTCAGAAGAGGAAGAATCAACTTCAACAAATTCATCCACTGTACTACCTTCAACTTCAACAGATTCATCCACTGTACTACCTACAACAACATAATCTGGATTGCTAACATTGTGTTCAAAATAGATCACAAGCAAATCAGACTCCATATCCTCCACTTTTTGTCACACATCTGGTTAATCTCCTTATCTCCCTTAAGAACATGTAATCCAGATTCCAAGTCAGGGGTAGTACCATCATACCAATAAACCTCTTTGTAGCTAGTATACTCTAAACCCGTAAATATTTCCACCAAATCCTTGAAGTTAACATAGTCTATATCTAACGAAGGAAATGTTTCCACCTTTCCATCAGAGTAGTGCAACACTCCATCAGAATCCCTTTCGAACCAACCCCCATGGTGAAAAACAGGGACAATTTCATATGACATCTACCAGAAGAAAAATGTGCAACACTTTTGATTAACTAGCTACTATATTCATCCACACCAATCATAACCAATGAAAGTGACTAAGGGTATCAAAAAAAGATTACAAAAACCCAAGTTTACAAAGTACAACCAACTCAGAAAGTAGCGAACGAATTAAACCACACTAACCTTTGTACCGCCGTCAACGTCTCCGTCAACAAAGCATTCGCCACCTCCTCGCTGGAACTCTTAGTCAGCTTGTTTTGGAGGAAACCGTTTCGCTTTCCTAGGGTTAGTATGTAATTTTGTGTTCTAAGTGGGGGTGATTTCCCTACTGAAGCTACATGTAAGGGAGAAAGAGGGAGAGGGTCAATAAAACGCGTGTCTCTCCTTCCCTTCAAACGACGATGTTTTGATGACTAGGAAGGGGCCAAATTGTCTTAAGAAATTAAGCTGATGTGTACATGCCAGATCACCTGCTCACCGTCACATGTCAGCGTTTTCCGTCGAGTTTCAACCGAGAGGGCCACGGAAGGGTCGATATGTCTAACGGAGCGAATAGACAGGGGCCGATTCGTCAATTTTTAAACATTAGGGTGCAGCTAGTCAATTTTTAAAAAGGACAGGGGCCGAAAAGGGTATTTCTTTTATTTAAATTGGTCTCTAAAGAATTTTAAAGTGGACGTTTTAGTCCCCCACCTAAAATTATCATTCTGTTAGTCTTTAATATTTTCTGATGTCAGACAAATTGATTTTTTCGTTAGATTGGCCTATTAAAGCCTAACGGCGAAGTCTAACGTGTCACGTTGAGTTGATGACACAGATGGTAAGTGACACGTGGGAAAGCAGACAAAGTGGTCTCTGGGTTGGATTGTACAAAAATGACAATGAAAAACTGCAGATAGTTATAAAACGACATGTGAAATCAAATTCTTCTTCTTCCTCTTGTCAAAACCCTAAATTATCGAAGGCTATAGTTGTTAACAATGGCAACCGGAGAAAGTTGTGGAAGTTCATATCGACGGCGAGTTAAAGCTAGTGGTGACAGCAGTGTTAGCAGTGGTTCTGCCCGCGGCGGTAGGTTCAGAGTCGCCAGAGGGAAAACTCCAAGATGCCATTGTGGAGCCTATGCCATAGTTGTAGAGTCCGGAATGGAGAAAAATCTGAAAAGACCTTTCTTTGGCTGTCCATTTTACAGGGTAATGTATCGATGATTTTAAACTTTTTATATGCAAAACATGATTTCTGATAATGTTGTACCCTAAATCCTTCTATTTGTATGGGCAGAAGAAAACTCCCCACTGCGATTTCTTTGTGTGGTTTGATAGGGTATTTCAATGTGATGGTCATGGTGGAGAGGATGATGATGCTCTGGCGGAGAAGGTGAAGAAGCTGAAAGAATTGCTTGATTAATTTGAGAAGAAGAACAAGAATGTCGTTGAGAATAGACGATGGTTCGGGTGCTACAGTCCTGTGTTCTTTTTCATTCTAGGATTTGTGGTATGTCTTCTTGTAGGTAGGATTTAGGTAGATTGAGGAAGATTTTATTTTATGTTATGTAGTTGAACAAGTAATTACAGTGTTAGCTTTTGGTTTATGCAACACTAATCTGTAAGTGTTAGGACAAGCAATGAACGATGAGTAGGTAAATGATGAGTATTTACTGGATTGAAAAAAGTTATATTATAAATGAAATAAAATCAGACGTACTTAAATACAAGTACCATACTTTCATTCCACATAACCAAAGTTTTAAACAAAAAGGTAGCTAGTCTTTAAGTGTTTGCTAGGACTAATAAGATCTTCCACAAAAAAGATGCAGTGACATGCACTATCAACATAATAACCAAACATAGACAGACTATATTGTCTCAATAAGATGCACTAACAACATAACAAAATATGACAAAGTTGTATTAAACTCATAAAATTATGTTGACATAGTAGAATCAAATCTATTTTGGAAGCCTTAGTCCTGGTGTTGGCATGAACTTGAAGATTCTTGAAGCTGTGCCAGGACTTATAGCAACAAGCATTTCAGATGATGCTGACTGGTAGGCCTCCGTGGTGTTGCGGAGATAGTTGGACCTGGAGAGTGTGCTGGAGCAGATGGTGGGGTATGTGCTGGGGTAGGAGGTGGCCTCCTAATTGGTTGTTTAGGTCTTGGAGGCCTGAATGTTGATGGAGGTGCAACACGGCTTGACATGTTAGTCGTCTGCTCCTAATGAAACACAAAATAACCAAATCATTAGACACATTGATCCCCAACTAAATAATTTATCTAACACATAGATCTCTGAATAAAAAATATATTAGGCAAATGGGTCCTTAAGGATTAAGCCAATCAGTCACTATCACATTGAAGATCACATAAATGCAGGTAGCATGACAATAATATGATCACAACAACAAATTCAACTGATATTTTACCTGTGGTAGTGGTTGAGATGCTGTTTGGGAGACTTTGACTTCATCTTGTGATCGTGGAGCAGATAAAGTATTTTTCTTAGCTGTTGGTTGTCTATTTTCCTTAACCTTTGGGGGTGGTTTAGGCCTTGGTGGTCCCTTGCATATCTTTGCATTGTGACCACTCTGACCACATTTTTGGCAAGTGACCATGAATGTCCTTCTTCCCTTTGTCGCATCCGGTAACTCCTCGACAGAATTAGGTTTTCTCTTTTTCTTGGTTGGGCGCTCAGGTGGTCTCTTAATGGTGGGTGGCTCTGGAGCCCAGAGACCAGTCTTTTTCCAATACTCCTCTGGGTTGACTGGTCTGATTACATGTTCATACGTGGCTCTAAATGCATCAATTTTGAGCCAAGTGCACATAAGGTTCTGGGCTATCACACCTCTTCTGTATAGCTGTCAATGCATGAACACATGAAATTCCTGCTCAAGATTATCAGGCAGTAACATAAGATCAGCAAGTACATGTTGAACAACAAAACAAATTATTACATGTTAAAATCATAACTCACAAAAAAGAACAATACATCAAATTATTACCTGTTAGTTGCCACAAGTTGCAACTACAAGTGTGCCTTCCAAGATGCACACCAACTTTCTTTGAGTGTCTCTGGACTTCGAAGACATTATGATCGTTATCAGTAGTCCATTGAGCTGTCCAGAACTTAGTATCCTTCATAATATCTTCTATTTTTTTTCTTCTGAACTGGTGCCAATACTCCAGTGTAGGTGTTTAGAATCTTCTTATGCTTGGTCATTCTCCTCATCAAGTAGCAATGGATCTCTTCCAACATGGTAAGAATGGGCTTTCCCCTGTAGTAGTTTATTTTGGCATTCCAAACTTCAGTCATGTTGTTTGTCACGTTGTCAAACTTGGGCCAATGGCTGAAATGGGCTTTGGTCCAGCAAGATGGTTGAAATTTTGTAAGATAGGCCCATGCACCTTCATTCATTCTCTTTAGCCGCTGCATGTGATGCTGGAATTCAGCATCTGTGCTACTCCTTGCACATGTCCAAACTATATTTTTCAACTGTTTATCCTTAAACCTTTCTATAAAATTCTTCTAAATGTATCTAATACAATTTCTGTGGTGTGTATTTGGCATCACCTCCTGCAAAGCAGATAGCAAACCCTGGAGGATAGGTGCATATAGTGTATGAAAGATATACAAAATTTAATTTCTTAAATAAGCTTTATCTTTTTTTTTCAATGTATTTCATGCACTCTTATAAGCTCTTTAGATGTGTTTGGTTTAGCGATAAAAGGGAAGATAAATTTTACCTCAATGAGTTTTTCTTATTTTTTTTTATAAAATGAAATTTATCCCACAACCAAACAAACCTTAGAGGTACTAATATACATGTTTAAGAACATTGTCTACAAATAAATCTCCTATGAAAATGCTTAGTACATTGATTTTGATACGTCATTAACATACACTTTGCAACATACACTTGCATTGACAATTGATATGTATGGTAAAGACATGAAAATATTTAATTTTTAATGAGAATTTCTTTGGTAAATAATAAATTTAGATGAAAAATAAATATTTTAATTAAATTTGTTTAGAGAAGCGTGCATTGTACGTTATTTATTTATTTATTTATTTATTTATTTATTTATTTATTTATTTATTTATAAAAAGGATAATAATTACTCTTAGCTTCATTCAAAAACACTTCTTCACCATTAAACAAATAGTGATTTTTATCTCCACATTAACCGATTATAACAAAATACCACAAAATAATTGAAGAAAAGTGAGAACATATAATGAAGAAAAAAGATGAATGAAAATTTTAATGAGTTAAGATTTGTATATATATAATTGGAAAAAAAAATTGAAAACAGATTTTAGCCTATCGAAAGCTGCTTTATTTAATATTTTTAAAATAACTAAAACTATTTTTTTAAAAAAAGAATATTGACTATTTTATAAAATTTCTACAAATTTGTGAAAGTCATATTTTCAATAAAAAACATTTTTATTTTATTTGTTAAAAAAATTAAAACAAGTCAAATACTTTCATAATGCCTTGACCTATTTGACATTGATGAAGTGCACTGCAAAATGAAATTTATAACTAAACAATGTTAATACCACATTACCAAATACCAATGGTGTACCAAGAAAGATATGTTAAATAATCTAAATTTTAATACCCCGGAATGCAAATAGTCTATTTTACTAAAATAAAACAAAGCTACTTATTCTTTGAAACCAAAAAAGTAAAAATAAAAAAACAAACAAGGTCATAATGCTTGAAATGTTTCCAAACTTTAAGGTGTTAGCAAACATTATAAAAATTTAAGTAAATTGCCAAACTCTTAGTACTAATTTGGTGGTGTATTTAATTTGCATTGCAGCTAAGCACATCTCCCAGAGCTCATTGCCTTTGATTTTTATTTTGAGTAAACCCAATGATGATCAAAACTGCTGTTCAACATCAAAAACGAAAAGGAGAGGAAAAAATAAAACAATTAGAGATTAATTGAAAGTAATAAAAGTGTATTATAAACTAGATTAAATTAAATCTATGTACATAATATAATTCTTTTTGCGCTATCTTAAAATACTCATTAAATCTTAAATTTCGTCATTGTAAAACAGTACGAATATTCTGTGAATTTTCGTCGAATATTATGACGCCAAATCCGATAGAAGTTACAGTTAAAAAAATCCGACAATAATTCTAATGATAAAAAACGCTTTTATGATATTTCACATGTATAATTATATATCATCTTCTGCAAATATTTTATTATATTTTCTCTGGATTGAATTACCAATATCTAAGTTATATATTATGAAAAATGTGACTATTCAAAACCCACTACTCTGGTTCATAATCTTCATATACATACAAAATTAAGAATTCTGCTATTATTGTCTATGATGATATGTTCTTAGTTCTTACCTTGAATTTGAGTAAACATTATCAGAAGGTGGAGTTGGCATTGAATTAATTGCATGTTCTAAGTTTTGAGACTGTTTGATCATTTGGAGTCTTTTCATCACCAACCTCTTCACTTCTGCTTTGTTATGTTCAATTTGATCTAAAATAAAACATAGGTCAAATCAGCTCTATAGTTGAGACATAATAACATTAGGGAAATCATCAATTTACAGGATCCAATAATCATTTATAAGTTTTTCAAATTTGGTCTACAATTTTTCTTTTCTAAAATATCTTTCATAATATATTTATGAGTAAAGTATCGATTTTGTCCCCAACGTTTGGAGTAAGTCCCAAAATTGTCTCTAACGTTTCAATCGTCCTATTTAGGTCCCTAACGTTTCAAAATTAACTCAATGTTGTCCTGCCGTTAGGGATCCGTTAACAGAATTGACGGCAGAACAAAATTGAGACGATTTTGAAACCTTCGGGACTCAAATAGGACAAAAATGTTGGAAACAAAAACGATACATAGAAATAAATTTTAATTTTATCTTTCAATAATATCAATTTTTTACTATACATAGTATTCAATTATTTTTTAATCTCATCTAAGTAAATTACACTTAGTCACATTACTTTCATTCTAAATAAATTTTTTTTTTTATAATTTTACGGATAAGTATTATTTTGGTCCCTAACGTTTAGGGTCAGAATCGAAACCGTCCCCAACGTAATTTTCAATTTAAAATTGTTCCCAACGTTTTATTTGATATTAAAATCGTCCTTTTGTATAAAATATTTTTATAAATGACAAAAATACCCCTTATCCCCAACCTTTCACTCTTCAAGCAAAGAACATGAATCCCAAAAGTTGCATATCTGAAGAACAAGTCTTCTATTTTTCATCTCCTTCTTCTCAGTGGTTCCAGATCTACACGCCACATGAACCCCAAACCCTCTCTATCCCGAGAAACTCTCTTCAAACAAAAAACATAAACACAACCCTCGATCTCTCTTGCTGAACGGCGATCATGAAGGAAAGCATTCGCTCGCCGGAATCTCCACCGTGACTCGTGACTCACGACCGAAACAATGATGAAGATGACAGAAAACTGCGGTGACTCATGACTACCTGACTCGTCCTCGCCAGAACCTCCACCGTCACCGGCAAAATCTTCTTCCCCTCCCTTCCGTTTTCAGTTCCACTCCAGTTCAGTTCTCGCGGACAGATCCGAACCGTTATAACTTCTCCAGGTTGAGTCTCCGCTCCGACTTGAGGCTCCACAAGAGCTCCGCACAGCAGTGATTGGCGCCGATGACTCAACACTGGCAGCAGCACGCATGTCTTCCTCTTTCGGCAGCGAAGTTAGTTTCACGACTCCCCCTTCTTCAATTAACATTTGTTGCTCTGCTTTGTTTCCTTCTTTGATTAACTATGTTTTTTATTAGTTGCATCTCTTGTGAATGAGATATTGCACGGTTATATTAGAGATGTTTTTTATTGATTATGTTTTTGAAAGACGTTTTAATGATGCCTCCCATTTTTTGTTCTTTTAATTAGAGATGAATTTGGAGATTTTTTATTCTTGTAATTAAATCTGAATTTTGTTAATGGAAGAAGAAGAGAATTTTAGTTCTGAATTTTGTTAATGGTTCTAAATTTGGTTAATGGAGGAAAAAGTAATTTTGTTAATGATTATCAATTTTGATAATGGAAGAAGAAGAAGAGTGAAAGGTTGGGGATAAGGGGTATTTTTGTTATTTAAATAAACTTTATACATTTATTCTAAATAAATAATATAATGTGATTAGAATGAAAGTGTAAAATTATAAAAAAAAATTATAAGTAATGTGATTAAGTAATGAAAGTAAAATTACATTATTTAGAATGAAAGTATAAAATTTATTTATTTATAAAAAAATAACATTACTTTAAGTGTAAAATAATAAAAAAATTAATCTATTTAGAATGAAAGTGTAAAATTATAAAAAAATATAAGTAATGTGATTAAGTAATGAAAGTAAAATTACATTATTTATAATGAAAGTGTAAAATTTATTTATTTATAACAAAATTATATTTAAGAGTAAAATTATAAAAAAAATTAATTTATTTAGAATGAAAGTAATGTGATTAACTGTAATTTACTTAGACGTGATTAAAAAATAATTAAATACTATATGTACAGTAAAAAATTGATATTATTGAAGGATAAAATTAAAATTTATTTCTATGTATCGTTTTTGTCCCCAACGTTTTCGTTCTATTTAAGTCCCTAACGTTTCAAAATCGTCTCAATTTTGTCCCACCGCCAATTCTATTATCAGATCCCTAATGGCAAGACAACATTGAGTCAATTTTAAAATGTTAGGGACTTAAATAGGATGATTGAAACTAGGGGTGTGCATGGCCCGGCCCGGCCCGAAGACCCGGCCCGGTCCCAAACACTTTAGGGGCTAATTTGATGTGATTTCATCAGGTCTAGGGTCGGGTATGGGTCTCAAAAGTAGACCCGGTCATTATTTCGGGTCGGGTCCGGGCCATAGCTCGGGTCACCCGAAATCGGCCCGGTGGCCCGGTCATCATACATAATTAATATTTTGTGTTATTAGTGATGGATA
Source organism: Arachis ipaensis (assembly GCF_059453495.1). Classification (NCBI taxonomy): domain Eukaryota; kingdom Viridiplantae; phylum Streptophyta; class Magnoliopsida; order Fabales; family Fabaceae; genus Arachis; species Arachis ipaensis. The sequence goes on from NC_142436.1 coordinate 4,463,313, forward strand.
ATGGCTATTATTATGTGAAATTTAAGTATTGTAAACCTTAATATTTTGTATTATTAGTCATTATATATAAGACTATAAGTTAATATTTTATGTTTAAAATGCATAAAACTTTAGACTAATGCATAATCTTGTGTTATTTATATTGATTTAAATATTTGGTGTTATTAGGCAATATTAGTATTGATTATGGTTATACTTTAAGCTTAGAGAAGAGTTAGTTCTTATTATATTTTTCTAAGTGAATTTATCATGTCAAATAATGGTTAGAGTCTTGGAAATTTGGATATTTTTACATGCTAACTTACAAGAAGATATCAAGGTAATATAATGTTAACGGCCCGGTTTTTACCCGGTATAATCGTGGCCCGAAAGTGTATAGGTTTCATCGGGTCTAGGATCGGGTTCGGGTCTAACAAATAGACCCGGTATATATTTCGGGCCGGGTCTGGGTCACATCAAACCTGGTTTCACCCGGCCCATGCACACCCCTAATTGAAACGTTAGGAACAACTTTGGAACTTATCCCAAATATTAAGGACAAAAAAGATACTTTCAAATTTTATATGGGTGACTTCTACGATGTTTGGTAACATTTTTTTTATTATTCTAAACATATAGCAACATTTTTAAATTTGATCACACTTTTTTCTTCAAAAAAAATAATTTGATCGCACCCTTTTTAAAAGTAAATCGTTAATTGGTTCTGATACCAAAATTTTAAAACAATTTTTTTTAATTAATTGTTCGATTTCCTTTATTAATGATCTATTTTCTTTAGGATTAAATTTTTTCTATTTTTATTCATTTATCTTTTTTATAACATGTATACTCTATATTTCTTCAAGAAAATCAGCTATATTATTTAGTTCAAAATAAATCTATAATTAAGATGTGATAAATTACTACACGATGACAATTTTTCAAAGTACCGTGAGAAATACAGGTTAGGATTTTGGATTTTTTAAATAAAATTTATTGTAGAATTAAAATTTTGCACAAAATTATTTTGTATTAATTTTAAAAATTTCATGTCATTAGAATTAGCATTTGTTAAATTAATGTTTTTTATTAATAATTCAATAGGATTGTTTCATGCAATTTTATCTATACTTTTTGTTAGAGAATCGTTAGAATCAATTTAGATCAATTAGTATCGTCTATATTTATATAGCATATTTGTATATTAATTATAGGATTCTATGTCTTTATTACTTTGATTCATCTAGCACCTATAAATACCCCTTGTATATTGTACCTTTTCAACAGACTGAATAATATACAAAAACACTTTTCTCAACTTGGTCTCTTATTTCTAACATGGTATCAAGAGTCTAAAGTTTTTTTTTTTCAATGAAATTTTGTTCATAGCCTCTTTATTTTTCTCTTCCGACCGTGCCTCTTTGCTCTTGTTTTTCAATCTGTTTCCGACGCTTTGGTTCGTCACCTCCAGCATCATCGTGATCTTCTCTTCATCAGCTTTCCAACGCCGCCGACATCGCCGATAGAATCCTCCGGACACGCCATCACGCGCCGCTGGAACCTTGCTGCCCACCTCCATTGTTTCTCATTCCAGAAGCTTCAGCAGCCGTTGGATCTTGGTGCCGATCGGATGTTCCTGGCACTTCCACGTGTCGCACGGAAGGCATCCTTGGTTGACCCGTGAAACCAGTGACCCGCGAACAACCGACCCGCCCTGCTGGTTGACCCGCGTTCCACCTCATCGCCAGCGTGTCATCTCGCTCCTCTCAGGCGCCGCCACGTGTCATCGTTCTGTCGACGTGGCGCTGATGTCACTACTGACGTGGCGCTGACGTGGCAGACAAGCGGGACCCTCCCTAAGATTTCTTAGTGAGCTCTTTTCGATTTTGCACTCTGTTTTCTCATTTTCTGCCCCGAATTTGCAGTTTCTTCTCCCTTTTGCTATTATTTCTATTACTATGGAAAAACCGGATGTCTTTCAGCCTATCCCTGTTATCCTTAATGGCTCCAACTATGCACATTGGGTTGAAGCTATGTGAGGATTTCTTAAAGGGCGAAAATTATGGCGATATGTGACTGGTGATATTGCCTGTCCTGTCAAGCCAACTATGACTGACAAATCCAAAGATGGTGCCTCCAAATCCAAGGAGGATGCTGAGAAGGACTATGCAGAGAAATTGGAAGATTGGGATAGTAAAAATCATCAGATCATCACTTGGTTCCGCAACACTTCTACTCCTGGCATTCATTTACAGTTTGGGCATTTTGAAACTGCTAAAGAGGTATGGGATCTTTGGCAAAACGTTACACTATTTCTAATCTCTTTCATCAATACCAACTGCTTAAGGAACTTCATAGCCTTAAGCAAGAACGTGGCCAAGCAGTTTTTGATTTTCTTGCTCAGATGGAGATTATTTGGGATCAGTTGACCTCTTGTGAGCCTGTTCTTAAAGATCCCACTAATGCTAAGGCGTATGAGGATTATCGGAACCGGACACGTCTCATCCAATTTCTGATGGCACTTACTGATGACTATGAGTCGGTCAGGGCTTCTCTTCTTCATCAGAATCCCTTGCCTAGTCTTGAAGATGCTCTTCCTCGTCTTAAGTCTGAAGAAACGCGCTTAGGATTGCTTCGTTCTAAAAGTGAAACTGTCTTTGCTGCCACTGACAGAAAGGGAAAAACCTGTCGAAACTGTAACCGGCCTGGGCATTCCTTCTCCGACTGTCCTTCTATTGAATGTCGTAAGTGCAAACAAAAAGGCCACATTGGCTCCAATTGCCCGAAACTGTTCTGCCATTATTGTAAGCTCTCGGGTCACTTGATTGCTACCTGTCCTACTTGACCACCGCGTTCAGATCAGAACAAGTATCAACCTCATCCCAACAACACTCCGCATGTGCCTGCCTCTATTGCTGCTGCTACTGAGTCCACCCCTTTCGCATCTCTCAACACACCTTCTGTCTCTCCATCAGATATTGAATCTCTTCTTAAGCAACTTCTCTCTTTTTCTGGTAATACCCCCGCTACTCTTTCCACCCCTCCAGGTAATTCTAAATGGTATTTTGATTCTGGTTGTTTTAATCACATGTCTCCTTTGCGTCATCTTTTCTCGTCGTTGTCTCCCACTACAAATGCACCTTCTGTCAACACTGCTAATGGTTCCCTCTTGCATGCAACACATCACGGGATTATTTCACAGTCCAATATTCATCTTTCTTATGCTTATTTTATTCCAAAATTGAATTTTAATCTTATCTCTGTCGGTCAGCTTGTTGAACTCGATTTTGAGGTCATTTTTTCTATTTCTGGTTGTCGTGTGCAGGATTGTCGGACGGGAAAGATCATCGGGACTGGTTGTAAGGTCAGACGCTTATTTGAGCTCGAGAACCTTCATGTTCCCTCTACAAATCTATGTGCTGCTTCCTCTCCATCTACTCTTCACTTGTGGCACCGTCGTCTTGCCCATAGCTCCTTAGAAAAATTGCGTCCTCTTATATCTACGGGTGTTTTAGGTCAAGTTCAAAATGAGTCTTTAGATTGTATTTCTTGTCACGCTGCAAAACAACCTGCCTTATCCTTTAATAATAATTCCTCTATTGCATGCTCTCCTTTTGATCTTATTCATTCTGATGTTTGGGGCCCCGCTCCCACCGCTTATATGGGAGGGGCTCGATATTTTGTCGTCTTTATTGATGATTATTCATGTTTCACTTGGGTTTATTTGATGACTAATCGTTATGAGTTGTCTCAGATTTATATCAACTTTGCCACTATAGTTCGAACTCAGTTTTCAAAGGTCATTAAAATTTTCAGACGTGATAATGCTATGGAATATCGTGACTCCAAACTTTTAAATTTTCTCGCTGAACAGGGTAGTTTGTTCGAGTTCTCTTGTCCTAGTACCTCTCAACAAAATGGAAGAGCTGAGCGTAAACACCGTCATATTCTTGACTCTGTCTGTGCGATGCTTATTTCCTCTTCCTGTCCTGAGCATGCTTGGGGTGAAGCTATTCTCACTGCTGTTCATGCTATCAATAGACTCCCTTCTTTTGTTCTTGGTAACACTACTCCCTTTGAGAATCTTTATCATACTTCTCCCGATTACAGTTCTCTCCGTGTTTTTGGTTGTGTCTGTTTTGTCCTTCTTCAGCCTCTTGAACACAATAAGCTTGAACCTCGGGCTCGCATGTGTTGTTTTCTTGGTTATGCTTCTGAACATAAGGGTTATCATTGTTGGGATCCTATCTCTCGCCGTATTTGTATATCTCATCATGTTGTCTTCTGGGAGCATCACATGTTCTCTAGTTTTTCCTCTTTTGAGTCCATTTCTTTTACTCCGTCACCGTTTTTTACTAACCCAAATGTTGATCTCTTTCCTAGTGATGATACTACAGGGTCTACCCCAAGTCTATCCCTCAAGGCCCCTGCTCCTCCGCCTTCTCCATCTCCCGATGATTCCAGTTCAGACGGCGATCCCGCTCCTACCGTCATGCCTCCTCCTCCCACTTGTTCTTCTAGAGTAAGGAATCAACCTCCTCATCTTCTTTATTATCATTGCTTTTCAACTATTCTTCATCAACATGAACCTAAGTCATTCAGAGAATTCTCCACAAATCCAAATTGACAACAAGCAATGTAGGAAGAAATACAGGCACTTGAAAAAGCACACACTTGGGATTTGGTTGATCATCCTTCTGATCAGGAAGTTGTGGGCAGTAGATGGGTATACAAGATCAAGACTAGCTCTGATGGCTCTATTGACCGTTATAAGGCACGCTTGGTTGCTCAAGGTTGCACGCAAGAGTATGGTATTGATTATGAAGAGACTTTTGCTCCTGTCGCTCGCCTTACGTCTGTTAGAGCTCTCATTGCCATTGCCGCGGTTCAAAAATGGTCTCTCAGTCAGATGAATGTGAAGAATGCATTTCTTAATGGGATTTGAAAAAAGAAAGTCTATATGAAACCACCTCCGGGATATCCTTGTCCTTCTAGTAAAGTTTGTCTCCTTCGCAAGGCACTTTATGGACTTAAGCAAGCTCCTCGTGAATGATTTGACAAGTTCAGCACTACCATATGCAATCTTGGTTTTACTTCTAGTCCTCATGAGAATGCCCTTTTCATTCGTAAAAGCGAACGTGGAGTTGTTCTTCTACTTTTGTATGTTGATGACATGATCATTACTAGAGATGATGTTGATGGTATCTCTGATCTCAAGGCCTTACTTCACCGTACCTTTAAAATGAAAGATCTTGGTTCTCTCAGCTATTTTCTTGGTCTCGAGGTCATCTCCACAGATGATGGCATCTATCTCTCTCAGGTTAAGTATGCTTCAGATCTTCTTGCTCGCGCTGGGATTATAGATAGTCGCACTGAGTCTACTCTTCTTGAGCCTAATGTTCGATTTACCCCTATGGATGGCATTGTTTTGGATAATCCGACTCTCTATCGGCAGTTAGTTGGAGGTCTTGTCTACTTGATTGTCACCCGACTAGACATTGCCTATCCAGTTCATGTCCTCAGCCAGTTCTTGTCAGCTCCTCGTACTACTCACTATGCGGCAGTTCTTCGCATTCTTCGCTACGTCAAAAGCACTCTATTTCATGGCCTTTATTTTTCTGCACATTCCTCTTTGACCCTTCAAGCATACTCCGATGCTGATTGGGCTGGTGATCCCACTGATCGTCGTTCTACTACTGGTTACTGTTTGTTCCTTGGCGACGCTCTCATTTCTTGGCGTGCTAAGAAGCAAACGTTCACCGCTCGCTCAAGCACAGAAGCTGAGTACCGTGCCCTCGCTGACACCACTGCTGAGGTTATCTCGATTCGTTGGCTTCTCGAAGATCTGGGTGCTCCTCAGTCGTCCCCTACTGATGTTTTTTGTGATAATTGCAGTGTTATTCAGATTGCCCATAATGATGTGTTTCATGAACACACCAAACACATTGAGATTGATTGTCACTTTGTTCGGCAACGTATCCTTATTGATGCTATTCGTCTCATTGCTGTTGGAACACTGGATCAGACTGCTGATATCTTCACGAAAGCTCATCACCCGACTCATTTCCGAACTTTGTTATCCAAACTCAAGTTGGTATCCTTAGCTCCCACTTGAGTTTGAGGGGGGATGTTAGAGAATCGTTAGAATCAATTTAGATCAATTAGGATCGTCTATATTTATATAGCATATCTGTATATTAATTGTAGAATTCTATGCCTTTATTACTTTGATTCATCTAGCACCTATAAATACCCTTTATATATTATTGTACCTTTTCAACAAATTGAATAATACACAAAAACACTTTTCTCAGCTTGATCTCTTGTTTCTAATACTTTTCAAGTGTTGTTAAAATTTCATAATCATAGATAGCAAAATTATATAAGGATAATAGAAGATAGTATTGTGTTATTTTTAAGAATTGAATCTAAAATTCTTAGTTTTGAGTTAATTTATTTAATTATCATCTGAACTAATTTTATATTTGTTGTTATTTACTATATATTTAACAAATAAAAAAGTTAATTAATAAGTAATATGAGAGAGAGAGACCTTGGATAACAACTCTATCGTTTTCAAGAGCAGCCATTCGTAACTTCATTTGATGTTGCTCATTCAGCATTGAACGTTTGTAACTCTTGCTTTCCTCAATTTGTGCTTGAACGTTGGATATCTTTGCCTTAGGAAAAAGTTAATTACAAATTGTAATTCATACATACATACATACATGATACATACATACATAATCATTCTAATATGTTTATACTATAGGAAAACTTTTAAGCGTATCGAGGACACCGGTGTTTCAGTTGTTTTAACCGTTAATTTTAATTTATACTATATTATATATATTTTTTATAATTTAGATCAACGGTTAAAATAACTGAAATACCGATATTTTTGGTACACTTAAAACTCTTCCTATATTATATATGGTAGCTATGGTAGTTAAAGTATTACTAAAATTAAAATAATATTTTTTATTATTCAATAATATTTTTTTTAAAAATCGTTACTAAAAGAAGTGTTTCTACTTTTTAAGATGTAAAAAAAATGACTTTAATTTTAATAATACTTAATTAGCCAACATAAATATAAGCATACTAAAACTAAAATCTAATATATATATATTTTGCTATGGTCTTTATATTATAGTGATTATGGTACTTTAAAAAACATTATTAAAATTAAAAAAATTTTTTATTATTTAACATTTTTTAATTTTAACAACATTTATATATGTGTGTATAGAGAAGGAGAAACTTTTTAATATTCCACACGATAATATTTTTTGTCTATGTCCATATTTTAAATTTGTGATCATAATTATAAATTAATGGTCACTATTCTCTTATTCTAAGTCGCGACTTTTACTATAAACTAATCCAGCATAATCATAGTTCTATGATCATGATATTTTTATTTTTTATCACAATTTTTTGTCACGTTATTCAATAACTTATTTATTCTACCTAATGGAATAAAATGCGCTTTACAAAAAAAAAAAAAAAAAAACTCATTTATTTCAATGATGACTATGCAAATAAAATTGACTTAGATTAAATGGGAGCCAGCTAGTACTCCAAAATTACATTTTTATAATCAATTTTTGGCATGTACAGCAAAAATTTCCAGTCAATTAGCTAGTTAGCTACCACTCTCAAAATACCAAATGATATCATATTCATAATTATAATCAACTTTTTTATTAAATAATGTAATAAAATACAAAAAAAAATTATTTTGCTGTGTAAAAGATTATTTGATTAGTTTGCTGCAAATTTTTTGTTGTCTTGGTCCTTGGAGTGAAAAGTTTGATTATATTTTTAGTTAATTACCAAGCTAGAAAATATATATAATAAATATAAATAATTATATATATAAATAAATATATCATGACTACTTTAATAATTATTTTTTATATTTATATAATTTTTTTGTACAACCAGTTAATAATCACCCTTGTTCATAAATAATAATAATAATAATAATAATACACTTAAATAAAATATTTACAGTTCAATTTTATTCATACAACTTTTCAAACAGCAAAACACAAATGTAATTTTTTACAAATCTATAGAAACAGCTACTGACAGTAGCGATTTAGAAGAGTACATAAATCGCGACTCGTGAAACAGTGGACAAACAGAAACTGCTATAAATAGCAGCGGTTTCTGTACAAGTGGACGTGGTCAGAAATCGCTACAGGCAGTAACAGTTTATGTGTTGTGGTGCGTGTAAGTAAATCGCTAGAAGCAGCAGCGGTTTATGTTAAAAGTGACTATAAAACCGCGAAAGCCAATCGCGAATTCTTCATTAGGCGTGGAGTTTGAATATTGTTAGAGAGAGAAAATTGTAGAGAGAGGGGCGGGAGAACTTTGGAGTGGATTCGAGTTTTCTCAGCGCTGACCTTCAATTGGACATCATGGCAGACGAACAGAACTTGTAATGACTAAACGACATTACCTACGTTACCAGTGCCATTGTCGACGAGGTTAGCTTGTTTTTATTTTTCTGAGTATTAGAATTTTGTAAAATAGAATCTAATATGTATAGGGTATAGGAGTTAGAATTTATATTTTAACCTTTACAGTTGAATAATTAGATTTTGGAATATAAAGTGTGGTATGTTGTAGCATATAGGACATGGACATTAGTATACCTTAAGATTTATAGTTTAGGGTGTTAGATTGAATGCGGATACAATGTTAGATGTTGTTGTGATATCGTAATTAGAGAGGCTATGGATCGGATGTTATTTAGTGACTATGCATGTATGAAGTAGAATAATTTTTAATTATTTAGTGTTAATATGTTTAGGGTTCTTTTTAATTATTTATTAATTTTATTTGCTGATTTAATTTTCTTAATTGAATAATTATTTAATTGTTTAATTATGCAATTATTTAATTATTTGTTGTAATTAGTTAGGGTTTTATCGTGTTGCAAGTAGAATTTAACTGTGTTGTGGTTATGTTTACTGTATGGTGCAGCCGAGTAGGTGTATCTACAGTGTTCGGCGGCAACAGAATATGCCTATACATGAACGGATCATACCTTATTTGGAGAGGGCTGGTTTGTACCACTTGGCCAGGCTAAACAGTTGTTGATTCTGGTTGGATGAGCCTATGGCCAGTGCGTTCATCGAGAGGTGGCATCCTGAGACCTGAGACGCACTTTTCATATGCCTTTCAGAAAGTGCGCCGTCACACTGCAAGATGTGGCATTTCAACTTGGGTTTCCTGTTAATGGAAAGGCCGTTAGTGGGTGCCTGACTGAGTTTGAAAATTCATGGAGGGTGGCCGACCAGTTTGGGAATGGTTTCAGGAGTTATTCGGTGAGCTGCCACCACCAAATAAGGTCAAACAAATGACAATCACTTCACATGGTTCCATGAGAGGTTTAGGGTGTTACCAGCAAATGCGACCGAGGACACTGTTCGCATGTACGCACGTGCCTATATTATGATGTTGTTACCCACTCAATTATTTAGGTACAAGTGTGCGAACCGGGTTCATATTCGGTGGTTGCCCTTTGTAGCGAATCTTGATGACCTGGGCAGTTATAGCTGGGGGTCCACCGCATTTGCATGGTTGTATCAATGCATGTGTCGGGTGGCGAACTGAAATGGCACCAACTTGGGGGGTCATCTCCAGCTACTACAGAGTTGGATCTTCTGGCGGTTTCCCTCTTTGACGTCGCAGGGTTTGAGGATTTTTTATTTCCGTTGGCATCCAGGTATCGTTTATTTGTTTCAAGTTGATAAACTATTATATGTCATGTTAAACCTTCATCTTACCGCTTACTATCATTCAGGTGGGCAGCATACTTACCACCAAATGATGGGAATGAGCAAAGGGTTATAAATTATCTCGTTGCATCAGACAGTTGATTCATCAACTTGATCACCCACTCTAACCGGAGAGGTCTTCAACAGAGCAATCATACCCTCCATGGTGGATGTCACCCCAAGGATCCAAGGGGCAACTCGCCATAAGACTCCTCTCAGTCACTGTATATCTATGCTACTGCCTTCTGCTTCGCCATCCAGACCTTTCTGTAGCTAGGCCTGAAACCATAGTTTGCCTCAGTTGCTTCCTGCAAAACCTTTATCGTAATCGACGCATCGGCTCTAACCAACGGAAAGATCCTAGCACATATGACATGATAATCAAGCTGCCTGTGATTACTAGATATCGATGTGGCCAAATACGTGTGCGGTCCGTTGTACCTCCTCACTTCCCAAATGCTCTTCCTTTGTCAGAGCGTGATATGAATCATCCACATGCATCCTTTGGCGAACTCCTTGCATCTCCTGTGGTATTTAAGATGGTCCGACTCCATCACCCTATACTCAACTCCACGCCGGATGCTGTAATCCTTTACGCTCAGCACAACTTCCTTCTTACTTTGGAAAGATTGGCCAATCTAAAATTCCATTAAAGCAGTTGTATCATGCAGATCCTGACCCCCAAAGGTTGCATCGATGTCTGGCTATTGGCCTATGGCTTCCAAGTTCAACATTGACAAGTGTGAAGGATATTGTTGTGTGCCGGAACTCGATGGCCCATCGAGTATATGTGGATTGCTCGGAATATCATCACTGTCCCCAATAATGTTAATCAGCTCATCGTCAAAATCATTGTCTCGCATCGCATTTTCAACTCGATCCGGTCTAGTCTCAACTGCAAAATCAGGAACACCACGAGGCACACCAGCAGTACCAACCGCAACACATAGAGGATCAGGGAGTTGACAAATAGGTGCTATCACAGGCATCGACGTTGAGGCACCCCCCATCATCGTCGATTGAGGATTCGGCGCTGATACCCCAGAGTTGTCGACACCATCTTCTAACTTGGCAAACAACTCGGGCATTCTAGCCTCAGAAAAACTTCGCCAACAGTGAAACAAGACCTGCATATCTTTATCGGACCCTATCACAAATGTCTCATACTTCACACTGGTTGACACAACAACAATAGGAATCTTGTAGAACAACTTCTTTACCCACGTTGTTCCACACACTCCCAACTTCTGTAATATGCTGCTTTTTATATTTGCCAACGTACAAGACAACCGGATAAAAAGGTTAAGCGGTTCCCTATTCGTAAATTTAACACCATGCCTTTTGCTTTTCTAAATTTTACCAGAACAATGCACTAGAGTTAAAAAACTCTCCGCACCATTCATTTGTAAAAAATAGCACTCCAATACTACCTCATTGCCTTAGAGGAGTATATATAGACAAGCACCATATGCATACAGCACACATAAACCGCTACTGTCTATAGCGATTTATGACCACGCCCACTTGAATAGAAACTGTTGCTGCTTATAGCAATTTCTACTTGTCCACTGTTCCACTTGATTCTCCTCTAAACCGCTATTACCAGTAGTAATTTCTATAAATTCGTAAAAAATTATATTTACATCTTACTATTTAAAAATTATATTTAAATAAAATTAATTTTTAAATATTTTATTCAAATAAATTGTCCTAATAATAATAATAATCACCTCAAGAGAACTGACTTGCTTTTCCAAATTGATCACGTGGTTCTTTTCCTTTAGTCTGTGATTCCTTGCATATTCTCGATTTGCCATCCTATACACAATTAAAACAACTTAACACAAATATAGAGTAAGAAGTATTTTAAGACCATCTTAAAAGGTTCTTCTTAAATATAGCTTTTACTTTTGTATAAAGTAATTAGATATTGCTTTGATCGATTCCACCTTAATTTTTAGAAGTAAGAAACTTAATACATATTGAACGTAAATAAAGAATTTAATTTTAATGCAGTAATAATATAAAAAAAATTATATAAATATTTAATTATATATTATCACATTAATAAAGATAATTAATTTTTAAATTCACTATTTAAACAAATATAAACGCATAAATTTAATTAAATAATTGTGTAAAACTCTATATCATTAGTTTATCAAAATGAAATTTGTAAACAATATATATATATATATATATATATATATATATAATTTAATAATATATAAAATGAATTAATTTTTTCTAAAATAAAAAATTGATAAAATAAAAAGAATAGAGTTTAATAGTTTTGGATTCAAAATAATAAAACAGACATAGTATAAAAACTATAAATTTTTTATTTTATTACTTTATAAATCCCTTGTTATATAATATTTTTTCGTGTATCTTTTCTTTCCATCATGCGCGTTCACACACTTATTTAAAAAAGATTCATTGACTTCATTAAGTAATATTAATAAGTAAAAATTAATTTTAATGCATGATCGATATAAGTAATTTTCTATGTACTTATAATTGCATTAATAAAAATAATTACATGTCATATTTATCATAAATGTGAATAGCTATACAAAAAAATGGTCGATATAATTAGACGAGTATATATATAAAAAAGAGTAATTATTCAAATTAGTTTCAATAATTTTAAAAGTGGATATTTTAGTTTTTAAGAAAAATTAATACATAGATCAATCTCTAAAATTTTATTCTGGCAGACAAATTAATTCTTAATTTATTTTTCAACAGAGTAATTATCCAAATCAGTCCCAAGAATTTTAAAAACGGATATTTTAGTCTCCAAAAAAAATTAATACACATATTAATCCCCAACATTTTTCTAGATATAACAGTCTTCCGTCTATTTTATTTTTACTATATGTCAATCTTTATTATTATTAACTTAACTTTGTGCATGTGGATGATGACACTAACATATTAATACACTATTTTCATTAAAAACAAGTAAGGTGAATAATGATGTTTTGAAATTCAAATGAAAACATTTTTTTTAATACAAACATGTTTTTTAAAATAGGACGTCTTTTGGTTATATTAAATACAAAAATATCAAATAGTTTCAATCTTAAATTTTTTGTAGAATAATCTCTAATAATTTTATTTATTTATTTATTTATTTATTTATTTATGTATTATTATTATTATTATTATTATTATTATTATTATTATTATTATTATTATTATTATTGAGTGACTATATATATATATATATATATATATATATATATATATATATATATATATATATATACTTTTTACATTATAAATACATACATAAGAATCTAATAAATAAATTTATTATTATTTTTATCCAAAAAATACAAAAATTATGGTACAGTATTATTATACAATTAATAATAATAATTTTATTTTACTTTTTTTAGACAGAAGACTGTTATGTCTGATAGAAAAAAATATTAAGAATTAATCTATGTATTAAAAATTAAAATGTCTAATTTTAAAATTTTTAGAGACTAATATAGATAATTACTCTAACAAAAAAATAAACTAAAAACTAATTTATCTGAAAAAATAAAATTTTAAAAATATTTTTATATATTAATTTTTTTTACAAACTAAAATATCTACTTTTAAAATCTTTAAAAACGGATTTGGATAATTACTTTATATAAAAAATTTGGTACTACCCAACTTATACTTCAGCGTATAAGTCAACACACTTCTTATCCGATCCATACGGTTACTTTATTCCTAGAATAATCCTTGTTCTTAGACATTTTATATATTTAAATAATTAACATATTTATTTAATAAAAATATTATTTATATATAAAAAATAATTATATTATATATTTTTATATAAATATATATAGTTTAATTTATTTTTAATGCATATATTATATTTTAATACATATTTTATATTTGTAACTGATTTTCGTAACGATTTTAATGTATACCTAACATGATTATAAATTTAATAATCACATTTTTAATCATGTATACTTTTTAGAAAAATATTTGGCAGAAATAAAAAATGTATATAGTATATATTACCGTCGCTTCATCTTTTTTATGTGATCTTGATCAATTTCTTCTGTGGTGGGCACATTGAGATTCAAGCCAGTTTCCACTCCTTTGCCTTCAAAAATTGGGACGGTATTGGACTTTAAATGTTTGGCAGAGGGATTTTGCCACACTTTGAATGCTGAACCAGCACTTGGCAACACTTTGGTTTGGCACGGTTGAACTGAGCCAAAACATAACTTCTTTGCCGCAACTTCTCCCATGATTCACAATCTTTTTTTTTTCCTCTGCATAAAAGAGATATATATAGTTAGATTCTACATTCCAAGACACATCTAACACATACATATCTGGAGAAAATGGAATTGTTATCTTACATAATTAGAGAAAAGGATTTGTATTCTCTCTTCACCCACTACATTAGCTTATTACCTTGCCCCTTTAGGTATCATTTTATAACAGTAAAGGTCAACATTTTCCTAGAAAAGTAAAACTACGTCATCAAACTAGCTACAATAAAAAATGGTTTAAAACAATAACAATATTTATGCTGCCTTTGGTTTTGAAAAAAAAAATAATAAAATAAGACATTAAAAATAAAACATAAAAAATAGAGATATAAAAATTAGTATTATTGTATTTTATTTGGTGATAAACTAGAATAAATTATAAAAGTCTAATTAATTCTCATTTTTTTATTTAAAAAATTTGAAAAAAATATAATTATGAAAAATAAAAAAAAATAATAAAAACAAAAATAAAAAATAAATTGTATTTTTTGTTAGTGTCCTTGTGTCTTTACTGTCAAGATGGACACACAATACATAGAGTGTCTCTGGATATAATGTCTTTGTCTATGTCTTATCTGTCAAACACAATTTTATGTCTTTGTATCCTTATGTCAATGTCCTGTGCTAATAAACAAACACAGTCTTATATACTAAATGTTTTTTATATTTGTATAAAAATATAGTTGTTATTAATTAATTATATATTTAAATTTTTTAATTTATAAAATAAATAAAAAGAATATATATTAATTGTTTAAAAGTATTAATGTCAAAATAATGTCTATTATAAAAAATTGTATGTATAACATAATTGAATTAAAAATAACATTATTACATTAGAATGAGCAAAATAAAGAAAAATATTAGCTAGAAATCAAAGAGCAGCGTATATAAGGTAATCTATCAGTTACACAACTCAATTTCACGATAAATACGTGTTAGTATAGAGTTGGTAATGAGTAGGATTGGATTTGGACTCTATTCTAATTTTATCTGTGGGTTAAAAATTTTAAATTTTTATCCTATTCTACTTACGGGTTGAGAATCTCTCAACTCTACTCTATCCTAAAATTCTAAACTCTACCCTATCCTATCCTACTCGCAAAAATATTAAATTTTTTCAAAGCAAATATAAAATTTAATTATTTTCAATTTTATACATATTAATAAAATAAAAAAAAAAACTAATACTTTAGATTATTAAATTAACTAATTAGTTTAGTGATTGCTCACTTATTATAAGTTATTATATGAAGAAAGTTGTGAATTCAACTCTTACCTCCTTCACTATATACCTAATTTTTATAAAAATATGTGTTATATATAGGGCTGCGAATAGGGTAGGGTAGGATATACCCTAAATTCGTACCCTACTCTACCGGCAGACATATCTGGATCGATCTCTATCCTGTAGTGAGTTGGGTAGTCTACTCTACTCGAATGGGTTGGTCCGAGTTAAATATCGCAGATAAAATATATATTGTTAGTGACTTCTTTTTTAGTGAAATTATTTTATTTAAATAGACAATTATTTGGAACTAAAAAATATTACAAAATACGTTAACTACTATTGATAAATTTTAGAAAATTTTCCTACATTGGGTATGTAGTAAGGGGAAGTCAACTAATAAAGAAAACTCGTACTACCTAAATTCAACGTTTTCCATCCTTTTTCTTTTTTATGGGGAATTAAACAGGGCAATGCCCACGTTGTCCATCCTCTTTGGTGACTTGTAAATTTGGATATATTCATGCGGCACTTATTTGGCATTTCATTCTCTTTTTTAAAAATAAACTAAATTAAAAAACTTGTCTCCAATCATACTCGTATTATATTTGGTAAATTAAAACAAAATATCTTAAATATTAAAAAAATTATTTTAAAATATTATTAATATAAAATAACTTTATATATATTTAATTATATAATTTATATCATAAAAAATAGAATAAAATTTTAAATTGATACTTTTTAAAAAAATTTTAGTTGGATAATTAATCCTCGATAATTTTTAATCATTAAATAAGTCTTTAACATTTTATTTGCTAAACAAATTTATCTTCATGTCAAATTTTGATTAAAAAAATTAGACAAATCAGTTTATATCATTATTTAATAAAGACATAATTTTTTTTAAAAATTTTTGTATCAGTCGACAGTCGTTTTAGATAGATGTATATGGACTGATTTGTCTAACAAAATAAAAGTTTGAAAATTAATTTGATTATTAAAGTTTGTTGAGAATTAAAGTGTCTGACTACAAATTTTTTAAAGATTGATTTGGGATATTACTATAAAAAAATTATATTTTACAATAATCATGAATGATAATTCAAAAGAATGGATATGATTGGACAATTTTATAAAATGTTTTATATTATCGGTGTAAAACTTAAACCATATTAAAAATAAGTATCAAATCATTCATCATATATTTGTGTATATTTATATGTTATTTCACATAGTATTAACAAAATAATCAACCATCAAAATAATTAAATATATTATAATAGAATAATCAATTTTTTTTTCATGAACACTAAATTTTTTTTCTTATAAGGTGATTTTTTTTGTGTCCATATAATAGAGTTGAGTAAAAAAATCATGTACTTATATTTTTATTTTATCTTTAGTAGAATAACATATTTTTTTAAAGCAACTACAAATATATTTTCAAAATCTAATTTATACTTTTTAAAATTAAAAAATAATATAATATTATATATTAATAAATATCCAAATTCATTTTTTATTTTTTATTATATTTATGTCTATTGAAATTATTTAAATTTTAAAAGATATTTCACCAAATACTATTATTATAACTTATGTTTATTATAAGCAACTTTTATTTTATTTTGTTAAATTTAACTACTGCCATTTTTAGACTAGTATCTTTAAAAAGTTAGCAAGATAATAAACTGAACAGTAAACTATTAAAATAGTGTTTGAAAGTTCATACTGCTAATAAAAATAATTTTAAAAGATACAAATAACAAATAAGTCTACAAATAATTTAAAAATATGATCAAAATAACCAAAAATATCATATTATTTTATAAATGACAAATGACTTTTGTATTTAGCAAATAATTTATCCATTTGATTCGAATTTTTGTGTAAATATACTATCTAAAAGATGCAAACAAAAAGTCGGAGCAAATTTTGATCTTTAAATATTTTTAAAAAATTTAAAGCATTTCGATCATTCACAAAAAAACTATTAAAAAATATTCACTTGGTGTAAAATCACCAAATTTTAACTATAAAAATGTCTTATTTTTCTAATAATATTTAAAAAAATTGTATCAAAATATGATCTTTAAAAAATTTTTAAAAATATATTTAATATTTATTTTTTATCATGTTTTTAAATATTTCATGGCTTATTTATTATTCATTTCTTTTAAGATTATTTTTGTCAACTATATAAACTTTCAGATATCATTTTAGGATTTAATTTAGGGCACATTTTAAAAATATAATAATAGAAATTTTTTAATACTTTGATGTATTCAATGCATTGAAAATATAAAAAAAATTTACAAAAACTTTTATAAAATATTTTTTTATAGTATGTGTAACCTATTCCCTTAAGACACAAGTTAGCAAAACTTATCATTTTAATAGTTTACTCTACTTTAAAATACAAACTTTACTAAATTTATTGTCCATTGGCCAATTTTATGATATTTAACTTTTGTCTAACTTACTTTCTATAATAACTTTTAAATATTTTTAATTTTTTAATTTTATACTTTTAAATTTAGAATTAATTATTTTAACCTTTTTTAGCAATTATGCAATAACTTTTACGCACCATAACAAATACCTAATAGCAATTAATTATTAGTCGTGGTTTCTTTTATTGTTTTTCCTTATTAGTTAGCTTATTCTCCGCACGTACGCTTTTTCTGACAACCTTCTTTTTTGTAACGGAAAATATTCTCTTTATTTTAAGATGAGGTGTATTAGAGAATTATCAAAATTTATTATTTTTGGTCATTGGTTAGCTATTAATTTTTAAAAATATAAGTTAAAATATATTGTTAAATTATTATTTGACTAAAAAAATTAGATTAATGACTAAAAATAATAATAAAAAAATAATAAATTATGATGACTATCTAGCATTTTTCTTTTAAGATATTGGTAAAAAAAAACAATATAAAATATACATAACACAATAATAAATTACTCTTATACTTATATTAATTAATAAAAAGGAGAATGATAAAAGACTAATATTTTTAATGGACAAAAAAAAAGATGGCATATTAATATTGGCTTAAATGCAAAAAAAAAAGTGATTATCTACAATTTTTTAATTATCACTAATTTTATTAAAGTTATTATTAAAAATAATTGATAAAATATTAATATTATAAACAGATTAGACAAATATTTTAAATCAAATATATTAAAAAAGAGTGGATAAAAAAATTCATACCAAAAGCTTGACTTAAAACCGAAATTAATTATGTTTGAACTAGCTTTAATGCTCCGTAAAGACTTCAAAGCAGACTATATTGGCAAACAATAATTATGTTAATGTATACGCAAAAAATCATTTATCAAATATATATAATATATTATAATATAAAATATATATTAAAAATAAATTAAATAATAGATATATTTTTATATAAATATAATAATTAATTTAGTGACTAATATTTTGTATTCACATAGTATTTTTTGTGTTTACATAATATTTTTGTATTTACATATCCTAAAAGTACATTTTAAGATTACCATAAAAGTATAAAAACTAATATTAGTTGTACTCGTTGTAATTATAATTTTGCTATAGGATTAGATTTATGCGGTAGAATTCACGTTAAACTAATATTTATAATTTTTTTTATATGTTTTGTAGTATATTTTTTTATATTAATAGTATTTTTTTTAATATTTTTGGCAAATATTCCATAATTCGAATCAGCATGCTTCGAATTACTATGAGTCAATATACCGGGTACTAATTTGAATCAGTCCAATTCAAATTAGTATGTGAGTTTTTGTGGGTGTAATTCGAATCACCTTAATTTGAACTAGTGTGTAATTCGAATTATGTTGATTCAAATTAGTGCTTGAGTGTGTGTAATTTGAATTAGACTAATTCGAACTATATAAAAATATATTTTTGGTAAATTTTTGTAACATTTTTTTCTTTGGTTGAATCATGTAAATTTATCCAATACATAGTTTATATCGGTAATTTGTCCTATATTTTAATTAAGATTACCATAAAAAATATTTTATTAAATATTATGAAAAGATAATTTTTATTTTGACATTTCATACATTGAATGGATTAAAAACTTAAAAAATTTTTATTATTATCCTCTTAAAATATGTTTTTACAGCTAAATTATTTTTTAAATATTGAAATAAGTTACTGGGGTTGTAAATAAAAAATTATTTATTTTATTTATTGAATTTAAATTACACTACCGACAGTGTGGTCGTTGGTAAATATTAATGAATTAAAATCAAATTTAAATTTTGCAAATACGTTACAGACGTCATGATAGTCATTAACGATATTTAAAATTATTTTTTTAAAAAAATAATTATATTAGTAAATACCTAATTCAGTCTTTGTCTATTTTTTTAAAGATTAAAGTGATTTTTATCCAAATAAAAAAAAAGAACATTTCGACTCTTAATAAAATTATTTTGGAATAATACAATCCTTTTATTAAAAAATCATTAAATAGCACGAAAATAATTATTGTTTTTATTTATAATTTATGGGGTTTTAAATCCCACAAATTTTTTTCTATAATAAAATCAACTACCATCATCACTATTATATTGTCTTTCTCATCATCATCCTTATAATTTTTAGCTACTTCTATTATTTTAATTCTATAATCATATTTTGTCATCCTCATTATCTCTTCTACCACTATCAATACTGATAGCAACATCGTCAAGATTATCATTCTTTTCTCTCATTTTTTGTGTGACACTTTTTTTTTTATAAACTTTCGTATTGTAATTATTATTTTTTTTACATCACTTTAATTTCTATAATAGTCTATTTTCACTTAATCACCACTAAATTTAGTAATAGTTTGTAGAGGTTTAAAATCTCACAAATTACAAATAAAATTCCCATAAAATTAATGTTTCGTTACAATTTAACATGTTTTTTGACAGAAGAGTCGTATTATTTTAAAATAATTTTGTTAGTGGTCGAAATATCACTTTTTTGGACAGAAATCATTTTCTCTTTTCAAAAATAGACAGAAATCGAATTAGATATTTACTTCTATGTATTACCGACGAAGCTAAATTAAATATTGACATTTAATAATGTTGCACACCCATTAATCCATTATATTTAATGAAAGGGTGAGTTAGGTTTAGTGAGGATAACTCAGTAACTATCTTATTTTATTTAAATTAGCGACCAATTTAGTGATCGATTAATTTATAACAGTAATTTTTTGTTGGTTGCTAAAATAGTCACTATCTTAACAATTAGCAACCGATTTAACGACCACAGTCTTAGCGACCGAATTAGCAATAACCAACCAATTTTCACCCTATTTTTCTATCGGTTGTAAAATCAATTGCTAAGTTAAAAAATAGAGACAGATTTTGTGACCAAGAGTCTCAAAGACATTACTTTGTTTTGGTTGCTAATTCGGTCGCTGAATTAAAAAATAGTGACTGATTTTAGCAACTAACTTTATTCTAATTGTATAAAAACTTATCCATCGCTAATTTGGTCGCTATTTTAATAATTAGGAACCGATTTAGCGACCAAACAATTGTACACCCTATTTCACTATTAATTGCAAAATTAGTCACTAAAATAAAAAATAGCGACCGATTTTGTGACCAACAGTCCCAAAGACATTACTTTTTGTTTTGGTTGCTAATTCAGTCACCAAATTAAAAAATAGTGACTGATTTTAGCGATCAACTTTATTATGATTATATAAAAAATTTATCGGTTGTTATTAGTAACTGATTTAGCGACCACTATTTTTGTTGGTCCTAAAAATTTTGTATCAATTCTTAAATCAGTCGCTATTAATAACTAATTTTTTTGATTGCTAAAATCGATTGCTATACTATTAATTTTTTATAGTGATTTTATAAACAGGTTAGAGTTAGACAAATATATTAAAATAGAGTGGACAAAAAAAAAATTTATAAAAAGCTTGACCTAACCCAAAATTAATTATGTATGAACTAGCTTTAATGCTCCATGAAGACTTCAAATAAAGCAGACTATATATGACGACAAATTACATGCTATATATGTGAGGTCATCGCCATTAACCTCGTCACTCTCGCCGTTAAGAGGATCCCGCCTTTCCTGTTAGGTCCATGTGGCACCTTATCGTGGAGGAGGGAGTGAGTTCTCTTGTGGTGGTTGTGGTAAGATGCAATTCTCTAAAAGAGGTGGGAGTAGATATGGTGGAATGGTAGATTTTACGGCGAAAATAATGGTAGTTATTGAAGAAAGATAAAGAAGAAAGAAAAAAAAAAGGGTATTTATAGAATTATGAACAAAAATTTAATAATTGGTCATTTTTGTCGAATGAAACTTATCTTGTATGAGTATAACTTTAATTTTAATTTTTTATTATAAGTTTTAACTGCGTCCGAATCTTTTGTGGTTAAAAATGATTATTTACAGTCTATTCGAAAATTTTTAATACTATAGAATTGAATTCTAGTATTTTGAATGAATTAAAAAAACTATAAAACTGAATTCTAGTGTTTTGAATGTTTATCAAATGAATTAAAATTTTATAATGGACAACATAATCTTTTATTAATATAATATCATATTTAAATAATAAATATAATTATTTATTAAATTATATGAATAATTAAAAAATTATATTTTTCAACTAAAATTTGTTCACCTCTTTAAAAAAATTGGATTAATATAAAAACATTAAATTTAAAAAATATTGTTATTAATTAAAAAATTAAATGGTTTTTCATGATAGATTCCAATGACAAAACAACAAAAAAACAAATATGAACTATCAAGACAGCGACGAATCCAGAAATTGTATAAGAGAGGGTCCAAATTAAATACAAAATAAATTAAAATATATCATAACAAAAAGTCAATAAAATATAATTTATAGTATATAGGTCAAAATTAATAATTATATTATATAGAAATCAACATTCAACTACATACTTTAGGATTTTGGTATTTTTTAAATTTGTTTTACGATATTTTATATAACTAAAATTATCAATTTATCATCTGAAATAAATTTTAAAGAATTCTCTTTTTCAACATATACAATCATATAATCTGCTAAAAATTTATCTTTTATCTTATTTTAAAGTCTTATTTTAATAATTTTTATTCTTTAAAAAATCTATTCAATTGTTATTGTTGCCATATAAAGAGTCAAAATAAGAATTTTTTTTATAGTTGTTACTTTTTTACATTAATCCAAAACTATATTTTTCAATAACTTTTCAATTATTTATATATTTATAGGTTTTTATTATTTTTTAAACCTATTTGTTAATTGCTACTAATATATTATAATACACATTATAATTTATACATATTAAGTTATTAACATGTAAATTTTTTTTAGTATGTTAATATACTAAAATATATTTAATCTATAATATATATATATATATATATATATATATATATATTAATTATATAATGATAATAAATTAATAGTACTAATTTTTTTTAAAAAAATTGGGAGAACCATGGCCACTTTAGACTCCTTAAATCCGCCACAGTATTAAGAACTAACTTGTTGAGTGATCTAATGATATAGTAAGTAAAAAAAAGTTAGTTATTAACAACAAATTATAGCAACTAATTAATATCATTAAAATGAGACAAAATTATTCTATTTTTTACTAATGTCATGATTGTCACAATTTTACTTAAAATGTTTAGACGTAGCAGATTAACAAATATTTTATGTCATTAATCTAAGTTAAACATATAAAATATATATGTGTAGATATTTAAAAAAAAATAGGTATACGTTATATTAACCGAATTAAAATAAAATAAAAAAAATAAAATGGTGAAAGAAGAGAAAATGTGTTCAAAGATGAAAAATATTAAAAAAAATTAAGTGGAAGAAATTAAGAAAAAATAATTAAATTATAAAAATATTTTAAATTTAAAATAAAAAATCTCAATAGAATAAAATTTTAAATTGAATTTATTTAAATTAGAATTAATTTTGGAAAAAAAAAACAATTGAATTGATTAAATTTTATCCAAACCAATTTAATTATCTAGCCCAAAAAACAAAAAAGCCCCCTATGTGGCCCATGCATGTATAGTGCAAAAGGACATATTGCTATAATTACAACCACCAATCAACCATTGAGATGCGTTTAGAATATGAGGTTCGTAGTTGTGCATGAGTTAGGGGATGGAAAGTCACATGGGACCAGCTTAGTAGGACCCTACTATATGAGTTACGTAGTTGCGTTTAGAATATTTGGTAGTTGTTACTTGTTAACTAAGCTTATCAAGACAAGATAGTGCAACGAAAGGTTAGCATAGAAGTGAGTAAAGATCTAAAATTATCTCTGAATTTTTATCCATGATTTGAAACAGTTTTAAATTTGAAATTAGTTTAAAATACCCTTAAATTCCCATGTATAGATTTGTATTAGTCTTTCAGATGTTATTCATTAACAACATGCTGAAGTATTAATTTAGACAATTAGTGATATGTATCATAATATAATTTAATTTGGCAATTTGTAATAAAACAATGATGTATGAATGACACAACATATAAATATACACAATAGTATCATATGTTATAATACGATTTATTTACCTTTTAATTTAGAATTACGCATTCTAAAATTATTTATTCATATATCATCTAATTATCATAGTTATGAGTGAATTAAATTAGTTCCTAATTTATACTACATAACTTAACTTTAGTCATTAAAAAAAAAAAATGTGAATCAAATTAGCTTTAAATCAATTTCTTTTATTTTTGTTTTATAAATTCAAAATTCACTATTCTTATGCCCGCAAGTTTTTTTTTCAACTAATCTCATAAAATGTAAACTCACACGATGTAAAACTTAAGTAAACTTTAAAAAATATATATATATATATATATATAATATGAATTTTTTTTAAATATACTGATGTACTGATATTTTAATAATTTTTTATTATTAACTTTAATTATAAATAATATATATAATACCTAAGTCTGTACAAGATGCTAAAGGCGGTTACGGATAAACTGATTGTGTTGCAAAGGAGATTTATGTGGTGTAAGGAAAATGGTAATGATGGTATTCCTTTAGTTAAGTGGGAGATGGTTCAGGCACCGAAAAAGGCTGGGGGTTGGGGGTTGGAGATGCCATGCTTCGGAATACAGCGCTCTTATTTAAGTGATGGTGGCGGTTTTCAAAAGAGGATTGCCCCTTGTGGAAGAAAATTGTATGCTCGTGTAACAACCTGAACCCTGCTGTAATGCTAGTATCGGTTCATTAGAACTATATAAACCGATACCTAGAATTTTCATTAATAAAAAAATAAAGCTTCCCGTAGTGTATAAAATAAACTTTGTAGCTGAATACAAACGTTTCTTCCCCCCTACATGGATAAAAGTATATAAACTGGAATTAATTCCAATTCCCACATGATGAAAAAAAGTAAAATGTCTTGACAAGAAAAAGGTCCTATTTGACCGCTGTACATTGCTAGCATCAGGAAATGGAATAATCGGGATTCTCGAGTAACCGGTTGAGCCGCTAAAGTAGCTATAGTGGTAATAAATTCCGTCAATAAAATGCAGCAGCTACCGGTTAAAGGAGGACCCTGAAAAGACATCTGTCAATTAAATATAAAAGAGCAGAGGATAAAAGACAAAATGCTTACTGGCTTGGCGATGGAGGTAGGGAATGGAAGGAGCACCCTGTTTTGGAAAGATAATTGGTTGCAAGGTGGCCCCTGAAAGTGACTTTTCCAAGACTCTTTTCTATTTCAAACCAACAAGAATCTATGATAGGGGATTGTGGATTTTGGGATGGGTTCGAGTGGATATGGAATTTCCAGTGGAGAAGAGAGTTGTTCCAATGGGAGCTGGAACTTGTCCACCAGTTTCATGAGAGGTTAAGGCCGGTGAAGTTGTCAGATGGTAAACAGGATAATATGGTGTGGAAGTTTGATAGTAAAGAGATTTTTTCTACCAAATCTGTTATGTAGATCCTACAATCGGAGACTTTGTCAGATGAGATAACGAGCTACAGTTTCACAAGTTCAATTTGGAGAGGAGTGGTACCTCCGAGAATTGAGTTTTTTGGATGGTTTGTGCTTGTGGGTAGAGTTAATACCAAAGAGAGATTGAGTAGGCTAGACGTTATTATTCACAGTGATAATATTTATGTACTATGTAAGAAGGATATAGAATCAGTGCAGTATTTATTTTTTCTATGTGAACTAACATGGCAGGTGTGGTGCAGTTGGTTGAGGTCTTTTGGTGAAGATTGGGCTATTCGTGGAACCATAAGAGAACTGTTTGAGAGTTGAATTGGCAGGCATAAGCGAAAACAAAAGCAGAAGAAGTGGCTGACTGAGTTCTTTACAGTGATTTGGAACATTTGGATGGAACGTAATGCTAGGATTTTCAATAATAAAGAAGCAGGTGTTACGTTCGTAGAAAGGAGGACGTTTCTGAGCTACAAAGAATAGACGGGTAGTGATCCTTTTGGTTATTGATGGCAATGTCAGAAATGACAGAAATTTTATGTATTTCTATGTAGTACTTGTTGTTTAGTTTGTTTGCTCCACTTTACTATGTTGAACTTCTTTTGGTTCAAAAAAAATATAAATAATATATGTAATTAAAATCAACCGTTAAAAATTATTGAAATATTGGTATACTGATATATTTAAAAACTTTTTTATAATATAAAATCATACTTCATAAAAATTAACTAAAGAAATTGAGAAAATTCATCTGTATCTCCTATCTAATATTGCTCATAGTTTTGGTACAAGAATAAAAGAATAAAATAGAAATATTGGATAAAATTTTAATTTGTCAGCAGAATTAATATAATCAGATGTAAAAAAAAAAAAAATTAACTAATCCTAATTCAGAACTTCAGAAGTACAGTTCTCATTCTCATTCAATACGGTAGATTCAATAGGATGTTAAAACCAAAGACAGATTGGATATGCATGGAAATTCAAATATAGTTAGATCACAACTCAATCAATTAAATTATTTAATAATTTTTAATTTTTAATTTTACTTAAAAATAACTGCACCTAAATTTGTAGTTTAGTTAAAAATCCAAAAACAGAATTAAACCAAAACACAATTGAACTGAATCGGATGCAAATATGCAATAAAAAATTACTTGTGTTTGATTGAACCTTTGCATGTCTCTCACTCACACTCCCATTACTCTCACCATGATTTGTAGAAGCAGCACCACCACCCTCACATGCTGCTTTCAAAGATTTGACCCACTTCACCGTTTCACACACATTTCCATTCCCATTTCTCTCACTAAACCCTCCTCTTTTTCAACCCCATTTCTAACCCTTTTCAAACCCTGTTCTTCTTCTTCTTTGACTCTCACAACGCAACCACCGCAAGCTCGCCGGAAATTCGCCGTGCCTGCAACCATGCTCCACCAAAACCCTCTAGTCTCCGACATCTGTGCTCTTGCTGTGTCTGGTGCTATCGCCTTCTCCTTCCTTAGGTTGTTTGAAGAGACCGCTAAACGATCCCTCTTTGACCAGGTTTCTTCAAACGCCTTCTTTGGATTCTTCAATTATCTCAATTTTTGGGGTATGTAGATTAAAAAAGAGATTCTTTTTTTGCTTTCCCCTTTTTTGCATTTCTTGCAATTTCAATGGTAGTTGGGTTTAGTGTGACAATAGGGTTAGTTGGAAAGTGGTAACAAAAAACATTGTTTAGGAATCATTGCAAGCTAAGCATTAATGAAGTGTTTCCTTTGTTAATTGAATGCATATCTGTGATCCTTTGCATAATGAAGAGGAATTTTGAATTCAATTGTTTAGTTTTAGTCAAGGTTGATGCAGAGTAGTTAGGCAGGTTTCTGTTTGATTTCTGTTTTTTCTTTTTTTCTTTTTTTTCCCCTGTTTCCATTTATTGTTCTTCAAATTTCATCCCAAAAGTTCATGTTCTCTTCAATGAGTGATGTTATTTTGAACATCTTAAATATGGGTGTTCAAGAAACATCTCTTGTTTCTTATTTGGTTCCTAGTTCCCTCAGTTTTCAGAATTCGGTGAACCGAAAGTAGGAACAAGAAATAGATTTTAAAGATTTTTTGTTTCCATAGTTAAGATAGTAGAAATCAAGTTATGAATCCAAAGCATTTATTTTGTTTCTATGTCTTTTCTTGACTTCTTTTACAGGGAATAGAAAAAATGTATTATTAGATGCCTTAGTAACACTTATTATGAATATGCTGATAGGTCTTCCCCTTCATCTGCATTGTTACATGTGCAAGTTCATTTTGACACACATTGCATTTTTTCAGAGAGATTATTGGAATCTGTCACTATGAGATTTTTGTTGGTATTAGTTCCTGACTTCCTTAGATGTTGCTCTCTATTAAATTCATAACTTAAGATTTGTATTATCTTTCATTGTGTAGTAGGCCGGTAGCATCTAGTGAGTGCTATCTTTCAAAGATGGTAGTGCTTGGTTTTTGAACATTTTTGTTCTTCAAACTATAGATTTGTGATCAATTGTTTCTTTTTTTAGAAATTGAATAGGAAACTTGTGCATGTAAGCATTGGGCTGATATTCATGCTCTGCTGGCCACTGTACAGGTAATGGCGTAGTTCATGAACTAATGAGCTCAAAATTCAGTTTTTTTTTTTTTTTTTTTATGCTACAATTTCCATTGTTGAATCATGCTGTTCAATCATTACAGTTCTGATGGTTGGGGACCCATCTTAGCTTCTCTTATTCCGGGTATCAATATAATTCGGATGCTTGTTATCGGGCTTGGAATATACAAGGATGAGGCCACCGTGAAATCAATGAGTAGATTTGGAGATTACAGGTTTCAATATTGTAGACAATAAAACCTGTGAGAATCTTTGATTCTGTGAAAAAAATAATTGTTAGCTCATTTTAAAGTTAATTCTATCAAGAAAGTTATCTCTTAGTGGTTATTATGATTGAAATGGAAGCTTCTTATCTGTAGTTATGGTATATAAAGAAAAGTTAGAGAAGGATATGTAGTGAAAACAGAAGGCATAGATTGAGATGTAAATTACCTGCTATGCTACACGATTTGGCTGTGACATGCCCTTTTGGAGAATGAAGATGATGGAAATCCATTGTTTGATAACGGATTGCATGGTTTTCTAATGTTTGATAATTGATTTCATTCGTGTGCATTATTTCTCATCTATTTCTCAGTGTTTCCTCTGTACCAGGGAACTCCTTAAAGGACCACTATATTATGCTGCTACCATTACTTTGGCATCGGTAATATACTGGAGAACTTCACCTATTTCCATAGCTGCAATTTGCAATCTGTGCGCAGGAGATGGTAATGTTTCTATGCCCAATCACTTATAAGCATTAAATTATTATTTATATAATAATAATTAAGCAATGTTATAGCTCGCATTAAGTTAAAGTTTAGAGCTTAGGGTTTAGAGGAGAATCTGATTATTTATATGCTGTCAGGCCTAGCTGACATTGTCGGAAGGCGATTTGGCGATAAAAAGATTCCTTACAATAGAAACAAGTCCTATGCTGGTTCAATTGCAATGGCAGCAGCTGGATTCTTAACTTCCGTCGGGTAACTTCCTATGGACTCTTTTCGTTCCATGTGGTTAGACGACATTACACTTGATGTCTGTTTGTTTGTAAAAGTAAACTAACCTACCTGAGATTTTGGTTATATGATACTTGGCACTCTCTCTTTTTTAAAATTCGATACTAACTTCGTAAATATGGCACGAGTGGAGGTTCTTGTCGTGTACTGTGTGATATCATAGAGGAGGTCAATGTAATTTACTTTTATTTGTTTTGCACTACAAGGTAAGATCTATTTAATCATGCCGTTGTTAACGGTTACTGTTTTGACAGGTATATGAGTTATTTTTCGTGGTTTGGATACATGGAGGGAAGCTTGAAGTTGGTTCTGGGTTTTCTAACTGTGTCTGTTGTCACGGCACTTGTCGAGTCCCTTCCTATCAGCACTGAACTCGACGACAACCTCACGGTTCCCCTCACTTCCATATTGGTCGGAAGTGTCATTTTCTGATTGTAAGACCAAATTGTAGTAACAAAGTAAACTAGTTTAGGAGTTGTTCTTTAGATCTCTTCCACTTTCAATCTAATTGTTATTAGAGAATATTTAGATCCAAAGTAGCCCCATGTGTTGTGTTTGGATATAGCTGAAAAAATGGGGGTGATTGTTATGTTCGCTATCAATAATAATATTGTACATGTTCAGAATATGAATGCATGCTTACAATTCTGGTTCACAAATTAGACTTTGGATTTGTTAAATTATAGGGCAAATTAAACTCTCGAATCCAATTGAATATACCAACAATTGGTTTACAGTAAAGAAGAAACACATGTATATGTGATACTAGATATTGGATGTTAATGAATTATTTAGAAATCAACTATAAATATAGTTATGCAAAGTTGTCTTGCTATAGTCAATTTCGATAGGGATTCAAAAAAATGAAGCCCTTCTCTATTCATTTGTAGTTATTTCTTTATTTTTCTTTCATTTTTTCTCTCAAACTCGTTTTTTTAGTTAAAAAAAAGCATACATTGACATCTCGAATGGAGATTTAAAGCAAATATATTCAGATCATCTTAAAAAGTTGTGTCACTCGTTTAGATATTTACAAGTCAAAGAAGAATTAGTCACTGTGATTGATATGGATATTCAGATCATATAAAAAAAGAAATTAAATTGTCTTCGTCTGCCTCTCTAAATTTAAAGCACCTGGACATTTCTTCAAGCATAGATTACCCTGTTTTAAACATAAATTCCAAAAAAACACCAGCAACGAACCTCCTTTTGGGCTTCAAGCAAATAATTAAAATAACTTCCATGTGATACCCGGACCAAAAATAATAAAATAAAATAAAACATTTGATCAATGCCCCTTTCACAGGATTAAAATATTTTAAAATGAAATCAAGTTGGGTTGGTCTAGTGGTTAACTCACTACTCATTAATTCATTTAAGCAAGCGTCGGAAATTCGAATCCTGCCTTGTACATACAGCAATCTATTAGCCAACGACAAATTCTTAAATGGAGCTGTGATTCATGACGGATTAATCCTTAGCCTAACAAATTAAAAAATACTGTGAATAACAAAAAAAAATTAAAATAAAAATTAATAAAATAATAAAATTAAAAAATTAATTACACTTAAATTAAAATAACAAAGTTCACGTATAATAAAAATTATAAATTTAATAATAATTATTTCACTTTATCACTTTACTAATGTTTTCATCTTAGAGAATCTAAATTCCCTTTCACATGCCCATGAAGGTGTCGCATTGGATCGTTTTTTTTTTTTTTTGGTAATAATACGGGGCACTAGCCCAAAAGCAAAAGACTACACAAAAACAATACGAGAGATAGATACTCCCGTTAAGTCATCAATAAGCAAGGTCTGAAGACCTGAAGGAGGCAAGTCTATAAAATTGTAACCTGGTGATTGACTCTGAATACTTCTAGCTAACCAGTCTGCACACCGATTTGCCTCCCTATAAACATGTCTAAATATAATCTCCCAAGGTCGCTTCATCCACTCTGCTATCTTTCGGATTATATGGCTATGGCCATGGCTGTCACTGGGGTTTCTCTTAATGTACATGATTGCATTTAGAGAATCAAACTCTACTATAACCCTTCTCATCCCTAGACTCCATGCTGTCTGTAAACCATAATGAACTCCCCATAGCTCTGCTTGGATGGCTTGGCAATAGTCCAGATTTGCCCTGAAGCCTCCGACCTATTCCCCCTCACTAGTTCTGATTAGCCCACCACAGCTCGCTTGCCTGCTACTTTCTCGAACTGAGCCATCAATATTTAGTTTCACCCATCCCGGGTGGGGGGGAACCCACGCTATAGTTGAGATGACTGGATCTTGCTTCACTTCTACAAGTTCTCTCTTTTTGAAGGCCTCCTCTATCCTCCTTGTACTCTCCATAATAATCAGAATGCATCCAGCATTTGTGGGTCTACTGAAGGCAGATTCATGTATTTCTTTATTTCTCCATTTCCAAAGCCACCAGCAAGTCGTCATGAAAATATCAGTCCAAGCAGTCGAACTACCATGACCTATGGCATTTGTGAGATTCAAGTTTAGCCAGCTCTTAAAATCAGTCGTAAAGAAGGTAGCAAGAATACTCGGCTGAACTAACTTATTCCATACAAGAGCCGCACACGGGCAGTCCCTCAGCACATGTAAGGTGGATTCTTCTTGATTAGGACATCTGTGACAATATGGAGGAGATCCCATCAGCCTAGCTCTTCTCTTGGCCGTAAATATTCTATCATGAGCAACCTACCATAAGAATACTTTAGTTCTTTCTGGACCCCTCCATTTCCATATTTCCTTCCAATTCTCTGTGGTTTCCCTACTTTCTCGAGTTAAGTGCTTATAAGCCGAGGCCACTGTAAATATACCATCAACAGAGTGTTTCCAACTAAGCACATCCTCTTCATTGTTAGGTTGGGGGGGAGGGATATTCTGAATATTATTTAACATTGTATCTGCTAAGAATGGTTGCATAGCTTGAAGGTTCCACTCACCAGATTCAGTTACATACGCACTGACCGCTTTGTACTCTAATTCCTCAGGGATTGGTCTTGTTAGCACATCATGAAGGCTCTTTAGATCGTTGTGCCAGTTGTCATGCCAAAATCGAGCACTTTTACCATCACCTAAAATCCAAGAACAACAGTCCTTCATATTTGGCCAAAGCTTGGAGAGCTCCTTCCAAATAGGAGAGCTTTTTTGCTTGTAATCACACCTTCCCAAATTAAAATCATTGCCCTTGTTATTGCTAGTTAGGACTTGAACCCATAAAGCTTGTGGTTCTGTATAGATCCTCCATATCAGCTTCAGCAGGAAAGCATCATTCATAGCAACTAGCTTTCGGAATCCAAGACCTCCTTGTCTTTTTGGGAGACAGAAGGTGTTCCAACTTACATGGTGGATTTTCTTCTGATTTTGCATGTCGCCCCAAATGAACTGTCTTTGCTTTTTTTCTATTAAATTACAAATTCTTATCGGGATTCTGGAGTGTTGCATTTCATAATTGGCCATAGGTGTAATAACACTCTTGGCCAGGGTAATTCTACCAGCAAGAGTTAAGCATTTAGCCTTCCAGCCTTTTAATTTGTCATTGACTCTTTGCAAGACATGCTTAAATTTATCTTTTCCTGATCTTTGATTAGATATGAAAGCACCAAGATACTTACCTAGGCAAGGTTATTCTTGGAAATGACTCATCTCCACAAACCTTCTCCTATCTTGTTGTGGAACATTCTTTGAGCAAATCAGGGAAGTTTTGGCATTGCTTATTTTAAGTCCGGAAGCTAAACAGAAGGATTCAAGATAGAGATAGCATTATTTAATTGATCAGAATCAGCCTCCATAAAGATGAGTAAGTCATCTGCGAATAGAAGATGAGAGATTGTCGGCCAAAACCTTCCAACTCGCATTGGTTTCCAAACATTAGCCTCCACACTTTCCTCAATGAGCTGTGAAAGCTTATCCATCGCTATAACAAAGAGATACGGGGAGATCGGGTCACCTTGCCTGATTCCTCTCTCAGGATTGAACTCTTTTGTCTTTCCACCGTTCTAAAGCACATTGTAGGTAACAGAAGTCACGCTTATCATAATAATACTTACTAGTTTCTCAGGGACCCCAAACTCCACCAGGCAAGAATTGAGAAAAGACCAATTAAGTCTATCATACGCCTTCTCAAAATCCACTTTAATTGCCATATAACCCTTTCGCCCTTTCATCCTCCTCATCACATGAGATAATTCTTTAGCAATCAAAATGTTATCTTGTATCTTTCGCCCTGGAACAAAACTTGACTGATGGGGAGCGATTCTATCAATTAAGGCAGGTTTAAGTCTATTCACCAAAATCTTGGACAAGCCTTTATAGCTAACATTGCATAATGCAATTGGACGAAATTGAGTGATGAATTCTGGCCTTGTAACCTTCGGAATAAGGGTGATTAAGGTTTTATTGTGATTTTTAATATTACTTGGCTCTTCCCAGCAGCTCTTAACATGATTGATGATGCTCTCTCCTATTACATCCCAATTTTCTTTATAGAAAATGGCTGGAAAGCCATCCAACCCAGGTGCTTTGAGGGACCCAATTCTGAAAAAAGCATCTTTAATCTCTTCTCCAGTGGGCATCACATCCATATTCCGTTTTACATCCTCTTGAATCTTTGAGTAGGATTTGGATGATTGGAGTTGTATTGTATCACCTTGTTCTTGGTACAAGCGTGTGAAAAAATTAATGGCTAGGTTTGCCAACTCCTCTTGGTCTTCCACCCAAGTCCCTTCATTATTCCGCAGCTTAAGGATCTTGTTCTTCCTCCTACGAATAATGGTTCTTGTATGATAGTAGCGGGTGTTACGGTCTCCATCAATAATCCACATCTCTCGGGACTTTTGCAGCCACAAAATTTCTTCTCTATCAAGGATATCTGCCAGCTCTTTATGAAGTTGAAGTTCTAACCTTTCAAGAAAAGGGTTCTTACCATTTGCCTGAGCCCTCTGTATGCCTCCAATTCGATTAATAAGTCTTCTTTTCATCCTTCCAACATGGCCAAAAGCTTCCTTGTTCCACCTAGAGAGATTGGTAGATAGGGCTATGAGAGTATTGTCCAGACTCTTCTCGTAATTCCAGTTCTGTCTGACGGTTTCCTTGTACTCAGGGTGTGTAATCCACATCGCTTCATATCGGAAGGGTCTTTCATACCTACTGGCTAACTGAGGATTTAGAATGACAAGGAGGGGATGGTGGTCCGAGCGCATTCGAGTTAACACATCAACTTTTGCCTCCGCAAACTTAGTTCTCCAGTCAGCATTACACAGCGCCCTATCTAACCTTTTAAAAACACGTTCCATTCCTTCCCATACAGGGCCCTTCCAAGTAAATTTGGACCCAATGTATCCCAAATCTATCAAACAGCAATCATCTATCCATTTTTTAAATTTTGCGCAAGCATGTAAGTCTGTTCGTCCCCCACCCTTCTTTTCCGAGGCACACATAATTTCATTGAAACCCCCTACAAGGAGCCAAGCTTTGGACATACCTGTTGCTATAGTTCTCAACTCTGACCATAAACTCCTTCTATTTCTTTCTTGTGGGCTCGCATAGATTGCCGTTAGCATCCAGCTATGGTTGTTTTCATGAGTTACCTCCATATGTATGAATTGCACACAAGATCTAACCACTTTAACAGAGATATTTGGGTCATTCCAAAGAATCCAAATTCCTCCACTAAAACCGTTGGCATCCTGCACATGACTAAAAGCAAAACCACTTCTATCAATCGTGCGGCGCGCAGTATCTCCGCTACACCTCGTTTCCTGAAGGATGACCAAATCAGGTTTATGCATTATCAGATATTCCTTAAGGGTGCGAGTGAAGGACTGACTCGCTGCCCCTCTACAATTCCATGAGAAAATAATCATCAGATCAGATCTAAAGAAAGAAAGGATAGCCTCATTGCTCCATAGCTGCATCATCCTCCCCACGGGGCACTTCCACTTCCGTGGTTCTCTCGCCCTCCTCTCCTTCCTTTATCGGGCCGCTTTCCTTCCCATTTTCTAACCAGTGGTTTTGGTTCTCCTCCACCATGCCAGCTCTCACACCCTTGGCTTCGTAAAGGAGAGCAGCCTCAACCATTATCCCCATATCAATTGTGTTCATGTCTGGTGGCTCTGGCTCAGGACTCTCATCCATTGCTTCATCAATTTGTCCTGTTTCCGAAACAAATGACTCTTCCATTTGTGAATCTTGTGAATTGAAGGTGGGTTCTGAGTTTTGTGACTCTGGGGCATTATTGGGGCCAAAGTTTGGGTTATTATTTGCTGGATTCTTCATATATGGGGCATTGGTGTGGCTGTAGGGTGTTTGGTCTATGTTTCTAATTTGGGTCAGGATTTTTTCTTTTTGTGGGTGCTTAGTTTGGTCTGGTGGGTTGCTGGGGTTAAAAACTGGTTGGGTTGCTTGGCCTACATTGCCATTGGACTTTGGTTGGGCTGAAATGGTTATTATTGGACTTTTTTGGTTATAGGCTTTCTCATTAATTTTAGATGCTTGGTTCTCTTTCCTTTTGCTCGTTGTAGGTGCTAAAGCCAGGGTGCTTGTTGTATTGTTGGGGACATTCCCTGTGCCCTCATGATTGGCTTTGGGGTCGTTATTGTTCTCATCATCGAGGACAGCAAACCTCGTACCAGCAATTGCTACCTTTCCTTTCCTTACCTCTCCTCCATTCACCCCACTACTTGTACCTGTGTCTACCCCTTTTTCGCATTTCTGCCACGCGTCCCTCTTTGTACGACCATCCATGGTCCAAAGGGCTCTTCTGGTCCGTCAATGACGCTTTTGCCCTTGTCAAGATTGGCATTTCCCATATTGTCCCTTCCATTTGTGTCTCCTCCACTTCCATTCACCTGAATTTCTCCTTCTCTCTGTGCCTCTTCTGTGACTTTCTGGCCACCGTTCTCCCCAGTTTTCTTCATTGGACAGTTTGCTTTTTCATGGCCCACAATCCCACAAGAGAAGCATATATTGTGTATGCCCTCGTACTCCACCAAGTAGCGGACTCCATTAATGGAGTATTGGGAGATCAATGGTTGTGACAGGTCTAACTCAACGCACAGCCTTGCAAACCTTCCTCGACACTTGTCTGTTGTGTTAGTGTCCACTTTCAGTGTTCTCCCTATAACATTGCCAATCTTCTTCAACATTTTATCTTCATAATATTCAATAGCAAGGCCGGGCAACCTTATCCATGCCGCCACCGTGTCAATGGTAGCCTCCGTTGGGTTGAAGTCTGGTTTCCAAAATCTCAGAGTGAGATAGTGGTCAAATATCTTCCATGGCCCCCCAGTGAGAGCGTAGTCAAGATCCTCTTGAGAGAAGAATTTGACGATGAAAAACTCATTCCCTATATCAATGACTTCAATACTTCCCTGTTTCCCCCACATTGCTTCAAGTCTCCTGGTAAGCACCGGCAAGGATATCCTCCTTCCCATAAGCTTAACAATGAGTGTTTCTCACCAGGGCTTTCTTAAGCTTTTCATTGCAGCTTCATTGACTACAAAATTAAAGATACCATTTACCTTCTCAACACGAATCTCAGGCTGCAAGCATTCCCCCTCTTCGTCATCAGACTCATCTGATGATTCTGAGCTCTCCTTTTCTTCTATGGCTACGGGCTTCTTGCCACCTTTCACTGCCTCACTGAAGGATCGTCTGGTTGGCTGCTCTTCATTGGGACAACCTTCTCTTTCTTCCACCATCCAATCTTCTTCTCTTGGAACTAGTGACATGTCTCCAGAAAAATCAAGACCTTCCCCACCTTTCCTTATCTTTTTAGCTGAGCGTTGTTCTCGATTGCGTCTCGACGATTCTGGGGGCTCATGGGAACGGGAGTGTCCTCCCCTAACATAACCACCTTTCATTGATAGCTCGCAATGGATCAGTTAGCGTGCTCTGTTTCTCTGAAGCTTCGGCAGGTGCTACTTTCTGTCGCATTGGATCGTTATGTAATTGGAATTGGAATTGGATTTGTGTATAGGTCATTGGTTTATGCCTTTATAGCTTTATGCACAAATTCCACATGAAAATATATGTTGAGTGCAAGGGAATTATAGACCGTGTCCGTTAAAATTAGCTATTAAAATTAGTTATTAGTATAAAATATATTATATTAAAAATAAATTAAATTATGAATATATTTATATATAATTATATGTAATTAATATTTTATGTGTACATAATATTTTTTACTGGAAATATTTGACTTTAGATTTGGAAGATTGTGCAACTCAAAAAATTCTGAAATTAGTACATTTAAATTTTGTGAAATAAAAAATAAAATATTATTATTTTTCACTATTTTCTTTTTCTCTTTTTATAAAATCTTAAAAAAATACTTAAAAAAAAAAGCAGATCCAACATTAAATTCGCGCTTACACAGTTCATGTGATTTCACACTTATTCAAAGTTGTTTGGTAGGTAGTGAACGCTTTTCAATTATTTATGTACACTTTTTGCATTGAAAAAGGTACTTACTAGTCATCACAAAACGCAAAAGGAAACCTCTAACCCTGAAATTCCTGAAATTTAGAAAATTATTCTTCCTCTAAGGGTTATACTTTAAGAAGTATTTCAGGTATAATTCGAATGCTTCAATGTATATATATATATATATCTTAGAGATCATAACTAAAAATATTAAAACACTTAAATTTTCGATACATCTAAAATGCTTCTTATACTTTATTATTTTATATCCCTTCACAAGCAAACCAAAGAAACTTAGCATTTGATTCTTTTAGACTTTTAGTTAATGAAAAAGTACAGGGATAGCACATCTACCAAACAAAATAAATAACAGCTTGAAAAATTAATTTTAAAAATTAAATTTTAAATTTGAATAATTAGGATTAGATAATATAACCTCTTCTATATACGCCCTCACATCAAACTTTCACACCACGTTCTTATTTCCTCTCATCGTGTCAACCCTCCGCTGTGAACACTGCCATAGCCCGCCGCCGTCGCCACTGGTGCGCGTCCGTTCATCCTGTTGTCCAGGTCGCTGCTTTCGACTGCTGCAGCACAAGTGATGCCATCGCATTGTTAAAAATAAATTTGATGGTTAGAATTTAAAAATGAATAGAAATCATAGTTTGAATAAGTTGTCTGTATTTAGTTTTAATTTAAACCATTTGTTTATTAGGATGTATTAAGTTTAGACATCAAAGAAAAGTATAAATACATATGTAATTATTTCATAAATAACAACACACAAATACATTCAATACATTCCTCTTCATTTTATATTTTTTGTGAATGTGTGTGCCTTGTTCTTTTATTTTCAAACAAAGTGGTATCAGAACCACTTATAAAATGTCTTCGTCAAAAGGAACTACTTTATCTTTTCAATACCCACAATTATCTAAGCTCAACTATGACAATTAGGCAGCCCGAATGAAAGCAATTCTCGGTGCTTAAGGAGTGTGGGAGATAGTTGAGAAAGGTTATGTAGAACCAGAGAATGTGGACAAGCTAACAGAAGCTCAGAAGGAAGAATTAGAAAATAAAAGAAAGAAAGATCAATGTGCACTTACTATCATTCATTAAGGCTTGGATGATGATATGTTTGAGAAGATTGCTGATATAACCAATGCAAAGAAAGCTTGGGATACTCTTCAAAATTCCGTCATAGGAGTTGAAAAGGTCAAGAAGGTTCGTTTTTAAACTCTAAGGGCTGAGTTTGAGTCTCTAATGATAAAGGAGACTGAATCCATTTCGGATTATTTCACCAAAGTTTTGACGGTAGTGCACCAAATGAAAAGGTTTGGAGAAAAATTAGAAGATGTTCGTGTTGTTGAGAAAATCCTTCGTTCTCTCAACTCAAAATTTTACCATGTGGTGGTAGCCATTAAGGAGTCCAAAGATTTAGATACGATGTCCATTGATCAGTTGAATAGTTCCTTACGGGCCCATAAATAAAGAATGGATAAAGGCAAGCAAGAACGTGTGGAGCATGTCTTGCAGGCAAAACTTTCGTGGAATGCTAGAGAAGAAACCAACGAAAGTGGAAGACAAGGACGAGGTCGAGGCCATAGACGAGGACGAGGACGTGGTTACGGAAGAGGAAGAGATGAGAAAAATTATTCTCAAGAGAAAAGAAATCAAAATTTTTCTCGAGCTTATGGAAGAGGAAGAACAGTTGACAAAAGACACATTGAATGCTATTCATGTGGAAAGAATGGACATTATTCTTGGGAGTGTCAGACATCCAAAGAAGAAGAAAATAAACTTGTTGTGCATAATGAAGATGTTGAAGAACCAACATTATTCCTTACGCTCAAGGAAGATCAAAATTTTGAAGATAGTACGTGGTATCTTGACAATGGAGCTAGCAACCATATGACAGGTGATAGGAGTAAATTTGTAGCACTCGACACCAACGTAAAAGGACACGTGCATTTTGGTGACGAATCAAAAATAGAGATCAATGACAAAGGGACGATTCTATTCGAGTTAAAGAATGGAAGTCATAAGATTCTTATCAATGTTTATTATATCCCAAAGATGAAGAATAATATCTTGAGTATTGGGCAACTTATGGAGAATGGTTGTAAGATAGTCATGGAAGATCGCTATCTTTAGCTTAGAGATAAAAATGGAAATCTTATTGCTAAGGTTTCTATGACAAGAAATCGTATGTTCTTGTTAAACATGAGAAGTGGTGGAGCTATATGTTTGAAGTCATGTATTGAAGATCCACCATGGATTTGGCATATGAGATATGGACATTTAAATTTTGGCGGGCTCAAAGAATTACAAAAAAATGGTAAAAAAAATTCCAACAATTGATCATCCTCATCAGTTATGTGAAGCTTGCTTACTTGGAAAACATTCAAGAAAGAATTTTTCAAAGCAGTCCAAATCAAGAGCTACCAAGCCACTTCAGCTTATCCACGCGGATGTTTGTGGACCTATCAAGCCTTTGTCACTTGGTAAGAGCGCCTATTTTTGCTTTTCATTGATGATTATTCAAGAAAAATATGGGTTTATTTCTTGAAGCAAAAGAGCGAAGCATTTGAAACATTCAAGAAGTTTAAAGCCCTCGTTGAAAAAGAAGGTGGCTATGAGATAAAAGCTCTTAGAACTGATAGAGGTGGAGAATTCACTTCAAATGAATTCAAGATATTTTGTGAAAATCATGGTATTCGATGTCCCCTAACTGTTCCTAGATCGCCTCAACAAAATGGAGTTGCTGAAAGAAAGAATAGGACAATTCTAAATATGGCAAGAACGATGTTAAAAAATAAGTCATTACTAAAAGAGTTATGGGGAGAAGCAGTTGCATGTGCAGTTTATCTCTCAAACCGCTCACCTACCAAGAGTTTGAGAGATATAACACCTCAAGAAGCATGGAGTGGTTTGAAGCCTAATGTATCACATTTAAGGGTTATTTGGATCTATTGCATATGTCCAAATTCTTGAGTAAGAAAGATCGAAACTTGATGATAGGAGCCAAAAGCTTGTATTTATTGGTTATGAGGAGAATAATAAAGGTTACAAATTCTTCAATCCTATCAATAATAAAGTAATAATAAGCAGAGATGTTGAGTTTGAAGAAAATGCAAAGTGGGACCGGAGTACACAAAATGAAGTCACTTATGATTTTCTGCCTTACTTTGAGGAAAAAGAAGCCCCGATGCAAGAAGTGCAAGGCGAAATCGATCCTTCAACACCAACATTAACCCCACTAGCATCATCATCGTCTTCTCCATCCTCTAGTTCAAGCGAAGGCCCTCATAGATATCGAAGTCTCCCTGATACCTATAAGCAAACAGAAAAGCTAGAGGATGAAAATTTATTGTGTTTACTCTCCAATGATGAGCCTTTAAGTTTTAAAGAAGCTGTCAAAGATGAGAAATGGATACAAGCTATGGAGGAAGAAATTCAAGGAATTGAGAAGAACAACACTTGGGAACTTGAATCACTTCCAAGTTCCAAGTGGTCATCAGGCTATTGGAGTCAAATGGGTTTACAGAGTTAAGAAAAACTCTAAAGGTAATGTAGAAAGGTATAAGGCAAGACTCGTTGCAAAAGGTTATACAGAAGCAAGGAATAGATTATGATGAGGTGTTTACTCCAGTTGCTCGCTTGGAGACAATAAGGCTATTGTTGTCACTTGCAGCACAGAACAAATGGAAAATCCACCAAATGGATATGAAGTCTGCTTTTCTGAACGATAATCTTCTGGAAGAAGTTTATATTGAACAACCTTTGGGTTTTGTTGTTGAGGGTTGTGAAGATAAAGTTTTAAGGCTTAAAAAGGCCTTATATGGACTGAAGCAAGCTCCAAGAGCTTGGAATAATCGTCTTGATACGTATTTTCAAGATAATAGTTTCAATAGGTGCATTCATGAATATGCACTCTATGTGAAAGAGGAAAGAGGAAATTTGTTATTTGTTTGTATCTATGTGGATGACCTTATATTCACAGGAAACAATCAAATAATGTTTGAAGAATTTAAGAAGGTAATAGTTCAAGAATTTGAGATGAGTGATATAGGACTAATGTCTTATTATCTGGGAATTGAAGTGAAACAAATGGAGGATGAAATTTTTATCTCACAACAGGCTTATACAAGAGAGCTATTGAAGAAACTCAATATGCTAGATTGTAATCCTACCAATACACCTATGGAGTATGGAGTCAAACTTTCCAAAGAGGAAGAAGGTGTAAGAAAAGTTGATCAAACATTATTCAGAATCTCGTGGGGAGTTTAAGGTATTTGACCTGTACCAGACCTGACATTTTATTTTCAGTTGGGTTAGTTAGTCGTTACATGGAGAATCCAACAGAAATCCATATGAAGGCAGTCAAGAGAATTCTTCGCTATCTTAGAGGCACTCTTGAGTATGGCATGTTTTATTCAGTTTCAGATGAATTCAAATTAATGGACTATTGTGATAGTGATTATGCTAGGGATATTGACGACAGGAAGAGTACTATTGGCTTTGTTTTTCTCTTTAGGAAATAATGTAATTTCTTGGTGTTCAAAGAAACAACCTATAGTCACTCTTTCAACTTGTGAAGCTGAATATGTTGCTGCCACTGCCTGTGCATGTCATGCAATTTGGCTAAACATACTACTGAAGGAACTTCATTTTGAGCAAGTTGAATCCACCAAGATCATGATGGACAATAAGTCAGCGATTGCCCTAGCAAAGAATCCAGTGTTTCATGACAGAAGCAAGCACATAGAAATAAAGTATCATTTCATTCGACAATGTATTGAGAATATGCATGTGGAGGTTGAGTATGTGAAATCACTTGATCAAGTTGCTGACATTTTCACAAAATCTCTGAAATATGATGCTTTTCAAAAGTTAAGGATTATGATTGGAGTCAAAAAATTATCAAGTTTAAGGGAGAATGTTAAAAATAAACTTGATGGTTAGAATTTAAGAATGAATAAAAACCACAATTTGAATAAGTTGTCTATATTTAGTTTTAATTTAAACCATTTGTTTATTAGGATGCATTAAGTTTAGACATCAAAGAAAAGTATAAATACATATGTAATTATTTCATAATTAACAACACACAAATACATTCAATACATTCCTCTTCATTTTATATTCTTAGTGAGTGTGTGCTTTGTCCTTTTATTTTCCAACACGCATGCGTTCCTCATGCGCCACTGCTGCTGTCTCGCATTCCCGGGGCCGGGTGCAGCCGCTACTGCCTCGCGATCCCTGGCGGCACTGCTGCTGTGTCGTCGTTGTCCTCCCTCTGCCGCATTGCAATAGCCCGCCTTTGCATTGTGTGTCTGTTTATCCCGTCGTCTAGGTCACCATTGTCGCAGTTGCACATGATGTCATCGTATGTTCTCCATGCGCCACTACTGCCATTTCGTGTTTCACAGACAGTGCTGTTGTTGTCTTGTGTTTCACAAGCGGTGCTGCTGCTGTCTCTTCCTCCTTCACTTTTTCGGATGTTTCTTTTTATTAAATGGATTTTTTTGTGGTAAAACTTTTGGAAGGTAGAAGGTAAAATTGTAAATATAAAAGATGAAAATAAGATTGTAGTAGATAATTGAGACTGAATTTTTTTTAATATTTAATGGACCTGAAATTTCGCTCATTATTTATGTTATTTGCACTCTATTGTTTATTTAGCGGAATTATTTTAAAACATAAGTTAAAGAACATCAAGTAATTAACTGAATATAATTAGCATCTTATCTAGCTAAACTTATGTTTCTTCTACATTACACCATCAAGGACATTAAAGTAAAGATACCATAAGAAATTTTGATACTTGATCATGATATCATGATAAAATGACTATTCAATAAGCTGCATGTGTTCCTTAGAAGGTTTATGACGTTGACATGGAAAAAGAAAAAAAGGACATGATAGTCATTAGTCACCACCACCAACAAACATAGAAACCAAGAGGAATTGAACTTCTCCATATCCATATCCATAAACTCATCATCTTCTTCAAACTACATTATATATCATGAGCATAAAT
The DNA here is from genome assembly GCF_059453495.1 of Arachis ipaensis. Lineage (NCBI taxonomy): Eukaryota > Viridiplantae > Streptophyta > Magnoliopsida > Fabales > Fabaceae > Arachis > Arachis ipaensis. The sequence goes on from NC_142436.1 coordinate 4,506,729, forward strand.
GAATTAAAACCACTTCTTAATCCACCAAAATTTAGAAATTTATGGTAATAAAGATCGAGAAATACAAGAAAATAACAAGGAGATTTTTATTTAAAAAAAAAGAAAAAAAAAACTCTAATGAAAACCTACTACTACAATGGGGAAATAAAAGTTACATAAATGGTTACATATGAGGGTAACTAATTATAAAAATATCTAACTAACACTATACATATAGTATCTCTAAATAACAACATTCATAAAAGAAAAAAATTTCTATAGTTACAAAAGAAAAATTATTTATTTTATTTATTTTCTTCTAACTCCAAGGAGGAGTAGTCTTACTGTTGTGAGGGGCTGCTACGGTGGAGTCTCCTTCGGTTTCCGATTCGTGTCGAGAGCTCGAACCTCGCCGGTTCCGGAGGCGAGGAATCACGATGATGAAGATAATAAGGAGGAAGAAGGCAGTGGTAAGAACAAGAAACACTATCTTACCATGTAGAGCAAAGTTCTTGTCTTGAGAAATTGGAACCTCATCTACTTGTTCTTGTTGTTTTGGGCCATAATAATAATAATTAGTGTTGTTATTATTGTTGTAAGGAGTAGTAGTCATGGTTATTTAGTTATTAGAAAAGTCTATGGCTCTAGAAGGGTTAGAAGTGGCAAAAATATATATGGTTTATATAATTTGTATTGTTAGTTTTCAATAATTCATCGTGGGAAAACCTTGACCTTTTTTCTCAAATGGGACAACTTAACGGGTCGCATTCGTTTTTTGTTTTCGGTTTTTCCAATGATATTGCCAATTTTCCACACACATTCTTATTGATTAAGAGAAAATTAAAACTAAGCTTTGTTTTTAAGATAGGGAAAAAAAATCCCAGTTTTTTATTTTGTTTTATGTTAATGTTGGAAAATAAACTTGTGTTCTTGTGGAACACAATTATACAAATTAAATATATAATTTTTAACAGGAATTTAACAGGAATTTAATAAAAGTAATAATATTTTACACTTTTTACTTTCTCAAAGAATAAAAAATTACTAAATACACAAAAAACCGTAATAGAAATTACTTTATATTTTAAATTTTTTTCTCACGAGATCCTTTCATTTCGAAAATTTACTTAAATGAACTAATGAGATTAGACTTTATTATTATTATTATTATTATTATTATTATTATTATTAATTCAGCATCTCAGTTATGAAATTAAAAAGTGTACTAAAAATAGAAAGCAAGAATAATCAACATTTACATTTTCACCTTACAGCTGTTGCTTTTTCTGTTTTAATATTCGGATGTTATACTAACCTTTTTCTTTTCTTTCTATTTATTAGTGTGTAAATTACTAAACATGCTTTCGAATTATCATATAGCGGACAAAAGTATTTTAATTTGTTTACGATTAAAATAATTATATTTTAAAATACGAGAAAAATATTCAACCGTAAAACATATATTCTTAAAAAAAATTTAGAAATCGAATTTTGATATTTTTTTATAAAAATATTTAATCCTCTAAATTTTGTGATTTTACATTAAATACATTTTTTTTTTACTTTTTCTGTCAACAACAAAAAAATTTTTTAATAATTGAAAAAAATATAATAGCTAAATTTTGGTCTTTTTCACATATACTTTTTAAATAGTTATATTAATATTCTTACAAAATTTCGGATTAAATACACGAGTAACATGTCAAATACAAAAGTTGTTTATTATAAAAAAATATATATATTTTTTGTTATTTTTATCATATTTTAAAATGTTTTAAGAGTATTTTTATCATTAGTAAATTAAAAATGTGTTTTTGTAAATAATTTAATTATTCAAACACTTCTTTAATAGTTTACTACTCGTTTTTTTTTTTTTTTTTGGTAAGTTACTACTCGTTTATTTAACTGTATGTTTCTTCTTCAGTTCTTCTATTTGAGGCCCACCGAAATTAGAGCGTAGAGGCTGGGGTGGACCAAGTGGCCCATGGTTCTTTTGTTGCTTCATCCATTATGAAATAATTCTATTTATGTAGAGACATTAGCATTAAAGTATTAAACACTATTCTGTTGGTTCTTTGTTTTCATTCTAACATGTGAACAATTTATCTTGAGTTGTATTTTATGGTAGTTATGATTAATAGTATTGGTAAATATGAAATTTTGATAATATTTAAAAATATAGCTAAAATTAAAATCATATCTTTTATTATTCAAAAATATTTTTAATTTGAAAATAAAAAATAAAATGTATGACTTAATAAAAAAAAATTATCAAACAATAAAAAATACAACCTTAAAATTTTGACTATATTTTTTAATTATTACTAAAGTTTTATAACCGTCGTAATTACTGTAATTACAGTTACCATGCAATATAATTCATCTATCATATACTAGGTATTTTATGTGGAGATTAGATTACATTTATCCATTTTCTTTGTCAACAAAAGATTTGTAATTGTACGCTTAAAGAGAGATACTAAAAACAAATAAAATAGTTTTCTTACTAAATAACAAGGGTCTTTTTAATATAAAAAGACATATAGTGTTTTAATAATAATGTTTTGATAATTTAATTCCCAAATGCTTAATTTACTAATAAATTAATTAGTATCCTATTATTATGTTTTTTTAGTAAACCTATTAATTATATCAAAATTGAATATTAAAATATAACATCCTTGCTAGCAAAGCACTTAAAATGCTAAGCTAAGTAGGATATTACTGTTTAGTTAGAAGTGTACTAGTCCTAATGACCTCTCAAATTAAACACGCGATAAAAAAAAAAAACACACACACACACACAAATAAAAAAGAGGTAAATGTAATTAGAAAAAGTATAGGTAAATAATGAAAATATTAAATAATATGAACAATAGATATCTATTCAGATGTTCATTTCACTAGGTGTACGGATGATTATTTTAATATTAAGATTTAGGTGAGTAATTTGGAGGTGTAGTATGTTTTTATTTGATTGGTAGTTGTTCATGTTGTTCAAGATAGTCATTGTTTACCTAGCACTCCTCATGTAATAATTCATGAGGAGTGCTAGGGGGCAGCAACTTTTGTATTTTGTAACCATCAATTGACCATCAATAATATTTTTAATGGTGTGGAATCATTCAATTTTCTTTTGATGGTTAAATGCTAGCTAACTTTTTAAAAAGTTTCTGGTGCTAGACTTTTTCATAATTCATTAAGCACATAACACACGTACATAATACCATAACAGTCTCATAGTTTAGGGTAAAGTACTAAATTGGTCCCCTAGGTTTGGGCGTAATTCTGTTTTGGTCCTTAAGGTTTAAAGTGTTCTATTTGAATCCAAAAAAGTTTTATTTAGCATCAATTTAGTCCATAGTGAGGTCAAAATTAAATAATTAACAAAATGTCCTACATAACAACAATTCAAGAACAAAATCGATAATATGGAGAACAAGTACAAGCTCCAGAGGCACAAAATCAACCATTGATGCATCAATACATTTATTTATTATTTTCTTTAGTTTTATAGAAAATATTTTATTTATATTATAAAAAAATAATAAATAAATGTATTGATGTATCAATGGTTGATTTTATGCCTCTGGAGCTTGTACTTGTTCTCCAGATTATTGATTTTGTTCTTGTACTGTTGTTATGTAGGACATTTTGTTAATTATTTAATTTTGACCTCACTGTGGGACTAAATTGATACTAAATGAAACTTTTTTGGATTCAAATAAAACACTTTAAACCTTAAAGACCAAAACAGAATTACGCTCAAACCTAGGGACCAATTTATTAGTTTACCCCGTAGTTTAAATACAAACGTTGCAAATGAAATATGAAAATACTTAAAATAACTAGGGTGCGTTCATATATCTCATAAGCAGAAGGTTTTTGGTTAATATTGGTGAGTGAATGCTTAGAAGGGTCCTTTTCAAAACTAACAGTTTCACCAAATTTCTATAGTTTAAAAAGTCACATAATGAGAATTAAAACGCAATTCTCAGTATAAAAATTAGTGAAGTATATCAAATATCATTTGCTCTGTTGCTCATGAATTGGTCTTGATTATTTTACACACATATATTCAACTGGGTATTATCACATTAAAAAAGAACATAATTAGATCACTTAAAATGTTTTGTTTAATCAATTCATGAAAATTAAACTCTTATTTTGATTTCAAATTACGGAAAGCGTTGCAATACCATAGCAAGGAAAAAAAAAAGAAAAAAGAAAAGAGAAAACAAAACAAAACAAAACAAACATAAACGAGATCTATAGTTTTACCAAAACTGCCAAACAACTGAGATAAGTAAGGACCACTAAAGATACTTACAATCAATCACATGTTCGAATTTTCTTTTATTATATTAATTTTTTAGGATAAATCTTTATTTTATTGGAGCTCTTATTTTCCATAAAATTTTGTAGAGAAGAAACAGAGAAAATGAAAACAATACTCTTGTTTCACCTGTCTTTTTCAATATATACGAGAACCCAAAAAAACGCAGCATTTCTGTACTCAGTAGTCACCGACACCTTATTTGAAACAGAGGAGAGGAAAGGGGAAAAAAAATGAAAACAAAGTATTATTAAATCCAGAAATGTGGTGATTCGTGGTAGAGAGTGCAGAGAAAATGATGATGTGTTTGGGAGAGAATTTCAGTATGATTCATAGAATGATGAATTATAAAACCAAATTGGGTTGGTCTAGTGGTTAGTTTACTAGTCCGTTTAAGTAAGTATTGGGTTGAAATTCCACCTTTTGCATGCAGCAATCCATTGGCCAGCAATAAACTCTTGAGTGGAACTCAGTACTGCGACGGATTAATCTTTTACTTGTCGAATTGGAAAATACCGTGAGAAATTAAAAAATGATGAATTATAAAAATGATTTAATTACTAAGCTAATTATTTATACTATCATTGTTCTAACTATCAAATAAATATCTTCGCACCTTGTAACCAACCTAACAAACTAAACAAACTTGCTGACTAAGGACCAGTTTGGCTAAACTTCTAAAATAAGTTCTTTTGAAAAATGAGCTTAAAATATAAAGACTTTTATTAATAACAACTTTTAAATAAGTTATTTTGTATTTAGAAAGTTATTATAGAAGTCCTTGTTTTAAAGTTGTGCATTAAATAAGAGTGATAAAATAGCTTTTAAAAATAGGAGAAGACACATTTTTCAACTTCTTTAAAAACTCTTAAATAACTTTTTGAAAAGTTAAAAATTTATCTAAAAAATTATACCAAACACTATTAATGTAACTTTTTATAAGTCAAAAGTAAAAAAAGTAACTTTTGGAGTTTTTTAAACGGACCCTAAGCAAAACTAACTAACTAACTAATTTGCTGACTCAACTACACCTAAATTACAGTTTATTAGTTACCTATATTTTAGTAAACATACAACTAACTCCGTTACAACTTGACTCAACTACTACTTCAACAATGTTGCACTTGCAATATGAGACCATGATCCTCTGTTTGATGTATAATTAAACATTATGCATTAACTTCAATGGATTATTAGAAATAGTTTTCTGTTTTTTACTTTCTGCAGGGCTTTTTTGAGGATGGTGTTTAGAATTTTTATCTAAAATTAAGCAATTGGAGGCTTGGATTTGGAGGTAAATGGAGAGTATAAAAGGATTTTAGTGATTTTGGAGCTGTTTTGTAATTTTGGGTTGATCTTTGACAAGAGTTATTCCCGAATTTGTAACATGTGTGATGTTTAGGGATTAATGTACAAAAATAAAATTTTCAGGGCTAATTTTGAAATTTCAGGGTCAGTGCTGATCTGGCAGTAGAGTAGAGTTGAATTTGCAAAGGTTGTGAATTGTGATACAAGATAACAAGAATGACACAATACTCTTTAATATCTACAAACATGATATGATGTTGAAGCGAAAAAAATGTTACATAAACACTACAAAACAGTAACCAAATCTGTCATCATCTAATTGTGTATTGGTCTTTTACTCAAGATGAGCTATAATTTAATTTCATCCGTTATGGATGATGAGAATAATTTAATTTTTATTATACATAATGAATAATAATTTAATTTTATTTGCTTTAATTCTATAATTAATAAATTTAATGACCATCATAATTCACATAATTATTAAATGCTCATAAGTCGTAATATTAATATTATTTATAATTTAATTTTTATATAATATACCTTATCTCTAAATAGAAATAAGTTTTAAGTTCTAAATTATTTTACTATTCTAGTATATTTTTCATGCTTACTTGAACATTATATTGTGTCTTTTACAAGTATTTACTTTTCGTATTCTTTATCTTTGTCAAAATATACATATTTCGGAGATGAAGAGACATGCTCGATCCCTCTAAGACGAGATATACTTTAAAGTTATTACCGTATAAGAACATGTATAAATACATGTATTGTTAACTTATTTTTAATATATATTTTATATTTTTACATATACAGTTAATTTAGTAGCTAACTTGTATGTATACTTAGAATAGTTAGTTGTACTGATACATGTATGTCTTTGATTAACAAAATTCAATTAAATAAATAGTTTAATTTAATACACTGTAGTGTAAAATAATTTATATAATGATATAATTATATTTATTCTTTTAAATAATTATTCACGTAATAACATAATTATTTTTGCTAATATAACATTATGTGATCGAATACATGTATAAATATGCTTTATATGTGAAAATGAAAATGAGTTTGTTACCGTTGTTGAAATTCAAGTCTAAAGTAGTGTTTGTTTTTAGAAATTGAATTTGAGAGTTGAGACTAAGAGACAAGAATTTAGTATTATATTTGATAACCAGATAATATAACTAAAATTTTAATTTTAAGATATAATTTCAATCTTTTCAATATTAAAAAAAAACTAAAATTATTAGAGATGAAAGCTAAAATTTTAATATTTATTTTTAAAAATATATTTATCTTTTTTAAATTTTCATTCTATCATTTTCACTATTTTTACCTTTCTAACTTGGGAGCCACTTAGATAAAGATGTCAAAAACATCTTTTTTTAAAGATATTTTTTAAAAATTAAAATTTAACATATATAATCAATTAAATTATATTATTTTTATTAAAATTAGACTAATTAGCAAAAAAATTAATAAATTAAATTTTTAAACCGGTATAAATTAATATTTTTTATAAAAAATTACTACAATATCCCTATTATAAAACACAACTAAAATATTTATAAAACACAACTAAAATATCTCTATCATATATATATATATATATATTTGTTTTTTAAAAACTTTAAAATCTAACCCTATAACGATAGAGAAAAAAAGGGCTAGAATTTAGAATTCTCAAAATTAATATATATAATAAGAGTATTTTAATCATTTTATATAATAGGAATATTGTAGTAATTTTTTATAAAAAATAATATTAATTTAGACGGATTTAAAATTTAATTCACTATTTTTCAGTCAAATTAATTTGTCTGACCTAATTTTGACAAAAATAACATAATTTAAGTGATTATATGTGTTAAATTTTAATTATTAAAAAATATTTAAAAAAAAAAGACGTTTTCTGCGTCTTTATGGAAGCATCCCCCTTCTAACTTTACCTCTATTTTTTTCTTAATCCCTCACCTCACTACTCCTACCAAATAAGATACTAAAACATAATTTAGTAAGAATAAATTATCATTTGTACCCATGAAAGATGTAGACGCTGATAAATGTATCCATATAAGAATAAAACGACAATTGTAACCACGAAAAATAGTTTTCGTGTGTCAAAAGCACCCTAACAGACCAATTGCGTAACCAAATATTCTTGGCACGAGGCTATCTTCCGTAGTTACAACTATGATTTTATTCTTATATAAATACATTTGTGGGCATCTATATCTTTCCTGAATACAAATGATAATCTATTCTTATTATTATACACTTTACACCAAACATAGTATTTGTTTCTCCATCTCAATTTCTGTTTCAAATGGTACCTAAATTCTTTCAAAAAAGAAAATTGAAGCCGTAAATTGTATTTTAACCCCAGAATTCCCCCATTTTGCAAATTCTACCCTCTAACGGGGATTCAGGGGATTCGCACACCACAGCACCAATCCACGAATCGGAGCTACACCCTCTTCTCCTTTTGACGATCTCCCTCTGATCTCTCTCTCACGCACACTGTGTCATAAAAGGTTCAAACTTTACTCTATCTTAGACACTTACACCATTTTTTTCATCTCTAATGTTCATGTTTTCTTTCCTTCAATTGTTTTTTATGCTTTCTGGTTTCTACACTATTTTCAGTTTTCTTAAGCATTTCATTTAATTATATTGGAATTCTTGATAGTTCATTGGATAGTTGATTATTCTTGAAATTTGGTTACCTTTTTGGTCATTGCCAGGTGCCTGTTTGTCCTTTGGTTCCGGGTAATTTTCTTTTGTTATTGTTAATGTTTAATGATCAGTTTTGCTTCAATTTGGTTATTTACTGATGTAATTTTGGCTCAAGTGGTGATTTTGTGGTAATTGGAATCGGTTCATACTTTTCATTGCTTTGTTTTTGTGGTTTTTGCATATGTAATGTTGAACTGGTGGATCAGAGAGACTGCAATATATGTGAGAATATGTGGTTTATTCTTTTGCCATTGGAAGAGAAATTTGTCTTGATAATAGATTCATAGAATAATAGTTTGATATTGATAATTACTATTGTGGAGTAAGTAACTTGCTAATCTGAAACTCAAAATGAAAAATTGAGGGATTCGATATTTATGTCTCCTTTGCAAGTGTACTGAAACTATGTATATGAAAAAATATTTTAGCATATGGCTTCTTTGTGATAATTTATGTATAGGTTCTGAATGATTAAGTTGTTCATTCTTTTCATAGCTGTAAAATATGTTGAAGTGAAGATCACAAATAACAATCTTAACCTTTGGCATAATGAGAATAGTCCCCTTTGGTAGCTTTGTTCGCTTGGTTAAATCGGCAAGCAATAGGGACCATGAACTGGCTTTAGGTAGGGTTAGACTCCTCATTGATTTTTCTTATGGAACTTGAAATTGATAGATTGTGATCACAACTTAACAGTAAAAAGGGGGAAAAGATAGCGTGTAGAGAACACAGCTGAAAATTGAGACAAATGGTGAAGCTATATTTTCTGTTTTTGCAATTGATTACGCTTTGATGATTAGATCAATACAATTTGATCAGTTTAAACTTAGTGTGACTCCTTGTTTAAACTTAAACAATCCTGTCCTCTTCACATGATAAAATTTATATCTATGTGTTGTTTGTGGCTGTATCATAGCATCTTAAGCATATACAATCTTGGCATATATTGAGATTCTTTAACTTTTAGTATATTTTGACAGGTAAAACCAATTTTGAACTTTACTGTAGATGCAGGTGATAAAAATATAATTACTGACCCTGCTTGGCATTTCTTTTTGTTTGCTTCGCAGTTGTCTTGTTTATAAATTCCGGGTTTTTTTACCGGCTTTCATTCGTATTGGTATTTATTAGGACTTGGTGAAGACTCATGTCAGCTCCTAATGAGGAAAACTTGTCGTCACATTCCCAGGTGAGTTTTTTCAGTTATGAGCAAGCATTTCTTATGTTTGCAATTAATTCTCCTATCACATTTCACACTCCAATAAACTCTTATTTGAAATCATGCTTGTGCACGTTTATGTGCTCACTTTAGATTTAGGAAGCAACTTTGAGCTAAGTTCTGGGACTGCTGTCATTTTGTTTTTCATTGTATGTTAAATCGATAATATATGGATGATTTGTATTTCTTTCCTCTTCACATTAACCGCTGTAAAGATTTTTAGGATCCATAGTGAAGAGAAATATTGTCTGTCCAGAATTCACAGGGTATTTGTCTTGCTATGAGCATGGTAACCTAATAAATCAAGAAAAACTGGGAATTGATCGAGTTGTGGGTTATTATTGTTCTTGATCCAGTGTGTTTAATCTTCTGTTTACAATGCTGAAGATGTTTTAATATTTTCCTAATGTATTGAATTGCTTATCCTTGCATCATCTGCAGAATCAATTTTGCATACTGTTGTGACATTTTACATCTATGTATTTTATATGCAATTCAAGACTTTGAACTTCAATTAGATGGATTATCTACCTTGACTGTTTATCTAGACTCCAAAGATTGAAATCTAAATCTTGCCGGTGTTAATGTGATTTTAAACATTTTATATCTAATGGTAGCATTATTTTGTTATTATTTTTGGTGAAAGATTCAGTGATGCTTCTAGTGTAAAAGCTAATAATCTTGAACAGCAAACCTTTGAATATGTTACATATTTTTCTTTTAGAATAAAGATGGAGAAAATCGTGAATGCCACTTTTCATTCCATTTTTTGTTATCTTAGTTGAGCAACATGACATAAACACTGACGTTAGATGATAAGCATCAAGCAATAACTCCTGTTTTCATTTTTTTCTTCCTTCACAAAATCCTGAAAACAGAAACCAGTCAGGCCATGAATTTCCATGATAGTATCATTTCTTCTTGTTGTGGGTTGTCTCCCATATGCATGTTCTAAAGTAATTTAGTTGTGTCAGGGAATTGAAACATTAAGATTTATCAAATAATACATTTTTCTCCACTTATACTTTTTCATGCTTCTTTCATTTTGCAGCTCTCATCTCATTTCTTCGCGGATCTCCTTGATTCCATTATAGTCGATGTAGCATCAGAGTGTCACAGAGTAGCAAGGTTGGGCCTTGATTCTAATTTGGAAGAAGAAGATGAAGAATTGAAGTTGTCTGCACAAGCTAGGGTAAAGGTTGCCGATCCTAGCAATAGTAATGAAGCAAATGGCAAGTATGTGGTTGACATATTCGGACAAAGTCATCCTTCCGTGGCAAGTGAAATATTCGAATGCATGAATTGCGGCCGATCCATCATGGCCGGAAGGTTCGCCCCTCATTTGGAGAAGTGCATGGGGAAGGTGATTATTTTATCTCTTAGAACTTTTTTTGGTTTTGAAAAAAGGTGAATTTAAAACATGATGATTACATAGTTGAACACTAATTATGTATAGTCCTCTATTATCAAGACTGTTCAACACTTGTTATATCTTCTTCAAAATGAGATGAAAGATAATATACAATTAGTTGTTAGTGAGAAGTACATTGGTTTTTTTTTGTTTGTCTCTATTTCGTATCATGAAAAATGCTTCTTCTCTGCTCCACCTCAGGGTAGGAAGGCTCGTCTCAAAGTAACAAGAAGCAGCACGGCCGCTGCCGCGCAGAACAACCGGTACTCCCGAGGCAGTCCTGTTTCTACATACTCACCATATTCAAATCACTCTAGCAATAACAGCATGAACCGGTTGCCAAATGGAACCTCCAATTTTGCAGGTGAGGAGCACTCAAATGGGACATTCGAGCCGTGACGAAGTGAGTGAGCATGGAGCAGTGATGTGGCAATGGCTGGCAGGCATGCATGCATGCATGGATTCAGGCTTCCATATCAGCAGTATCATCATCATCATCATCAACTTGGCTTTGCTGGAACACAGCATCATGATGATGTATACGGAGAAAAGGAAAAAGAAAATGGTACTTGTAATTTATATTGGAACTAAGCAATGACAATTTTATGGTAATAAAACATGGCTCGTAGTTTAGTTAATGTATGGAGAAATTAATAGATTGTGATGATTCTGGATTACTGGTGTCTGGTAAAGCAATTGATCAATAATAGCCCGTAGCCCTCGATGTGTACAATTATTTTTTAAAAATAAAAATTTCCGTTGCCGGGACTTGAACCCGGGTCTTTCGGGTGAGAGCCGAATATCCTGACCAACTAGACTACAACGGATTGATGCTTTATTGCAACATAGGTGCTATATATGCGCTACTTCATTTCGTTCAATACTCAATAGATTAAATTTGGATAAAAGTGGTAGATCCTAACATTTCTCTTAACTTAATGTTTCCTAAGTAAAAGATAACTCCGATATATATCATCATATCAATTAAATATTTTTCTAATAAACTATTTTACGTATACGTAAAAAAAAAAAATAATAACGACCAAATAAATAACTCACATAAATTATATATTAAAATATAAAATATACATTAAAAATGTGTAAAATAACATATGTATATATAAATAAATATTCAATAATTAATTTTTAGTATATATATAATATTTTTTTAATAAAATATAATAAATTTTACTTTGAGCCATTTATTAGATAAATATTCCCAAACATAGTTTTAGATTTATACTTTTTAAATATACAATTTTTTGTTGGCGGTTTATTGTTAATTTTGATTATTCTCCTAATTGAACCATTTTCATTAACAGACGAACTTTGTAGGCATAATATACACTTTTAATATATTTAGGAGCAATACTATATAACTAATAAAATTCATTAATTTTTGGTTAACACTTAGCTAGCCAACACTTTATATTCTAAATACTAAATTCGACACATTAAACCATAAATCCTAAATCTTAGTAGTATAAAAATAAGATATTTAACTAAGGTATTAGCTAAAGTATTAACTAATATTGATAAAAAAAAGTTTTGGTCTCCTAATATGTTTCTATATTTATTAAGTGAAAAAGGTTAGATAATTTTTCTTATCACGTAATAAGAATAATATTTAAGAATTTCATATGTGCTATGGCCTATGGGAGACTGTTTTCCTTTGTGAGAATCCATATTGGTTACGTTGTTGGTGGTTATTATTATTAAGGGTATTTTATACCACAAATGATCACCACTACGATACTATAAAGTTCTATATTAATAATTAAACGATGGAAATATGTATATACTACAGTCAAGTGGGGCTAGATTAAAGGTTGATTATGATTAGAAATTAAAAATGTAATTGATTGAGACATAGAATGATAGAACTAATAAGTAGCTCACGACTCCCACTTATCCCTGCCTCTCACACCTTCCATATATGTGAGATAACTTTTCCTTAGGGTAAAGAATGAAAATAGAAATAAATCAAGTGTTGTATATAGTTTATTTAATACTAAAATATATACCAAATTGAAGTAAAACCAAAATACCAATTTTATCCTTTTCTTCTTCACAAATTTCTTCAATATGATTTCAAATTTGATAATCGTTTTTGATTAATCAATTGAAACGTATTGCATTATAATATATGCCTTGTTTATGTGCCGGTTTTAATTTGGTGTAATTTGGGTCTTCTAGAATAAATTTATACCATCTCTATGCATTTGGAATTGGGTGCAATATATAGTTGTTTCTTTTTAGTTTTCTTGATTTATGTATTTTGAGTGTATTTTAGTTTTTATTTTCTTCTTAGTATTTTCTCTTCTCCCATATTTAAGATTATTATCTCATTGAAATTTTTAATGTTTTGTTGAAGGATCACATTCTCTTGTATTTTTCATGATCCTTTTAGTGATTTACTCCTGCAATTCCTTTTTTCTACGAAAGAATTATATCTTTGACAAGCAAAAAAAAAAGAATAATAAAGTGTACACATACACATTTCGAACCTGCACGTTTTGTAAAAATAATAATAATAAAAAAAGAACTTAATTATGTTATATTTATAAATAAGTTATTTAAGACAAAATGATAATAAAATAATAAAAATTATAATAAATGTTTTATATTTATAAATTATTTTTAAATTAATATATATTAACTGCTAGTCTATATTTTTGCACATTCCATATTATTTGTTATTTATACATTATTTAGTATTATATATAGTATAGGTTATTAAAAATACTTGATTTTTTGTTATACATTTATTATTTATATTTGATTCAAATATTTTTATTGAAATACATTTTATTTTATTTATAGTTATTTATCTAATTCACCTATTATTTATTTAGCTACTTAGAATTTATTTATTAATTTATTTATAATTATTTAATTAATTTGATTATTTTTATTTAATAATTGAGATTTAATTTAATTTTTTATTTATTAAATAATTATTTATTCATTTTGCATTTAAAGCATTATTAAATCATTTAAAAAAGATGGGAGAAAGAAAGAGAAGGGGGGGGGGGGTTTCCTAACTTAGTACTTACACTAATCATTATGAGTTGCATCTATATATCCGTATTTGTTTCTGAAATTTGGATTTAGAAAAGGAGGTGGCGAAGTTCAAATAGAATTATTGAAATCACATACACGCGTGGTTTGACATGCACAGTGATGGAACATTCAACAAATTTAAATTCTGGTGATTTCTACTTCTCTTATGAAAGAACTTTAATTTCCATTCTCATGTCTCTAATGTCTATGACAACGTGTGATGATAGAGAAAAGCAAATGGTCCTTTTCCAGTAATAAAAGGCCCATTTCTTGAGAAGGAAACAATCTGAAAATCATGTTCAGCTTTCTCTTCTCCTCTCTTCGCTTTTTATTTAAAGTTTAGCTCACCAATCATCTTAGAGTAAATGTTGAAATTATTTTTTGAAATTTCATATTTAAATTAAGTTTGTCGGAAAAACTACCATTTGTACCCATAAATTTTGTGAACGCTGACAAAAATACCCATCAAACAAGAAAACTAATGTTGTACCTATGAAAGATGGGTTCCGTGTGACAATAGTACTCAAACCGTGATTTTCGTTGACTTTTTAATAAAATTCCCAAATTCCTCCTTTTATCTTCTTCCCCAAATTCCAAATTTCACACAACCCTCATCCTTCGTCTTCCTCTGCCACCGCCAGTCACCATTCCCTCAAGACCCAAGCACCTGATGTCTTCCTCCAACCTTTATCCTCAACCTCTATCTCTCTTTATTCCAATCCTAATTTGTTCTCCAAATCTAAATCCAAATCAACTTTAACATCATTACCCTTGTTGTTTCTTTCTTCTTCGGATGTAACAACAACACTAAGAAAGCACACCCTTGTCAAACTCTTCAACCTCTTCAATCTAAATATTGTTGTTCTTCTTATTCCAAAGCAATAAGTAGTAGAATTCAACAACCAGAGCCAACAAGAGGCCGGTGACCACGTTCTCTTTTCAACGGTGACTCCAAACACTGCTCAGCGCCGTCGATCTGTAGAAAAATGGGCTGCTATTAGAGTATCTTCATGCCATTTGGTGGACTGATATTCACATCGCAGCCACCGCCGCTGCTCATGCTAGGCTTCCGAGGCCACCGCAGAACCCTCTAGAAGGTTGTGGTGGTAGTAACGTTATTGTTGAAGGATCTTGTTTCACTTTGAGTACTGGAGAACGAAGAGGGATGATGGTGGCGGGGTACATTGATGAGGATGAGCTTCTGAACATGCCGAGTATGATCGAAGACATAGCCAGGGGAATGTAGGGTGAAGAAAAACCCACACTCCCAAGCCCACCTTCGACGACGACATCATCAGCAAGTGCTGCTCCTCGAGTGAGTTCCAGTGAAGCTTCTCCTCTGCAACAAATACGACCGAGGCTATAACATCTTCTATCTCCGATATATCCTTCCTTCCGTTCCCAAAGGCTCTTGGTTCTGCGCCTCTTGTTCCCACAGTGACACCAAGAAACCAAAATGTATATTTTTTTTTGTTAATTTCAAACTTCTTTTTCTTTTTCTACACCAGATCTACAAATCCATAATATTTGAACAATAACCTCTGATAATTAATAATCCACGAAGGATGAGGGTTGTGAAATTTAGAATTTGGGGAAGAAGATAAAAGGGGTAATTTGGGAATTTTATTAAAAGTCAACGAAAAATCACGGTTTGGGTACTATTGTCACACGGAACCCATCTTTCATGGGTACAACGTTAGTTTTCTTGTTTGATGGGTACTTTTGTCAGCATTCGCAAAATTGATGGGTACAAATGGTAGTTTTTCCTAAGTTTGTCTCTAAATGTTGTTTTAAACAATTTTGTTATTCGATATAGGTTTAATTACTCTGTTGGTCTCTAAAGTTTCATAAAACTTTCAATTAGGTTCCTATACTTTTTTTTCTTTTAATTGGGTCCCTACACCAAATTTTTTTTTTAATTAGGTCTCTTTTGATAGTAATTGGCTTAATTGTATAGGGACCCAACTAAAAAAAAATGGGTGCAGGGACTCAAATAAAAGAAAAAAAAGTATAAAGACTAAGTTGAAAAAAAATTTTGGTGCAAGGACCCAATTAAAAAAAAAATATAGGAACCTAATTAAAAATTTCGTAAAATTATAGGAACCAACAGATTAATTAAACTTCGATATATATATTTTAGTTAAATTAGTCTTTGCGAATTTTTCAATTAACAGATTGCGTAATATCAATAACATCTAAATTACTATTAAGTATCAAAATGACATCTAAATAAAACAAAATGATATCATTTTGCTCTTTTAATCGAGAGAATCCCACGCAAATGACATTGTATTTGTTTTTTAATCGAGAGAATCCCTCTAAAAATTTTGCCGATCTCCTCTTCTGTATTTTTGCAGCTTCATCCTCAATTTCTTTAAATTTAGTAGTCTTCTTTACCAATAAATAATAAAAAAAATTAAATAAATATTAGACATATAAAATTATTGTTCTTAATGAATTCGCAAAACTATTACCAAATATTAAATAGAACTTTGTAGACTAAGTGTTCTTTTTTTCTTTCTTCTCATCATTCACACTAAATTTTATATATATCTAACAATACTTAATTAATTTTCATTTGAGGATAACTGAAATGCAAAAGTATATAATCGATTACTATAATGAAGAAATTGATTACTATAATAAAAAAAGACTCTTTCACAAATTAATCGATTACTACAATAAAAAAATTGATTGAATCTCTGTCGATTGTGACTTCAGCAACTGTGATTATCGCATGATGATGAACAAATATTGAATATTAAAAAGATGGATACACGATGAAGAAAAATTGGATATTAAGTAGATGGATAAACGATGAACAAAAATAATAAAAAAATAATAATCAAAGAGATTGATAGACGATTCCAGTTGTAGGATTGAGTAATTGAAAAATAAATTGATGATAGATTATTCACCAATTTATAATCTTAATATTGAAAAAGATAAGATTAGAGTATCTAAATAAAAATAAAAACCTAAAAATTGAAGATAGAATTTTAAAGATAAGATAGATGAATAATAAAATAATTTATAAATACGATGAGAAAAATTTAGAATGGCGTAACATATAATGTAGTGCACAATTTAATCGATTGGGTAACACAACCAATCGATCGAATTGTGAAAATCCATGTTGCTTTGAATACTACAATCGATTGGTAACACGAATAATCGATTGAACAAGAAAAAACTCACATTCTAAGCGCAGTTCAATCGATTGTGTAACAGTTCTAATCAATTGAATTTTGAGAACCCATATTGCCGTGTAAAAATCAATCGATTGTGTTACACTTTCAATCAATTAAATTCTGAAAAATAAAAAACCATAATGTCTTGTGACATTCAGTGGATTGTAGTGTACGCCCAATCGATTGAATTGCCAACAAATACGATTTCACAAACCTTTACGTTTGTAACGGATCAAGGATAAAATTATAATTGATTAGGATTGTCAAAATATTTATTACGATTAATGGAAGATCTAATTTGTTATTATTTTTTTAATTATTAATAAACATGATAGATGAATGATAAAATAATAATTTATAATTAAACTTAAATAAAAACTATTTAACAATTATTAAAAAATTAAAAAATATATATTTTGTTATGGGATCATTAAATAGTCCAAACGTTCTGGGACCATCGAATTCTTTGTCAACAATCTTCCATTTGTACGAAAACTAATCATGATAAATTAGATCTTGACCATACTATTATCTCAATAATACTTGCTTTAATCAAATACAATTAGATAAATTTTGAATAAGCATCAATGAAGTTGTTGCTAAATCTTATATTTTTTAAAAAGTTATTAGCTATTAACTTGGGACATATTTGAGTGTAGATAAATTTTTTTTTTTTTGGATAAAATTAAAATAAAACAAAATTTAAAAATATTTTTAAAAGTTTTAATAAATTTTAAAAATGAAAAATATATTTTACCTTATATTATATTAAATAAGTGCAAAAACACTATCCATGGAGATTATTATCTAAACAGTCTTCAGAAACATTGATGTAGGAAGTATTTGTAGGTAGATTAATGAAGCATTAGGGGAAATTAAAGGAGGACAAGAAGAAGTGGAGATTACATCAGAGTTAAAAGTGGAGTTTGGATCAGAAGCAGAATGTTCGAGTTAACTATATGAAGATAAGATGAAAAGACTCCCAAATAAATAAAATAATGAATTTTATTTTCATCCATTGCCACCAAAAGAAAAAGAATTTATGTTAAAATTATTTTTGGAAGATGTATTTTATTGACACAATTATGTTTTAGTAGAGAGATAATTAAAGAAGAGAATTTAGTGATTGATGGCTTCAAGAAATTAAATAGCATATTCGGTTTAGAACATAAATTGCATGCATATGAACCACAATTTGGAGATAAACGCCAGAGTCTTCTCATAATTATATATAATTATGTACCAAAAATAGACACGAATACGAATACGAAATACGATACGACGACACACAAATTTTAAAAAGTTGTCGGACATGAGGACACATATATATTAATAATATAACAATTCTGTTAGGAATCAAGAGGGATATAACCAACAACAAGCTAACAAACATGTTTAAATTATACTCTATACTTATTAATTATTTTTTTTTACTCTAATTTATCTTTTATCATTTTTTACGCAAACCCTAATTTCTTTTTTTGAAAAAAAAGTCCGAATTCAAAAAAAAAAAAACACCAAAACATAAGATAAAGAATCATCCAATTTCTAAGAAAAAAATTATACAAAACATAGGAAAAAGAATCATCTAAATCCTAAGAAAAAAAACATACAAAACATAGGAAAAAGAATAATCCAAAACTAATAAAAAGAATCATCCGAAATTTAGGAAAAAGAAACATAAAAAACTAGTTAAAAGAATCATTCAAAACCAAATAGGAGAGGAAAAGAAGAAGTGCCGTAGGGTGACCGGCGACGACATCTTGGACGATGTTACGTGTATGGTGGGAGACTCGTGGTGACGCGTTGCGAGGAAGAAGCCACAGAGGCCGCGCATCGCGAGTGGAGGAGTCGCCATGGATCGGAGTAGTTGATCACGCGTCGCGAATGAGGGACCGGCGGTGGCTGCGTCGCAACGAATGGGAGCCGCAGCAGTGCAGATGCATCGGACAGTGGGCGACAACGTCGACGAAAGAAGGACGGCGATAGGACGTGCGGAAGAGGCCGCGCAGCGCGACGAAAGACGCGATGTGGTCGGTGGGCGGCGGAGTCGAAAATGCGTGGAAACGGCGGGGTTGTGGAGGGAGAGATTTTACTGTTTTCAAATGAATGAAAATGAATTAGGTTTTTTATGGAGTGTTTTTGTTGTGTATTATAAATGTGATTAGGATAAATGTAAAAAGAATCTTTTTTAAAGTTTGAATTTTGATTTTTAAATTTTTATTTATTTATAAAATTTTCCATAATATAATATATTCATTAATATTAAACTATTAAGTATTTTTAAAAACAATCATATGATATACATTTGTTCCTAAAGTATATAGATATTCAAAAGATAAAATTCTAAACTCTTATGTCTTAATAGAGTTAGTAAGAATTTTGTACATCACATGTACACAAAAAATTGATCTAAAATCATATTATTTCTCCATCATATATGGTTGATATCTCCGTCATTAGAAAAACAGAACCAATCTAACTCCTTGTATAATTCTTTTTGTTAGAATATAATTAGGATCAATTAGGATCAATTAGAATTATTTAATATATCTGAATATTTATTATAGGATATTACGTCTTTATTATTACGATTCTCTTAACCCTTATAAATACCCTTCTATATTGTATCATTCCACACAACTTGATTACACTCAATAATACACAAATCCTTTCTCCAGTTTAAGTCTCTTGTTTCTAAAATGATATCAGAGCCATGGTATCCCCCTTGAAGAGGATATGTTGTTTTTCTTGCGGTAAAATCACCATAGTTTTTGTATTTTTTTTCTATGCCATTCTTCTTTCTCTTTTGTCACTCCTTCGATGCTTTTTCACATCACCGACTAGCCTATTTTGAGTTGAATGATCAAACACCATTGTCATCCGCTGCTTACCTATTCTCATGAAGAAATAATATAGTTTTCGCTCTCTTTTGACAGTTCGGTCTGCGTCTCTCCTGGCAATTCCGTCTGCGTTCTATCGTGGCAGTTCCATCTGCATTCTCTCATGGCAGTTTCGTTTGTGTTCTCTCGTGGCAGTTCCGTTTGTGTTTTCTCGTAGCATTTCCGTCTGTGTTTCGTCTGTGTTTCCTTGTGGCAGTTCTGTCTGCATTTTTTTCCGGCAGTTTCGTCTGCACTTCCTTCAGATAGCGGCAGTTTCGTCTACGCTTCCTTCAGACAAGCGGCAGTTCTGTCTGCGCTTCCTTTAGACTAGCGACAGTTCCATCTGCGCTTCCTTCAGACAAGCAGCAGTTCCGTCTGCGCTTCCTTCAGACAAGCGGCGGTTTCCGTCTGCACTTCCTTCAGACTAGCGGCAGTTTCATCTGCGCTTCCTTCCGGCAGTTCCGTCTGCACCCGTTTTATCAATTTATGCAGTTTTTTTCTATTTATTTAGTTGTTTTAAATATGTTTCAAACTCAAGTTGTTACTTGAGTTTGAGGGGGGATGTTAGAATATAATTAGGATCAATTAGGATCAATTAGAATTATTTAGTATATCTGAATATTTATTATAGAATATTACGTCTTTATTATTACGATTCTCTTAGCCCTTATAAATACCCTTCTATATTGTATCATTCCACACAACTTGATTACACTCAATAATACACAAATCCTTTCTCCAGTTTAAGTCTCTTGTTTCTGTCTCTTGTTTCTAACACTTTTTATTCAAAACAGAACCAATGTCATTCCTTTTATACAAAATAGAACGAATCTAATTCCTTGTATATTCCTTTTATCCAAAACAGAATTAATCTAATTCCTTTTATACAAAAAAGAAGCACAAAGCAAAACAGAACCAAAGAGAAACGTAGAGCAAAATAGTGCAGAACCAAAAATTGAATGATGGTAAAAGAAGCATTCTTTCTTACTTGAAACGGAGGAGGCAGACGATGACCAGAGAGACCATAAACACGGCACCGCACACGATTGAGCACGGGAGCAGCAACAACAACGAGCACGGCTGAGACAGACAGCGATCGGAGAGGCGATGAACATGGTAGCGCGCAAGGGTGACCGTGGGAGCAGTGACGACGAGCACGGCGGAGGCAGACGACGCCAGGAGAGGTGATGAACACCACAACGTGCACGGGTGAGTACAAGAGCAGCGACGACGAGTACAACGGAAATGGTGGCAGTGATGAGAGGTTGCTATAATTGAGAGTGAGTGAGTGTGGATACTGACCACGAACACCCGTACAGCGACAACGGCCGGAGGTGTGGTGATTGACGACGAACACCCGTATGGCGGCAGCGACGACCGGAGGTGGCATCAGTGACAATGAGAGGGTGAGTGGGTTTGGAGCCAGAGGAATGGGAGGCGATGACAGGGAAAAACGAAAAAGTTAAGGTTTTTACTTTTAGTTTTTATTATGTATCATTATTGTAAAATTAGAGCGCTTTACTAAATGGGCCGTGTTTGTCGTGTCTAGGTCGTGTCTCGTGCTTTTTTTGTTTTTTTTGGATAAGATACTTGTAGACACGGAAGACACGCGTGTCTGATAAGTGTCTCTATACGTCGGATTCAAAATGTGTTCGACACATCGATACAACAATTCAAAAAAGTATATATACTTTATAGATAATTATTATTCAATTACATAATTTTATATTAGTAAAAATATTCAACTCAACAACTTAATAACATAAATTATAATAATAAAATCTTCTATAATATATAACAATATAATATCTTAACACTAATTTCTAAATAAATATAAATATATGATTAATTAGAGTATTAAATACTCTTTCTCCTTAATTAATAGTCTCGAATTCAAATTTTTTTATACGAAATAATAATTGCTACTCATTCCTCCTACATAATCTTCAATATTTAAGCAAATCGATGATGCTATATTGATCAAATTATTTTTTTGGTAATTAAATTTAATTAAATTAATTTAATAACTTAAAAATCAATAATAAAAAAATTTATTTAAATTTTTTTTTATTAAATTTGATTTATAAAATAATTTATTTATTTAGTATTTTTCTAAATCAAATTGTCTAAAAAAAAATAATTGTGGTTCCTTTTTTTTTAAATCTAAATTAAAAAATTAATATAAGAACGAACATAATCTCTTGGAATGGATGGGACCTACTTACCACCTAAGTGAAAGGGGGAGGAAATTGGTCCCCAACTAAGTATCTATGAGCAAATTATAAGTGCAAACTCCAAGAGTATCCATCCAAAAGGGTTTATAGAGGAAGACAACATAATTCATGCAAAGAAAGATACATATGACATGGTACACTTGTTGTGGAGGATACAATCATTAACCCAAGCAAAGATAAAAGAATGAGAATCTCCCACTACAAAAAAGAAATGAAAAAGAATAGAAAAAAAAAAGGTCATCCAATGCTTAGCGGTGGATCCCGAGCCCCATGTTTATTTACTTCCCATTGGTGGAGTGAAGAACATATATTGGTGCAACGTGTCATTTTTCAATTGGTAATTAATGGGTTTTCTTATTATTAGAATTATTCCGAAAATAGATTCTCTTAATTTTTTTTTCATCTTTTTAAAAAATGTGATTTTTTATTGTTCAATAATTTTTTATATATATATTTTTTAGTCTCACTTAAAAAGTGTATAATAAGAGACTACACTTTACAAAATTTTTTTTTTTTAAAATTAAGAAAATAATCCATTCCTGTATAAAACAATGAGTAGGCAAAAAAAATTATATGATTGGATGGAAGATGAAAATCTCAATAAATGGATATTTTTAGTGATTTAAAAAAAATTGAAGACAAGTAGAATTTGTTAAGACTCATTTAAATTGACTAGAGATCAATATTATCTAATTGTCTTAAAATTAAATTCAATATAAATTTGTTTTATTTGTTAATAAAACATATTAAAAGTTAACGATTTACTAAAAATTGAGCTATTAATAAATTATTGACTTCCTTCAAAATTTATGTAACTTAAATCACATAGAAAGTCTTAATAATTCGTGAGAATTTCACAAAATTTAAAATAAACTAATACTGAGGATCTCACTATGATTTAGTATGAATTATGCGGTCTATTATACCTAAAAAAAAGTCTCAATTTAGTGATGCTAACAACATAGAATAAATCATGACAACTCAACACCATTTAATATGAAACTATAAGAAGCATGTACAAGCAAAAACTAAATAAAAATCGCATAGTAATGGACAACATAACCACATATATAGATCTTAGAGAAAATAATCGAATCAAAGACAAAGAGAGGGGAAAAAAATATAATAAATTGAATGACTAAAATTTTTTAATTGAGATTATTAGCATTTTACTTTAATCTTATTCAACCTCCATCTTAGGCTTTATTATTATGTTCACAATTAATATTTTAATTTTTTTTGCATGAACTTTTTTCTTTTTAAATCAAAACGAATATAAAATATTTTTTGTATAATTGTTTTTAAACGAAACCTAATTAGACTTATTTTCTCGGTAGATATATATTTTACATTCATATCACTTAAACTCAGAAACACTATTCAAAAAACATTAAACATATAGCACTTGAACCAATCTGAATGTGAATCGCGCGCGTATTAAAATTTTACCTTTAAAAAAAATTAGAAAAATGATTAGATATACTTTTTAAGAGTCCCTAACCTATTATGATTAGGCCAAGCAAAATAGCAGTGTGTGTTAACTAAACCATGAAGTTACGTAAATTTTGGAGGAAGCCAACGATTTATTAATGTTTTAATTTTTAGCAAATCGTTGGCTTTTGGTATGTTTTATTAACAAATACAAAACACCTACCATTCTCATGATTTACATAAAAAGTGGGAGAATAAATTTGTATTGGATTCGATTTTAAGACAATCAAAGTAGTATTAGTGTCCAATTAATTTAAATTACTCTCAAGATCAAATTGTAAAATGTTAGATTTTTTTTATTCTAAAAAAATAAATTCGCCAACCTAACAATATTTTTTTATTTTCAAAAAGTAAATTTGTTGACAACAAACTGTCTTTTTATTTTTATTTTTAAATATAATTGGCTTCCAGTAAATTGTCTTTTTTATTATTTTTAATTATTTTTAAGAATACAATACGCCAAAAACAAATTAACATCATATCTCAATAAATAGAGATATTTCACCGTTCTTTTGAAAATCACCAAACCCAGAGTTATATAAGAACTAAACAGTATAATCGGGTCAGGGTTAGATAGGAACAGATTTAAGGAGGATAAGTATAGGCTTTGACCCTCCAACTTTTTTGAACAAAGTTAACCATGATAAGAATATAAAATTATTATATAGAGAAAGTATAGAGAGTCAAATGAAGTATATATATAATGTGTATAATGGGGGTTAAGGATGTTCGATTCAGTAGAATATTATATGTTTATTATCTTTGGTATCTGGATGGTTATTCTGGATAGTATGGGCGTATTGTGTTTGAGAAATTAGTAATATTTTACTTGAATGTTCATTTTTTTAAATTATATTGAACCAAATAAACAGTCCATTATACACATTGTACAGATATTTCATTGGCTCCCTAACGAAATTTTATTATATATTATATAATTTTATTTAAAAAATAGGGTAAATAATTATCTTAAATAAATAATTAAATTATTAAACTAAAAAACAAGTAATAATTTTTAAATTGAAAAAAAATATTATTATCAATCACTTTTCAATTAAATAAATTTTTAAATCTTTAAATATTTAAATTTTTTTCTCTTTTTAAATATACTTTTTTTTTAATTTTCCACCTATTATCATATAAAAATACTTTAATATTTATAATAATTAAAAAATTTTTTATATATTATAGTACATAATAAAAATAAATTATTTTAAAATTTATTTATTTATCTCATGATATTATATTAATAACATATATATTAAATAAATTTATTAAAACAATTATATTTTATATATTTTATTTATGAATATATTTTAAATGCATATAACAAAGTTATAAGAGCAACTTATTTATATTATTTTATAGTATATCTTTTTATAATATGAAACATAAAAATATAATTTACTGTCACAATAATACTCAATAAAGTATACTAATAAAAAGTAGATAATTTTTATATTTTATCGAATCTAAAATAAAAAAAAATTTATAAGAACTAAGATAAATTTTTTATATAACAAGCACTTATTAGTATTTTTTTAATTAAAAAATATTAATTATGATTATATATATTAATGAATATATAATATTTTAATTTTCGACTCCTTGTAACACTCTATCACACGGAGCTTTACGCTTAAGTCGTAAAACAGAGGTGATGTGGTATTACGACCTCTAAATTAAAATGTGTACATATAATAGCAGAAAGAATATAATAAACTAGGAGCCTTGAAGAACAGGTGAAATAAAAATTGCGAAATAAAAACGCAATGCTCAGAAAACGAGTTAACTTGCGTACTAAGAAAAACTATAGCTATCAAGTATAAAATAACAAAAGTAAGAATAGAGGGGCAAAAATACAAAATAACAAGCTCCTAACTCAGCCCGCGAAATCAAGGCTGGCCGGAGAATATTTACACATACATATACATATTCAAAACCCAAAATTACATAGACAAAATTCTGTCTCTCTATAAGCCTCTAGGAGGGTCAAAAGGAATAAGTCGTGTGGAGAGGAAACTAGGTATATATATATACATAAATATACAACAAAAGTAACCCGACAACCACTTCGCTTCAGAAGTCCAGACGCCTAATGAGGTGTCTCTCGACCTGCATCTGAAAAAAAACAACAACAACAACACAGTATGGGGTGAGAACCAGAGGTTCTCAACATGGTAAAGGTGCCACACATATAAGATATAAGGTCCTGGGAATGCCATAGGCAATCCTAGAACGCCGACACTCGGATTATAAAGCTTAAAGTATTAAACAGAAACTATAAAAGGTGGTTTTCTAAGAGTATCTAAGCCTAACTTAACTTAACCTTGAATCTAAGTCTTACCGTCTTTCCTTCATACCTCCATCTCCGACAACATATCACAAACAAACAAGCAGATAAAGGTAAGTACAAGAAGATTACAAGTACTGCAGGTAACAAATATACAGTTAACATCACAAGTACACTTAGGCACACTCAGTTAATGCATAAACAAGTAATTCAAGTAATATGCACATGATGCATGCCTGTCCTATGGCTGATGAGTCTCATCTGTCGGTTATCAAGCCAACCCAACAAGTCTGGTTTGCTAAACCCTTGGACTGTCCCTCATCGTGCATCCCCAAGAGTCTATGCATAGTTTATTCTCTTTTATAAATATCAATTGCTCAATGGGGATACCATTCCCGAAAATTTATACGTGCCCGGTCACCCTTATGACGTAGGGTCAACAGAGTATTGAGTTTCGACCTGGTACACGTGGTGGCAAGCCACGGTATTTTTACCCAGGGAATCTTGTATCCCAAATCATTTGATTATTCACGCCAAGTATCATACATAATCATTCATAACATTTCATAATCAATTCATCACTTTTTTCAGCTTTACTTCACCTCCAAGTTATCCCCATTTCCTAACTTCACTTGATTATCAAATTTAATACTATTATTTATGATTAGAAGAATGAAAATAGAGATTTAAAAGTTTGAAATAAGGTTTAGAACTCAGAAAACCATGTTTGCTGGAATAGGGCCACGCGTACGCGTGGCTCACGTGTATGCGTGGCTCACGTGTACGCGTAGTTGAGTATCTCATGTCACGCGTATGCGTGGGTATGCATGCTGGCTCATTACGCCTACGCATATAAGGAGATCAGCCAAAATTCTATGCCATGCGTACGCGTGGACGTGCGTTTTTCCAAAAACCTGATTAAGCAGAAAGCTGCAAAATTTATATAATTCCAAAGCAAACTTCCGACGTACATAACTTAATCATTTTAAATCGTTTTTCATCCGTTCTTCGAACGGCATAAACTTCACGAACCCAATTTTCATTTAAAACAAGTTAGAAATAAATTGAGGGTTCGAAAGTCAAGTTATAGCTTGCCGAAGTTCGACCAAAACAAAAATTTCACAAAACTTCCCAAACCTCATTTTCATTCAAAATCCCATTCCATTCATTACCAATCTACAATTATCAACACTATATGCCCTTCCTCATCATCACAACAAACACCACAATAAACATACCTCAAATCAACAATAATACACATACACTACTCAAATCCATCAACCAAAACCATAACTTACAAAATTCTAGGCTTATAACACAACATGCCCTTCCTCATCATCACAACAACTACCACAATAATCATACCTCAAATCAACAATCCTCCAAATCACCAACGAATCAACAAGCACCAAACCAAACATATTTATTAACAAGATACTAAACAAAATATATATACGCATACATTCCAACCTATCCTATGGTCAACTAGCCTAAGTTTTCACAGAACATTATATATTAAATGCAAGAAACCTAAATCATACCTTGGCCGATTTCCTCGTAGTGATCAAGGCAACTCACTAAAATAAACACAGCCCCAAAACTTCAATAAACACTAGTGTTCAGCTTCCTCCAAGTTCTAATATCCACAATTTCAGGCTTTAATTATTTATTCACAACCTAATATACATTCATAACACATATACACCTAAATTTAATACTCAAAGCACAAATTTAGAAAAATTGAATAGAATTATGGTATCCTCACCTTACCCAAGTTTCGTATTAGTAAGAATGAACGTTTTCCTCAAGCTAATTGGATCCTAATACATCAAGAAGCAAAGAAATTCAATACCCCTACATAATTTTTTTGAAAATTGGGGGAAGGAGTGGCTGAGAGTAATTAAATGGATTACCTATGAAATTGTTCTGATAGAAACGTGGAGGTCAATGCGGTGGTCGCGTGGCCACAAACGGTGCGGCGATCGGAGTTTGGACGGAGGAGATACGGTGATTTGAATTTACCGTAAGGGTTAGGGATTCTTTTCTTCTTCTCCCTTGTTTATTGCTTTCAACGTGTTCTTGTTGAAATGGGGAGGAAGAAGTTGTGGCTCATTTAAGTGTGCTGGGCCGGTTGGGCTCACGGGTCCGATTTAGGCTCAATTCAACTGGTTCGGTCCGTTCGGTTCAATCTTGGGCCGAATTCTTTAAAATTAGTGTCAAAATTCTCGTTTTGATGAGCTTTATCCTAATTTAATATAATATTCACATTTCTAATTTTCTTTATTAAAAGCTAATTTATTGACTAATTATTTACTAATTTAACGGGGTTTATACCCCTCCTCTACCAAATTCCTGGATCCGTCCCTGGGGTTTGATATACGTGCTTGTAAAGGAGTTAAGTCCCACTTTAGTCTTTAAGATTGGCGAGTTGCACTGATTTAGTTTTTGATTTTTTAATTGCTACAATTTAATCCCTGAGATTAAAAAAGTGCATTAATGTAGTCCCTCGTGTATTTTCCGTCATAGGAACTCAACGCCGTTAGTGACGTGACTCAAACCTTACCACGCTGAACATATTAAAACCGCGTTGTACGTGTTTTGACGCTAAAAAAGACATTAAACTATGTCGTTTGAGGGTTTGAACAATCTTTTCATAACCAAATTCCTTGTCACAACCCTCAAAAGACGTTGTTTAATGCCTTCTTTAACGTCAAAACATGTACGACGTCGTTTTAATATATCCAGCGTGACAACGTAGTAAGACTTGAGTTACGTCGTTAACAACGTTGAATTTCGGTAATAAAAAATATACAAAAGATTATATTAATGCATTTTTTAAATTTAAAAGAATAAATTATAACAATTAAAAAATTAAAAACTAAATCAGTGAAATTCACCAATAGATACAGTTTAATATAATATACCCAACTCGACACCGTCGTCTAAAGTATCCTATCAATTCGAATGCATGTTTTTGGGATATAATTAGGTCATGGTATTCAAATAAAATTATTTTTTTTTTGAATGAAAAGCTCAACACAACAAGTGGAGCAACGGCATAATATAAAAGCAAAATTACAAGTTACATGATACCCCTTGTCATCTTCGGCACTGCCATCAACAACAAAAGGGATCTACACCTAACCATTCCTTGAACTTCGTGAAAGACTGGTGAATAATATCGTCAACCCCTTTTCCTTTATTCTGAAAGATCCTCAAATTCCTTTCAAGCCAGATATTCCAGATAATAGCACAGAAGGATACCATCCACCTTTTGCGCTCCTGCTTGCTTGTTGATAACTCAGTCCAACTCTGAAAATGTTCCTTTAGTGTCCCTGGGCATGACCATTGCCTTCCAACAAAAGATAGCCATGCACACCAAACCTGCCAAGAAAATTTACAAGCAAGAAACAAGTGGTGACAAGATTCTACACTTTTATTGCACAATACACAGACCACCTCTTCTTGGTTAATCACTCCCAACCGACTCAGCCTTTCCTTTGTATTGACCCTTCCAGTCAAGGCAAATCAGATAAACAATTCAACTCTTGGTGGAACTAGACCCTTCCAAACTGTCCTAGTAAAGCTGAAACTCGCTATAACCTCCGGAAGCAATTCCACCTGCAATTCCTGCACAAAGGAGTTAGTAGAAAATACACCTTGTTTATCAAGCTTCCATACCACTCTATCCTCTCTATCATACACGAGATTAACCAGTCTTAATGTTTCATGCAACTGATTCAGTAGGTCCAACTCCCATTGGAATAGCTCTCGCCTCCATTGGAAATTCCACCTCCACTCTAACCCGTCCCAGAACCCACAATTCCCTATGACGGATCCTCTTTGGAAATTGAGAAGAGTCTCGGAAACACCTCTTTCAGGGGCCCACCACGCAACCAGACATCCTCCCAAAAACGAGTTCGTCTCCCATCACCAATCTCCATAGACAATCCATTAATCATCTTCTGTCTTACTTGTTCATTCATAAACTGTATATGGCAGATATCCTTCCACGGTCCCCCCCGAGTGGGTAAGACTTGGGATGACAGCATCACACTGGGATTCAGATTGTTACAAGAGCACACCACCTTTTTCCATAAGGGACAATCCTCCTTCGAAAATCGCCACCACCACTTAAAAAGAAGGGCTGTGTTGCGCACCATTGCATCTCCAACACCTAAGCCACCTAACTTTTTGGGAGCCTGCACCACCTCCCACCTGACCATGGCCATACCAATCCTACCATCCTCCTTACTCCATAGAAACCTTCTCTGAAGGGCAATCAGTTTCTCTGCAACAGCCTTTGGCATTTTATACAAACTCAAATAATATACAGGCAGACTGTTCAAAACAGATTTAATAAGTACCAGCTTACCAGCTTTGTTAAGCGCCTTAGCTTTCCAGACACTCAGCTTCTCCTCCACCTTTTCTATAATAGGCTTCCAAGTCTTCACCAACCTCGGGTTCGCTCCTAGTTGGATTCCCAGGTATTTTATCGGAAGAGATGCTGCCTTACAGCCCAATACACCACACATACGCTGTACCCACTGAGTCTCACAATTAATAGGAACCAGGCTAGACTTATCAAAGTTAATACTCAGCCCCGACATAATCTCAAAGCAGCGAAGTATCCTTCTGTAATTCTTTATGGTCTCTCCCTCCGGGGGACAGAACAGGATGGTATCATCCGCAAACTGCAGATGTGACAACTCGATATGATCTCGACCCACTAGCAGCGGCGAGATTCTGCCATTTCTCACCGCCTCTCCAAGCATCCTATGTAGAACATCTACCACAAGTACAAACAGAAACGGAGACAGCGGGTCCCCCTGTCTCAGACCTCTTTCCATCTTAAAAGGCTTAGATGGCGAACCGTTTATCAGCACTGACATAGAGCTCGTACCTACACACTCCATAACCCAACTCCTCCATCTATGTCCAAAGCCCATCTTCTGCAACACCAGGTCAACGAAACTCCACTTGACTCTATCATATGCTTTGTGGAAGTCTAACTTTATTATTACCGCTTCCTTCTTCCTCGCTCTTATCCATTGAATAGTTTCACAAGCTATAAGAGCCCCATCGTGAATCTTACGTCCCTTGACAAAAGCGCTCTGAGTCTCACCTACCAGTCGTGGCATAATTGCTCGCATCCTCCTAACCAGTATTTTTGAAATGACTTTATACACACAACCTACCATACTGATTGGTCTCAGGTCTTTGATCTCCTTTGCACCAGAGAATTTAGGGGCCAGTGCCACCCAAGTGAGATTTGCATCCGCTGGTAGCTTGGATGTAAGGAAAAAATCCATCACCGCTGCTGTAAAATCAGATCCAATTTCAGCCCAACACCTCTTGATAAAATTCATGTTGTACCCATCACTACCTGGCGCCTTGCAAGATTCACAGTCCCAAACTGCTTCTTTAATCTCTTCAGGGTTCGGCTGTATCTCCAAAGCTAGAGCATCATCTTCACCAATCATTTCTACTAATCCATCCCTGAACCCCACCAAAGGAGCCTCTTCCTGGTGATACAAATTCTTGTAGAAGTCTCTAATCGCAATCTTAATCCGAGCTTGATTCCTTACCAATCTTCCATTAATGAGCAACTCATCAATCCTGTTGTTCCTTCTTCTCGCAGAAGCTAAATTGTGGAAGTACCTCATATTCTTGTCAATGTCCTTCGCATGTCTGGATCGCGACATCTGCTTCCAATGTAACTCCTTCCGTACATACCATTTCTCACAGCAAGTCACAAGTGCCCTCCTTCTTGCCTCCATTGTTCCATCATACACACCATCACTCACCATGTCATCAATCTTCCTGATCTCTTCCTCAAACTTCTTGATTTTGTTATCCATATCCCCAAAGTTATCTTTATGCCATCTTCCTAGAGGAACTGTCATAGCCTTTAATTTATCTGTAAATTGTGTCACACCAAGCCCTCTCCATTCCTCCTTTACCATTCTCAGGAAACCTTCATGGGTAAACCACGAATCAAGACTTCTGAAAGGCCTCGGACCATCGCTGCGCCTTCTTTCTTCCACTATAACAGGGCAGTGGTCAGACAAACCCCTTGGACCACCACGCATCCGAGTCTCTGGAAACTTTTCAAGCCATTCCAGACTAACCAGAACCCTATCAATACGACTGCATGACCGACCTCTGAACCATGTAAACTTGCGGTCAGTAATCGGCAAGTCCACCACACCCATGTCATGTATCCAATTCTTGAAGTCTTCAGCTGACAAGGATAATGTATCTGCACCCCGTCTTTCTTCCACCTGTACAATCTCATTGAAGTCCCCCATGAAGCAACAGGGAACCTGACATAAACCAGCTATATAGCTCAATTCTTCCCAGACAACAAGCTTCTCATCTCTAGTATGCGCACCATACACCAGGATAAAAGCACAAATAAAATTATACTTCAATATCTCCCCTTCAACACACAACCATCTTTCTCCTTTGTGGCTATTTCTTATTTTGAAAAACCCATCATCTCATATTAATAACAGCCCACCAGATGCACCATTAGATTCAACAAAATTCCAATCCGCGCCACTATTTCCCCAAATATTTCTTATATCAAAATTAGTCACTAACTGTCTTTTGGTCTCTACCAGGCCTAACATATTTAATCTGAATGCACTCCTCAAGTTCTTAATCATCCTAAGCTTCCCATCCCCCCTCAACCCCCTGATATTCCACGAGCTAAAATTCATTTCAAAAATTTATTACACACCTTTTTATGAGTCTTTGGTCTGCTCCTCCTCGCTTTTGCCCTTTGTTTCGCCAACTTTTTCTTCCGTGCTATTTCTTCGTTCTGCTGCTGAAGGATCGCCATAATGTCATTTTCTTCATTATACAGCATTGCTCCTGATTCCCTTGCTAAGTCCCAAGTCCTTTTGTTCTCTAAGAGCTGCTCCTCCAATGTTAAACCCTCATTGTCACTGGCTTCATCGTCCTTGTCCTGAGCTTCGTCCTCCACGCCACCATCGTCCACATCATAGCCATTCTCGTCATTAGGCTCCAGTAAGTTTCTGTCGGCAGTAGCTTTTACACCAGGCCCGATCTCTCCAAGCTCTTCCTCATCTTCACCAATTCGTTCATCAGCATCACCTAGTTCAGCCTTGTTTTCCGCGCCCTCAGGCCCTCTTTCATGGACTGCTCCTCTGCCACTTTCCGCCTCCACCATTCGTTTTTTCAGTCGCATCTCCTTATGCCTACCAGTCCCTGCCAAACTCGTCACTTCCCAAGGGGAATTCTGGTTGTCTTCTGACCGGAGAGCCACCGCCGTCGACTCCCCGACGCTGCCCTGCTCTTCTCGGCCTCCTTCTCCCTGTTTACCTCCAATCTCTTTCGCCCAACATGCATCCCCGACTGCGTGAACCGGCTAAGTAAGTGCTTCAGGAATCAGGGTCGGAAGGCGTTCTTGACTGGGGCAGGAGTGTGCTGCGCCAATCCTGGGAGTCCCAGCCTTCAGCGATCGAACAACCCCAGCCGCAGATGCAAGCGAAGCCTTTCCTGGTACATTGCGCCGGTTCTTCCCTTCAGATCCCTGACCCGCTGAAGGCAAACCCGCTTCGGTACTGACCCGGTCCGTGCGCTCCAAGTTGAGCCCAAGATGGGCATCCGTTCCACTACTCTGTTGGATTCCTTTGGGCCCTATCCCTTCAAGGCCCAAACCTGCATTGCAGCATGTATTACTATAGCGGGCCTTCCTTGTGCATACATATACGTTACACAATTTCTCCCCTCTGCCTGGTCCATAATGTTGACAACCGTAATCCCATGGAATCGTCATTTCAGAATCCACTTCATCATATCCCACCAAATCCGCCATACCTTCATTACCACTTTTATTTGATTGATAAGTTACCAACTTCAATTGATTGTGTCTTAAATTATCATAACTCCATTCATTCAAAATTGTTTCTGAAATTACCAATCTATCCTCATCTTCAACCTTTTCTCGCCTCACTTCGACAATGACTTCCGCTGCCTGATCCGCACTGCCTGTCGAAAGATCCGGTCTTGGCGCCGTTATAGCTACACCATCATTAAACTCATTGGTTAAATTTCTCTGCTGCTCACCGCTATCTTCACCATCCCTCATCATTCCCATCTTAACATCCATCCCATATGTTTCACAACCAACCTCTTTAACCAGTATGTCAAAACCACTAGTGCCTATTGTGATATGGATCCATTCTTTAATTACGTCCATTACACATGTATCGATTTCTACCCGGCCAGCACTAAACGAAGAACACGATTCTGTCGCGTTATCACAGCCAACCACCTCACCCCATTGACTGCCTATTAGCCTGAAAGTATCCCCAGACCAAGCATGTAAAGGTACCCCAAAACATTCTAGCCACACCCTTCGAGTTTCACTTTTCTCCGATTCGTCCCACCTCCATACGCTGTGGAAAAACTGTAGTAGGCCATTCATATTGAAAGTGTAAGCCTCTTCCGCATTCAAGAGGCTGTCAAAGGTCAACAGTGCTTTATAAGCACCCATTTCTCGTACCTGGATGATATGGGGAAAAATTCTCGCAATCGATTCCCTCAGCGCTCTGAAGTCAATAGCCTTCGTCGATCCCCCAACCAAGCTTTTCTGCAACCAGTCCAGGTTTTCTTTCACTGCCATTACTTCAACTCTCTTCGTCCATCCATTGCCATGTGGAATCTGATCTGTCTTATCATTCATCAAGGCCTTGTTGGGAGGTTCTGTAATCTTCTTGGCCTCTCCTCCTTCTTCTAGTACTTGTCGATCCATAGCATTTCGAACATCCCCTTGTGGAGGAATCCTGTTTGTGTCTTTCACCTCGGATATTCTTCTGTACTTGGCTTCCCCCACAAAAACAACCTTTCCTCTCAACCTAATATGATTCATCTCCGCTATAGCCTTTGATGCTCCTCCTTTCGTGGTGTATCAGATGAACGCAAAGATATGGAGCTCCATTCTTGTATTTCCTAGATAGGTATATGTCGTTTATGCGCCCGGTCCAGTTAAACAGTTGAAACAGCTCTCTTCTCGAGATGTCTAATGGGAGATTATCTACAAAAATTGAAAAAGACTCGCTCTCCAAGCGTCGATACTCATCTCGATTCCAAACTCTAGAATCCTTTACCTGACCTAACGTTCTACCCCTCCCCGTGTTTCCCACCCACACTCTCCCTCCCTCTCTCTCACTTTCTCTCTTACCGAAATTATTCAATGATTCAAATAAAATTATATATCGCAAAATTCAGTAGAAATCTAGTACGAATTCTTTCCAAATTAATAGGGAGCACACTGCAAATATTAGGTAGAAATAGAATATCTATTCTGATGTATGTTATTTTTTCAAATCGATTTTAATATCTTTTAAATAACTACGGACTTAATAATTAAAGTTCCTTACACGTATCACTCCATCCGACTAATATATTGCGACTGTTTAGAAGTTTTCAACTCCTCAAAAGTCAATCTACATGGTTATTACTGAAGCTTTAATTTTTGTGGATGGAATTTGTTGGTAGATAGATTTTTGAATAGAATAGCACTATTATTTGAATATTTATAACCGGTGTTTATTTCAAGAATTTAAAAATAAAGATATGGGAGCTCGAGAAATAAAAATAAAATTGAAACCATAATTTAATTAATAATTATATATAGATTAAATATATAAAAATTACACATAAATTTAAGTGATGTCCAAGCAATCATTTTTAGTGCTTATTGGTAGGGGCGGAACTAGACTAAAAGTGAAAAATTTGAGTGAATGAAGATATTGAGAGGAAAAAAATTATATTTTATTTTTTAAATAAAATAAATTATTAGACTAAACCTAAAACTATTATACTTTATTAATGTTATATAAAAATGGACTGATTTTTTTTTATGAACGAAAAGAGGGCCGAAAAAGTGTACAAAAAAAAAGAGGAGGGGCTGAAAAATAAAAAAAGAGGGATTATGTCTATTTTTTTTTTTAACAAAAATTAAAAATTTGGGGCCATTGCCCCCTTTCCATATGTGTAGCTTTGCCCTGCTTATTGGTTCCTTTTTTTTTTCCATGTAACACAATAACAATTATTTTCCATGTATAAATCGTTTATACGTATGTCCATACAAATGATTTATATTCATGCGTTCTATATGTTCTTCTTTTTCTTTTTTTTCTTCTTTTTTTTTTTTGATACTTCGTCTTTGTCTTCTTCTCCTTCTTTTTCGTTATTTTTCTCTTTTATTATCGTTGTCACCAACATCACCTCCGATCCTCTTCCTCCTCCTCATTTTCTCGTTGAACTTTTTTTTCCTTCTTCCTTTTTTTCCTTCTTCCTTTTCCTCCTTCTCCTCCATCATCTTCATCATCATGAGCATCATTGTTATAACATCGTCGTCTTCTTCTTATATGTATCGTCGTTATCGTTATTATCGTTATTGTAAAAATTTTGCCATATTGATGACATTGACCGATCAAACAAATTTTGTCATAGAATTTTTGCTATAGAATTTTCTCAATTTGTGTAGTTACAGCAAATTTCAGGATAAAACTAAGACATTTAAGTGTATTATTTAAGAATTTTCTGTAAATTTATACTGATAAATTCTGCATAATTCAAAACTCTTCTAGGCCATAGGCTAAAAAAATTCATTAATGAGTCCTTTTTTACATTATTTCGTACTATTTGTATTGTACAATTCCTTTGTTTGTGGGATTCTTTTTTCTCCTGCGATAAAGAATTCAATTTTCGAATGGATTCCTACCTATGCCTAGATCTCAGATAAATGAAAATTTTATTGACAAAATATTTTCTATTGTAGTCAATATCTTACTTCCTCTTCCTCCTCTTCATCTTCTACCGCTGCTTCATTTTTTTATTATCATCACCAACTTTTTTTTCTTATTCATCTTTTCTTTCTTGTTTTACCTTCTCAAGTTTCTTCTTGTTTTACTCTTTCTTAACAAGAATAAAAATAAAAAATCAAACAAAGAAGAAGAAGAAACACATAATGCTACAAAATTACTTAAAAGAGGATGAACCTACATTCATTCAACTAAAAAAAAGAAAGAAATAAGAAAAAAAAGAAAAAAAAATGCAACATTAGAGAAAATATTTTTGTGTAGTTGCAGCAAAATTTCGGGGTACAATTAAGACATTTAGGTGTATTATTTAAGAATTTTTGGTGGATTTGTACTAATAAATTCTGTATGATTCAAAGCTCTTCCTCTTCTTCATCCTCATCTTCTGCTGCTTCTTCTTTTCTTTTCTTTTTTTATCATCATCACTATCTTCTTCTTCTTTT
Source organism: Arachis ipaensis (assembly GCF_059453495.1). Lineage (NCBI taxonomy): Eukaryota > Viridiplantae > Streptophyta > Magnoliopsida > Fabales > Fabaceae > Arachis > Arachis ipaensis. Next base: position 4,544,183 of record NC_142436.1, read on the forward strand.
TTCTTATTTATCTTTCATTTATTGTTTTACCTTCTCAAGTTTCTTCTTATTTTACTCTTTCTTAATAAGAATTAAAACAACAAAATAAATAAAAAAGAAGAAGAAACACATAATGCTTTAAAATTACTTGGAAGATGATGAACCTACATTCATTCAACTAAAACAAAGAAAGAAATAAGAAAAAAAAAAAGAAAAAAAGAATGCAGCATTAGAGGTAAAACTAAGACATTTAGGTATATTGTTTAAGAATTTTCGGTAAATTTGTACTGATAAATTCTGCATAATTCAAAACTCTTCCTCTTTCTCCTCCTCATCTTCTTCTGCTGCTTCTTATTCATTTTTTCTTTCTTGTTTTACCTTCTAAAAAAATACGTAGTATTGCAAAATCAATAGAAAGAAGAGGAGAAAAAAAGTGTAGCAACAACATCAACAATAAAAAAAACGACGAAGAGGATAAAACACGCGAAGAAGAAGGAACGCAAAGAAAAAGGAGAAAGAACGCAAAAAAAAAAAAAAGAGAAGAAAGAGGAGGAAGAAGAGGAGGAACACGAGATACAAACGTTAAAGGAGAAACATCGTGATTTCACACACGCGTTATAAAAGTGAATTTTGTTGAGTTAGTGTTAACTTATATAAATTTATATGCCAAAAAAACTTGTATGCGTAGGAGGTCTTACACAATAAATATAAAAAAAAATGAAAAAGTTGTATATTAACGGTTTAAAACAATCCATAAAGAATATAAGAACTATACATGTTAAAATTATTCCTACAATTTTGTGTGAGAGAGAGAAAAAAAGGTGAGAAAAACCAACATTCAAAAATAGATTACTTGCAACAAGATTTTCTTAATCTACACTACTTGCTTTGAGTAATAAAATTCTTGTTTCCCACAAACTTTTATATAGTATTGTACTAATATTCTTGTCCATATATAATGTAATGGATTTTGAGCTATATAATCGTATATAACAACTTTTAAGTCTTAGCATCTAGTATTTAATGATTAATGATAAGCTTAGAAATATATCTTGAAATTTATGAAAAATATAAGAAACATTGACTTTGAATTGAGATAAGGATTTCTCTTAGTTTAAAGTTTTAAACACTGAATACCGTTTTGACAATTAGTGACGATCATAAAACATATATCGTAAAATTTTTTTGACATAATTATTTATTGTTGAAAATAATATTCGAATTGATAACTTTTTCTACATTAATAATGGCAGTCAACGATTCTAATTGGTCTCCAACAAATTTTTAGTCAAAAAATGTTAATTTTTCTTAATTAACAATCAGTAATTTTGACAGAGTACCATCATGCCTTTAAGTTAAATAAGGATGTGTTTATCACAAGGATACGAATGGAGAAAATAATCTAAGATCGATGAATAATATATATATATATACACAGACATACACATTAAGTTAGACATAATGATCTACTATGGTATATACTTTTTTTTGAACAAAGAAGCTCAACATAATAAAATGGAACAAACAGAGAACCAGAAGAACAAAGCACAATACATAAACAAAAATAATAAATTAGTCGCACTCGTTGTCATCTCCGGCATTGCCATCAACAACCAAACGGATCGACCCCACACCATTCCCTGTAGCTCAAGAATGATCTATGCTTTACTCCTTCGACACTTGTCTGTAAGCTCTGGAACACTCTACTGTTGCGCTCCAACCAAATGTTCCAGACAACCGCACAGAATTCTGTCAGCCATTTCCTTTGCTCAGACTTGCCCCCTGGTACTCCAGTCCAACTTTCAAAGAACTCTTTTCCTGTTCCCGGAATGGCCCAAGCTCTATTAGCACCCGTCAACCAAGCACACCATACCTGCCATGTTAACTCGCAAGCAAAAAATAAATGATGTGCTGATTCTATGTCCTTTTTGCACAAAACACACATATTGTCATTATGATTAATGATGCCGAGTCTAGTCAGTCGCTCCTTCGTGTTGACCCTGCCTACTAAAACAAACCATGCAAACAGTTCAACCCTTGGAGGAACCAAACCTCTCCAGATGGAACTAGTGAAGCTGTAACTTGTGATGTCCTCTGAGATGGTCTCCTTCTGCAACACCTGCACAAACAATTTAGTAGAAAAGACACATTTTTTGTCAAATTTCCAGACCACTGAATCCTCTCTATCAATCGATAAACTTACAACCCGTAACCGGTCGTGGAGTTGATTGAGCAACTCTAGCTCTCATTGAAAGAGTTCTCTCCTCCACTGGAAGTTCCACACCCACTCTAGCCCATCCCAAAACCCACAGTCCCCTATTACAGATCCTTGTTGATTTGAAACAGAGAAGAGCCTCGGAAAACAATCTTTCAAAGATCCACCTTGTAACCAAGTATCCTCCCAAAAACGGGTGCTTCGGCCGTTTCCCACCTCCATGGACAAGCCACTGATCATCATATTTCTGATATACTGCTCTTTGATATTGAGCTGACAGATATCTTTCCACGGGCCCCTTCCTAAAGGCAACAGTTGGGTTGACAGCATTGCATTTGGGTCCAGCTGATTACAGGAGCAAACCACCTTCTTCCAATAATAATATTATAGTAATATCAAACATAATAATAATAATAATAATAATAATAATAATAATAATAATAATAATAATAATAATAATAATAATAATAATAATGTCCCAAGTTATTAGTTGTTAATTAAAAAATTAAATATTGTTTAGAAAATACTTTACTCAATTTCTAAAAGAACTTGAAAGCATATAATTTTTATTTATAGTATTTTAAAATTTTTCATTAAATATTAGAAAGTAAGCTATATCTTAGGTATTTCTTTTGTGAATAGAAAATATAAGTGAAAATAATTTTTATATTTAGTAAATTATTTGTGTATTTGATCTAAATTTTGTGAAAATATTTGAATAACTATTTAAAAGATACATATAAAAAAATCAAAGAAAAATCAATTTTTAGACTTTTTTTTTTCATTTTTAGAGAAGTTTTCAATTATTTACAAAAGAAAAAAAAAGGAAAGAACTCTGGGCAAACAGGCGCGAAATAGGTGTACTGCCGAGTTGAGACTCCATGTCTCTTGTACCGCACACAAAATGTGACAAATTTGTGTGTACTGCACACGAATTGGAACAACGGCTAGGCTATAAAAACCTTTCTCCAGCAGAACTAAAGCCACATTTCTAATTCTCACTTCTTCTACCCTTCCTTTTTCTCCGAAAATTTCACTCTTATAGAAGCTGCTTTTACTAATTTTTGGGTGTCATAATGGCATTTGAACATATTTATGTGGTCATATATTTCAACGAAGAAATTTCGTATACAGCTGAGGAAGTGACCTTTATGTGTGACGACCCACTTTGGATAATGATTTCCCCACAATCGTGTCTGCAACAACTAAAAAATATGATTCTGATGAACACTGGGCTGATTGGAAAAAAGGAGATCAGTACGCTTATTTACAGGATGCCGGTTGCTGTAGCAAGTTCGTTAACATATCAGAAAATACATATTAAATCTGACCAGCACGTGTCGATGATGTTTTCGTATCATCGTAGCATCGGAAGCATCTATTCGATGGAACTCTGTGTGAAGCTCCAAGATGTGGGGGGCAGCTCATCTAGTTCGAATAACGTGGAGGAAATGCAAAATTCCGGTGCTGGTGAAGGCATTCCATTTTTGGAGATAGGTAGGGCTCGCAGTCCATCCTTTAACGCCTTCGTGGCCCCCGCCCAGAATGCAGAAATTCCTGACCGACGTCCCTTCCCCACTGTCCATGTCGCATATCCGGAAGGAATGGCCGACGGGTTGGCTGACTCCTTTGAGGAAGACGAGATTGAGAATGATAGTGGAGAGGAAACATAAGTTGTTCCGAAAACCCAACCGGTTCAGGGCAAAAGGGTCATCCCAACTGGTGTTGAACCGATAAATGTTGCAAGGGTTGGAGGTCTTTCCAGTGGCACCCCCGACCATTACCTGCACCTCAGTCTTGGTCCAATGAACTCGACAAATGCAGAGGACATACCCAGTAACTATGGTTTGACCGGTGAAATGGAGCTAGAGGTTGGCTTGAAATTCCTGAGTAAGGATGCAGCAATGCTTGCTATTAAGAACTACAACATCCGTCGAAGTGCAGAATTCAAAGTAGTGGAGTCAGATCATACTAGGTATGTTTGTCGATGCAAACTTTTTGGTGACCAATGTTGCTGGATGGTGAGGGTTGCGAAGACGAGGGCGTCCAGATTTTAGAAAGTTCGAAAATACTAAGGGCCTCACAGTTGTTTGGCGTCTGCGATGTCGCAAGATCATGCTCAACTCGATTCAAATGTCATATGCCAGCACATATTCCCCATGGTTCAAGCAGACGCAACCATTTGCATAAAGGTGTTGCAGGGATCCGTGGAGTCGGCATACTGATACAAGGTGTCTTACAAAATGGTTTGGCTAGCGAAGCAAAAGGCAATAGCGAGAATCTATGGAGACTGGGATGATTCTTATAACCAGCTACAGAGATACTTCAACGCGTTGCAAACTTTTGTTCTAGGTAAGCCTTTCTATCGGATTGCATACTTGTTTTGTAATAGTTATCATGTTCTTATGAATTTGCAATTTCGTCATAGGTACAATTGTCGACCTACAAACCCGACCATACTATGTCGACAACACGCTCGACCGCGAAAGTGTCATGTTTCATCAAGTATTCTGGTCATTCCCATCGTGTGTCGAGGCATTCAAGCACTGCAAGCCCCTAGTTTCGGTTGATGGAACACACCTGTATGGTAAGTACACGGGTACCTTGTTGATGGGAATAGCACAGGACAGAAACAACAACATTCTTCCCATAGCTTTCGCGCTAGTGGAACGGGAGAACACAGATGTGTGGTACTTCTTTCTGACCAACTTAAGGAAACATGTGGCTACTCAACCGGAAGTTCTACTGATGATAATACATGAGGAGACATGTGGCTACTCACTGGACGATAATACAACATAGTCAAAGCCATAACGTGAACTAGTGATGGTGTCCACCATGTCCCAACCTCCCACCTGTACCACAAGAAGGTGCTCGAGTGTCGCAGCGGGGACGTCATGCCTGTGTCTCCTCCCCTACATCATCAGCCCCCGCATACGATAAGCGACGGCCGTCTAACAACGATGGCTCAAATGGGCGCATCTGGGATCCGGCCATGTCACCTACAGAAACAGATCTCCTCCTTCCGACAGGGGGGTGACTACCTGAATCAGAGGGTCGAAGTGCAAGTCCTAAGTCGGTGGGTGTGTGTGGTGATGCTTGAGAAGGAATGAATTGATCTAGGCCATCAAATAAAGATGAAAAGTTTGTCCAACCAACTCGATCCATAGAGTCAATCAGGTCCTGTGTACCGCCCCCTGCGATGAACCACCCTCCTCGTAGGTACTATTATAAAGCATATACTGATGGACCGTGGATGACTGAAAGGGGTCGTCTGCGACGAACGGCTGCGGACAGTAGACATCTCCAAAGAAATTCATCTCCACCGGTGGATGTTCCGGCTGATTCCAAGCATTAACCTGAGCTGGATCCTGAACTGGAGAGTTTGGGACCTGCATCTCCTCAACTTCGACAGCCTAATGTCTTCCACGGCGGGCACGATGGCGTCTCCTATCCTGTGGAACTGCTGGTAGCTGAAGAACTAGGCCTCTACCGTACTCTGCCGGAGCCCCTCGTGGAATGTCATCTCCTCAGGGATCATGGAAGGCCTCCGGGGGTGACAGAAACCTCTTTGTTCTCGAGCAATACCACCTGTAATAATCACGACTGGGTTGCAAGGTATCTGCCCTATCAATCTCTAGCCGATATGATACAGTCCGTTGATTTGCCCACACTTCAAACCATGTCTGCAGACGGATGGGCCACCATCCATCTTCGTTGCGAGATGACTGGCGATGGAAGGTGTCTATGTTTAATGGAGGGTTCGGTGGACCTTGTTTGCCGCCGAATTGCCGCATGACTCTATCGATGTTAACAATCTCGATCCAGTGGAACAGAATAAGTGGCACGACCGCCGTATAGAAATCCCCATGTGGAGCTCCAAGAAATTCTGCAGGCACCCTCGACAGAATACGTGCATCCCTGTACGGCATCCACAGAAACAATCAAAGCCGAGTGTCATTTACACATGTAAACGAACTTTCAGGGACAAAACAAATTCATGCTAGAACATACAACAGGAATAGTTACCTCGTCCACCTTCAAATTGTCCATCCTCAGACGGTGCCTTTGTAAGCGTTGCTCGGCGTAGTCATTCTTTCCTCTCTTGCCCGCCCACCTACGAAAGAACACCATAATCATAACCACATTTAAATAAAAAGGCAAACAAAATAACAACATGCCTCGACGTTATAATCAGTCGCTAGGCACATGCCTCTATACAACCAACAGAGCACGGCACTGTCCCAACTATATGTACTAATGGCATCATAGTTTGCCAGGAGAGGAAGATAACGTACGTGAATCGTGTTGTTCGCTTTGTCAGGAAGTAAAACGCCACCCAATAAATACATAATGTAACAACGTGCATACCGTACGAGGGCCTCCTCGGGAGAGTCCAGAGGCATCTGTTGTAGTCTACTCTTGAGCCACTTCAGTTTTATGTTATACTTTGTGGTCCCAACATGTCTGTCAGGAACTTCTCCAAGGAGTTCCTCACACCATTGCCAAATATCTCTCTGGTGGAACTTACTCCATGACCTTAGAGTTCCGCTCACCGGCTCACCGTCAATTGGTAACCCCACCTGCATCGCAACATCCTCCAAAGTGATAGTACACTCACCCCATGGGAGGTGGAATGTATGGGTCTCAGGACGCTATCTCTCCACAAGAGCGCTAATCATTGGGTTGTCGTACTCAAAACGCTTTATCAAAGACGCATAATAGAAGCCGGCTCTTCTTAGATACGGCTCAAGCATCTGCCTCCTAATCTCCATACTCGGATCTGCTTCGTCTACAGAGAAAATATCGATTAGCGTGCCATTCAGAGTCAACACACGTGCCGGCTGAAATTGAAATAGATCAAAACACAATTATTTAGTTTACAACAATTTTTTAATCATTAACAAATTTTTATTTATTTATTAAAAAAACCTCACCTTAACATGTAAATGAGTAGAAATGTGAAATTCATCCAACCTATTAAGGTTTTCTTCCACATTAATTCCACTTCCACTCATTTTTTTAATAATAAAAATTATTCCTCCAACACAAAAAATTTTTTTCACCCCACCAACAAGTAAAACTTTCTCATGCAACCCACTACTTCTCTTCTCTTTTTTACCTTCGAATTGGTCCCCTCCCCTCCCTTCACCTCCTTTTATATGCTTCACACTCACAAGACAACAATAAATTACCTCCCAATCACCCAATGCATGCTCGTACGGGAACTGCAACACTGAGACTTGCTGCTTTGACTGGCCCCCTCCCCATTTCGTGCCTGCCACACGTGAGGATGGCCATTTTGTGTGTTCCACCCATGAAGTGCCCAACTCGTGGATGTCATATGTGAGTTGGGCCATTTCGTGTGTGCCATGGGTGATATGGTGCATTTCGTGTGTGCCATGTGTGAGGTGCTCCATTTCGTTCCTGAAACAAATGAAATGGTTTGTGTCAGTGGCCAGAACTCATTTCGTGGCACCCCCTTGATATGTATCATATTTCTATTTCGTTTGTGATCCTTGCGAGTTGGCAGTGTGCATTTTCAGAAATATTTTCAGCCATGCGCATTTTGGGAATTAAAGTTATTTGCATGCGCATTTACGTAAAAAAGCCCAATTTATAATCAGTCAAATTTTAACAACTATAATTAATATTTATTTTTTTATTAAAAATAATTTGTTTAATATGTTAATAATCAACATTAATAACAAATTTGAAAAAAAAAGGAATGCCTATTAGAGCTATACATTCACGTCACTTCTTCGGCGTCAAGGAGTACCCAACCCTAGTTCCGTGATCGCACCTCCACCCTTTTTCATATGTTGTTGCCATTGTCGTATTTGTGCCGTCACCGTGCCATTGCACAGGCCGATTATACGCACATCGCCAGTCCCCAATTCCATTTCTAATCCAACCCATTCTGTCAACGAGAAACTCATCGTACACACTGTGATCGCATCCCAACCCCACTCTAGTTGTTGTCTTCGTCGTGCATGCATCGTCGTCGTTCCCCCGAATAGCCCACCCAAATGCACAGCAACGTGATCAGGGAATTCTCATAGAACCATAGCGTTCCACTTCCATAGGAGTAAGGTGTAGTTGTTGCCGCTATTGGTGGTTTGAGAGTGTTGAGTAAATGGAACCATCAATTTGTGAAGAAGGATTATATGACACTTTCTATGATGTGAGTGATTACTCTAATTGCATCGAAGTAAATGTCCCGTATTCGAGTGATGATGATACTCAACGTGTAGACAAAGTAAGTAGCGGTTTAGTAGTATAATTGGTGTGGATATTTTTTATGCTAGTCTAATGGTACAACTTTGATATATGATGTGTTTTTCTTGGAATTTTTGTTATGCAAGTTGCATGTTTTTGTAATTCGGTTAAAATATTTTTTAGAGGTATTAATAGGAATACTCTTGCATATTATTTGATCTCCCGTAGTAACTTTTTGCATGTTTCTTATTTTTTATTTTTATGTAAATTATTGGACTTTTCTTTGCTTATACATTGGTGTTTTCAATGAATAAGTGCATGTTGGAAGAAATTTTTTGGTTGTTGAATAGTGGATGCTTATATCTTTATGTGATACACTTTTGGTTTGATTTGCTGTGTATTAGAGTGTTTTTGATTGCAGGTGGAAGAAGCTGTAGACATTATTAAAGTGGAAATGATGATACGAAGTTGGTTCATAAGGTGTGGATTGTATTTTATTGTTGTCATAATACTAACGAGTTATTGGAGTCCAATTTTTAAGTGTGTGCGGCATTGAATGTTTTTTTTAATGGATTTACAGTTGCTGGATCACACTGGCATTCACCTAGAGGAAATTCCTTACGTATGATTGCGATTTGATTCATTGCAGCAAGCACAGGAATTCTATTCGAATTATGCAAAGAAAGTTGGGAGCCTCGAGTGAAGGCAGCATCTTGGGTAAAGAAAATAACAACTACGAGATGCAGAGTAAGGATGTACGTGATGTTGAATAGGCAGAAGAATAATTAGATGGTGTTAAAATTAGAATTGAAGCATACACACGCGTGTTCTGCTAAGAGATCGTTTCATTGCCACGAGTACAGAGAACTGACCATGCATACCAAGTGTGTGATTAAGGACAACGAATCAACGATAAGCCTGTCATACAACCCAACAAGACCTACCTCGCACTAGCAAACGAGATTGGTGGGTCGTCAAACTTGAGTCACTCAGAAAAGAACGTGAGAAATTACATTACATGCAATCTCCGCTATGTTGATGATAACACGGATGTTAAAGAAATGTTGATCTATTTCTTGCGAATAAAAGAGATCAACTCGAATTTCTTTTATGCGGTATATGTCGACAAAGCTAACAAGTTTAGGAGTGTGCTCGGGTAGATGCAAGCTGCAGGGCATCGTACAAATATTATGGAGACGTGATTTTGTTTGATACAACATACAGTAGAAACAAGTATGTGTGCATTTGTGTCTCTAGTGAAAGCTTTTCTGTTTTGAAATTATCGTGAGTTCTTACTTGTGGCTGTTTTTTCTACAGGCATGAACTACTGTTTGCATCTTTTGTTAGTGTCAACCATCACGGAAAATTCACTCTGCTTGGTTGTGTTTTTCTTGGGAATGAGAAAATCCGTAGCTTTGAGTGGGTCTTCAAGCAATGAGTTAAATGCATGGGAATTGCCCCACAGGGTGTCATCACCGACTAGTGCAAGGCCATGTTTGGTGCTATTAGGAATGTTCTTCCAAATACTTGCCACCAATAGTGCATATGACACATATTGAAGAAGATACCGGCTAAGCTCGGAGGATACGCTTGGTACAGAGAAATATATGCTAAAATGACTGGCATTGTATAAATGCTCAGTCTGTGGACTCTTTTAAGAAGGATTAGGCTGGATTCATTACAGAGTTTAATCTAGAGCACAACAGATGGCTATCAAGGTTATTACCAATAACCTATATCAAGTTTTAGTTTTTGGGTTACATTTTGTCATGTGCCTGTATGTTCTTTTTGGAGAGTAGATTCTTTGTAAAGATTTTTTTTATTATACTGAATTTTTAGTTCCGTTTCACCGAATGAATTATAACTCATTTGGATGTTTTATTGGATTTCTCTTTTTCAAGTTCGATGGGTGTTTCTTTTCCTAAGTCAATAGATGTTTGTGGTGATGCAGTTAAGTGTTCATGATTGTGCTTTTTACATTTTTGTTTTTGTAGACCTTTATGAGGATCGACAAATGTGGGTTCTAATATTTTTCCAATGTGAATTTTGGGCTGATATGAGGAGTACTCAGAGGAGTGAAAGTATACACGCTTTTTACAGGAGGTTTTACATTGCAAGAGTGAATTGTTTCTATTCGTGCATGATATGACAATGTGCTTGGGAACAAGGAACAAAGGAACTGGAGAACGATGCTGCAAACTCTAAAGGAGTTATCTCCTATTCATCCAGCTCTACAATTAAAAGACAATTTCAACAGGAATACATAAGCTTTATGTTTAGGGAAGTCCAACAGGAATTTAGAAAAAAAGGTGATTGTTTAATCCATGGTATGACACAAGAGGGTGATTCGTCCCATGTGAACGTGGACAAGCAATTCCTACTTTATGGGAAGTCTAGGTACTGCACTAACAGTGTTGATTTTGACCTTTTGACAGCAAAGTTCGATGCGAGTGCAACCTGTTTGAATCAAGAGGTATACTGTGTTGTTATTGTCTTGCTGTGTTTTCATATTATAGAGTAGACAGAGTACTATCTTGCTCTGTTCTCTCTCGTTGGAGCAAGAATGTACAGTGCAAGCACACTTACAGTAAGAATGTTCACACTTCTTTAATGTTGCCCAGGATTTCGTGACCTGTGACGAAGAAGAGGCCATGTTGAATTCGGCTCTTGACGATATGAGGGCCATGATAGTTGATTATCATGCCAACTTGGGGTCCAAAAATGTTGCTGGTACACAGAACAACATGGCCACATAGTATGAGTTCGTGGTTGGTGGCAACGAGGGGTCGACAGAGATCGAAGAGGCTTGATGTTGAATTGGACAACTCGATCAAGAAATCTATACGAAGAAGGAAGAAAAATACACCTCCGGTATGCTTTTAGCAATTTTAAACCCTTTATTGAGATGGCTTCATGGATATAGTTGACTTATTTACTTTGTGCGTGGTGATTTTTTCCAAGAAAATGATGTAGCAGTCACTCAAAAATGTAGTGGTCAGTTCTGGTATTAGAGCGAATGAATCGCAAGAACATGGCATATTCATGTCTTTGTTAAACTCGTTTGGAATTAGTTAGAAGAATTTTGATTAGAGATTTGTAAAAAGTCATTTTTTGGTTTTTGGATGTTTTCCCCTTATTTTTAACACAGTCTTGTGGTATATGGTTTAATAAATAATTTTTAATTGAGGGATATACTGTTATTTTTTAGTGTGATTCACTGATATAATTATACTATTATAAGTTTTCTAGGTTTCAAACTTGAAACTAAATCAGCACGAGTTATATGATTTCTAATGTGGAGGAAACAACATAGGAGGTTCTCTAACTAAGGTTGTGTTTCAAATTTGAAAGGTTATGTTTCCAATTTATTTTGACTAAGACTTACCAAAAGAAATTCCACAAGAGTCTCGTTAGAAACTCCCACAGTCTCGATAAGGAACTTCAACTTTAGGAAACGGAAGACACATCCATTGGGAGACAGCTCCATTAGCAGACATGTCCAAGACAAAAAAGACACATGCATAGAAGACACGACTAGAAAAGACACCTCCATAGATAGACACATTTACAAAACACACGACCTCAGAAGACATCTCCAATAGAAGACACATCCAAGAAAGACACCTCTAAAAAGACACGGTTGTTAGAAGACACAGCAACAGAGGACACATTAACAAAAGACACCTACATTGAAAGACACATCCATAGAAAGACACATCCTTATAAGACACAACCAAGGAGGTTGTAAACAGAAGACACATCGATAAAAGACACATCCAAACATTGACTTGTTAAAACAATCCAAGTGTTAGTCTTTTGCAATAAGACACATCAATATCCTAACAGAGGATTTATATCCACAATGCAGTGTCCATGTATTAACCAACAAAATTTAACAAGGGTCTCAATAGAAATACTCACTAACAAGAATATACGAATCCAAAAGAAACAGGCAACATGTGTAATACAAGAAAAATATCAAGATTCAACAAAATGTAGCTACGCATGGGAGGGTATCATTAAACTAGTTAACCAAGAATGTTCTATAGAACTTTCTTCTTCTCATGTTCATCACCTTTTTAGGTCTTTTTCTTTGATAAACCATCAGCCTACCAAAGTATGCTCTTTGTGCTCAGTGCTGTAAACGGTGTCCTAACTCCTTACGTTTGTTCCTTGGATGGTTGCAGCACACAGCAGGTTAAGAACGAGTGTCGAAGAAATTCAATGCTTGGTCAATGGCTGAATTATTAGGATCCAAAATGATATCAAGCATTATTTCCTTCCTGTATTCCTTTATGGTGTTCTGCATGTAAAAATCAATATTGCACGACGGCATTATTTACAGACAATCATGTGCGTTTATAGAATTAATTATTCAGCGATAGGATTCGGAAGCTCAAATAATCTCATTCATTCAGTTTACCACCTTCAGTCATGTACTCCATGAATTTTATGGCGTAGATGCCAAAATCAAAACTAGCTGAATGGAAATAATGGGTTGTATTAGGAGAATAGATATAGATGTAAGTAAAATTACAATTTAAGATATTGATAGATTTTGAAGGGGACTCACCTATTTGGTTATATTGGAACAGTGACGTATGTGCGAAGCAGGCCGCTTTGTGTAGGCTCATACGTGGGGATGGGCCCTTTATCTATGTTTTCGATGTGTCTCCCTGAAAAGCAGTTAAAGTTAGAACGTTATACAATAATAATACGGGTTAAATATATTAAGGGAGACATGATATCTTTTTGTACCCATATGCATCTATCCTCATCCGTGATGTAGCAGGTGGTTTAAAGTGTACACTATTCAGTACAAAAAGCCTTTTCCCTGAGGCATCAAATGCATACACCCACCAGTGATCAGACATACATATGGGAAAAAACCACTGCAACAATATACAGATGTAACTAGGCAAATTACGTACAGGGATAAATAAAGACACATCTTACTTGTTCGGTTGCATTGATGTAAGTATTATGTTAAACGGCAAATAGACTTACCTAGCGTCTCTTTGCAGCTACTACCTTGTCAAAATACTTGGTATCAGCACCAAAGTGTTCTCCCAAACCCACATACACGGGAGTTGGATTGTCCTTAAAGCCCTTCAGATTTTTTTGGAAGCATGACCATTTTCTGTACAAACAAGACATGTGAGTGTTGGTAACATGTAAATATAAGATTGCTATAAAAGTTTTAATATCAGTATCCCCGGACACATGCAGTAAAAGTGACGCGTGAATCTTTTTGACACTAAGTCGTTGAACGTGCAACACATCCATTGCACGACCTGCATTGCCAGGTTTTCAAATATAAATTTGGCAAAATATGTGATTAAAACAAACTGAAGTGTGATGTTGGACTACATACGTTGTTATTGAGCCAACGACAGGCTTTTAACATGCACAAGTCCTTCCTTACCAAGAGGTCTACCATCATACAATGCCAATGTCTGCTAGTTATCGAGAGACATGTCTACAACCCATCTTCGGATCCATTTCTCAACATGCTCAGTGAGTTTTTGCCCCCAAAATTACGAATGAACGGCGCGAGGTAGGGACGGTGTGGGTTTTTCTGCCAGCTGGGTCATTCCAAGTGAGACTGAGGGGTGCTGTGACTCGGTGTGTAGCAAGAAGAAATTTTTGGAATAATAGTTTTGATCGGATCCATGCTAATGGGCTTTAAGCCATAACGCTGTTCAATATATGCCCATATCCTTTCGCACTCTGGATCTCACCGAGACAAGATGTCAGAATTACTGTTTCAAAAGTAACTATTGTTAGAGGGGGCAGTCTTTATGCATTTAAAAGAACCGAGACTAAATTACATTCATAATAGCCACAGAAAGGTTTCTAACATTCATTTTCCTTTTGAATTCACGAGAATAGTCTTCAAATCCTAAATATTGCACCAATGCTATTGACAGAGTCTTGGGTTCGGGAACTTCTGGGTCGGTTGGTTTCTCTGGAGTTTTTTCCCGGGTGATCTTGCCCTTGTCTCCCCCGTCCTGTGATGTTGAAGTGTTCCCGTTCGATCAATTTTTTGCGCAATCTCTTGGCAATGGACTCGTCATCGTCGTCATCCTTGTCAGATGCAACTAAACGTGCATCTGTGTGGACTAAGCCGTTGCTAACTCTCCCTGTTATCAGATCCCTGAATACGAAACACCCAACTAACCATACAGATGCACCTCAAATTGCTTTTAAATTAAACAACCAATGAAAGATACATTAATACAACATGTCATCAAGCAATTTAAAATCATGGCATCACCAGCTTAATTTAAAGATAAATTGTACTATACTCACTATTTTAAATTAAAAACTTGCAACTTAAAGATTTGTTCAAATGGTCACTTGTACTTACTTTTGTGGACTGTAAAGGTCTTTCTATCCGATGTGAGCCTTCTTTTTTGGTAGTTGGGTTCGTTGTGACCTTACCTGTGCGGCCTTTCATGACCCTCCCATTGTTCTTGCCGATGTTGATGCATTTCTGTTCAGAAAAAGCAGTTAGTCGATGACACATCCATGACAAACACATCCATATACTGTTGAAATAGAAGACACTACTATTACAGACAAATCCAAGGTGAAAGGCACATGCAATTAATTTTAAGAAAAAAAGATAGTTTTATTAAAAAGATCTCATAGACACATCAAGTAAAACAAGCAATGTACATAATGGAAAAAAGTGACATGTGCTGTTTAGGCTCGTTTTAGTGAGTACCTCAGATTGAAAATTTGATGCCATATCATTGAGTTCCTTGGTAGTCCACGCAGAAAGCCATGGCTTTGGTCTTTGACACTGCTCCAGTTCACCATGCTTTAGTCTCTGGAAAGAACACAGACACAAGTTATGTGTCGGGATACAAATGTTGAGACCAATTAAGTGGCATATTATATTAAGAAAATTACCAGCAAAACAAACATGCAACCCTCACAGGATTTGTTGTTTTTATGTTGATATTTCTCGATTGCCTGTTCTAGCCACTTGAAAATATGAAATGGCCAACAAAATCTCCCTGGATCAGAAACATCTAGAATTGCATGGATGTGCCACGGCGAGATGACGTGTTACACTGTCGAGCACAAGAACATCTTCAGGATGAGTAGGATGAAATGCCACCTGAACTCCACCTTGTCGGCTACAGTCTCCATAGAACAGTTATTGACGAAATCTCGTAGTTATATGGTTTTCATCTTGTGGAATTGTTTGTTAAGGGTCACATGAGCAATATTGTTGCCGTCGAAAGATGGGAAGTCATCGACTACAATATGGAGGTTTATTAATTAGTTTAAAATCAGTTGTACGATACAGATAAAAGAGGAAAAACATGGAAACTGAACGTATTGGTAGATGGAATGCTGTTGAATATCAAAAGCTTGTTTCAAGTTAATGCGGATGTGTCCAGCATCTACATCCAGCGTGCTTGTTTCAAGTTTGTAGGACCTTGCGAATGAAACCATGATGCTTGTTTAATAGGCCACTTTGTGATTAGCTTCAGGAACCCATATCCCATTGATTCTATCTCTGCTAGCTTTGCTTTGACCTAGTTTCTATACAGATTTTTCAACATATTAGTGATGTAATAGGGTGAGCATCTTGTCTCCAATAATTTCTGTTAACATAGGAAGCGACCATAAGAAGGAAATAGAGCCACAAATTAAAAGACAAACACATAACAGTGAACGATGGAGTACTGGTTTTTCCATCTTGCAAGGTGATTTTCAGCAACACATCAATAGTTAGGGACTTCCGACACTACCTGGGAATGCAAACAAATTAACTGAAAAGTGCAATCCAATGCAAGCATCCAATTAATACTAAATTAAACACACATTTCAGCTCAAACAACAATATTCCACATCTAGTTTGGAGACAACACCTTAATCATTAATCAAATTTCAACTAAACGCACAGTGGAAAGAGAAAAAAAACAACAAGGAACAATATATCAATACCAAGAGCAACATCAAACATTTTTAGATAGTTTAGACCATTGAACCTATAAATTATTAAATTATAAACCAAGATTCAACTTTTCGTTTTTTCCAAAACTTCCAAAACACTGAGAAAGCATCAACCAAATCAAATGTACAAGGGTAACAAGACATTAAATCACTCAATATCAACTTCTATTAATCAAATGAAAATCAATGAACACTTAACAAAACCAAATAAATTCAGTTAGTTTCAACTATGCAAATAATCTGAACCATGGAACATTGCAGGAAAATCAACTTTAATTAGAAGACACATCCATTATAGATACATCAAAAAAATCATTCAGTTTATTGGACTACAACTACTACTTTTTATCCAGAACTCTGAAAAATTACTCTTAGTTATGGGGATAACAACTAGCTATTTTTCTTCCAAAATGGCACAACATTTATTCCGTAAACTATCTTAAGCATTAAGTTGACCACATTCAAACCTAATTTTAATCCGGAAAGGAGAAAATAAACGAACTTATAATCCCGATTTTATCCCACAGTTGTGAATTCTCTAAACAAAAACAATTAATAACGCATATAAGAACTCTCCAGCAAAGCACAATGAATCGATAATCATAGAAAGTTCAATTCAATTCATATAATTTAACTTCTAACATTACATAAAAATAACATCCACAAATTCAAAAATGCATCTTATATGAATACCTAATTCTAGTATATGAACCCTAAACAGATCAGCCACATCCTTTGAGTACTGAAACCATGAATTACTACTAACCTTTTAGAGCAGTGACGCCGACGGAGGAGGAAGAGTCTACACGACGCATCTTGGAGCCGGTGCTGGTTGTGGCGTTGATTGGGGTTGGTCAGGTATACGAGATGAAGTGGGATGGTGGTGCTTTCGCGGGACATGGAGAAGTCTTACGCGACGTGCGTGGAGGTAGAGCACGCGGAGTTGCGATGGTGACATGCAACAGTAGTGGTGGCGTTGCGTTGATCTCCTGAAGACCCGCAGTTGCTCGTCAATGATAGTGCCGGCGGCGCTGACTAAGGTTGATGCTGGCAATGAAAACAGGCACGAAGAAGAAGGTTGGATGGGCTGCTGTCGGGTTCTGGAGGGAGGTGTTGTTGAACGGTTAAAATTAGGATTAGTTAGGTTTACTATAGGTAATTGAGGTGAATTAAGTCTACTATGGGTAATTAGAAATGTGACTTTTCTGATGAAATGGGTTTAGGAGTCTAGCCCAATGAGAGTTGACAGGAGTTGGCTGGACTCTCTATTGATTATCTAGCGGGCTTATTAATATAATGTATATAATGTATTCTTGTAACAAATTAACGATTAATAAAGACCCTTAAATAGAATTCAGATTTGCGATAAAATAATCTTTAGCTTCTTGAATTGGGAGATATCGTGGACAAAAAAAAATAACAATTAATAACTCTATAATACTAAGTTTTTACATTTGGATATATTTTTTAGACGAATAAATAAATCATATTTCTCACTATAAAAGATTTAAATAATTATATATATTAATTCTATAACTATCAAAGATTTTATTAGTTTGACAAACATCGAGTAAACTATCCAGCAGTACTCGATGCATATACCGAATTAATTTATTTATAATTAGATTTATATAATATTAACGGCTCATCCTTAAACGCTCCTTGCTAAGTATGGAATGCTACATATCTTATTAATTTGTTAAATCTGAACTCTTTATTTATTATATTTTATTTGAATGGTCTGAATTTAAAAAAGGTAACTTGTTAATCAGATTAACCATTTTTTTATAAATTTTAGATTTTTTTTTTATAAATTTCAGATATTGGACTAAAATCCAAAACAAAAAAAATAATTTATAAATCTTAAAAATAACATATCTGTACAACAAAAAAAATTACTAGACTTTAAAATTAAAATAAATAATACATGAAAAATAAGTTGAAAATTTATCTACTAAATTCAAAAAAAAGATATATTAGAATCTTAAAAAAAATAATATTAAATATATATTATGTATATAATATTAAATTTAAATAAATTTTGTTTTGTGTAAAATAAAATTATAATATTAAATATAAATACAATAATAAAAAATTTTGTGTTATATAAATTTAATTAATACATATATATATAATTTTATTTTATGTGAAACAAAAGTATAACATTAAATATGAAATAAATGATAAAAAATTTGTATTATATAAATTTAATTTAAAAAATATATATACAACGTAAGAAGCAAACAAACATATAATAATTTTATTTTGTACGAAACAAAAATTCATATAAAAAATATTTATATAATTTTTTTATTAACAATTTTTTTATTGAAATATGTTACTTTACTATATTTAAAATATATTATTTGAAATAATTATATTATTTTAGTTAATATATATTATTTAAAAGAATATTTAAAATTTAATATTTTGTATTAAAAATATTATTAAAAATATATTATTAGTTTTTCTTAAAATAATATTTTTTTTTGTTCAAATACTATGACAAAAAATTTTAGACGACTATTCAATAAATATTATATAAGTTAATAAAAGAAAGAAGTATTCATTTTTTTTACTAATAATCGGAAGACTCAAATTCACAATCTTGTGAGTATGAAAAGAGTATGCCATTTAAATTATAGCTCGTTGGCAAAAAAAGAAATACTCTTAATTATATATTAAATAGAATAATTATTTATTAGGCTCATTCTTATACAAATAAAAATTTCTCTTAGCTTTGTATTTGTAATATTTTATACCAATTAGTTTAAAGTTTAATTATTTTTTGAATAAATTAATAAAAAAGTAATACAAATAATTGTTTACATATAATTGTATTTTAATTTTTCATTTACACGTTGAAAATAATTTGAAATAAAAGATAATGGACTTGTTGTAACTGCCATGTATTTTGTGTTTTGACTGCGTCGTCATCTGAGAATTACGGCGCCTTCATGGAGACCGGGGTTCTTCTACAGAATCGATTTTGTGTTTGGAGTTAGCCAACCAGTAGCGGCGACACACAGGCTTCTTCCTCTTCTATGGCAGCGGTTTTTTGGGCTTTGAAGGTTATTCATGGCAGAAATGGAAGGGAGTGGGTTCAAGAGCGTCAAAATCTGTGACTAACCAGAACGATAGTGGAAACACCGCCAACAAACAAAACAAAACAGTGAAGATGTTTGAAGACATCGCATCCAGAATAACAGAGTAATAGAAGAATTCGATCAAGTTTTCCTAAGTACTTTTGTGGTGTAAAGGTAGTCCTGTGTTAAAAGAGGGAATTATTTTTTTTTTGTCAGTGTTAATTTGTTTATTCAGCCCATAAAAAAAATAGATAAAAATAATAATAATAATAAATAAATTTAATTTACTGATAATTTTTTATAATAAATTAATTTTTAAAGAGTACTGCACTCTTTACTTTACCTAAAATGCACTAACTTTCGCCACTATAAACACTCAAAACTTTTAATCTTTTATTCTCAAAATTAATTTTTTATTATTTTTTACCGATATGTACGTACTCTCCTGTGCTGGTGGTCCGCCGAGTGGTTGGTATAGGTTCGGTAGCAATAACTGTCCTCACCTTCAAACCAAACCAAACGCAAAAAGGTGATTGAGATGCTCTTAGAATCATAATATTATATCAAGTGTGCGTGATCAGTTGGTTATTGGGGCAATTATCATAATAAATATTTAATTATAATTGTAACGATATACAAAAGAATGATTGTAAGTAAACCTTAGATAGACAATGTATCAAATACTGCAAAATTTAATATGTGTATATCTTAATATTATTTTTGGTATAAAAAACACTTTTCATTAAGACTATTTGTCTCAATTTATGCATAATCTTCAATTGTTCTTTTTAATATTTCAATTTTTTATTTTTATAGAAATTAATTAAAATTGATTTAAATGAATTCTAAAACAAATACAAGAAAATTAGTTCAATCAACTATGCTAGGAATAGGATCTGTTGAAAGAAAGCGTAAAAAAATAGTACAATTTTGGCCAATTCTAAATATATTGGTTAGCAATGTTTATCCACCTTTTAATACAAGCACATCAAAAAATAAAAATAAATAAAAGTAAAATAAAATAAAAATTATGAGCTTTCTTTAAGATAGTACTCATCTAAAGAATTTTTTTTATTTTAGATAGGATAATAATTAAATAGACTTCAATTTTCATGGTACTATTAGTCTGGTACTATTAGTCACCAAAAGTTAGCTTCACATTTACATCTAATTACATAATATCAAATTATAAAAAATAACTATTTTTTATAGTTATCTAAAAGAATTAATGTAATTAAATAACTACATAAAATATTTTAGACGATCAATACATTAAAATTAAATTCAATTAAATAATATTAAAAATATATAATCATTCAAATATCTTTATCTAATATATTAAACTTTTTAAATAAGTTATTTCATAAGAAATCAATTATGTTAATAACTTTTTCAACTATAGCATTTCATTCAGTTTTCACTTTCTAGAGACATTTTTAACTCTCTTTTATGCACATACATCATAGTGATTTTAGACTCTTGGTTAGTTTGTAGTAGCAGTCATTCAATTCATTTGGATTTTAGGGCAATCTTGTCAATATAAATGTATTTGAAAATACATATAATAATTAATAAGCATATAGAAACAAACTAAGCACAATGAGTTTAGTGGGGTTTAACTTTCACTTTCGAATCTGACTAATGTGTCTAAACACAAAGGGCCACCCATGGGCACACAACTTACACACAAACATATAAATTCTAATTAAAATATATTACAAAATAATTCTTAAACTCACATTTTATAATGTGGGGTTATATATATATATATATATATATATATATATATATATATATATATATATATTATTGATGAGGTATAAATTTCATGTTCTATAATTATTTACACTATATAATATTTAAAAATATAAGTGATTAGCATCGATAACATAGTTTAATTATATAAAAAAAAATTATTAGTTAATATGTGTCCTTAAAATACATGATAAACTTATTACTAATAAAAAATTTTAAATATTTTTATTTAATAAATATAATTAAAATAAATGCATTAAAAAATTATTTTTTTTATTTTGTAATCTTAACGTGTACTTTTAAAATACATGATAGATAAATTTAAAAAAAAAAAACTCTTTTTTGTTTATCAGATTAAGACATTCTCTAATCCGCAAAGACTAACTAATAAACTGAATCCTAATTAAATCATTAATATTTGAGAAATAATAAAAGATGAGCTAAAACAACTTATAATTATCTTATTTAATTTTTATAAATTGTCGCTATAATCTCCAAAGACTAACTAATAAACTAAACCCTAATTAAATCATTAATATTTGGAAAACAATAAAAAATTAATTAAAATAGTATAAAATTATCTTATTTAATTTTTATTAATTATTATTACAATTAATACAAATTAAATAAAATAAGTTTGGACTGATATTTTTATTTTTTTAACATTTCCGATAATCAACATCATATCCCATTAAATTATCTCAGTAATTAATTAAACACTATTAGTATTGAATAATCCTTGTGGATGTACTTAATTATTTTTTCTTTGGCTAGCATGCACACATCCTTTTACGACTTACACCAGTACATACTATGTACCTATCTTAGTGTAATTTAATCTATTTAATCACTTGTCGATTAAATAATTAAAGAACTAATAGGGCTTGTTAAATATGGTTAATTCATGATTAGATTCTCCTTTTGGTTTGTGTAAGGTATTTAATGCCCTGCCGACTTGTACGGATGAGTGCGGTGATTGCAAATTTTGAGTGGGTCACTTTGTAGTTTCTGTACTTTTTATTTCGATCACAATCATGCATGTCAAATATTTTATTCAATAAATATATTATAAATAATTTTTAATAAAAATATAAATTTAACATACGGTGAATATTACAGTGCCTAAAATATTTTAAGTATTTTATTTTTATTTTATACATTTTATTTTTTATTTATAAAAATAAATTAGACACCACAATAAAAGATACTATAAAATTCACCTTAACATATAATTTTTAAATTTTTTTATAGATTAAATATGTTATCGTAAGAACTAATTTTTTATTTCTTAATCAACTTTTAAAATACCTTTTTACAGTTTTTAATAAAAAGACTATATTAACAAAGATAATTACATTAATAAAATAAATCAAAACCTTAAGTGTCCACTTGTCTTAAATCAATTTTGTTTTATATTTGTCCAACTTATTTACATGTTAATCGTAGTATATACTAATTTTTTTATAAAATTTATCTAACACACGATTTAGCAACAAAACTTATGAAACTCACCTACTAAATCGTAGTAAAACCTAACTAAAGGCCACGATTTAGTATGAATTTATTAGTCCAAAAATCCAAAAACCGAATTAGCTTGGAGGCGAACAACATAATACATTAATACCCTTTCACTTTCCATAATTATATATACAAAGGAAAGGCTAATACGAAACAAATCCCACGATTTAGCTGGAAAGATATATAATAAAAGGTTTATTCTGTTGATCTCTTTTAATTTTATTAAATTTTTAATTATATATATATATATATATACCCCAATTTTCATTTTGGTCCTCGAAAGATAAAGTTAATCGAAATCGTCATCGAAAGATACACGATTAGTCACGTTAGTCCTTCCGTCAGTTGGATGATGACGTGTCACGTTAAGTGCCACGTGGCATATGATGACGTGGGGGCTAATGCCACGTGTTACAAGATAATTGGTTGACGTGTCAGCTCAGTGACACTTGGCATGCCACGTGTCAGGTCAGTGACACGTGGCATGCCACGTGGCACTTGACGTGTAAAATAGTTATTTATAATCAAAATAGTCCTTGAAAGTTTAGACGTTAGTCATTTTCATCCCTAAAATTTTAAAAATTAATTAAATTAGTCCTTATATAATTTTTTTATTTTTTCTTGATAATATTAAATTTAAAATATTTTTTGATACTACTAATTTTAATAGAAATGTAATTGACAATAAAAAAATTAGTAATTGTATCTTTTTTCTTAAAAATTTTTTCAATAAAATTATCTCTTTCCTTTAATTCTTGTCAAAATCTCTCTTATTCTTTTCTATTCTAAAACATTTTTCTTACATTATTACATTTTGCTGGAATATATATATATACTCAAAATTGAAATGTATGTATTTGTTAACCTAAACAAAGTTATATGCTCAAAATCAAAATTTATGTATGTTAACCTAAACAAAGTTAATAAAAATTTATACATCTTTTTTTTTTTATTATGGTATTACTTTCATTTAGGTTAACATACATAAATTTTGATTTTAAGCATATAACTTTGTTTAGGTTAACAAATACCTACATTTCAATTTTGAGTGTATATATATATATTCCAGCAAAATGTAATAATGTAAGAAAAAGATTTTAGAATAGAAAAGAATAAGAGAGATTTTGACAAGAATTAAAGGAGAGAGATAATTTTATTGAAAAAATTTTTAAGAAGAAAAGATACAATTACTAATTTTTTGATTCTCAATTACATTTCTATTAAAATTAGTAGTATCAAAAAATATTTTAAATTTAATATTATCAAGAAAAAATAAAAAAAATTATATAAGGACTAATTTGATTAATTTTTAAAATTTCAGGGATGAAAATGACTTACGTCTAAACTTTTAAGGACTATTTTGATTATAAATAACTTGTTTACATGTCAAGTGACATGTGGCATGACACATCAACCAAGCATCTTGTGATACGTGGCATTAGCCCTCCACGTCATCATATGCCACGTGGCACTTAACGTGACACGTCATTATCCAACTGACGGAAGGACTAACGTGACCAATCGTATATCTTTTGAGGACGATTTCGATTAACTTTATCTTTCGAAGACCAAAATGGAGATCGAGATATCTTTCAGGGACGATTTTAGCTATTTACTCTATATATATATATCAATTATATTTTTATATTATTTTTAATTTTGTAATTAGATCTTTTTAATGTTAAAAATATTAAAATTAATAAAATATTTTTTAAAAAATATGTGGTCAAATATCTAATTAAGTTTTTAATTATGAATACATATCTTTAATTTGCGAAGAAATATTAAGTGAATTTTAACATTTTTTATACTAAAAGAAACCTAATTATAAAATTAAAAATAATGTAGAGACTCAATTAAAATATATATATATAAGAATCTAATTACAAATTTAGTAAAACTATAAAGAACAAAATAATTAAACCATAATAAAATCATATGAAGGCATGATTTAGTATTCATCTCCAAAGAATTGAAGAAGACAACCACAACCACGAGAGAAAGAGAGCAAGGGTGTCCATGAGAA
The DNA here is from genome assembly GCF_059453495.1 of Arachis ipaensis. Classification (NCBI taxonomy): domain Eukaryota; kingdom Viridiplantae; phylum Streptophyta; class Magnoliopsida; order Fabales; family Fabaceae; genus Arachis; species Arachis ipaensis. Next base: position 4,568,955 of record NC_142436.1, read on the forward strand.
AATAGAGAAGAAAACAACGTGATGGATTATGCAGATCAATTGGTTAGATGATATTCCGCACGTGATGGAATTCATAAATGAAGAGGTTTGTCAAATATTTTCTTTTTTCCATTTTTTTACATTTCATTAGGTTCATAGAACAAATTAGATTATACTATATCTGTTGATAATGATGTTCTAATTTAGGACCGGGAGTTTATGTTAGATTATTAACAGAGTATATATGATTGATTGTGATTATAACTTAGGTTGAGAGATATAAAGTTGTTATCAATATAAATTGTGTCAATGAAACATGTGAAATTACTTTAAACATGCTAATGTGAATTAGGTATTATATGTTTGTAACTGATTTATTTCTTTTAGTTTTGTTGCAAGGTTGTATAATTTTATAAAATATTTTATTAAACTTATTGAATATTTTGTAGGTGTACATGTTCTAAATATAAAAATTTTATTTTTTTTTGTCAATAACTTATTGTATTTTTTATTTGAGAAGGAAACAAAAGGGTAATGTTAGGTAGACAAAAAAAAAATAGTCAAAACTTGCCTTATTTAGCATTAATTAATTATTGCAATAATTAATGAATGATAAATAAGATAAATTATGACTATTTTTTGCTGATTTTTTTTTATTACCAAACATTTCCGAAAACAAAAATATGTCTTTACATGATTACATCATTCTTTACCTTCAAATGACTGGATTAACCATGTTGCTAGGCTTAATATAACTACATCCTAGTAGTGCATTATTTGGATCCCAATGTCTTGACAATTCAATCTCTCTAAACTTGAACAATTGCCCAATGTCTTGATTTAATTGCTCATGGGAAGAGATGGAGTTTGGTCACTGATTATACCACACACTTTCATAAATCAAAGTATTGGTAGGATTACATGTCACTATATCCATCCAACCCCCAACCTAATCCGATACGAGAAAGTATTTCTAGCATGATTTCCTCATTCCTCTCTCAAGGTTCCGAGGAAATCTAATTATGAACAATTTTTTCGTCGAGATAATTGTTCAATTGAATGAAGATTGAAAGATTTCTAGCAAAATCAAGAGAAAAGACAGAAGAATGAAAACTAGTATTGATCCATTAAATAACAATAGAGCTCTTTGACCCAATGAAAAGATTTAATTGTTCATTGCTCTATTCTAACAGAAAAGAAAGAAATTGCAGAAAAATAAAGATGAAGATTAAGAATTAAAAAACTAAAATTGAAACTTCAAAGTTCATAAATGAAAATTACAAACTGAAACTAAACTACTACTAAGGAAGAAAAGAAAAGAAAAGGAAAAAAAGTGTATGAGGGGAGGGGTCCGAAGACCCACTCCCAGTGGTGTGTGCCAGGGGATGTGTTTGTGCTGATTCTGGACTCCCCCTCCAATCCAGAATGAATTCAAATGCAGAAGTTGAGGCCTTTATATAGGCTTACAAACTGAAATGAAAGAGCAGATTACAATTGAATTAAAATTCCTAATCTAGATGCTTCTTGTGCCTTGGATTGAGTGATATTGATGGGCTCAGCTTGCTTGAAAAGTGAATGCACGATCAGGGCCTTTAGTGATGTTGCCAATGTTAAAAATTGCTCCCAGACCTTTTTCAGCGTTTAAATCAACGTTGGCATGCAAACGTTCACTCCAACGCTCTTCCTCGTGTGCGCACGCACAAGGCAGTGTGCGTGTGCATACTGGCAAGAGAAAGTCTAGGGGGCCAGCACTTTTGTTAAAATTTGACCAGCACTTAACCATCAAAGAAAAAATGATTAATCCTACAGCATTAGATCTCATCTCACACCATTGAAAATATTGATGATGGCTAATTGATGGCTAAACATCACAAATTCTGCTGGCCCCCTAGCACTCTTCCACTGGCAAAATTTCCTTTTGTGCGTACGCACACTCACTTGTGCGTATGCACACTAGCAAAAATGTCCAATGCTAGCGTTTGTTGTGAGCGTTGGAGGCAGCGTTGGTGGGCTAACGTTCTTCCCACGCGTGCGGGTAGGCGACGCGCACGCGTGGCTTGTCAATTCTTCACATTTGACGCGTACGCGTAGTTGACGCGTACGCGTGGCTTGTCAATTTGTCCCTTCTGATGCGTACGCGTGGGTGACGCGTACGCGTGGCTACCAATTTTTCCATGCATCTTGTCGAGCATGTTGGAGGTAACGTTGCCAAACCAACGTTTCCTCCAACGTTGTTTCTTCATTTTTTCCATACCAGCGTTGGTTCATTGCCAACGTTCACCAACGTTGACACCAACGTTAGTTCTCCCTCCTTGCTTTTCTCTGCTTCTCTACTTCTACTTTGCCTATCATCAAACAAATAAGTGTATCAAAGTAATATACAAGACAATCTTTACTATACTGAGTGTGCTAATAATGCTCAAAATCATAACTTCATTTAGTGTGATCTATTTCATCATATTTACCCTGTATATTAACTAAAATTCACCTATGCTTGAGAGTTTGTTTCATGCAGAAATTTTTCATGCTTTTGCTCATTTATCAACAAAATTTGTATAAAAACTAAACTAAAATCTACTGAAATAACAACTAAAAACAGGCAATGATGCACCCGCATCACCCTCACGGCGAATTTGGGAAAGTATTTAGACGTGCCTTTAATACATGAGAAGTGAAATCAACAACATTTCCAGTTCATCCTTGACTGTATGCAAGCCAAGCTTTCTAGCTGGAATAAAAAATCTCTATCCCTTGCGGGGAGATGCACCCTTATCCAATCGGTGCTATCAACCATACTTAGCTATTGCATGCAAACTATGAAGATTCCTATGACAGTTTGTGCAAAAATGAACAAAATCTGTAGGAATTTCCTTTGGAGAAGTAGCGATGTAGAAAGAAAGGTTCTCCTCCTAAATTGGGAGAAAATCTGCAAATCGAAAGAGGAGGGTGGTATAAGAATACGAAGGCTGCAGGAGACAAATCAATTATTCCTTATGAAGTTAGCATGGGGGTTAATCCATAAAAGAGATGTCCTGTGGGGTTCAGGTGATGAGAGTAAAATATGGGAGAGGAGACAACACCATTTTAAAAATTTACAAGAAGGCCAGCAACTCAAATGTCTAGATTGGAATAACTAATGTCTGAGAGAAATTCCAAAAAAACCTTATTTGGAGGATAGGCGATAGGAAGAGCATCTCCTTTTGGGACGATCACTGGATCTCAGGAGTTCGGAAGCTTAGGGATCTAGCCACGTGTAACTTTGACGAGGCAAAGTTTGGAGAAAAGGTGAGTGACTATGTTAATATCCAAGGAATTTGGAATTGGGCTAAGCTTAGCCAGATCCTGTCTCAGAACATCTTAGAACATATAAGAATTTTAAAATTCTTCAACCCAAACATTTGTGCAGATACAGTAAAATGGCTATCAGCAGCAAATGACAATTTTTCTATTAAATCAACTTATGAAGTGTACTTTACAAAAAAAGAAAATAACAACTTATTGCTTTGAAAAATTAAATTACTTTAATGTTTAAAAGTCTTCAGTTGACTCCTTACACATAAAGTTCTGTTAACCAATAATAAGAGAAAATTTAAAAATTTCACAGAAAATGACGACTATCCAAAATACTGCAAAAAGGAAGAGACTTTGTTTCGTATACGTGCTTTTTTTTTTTCTTGTTTACCACTTAAAATTTTATATAATCATATTAGCTTATATTTAGGGATGGAGGCTAGTGTTGGAGAAGAGACAATAACCCCTCAAACTAAAAATTTTAAGGTATAAAGATTATTAATTTTTATATTAATTTTTTATTTTAATTTTTTAAATTATATTTTTATATTAATCCCTTCTTAAAAATGATTTTAGCTCCGCCACTCGTTTATATATATAATTAATGAATATTTATATGATAAATATCTCAAATAACTGATTACATAATGAATGATGGGTTATTAATAATGGTTTTTTCTACCGAAATGCTATTGTTTTAAAAATTATTTATTAAATTATCTTTTCTTTTTTTTTTTTATCACAGTGGCAACTTTTTTTTTTCATTTTTCGACTGAGTTTTATTGCACACTGATAATATCAGCATACGGATTTATACCTATTTAAAAATTCTACATGGAGTAGAATTCATGGAGGGACTTGAGATATAACGAACAGTTTGATTATCATCATACCAAGCTGTTTCTTATTATATTTAACACTTTTTTAAATATATTATATAACCATATATTATATTTTTTAATTAAATATATAAAAATTAAAATATTCAATTACATATTATTTTATATTTACTTATTTTTCATTTTATATTTATTCTTTTTAAATTAATTATATTTAATTGTATGAATTTATTAAAATGGACATTTTTTAATTTATAAAAAATAAAAAATACTTTTCAATTAAATATTCTTTGTATATTTATTTAATTTTTATTTTATATTCACTTTTTTTAAGTTAATTATTTTTTAGTTATACAAAATTATTAAAATAAACATTAAATTTTATTAAATATCTATAGAAAGTAAATAAAATTACTTTTATTAATCACAAAATATTTACTTTTTTAGTATACAGATATTTAATAAAATTTAATATTTATTTTAATAATTTTGTACAATTAAAAAATAATTAATTTAAAAAAGAGTAAATATAAAATAAAAAAATTATATAAATAAATAAAAGTTAATATTTAATTAAATATTTTAGATTATATATTAATTAAGAAATATAATATATGATTATGTAATTCATTAAAAAAAAGACATAATATATAATAAGAAGTAGCCTGGCCTAGTAGTAGTCAAGCTATTCTCCATCCCTTAAATTTTTTATTCGAATCCTACCATCACAGTCAACAACTGAAAAAAAAAATGGTTGTGTTGCCACAGTGGCAAAAAAAATATCTAAGTAATATATTGAGAAAATACTACTCTCTTTTCTTCCGATATATTAAAATGACACTTCTCTCTCCTCTATTTATAAAATGTATATTTCTTAATCTATTTTAAATTTTTTTGTGTTAACTAATGTTAATTTTATCTATTTTTAAGAAAAAATAAATTTTTTTTACAAAAAATACCATTTAACAAAAATTTTATTTTTTGTTATTAAATTTTGCTTAGCAAAATACTCTTTAATAAATTTTTTTTTTATTAATTAAATTGTATTTTTATAAAATATTTTTTTTAAAATTAATAATTAAATTATTTTTTTCTAAAATATCTTTCAATAATTTTTTAATTATTAAATTATAATTTTATCAAAATTTTTATTAACAATTATTTTTATATTTTATTATTAATTTTTCGATATCAATATATATTATTTTAACATTAAATAAAAAAACTTCACTATTGTTAATATGTATAATAATTAATATATATTTATATTAAAAAATAATCTTATTAAGATTTTTTATTTAATATTAAAATAATATATATTGATATCGAAATATTAATAGTAAAATATAAAAAGAATTGTTAACAAAAATTTTAGTAAAATTATAATTTAATAATTAAAAATTATTGAAGGGTATCTTAGAAAAAAATTAATTATTAAATTTTTTAAAAAATATTTTGATAAAAATACAATTTAATCAATAAAAAATAATTTATTAAAAAGTATTTTGGTAAGCAAAATTTAATGATAAAAAATAAAATTTTTGCTAAAGGATATTTTTATAAAAAATATTTTATTTTTCTTGAAAAATGAATAAAGTTAATATTAATTAATACAAAAAATTTAAAATGAATTAAAGAGGAAGTTTTTAAAAATTATAAGGGAGGGGAATATACATTTTATAAATAGAGGGGAATGGAGTGTCATTTTAGTATCTCGCAGGAGAGGGGAATGATATTTTCTCTAATATATTTAAAAGAATAATAATTTAATAAACGATTATATTATGTATACAATAAAATCAGTCGCTAAAATCAATCACTAGTATAAAATACATATTAAAATATTAATACACATTAAAAATAAATTAAATCACATATATATTTAAATACAAATATATTAATAGCTGATTTTGGTGTATGTTGTTTAGTAAATAATTTTGAAAGGATAATAATTCAGTAAAAAAACTTTAATAATGATCATAAAAGAAAAGACAAAAAAGAATGATAGGTAAATAGATAATAAAATAAAGGTATAATTTTGTTAATAATATTCTAAAAACATTTACTATTATCATTAAAATTATAATTTTCATAAATTAAAATTCTGAGTTTCTAACATATATATATATATATAATATTCCCGTACTCTACTTCAATTCACAACTTAAATTCTGGTATAAATGGTTTCGTTATATATTAGTATAAAAAAAATTAAAATTCAATTTTTGTTAATTACTTTTAGAAAAAGAAAAAATTTAGCATAAAAATCAAAAAATTCTTAAACATTAATTACTATAACTACTATATGAAAAATTAATTTATATATAACTATATACTATGAATAAGTATATTTTGTAATAATTTTTTAATATATTTTTAAAATTATCCCACATATACTTATTTATAATAATTATAAAAAAATTACTCATAAATTTATTATTCATATAGCATTTGTGATTAACTACTCTCTAACAAAATATATATATATATATATATTTTGAAAGAGTGGGAACAGAGAGAAAAAGACAAGGGAAAAAAAAAACACACACACATTCTATATATTATTAATCTAACTTTTGTCTACTATTATTATTCAAGCCTAGGTTATGATTCTGATAAAGAACATTCTCAAGTTACAATCTCTTTCCTTTTCTCTCTTTCTCTTCCTATTTCTGTTTCTATTTCTTTTCTTTTTTTTTTTTCTCTCTCCTCCCACCTCTCCATATAAATCATTATCACAATGAAAGTGTAGTATGCCAAACCATATTCTTCTTACTATCTAGCTAGTACATCTTGGCTTCACTCACTCACTCACTCATTCATTTGCTTGTGAAGCTTCTCTATATCTATCATCATTTCTATAGCTTTGAGAGTTAATAGTTTTCTCCTTTCACTTTTATCATCATCTATCACACATATAAATTAAATATATTGTTATTCAACTACTACTACTACTATATTAGAACCTTATCTTATTATTCTCCTCCTTACTATTCACAACTATAGTTCTTTCTTCTTATTTAATATATGGAAGAATTAAAGTTGAGAATAAGAAAGTATGAGGTTGAATCTGATGGAGCTAAAGTTGAAGAACTTGAGAGAAGATGTGAGGTAGGGCCTTCAGAAAGGGTCTTCCTCTTTACAGACACTATGGGTGACCCTATTTGTAGGATCAGGAACAGTCCCATGTACATCATGCTGGTATTGATCATATTCCATTTTATATAATAAATTAAACTATATATATACTATATAATTACTAATTAACACTACCATGTATATAATATACACCACTATAATAATTAATAATTACTTCATATGTTTTAAATTCAATTATACCCCTTTTCTTTTCTTTCTTTGCATGTATCATTCCAATTCAATTTATATCTTGTTTTTTTATCATCATGTTATCCTATATAGAATATATTGTTATTGTTATTCTACAATATCATCATTATTATATAATAAATTTATATTATTTATTTTATTCCATCTTTTTTTTATACATTATTCATGTTCTAATTCAATATTTTTTTTAGTTTTGTGTTTCTTTCTTCACCTTCTTTGATAATTATTTTATTCTATATTATAAAAAGTATTTCAAGTGTTGTAGTAATTTTAATTATTAACCTCAATTATAATATATATAATTAAAATCAATAGTTAAAATTACTAAAACATCCAAAATATTGAAATACTCAAAATATTTTTTATACGGTGATGAGTATATATGTAGTACTCAATACCATATAATATACCAATACATATACAAATTATTTCATATGGTTTTAGACTTTTAGACTTAGTTTGTTTTTAATACATGATTTATTTTAATTCGATTTTTTTTTATTCATGTCATATCCACTGCTAACTATAGTAATTAATTTTTGGTGTTAGGTAGCAGAAATGGACAAAGAATTAGTTGGAGTGATTCAAGGATCAATAAAAGTGGTAACAATTCATAACCACCCTCCAAAAGATTTGGCTAAGGTTGGTTATATTTTAGGCCTAAGGGTTTCACCAAACCATAGAAGAAGAGGGATTGGATCAAGCCTAGTGGTGAGGCTAGAAGAATGGTTCAATTCCAATGATGTTGACTATGCATACATGGCCACAGAGAAAGACAACATTGCCTCAAAAAGGATCTTCATGGAAAAGTTCACTTACACCAAGTTTAGGACACCATCAATATTAGTCAACCCTGTGAACCACTACGATCTCCAAATCTCATCCAACATTGAAATTTCAAGAGTCAAGATTGAACAAGCTGAGTACCTCTATAGAAGGTTCATGAGTTCCTTTGAGTTCTTCCCCAATGACATAGATAACATTTTAAGAAACAAATTAAGTTTGGGAACATTTGTGGCCAACTTCAAAGAAGATCATTTTTGGGGTGATTTTGGGTCAAATGGGCATCAGGTACCAAACTCTTGGGCCATGCTTAGTGTATGGAATAGTGGTGAAATATTCAAAATGAGGCTTGGAAAAGCAACTTTTAGTTGCTTGTTATACACAAAGAGTTGGTGCTTGATTGATAAGATTTTCCCATGTTTGAAATTGCCTACTTTGCCCGATTTCTTTAACCCTTTTGGATTCTATTTCATGCATGGTGTGTACCATGAAGGTCCATTCTCAGGTAAATTAGTAAGGGCTTTGTGCCAATTTGTGCATAACATGGCCTCAAAGTCAAAGGATGAGAATTGCAAGATCATTGTGACTGAGGTTGGAGGGGGGAAGGATAATAATAACAATGAGCTCAACCATTATATTCCACATTGGAAGTTGCTCTCTTGTCCTGAGGATTTGTGGTGCATAAAGGTTTTGAAAAATCATCAAGGGACTACAACAACAACAAACACTTTCCATGAGTTAACCAAATCCCCACCAAGAAGAGCACTTTTTGTAGACCCAAGAGAAGTTTAAATTAAAGTGTTATCTCAAAAGATAAGTCTATGATAAAAAAAAAGGAGTATAATAAAAGGGGTGGAGTAGGGGACCAGAACCAAAAAAACCCTACAAAATATTTTGACCATAAGCTTTTTCTTTCTTGTTTTGTTAAGTAATTTAATAAAACCTTTTGTTGAGGTATTAAAGAGAGAAAATTTTAATTAGTTGAAATAAAAAATGTTATCTCTCCTGTAAAAAAAATAGGGTATCATTGCTTTTCATTTATGTTTTATATTTTTAGAATTATATTTTATAAAAAAAAAAGAATTTTATTAATTTTTGTTTTCAATTAAAATTTCTTTAAAAATTTATTAAAATATATGTATAAATACTAAAAATAATAAAAATAAAAATTAATCAAAATCTAAAATTCATATATTTTAAAAAATGTTAATTTCTTCAAAATGAGTCGTACAGATTAAAAATAGAAATATGAACTTAATATTTTCTTCAAAGTTGCAAAAAATAACTTTTTTTTATTCTCTTTCATATTTCATAGGTTGATTTTTTTTATTTTTTCTATGCAAAAAGTAATGTGTTTTTTCTGTTGCGGATAGTTGTTTTTGCTTTAGTAAGTTGCGAAAAATAGACCAACTTATATTCTTATACATTATTTTAGACTTCTAATTTAATAAATTATACTACCTAAAGAGTTATTTAATAATTAATTTATGCTAATAAATTTTTTTTCATTTTTTTTCTTTTGTTTAGCAGCTTTGTTTGCATAAGAAACAAAACACACCCAATACCTCATCATGTGTTATTGTTGGGTTGGGATATGATGATATCCATCTTTAAGTGCTCAAGTTCTTTTCATATCTGTGACACAAAATCTAAAAAGATATCCATAATTAGGTGCCACCCTTTGGTGTCCTTTGTATTCTGCAACTCTTTTGAGTTATGAGGCCTCCCTCATATGACTCTGACTAATCATTAATGCATTGTTTGTGGTCCTCCCTTTGTCCCTTCCCTTCTCACTCAGCTAAACTTGACCCCTTTCCTTTGTCCCATCGCATCGATATATGTTTTCCTTTCTCATCTCTTCTTCCCTAACATGTTATCTCTGCAACAAAGACCACAGACAATTTAATTTCAGAGTTTTCTTCCTAAATAAATTAAAAAATTAATTATTTTTAAAAAAAAATAAAAACTATTTACTAAAATACTTTTTTTCTGGGAATCAAGTGAGTATATTCCGATGAAATATTTTTTGAAATAAATTTTAAAAAATAATCATTTGTCAAAACAAATTTTTTATTTTTATTTTTTTTGTTGGAGTAAGTTCTCCTACTATATCGATAAATTTGTAGATTTTGTTAAAGTTTGTCTGACGAACTTCATTAAAATTAGTAGGCAAATTTGCTCCTATTTCATACAATTTAGATCGTATTAATATATATTTTTTTAATTTAAAATTAATAGATATAATTTATATTAATAATTTAATTTAATTTAATAAAATAAACATAATTTTATTATTGTATTCGTATGATTAATTATGTTTATTCGGTTTCAAAAAATTAATTATTTATAATCGATAATTTTATATTAAAAATAATGTACTCGTATTATTTTTAAACTAAAAAATTATAAATAAAAACACTCTTATTATTTTAAAATTTTTTATTTATATAAACGTACTCATCTTATTTTTTGTATTATTTTTTTAAGAGGGACTTCGGGCATCAAATATGACTTTTAAGTATTTCAACAAAAAAATATAAATATATATAATCCTTCAAATTAATAACATATATGTAATTTTTTATATATATATATATACTCTAATGATCATTCATCGTTACAATGTATTGGAGTTTTTTATCATTTCAATTGATCTTTGTGAAAGAACGATACCTAGTGGTAGTATAAGCACAAATATCAAAAGAATGATGATTAATCTGAAGGTGGCATGGTCGAAGGTAGCATGGAGGGTTCAAACCCGGATCCAAATGTGCTGCCAGACAAGTTATTGCAAGCAGATTTAAAAAAGCATGAGAGGTCTGTTATTGGAGGAGATCCAATACCTCATTCTTATCAAATTAATACTATCTCTGATAGTAATAGAGGTAGAACTTGAAGATATACTTGATATAAGAAAGAAAAAATGAATTAGGGCAACTCATGACTCGCAACCGCACAACAATGATCCTGTTTACTTGGTCTCTTTAAATTTGGATACAATGAATTAAGAGTATTTTTGTTAGAACAAATAAGTTTATAGTTCAGATAATTTATATTAAATGATAAAAAATATAAATTTTATATAATGCGAAAGCATACCTATTGTATTTATAAAAGTGACTGAAAAGTTATTTCGGTTTTTTTTTTTATCAAAATCTTCTGTATTCTTTACATGACCAAATTATAACTCTTCTAGTAGAAAAAGAACTACGGGCGACTTTGATATATATGTTGGGAACTAAAATCTGAAGTTACTATTTTATATTTGAACGTGGTACCCATTAAACTCTAAATGCCAAATAATGGTTTTATTCTCATTTAATTTCAGATAAAAAATAATAATAACTTATTCAATTTACCATTTTATGATAATAAATGATATCACTGTTATAGAAGTCATTTAATGTGAAATAGCTTAATTTGTGATTATAGTTGATATATCTATTATTTATAAATAGATTAGAAAGTTAATTATTTCCTAAAATCTCCTATTTGTGTTATGCATATATATTTTTCTGAGATAATTAGATCTTACGAACTTTATGTGTGCATTTAAATATTATTTCGCTGATTACTTTAATAATCTGGTTCGTCTCATATATCAGTCACGGAATTACTGCAACTATTATCACATTAGTGCTATGACCGAACCACAATAGTCATCATACTAATATACTTAATGATATAGATCAAATTTGGATGAGTAACATAAAAATTACATACAAAGTGATCTTGTGCATGTCTATTTTCAATTGGTCTAACTTTAAAATTTGATTGAGATCATACAGAAAATAAGTATTGCAAAATAAATATTATAAATAACATGAAATAAATCTAACTTAATTTTGCAGAAAGATATTTTAATATATGACATAAAACTTATAGCATAAAATAAACTCCCAATGAATTAAAGCATCACATATATTGACATCTATTTAAGTAGTGTGCTTATGAAAGATTTTAAGGATCAATCTTTTAGTTGATGAGCTCTGCTAGCATATATTTATTACTATATGTTCTATAAAAATCTATTTTTTTTTAACTATCTCCTTAACAACCAAAAAATTGATGTTTATATGCTTCGATTTTGTCGTATTCTTATTGTTGTTAGAGTAAAATACTACTGACTTATTCTTATAAAATATCTTCAATGCCCTTCACTGTCATTTACTATAAGAAGTTTAGTGACAAAGTTTTGCAACCATATACCATGTATGGATGCTTCAAAGCAAGCAACATACTTTGTCTCCATTGTTGAAGAAGTTACAAGAGTTAGACTTTCATGCAATAGCTCCTCCAACCAACATTAAGATATAGCTTGAAATAAAGCGTCAATTATCTTGGTATGCCGCAAAATTTTGGATCTCAGATAAATAAGCATGTAATCCTTTGTTATTTTTAGATAACACATTGTAAATTTAATAGAGGTCCAATTATCCATGACAGGATTGCTAAGTATTTGTCTAACACTCCTACTATGAATGATATATCAAGTGCAGACTTAAGCATACATTAAACTCCTTAATAGTAACAGAATTTACCCACCATTCACAGGTGCATGACTTATATAGTTTTAGAATAAACAAAAGTAAGAATCACACCTTTACACTCCAAGTGGCTTCTTCATGTGTCTTACCTTATTGCAGAAGAAAGAGGTTGAAGTTTGATCCGTTCTTAGCATTTTTCTGCTAAGGAAGGTGCATTCGCAATAGTACTACGCTTTCCCTCTTCTTCTTACACATAGTGAGATATAAGCTCTTTTAAGGATTAAGTGTTGTTATAACTCACTTTAACTTGTCCAGAGTGCGGAAAAGAGAGATAAAAATGAAATATACTAGTAAATAATCCTCAAACAACTCTGATTTTAGTACTTTCAATTTGAAAGTAAGATGAGATTTTTTTATAATGTACTTCCTTGTATTCTCTTTACCTTTTATGCCTCTGCCTTTTTATTCTTAGCAAAGAATTTTTTTAACATTTTAAAAAAAATTTGGCATCTTTATTCTCAATAATTAAGTCCCAAAATACCTCAGAAATAAAGCATTTCATAATCATAATGCTCATTCGATTAGATCTCTCTCACTTCTCTATTTTAACTTTATTGAAAATTTCTACCATGAAAGTGAATTTTTTCTCAACTATATCCAAATTCATACAATTAAGGAAAATTTTTATGATATCCTTCTAAACTTTAAAGTTTGTACCATTTTGTATAGGTGTAACATCCTACCACACGGAGTTTTATGCTTAAGTCGTAAAATAGAGGTGGTGTGATATTACGACCTCTAAGATAAAACATATATAAGTATAATAATCAAAAGAATGTAGTATACTAGGAACCTTGAAGAATAGGTAAAACAAAAGCGCAAAATTAAAAGCGCAAGATTAAGGATTTCTTGCGTACGAAGAAAGCTAAGGTTCATAAACATATATCTATAGAAAGCAAAAGTAGAGGGTCAAGAGTATAAAATAACAAGTTCCTAACTCAACCTGCAAAGCTAAGACTGGTCGGAGAATATTTACATATATAAATATTAATCAATCTATTTCTCATATACAATTTTTTGTATATAATGATTTTACATAAATATAAAAAAATAACAAATAATAACTTAATAAAACCTAATAAAAAATTAATATATAAAATATACGTTATTTAAAAATAACTCTTAAAAAACAAATAAAATTTATTATTTATATATAAACTTTTATGTGTATATTTCATTGAATATCAAACTAAAAAAAAAAAGCAAGATTATGGGACAACCCACGCGAAGCGCGGGGAACACACTAGTGTGTGTGTATATATATATATATATCAAACCCATAACCTAGAATATACAGAAGACGTACAAAAGGCATTCTAGTTCTCCATACTTCTCTAAGAGGTACAAAATAAAACAAGCCATAAGGAGAGTTCTATACATATGGTCATATATAAACAGTATACAAAATAATGTCCCAAATATCCACTTCGCTACAAAACTCCAGATACTTAGCGAGGTGCCTCTCGACCTGCATCTGAAAAACACAAATATTCGTATGGAATGAGAATCGGGGGCTCTCAGCATGGTAAAGGTGCCACACACATAAGATATAAGGTCCTGGGAAAGTCGAAGGTAATGCTAGAATGCCGACACTCAGATTATAAAGTTTAAAGGACTAAACCAGAAACCATAAACGGGTGGTTCTTTAAGGATTCCTAAACTTAACCAAACCTAACTAAAACCCTTAATCTATATGCCTTTCTTCCGTTCCTCTAACTCCGGTGAAATTGCATAGACAAACAAGCAGACAATGACAAACACAGGTAGAATACAAATAATACAAATAGCAAGTATAACAATTAGTATATTAAAATCACTTAGGCATTTTCAATTAATGCACAAGCAAGCAATTCAAACAATATGCATATGATGTATGCCTGTCCTATGGCTGATGAGTCTCATTTGTCGGTTATAAAGCCAACCCGACAAGTCCGGTTGCTAAACCTTGGACTGTCCCCCGACGCGCATCCCCAAGAGTCTATGCATAGCTTTTTCTCATATATAAAATTTCTCAATGGGGGTATCCTTCCCGAAAATTTATAAGTGCCTGGTCACCCTTACGTCATAGGGTCAACAGAGTATCGAGTCTCAACCTGGAACACATGGTAGCAAGCCATGGTACTTTACCCAAAAAAACTCGTATCTCAGATAAAATTTAGTGCATAAGCCGCCTAAACATTCATAACCATTCATAATCATTGCACAACCATTCATCATAGCCATTGCATCACATATACTTCATGCATTCACATTTTCCATATATAAATCATCAATTTCCAACCTTACTTCACCCCAAGATACCTCATTTTTCCTAGCTTCATCCATTACTAGGCCTACTACTAAGATCTAGGGTTAAAAGAGTGAAAATAGAGGTTTAGAGGTTCGAAATTGGGTTTTAAAACACAAAAATTCACTTTGCTGAAAACTGGGGTCACATGTACGCGTGGGCGTGCATTTTTGCTTCCTCGCGTACACAAGCACCTTGCTCGCGTACGCGAGATGCCCAACCCGAAAAGGTTAGCCGCGTCGCGTGCAGGTGGTCGCGTACGCAACCCCTCAAAAACCACTACTCGCGTACGCCAGCACCCTGCTCACGTACGCAAGATGCCCAACCCGAAGAGGTTGGTCGCATCACGTAGTGGTCGCGTACGCAAGCAAGCTTTGCAGAATGGCAAAAATGATGAATGCTGCAGAATTTTTAGCTTTGGACTCTAAGGTTTCGACGCGCATAATTTTTTCGTTTTAAAATTTTTTCATCCGTTCTTTGAACGGCGTAAACTTCACGGACCCAATTTTCATATGAAATAAGTTTAAAATAATTTGGGAGTCCGGAAGTCGAGTTATAGCTCACCGAAGTTCGGCCAAAAATCGAATTTTTACAAAAATTCATAAACCTTTATTTTCACCAAATCAAACCCAATTCCAACATTCTATACTCATAATTATCACCAAAACATGCCATTTACAGTACTATAACCCCACATTTTACCACAATCAATCATACCTCAATTTTTACATACATTTTCTTCCAACATTTTCAATCATAACATCAAAATTATTAATCTTCACATATCCACAACTAACATTCTCATTTACCACCATCAAAGTCATCATTCATTAATCCTCTTACCACATCAAATATACTCATATAATAAAATCATTGAATCTATCATGCATTATCAATTCAACATACCATGTCAACTATACTACCAATCAATCTCCAAAATTCATAATCCAACTTATCCTATGGTCATCTAACCTAAGTTCTCACAAGACATTATATATTAAATACGAGAAACCTAAACCATATCTTGACCGATTTCCTCGTATAACCCAAGGACACCACCAAAAGGCACAAAACCCAGCCTCAAGGATCTAAAGCAATGACACCCAAAGCTCCACCAAGACTCTAATGTTGACAATCAAGCTCCAAAATATATATATATATATATACACCTAATACACATTACCACATATGTATACCCAAAATTCAATACCCAAACACACAAAATCAATGAATTAACTAGGGTTCTAGGATTCTCACCTTACAAAGTACCAATGAAGCAAGATTGAACGTTTTCCTCAAGTTAATCGGATCCTATAACATAAAAGAACCAAAATCTCAACACACACTCATATAATTTTTGAAAATTTGGGGAAAGTGAGCCTGAGAATAAGAATAAAGGTTCCTTACCAAATTATACACCGGGCATTGAAGAGCTCGTCACTGCGGATGAGTGACCGTAAACGGTGCGACGATCGGAACTCGGAGTGAAGAGTTATGGCAAGTTGATTAAGTGTGGCTGGGTTGGATTGGGCATCGGGCCCAATACGGGCTCGGTTTGTCTGGTTCGGCCCATTTTACCTAATCTTGGATCAAATTTTTTAAAATTAGTGTCAAAATTCTTATTTTAATTAGCTTTACCTCATTAAACTATAAAATTCACATTTTTAATTTCTTTTATTAAAAATTAATTATTAATTAATTATTTGCTAAATTTACGGAATTTACAATAAGAATGCTACTAATTTGTACAGAAATATTAGTAGATGAAACCGTAACAATTGGATTAGAATAGAAAAAATATACATTAAACATTAGTTAAAAATGGAAAAAAAAGTCTATATTGAGATTTTTAAAACAACATTAATTTTTAATCTTTTGATATAAAAATTAACTATAAGTGATATTCTCATTACAGTAATTAAATATTGTCAATAATTTTTGTCACATATTAAACCTTTCTTTAGATCGACTAAATGCACATTAAAAACTTAAATTTTATAACCTATTTATTATCGCATATATTTTTTATTCATTAACTAAATAATAATCTTTTTTGAGTCGATTATTAATTATATAATTAATAAAAAATAAATAAAAGAGTACATTACTTATTATTTTATCAAGCAATAAATTTTTTTGGGTCGACTATTATTTGCATAAATAATTAACATTAATTCACTCTTAATTTTCTATTATAAAAAAATAATTATGCGTATATATAACTTGGTCAAATATAAATTTTTTTTAGTTGATTAATATTTGTATAAATTATACAAACAACAACAAAGCCTTGTCCCACTAAGTGGGGTCGGCTACATGAATCAAACGACGCCATTATGCTCTGTCATGTATCATGTCTACAGAGAGACCGTTTACATGTAGGTCTTGTTTGACCACCTCATGGATGGTCTTCTTAGGTCTTCCTCCCTTTCGCCCTTTGTTCATCTTCCATCTCATCCACCCTCCTAACTGGATGTTCTATCGGTCTTCTTCTCACATGTCCAAACCACCTGAAACGCGATTCAACCATCTTTTCCACAATTGGTGCAACTCCAACTTTCTCCCTTATATCTTCATTCCTTATTTTATCCAATCGCGTATGACCACTCATCCATCTCAACATCTTCATCTCTGCCACACTCAGCTTATGTTCGTGCTCCCCTTTAGCCGCCCAACACTTCGTACCATACAACATAGCCGGTCTTATAGCGATGCGATAGAATTTACCTTTAAGTTTTAAAGGCACTTTTTTGTCGCATATAAAACCAGATGCACTCCGCCATTTTGACCAACCTGCTTGGATCCTATGATTTACATCCTGTTCAATCTCTCCATTGTCCTGTATAAATTATACAAACAATAATTTTTATATTTTAAAACATAATTAATTTTATATTAAATTAATAGCACACAAAACTAAATTCGAGACCATTGTGATTCAATAGTACCAAACATTACTCAATTAATATATTAATTGTGTTGCTTGACACGGCAAAAAGCTGAACAATGGATCAAGAAAAAGGAATTACCACTTGTTAGAACAAAAAAAATCCAGTACGTGCAGTATATTGCTTGAATTAAAATATTCTTAAACCTTGATAATTTTTAGTGACTTAAATATGGATGGTTCTAATATCACTTGTTAGAATAAATAATTTTATAATTTTAGATTATTGATATTAAATTATTAAAAATATATCATATATAATATGAAAGTATATTTTTATATTCATAAAAGTAATTGAAGAGTTATTTTAATTTTTTTCAACTAAAATTTTTTATATTTTTAATAGGATTAAATCACAATTTTTTTGATGGAAAAAGAACTATAGAAGCGATTTTGATATGTTAGGACCAAAATCTTAAAATTATTATTTATATTTGAGTGTGACACTCATTAAATTCTAAATACTAAATTATAAATTAAAAATAATAATGACTTATTCAATTAAACAATGAGATCACTACTATTATATAAATTATTTAATGTAAAACAACTTTAATTTCTGATTATAATTGATATATGTATTGTTCATAAATATAATTTTTTCAATCAAGAAGGAACATAAGATGATCTAACAAATAAATTCAAGATCAGTCAACAATTTGAGAATAAGAAAATTATTCTCATTGCAGTTAATATATATAACATCAGAAAGACCATAGAGTATAAGATATTATAGAGTAACCGTCTGAAATATTTGGTACAAAACACTCAATTTAGAATGGACTGCTAGTGAAAGATATGTGTGGCCTATCAACGCAAATAGAAAAATTGAAAAATGAGAAGATATATTGGCCTTGTTCTTGTCTCTCAGACCTTAATGGAGCAAGACCATCGATGGTTCGACTCCAAATTCATAACTCAGACGGTATTTACAATGATCACAGCAGATTTGACCATCAGTATAAAAATTCTGCAAAGATTTATTGAGAATCACTTTAGATACAAAGCATCTTATAAAAAGATTTGACTTACAAAAAAAATGAATAATTACTAAAATCTATGAAGATGGAAATGACTATTCATACAATGAGCTTTTGAGATGATCGTTTAAATAGAAATGTATTTTATTCGATATGTGTTTTTATATTCTCTGTAGTTTTAAGTGTAGTTTAAAATGAGATTATGTTTAAACCTATATTATATGTTAGGTATTTGGGTGCAACTTATAATTCAACTGTATTACAGTAATAAAGACAGTGTTATGTTTTATCTGATATTTTAGACTATTTCATTTTGTGTTAAAATTTTCAAGCACTATCGATAATTTCATCATATATATCCATTGAAAATGGATATTACTATTCTATTTTAATAATGTACCTTTTTTTATGAATTCATACAAATATATTATATAAAAAAATAAAAATATTATATGCATACTAAAATAAACTATCAAAATTAGTTATAAATATTTATGAATAAATACATGTGTAATTTAATTTATTTTTAATATATATTTTATATTTATCGTGTATTTTACATTGATAACTAATTTTAATAAACACCTAATATAGTTGATAAAAAAATCATGTGTAATCATATAAAGTGATATCATAAAAAATAGAAGTGACAATATTATTTTTCATGTTATAAATATTTAAAAATTGTTTCTTATAAGGGATAAGTATTGTTTTGGTCTCTAACGTTGAGGGTCAGAATCAAAATCGTCCCTCATCTAATTTTCGATTTAGAATCATCCTTAATGTTACATTTCATTTTAAAATCGTCCTTTTTAATAAATTTTTTGTAAATGACAAAATTACCCTTTTTTATAAATAGTTCTTTTAAATAAAAATATATAAAATTAAAAAAAAAAGACACGAAGGGGGAGAGGAAACACGGGGGGAAAGGGAAAGGACGCGGTGTGGGGGTGGGGGGAAGGAAAAGGGGAAAGGGAGAGGAGGAAGGGGAAGGGGGGAGGGAGACGGCGCCGGCAAAGCTTGGAGCTGCCGTCGCCGTCGCCGTCGCGAGTCAGGGAGAGAGCCTCGGCTTCTGCACCGCTGCGTTCTCGCCACTGCTCCTTGCCGCCTTGCCGCTTCTGCTTCTTGCTTCGATCTCTGTTTCTGCTTCGTCTTCTGCTTCTTCTGGGTTTGCTTGAGTGCTTCTGCTTCTGCATCTTCTGCTTCATTTTCTACTTTCTGCCTCTGTTTGAGTGCTTCTGCTTTTGCTTCTTCTGGGTTCTGCATCTTCTGGGTTCTTCTTCCTTTTCATTATTGTATGTTGATTTGTTGAATCTGGATTTGAATAATGAATTTGTTCATCATAATCCCTAATTTCCTAATATAGTTTTGTTGGTTTTGTTCTTATTATGATTTTTTGATTTCTACTTCTGCTTCTTGGTTTTGTGCTTGAGTTTTTGCATCTCTTTTGTATTGATTTTTTATGCTTTCTGCTTCTGCTTGTTCTTCTTCATCGATCTGCTTCTTCTTCTTTTGCATCTGCTTCTTCTGCATCTGTTTTGCTTCTGCTTGTGCTGATTTTTTCTGCTTTCTGCTTCTGCTTGGGTTGATTTAATTATTGAATTTGTTGAATTTGTGTTGATTTATTGAATTTTTTATTCTTTGATATGTTGAATTTGATTTCATTGATGTTGTTATTTTTGGTGTTGGCGTTGGTGTTGGTGTTGGTGGAGGTAAAGGTATTGGTAGTGGTGGGGGTATTTTTGTCCAAAAAATTTAAATGGACGATTTTAATCTAAAAAAAGCCTTAAGGATGATTTTAAATCGACAATTACGATGAAAACGATTTCGATTCTGACCCTCAACATTAGGAATCAAAACAGTAATTATCCCTTTCTTATAATAAGAAAATCACAAAACATCATGTATAATGCATATATTTTGTAAAGTTTAGTGAAAATGATTAATTAATTACTTTTACTCTTACTAACATGGAACTTTACAATTCACTTTCTAAACATTTATCTTAAGATACTGTCTGTTTTGACACCTTAGAACTCATAATTTTATTATTGATATAGGGACAAAAATCACTCAAGTATTAAAATACATGCACAATTATTTTTATAAGACATGTTTCATTCTCTTTTATAACTAATATGAAACTTTATATTATATTACTATACAAATGTGTATGCTGATGAGCTAGGTTGTCTTAATCATAAATACATAATAAGAGGAGTGCTAGGGGTCAGCAATTTTTGTGATTTATAGTCATTAAATAGTCATTAATGATGATTTTAATGGTATAAAATTGGTGTGAGATTTTATCCAATGGCTCACTTTTTTTTATTGGTTACATGCTGACCAAAATTTGATAAAGTTACTTGCCCCTAGACTTTTCCTACATAATAATTAATTTAAAGGTAAAGTATATTTTTTATCTTTGAAGTTTTACAAAAGTTTAAAAAATATCCCTAAATTTTATTTTATTTCAATTTTGTCCCAAAAATTTTCGATTTACATCAAATATACCTCTGACAGCTAATTTTTCAAAAAATTTAAGAACAATTCAACAACAATTTCATAAGAACAACCCTCAATACAAGCAAATCAAGCATAATTTTCATGCATTATTGTTAGATTGGTCTTAAATTTTTTTGAAAATTTAGCCGTCGAGGATATATTTGATGCAAATCGAAAACTTTTAGGACAAAATTGAAACAAAATAAAATTTAGGGGTATTTTTAAAATTTTTATTAAACTTTAGAGACAAAAAGTATACTTTACCCTTAATTTAATAGTTAATTTTTTATATATACATAAATTTTTTAAAGATGAATATGTAATGAATTTTTTATTTTAAATATTATATTTTTAAAATTTCGATATGTTATTTGACATCATAGCATTAGTTTTGACTCACCGCAATGGCGCAATACCAAAATTTAAAAAATTAAAAAATAATATTATATTTAATAAATTAATTATTAAATTAGTTATTATATATTTATATAAAAAATATATTATTTTATATATTTTAATATATATATTTTATACAGTTAATTAATTTAATGATTTATTTTTTTTACACGTAATATAATTAAAAAAAATTGTAACATCACAAATATTAGCCACAAGAGAGTTTGTTAGCCGTCAAGATAGACGATGCTTACTTATTAATTAGTTAATTTCGTTAATAAATGTACATGAATATGAACTCCGACCCTTCTATAACTAAACGGTGAAGACTTCATGAATTTAACGAATTAATAAATTAAAATTTATATAATAATACTAAAAAATTAATACAACAACAACCACAACAACAACAACAAAGCTTTGACCCACTAAGTGGGATCGGCTACATGAATCAAATAACGTCATTGTGCTCTGTCATGTATCATGTCTACAGAGAGACCGTTTACATGTAAATCTCGTTTGACCACCTCATGGATGGTCTTCTTAGGTCTTCCTCTACCTTTCACCCCTTGTCCATCTTCCATCTCATCCACCCTCCTGACTGGATGTTCTGTCGGTCTTCTTTTCACATGTCCAAACCACCTGAGATGCGATTCAACCATCTTTTTCACAATGGGTGCTACTCCAACTCTCTCCCTTATATCTTCGTTCCTTATTTTATCTAATCGCGTATGACCACTCATTCATCTCAACATCTTCATCTCTGGCACACTCAACTTATATTCGTGCTCTCCTTTAGCCGCCCAACACTCTGTACCATAAAGCATAGCCGGTCTTATAGCGGTGCGATAGAATTTACCTTTAAGTTTTAAAGGCATTTTTTTGTCGCATATAAAACCAGATGCACTCCACCATTTTGACCAACCTGCTTGGATCCTATGATTTACATCCTGTTCAATCTCTCCATTATCCTGTATGATGCACCCAAGATATTTAAAACTTTTAACTTTTCGTAGGATGTTTTCTCCAATCTTCACCTCTGTACTAGGGTTTTTCCTTCTCAGACTGAACTTACATTCCATATATTCTGTCTTGCTACGGCTTATGCGCAGGCCATACACTTCTGGAGCTTCTCTCCATAACTCCAACTTCTTATTTAGGTCTTCCCTTGACTCTCCCATAAGGACGATATCATCGGCAAAAAGCATGCACCATGGCACAGGCTCTTGGATGTGCTCTGTGAGTACTTCCAAGACTAATGTGAAAAGGAATGGACTTAAGGATGATCCCTGGTGTAATCCTATACCAATAGAAAATTCTTCTGTCACACCACCTTGAGTCTTCACACTAGTTGTGGCCCCATCATACATGTCTTTAATTGCACGAATATATGCGATCCTTACTCTACTCTTTTCTAAAACCTTCTATAAGACCTCTCTTGGTACTCTATCATATGCTTTTTCCAAATCAATAAACACCATGTGTAAATCCCTTTTATTACTACGATACCTCTCCATCATCCTTCTTAATAGGTATATCGCTTCAGTGGTAGACTTGTCTGGCATAAATCCAAATTGGTTCTCTGTTACTTGTGTCTCTTTTCTCAACCTCCGTTCTATCACCCTTTCCCATAACTTCATGGTATGACTCATAAGCTTGATCCCTCTATAGTTTCCGCAACTTTGTATATCCCCCTTATTCTTGTAGATAGGTACCAAGGTGCTCTTTCTCCACTCATCAGGCATCTTCTTTGACCTTAAAATCTCATTAAAAAACTTGGTTAACCAGTTGATACCTTTTTTCCCAAGACCCTTCCAAACCTCAATCGGGATATTATCAGGTCCTACTGCCCTGCCATTTTCTATCTACTTTAGAGCCTCTTTTACCTCGAAGTCTCTAATCCTTCGACAGTAGTCAAAGTTTTGATCTTCTTCCCTTGTGCATAACCGACCAAGGCTCGGAAGAGTCTTCTGTCCCTCATTGAATAACTCGTAGAAGTAGCTCTTCCACCTTTCATTAATCTTCTCCTCTTGAGCCAACACCTCTCCATCCTTATCCTTTATGCACTTAACCTGATCCAAATCTCTCGTTCTTCTTTCATGACTCTTTACGATTCTATATATACCTTTTTCTCCTTCTTTCGTGCCCAAAGACTGGTAGAGACCCTCATATGCTATTGTTCTTGCTTCACTTATAGCCAATTTTGTCTCTTTCTTAGCCGCCTTATATTTTTCCTAGTTATCTGCGTTGCGGCATAAAGACCACTCTTTAAAGCACTCCCTTTTTATCTTTATCTTTTCTTGTACACTCGCATTCCACCATCAGGACTCCTTGTCTCTTGGCCCTATTCCTTTAGATTCACCAAAGCTTTCTTTTGTTGTTCTTCTAATAACTTCTGCCATCTCCCTCCACATCTCTTCCGCGCTTCCATTCCCATCCCACTTTGCCTCTTCTCCTACCCGTCTTAGGAAGCTTCTTTATTCCTCACCTTTCATCCGCCACCACCTCGTCATTGGGTTCTTCGTATGATGTCTTTTCCTCAACTTTTGCTCAACGCGAAAATCTATGACGAGCACCCTATGTTGTATTGTCAAACTCTCTCCCGGGATAACTTTACAATTAATGCAAGATTTCTGGTCGACTCTCCTCAACAAGAAGAAGTCGATTTGAGAGCTTGTCATGCCACTTTTATAGGTTATAAGATGTTCGTCCCTCTTTTTAAAACATGTATTTGCGATGAGAATATCAAAGGTTGAGGAAAAGTCCAAAATAGTTTTACCCTCGGCATTGATCACTCTGAAACTATGGCCTCTGTGAATACTCCCATATCCAGTCACTTCTCTCCCAACATGGCCATTTAAATCTCCTCCTAAAAAAATCTTATCTCCCAAAGGTATGTCTTGAACCGAACTCTCTAGATCTTCCCAAAATCTTATCTTGTGTTGTTCGTTCGAACCCACTTGCGGTGCATAGGAGCTAATCACATGGAAAGCACCTCCCTCCACCACAAGTTTGATAGAGATGATCCGATCTCCCACCCTCTTGACATCCACTACGTCCTTCTTCCACTGCTTATCCACAATTATTCCAACCATATTCCTATTCTTCACCTTTCCTGTATACCAAAGTTTGAAACCAGAAGTATCCAACTCCCTAGCCTTCGCACCAACCCACTTTATTTTTTGTAGGCACATAATGTTAATCTTCCTCCTTTTCATGGTGTCCACCACCTCCATGGACTTTCCTGTTAGAGTGCCTATGTTCCATGTCCCAAATCTCAACATTCTGTCACTCCGACCTTTACCTTTTACTTTGTGAACTAGCTTATTTACCCTCGTCCGTTTCGCGAGAACCCTTACTCATTTAACACTACATCCGGGCACCGATGCAGCGGTTCTTGCTCATTTGACACCGTACTCGAGCCATACAGCGCGTTGCTTCCGGGCAATGACCTAGCTTTAGCGCAATAATGTCTTTGATTCATGTCATGGGGATTCGACTATATTTTTATGTTGGTTGTCGAAGACCTAACACAACCCTCCTCCTTTATTCAGGCTTGAGACCGACTATGTACCGCAAGTGTAACATAGGCGGAGTTAATACTAAAAAATTAATATTATATAATAATCAATTTTAGTCAATATTATATTAAATTACCAAATAAGTTTAGTATAAATACTATTAAATATAAATTTTTATTGAGTTTAAATTTCGAATATTTATTTTAATGATTATTCTTATTTTTAATAAAATTTTATTTTTTTATATTAAATGTTGACTATAATATTAATCGCGCAATATTAATTCCTAAATTCTTCTCAAATTGATATGAAGATAAAAATAACATTATTATTATTTAGACATTTACTTTCAAAGAATGCTGCACTTATTTGTCGTCTTGTTGATAATAATTTGCTGTATGTATTTTTCTAAAAACAAAGAAACATGTCAATATGATTTTTAAAATAGGACAAGAAAGTTTGACCCCCTTGACATACATATGAGCAGGCAGATCGAGAAAGACTAGTTTTGATTTCAGAGATTTTTCAAACCCCAATGCCATGCATGGTCCTTCCTCTTTTGTCTTCAAACACCATAGGGAGCTGAGACTCAGAGAGTAGTGTACTCATGATCAAATAAACTATAAAACCAACCATAGATAGGTGGAGACCACCTATTATTTTTGTAATGGTAGATAATATAGAGAGCATTTGATTTAGAATCGTGATAGATATATCTATCTGACCTTGAAAATGAAGTGTCTCTCTCAAACTAAGGGTGTTGAGTTGAGAGAGCAAACGTTGTATACTTGCATTTTTTCAGTCTTCAAAGATATTAGTTATAAAAGAAATAATAAAAAAATATATTTATGGCAGAATTAACTACATAGTGAATTGAATACCATTACGGTTAATGTTGCAAGTGTGAAGAATGTATGAAGTTAGTCTCACATCAAAGAAAGCAAAAAAGAGTGAAGAGATTATAAAATGAGAGATTCATAAACTTATTACTACCTTAAGATTTTAAGGAGTATTTAAGGTGGAGTATCGGCCCAACAATTACAATACTAGTAAAAGATTTAAAAATTATTTACAAAAGATATTATTTAGTTGTAAAAGAAATAATAAAAAATATACAGAAGAAGATAGCTAAGTGTTCTTTGGATTTATTTCGAATAATTACCAATAATCATTACTTAATTACCAATAATCATTACTCAAGTTGTGCTAGATAGCAACAGTTATGAGACGGGATAGCGAGAATTTAAAATTGCTGCAAAATAATCAACTTGGGTTGGTCGAGTAGTCAGCTCACTCGTCTGCTTAAATAAGTGTCGGGGGTTCAAATCCCGCCTTGTGCATGCAGCAACCCATTGCCCAACGGCAAACCCTTAAATAAAGTTCAGATTCGCGACGAATTAGTCCTTGACTTATCGAATTAGGAGATACCGTGGAAAACAAAAAAAAATTGCTGCAAAATATTTAGTAGCACTTTGCTAACCGCTCCAATATTGGAGTCACAAAATGGTTAACGGCAGTTTTAATAAACAACTGAAATAACTGTAGTAAAATAGAATTTTACTAAGAATCCCTTTGCAGAGGTTTGCACCACCGTATTATTTTTATTTTAAATTGTTTATAAATAGTGGCAGCTTTAGATCGTCACATAACCCATTCCTTAATTATAATAGTTGCTATATTCGATTATTACTATTATTGGATTTATTGTGATTATTATATGTTACAATATTTATTATGGATTATAATTATAATTTAGGTTGTGGTCAAATTACATCACATCACATCACAATTTTCATGGTGTATGTAAATTACAACATAAATACTGAAATGAAACTTGAATAGAACTTCGTACGATAAAAGACACGTTTCTTTTTCATTACATTGAACTTGAAAGACAGGTAGAGGACTGTAGCCTACTAGTGTTCATGGTCGGACGGGTCAAGTATAAGTAGATCTGAATTTGACTTTAAAATTTATTTTGACCAAATTTAAAAGTAATTTAAAATAAATCGAATTAAATTGAATTGATCCGATATAAAATTAGTATATATAAATTTGTAAATTTTATATATTAAAATAATAAAATTTTATTTTTAAAAAACAAATTTAACGAATACTATATCATATTTATATTAAAATAAA
Organism: Arachis ipaensis; assembly: GCF_059453495.1. Lineage (NCBI taxonomy): Eukaryota > Viridiplantae > Streptophyta > Magnoliopsida > Fabales > Fabaceae > Arachis > Arachis ipaensis. Next base: position 4,596,520 of record NC_142436.1, read on the forward strand.
TTATTTTAAAATAAAATAATATCATATAATATAAAAAATATTGATTGAAGTATAAAAAATTAAAAATATAATATAATATTATTAATATATTTTTTATTGTAAAAAAAATTTGAAACAGACGAGTGACTTGAAGCATAAATACAAACTAAATCCAAAAATAATATTAGATAAAAATAATAAATTTAAATTTGATAGAATATATCTCAGATTTGGATTACAGTTTGCAAATCAGAGTTTGCATAAAATTGATTTTGTAAAATTGATTTTGATGATAAGTTAGTTTGGGTTAACGTGATTTATGTTTGGTAATCTTTGTATTAAAATTGATTATAGTAAAATAAATGTTGTTTGGATTATACTACTCAAAATCACTTTTAGATGAAAAATTACTAAAATAGACATCAATTTTATATACCTGCAAAATCAGAATACTATAAAAAATATTTATCATATAAATAAAATAAATATAATAAAAAATAAAAATATAAAAGAGTACTATAAATTTTATAATGTCACACAAAAAGAAAATATTCTATAATTTTTTTTAGTATCGTCAGTACTCTTTAATTTAGTATTATTTTAGACTATAAATTTTTATTATTTATGACTCTATTGTTACTTATAATTAATTTTTTATTTATTTTGTCATTTTTTATAGGATCATAATATATATTATTCAAAATTTTGATAATAAACGTAGTATATAATAATTACAATTACAAATTTTATAAATTCAGAATAAAAAATAAAAAAAATTAATACAAAACAAAAATAGAGTACATCAAAGAATAGAAAAAAAATTATACAGATAAGAAATAATAAAAATTCCATAAAACCAACAACATATATCATATGAACAAAAAAAATATCATAAAACGTAAATAAAATTCATATGAATAAAATCAAATAAAAATAAAAAAATTTCAATTTGTTAGTGATTGAAATAAATCTGAACGATTTTGATGAAAAAAATGGAACTAAAAAATTATGAAGAAGTAAGAAGAACTATAAAGAATGACTGTGAAGATAATAGTTACTAGTATCATTCTTATAGAAGAAAATGAAGGGTATGGTTGGTAAAAAAGAAATATTTGAGCTTCTCCTAAACGTGAAACGTAAAACGTGAAACGCAGAAGCTACAAATTTGAGCTTCTTCTAAACGTGGGTTCAGAGGCAGAATCAATTCTGCGTTCACAAAGATAAAAATTGCCAAACATCAAAGTGAAACTTTCAAGAAGCTCAAACGGGCTTCTCCCCTCCCCAACATGTTTGCCAAACACACCTATAATTGCGTTAGGACCACTTAGATTAGTAATCAGTATACTATATATGACATTTAGCTGCCTAATTAGTGTGGGTTTAAGGCTTGGAATAAACACTTAAATTAATTTCTACAAATTTTAGATCGAATATTTTAATTTAAAATAAATTATTATTTAAAATTTTTAAAAAGTTATTAGATAAATTAATCTTTTTATTATTTTAAAAGTAATTAGTTTTATGATAATATATTTTGAACTTTTTTATTTATTTTATAATAAAATTTATTAAAAAAATTATTTTTTAACATATATATTAAAAATTTAATTTAAATTATATATACATTTTATTATTAAAATTAATTACTAGAATTATTAAAATACTTGAAATACTAACACATTTTTATTAAAAACTTTCCTTATTATATAATGGCTCAACTTGTAAAATATAGAGGAATTAAAATCAATAAATTATGCATTGCCGCCACGGTAAGGGAAAACAAAATAATCATAAACTAAATATATTGATTAATTTTACAGTAAATATCAAATTTGATATTTAAAGAATTTTAGAATTTTTGCTTTTTAGGAATTCTTGACATTTATTTTTATTAGACAAAATTATTTCTGTGTCACTTTTAATCAAATTTTTTATATTTATATTGATTAAATAAGTATTTAATAAATTTTATTATTTTAGATTAAAAATATCATTATAAAATAAATTTTAGTCCTCTTTTAAAATAATAGAGAGACTAGTTAGGGATGTCAATGGGGCAGGGTGGGGGCGGGGGATGCCTCCCTGCTCCCCATCCCCGCTCCCATTCCCCGCCGTGGGAGAATATTGCTCCCCATCCCCATCCCCATCCCCATTTCCCACGGGAACCCTATTCTCCATCTACATAATAGTTCTAACTAATTATTAATTTCCATATGAATAGAGCTGCAAGTATCTATCTTATACAAAAACTGCAAGATTTTATACAAAAAGTCTAAATGACACGATGGTGACTTCTTTCGAAATAACGCAATGGGGGGCGCAACGATGAGTCAAATGAAAAAGCAGTGGACGAGGTGGGAGATGCGGCAATAGAGAGGAGAATGGACACGACGGCAGAGTTACGAAAAGGAACGCCGTAAATAGAAATTACGACGCGGTAAGGGTGATGGCATGGTGAGGTGTGACGATGCGGTGAGAAGGGTGACGAGGGGGTGGCTGCAGAGAGGTTGGATGGAGTATGGACAGTCTTAGGGATCTCTGAATTGAAGAAGGGTTATGCAAATAAAGATTAGGAGGTTTTGGGTTTCTGTATATATATGTGTGTGTGAGAAATGACTAAAAAACATATATAAGAAATAAACTATTAAGGATAATTCAAGGAATTTATAAATTTCGGGGAATAGCGGGGACGGGGCGGGGATCCCCGCTCGGATCCCTGCGCCTGCTTCGGGGGAATTTTGTCCCCCATCCCCATCCCCACGGAAAAAATTCTCCACAATCGGATCCCCATTCGGGGCAGTCCCCACAGGGATCCCGGCGTCTCGAGAAATTTTGCCATCCCTAAGACTAGTACAACTTGTGAGAATAATTTTTAAAAATTTTAGAGAATAAAAATTTATTAGAAACCAAAATATCTCATCTAAAATTTTTTGAGAAACAATTTTAATATTTATTCTTAATTTTGTTATTGTTGTATTTTTAATTATATAATAATCTTCATATGTTGTCATCTCAAAAAAACTATTAGGTCATCTCTTCGTTAGGAACGAATTTTGTAGTCTTCTAAAAATTAAGACATTATTTTTAGGTTATAATATTTTAATTTTTAAAGATAATTATTTTTAAATTTTATTCTTCTTGAATAGTAACAAAAATAAACTACTAAAATGATATTTAAAAAATTTTACCATTAATAAAAATAACTTTGAGACCACGTTTGTTTTATATTCAAGTCTATCAAAAGACATGAACACGATAGCATGTATTTATTGTTTGGTTGTTGAGATACAAATTTTTTAAGAATAGAATGACACGTAAAGTTACGTTTGATTAGTGTATACCAAGAGACAAAGATAATGAGACATAAATTTAAAAGACATAGACACAAAATATATATGTACATGTTTTATGTTTGGCAAAGTAAATATACAAGATACAGAAAACACTAAAAAATCTATAATACCCTCATCGTTTATCTTCATTACCACCACCTAAATTTTTCATCTATCATCACCTATTTTTTTCATGACCAAAAATAAATAATTCAAATAATAAAAAATTTTAATAATTTCAACAACAAATTCATCCATTAATAACAGTAGAAACTCTATTTAATAATTAATTCAACAACTCTTAATTAAAAAAAGAGAAAAAACTGAAATAAATATGGCAGAAGAGAGGTAGCAATGACGAACTCGAAGAGAAAAAGAGATAGAAGCGACAGTGGCGGACTCGAAGACGAATGAAGGGAGAGAGGCAGCAGTGGTAGACTCGAAGAGGGAGAGAAAAAAAGACAGATCTGGAGGCAACAACGGTAGAGGCGACGACGACAATGATAAAATAGCCATAGAACAAAGAAAAAGAGAAAGAGAAAAGAGTGGAGAAAGAGAGGCGGCGGTTGTTTAGGTGGCAGAAATGGAGGAAAAGAAGTGACATATAGTGGTGGTTTGGGTGGGAGGGAGGAAAAGAAGAGAAGATCTGACGGAGGTGGTTTGGAATGGTGGTAGGAAGAGAGGTGAGAAATAGAAAAAAAGAGGAAGAAGGTCTTTCTGATGGCAGAAGAAAGAAGAAGATCTGAAAGGGTATAATTGAAAAATAAATTTAAAAAAGATTGTGTCTATGTCTAAAGTTTGTGTTCCACCTCCTACTACAGTATACAAATTTTATGTATTTGTGTGCTTCCGTGTCTACCCGTGTCCATACAAAATTTATGTTTCAACAAACAAACAATGAACATGTACTATTGTGTCTATGTTTCCGTGTATGTGTCTTACTAACTAAATGCTACCTAAGTAAAGACAAAATACATGTATTTAATGTATCTAAGACAGAATTTTTTACACTTTTATTCTTAATCATAATCTTGTCCTTAACTCCATCTTCCTTCTCGCTTATCTTTCTCCCTTTCGCTTTTCCTCTTTCAGATGCTCAACTTTACCCTCCCCTCTCCTTCTTCTTCCCTCCACCATTGCCCTTTTTTCCCTCTTCCGCTTTCTTTCTCCAATGTGGTCTCTTCTTCCTTTTTTTATCTCTTCTTTTTGTGTGTTATGTCTCCTTTCTCTGCCTTTTGACCTTTGCCCCTACCATGGTTCTTTCTACTTCGTGTTGCGTCGGGTCGTATTTTCCTTGATCAATGCATTGCCTCATATCTACCATAGCTTCTACTTCATATCAAGTATGTCTTCATTTCTTAGGTAGCTAGTTTCATATTCTGTCTTTCTCCCTATCTCTATCTATTTCCCTATCTTTCTCTCTCAATTTGCCTCCTCATCCACCTCTCTTACACGTTGTTGTCTTTCGTCTATCTCTAATGCCTCTATTTATCATCGCATCTTTTTCCTCTGGTTCTTTGCTTTCTTTTAAAGAAAAAGTGAAAACGAAATGATATATTTAATTTTTATTTTTGTAAATTTTGATTGATATTTGTTTGATCTTCTATTTTTGTTTGAACGAATTTTTTTTATCAGTTTAAGAGTTGTTAATAGTGGTACAAAAGTGGTAGTGTTGGTTGTTTGATTGGTTGTAGAGTAGTGCTGGTAGTGGGGTGATTTGTAATAGGAAAAGTCTAAAGGAACAACATTCCCACTAAACAGCAAAAATAACACCAACTAATAATTAGTAATTTTAATTTTTTTAAATTAAAATTTGAATAATTAACATTAAATACATTTTGAAAATAAGGATTAGCAAAACACCCATCCCATAATCAGGTTTTCTCCCTTCTCCGTCAACAACCACAAACCCTTTCCCCTACACCCACACCGCGCCCCACAACCCCCTCCCGGCCGGACACTCGTGAAACATCGCATGCATTCTGGCTCCCTCATGCGTCAGTAGCTGCCGCACGCATTTGTGTTTCGTCGTGCCTCCATCGTGCCACTGCGGACAGCCCAGCTTCGTCCTCCATCACGTCGTGGGGACTGTCTCTGCCCTCTATTGCTGCTGTTGTATCATCGGGCTTCACGTCGCTGCTGCAGGGATAAGTCGCGCCTATGACACGATCGTGCCATCCCTCGCATTGTTGTCCTCCATCGTGTCCCTCGCTGCCATCGGTCTTCTTCTTTTTCTCCTTCCGCGACGCAAGCGCTCTCCACCTTCCATCAATCACGTTGCACAGCCTCACGAATTTTTTCTTTTTATTGTACATGGATGTTTCTTTTAAGTTCGATGGATGTTACTTTTTATTGTACATTGTTGATGTTTCGTTTTATTGTACATGGATGTTTTGTTTTTATTGTACATAGATGTTTCTTTTAAGTTCGATAGATGTTACTTTTTATTGTACATGGATTTTTTTATTGTGGCACTAAGGTTCGGTGGCCGGCGACGTTGGGCGTAATAGGAGAGGGGAGAGTGGAGTGGCTGCGGTGAAAATAGGGTAATAGAAAAGGAGAAAGGTGTAATTGGGAGTAAGGATGGATAATTGTGGTGTAGCTCATTATTTACGTTGTTTATATTTTTCGTTATCTATTTAGTAGAACCGTTTGTAGTAAGGACAATATTGATTTTTTTTATAAGATAGTGATATGTGTTTCTATTTTGTGTTTAAATATTATACTAGTTGAAAAAAATGTGTCTTATTATGTTTATATTTTGAATGTCTATATTTCTGTGTATATTTTAAACCATACATAAATCAAACACAAAGTAAAAGATGCGAAAAACAAAAAAAAATCTTAAAATAATTTATAAAATATATGAAAATAATAAGTTTGAAAAAGATTAAAAGTTTGGAAATTTGTAGTATCAAAATATAAATAGAAGTACAAGAAAAGATGTTATAGTGAAAATTTATATTAAAGGGAAAACAAACAAAAAATTTCTTCTACTCAATGGCTAGTAACTAAAATCATGTTGGAAATAGATGACATTTGAGTATAATGATGAGTTTGGGGGTCCCAAAATCACATTTAGAATGGACAATAACACAAGACAATTAGTTGCCAATCAAATGTAATAATAGCCTAACCGATCTCACTTATGCTTCAATCTGACACAGATTGTGGTGCCTCATCATCATTCATGGATCACATACTGTCTACTCTCTTCTTTTTCCTAATTTGAATAATAATAATAATAATAATAATAAGAAGAATGTCATGTGATCATAATTATTAATTAGAGTACTTGTTTAAATTATCAAAATTTAGAGATAAAATTTCCTTTCTTGTCCAAAAAAACACAAAACAAAACAAAACAAAGATTGGACCGGCTCAAATAAAATTGCCTCATTTGAAGAAAAGAGATAGCTTACATTAAAAAAAAAAAAAAAAAAAAGAACAAGACTAGATCGATTAGGTATACGTTGATTAGCCCACTAGAAAAGATAAGACACCGTTCACAAAGTCTTTATATTAGTAACAAAAATCAATGTCTTAATACCTAATGCATTAAAAATTATAGCATTTTTTTATATGAACATTTTATTTTAATAATATGAGAAAATGACAAATAGGTCCTTAACCTTTTGGTCCGCGAACATTTAAATCCCCAACGATTTGAAAATATATTTAAGTCTCTGACCTTTTCAAAACCTGGACACATGGATCCTTCTGTTCACCTGGGTTTAGCAGACTCAACGAAAAAATCAAACATGACTTCCGTTGTACTGGCCTGGCCGATATACGGATGCACACGTGGAGAATTTTTAAAATGGGACAAATTAGATTCAGGGATCGATATGTCCAGATTTTGAGAAAGTCAGGGACTTAAATATATTTTCAAATTCTCAAGGATATAAATGTCTACAGGCCAAAATGTCAATAACCTATTTGTCCTTTTCTCTAATAATATCAACAAGTGCTCTTAAAAAAATTGGCTTGGGGGTTGTGGGAATTACTCCTTTGTTTCTTTAATAGTGAATGGGCTAGCCTACCAGTCCAGTACACTTGTGTTACAAACTCTAAGACTATTGAACCAAAGTAAATTAGGCATATATTTGAGTGTATTTGGAATGGGCTAAGCATAAGAAACCAAACTAACTAAACAAAAAAAAAATATAGAATGCCATCAAATTAAAAAGAATAATATTTATGTATAAAAATATAATTTTTTCAAAAAAAGTTATTTTTTTTATATTTTATTATTTTAAATTGATTAACTGCTAAAAAATCAAACGGATTTGATCGATTAACATTATTTGATTGACTTTCCTATTTTTAACTGATTCATTGCTAATCAATCTTTATTTTGAATGAGTCACCAAAAACAAATCTTTATTTTGAATCAAACCGATTTAGTGAACAGTTTTCGATTAACTGGACCAGGTTCCAATCCTGTTATGAGAACAAAAAACGTTTCACGCGTTACCAAGGTGAAATTGTCAAGGTTTACTTTGATTTAATCAATAGTTTGGAATTTTAATTTTTAGAATTAAAAAAAAGTTAATTATTCTGCCTGTTGTTATAATTTTACCGAATCTGTAATTAGATTTTTATATATTTTTTTAATTGAATCTCTATACTATTATTTTTTTTCAATTACATTCCTATTGATGTTAAGCTTTTAAAAAACCTTAGTGAAGTGTGAATTTACTTATTTACCCATACCCTACACTTATAATTTCCACCACTACAAGAAAATAAGCTTTTTGTCACGCTTTTAAAGTGTTTCGAAAAGTGCAAAAAAGCGTACCAATAGCTTTTCGCTACGCTTTTTGAGATATCGGCATGCTTTTGAAAGGGTCACATCCGCCAGCGTGCCGGTTGCTCTATCGCCACGCTTTTGTGGATCTATCGGCACGCTTTTTTGTTGGCACGCTTTCATCTCTTGACACGCTTAAAAAGCGTGGCCATAGATCTTAACCTATAGCTACGCTTGAGAAGCGTACCAAAAAGTGTACATATCGCCACGTTTTTAAAGCGTTCCAGAATGTTTGTTTTAGGTACTCTTTAAAAACGTGCCAATAGATGAAGATATGGATACATTTTTAAAACGTGCCGGTTGCCTAGCTATAGCCACGTTTATTAAGCGTGCCTGTTGAACCCAACATTAAGATATAGCCACCTTTTTTAAGCATGGCCATAAGTTTGGTCAGAAATTCCTTTTTTAATTAATCTTCCTAATATTTCGTACAAAATCCATATATAATTTTAAAATCATAGACCAAAATAATTATGTATATTAAACTAATCCAACATATACATAAACTTCCCCATAAAAAAAAAGACATATATATAAAACTTGTCACCACAAAAGTAGACTTTGAAGATAAAGTACCAAAAAGTAAAGTCATAACAAGTAAATAAAAATTGCAATTCCAACAAGTGTCATATATCTACTTCTTTTATAACTTGGTTACAAAATATCAAATTTCATGAGTAGTGTGATCATCCATTATGAGCTCCATTGTTTTTACCACTGCTCTGCAGAATTTTAAATAATCTTGTGTTAATGCATATTATAATGGCTACTTTAATTAAATCCAACAAATCCAATTCCAAATCCAAATTGATTAAAAATGAAAATGGTAAGGCAACTTTAATTAGGTCTCGCAATAATGCCTATTCAACCATTAGAACAAAAAAACAAATCAAAAAACAAATTTGTGACTCACTCAATTTCAATATGACTGCATCAGTGAATTACATACAAACAGATGTAGTAGTAATTGCATTTAACTGAGTTGCTATGGCTAACACAGATTTCAGACCCTACATAGTACTTACTCTACAAAGTAAAATACAAATAAGGATAAGGTATTCTTTGCAATTTGCAAATCAGCAAACTGTAATACTAGTATACAGAGTCTTCAATATTCAAAGAGGCAAATGCACTCAAGTGAAGGTAAATTTTAATACAATTGGACGTGGTGTTGATAAAGCAAACTAAAAGCAAAGTGTATGTCTTTGAATAACTTAAATTTTGTTGCAGTCTCAAACTAAAAGAAGTGAGAACTCACAGCTTAGAGCAGAAAATGAGAAGCTTAGAGCAGATAACATGAGGTTGGATCCTCATTCATCGAACTCTACCCTTCTTTTAGATCGAGGTTGTAACTTAAATATGCCTGAAAAAAATCTGCACACTGTAAGAATACTAGAACAAACATAATTGACATGATATTAAAAATTAAATCTAATACGGGTAAACCTTTTTTGAAAAGGAATGAAATGAAATATTAGAAAGACATGATCCTTCTCGGTGGTACATGCAGAAGCAGTAGTAACCTTAATTAGTAGTTATTAACCAAAATCAAACCTAATTTGACTCGTTGATTACACTAGTTAGGCAAAGAGAAAGAATAAAAAAAAAATAGAAACAGACAAATTAAAGGGGTTAAAAAAAGTTAGAAATGAAGAGGTAGCATTAGCGTGGAGCAGTGTTGATGATCATGATCATCATAATCAGATTAAACACAAAAAAGTTCTGAAATCTGCACACATCTGAGCTACAAAAGACTGTGATCTGTGATAACAAGACTGAAATCAGATTAAACGGGTGTATTCTATTATTTTCTAAACACTAATTTTGACTTTATGGTTAGATAGTGAATGTAACCCAAAAAATAAAGTAGTTTTTTCTGAAGAGCTGCTGGTACTGCTAGAATGCATATCATAACTAAGAATGCCATGGTAGATTATTAATAAAGCCAAAAGTGGACCAAAAATGTATAATAGCTAAATCATATAAGTAGATTTTCTAAAGTCACAACAATTTTTCTCTGTTGTCAGGGATTGTTTTAAAATTCAATACTTGTAACAGTAATTATTCAAGCTCATACTCAGAAAAAATAAATAATAATAATAAAGGGAAAAAAAGAACACACAGATGCACACACACTCTGACACCGTAGTTTCTCCCACTTTAACTGTAAAAATCATATTTGCTAACTCGAATTCCTGAGTAACACAGCTTCTTTCATCACTAGAAGTCTAGAACCCAATAAGCCATATACAAAAACTAAGGCCCGTTTTGTATTTCACTCAGCAGGATTACCTGATAACACATTTGACTCAATGCACAACTCAACCTACAATCAACAAAACCCTTTTCTGACAACTTAATACAGAATATGTATTTTATCTCCTAGTTGATAATATATAAGTTAATAAAAGTCATTCTTTGTAATTTGAATTAGAGCATCTCACCATCACCATAAACATGTAACAATAAACCACCCTAACAATTCATTCTTCGTAGTTACTGAATCATATAACCATTCCTTCCACTATACAAAACCACGTGCATCTTGGTCACATACACCTTACAAGCAATACCATCCATTTTCATTGCAAATTAAGCCATATCAATATTCTCTTTGTTGATCAATCTTCTTCAAACACAACCCATACCCATTTCATAAGGGGGTGTTTGGCAACCAGTAGGGGTGGGTAGGGTAGGGTAGGGTTTGGAGCCAACCCTAATCCTACCCGCAGGTTGAGATTTTTATATAAACTCAACCCTACCCTACCCGCGGGTTGATAATATCTCAACCCTAACCCTACCCGCTCTTAACCCGCGGGTACCCGACCCTACCTGCAGGTTACAAAAAAAAAACAACATTATTATATAACTTGATGATAATTTAAAATAGAACTGACTTTTATGTAAAAAAACTTTATTAAATTATCAATTAATGATCTTCTTTTAATGACTAAGGATTTTTTGCATTTAATAAGAGGTCTTTGGTTCAACATCCACTTAAAACATATTTTTATATAAGTATATAACATATGCATATATAGAGTGCGGGTTGGTCGGGTAGGGTTAAGGCTCAACCCGCACCCTACCCGACACACACGAGAACCCTACCCGCACCCTACCCTACTCGCTGCGGATCGGGTTGGCAACCCTACCCGACCGGGTGGGGTCGGATTGGGTACCCGCGAGTAGGGTACATGTTGCCACCCCTAGCAACCAGAACCCAGCTAGCTAGGTACATTGTGGCTTTGCTCTTTCTAAATTATTGTTTAGTAACGTTACAAATGAATGGAGCTAGTTTTCATTTGAAACAATTTAAGCCTACAACTAGTTCTTACAACAAACCAATTTCTCTCTAATATATTTTACCTCTTTATGCTACCTCCATCAACCATTGACTCCACACCACCAAATAACCAACACTGTTCATTGTCGGTAACCATTGATCATAATAATTTTGAATGAGTTTGAAGTTTTGGAATCAAACACCATATAACAAAGAAACCGGTTCAATTTTAACCTGCCTAACGTAACCAATTCCATCCGCACCTAATTAGTTCTCAAAGTTGCCAAACACTGCACTCTCGACCAAATTACCTCATCACATAGACATATCAAGTTTTATTTAATAAAACTACATTTCCATCCACACTTATTCGGGTCTTGAAGCAACAAAACCCAATTGAAACCAGATTCAGTTACACAAAAACCCTACTTCTATCCACAAGATATTTCTGCAATCACAAGAAACTCCTAAACTACAAACCATCACAATTCACTCTGCAAAATTACATGATCACGCATACCACATTTACAAGAACAAAAAGCATATAAATAAATAAACAAAATAAAAACCAAAACCAACATGAAGCAACGGAACCCTGGCCTCTTCAAACCTTAACATAATTTATATGTAATTACCCACCACACCATATTACTACAGAAATAGGAATATTGAATTCTTGACAGCAGTACCTTGTGAATGCCGTTAGATCGGAGGATGAGGACGGAGGCAGAGGCGGTGCTACCGACGAAGAGAGAAGCGACGGCAAAGGCCTTGACAGGTGAGCAAAACCGCGAAAGAGAGGCGAGCAGAACAGCAAGAAGGATGACAAGCAAAATAGCAAGAGGAATGGCGAGTTAGCTAACACAATGACGAACCTGGTTGCGATCTTGAGCGCGAAGGGTGGCGACGGTGAGATAGATGGCAGCATGATGGAGGTTAGGATTTTCTGAACCTTTCAAGGAAAAGCCATTCAAAACCCTTTCAAAGCAGCGTCGAGGAAGACAATGACTACTGACGGTGACGGCAAGCTCGAGGAAGACCACCGTAATGAACGATGAAGATGACGATGAAGGCGATAAAAGCTGGGTGTGATGAAGGGCAGTGATGAAGATGACGACAAAGGCAATGAAGGCTGGGTGCAATGAAGATGAACGATGTACGAAGGCGGGGGGCGAAAGAGAAGAGGAAGATGACGACGTGGTTTAGGGTTTAAAAGTGAATTTTAGGGTTAAAAGTGAATTTGGTAACAATGTAAAACTAGTTTATCACTTTTAGGGTTAAACTTGAAATCTTAGGAAAAAAAAAAAAGTAAAGTGTGGAAAAAAATAGGTGGAAAACTAAATTTTAGGGGAGGGAACTCTATCGGTACGTTTTTGTACAGTGCCAGATTAAACACAGGATAGCCACGCTTTTCAAGCGTGCTGGTTTTCCTCTATGGCCACGCTTTTTAAGCGTGGCCAAATATCAAATCAGTGGCACCCTCGTAAAAGCGTGCCGATTTCTCTCTATGGGTACGCTTTTCAAGCGTGGCAAAAAAAAGCGTGGCCAAATCACAAATAAGTGGCCACCCTCACAAAACCGTGGCCATAGACCACTTTTGGGCACGCTTTAAAAGCGTGGCAAGAAAAAACTATGCCGACAGGCCATTTTTCTTGTAGTGCACCCTCACCACCTTTCACCACTCCCTCCACTTCATTTACCATCTCCTCACCCTCCTTGCTCCTTCGTCACCACCCTTCAAATATCAACATGTTTCCCTAATCAGTTAAGTCCCTATTGTTATTCTGTAATCAACACAAATTCAAAATAGCATAATCAAAAATAGAATTTTTACCATAACATAATCAGTTAATTATAAGCAAAATAATTACAAACAAAATACATAATCAGAACTTATAATCAGTACAATCAAATTAAGAAAAAATAGAAACAGAATGAAGCAGAAGTAGCAGAATGAAGCAAAAGTAGAATAAATGAATAAATAGTTATACGAATTCCTCTTCGGCAACAACTGATTCATATAAAAAAAAAATCATCAACAAAATTACAATTAATAATTTCTGATCCAAAATTAACAATTCAATTATACAAATTCCAAATTCTAGATTCAGCAACAAAACCATGACAAATTTAAATCACAACAACAATTCCAGATCTGCAATTGGAGCTTCTGATTTAGGAACCGACCTACCTGAATGCGGAACACGAACTCTGAACGCTGGCAATCTTACGTGATGGGGAACAAAACCGGCTGAAGAAGACGACGATGTCCACAATGGCAGAACCACCCAACGCGATAATGGCGCACAATACATAGCCATAAATGGCGCCGTCATGAAGGGAAAGGTGGAGACGAAGGTGCGCAAGATAGCTAGTATGTGTGGCGATAGCAAGCGGTGGAGAGAGAGAGAGAGAGAGAGAGAGAGAGAGAGAGAGAGAGAGAGAGAGAGAGAGAGAGAGAGAGAGAGAGAGAGAGAGAGAGAGAGAGAGAGAGAGAGCACCCAGCGGCCCTCACGACAATTGTTTCTGCATCTTTGTCACTGAACCACTACCAGCTTTATACTTGTCACCGCTGGTCCACCGCTTGCGTCTGCTTTCCATAAATCTTCTTATCTCTGTTGGTTCTGCTCAGATCTGCAAAATTTTTTGTCAGTGTGTGTTTATCGTCGACTTCTTCAGACTCTGTAAAACGGGTAAAGTGGACTATTGGAAAGAGCGGAAGTGAGAGCGGGATGAGAGAGGAAGGGCAAAACACAGTGAGGCGACAGATTTGTTACTTGTGAGAGGAAAAAACAGGTTAGAAGCTAGAAAGAGTGAAGGTTTGAAGAAAGGTAAGGGTTTTCACACCCAGCAGCAGAGCTCAACAAAAATGCAGAAAGATCTGGAGTTTCTGAGTCTGGAGAGAATGATGTTTTTGAAATTTAGAAAATATTGAAGTGTTCTAGATTAAATTTTTTATCTTTAACTTTAGAATATTCGTTTTTTAAACAGAATATTCTGTTATCTCAGGCTTTTGTTTTATGGTAAAAATTTAATTAAAAAAAATAATATAGAGACTTAACTAAAAAAAAAGTATTGAAACTCAATTAAAAATTTAATAAAACCGTTCTTTCATTTTTTTTTTCATAGAACTTTCAGTGAGGTCTAACAAACTCAACTTTATGGAAATGAGATGGTGGATATAAGCATAGAACAGCACTAAGAGATCTAAAAAAGATGAAAGAACAGTACAATCTTAATATTTATGGGTTTCAGACGCAGCACACCTTAACCATACACCAATAGAAAATATGCTTTGTGCATGGCCACGTAAAGTTATGTGATTTGTGTCTACACAGAAGATATTACATGATGAAAAATAATACATTTGAAAGAGAGAGAAAAAATTCAAAATTTAACGGTAAATTAAGTGTAAAATAATATGTTAATTTTTACCTTCACTTATTATTACATAATTCACCTCTCATCAAATAGTAATGATATATATTGGAAAAACAATGCACATTCTATACTTTTAAAAAAAAATTGACAGTCAGAAAATTTGTTAAGGTTAGGTAGTAAAAATGTAAAATATTATTAGAAAACTTCCAATTTTTGAAGAGAGATTTGAGGAGAATCAAAATGATGTAACTTATAAAGATAGACACGAAATTGAAAAATTAATTAGACATGATTTTGTTTAAACTACTAAAGATCCGTACGAGTTATTACTAAGAGAAATATTAAAAAATTAGCCAAATTTATTGTTTATTGTCGATAGTTAGTTATCAATATTTAAAAATGAGAATAAAATATATTATTAAATTATTAAATTAAAAAAATTGAGTTAATAATTAAAAATAATGACAAAAAATAATAAATTATGCTGAAGCTCTAATATTTCTCTATTACTAATTGTTTCTAGCAAATTTTTTGTGAAAATAAAATGTAACTCGGTGTGTAAAATAAAAAGGTATACAATTAACATCTAACAAACGAACAAATAAATGTTATAACGTACGCATTTTAAAAAGACGTTAAAAATATCTTTTCATGAATATATTTGTTTGGTTATATTTTATAAGTGTGATTTATAAAAAATATAATAATTTAAAGAGAATAATAATATTTTTAAATAAAGATAATATTTTTATATCAAAATAATTATAAAATTTTTATTAGAGTATTAACTACATTATAAAATACAAAGATGTTAACACTTAATATAGAGAAAAAAATTTTTATTAAAATTAATTATAAAAATTAACCATCATATATTTATACACATAAATAATTACCTTAATTTTAATGTATATATATTTTAATATATACTTAACATCGTTAGAAGAAAATGAAATAATACAAGTAATATTCTTAGAATGAAATATTAAAAAGAAAAAAGTGAAATTTTAAGAGAAATGTTAAAATATTATTAGAATTTATTTTTTTGTTATTATTTAATTATTAATATTTAAAAATATGAGATAAAATATATTATTAAATTACTAAACTAAAAATATTAAACTAAAGAAATTAAGTTAGATAGCTAATAACTAACCTTAAAACTAGACTCTAGCGCCTAATCAGTCATCACTAACTAACCCACGCTTTTTAAGTGTCCCAAACACTTGAAACTCTCAAACTAAACTTAGAACAGAACACAAACACACAAACTACTTTCCTCTCTCTATCATCCTCCGATCCCATGTCGGCAGCGGCGGCGTGTGCAACTGCTGCAGATGCGGCTCGAGCCGCTACGTGTCGTGACAGCACAGCCGCAGCACACCTAAAATTCATTTCCATATTCACCATCTTCGTCACCAGCATGGTAGGGATGTCATCCCCGGTGCTGATGACACGTTTCTTTAAAGCTAATCGATCACTCTATGACAAAGCTCTTGTTATTATCAAGTGCTTCGCGGCCGGGGTCATCCTTGCCACTTCATTAGTCCACGTTATGCCTGATGCATTCGACGCGCTAGCTGACTGCCACGTAGCATCCAAGCATCCGTGGAAGGATTTTCCTTTCGCGGGCTTTGTGACGTTAGTTGGCGCCATCCTGGCACTCTTGGTTGACGTGGCAGCCAGCTCGCACATGGAGCATCACGTGAGCTATAAGGCTTTGGAGGGAGAAGAGGGGAAGGAGTTAGTTGGAGACAGTTACGACGGTTATGATGACGTGGAGAGAGTTGGGGTGGAAGAGGAAGTGGCGAGATTGAAACAGAGGTTGGTGTCTCAAGTGTTGGAAATTGGGATAATATTTCATTCGGTGATAATTGGAGTGACAATGGGAATGTCTCAGAATGTTTGCACAATAAGGCCACTCGTTGCTGCTTTGGCTTTTCATCAGATCTTTGAAGGAATGGGTCTTGGTGGCTGTGTTGCTCAGGTTAGTGTTGTGCTCTTATTGTTAGAAGTTTTTTCACATCAATCATATTTGAATAATTTCCCTTTCCAATACAAAAAGTATAGGTAACTAACAACATTTTTGAATAATATGTAAACAATATGAATTAATAGAGTTAAAAGAGTAAATTAATCTTAAATTTAATTAATAGCATTAAATTAGGATGTTGTGTATTTTTATTTGATTGGTGGTTGTTCATGTTGTTCAAGATGGTTATTGTTTACCTAGCACTCCCCTTTACAATAAACTACTGGTTTGGGCATCAAATGATTTTGGTGATGATAATATAGCTTTTGTAAAAAAGAAAGGCACGCAATTGTAAATTTTTAAAGAGTTTAATTTTAATATATTCATAATGTAAAATATTTTATATAATTATTTAATTACATCTATTTTTTTATATTATCATTTATATGATTAGTGTAAAAGTTAATTATTTTTATTAATATATTGTTATATAATTAGATGTACGTGTAAAACTGTTTTATATTGATAATTTATGAGATTTATTTTTAAAAATCATAAAAATTTAAGAAGTTTTACAAAATGTGATTGATTTAGAATGTTTAATAGTTGATTTCAGATTAGAATAAGTATAGAGAATTAATTTTTAATTAGTTAATATTAGTTAATTTTTTTTATTATAAAATTATTTTTTTAAATTATTTAACATTTAGAATTGATATTTATAATTGATAGTAAAAAAAATAATTTTAAAAAATTGACTCTTTAGCAGGGACGGACATAAGGGGGCGAGTGGCGGCCTCGGCCCCCCAACTTTTTTTAATAGTAATAAGTTATTATGTATAATTTAAATTTAAAAAAAAATATTTAGCATTTTGTCTAATATAAATAAAAGTTCAGTCTAATTTAAATATTAATAATTTTTAATATCTAAAAAATAAGTAACAATATTCAAAAAATCTGAAAAATATATTATTACTAATATTTTTTAATTAAATAAAATTTTTTAAATCTCATAAAGTGAATTCTTTTTCTTCTTGTGGCCTTTTTTTTATTCGTTTGGTATTAATTCTCTCTGTTTCAACTGCTACAATTAAGAGATATTTTTCAACTATGAATATTGTGAAAAATAACTTAGAAACAAAATAAAAGATGAATTTCTTACTAATTGTCTTTTAATTATATTGAAAAGAAAATTGTTGAAAATTTTGACACAAATTCTATTATCGGTGAATTTTATGATACGAAGAATCGACCACTTCGTTAGTAAAAAGTATACACATATTTTTTTACTTTAAAATATATTTTCTATTCGTATATTTTTATAATACATCTTATATTATATAATTTTTTTACATAATTTTTAATATTATATGTGTTATTGGCCCCCCCATAATATCATTTCTGGATCCGTCCCTGCTCTTTAGTTCACTGCTCTTTATCTTGAAATTTAAACAGTTTTAATCAATATTGAAGTGGTCTAAACTTTGGGAATAAAATTAAAACTTGTTACAAAAGTTGGAAGTATTTTTTTATAATTTCAAGAGTACAACAAGTATGATAACCCTGTTTAATTTATATTGCAGGCAGGGTTCAGCTTTGGAACAATGGCATACATGTGCCTCATGTTCTCAGTGACAACACCAATGGGAATAATCTTAGGGATGATTTTGTTCTCAGTGACTGGCTATGATGATAATAACCCTAATGCATTGATCATGGAAGGGTTACTTGGTTCAGTTTCTTCTGGGATTCTAATTTACATGGCTCTTGTTGATCTCATTGCAGTTGATTTCTTTCACAACAAGCTTATGAACTCAAATAGGAGGTTGAAAAAACTGTCTTTTCTTGCATTAACTCTTGGCTCTGCTTCAATGTCTCTTCTTGCTCTTTGGGCTTAAGCATTTTGCATGTGTTCAAATAATGTAATGTCTAATTGTAAATACAAGCTATGCTATAAGGTTAATATATATGTAGGCTAATTGTTTTCTTAATAATTTTGTTCTTATTAATGTTTCTACTCTTTAGTTTAATTAATGCCGTTCTTTCTTTGAATATTTTTTAACATGGACAGAAACCAATATACAACAACAACAACAACAAAGCCTTGTCCTACTAAATGGGGTCGGCTACATGAATCAAACGACGACATTATGCTCTGTCATGTATCATGTCTACAGAGAGACCGTTTACATGTAGATCTCGTTTGACCACCTCATGGATGGTCTTCTTAGGTCTTCCTCTGCCTTTCGCCCTTTGTCCATCTTCCATCTCATCCACCCTCCTGACTGGATGTTCTATCGGTCTTCTTCTCACATGTCCAAACCACCTGAGACGCGATTCAACCATCTTTTCCACAATGGGTGCTACTCCAACTCTCTCCCTTATATCTTCATTCCTTATTTTATCCAATCGCGTATGACCACTCATCCATCTCAACATCTTCATCTCTGCCACACTCAGCTTATGTTCGTGCTCCCCTTTAGCCGCCCAACACTCCGTACCATACAGCATAGCCGGTCTTATAGCGGTGCGATAGAATTTACCTTTAAGTTTTAAAGGCACTTTTTTGTCGCATATAAAACCAGATGCACTCCGCCATTTTGACCAACCTGCTTGGATCCTATGATTTACATCATGTTCAATCTCTCCATTATCCTGTATGATGCACCCAAGATACTTAAAACTTTTAACTTTTCGTAAGATGTTTTCTCCAATCTTCACCTCTATATTGGGGTTTTCCCTTCTCAGACTGAACTTACATTCCATATATTCCGTCTTGCTACGGCTTATGCGCAGACCATACACTTCTAGAGCTTCTCTCCATAACTCCAACTTCTTATTTAGGTCTTCCCTTGACTCTCTCATAAGGACGATATCATCGGCAAAAAGCATGCACCATGGCACAGGCTCTTGGATATGCTCTGTGAGTACTTTCAAAACTAATGTGAAGAGGTATGGACTTAGGAATGATCCCTGGTGTAATCCTATACCAATAGGGAATTCCTCTGTCACACCACCTTGAGTCTTCACACTAGTTGTGGCCCCATCATACATGTCTTTAATTACCCGAATATATGCGATCCTTACTCTCCTCTTTTCTAAAACCTTCCATAAGACCTCCCTTGATACCCTATCATACGCTTTTTCCAAATCAATAAACACCATATGTAGATCCATTTTATTACTACGATACCTCTCCATCATCCTTCTTAATAGGTATATCGCTTCAGTAGTAGATCTGTCTGGCATAAATCCAAATTGGTTCTCTGTTACTTGTGTCTCTTTTCTCAACCTCCGTTCTATCACCCTTTCCCATAACTTCATAGTATGACTCATAAGCTTAATCCCTCTATAGTTTCCGCAACTTTGTATATCCCCCTTATTCTTGTAGATAGGTACCAAGGTGCTCTTTCTCCACTCATCAGGCATCTTCTTTGACCTTAAAATCTCATTAAAAAGCATGGTTAACCAGTTGATGCCTTTTTCTCCAAGACTCTTCCAAACCTCAATCGGAATATTATCAGGTCCTACTGCCCTGCCATTTTTCATCTGCTTTAGAGCCTCTTTGACCTCGAAGTCTCGAATCCTTCGATAGTAGTCAAAGTTTTGATCTTCTTCCCTTGTGCATAATTGACCAAGGCTTGGAAGAGTCTTCTGTCCCTCATTAAATAACTCGTAGAAGTAGCTCTTCCACCTTTCATTAATCTTCTCCTCTAGAACCAATACCTCTCCATTCTTATCCTTTATGCACTTAACCTGATCCAAATCTCTCGTTCTTCTTTCCCGGCTCTTTGCGATTCTATATATACCTTTTTCTCCTTCTTTCGTGCCCAAAAACTGGTAGAGACCCTCATATGCTCTTATTCTTGCTTCACTTACAGCCACTTTTGTCTCTTTCTTAGCCGCCTTATATTTTTCCCAATTATCTGCATTGCGGCATAAAGACCACTTTTTAAAGCATTCTCTTTTTATCTTTATCTTTTCTTGTATACTCGCATTCCACCACCAGGACTCCTTGTCTCTTGGTCCTATTCCTTTAGATTCACCAAAACTTTCTTTTGCGGTTTTTCTAATAACTTCTGTCATCTCCCTCCACATCTCTTCCGCGCTTCCATTCCCATCCCACTTTGCCTCTTCTCCTACCCGTCTTAGGAAGCTTCTTTGTTCCTCACCTTTCATCCGCCACCACCTTGTCCTTGGGTTCTTCGTATGATGTCTTTTCCTCAACTTTTGCTTAACGCGAAAATCCATGACGAGCACCCTATGTTGTGTTGTCAAACTCTCTCCCGGGATAATTTTACAGTTAATGCAAAATTTTCGGTCGACTCTCCTCAACAAGAAGAAGTCGATTTGAGAGCTTGTCATGCCACTCTTATAGGTTATAAGATGTTCGTCTCTCTTTTTAAAACATGTATTTGCGATGAGAAGATCAAAGGTTGAGGAAAAGTCCAAAATAGTTTTACCCTCGGCATTGATCACCCCGAAACCATGGCCTCCATGAATACTCCCATATCCAGTCACTTCTCTCCCAACATGGCCATTTAAATCTCCTCCTAAGAAAATCTTATCTCCCAAAGGTATGCCTTGAACCAAACTCTCTAGATCCTCCCAAAACCTTATCTTGTGTTGTTCGTCTGAACCCACTTGCGGTGCATAGGCGCTAATCACATGGAAAGCACCTCCCTCCACCACAAGTTTGATAGAGATGATTCGATCTCCCACCCTCTTGACATCCACTACGTCCTTCTTCCACTGCTTATCCACAATTATTCCAACCCCATTCCTATTCTTCACCTTTCCTGTATACCAGAGTTTGAAACCAGAAGTGTCCAACTCCCTAGCCTTTGCACCAACCCATTTCGTTTCTTGTAGACACATAATCTTAATCTTCCTCCTTGTCATGGTGTCCACCACCTCCATGGACTTTCCTGTTATAGTGCCTATGTTGCATGTCCCAAATCTCAACCTTCTATCGCTTCGACCTTTACCTTTTACCTTGTGAACTAGCTTATTTACCCTCGTCCGTTCACGAAAACGCGAGAACCCTTGCTCATTTAACACTACATCCGGGCACCGATGCAGCGGCTCTTGCTTTGACACCGTACTCGAGCCATACGGCGCGTTGCTTCCGGGCAACGACCTAACTTTAGCGCAATAATGTCTTTGATTCATGTCATGGGGGTTCGGCTATATTTTTATGTTGGTTGCCGAAGACCTAACACAACCCTTCTCCTTTATCCGGGCTTGGGACCGGCTATGTACCACAAGTGTAACATAGGCGGAGTTGGACAGAAACCAATATAAATGTTTTTTTTTTTTTTTTTTTTGACAAAAATCGTCTTATCCTTATTTAGAATGGACGAAATTGAGTGTTCTTAAACAAATTCAGTCAAATTTTACTAACCTAAATGACAATATTATTTGTGAATTTTATTATTATTATTATTATTATTATTATTATTATTATTTTGCGTAACCACAGTGAAGTTTGAACCTAAGATCCCTTGTAAACTAGCAAATGCAATATGTGAAGGGCTGTTTTACTCTACTGTATCAGTGTATCTAATTAACCAATTCGTCTCAAACTTTCCTTCTTTTGAACTTTAATTTGTTGAAAGAAAATAAGAAGATTCCTGATTCCACTATGTAGATCACTAGATCCTTTTGATTTAGTGTGGAAAAATTATATATAATTTGGAGAGGTAATGAGTGATGGCCTTTTGTTCTTATATAAAAGTAATAAAGTGTGATTTTTTTATAATATAGAATAAATGGTAAATCACTAAAAATATACTTGAATTATTTTATTATTGATAAAAATATTTTGAATTTTATTATCGATAAAAATATTTTATATAATTTAAAAATGTGGCAAAAGTATATTTCTGTGAACTAAGATGTTCTACGTTAACAAAAAAAATAGAATTATTTTTGTCATATTTTTAAATAATTTAAAAATATTTTTGTCGATAATAAAATTTAAAAATATTGTTATTAGTATTACAATAATAATTTAATGCAGTTTTTGATAATTTACTCTTTATTAATATAATATATCTATTTCCTTCCTAACATGGGAAAATGTTGAATCTTATGAAGCACAAACATGGACCATGATACCGACACATGACATACAGACATACTAATTTTAATATTTTATAAAATATGGCGGCACAACATATATATAATATAAAGTAATTGCTATAGTATTTAAAGTATTTGTCTAATTTATTAAAAAAATTAAAAATTAATATTTAATTTTAAAAATATAAAAATAAATAATTATTAAATATTTAAAATTTATCACAAAAATAAATTAGACATTAAATTACAAGTACTATAAAATTTATCATAATATAAAATATTTTTTTTAAAAATTATAATAATTTTTTAATATTTTATTGAATTAAAATACAAACTAACACTGTTAAACATTTTATTATCTTTTTTTAATTGTATAAAATATTTTAATTATTTTATGTTTTAATAAATAATAATATATATTATTTTAAAATTTATTTTAATAATATAAATAAAGAACAAAGTTAAATATACTGATACGTGATGATATTTGTTAGATGAAATTAAATATATTTAAAAAAATATTTTTTATTTTTTATTAAAATATTATTAAATACGAAAGGCACTTGTTTGAATATCAAACAAATATCTTATTCGAAATATATCTAACAGCAAGATATAGATAAATCTAAATACTCAATAGGTTGAGTCCTACTAGGCTGCTACTTGCTACTTTATTTGCTTTAAGTCTTTTTTTTTTTTCAAAAAGATTTGCTTTAAGTCTTTACCAAAAAAGAAAATTCAGATTTTGATTCAATAGTGCGCGGGAGCAATTGAATGAACATAATCGAGAAAATGAAAGAAAGAAAGAAAAAAGAATTATCTTTCTTAGTTGAACCCACCTTTTTAATTGACGTGATTTTAAGAAAGTTTATGTTAGACAATCCACAAAATTATGATAAAGCTAATGTGATACAGCGTATATATATACCGACAATGACATTTTTTGTTAACTTCTTGCTATGTTAATGAAATAGATACTGTGATAATAATAATTATCTTACGAATTAATTACGATTGCATATATCAGTTCACAATTTTAATACCATAATCAGTAGCTTAAAAAGAAAAGGCAATAAAAATACTAGGCAAAGCATTAAAAGTTAAAAACAATAATGAATATTTGATAAATTCATATTGTTTATTGAACAGCTTTGATAAGGTCATATTGTATTTGAGAATTGACTAAATAATTAAAAATTTATCACTCAAATTAACTTGGTCCCGTAGCTCAGTTGGTTAGAGCGTTGGTCTTATGAGCCGAAGGTCGTGAGTTCGAGCCTCGCCGGGACCAATTTTAAATATGTATAATTACCTGAATATAGTATCCTGGTTTTACAACAACATCTCAGGTATGACTGCAAAATGTTATTAATTTTTAATGAAAATTGAACGCATATTTATTTTAAAATGAAAAAGAAAAAACAAAAATTAAATTAAAGCAAATAACCTCAAATCCTAAAAGATGGGGAGACAAATAAGTCATTTTAATAAATTCATCATATTAATCTAATTTTTAATGCATTTTAAATTTTTAGTTAAACAATAATAGTTTATCATAATAATAAAATTCTGAAAAAAAATTTAAATAAATAAATTAAATATTTTATTCACCAAAATATATTATTTTTAAAATATTTATTAATTTATATAATATTACTTATTCTATTTATAGTAAAAACAATATGTATATACTATATATATTTATTGTTTACATTATAAATAAGATAAACAAAATAATATAAACGAATTTTTAAAAAAAAAAGTCTATTAATGTCTGAAATAATAGTAATAAATATAAGATTAATTAAAAAATAAACATTTAATATTTTTATTATAAAATTATTAAAACATAAAATTTAGATAAATTATATAAATTTTATATTTTAAATTGATCTAAAATGAATTGTAAATACCATCTTTTTAGTTATCTAATAAAATTGAGAGCTAAATAGATATATATGTATTTTATTTATATTTTAAATAAAATTAACAAAAAAAAATTTAATACACATTTCGTTTACACTTTAAATATGACACCAAAAAATGTGATTCTATGAGAAATTAATACTTGACAGTTGATCTTGTATAAATTTTTTAGCTTGTTATTTATACAAATATAATATGAGTCTTTGTTTCATTTTTTTTATCATGAAAAATAATTAAACTTAAATAATTTGATTAATCACTATAAATTTTAATATAAAAAATTTAAGAATTGATATTTTAATTAATAAAATATATAAATTAATTTTATATTCATTAAAATTAAATTTTAAAAAATTATTGAAATAATTTAATAAATAATAATTTATTATTTTTTATTTATGATGAAGAATGCAGCAATCTCAACACTACTAAAAATCTTGCAATCGCAGAAGAACGTGATATATGTCTGACTTTCTTTAGGAGTTGAGGCCATTTGCTTTCTCACTACCATGAGCACGGAAGACGTCAGACCTATTTGCCTCTTTAATTTCTTCTTTTCAAATGCATTAGGCTTTTCAGTCTACAAAACAAATCATAAGCCCAGATCACTTTATACAAAAGGCACTACTTAATTATTTAGATTTTGGGTTAAGTACTGAAATCGTCCCTAATGTAAGTGGCGAAAATCAAATTCGTCCCCGACGTTTTTTTGCTATTAAAATCATCCCGAACGTTCACAAACACTTTAAAATCATCATTTCCCGAATTTTTGGACAAAAATACCTTTGACTATTAATAATAAAAAAAAAAAAACCCTATCCCCACCCTCACCCATCAGCATCTCTTCGCTTCTCTCTCCCCCCCAACCCCCCAATTTTCCTTCCTCCTACACCCACCCCCAAACCCCACCCCCAAATCCCATCCCATCCCATCCCATCCCATCATCATCATCATCATCATCATCATCATCATCATCATCATCATCAGTTCCCACTCCCTCACCCCATCACCGCCGCCGTCTCACCCCCTCACCGCCGCCGCCCCTGCGTCCAACCCGCCGCCGCTCCGCGTCCAACCCTCCTGCCGCACCGTGGGTCCAACCCCCCGCACCGCACCGCACCACCGCTTCTTCTTCTTCTTTTTCTTTTTCTTCTGTGAACTGAATTTGTTGAATCTGTGGACTGGATTTTTTGTAAAATTTGTTGTGCATGTTTGAATTTTCTGTTGATGATGATGATGATGATGAACATAAAGAGAGGGGCATGAGAAAGGGGGTGGGGGGAGGTATTACAGTGAGGGGGTGAGGGAGTGGGTGAGGGGGAGGTGGTGAGGGGTAGGGGGTGAGGGATGGGGGGTTACAGTGAAGGGGTGAGGGAGTGGGTGAGGGGGTGGAGGATTACAGTGAGGGGGTGAGGGAGTGGATGAAGGGGAGGCGGTGAGAGGTAGGGGGTGAGGGGGTGGAGGATTACAGTGAGGGGGTGAAGGAGTGGGTGAAGGGGAGGCGGTGAGAGGTAGGGGGTGAGGGGGTGGAGGGTTACAGTGAGAGGGTGAGGGAGTGGGTGAGGGGTAGGGGGTGAGAGGGTGGAGGATTACAGTGAGGGGGTGAGAGAGTGGGTGAGGGGGAGGCGGTGAGAGGTAGGGGGTGAGGGGGTGAGGGAGTGGGTGAGGGGTGGGGGTTTACGATGAGGGAGTGGGTGAGGGGGGGGAGGAGCGGTGAGGGGTGGGGGGTTACCGGAGTGGGGTTAAGGTGTTGGTGTTGGTGTTTGTGTTTGTGTCTGTGGTGGTGGTGGTAGTGGTAGTGGTGGTGATGATGGTGGGGTAATGAAGGTGAAGAGGAGAATGATGATGATGAGGGTATTTTGGTTCAAAAATTTGGGAAAGGATGATTTTAAAGTGTTTCTGAACGTTCGGGATGATTTTAATAGCAAAAAAACGTCGGGGACGAATTTGATTTTCGCCACTTACCTTAGGGACGATTTCAGTACTTAACCCTTAGATTTTTTACTGTCAATGATTAATTTGTTTTGTTGTTTGATTGAAATTTTATTTAAAATTTTTTTTATTAGATAATAAATTATTATATACAAAAAGTAGAATTTAATATTCTAACCCTTAATTAAATAGATTAATAAATAATTAACTATTAAATTAATCTAAATTAATTACAAAAGAATACTAATTATTAGATACATTTTAAGTGTATCACGAAATTAAATATTTTAATTAACCACTAATTTTAATTTTAAAATATATATTTGATTAAAATTAATAATTAAAATCAATTTTATAATTAAAATTATTAAAACATCTAAATCTATAATTAACTTAAAATGTTTCCCTAATTATTTACCTTGTTTGTAGTACCAGATAAACAAATAAATAAATAAATAAATAAAAGACATGGTTTGGTGGTAGTACCCTAGTGCTTTGGGTAGTTAGTATATATTTTATATTTTAATATGTATTTTATATAATAAATAATAAATTTAATAATTAATTTTGGTATACAGACATAACATGCATGATTTAATTTTAAAATGTTTATATTTAAACCAATCATGACAGAGAAGGATAAAAAGAAAAGGGAGGCCATTTTAATAAAGACATTAAAAATATCTTTTTTTTAAAGACGTTTACATGTGTCATGTTATTATTGGATATTTTTTATTAAACTGGTTAATAATTTATTTTTTAATAAATTAAAATAAAATCGATTTATTATAGCAATAATAATAAATCCAATTATTTGTATTATAATTATTAGATCCGGTTTGATCCGATCAAATTATACAATTTAAACTGAATATCTTTAAATTTTTTTATAAAAAGATAAATATATCCCTGATTTTTTATTTTATAGACATTTAAATCCATAAAAATTTAAAAATACAATTAAATCTCTAAAAAAAAAATTTATTGTTATGGTTATAAAAATCGGTTTTATTCTAATTTATTAAGAAATTTAAAATAACCAATTTATTAATAAGTCTAATAATAATACAAAATATAAATGTCTTTACAAAAAGACGTTTTAAACCTCTTTATGGACCACCCAAAAAAAATTACCATAATACTATATGTCGAACTAATTAGTAGGGTAAGAAATAGGAATTGGTAACAAATGCTCACAACCACCATGCACAAGATTAATGAACCATGATACCTACAATCTCTGATAATAACAACTATCTTATCCACTCTGGGTGTGTTCTTATTTATATCTTCTACCTATAAAGTTTTCCAATCTAACAAACTTAACAACCTCTTCACATTACATTACATATGTCTATCTATGTTTCATTGTCACCTTCAATTCAATTAAAAACTTAGCTATCACTCTAGCTATACACCAAAAATGGCCACTACTCAAAATCATCACTACCAAATCAATTTCATTCAGTTACACTTCCATAAGCTAAGAAATAATAATGATGCCTCAAACTACCAATCATTTAATCAACAAGGGCTAATCCTTTTGATATGTTCCATTTCCATTCTCATCCTTCTACCTACATTCTTCCTATGTATCCACTTCTGTTGCCGCCTCCATCGCGTCTTCCTCCTCTTTTCGCAGCAACAACAACCGGCGAACCCGGTTGTGGTGATAATCAACCCTACCCATGATGATTATCATTCATCTTCAATTATTACCAAGAGTCTTAGCTTTGTTGGTGATTATGAGAACAAAGAATGTTGCATATGTTTGAGTAGTTTCCAAGAGAATGAGAAGGTAAAAATTTTAAGTGAATGTGAACATGTTTATCATTCTGAGTGTTTGGATTTGTGGCTTAGGGCACATCCTAGTTGCCCTCTTTGCAGAGCATCCCTCCATTTTAGTAATTCTCTTGCCATGAAGAAATGTACAATTTAATTAATTTAAATTAATTAATTTCTTCTAATTCCTTTGTGTATATGTGTGCACATGTTAATGCTAAGCATATCATATATATAGCCATTTTAAATTTCATCTTTAATTTTTTGAATTGTTATATCATTTTTTTTAGGTGAATGCTATGGTGCCTAAGATATGGTGTCTAACTTACTAAAAAAGATAAAGAAATAATATTTAATAAATTTTAAATATTTTACATTTATTTTATATATTTTATTTTTTTACTTATAAAAACAAGTTAGACAATTTAAGCACCACAATAAAAGGCACCATAGAATTCACCTTTTTTTTATGGTATATTATTCTTCTAACTTTTCCCAGAATTTGGAAAGAGCTTGGAGAAAAGTATCTCTTAGAGTGCTTTATTGTTTGTATAATATTTTAAACTAATTACCCTTTTCTAAGTAATTTTTAAAGTAGGTAGAATAGTGCACAGTAATATATGATTAGATACTCAATTATATTAGGTGTAAAAAAATTAACTATATTTGATATTTTATAAGAAAAATTATTATATTATTATAAATAAGTTCAATTATTCTTATTATAGATTATTCTATTATCATAGATTATTCTACAAGTGGTTGATTATTTAATTAAAAATTTTATAAATTAATATATAAATAGAGTATATATTAATTTGATGGTTGATTTTTAGTATACATAAAATATTTGTTAGATATATATATAATTAAAAAAAATAAAATGAGTGAAACTAATTAAATAAAATTTAACATAGTATATAAGATAGAAAATGGTACTCATAAACTGTTTTTCTATCATCTCTATATCATTTTCTAAAATAATAAAAGATCACTTATTAATCAAATAAAAAGTGAAAGGGGTTTCTGAAGAAATTCTTAAATCTACTTCTATAAGGAAGGTATTCCCTTTTAAGGTATATCATATATGTACTATATAGTTGATGGTGGGAATATAGAGAGTTTAAAAAGGAAAATAAATTCAATTATTCTTTCAACTATTCTTTCTTTAAATTTCCCTCAAAATCTTAACTCATACATTATTGATACACATACATATTCTATCACATCCATTATTAAATGTTTTTTCCTTGTAAGAATAAATAATGAAAGTACAGATAACTATAAGTTTATAACTAGGGCCATAGTTAGTTGAACCATTTATTTTGTAATAAATGAAACAAAAAAATAAAGGAATCACGTCGAGGCCAATGTGCACGAAATACATAATAAACATATGGCTATTTCTTTGGTACTATATCATCAATTGCATTAATTTATTTCTTGTGACTTCTCAATTGAACATTATACGAAATGAAAGGATTATTGTTGCAGCATCATCTGGTGCACTAACTAATATATAATGTCACTTAGGCCGTGTTTGTTTATTAAAAAAAATACAAAGACACAATACAAAAAAATAACTTATTTTTTATTTATTATCACAATTAAATTTTTATATATATTTATATTTTTTATCTATTTTTTATTCTAATTTTTTGCGAAAAAAATAAAGATAAATTAGATTTTTTATTATTTGTTCTATCTTATATTCAATTTATCACTAAACAAAATACAAAAATACTAATTTTTATATCTCTATCATTTATATCTTATTTTTAATATCTTGTCTTATTTTATTCTTAAAATCAAACACAATCTTACATAACCTTAATTTTTTTTTGTAATATTTGCAAATTATCCATTATAAAAGTTGATTTCATATATATATAGACACATTATATTTTGTTTCTCCTTTTCTAATAAAGCATCCATTATATTTTCTTTTCTTAAGAATTATTGAGTGAGTGAAGTAAGGAGCAAGTGTTAATATCTTAAACGGCAAGGAAATATTTGGCAATAGACGTATGATACAGATAAAGTGTAACAAACTATATTATTAATACCTGGCTACATATTTTTTATACATAAAAGAAATTAAATGAAAATGAGACTAAAACCGACAGGGTGATTAGAGAAACAGTAGATAAACAACTAAAAGTGGCAATGTAAATAGAGTTGTTAACGATATTTACTTATTGTGAGTTTTGACTCTCTTTTATTTTAAATCTAAAATTTATTTCATGTGCCAGCCATCCTTGGAGTCGTTCATAGTGGATCATGTAGGGATGTCAATGGGGTAGGGTGGGGGTGGGGGATGTCTCCCTACTTCCCATCTCCACCCTTAGATTTGCTTTCCATCCCCGTCTCTATTCTCCACCGTGGAGGAATATTGCTCCCCATCCCCATTTTTCACAGGGACCCATTCTCCATCTACATAATAGTTCTAACTAATTATTAATTTCCATATGAATAGAATTGCAAGTATCTATCTTATACAAAAAGTGCAAGATTTTATACAAAAAGTCTAAATGACACGATGGTGACTTCTTTCGAGATAACGCAACGACGAGCCAAAGGAAAAAGCAGTGGACGAGGTGGGAGATGCGGCAATAGAGAGGAGAATGGACATGACGGCAGAGTTACGAAAAGGAACGCCGCAAATAGAAATTACGATGCGGTAAGGGTGATGGCATGGTGAGGTGTGACGATGCGATGAGAAGGGTGACGAGAGGGTGGCTGCAGAGAGGTTGGATGGAGTATGGACAGCCTTATGGATATCTGAATTGAAAAAGGGTTATGCAAATAAAGATTATGAGTTTTGAGTTTCTGTATATATATGTGTGTGTGAGAAATGACTAAAAAACATATATGAGAAATAAACTATTAAGGATAATTCAAGGAATTCATAAATTTCGGGGAATAGTGGGGATGGGATGGGGATCTCCGCGCCTGCTTCGGGAGAATTTTGTCCCCATTCCCATCCCCACGAGAAAAATTCTCCACAATCAGATCTCCATTCGGAGCAGTCCCCGCAAGGATCCCCGCGTCTTGGGGAATTTTGCCATCCCTAGAATCATGCAAAAGTAGATATATATTGAATAAGAAAAGTTTGTATTTAGAAAAGAAATTACACCAAAATTAGAGTTAATAGGTTACTAAGTAATAATACGAATTACAATATAGAGGAATCCTAGGGGCAGCAACTTTTGTGATTTGTAGCCATTAAATAGTCATTAATGATAGTTTTAATGGTGTGAGATTGGTGTGAGATTTCATCCAATAGCTCATTTTTTTTTTTGCTAGTTACATACTGACCAAAATTTAACAAAGTTGCTGGCTCTAAACTTTTCCTTACAGTATATTATATATTGAATGTTGAGCTTTTTTGTGAATGATATGTTGGTATCTCAAAATTTTGCACTAATATTGGTACATGAACAGGTTAACGGTTGGATCAAGGGAATATAGATATAATGTTTCTTAGTTAGTAGCATTTATTTTTTATAATCTAATAATCTTCTCAATATATTTTACTTATTTCCTTTATAACATAATGACCCAATTATGATGTAAAATTAATTTTAGTCTCACATTTTTTTTCTTTTCTGACTTCAATGCAACGGGTCATTTTTTTTTTTTTCCTTTTACACAAACCTAATTTTGTAAGATTTCTGGACATCATACTAAGTTAATCTTCGGCCCTCCATTAGAACAGGCCCAATATATTTGTTTTTTATTTAGCCCCTTTCAATCCAAATTCCAAGGTATTATTATTATTATTATTATTATTATTATTATTATTATTATTATTATTATTATTATTATTATTAATCAAATTTCAAATCCAATCAAATGCTTCTATTTATATATAATTTTTTTTTTTTTTTCAAGTTTAAGGAATGTATAAAGAAAGTAGAATGGGCAAAACAATACAATTAAGAAATTTATATACTAACCAAGTTGGGTTGGTCTAGTGGTTAGCTCACTAGTCCGCTTAAGCAAGTGTCGGGGGTTCGAATCCCGCCTTGTGCATGCAGCAACTCATTGGCCAGCGGCAAACCCTTAAATGGAGCTCAGTACCGCGACGGATTAGTCCTTGGCCTGTCGGGTTGGGGGATACCGTGGGAAACCAAAAAAAAAAAGAAATTTATATACTGCTAACTAATTAATCATCAATAATGACCTTTTTTTACTTTTGCATGAGGCATTGACCAAACCATGCAAGTGTCTACGGATGAGGCCAAGTTGTGCATTAAATATTGTAGCAAACATCGTTTTAGAATGGCCTCATTTGCAGTACTTTGTTCGTTTAATACATTTTTTTCAGGACCTATATAGACTCAGGTACATGAATTCAAATTCAGTTGACCAGAAATCATGGAAGATTTTGTCCTTGCCTCTTGCCTCTTGCCTCATTCATTACTTGCAACATTGTGACATTTTTTTTTACTATTTTATGTTATCATTTCAAACTGTATATTAAGACCAATAATATATTAGTCAATGGTAATTTAATTTCTTAACTAGAGATTTTTCAACCCGGCCTTTAGAATCGGTTTTTCAACCGTATATTTTAAGATTGTGTTTAAAAGAGAGACTGAAATTAAAAAACAGACAGAGGAATAAAGACGGAGAGACAAAAATTAAATTAAGTCTCTATATTATATTTGGTGTAAAATATACTAAACTGAGTTATGTCTTAGTTTAAGATAAATATAAAGATTGAACAGTAGATTTAAAATTTGAAAAGTTAAATGAGAGTATTTTTTAAAAGAAATATTATAAAAAAATTTGTCTCTATCTTTGAAAATTTTCAATCCTTGGGTTCTTATTTTTAGAAGTGATTTTGTGTTTGGAGACTAAAATTTTAGTTTTAGTCTCTGATCACTAAACACAATACTTAGGGGTCCTTTTGGGATGATTCAAAATTTACTTTTTTGAACTTTTGATTTATGAAAAGTAATAGTATTAATGTCTGGTGCAATTTTCAAAACCAAATTGTAGCTATCTAAGAAGCTATTTAAGTACTTATGGTTAAGTTAAAAAAAATGACTTTTCTCATAATAAAAAACTTTTTATCACATTTCTTTAAAATAAGCACTTTTTAAACTAAAATACCAAATACAAAATAACTTAATTATAAGCTACGTTTAATATAAGTATTTATTGCTTAAACTATTTTTTCAAAAGAAGCTTAATTAAGCTGTTTTTCCAAACTGAATCTTAGTCCCAATTCTTCAATCTCAGAAAATAAATGCAACCTAAGTAGATACATTTATGTTGTATGTATTTATTTTTGTATTATTTGATATAATAGAGATTTGATTATAATAAATAGGATAAAATATCAAAATGTTATAAAAAAAATCATATCACTAACAAAAATAAATTTAAAAAATATAAACCAGAAATTAATTTGGTTATGGATAAAAGATTGGTGCTAAACTTGTATATGGATGTATGGTGTGTTGTCCACAATTGTAGATCTGTGTTGATCAGAGGCTTGCAAAACACAGGTAACGTTTTGCAGGCGTTGGAATAAAAAATATGTAGGCCCTGCAAAACGCAGGCTGCGATTGGGCTGGAAAGGGAACTATTGGGCAAGAGGGACGCCTCCTTAGTGCCGCTGCTCCTACCGCCCGCCAAGCGGGCGGAGCGCTCGTTATCCTTACTGTTTTCTATCGGCTGGAATCGAAGCTGCGGATAGATCAGCAGATAGGTTGCTGCGGATAATTTATCCGCTGTTGATCAAATTAATCGTCTTCAAGATCGTCCGCCAAATTAAGGCCGACATGGAGCCATGCGCTGTATTGCGCTCGAACAGTTGAGCGGCCGCCGGCCTGCTACGCATCCTTATTAATTAATAGGTATAATGTAAGGTAGGTTTGGGTATAGCAGGACTTGAACGCCAACGACTTTCATTTTTTCTATCGTCGTCGTAGTTGAATAAGGTAAGGTGGACGTTGAAAACTTTCCAACAGATAATATGGAATAATTTCTCTTAATAGATCTCTTCTTGTTCCTCAATCTTCGGAGAATGCGGCGTTGTATTATTGTAAGTTCTCTCTTCCGAACCTTCCATACTTGTTTCTTAAGTAAGGACTGAAATGAACCATATCGAGCACTGGTCTCACTCTACAAGTTAAGTTCGATGAGCTCCTAGCGTGAATTGGGTTCGACTCCCGTTATACGCGATGTGGCGAATCAGACTGATTCAACGGAGATATGCCTGCATTAAGATTTAAAACTTGCAGCAAGCGAAACGTGCTCTGCATGCCGACAGGGGTAGGCGTTGAACAACTTGGGACTGCGCAAAACGCAGGATGCGTTTGTCAGCGTAGCAGAGTCAAACGCAGGTTGCGTTTTGCAAGCTTCTAGCTGCATGCGCGCCACGTGTTCTCCAAGGGTGTTCAGCTTGGTCCTTATAAGCGAAAAATGCAGATTGGAACGGGAGAAAAGTAAAAAACTAGTTACTGAAGCAAAATGAGAAAAAGTTGAAGGAGAGTGAGGAAGCAAGAGTTAACCGTGAAGGAGCTA
Organism: Arachis ipaensis; assembly: GCF_059453495.1. NCBI lineage: Eukaryota > Viridiplantae > Streptophyta > Magnoliopsida > Fabales > Fabaceae > Arachis > Arachis ipaensis. The sequence goes on from NC_142436.1 coordinate 4,631,541, forward strand.
AGTGTTGCTGAAGAAGAACTGCACGGTACAGAAAAAAAAAATTGGTGCGTGATTATACCAAACTGGAAGAACATATTATTGAGTATTTAGATCATCCTCAATTTGTAAATAATTTTTTTTAATATTTAACAATAAATATATAGATTAATTCGAATTTTATTTATTTGTCTTGTAATTAGTAGTATTGTGATTATTAATATTATTATAACTAATATTATGTTGTTATTTATTTCTCATTACGGTTTAATTTTTTTAATACTGTTATTATATTATTATTGTTATTATTAGGCAAATTAATTTCTGTATTGTTAGTGACGTTGTTATTATTATTATTATTATTATTATTATTATTATTATAGTGGGTATGTTAATGAGAAAAATTTATTAATAATTTTTAATAACAATAATGTGTGATAATTTATTATTATTTTTTAGTGATTTATTAATAATAATAATAATAATAATAATAATAATAATAATAATAATAATAATAATAATAATGTTAACAGTAAACGATTTTTTTAACAATGTTTAATTAAAAAAATGATTATGTTTAATACTTTAGTAATATTTTGTAATAATAAGTAATACTGTATGTTAATAACATACCGTTTAGGATATAGGTAATATAATAAATGGTTATTATTATTGTTATTATTGTTATATTTGAGTAATTATTATTATAATTAGAGTGTTATTATGATTATTTTATAATATTGGTTATGATAGAGAGAATAAATTATTATTAATTTTTAATAATTAATAATACTATTTAATAAATAATAGATAAATATTTGTGATTTTTAGAATTATTAACCGATATTATTTAGAATTTAATATTTATCATTTTTCTTTTTGCAGGCTATCAGAAATTTGTTGTCCAGAAAACTGGATCCGCCAGATATCTTTAACGAGGTAGCTGCAGGTCTGCAGTGATACTACATTGACTGGGTTTCAACACGTTTCGCGAGTAAGCGAAATGAGAAGTCATTCTGCACTACTGAGTGCTTTGGTGGAATGCTGGAGGCCGGAGACTCACACATTTCATCTTCTGGTCGGTGAAGTGACGGTGACGCTGGAAGATGTGAGCTATATTCTTGGTCTCCCGATTAATGGGAAGTACGGGTAGATCAGATAGCAGTCACCAGTTTTTGGTGGAGAACTGCATTACGTGTTTTGGTCGGGAGCCCGGTCCGGACGATCACGTGTTCGGGAAGGTTAATATTGCTTGGTCCGGCGGTGCAGAGACACCGAGCCGTGTGATACTCGGGAATCTCTTGAGCGGTACGTCCGGGCGCACATTTTCTGCGTGCTCGGAACAATTGTGTTTCCGGATAAATCGACCGTTTCACTGAACTCGAAGTTTCTACCGCTACTTCGGGCAGTCTGACACACCTATACAGATCGTTGTGTCGTGTCTCACGATACAACTGCAAGAAAATGGATGGCCCACTGATACTGCTTTTTGTTTGGGCGTGGGAGTGTATGCCATTCCTGGCACCTATACCCCGCGATCAACTCGGCGATATTGGTATTCCACTAGCGCGATGGTATTGGCTTTTATCGTTATTGTTATTGTTATTATTATTATTATTATTATTATTATTATTATTATTATTATTATTATTATTATTATTATTATTATTTTGTTCTTCTTATTAATTGTATTTAATTGTTAATTAGGTGCCAGCATATGAGCACTACTATCAGGTCCCGGCGTATGAGCACCAGGTTCAGATGCCGGCATATGCCTATTAGTTTCAGGACCCGGCATATGCCCAGCAGTGGCCGGCATATCAGTAGCAGGCAGCATATATACCGGAACCACAGCCGCCTCAGGCACCTGAGCCCTACATACCACATCTCGTAATTCCAGCCGAGGGTCACTTTAGTCCGTTGGATGGATCTGACACCATCAGCTTCTCTCAGGTCCTGAGAGATACAGATTTTCTATCCCCGATGTCACCGCAGGAAGGGCCTGCTACATCTCAGTATTCTGGTGGTTGTCGCGCCACTTCAGGTCATGCTAGTGACTTTGACTTTGATCAGTCAACGGGTCATGTAGATCCGCCCGGTCCATCCGCACCACCACGCGGCCAGTTGTTTGATTTGAATGAGTACCCGCAGCAGGAAGAGGGAGACTTGGGATACGACTTGCAGCACTGGTATGATATTGGTGGAGCGAGTGCTCCGGAGATGAGTGACAGCGGTTTGTATGATACTGGTGGTTCGAGCATGACAGATTTCGGTGGTACTGATGTCGGCAGTGGGCTGGACGCTGGTGTGTCTCAGGGTCATCCGTATAACTTACAGACACAGACTGCGCCTTCGGACAAATACACCCCATCCTTGTATTCGAAGAAGGCGTCGAGGAAGTAGTCTATTGCAGTTGATGTTGGATTCAGTGTTGTATCTTGTATTTAGATGATTCTGTTCAGTATTATTATTATTATGACATATTTAACTTTGTTCCCGTGTAACTCTGTTTGGATCAAAAATGTTTATTCTCTAAAAAATTGAATAACGAGGTTAAAAACTTTATTTATCATAAATTGTTAACTAGGTTAAAGTAAATGACGATGTTACAAAAAAAAGTAACATATAATTGTGAAGTAGGTCATAACAAAATTACATTGAAAAGCTTAACCACTAATGACCTCCAGCAGAGCTTGGACCTGCGCGCTGAGGACATCGGTTGCGGCTATGTCCCTCGCGTCCACATATAGTGCACCGGCGAGGACCACGCATCTCACGCGAATGTATCTCATTCAAGTAGCGGGTGGACTTCGGTCTTCCTTTCGTCGCGCGCCTCAAAGTCCAATTGACGATCACCTTCGCTCCTTCGTATCTATCCCACGTAGAGGGGTCACCCATCGGAACAAACTCGCCTCTGTACACCTTTCAAATTTCAGACATCTTGTGCACATCGTGCACGTACACTTACCAATCGAGACGCTGGTTGGCGCAACATGCAAGCACGTGGCGACATGGAAGTCGCTTGACCTGGAAATGGCCACAGTCGCAGTGTCGTTGCGCAAGGTTGACAGTGTAAATGGTACCATCTTGCATTTCGCGAACCTCAAACATCTCATTGCGCCTGTCAAACCGGTTGACCACAACGTTTCCTGCACGTTGGAAGCTTTCTTCAACTCTCTTCGTTGCAAATTCTGAATACATGAATCCGTTGCAGAGACGCTCATGAGCCTCGGTACTCTTCCGAGTGAACAACTCATTTAGCCGATAGAAAGTTGACCGGACCAGGGCAGTCACAGGAAGGTTGCGTGCACCCTTCAGGACAGAATTTATGCACTCTACTAAGTTTGTCGTCATATGTCCCCAATGATGACCACCATCGAATGCCAACACCCATCTCTCAACACCGATCTCATTGCATCATTGAGTATATGCTTCACCCCGCTCTTTAAGCTTTTGGCAGTTTTTGTTATACTCCTGCTCCGTCCTAGAATAGCCTGTTGAATAAATCATTTAGTCATTAGCAGATGCCACAAATTTACTATGAATAGAACCATAACAGCGAGTTGAAAATACCTGTGTTCACCACGAGTTTATGCAAATATGGAAACTTGAACCTCCTTAAGAAGTTGGATCCGATGTGCCTGATGCAGTACATGTGCCACGCCTTTGGTGGTGACCATGCACCGTTACTGCGAGCTATTGCAGCGTCGATGGAGGTATGGCCGTCAGAAATAATACCCACACCATCAATGGTAACAATATATCTCCGCAAATTCGTTAGGAAAAACTCCCATGCGTCTGCCGTCTCGCCCTCGACTATCGCAAATGCAATAGGCACAATATTTTGATTCCCATCTTATGCAACCGCTACCCAGAGTGCACCTTTATATTTTCTGTACAAGTGCGTGCCATCAACTTGCACAAGTGGCTTGCAGTGTCTAAATGCTACAATACACGGATAGAAGCTCCAAAAAACGCGGTGCAGAATTCTTACACCTTGAACCTCCTCACTCTCACGGTAAACGAGGAGCGTTTTGATTTGAACACGAGATCTTGGCATCTTTACCGTCATTGCTTTCAACCATACTGGCAGAGTCTGGTAAGAAACTTCCCAATCACCGAAAACCTTGGCAATCGTTTTCTTCTTTGCCAACCAAGCCTTGCGGTAACTCACAGTGTAGTTGAACCTGGATTGAACTTCTGCAATAACAGACTTCACCTTTATCGAGGGGTCTGATTCGACCAACGGCCTAATGGCATCTGCAATTGTGTCCGAGTCCTACTTGGCATGATCTTGTGATATCGTTCCCACGGTGCACGTGTGCTTGCCATTGTATCTCCTGATCTCCCAACAAGTTTTCTTTCGAATCAAGCTAGCTCGGATAAGCCAATCGCACCCTGAACCATACCCCTTGCATTTCGCATAGAATGTCTGCGGCTCAGACTCATACACAGTGTAATCAACTCCTTTAGAGATAGTGTAGCTTTTGATTGCAGATATCACCGACTCTTTCGAACCAATAAATTCTATTCCAACACTAAACTCGCCATCTTCCGCCGCAGCGTTGCCTTCACCTACAACATGCGCACCACCATCAGCCAGACAAGGCAAATAAAATAAACACTATAAGAAGCTTGAGTTAATAATCATAACATACCCGTATTCGCATACTCAGGAAATTTCGGGTCATGCATGGCTTTGAGATCTAGAGTCCGCATAAAAGACGGAACACCAAACGGGTGCTGCCTTACAATCGCATTCGCTTCATTTTGCACCTCCGGATTGCCTTCCAAGTCTCCGTCATCGTTTTCGTCATCGACTTCATAGTTAGCTTCGAACTCCTCTTCACTGTCATTATTATCTTCTTCCCAATCTATATCCCCGAGCTCATCAACATTGACTTCCTCGCCAACCGCGCCCGACCCTGACTGCTATTCAAACTCAACGTACAGCTCTATCATCGGCACGTGAAATCGGGTTTGTTGATAAATATAGAACATCTGCTGCATACTGGCATCGTCAGTGATGGGTATTAATTGAAACTGTATTAGCCCACCAAATACTTGCACAGGACTTCTATATAAAAGGTTGCTCACCCTTTTCAAAATGTGGCTTTGAATGTTATTATAAAGCCCATTTTGCAACTCGACGAAGCTCATGGTACATGGAATAGCAAATGACAACGGACATTCACAAACAAAAGTCACTCCTTCATGTGTGTTTGGTAAAACTTCACTGTTATAATATACTCGCAAATTTGCAATATTTTTCATAACTTCAACCTCACCTACTCCGATTTTTTTGACACACCTAACTGTCAAGAAAACTAAGAACTACAACATATGTATACGAAAGAAGAGTATGATTAGTAGAATGGGAGTGAGGCCGTTTGGGCGAGGAGTGCTTCGTATTTATAGGCAGGCCTCTTCATTAAAATATTTTTTTCACAAAACGCAACCTGCGTTTTTCATTTTCCAAAAAAATAATCTGACAACGCAAAAAACGCAGCCTGCGTTTTGCCTTTCCCAAAAAAAAAAGCTGACATTTAGCACAAAACGCAAGCTGCGTTTTGTTATTACGAAAAAAAAATTTTTTTAACCCATCACAAAACACAGGCTGCGTTTGGATTAAAACAAATAAAAAAAATTTTGAAAAGCCTGCAGAAAGCAAAATGCAGCCCACATTTGTTCCCTTTCTTGAAAAAAAAAAAAACAAAAACAGGCCAAAAATAAAACGTATCTTATGTTTTACACGTGACACCATTGCAGAGAAAAATTTATCCATGCGTCCATTACATTGAACAACACCAAACTTTGTTCCATAACAAAAAAAAATGAGCCGAAATAAACACTTAAAAGATTTTAAAAGCATGATAAAAATTAAATAACCAAAAAATATATTTGTTTTGTAAGAATGACCATATAGTGTAGAATCCAGAGCTGAAAACAATGATTGCCGTTAAAGTTGCATCATGATTCATGACAGATGGATCACCAATTACAGCACTGGTATCTTAAGTACAAACATACTATCTTTTGTCTTTTTCTTTGTCATGACATACACCTATACATACACCTATATAGTACTAGTGTACATGTTTATATAGTACACTACTAGCCAATGTTCAAATCAAGCAATAGAATAGTTCTTACTTTCCTCATTCTCGCTTCCTTGCTTTTAAGTTTTAACATCATTCAAAGAAATTCACTTGAGAGTGATTCTCATAAATTTGGATTATGCAACAGAAGATGATGATTCTCTAGCATTGTGAATTGTGATGTGAGCAGAGTGGCACAAAACACTGAATTAACCCAACACCATGTAATAAATTGGGATTCTCAATTGCACTCTTAGAAAATTTATTGTGGAAGAATATAAGAAATCAAGAATTTTTATTTTTTATTTTTTTTCCCCTAATAATTTCATATATGATATAAGAGAAGTTCTTGTATGAATGCAAATCTAACACCTTATATTAACACAATAAAAGTGAATTTTATCATTTTTATTATTCCTACCTGAAATCCCCAACTAGTATCCAAAATGGAGTATAAATCATATCTATGTCCAAAAATGATTTTCTTATTTATTTTGTAATTAAGGAACCTAATATAAAAACAGAGAAAAGAAAGAAAGAAAGAAAGAAAGAAATTTGACAACATTAGAGACCATAAACAATTTTCACATGAAAGATGCATAAACCAAGCCAAGAAATTAATAGTAATCTATACAGAAGAAGTGGTTGATTTTGCTCATTTTCATGACATCATATATAAATATCTAAGTTTGTAATTCATTTACATTTGCATTATTAGAAGATGGAAAAACTTTGCTCAACATTCTCTTCAAAGAACAACCAACAATTACCAAAGATGTTGAGGTTTCTGTTTCTGAGACAGAAGAATCACTGCTACTACTCACTCTTTCTCCATTTTCATTATTCTCTCTAATTTCAGAACTTTGACCAAAATCATCAACCACAATCTCAACTAAAGCAGAGGCACCACTACCATCATCAACATTATGAACATGAACATGATCATGATCATGATCATTATGATCACCCCCATCATCAATAACAGAACCTAATTGGGAATTGTCATTCTCAACAACAATCCCACTACTAATAATTATTGGAGCCCTGCAAATTGGACAATTTGAATGAGAATTCAGCCACATATCAATGCATTCAACATGAAAACCATGTCCACATTTTGGTAAACACCTTCCCATCTCTCCATCTTCAAAAGAACTCAAACAAATCACACACTCAAGCTCATCACTATTCTCAACTTCTTCACTACCTTTCAATACTTCTGAATTAGTAGTAGTATAAATGAAAAGAGGAATTCTTGCAATGATAGAAGAATCTAACCCTTTTGATGTATTGTGATGAGAACTTGATGATGATGGGAATATTGGTGAATCTTCTATGTTGAAGCTGTGGAAGTGGTGGAACCTTGCAGGGCCAAGAACATCAGAAACAGTTACTGTGGCTGCTCTGCGGCGGCGGCGACGACGGCGGCGAGCATTTGCCTGAGCCTGAGCCTGAGCTAGGAACCATTTAGCATAGAGATGGAGGAGAAGGACAAAGAGGATTACAAGGAGCAAAGATATTATGGCTGCAAGCATTATGTTGCTGTTGTCTGAGAACATGTTTTGGAATATTTGACTCAAAGTGTTCATGTTCTTGTTCTTGTTCTTGTTTGAATCAGATTGTGTTAGCAACTTAGCATTCTAATGTGAAAAATTTGTGGTCTTTTGTGTGGTTTTGGAATGAATGGCCAAAAGGGTATAATTTTTTTTATGAAAGATTTGGACTTGGAAGGGTTTTTTAGGACTTTGATATATGATGTGATTTTAGGTACATACATACATGCATAACCCCAAGTCCCTAAAAGAAGTTCTTTTTTTTGTGGATCTAAGAATCATTGGTGTGATTTTATTTTGGTCTTATTGTGTTATGTGAAAGTGGGTTACGTGAAAGTGAAGTTAGTGTGAATAAATTAGAAGGGATTGTTGCCTCTTGCATTTGGTACATTTGCGTGTAATGGTTAGCAACAAGTTTTGGTTTCTCTCATGCACTTGTATTATTGTATTTGCTTAAGGGGAGTCAGTGACCAAATTCTATTCTATTCTACGTATAATTATATATCCCCTTTCTTTTTTATTATAAAATTAAAAGAGAGTAATTTCCTTTTACCATATAATCAATTTTATTATATGAGTTTAATTTTGATGCACGCCAGTATAAAATATTTTATACAGACATTTAATGATATCTGTTTTTTCAGATGAATATTCACGCAATCAATGTTAAAGATAATTGTTTTTGTTGACATAGATTTGATTTGGTAAACTTTTTTAAAGAGATGTTGGTGCTTTTCAAAAGCACAAAATTTTTATTTTGTGTTTGATAAATTAAAAAGATTATGTATTTGTCCTTACAGTTTTTAAATATAGGAGTATTTTTAAAAATACCTAAGGTGGAGTTTTTCAAGAATATGTATACTTATCAAAATTAAAAGTTCTAATATAACTTTATATATTAATTAATTTTTAAATTTAACTCTTATATTTATATTTATTATAATATTTTCAAATTTTAAAAAATTATTTTATCAAACACAATTATTAGTATTTATGTTTATTAAAAATAATTTTTAATTTAATTTACCAAATATAAATACTACAATTTTTTAGAAATTGTCTTTTAAAAACTAACTTTTATAAATTATTTTTGAAAAGTAAAAATTTTAATAAACCAAATCATAGTATTCCAGATATCAAAATTAAATTCTTATTACATATGATCTCGAAATATATAAATATTTCAGAAATTAGAATGTAGATTTTGTCTCTTCCATTTTAACAATGCTATTTCCCTTTTATTGAAGCAAGAACTCTAATATGAAGTGTGCGCATATACTGTTATACTAAAATTCCGATAGTGATGCTTAATTAGTAACATGTTTTGCATTTACTGAAATTAGATATACTTAGTTTTGGGAATGTAAGTAAAATAATAAGAATAATAATAATGAAATACTTAAATTAGTAGTGTGAGGTGATGGACTTAAAGTCAAAGGGGGAATCCATTATAATTGAGATCCCTATGTCCAAAGAGGTAAAAAATGCATAGAAGGGTGAAGAGTAGTGGGGAAAAAAGGGTGGCAGAAATGAAGGACTCGTGAAGGCGACGGCAGCATGAGAGTTGTTAAAGACTTTGATTGGATTCATGTGAACCTCTTTTTAGTCTTTCACACCTTTGTTTATACATTGTTGTTGTTGTTGTTGATAAGGAGTGGTTTAACTCAATTCTTAATATTTTAATTTTAATAGATATAAAATTTCAATCTCATAACACATAATAAAAAAAATTATGTATTCTCTTAATTATTTAAAAAATTGATTACTTTATAACTTTGAAATATTTTTTATGGGAAAGTATGAGGAACCAATAGAATATTTGTATAATGCGTATAATGGAGGTTTAGGGAGTATTAGAGATATAATTATTAGTATTACCTTTTCTCATCAGCTGAAATTTTTGGGATGAGTGGTATCATGACATGATATTAGAACTTTAGATCCGAAAGGTCAAGAGTTCCATTATCTCCCTAACAGAATCCATTTTTTATTTATCAATTCAAAAAGATGATTGAGAGAGTTTTAAAGATTTTATCAATTAGAATTTTGCCGATAAATATTCTAAGTATATTTACTTACTTAGGAGATCAACATAAAAAATATAAATAAATAAAAAATAAAATTAGAGAAAGGTCAAATGTATTTAACTGTTTAATATAAAAGTCACCAAAAAAACTGTTTAATATAAAAATTATTAAAAATCTAAAAATTTAAAGTTTGCAATACTTTTATAATGTATTTACTGAATGAAAAATTTAAGAATATCTATTCTAACTAAATAATTGCTTTGTTAGAAATACCTTTACTTTTAAAACACTCTTTCAAAAGGATAAAAAAAAAAAAAAAAGAAATGTTCCATTTTAATTATTTATTAATTCTGCAAAACTGAGAAACTGGGTAGAGAGGATCCCTAGGCAAAGGGTTCTATCATTCTGAGTCAACACTCAACAGCCATGACTCGATATAGGAGTATTCTTTTTCTTTTGGGTAAAGGATTGCACCAAACCCAAAGCAAATAAATGAAAAGTGAGAATAATGGAAAACACCCGTCACCTCATCATTTTTTGCACTTGAATGAATAAATTAAAAAAAACTATAAAATTGGTATTCGAAAAATTCGTGACACTGAAAAAAATAATCCTAAAAAATGCAAAAAATAAAAGAAGAAAATTTAAAATAATCCCGATAATTATCTCGAAAGATAACGAGGCTTTTGAAAAAAAAATTTCAATTCGGCTCCTAACAATTACTTCGAAAACACAACGAAGTTCGTGTGCCAAAAAAAATCAATGTTATTTTTTTGGCACAGAGGTTAATCAATTCAAAAAAAAATATCAGAGACCGGATTAAATATTTTTTTTCTTGGAGGCCTCATTGTCCTGTCCTTTCGAGATAATTGTCAGGACCGAATAGGGTATTCAATCAAAATAAAATGGCTTTTGCAAGATTTTAAATTTTGATAAAAATATCCAACGTAAATCGATGATTACCTGGCTAACACATACAGTGCAGTTAGGTGGCATTTTGAATTATTTTTAATCAGTTCCAAGCTAGAAATTCGTATAATTCCTAAATCCAACTTATTTAAAATTAAAATTCCTAATTCAAAATAAATTTTCTGAATGGCAAACTCGGTTTAAGGTGATGGTGTTTGGTGTTGAAGCACTTGACAAGAACGATGTTGATCCTGCTTTCATGGCTAAGCTTGCTAAGATTGTTAGTTTCCTCTACGATTTGGAGAATTTTCTTTTGATCATTATGGTTACCTCTTCTGTTCTGGTAGAGAATTTCTCCAACAATTCAAATAAAAAAAATTAATTGAATGAGTTTAATTGATTTTAAAAATTTCATTGATTTTTTAAAAATTAGTACAAGAAAAGTTGTTATAAGTTTTATGGTTTAGTTTGTAAAAAATTAATGTATTACAAGTGGTTACAAATTTTACAGTGATAAGTATGTCGACTTCACGTGAAGTTAATAACTGACAGTTGTTAGATGATTTGACTGATTTGACTAAATTTTCATCTAACGGCTCTCAACTATCAACTTCACGTGAAGTCGACTACACCTGAGATTTCACCAATAAAAGTGGTTCTTTAAAAATAGAAAATATGATTAATTAAAAAATTAAAATAATAAAATATTAAATTTAAAGGCTGAATTTTGTTGTATAGGTAACATTTTTCTTAAAAATTATATGAATTTTCATGTTGGAACTCATTAAAAATAATTCAAAATGCCATTTAATTGTGCTATTATCCAGGAAATCATTTCGGATAGCCACCATGGAAGAGTTTTCCGGCAACACATACGTTATCAACTACATTTTTGTCAAATATTAAAATTTTTTTAGAGGTTATTTTTGTCTTTTACGTTATTTAGGTTGTTTTCATTGGCATTAGAATTTTTAGAAACGGTTTAATAATTTACTTTAAAAAAATTCATTTCCTCATTTAAGTATTTAACGTTTTTTAAAATTTTTTACTGTTTTAAACATTCTCTAACTATTTTGCAACAGTTTATAGTGCAGGTAAAGATTGCGAAATAAACTAACAATGCTATTATGCAGCTTATGGCAGCGAAATCGTGAGACAAAACTATAGCACATATGCTGCATGTAAAATTATATGTGAAATTATCATAAAAGATGGCTACATATATCTCAGATCTTCCCAATAATTTTTATTTTTTATTTATTATTATTTTTTTCTCACAAAGACAAATTCACCAAATAGCTAGTGAGTATATAGTTATTATTGTTTATCTTAATACAATAATATCACATAAAGATGATAGTGTACATTTTAAATATAGTAATTCTGATGTTATGCATACTTGATAGTTATATTCGTTGACAGAATTTAAAAATTTAATTTTAGTCAACATAAAATGTTTGAAATTAAATACGTTTAAAAAATTACATATCGGTGCATTTCATTAGTAGATACCGTGTGAAATATTTAGTATAAAGTATTTTGTCAAAAGAATGATAAACAAGTGATGAAATTTTGCATGTTAGCAATAATTTTTTTTTCCTCACATACAGTTTTATCAGATTGTACAACAGTAAAACCTAATTAGGTGAAAAGAACCAAATCTCTCACAATATTTTAATTTTATCACTTAAAAATTAAAATTTTTGTAGAATTACAAATTTTTTTATGTATTTATTATCACGGATGAAAACTTCAAATCTTGTGTTTTTTATTTTTTGTTTTATTTACGAAAACAAGTGTTTTAAGTTACACTTGTTAGCAAAATCTAACACTTTACTTAGACAATTGATGTATAAAAAGTTCACCATCTACATAATTTTAAAATGGAAAACATGCAACACTTCTCAATTTATGTACCTTCTCTTGTAAAAAATTTATATTCTCTTATCGGCTTATCCTATATAAGTATAACTATATAAGTTTATATTTATGATTGATATTTCTCCTAAAATTCCACATTTGTCTTTACTTTCATAATTGATGAATCAAAGTGAGTGTATAGTAATAGTATTATATAAAATTTTAACATGCATGATATAATTTATTCAGATACAACGAGACATGCCTTGGAGATGAAAAAGGCATTATTTCACAAGTGATGCTGAATCACATTTTTTTTTTCAAGCTATTCATTATGCATTATTAATCATATACGGAAATCAATTTTGACAAACTCATAAAATATATATGTTATATTAATTAGCCATCTCTTTTTATATATAGTTTTTAAAGTTGTCATGGAAAAATTCACTTCTATTAGCAATGTAACTTCAGTGATTAATATATATAGACACCTATAATATAGGGTATTATCATGGATAGGAAACATGCAAACACATAAATTTAAAATTTTTATAAGATATAGAAATACGATATATATATATATATATATATATATATATATATATATATATATATATAATATTTTTTAGATAAATTATAATAATATTTTAATATTTTATTGATATTAAAATATAAATTATTTTTTTAATTATTTTTAATATTTTTTTTAATTATATAAACTATTTAAAATATTTTTATTTTAATAATTAATAATATATACTATTTCTAAACTCATTTCAAGAATATATGTTGAAAATAAAGTTGAACATGCTGACACGTTATGTATTTAAGTGTGTTTTAGTATATCTGAAGATTTTTTTTTTATTTTTTTATTAAGACACAATTAAACACAAAATACATGTATCGGGTAAGTATCAATGAATGTCATCAATGTATCCGAAATGCAGATACGACCAATAAAAAAAAGGGGTTAATAGTCAAATTAGTCCCTTAAAGATAAGACATTTTTTAAATTTATCCTAAAATAATTTTTTTAATCAAATTGGTCCTTAAAAAATTACGAATTAATCATATTTGTCCTCCAATAACTCCATTTACAATTTTCTTCAAGGATTGATGTTGTAAAACGTTAATTGATAACATATATAATACCTGATATGTCTAATTGGGTATTGACTAAATATGTTTATGAAAATTTATTAATTTAGTCATTTTTTCCAATTACAAAAATCATATTCCTAATATGACCTAGTGACTAAATTGATAGATTTTCGTAAATATATTTAGTCAACGTCTAATTGAACATGTTATGTGTCATATATGCTATCAGTTAACATTTCACATCATCAATCGTTGACAAAAATTGTGAGTGGAGTAATTGAAGGACAGATGTAATTAATTCGTAATTTTTGAATAACCAATTTGATTGAAAAAATCTTTTAAAGACAAATTTAAAAAATATCTTATCTTTTAGAGACTAATTTGAGTATTAAAAAAAAAAAAAAAAAGTGTCCGGACCGCATAGAGAGACACCAAGAGGGATTATTGTAAGATAAACTTGTGATGATTTTTTGTAAATGGAGAAATATTGAAAATTATTATACAGCTGTAAAATATTACTATGAGTTATTTTTTATACATTTGTTTACTTTGTCAATATTAGAGGGATGGTAACAATTTGGTTGGACTAGACAGAAGTGGGGGACCTCATTACTACAGTTATAAAAAGATCAAAGGATATGTTCAGAGGACCCCATGTGACTTTATCAGTCTTTATTTTTTTTTGTTTTCTTTTCTTTTTTAAAGAAAGTTGATAAAACATTTCCTCTACTATTTCTTGTCACTCTACAATGCAATGCAAGTTCTGTTTCAATACAAATAGGAACAGTAGATATTTGTAATTGTTGTGAATAGATTCGATTCCAACACACTTTGATTTGATGCAATTTGCAATGAAATTATGCAATGCATGCTTCCGGCCATGGAATTTATTCCTTTTTAAGAGGAGACATATAAATTTCATATTCATACATCATCGCATGCTGTTTGGTGTTATAGCCTCGTGAACTCTGACGCAACTACTCCTTCCCCAACTATTTAGTTTTGCTAGAGATGAAACTACATTTGATAATTAACATTTTATTTGATAATCAGTTTCATTTTGAAGTTTAATTGTACTCACTTTGGTTATTGAATTTTATAACCGTGAATCAAATTAATCCTTGTAACACAAATTTAGTTAACAAAATGTTTATATATGTAACTAACTCTCATTTTGATAGTTTAACAACTAATTTAACGGTTGAAGTGTGACTCAATTTTGATCTCTCTTTTAGTCTATTAAAAAAACTACATTAAACCTCACACCTTTACTTAAATTAGACTTGGTCCCGCACAATATGCAAAAAACCTAAAAGTATAAACTTTTCTGTACATATTTTTAGATAACTAAAAATAATAAAGTTGTTTTTGGTTTTATAATTTGTTATAAAATAATTTGTAATTTTGTATAACTCTTAAAACAAAGAACTATATCATAATAAATTCTATAATATAATAAAACCAAACATGGTACACTTTTTCCAATTTTCTAAAGATGTAATTGTTGAAATTAGAATTTTGGGAACTATTTTAATACCTCAGAAACCATTTGGAACTTAGCTCATAAAAAAGTCTGTTTCTAAAATCCAGATGAAAGAAACTTGGTGGAATTTGTATTAGCCATGAAGTATAATGTAATGTCTTACAAAGAGAACATCATTTACACTTGAAATGAAACAAATGTTGAGTTTGAAGAGCATGACTTCCCTTCTTTATGATAATAATGTAATCCACTTGTGGGAATAATACATTTTTAACAAATTGAAAGAAGAAGGAGAATGCATAATTTGTCTATACAAGACACAACATAAGCAAGAGAGCTTCTCATCAGTTCATTTTTCAGTCCATTAGTTTGTATCTTTTCTCTTGGACACCAGTAACTCCCATTTGTATCTCTATTATTGTATGAAGAGGCACCTGCAATGCAATTGACAAATTCCATCTTAGATATCTTGTGCATATTTTATAATATTAGATAAATTAGTCCCCAATAAAATAACATAACAAATTTCTCTTTTATTTTTGAAAATTTTAGACAATCTAATCCCTTACCTATACTATATTTTTTATATAAAAAATTAAAGACTAATTTGGCACTTTTAAAAAACATTTTAAAAATATTTGGAACTGATTTGTCTTTTTTATTTTATAGAGATTAATTTGTCTAATCTGCACTCCTAATTTGTGTCCTCTAAAACTTAGAAGACTTCATATAACCTTAAGCTTCAATAAGAATTTGATTTTATCCTTCCATTTAAGGGTTACTAAACTACTAAGTTTTCTTTTTTTTATAAAAAAAATCTAGTATTTATATTTTATCCATTATAGAAATTTTAAAAGCAACTTTATCATATAGTTGATTTTGTAGTCTCTAGAGATCTTCTCAGAAAGCCATATCACCAACAAAATTTGACTAGAAAAAACTTGAAGTTTTAACCATCAAATCAAGTTTCAAATGGACTCAATCTAGTAAAAGAAAAAAGGGACAACAGAGCTCAACTACTATGAATCCACTGATTACCTCTATATGTGGAATTTCTTGCAAAGGCCTGTCAGCAAAATAAGCATATAATGCCCTCAAAACTGCCTGCAATGAGAAAAACAAGGAACCACATGTCCACATTCAGAGATTAAACCAATCAAACAAGAAAATAAAACAAAAAAAAAAATACAACATTTGTAAGGACTATGTTAGTCTAATTGCCAAAAAGCAAAACCTGGTGAGATATCACAACCACTGGTGCTCGTTGTCGCTCAAGCTCAATAATTACAGGTTCTAACCTGCATTGTTTAGGGAAGAAAAACCAAAACCAAAACCAAAACCTGAAGTTAGATATCAAACAAGCTGAAAGAAGGAATGAAATAATGCTTAACAGATAAAAAAATGTATGTTTCAACCTTTGAATGACATCCAAATAAGACTCTCCGCGAGGATAACGATACCTAAGCTTGTCCTTCTTGCGAGATCTGCTATAAGTGAAAAAAAAAAAAATCATGTCTGTTCAGATAGCATTTTCTCCACAAGCCTAACCATTTTATTTTTTTAGTTTTATGTAATACACTACTTGCATTCAACTTGAAAGGAAAAGAGTCGTAGAGGTTACGAGTCTGCGACATACTCATACTCCTCTGGCATGTTTTTCTTTATCTCTTCATATGTCATACCATCACACACCCCGGCATTTATCTCATCAAGTGCTCGCCATTGTATCTAAGATAATAAGTGCAGGAATACCATAATGTTCAAGTTTGTCATCCATATCTCTCGACATTAACATGACTTCATGCATCCGTAAGCTTTACGGATGATAACACTAACCTTGGGGAATCCAACAATTGGACTTGCTGTCAGGATTGTTCTCTGTAGAGTACTGGTCCATATCTGAACCAGTGGTTACAAACATCACAAATCATTCATCATTTCAATATTTGCTTATATTAGTTCATGCAGCAAGCTCATATGAGCTCTGATTCAGCATTAAATTGTTTCAATTTCCACAATAGCCTACATAGCGAGAGACAACTCTTTTATAGTGGACTGGCGACAGAAATGGAAATTCATGACATGATTAAGTGATACAAACATTATTATTGACAATAGGCTGCAGTTAAACACAGTTGTCAAGCGAACAAAATCATGGATTTCTGTTAAAAGAACAGATAACATATACCAATGTCTCTATCTTATCTCAGTATCAGAGTAATTTTACACCATATGACATATGTTACAAACTTACAATATCAGTATCTTAAGATGATCCCTTAAAATGATTTTCATATTAACTTTTATTTCATGAATTGTTTCCTAGTTCTTTTAGGACTACTAGTCTTAAAATTATTATTATAGGGATTCGTTTTTCTATATGATATGATATCAGATCACACTATATATCAATATTACCTTTTTGTTCTTAGTCTTGTGTTTTCTTTTTTCTTCTCTACCAAAAACCCATAAAAGGTTCAAAGGACAAAAGGAAGACATTGAATCTATATAAATGAAAAATCTTACAGAAGCAGCCCGCTCTGATTTGAGACGCTTTCCAACAAAGTTGGCAAGCTTCTTTTTATAAAGTTCTCCAGCCTCACTGTCATAACAAATTGCATTGTGCTCTAGTTAGTCACCCCAAGAAAAGAAAAGGAAAAACAGAAAAGGATAATGGTTCTAAAAATGATAGACATCACATTAAAAAATAGAGGAAGCAACATAACTAAGATAGAGGAGCCATTTAATTTTAACTATCTGTTGATTAATTAGAAAGCAACCAGACTTTCTTTTACATTCATATCTCTTCATTTTCCTTTTCTACATCGTATTTACCTTAATGCGGCATCTCCTCCAATTCTGCCTCTTACATTATCCTGACTTTCTCCATGCCGAGTAAGTAATATTGGGCGAGGTGTAAGGTGTGTATTTACCTACAGTAGATATATTGAGGTTCACAGCAATGTACAAATATGACGAAAAAGAAAATGGCGGGTTTACTCATATTATCAGACACTTACCAGCAATATGACTGTACATATAGACATAGGTAATAGTTTTATGAATGTAACATTTCATGAAATGTAAAAGGTTGAACAAATTTGGTGTTCAATATTGAGATGGATGAAAGAACTTACGTAGGACTATCTTTTCACTGGAAGACAGAGAAGGGGGGGGGGGGGGGGGGCACAGAGTGATAACTAGCTTCCTTTTTGTTTCCACCAAATTTTGGTAGTATCTTATTGAATTTTATCATTTTTTTGCCTGTGTTCGTGTCAAACGCTGATTGTAATTGAAGTATTTAACCACATTTTTCAAAAATGCTTACCAAGAAAAAGACAATTCGGCCAGGAAGGTAGCCACTGATATTGTTCACCTACGGCAAAAGATAGAAGATGTGATCAAATAACAAATCAAAAACACTTAAACAAAATAGGCCAAGAAATAGGGAATGCCAATGAATTCTAAGAAAAGTGAGAAATTGTGAAGTCAGTGCTTAACTAGTCAATAATCAGGAGTCCAAACAATCTAGAGCAATAATGACTCTATCTCTTCTGCCTCCTACTTTGCCGTATAGTTTTGATATCGGTGAGATAGTAGGCATACCAATATTGCTGCAACAACAACTAAATCTAGTTTCCATGTGGATATGATTATAATTTTAATAGCCTAACCTAAGCCATTTAGTTACTGAACTGGTTCTTAAACCAATTACATCCATGTGAAGAACTAAATTAATAAGAGGAAAATAGCATGCTCAATATGCTCAACGATGAAAACTTTTTAACATTTTTGCAACTTCGTACTGATCACATCAAGAATTTCTTGTTTGATGTTAAATCATGCTACCAAATTTCATATGCGGATTCTGACACGAACTATCAAGATGATCAACTGTACCGAAAGGTTATGTTCTATGCATAATAGGATCAATAGAAACAATGAAGTAACCGAACTTACTTGTATTTGCCCACCATGTCCACTGACCATATCAATCATTTTTATGTAAGATCCTTCTTCTACTGGCTCATAAACCTAATAATATGAAAATAAACATTATTTAAGGGAAAAAAAAGCTCACACAAAACAATCATTAAAAGTACTTTGTAATCACTTGCCTTCTCATAATTGGCCAGACGGTTTTTGAAGTCTTGCAATCCAGCCTGAAAATCCGGCCTGCAAGATGAAGTTAATTGTATATTTATCCACATCAACACTAAGGTAAATCTTCCATTTTAAGATGCAAAATTATAAATGAAACATTACTCTTCTGCATAGTCAGGACTTTGCTGAATTTTAAGACGTATATTCCTTTCGATTATGCTTACATCATTACATATCGTTTCCAGGAAGATAATCTGCAATGAAAACATAAATGAATCAGGATAAGCATATAACTCTGCATAATTATAATTACAACACTGTCTGTGACTACCTTGCATCTTCCTTCAGCTAATTTCATTAGCATGTTTCTTCGCCTCTTGTTACTATTTGTGGCATCAAATATCCCCACCTAAACCGAAGTTAAACTTTATGCAAATAGATGAAAGAAAGCATAATTAGTAACCAAAAGATGCAGCAAAATGATCTTACCTGACCACCTTCGTGCATCCAAGATACCATATCTTCAAATGCCAGCGCTGCTACCTAGTGGCACGTGATATATTAAAACTATTTACACAGAGAAAGGTCAACATGGTGTCAACATCGCCAGTATCATCCATTATAAATGAAATATCAGAATAGCATTAGCATTATGTTAAAAGGGTAAGATAGTTGTAACAGATTAACATCTATCACCATGAACTTTCCTTTTTTATCTCACTCTACATTTGTGCCGTGGTGTTGCTTCTAATATAGTAGCTCAATAAGCAAAATGTCAGAAGTAGCACTTTAAATAAGAGTAACAAGATCTTAACATTGTAATGCATGATTTTGTTTCAACTTTTTATCAATCAAAATGATGTTACCCTATTAGATTGTGACATTATCCATGTGGAGAGGCCCAAGGATTACACTATGTTAGAACTAGGAACTCGTACCAGAAATAGGATGAATTGCAAAGTAAATGTTTATTGAATGATATAGAAGTGATTTTACTATCTCCAAGGATACTTTAGAGTCCCCTTCTCTCCCAAACTATTCCAAATGACTGGACATCCTTTGTTCAACCCTGTTCCTTCTATTTATACTAATCACTAAGGCACTAACTCACCAATTGTAACTAACTAACTATAACTAGCTACCTAAGGGTATCCTAAGACTCCAAAGTCCTAACACACTATTTCAACCTATCTCACACTTTACTTCTCAATCCTGGCTGAGTTCCTGAACCATTCTGTACTTAGGAATCACTTAGATCAACAAACTCTGATTAATTTATTCGACACATGATGTTGTGTGTGATTCAGAACAACAACATTTAATAAGTTTTCTTGAAATAATACATAATTAAAAGTTTTAAGAAATAAGACAGTTAATTGGAACTAAATTCAACAAATTATAGAAGCAATAATGTCATAATTCCAACTAAAAATTAAAAAGTTATAATGCAATGTATAAGCTATAGGTTTTACTGGCTCACAGTTAGTTTACAACTCTACTCCAATAGTCCAATAATAATAATAATAATAATTAAAGAAATCCGCAGTACCTCATTACGTGCTTCCACACCTTCAGGATTATCAGCTGCAAAGAAATCTGCGGACTGCAAAATAATATCACGTGAACTAAACGGTTAAACTATAAAATATGATGGGCTAGTGCAACATCATGATTTCGAGGGAAAGAAAATCAAGTTTTCACTGTCCCATTATAACCACATGATGTGGTGATACTGAGAATCTTACGACCCTCAAAAGTACAAGGGAATGTAATAAAGTATCAATGTTCAGACTTTATAGTTAAAAAACTTCATTCTTATGGTTTTGGCCCACCTTCAGAATTTAGTTGACTGCTATACAGTTCATTCAATGCTTTCCAATTTCATCTTATTTATAAACTTGTTGGAATAATCTCCAAGCCTACTGCATCACCATAATCCTCTAAGAGCTCAATTCACTTATTGAATTTTTTAAAGACAAATATGTGATTAAATCATTAAAAGCATCAGATATTGAATTCTAGGATACTGCTTTGGAATAATTTTCAACTGCAAATTCTTCATTCTAGCATGAACCACATTGATCTCATGATAATTGGTTTACAATGCAATGAGGGATATAACTACCAGTAGAAAAACATGCGGTGCATAATAAAGTTCTGAAGATAATCTTTATATCAGAAGCATAGACTATTTAATAGTTGCAACTATGC
The DNA here is from genome assembly GCF_059453495.1 of Arachis ipaensis. Taxonomy (NCBI): domain Eukaryota; kingdom Viridiplantae; phylum Streptophyta; class Magnoliopsida; order Fabales; family Fabaceae; genus Arachis; species Arachis ipaensis. The sequence continues at coordinate 4,652,866 of NC_142436.1, forward strand.
AAATAAATAAAGTATACCTGATTAGCTCCATGCTTAAGGCGACGATACTGCAACATCCAAAAGTAAGTATGTTAACTATCTTCACATGTTTCCAAATTTCCACATGGTAAATGTTATATCAATGTTAAAAGGTGATTTTAAGAATGTAACAACCTTTCCAACATTGAAGTGTTTGGTATTATGACCTAACCAACGAAGATATCTTGTAAGTTTAGCTGCAGTGAATGTTTTACCTCGCGCTGGCAGGCCTACCTATGCAAAAGAAAGAAGATAGAAATTATTGTCACAATTTTAATTTACTAGTTAGATTAACTAAAGGGAAATATGACCATTTTTCCAGGTATTTCTAACTTCCAACTTTCAATGTATATACTTGACTTAGTCTCAATTAATTTACAACTATGAAATAAAAATGAAAAGTAGTGACAAAGAACAACTACGAATATAAAAATTAGTGAGTAATAACTTATCATGACAGAGTATTAGAGTATACCAGGATAATCGCCAAATGTCTATCCTCCTTGGGACCCAGCATCTGGTCAGCAACAGCCGCAGCTGCAACAGCTCCAGCAGCGGCTGGCATTGAATTCTATCAATGAACAAGAAAGGGTGAACATGCAATATAAGTTGGTTCACATCAAACAAGTTTGAATAATAAGTGGAAGTTATTTATACAAACCTTGGTATCATTATCTAAATTAAGATCATGAGTGAAGATATTAGAACTAGAAGATTTTATGAGTCTTGGGGATCCAACACCCCTATCAACAAAAAGCCCCCTCTGACTCTCTTGCCTTTGCAGAGGCGAATACGATCCCACTGACTTGGACTCAACCATTCCAGAAGTTGGAAAGGCCTTAGAAGAATCAGGCACGATAACCTCCATCTCCTGGTTAGAACATCAACACAACCAATCAGATTTAACATTTAATATGTTGAGTATCAAGAATCAAGATAGCATGTTAGCTTAATTTCTTATATGTTTCCCTCTTAGACTCAGAAAGTGGCATTTTGTCTTGTAAGTCTCCTATGAAATGTTTTCTACTACTATTAAATAATAAATAGTCCATTTAGAAAGTATAAACAACACTTAAAAGATGTGAGTTTGAACGATAAACCTTTATGGTTGTAGGGCGATCAGCAGAAGCACCACCATCCTTGAAGGAATATGAACCACTAGTTAGTGACCTTGGAGTCTCTGTCATGTTAGCTGCATATACAAAGGCTGAATTTGCCGAAGTTGAGGGTGCCGGAACAACATAATGCTCAAGATCAAGGTCCAAACCGGCCGAAGAGCAATTCTGGAGAGTAGTAAGTAAAGCAAGCTTAAAATTTTTAGTAATGATAAGACAACAAGGCAACCTTTACTTCATAGAGATCCAAGCCACAGGGTGAAATAAGAGAAGAAAAGAAGAGAGACACATTTGATAGCAACCAATTTAAATATGGCATCCTAAATATTTATATGTTTTTTCAACTGTTGAAGTATATGAAGCAACAATAGTGCTTTGGATTTCAAGATCGCCTATCAGAAGAACTAAAGGGAAATTTAAATGCACTATCAAAACGACCATTGTATTTGCACCAACAGTTGACATTTATTTACTAGACCAAGGTGTGTTTAGAAATATAAGACAACATCTAAATACTTAACATCAGCGTTACATATTTTACATTGGAAACCATGGCGACTTGTATCGCATCCATCATTGGATAGGATTCCATCCTCACTTTAGACTCCATCCAATGATAGATAGAGTGTAAGTTAGTACAACGTCCAAAGCAAAACATGTTCACCTAATTCAATATCTTAAGGCTTGGGGGCAAATTAACACTGTTCTTCAGATAACACAGCAATAGAAACTACAAATTAAAAATAAAGGTGATTCTATTTTAATGTCACTGACCAAGTATTCCAAGGGTTAAAAATACATAAACAAAACCAGAAGTTGACGTCTAACCTCACCACCTGGCTGAGGTGCCGAATTTATGCTGACATCAGGCATCCAACGTACAGACGACGGACGAAAATTCTCCTGGTAAGCCCTCCAGCTAGCTGCAAGGTCAAAAGGAGAGACCCTGTCTGCTTTTACAAATACTTTATACTCAAGAACTTCATCATTTTCAAGCCTGAACAAAGCAAGCTTGGCGTCCTCTTTCAGCGCTCCCCCAATGAGTTGGCGGCTTGGACCCTCCTCAACAAAACAAGGCGCATTGCTGTACTTAGGCTTCAACAGGAACTTGAAGTCCAAAGTTTCTAGAAATCCCAAACAAAAACAAGAGTCAAAACATCAGGTTCATAAACTAACACCAACCATCCTCTTCCAACAACACAATTTCCAAAATTGCAACACATTCACATATCGAATTCTCTGCCTGTAGTAAAACCAATAATGCTTTTGCTCAGATCAAGAGTTCACCTTATAATACACTACCAATTTGGTCCTCTTATAATAAGTCCTCCAAACATTTTACCACGAATGAGTCCTCACATAATTATGCAACATCGAACTACTCCTACTATAGTGGAAAATAAAGATTTATTTTATTTTCTGGAATTTTATAAAAAATAAAAAGAAAAAATATTGAAAACAATCAAATCATGTTCTGTTCATCTAAAATTGGATAAGAGTGAGCCAGCTAGGGTGGGCTCGATTTACGAGAAAAAAGAGTACAGGAATAATTTCTCCCTAGAAAAGAAGAAACCACCAACTAACTAACCTACCTAAACTTATTTTCAAAAAAGAAAAATAATAATAATAAATTAAGAGCAGGAAGGTAGGTAACCGTGATTAGGTGGAACAACAAAGCTGAGCTCCCACATTGAAACAGATTCTCGTTCCATGGAAAGTGCCTTGGAAGGGTCCCAAGAGCCGATGAGAGGAACCGAGCCGAACACGTGAGGAACCAGGTCGGCGGTAAGGGTGTGGTTCTTGTCCATCTTAAGTGAGACGTAGAGCTGGCCTCCGTCGTGATGAGCGGAGGCGTGTCCTTGGCCATCGGGTGTATCATCTTGGCCGTCTGGGTTGGTCGCTCCTCCTTCTTCCCCTTCCTTGGAGGCACCGCTTCCCATTGGCTATGGTGTTTGTGGCAATTGAGGGAGCATGCAGATGTGGATATGGAGGCCTGGTTTTCTGGTGAGAGTGGCTTTGGAGTTATCGATGGATAAGGAAGAGATGATGATTGATTGATGACTTGGTTTAGAATTTGGAAGTCAGGGAGTGGTGTTGGTGTTGGTGGGACTCGCTGGGTGACTCACTCACTCTTACTAGTTACTACTGTTACTGCTCCGTCTTCTCTCTTATGTTTATCTACTTTCTTCTTTCTTTCTTTCATACTAGTGGTTACTGCTTGACTTGGCAAAGATACCAATGGCTTAACAACTCAAATTTATAGTATTACACTATTACTAATTGGTAATTACTAATTGAGAAATACATCTGTAATTTTATAATTCCAAACACATATAAATTCTTGATTAATTAATAAAAAATAATTTTTTAGAATACGAGATATTTAAATTTAAGATTCAATTTTTTCATTTTTTTTAATTTAAAGAGTAAAATATAATCTTTTATTATATATTTTATTAGTGAGATTAAATAAAAGAGAAAATATTAAAAAATTAGACATTATATTTTACTTAATCAATTAAAAAAATTGAGAGAATTTATTTTCATTTAAATCTTTTTTTTAAAATATATATAAGGACAAGTAGGTCATTCACATAGATTTAATTATTTTGCGATTTAGAAAATAAATAATATTTTTATATTTTTAATTAGTCGAGAACTTATTTGTCTTCAAGATAAAAAGTCAAACACCTATTTATTATTTTCTCTTACTAATTTTATACGCCGTATCAATAAAAATAATTTTTTTTATATTAACATCGTGAATAATAAATCAAAAGAATGAACACGGTTGAATTACTGTATAAAAGATTTCAATTAATTTTTACATACAAGTCATTTGATCAAACAAATTTAACCAAATTATTTACACTCACGTACACACATTGTTCTTCGCACGTTTGCTGCACGTTCTTCTTTTTTTTCTTATAGAAAAGTTTAGGGGCCAACAACTTTTTCAAATTCTGACCAGCATGTAACCAGTAAGAAAAAGTGAGCCATTGGATGAAATCTCACACCAATCTCATACCATTAAAATCATCATTGATGGTTATTTGATGGCTACAAATTCCAAAAGTTGCTGCCCCTAACACTCCTCTTTTTCTTATTCTTCTTTTTCATCACCCCTGATATTTTTTCTTCTTTTCCTTCTTTTTTATTATTTTTCCTCCTCCTCCTTCTTTTTCATTGGAATTTCTTTTCCTTTTTCCTTTTCCATCTTCTCCTCCATCATTTTCATCATCATGATCATCATTATTAAAGTCATTGTCGTCTTCTTCTTATACGTATCGTCGTTATCGTTATTGTAGAATTTTTACTATATTGATGAGTTGCCTGATCCAAAATTGATTTTGATGTGTTTTTGTTGATAATTCAATCATTTTTGTGTGTCGCAATTATTAAGTAATTTTGGTACATTTCTGAGTTAATTGAGGTTTGTAGAAAAATTTTGGTGTAAAAATTAAGAAATTTATGTTATTGTTAAGAAATTTTAGTATATTTTTATTCTGATAAATTCTGCATAATTCAAAACACGTCTTCCTCCTTCTCATCTTTTGCTGTTTTTTCTTTTTCATCATCATCATCATTTTTTTTCTTATTCATTTTTTCCTTCTTGTTTTACCTTTTCAAGTTTCTTCTTGTTTTACTTTCTTAACAAGAATAAAAACAAAAAAAAATCAAACAAAGAAAAAAAGAAGAAACACATAATGCTGCAAAATTACTAGAAAAATGATGAATCTACATTCATTCAACTAAAAGAAAGAAAGAAATAAGGAAAAGAAGAAGAAGAAAAAAATGCAACATTAAAGAAAATATATTTGTGTATTTGTAGCAAAATTTCGATGTAAAAACTAAGACATTTATGTGTTATTATTAAGACATTTCAATGTATTTGTATTCTGATAAGTTCTGTATAATTCAAAATTTTTCCTCCTCATCCTCCTCATCTTTTGCTGCTTCTTCTTCTTTTTTTTCATCATCATTATCTTTGTTTTCTTATTCATCTTTTTTTATTGTTTTACCTTCTCAAGTTTCTTCTTGTTTTACTTTCTTAACAAGAATAAAAAAAATCAAACAAAAAAAAAGAAACATATAATACTGCAAAATTACTTGGAAGAGGATGAACCTACATTCATTCAACTAAAAGAAAGAAAAAAAAAGACAAAATTTTATGCATGCTTCATTGATTTGCATGTCTTTTTGAACTCATATTGTATGATGTAATTAAAAAATAATAGTAGTGTATTTTAATTTGTATTTCGGTATATTTTGTATGTCTTTCAGTGTATTTCGTGTGAATTGAGGTGTACTTATTGCTGTTATCCTCTTTATGCTGTAACTAGACAATAGAATATTATTATTGTGCTTCTGATGTTATTTTGTATATATTTGAGTAATTTGTAACTGTTATGTTCATTTTTCAAAAATTTTGTTCATCGATTTATTGTAACAAACTATAAAATTTTGTTCTAGTACGTCTAGTATCATTTTATTTATGTTTCATTGAGTTGCATGTCTTTTTAAACTCACATTATATGATGCAATAAAATAATAATTGCAATGTATTTTGGTTTGTGTTTCAGTATATGTTGTTTGTCTTTCGATATATTTTGTGTGAATTATGGTGTACTTATTGCTGTTGTCTTCATTATGCTGTAACTAGACAATAGAATATTGTTATTGTGTTTCTGATGTTATTTTGTACATATTTGAGTGATTTACAACTGTGTTTGTCAATTTATCAGGAATTTTATTCATTGATTTATTGTAACAAACTATAAAATTTTATTCTAGTGCTTCTGGTATCATTTTATACATGTTTCATTAAGTTGCATGCCTTTTTGAACTCATATTGTATGATGTAATAAAAAAATAATAGTGTTATATTTTGGTTTGTGTTTTGGTATATTTTGTTTGTCTTTCGGTGTATTTCATGTGAATTGAGGTGTACTTATTGCTGTTGTCCTCTTCATGCTGTAACTAGATAATAAAATATTGTTATTGTGCTTCTGGTGTTATTTTGTACGTATTTGAGTGATTTGCAACTGTTTTTGTCTATTTATCAGAAATTTTGTTCATCGGTTTCTTGTAACAAACCATTGAATTTTGTTCTAGTATTTTTTGGTATCATTTATGCATGTCTTTTTTAGCTCACATTGTTTTACTCTCTTAATAAGAATAAAAAACAAACAAACAAAAAAAAAAGAAGAAACACATAATACTACAAAATTATTTGAAAAAAGATTAACATACATTCATTTAACCAAAAGAAAGAAGAAATAAAGAAAAAAAATACATTAAAAAAATATTTTTGTGTATTTGTAGCAAAATTTCGGTGTAAAAACTAAGAAATTTTGGTATATTTTTATTCTGATAAGTTTTGCATAATTCAAAATTATTATTCTTCCTCCTTATCTTTTACGGCTTTTTCTTCTTTATCTTCTTATTTCATTTTCTTATAATTCTTTTTGGGGGGAAAAATTAAACAAAAAACAAAAAATACATAATATTGCAAAATCAATAGAAAGAAGAGGAAAAAAATGCAGCAGTAACAACAACAACAATAAAAAGAACGACAAAAAGGATGAAACAAGTGAAGAAAAAGGAGGAGGAACGCAAAGAAAAAGGAGAAGAAGAGGGAGGAGAATGGGGAGGAAAGAAACGCGGGATACAAACGTTGGAAAAGAAACGCGAAAAAGAAGAAGAAGAAGTACATAGAATGTTAGAAGAGGCAGTGAGGAATGGCCGCTTATCACCACTATTGGTTGGAAGGGATCATGTTCAGCTGTCGCACCTACAGTTCGCTGACGACACTATCTTGTTCTGCCCTCCTGAAGATGAGACTATCAAGAACTATAAGAGGTTACTTCGGTGCTTTGAGTTGATGTCAGGCTTAAGCATCAATTTTGAGAAGTCAAGTTTAATCCCTATTAACTGTGATGAGCAGTGGGTACGCCGTATGTGTCATGTGTTAGGTTGCAAACAAGAATCCCTTCCAGTTAAATACCTGGGTATCTCATTAGGTGCGAACCCAAGACTGGTTAAGACATGGAAGCCAATAATAGACAAAGTGGAGGAGAAGCTTAGCCTTTGGAAAGCCAAGGTGCTCAACAAAGCTGGTAAGTTGGTGCTTATTAAATCTGTGTTGAATAGCCTGCCAGTTTATTACTTGAGCCTGTATAAGATGCCAAAGGCTGTTGCTGAGAAACTAATTTCTTTACAAAGAAGATTCTTTTGGAGTAGGGAGGATGGGAGTTCGGGTATGGCCATGGTGAAGTGGGAAGTGGTTCAGGCTCCTAAGAGGCTAGGAGGTTTGGGAGTTGGTGATGCTTTGTTACGCAATACAGCCCTTCTGTTTAAGTGGTGGTGGCGGTTTTCTGAGGAAGAGTGCCCGTTGTGGAAGAGGGTGGTTTGCTCTTGTAATAACTTGAACCCAACTGTGCTTCTATCCTCTCAGAGATTACCTAATAGGGGGGTCCGTGGAAGGACATTTGTCATCTACAGTTCAAAGATCAAGAAGTTAGGCAGAAGATGATTACTGGATTGGCTATGGAAGTGGGTGATGGAAGACGTACTCGGTTCTGGGAGGATGTCTGGATTATGGGAGGGTCTTTAAAGGATCGATATCCAAGGCTTTTCTCTGTTTCAAACCAAAGAGGATCAGTGATTGGGGATTGTGGGTTTTGGGATGGGTTAACTTGGATATGGAACTTTCAATGGAGGCGTGAGCTATTCCAATGGGAGTTGGAACTAGTGAACCAGCTTCACAACACCTTGAGAATAGTCAAACTTGCACTTGGGAGAGAGGATAGAGTTGTGTGGAAATATGATAAGAAGGGAATTTTTTCTACTAACTCATTTGTGCAGATGTTGCAGGTAGAAATGGCTCCGGAGGATATCTCAAGCTACAACTTTACTAGGTCAATTTGGAAAGGCCTTGTCCCTCCTAGGGTGGAGTTATTTGTTTGGTTTGGCTTGATTGGCAGGGTCAATACAAAGGAGAGATTGCGTCGGTTCGGGGTTATTAGCCAAGAAGATTCTTTATGTGTCTTATGTAAAATATGCAATGAAAATGATTACCACCTGTTTCTTGGCTGTAATTTCTCTTGGCAGGTTTGGTGTGCTTGGATATCTCATGTTGGTTTGCAATGGATATACCCGGGTACAGTCAAGGAACACTTCCAGAGTTGGACCGAGGCATCAATTAATAAGGAGGAGCGCAAGAGTTTGATGGTGTGCTTCTGTGCCATTATGTGGAACATTTGGTTGGAACGAAATCGGAGAATTTTTCAGAATAAAGAAAAAGGTGTTGAGGAGATTATCAACTTGTCTGTTCAGAGTTACACTGAGTGGTTAGGTGCTGACCCCTTTAGTTGTTGATGGCAATGTCGGAGATGACAGAGGGGTAAATCAGTAGGTTTAGTTGTTTTTCTGCATTTTATTTTATTTTAGTTATGTTTTTGCTCCACTTTGTGTTGAGCTCTTTCTTTCAAAAAAAAAAAAAAGAAGAAGAAGAAGAAAAAAAAATACGAAAAAGAACGACGTGATTTCATGCACATGTTATATAAGTGGGTTTTGTTAGATTAAGACTAATTTGTTTGGATTTATTTGTCAAAAAATCTTGTATGTGTAGAAGAATTCAAAATATTTTATAATATAAATGTATCAAATTTAAACTTAAAACTAATAAGATGGGATTTTTATATAAAAGATTTAATTTGAATATGTTGTGATAAGAATGAATGAGGTAGATGTCCACATTTAATAAAGGTTGAAAATGAGGACCTATACATGTATAAATATGGGTATGATATGAGGTAATAAACAACAACAATAACAAGCATTTCTCTCCCTCTTTATACACTACATAAACTCTTTCTCTTTCCTATATCTCTTCGTGAGTTTGAGTTACAATATATATATATATATAAAATATTTTATTTGGGATAAGTACTTTTTTTTGTCCCCAAGGTCTAGGGTCAAAATCAAAATCGTCTCCGACATTTTTTTTTATTAAAATCATCCTCAATGTTACAAAACGTTATAAAATCGTCCTTTTCTACTTAAATTTTATTTTTTTTATTAAATTACCCTTCATTATTAAAAAATTATAAAATAAAATAAATAGAAAATAAATAGAAAAAAAAAAGAAGAAAAGGGGGTGGGACTGGGGAGAGAAAGAAAGATGGGGAGGCCGCGAGAAAATGGGGGGAGGAGGGAGGAGAGAAGGGGGACCGTCGCCCTGCCGTTCTGCCGCACCGCACCGCACCACTGCACGACTTCTTCTCCATTGCCGTCCTGCCGCACCGCACCACCGCTTCTTCTTCTTCTTTTTCTTTTTTTTCTTTTGTGAATTGGATTTTTTGTGAAATTTCTGAATTTTTGATGAAATTTGTTGTGGAATATTGTTGTTGCTGAAATTTGGATTTAAAATATTGTTATTGCTGAATTTGTTGATTATTATTCAAAGTGCATGTTGCTTGAATTTTCTGTTGATGATGATGATGACCATGAATAGTTTTTTTTTTTTGTTTTTAGGGTGGGATCAATAATTTTTCTATGGCTTTAAGTCGGTTTTGATTGTTGGTTTGAATTCAATTGAGGAAAAGAACTTCTGCTTGGGTTTTGAATTTCCATGAGGATCTGTTGCAAGTGATTACTTTTTTTTGTGATTTTTTTTTGCCAAAGAGGGTTCTTTGATTTCGGTTGATCATGGTTAGCGGCAACATTTTTCCATGACAATTTTGTGTCTTGCAGCTTTTGATTTTTTCAATAATTTTCGTTCCTGGTGAATTGGCATCTTAGTATTCTGATAATTTAGCATGAGTTTGCCTGAAAATTTGAATTCTGGTTACAATGAGGGGGTGGGAGTTACGGTGAGGGGGTGAGGGGTGGAGGGTTACGGTGAGGGGGTGAGGGGGTGAGGGGGTGAGGGGAGATGAAGAGATGCTGGGTGTGGGTGGGGTGGGGTTTTATTTTTTTAATATTATTTTTATTAATAGTTAAGGGTAATTTGGTCCAAAAAATAGAAAAAGACGATTTTATAACGTTTTGTAACGTTAAGGATGATTTTAATAAGAAAAAAAAGTTGGGGACGATTTTGATTTCGACCCCAGACCTTGGGGACGAAAAAAGTACTTATCCCTATTAATAAATATATGAATCACTTCTATTATAGTATTATAGTGAGATAATAGTATAGGTGAATATTAATACTAGAGTTTTCTATCTACACTTCTTTATTTTATATCTATTTTCTCTTCCTTATTTATTTATTTTACAACACATTATCAACACGAGACTCTGATCAAAATTTAGGAAGGCTCAGGTAATAAATTTTTATTATGTCAAAACTCTCTAATCTTGAATTTAATGCTCTTAATATATGTGGAAACAACTACTTATCATTGATACTAGATGTTGAAATCCATCTTGATTTAATGGATCTTGGAGATATCATTAAGGCTGAAAATAATGCATCCTAGAAGGGTAAAACCAAACCCATGATCTTCCTTCGTCGTTATTTTGACGAAAGATTGAAAAATAAATATCTCACACTAAAAGATCATGTAGATCTGTGGAAAAACCTTGAAGAAAGGTATAATAATCAAAAGACAGCGATACTTCTTCAAGCCCGATATGAGTGGACACACTTACGTCTACAGGATTTTAAATCCAAAAATAAATATAATTCAGCAATATTTCGAATTACCTCACGAATGAAATTATGTGGGAGAAAAATAACTGATAATGACATGTAGTGGTGGAAACAGGCCAGGTCAAGCCAGACTTTGCTCTTAGCAGGCTTGGCCTGTCATGTAATTAATTGGCCTGAGCGTGACCTGTAGCTTGCGATAGGCTCTTTATAAAGTATTAGGCCTGACCTATTATTCGGCCTGACTTGGCTTGAAGCCTATTAAAGGCTTCATAATTTTTCTTTTACAAAAATAAAAATATTATTTAAAAAAATAATTTTTTAATAAAAATATTTATAAGAATATTTAATCTTTTAAAGTATTTAAAATATACAAAAATATTTATAATAAAATATAATAAATTTAAAATATCTCATAATTTTGTTAATAATAAAAAATTATTTATATATTTAATTATGTTTTAACAAGCTCAGACAGGCCTGATAGGCCAATAAGGCTAATTAGTGAGCCTGTAGCTGACCTATTAACATATTAAGGCTTTTAAAAGAGCCTAAGACTGTACCTATTTTATAACAGGTCAGGCCAAACACAGGCCAGGTTGCAGGTCCCTGGTAGGTCGCTTGACTTTTTTCCACCCCTAATGACATGTTAGAGAAAACTTTCTCGACCTTCCATGCTTCGAATGTGCTCTTACAGCAGCAACATCGAGAAAAAGAATTTAAAAAATATTCTGAACTAATTTCTTGCCTTCTCGTTATTGAGCGTAACAATGAATTGCTTTTAAAAAATTATGAAGCGCACCCAGCTGGCGCTGCCCCATTTTCTGAAGCAAATGCGGCAAATCATAACTCCAGAAGATGTAAATGGCAAGGTTTTGGTAACAAGAAAAATTATGAAAGGAAGAAAAAATTTGTTTACAAGAAAGGATCTCACCCGAAAGTGGGATAAAAAAAGAAATAATAGGCAAAATAAACCAATAAAGGATAAATATTTTCGTTTTGGTGGAAAGGACCATTGGTCACGTACCTGTCGTACCCCAAAGCAGTTAGTTGATTTTTATCAAACATCTTTGAAAAAGGATGACAAAGGAAAGGGGACAAATTTTGTTTTAAAAGATGTTGAAAATTACACCACTCATTATGAAATATCTGATTTCTTTGAAGATCTTGAAGGAAATATTGGTCATTTGATCAATGATGGAAAAGTTTATTATGTGGATTTGTTAAAGTACTCATATAAATAAATAATGTAAAAAATTTCTTGTTAAGTTTTATTTCTAATGTATTTAAATTTTAAGTATGATGTATATATATAATGTTTAATAAAATATTCATGTTTATAAATTTCAAAATTACTAAATGTGTCAAGTTCTAAAATAATAATAATAATAATAATAATAAAATTTTTAGTATATGATACTATGTACAGTATTTTTAGAAAAATAATTTCAATCAAAAAAATAATTTTACTGTGCATATACTTTTACTTATTATTATTATTATTATTATGTGTCTTTGAAGAAAATGACAAGGACATATAGTGAAGATGTTTGCCTTGCAGATAGTACAAGTTTGCATACCATTCTCAAAATCAATATATATTTTACATATCTTATACCAAAAGAAGAATATGTTAATAATATTATTGGCTCAGACGATATGATAAAAGGCTCCGGAAGAGCTATAATTTTGTTTTTCGGAGAAATAAAATTCATAATAAATAATGCACTATTGTCTACTAAGTCTCTAAGAAACTTATTGAGTTTCAAAGATATTCGCCAAAATGGATATTATATTAAAACAATGAATTGAATGAGGAAAATCATTAATACTTATATATCACAACTCATGATTCAAATAAAAATGTTATATTAGAAAAGTTACCTTCATTTTCATCTGGGTTATATTATACTAAAATTAGTGTAATTGAATCACATGTCATTGTAAATCCAAAGTTTACTAGTTCAAATGAATTTATAATTTGGCATGATTAATTGGGTCATCTGGAAACAACCATGATGCAGAGAATTATTGAAAATTTCCTTGGACATTCACTAAAGAACCAGAAAATTCTTAAATCTAGTGAATTTTGTTGTGCTGCATATTCTCAAGGAAAGCTAATTTAAGGCCATCACCAGTAAAGATTGGATTTGAGTCTCCTGAATTCCTAGAAAGAATTCAAGACGATATATGTGGACCTATTCATCCATCACGTGGATCTTTTAGATATTTTATGATCCTAATATATGCATCTTCGAGATGATCACATGTGTGTTTATTGTCATCTCGCAACTTGGCGTTTGCGAAAATACTTGCTCAAATTATTCGATTAAAAGCACAGTTTTCATATATCCAATCAAAGCAATTCGTCTTAATAATGCTGGTGAATTTACTTCCCAAGCCTTTGATGCTTATTATATGGCTAACAAAATAAGCGTTGAACATCAAGTACGTAGCTCATGTTCACATACAAAATGGGTTAGCAGAATCATTTATTAAACGCTTCCAATTAATTGCTAGACCCTTACTTATGAGAACAAATTTCCCAACTCGGCTTGGGGCATGCTATTTTACATGTCGTAGCACTTATTCGTTTGAGACCAACAAGTTACCATCAGTTCTCTCCTATGTAATTAGCTTTTGGCCAACAGCCAAATATTTTCCATTTAAAAATATTCAGGTGTGCGATATATGTTCCCATTGCACCACCTTCTCGTATCAAAATGGAACTCCAAAGAAAATTGGGGATATATGTTGGATATGATTCTCCCTCTATAGTGAGGTATTTTGAGATACAAACTGGAGATGTATTTAAAGCCTGATTTGCAGATTGTCATTTTGATGAATCAAAATTTTCAACACTAGGAGAGAGAATAAGCTTCTTGAAAAGGAACTTAATTAGAATGTATCATCCTTGATGCATTTAGATCCTCGATCAGGGCAATGTGAATTAGAAGTTCAAAAGATTATACAGTTGCAAAGAATAGCAAATGAATTGTTTGATACATTTTCTAATATGAAAGGGATAACTAAATCCTATATACCAGCTAAAAATGCTCCAATTCGAATTGATGTCCCAGTTAGAAAAATGACTAACGAAACAAATTCACGTCAAAAGTGTGGTAAACCTATCGATTCCAAAGACAAAAATCCTCGAAAAAGAAAAGAGGTAAATACTATTCCTGTTGAAAATGATAAAGACATAGTAAAGACACATGCAGTTGTCCAAAACTCTAATATAGTTTTGACCCCAGAAGATGTTCAGGTACTTGAAAATACTGAAAATTGTGAAAATGATGAGATCGCGATAAATTATGTCTTTACAGGAGAAAAATGGGACCGAAATAAGACAATTGTCAATGAAATATTTGCATATAATGTGGCATTAAATATCATGCATGAAAGTAAGGATCTTGAGCCAAGAACAGTCGAAGAATGTCGACAAAGAAATGATTGGCCAAAATGGGAAGAAGCTTTGAAGGATGAGTTAGACTCACTTGCAAAACGTGAAGTCTTTGGACATGTAGTCCATACACCAAAAGATATAAAACTTGTTGGATTACATATGAGTATTTGTGAGAAAACGAAATGAGAAAAATGAAGTTGTACGCTACAAAGCTCGACTTGTGGCAAAAGGTTTTTCACAAAGGTTCGGTATAGATTTATAAAAAAACATATTTTCCTGTAGTGAATGCAATAACATTGCATTATTTGGTCAGTTTGTCCGCATACTATAAACTACATATGCATTTAATGGATGTGGTAAGAACCTATTTATACGGATCATTAGATAGTAATATCTATATGAAAGTTCCTGAATGATTAAAGATATCTAAATCATCCAATGAATATTCACAGGGGTTATACTCAGTCAAATTGCAAAGATCTTTATATGATCTTCAGCAATTTGGACGAATGTAGTATAATCGTCTTACTGAGTATCTGGCCAAAAATGGATTCAAGAATGATGATATCTGCCTATGTATTTTCATAAAGAAATCTGCATCTGAATTCATTATAATTGTTGTGTACGTTGATTATTTAAATATCATTGGAACCCTTGAAAAGATTCCAACGATTATAAAAGCTCTAAAAGAAGAGTTTAAGATGAAAGATATTGAAAAGACTAAATTTTGTCTTGGCCTGCAGATCGAGCATACAAAAAATGGAATCTTTATTCATCAAACAACATACATAGAAAAGATCTTGAAAATATTTTATATGGATAAGTCACATCCATTAAGTATCCCAATGATCGTAAGGTCTTTGGATGTGAAAAATGACAATTCTATCCTAAAGAAGAAAATGAAGATATTCTTGGTCCTGAAGTACCATATCTCAGTGCCATTGAGGCACTAATGTATCTTGCTAATAATACACGACCCGATATATCATTTGCTGTGAATTTACTAACAAGGTATAGTTTCTCTCCAACCAGAAGACATTAAAATGAAATCAAACAAATTTTTCGATATCTTCACGGAACAGTAGATATGGGTTTGTTTTATCCATATGAATCCAAGTCACAATTAGTTGGCTATGCAGATACTGGATACTTGTCTGATCCACACAAAAGGAGATCTCAAACAGGATACCTGTTCACATATGGTGGTACAACTATATCATGGAGGTCCACGAAACAGATGATTGCAGCAACATCCTCTAATCATGTTGAAATACTAGCAATACATGAAGCTAGTCGCGAGTGTGTTTGGCTTGGGAGTTTGATCCAATATATTCTGTCATCATGTGGACTGATTGATCATAGGATAGCTCTAACTGTTCTGTTTGAAGATAATAGAGCATGCATTACTCAACTTAAAGGTGGATACATCAAAGGTGATAGAACAAAACATATTTCTCCCAAATTCTTCTTCATTCATGATCTTCAAAATCAAGGGACAATTGATGTCCAACAGATCCGCTCAAGTGATAATCTAACAGATTTATTTACAAAGTTACTCCAAAAATCCTCATTTAAAAGATTGGTACATCAGATTGAGATGCGCCGATTTCAAGATATTAAATAATGTCGACAAGAGGGGGAGACTGTATTCTTTTTTCCTTAGTCAGGTTTTTTTTCACGAGGTTTTTCTTGACAAGATTTTTAATGAGGCAGTCTCCAAGGATATTGTAATCTTTTTCCTTCACTAAGTTTTTTTCATTGAGTTTTTCTTTAATAAGGTTTTAACGAGACATAATTCTAAATGGTCATCTAAAGGGAGTGTTTTGATAAGAATGAATGAGGTGGATGCCCATTAATAACATGGGTGGCTCAATTTTTCCTTGGTAGAATACTCATATTACGAAGAGAATTTACATTTAATAAAGGTTGAAAATAAGGACCTATACATATATAAATAGGAATATGATACGAGACAATAGACAACAATAATAAAAATATTTCTCTCTTTCTTTATAATTTATACACTACATAAACTCTTCTCTTTTCTCTACCTCGCTATCTCTCCATAAATTTGAGTTATATATATATATATATATATATATCACTTTTATTATAATATTATAATGAGATAATAGTATTGATAAATATTAATACTAAAATTTTTTATTTATATTTTTTTTATTTTATATCTATTTTTTCTTCTTTATTTATTTATTTTACAACAGAATACGCACCAATCTGTTTCTATTAACGCATCAGTTTTTAATTTATTATAGTCAATTCTCTCTTATGCACGGCTTGAATTTGAATATTTGATAAATAGATAATGTTACATACTTACATTATCAATATCAATAAATGCTAAGTAAAGTCTTATATAAGAAGTTGAAAACAGATTTATACTTGAATTTGGCCCAATTTTTCAATTTTTTTTTTCTTTTTAGTAGGACATAAAATTGATTGATAATAATATGAAGTGTTTTAAATTATAAAAAGTCATTAACAAAGAGTAATATTGTTGGTTAATGACACACTTAAAGATGTGAATTATGCTTATAGATGTAAGAATTTTGTTGATAGGGCGCCATGAAAATCTTCCCAGATATTTAGAAAGGTTAGGATGTCTTCTCTAATTTTAGTTGAATAATTTTATCTACCCCCTAAACTTTATATATATTGTTGTGCTTTCATCTATCCTCACTCAGTCCTCTGTCCTCGCATAATCATCATGAGTTCTTTTTTTTTTTTTTTGGTCATAAATCATCAACATGAATTGATTCTCGACTAAATCCCTATAATGGTCCCTGAGATTGACGCCGTGCACCAAAATCGTCTCTGAGATTCCAATTGTACTAATTACGTCTTTGAGATTGGAAAAATTGCACCATAGTAGTCCCTGACCCATTTTCCGTTAACGACGCGCTGACGTGGCTTGATGACGTGGACCTTTGGTGACACGTGTCACCTTATGGTTTGGTCACGTGTAACAGTATGATGATGTGTCGGTCAATGACACGTGGCATGCTGACGTGGATGAGTATGCCACGTGTCACAATACTATTGTACCACGTGTCAGATTATGCCACGTGTCGCGATGCTATTTGTCCACGTGTCATCCACTATGTCATCGTTACATGTGCACCAAATTAGTCCCTTACTTTGCATCAAATGACTCATTTTAGTCCCTGAAATTGAATGTCGTGCACCAAATTAGTCCCTTCATCAGTTTTTTCTCATTTTTTTATAACTTTAAAATTCTCATCATATATTTGAATATACTAATTTTAGTTTTATCTTTTCACAAATTATTTAAATACAAGTGTTTTTATAAAATATTTTTCAAATATTAGTTTTAATTATACAATTTTTTTCTTCAATATTTTATTAAAAGAATTATGTAAGATATTGATTTAATAAAAAGTGTAACTTAAGAGTATAATAATATTCCTTAATACAATTTTTTTAATATTTAACACTTTAATAAATATTTTAGAAATACTTGATAAGACACTTATTAACTAATATAAATTCATTATTATCATCCATTTTAAGAATGTCTGATTTTCCATATAATTAAATTCTCACTAAATTAATAAGATAGATTTATACTATCGATTATAATAATTCATTTTATCTATAACTTAGTTAGGCGGCTTTTTCATATATTACACTATTAATCAATACAAGTACTTATTGTAACCATGACTTGAACAGTATTAAAACAGATACAAATAAATACAAGAGACAATAATAAAGTTTTGGTTTTAGTTAACATATACTCTAATGATACAAGTTAACATTATTAATTAAAAAATTTATTATAAAATATGTATAATAAAAAATATAATTAAAATTAGTGTATAAAAAAATATTGAGAATTTTAAATTTATAAAAAAAATGAGAAAAAACTGATGAAGGGACTAATTTGGTGCACGACATTCAATTTCAGGGACTAAAATGAGTCATTTGATGCAAAGTAAGGGACTAATTTGGTGCACATGTAACGATGACATAGTGGATGACACGTGGACAAATAGCATCGCGACACGTGGCATAATCTGACACGTGGCAAAATAGTATTGTGACACATGACATACCCATCCACGTCAACATGCCACATATCGTTGACCGACACATCATCATACTGTTACACGTGGCCAAACCATGAGGTGACACGTGTCACCAAAGGCCCACGTCATCAAGCCACGTCAGCACGTCGTTAACGAAAAATGGGTCAGGGACTACTATGGTATAAATTTTCCAATCTCAGGGACGTAATTGGTGCAATTGGAATCTCAGAGACGATTTTAGTGCACGCCGCCAATCTCAGGACCATTATGAGAATTTACTCATTGATTCTCCATTGTCCATACACGACATACGTTTGAACTCTTTTGGGCTTGAATGCCTGACTCTTTATGCTGTTTGTATCCTATTTTGTTTTTGGACTGGCCATTTTTGTTTTATTTAGTTGAACTTTTTGTTTTCTCAATATTAGTCTTGCATTATTCTTTTGCCCAACTAATAATACTTTCAATTAGAGCAAGTCTTATGACAAAAAAAGCAATCTCAAACCCAAAAAAAAATTGTAGGGCTAAGCCCAATACCAAAAAATTTGAATCAAGTGATTAGATTACTAATCCATTTAAGTAACTGTCAGAAGTCCAAATATATATTAAAAGTCTATGCAATAATTTATTGGTCAGAAGATTCGATCTACGATAAATTAGTCTTTAGCCTGCTAAGCTGGAGAATACCGTAAAAAAAAAAAATTAACATTTTATATTTATTTGACTAATGTTATATTTTGGGACAATAAACCTGAAAGCTAATACTATTCTTTTCTATATAGCTAAATTTTTTGTCTTAAACTTTTCAAATACTATTGAATGTTATTTTCATCTTTAACTCATTAAAATTATTAACAATGAATGTATATCTTCTTAAATACTAAGTCTGCTTTTTTTCTTTTTTTACAATTTAGTAAAGAAAAAAAAAGGACTAATGTCCTCAATCTTTTATCATCAAAGAAGTCAACAGTTTCTGCAGTTTTAATTTTATTGTTCTTAAATTTTTCAAATAAAAAAAATTTATTTACAACGTTTATATTTAGTATTTGTTGCATGTGATATTTAGGGTAAACACCTAAATTAGAAGAAATTTTAAATCGAATATTTTTTTTAATAAAATTTTACTCTCTTAAAAGTTTTTGATAATTATTTTTGATAGACATATAAGTCTCTAACAAATTTTATTATAAAATAATTAAGTCTCAAAATATAATACTATAAGATAAATTAATCCCCTTTTAAAATAATAGTAAAACTTACCTGATAGAAATTTTTTTTAAAGATTTATAGAGAATACGAATTTATTAAAATCAAAATATTTGTATTATGAAATTACTTTTTCAAGAAAATTTAAGTTAACAACATAAATAAGTATATCTCTTACAATTTGATACAAAATTCTTTAAGTATTAATTTGAATATTTAATCTGATGTTTATTATACGAATTTGATTATCATGTGTCTTAAAACTACGTATTAAAATTATTACTAGTAAAATTTTATCTTAATAAATACACAAGAAGTTTACTAAAAACTAAATTTTATATTTTTTTCTATAAAATATTTTGAAATCTGACCGTATATGTAAATCAGCTTTGTTGTTAATTATTTGTAAACGTGGCTCTTAAAATGTGGTGGATGAACAACGGTCAAATATTTGAAAAAGGCAAAAAGAACGAAAGAAAGAAAGAAGGTCCAGCCGTCCCCGTTAATGAACTCTACCGTTTCTATTATTTAATATCTTGTTATTACATTTTTCATTATTTCAAAGCATTTTATTCAGAATGTTAATGTCTCTCTGTTAATTTGATGAAAGGCGTGATGATAAAAGCTGCCAAGAAACTCAACAAGCTTTGGTCCAAAAAGAGAAAGAAGAGGCATCAAATTGAGCATCATTACTATTACCCTCCTCCTCAACGGCCGCCACCACCACCACCACCACCACCATTTATCGGCGAGTGTCGGCATTGCTGTTATTGCTCCAGCTCCACTCAGCCATCAGCTCCACCTTTACCTGAATCGTCATCGTCTTTGTGGCTTGAAGCTGAGCGCAACAACAACTATGGCACATTCTTCGCACAACCACAAGAACAAGAAGAAGAGGCTTATTACGCAAGTGAAACGCAAATACAAGAAGAAGTAGCCATGGCAGCTTCGGAACCTGTTTATGGTGTTCCGGTGCTGCCACTACTACCTCAAACAGATACAAGAAGAAGAGACAGATCTCGCCGTGTTTATGGCTTTGGCGCTTACCTGTTTCAATGCCTCTGTCCATGTTTTCGCATCAGAGAAAGTGATAGTAGTTTGAATTGAAGTCGGTTACGCTTTTGTAGATTCCAATTTACCATGTCAAGCATAGACTCTTCGTGTTCCTGTAATTGGAATGATAATGGTAGAGATCTATGCTTGACATAGTCAATTGGAGTCGATCGAAGTTTCTAGTAGAGTTAATTCGAATAATCTCATACAATGCTTGTTCTTTTGTATTAGTGTACCCAAATAGTTATACAAATAAATATTATTGTTGAAATAGCATCTTTAATAGCATTTCATCAAACAAATTAGTCTAGTTAAAAATGAACAAATATATAATAACTAATTTTTATTTAGTCAATGTTAGAATATAATTAGGATCAATTAGAAATATTTAGTATATTTGAATATTTATTATAGAATATTACGTCTTTATTATTACGATTTTCTTAGCACCTATAAATACCCTTCTATATTGTATAATTCTAGATAACTTGAATATACTCAATAATACACAAATCTTTCCTCTAGTTTAGTCTCTTGTTTCTAACCGTCAATATTAACTAATTTTTTTAAATATTTTTCTTAACCTTCATATCTTGGAGGATTTAGAGTTTAAAGTTAAAATTTAGGATACAAAAATAATTAAAAAAAAAGAAACTGATATTTATTGAAAAATAATTGGTTTTCTAATTGAATTTGTTAAATACTACAACCAGAAATTAGTCATGTTAGAAATATAATGCACCATATATGTAACTACAAGAAAATTTGTAAATGATAGCATGGACACATAGATGAATGATGAAAATTCTATTATATTGATCTTGAATCTTGATCACTAAGAGTTCACTATAACTATAACTGTGTCTATGATTTTTACAGGTCTGACTAATCTTCATTATCTGTATTGAGAATTTCAGACATAGTAAACCATACCAACCTCAAGCAATGAAGAATGGGCTATATTCAAAACAACATCAGGCTCTCTACAATTCTTGCTCAGAAAAGCAAAAACAACATCTATTGCAATTTTCTTTACTATGGAAGATGATTTCTTTGCCTTTGCATAGGAATGTCCAAGCATATATGTAACACCAGATTCTTTAGCATTCAAAATCTGCATAGACTCATTCTTCAAGGGATTCTCTTCATCACCATCATGATTCTCTTCAGCATTATGCATCACTTGCAAAATACTTGAAGATTGGAACTCTTGTTCTACATTTGTGGAAATTTCATATGTTGATTCTGTATTATTGTTCTGTTCTTCCTCAGTTTCTACAAATTGTACTATAGTTGATACCAATCTGTTCTCAAAATTATAATTCTCCTGTTGTATGTCCTTGTAACCATACCTCACAATGCAGCGAAACATGGCGAACTCCTTAGGACCAACCCTACTAACAATCAACCGTTCATCCTCGCCGACATAAGGGACCGGAACAGATTTTACACAGACAAAAACTAGCACCTGATGGAATGCAGGCAAGTTTGTGACAAAATGGCCAAACATGGCAGGGAAACCAGAAGCAAGATTTGTGTACATTAGTCCTATTCCCGGCACGCGAACCATGCCGAGGGACGGCCCCATAGACAGTATCCTGTTGAGTGAAACCTTGTTTTCCACATCAAATTGGTGTTTCTTCATTGTTCCATAGTTCCATGTGTACATTATACACATGAAAGTGAAAGATAGAACAAGTGGAATCCAACCTCCTTCATGAACCTTGCAGATGCAAGCTGAGATGTAAAGTAGTTCAATTGATCCAAACACTACCAAACATGCAATGGCTTTTATTATTCCTTGCTTCCAAACAATCACTATTACTAGTGTCATCAAGCATGTTGTTACAAACATAACCGTCGTAACTGCCAGCCCTACAGATCAAGCAATACAGTTACATTTTTAGTTACCAATACTGAAAATCATCGAAGTTTAGCTCATCAAAAATGCTATGTGCACCCCAAAATCAGCCACCATGCATTTCTGTATAAATACATTTGTAGTTTAACTCAATTTTAATGTGTATTTCAACATGTATTTTATACTGGTGGCTAATTTCATATGTGCTTTAAGGTGTCCAATTGCATATTTTGAAAATTTATTGTGTAAAGTGCATTTTTTCCCTGGCGATTAATTTTGATATATTGACAGTGTAATATATTTCAACACTGTGATCCAATCATGTATTGTCACATAAGCAAATATCTTCGACTCTAATGCCTGACTCTTTGAGAGTCAGGCATAAGTGCGTCAAAATTAAATTCATTATCATAATCAATGTGGAAAAAGAAGTGTACCATATGCATGTCCCATCCTATTAGTATCCCTTAGGCCAATTGTAACAGATAAACAAAGGCACATCAATATCCAATTGATTTCTGGGATGTATATCTGCCCATATATTCTGCTTGAAGTATGAACAATCTTCACCCAAGGAAAACAATTCAATGCACAACACTGGCTTATAATGGAAAAGGTAGCAGAAATTACTGCTTGGCTTCCTACAATGGCTGCCATAGTTGCCACTATGAACACTGGCCAAAACACACCTTCTGCAAGGAAATAAGGTAAGGGATATTATTACATAAGATTAAAAAAAACAGGGTAAATTACATTGATCTCTCCTGAAGTTAAGTGACATTATCACACGTGATAATTACACAAGTGATTGTTTCCACGGCTTGAACGCCATGATCTTGAAATCACACGAAGACAACTGAACCATTACTCCAAGGCTCCCCATTCTTAAGAGAGGTCAATGTAATTTATACAAAATAAATTGAAAATTTGGGGTAAACTGAAAATGAATACTTGCCTGGTATGGCTTTGTAGAAACTTCTCTGAATGTCATCATGATGCTTAGAAAGGAATGCAGCCTCACCCATATATGCCAGAATGAGGCAGGGATATACTAGACATGTGAAAGCTATCTGAAGATTAAACTCATACCGTTTTAGAAGAATTCCTTTTGGTGTTACTACATCAAGTTAGTTAGAATCTCTACTTTCAATTTTACCTTTATTGATAAAGCCGAAAAATGACCCAAGTCGGCGAACATGGTCTCGACACCTGAGAGAGTTTCAAGGAGGAATATCACTTCCATAACTCGAATTGTCACTGAGTAAATAACTTAAGACCTAAGGAATTGTCTTTGGAAAAAGAGACAGATACCAGAAAAGGAAAAAATGTCTATCTTAGGAAAAAAAAAGACACCTATTTCTATGTTTTCTGTCCTTAGACACCAAACATAACTGTGCTATAGGTACCTGTGATTGATAGCACCACGCCACCTAACGACAACCATCCTTCAACGCCGGTTGCTCGAATGAACCTTAACATGTAGAAAGGAGAAAGTGCAAGATATATTTTTGGGTTCCAGTGGTATATATTGTATATACCAATGCCACTGATACATAAAAGCCATGCTGCAACAATTGGTGCAAACAAGAAAGCGACTCTATGTGTGCCGTGATGCTGAATGGAGAAAAGTCCCACTAAGATGATGCATGAGATCACAACAACATAATCTGCAAGACAAGACATAAACCATGTCTAGTTTAATAGATTGTGAAGGGATAATGTAGTGGTGGATTTGAAATTAAAGAAGATTCATGAACTTACTATCATGGAGGTGGCTGATTTTAACTTTAACACCTGATACTGCTGAAAGAACTGAAAGGATGTTTATAGAATTGAATTCAATGTTGAAGTGTGATAAAAATCACTTCATGAATTTAAGTATGTGATAGCATATTTCAGATCAACTACCTGAAATCGCCGGAGTTATGACACCATCACCGATTGCCATACATGTTCCAAGAAGAACAAAGATCAGCAGCCCTCTCTGGAACCTCGGATGCTTTTCGAAGAACAACTTCAAAAGTGAAGACTGCCATGTGTCTGCAGAATCTTGTGTGGCATAAGTGGACAACTTCTCATCTGTTGGTTGTTGATTAGGCAAAATACTTAGCCTCGCGTTTCGGCAGAGAAGTGAGTACAATGCAAAGGTACCTCCTACACATAATGAACAATTCTTGCTTACAATTTCAGCCTCAAAAAGTAAAAGCAATCACATAAACATGAAATCTTCTATTGTGATTCCATGAAACATGTATGACTCTGTTTGGAAATTTCAAATACTTGACACACAAGGCAAACCATAAAGTGAGACTTCACAAATCACACTTGAAATTCCAAACACAGACAAATATACAGAAGCTAGAAGAGTGATTTTTGCCTGCACAAGAACTTGGCTTCGCTAGAATTGTGTTGCAAGGTTTCTACCTTCCCCATTGTCATCAGCAGACATCACAATGAAGACATATTTGAAGAGCGCGATAATGGTAAATGTCCAGAAGATAAACGAGAGAACGCCGAAAATCTCCTCATCATCTTCTTTGAGACTCAATTTCCCTGAGAATGTAGTCTTGTAAACATATAGAGGTGAGGTACTGAGGTCACCATAAACTACTCCAAGACTCTGGTAAGCCAGAGTAAGCACGGTTGCACAACACCCCCTCTTTAGATTCTGATGCAGCCAACCAAACACAACAATTTGCACAATTCAAATTAGCCCCAAATGCTATGTCTCAAAATTTTGCACATAACTTTCATTGGAATGTTAATGAACAAAATTCCTAAAGTGAAACATATGACTTTTGAGGAGGTCAAATGAAACATTTGGAAACAGCAAGGTGAATACATTAACCATCTCATAATACACAATGTCTTAGATAAATTCAAAAGGAAACAAACCCCCTATAGAATCCCAATTCAGAACTCAAAAAATTCCCCTGTTTAAACCCCGCAACAGCAATCAATATATGAAAAGTTGCAACAATGAATCTACTCAATACCCTCATTAGTAATCACTAATTAATACTCCCATATAGACACCCCATTATCCATTAAGCTCAAAGTTTCAAACTTTGTTCATGGGAAGTTCAGAAACTCTCAGAAAGGAAGCACATTACACTGCAAAACATTCACATAACACGATAACAATAACTATGTATATATATAAATATAATGTAAGTTGACAAGAGACTCTACATTATGAGCACTAAACTTTATCAAAACCAGTAACAACAACATTAACAACAACAATAATAAAAAAAGTGGGGTACCTGCTGTGATGTTCCTTGTTCCATAACTTGGTGAGATGGGTTCATGGCTTAGAGAGAGAAGCTATGAGATCAGTAACTGAGGAAGTGATGATAGTCAGAGAATGAAAATTTATATATAATATTTTGAGAGAGAGAGAGAGAGAATGAATGAATGTAAGGAATGAATAGTAGCAGCAAAAAAGAGAAGTAGTAGAATGGCAATGCAAGTGTTGTGTGTTTGTTGAGTCCTAAGAAGAAGTTGAAAAATGCATTCAATGCTGTCTTTGACTTTGGTGAATTTTCATTAACCAACCTACCATACAATTTTCCTTTGCCATATCAAGTTGTCAACGATAATAAGTAATAGTACTTCTACAGTTCTACTTCCTCTTGGTAAATTTGTGATAATCACAATAAGATTGGAAATAATTTAAGAGCTATAATGATTATTTTTAAGTTAAAAAAGCAATTGTGTATTTTTTTTTCCTTGGAAATAATATGAGAGAAATTACCTATTAACTAATGAATATTGTGATGTTTTTGTTCCCAGACAAAAATTTTTGTTCGGTTTCAATTCGATTTTTGTCAATAAAAAAAAGGACAATTTATTCATTTAAATTGTTTGGAGAAAAACGTTATCAAATTACTTTTTAAATATGCAGACGTAAATGTAATTTTCGTATTATATATAAATTTTAAAATTACGAAAGTTGTATTTGCATTTGCATCTTTAAAAAATTGTAACCTGATATC
The DNA here is from genome assembly GCF_059453495.1 of Arachis ipaensis. Classification (NCBI taxonomy): domain Eukaryota; kingdom Viridiplantae; phylum Streptophyta; class Magnoliopsida; order Fabales; family Fabaceae; genus Arachis; species Arachis ipaensis. Next base: position 4,679,248 of record NC_142436.1, read on the forward strand.
ATTTTTTTTTAAACAATTTAAATGAGTAAATTGCCCATAAAAAATTATGACGATGTAATTTTAAGGTTTTGAAACTATTATTTTAAAAGATTTCAATAAAATTGGCATAATTTTTTTAAGGCTTGAAATAAATATGAGTATTACTTTAGTATAGGTATAAAAATATTCCAATAAAATAATAATAAAGACTTGGATCAAAAAGTTTTAAGACATACTTGGCCTTAAGAAAGAAAAGAAAAAAAAAGGTAAGATATTACTTACAAAAAAAATTAGAAAGAAAGCATTTTTAATTTACCCTAAAATTATTAATGTTTTATACTGAAATGCACTTATCAAAATTTAAAGAAAACAAAATTTTAAGGACAAAATTATTAATGTTTTATACCAAAATAAAAAAATTAAAGGGAAATTTTATGTTGCCTAACACATGGGTGTTTAATTTGTTTAAAAATTTTAAAAAAAATAAAATGAACTCCACTCTTTATTTTTGTATGAAATAGTTAAAAAAAATTAAATACTATATATAGAACACACCAAATTTAAATTAGGACATTGTAATAAGATGGATCCCCTGCTCAATAATGATTAGGATTATTTAGTCAACTTTAATTAATTAATATGATTGAGATATAACTTGAAAATCTTTATCATAAGTCATATCATGCATGCATAGAGTATAATATATAGTACGGAAGGATAAGTTTATTCTCAAATATATATATTATTTATGTCCAATTTAATTTTATCAAATCAAATATTAGGAGTTAGAAAAACAACCAAATAATAAGAATAAGAATAAATAGGTAAAAGATATTGAAAGAGAGATGCATGTGAGGTTTGTAATATTAGAATTAAGTGGGTGAAATTCATCTTAAAAGATAGTTTAAGAATAGAGATTTATTTATCTCATACTTATAATATTATAGAGCAGTAATTCTCTCCCGAAACATAAAATTTGAATACAAACATAAATACTAATTAAATTAGATCAGATAAAATTTAATATCATATTAGAATAATAAAATAGCTCAAAAGAATGATAAAAATGATCTCACACACTTATAAACACATAGAATTATAGGGACCTTATCTCTAATAATAACAGTACATACTTATTCAACAATTTCTAACAATAATTAACAATTTCATCTAATTAAGTTTACCACACCCCCACAAAAAGAAGAAAAGAGAAGGTCTTTCATGTGCAAGTGTGCAACTAGCTCACTTTAATTTGCATGAAATAAATGACATCAGAGAATGCAAACCAACTAAACAATTAGAAATAAGAAGGTAACAATTCTATAGAGGGGGTGCATGGTGATGATGTGTTAGCACAAGAATACAAGCTAAGGGACAAGGGACTTTGCTATTAAAAAACTACAACCATTCACTTTCTCAAACTATATTTAGATATCCCACAATGATATGAATTATTAGTACTTTTTTCATCATTATTAGGAGATAATCCAATAGATCTCTTTGGCTTTAATGAAAATTCCAAATTAAAAGCAGTTGCTATCACAACTTGTGTATATATGGTAGTTCTATAATATTATATTTGCAAGACAAATGTCTTTAGATATGATGTAACAACTTACCAATGTTTATTTCAACTGTTTCTGTGATATAATATGTATCTTTACAAAAGATGAATGAGCTCACTATTTGATCAATTTAAATTGGTTATCTTTATTAATATTTCTTTTATCGTTCACGTCAAAGACTAATTCATCGCGAAAGTTCCATTTAAAGGTATGTTACTGGCCAATAAGTTACTGCATGCACAAGACAAAATTCAAAACCCTAACATTTACTTAAGGAGACGAGTGAACTAACTACTCGACCAACCCATGATTATGTTTACCAATGTTTCATTCCAACTAATTGTTTCCCATTTAGAGGTTTATGGTCATGTACAAGTTTCAATCAGCAGCCCGAACCAGAATTAAGTAAAAACCAAAAAAAAAAAGGAAATTACTCAATCTTCCATTCTTTCCTTCTCCTAAATTCTCAACCTTCTGACTACACTTTATATCTTTGTTCTCATAGAGCTCCACCTTAGAAGACTTAGCTCAACCCTAAATCAAGAAAAATATTCCCTATCAGTTTTTTTTTTTTTTTTTAATGTTTGTCTAATAAATGGGCCTCAATTATTATATATGTAATTATGTACAATACATTCTGGAATCTCCGACATGATTACTTTTATTGTTGAATATAGATAATATTGACAATGAAATCAAACTTTGATTCTCCTTACAAATAATCATTGCTTTCAGTGTCACATATTATTATGGGCAAAATAATAGTCAAGAACTTCTAATTCTCACCAATCACTCTCTTAGTTAACAACCAAATCAATTCTTATTTGTTATATCTGAGAAGTATAACTGGGGTCCTACCGTACATGAATTGCAAATTCTCGTACATTGCATGTCATAAGATCGATATAAGAACTTTTCAAAACTCTAGAACATTTGAAACTAGATTTTTATATACCTAAATTTTTATATTATAAATATTTATTAGTCATAAATTCTAATTTGACCCATATTTATTTTAGCATCTAAACTTTAACAAAAGAATTTGACATCTACTTTTTTGTTTGTCTTTTTACTATTGGATTGAATTTGATGTCTATAAGTATATATAATGCTTTATCTCGTTTTAACAAATGAAGATAGGTTGAGTTATGAAGAGTTTGGTAAGGTTTCTATGTCAAATATTAATGAGTTTGTCCTCCCATTTGGAATGTGGCGGCGCATGTATGAGTGAAGTTCATAGAACCTTATCTTTTTAGTCTCTTTCATGGACCCAAAAAGGTTTTGTGTTTTCTCCAATATCTGTCTTCCAGCTAAGTTTTGATGCCCTCTCACTTCTCTTGATTTTTTATTTTTGGCCCCCATGCCCTTTAGTTTAATTTCCTCTCCATTCTTCTTGCTTCATTTACCAAGAAAAAGAAACTACTCAACTCAACTAACTAAAGTGAGATAGCATATTAGTATGTTTTTTAATATCCGTATTCGAATTTGAATTTTGAAAATATCAAATGGTGATTAAGAACTCTTAAAAATGTCGAGTGTATAAGTTTGTGATGTAATACTTAAAATTGACAAATTATCTAATTCATTTGACCAAAAAACAAAAAATAAAATGGAAAAGTCTAGGGAGCCAGTAGTTTTGTTGAATTTTGGCCAGCATGTAACCAGCAGAAAAAGGTGAGTCATTGGATGAAATTTCACATCAATCTCACACCATTAGATCATCATTGATGGCTATTTGATGGCTACTAATCACAAAAGTTGCTGGCCCCTAGCATTGCTCAAATAAAATTAACTAACTAGATTAAAAGTAAAAATAGTGCATTACAATTTTCTTTTTTTTTTTTTCTTTAAACTTATACTTTTATTAGTGTTTTGCCTGGATTTTTGTTTTTAGTCTTTTAGAAGTGCATAACAATCTTATTTTTTTTATGGGGTATCTACAAAATTTGTATCACAATTTCAGTTTAGGAAATAGATACGAGCATTAATGCCATAAAATAATTGTGAAAAGTGATAAGTTTTTAATTAACATGAAAGTTTTACAAATGATAGATGGCAATGAGCCAATGACAATTACTTAAGACCATTTCTTTGCAGAAAAAACAAGATCTACAATACGACTTAGAAGTAAAAGCTAGTAACTGAAAGACTAAAATTGCATAATAAAATGAATTGAAAATAAAAACATAAAAAAAATGAAGTAAACATGAAAATAAATCAAGAGAATTGGCTCTCAACTAATCACATGCACTTTTACTCCATCACTTCCTTTTGCACAAGTGTCCCTCTTTAGTTTTTTAAAAATACTATTCATGCACTAAAATCAACCAATAAAATTAATCACCAATAATATATTTGTGTATAAATACATGTGTAGTTTAATTTATTTTCAATATTTATATTTATATTCTAACATATATTTTATACTAATAACTGATTTTAGTGACTTATTTTAATGTACACGTAGCATAGTCGTTAATTTTTAGATCGTCTATTCATAGAAAAGCTTCTAAGCTCAAATAAATCTTATTTGATGATCAACGTTCCTATATATCCATATTATGGAGAAACAATTATCCTTCCACTACCTTTGTTTTCCTTTGTACTCAACTTTTAGATTTAAACATGTTTTTTTTTTCAAAACATTTTTTTTCCAATTTTATTTTACAAAACTCTTCGAATCTTGTTTGAAATCTTTATGAATTTTTCAAGAAAGGTTTCTTACCTTCTAGTCTTTAATTCTTTATATAAGATAATTGAACAAAATCTTTTATTATAAAAATTCAATCGAATTACATCTAAAATAACACAAAATAAGTTAGAATAGATATTGATTTAAAAAATTACTTTAAAGCATATATTATATTACTAGACAATAAATATTAATTATAATATATTTTAAATTGAATTATGCAAGCCGCAGCACGAGTGCACAACTGTGCAATCTTCAACTACTAAATATGGTCCCATTTCATTTCTTAAGTCACAAAAAAGAGCAACACTTGTGTATACAAGTCTATTCTGTCCAATAATATCTGATGTAATCTAATGTAATCTAATCAATTCTCTAACCAACTTGGGAAGCGTACGTGTGATGCATACAATGAAGAAGTGATAAATTGACAATACTATCCGACCTAACTTGATGATGAAATGCATGATACTACGTTATCCAAACTGTATATATGTCGGTTAAAACCTCTAATCACATTTCAACAATTAATATCATGTCTTTTCAAACTTTTTTGAAATAACCAAATTAGTCTTAAAAAAATTACATGGACATTTCTAGTTATCTTTTTTTTGTCATTACTTCATTAATATTATATTCTTATTTGTGGGGCTACTGACATTCTGATTTTGCAGCTAACTACAATTGAATTATGTAAGTTAAATTGATATTTAAAAGTTGTTAGATAATTTGATTAATTTGACTAAATTTTTATTAACGACTTTTAGGTATCAATTTCACGTGAAGTCGACTTCATATGAGTTTTCACCACTAAATTATTGCATTACTTTTGTTAACAAGAGTAGACATGATTGGCTAAAATTTGACATATAATCCCCAAGAAACCAAGAGCGTAAGTACATCTATTATTGTGCATCACCGAGCTTGCAACTTAATTGCACTTCTTTAATTTTGCCAAGAAAAGTCAATAAAATAAGTTAAAAATTGACTTATATTCATGACGTTAAAAATCGAATTGAATTGACCGGTTTAATTAGTTTAATAAAAAATTGATTATCTGGTTAAAACAGTTTAATTCAAAAAATCGATTGTTAAAAATCAGTCAAAAATTGATAAAAAATTGATAAATTAGTTGAATAAATATAGTTTTTATGAAAAAATAGTTAAGAATTATTTTTAAAAAATATTTTTTTAAAATATATATTTTATATAAAAAATATATTGTTTTATTATATTTGGTCACACTTCAATTAAACTTAAGTAAAATCTTTAAATATTTGAATATCTATCTTTATCAATTTAATGGCCGATTCAATTTTTAAAATTTTATTTATATTCTGTTGTTGGTACGAAGTATTTTTGACTTAGTAAAGAGTAAAAAAATTGTGAGTAAAGTCAAAGAAGTAAGAAAGCTTTTCTCTATCCTGTGACTAAATGAATGTAAAGTCATGGAATCAAAATAAACAACCTATCTAAAAGAAGCATGCAAGGTGGAAAATATAGTCAAAAGATGGCTAGATCTCACAAAGAAAAAGAAGAAAAATATAGTGAAGTCACTTTTTAATTTAGATATAAAAAGAAAAGTGGTATAGGATATAGTTGTGAAGTGTATGGGTGCACAATTGTGGTGTTAAGAGTAAATTAGACTCTCTGATTTGTGTTTAAAAAATTAAAAAAATTTGCAGTACACAAATCGGACTGTCCGATTTGTGTTTTAGACAATTAAAAAAAATTTAATATTAAAATCGGACCATCCAATTTTTGTTTTCAAAATAAAAAAAATTAAAAGTACAAATCGGACCCTCTGATTTTTCCTCCCACACAAATCGGACCATTCGATTTGTGTTCTTAAATTTTTTAATAAAGAAATCAGACAGTCGATTTTTTTCACTCTATAGTTCAGAAAAAAACTGTCCCTACATTCATGTCTAATACCACCCACTTCCATAACCATGCACAACACACACAAAATTTACATATCCAAAAAATTGAGTCCACGAAGCATAAAAAAATATAGAATACATTTAGCCAAATTCTTTATCTATATCTTTTAAACTGAGAAAGTAGAATCGAAAAAACGGCTAAAAACTAGAAGAAAACATGTTTAAATCTAAAAGTTGAGCACAAACAAAAGCATAGACCTGGTAATCTATGCTTGACATGGTAAATTGGAATCTATGCTTGACATAGTAAATTTTATCGAGGAAATTGAACTAACACTTTACCACCTGACACATATGTTACATCACAGTGATCACAAAAATGACTCACAAAACTTATCATTTTTCATAGTCCTTGAGCATCAATCGACAATAAAATGTCAACCTCAATAATTGTAGAATTTCTACCAATCTTCTATGTCATCATCATCTTCTTGGGCATCTAAATTCATTTTGTCAAAATCAATATCTTCCATATCCAAGTCTTGCACTGAATCCTGATAACATGCCCTATCTTCAAGAAATTTTTGCATAGGCATATACTCTGTGGCCATAACAGATGTATTATAAGAACTCAATTTTCAATCAGAAATCCTCAACCTAAACAACTCATCTTGCATTTTTGAATGATTATATTTTGATATTTGGGACTTTTTAAAACTTTCTCTATTCATTATCATAAATATTTTTTAACTATTGGTGATGATTTTGGTCGGTTCACTTGGATTGTTTTATTAAAATCTAAAAATGAGGTTTCACAACATATTAAAAAACTTATAACTTTAGTGGAAACTCAATTTAATTAAAAAATTAAGATTATTCGTTCTAGTAATAGTCATTAATTTTTTCTTAATGAATTTTACTCGTCCAAAAAGATCATTTATCAACAAAATTGTATTGAAATACGAATACCTCAACAAAATAAAAGAGTTGAGAGAAAATATTAACATATTTTAAATATTATAAGAACTATCATGTTTTAATCTAATTTACCTTTTAACTTTTGGTCTTATACTGTCAATCATGCTATTTATTTAATAAATCGAGTTCCATCATCTATTTTAAAATTTAAAACTCCTTTTAAAGTTTTATATAATAAATCACTTGATTACAATAATTTAAAGATTTTTAGATGTTTATGTTTTATTTCTACTCTTATTAATACCCATTCAAAATTTGATCTGCGAGCACACAAAGCAATTTTTTTTTTTGGCTACCCAAATAATTTAAAAAGATATATTATTTATACTTTACATAATAAAATGATTTTGGTATGTTCTTTTTCATAAATTAACCCTTCCATTAATTACAAAAAAGCCCAAATCCTCATAAGCTCACCACACTTATTTTTTATCCAAATTCTCACTCTCATCACCTCCTGTACAACACACACCAATTCATGACAAAAAAAAAAAAAAAAAACACACGCACCAATTCATTCCCATTGAACACCCCCTCCAGGATGAGTAGAATCTATAAAAAATACTTATCGAAAAAAGTGATCCATTGAGTCATACTAAGTATATTTGAATTCTATTGATTATAGACTATCTTTATAACAATATAAAAAAAAAATGCGATATATAAATTAAATATTCTATAATTAATAATTATATATAGCAGGTACAAATATTAAATCGAGGTACCCATTCTATGATAAACTTACCTTCTATTTTTGTGTCTTTAGTGGGCCTAGTATTTCCGGCACTTGCAATGGCTTCTTTATTTCTTTATGTTCAAAAGAACAAAATCTTTTAGATACGGACAATAGGCACAAATCAAGTATATTTTTTTAGCACCTTCAACCCCCTTCATTAGCACCAACCCCCTTCTCCCTTTTTTACCAAAGTATCCTCCATTCCTTCATCGATTTGCATGTTTTCTCTTCGATCCTTCTCTTCCACCGCCACCTCATCACAGCCAACGTTCAACTAAGCCGCCCATTTACCTCTCCAATTATCTGTGAAATACTTTTTTTACTTTCCAAACCTCTCCATCTTTAAGTCAAGATATCTAATTTTTTTTTTTTTTTTGCTCTCTTTTCTGTCTCCTTCTCACATATCATATCTCTTATCTTTGTATTCTGCATAGTTAGCAAAACCGGAACGAACCGATCAAACCCGTACTAAACCGGCGAAAACCGGTCAAACCGAACCGCTCGGTCGCAATTGAAGGAGAACCTACGGCGCACCAGCGTTCCGCAACTCCACCGTGCTCCATATGCTCATTCACTGCCAAGTGTCATCCTTTGATTTTGGAAAAATCCAAAATGGGATGACTGGGGTTCGAACCCCTTACCTAAAGATAGCAAAGACGCTAGCATGACCACCAGGCTACAATGCTTCTTGTCATTATATGTACAAATTATAATACATATAGAATGTTTTAGTTTACTTATATTCAATTTATTTTCATTTTAATGTCACTCATTTTTAAATAATTTATATTTTATTTAACTATACTTTTATATTTAATATAAATTTAAAAGATAAATAAATAAATTTTATTAATCACAATTTATTTATTTTTTCATGATTATACGATATCTATTAATATTATTTTTTCAACAAATATTTATAGTATATAATAATAGGTAAAGACTCACATACATTTGTCTTCATATGAAGTTGATAATTGAAAATCGTTAAATGATAATTTAGTCAAACTTGTCAAATCATCTAACGATTCTTAAATATAAACTTCACATGAAAACAACTGTACAGGAACAATGACAGAGACAGAGACAGAAATTGACAAGGATCAACTCCTGATTAGGAATTTAGGATGGCTTCATCAAATACTGATCATGCATGGGGCCATTTGTTCAATGCGGTTAATTCAGCTTATTTTCATTGTGTTAAATTGAGTTGTTTATGTAATAGACTAATAGTACTAACAAATTTTATGTTTATTTTGGTATTACTACTTATTTTTAGGATTTGAGACTTAATGTTTATTAAAATGTTATTGGAGATATGTTTTTTAACTGTTAATTTTTAAGTTTTTAGCTATTTTATACGTTTTATTTATGCGGGACCGGGTTAACCGGTTCAACCAGTGACCCACCGGTTGAACCAGTGACCCAGTGACCCAATAGCCTGACCGGTTCGATCACCGGTTCGGTTCTGACAACTATGGTATTCTGAGCATGAACTAAAGACGTTTCAAAAAATTAACGAAATTTTTTATTGGTCTCTAGCCATGCAGGAGGAACTTGCTGTGTTGGAATCAAACCGGACTTGTTTAGTTGCCAAGGGTTTCACTCAGACAGAGGGAGTGAATTTTTTGGAAATATTCTCTCCCGTTGTCAAGCTTGCGATTATCCGCATTGTTCTCACTCTAGCTTCCATTCGGCAGTAGCCTATACAGTAGCTAGACGTTAACAACGCCTTTTCGCACGGCGATTTGTGTAAAGTTGAACATATGAAATTCCCTCATGGTCTCTCCTCTGACCGATTCAATCAGTACTACTGGCTTCTCAAGTCTTTGTATAGTTTACGACAATCAAATCGTATGTGGTATGCAAAGCTTTATGTTCTCCTTATTTAATTTCTCGTGGGTATCAACAAATCATTTTTTGTTCTAGTTTATTCATTAAAGTTAAGGGGAATGAAGTTTGCATCTTGTTGATTTATGTTGACGACATTGTATTTATTGGTAATTTTCTGAAATGGCAACAATCAAGAAAATTCTAAATGATAATTTTAAAATTAAGAATTTGAAAGTTTTAAAGTATTTTTTGGGTATTGAAGTAGCTCATTTCATTTCAGTTCAGGCATTTTCTTCTCACAGCATAAATACTGTTTAGACTTGTTATTGGATTGTGGATATTTGGGAGCCAAGCCTGTTGGGGTTCCTATGGACAATACTACTAAGTTTTCACAAGATGATAGTTCCTTGTTGTAAGATCTTTTTATTTATCGATGTTTAGTTGGTCGACTCATCTATTTAACTACTACTCGCCATATATTACTTATGCTACCCAGCAATTAAGTTAGTTCATGACTACCCCAACTCAGAACCACTATAAGGCAGCCTCCGTGTTCTTCGATATCTCAAGAATAGTCTGGGGAGGGGGCTTTTCTTTCTTAGGAGTTCAACACTTCAGTTTTCTGGTTTTAGCGATTATGATTGGGACGGGTGTTCAAATATACGTCGATCTTTGACTAGTTACTGCTTTTTTTTGGGAGAATCCCTTATTTTCTGGAAAACAAAGAAACAGACCACTATTGCACGCTCATCAACTGAAGTAGAGTACCGGGCTCTTACTAATACCACCCGTAAACTCTTATGGATATTGAATTTGTTGAATTTTCTTCATGTTTCTTGTGATAGACCTCCTATTTTATTTTGTGATAATCAGAGTGCTCTTTATATAGCCGTCAATCCAATTTTTCACGAGCACACTAAGTATTTGGATATTGATTGTTATCTGGGTACTGAAGTTGTTGCCCGTCCTTTCCTATGGTCAACTTGCATATATTTTTACCAAGCCACTTTCAACTAAACCAACTTATCCAAGATGAAAATTCTCGACGAACACCATCCTCCAACTTGCGGGGGCATATTGAACCAACCACCATCAGCCCAACATAGCAACAACACTTAAGAGAATCAGACCCAAATTCAAAATTCAGAATAAGTAACTTTTTTTCTCTATTATTTTTCTTTTACTCGTGTTTTTTCTCTTTTGTTCTAGAATGTGGTGACTCACCTTGTTTGTTAGGATAAGATTCTTTTCTAGATTTGATAGTTGTTATAAAAATTTGTTGAGCTGTGTATTTTTCTTCTTGTATATATACAATTTTTGTCTAATACACATTTCATTCATTTTTATGCTTCTCTGTCTAATTATTGTTTACTATACTATGGGTTTGTATGGCTATGTTTAAGGGTATTCGCAGTATGGTTTGGATCGGTTTTAAGTAAAAAAACTCATCTGATACGAATACTAATTTTATTTACGGTGCAATTTGAATTGGGTGATTTTTTCTAGACAGTCCAATCTAATTCGATGCAATTTCAAGTGGTTTAGATTGCATTTGATTTGTGGTTTTGTAAATTAAAAAAAATTAAATATATATTAAGTCTCAATATTAAATCTTAAATAACTAACAGTGACATAACAAATCTAAATCGTATCTTAAAAATTCAATAAAAATATGACAGTAGAAAATAAATTATAAATTGATTAAAATAAATAAATAAATCTCATTTTGAATTCACAAAATAATCAATAAATAATAATAATACACGAATAAGATAAAAATGTATAATAAATTAAATATATTACAAGTAAAATTTTAAATATAATAATACTAATAATAATAATAATAATAATAATAATAATAATAATAATAATAATAATAATAATAATACATCATGCGATTTGAATTAGATTAGATTGAATTGATTTTGAGAAATAGATTCAAAATCTAATTTAAATCATGCGGTTTGTCATCATTAAAATTCAATCAAATATAAATTAATATGATTTTATTGATTTTTGGTTTGAATTAGATTAGATGATAATTTTAATTTAAATTGGTTTGAATTTAAACAAGATTAAACTTAGGTCCAAATCCTGCTGTAATTTGATGGGAGGCTAACAAAAGTTCAGTTTTTGGTTAGGGGCTAACAAATTTTTAATGTGCCAAGAAAAAAGACTAGATTTTTTTAGGGCCTGGAAAGAAACCTCATTTCTTACCAATTTTTTTTGGGCCATAATTTCTTTCCACTTGAATTTGCAGCTAGATCGGTAGGTCCCCTTTGGGCTTTTGTTTTCTCACCTACGTCCCTTTTAGTTTAGAGAGAAAAAATCTCAAAGAAACTCTGGGTTTGAATTTATGAAGCCTCATCTAAGAGGGGGCATGGACTGATTCTTAAGGTATAGCCCAATCCCGCTGCAGTAAACCCAATCAAGAGAAATAAAAAATATCAAATAGAAAAAGAAAAAAGAAAGAAAATTTTCACCTTAAACATGCACACTAGTCTTTAACACGTGTTATGACCAAAAGACAAAAAAAAAAAAAAAAAACGTGTTAACTTATGACCAAAGAGAAAAATTTGGAGGGAGCCGTTTTTATTTATATTGGGTAATAATTTTGGTTATTATACATAGTATTTAATTTTGATATACTGTTAATATACATATATCTAATTACGTAATATCACATCAATAAAAATAACTACCATTTATATTGATTATGTGAATGGTCATCTAAACAAACGAATATTTATATGACTGTATAAAATGTTTTATACTATTAAATATTAATGTATCAAAATTAAACTATTTTACATATTCTACTAGTGTATTTAGATTTTTTTTTAACATCAGTTTGCAAAAATATATTAATGGTTAAGTACTGATCAAAAGGATTATATTGTGTTGATTTGATAATATTTTTTATGACAAAATATGTATATATTCAAATTAAAATTTAACTCTCATCCCAAAAAAGTCAATTGAAAATTTGATAAAATTCTAACAACATTGTTTGAGGAAGTCATCAAAAGAAACGAATAAGCCAACAAAAGTGGTTTCATTTTGACCTTATCCTCTAAGCAAAAATGTATGTATGCACTATATTTGAGCAAGTTCAAGATCTATGAAATGAATGTTCCGGAACTGACTCAGAATCTAGTAGATTGGTTACTCTGCAATTTAACTTATATTGTTGAATTCAGACTCTTCTGAAAATCAACTTCATATCTCACTTGACCTGTATATATCAAATACATCAGAATGTACTTATCCAAACATTATATCATATTTTGACTCTAATTTTTGTGTATCGTCACTTATCAATGTGGCAAAGGGTTTTATATTAATATCTAATTACATGTTATCATATATAAGTAAACTGATTTTTCTTATTTAACATAATAACCAACCATTTTACAATATAAAAGTACATAATAATTAGATATTATTAATTAGTATAAAACTGAAAATTCTAAAATTTAAATATCTTTCTAACCAAATGAAAGATAAAAAAATTTATTATTTTTTTAGATTTTAAGATGCCTAAAATTATCTACTTTCATAACAATTCTGCTAGAAAACTAAGAGGGGTTCAGCCAACTCCTGCCAACTTTTTAATGGGCTGGACCTCGAAACTTATCTTAATAAAAATAAGTTAATATACATGAATGTATCTTAATAAAAATAAGTTAATATACATAGATGTTTCTTCTGCTAAGTATCAGAATGTTTCTTTTTTATACCGAATGGATGTTCTTTTATATATTTTTTGAATTTTTTTGTATTGCAAATGTGAATGTCTCGATTTCTTTAAGAATTTCATATTTTTTTTAAATTTTATAAATATCTAATTATTTTTGTCAAAATATAACTGGATATTTCTTTTGTTAAACATTAGGATTTTTTTTCCTATTAAATGAATATTTTTTTTATATTTTTGTACTTGTTCCAGGACAATTCGTGCTCCACCACTGCTTCCTTAAACAATTCCTAAAGTTGAACCAAGTGCAAGGCAGAGACCGATTTTAAGGGTATCTACGTGATCTCTTTGACACGCAGCTTCCCTATGGGCGAAGCTTCATATTCTTCGCTACACAGGCCTTCGGTTCGGGATCTCCCATCTGATTCAACGGGGACCTTCAATTTTGCGACTGTAACAAAGCTAAAGAAGTTTACATGCATGGCATCCGAACTTTTATACATATTCCAACCACCGATGGCGTTCTTGAAATGGGTTCCTACGATCTCATCACTGAAAACTGGGCTCTACTCCTTCAATAAACCAAGTCTCTCTTTGGATCGCAATATCATCAACTCAATGCATTTCGTCACTTTCAGTCTGAGAAGTTGCAGAATCTTGGATAAGGGCATAGACGGAGAGAACCTGACGGTGAGAGAGAGAGGTCTGTATGTGGTTGTTGGAGGTGGGTAGGTTAATGTAAGAGAAAAGAAGAAGATTTTTATAAGTTTTAATTAGGTTTACTTAATCAATTTTAAATTTTTTAAATTTTAAATTTAAAAAATTATAAAATTTAAAAAATTTAAAATTAATTATTAATATAATTATAATTAATTAAGTTGTTCCATTCTTGGTTGATTAGAAGTTGGTTCATATACTTTTCCATAATAATTATATTTAAGAGAATGTTTTAAAACATTTACATGATATTTAATATTTATACTACCATTGCATTATTTCACAAATTATATATGGTGCCTCAGCTCTGTGGAAAACATGATGTATGCAATGTTGTGATTAATTAATTAATGTCTTCATTTTCATTGATGAAATCACGGATTAATAATCTATTAATTAACAAACATTATTTCCTGCTTAGCTAATCCTAATAATAATAATGTAATATATATCCATGGAGTGGCCAATAATTTCACCTGCAATAAGTTAATCAAATTAAACTAAATAAAATAAATCCCACTCATCAAAGTTGAAAATTTTAATCATGATCACGCGCTATTGAATATTATTATCTTAACCATAATTATATTGTACTAACCATGATTATCCACTATATATATTCATAGTCCAAAGTCATTTTCTAAAGAATATTATTATACACGCAACTGCTTCGTGTCGCCGCACGTTATATTATTCGAGGCTTTTCAGCTTAGCTTGCGTTTTTTAAGTGATGACGATTTTATTATTATTACTTTTTTTTTTTTGGATAATAAAATGACAATGATTCTTTCGGAGCTTACCATATACCAATACCCAAATGAATTTAAATACTTTAAAAAATATTATTGGACGAATTTATTTGTGAGTAATGAAAACTCTAATTGATATATATGGTCTCTAGAAAAATTAATTGAAATATGAGAGTAATATAATAAGCTCATTTAAAAAAAACTAATATTATTTTTTAGTTATATTTTAATATTAATTTTATACTTTGATAATGTGCAAGTGATATATATAGAAATTGATCAAGCATGCGTTATTACAATAGATAAAATATTTTATTTAATTATTCATTATTTAGAAGTTTTATATATCAAAATAAACAATTACATGACATGTAGTGGAGTAAAAATCTTATATTAATATTATAAAAAAAATTGATCTATTTCACTTTTTAGAAAAAAATATTTTATATATATATATATATATATATATATATATATATATATATATATATATATAAAAGAGAATTCTAGTATGTCTATATTTACAATGATTACAAACTGTTGTTAAAATTAAAATTATATATTTTTTTATAATTTGGTAATATTTGTTTAGCAACACGTTTTAAAAAGCGTCACTAAATAATTAAAAAATATTATTTTAATTTTAATAATACTTTTTAAAATACTATAGTCATTTGATAGCTATATATATATATATTAACCGAAGAATTTGTTCTTAGAAAATTACTACTCTAGTGATTATTATTCTTGTTAAATTATTATAATAATAGAATGGAATTGTGCGAGGAATTATGAAATAGTCTATATGATAGAAGTCTAAGCCACACGCCATCCAGAAGAAAAAGAGGGAGAGAGGAGGAATTTAACAAGTAATCATCCAGCATAAAATATTAAAATTTACCACGAATTTTTAATAAAAAATTATATTTTTTAATGATATAGTGACAAGAGGGCATAATTTACTATTAACATTATTATCTATACATCAACAAACGAATCAGGATTATGTTCATATGCTCCATTATTGGAGTTCGGCACACGGTATAAAATCATCATAACAACTTGATCTTGTTCATACTAAGTCTCTTCTTTACAATTTCATTTTTGTTATTAGTTTATAGTATATGTTTAGTGGGAGATATTACCTATTTAATTATTATATGTAGTATATACGATAAGAAAGAATGGAATCTTTTTCTCTTCTGATCTGCTAACTATATAATAATGACAAGGTATTCCTAGAATTGATAATATTAGTTAGAGTAAAGGATATTTTTTATTTTTAATTTTTGTGATTGTTTTTTTAAATATTTTTAACGTTTAGTTTTATTTTTTTAATATTTTTTATTTATTTAATTTTGTACATAATATTTTTTTATTTGTATTAAAATTATTTCTAAAAATTTTCAAATTTTATCTCTAACATTTCATATGTAATTAATGTCTAGAAATAATTTTCATATGTATAAACGTTATATTTTACTTCTATGAAGTACGGACACTTTGCTGATTTGTCGTGTCCTCGTGTCGAATACATTTTAGACACGACATTTATTGATACTCGTTCGACACTCGTGTCTGTTGTGTCCAACCATATCTTACTAAAAAATAAAAAATTTTTCTTTGGACACATTTAGACGCACCCAAATACCATCATGTATCAGTATGTTCAATCTTATTTTTAACATATATTTTTGAAATAAATTTAGATATAGTATATATTATTATTTATTAAAATAAAAAATATTTTAAATACTTAATATAAATAAAATAATATATTAAAAATAATTAAAAATAATTAATTTATATTTTAATATTATCATTACGATTTATCTAAAAAATACTTTATATTTTATATGTATATATATCTTCATGTTTTATAAAATTTTAAAATTTACATATTAATATATTTCGTATTGTGTCGTATGTAATGTCTATGTGAGTGTCCGTCCATCATAACTTTACCCTATTAGTTATAAAATTTACTATATTCGAAGTAATTGAGTCTTATTTAATTTTTGGCTTCCAAGCCATTTTCATGCTTTATTTATTCAAACAAAGAGTGATGTGATGTCACTTTTATTTGGAATTTCGGCAACTTCAAGTTGGGAATACATAATAACCACTATCACTAAAATTTAATATTTATTCACGTGAATATGCGTTCGATATATAATTATTTATGTTATTTTTTTATTAATTTTAATTTTAATTTTAAAATAAATTATATTATAATATGTTATCAGAATTTTATATTTTAAATATCTAAAGTTGGATCCTATAAATAAAAAGAAAAAAATCTATATAAAAATTAAATAAATTTAAAAAGATATTAGAAATATAATAATTTATATTATCTCTTTCTACTCAATTTAACTTTTGAGATTAGTAATAAAATAACAATATAATTTAATCTACTCCACCATATTATTATAAAATTTAGACTATTATGTAATAAGATTTTAGAGACTATTGTATATATTATAGGAGAGAGGACTTAAAATTAAGTCATATTAAGAGTAGAAATTAAGGAACTAATAAGTAATTTACTTTAGCATGCATATATCTCTTTTGTGTTGGGGCACACAGTAGACCATATCCTTTCGTGATTCACATGAGCTCAATAATGTTCCAAGAAAGTATGTATAGTTTGATTTTAAATTGGAGACATCCGAAAAAAGTTTAGTTCCACAAGACAAAAAAGATAAGTTCAAATAATTATATGTGAAACACATACCTTTAACATATGCACACGTGGGTTATTCTTCATTCTTTGATCTTCAATTTAATTTCCTTCTTTTTCTCAAAGCTTAGATGAAAGAAGGGAACAAAGATTGTGTCCCGTTTAGTCTTATCAAAATGTACCAGATGTCCATACTCTATCTCTTATTGATGATGATACAATAGTGAATTGAATCGACAAGACATGCATGGTGGTAGTTATAGAATTTTGCTAATTATTTTTTCTATATAAAAAGGTGATGATTGAATAGCTATGTATAAGTACATGTAAGGGATAAGGATGGTCATGCCAAAACCAAACATACATATTACACAGGATAAGGATGAGACTTTTGATGTTAGACATTTAATTTGAAATCTAAAGAATTTCAAAAGGTAGTAGCTTTTTTAAGGAAAATAACTACATGATTTTTTAGGATGAAAAGTTTTAATAGGTAAAAACTATGAGTGGATATATCTAAAAATTGTCATGCTTTATGTGATTGACACATGTGAGAGCAAATAAACGAAACATTCTTTTTTGTAGGGGTGCGTATGATTCGGTCCGATTCTGAATATGTTAAAGATTAATTTGGTGTAAATTTACTGAGTCTAAGATCGAATAAGAGTCTCAAAAATAGACCCAATTATTATTTCGGGCCGGATCTAGGTTAAGATGAACCTAATTTCACCCGATCTATGTGCACCCTAAGAGAACTAAAAAATATATGTACGTTTAAATTAATTTTAATATTATGTTATATTAATTATAAGTTTATTGTTTTATTTTTAATCACACTTGTTGAATTAGAAAATAGATCAAAGAAGCATCAAATTAGAATTTATGGACAAATTTAAATTCAAATATGGATATCAACTTTTCGATAACAAGTTTCTTCTTTATAAATAAGTGCATCATAAATAAATTTTTTTATAAATAAGTTTCTTTATAAATTATTGTTAAAGTTTTAAAAACCCGATTTTTACCTGGTTTAGATTCGATATAGTTGTGACTCGAAAATGTTTAAGTTTCATTGGGTTTAGGGCCGGGTTAGGGTCTAAAAAATAGACCCGATATATGTTTAAAGTCGGATCTGGATCAAGACAAACTCGATTTCACTCGACCCATGAACACCCCTTACTTTTTAGGTCGGAGTGAAAAACAGAGTCAACAATAATAAAGTTAATAAGTTGGGTAAAGTATATTTTTATTTTAAAAAATTTAAAATAATTTAAAAATATTTTTAAATTTTATTTTATTTTAAAAATTTTTAATTTGTATCAAATATATCTTTAACAACTAAATTTTTAAAATATTTAGAATTAACAACAATTTTTAATTTGTATTAATGGTTATTCTTATAAAATTATTGTTATTGAATTGGTCTTAAATTGTTAAAAAATTAGCTATTAAAAATTTATTTGATGCAAATCAAAAATTTTTAGAATAAAATTAAAACAAAATAAAATTAAAAATTATTTTTAAAATTTTTAATAAATTTTAAGAACAAAAAATATATTTTATTTTAATATTTTTTTATTAAAATTGTTTTTGTCTCTATTCTCAATGTCCATATATTTGTATTACACTATTTTGTTCCACCTTTTTGTAAAATATCATTTTTTGTCCATTTTAAAAATTAGTTGTGTGAAAGCATCATCAGATGAAGTTAGTGTTCGTGTATCACATAGCAAATTAATAAGATGGAGAGAAACAATGAAGTCATATATATATAAAGGTTAATGCACCACTTAATTAGTTTTTCTGAGTTAGGCTGAAATAATGGTGTTAGGTTTCAAATTGGTGGACTTAGGAGATGAATATATGACATGGTGGACTACTACAACATAAGTTTTTTTTTTGTTAAGATAGAAAAACTCAAACTCGTCACTCCTAAATGAATATAGGAAAATTATGTCATTTGAATTATAATTTATTGGCAAATTAGACTGGTTATTGAATCTTTAAAACTTAAAAATATAACTAAAGTTGAATGATAACTAATATTTTAAAAATTGAATTAGTCATGGAATCAATTGAATTAGAAATTTTAATTTTTATCGAAATTTTAACTAAAATTAAATCGAATATAACTTTTTAAAAAATTACTTTTTTATTTATTATTTTAAACTAGTTAATTACTAAAAATTCTACCAATTTGATCGATTAACTAATTTTTGACCAATTTGTTTGGTTTTTAATCGATTCATTGTCATGCGAGTTTTGCTTAATTATAGGACTAGTTTGATAGCTGGTTTCTGATTAATTAGACCGAACCAACTAATTCGGTTCAATTCTTAAAACTATGACAATTACAATAAAATAATATATTTATGTATAATTAAAATATTTTAGTTTTTATTGATACTTTAACTAATTAGTTACTAAAATTTCATACTGACTCGATGAATCCACTAATTTTTTACTAATTTGTTTTTACATAATTTTTCGTTCTAAATTAAATAAAATTAGTGATTTTTTTAATTAGTCTAATTAAACCGACTGATTCAATCTAATTCTTAGAACCAAATATACGTGTTTTTATTATAAATGGAGAAGAAAAAATAAATAAATAAATAAAATGGGAAAATTTGAAAGAAAGAAAGAAGATCTCAATTTGGTTTTTAAGTTTTTATCTGATTACAAGTTTTGTTAATTTATTAGAAACTACTATTTTAGAAGTTTAACAGTTAACTTAATAATAATATTAATGTTCCGTTTTAAAATTTTAAAACTCAAGGTTCAAATTATCTAGTAAATTTTCAGGAGTTAAATTCAGAAGTTGTTAACGTTTTTGAGTCTGCAATTGTGCATGCATCCCATCATAAGCTGTGGTTGTGTGCTCTAGTAATCATAAGTGCTATTTCATACCACAAAAATTTGAACGCTGAATGTTCTAAGTAAAAGAATATAAAGTAATTTAATATTTATAAAAAATTAGAATAATTTGATAAAATTATTTAAAATGAGTAGTTTATTGAGTAATTTTATTGAAAATTTTGGAGTATTGAATAAAAAAATTATTAGGGTTTTAAATAAAGGTAAAGTTAAGAATAGATTAAAATTATAAAAGTATATAAAATATAAATAAAAGTATAATTTAATTTTAAAAAGTGTTTTGGGGGGAGGGAGATGATATCATATATGAGCAATATTTAGGGCCAGCAACTTTAGTATTTTGTAATTATCAATTGGCTATTAATAATGTTTTTAATGGTGTGAGATTACATTCAATGATAAGAAATTACTCACTTTTCTTTTGATAGTTAAATATTGACCAAAAAATACAAAAATTGCTGGCCCTAGACTTTTCGTATCACATATATATGGGGCTAAAAGGAAATAAAACAAAAATGGGACCATACTGCAACTGCAAGTTAGGGAGCATGTTTCACATGGAGTGTTGTCATCTATCAATTGTTGGGGTTTTCCCAGCCATCATCACCATCTATTTATTTTATTTTATTTATTTATTTTTGTATATATATATATATATATTTCTTGTTCGGTTGTGTTGTGTATATCACTTATATGTGTGTTATATTTATAGTGTAGATAAAAAAATATGCTTTCGTTTACACAGCTTGCATTATGAATATGTCGTTATTATATATTTTATATATTCTCTATTATATATTATTAATTTTATAATAAAAATATATCACATATTATTTTTTATTATTATTAAAATAAATTTTTTTAAATAAAATTTTTTTTCTTATTTTTTCCTTTTTATATCTTTTCTATTTTTTATTCATTCTATTTTTTTATATATCATTATTAATAACTAATTATAAAATTGATAATTAAAATATGTAACATAATATTTTTAATGGTAATTAAAATTAAAAATAAAATATAACTATATTATATTACTAATTTGACAAACAATATATTACATGATACTCTTTAATTAAAATTGAGATGAAGTATTTTTTTTCTAAAATTAATAAATTTCCTTCTTTCAACTTTCCTTCTCTATTTCTCTATATTTTTTCTACTCTATATTCAACTATAATTTAATTTTATATTACTAATTTAAAAAACAAAAATGTATTACAATATATTCTTTAATTACAATTAAAATAAAATATTTTTCATTAATTTAAAATTAACAAATTCCTTCTTTTCTTTTTCTTTTTCTTTATCTTTCTCTTTTCTCTCTCATTTTCTATCTCTATATTTCTGTTATACAAAAAATTAAAATTAATAAAATAATATAATTTAAATAAACTCATAAAATTATAAAGAATATATTTAATTTATAATTAAATATTATTAAAAAATAATTTTGTAGTATTATTTACATAAAAATTTATTATTATTATTATATACATATTTTTTTAGTTTTTATTTATTTTTAAATTTTTATTGATTATTTTTTAATTTATATTTGTATTTCTCTTTTCTTAAATATTCATTACATATAATTTGAAGAAAATATTAATATTGTGATTAATAATTAAAATCAAGATTTAATTAATTTAAAAAAAATAATTTTATGTTAATTTTATAACTATCAATATAAAATTTTTATACTAATATCTAATTATATTTTTATATATATAAAAAAATATTATTAAATAACAAATATAAAAATTAATTATTTTTATTTGTATAATAAATTTTATATCTAATTAAATATAAAAATATACACATTAAATTTTTTTAAGATTTAGATAATAATTATTAAAACTAATTACTAATAAAAAATTAAATTCTTTCACATAAAAAAAATTAATAATTTTTTTATCTATAGAAATATTTATCTTCTTACCTAATAAAAACTTTTATTTCTTACAATTTTTTTTATAAAAATAATTTAATTTTATAAAATTTTTTTTATTATAATCTATAATATTAAGATAAAACTAACGTAATTTAAAAAAATATATATTCTGAACACCAATTAGTTATTCTAAAGTTGACTTAGTTTTGTTAAATCACCAGAACATACATTATTAGCAAACATTATCTATTTGTCTTATTCATTAAAAATAAATAAAAAAAGAACTCCCTTTGCCTTTAATTTTGGATTCAATAATTAAAATGTTCGTCGGATAATAATTTTAATTGTATTCACACAACGAGGCAATAATTTATTGTTGGTCCCATGTGCAACTACCAACAACTAATTTCTTCAGTATTATCCCATTTTTCGTTAGAATCTAATCGTATATTCAAATTTTCAATAAAACAATATTAAGAGTCACAATCATATATACGTATTAACATGGAAAAAGAAATCCTGCTAAAAGACTTCGTTAGAGAAAATATGTTTAATAAATATATATATATATATATATATATATATATATATATATATATATATATATATATATATAACAGTTTTAAGATATATAGTAAATGATCTTAAAAAAACTGTGTACGTTGATGTGCTAATATATATTATTGGATGTCTATGTACCTATATAATCTTTTAATCAATGTTTTCATTAATAGCCACACTATTTAATACATTAAAAAAATTATTCCAGAAAGTAAGATTTTTATATATAATGAGTTTACGTTTTATGAAATTCATTTCTTTTAGACATTTTTATTCTTATTCGTATAAATAGATTGAATCCACCATAAGGAAAACAATGAAATATTGAAAATCACAAATAATTAAATTAGAACATCATACATTACACTAATATGCAAGTAGATTAAAAAAATCAATTCAACTACAAAATCAATCTTTTTTTACCCAATATTGACCAATATTTTTTAAATTATCGTTTTATTTTCATTTATTTCTTTCTTCTTCCTATTTCTTCGGACACCACAATTTCGCCACCGTTAGCTGCCCACCACTGTCAACCACTCTAAATTTTTGGTGATTGAACATAATATAAAGAAAAATGATCTAAAAAAAAGAATAACACTCTTTTCTAATAATAATGTCTAAATTATTAGGGGACAGTAACCACTCTAAGTACATCTGCTTGTTTAAAGCAGTCTTAGCCATTAAATCAGTCGCTTTGTTTGCTGTGCGCTGGATGAGCACTAAAGTAGCTGTCTAATTGCGCTGAAGCATCTCTTTGATTTTGTCAAGTAGATCAGAGTCATTCTTAATCATGCTGGTTGTGCCTCGCGAAACAAGAAGAAACGCATCAAGATTATCAGTTTTACATATGACCTCTTTGCACTCGCAATCCCAAGTCATAACAAGCCCTCTCCATATAGCATGAAGCTCACAACAGAGAACACTAGGAAGAGGTATACTGGCAGAACAACCTTTTATCCAAATTCCCATGCTATCTCTAATAATACATCCAAAGACAGCTAATTGCTCATTTTCAAAAACGCTTGCATTGCAGTTCACTTTACAGGCATTCATCGGAGGTGGTTCCCAGTTATATTGCAAAGAGGAAGGAATAATATGTTTTTGGTTGGTAACAACATTAGAGAAATCTCGAGCAGCATGTTTAACTAAGTGAACAATTTTCTCCTTACTCCATGGATCATCTTGATGGAAGATGTCATTGTTCCTATCCCTCCAAATCCACCAAAAGGCCGCTGCAAAGAGAAACTCATTTTTGTTGAGGTTAGAACGAATCCAAGACACAAAATCCAAACTAGAGTCCTCAGCAGTCATTCTCAAATTCAAGCTAATCCAAATCTGGCGAGCTTTTTGGCAAGTCCTAAAGCAGTGGTTAATATCCTCTAGAGCAAGATAACATCTCTGACAAAAATCAGAAGTAGCAAGACCTCTTTGAAATCGGTAACTAGTTGTGGGAACTTCGTTGTTGAGACAAAGCCAGAGCAGACCCTTTATCTTCTCCGGTATTCTCAAGCGCCAAAGTCAAAGCCAATTTTCATTATCATTCCAGCCAAATTTATTCTTCAATAGCCATTCATAACCGCTTTTAGTCGAGTAGGTGAGAGTATTTGAGTTTGTCCAAAACCAACCTGTTTTATCTCCTGCCTGCTTGATAGGATCAAAGAGCATCAAATCAAGTTTAACTTCTTCCGAAATCATTGTACAAAGAATATCCCACCGCCAATGTCCATGGTGCCAGACATCTTCTAGTTTCAAGTGAGAATCAGAGATATGCACAAAAGGAACCAAAGGAGCTAGCGTTCCACATGGTCGCCAAGCATGATACCAAAAGGATTGAGACATCCTGCCTGTACACCAATCAAAACCACCACGAAACTTTTCTATTGTCTTATAAATTGCTCGCCAAGTGCTTGAAACATTATTATAAAAATTGGGTGAAAAACAAGAACTTCCAGACAAATATTTTGCCAACATAATTCTTATCCAAAGCTTATCTTTATTATGTAGTAATTGTCAAACAAGCTTTCTTAATAAAGCAAAATTTACACATTGGGTATCTTTAATTCCCAAGCCTCCATATTTTCTTTGAGTGACAACTTTGCTCCACTTGACATAATTTAAGCATCACTCCCCCACCTTTCCCTTCCACAAGAATTGTCTAAGCACATAATCAATCTTTTGACAAACCGAAGTATGAAAAAGAGTCACTTGCATCTGATAAATAGGAAGAGAAGAAACAACAGATTTAATTAAGCAAAGCCTGTCTGCTCTGTTAAGGATCCGACATTTCCAACTAGCCAGCCTATTCTTGATTTTCTCTAAATAGTTCGAAAAAATAGACCTAGCAGCTCGAGGATGATTAAGGTTCACCCCCAAGTATTTGCCTAGGTCATTAGTAAAAGGAATATGAGAAACACCAGACAACATCTCCTTCCTTCTATTAGAGATATTATTAGAACAAATAGCTTTATATTTTTCAATGTTAACCTTCATACCTGAAGCTTTGCAGAACAACTCCAAGGTGTGCACAATATTCTGAACTTGATTTTTTCTTCGCTTTACAAAAAAGGAGGAGGTCATCTGCAAACATCAAGTGAGAAACTCTAGGTCACCCTCTAGAAACAGCCACACCATCCCAAATACCCTTGTCAACTTGTTCGGAAATGAAGCACGCCAATCTCTCCATGCACAAAACAAATGATAAGGAGAAATTGGATCTCCTTGCCTGGGCCCTCTGCGAGGTTGGAAGCTGTCCAATCTATTCCCATTCCAAAGGATGGAAAGATTTAAGGCCTGAACACAATTCATTACAAGCCGAATAATTAGAGAAGGAAAACCAAAAGATTCAAGAGTGTGCTCAAGAAAATTCCAATCAACTCTGCCATAAGCCTTTTCTAAATCAATCTTAAAAGTCATAGCTCCTTTTCTAGACTTTGTCCACTTAAGAAAGTGAAGAACTTTTTGGTCGACAATAATATTATCAGGCGCTCCTCTACCATGAATAAACCCTCTCTGAGTTGGGCTAACAATCTCATCCAAAAATGGTCGTAATCTATTAACCAACACTTTAGTCACTAACTTATAAATTACATTACAAAGGCTTATTGGCCAAAAATCCTTCAATCTAGTTGGAGGGTCGCACTTAGGATAAGAATAATAAAAGTTTCCAATGAAGAATGGCTTAACGTCTCTCCTAAGAATGCTTTCTGAACAGTACGCCACATCTCATGACCCACCACATCCCAATATTCCTTGAAGAAAAAAACTTGAAAACCATCCGGCCCAGAAGCTTTGAACGAGCTCATATTATCCAGAGCTTCTTTAACCTCCAACATTGTTACTGGTTTAGACAAATTATCACAAGCAACTTGGCTAAAAGATGGCATAGGAATTTCTCCCATACAATTAACCTCAACAGGCTCACTAGAGCAAAAAATATTTTCGAAGAAATGAACAACCTCTCTTTGCAAAACTTCTGGATCATCAGACCAGGACCCATCACTGATCAGCAACCCATGAACCTTGTTAGATTTTCTTCTAAGGATGGTTTGCATATGGAAAAAGCTAGTATTTCTATCACCATACCGAACCCATTAATTTCTTAACTTCTGGTACCAAAGCAATTCTTCCTGGGCCAAAACTAGATTATACTCAACTCTCAGTTCTTCCTCTTTGTGCTTCAAAATCGGATCATCGTCGGCTTCCATTTTCCATTGAATACAATTCAAATTAGCCTCCAATTCCCTCTTTTTAATAAAAATATTGTCGAAGACCGTAGAGTTGAATTCCAACGAAGCTTCTTGAATCCCCAACAACTTCCTATGAATGCCAAAGTTTCTACTATTCCAAGATTTCTGAACAATGGCCTTATAATCAGGATGCGTTGCCCATGCCGCTTGGAATCTAAAAGGCCCGTTTCCTTTCTTAATAGGAACTCCTTGACATCGGATAAGCAGGGGACAATGATCAGAGTAAGAACGGCTGAGAACTTCAACAAAAGCTTCTGGAAAAAGAAGACGTCATTCTGTAGTACAGCAAGCTCTATCCAATCTCTTTGCAATTTCTTTGTTTTCTTGAATTTTACGGAACCAAGTAAACTGTCTTCCAGAGGTTTTCAGATCAAAAAGACCACAAGAATCTAGAGTACTTGCAAAGATACTACTGTGATTCGAATAGAAATTACCCCCTTCACCTCATGAACACTTAAAATATCATTAAAATCCCCAACCACCACCCACGGGTCCTGAATGCGCAAACCAATATCAAGCAGATGACTCCATAATTCTACTCTATTAGTGGCTTGAGGGCTGCCATAAACCGCACTGCAGATCCATCTTCGTCCACCACCATCAATTTCCAAAGTTACACATTGATTCATAGCCCAAAGAATTTTACAAGAAAATTTTAAATTAGTAGAGAAGAACCAAATTCCTCCCTTGTGTCCAACAACATCTACAATCCCTACAGGATAATAGCCTAATCTCCCCCAAAATTCTTTTATAGTTTCAAACCCAATATGAGTTTCTACCAAAATAAAAAAAAGTTGGTTGAAATTTTTGTACCAACTCCTTACAGTGCACCCGAGACATCTTATTTGACGCCCCCTTACATTTCAACTAATAATATTTAAATGATCACAATCCATAAAAATAAATTAAATAATTGGAATAGTGTTTAATCATTCTACCTCACGTTGATGGACCCCTGTCTCCGGCCAAGTGTCTTCTCGTGGACTTGCGCCGCAGAACCATCATTCTTCTGTTGAGGTTGGTTCTCCAAATTTGTTGTTGTACTAGCTTTATCAAGCTCTTTTTGTACTCGAGAATCCATTGACAATGCTTCAATAGATGAGTTTTGAAGCGAAATAGGACGCTGCCTTTTGTGCCCTACTTTAAAAAAAGGAGTACTCTGATCCTTGAAAGTTACCTAAGTTGTTCCCAAAGAGCCAAGCGTGGATGGAAGATCCTTCTTTTCCTTAGGCCCCACCTTTACATTTTGAATATTAATTTAAAAATTTTAAATCTTAAATTTTAAATTTTAAATCCTCAATTCTAAATTTTTCAAAAGTGAGAGTTTAAAAAAAAAAGTAATTTTACAATAAAAATAGACTAATGTTAAATAATTAAAAATTAATTCCTTATAATTATTCTAAAAAAAATCATTAGTCAATATCAAGAAAGCTTTTGGCTAATGAGTATCAGGGAACACCAAAAGAATTCAAAAGAAAAAAAATAAATTAAAATAAATGAAAGGAAGCTTGGCTTAACGGAGATATCAAAAGTCATGTATGTATAAAGCTTAGTTGAAAGGGCGTAAAACAACGAACAACAATTTTGTCACTAAATACAAAAGGTAATAACTCTATGTAGCCTCTAAAAGTCACAAAGATTTGGATGCAAAAGAACGACATTCTTTTTCTGAAGCGATGTTTTCCACTTAAGATTGATTATAAATTTTGATCTTTTAAAATAACGAAGTTTATAAATTTAGAAATAAGTGAAGGACTATAAATTCATCACTATTAAATCAATAACTTTTATTATTATTAAAAAACATTTTACCAAATAATTAAATGAATAGTAATTTAGTATTTTCTTGGCCAGAAAAAATAAAAAAAGATATGATATTGAGTCTTTATTGTGATTTTGACACACAATTTAATGTATAAATAAGTAGAAATTTCAGTTTTCTTATCAGAAAATATATATGATAAAAATAGTTTTTTAAAAACAAAATTATGTGTTAAAAACTAGGAATCTGCTAAGTTATTTTTCAGGTACATTCGACAAAAATTCTCTCATACGTAAATTATTCTCTAATAATACAACTAATTAAATACTACTAGAAAAATCATTTTTAGCGACTATTTATTTTATTTTTAACAGTAATACAAATAGCTGCTAATATATTTATCGGTAATTAAATATTAATCGTCTTGTGCTTCGTTATTAAAAAGTTTTAGCGACAATTATACAATTGTCGAAAAAACTTTTTTAATGACCGTAAAAAGTATATAATTGTCATTATAATATATAAAAATAATAAAAATATATAATAATTATTACAAAAATATAAATTAAATAAGACATATAGTAGTTATTGTGTTATTGTTATTAAAAATGTGTAGCTAAAAACGATTTTTGTTATAGCGAAAATGTTCGCTTACTAGTTACTATATGAATGAATCTCAAATTCTTATACCATCTATATTCCAAAAGAAACACAACTAGTTAATAAATAATAACCAAAGCCTCCCAATTAGCCAAGAGTCACTACTGTATCTAAATTATAAACAAGCTAGAG
The DNA here is from genome assembly GCF_059453495.1 of Arachis ipaensis. Taxonomy (NCBI): domain Eukaryota; kingdom Viridiplantae; phylum Streptophyta; class Magnoliopsida; order Fabales; family Fabaceae; genus Arachis; species Arachis ipaensis. The sequence goes on from NC_142436.1 coordinate 4,708,392, forward strand.
CGCCAAATACATACATATATAGAGCAACCAAATGCATATATAGATAGAGAATGATCCCTAAGAGATGTCTAAAAGCCATTTGAAACTAATCAATGCAAATTCAATTGGTTAAGTAATGGTTCACAAAGAGTTAAGTTAAGAAGACAATAATTTTATTTTATTTTATTTAATATTTATAATTTTATGTATGCTATATTTATAATTACATATTTATTATATTTAATATTACTTAATTATTCTAGCAGTAATAAAAAAATTTAAAATAAGATAAATGGTTATTAAAAAAATACAAAATAAGATAATAAGTTTGGATTATTTGGACTGATTTTTTATTATTTTCTAAATATTTTTACTTAAATTATATATTGAAGTTATAAGTTTTTTTTATTTGGTAAATAAAAAAAATTGTAGTACTTGTTAAATATACATAAATTTAAATGGTTCAAATTGTTAGCTCCATGACAATTCAGATTGAGTTTTGATAATTAACAAAATTAAAGATAATTTAACAATTTTATTAACATGTTATTATCTAACGTTTACTCAACTGTGTCAATAATGTATTAAGAACTTCACCTTAAGTAATAAAAGAAAACTTGATACCTTTTAAATTTGAGTAAGTTGAAACTTAAATAAAAAGAATATCATAAGCTGAGCTAAGCAACATGCATGATTACATCAAAGTTGTTTAGTTGTCTAAAAAATATGACTACATATCTTAGAAGTACGTTATCCCTATTTAAGTTTGAAATAGCTTTTTTTTTTTTTTTGTTTCCCACGGTATTTCCAATTTGAGAGGCCAAGGATTAATTTGCTGCGGTACTGAACTCCATTTAAGGGTTTACCGCTGGCCAATGAGTTACTGCATGCATAAGGCGGGATTCGAATTCCCAACACTTGCTTAAACGGACTAGTGAGCTAACTACTAGACCAACCCAACTTAATTTTACGTTTGAAATAGCTGAAGGTGCGAAAAGTGTTTACTTTAGAAAGCTCGTGATGAGATGACTCATTTTGGCTCCATCTTTTGAATTTGAGCAAGTCAAATAGTTCAAAAAAATTTCTCTTTTTTACTGCTAAGTACACTTCAAAGCTTTGAAATACGAAAGCTAACACAAGCTAAAGGCACATCACCGTATTCCTTTAAAGAAACACTAAGACAACAACCATAAAGAAATTTCAACGTTTTTTTCTCATCTCAAGACTATATAAGAAAAGCATTCAATTCTTTACAAGCGATGAAGATTTTGGAGAAGAATATTCACTGAAAGATCAGTTTGTAGATAATCTTCTTCTCTTTACCCATAAATTTTAAAGGAAAAGTCTAGGGGGCTAGCAACTTTGTTAAATTCTGGCTAGCATATAACCAGCAAAGAAAAATGAGTCATTGGATGAAATCTCACACTAATCTCATACCATTAAAATCATCATTGATGACTATTTGATGACTACAAATCACAAAAGTTGCTGGACCCCTAGCATTCCTCAATTTTAAATTCATATAAGTTTAAGAAAGTTTAGAAAACACCTTGGTAATCTAGATTGAAATTGTACATCCATTTACTGGAGATTACTAATATGTAGATTTGAGAAAGAAGAAGAGGAGGGTATATAGAGTTGAGAATTTCGACAAGAGGAGTGCTAGGAGGCCAGCACTTTTGTTAAATTCTGGCCAGCACTTAACCATCAAAAGAAAATTGAATGATTCTACACCATTAGATGCAATCTTACACCATTAAAAACATCATTGATGGCTAAAAACCACAAAATCTGTTGACCCCCTAAACTTTTTCTTTCGACAATGTCCCTGCAATATTGTGGGTACTAGTACTACTCTTCAGTACCAAAGTACATTTGAGATATGTTGGTCTTTCTAAACGATATCCTTGAACTATCTCAGAACCAGGACATGCTTGAGAATTGAGTTAGTAAGCTTTTATGCATCTCAGCAGTCTGGTTAAGACTGTGTGTTTTTGTACTTTTTTTTTTTATTTCTCCTCATTGTATCTTGATCTGTTAATGATCTCTAGTCTTGAGAAGACATAAAGAAAGAATATCTAAAGTTCTTGGACTGGCTAGGTTGCGATCTAATCTGACTCTTGCCTAAGAAGGTTAGTTGAATATCTAAGGTTCTTGATTAATGAGGTATCAACTCGAATTATTTCTTAGTCAGAGAACGCCTAAAGCAATAATATCTAAGTTTCTTAGATTGATGGGGTATCCAATCTGAGCCATTCATAGACTTGAGAAGGCTTGCGGAAATAATATCTAAAGTTCATAGTTTAGACTGTGGCCTATCCCGAGTAGTCTTGTCTAAGAAGGTCGTAAAATATTTAAAATTCTTAGGTTATATAGCAGTCTAATCTGAGTCTTACATGAGAAGATGAATTGAATATCTAAGGTTCTTGATTGGTGAGATATCCAATTTGAGTTTTGGCCGAAAAGATCAGAAAAATATCTAAGATTTTTAGATTGAGTTGCAATCTAATTTTAAGCAATTCATGGACCTGAAAAGGCTTGAGGAAATAATGTTTAAAGTTCTTAGGTTATGTTGCGATGTAATCTATGAAGAAGCTTTCAATCTATTAGCATGATGAACGTGATCGAGAGAGTTCGAGAAAGAGAGGATAAATGTAAAAGAAGTTTGTGATTCTAAAATGTGTGAAATGGCAGAAAGACCTTTCAATTGCTATTATAGAATATATATACAATGTGTTTAACTAAACTAATTACTAAAAGACAAAAGTGCCTAACAAACTATTATTATTAAGTTAATGACTAACCACCATATACTCACGTGACAGCCGCCCTCAAGCTGGGTGTATACATATTCAATAAACCCAGCTTGCTACGACAAGTATTGAAGGGTGTTAGTGATAACATTTTGGTAAGAATGTTTGTTGTTTGCTGAGTTGTCCTGATGGGGAGCAGCTTCACCACTCCTTCCTGTGCCTTGTCATGGACTAGGTGACAATCTACCTCGAGGTACTTTGTCTGTTCATAGAAAACGGGATTAGCTGCTATGTGAAGGGCTGATTGATTGTCATAAAAAAGAGCAAACGGAGCTTGATGCTCTGCCTAAAGTTCCTTGAGAAGGTACACCAGCCATTGGCCCTCATGCATTACTTGACTTATCGGCTATCGCTCTGTATTCTGCTTCTAAAAAGGAGCACGAGACTGTCAACTTCCTGCTGCGCTAGCAAACTAATGTCTCCCCTAAGAAGAAGCAATACGCGGTCACTGATTTCCTAGTGTCAGGACATGTTGTCCAATCTGAATCCACAAACTCGTCAGCTTCATATTGTTATTCCTTGCAAAAAACATACCTGAACTTGGGTCTCTCTTCAAGTATCTAAGCACATGAAGTCCTACTTGAAAATGCTGATCGGTTGGGCAATCAAGAATTTGGCTAAAACACCCAACGGTAAAGGAAATATTAGGACGGGTGTTGGTAAGATATAATAGCCTTCTAACAAGCTGTCTATATCTAAGTCACTTAGCTTGGTCTCAGACTTCTTGGAGAGTGCTGTTGAATACTGCATTCGGGTACTGGCTGGCTTGGCACCCAACATCCCAAATTCTTCCAATAAGTCCAGGGTATATTTGCTCGGACAAATAGTTAGACCATTCATACTATGTGCAAATTCCATTCCCGGAAAATACTTCAACCTCTCTATGTCCTTGATTTTAGACTTTTCATTCAAAACTCTCTTAACATTGTTAATTTCTTCCATATCATTTCAGAGAGAATGAGGTCATTGACATATACCAATATTGTTGTGAATCCTCTATCCATTGATTTGGTGAAGAGAGAGTAGTCATGCTTAGACTGCATGAATCCTTCTTTGTGCAATACTCCACTAAGCTTCAAATTCCACATTCTGTTGGCCTGCTTCAATCTATATAGTGAACGTTCCAAATTGCCCACCTTCAATCTATATAGTGGCCTGCTTCAAGACCTAGAGGATCCCTCATGTAGACCTCTTCAGGTAGGTCCCTATGCAAGAATGTCGTGTTGACGTCTAGCTGATAAAGAAATCAATTTCTGTTCATGGCAATAGCTAACAATATACGCAGTGTAGTCATTCAAACTATTGGGCTGAACGTGTCAAGAAAATCAAAACCAGGTCTCTAGGTGTATCCACGCGCCACTAATCTGGCTTTTCGATGTTCCACAGTGCCACCTAGGTTATACTTTGTCTTGAATACCCATTTACACCCAATCGGTCACTTCCCAATTGGAAGATCATTTAAACGCCAAGTTTTATTATTTTTGAGGGCCAAAAGTTCATCTTGAATGACCTTTTTCCAACATTCATGAACCATAGCCTCTTGATATGATTTTGGTTCTGGGTGGGAAGAAAGATGGATCACAAAGCCTTTGTGACTTTGTGAAAGAGCATCATAGCCTACTGCCTCAGAGAGTGGGTACCTAATTGAGGTTGGTGATTTTTTTTTGGTGGATGAGTCATTAGCATGCAATGATAATCCTGCAAATAAGAAAGAGGTCGCTCTCTCTTGTAGTTCTTATTGGTGCTGTGTGTGGGACTTGTTTATGTGCTTGAATATCTATGTTTTTCCTACACTGTAGTGCTGATTGATTATTATGTAGTGGCATGCTTGATGATGCAGATGCTGTTTCCAATGTTGCAGTGTGTGAGTGTTGGTGATTATTATGATGAGGTGTAGTGAGACATTGAAGAGGTGTAGGAATGTGTGTGTGTGACTGTGATGGTGTATCTAAAGTGAAGAAATCATGGTTTGAAGGGATGTGGGATGGTGGATTACTTGTGCTTGATGCATGTTCTAAAAAATTGGTATGCAGATTGGACTTGTATGAAAATATAAATTCATAAAAAATACATTTCTAGAGATAAATAGTTCTCGAGAATTCATATAAAAAAGAATGTAATCTTTAGTTTCTTGCTTAAAACCCAAAAAAATGCATTTTCTAGCTATAGTGTCCAGTTTTCTTCGATTAGCAGTAATAGTCGCAGCATATGCTAGGCATCCAAAAACTTTTAAGTTTTTAAAATTAGGTAATTCATTGAATAGCATTTGAAATGAAGATTTTTCTTGCAAGTTTCTGCTAGGAACATGATTGATGAGATAAACAGCATGAGTAACAGCAAAATGCCAAAAAACTTTTGGTATATTTGATCGAAAAAGGAGCGCTCTAACGATGTTGAGAATGGTTTGGTGCTTTCTTTTCACCATGTCATTTTGCTGTGGAGTCTCAATACAACTAGTTTTATGTTGTATGCCCTTTGAATTAAACAAGGTCTTGAGATTGAATTTAGGTCCATTGTCACTTCTTATGCTCTTAATAGTTTTACCAAATTGAGTTTGAATAAGATTTACAAAAGCTTCCAGCAATGGACCTATTTCAGATTTCAATTTCATAAAAAAATCCATGTAAATTTGTTGTTTTCATCTGCAATGGTGAGAAAGTATTTGTAACCATTTATTGATGCAGTTGTCATTGGCTCCATATATCCACATGTAAAATATCAAAACAACATTTTATTTCAGTATTACTTTTAGGGAATGCCAATTTTTTTGCCTTAAAAAATGACATGCATCACATGGTGCTATGCTACTTTTACCGTGTATGTATGAATATAATTTTTTAATGTTGTGCATCCTATTCTATGACATATGGCCTAATCTAAGGTGCCAAATGTCTTTTTTATTATCTAGTGCATGCTCCATGCTTATTTGTGCTACTTGTGAGAGAACTTGCGTTGGAGAGGGAACCAAATTGTGATTTACAGTGAGGTTGAGCATGTAAAGCCCCTGATCCACCTCAGCTGTGCTAATCATCTTCCAAGTACTTAGGCTTTGAATCTCACACCTTGAGTCAGTTATAGAACACTTAGGTAGCATTTGGTAGGGGGGACTGAGATTGAGATTGAAGGACTGAGACGTAGTATTGTGTTTGATTGTCAGAGACTTGAACTGAAATTTCAGTCTCCGTCCTCAAAATTTCAATTCCTTCAGGTAACGTTTGTTTACGAGACAAAGACTGAGATTGAGAGACAGAGACCGAGAGACAGTGACAGAAATAAGTATCAGTATTGTGTTTGGTGTAGAAGTGTACAAGACTGAATTATGTCTCAGTATTCTGTTTGGTTTGAAATAAAAGTAGAGACTAAAAAACATAAAATTACAAAAATGCCCTTAATTTTAAAATACAACCCTAACCCCCAAATCCAATTTGATTTTTCTCAGAGTGCAACCCTAACCCCCTTTCTCCTCTCCTTTCCTGTGAAGGAATCCTCTGGTCTTACCGTCGCCGGTAGCACATCCAAGGATCCCGAACGACGACGGCGCGTCTCCAATTCTCCATCGGTTCACCTTCGTGGCGCCAGTTGCTTCCCGAGGGTTGTGTCGTTGTCGCCGTTTGCACGCCCGTGGGTTTGCGTTGCCACCGTCTCGGAGCTGTGTCTCTGGTCTCCGCTCTTTCTCTCTCAACGGACCTGGTTAGTATACTTTTGCACCGCTCTTGGAGTTGTATACTTTTCTAATACACCTATGGAAAAATCCAAAATTTGTTGACTGTTGTTGAGTTTCTCTGTTAGTAACCTAGCTATGTTAAAGGCACACATATGGATTATGCTTTGATGATTTGGATTGCTGTTAACTGTGTTTGGGAGTGTTTTATAGTTTGATCTTAAAGCAACATTTTCTCCTCCAATTTTGTGAGTTATGATATTAGTTAGTTTGCTAGTAAGTGTACTTGGGAGTGTGTTTTTCAAAACAGCAAGGTGGAAGAATGGAGGAGAAAAAACTGTAAAAGCATCGAGATATTTATACAATATTCAATCTGAAATCTGCAAGAAAATTTGTTTTGATTAGCTATTAAATAATTTTATTTGGACTAGTTGATTGATTCTTGTGTTGTACTACTATTTCTTGATCCCTGTTTTGATTTTTACTTACTCTTGATTGTATAGCAACCTGGTTAACAATGGCTTCTACAAGTAAAAGATCTACAAGTGGGTCCTACGGCAGCGGCAATGTAATGGGTGAACGTTTTTGTGAGTGTGGTTTAAGAGCTTCGTTACAAGTCTCAAATAGCATTGCCAATCCGGGTAGAAAGTATTATGCCTGTCCTGTAAGACGATGTGGATGGTTTAGATGGGCAGGTCCAAGTATCCAACATTCTGAAGTTGAAGATGATCGCTCTTGTCATTTGAATTCCAATTTGAAGTCGATCGAACGAGTTGAAAATCTGTATAATGATGTTGTATTTCTGAAATTGTTAGCGGTCTTTTAACTTTTTGTTTCTGTAGTCTGTATTGTCCTGGTCATAGTATTGTTGTTTAAGTTGTAGTTTGACATTTGAATTGAAATAGAAAAATGACAAATTGTGTAAATTAGTTTGAGTACATGTTTCAGTATATTTCTTTTAAATATAAAATGAGTACATAACAATAAACTGCATGCTGAAATCACCAACAAACAAGCAAGGAAGACTTAAAACAAATGCTTGTGTTTGACATAAGTCTTAATAACGATCTAATTAATATAATTAAATTTACAATTATAAGGATTGTGATCAACAGAGAGACTACTGTCATAAAATATTAAGCCACCTAAATTTTTGGATATGCAGGTTATGTTCTGTTGTTGAAAAATGAGCAATTGCTGGTCTAATAACCGTACATGTTGTTTCACTCCCTTTTAACTCCAAGTCATATTGTAATCTTATTCCTGTTGATTTTAATCATATAAGAAAAGTTCAAAGTTGCCTATTTTTCTAATTATTACAAGTATACCACAATCTGGACCTAAAAAAAAAAAGGACAAACCATTTCATCATAACCCCATGAACTTTATTATTCCTAGTGCGAGGATTTATTAAGCTCTTGTTAAGGCTTTAGGTACATGACTTTATTTGAAGATACATGCATGTTGCTCACTGTCCAATAGAAATGCAAAGAGTTTGACACAGGAAAGCAGTACAACAACAATGCATGTACCAAGGAGAAAGAAAAATCCTTATGATTTTCTTCCATGGAAGCACCTCTTAGATTAATTAAACCCTCCAAAACAAACAATTTTCAAAATTGTCACTATTTCCTTCATTGCTTGTTATCATTGAACTTATACATTCTCAGATAATTTGAAAAAGGTTAATTATAAAGCAGTAATGCACTGATAAGATAAACGAGCAAATAAGTAAAGTATTCAAATACAATATCATTCCTAGATAGCAAGATTAGTAACTATTCTTAAGCAAAATGCAGAAATGGAACTTAATATAACCATCTAATGCATACTAAAATCCTATAGTGAAAAACTTAATACCCTAATAAGCCAAATCCACATAACAAGTGTCGATCAACAGTCAACTTCAGATAATGGAACGCACAAGGACAATTTTCTGTGAATCTGACAAGCCTCAGAAGTGTGCACACACATTTGGACTCTCAGCAAACTTCAAAGCTGCCTTCACCACCTCGTCATCACTAAACCCAAGCTGTGTAAGCTTCTCCCCGACCTTAAACTTCTCATTCACACCAACAATGGCATCAGCAAGTAGTTGGACATTCTTCCTTTGGTCAGCGAAAGATTGCTGGATATGGTCAGCCATCCTCTCTAAAATATCAGCTGTGCCATCATTATCACCTAAGCCATATCAAGCATATTTATATGATTTCATTTACATTCAATAATTTCACTTATCAATTTAGTTTCATAATTGTTTTTCTAGACAATATTAGTTAGTGAATCCCTTAAACCTATTATTGTAGTCCAATTTAAATGCAAACTCAATCAGAAAGAAAATTAAAAGAAGAAGAATACGGGTAGAGTTCTTGAATGAGTATAGACTTTATGATTTTGTTGATGTGTTATTCTATGATATTTGAAAATAATCAAAGCATATATATGCAGTTGACAAAAGGGGGAAACTCCCCCAAAATAGTGAACTTTTTCGGTACAAACATATTAGGGAATAGAATTAATTAAGTTCAGTGATCCATCAATCGACGTGGGTGCCATGAAATACTGTTTGGTTAGTTTCTGTATCAAGCATATTTATATGAGAAATTAAAAGGAGACATAACATGAAAAAGCAGGTAAATTGATATAAATCAAGCAACTAAATCTGAACTACATTACAACACCTTTAACATTATAGAAATCAGACATTTTACTATGTTTTTTTTAGCAAATAAACAAAATCTAAACTACATTACAACACTAGACGAAGAATTTCTTCAACTCCAGTGCTACTACTTCACACCATTAACAAAATAATGACAAACCAAGCAAAATAGTAACTTGTTTGGTTTCAAATTTTAATTTTCCCAAATCAAAGTAGCCAAACAAAACAAAAGTTTAAGAGGTTTTGAGTACAAATACACTTTTCAAACACAAACAAATTTGATTTAAGCATTACACAACAGTAATGGTTAAATCCACAGATCAAATTGAATATCAGAAGAAGAGAGAAGTCCTATTTCTAGGTCATGAACAAATCCACAGATTAGGGAACGACTAAAAAATGAAAGAAATCAGTAAATTAAACAACATTTGTATAGAACTAACTTGGGTCAGAGTAGCTAGGACGATGAGTTGGTAGTTGACGTTAACAGTAACCGGGGAGAGGCAGCAGCTTCGTCTTCCATTGTCCTGTGAAGGAGAAAATGAGGAGATGAGAAGATGGGGCTACGAAGATGAACTTGAAAGCGACAAATCACTTACCTAGCGGTGGCTAGGTCAGCGGCGACGAGGTGGCTGTTCTTAAAATGGTGCTTCAGAGGCTGCAGTGATGACCTTGAAGAAGAATGAGAAGATGGAGTCACGAGAGTTAACAAAGAATGCCCTGATTTACATTAGTGTTAATGTTGGAATTATTGAATTAGAATGGGATAATTTAGGTACAAATTATAATTAAAATTTCTGTCCCCGTCTTTAAAATTTTCTGTCTCCAGTGTCTTTATTTTTTGGAAGTACTGAAATACTGAAATTTTGAAGACGGAGACAGAAATTTAAGTACCAGTCTCTAGCTCAACAAACATGATACTGAGTCTCTGTCTCCCAATCTCTACAAATAAACGCTACCTCAGTATCTCTAGAAAGTGGGGACATAGGAGACTAAAATTTTGGAGACAGTGACTGAAACTTTAATAATATTTTTTATCAAAAATATCTTCATTTAACTTTTCAAAGTCCAAATCTATTTCTCAATCTTCATATTTATTTTAAATTAAATATAATATTAAGATATAATTCAGTTCAATATATTTTACACCAAATACAATACAAAGACTTAATTCAATCTTAGTCTCAGTCTTTGTCTCCCAATCTCAATCTTTTAGTTTCAGTCTCTCTTTCGAACGCAGCCTTATAATACAAATTTTTAGTTAATTTTGATAATGAAATAAGATTGAAATTGAATGATGGAATGTATAGAACATTAATAAGAAACAAGTCTTCCGTAAAAAAATGGGGCCAATGACGTGTGTTGTGATCGGTGAGTTATTAGGGAGTTTAATTAAAATAGAATTGATGTGTCTATAACTTGCAAAGTTTGATAAAGTGTGTGTAACATGGTCAGTTGTCATGGCCGAAAATGAACCATGACCGATGCTCAAGGAAACAGTTCCATAGCAAGCCTATCAGACTCAAATATAATTTAAATAAGAAAATTACAAATATTTTAAAATAAATTTACAGTTTCTAAAATGAATAATTACATATTTTTAATAAAAGGTAAAATAAGTAAATATGGATGGATCCTGCCTGTGACATATGGAGCATATGACGTCTAAGAACTCGACAAAAATGAAGTACCAATTGTAGATCATTACTCTTGAATAGAAGGCTCACACATTCAAGTATTTGTTCCTGAAAAATATTTTTAGAAAATGGAATGAGTTTTGCAACTCAATGACTAGACAATACATCTATAATCCACATGAGACCATATAAACATTATCATAAAAATAATTTTAGTTAGAAAATAATAATTTATACGAATATGTGAATCAATAAGGGAGTTCTCATACAGAAATCAAATCAAATAATCCACACTTGGGCGGCTCCACCTCTAAGGGTAGCCATTTCCTCTCGTGTGTCCTAACAGAATAACAGATCTAACGTGTGGCCTACACGTTAGGCTAGCAACACCCCTGCTAGCTGGAGTCTGAGTTAGATGCATCTAAGTTAACGTCATAACCGCCGTTAACTACGGTTTTCTAATACGAGCCTCCCAAACCAATTCAAAACATATAATTTCAAATACAACAAATCTTTGATCTTTCAAATATATAAGGTATCGAATCAAATCAAATCATATTATACTTTCTCATTAGAATCCTTTCCAATCATACTTTTTCAATCAAAACACATTTCAAATATATTTCACAATCTTTAAACTAAGTAAATACCAACAAATACTTTAATGCTTCAAAAACAGATATTTCTTTTTTTTTGGTGACTCTCAAAAATAGATATTCAAGTAAACTCAAACATTTTAGAATAATGTAAAACTTTGTCAAAAATATATATGGTCTCAAAAACAGATATTCAGATAAGATCAAACAATTTAAAATAATGCAAAACTTCATCAAAAATATATATGGTCTCATGTATAGTTCCGAAAGTATAAACTTCAAAAAAATAAATTATTCAATTTTAATAAATCAATTATTCTAATCAATTTAAAACCGTTCTAGACAAATATAGTGAGTATAATTCAAAGATCATAATAGATATATGTCAAAATAATTATAGATGCACAATCAAACAATTATAAATGTAAAGCCTACTCACAACATGGTCCTAAGGGACCGAAGAGGCCGAACTCAGGTGCCAAATTAAAAGGGTACGAAAGAGCGCGGAACTTGAACTGGGACAGTGCAGCAACTTCAATTCTTACGATAGCAACAATGGCCACGACACCAGCCAAAGGCAGTAGATTCAAATTGAATGAAAGACAAATACAAATGTAGTTCTGAAAATCCAAAACAGAATAGAGGCCAAAAATAAATCAGAATAAGAGCAAGACAGAGAAACGAAATGACGGCAGAGATAAGGTGAAATTGGAACAGATCAAGGGAAGAAACTAGACCAGAACAGTGGCAAGACAGTGTTGTCGGCAAGTTTGGAAGTTGTAGCATGTTTTTCGGCAACAGTAAAAGCTACACTGGTGAAGCAAAACAGCAGTGACATTAGATCCTCTCCTCCAGCAGTGGCATCAGTAGCTCCGACGAAAATAGGGAGGCCAGGGGTCAGCCACGGTAGAGCAAGTTAGGGGATGAAGTAGCTCCAAGTGCACCAGCGGTGAGCTCCAGCGACGGCAACAGCAGAAGCCTCCATCGTCACCTCCTCTCACGACTGCCACTTTCCTTCCCTCCATCTTGTACCTTTCTCACCCTCTCTTCGTTCTCTACGCTTTTCGCTGCAACGACAAGGTCTCCCTCCAACGGCGATTTCTTCGGCGGCGACGACGGCAAGGCGGCACGACAGCGAGCTGAATGCGGCTGGGCGAGACGGGTGCGGTGGCGGCGCGACGGCAAGTTGGACTACAGTGAGGCGCGACGCCGGTGCAGTAGCCCTCTCCCTCCTCTTCTTCCTTCTCTCCTTCACTCTCTCGATCTCCATCTTTCTTTTTTTTCCTTTTTTCAGCTCGTGGGTGTGTGCTGTAAGGAAGAGGGTGTGAGGGGAGTGTGTGTGCGGCAGTGAGAGGTGAGTTAGAAGAGGGTTAGGATTTGGTTTGGAAAAAGAAAGGGAATAAGGATATTGTAGGGATTTTACATCAGTGGCTCCAGTGTCCACAATTAAGGGGTGAGCACAGGTCGTGGGTATTTAATTACCCGTTCGAATCCAAATCGAACTAATTAAATTGGTTCTAGAACCAACGGGTAATCAAGTCCAACTCGAACCAAATCAATTATTCTCTCTAGTAATTGGTTTGGGTAACGGTTTTGGGGGTGCAGAACCCAAACCAACCCGTAGATCTGACCATATATTAATTAAATAAAAAATATATAAATTTAAAATATATTTATGCCTTTTAATATATTTAGATTTTAATGTCTTTAGTGTTTAATATGTTTAGTTTTTAATATATTTGGTATTTAAAATATTTGGATTATTTCTATTAATGTTACATATTTATTGTATTTACAGAATTTTTAAAATAAAAATTTTGTTTTTTTTTTATTTTTTTTATGAATTTTTGTTTCATCGGGTACCCAATTACTCGAACCGAACTAATTTTTGGTTTGGTTTGGGTACACACATAAAAAACGTAAATCCGAACTAAATCGAACCAATTACAATTCAATTAGTTCGGTTCTAATTTCACCTTAAACTTGAACCAATCTTACCCAATCTGACCTGTGCTCACTCCTATCCACAATCGATGATTTTGAGAAAAAAAAATTCAATTGTAAGAAAGTGATATGTTTATTCATTGACAAAACATAAATGTGATTACCTCATGAAGACGCTTTCAAGCTATTAGCATGATGAACGTAAGGGGAAAAGAGAGGGAAGGTGAATGTAAAAGAAGTTTGTGATTCTAAAATATGTAAAATGGCAGAGAAACCTTTCAATTACTATTACATAATATATATACAATGTGTCTAACTAAACTAATTATTAAGAGACTAAAAAGCCTAACAAACTATTATTATTAAGTTAATGACTAACTACTATACCACTCATGTGACAATCTAAATCAAAATAATAATTTAAGAAAGCTCAATATAAATAGCATTTTTTATATACTTATATATTCTAATAATGAGACTCTCAAGTATTTTTGAAATTGGATATAGACATTTTAGTCAAATCAACATACATCGTTACATACATCTTATAAAATTTTAACTCTTGACATTATTACATGCTTTATACAATTTTTGGTTAAGAGATTTTCAGCTATACTTGTATCACTATCTAACAATATCTTCATGTTTCTTTTCTAACACTACAACATTTTGGGTCTATGGCCACGATGATAAAACGTGGCCTAAAGTATCAGAATTAAAAAATTAAAACCGTGACTATAGAAATCGTGACCATAGATAAAAAAACCGTGACTATAGATCTATAACCATAAAAGAATAGACTACGATAAAAAACCATAACTATATATCCAAAACCATGACCATAAATATATGGTCACTCTTTTTACTAGTTATAGTCACAGTTTTTTATCATGACTATAGACCTTTTTTTTGTAGTGTAAGTAGATATGAAATCCTCCAAAGATCTCAAAAACCAACTTACAATCCGAAATATCTCGATAGTTCTCTTATAATGCATGCTAACATAATGTTGAAACAACTACTACTGTTTAAATTTTCATATTTGTTCTTTAGTTTTAGAAATTATTTTAAATTAATATGTGAAAAATTTTTTTGAACTTGATATAATACTTTTCCCTTCATGTAAGTCCAAACACTTGATAAACATGCATAGTTTATTTCTTTAGCATGCATAGTTAAGTGCATTATAGATAAGCGACTTTTTATTATTTTTATTCAGAAATAAAATGTATTATTGTTTATATATAAAACATTACATCCGAACTCAAAATGATCCTAAGATTGCTAAATTATGTATATATTCACTCTTTGTTATCTAATATACTTCGTTCCATACGACATATATAGTTGGTTTAATAGTTATTATGCAATAAAATTTATTCTTAAATTTTAAAATATTTCTGTTATCTCATATAAAATTCGAAACACTCAACCATTTTGACTAATCTATTTGAATCTGCTAGTTCATATCATTATGTATTTTCGTATTTTTGTTAAATAATGCAAATAAGATACTCCTCTTGTGAAAGAACAATAGTTGTCATAAATATTATTTACTTAAATGTGAATATACATAAATAAATATTATTGTAAAGAAATATTATTGTAGGGTTAAAAACAATTCAATTATGAAATAATAATCCTTTTAGTTGGAACAACTTGAAGAATGCATGGTGGAATAATATCAAGCCAATATAACTTATTCATTTGATCGCAAAGATAAAATTATCCCAAATTTTTATACTATTAGAAAGATGTACATTAATAAATATATTATATATTTAACATATACAAAACTATAGTTGTAAAAATTAGAAAAATGATATACATAATTTTGCATATACACCAATCTAGGAGGAGGAGTAGGAGATAGGTAATGAATCTATGTAAATGATCTGCTAATTAAGTTATTGTTGGGTGTAAAGTCTAACATCAATTTGAAATGAAATCAAATATCTCTTATAAGATTGTGTATACCTCTTTTTTTTAATGTGTTTTGATGAATGAGTGTGAAAAACTTTGTTTAAGAATAAAACTATGAAGGTTAGTATGTCAAAGCAAATAATATGTCAACAAACAGGAAGATTGAACTATTACAAATGAGAATCAGAGTTAGTGTCTAAAATAATATGTCAACAAAGACATTAGACACCATTAAAAGATGAAATGTAAAATCTCACGTCAGGTAAAAATAATAACAAAACATATTTTATAAGAGTTTAAATACTTCTTCTTATGGGCACTTTTTGATAGGTGAGTGTTTATCGTCGTTGTCATCGAGAACAAAATCGAGAAAGTCTGGATGCCAAAGAAAATATTATCCACAAGTAGGTGGGATAGTTCTGTTATAGAAAAGTGAAGTCTATATCGATTGAAGAAACATAACTTATAAGGAATTAAAGATATGAAGACCTCTTATTTGTAGATGCATTTTGATGGGTGAGTGTGGAGTAGGGATGGCAAACAGGGAAGTCCATCCTGCCCCGCCCGCTTCTGGCGGATTGGCCCACTCTGTCCCTGTCCCGCCTAAGGAGCGGTCCTAAAACTTTCTCCCGCCTTGTCGTTCTTGTCCCGCCAAATTTCTCTTTCTTTTTTTTACCATTAAATGTTAAATAATGTATATAATTTCACAACCATTTCGATAAATTTATGATGAGTTTGGAAAACTCTAAATTAATATTTGTGATGACTAAACATTATTAATATGATTAATTGCAAAAATATTTATTCATATATGTTGATTAAATTAATTTTTGCAATACAGGTTCTGCTTGGGCCGAAATGAAAGAAAATTGACAAGCCCAAATTAGTTACTTGTAGCTCAGCCTTGAAATAAAATGTCCAAATTGATTTGGCTGAAGCAAGTTGTTACCTTGGGCCAAATTGATCCATTATTGCTACAATCCCAAGTTAATCATGTTTTTCTATAAGTGTAACACCTTACCACACAAAGCTTTACGCTTAAGTCGTAAAACAGAGGTGGTGTGGTATTACGACCTCTAAAATAAAATGAGTACGTATAATAGCAGAAGAATTATAATATGCTAGGAGTCTTGAAAAATAGGGGAAATAAAAATCGCGAAATAAAAGCGCAACGCTCAAGGAACGAGTTAACTTGCATGCTAAGAAAAACCATAACTACTAAACATCAGATAACAGAATTAGGAATAG
This sequence comes from Arachis ipaensis, assembly GCF_059453495.1. NCBI lineage: Eukaryota > Viridiplantae > Streptophyta > Magnoliopsida > Fabales > Fabaceae > Arachis > Arachis ipaensis. The sequence goes on from NC_142436.1 coordinate 4,724,855, forward strand.
AGTGCCAATGATACAAAATAACAAGCTCCTAACTCAGCCTGCGAAGTCAAGTCTAGTCGGAGAATATTTACACATATATACATACATATCCAAAACCCAAAAGTACATATACACAATCCTATCTCTCCATAAACCTCTAAGAAGATCAAAAGGAATAAGTTATGCGGAGAGAAAGCCAAGTACATATATACATATATATATACATCATAGCATAATAAAGTAACCCAATAACCACTCCGCTTCAAGAGTCCAGACGCCTAACGAGATGCCTCTTGACCTGCATCTGAAAAACAACAACATAGTATGGAATGAGAACCGGAGGTTCTCAGAATGGTAAAGGTGCCACACACATAATATATAAGGTCCTGGGAATGCCAGAGGCAATCCTAGAACACCGACACTCAGATTATAGAGCTTAAAGTATTAAACAGAAGCCATAAGAGGTGGTTTTCTAAGAATATTTAAACCTAACTTAACTTAACCTTAAATCTAAGTCCCATACTGCCATTCCTCCATACCTCCGACTCCATCATGCATTTTCACAGACAAATAGACAAATAGAGGCAAGCACAAGAAGGTTACAAATATTGCAAGTAACAAATACACATTTAACATGGCAAGTACATGTAGGCACACCCAATTAAAGCACAAGCAAGTAATTCAAGTAATATGCATATGATGCATGCCTGTCCTATGGCTGATGAGGCTCATCTGTCGGTTATCCAGCCAACCCGACAAGTCTGAATTGTCCTTAGACTGTCCCCCGACGTGCATCCCCAAGAGTCTATGCATAGCTTTATCTCAAATAATCAATATTACTCAATGGGGGTAACATTCCCGGGAATTTATATAGTGCTCGGTCACACTTACGTCGTAGGGTCAACAGAGTATCGAGTTTTCAACCTGGTACACGTGGTGGCAAGCCACGGCACTTAATCCAGGGAACCTCGTATCTCAGATCATTAAATTGTTCAAGCCATATAAATAATTCAATTATAATTCATCAACATCCACATCATTCTCAATCGCATCTCATTCATCATCATACATCAATCATATTCAATCCTTATCCTTCATTATCACACCTTCCATTTCGTCCATCAGTAGTTCGAATTCAAAACATAATTCATTCTTTTCTAAATGAATCAAACTTAAAACATGCTCATTTTCTTAATAACTCTAAATCAAACCATATAACCTTTGAATCTAAATCTTTTTAAATAATCATATAAACAAAATCCCTAATTTTTATAAAATTTTGGCAGCATCTCCTCTAAAACTCGGACTTTGCCACCCTTTTCGGGTCCAAACCTCCATTCTTTTCAATTCGACATATCCTTCCTCATCATCATAACAGTCACCACAATAAATCTACCCCATATCAATAATTATACTCATACAATATTCAAATCCAACAACCAAAATTCAACTAAAGATCATAGTTCACTAATCCTAGGCTTCTAACACAAAATACCTCAAATCAATAATTCACCAAATCATTAGTTAATCAACAAGCACCAAACCAACCATGTTCATCATCAATAACATTCAACCATGATTCTCTCCAAATTAACATAACAATATTCACCATCCAAAATTAATAACTAATTATCCAATAAACTTCAACCAAATATATTCATCGACAAATTACTAAACATTAAACATACACCTGCATTCCAACCTATCCTATGGTCATCTAGCCTAAGTTTTCACAGAACATTATATATTAAATGCAAGAAACCTAAACCATACCTTAGCCGATTCCCAAGTATTATTCCAAGACAATTCTCCTAAAAGAACACAGCCCTCAAAACCTCAACTAATCTGCTTCCTCCAAGTTCCAGAATTCACAATTTCAAGCTCCAATTATTTATTCACAACCTAATACACATTTATAACACACATATATCCAATTTAATACTCAAAGCTCAAATTTAATGAAATTAAAATAGAATCATTGTATCCTCACCTTACTCAAACTTCACATAAGCAAGAGTGAACATTTTTCTCAAGTTAATTGGATCCTAAAACATCAGAAATCAAAGAAATTCAACTTCCCTTCCTATATTTCAAAAATTGGGGGAAAAGAGTGGCTGAGAACATTTAAGGGCTTACCTATGAAATTGTTCCGGTAGAAATGTAGAGCTCGACGTGATGGACGCGTGGCTGCAAAAGGTGCGGCGATTGGAGCTCGGACGGAGAAGTTACGGGAGTTGGAACTTTGCCGTAAGGGTTTGGCGTTCCTTTCCTCTCCCTGGAGCTCAGCTGCGTCATTGAGGAAATGAAGGAAAGAAGAGCCCGTGGCTCTTTTTAATGGGCTGGTCCGGTTGGACCGACAGCCCAGTTCGGGTCTGGTTCAACCGGTTCGGTCCTTTCGGTCCAATTTTGGACCGTTTTCTTCGAAATTAGTGTCAAAATTCTCGTTTTGATGAGCTCTACCCTAATTTAATATAATATTCGCGTTTTTAATCCTCCTTATTAAAAATTAATTTATTGACTAATTAATCAGGGTTTACAATAAGCCCCAATACATGATCCAAAAATAATTCATCAGGAAAGCAAATGTTGTCATTTGCTGAGGCCTTCAACGGATCTCTTCCTTAAGCATGTAATGGAACTCAAAGTTTTATTGAAGAGAATTAATACATGCATTGGAAACATAAATGAGAGAGAGAGTATGAGTGACATGATTGATTTACTTTGTGCAGCACACCACTCAAGCAAGGGAAGTAAAAGCAACTTTTTCTAAGCAACTTTTTCTACTTAATTTGTTTAACTTCATTTAATTACTTCTCTTTTATTTGTTTCTTTTCTCTCATTCATTCTTTCTCTCTTTTCTTTCGAACAATACCCAGCAAACCATAGAAGCTACATTGAGCTACCGAAAAGAAGGGAAGGCACGTCTAAAGACCATCTCAATGATGGCAAGAAAACATAAAAAACGTAGTGGCTAAGATCTACAACCATGAAAGGAAAGATATGGTGATGAGATCTCAGCCTCTTCATACCAAAAATGGTTGAAGGAGATTCGGCCAGTAAGGAGAAGATCTTGGAGAAGATGGCTTGTCACTACTTTTGGGTTCACTTATCACAGAAGGTAGCTAGGGTGGCTACGTGAGGGAGGAAGCAAAAGTGGAGCAGAAGAAGTCATCATCATCATGAAGCATCAAGGGCCAGAAATCCATCTTGGAGAGCAAGCCAAGGATGGAGCGCTCGAATTGATGAAGAGTGATGACCAAAGAAGGACTAGAGGTAATTGCATGTTGGGTTTTGGATGGGTTATCTCTTCTCTCTCTCTGGCCGAACCGATTTTGTTCTTGGAGAAGAATAAGTTGGCTTGATTTTTTGGCTTCAAAAATGGAAGCTTCCCTCTTCTATAAAAAGAGAGAACAGTCACGGTTTGAAGCAAGGAGAAAGTTTAAGAGTGCAAGGCACAGAGTTCTTAGAGCTACCTGAGCTAACAGATTTCTCTTCTCCTTCAATGTATTCTGTTTTGTAATTTTCTGTTTAATTTTGTCATGTCTTGGGTCTCATGGAAAAAAGCAAACAGTGAGGTTTGTATGAAAAAGCCATAGAGCGGAAAAAGACAGAGGGTGCAAAATTAAAAGAAAAAGCCATAGATGTCCTTAGAGTTCCTTTGTTCATCTATGTTGTGTTTCATGATTCTGTGAGAATTCTCTTGTAAGTTGGGTTAGCACTTTACAGTCTGTAATCAGGAAGATTATAGTGAAATTCCATCATATTTGTGATGGAGACTGGATGTAGACTGCACTGCACTTAGCAGCTGAACCAGGATATATCTGGGTGTAATTTTCTCTCTTCTCTACTCCATTTCTGTTTCTACTACACAGGAGCAAAAACTAAAAATATCTCGTGTCAAGTGACGAGACAAAAAGAAAAGTCTCGTGGCTGGGGACGAGACAAAAGAAAAAGTCTCGTGGCTAGTCACGAGATAAAAAGACAAGAAGTTTCCAAAATTGGTTTCCAAGGTCAGCAAGTATTATCAAGCAAAAAGGGGGCTAAGATTCAACCCCCTCTTCTCTTAGCCACTGATATCCATCAATTTATAATTTCTAAATATATTTAAAAAATTATTATTTCTAAATTCACAAATATTAAAGTCTTTATAATTATAAATAAATATGTAATAAGCATAATCATAAACCACATTTTTTACAAAAATGCCCCTAGTCAAGAAAAGCACTAGGTCCATCGGAAAAACCCGCCCCACTCCACCAAAATTCACGGTTTAAGTAATGCGGGTTAGGCGAACTTTTTAAGCATGGCAGTCTCAAAATTTCAACTCGGTCCACTTTTTTGACAGATTACGTGAATCAGTCTGATGAATTTAGACCTGTTTACCACCCCTAATATGAAAAGCTTTACCATCATTCCTACCATCAAGAACAACCAGAGAGATATAAAGTATTAAAGCGGACAATATCTACAAGCGGATCGGGACTGGATTGTTATAGATAATTATAGTATTAGAGTCAATGCTCAGAACGATATACCAATGAGCCTATTAGACCCATTAAGGGTGAAATGTGAAGTTCCATATCGATTAATAAAGAGAAAAACGAAACATGTTCTATAAGAATGTGAAGACATTTCTTTTGTGAACGCATTTTGATGAGTAGGTGCCGATGTTTTATCATTATCCTTACCATTAAGAATAAAACTATGAGGCCTATAGTATTAAAGCAAACAATATCTACACACGAGTGGGCTAATTGTTACATTAGGAATAGGCATGACTTGAAAAAGAATTTATTAGATTTTATCGAATTTATAACATATAAGTAACAACGCTTACTTTTTAAAATTCACGGTTACCGTATGCATTTAATGGCGAAAGTGTACGCACTTGCGCACTACACCATATCCGGCAAATAGCAGCGGTTATGCACAGGATTAGCAGCGGTTTTGAACCGCTGCCAAACAGATAGCAGCGGTTGATATTCCACTGAAAAATAGCGTGCGGCTAAACCGTTTGCAGCGGTTAATAGCAACCGCTGGAACAACCGCTGCTAAATGATATTTTGCAGCGGTATAATTTTGTAGCGGTTCTTTCCGCTACAAAATCGTAAGAATATGACTGCTTGGAGATGTCAGCGGTTGTTAACCGCTGCAAAATGCTAGCCATTGAATTATTCTGTTAAGATATAGTAACGGATTTAAAACCGCTTCCAAATATAGAGTTACACTTTTTTTTAAAAAAAAAAATCTGAATTTACACTAAAATATGCCAATTCTTTTATTCTTTATACGTTCTTCCACTCAGTTGCTTTAACTTATTAAAATAACTAACAGCCAATCAAACTACAACACACGAAACTTTACAAAAATATATGCAAAAGTGAATCATTATAATAGTTATTTGAATTCAGTGCATCGATGATTGTAAACTACGAATAAAGTCACCAAAATAAAAAACTACAAATAAATATCTCAAAAGTCATTATGACAGTGAAAAATTAAAGAGTATTCAGATTCCAACATTCATAATTCAAATCATTAGCTGCCCGCACATCATCTTGCATGGGATGAGGTTGGTGCACTTCTCAAAGAATCCAAATTTGCAGCTATTTCAGGTGGCAAACTACCTCCTTGTTGCTGGATTATGTATCTTAACAAATTTTTCATAGTCTGCATTTTTGCCTTCTCCTCTGCTGCCTCTGTCTCCATTCTCTGTCTCTTTGCCTTTTCCTCTGCTGCTGCTGCTGCCTTGAGTTCTGCTGACTCCGCCTTAATTAATGAATTATTTTTTATGTAACACAAAAATGAAAATTTATTTAATGCATTAAGTTGCAGTATTTGAAACATGTTTTTTCAGTAAAAAAATAGCGAGGACTAGAATAGTTTTAAGACGGCAATAATGTTTATACAAAAAAAAATTCAAGTTAAAAATAATATTGCAGCGGTTAGAAAAAAATCGCTGCAAAATGAGTATCAATGAATTCAACAACTGTACATTTTGCGGTGGTTACAAAAAAAATCGTTGCAAAATGAGATTATTTGGTAGCGTCCCCTAAAACCAACATAAGAACCGCTGTAAAACGGATACATTTCGCAGCGGTTACCAAAAAACCGCTGCAAAATGAGATCATTTGGTAACGTATCTTAAAACTGCCACAAGAACCGTTGGCAGATTTTATTTAGCAGCAGTTGAAAAAAATCGCTGCTAAATATCCGCCGCTATCTGCCGATTTTCTTGTAATGTTGTATGATCTTTATATAAATTTAATACTTAAAAACACATATTCTATTTTATCTCCTCACGAGATAGTTATGTGATAAATCCATCGACAATCAAAAAAATTAAATGAGAATATAAATTTTTTTCTTATAATGATATTTATAATAACTAGACCTTAATCATCAAAGATCTAAGTCACACACAAATTTTAAAGTGTTATCTTATTTTATTTTATACACTAATTTTTAAATCTCAAAGTTAGTAATATCCAAAATCTAAATTACATCATTGGATGGAGTTGTAAAAACATCATACTTAAACATTTAAAATCATTAATATTGTATAAATATATATATATATATATATATATATATATATATATATATATAATTTAATTAATTTTAATAAATATTTTATATTTTAAATTTATTTTATACTAATAACTCATTTTAATTACTGATTTTAATATATATATTTAGTATGATCGTTTGACGAATACAAAAGCCACCAATTAATTTGCATACAAATCAATAAAGTCCAATGTCCATCACAAAAAATTCTAAAAAAGAATTGGAGGTATATTCTCTGGTTAGTTGGGAATCTTCATCAAGTGCTGGTGCACCTTTAATTTGTGTTATTGACGTGATCAGACATGAGATTAGAGTATTGGTCGTTGAGGCCCCTTCATTATAGGAACCTCAGTATTTATAAAATTATATATATACTTTTATAAAATTGTCTTTACGTTCATTAAGTTTTTACACACTGAAATATTATTTGAATAAATAAATGATACACACATAAACTAATAACAAATTACAAAAAAAAAAAAAATCCAATTTTTCCTTAACCAACAAACTTATTTTATTAGCTAACATGTAGTTTACTTTTTTTTATCATCTTTTTCAATAACTAAATATGAATCATACAACCATATATATAATATAAATACAAGCTTAAACGTTCATATAAGATCCAACAATCGAAAATTATTATTATTATTATTATTATTATTATTATTATTATTATTATTATTATTAATTGAAGCTTCCAATGTTATGAAGATATTAATAACCAACAAGCTAAGTGGTGAGAAATCTTAGGTGTATAGTAGCACTAAGCAACTTGACATTTTCCAATTTGAAAGGGACTTGTTTCGTTTTTAATTTGGCTTCCTTTGTTTACGGTAATGGATTTAAGTTAACTTGTTCCCTATTCCTTTTCCTTTTACTTTTCCTTTTTGTAATCCAGTTGGCTAATGTTCTTATCCACTTCCACGTAAGCAAACGCGGCAAATACACATCGAATGGCCATAAAGTTGAGATTCATTATTGACATCTTCGAATAAGACAACTTAACATACAATTTTATATACCTACATACATATTTCATCTATTTACCTATAAAGTGTACTTTATTCATAATATATTGATATACAGATAATATTAATAAATACAAAAATAATGATGTTGTATCATAAAAAATAATAAAATGTGCTGCACGACGTATCTTGTGATGTTTTCTTATATTTTACCAAACATATATCACGGAGGTAGATGTGGAATAAGTTAATCATCCAATAAGTTTGTGTGTGTGTTAAGTTGGAGAGATAGATATTTTTACTTGAATATAATGTGTCATTATATGATATTTAATATTAACTATCTAAAATATCTATTACAATTAAGTCTCATGGTTTTAGAAGTATTAAGCTACACATGGCAGATTGCAGTGGCGGTTCTCATATCCGCCGCTACAACTTTATTTTATAAAACCAATCATAAAAATAATGTTGGTTATAAATTGCCACAAATTAGTTATCCGTTTAGCAGCGATTACACCAGCAGTTGTTGAAAATAAAATTATTTAACAGCGGTTTAAAATTTCTATAAAAATTTTAAAAACTGTCATTATCCTGTAGTGAATGAAGAACATTTTTCACTTCTTAAATTAATTTATGAAAAAAAAATAAGTCTATAAAATTTTAATATAATATCATAATCTATTTGCTCTAGTGGAGTTGATTTGGCTAACAAATTTGTTCATGTCTAATAAATTCAATAACAACCATATTAAATATATATTAAAATTAATTACTAATAAAATCAGCATTAACATAAAATATATATTGAAATATAAAATATATTAAAAATAAATTAAACAATACCTTTTTTATATACAAATAAATTGGTATTTAATTATGATAACTGATTTTGATGATCAAAAACCAATAGTCATAGTGTATTTATTTTACTTCACAATAAAGATTTTGTTATTGTCTTGATGTTTTGTGAAATTACCTCTCTTTATCAGGAAGTAGAAGTTTTGTAGTACTATGTTAATTTACCCTTTCATGAATGATGTTAACCAAAATAATATATAAAAAAATTATTATACAAATAAAAAAAACAATAAAATATTTATGTGTCCCTCCACATCGAATAATTATGAGTCTCCTTATAAATATGATAAGCCATATATATATATATATATCGTCACGGTTTAGACAGTGAAATCATTTAATTTTCAGTGCTGATGAAAATTTCAACTGAGGGTATGTTTATGTTTGGATATAATAAATAATGTCAGAGAAAATAAAAATTGTATAATAAGAAAAGTATAGTAGCTTTTGCTATTTAAAATTTCAAACATAAATATATCATGCAAAAAAATTTTAAATATAATAAACAGGAAAGTAACTTGGAAACTCAATTTCTATATATCCCTTATATATTTTCTTCTAAAAAATTGTTTATTAAAATTTAAAAAATTTGGTTGAAGTATGTGTAGCTGCAAAAATTATGCCCTCTAGATAAAATAATTGTTCTGGTTTATGTTTTAATAATATTACTTTCAAACAAAATTAGGTTTTATTCAGTTAATTATAAGTAGAAAAAAATCAACTAAATTAACTAACTCTGTATTGTCAATAAATTGAAATAAAATTATAATAAATTTTTCATAAATCTCAATTAGTTAAATATATAGGTCACATATCATGATTACATCAAAGTATCAAGCTGAAATAACATTATTGAAATAAAAAATATTTTTCAAAACCGGGTAATTGATTTTGGTCCTCTGATGTGATGACTACTATTTCCCATCACTTTTATTCTGAAGAACATGTTATCTTTTATAAGATGTTAAACATTTTTTTTTAATTTAAATCAATATAACATCTTAACCTTTTATGTTCTTTAAAAGCTACTCTATACTTGTAAAGAATTAGAATATTTTTTCTTCTTGCAAAAGTGAGAATAAATTTTATCAAAATGAATTTTACGTGTAATTTTATAATATTCATAAGCTTCACATTCACAAATGTTGTTTTTGCCATTTAAATATCTTTTCAGATAATTTAATAAGTTTAATTTTGATGTATCCAATATGCAAAGAATTTTATATAATAATTATTTAATTAAATTTATATATTTAATAATTTTTTAAGTACTGATGAATATAAAAATTAGTTATTTTTGATAATATGATAATACATAATTAGATATTTGTATAAAATAATTTTAGGATGAGCTACCAAAACTGTACTTGTTTTTTTTTTTTTTGGAACACTGACAAAAAAACTCTTACATTTGATAACAACAAAAAAATTTTCTAAATATTATAAAACACGATAAAAATAACTACAAATATTTTTTTTTATAAATAGTAAGCAATTTTTGTATTTGGCAAACTGTTTATGCATTTGATCTAAATTTGTGTATGAATATTTAAATAACTACTTAAAAAATATAAAAAATAGATAAAAAAATAATTTTTAAATTTTTTTATTTTTTAAAAATATTCTTAGTTATTGATAAAAAATTGTAAAAAAATATACTTAACGTAAAATCACCAATTTTTAAGAATAAAATTATCTCATTTTTTTAATCATATATATTTATAAAAAATTTATTAAAATTCAATCGCTAAAATATTTTTTAAAAATATATATTTAATAGTAAATATTTTTATCGCTTTTCAAAATATTTTAAAGACGTCTTTAATATTATCAAGAGTAAGAGTTATCTTTTATTAACGTGTCAAAAAGATCGAGTATAATTTTAATAGTTTATCCACTATTTTATATCCTATCAATATATATAAATTTTTTTATTGAAATTATCTAGTTCACTTAAATATTTTTTATCTTTTATCTCTGTAAATTAAAGAGGATGAGCTAAACAAAATTCCACTCACTTTGTTACATTTTTCATTCCAATAATATAGGCTAGATATATGGCATAGGCACAAAGTTTTGGTTGTGTAGATAGCATCCAGTGAAAGTTTATCCTGTTTAAAATTTCAAATTTGACCAAAACAAGTCACCGATAAGAAATAATTAAAGCCACGTCGATAATGATTAAGGATATATAAGGATGTCAAGCAAATGCCACGTTGGTTTGTTGAGAATATGCTGCGAATAATTTTGACTCTTAATTTTATTTCTCGTAATCAAATTTCAACTTTTATTTTCTTTTTCTGAATATTGCATTTTCTCCTCATTGATAATTGAGGTAATTTCGAAAGTTTTTTTTCCCGTTTTTTATTTTAAAAGTTTCGCTTGAAAAAAGACAACCCTAACAAGACATTATAAATATTTCTTAAATTATTATAATTATTATAGAATGATTTAAAATTTTATTTTTTTTAAATTCATGATAAAATTATAATATAAACAAATAAAATTGAGTGAGTTTCTCTTTTATGACATCAAAAAATTAAATAAAATGTTAAATAATTTTTTTCGATTCAATTTTTAAATTATGGTATAAGTTAGTTTGAGAGAATCTATTTCTTATTACTTTAAAAAATTAAATAAAAAATAGAATAATTTTTTTATATTTAATTTTAACTTATTTTTTATTTCTATTTCAATTTTAATATATATTCTTTATTCAATTTCAATCTTTATTTTTTTTTTCCTTATCATATACTCTGGTTTTGTTTTTAATCCCAAAGTAAAAAAGAATTAAGGATAAACCTCGTTAATTATTACTTTCTATGTATTTGTTTTAATTTCTTAATACTCTCTCATTTTATAATTTAATTTTCGTTTCTAATAAATGAATATTCTTTAAAAAATTACCAAACAAATGCATTGGCTAAAGACAATCACTGGTGGTGAATACAATGTTCTTATAAAAAGTGAATTCGTTTTTATTATTCAATTAATAAAGTACATTTTATGTAAGAAAAATTTAGAGAGACTACATGAGTTTAAACTTGTAAACTTTGAATGGGACAGTTAATTATTAAAATTTAGCTTTCGAAAATATCTCAATGAGCAAAAAATTACTATATCCTAAGAAATTCGTGTCAAACAGAAAGAATGGTGTAATCTTCTTTTTTTTTTTTTTTTTTTTTGCTTTTTAAAAGCATAAGTTGTTAACAACAAGAAAAAATAATAATAGAAAACTAAACAAAACAAACTTCTTGTAAATAATTATTCTAAAGATAATATTAAATTTATTCATAATAACAAATTATTTTTACAATAATTTTTTTTCAAAATAATTAAATAGTTTAACAAGTATTCTTTAATAACAATTAAATTTATATCTTTTAAAACCATAAGTTGTTAACAATAAGAGAACAATAATAATAGAAAATCAAATAATAAAACAAAATTCTTGTAAATAAGTATTCTAAAGGTATTATTAAATTTATTTATAAATAAAAATTTAATTATTTAATAAATATATTTGAAAATAATTAAATATTTTTATGTTAAACATTTTAACGAGTAAATTATAAAAAGAAAAAGAATATCATAGAAAACAACGAACGACGTCACAGCACGTGGCACAGCACAAGAGGAAAAGGCGGTGGTCCCGGTGTCGAGTGTGGAGGGACCATCCGGTTGCCGGTAAAATCCATTGCGAAGAAAGCAACACAAATATTCAACAAGAGAAATAATAATCAAATAATAGCATGACTCGTATTTTAATTTGGAATATACGCTACATCTTATAGTAATGATGTAATGAGCTAATTTTCAAACAAAAAAGAATGATGTAATACCTCAAATCAATAAATTAATAAGTATGAAATGAGTAATTGAATCATAATTTAGTAATTAATTTTATGTGTTTGTAAACGATTTAACTATTAAGTTATTAATTACAAATATAATTATTTAATTATTTAATGTTATTTAATGTTTATAATAATAATTAAAGTAGAATTAATAATATATGTTCAAGCCTTTCAAATTGTGTATATAAAATTAAATATCTTTTGAATCCAATTAATTAATGTCTAAAATTTATCAAAAAACTTATAATAATAAAAAAATACGTGAACATGATGTTTTTTATATAAGAATTTCTTTTAAATTTTTGTAAACTTTTTTTATAGATTTTTTTTATTATTTATTTATTTTTTTTAAGTAAAGAGTTCAACACACAAAGTGGAGCATTAAAACAAATTAGTACAACATGTGAAATCAGGTAACAACACCGGACAACTCAGCAGACATGATAACCCCTAGTCATCTTTGGCACTGTCATCAACAATCAAGGGTTCACTATCATGTCTACTAAGCCATTCATCAGAGAATTCGAAAGACCTATTCAAAAAAAAGTTTGAATTAAAAAAATTATATAAATAATTATATCACCTGTCAACTAGTTGAAAAAAAAGACCTAATAAAAAAAATAATCTTCTATTGTTCTATAATTTTTTAAATTTTAAAATTAAAAATAAAAAAGTTAGTTTATCGTTAACTTATATATCGTAGTTGGTTCTTATACTTTAAAAAAAAAAAGAAGTTCAAAAATAAAAGTAGATAAATCAATGCATGCACGATGCATAAATAAAAATAACAAAAAAGAAAAAAATAAAGAATAGAAGAAAAACGACGCCGTTTGTGCAAACCCTCCCCACGGGGTTGCATTATAAATACGTGGCTGATGATGCGAAATACAATAAACTCAATAAACTGCGTCCAGTGCTATCAGTTGTTGTTCTCCGTTGTTCCCTCTGTTTCTCACTTTCTTTCCTTCAATAATATCTTCCCATTTTCTTCTCTCTCTCTTTCTTTAATTTTCTCAGAATGTGTGGCATCCTTGCTGTTCTTGGTTGCTCCGATGACTCCCAAGCCAAGAGGGTTCGGGTTCTCGAGCTTTCTCGCAGGCATGCCAATAAATCCTTCTTTCTCCATCTTCTCCATGCATATACACTTTATTATATTATACTTTTTTTTAATTATACAAATTTTGATTAAACTGTTTAATATAATATTTATCTAAATCTTAGTTATTTTCATTTTCACGTGAATAAATTCTTTTAAATACGGTCTAAAATGTTTGATGTCCGAACCCTGAAAGAGTTTTCTAATGTTTTTCGGTTTATATATAAGTTCATGGTGATTGAGTGCACTGAATTGTGGTCGCGACTTTGGATAATAAAGTGTTCTAAAGAAAAAGATTATATGAGTTTATGAAGTAAGAAAATATGCGAAGAATTGAAACTGATGGTTTAATTTATTTTCTTGTCATGGTGTGGGGTTTAATAATTTGGTTTAATTAATTTTCTCCTCGTTTTAACTGTCATGGTGGTGTCTTCTTACTCCATGGAATATATTTTAAAAGTAAAAGGCTAAGCATATACGTCAGAATTGAAATTGTAAAATTATTATTATTATTATTGATACTATTCCAATATATATGCTGGGACTCGATTCCCAGCTTTCTGATTTAACTTATTATAAGGCTTTGATAAGATAAGTTGAAAACTATGAAAGAGTACTATTATTATTTTAATTTTATTGCTTACTTACTGTAAGGATATATAGAAACAAGTGGGGGTGTGTGGGTCCAAGTAAAGTAACCATGCAATTATTGGTCAATTTTGGTGGAAAAAGTCAAAATAGAAGAAATTAAACTTGGTTAAAATATTAGGTTAAAATAGAAAATGGATTTCTCCGGGGAAATAAAAACTAATGTTTAATTTTATTTTTTATTATTTTTTTTATTTTGATCGCACTTATAAAATTAAAGGTAAAAGATCACACTTTATTTTTTTAAATGTTAAAAAAACTAAAAATGATCTATTTCCGTTAAAATAGGTCGAAAAAATGGGTGAATTTGAGAATTTGAATCCACCCATATAAAAAAAAATCTGCTAAACCTGTTTTGCTAAATTCGCGAGCTTTGACCAGATTGGATAAGACGGACTGATACGATTTTTTTGGAAAGGATATTTTCGATAACATGAAAACTTAGGTGTAAAAAATTCTTAAATAATTTGATAGGTTTAATTAAATTATCATCTAATAATTTTTAATTATTAATTTTATTTAAAATTAATTGTACCTGAATTTTTATTTTTTAATAATTTAATAAAAATAAAGATGAGGTGTTTAATTATGTATTTGTCCATGAAGCAAGCAAAAAATGAAATTATGTAAAAGTTGCTCAACGAATCACTTATTTTAATACTAATTCAAATACAAGAGAAAAATATTAGTTCTCCGTTTCAAATTTTCTATGATTAGAAATGAAAATTTATTGCATGTTTGATGTTTAAGAGAGTGAAGTTGTTGTTGTAACAGATTGAAGCACCGTGGACCTGATTGGAGTGGGCTCCACCAATATGCTGACAACTATTTGGCTCATCAAAGGTTAGCCATAGTTGATCCTGCTTCTGGTGATCAACCTCTTTACAATGAAGACAAGTCCATTGTTGTCACGGTAATTACTTTTAATTACCCTTTCTAATTCTATCACTAATATGATTCTAACCCCCCTTTTATGATTATATGATCCAATGAAAACCAGGTGAATGGAGAGATTTACAATCATGAAGAGCTTAGAAAACAGCTTCCTAATCACACTTTCAGAACCGAAAGTGACTGTGATGTTATTGCACACCTGGTTAGTCATCTTTATTTATTATTGTTAATTAATCAATGATTAAACTAGACTTTCTTGTTCTTATCGACTTGTTTGTTTTTTTCTCTAGTATGAGGAGCATGGAGAGGGTTTTGTGGACATGCTTGATGGAATATTTTCTTTTGTTCTGTTGGATACTCGTGACAACAGTTTTCTTGTTGCAAGAGATGCCATTGGAGTCACATCCTTGTACATTGGTTGGGGCCTAGATGGTAAAGTTCATGAGATTGCCCTTTTTTGTTCTGAATTGGTTCGAATTGAATTGAATTGTGACGATTTTCATAATATATATATGTTTTAGGCTCTGTTTGGATTGCGTCTGAACTGAAAGGATTGAATGATGATTGCGAACATTTCGAGACTTTTCCGCCGGGTCACTTGTATTCAAGCAAAGATAGAGAATTTAGGAGATGGTACAACCCTCCATGGTTCTCTGAGGCTATTCCATCAGCACCTTATGATCCTCTAGCTTTGAGAAATGCCTTTGAAATGGTACATATCATCCACAAAAAGATTAATCATGTTTTTAATTTTGGTATCGTGTATTGATGAAATGGATTTCGATTTCAGGCTGTCATAAAAAGGTTGATGACTGATGTGCCTTTTGGTGTCCTGCTATCCGGAGGGTTGGACTCTTCCCTAGTCGCCGCCATCACGGCTCGTCACCTAGCCGGCACGAAAGCTGCCAAGCAGTGGGGAGCAAAACTACACTCATTTTGTGTAGGCCTTAAGGTATGTGTGTGCGCGCGCGCACACGTGTGTATCTCTTTAGTACTCCTTTTTTTGATCTTGAATCATCTTATCTTATTTTGAATAGGGAGCACCAGATCTAAGGGCTGCAAAAGAAGTTGCAGATTATCTAGGCACAGTTCATCATGAGTTTCACTTTACTGTCCAGGTATATATATAATCATAATTCATAAATATTTCCATGCTTAAGAATTTTGGGGTGTCTTCAATTTATGCAAAGAATTATAATTTCAATCATAATATGTGGTGTGGATGCAGGATGGCATAGATGCTATTGAAGATGTTATCTATCACATTGAGACTTATGATGTTACCACAATCAGAGCAAGCACTCCCATGTTCCTTATGTCGCGCAAGATCAAATCTCTGGGCGTCAAATGGGTGATCTCTGGAGAAGGATCTGATGAGATCTTTGGAGGGTATCTCTACTTTCACAAGGCACCAAACAAGGAGGAGTTCCACCAAGAAACGTGCCGCAAGGTCATCATAATATAAAAGATATATTTCCCGTGTTTCAAAATATCTGTTGCTTTAGAAATTTGAACAAGTTCATGAGTTATGAATATATCAAGTTTTCAAGAACATGATGTTAAAGGATTAACTAATATATGTTGTTCTTTTACCCTTTTTTGTTAATCCAGATTAAGGCACTTCACAAATATGATTGCTTGAGGGCCAATAAATCAACATATGCTTGGGGTCTAGAAGCCAGAGTACCATTTTTGGACAAGGAGTTTATCAATGTTGCGATGAATATAGATCCTGAGAACAAAATGGTATGCACAACGAGCGCTGCGACTCATGATCACTTAAAAAAGTTTCATAACTTTTTATGAAGTGGATTTTTTGTGTGACCTTTTCAGATAAAACCGGAGGAAGGACGCATCGAAAAATGGGTTCTGAGGAAGGCCTTTGACGACGAAGAACACCCCTATCTGCCAAAGGTAATATCTGCAATCTGATGAAGTTTCCATAGATCTTTGGAAAAGCTTTTCTTTTTTTAAACTAAAATGAAATTTGAATGTCATGCAGCACATTTTATATAGGCAGAAAGAACAATTCAGTGATGGAGTTGGCTATAGTTGGATTGATGGCCTTAAAGCACATGCTGCAAAACATGTAAATATGAATCCAATCTTATACTATATGCATGAAATTCTTAATAAAAAATTCTAGAGCTAAGTCATGTAATTTAATTGTTCTTGATATTGTCTTATAGGTGACTGATAAGATGATGCTCAATGCTGCTAACATCTTCCCCCACAACACACCAAACACCAAAGAAGCATATTACTATAGGATGATCTTTGAGAGGTTCTTCCCTCAGGTAACTGATATATCGAATCTCCTGAACAAATAAGATTCGAGATTTCTTCTTAATTTGGTTCCCCACCAACCCTGATGCTAGGGGACACCATGAAATGTATTGATTTCAACAAGGGCTAATTGAAAATCTATTGTATTGTGTTGTTTGATTCAATTTTGCAGAACTCGGCTAGGCTCACAGTTCCCGGAGGAGCGAGTGTTGCGTGTAGCACAGCCAAAGCAGTAGAGTGGGATGCTGCATGGTCTAACAACCTTGATCCTTCCGGAAGAGCCGCGCTTGGGGTTCACAATTCTGCCTATGAGAATCAAATCAACTCGGCCAAAGCCGCCGTAGGACCAGAGAAGATCATACCTAAGATGGAGATTTCTCCACTTGGAGTTGCCATTCAGAGCTAGTAGGATCCATATGGCAAGAGGATATTTTGTTTCTTAAATAACAGCAAAGATCCTATGTGGTAGTGAACACAAAATGAGAGTTTTGCATTGCCTGCAATGTAATTTGTCCAAGCAATTGCTATATATACTGTGTATAAGGCTTTAGACCAAGATATCCCAAGTGTTGTGCCATCTATATATCTTATCCTTTTTTTTTTATGCTTTTTGAACACTATTATAATGTATACTAAGTATTATTTTGATGAAAAGATTGTGTTTTTCTTATCAGTTAATCTTGAATGCAAGTCCAACTATTTGAGTAACATGGTACATGGATCACCAACAAAACTTAGTTGAAGCATATTATGTTTTTCATCATAATGGTGCAATGGTGCACTTGAATTTCTTTTTTTTTTGTGCTGAAATTTTCTCTTTACACCAACAGAATAGAAATATAGGATAATGAAGAAAAAAGAATTATCTCATTTCACTAGAATATCTGTACAGATTAAACAGTTATCCATCATGCAACCATCCAAATAAATGGCATTTACCTACTAATTTAAAGGTTATAAAAAAGAAAAAAATGAAGCTAAGGAAAATGTATTGTTAATCATTAAGCTTCTAAAACATATATAACTAATTTAGTTAACCACCAGGGTTGATTCAAGTAGTACATGCTCGATTCTCGTCTTAATCGGGGTCTCGGCTCCAAGCTCCGAGTCTTGTGCGCCGGAAAACATTCTCATCCGACGCGCCAACCCCAGAAAGATGCAGATATTCTCAACTCGAACGACATTGCCTCCTGTCAAGGATACCTGTTCTGATTTTTCGTGGTTTCGGCTGAAAAATGTTTAGTAGAACAAAGCAGTGTAGAACAATTCATTCCAAGTATCCGGCAGGCCGGGGAGGCACCAGTGGCTGCAATCTGAGTAAAGAGGATTAGATCGTTGCTGAGGGCTCAAATCGCCGGTGTAGATGGAAGGGTGGCCATCTTTTCGAAATGCGGATAACAATGTTATGTCCAAAAGGGAAGGTGGATTCTTCATGTCTCTTAAGACCATGTCAATAACCTTCATTTGCTCAGGATATTCAGCACCTGGGTATGCAGTGGCTGATGTTCCACTTATTGGTTCTGTTTCGCCATAGCAACTCTTTCTTGTCACTCCTGTTACTCCATTGTTCCATTCATTTGGGCTGCACATTATTAATTAGTTTCTTTAGCACTGGTTATAAAGATAAATAAGAATGCATGTTTTTTTTTAAACAATATTTGAAAAAAAAAAGAAAGTAAGTGGGAGATGAGAATTTTAGGCTAGTAATGTTGTTGCATCATGCATGTCCTATTTTTTGTTTGACAAATAGGTAATCACATTAAAGACATGTTATGACATTCATCCAAAGACTTTTTTTTATTTACAAATATAAATATTAATGAATGGAAGGTGACAAAATAAATGAAACATTAAAGAAATTTATTTTTTTTTATAGTGAATGTTCCTTCGTATGCCTATGAGAGAGCTTAATAGCTTTATAAGTCAAAACCCTCTAATAACAAAAATTGTGCAACATTTTTGAATCAATAAACAAATAATAAAATAAAATAAAAAAAGCTACATCCACATTATGACATTTAAATATGCTTTGTATGAAATGGGGTGGCTCGAGAGAGACAGCCAGTAACAATTATTTTTTAAATTTTAATATGTACTTCTACTATATATAATAATAATAATATGAAAAAAATTCGGTGCATAACTTTCTTTTTCAAAATACTATTTGTCATATGAAATTCATAAAAATTGTTATTTGTAACAAATAAATCCAAAACCTTTTAATTGAAATAAATGTAGTTATCATTTTCACGAACTTCACATTTATCATTATTATATACATTTAATTAATAAAAAATGAATTAATAGGGATAACATATTTATTTAAATGAAACTCAGATCCACAACCTCTCAAGTTGGGAAATACCATAGACAATCAAAATATTTTATATATATATATATAAACGCGGTTTTTGTATTTATAAGTCATATTCATCGGATGATGCAAGTGTTTTGTTTCACCGACAAGATTTTCAATTGAAAAAGAAAATAATTTTTAACTTTTTTGAGGACATTGTATCAAAACAACACGATCCAGCACTTCATGTCACATGAGTGGCCATGAAGGCGACAAAAGGTACCTTCCCATTTTGAAATTCTTTTTATATATATTATATAGTAATTAACTTTGAACAAAATGTATTATTTTCTATTAATATAGACTATTAAACAAGATATCCATATTGGTTAGTTTGGGACAAATGTTGCTAAAAAGTAACATTTTTTGATATAACATTTTCAAATAACGTAATTCCAAGCATTTAATTATTCAACTTGTTCGGAAAATTATTGCTTACCACTATCATATGACTAGTGAGAGTGTGTGAGTGATAAAGATAGATTGGACCAAGCGACAAAAAAACGCCCACGAATTCCTTCAGCTGTAAGTAAAATATCTAGGTATTGAATCAACTTAAGTTAGCCAACTGATCAACTCACTCGTTCACTTAAACAAGTGTCAGGATTTGTATATACAGCAACTCATTCGCCAGCGACAGACTATTAAATGGAGCTCAAATTTGTGACAAATTAATCATTGGCCTGTCGAATTGGAGAATACCATAGACAACCCCAAAAAAAAAATCTAAATATTGAAAATGCCACCCCAAAGACAAGAAAACTCACACACATACAATAATGTAAGAGAGAGAAGTTGAAGTCAATAATAAAGACATAGAAAGAAGTGAGAGAGTAAGAGGGTACTTACTTGGTGTGAGTAGGAGAAATTCCCAAGAAGAATACTTTGGTTCTGGTTCTGTCAATATTAGTGTCCACCCAATTAGCCCATGTTCTTAGTCCTCTTTCCAAAGCTGCCAAACGATCCATGTTTGGATAGTATTTCCCTCCTAGTTCTATGTAATCCCATCTGCACTTAATATTAATAATAAGGGTTTAGATATCCGGGTACAGATTAAGATTACTATTAATAGAAGTTTTTAAATTTTTTATATTAATAAATACATAATAAATATATTAAAATCAATTTTATACTTTTTTATGAGAGTTTTTTTAATTTATAACTTTAATTTGTGTCCTTAAGATACATATTAGTTAAATTCACAATACCAAATTACTCTTAAATTGATATTAAATAGGATTTAGTTAACATGTGTCCTTGGATAGAGACAAATATTAAGATTACTAATTTACTATTGACAATTTTTTTTAAATATTTTACTTTATATTAACCGTTTCCACTAGGGAACCAATTAGAGCCAATTAGTTTTAAAATAGGAGGTTTGTCATAAAAAAAAAAAAAAAAAAAACCCACTACTCCTAATTTTTCGAATTTTAGAACTAAAAATACAAGAAATTAGCTTGAGTTGGCTCATGATGTAGTTGATTCCCTAGATTTTTTCATAACCAATACATTGGAAACTTAACTTTTGTATGGTTTTTAAAAAAAAATTAGTTTGTAATCTTAACATAAAATATCACCAATTTTAACCATTTTATGTTTACTCTCAATTCTGAAATTCAATGCTTTAACCAATTAACCAAATTAAAAAGAAAACATCAATTCTCTTTCAAAAATCACCAATGCAAACTTAAACTACATAAATATTTTAGGTAAAAAGAAATTAGAAAGATAAGCATTGTTTAGATTTTTTGATGAATAATGTCTAATTCTCTAAAAGAAAATAAAAGAGGAAGAGATTGTTTTCCCTACCCTTGAAGAGAGCCTTCATGAGTCCACCAATGTCCGGTGTTAAAAGAAATCACATCGGCATTCCTCCACGGATCGCCATTGCCATCGACCTCCTCAACTCTGAGAATCCTCTTCCCTTGCACCACATCAACCTCAACCAAAAATGGAGATTTATAAAACGAAATGGTTACACCATAGTCCTGCACATACCATATCAAAACTCATTTAGGACCACCCTCTCTTTTTGCAGCTGTAAAATGCAACTTTTAATGCCAAAACAATTCTATAGACGTGCTTTTATGATGCTGACAAAAGTATGAACATGGTAACCCGTCTAAGAGTAAAAACACAATGGAAAATTTTAAGAGTCCGAGTACTAGGGATAATAAACTGATTTTGGAGTTCACCAAGGATCGAACTCTTGACCTTTCAGATCTGTAACTCTAATACCATGTCATGATACCACTGATGGCAAAAGATAACACTAATGGTTATATCTTTAATACTCCTTAATCCCCAATTGTACACATTGTACAAATATTCCATTGGCTCCTCATACTTTCTCAAATTTTAAATAGTAACGGTTTATTATTCTACAAAAAGTCATAATATAATTTAGAATAAACATCCAAATTGGTCCTTAAGGAATTTCAAATCAGATACTTTCGTCCCCAACAAAATTTTTATTCTCTAGAAATCGTCAAAAATTAATTCCATCTAATAGATTGGTAGTTTTGAAGGGGAGTAAGAGTGATATTTTTTTAATTTAATTGTCTTATAATAAAATTTGTTAAGGACGTCCACCACACATATTAAAAATTTGATTGAAAATAAAGAAGGGAACGATTTTTCTTATGAGAGTAATTTTCAAAAACTTCTAGAGAAATAAAAATTTTTTGGAAGCTAAAATGTTCGATATAAAATTTTTTCGGAGACCAATTTAAGTATTTACCCTATAATTTAGCTTAGTGCTAAAACAACATTGAATTAATTTCTTATTCCCAAAAGGCCAAAAGGCATAATGAAGATGAATCAGTTCCAGTTTGCTTCAACTAGCCCAAATTATCATGCTTAACAGTACTTTTTGGGTCCCATTCACACTTTCATTGACAACTTTTCCCAACAGATTCCTTGTCCTATTGAACCCCATCCCCCTCTCAAATCCAATGGAACTTAACAAAGAACATCAACTGTTTCTGCAGCTGGAAAAGAAAATTCAACTTGCTGACTCTCTTTTTCCCTTGTGAACCAAAATTGAAATCTTCTTTTGCCAAAAAGACTAGGAAATATATTTGTTGAACATCCAAACATTGTACTGTGTATCAACACTCATTCCAGCTAAGATTTTGGTGTAGATCCCACTACCATAACCAAACTCTTATTTTTTATTCTTATATTTTGTTTGTTGTCTTCTACACACTGGTCGATTCGAATAACATTACTCAATGAAATACGTAACTAAACATCATCAAAAACAACAAGGGTCTTGCCTTACTAGTGGAATCGGCTACATGGATCAAACGAATAATCCTACAGTTTTATCACAACGAAAACTCCAATATGACAAAATAGTCCCTTACAATTTGAAAATGACAATATCTCAACACACAAGTTAATTCCTCACCATTCCAAATAAAAATGCGGACATAATAGTTTTTGAAAAATGCCTATACACCACTTTTGTGTACAACTCTCTTGTATATCTTCCACTTTTGGTATTAAAAATGACCGATAAGAAGTGAGAAAAGATAAAATATTTGTCTTTTATACCATAAAAAAGTGTATAAAAGACGTGTACAGAAAAAATGATATCATTTTTCATAGTTTTTCAAGAAAGGACTAACATATCACTCTTTTACAAACAGTGGGGACGAATTTGCCATTTTCAAATCTCGAGGGACAACATTGGAAATAATGTTAAGAAGTTTCATGAGACTGACCAAGAATCTGAAGGTTGAGAGAGGCTCTCCCTTAACCATCTGGGTTTGAGACTGAGACTGAGGAACTGCAGTGTATAGCATACAGATCAATGATTCCCACTGGTTATGCCCAAGTGAATCACCCACAAACAACACTGTTTTCCCTCTCATTTGCATCAGAAATTCACCTCCATTGAACCTACCAACAACAACAACATGCTACAAAACCATTCAGAGAGGGATAGCACATTCTTTTCTTAAATACACAAACATGCATTGAGAAAAAAACTGAGAATTCAGAATTAAAAATGGCAACTTTAAGGCACTAGTCTTCTGGTTTTGCAAGAAAAATACACAAAAAAATATTATAAAAATGGTATCTTTCAAACACTAGACTACTGGTTTTGCAGTGAAAAATATACACAAAAATAAAAATAAATAACAAAATGAGTATCTTTAGAATAATAGTCTTCTGGTTTTACAGTGAAAATATATGAAGATATAACATAAAAATAATAACTTTAAAACATTAATTTTATGGTTTTGCAGTGAAAACATAAAAAGATATAACAGAACAAAATGGGCATCTTCAAAACACTAAGCTCCTAGTTTTGCTGTGAAGATATATAAATTAGTAACATAAAAATGGTATCTTTAGAACACTAATATTGTATGTTACCTTGGAAGATCACAATTGAGGGGTCTCCATCTGTATTTGAGGTAATCAGAATCAGGTCTACCATACAATTGGCAGTTGAACTGAGGATCAATCATGGGGCAGCTTGAAGATTGGTAAAGAGGGTATGAGTCATCATGAACCCAGTTTCCAACAAACAATGCACAGTTGCTTTGGTTTGCATGAATCATTGGTCTCTCACTCTTTAAGTGCTGATGGTGATGCCTTAAACTTAGTAGCAAAGCTGAGAAAGATAGATTAGAGTGAAGGGAAAGTGTTGTGATGAAGAGGACAAGGAAATGAAGAAGAAGAGATGCTGGAGATTGAAGTGCCATTTGAGAATCTTAAAAGGAAGAGGGAGATGGAGAGGAAAGAAGGAAGAAAAAGGGTATAGAGAGAGCCAAAAGGTTCAGACAGAGGAAGAGAGAAAGAAAGATAATGGAGGAAGAGGGAAGAAAGATATTTGGAGTGTTTTGAATAATATATATAGTCATACAGCTACACACAAAGGGTTTTGGTCTCTGGATTTTGGAAAAATTGGTGGGGTTATGTGCATGTGAGTATGTGAGTATGTGACTATGTGAGTGGCTGAACTGAATTAGATCTTTAAAAATATGAGGAATGCTAGGGGCAGCAACTTTTGTGATTTGTAGCTATTAATGATGATTTTAATGGTATGAAATTGGTGTAAGATTTTATCTAATGACTCACTTTTCTTTGCTAGTTACATGCTGGCCAGAATTTAACAAAGTTGTTGACTCCCTAGACTTTTTCTAAAAATATTATTTTTACACAATTTTTTAATTTTTATAAGACACACAAATATAAATTATTTTTTATATAAAATATTTATAATAATTTTTTATTTAATAAATAATAATATATATCTAAATTTATTTTAAAAATACATATTAATAATAAGATTTGATATATTAGTACGTGATAATATTTTTGTGTGTTTAAATATATATAATTTTTTCATTTTTATTAAAACACAGTTAAATACGAAAACCAGCATATTGAACGATATCAAATGAGCATCATATTCAAAATGTATTCGACAAGTTGACATATTAAACTCAAAAAAGTAATTTTACATTTTTACCTAATTCACCAACACATAAAGCCTTTCTTTAAGAATGGGGTCCTACTATTTCTAAGTTGTGGGCTTGTGTTGTGTAACTTGTGGTTTTCAAGTGCGAGTGTGGTGAAGATAAAAGGTACCATAATTAAGGGGGAAAAAAAGGTACCATAATGAAGGAACTTCAAGTAGCAAAAGAATTTGGTGTATACAATAAGGTGTTATTAAATATTAATTTTACACAATAATTGAATATAGTAATAACTTATAAGTATTCAGTAATTATTCATCACAGATCAATCATATTTAAGTCTGTTATTCCATATTATTTTATTACTTTAAGAGTTAGTAATAATACATTTTTACTTTTAATATTCTAAGAATTAGTAACCAATTACCAATTTTTTTTGTTAAAAATTATTTGTAAAAAATAAAAATAATTACAAAAAATTGGAGTATTATTCTAAAATATACGAAGGATGAAGTTTATTGTAGATGCTTTCCCTCCATATAAATATTAGATTGGTGTAACTTCTTAGCCTTAGGAATAAGAATCCTCTTAACTTTCTATTTGGTAAAGGAGAGTTGAGCATACTTGCTCTATATGAGAATGAAAGAATATACATATGGCTAGAACTTTGATTTCCCTATTCTATAAAAGAATTGATTGTTCCTGCTACACAATTTTGATATAAGCATATGTTCTTTGCTTTTCCTTCTCTCACATTCATAGAATTATATCAAATTTACCTATGAGATTGAGAATTTAATCAAGGGCATGCCCTAGTTCATAATCATCATCGTCAATTCATTAACATGTTCATATTATTAAAGAAAAGTACATCGTGATGATGAATATTCGATGAAGACTCATATATAAAGATTTATATGTTCTAATATAATATGACACAAGTGATTATTTTTTGGTGCAGCACAAGTGATTATTTAAAATTTATAGTGCTAATTTATTACATAAAATTGTGCAAAAAACATGAATTAAAAATAAAAAATAAACGGTGCCTGATTAATTTAGATATGACTTTTGATATTTTTGGCTGAATTATAATTTTATTTTATAGAGAATTCTAAAAAAAACTAATATTTTCAGTGTAAAAAATAAAAAAATAATTAATATTAATTTAAATATAAGACAAAAATAAAAAATAATCAATTAGATTTTTTTTTATTTTAAACTAATTAAATTATAACTAAAGGTTCTGGTCTAAAAAAGGAGGTTGAATTTATGACTTTTAAAATTATCTCAAACCAAAACAGTTGACTTGGTTTCTGTTTGGTCTATGTAAATGATTATACAAAAGATAATTTCATTTTGTCTCATGAATCGTAGAAAATAGAATTAGAGTAGAGAGGAAGAAGATAACACAGTCATGTATCCTGGTTCAGATGCCTAATGCAATGCAATCTACATCTAATTTCCACTACAACGTTAGTGAAATTTTCACTATCACTCCAAGTATTACATATACCAATTTCCTAGGATTCAACATAATCTTATGTGGACACACAAGTTTCAACATAAACTTGACTTGGCTATATAACTACCTAGACTCAATACACTAAATACTTATCCAACTTAGCAAGGGATACCTCTCAAGTATATGACACAAAACAGAAAATACAACCAAAAAAAATTCGATATCACTCTTGACTTTTCTCTCAAGTGTTTCTCTTTGCCTTTTCACTCAATGACTTTTTCTCGATGCCTCTCTTTCTTGCCTTTTATATCAGAAAGAATACAAAGAAAGATATACATTGAAACAGAAATACAAACAGTAAAACATGAAAGAGATGATGATTCACAGCCTTTACGCTATAAGTTGAACCGGATTCAGTTCTCTTTTATGAAGGTCTCCATCTTGGAGGAATGTTTCTTTGATCTAGAAATACTGTTCAAAACATTGAACTCTCACAGGGAAGCTCTCTATGAAACTCAGATTTTGGTTCTCTCTCCTTATCTTTAAATGAGAATCATTTTTCTTTTTGTATGTTACTTGAGTCACAGCTAGGATTTCTTCAAAGTCAATTTCTTGATCATTGGGCTAACTGAAATTCTCCTTTCTCTTTCTTTTATCAACCCCAAAAATTAAGAATTTGAATCAGGACTTAGAATCGTAACAGACACAGCAGTAGCACCATTCAACTTTTTCAACAAGCTTAGCAAAATTCAAACCATTAGATTTTAGCTTTGGCTCCAATAAATACTTTCAATCATTAATTCACAATAGAGATGTTCAGCCACCACTTTCTTCATTTTTTTCCAAAATGGCGGTGCAGAGAGTCGGAGAAGATGTGAAGTAATTAACTTGCATGCAAATAGAAACAAATTACCTTTAACCTCTGAACTTGCTTAGCATGCTTTTGATTAATTTGATTTGACATTAGCTTCCTTGATCTGCTTTCTCTTTCCTTCTTCTTTGGTGTTTGAACTCGAAAGTGAAGCGCTCTCTCTCTGATGTTTACCCAAAGTGAACACATGCTGGGACTTAGCTTATGGTTCCTTTTCTTTTGCTTGGAAACTAGTGGGATTAGTTAATGAATCATTTTTCATTCAGCTACTTCAATTCATTTGGTTTCTAAGGCTTGTGCTGCAACATAAGCAATTTAGGACTGCACACTTGAATCACATCATCAAAATCCACTTAGGTTATTAACCCAAATCAATCATGTTTGTCATCATCAATATGTTATTTATTTTTCTAACTCAACAATAACCTTTCAAAAAGTAAATTGATAATTTAGGTTTGGTTTAAAAAAGTCTTTACCTTTTAAAATAACTTATGAGTTCTGCTGGGCAGACAACAGAAGGTACGAACAACGTGAATACTGGGCTACACTTCAGGCCCACTAAAACAAAAAAATATAGTATACCCTATTTATCCACCACAACCCTAGCCTCTCATCTTTCGTCTTTCTCTCTTTTTATCGTAGCCGCTTCACTCCCCGTTCCCTGTGGCGCCGTCACCAACACATCTCACTGCCGTTGTCACCGTCTGAAGAAGCAACGTGTCGCACCATCGTTGCACCTTCTTCTCCCATGCATCGCGCCGCCTATGTGCTCCCTGCAACCGACGCCACCACTGCACTTTCTTCTTCCCTGCGTCCCGCCCCCCTACACCTCAGCCCTTGCTTCCACACTGCTGTGTCGTGTTTTTGCCACTTCCATCCATGCCACTTTACTTCGTTAACCCAAATGTTATGACCCAAATAAATATTCACGTCATAGTGAAAAGAACCATCCGCATATATAGTAAAATGAACATCCTACGGAGTATGTGCATGCAAAATCAAGCAAATCAAGTAAAATACCAATGGTATACCCAAATAAATATCCACTTTAGAATTAGAAGAACCATCGGCATACATAGTAAAATAACACATCCAACTTATTTGATAAGAGTCGTGAATGGTGCGCGATTTATAACCCACAAACTAACCGACAAGTGCACCGGATCATACTAAGTAATACTTCAGGTGAGTGAGGGTCGATCCCACAAGGATTGATGGATCAAGCAACAATGGTTAAGTGATTTACTTAGTCAGACAAGAAGAAAATGGTGTTGAGAGTTCAATAGCATTAAACAGTAAATTTAGAGAATTAAAGGCAAACAATAAATTGATGTGAAGAATATGGAAGAAAACAGTTAAGGTTTCAGAGTTATTTATCTTTCGGATTTCTATTTCTTGCCAACTATTTTAATCATGCAAGATTCAATTCATGGCAAACTATATGTGACTAAACCAAAATTCCTTAGTAATTTAGTCTCCTCTAACCTAGTTAACCGCCAATTCCTTGGTCACTTAATGTCAATTAGAGGTTTAAGTCCAATTCTAGTTTATTAGCTACAAAATCCTAATTACCCAAAGCTAAAGGATTATACGTCACGTATCCCAATTAGTTCATGTAATTAGCAATTTAGGAAGAATTTACTTTCAAGCTGTGTTCAGGTGAGAGACCTCTTCCAAGGGTCACAAGAACGTATCTAGAATAAGGGTCATACTTTCATTCTACCCAAATTCATAAAATTAAGTATGAAAGTAATCCTTGAAACTAAATCAATACATTAATTAAAATAGAAAAGCAATAATTTCAATCCATAGAAATAAACAGAGCTCCTAACCTTAACAATGGAGGTTTAATTGCTCATGGAGAAAATAAACCCTAGCAGAGAGAAAGTGCAAAAGTGCAGAAGAGAGAAGTCGGCCCGAAGGACTGAATCTTTTCCCTTTTATATCTAATCCTAATTAATGTAAAATATATTTTATAAGACTAAATAATATCTTTTCTTATTATAAAATAAAATAAAGTTTTAATCAAAAGTGTAAAGTATATTTTTTTGTCCCTAAAGTTTGACAAAAGTTTCAAAAATACCCTTAAGTTTTATTTTGTTTTAATTTTGTCCTAAAAGTTTTCGATTTACATCAAATATGTCTCTGACGGCTAATTTTTCAAAAAATTTAAAACTAATTCAACAACAATTTCATAAGAACAACCCTCAATACAAGTAAATCAAACATAATTTTCAAGCATAATTTTCATGCATTATTTGATGCAAATCGAAAACTTTTGGGACAAAATTGAAACAAAATAAAATTTAGGGATATTTTTAAAACTTTGGCCAAACTTTAGGGACAAAAAGTATACTTTACCCTAATCAAAATTACTAGAAGATCTCATGCTGGCTTGTGCATAGGCGTGGGGACCACCAATTTTGCTGAACCTGGCGCCAAACTTGAGCTAAACCAAGTTTGGTGCCACTCCACCCATGTAATTATTGTGGCTTTCCTTGCTCTTGGCGCCAAACTTGGAGAATCCCAAATTTGGCGCCACCAAGTCAGTGCATTTGGAGAGTTTGCAATAATCATGGCGCCAAACTTGGGAAATCCCAAGTTTGGCGCCACCAAGGCCGTGATTCCAGACAAAGAAGTGTATACTATTATATATCGTTGGAAAGCTCTAAAAGTTAGCTTTCCAATGCCGCTAAAACCGCATCAATTGGATCTCTGTAGTTCAAGTTATTCCCGTTGGAGTATGAGGAAGTCAGGGTTGACAGCATCATCCACTTTCTTCCTTTTATTCTACACGAACTCTGTCAAATCCGTCCGAATGCTACCTGAAATAAACCAAATTGCACACAACTCAAAGTAGCGTTTATAGTATCTCAAAAATACTTAAATCTTGATTAAACTTAACAAATTCGAATGCAAATTCACTAGAAAAAGGTAGGAAAGATGCTCACGCATCATAACACCAAACTTGAATTGTTGCTTGTCCTCAAGCAACCAAAACTAATATCCACTTAAGATGTGAATTTGCATGAGAGTTGAGTACTCAATTAAGCTCCTGTCTGCCTTAAAGTGGGGTTAACAACACTGAAACCTTGAATAGTTTCGACATTTTCACTATCCTTTGAATCTTAGGAATGTTAATGTCATTCAGAATTAGAATTCGAATAATATTATAAATTCTCTAGCCTTTTTACCAAGGTTGCAAGAA
The DNA here is from genome assembly GCF_059453495.1 of Arachis ipaensis. Lineage (NCBI taxonomy): Eukaryota > Viridiplantae > Streptophyta > Magnoliopsida > Fabales > Fabaceae > Arachis > Arachis ipaensis. The sequence goes on from NC_142436.1 coordinate 4,755,355, forward strand.
CCGGATCGGTCATCGAACCAGTCAAGTGACTAGTTCAATGGTTTAATGATTCAACCGGAGTTGAACCGTAATTGAACCGATTTAATTAAATATAAAATAAAATTATAAAAAATTCAATACATAAATTTAAAAGGTTAAATTTAATAATTTTTAAACTAATAAGATTCAAAATTTAACAATTTCACAAAATGAACAATACATAATTTATCATTAAAAGGTCATAAACAACTTCAAATATCAAAGTTTATAACTAAAGAAATCAAAACACACATAAATGACAAACCCAATGTTTTGCAACCAAAAGAAACAATATTCAACAAACAATACTTCAACTAAACAAAGACACTACTCATCAGAAGTCATAATCATCATTAAGTGTTCCGATGTCTCCATCATAAACAGGTAATCCAAAGCCAGTATCTTCAGAAATACCACCAAAAGAAGTATTTGAGGATTCAATTACAACATCAGGCATATCCACTTCAACTTCCATGTCTCCACCATCTAATAAAATAAAAAGAAAACTCAATAAGAAATCAATATTAATGACATGTATCTTTATGGAAGGAAACAAAGTTTGTTATGTCACTCACCATTAGGATACGAAGGCATAGCATTATCAGTGTATATTAAACTTTCAATGCCTTCAACATTTCCATTAGTAAATTCAAGATCATCCTCATCTTCCATTACCCAAAAATCTACTGTGTCAATGCTTTGAATGTCAATTGGATTATAATTCCTCTTCTTTCGATGCAACCTAGATTGAAGGCGTAGGTTATAGGTGACATAAACAATGTCACTTAGCCTTTGATGCTCTAACCGATTCCTCCTCTTTGAATGGATTTGTTCAAAAAGGCTCCAGTTCCTCTCACATCCAGATGAAGAAGAGGTTTGATGAAGAAGACGGACTGCCATTTTTTGCAAATTAGAAGCACTCCCACCGTGTAGCATCCACCATTCACCTACGTAGATATAAAAATCAAATACTTTTTAATGTTTATCACCCAACATATTAAACTTTGAAACTAAACTGAACTTGGATATGAAATAAGTCAAATAACTTACCAGGTTCGAGTCTTGATGCCGCTCTCTTAGCACTTTCCCTCCCAAAACTTTCTTTACAATCTCGATACAGCTGTATCTTTTGCATTGCAGCAACTGAGTCATCATAAAGTGTTTCAACATCAAGCAAATCAAGTAAAGATCTCAAAACATTTGCCTTCTCAACAAAACCCTCACTATAGAAAATGCCTGGATTTAAATAGTATGCTGCTGCATGGAGATCATGCTTCAAATGCTTATCCCACCTCATTTTCAAGATACTCGTGTATGGCGTATAAGCAGCTTTTTGATTTCTAAACATTGTCTTGATAGCATTTTTTGCTCTTTTCATGCCTTCATACACAATTCCCAAAGAGGGTTTTTCATCAGCATCAACAAGCCTCAACAGCTTAATCAGAGGACCAACAATTTTCACAGTGGTAATATAGTCTTGCCAAAACTTACTATCCAAGACAATTGAACTAACAATCTTTCCATTAGCACTTTTGGCTAACTTATGAGAAGTGAAATATTTGTCCACCATCAATGACTGTAAATCTTCCTTGTGATCATATATACTTTTCAAAGTAATGAAAACAGTGGCAAAACGTGTGACTTCTGGTCGAACAATTTATGTTCAACCTTTTCTTTTTCTAAGCCAAGACAATAAGATCATATGATTGTAAACAAACACAGTCACTTTTGAAGCACGGGAAGCAAGGTCAGTTATGTGAGGAATACTTGCAATATCTTTCAAAATAAGATTGATACAATGGGCAGCACAAGGAGACCAAATTATATTCGGGTATTTTTCATGAATAAGTTTTCCAGCAGATACATAATTAGCAGCATTATCAGTGACCACATGCACAATGTTACTAGGCCCAACCCACTCAAACATCAGCAAACAAATTAAATAATGCATTGGCAGTTTTTATCACATCAGAAGCATCAACAGTCTTAACAAATGACATACCAGCAGGACAATAAACTAGAAAATTAATTAAAGTGCGTTGCCTTTGATCAGTCTACCCATCTGCCATCAGCGTACAACTGATTCTTTTCCATGAGCTCCTATACTTTTCAACCAGCAACTGACACCCTCTCTTAAGATCAGCCAGCAAATAAACTCTCATTTTGTCATATGACGGTCCCTTGAAACCAGGTCCAATTGCAGCAACACCATCTAATGCAGGTTGAAAGTAAGGTGATTGAATTGCATTGAAAGGAATACGTGCATCAACAATCCATTTGGCAAGTCCCAACTTAGCCTTGTGCATAATTTTTTTACTAGCCAAAACACTTTTCAAAGTCGGTTGAGATCCTGGAGTAGTCCTTTCTTTAAAGTAACTTCTAATTTGTGTAGCTACTACAGCTCTTCTCTTTCCTTTGTCTCCTGTTGTTGTAGGAACAGCAGATTGTACAGGGTTAGGCGATTCAGCCTCTTGTGCAGGTGCTTTCCCACCATAAGAATCCTCCTCAAAATTTCTTTTTTCCATCTTATTTTTTTTTTGTTTTCCATCAGAATCCTTTTGAATTGAAGTTCAACTTCTTCGGTGACTTTGTTACATACTTTAATTTGTCCAGAAATTTTCGCAAGATGATATTTCATCCTATATATCTCCCCTCCATTATAAGTATTCAAACAAAAGATACATGTATATTGTGCCTTATGATTTTTATTATATTTCACAGTGAAATATTCCGAAGCCGGGTCAGATTTTCCTCGAGAGGAACCTGTCTGAGATTCTTGTACAGTATTATGTTGTTGTTGCTCATCATTTTATGATTGTTCCATCTAAATTCAGAATGCCAGCAATCCAGAATTCAGACCAATATATCAATTCATAGTTCATACTTCATACAATTTATATGGCATTCAACATAGCAGAATTGAAAAAATAAAAAAATTGAACATAGTAGAATTGAAAAGATAAAAAAATTGAAGAACGGAGTAGAGCAGAATTCTCAAATTCAACATACATCAAATTTATTCTCAAATTCAACATAAATCAAATTTATTCAATATTTGATTAATTATATAATAAAAAAATTAAAAAAATTAAAAAAAGAAGAACAGAAGAGAAGAAGCCCAGAACAAAAAATGAAAATAGAAAGAACAGCAGAAGAGCCAGAAGCCCAGAACGAACTGCAAGAGAAGTAGAGAACAGAGGGCCAGAAGCTCGAGCCTTGAAGTAGGGAACAGAATGACCCACGACGCTGAGGTGACGACCCGCGATGTTGAGGCGACAACCCGCGACAGTGGCACCTGCTCCGGGGTCTGTTTCGATTCACGGCGGCGGTTGTCCTTCGTAGGCAGAAGCTCGAGCCTCGAAGAGCTTAAGGTTGGGAGTGGAGGTGTTCTTCGAAGAGATTAGCTGATTAGGGATTTAGGGTAAAGTGGCTGCAATACGCGTTCTTCAGCCTTCGTTTTCTTTTTTTTTTTAAAGCCAAACGACGCTGTTTTGTTACCTGGGGGAGAATCGGTACCTGCTGAAACCGGGCCTGTTCATTCGGTTTGCCAGTTAACCACCGGTTCAGCCAGTTTTTTCGCCGATTTTTTGCAGAGCGATTTTGTAGGTGGACCAGACCGGCTAGGTAACCGGTTTTCAATTAACCCGGTTGAACCGGCCAGTATGGTCCGGTTTTTAGAACATTGCTTTTTACCTTGGATTAATCCTTGAACACAACAATTTCTTTTTATTTTCTTTTCTTTGGTGTTTTGCACCTTGAGCCTTTTCGTGACTTTAAATGCTTTGTCTCAAGTTTTACTTGACACAAAAACACCACAAGTACTTAACAATAGAACTCTCTTTAAGTTCTGATTTTTCTTTTAATTACTCCCAGACAGTGGTGCTCAAAGTCTTTGGCATACTCTGTTAGTTGCACGTGATCTCGACTCTTAGTGCTCTGTCTCAAGGGTTACTTGACACATTTACACCACAAGTATATGGCCAGGAAAACAACTCTTTGAGCTTTTAATCATACTTGACCTTCCTAGTCATTGATGCTCAGAGCCTTGTACTGTGCTTTTCTTTATTTTCTTTTTGCTGTTTCTTTTGCTTCAAGGATTAAAATTTTGTTTAATTCAGAGAATCATAATAGTTCTCTAAATTTCTATTCCTCATGCACCAACATCCTTTGATTCAAATTCAAATATGCACTGTTCATATCATGCATTCAGAATCACAGGTAATACCATCACATTTAAGTAAATAAGACTACTCTTAAATATAACTCAATTTTTCATGCAATACATCACTTTTTTTTCTTTTTCTTTTGATTTTTCAAACTCAGTGAGCGGTACATGAGACACAACTTTTTCTTTTAATTTTAAAACAAACAACAGAATTAAACTAAACCTAGGAATTGAAAATGCTAAAAATCATGCAAGCACTCAAAGCAAAAGAAAATAGGAGATAACAAAATAAGAGCGGAAGGGGAAATAGAATGAAAGGAACTCAACCACCTCGATTATCCTGGTGGCCATCTCTCTCTTCATCATCTTTTAGGCTATGTAGAGCATAGCCTCCAACACCAAACTTAAAGTGGTTGCTTGTTCTCAAGCAACAAAGAAAAATAGTGGTGATGAAATTATGAATAATCACGATTAGTTGGAGAAAGCCATTAAGTGAGGCAAGAGCTTATTCAATTAGAATAAACAGAATGAAAACAAAATGAAATTAAGGACAGAATAAAAGGTTACCAATGGTTGGGTTGCCTCCCAACAAGTGCTTCTTTAATGTCACTGGCTTGACGGTTGATTGTTGCTAAGGTGGAGGTTGACCATAGTGCTTCAACTCCTCCCCTCTTACTGTGTATCTTCTCCCTGTATCCCTATGAAGTAGCTCAATATGCTCAAGAGAGAGGATTGTGTTTACTGTATAAGTCAACATTGGATTACTAGTCAACACCACCTTCATTCCTGGGAAAAAAAATCTTCAGTGGAGATCTTTTTGTTTCTCCATCCTCTGGGTACTCTCTTCTTGGAAATCTCCTCCTTGTTGGATGATGCATTTCCAACACCAAACTTAGGTTTGATGTCAGGAGGAATTCTGTTGATTATCACCAAAGGAGGTTTCGGCTGTAGATCCTGTTGTGCATCATCAGAGAGTTTTTGAAGGTTTGGATCAATAAGCTCAGTCTGCATGCACCCCTCCTCTTCACCTAATGAATGCATATTTTTGAAGACATAAAAGACCAATTGCTCATTATGCACTCTAAGAACTAATTCACATTCTTTCACATCATTTAGAGCTCTCCCAGTGGCTAGAAATGATCTTCCTAGGATTATAGAGGTATTTTCATCCTCCCCCATATCAAGAATCACAAAATCTGCTGGGAGGAAGAACTTACCCACCTTGACCAAGATATTCTCCACTATTCTATGTGCATGCTTCAAAGATTTATCTGTCATTTGTAATGCTCTCCTTGTTGGTTGTTCCTCTTTGATTTGTAGCTTCTTCATCACAGACAAGAGCATTAAATTTATGCTTGCACCCAGATCACATAGAGCTTTCTCAAAGGTAGTGCTCCCAATGGTACATGAAATTTGAAAGCTCCCTGGATCTGGCATCTTCCTTGGCAGGTCATTCTAAATTATGGCACTACATTCCTTAGTCAGGACAACTGTCTCATCTTCCTTTAAAGGCTTATTTTTTGACAACAACTCCTTCATGAATTTAACATAGAGAGGCATGTGCTCCAAAACTTCAGCAAAAGGAATATTAATTTGTAACTTTCTGAAAACTTTCAAGAACTTTGAAAACTACTTGTCCTTGGTCTCCTTTTGAAGTCTCTAAGGATATAGCATGTTAGGCTTGTACTCAAGAGCCTTAGGTAATGTCGGATGTGTGTCAAGAGTGACTGAAAAAGGATTGTCTGCATGCCTAGGTGGGGCATGTTCAACATCCTCCTTTTTCTCCTCTAGAGCTTCTTTTTCAACCGGCTCCTCACTAATCTTTGCTTCTGAACCTGCCACTGGTCCACTTACCAAGTGAATAGCCTTGCATTCTTCTCTTGGATTCACCACTGTATCACTAGGAAGGATATTAGGAGGTCTCTCGGGTATTTGCTTGCTCAACTGGCCTACTCGCATCTCCAAGTTTCTGAGTAAAGCTCTGGTTTCCTGCATAAAACTTGCAAATAGCAATTCCAAGTCAGTGGTCTTTTGAGGCTGAGAAGTTGCTTGTTGAAGCTGAGCGGGTTGGAACTGGTGGCTATTGAAGTTGTTCTGATTAAAACCGCCCTGAGAATTATTGAAATTCTTCTATTTCTGAGGTTGATCTCTCCACCCAAAGTTTGGGTGATTTCTCCACCCCTGATTAAAGGTCTTGGCATATGGATTATTGTTGGGATTTCTAGGAATATTCCTCATAAAGTTGACCTGTTCAGGAGAAAATTGAGCATATTCATAATTCTCACCTTGAGTAAAGCCACCATTCATGTCATATGGAGCCTCTTGAGAGGTATTCTGAGCACTAACAGTTGAAACTTGCATCCCACTCAAATGCTGAGTAATCATACTAATTTGTTGAGAGATGACTTTGTTATGAGCAAGAATAGCATTCAAGGTATCCATCTCCATGACTCTTTTTTTCACATGATTCCTTCCAGAAATGTCCAGGTATTGGTTGTTAGTAACCATCTCAATCAGATCATTGGCCCCTTTAGGAGTCTTCTTCATATGTAGAGAGCCACCTGCAGAATTATCCATAGATATTTTGGCCATATCAAAAAGTTCATCATAGAAAATGTCTACCTTGATCCACTCAAAACATGTCAGGAGGACATCTTTTGAGCATCAGCTTGTACCTCTCCCAAGCATCATAGAGGGACTCATTTTCTTCCCGCCTAAAAGTCTGAACAACTATCCTCAGCTTAGTCAGTCTCTGAGGGGGGAAGAACTTGTTCAAGAACTTGTTGACTACTTTATCCTAGGTATTCAAGCTTTCCTTGGGTTGAATATCAAGCCACTCATTTGCTCTATCCCTCACAGCAAATGGGAAGAGCATTAACTTATAAATCTCGGGGTTCACTCTATTTGTCTTCACAGTGTCACATATTTGTAAGAAGTTGGATATGAATAAATTAGAATCTTTCTGCGGAAGTCCATGAAATTGGCAAGTTTATTGCACTAGAATGATCAATTGTGGGTTGAGCTCAAAATTGTTTACTCCAATGGGAGGCACACTAATACTCTTTTCATAGAAATCAGGAGTAGGTGTAGTATAAGAGCCCAAGGTCCTTCTAGGTTATATATTCCCATTCGGATCCATAGTGAATTTTCCCTGTTCCTACACACACAAATAGAAAACAAGAGAAAAGTGAGAATCTCTACATCAGAGTGCAAAAAATTCTCAGTGAGGTAACTTGTGTAAAATAAATAAAATAAAATAGCTAAATAAATTAAACAGAAAATTCAGACAACTAATAAGCAAAATAGAACACAAAAGTTCAAAAATAAATAAATACAAAATATATAACTAGGAAAAAATAACTAAGGGGATACCAAACTTAAATTCAGAAATTACGAGAAAAATTTTAAATAAAATAACACTAAATTTTTGAAAAAAATTAGAGAACAAGAACAAATAAAAACTAAAATTAAGAACGCCTAAATTAAGGGAAACTTTTTTTTAGCAAATTTTCAAAAAAAAAACAAGAAATAAAATTAAACCAAATTAAAGCAAAAACGTCTAATCTAAGAAATCAAATAACTGGAAATTGTCAATCACAGTCGATTCCCGACAACGGCGCCAAAAACTTGGTGCCCGATTTATAACCCACAAACTAACCGGCAAGTGCACCAGGTCGTACCAAGTAATACCTCAAGTGAGTGAGGGTCAATCCCACGAGGATTGATGGATCAAGCAACAATGGTTAAGTGATTTACTTAGTTAGACAAGTAGAAAATGGTGTTGAGAGTTCAATAGCATTAAACAGTAAATTTAGAGAATTAAAGGCAAACAATAAATTGATGTGAAGAATATGGGAGAAAACATTTAAGATTTCAGAGTCTTTTATCTTCCGAATTTCTATTTCTTACCAACTATATTAATCATGCAAGATTCAATTCATGGCAAACTATATGTGACTAAACCATAATTCCTTAGTAATTTAGTCTCCTCTAACCTAGTTAACCGCCAATTCCTTGGTCACTTAATGTCAATCAAAGGTTTAAGTCCAATTCTAGTTTATTAGCCACAAAAAGCCTAATAACCCAAAGTTAACAGGATTATATGTCACGTATCCCAATTAGTTCATGTAATTACCAATTTAGGAGGAATTTACTTTCAAGCTGTGTTCAGGTGAGAGACCTCTTCCAAGGGTCACAAGAACGTATTTAGAATAAAGGTCATACTTCCGTTCCACCCAAATTCATAAAATTAAGTATGAAAGTAATCCTTGAAACTAAATCAATACATTAATTAAAATAGAAAAGCAATAATTTCAATCCATAGAAATAAACAGAGCTCCTAACCTTAACAATGGAGGTTTAGTTGCTCATGGAGAAAATAAACCCTAGCAGAGAGAAAGTGCAAAAGTGCGGAAGAGAGAAGTCGGCCTGAAGGATTGAATCTTTTCCCTTTTATATCTAATTCTAATTAATGTAAAATATATTTTCTTATTATAAAATAAAACAAAGTTTTAATCAAAATTATTAAAAGATCTCGTGCTGGCTTGTGTATAGGCGTGGGGACCACTAACTTTGCTGAACCTGGCGCCAAATTTGGGCTCGGCAAAGTTTGGAGCCACTCCAACCGTGTGATTATTGTGGCTTTCCTTGCTCTTGGCGCCAAACTTGGGATGTCAGTGCGTTTGGAGAGTTTGCAATGATCATGACGCCAAACTTAGAAAATTCCAAGCTTGGTGCCACCAAGACCGTAATTCCAGACGAAGAAGTGTATACTATTATATATCGTTGGAAAGTTTTGGAAGTTAGCTTTCCAATGTCGCTAAAACTGTGTCAATTGGCCCTTTGTAGTTCAAGTTATGCCCATTGGAGTGTGAGGAGGTCAAGGTTGACAGCATCATCCGCTTTCTTCCTTTTCTTCTAGACGAACTCTGTCAAATCTGCCCGAATGCTACCTGAAATAAACTGAATTGCACACAACTCAAAGTAGCGTTCATAGTGGCTCAAAAATACTTAAATTTTGATTAAACTTAACAAATTCGAATACAAATTCACTAGGAAAAGATAGGAAAGATGCTCACGTATCAGTGAACAACAGCAACGACTAGAGCACAGGACCGCGAAACAACAGTGGTTGCGGCTGCACAGGTATCACGGGACGGCGGCACTCTTGGACAGACAAGCACCTCACGTCAAAACTCTCAACAGTGGCGACGGCAAACTGTGGATGCAGACTGACGGGGCACTGTGGTGGCAACAACCTCCCTGGAGTCAGGATCACAGATCGTGAAACAGCAATAGCTGCGGCTGCACGGATATCGCAGGATAGCAGCGCTCTCGGACGAGGCTGCGTATTGGAAGTTGAAAATACTGTTACAGTGAAATAGTAAGAACCATAGTTACAAGAACCTGATCAGACTGGCCGATTCAACAAAAAAAAAAAGACAAACCAAACCATAAATCGATCTGGTTTAATATTCTGACTGTTTAAAGATAAAAACGGGTCAAAATTCGATCAACGGCAAAATTTGCAAAATCTACTGAGTTGGGATCTGAACCCACGCTCAAATGTAATTTTGCATCCCTATAACCACTGGGCTACAATGTGTTTCACTATGCTATGTGTGTTGCTTTATATATATGACATGCCAACCAATTATAATCAAATTGGGCCCTTTTTTTTTGTCAGAGTTTGGCAACGGATATTTCTTTTTTTTTTTCCCACTAGATATTGTTGGACTTGTTTAAGTGTTCCATGATTTTCATCTTTTAGAAAAACTAAAATTAAAAAAAAATAAACCTTTATTTTTTAGAGATCATGACAATAATTTTTATTTATCAATTTCAATTGGACTAACAAATTTAAATAAATAAATTACATGGTTATTTAATACACATGAATAATACAATATAATAGGTATAAATTAATTAATAAATTTTTAAAATAAAAAATAATAAGCAATTTAATATAAAAATAGAAATAAAATAAAAATTACTTGTGACAAAAAAATTATATACAATTTAATATAATTTATGGATTGTTATTTTTATTGTGTCAAATTAAAATATTATTGTAGTAGTACTAACTAATTTTATGTTTATCTTTGTACTAGTTATTTTAGAATTTAAGACTTGACTATTCTTAAAATATTAGTGAATATATGTATTTTAAATTTTAATTTTAAATTTTTTACTATTTTATATTTTTAATTTATATAGGGCCGGTTCTATCGGTTTAATAATAATCTACCGATTCAATCAGTAATCTAGTAAACCAATAATCTAAGCAGTTCGATCACTAATTCGATTCTAACAACTATAGTAAAAACCGTATGTAATATGAATATGTTTAAGGATACTAATCCTAAATTTTTAAATATGACCATATTTAATTAATTAAAAATCTAAAATTTAAAATTAATTTCACATTTATTTTTTAATCCGTTATTCACATTATTTAGTATATATGTTATTTTTTTATATTTTTTCATAACTTATTAATGATAATTTTTAAAGAATTATAATATCTATATTTAATAAATTAAATTAAAAATAATTTTTAATAAATATAAATATAAAAATTAAATTAAAAAATTATTAATATATAAAAATATATTAAATTATTTTTATTTTAATAAACACAAATTAACTTTAAAAAATTGATTGCCTTAAGGTGAAAATTCAGGTACAGTCAACTTCACGTGAAGTTGATACTTAAGAGCTGTTAGATAATTTAATTAATTTGACTAAACTTTTATCAAATAACTCTCAAATATCAACTTTACATAAAGTCGACTTCACTTGCATTAATATCGTAAAACAGTAAAATCATTCCTGTTCAATTAAAAACTACGTGTCAAACAACTGTTAAAAAATTATACAAAACCAGGCCTCCGTGCCACTCACACGTCACACCCATTATAAAACACCTCTCTTCTTCAATTTATATAGTCCAACCCCAAAAATCTCCTTAGCAAAATACAAATCCCTTGGGAGTTTAGGATGATTTGCAACGTCTGAAGGTAATTTCTGTGCATAAAAACATTCATTTATTTCTTGTTGTTGCTTAAATACGAGATTTGTTGAGTGGGTAGCAAAATGGATGTTGAAACCAAGGATTTAAGTTAAGGAGTTAAAAAGTTCAAATTTTGTGAAAAATGAACCGAGTGTTGAAATTTCATAGTTTTAGTTTGGATCAAGATGTATAGTTTGAGGTTGGATCTTTATATAACTGCAAAAAGAATTTGAAAGTAGAGTTCAAACAGATGTATGTTAGACTTGTCTCCATGGAAGCAAATGTGTTGCAGATGAGGTGTTTGAGAAAATGTGTGAAAAATTGAGTTAAATGAAAATAGTTGTTTATCCAATAACTTGGTGTTCGATAGTTACCAAGTAAAAATATTATTTGGTAGTGTTGCATTTTTTCATGATTTTGGACTAAATCCCCATTTTAGTCTTTGAGATAATTACTCATTTTGGTCTTTGAAATTTAAAATTATCTATACTGGTCTTCCAGATTCAAATCTGGGCACCAATGTGGTCCCTGGACTCTTTCCGGCGATGACTAAACAAACGATGAGATGACACCTTCCCTATACTGGATGATGAGTAAACGACGTCGTTTACCCTTGGCATCCAAACAAGTCAGAAATGTCATCGCTTTGTAAATGAAGCAAGAAGCAACGATAGAGACCCAAAATAAAATATTTTTCTTCTTCTTTACCTCCGCTGTTCTTCATTTCTGACTTGTTTGGGCGTCAAAGATAAACGATGTCGTTTACTCATCATCAAGCGTGGCAGAGAGGATGCCATCTCAGCATTTTGTTTGCCTAGTCATCGTCGGAAAGAGTCGAGTGACTATATTGGTATCCGGACTTAAATCTGGAGGACTAATATAGATAATTTTAAATTTTAATTTTGGGGATCAAATTGAGTAATTGCGTGAATCTCAACGACCAAAATGGATATTTAGTCTATTGATTGCCACCAATTTTGAATCTACTTATATTTCGTAACGACACTTTATTATACTTTTATGGAACAAAAATATTGAATGTTTATCGCATATTTGTATATAAATATATGTATAATACTAAAATATATAAAAAAATTATAATGTTGATAAATCTAACCATAAAAAAAATTAAAACTAACTTATAATCTTTTCATAAAAGATGGGTAATATGGACTCCCTGACATTGTAATTCCAAATCTTCAAGATGATGAAATGGGTGTTAGCTTCTTGAGGAAGTTTGCTATTTAGTGTTGTTTGTTTTTGGGCCTTGGGTGCTGTTTCTAATAAAAAAAAAGATGGGCTTTCATAAATAAAATTATCTAAACCCTACAAATTTATTATAAATTTTGAATCTACTCTTTTAAACTAACCTAATTATTCTCAATTCCTTTTCCAAATCCTCTCTTCTCTCATCACTCCACTTCTTCTACTTTTACATTGTTTTTCTTTTCACTTTTACTCTTTGGTTTTCTATGGTATCTTTCCGTTCACAAAGACTAATTCGCCGCAGTACTGAACTCCATTTAAGGATTTGTCGTTGATCAATGAGTTACTGCATGCACAAAGCGGGATACCAGCAATGCCTCTTTCAACCCTTGAATTCCCCAAAATTCAACTCAAAATTCTGCAATGAACAACACCACCACCAATGACAACAATGACCACAACTCCTTCATGGTACAAGTTAATTTTAATTTATTTAGAAATTTGTTAGCGTCGTAATCTTGTATGATCAGTTTTGATACTTTAGTTTATATATAATTTAATTTATTTTTATTGTATATTTTATTTTTTAATATATACCTCACATAGTTATTTTATGTTATTTACGGGAAGAATAGCCAAAATAAACACACTTAGCTAGCAAACTATTAATAAAAAATTAAAAAAATCCAAAAGTACATTGTGGTAGGTGCTTTCATGACGTGATTGAGTGATTTATTTTGAATTTTGGATATCTAGTGTACATGATGAGATAAGATAATAGTGTAAGATCTTTGTGATTCAAGTCTTTGATGATTAATTCTTGATCACTGCATATACATATTATAAGAGAAAGATCCACACTTTTGTCTAATTCTCTTGATAGCTAAAGGATTCATCATGTGCCACCTTTGAGGAGATTAGATAGGATGTATGTTTTCAAGTACCAAAGCCTCACACAAATATTATCCTTCAACCACATCCATTGTCCCCACTTCAATTTATTACTTTTCTTTTAACATTGGTGCAATAACTACTAATATTTTCAACAATATCCATTGTCCCCACTTCAATTTATTACTTTTCTTTTAACATTGGTGCAATAACTACTAATATTTTCAACAATTCAAAACAGCATGTTGGTGAGAGTGGAGGAGAACATGGGGAAGAAGGAGGGTAGATTTGGAGAATTCACAAAATATTAATGGTAAAAATGAATAAAAAATTTGTGTCCAACATAAAAAAATCCATGTCTCAACTTCCTGAAGAGACATCTAGGCTGCTGCGTTTGTTTTGTCTATCCTTTAATAAATAGACATAGAGACATATTTAATAAATAGACATAGAGACATAGACACCGAAGACACAAACACAGATTTTTTAAACTTTAGTATACCAATACAAATCACAATCTTATTATAATCTTGTTACGTTACCAACAACATGCCAACTCTTTATAACTGTATTTAATGGAAGTGTCTTTGAGGATGTGTCTAGTAAAAATATATTTTTTATGACTGTGTCTAATAGAAGTGTTTTTATAGATGTATTTTTTGGATGTGTCTCTTTCTACATATGTTTAAAATATAATAATTAATTATTGTTGGCAATAAGATGGTAAATAATCTATTGGTACCTATACTTTTCCTTTACCCTTATTGCAAACTGTTATCAATACCACCACTACACAACAACGGTCTCAACCAAACTACCACCATTAACAATCAATCATCATCTCAACAAAAAATAACTACCAATAACAATCTAAAATTAAATAACAAATTTAATCCAATAAATATCAACAAAAAATTAAATCTAACAAAATTAATACAAAATTATTTTAAATTTAACAAAAATTCAAACAAATAAAAAATTAAATTATACAAAAACAAAAAAATAGTGCCAGAAGGGAGAACAGATCTGGAACGTAATGTGGTAACAGAGTACGAATCTAGAAACACAGTATGCGGAAAAACGGTGATAGACGAGATCGTCTACATGGAGTGAAACAGAGGCAACAACTACAACAAGTGACAGCAGCGAACTGGCGAAGAGACAACCGTGAAGACAAAAAAAAGTGAGGGAGGAGAAAAGAGAGGACGGGATGGGGTGGTAGCGGTGGTTTGGGTGGAAGAAAGGGAGGAGAGGCGGTGATCTGGGTGGAAGAAAGGCCGTGGAAGGAAAGGAGGAAGAGAGGCGGCAACAAACTGGTGGTACGACGGGAGGAGAGGCGGTGGTGGTTGGAGTGACAAGAAGAGAAGATGAGAGGTTAAACTCTCTTTATTTTGGAAGTGGAAGGGAAAATGGATGAAAGGAGACCCAAAAAGGAGAAGAATTTTAAGAGTAATTATGAAAAGGAAAAGTATAAGGAACCAAAAGCTTATCAGCCAAAAACTAAACAAAACTACATTAATTTATATTAATAATTAATTAATTTTAAATTTTTTAAATTGATTAAGTAAACCTAATTAAAATCTATAAAAATATTTCTCTTCTCTCTCACATTAACCTACTCACCTCTAACAATCACACACACACAGATCCATTTCTCTCACCGTCAGGCCCTCTCTGCCTCCCCACTGCGATCCACTCCTCTTCTATCACCGACATCTGACTCGTCGGATTCGCCACCGTAAGGAGATGTTGTGGAACGTAAGGAACGGATAATCATGGTAGAAGAGTCTGATTTTCAGATATATCATAGGACGTGGCATGGATACTATTGATGGTTATTGCTGAAGGGAGGCTGTGGCGTTCAAGATTTTATGTGAAGCATTACATATTTGGTAATAAGTAGAATGCAATGCGACTTCAAGTGAGAAGGGGCTGGAATTCGTGTGTACTGGGTTTCATTTTTATTAGGGTCTAGGGATAGTTATTATATTAGTAGTTAAAGGGTATAGATGTTGACAGTGATGTGGGAGGTTGTATTCATATTTTTTTTTTGTTCTTTATGTTCTTCTAGGAGTTTTTTTACTGTTATGATCTAGTTCTCTTCTATTGAATGCGTTCTTTTGTGTTTGGACACACTCTTTTCTGGGATTTCATCACATTGTATGAAGAGATTCTACCTTGTACGCAATTGTTTTGGGATATTAGATGCCGTTTTGATAAACTACATGATCTTAGCTAAAAGAAGTCCTTGAACAATTATAGAAATATAAAAAAAATATTTATTTAATATGAAAAAAAACATCCTAATACTTAACAAAAGAAACATCTAATTATATTTTAACAAAAATAATTAAATATCTATAAAATTTAAAAAAAAATATATATAAAATTCTTAAAGAAATAGAGACATTCACATTTGCAATACAAAAAAATTCGAAAAATATATAAAAGAACATCCATTTAATATGAAAAAGAAACATTCTGATACTTAATAAAAGAAACATCCATATATATTAACTCGTAGAGATTTTGAATTCATCCAAAGGTATTTGGCTGGATTTTGGCTGATATGCTTTTGGCTCCCTAGCTTTACTCTTATGAAAATTAATTGTTAAAAATATTGTCTCTATGTCTCAAGTTTAGTGTTCCACCCCTCCTTGCTATACATAAATTGTGTGTCTTTGTCTGCCTTTGTGTCTTCCTGTATCTATCAGAATTTTGTGTCTTACTAACCAAACGAAGAACGTGCGTTTGGTTAGTGGGTGTGTCTACCCAAGACATAGACATGGAAGTACACGTTCTTCTCTTTGGTTAGTAAGAGACAAAATTCTGATAGACACGGGAAGACACAGACACAAAATTTGTGTATAGCAAGGAGGGGTGAAACACTAAACTTGAGACATAGACACAATATTTTTAATATTTAATTTTCAAAATTACCCTTCAAATTCTTTTCCTTTCTCATACTCCTTTCATCCATTTTCCCTTCCACTTCCAAAATACAGAAGAGTTTAACTTTTCATCTTCTCTTCTTGCCACTTCGACCACTACCGCCTCTCCTATCGTACCACCAGTCACTGCCTCTCTTCCTCCTTTCCTTCCACCCAGACCACCGCCTCTCCCCCTTTCTTCCACCTAGACCATCATCACACCGTTCTCTCGTCTGTCATCATATTTTCTGATCCGTTCTCTGTTTTCCCATGCATTGTATTTCCAGATCTGTACTCTGTTATCATGTTCTAGATCCGTTCTCCCTCCTGGCACTTTTTTTGTATAGTTTAATTTTTTATTTGTTTGAATTTTTGTTAAATTTTGTTTAAATAATTTTGTTGGATTGAATTTCTTGTTGATATTTGTTGGATTAAATTTATTATTTAGTTTTAGATTATTATTGGAAGTTATTTTTTGTTGAGATGGTGGCTGATTGTTAATAGTGGTAGTTTGGTTAAGATGGTAGTTGTGTAGTGGTGGTACTGGTAATAGTTTACAATAAGGGTAATATTGAAATTTAACAAGATTGTGATTTGTGTCTTCTGTTTTGTACTTGTATGCCAAACAAGTTTAAAAAATTTGTGTCTCTTATTGTGTCTATGTCTTTAGTGTCTATATATTTAGATACACAAAGCAAACGCAGGCTTAAAAAATTGTCTCTCCAACCAAACGGTAGATGTGTGCCACCATGGGTGTTTATGAATCAGATCCATTCTGCATATCCGCGTGTTTATCTAAATCCAATCCGAAAATTGCAGATATGGATCCGATCCGCAAGGCTATCGAATCGGATCTGATCCGCACACTAACAGGATCGGATTGCGGATTTTGTGTAGGTATCCGCATATCCGATCTGCATATCCGCGTATCCGCAAAAATAAAGAAATAAATATTCTTTTTATATTTTATTTCAATTAATAATTATCATATATGTTGTATTATTTTAATTTATTATTTAAGAAAAGTATGTTTAATATTATTTTAAGAGTAAACATATTTAAAATAATAGAAAAAATGAAGACCGACAGAACACGGAAAGTGGATGAGATGGAAGATGGATAAAGGGTGAAAGGCAGAGGAAGACTTAAGAAGACTATCATGAAGTGGTCAAACGAGATTTACATGTAAATGGTCTCTCTATAGACATGATACATGATAAAGCTCTGACATCGTTTGATTCATGTAGCCGACCCCATCTAGTGAGACAAGGTTTAGTAGTTGTTGTCGTAGAAAAAATAAATTTTATTGATATTTTTTTAATAAAAATAAACTTTTAAAAATATTTTTATGTTTGACGGATATATCCGATATCCGATCCGCAAATGTGCGGATCGGATCAAAATTTTGGCCATATCTTATTCGATCCGCGTTCACCCATATCTATGTATTAGATGGACACACCTACTAACCAAACATTGTCTAAAGTCTCACACAAATATTATTCTTCAATCACTTGGCTTCATGTATTATAGATGTACATATATAGTTATCTTCTATTTGGTATTCTAACTCTTGGTATAAATTCAACAAGTTCTAATTCTTATGTTTTCTCTCTCGTTGGCACTGAACATTAAGTGATGTAGTAATTGAAATATATATTTTGTATTTGGTGTTTCTTTAGATAGCAAGCTATGATTTGCTTAACTTTCTTTTGGTATGTTTAAATTTTTAGGATAGCAAGTTTTTACTTACTTAACTATAGCATGCTTGACTTGATTTTGGTATGCTTAACTTAGATGACTATGTTCCATTTAAGTTTAATGGCAATTACTAGTTTGATTATATCTGGTATGTTTAAAGTGGACGATTGAATATGTTCTATATGATGATTTTACTAAACTTTGAGAAGGGGGTTGAATTAAAATGGTTTTAAACTTGTAACTTTTTTTTTTATCAGAAATATAGAAATGTATTTATGTAGAAGACTTTTTGTGTGTTGTCTCTAATATCAGTAAAGAATAGAGAAAGGAAAGAGAGAATTACATATGTATCTTGAATTCTTGATTTAGTTTTCATGTCCAATGAAATCTACAACCAATCTCTACAATCATGGTAGAATTTCAACTATAATTAAATTGATTACCTGCTTCAATACTAATGAATACAATACTATGTTTTTTTTTTCTCTATTTAGGTTTTAGATGATTTTTTTAATAGTTTTAAATGTTTATTTTCTTAGTTTTCGGATGTTCTTTGAATGCTTGTTTTCCTTTTGTTCTAGATTTTTTTATTTTTATTTTTTATGTTTCTTTTCATTTGGTTTTGAATGTTTCTCTTGATAATTTAAATTCACGTTTGCTTCAAAGAGAAAATTCAACAAAAAAGGACTCGACGGACAATGGTGGGCGACGCAGATGGTTTTGAGCAAAAGATGGTGGTGGGCGGCGTGGACGACTTCTGAGCGAGGGAAAGTTGTGGGCGGCGCGGCGCAGCAGCATGATTTTGGACTGTGGTGTGTGGATTTAGGTTTTTTTCCCCTCCATGTTGAACTTCTTTTGCAATCCATATACTAGTTGGCTAGTATCCTAATCAGTTTCCTTGCAAAGTTGTGATTTATATTATTTCCAAAAGGTTAAGTTCTAACTTCTAAGAGAGTAGATATAGGTTTTGTTTGTGACAAAGGAGAAGAGAACTTGTGCTAGTTTGGTGGAGGACTGCCTCCACCATTAGCCTTGTAAGTCAGCAGTGATCCTCCCTCTCTCTCTCTTTCCTCCCATCCTTTCTTCGTTCCCTCACTTCTTCCTCGATCCTTTCTTCTTCTTCCACCCTATTTCTTCTTTTCCTTCTCCTTTCTCTCCTCTCCGGACCCCCTATTTCTCTCTTTGCTTCGCTACTTTTTGGCTTTGTTTTCTTTGTGGTTGTTACTCTTCAATAACCTCGATGTTGTGACCCCTGCCCCCCTTTTTTTGGTGTCTGGCTTTATCCTTTATGGATGTTTCTCTTCTTTTGTGATGACTTGATTTTTTCTTGATGCATAATTTGTATATGGTGGTAAAGATATGTGAAAGAATACATGGAGAGTTGTTTTTCGATTATGGAAATATTTTCGGACATAGGAGAGAAAATATCTCACAATGTTGCAATATTTTTTTATGTAGATCTAAAAACTAAAAAACTCAAATTTGTCTATTCAAAATTCTTTGTAGTCTGAATATTGACCCGACGTTTAGGTTTTAATTCAACATAAAGAAAATTTGTTTGTCTTTTTTGAAGTGAGTTATAATTTTTTGTAGGGTAAAATATATTTTTTAAGTTTGAAATTTGTCAAAATTTATAAAAATACTCCTAAATTTTATTTTGTTTCAATTTTGTCTCTAAATTTTCGATTTGCATCAAATATATCTCTGACAGTTAAATTTTTGTAAAGTTTAGGACCAATCTAATAATAATGCATGACAATTATGTCTAATTTACTTGTGTTAAAAGTTGTTATTATGAAATTGTTCCTGAATTAGTCCTAAATATTTTGAAAAATTAGTCGTCAAGAATATATTTAATGCAAATTGAAAATTTTTGAGACAAAATTAAAACAAAGTAAAATTTGGGAATATTTTTAAAACTTTTAACAAACTCCTAGAACAAAAAGTATATTTTATTCTAATTTTTTTATATATATGTAGTATTATATGAGTTTTCCTCAAATGAAATATTATCTTCTGTAAAATAAGAAAAAGAAAAAAAAATGATCCTTAGTGATTATAGCCACTATAACCCTATTCCATTATTCAACAATTAATTTTTGGTATAACAACTAACTTCCGTTTGCCATTTGTAGGTACTTGGAATGATGTGCTCCATCTTACCTAGAAAGCTCGACTCAACAGAAAAGAACAGAAATTTTCTTAGATACCAACTCAAGAAGTACATAAGATGTAGGATGATTTCTTAGAACATTTCACTTCCATCGATAAATTTCTTATAGAGATCTAATTTATTTCGACTATGTTACGTGTATATTAAAATTAGTCACCAAAATTAGTCAATGGTATAAAATACATGTTGGAATACATGTTGGAATATAAATACACATTGAAAATAAATTAAACCACACATGTATTTATACACAAATATATTAGTAGTTGATTTTAGTGACTAATTTTAGTGTACTATTCTTGTCCAAAGATTTAACTTTTTATTCTTTCGTTGCTCATAGGTTTTACTCCTAGTGGTCACATCCTCTTCGAGTACCATGTGGATCTTAAACATGGACGATTCTCATAGCCAAGATTGGAATTTTGGTTCCCCTTGTTGCGGTGGACTAGACACTTTACTACAAGAATAAACCTCAATTGGTAATTAACCAATCTTTTATTATGATTGAAAAAGCAATTTCATCATTTAGGTTGTTTGGAACACCATGGAATTAGAATTGTTTTTATTTCAAAATCAAATTCTTTGTTTGGAATTAATGAGAAAAATATTGAATTGATTTGTGAATTCTATAGATTTACATTATAATTAGATTTGTCCAATGCAGCCCACTGCATTTATTGGTAGTGATGAAAAATTGTGTGGTAAGTAGATGATAAAAATGTAAAATTAAATTATTTAAAAATGTTATATGCATACAAAAAATTAGTAATGAAATATAAGCTAGTATATATTTGTGTATAAATATACATGTTTAACTCATTTTCAATGTTTAATACGTATTCAATACGCATTTAGTGACTGATTTTTGGCATACATATAACTAGTTGCAAATCATTATATCAATTTATGAATTAAATTAACAAAAATGTTATTTTCATACTGAAAAATCAGCCACCATATACACAAATACATGTGTATTTTTTTTTTACAAAGGTAAATGTCATTTTATTATTAAAAAAATAAAGGTATTTTCATAAGAAAGTACAAAAGAAATTGGGTTTCCCAAATCATCACCAAAAGTGATTAGAAATAGCTTAAGAAAGAGTAAAGTAAGAATAAAGGGAAATAGCATCATCCATTAGGTATGGCTATGAAGTTCACACAGTAAATTGCTGGCTTCTTGCACTATCTTTGGCGCTGGGCTTATTAACTTCTCAAAGACACCGATTGTTTGCCTTCCAAGCGCTCCAAAACAGCGCCGCAATGAAGAGGATCTTTTGTCTTCATCGATTTGAGCCGCTGCCTAAGATAAGGCTCGTTGCTACCAATTGGAAAAGGTATAGGTCAGGGGTTATTAAGTTTAGTATCCATATTATTGAAGACAGAGGGCATTGGAACAAGGCATGAGAAATTGATTCATCTTTTAGCATGCATCTTTAGCAAGTGGCAGGGGTGGATGCAAACCGACCATGGATTTGTCGCAACACCGAAAGCTTTGCATGAAGACTTCCACAAAAAAAATCTTAATTTTATGAGGTAATTTCAATTCTCAAATGCTATTCGATACTCTGTTATTTTGTATATTCTGAGGCCTAAGTGAAGTAGGAGAATGAAAGAACTCATAAGCAATCTTCTATCCTGATCCAACTTCATATATACCGGATTTTGTCTAGCACCAATTAACTTCATCCTCCTCCTTTGATGGTTTGATTGAAAAAATTTTATTGCATATATCAATTGAAAAAATTGACTGAATCAGGTTTTTGTTCTAGTTTCTATCAGGATTTAGTAGCATACTAACATAATACACTTGTAGATTCGGTTGGATTGGGATTGCAGCTTGAGGGACATTAAAGAGAAATGGTGGTGGGAGCTAGGGATCTTGGAAGATGCGGACATTAGCATCAGAACCTATTTTTCATAACAAGCCTTTCTCAATCACCTTGGGCCTTTCAAGAACAGGTCTCCAGCCCCACGATGGTATGCTACCTATCTCTGCTTGTAAGAAATCTCTATATTTGAAATATTTAGCTTTGAGCATTTGTGAAAGTGTAGGTAGATTACTTGCCCAATAAAGCCAAATTTTGCGCCCTTAGGTCTTTGATCCCCAGTCCTCCGTCATTCTTTAGTCTCGTCATTGTGCCCCATTTAGCCCATACCATTCTTTGCTTTGTCTTTTTGACCCATCAAAATTGCGAGAGCATGCTATGAATCTCAGTCAACAGCGTGTCCGGGAGCTTGAAACAAGAGAGTGTATAAATAGGAATCGCTTTCGCTACCGCTCTCAATAGCGTGTGTCTGCCACCTGAGGTCAATAAACTTTTTTTCCAATCCAGAATCTTCTTCTGAACTTTATCCTTGATAGCTCCGAAAGTTGTTTTCTTTGATTTTTGAACTATGGAGGCAGCTCCAAATATTTGTCTTGGAATCCGATATGTTCAATATTTAGTGTCTGTACAATAGCTAGTCTTGTGTCCCAAAGTGTGTTGTGACTGAAAAAAATGGCCGACTTATTCAAGTTGACTTTTTGTCCACTGAAACCCTCATAGATCTCCAACAATTCCAAAATGCTTTGGCTTGTATTAGGTGAACCCTTGCAAAAAAAGATTGAATCATTAGCAAACAAAAGGTGATTAATTGTTTTGCATCTTCGATTTACTTGAACCCCTTGAATTAATTTGTTTTGCTCTGCCTTGTGTAACAAGAAGGATTTCACAAAAAAGAAAGAGATAGGGGGTCACCTTGTCGGATGCCCCTATTTGGCCTAAAAAAGTCGAAAAAAGTCAAAAGGTTGACCTTCCACAATAAGAGAGTAAGAAACAGTTGTTACCAATTCCTTAGTCCAGTTAATCCATTTAGCATCAAAGCCCAGCTTATTCATGATATACCATAAGAAATGCCATTCTACCCTATCATAAGTTTTGCTCATATCTAATTTAATAGTCATCTCATGATCTGCCCAACTTCTCATATTTTTCAAATAGTGCATACATTCGTGGGTAATTAGGATATTATCTGAAATGAGTCTATCCTTAAGAGAAGCACTATGATTTGGGATTATGATTTTATTCATAATATCTTGTAATCGGTGAACCATAACTTTAGAAATAATCTTATACATAACTGATCGGTCTTACCTGAGTCTTGTCATTGGCATCTGGCACCTTTGGAATCAAATAAATTTGAGTATGGTTGAAACTTTTTAGAATTCTGCCACTGTGAAAGAAACTTTACATTGTCTTAAAAGCATCAGCTCCAACTATATCCCAAAAAAAGTGGAAAAACTTAGCCGTAAACCCATCATCACTAGGAGAACTTTGAGCATGAACACTAAGCGTAGCTCGTTTGAACTCCTCCATAGTTACCGGCTTTTGGAGCCTACGGTTCATGGAAACTATAACCTTAGGCTCCAAATCCTCTAAATATGGATTCGAATCGGCCGAACAAGAAGTAAAAATATCGTAAAAGTAGTATTCAGCTACCTTTGCAATATCCTCCGATTTCGATGTAATCTCATTGTCCTTCCCAACTAATCTCCAAATTCTGTTCCTTCGCACCCTTGATTGAAATTTCTGGTGAAAGAATTTAGTGTTCTGATCTTTTTTTAGCCATTTGAATTTAGATATTTTCTCGCCAATAGCTCTCTTCTTTCATATATGTCAGCTCCAGCTTCTCCTCCAATCTGGTAATCTCCTCTCCCCCATTGATTCCAGTCACTCGCTCTCCATGTCTACATTCTTTCAACTTTTGGGCTAAGGAGAACATAGCCAAGCCTACTATTTCCATTTGCCACACTCCACCGACAATTCTCTTGACATCCTCTTCTCCACACCAACGTTCCTGGTATTTAAAACGCCTTTTATTATACTAGGATTGAGGTTCAGTTTCCATTAAGATAGGAGCATGATCCGAACCTGATTCTGTGAGCCTGTGCACCACTACATTCAGAAACTTCAGCTTCCATCCCATCCCAATTAAATAGCGGTCAGGCCTCTTCTTCACCAACTCCTCTCCTTGTCTTCGATTTGTCCACCTGAAAGGCTGCCCCACCATTCCAATATCCACAAATTCGTCGTTGTCAATAAAATTAATGAATGTCGAAATGGTGGTTGCTGATTTTTTGCCTCCACCCTCCTTTTCCGCTTGGCTTGTTGTACCACTTTTCCTTCCGGTTGTTGACTCATTGTTGTAAGCTCGTCAAACGGTAAGGATTGAATTTATTCCGAACAACTCAAATGGACACCAATGAACCCCCATACCTCATTGCTTTTGGACCTCTTAACTTCGGCTGCCACAGAATTCTTCACTGTTTATAATTTGAACATTGATGTTGTCCTTCCAAGCTAGCACAAGTCCTCTTGTCACTCTGACGGGTTAACAATACGCTAGTTTTCGTAGCCGCATACCCGAAGTTTTGCTTCCACCTGTCGAGATTTGTTCTTTGTTTCACTTATGAGCACAATCTTGGAGGAGTGGGATTTACATATTTCTTTTAGGGAGTGAATTGTCAGGGTCTTTCCAAACAAACAATTCCAAACTATGGAATTGATCATCTCCAGTTTTTTTAACACTTGACAAGATACAGTGTGATTTCTCACATTTGATTCTATAAGTGGAACCAGAAATAAATAAGAGAGAGAGAGTAATAAATGGTTAGATTAAGCACTGGAGTTTTTTGTTTACTGGAGAGGATCCACTCCCCCAAACTATAGTTCTCATGGCACCTTGGATGCCATTTGTAAGTTGACACCCTTCACCCTCTGTTCAACTGCATTTTCATCCTCTGGAGCTTTGGAAACCTTAATAGGCAGTTATTAGAAACCTTATCAGAGCACTATGTTGAAGACGGTCTCTCCTATTAGTATATTCATTCATAAATACATGTATTATTTAATATATTTTTAATATGTATTTTATAATACTAAAAGCTGATTTTGCTTGTTTATTTTTTTTTTTTTTGGTGACTTTGTTTATTTTAATATACACCTAATATTACCAAAATAAAAACTGTCAAAACATAAAAAAAACCCTTAATTTCAGATTATCTAAAACCCAACAAAATTAACCCACTGGATGACATTTTAAACTAAAGAAATCTCCAAGATCGTCTCTAACAAAAATTATTCAACTTTTTTGAAATTAAGTAATAATAACTCTTATTGAACATTTGAGTGTGTAATAAACAAAGCATTGATTACAAGACTCTCCTATTCATCTTTACATTCTTTACTCCCAATAATTATATTCATCCTTAGAGAGAAACATGGTCAAACTTTCACATTTCCAGATCCAATCAAAAGTGGCATTTTTTTGCACCTATGAGGCTCATGTTTATCCATGCAAGGAATGCACATAGTTACCTAAATTTACACTTTTGTACCCCTAACTTTGAAACGAAAATACTCCCAACCACCTCGTTAAATTCTAAAACTTTGTGTATTTCCTTCTTTTGTAGTAGCACTTATATGGTGAGCCATTATTACTGTCAGCTTGTGTTACAATAGAGCTCTGTGGATCATTCTGCCACTGTTGATCCTCAGGACTTGGTTTATTCACCTAAGAGTCCAAATAAAATTCAGTGTTAACACTAAAACAAGATAACAAGATGGAAACAAAATGTGAATGAATCACTTATACAATTAAGAAGACAAAGATGAAAGTACCGGTGTGACTTGCTCAATGTCAATGGCACCATTACTGCAATGATCATTGCTTCCAGCACAATTACTGGAAAAATACAACATTCATTTAGATACAATATTATCATCATTTCTCAAAATAGAACAGCATATTTTAATATACTATACTTATTGGCAAGAATTGTAATAATGAATATTAACATATATCAAATCCACAAGACCCCATCAAAATTTAAGCTTAGTGAGGAACTTCAATTGAATGAATGCAACTAAGTTTCCAAATTTCCAATAATATAGAGGGTATAGTGTTATGCCAAATGCAACTTCTGAAGTGAAAATTGTGTATCTTTTCTTTGATCTTCTTCCTACTTGTTCTCCAGAGAGTATTTGATGGATCTAATGCCATTATAATCTCATTTCATGTTAGGAATTAATAAACAGAGATGATACATACTTGTGGATTTGTGAATTCTCTCTCTCTCCTTTGTCAGTTTCTTCTGCTTGGTGTAATACTTCAGATATCAGATCGGCGTCAAAATTTAACTTGTTTCCAGGCAAAACATGCTGTGTCCTTTGTTGGGACTCTGCAATATGAAACGTTAAAGATGTAATCACTGGCACATACATTGCTATATAACAAGACACTTGGAAAGTTACAAACCTATTAACAAAACCGGTTCTGAAGATGGAATCTTCAGCAGCTTCTGGCACATGATGGTACCCTGAAAATCTAAAAAAGTATTGTCCAAGAATTGCGACCTCTCGAACTCTGTCATCTTTACAAAGCCAAAAGAACCAGTCCATGTGTCTACAACACTAGGAACAGCAGGCAAAACGAGCCGCTCCACTCCCAACTGCATGAGCCTCTAATAAAAGAAAATTCAAGTTAGAAAGAAGGATTCAATGGAACTTCAAATGAAGTGTAAACTATTACAAACAATAGATATGAAAAGATTTTTTTTTTGTTATTACGACAATACATGATTAAATATCTATGTAAAATAACTCGGCTCTTTTTTGCACTATTGTCCTCTCCAGAATCATTTTATGAAATTTAATAACAAATGTAGAGATAAAGACTTAGAAAATTCAATACCCAAAAAAAAGAGAGAAAATTTGTGTCTTTTCTTTGTCTTAGGTTTAGACAGATCTAGAAAATACACTGTCCTTTATATCAATCTCAATATCCAAACACACTCTAGTTTCTCTGTGTTTCTATATTTTTCTTCCCTAAACCAATTGCAACCATATAGATCTAACTCAGTGCCAAAGCATTCTTGTATGGCCTCAATTCAGGTATGCCAATCTTGTATAGGCCCATATCATGTTTTCACAATTCTTGGTCTACTTTTTAATTCAATTATCCCGAGCCCAATTTTATTATCCAAAAATCTAATAATGAAGCATGATTATTCTTAACTAATGGGTTATCAATTCACAGTTTACTTTAGGTGTAAACTACAAATATTGTTTTCAAGTTTATTTATTTGTTAATTATCGTAATATTCTTTCCTATTTTCTAAAGAAATGCTGTTTTGACTCATTGGTGAAGTTGGCCAAATCATAACTCTGCCGGAAAATCTTGTCATTTTTTACTATTTTGTAGCAACAGAAAGCTAAGGGAATAAGAGAGAAAGACAGAATAATTTTATCACTGCAAGTATATAGGATCGAATATCGGATATTGGTATATCATTTTCAGATCCAATCCTATGGATGAGACAAAATTATATATATATTAATATATTTGTTAAGTAGTCTTATTTCTTTTCCCTTTTTTATATTGGTTATCTTATCTCTACTATTTAAGAAAATAATTTTTGAATACTGTTTTTGAAGTAAAACATATCCAAAAGGGAAAAAAATTCATGAAAAAATTAAAAAACATTTTTTTTTATTTTGAAAAGCCTCGTATCTGCATATCCAATCTGATCCGGTTCGAAAATTGTCAGACCATATATCAGATGTAGAAGTAAAAAACATGTATATTTGATCCGATCTAATATGATTTTTAGAGCAAATCAATCGAAAGTTGAATAATTGAAGGAGGTGCAAAATGTTGGGAACTTATTAGAAAGTTAGTGGATGATTAGTGGCTATGGAAGATTACGAAAGACGATGGCGAGCAAGCTTATGGTTTAGGGTTTATACCATAGTGAACTGGCCAAGTCTCTAAGGTGGTTTGATACTAAGCATTTGAATTTTGGAATTATTTCAACAGTTGAATGCATGCAATTTGGTTTATCCATCTTCTCCGTGCACTAAAGCAATCCAAGGGGTGGTTCAACTTCGACTGGCCACAGTTCACTCCAATTTTGACCACAGTTGTCCAAGTTAATAACATTTCTGGTCCAACTAAAGAACCAAACTGATGACCTCATAACCATAAGAAAATCTGTACCCCCATCCAACAGAGTTGCTGAGTTAACTTTTTAGCCTCACTGTCTCTAGTTTCTAAGTTGCCTTGTGCCAATAGTATTTTATGGAGTTGATGTTAATTTGTGTAGAGAGATCAATTTTGATGAGCTTAAAGATTGATATACTTTAACTAAAGGTGTTATAAAGAAAAAGAAAACGAATATAGAAATATGATCATATCTTTCATGAGTCATTATTCTCTCTTTTCTGTTTCCTTTTTACTTAAAACCCACAATCTTAGAAGTGCCAGTGTGAAATTGTTTGTTTGGATCTGTATCACAGACCCAAATTATAACTAATGATTTACATGGTATTCAAAGTAAAATCTTCAATGTTTTTAAACAAATTCATCAGGATAGTTTATAAACCAGAAAGCTAAATGGATAAAAATGAGCATGGTATATCATGAGGAGTAATATTTAAGAAGTTATTCAAGTCTTGAGCAGTTATTTCCAATTTAAATGACACAATCAATCATAGGACAATATATTGTACAGTGTTTTCTAACAAACAATAAAGGCTTTGCAATGAATGGAGGAGAGGAGAAAAGGGGGGGGGGGTGGTAAGGGAAATGTAGGTGCCTTGTGGCTTACCTTTTCAAGCTCATTCATCAAAATGCGGCACATTCCATGTCGCCGATACTGTAATCTGGTACCAATAAGAGGCAATTCTGCTACCTTCTTTCCATAAACCCTAAAAGAATTAAATAACAAACCAGATGATCAAAACATGAGACAGGATAGGTACTTGTAGTTCAAGATTTCAAATAGCATAGTTGCGCAATACAGATCCCATACTCACCTAAGAGTTGCTGCACTTATCAGTTCTTCATTTCTCTCCAGAAGTACGGTATAGAAACCATGGAAATTCAATCGATTAAGTGTTGACCTATAAAGTGTACATGTTTACATATCAGGTATTGGCACAGAACTATAAAAATGTAGCACAATTCAGTGGCAGATATCTAGTAATCAACAAAATAAATATTATTCAAGTGAATGATACAAAAACGAACACAGGCATAAACTGAAGGATAAGAATAACTAACCATTGACTGAATAAAACATCTTCCGTGAGATCTCTGGTAGACGAAGGTTCCTTTAGGGGCTCAAAACATTCATGCATCACTGAGAGTGCAACATTGAGTTTGCTGTAACTTTCTGGCAATAAGTAACCTTGAGTAGTACACGGATCACTACTCTCGGAGTTTATATATTTCACCAACGTCCAAGTTAGATTGTTAATGCCCACTGAAACTGGCTCTCCTAGTAGCTTATGGAGACCAAAATATATCTACAAAAAGTAGAGACAAGTATGTAAGCATTTGATCATACATCTGAAATGCTTCTCTGGCACCATAACATTTGACACCACCAAAGTAAGCATCATTAACTTGCTACTAGTAAATGATCATCATGCAGGCGTTATGAGCAATGAAGCAAATAAGTTTACCTAGATAAAGAAGTATTAACCATAAAATCTAACATAGAAGTTAGAGAAGTTTACTAGAATAATTTACGCAGCATATCGATGACAAAATGCAATTTTTGTTTGAATAGAAAGAAGTAAAACAATGCTTCCAGTTAACATAATAGCATAGCATTAAAAAATAAACAAATGACCTTAATTAGTATACCTTTTCACAGTCCTTCCCACAGAACCAGTTTTTACTATATCTTCTCGAGTTAGTTGCATATTTACTTCTGAGGCACTCAAAGTGATCTGCATAAGGTTGCCATTGTTGATAACAAAGCATTGCATCATTCATTTGCATAAGAAGGAAATATCAATGCATGACTATATGGGCAAAAATGGAAATTTAAGTAAACATAAATATTGGCTTACATTTATGTTCACACTGAATGCAAACAAGGAAATCTTCCTCCTTTTCTTTTATGTTACGTTTGTCACAAATTGCACATCGACATGATGGGCAAAACCAGTCACCATCAGGAATGTTCTGTACAGGAAAAAAAAATGAAGGCAGCATGAGGAAACAATTCAGTTCCAACAGCAATTGTTGAATGAAAGTGGTGAATTGAATTAAGATATCAATAACAAGATGCAACCAAATATGATGAGATTGAGGAAGAATATTATTAGTTACCTTCAGACCTAGACATTTCCCATGAAATGAAGATGGACATTGATCGCATAAAATTAGATTCCCACCATAGTGGCAAACAGAACAAATATTGTCATTCTCGCCTTTACGAAAATATTTTGGTGGTTCTGCCATAGCTTCCCTTGTCATATGATCTTCCACTGTTTTTATCAGGCAATCTAACAGTGATCTACCATCTTCTAAAATAATACTTGCAGCCGGTCTGCGTGTACTACAGCCACTAGCATGACTTTCAAAGCCAGCAAGACTATATACTTTCAAACAACAATTACACTTGATTCCATCACTGGTTATTCTCCCTTCAGCTAAACAGAGCCTGCCTTTTGGCTTGTAAGAAACCTTAGACCTTGGCAACAGAATGTTGTTGTCTATCAACCAAGAGAGTACATTCTGAGGTTTCTGGTGTGACAAAGAAGGGGTAGACACCTTTTGCACCCTTTTATTTGATCGCAGCACGCGTCGAGGTAATCCATTTCTTTGGGGCTTAGATAAGCTGGGCTTTGTATTGTTCAAGAGTTTCCGCTTCCGACTATGGTTTGATCCACTTGAAGTTATGACTTCTGTGGGAGGTACCATGCCTTCCTCTCGAAGCCATTGGGACGCTTTCTGCAATAAATTTGCACTCCAAACCTGGTCAACATTATCCTGTCCATTCAAAGGTTGCATTCCGAGGTCGGTCCATTTAGAAACATTTTGTTTAATACAATAATGGCAAGCTGCATGGAGTGTTGGGAGACTTCTTCCCTTGTCTGGAGGGATATACACAAACCCTTGTCTTTTATTTCTTGGGTTTGCATAGTGATAGCTCCATCCTTCAGCCAATAGATGCCTCTTTGCTTTGGACCTACCCACTTTCATGTCAGGCCCTCGCATTGCAGATCTATTGAAGAGATATTCTAAAACAGCTTGAGGACAAAACTCAGGTTCATCTGCAACTTCATCCACAGGAGACGACACAACTGGTGGCAAAATATTTAGATCATGGCTCTTTTCTGATTGATCAATAAGAATAGGTGCAAGATGATTGTCATCTGTAAGTTGCATCGCACTCTGATCATTTCGATCCTGACTCTTTTCTGATTCATCAATAAGAATAGGTTCAAGATGATTGTCAGCTGTAAGTTGCATCATACTCTGATCATTTTGGGACGGCAAAGGGTTCATGTCCGAGTTCTGTGCCACATACTTACAAACTTGACTGAGAGAGTAGTAAACACCCTGTTTATCAGGCGACCTATATCGGTACCTATAGCAAGTGTCGCTTGCTTTACGCTTTGTCCACTCAATTTCCCATCCAAGATACGCAAGTTGTTTTCGTGCTTTTTCAGGGCAAGCTCTTTTACCTGCCTGTGCATATTCTTCAATAGAATCAGGACATAACTCAACGTCAGACAATCTGAGAGGTTCCCAATGTTGAGTTGAGCTGCGAAGCTTTCTATGTTTTCTTCCATTAACTATTACTTCAGTAGCACCAACGCAGGATATTTCTTTGTGAAACTGAGTTGAGACCTCTTCAACAGGAGTAACGGGTTCTTTCTGCACTGAAACTTCTTTCTGATGGACAGTTTTGACCCCTTGATCCTGAATGGTAGGCCACTTTTGCACAGCGTTCAACAAATTCGATGACTCACCTTCTTCCATAGGGAGTTCAGCAATCCCATCATCAGAACCAAATGCATTATCAGAGGTACCATCACAATGAGCAGCTGTGATACAAATGCTACTCGACTGGCCAGCAGAGTTCGCAACATCCAAAGAGTTGGCCATATCAACTTCCTGATTGAAGTCAACATTAGCCGTAGATTCAACCGACTCCATCTCCAGTGTTTCTCTCAATAAACTCCTTGGAAGATCTAAGGAGGAGCAAACTTCTCCTAGTGTAAGCCTTAAGTAATCATCAACTACCTCCATTACCATTTTTTTCCATAACTCTTTCTCATTAAAAGTCCATTCGCCAATCTTGGCGAAGTCCTTTTTGGTCCTTACATCATACCAAACTTGCTTCACTGAAACTGAAATAAACATCTTCCTCTCATACTCCTCAAGAACTTCAAGAAAAACCCAGTTCCCTCTCGACTGCCACTCCCCAGTAACCTCATTCCAATCATAAGTTATCCGCATTTGATGAACTCCAATCTTCATCTCATCACCCAAATCCGGAAAATATACACTCCTCTCTGGCTTTTCATCACAGTGATCAAATATAACCCCATCCCACCAAGCTTCTTCATGGTACACATCAACACACAGACCAAATTTAAGTTCCCTACTTTCAAATTCCCTCTTAGGAGGCACCGGCCTAATCCAACCACGAATGTTGCAATTTGAAGAGTCGCTATCGCCATCCAATACCTTCGGAACAGTCACCTTATCCACAAGGTAATTCACCTCATCATCAAGTAATACGTTATCATATTTGACATGGCGCTGCAGTTTCCCAGAATGGACAACTTTCCCCGGGTGCCATGATCCCTGAAAGCCTTCCTCCATGCTCCTGACCTGGAAAGAATTTAGAATTTTTTCAATCTCTATTAAATGGAAAATTTTCAAACAAGGACAGAATCATAATCATGTTTCACCAACAAGTAACTAAAAAGGAAAAATAGGTAAGTGATCATGATGAGAATTACTTTGCATGGAACAGCAAAATAAGAACAATGCACAGCATCAAACCTTCAATGGGAATATAATCATGAAAGCAACAAAATATGATAAATGTAGCTGAAAACATTCAAACCAATTGTAGAAACGTCATCACAAACAAAAGATTAAGTACATTCTATAACAAATACAATTGTAAAGAATCAATAAGGGCAAGGACACGAGGGGGAAAAAGATAAATTCTTTTTACCAAAAATAGAAAAAAAATAAAGAATTCTTATATTTTAAAGGCTCTTGAAAAAAATTGACTTTTCAGTTTTCACAGCCGCCACTCTTTTCAGGTACACTCATGCGCTTTCTACACCAAGAATCCTCCACCGTGAAGAGAGGTTACGAGAATCACAGTGGTTTTAATTCATACATTAACAGTTAACACATGCACAACACCAAAATTCGAAAAAACCAATAAAAATAGAAACTTTAAAAAAGATCACGTTCTTAATCAAAACAAAAAAAAGAGAAAGAATTAGGAAACCGAGTTCACCTCGACGCTTTCATTTACGCCAAGCTTTCGTTTGGAAGAAATGTTAAGCTTTATGATCAAAGGAAGATTCTCCAATGCCATTGAAAGAGAACGAGAGAGAGAATGATCACACACTGGCTGTTCAGTTTCAATGGTTTAGCTGTTATCACCGCAAAGGGGGCTTTTGTAGAAAGAGAAATTCAATCAAAAAAAGCTACTAGACTACTAGTAATGTTAAGAGTTCAAACGAAAGAGTAAAAAACCCAATTTTCCAATCTATCTTTTTTCGCGGTTTCTATCTCTCTCTCTCTATCAATATATGCTTTGTGCCCAAGACAAGGGATAGGATTCTGTAGGTCAATTTAAAATTGAATAGTGTCATTTATCTTTTCTTTTTACTGTCATTAATTTATTAGGGGAAAAAATTTAAAAATTAAAAAATAACTAGATTTAAGATTTGTTTAGGTGAGTTTCTAAAAAAATATTTTTTTTTTAAAAGATCTTAAGAAAAAATAAAAGTAACTTTATGTTTAGATAGTTTATATAAAAAAAATTTTTTATTTATTAATTATATTTGGATATAACAATATAAAAATATTTTTTGTTTATTTATTATATGAAAAATATCTTTTTAAAAAAAAATCTTTTAAAAAAATATAAATTACAACTTCTCAAAAAAGATATTTTTTATTTTTCTAATACTTTTACTTTTATTATTAAAAATTTGTTAGAGATACTAAAAAATAAAAAATTATATCTTTTTTTATCGAAAAAATATCTTTTTTTATTAAAATAATAAGACCCAAACAAGCACTTCACACATTCCTCTGTATCCATTTTGAAAAAAAAAATTTAGAAGTCACATGCCAAAAATACCTGTTACGAGTCAATGTGGACTATGGCATATCCCAGCTGATCATGAGTTTCACAACAAACTCAGAATCGAAGATTTTCGGTTTTTTGTTTGAGGGGAGGAATGGGATGGCTGTTAGGGTACTCCCTTAATGTTTAATGTTTGGAGTTTTAAAACTCCATTAGATATAAATTTTAAAAAAAATGAAAATAAAAATTTATTTTGATTCTTTTTATTTATTTAAAATAATTTAATTGTCTTATATACCGTCGTCTCTTGTTTTTCTCTCTAACTCCGTCAGCCACTCACTGTACATCACCCTGATCGCTCCTCAATATTTTCTCTGTCGTTGCCGCCGCGTCCAACCACGTCAGGGTCAGTCTGTTTGCCTTTGATCCTTCAAAACAAAAGAATTTTTAGGCGTTGCGGACGGAGATCCAGCGCCATTGGGGGATCAACAGGAATCACAGAGGAGAAGCAGCAGCGTAGCGAATCAAAACATGAATCCAGCACAGAGGAAAGACTACGCGTGACCAAGGAGGATCGGAGATGACTGCGGAACCAAAGTGCTGAGGAGCAAACCGCGGCGGAGCTTTTTCCGGCGCTCTTGCTTCAAAAGTGATGGAGATGGTATTAGGCTTTGGATCGGGTGGGTTTTCGGGTTTGTTTGTAGTGGGTTGGGTGATTCCCCTTGACTAAAAAAAGGAAAAGTTTAACATTTTAGTTTTTATTAAATAACATTAATCTTAAAAAATGATTTTGATTTTTTTAAATTGAACCTTAAACATGATTTTTTAATTTTTTTAATATTAAATTCAAATTTTTAAATTTAGATATATTTAAACAACATTATTATTAAATAGATATTTTTGTTTTTTATTTAAACTTTAAATATATATTTGAAAATTTTAAACTAAATCTTCAAAAGAATAATTTTATCTTTTTTCAAATTTAAATATGAATTCTTTTATTTTTTTAATTTTTGTTTCTATTATAATTTTGTAATGAGCCAATAGCAATTCAAAAATAAAATAAGTATAAAATAGGCTGAAATGAAAACAAAAAAACAATGTTAGTGCAAACAAAATTTAAATTGAAAAAACATAACTTATTTCTAACTTTTTAAGGAGAGTTTTAATACTCCAAAAGTCATAGGAAGCAATTGCATCGGTCCCCGAGGAATGGTGTTGAATGGAAATGTTAAGTGGAAAGACGGAAAGATAGTAGAATAAAAATTTATATACACATATTTTTATATAAAATTAATAATTAAAAATTATTAATAATAATTTAGATAAATATATTAAATTATTTAATCATTTTAAATTAATAATTTTTTATAAAGATAATTGTATATGAATTTTAATTTCAAAACAATTATAGGCGATATTTTGCTTATAGTACAATCAAATCCTGAAAAGTGAGTTAAGTAGTGTCTTTGTAACAAGATAATGTACTTTTCCCATTTTAGGTAAAGAATAAAGGCTTTCTAAAAAAGGAATGAAAGGACGAGCAAGGTGGAGTTGCCTAATAGGGTTGTATAGTTAGTTACAGTTATTAGGGATATTTTTTGATAGTGTCATGAAAAGTGGCTCATATCATATCACATATATTCTGTAGTTAAGACACCAATTTTTTATAGAGACATTAGTATATACGGCTGCATTTGTTTATAAATATAGAATATTTAAATAGAGATAAAAAAATATAAAATTATATTTAATAAATAAAATATTGATAGAAATATTATATTTAGAAATACTAATAAAAGGTATAATTTATTTTTTATTTTTTTTATTTTTATTAATTTTTTATAATTATATTTTTTATTTTTATATTTTTTTCAAAATTTTTAAATAAAAAACTGAGAATAAATTAGACTTTTACAATTTATTTTAGTTTATCACCAAATAAAATATAAAAATACTAATTTTTGTGTTTCTGTCTTTTATGTTTTGTTCTCAATATCTTATCTTATCTTGTTCTCAAAATCAAACGCAGCCAAAGTGTACACTAAATATATATTAAGTGTTTGGGTAAAGTATATTTTTTTATTCTTGAAGTTTGTTAAAAATTTAAAAAATATCTCTAAATTTTATTTTATTTTAATTTTGTCCAAGAAGTTATCAAATTGCATCAAATATACTCATAACGGCTAATTTTTCAAAAAATGTAAGAACGATTCAATAACAATTTTACAAGAATCTTTAACATAGGCAAACCAGACATAGTATGCATTATTACTGGATTAGTCCTAAACTTTATGAAAATTTAGCTGGTAAGAGTATAATTGATATAAATAAAAAATTTTAGGGAGAAAATTGAAATAAAATAAAATTTAGGAATATTTTTAAAATTTTTTATAAACTTCAAGGACGAAAAATATACTTTACCTTAAGTATTTTGTACAAAACATTAAAACAGAAAAATTAAATATGAGATACATATCATTTATTACATTTTGAGTTAAGTACTATTTAGATCTTTAAATTTTTTGGTAAAAATTAAAATTGTCTTTCAAATTAAAATTAATTTTAAAATAATCTTTTGTTAAGGGTAAATAACCATTTGCAAACCAAATTTATGTGTACCCCTAAAGTAAATAAAAAAGGCTATGTGCATGTCTCAATTTACATATCTATGTAAATCAAATTCAATGAATTCGAATTATAGACTTAGGTAGTAAATCGAATCTATAAGATTTGAATTGGTTTATTTTTGTGTTCATAGGTAAATCGAATTAATTCAATTCGACTGCCCAATAATAGTAAATCGAATCAAATAGTAACGATTTAACCCCCTTAGTAAATCGAATTCATTGAGTTCGATTTATAGCTGGTAATGGCTAATGGTAAATCAACTCCATTAGTTTCGATTTAGTATGAATTGTACTATGTATATAAATCTAAAGGAATTAATTCGATTTAGTATATGCGTAACGTATATAAATAGAAGCTGAACGTAAAATTTTCACCATAGTGAGATTCACAATGGCTAGTGATGAGAGTTTTTTAGTTCTTCTGCACTATAGAGGGTTAATCAAGAAGAAAACGCGATCATGAATTAAATTTACTGATAAAGACCCACTGAGTGTTTTCCTCACACCTTCGACAAGTTTCACTGAGTTTCAGAATACTATACTCCAGAGACTAGGGCTGCATGGCGTGAAACGGGTGGAGAAGTTATTCTATAGAATTTCGATTTCCGTGTTGCACGATGATGTGAAGTACAATTCATTCGTCAAGATTTGCAAGTTCTATTCCATTGTCGTCGGCAGTTTCCTGAAGTGAGGACCCCAAAGCTGCTGGCGAAGCTTGTGGATATGGTATATAGTTCTGGATGTTCGAATCGGAATCCTCAATCTTCAGAACATGCAGCCTACTTTAATTCTATGCCTATTGGTGCCTCATCATCTGTGCTGGTGATTGTTCCTAAGGCAGTTTTATTTGCATCCCCGTCCTTTGCAGCTAATCTGAACCGTAGCGGTAACGTAGGAGTTGGTGAGACTGGACCCTTGGGGGAGGTTGCGATTGCAACGCTGGTACTCCTATTATGGTCCGAATCTTTAGAGAGGGTGGAGTATCAGATGGGGTTGAGGATGCACTGCTTGATGATAATGATTATGTGGAGCCCGCCACGATAGCTGATGATACTGACGATGACATACCACGGACTACTCCACTTGTGGGTGGCGGAGCCTCTAGTTCAGAAACTCATCAGTACCCCCTGCACTTCTCGACTTTGGACTTGGATGTCATGGCACAACAAGGGGATCTGAAAGTACCTGTTAGTTTCGGGGCCAGAGATACACATAATACAAGAGTTGTATCTGAATTTCAAGTTGGTCAGCAGTTTCAGAATAAAGAGGATGTCATGTTAACGTGAAGACTTATAGCATTCGCTGTCGGGTCGAGTACAAGGTGTTAGAATATGATCATCGCAAGTACTATGGCAAGTGCAAGGAGTTTGGCAACGGGTGCACATGACTCATTCGGGTTAGCCTCCGCTAGCGCAGAGTTATTTGGGAGGTAAAACGGTACAATGGTCCTCACACTTGCCTAGCCACATCGATATCTAGTGATTATCATGTCATATCGACCTTCATACTGCTGATGATTAGAGCTGATGCTGCCGTCACGATCAAGGTACTGCAGAATGCCACTGAGTCACACTTTAGTTTAGACCGACTTACAGGAGGATTTGGATGGCTAAATAGAAGGCTGTGGCGCAGATTTATGGAGATTGGGAAGAGGCATACAATGACTTGCCACGATGGGTATTGGATGTACAGATCACGATGCCAGATAGTGTCGCGGTGTTGAGGACGAGTCCTGTGCGGGTTGGTGGGCAAGTGGATGCCTTTTCAGCTTATTTCCATTGGCTTTTCTTGACATTTCCACCGAGTATCGAGGCCTTCCGTCATTACAAGCTGTTGGTCAGTGTCGGCGGGACCCACCTATATAGCAAATACAGTGGTACACTACTTGTTGCGATTGCTCAGGACGACAACTCCAACATCATTCCTATTGCATTTGTACTTGTAGAGGGTGAGAATATTAATGTTGAGTCGTGGTCATTCTTTTTATCTCACTTTTAACAGCATGTGATGTCTCAATTGAGTATTCTAGTCATAGTAGATAAGCACAATGGGATAAAGGCTACTTTGGAAGTTCCTGATGGTGGCTAGCTTCCGCCTAATGCATACCGGGTCTTTTATATCCGTCACATGGGGGCGAATTTCACCCTGACTTTTAAGGGCAAGGATGCACAGAGGTTATTAGTAAATGCTGTTTATGCCAATACTGATGTCAACTTTGACTACTGGTTTGACATCCTCCGATCCGAAAATCCTATAATGTGTGACTAGGCTAATCGGATTGACTATACACATTAGACTCAACATTGGGATGAAGGTCGGAGATTCGGACATATGACTACAAATATCTCTGAGTGTGTGAACTCGATATTAAAGGGTTTGAGTCTCTTGAACGCTTCATTTTTATGTTTGGCAATTTTTTTATCCGCTTGAACACAAAAGTGATTTCGCCTCTGAATGCACGAAAAATTGTAGTCCATGGCGGCTAGTTATTTCTTTTCTACCAACCCTACCCTTCATTTTTTTTTTATAAAAAAGATAT
Source organism: Arachis ipaensis (assembly GCF_059453495.1). NCBI lineage: Eukaryota > Viridiplantae > Streptophyta > Magnoliopsida > Fabales > Fabaceae > Arachis > Arachis ipaensis. The sequence goes on from NC_142436.1 coordinate 4,794,748, forward strand.
AAGTAACCATCTACTTTCATAATAGTTCTTTGTGATTCTTCGTTTCAAATTTTTTTCATCAAGATTTTTCAAAATTTTTATTTTGTTTTTATCACTTTTAGTACTCTTTTTTATATTTTTATTTTTATATTTTTATTGTATTTTTTTATTTATATAATAAATATTTTTTATATTATTTTTTTAGTGGTCTGACATTATGTTTTTAGAATTCATATTATTTTCTTGTTCATATGATATATGTTGTTGGTTTTATAAAATTTTTATTGTTTCTTATTTGTATGAGGTTTTTTCTATTTTTGCCGTACTCTATTTTTGTTTTGTATGAAATTTTTTTTATTTTTATTCGACTTTGTAAAATTTGTAATTGTAATTATTATATACTATGTTTATTATTAAATTTTTGTATAATATGAATTATGATCCTATCAAAAAGGATAAAATAAATAAAAAATTAATTATAAGTAATAATAGAGGATAAAGAAAGAGTAAAGTATCGTTTATAAACATTGATAGTAGGATAATATTGAATCACTTTTATAAACGTTAAGGATACAAATAAGACGATTTAAACGTTAGAGACACAAATAGAACTTATCCCAAACATTTAGGACAAAAACAATATTTTACTCTTTCTTTAAAATGGAAGTCTTATTTTTTTTTAGAAAAATTGTATCCAAACACCATAAAATTTTATACAAATATTTTTCATGAAAATTTTTTTCCCTCTATGCTCCACATGAACAATTTTTTTTATTGAGCCCCACATGCAAACGTGAAGATGTTTATATATTAATTATAAATATTGAAGGGTTAGAATATTTTGAACAGGGACCCAACATGCTTCTCGTCCTGGTCCTGCTCGTCCTTCAGCCTATCGTCTTCCTCCTGAAGTAGGTCATCTTTCTATTATTATTATTATTATTATTATTATTATTATTATTATTATAACTTCGAAGGATTTTAACCTATATGAATGTTTAATTTTAAGTAAAAAAAAAAAGAATTTACATTTAGATGTTATCAACTACGAGGTTGGTTATTTGAGCTATTCCTTTTTAACTACCTGAAACATATCATATAGCAAGGGTATACATGAGGTTTGGTTCGAAAATTTGATCTGGATTTAAGTATTTTGGGAACTAATAATTTGATGTGATTTCACTAGATTTAAGGTCGAATAAGGATCCAAAAATAGATTTGGTTATTATTTAGGGTCGGATTCGGGTCAATTGAATCCAGCTTCATCTATTATGTGTGCATTTTAAGGAGACTAAAAAAAGTATATATATTTTAAATTAATTTTAATATTATGTTATATTAATTATAAATTTATCGATTTGTTTTTAATCACACTTGTTGAATTAGAAAATAGATTAAAAAAGCATGAAATTAGAATTTATGGACAAATTCAAATTCAAATATAGATATTAACTTCTCGATAATAAATATATTTTTTCTTTTTTATAAATAAGTGCATAATAATTTTTTGCCATAAAATTTATCAACATTCGCACTTCACCGATTTAGACATGATTTTAGTGTGATTTAAAAATAGTAAAATTTTACCAAATTTAGAATCAGATCTAGATCTAGGCGAACTCGACTTCACCCTACTCATATACATCCCTATCATATACTTGGTAAGATCTCATCAACAATTGCAACTCTTGTTTCATAAATAAAAAGTTAAAATTTAAAACATTATTTCTTATTAGAATCACACAAGTTTTTAGAGTATGACTTATCTTTTCCCTCTACTTTTCATTCTTTAAAGTTAACTTTTACGACTAAATAAATAAGGGGGAAAATTGGTGTAATACTCTTAAAAAAATTCAACAGCTTATCAATACGTTTTAGTTATTCAGTAACAATCAAAATTTTTAATTAAATATCTAAATCAATGGTCACTTTTAAATATTTGCAAAATTAAAAGTATTAAAGTTGCAAAAGTAAAAAATATTTTACAAAATTGCTTTTAATTAAATTTTTCACTCATTCTCACTTTTCCATATTTTACTAACACCACTTGATTATAAATTAGTAAAAAATTAGTCAACATATTTAACGGTAGATATCATGGTTGTAATCTAAATAAAATAGTAGTATTTGTTAGAGTTTATTTAGGTGAACTTTTAAAAAAATATATACTTTTTTAAGTTATCTTTTTTCAAAAGATCTTATAAAAAAGTAAGAGTAATTTTATATTTGGATAACTCATATAAAAAGATCTTTTTATTTATCAATTATATTTGAGTATAACCATATAAAATTACTTTTTTGTTTATTTATTACGTGAAAAATATTTTTCTAAGATAAAGATCTTTTAAAAAAAGATATAAATTGTAATTTCTCAAAAAATATTTTTTTAGTACTTTTATTTTTATTGCTAGAAATTTACCAAACACGCTAAAAAATAAAAAAGATCTTTTTTATTGAAAAAATATCCTTTTAAATCAACTTAATAGCACCTAAATAATTATTTAATATCTTAATTAATTGGAATTTGCTATCCATCTGTCTCAAAAATGAAAATAACAAAAAAAAAATTGTAGTCTTATTATTTCAATTCTCAATTATGTGAATTATATTTTAAGTAGAAAAAAGAGTTTGACAATATTGTCAGTATTTACTATTTAGCAGTGGTTTGGGCCTAACCGCTGCAAAAATGAAGGTTTATGCGGCGAGTATCTATATGCAGCCAAATTACTATATATGCTATAAAACCTTAATTAACTTTTCTTTTTCTGTTTTGAAAATAAAGAATTATTATTTTCTTAATAGAAGTGCAGAATTTTTGAACATATAATTATTTGTGCCTTTATTTTTTCTTATTTAAATTTATACAACAAAATAAGGAAAGGTGGTTTAATTTTTTATTAGTACCCTTACAAAATTGAACCACGTATGAATACTTTTTATTTGATTTTATGGTATATAATTATTTATCATCGTCCCTTTTTAATTTTGTATTTTTATTTACTGCAGAAAAGGTGCAAACATGATATGGTGCAAACCTCGGACTGAGAATTGACGAAATTAGTATGGTTTCCAGAGAGAATAAAACTGATTATGTCAAATTGTCAATAGCAGTAGTTTAGTGGTGAATGAATTATAAAATAAACTTGTACGGGGTATATATTGGATTAAAACCTCAATACTAATTACATACAAGTAAAAAGATTATATTGCATAGAAAAATATTTCTATGTATATGTTAATTTTATCTTAATATAATACACCTTATTTATTTTACTTTAATATTTTTGTTGAAGTATTTTGCTTTAATTTTAATAGCAGAAATGTTCGGAGGCAAGCTATTTTTGCTAACGTTTGACCAACAATATATTTTTATATGATGGCAATTATATGTTCATCAAGGTTTTGCATACCGAAATATATGGGTAATGCACGCATGCATAAATAAAAATTTACATCTTCTAAAATAATGAAATTAATAAAGTAATAAAGTAAGACGTTAATTTTATCGTATGTAAGTCTCACTATATTAATTAAGAGTAATTAAATCTTTACTTATTAATTATAAGAGGTAGGACTGCACATGGATTAGATCAAATATGAGTAATATTTCGATCCAATCCACATTAAGATCATCGGATCAGATCTAATATCCGCATTTCTTAACGTAGGATTCGATCCAATTCGCAAATTTACGGATCGGATCGGGTATCAGATATCCGGCTAAAAATAAGAAATCTAATAATTAAAAAATTGAAAAATTCTCTTAAAAAAACAAAATCATAATATAAACAACTAGCACAAAAGATTGAAGAATTGAAAATTTCATGGCAAATAGTATTACCAAATTCAACATAACAACAGTACTATAGAACCAAAATTTTCTTATGATAGTCACTATAAGAAAAATGTTGAATACCGTCGAATTTAGCATTGGAGGTTAGCGGTGGTTTAGCAGCGGCAGTACCGGCGTCAGATTTTGTAATAAATTTGTCGGATAAAAAACTTACGGTCGGACACAAAACCCTATCCCCCTCATTTCAAATTACACACACACACACACTCTCTCTCTCTCTCCCCTCACCGTCTCCTTTCTCACTCTCTCTCTAACCCTCTCGTCTCTCACACACTCTCATCGTCCCCGACAGCCCCCTCTCGTCGTCTTCATTCACAGTCGTTGTTGGCTTTCCACCGTAGTTTGTGTGTCGCAGCTCTCCTTGGTCTTCTCGTTGCCGACTCAGTCAAGAAAAAACAGAAGCAACCAGCAATTGCCACCCCTAGTTCGGACCTCATCGTCTTCTTGCTTTGTCGCCTGCTTTGCGCCGGTTTCATCGCCGAGCCACTGTGGGTGAGTTCCTGGTTGCATTCCCCTATTTTTTCGTTGCAGGTCACACTGCACACTTCACAAATTCTTGCATTCTTTTTAACTAATTAATTAATTTGTTATTTTGCTATAAATCATCATTGAAATTTAATCAATTTTTTGATTGATTTAATAGTACAATTGAAGGGTTGATACTATAATTTTAACTAAATTTTTTAGGTTTATGTCTTAAGAATAAAGAGTTCCTGTTTAGAGAATCTTAACCTGTAATTGTAATGATGAAGTTGATTTAGGTGTGGTTGTGCTGAATTTTAGCCTGTTAATTTTTTTTAGTTATATATTGGGTTATAATTTGATAAATTAAGTAACTGATTAACGATATTGATTATGAATCTATTTAGTTATTATTGTTGTTGATTATAACTTGTTATTTAGTACATCTAAATTTAATAGCGGACAGAATTCAATTTAAAATAAAAAAAATGAGCTAGAGTCCAAACTTAAAGGAAATAGAAGCAGAATCAAGAACCCAAAGCTTAATGGAAATAGAAGCAGAGACACAACACAAAAGTAGAAGCCAGAAGAAGCAGATGTAGAAGTAGACACGAGAAGAAGAAGTGGAAGCCAGAAGTTGAAGCCCAAAGTAGAATGACAACTTCGAACCTCGAGGACACTGGAACAACGTCTATGAGGAGAGTGGTGAGGAAGAGAGCGGCGAGGAACAACGGCAAAAAGGCAAGCGGCAAGGAGAGGACTGAGAGGCGCAGAAGATTGGGGAAGAGGAATAGATGGACTGAGGAAAAGAGGACTAGGCAGTCTGGCAGCGTAGAAGAGGAGTGAGCAGGTGAGGCGAGGGCCTTTGCTATGACGGTGAGGTTGGATAATAAGATAGAAGAGCCCGTGAAGAGAGGAGAGCCTAGAGGGAGCGAGTGAGGTGAGTTGGGGGGAGGGGGTTAGCGCAGCCAATAGGAAGGGAATGGGATTAGGGTTTTATATGAATGAGTTTTAAATATATATTCTTATTTATTTATAATTTTTAATTTAATTTTGAATTTGCGGATCGGATCTACGGATACAGATATAAAATCTGTGATCCGATCATGATCCTGCAGATTAGATAATATTCACAATTTGTGGATCTAATACGGATAAATACTGCAAATCTGCAGATATTATCTTATTCATGTTCACCCATAATAAGAGGTAATACTCAGTGATCTTTGAAATTCACAATATTCATTAAAATAATTCTTGACTTTTGAAAATGACCAAATTGATCCTTGAATTTACAAATTTTGATCTTTGTTCGTCTCTAATTTAACTACAATTAACATAGTGCTGACATGGAGCGTTACAGTACTAGTGTGGTATTTTCAACATAGATAAGACTTTAGTATAATTAAATAGGTATTAGATTGATTAATTAGAATCATTTTAGTCTCTACACTAATATAAAATTATTTAACTGAAATGCATCCAATTAACTGATTTAAGATACCTATTTGATATTGTAGCAACACTTTGATTCATCCTAGGTGAGGAGTAGATGATGTACAAATACAATGCTTGGTAGGTAAGAGTCACTAAGATCCTCTAGGAGATAATTGCAAATATCCACAACAAGGATGCTCTGGCAGACTTGATCCCGGATTATATCCTCGCATAGCTCAAGCAATACTGGGACATATAGGATTATTAGGCAACTCAGGCTAGGGGATCGACCAGCAATCGAGCATCTAGCACCAGGGGATTTATGCACATAAGGGGATCTACCACCTACCTGGCGACGATGAAGAAGATGGTTCATATAAACTAATTGTGTTACTCATTCGTTTGCTTTATTTTTTGTAAATATGATATATAATGACTTCAAGTTGTTCTAAAATATATTAACAAGAGAGTGAGTCAGGTTGTGCACACACTTGGAGCAAGATATTCAAAAAGACGCTCACAAGGAAGGATGAACGCTCACAGTGGGTCGACAAGCGCTCTTAAGGGGCTGTTGTGAGTTTCTTAAACCCTAACAATTATTCAAAATTATGGTTTATATTTAAATAATGCTAAACCTTCTCTAATATGAAATCAACGCCTATTCTAGGATACCATGGCAAAGGCTAAGGAAGAGCATGTGGCACAAATCGATCAGGGGCCAGAGCCCCCACCAGTTGACGAGGATGCCTTGTGGACGGAGCATGCGGAAGAGGGTATACCGTGTAAAATATGTCTCTACCACCACAATTCTGTGTTTCTCTGGTGCCTGGTCCATTGCCAATGGACCTGTGGACGACAGGGAGCAGTGGTTACCTGCTCAATAGGGAGTTGGCACAGGACTTGGAGCGAGAACTACAACAGCACAAGACGAGATACGCAGAGTTGGATGTACACTACCAACAGGAGCGCACTACAAGAAAAATCACTTTTAGCGGCCATTTATTTTGTTTTTAGTGGCAATTATAACATTTGTCGATAAAGACTTTTTTTAATGGCTGCAAAAAGTATATAGTTTTTAGCGGCCATTTTCTTGGTAATTTATATGGCCATCAAAAGTAATTCTAAAATTGCAATGTTATTCACTTTTACCAGCCATTACTATTGCCGCTAAACTCTTAAGACTTTTTTAGTTATATTATACTCATTTTCTTAGAAGTAACGAACTATTTTTTTTTTTAGAATCTCAATTATTTTTGCCAATAATCATTATTGTTATGCATAATATAAATATACTTAAATTAATTACTACAAAATGAGATATTTCATTGAACTCAAAATATTGATACACAAATTTCTCTTGAAAAGTAATAAATCATGTTACAAATCTAAACAACAAAAAATGCTACAAGCCTATAACTATGTTACATCAATGTAGCAATACAAGTGTTAGCAATGAACTAAAGTTGCACCTTTAAAAGTAGCCTAGCTTTCATTTTTTGCAATTGATCTAAGAATTTAAAAATAAATGAAGAAGAAAAAATCATGAATCATGAATATACTAAAGAATCCAAAACTATAAACCCTTGGCTACTTTTCAAGGAATTGATAGTTTGGCAATGTTTTTCGCCTTGACACTAATGACACAATTCTCCTAGCTTTGAAGTTGGTCTTTGCTCTTTTTTGAAAAATTCGAAACCTATAGCCACGAAGGTCCCTTAATCTTTCTTTTAACCAGAAAAAGCTCTAGAGCACTGCACATAAAGATAGATCCTACCAAACAAACCAAAATTCCATATGAAGAAACTTTGTTAGGTGTATCTAACAGGTTTGAATGGTAAGTAATAATGAAATAAAATTATTTGTTTTAAAGTTTAGAAATGATTTGAAAACCTGCTTGTCGATAAACCTTGGAACAGTTTTATCCAAACCAAATGATTGTCATATGAATTTTCATTTATTTTTTCACAGAATTCAACCAAGCCTATGCAAATATACTTTTATTCACAATAATAAATAACAAATGATATATATAGGTCACAGATTTATGATGTTACAAGTGGTGGAACCAAGGCTACATATTACTAATTTGGTGTGAGAATCTAGCAAGTACCTATAAAACCAAGCCAAGAGATATGTCTTCAGAATATATGCAAACAAATGGAAACTGAGGGACTTACCACACTGTCACCAACCTTGAACCACTTATTTTGACTATTCTTCACATAGCTCACAGTGACCAGAAAAGGCAGCATTCATGATATCCAAGTGAACAACTACACCATACAGTCTATATATAGGTGATTTATCACTAGTCCCACTCATGAAAGGAGCCAAGTCAAGAGTTTTAGGGAACTAGATAGGCTTGTTAAGCTTTCCAAACTTTTCTGACTGCAAGACAAATGTAACAAATTTAATGTACTGTGTCCATATAGACAACACAAATAAAGGTAATAACATATTATACTTTGAATTTAAGACATAAAGTACTTGATTTTCATTATGTATGGATCATTCAAAGAATTTCCCAACAATTTCCATTAGCATGATTTAAGTCCATGATATATTTATGGAAAGAAATTGAAAGGTATAAGATAATTTTGCATAATTGTGAAAGAAAATATTTATTTTCAATTCAACAAGTGTATCCTAAATTGAAAATATAGACTTACTGTAAATTTGTTAGCATTAAAGTATCATTAGTGGAAGAAAGATGAAGAGAAATGTATAAGTTAATTCTATAGAGAAGAAAACAAAGGCAGCATTGAAAACAGTCTTAACTAGAGGTCTACCTTACTAAACACAACAAATAATAGTTTTTCACTTAAAAATTATGTCATTCCAACTTCCATGTCTATATAGTAAAGGGTAGGAAAGCAACAACTTCTAACCTTGACCTCAAATTTCTTGGTGGTCTTGATTATGAACCTGCCATCTTGAGTGAGGTAAAACAAGCTTCCACTTTTTCCAGGAGAAAACTCCTCACAACATGCAAGAGAAAAAGAGTGAAGTAGTAATTTCTTGGCCTTCACCAATCCAAGAAGTGATTTATGCACCCCAAAAATGTACCATGTTAGCATAATGATCGGTATGGCATTCTCGTATACAAATTGTTGTGTCAGTGTTGCTAGAATAAAGTTTGTAAGCAGAGTGGAGGTGCAAAAATTGTTTATTTACTTAACTACTGATACTACCATGAAAGGAATCAAAAATTGTATAAAAGTTAGCAATAAATTATGGTTTTACAAAGTTATAAGTATAACTAGCATTAAACATGTGTACATATATGGCTATGGATCATTGTGAGCTCATAGCATAAATAAGAGAAATTAAAGTTGGTCAAGTTATATTATAGTGTATAAAATGCAAAATCTATATGGTCCCAATTTTCAAAGGACATTGACCAGAAAAAATGGACAAATCACTGTATATATTTCAAGGAGTTATCATCTTTTACGAGGGTTAACGTTACCTTGTCAGTCATGTTCTATATAGAGAAAAATTTGCTAAAGAAAGTAATTAACACTACCAGATTAACCATAGAATTTCAATTTCTCCATCGGTCAAGGAAATAAAATCAACCTTGTTCACACTTCATACTAATTAGAAGTAGGTGCTTCATTCTACAAGACAGAAAAACAGAACATCAAAGATACAAGCACAAAGCTTTTTGCCACTAAATGCAAGCACACACTTTAAATAGAAGCCATTATGATTAAAGTAATTTAGAACAATCATGTATCAGGTTCCAATGATATGAGGTTTTAGTGATGAACCTTTACTATTTGACTTGCAATTGGTCAAATAAAGTGTCAAAGTCACCTAATATGAGATTAAAAAAAATGACATCAAGAAAGGTTATTATCAAGAAGTGCAGAGTAACAATAAAAACAAACAAGGTATCAAAGTAGAATATAGGAAATAAAAGATTATAAACAACAAAATTTGCCTCCTGCTTGGAGAGAACGACATCTATGGAATCAATTGGGTATTAAATACAGAATTCAAGTGGAAGAGACAATATCCACTAACAAACCCTAATTCATAGATGGCCGTCAGTTTCAATAAAGGAATAATTAATAGAAATATTCTGGTAATGCCAGTTAGAACTCAGGAACTGCATTAGGTTTAGCAGTTAGGAAACCAAACCAATGAGCATGATTTCAATATGCAATTGGCAAATGGAATGAAACACTAACAAAGCAACAATGCTAAATCAGAAATGTTGAATCATGAAACCAAGCTAGGGTTTAACAAAAAGAAGCAACAAAAAATCTAAAATGGCAAAGAACTACATTGGGAGAAAAAATATGAACCTGTGATAGTGCCGTGGACAATAGTACCGTTCTCAACAAAATCCAACAATATTTACTCTATTTCCATTAAAGTTCATTGCATACAGTTGCATATAGGAAAACTTGTATGTGAAATTAAATTTGAAACAAATGGTAAACTCTGCACTTTTTATGGTGAAATTAGTCTTGTTAGTATCAAATTCTTAAAGAGAAACAAAGAAAAAACTTATAGAAACATTCTTTCCATTCCCCAACACTATAGTACTTTTGCACTCCCTATCAATGCCACTAGCTGCAACTGTTACAATCCACAGCGTAGTATTCGACAATGTACAAATTACAAATAAAATACAGTTAATTACAATTACAAATAAAAAGAAAAAATGCTGAGAGAAAACTAGCGATTGTTACCTACTTCAAATGGCGGCCATGGAGAGCAAGCTGAGCAACGAGCAACAAGTTTGGCCACCAGAGAGAAATAGCGGAGCAGCAACAACCGTTGGCGACGGCGACAACAACAACAAAATCCTGTTGAATTTTAGAATTAGTAAAAATATAAAATGAAAAACAAAAAATAAAAAAAAATTAAAGGGAGAAGATCTATCGGTGGCAACGATCTCGTTTGCAAAGGAGATGTGCTAACAGAAGATGCGCTTTCTCTCGATCTCAGAGATTTGGACGTTGCTACCAGATCTAGAGATGCTTTGGTGGAGGAGGTGCCTTTGCTCGATAACAAAAAAGGAGATGAATTGCGGCGGTGATGGCGGTAGCAACGGCTACGACTATGGCGAGCTTAGGGTTTCAGCGGTGAGACCATTCTTCACCTTTAACATAAGCTAGGTCTTCTCTTCTGAATCAAAACTAGGTAAACACTAATTTTTGAACTTGCAGTTATAAAATTAGAAAAAAATTAAGCTAAGTCTTCTAAAAATATTATTGTAATGAGAATAATACTGGCCATAATTGTATGATCACTAAAAATTTTTACTAAAAAGGATTTTTTTTTGTATTTATTAGTGACAATAATAACAATTGTCATTATAACACATAGTAACAATGGCAAATATATAATTGCCACAAAAACATAACTTAAATTAAGAAATCAGTGGCCATTATGTTATTGCCACTAAAAGTTTGTCGCTAAAACATATTTTTCTGATAGTGGCGGAGTAGAAGGAGTAGAGCATGCTCATTAGAGATTTGAGGGAGGGATTACGATCAACACACAGCTCTCCAATCTCCACCAGCGAAAGAGCATCGTTTTCGACATGTACTCCTGCATAGCTCATAGCAGTGAGCCCTTGTGCCTTATCCGTCCACCTCCACTTCGTCGTTCACATTCGTGGCCGCTGACATTGCCACTACCACCACCATAGTAGTAAGATGATGGATCACGGTGATGATGATGTTTCATCTCGGAAAAATACATGTAGTATACTTTATTTTTTATTGTATTTTTAGTTTTCATAAATTTTTGTACAATATGTGCAATGGGCTGTTTATTTGGCCCAATATGTATTAATAATATAAATTAACCATCATTATCCCTAATTTCTAGTTGTCTATTCAGTTTTGTGATATCTACCCCCCAATTTACCCTAAATTCAATTTTTTTTTCACATTAACCCTTCATCACCCACCATTACCCTACCCTCCCAAAAAACCCCATTGTTTGTTCTGCAGAAAAACCCTCCTTTCTTCGCCGCCCCGCTGTGTGCGTAGCAACCTGCATCCCACCGCTCTATTTCTGCGCGACGTGTAGCCTCCGTTCCTGCCGACCGAAACTGTTGCGCTCCGCCTCCTTGTGCCAATGCCCTCGCTGGAAGAACCTCTGTCACTCCTCACGTAGCCGAACATCCGTGACCTGCAACTGTCAGCGTCACCGACGTGAGTTACAGCCCCAAACCCTTCGCGCTCGCATCATCCCAATGCCAGCCTGCTGCCTGGGTCTTGTTTCCTGTGCCATCTAGTTTAAGCGGTGACCATTAGAAGGGTCACGGTCTCAGATTTGTTACGGCCACCTAATCCAGAGCGTCTTCAAACATCTGCGGTTAGTAGGTTATATTCTGGTTTAATTGATTACTGTTTATGTTGCTTCTTGTTATGGATTCATTTTTTTTGCTGAGATGATTGAATGTTCATGAATAAAACCTCAATAGTTGCAATTTCAGTCTGTGTTTGAACATGTAGAATAATATGTTGGTTTAGATGGTTGCAATTGATTTAAGGTTGGCGTGGGAAGAGTCGCAAAAGGATGGTAATCTGGTGTAAATAGCGTAATATTTTTCCCTCGCAGTGTGGACCTTTGCATGCAATGTGACGTAAACAATTGTAGCATCGCCTTTATTTGAATCTATTTATTGGATGATTACTTTAGCAGGGTATCGGATAGTTGGTTTCCATGGTTGAGCTTTCGTTTGTTTACTTTTTTTTTTTTTTGCTTTAGGACGCATTTCCCTTAATTTTTTTTATCCTATTGAGCAATTAAGTGCAGCATCTAAGTCCTTTTAATGATTCCATGAGGTACGGTAAATGGGTTTATGCTCATCAAGTTGCACCACGCATTGCATTAGTCAGTGAAATATAACCAAATTTTTTTTATCCCTTGATCATAATTCAGTGTAACATTGTTGCTGTTGATGTTTGATGGGTCCCCCTTTTGTTTTTTTTTTTGTTAGCAATTTAGTATATGATGCTCAAAGCGGGTTTTGATTTCTGGGATAATTTCTTGTTTAATTGATTCATGTTTCTGTTGCTTCTTGTTATGGATTCAGTTTGTTTTTATGAGATGATTGTATGTTCATGGCAAAAACCTCAATAGTCACAACTTCAGTGTGTTTGAACATGTAGAATAATATGTTGGTTTAGATGGTTGCAATTGATTTAAGGTTAGCGTGGGTAGAGTTACAAAAGTTTCGTAATCAGGGTTAAATAGCATAATATTTTTCCCTCGCGGTGTGGACCTTTGCATTCAATGTGACTTAAACAAGCGGAGCATGGCCTTTATTTGACACTATTTATTAGATGGTTACTTTAGCAACGTATCGGATGGTTGGTTCCATGGTTGAGCATTGCCATTTATTTAGTTTGAAGAAGTTAAAGTTAGATGTTTACTTTCACATATACGAATTACTTTAATTCTATTATGAACATATCACATAAATAGCATGACCTTTATTTGACACTATTTATTAGATGGTCGCTGCTGAACATCCCACCGCCGCGCCGCCGCGTGACCTAGAATCTGCATCAGCGCCGATCAGAATTGCAGCCCCTAGCCTCCTTCGCGCGCGTCTTCCCTCGCTGGCAGCAACTGCTTCGTACCGTCGCTACTGAACATCCAACCGCTGCATCGCCGCGTGACCTGGAGCCTCCACCAGCGCCGACCCAAACTGCAACGCCCAACCTCCTTCCCGCGTGTCGTCCCTGGCTAATAGTAGCTACTTTGCTCGGCCCCAGGTTAGGTGGTGACTACGGGTTTAGTTGATAATTAGATGTTTATTCAATGAATTTTAGTTCCAATTTTCTCAAGAGGTAATCTAAGTTTGGATAGCAAAGGTTCGAGCTTTTGCATTTCAGTTATTTGAGTAAACTGAAGCCATCTTGTTCTACTGTCTTAGTTAATGTTGTTCATTTCTTTTTTCCCCTTCTAGATTCTACATTCATGAGCTTGGTCTTATAGGTTCATCCTCACCATGTTGTTATGTAGTGGTAATCAATTATAGTGTTAAATTGAGCTTATTTTGTTTTCAGTTGAGGGGTGAAGAGAAAGATATTCATTTATTTAGCTTATTACTTGTCTGAATAATACCTAGAGTTTTAACTGGAAACTAAATCATTTCTTAATTATGATAATGTGTACTGACTGTGGATATTAGTCTAAACAGAGTTTAGAGTTCTAGCTAGAAATCAATCATTGCTCTACCTTATTCTTAATTTCATACCTTGTTTTCATTTTGTCGTATATAGCATGCAATTTAATCTGTTTAATGTTTATGTATTTCTCATGCAATGAGTTTTAGTTGAATTTATTTTAGCATGAAAAAGTATTGGGGCCTTGTATGGTTTACAAACTTTTATGGTTGGCTTGCAGTACAAACTTCCATATTGTAAGATAGACGGTAAAGATAGGATTTATTTGTGCTGTCAAATTACCCTCCTTTTGTGGTTTATGATTTTGTTGAGTCTTCACTATGAGTAGTGTACCTAAGAAACCTCATGATGAGACTGTATACTATGAAAGGGAGAAGAATGTTTGGCCAGCAATTGCAGAAGAAAAGGTAAAGCCTGTCGTGTACAAATACTTCCCTCTCTTTGAGGCAGCGGGGCACACTGCATCATAGAAAGCAACCAACATTTTGAGAAGATATTGCTTGCTCCATTAATTTCTTTGTTCTGTAATACTGAACAATGTAAATGACGACATACTATAGATCTTTTAACTTTGTTAATCTTTATGCTATATATATGAACTCAAGAACCTATAAAGCTGTGATTTACAATAAGAAAAAATGTGTTTTTATTTGTGTGCAAGGGGTTGGCAAAAAGCACAAAGAACTGAATGTTTGAAAAGCATTAAAAAAGAAGACAAGAAAAAGAGCATTAGATTGGACTATGTCTATTGTGGCCAAAAAGTTGAAATAAAACAGCACTAAACTACTAGTCATAGTGAGACTGAAGCCAATATCCAACTTAGTTTTGCCATTAATTAATATACGTCAAACTGGTTAGAGACACGGAGCTACACTTTCTAATGTAATGTGGTTGCATGCACAAGGATACTGCTATTTTCTTGAATGTGTGGATAGGTGGCTATGGACCGAAAATAAAAATGTTAGAGAAATTAGAGAGCAGAGTCAATTTCCCTATAGGATCTCAAATAGGAAGTTACCGGCTATGTTCAGTGACCACTAATCCTAATTTGCCTTTAATCACGCGTTTATGAATATAGTTACAACTTCTTTATTAATTTATTTTTTCCTCTGAAAGAACCATAATAATAAATAGAACATTCAAAATACAATAAAAATAATCATCGGCCTACCTAGTGAAATGAACATCTGGCCTATTTTAGTTTCTCTTTTAATTTTTTGTTTACATCAACACAATAGGGTCATAAATTATACTACAAATGGTATACTCAAAGTAATCATCCACTTTAGAATGAAAAGAACCATCCGCAATCATATTAAAATGAACATCCCCTTAGTTTAAATGGCTTAAAGTATAGTACGTGATTTATCTCAATCATTGATGCGAAAAATAAAATTCAATGAATAAGAGCAATATAAACAGCAAGAATTCTTATTGTATTAATCAATATAAATAGCAGTGAATAAAAGCAATATAAACAGCAAGTATAGTACCGATTAATTTTTTCATTTATTGGACACTTAATCTAATAGTGACATTTTTTTTATAATTTATTAGCTTAAATTTTAAGAAAATGACTAACTTAAATAGAATTAAGCGTGTTAGTAAATTTTCAAATTATAACAGACTCCATGCTCATAATAATTTTAACAAAGCCTTTTAATCAGGCAAAATTATGTTAAATTCAATCCAAATCAATTAAACATCCAAATTAGAATGAAAATAACCATCAGCCTACCTAGTAAAATGAACATCCAGCCTATTTCAAATTTTCTTTTAATTTTTTTGTTTACATTAACACAACAGGGTAATAAATTGTACTACAAATAGTATACCCAAAATAACCATCCACTTTAGAATGGATAGAGCCATCCGTAATTATAGTAAAATAAACATTCGTCTTAGTTTAAATGGCTTAAAGTATAGTACATGATGTATCTCAATCCCTCTGCAACTTATTATTGAGCTCTCAATCCGTCTTAGTAAAATGAACATCCGGACTATTTTACTGATTGGACTATGTCTATTGTGGCTAAAAGATGGCTGTGGCTTTTACTGATCTTCCAATAACAGAATTCAAAGTAAACAGCACCCTAATTCTCAAAACTCTTGGACTTGAAGAAGAACCGGTAGCATTTCGACTGGTAGCTCCTATATTTGAAACATTAAGTGACCTCAATGAAGTCATCCCTGTATTTAGACGAAAATATACCAAATGTGACAACAAAATAAATTGAAAGGTATTAAATCCTAAAATTATGCAGAAAATACCAAATAGTAATTCCAAAGTTTTATCCAAGTTGCAATTCTGGGACAGTTTTGCCCAACTTCTTCCATATTGATCTATAAGACCATCGTTTCATCCAAAAAGTCGAAAATAATCACCTAGTTTATTCTTCTGACGATTTTTTTTCGTAATTGAGTAATCATTTTATACAAATTCGTTGCTTCAATCTGTATTTAAGGGAAAACTCATATAATGAGCTACATAATTACTGCAAATAAAATAAGTACAACAGATCAAAGTCAACAACATTGCCTCCATCTTTTAATACAATGACAAATAACAGGTTTACCATCAAAGATGCTAAAATCACTAAAGTTAATAGAATAACAATATATTATTACTCGAAGATTTTGCCATTTTGGTCACTAAAATTGTCTCAGAGAGTTTCCTTTTTGGAACAATAATAATCACCTGGGATATCTCATTAATGTTTTAGACCATCTGCAACATGAATCTCAATTGTTGGAATATGGAGCTTAAACATTATTAAGTGATTGAAAAATGGAGAAAATAAGAAGAAATAGTAAACAAAGGTGATTATCCAAGAGTAGAAAATCAAGAGGAACAACACTATCACCATGCTGTCATGCCTTGTAAACAAGTGCACCTCCATTTTTAAGAGAACCTATTATCAAACCAACATCAAAACAAAGCATATGTCATGTGCCAACCAGTTTCTCGAGCAGTACAAAGAGGAACATCAACACATAACAAGAATCATCATAACCAAAATAAGGCAAAAACAAGGATATATTTGCAATACAACTTCAATAAGAAACTTTTTTGAGAGGCATAAGCTTCTTCACAATATGTAAATTCTGCATATTATGATATTAAGACCCATCAAATCAAGAGATGTAACAAAAGGCAGCTATACTGGATAATACTACATATTAACACAACATGCATGGTTTTGCAAAATGCCTAATTGTACTTGAAAAAATTACATTGCCAAACTATATTTTTCGGTTGACCATAATCAGTGATCTAACATTCTGCAAGAATTAATCAAGAAGCAAATTAAAGAAATGAGTCCTATTAAGGAAATCTCTCAAATATTCCTAAATGAGTATACATTCACATAGACAAGAAGGGTCTAAATAGAAAAACTTTGTTGCAATTCAACACCAAAATCAAATATCAAGTAAGCAGTCTATCTATGAAAATAAAAATCATGTATAACCAATATACATGTGTATATGCAAATCAAAATCAACCACTTCATAGTTCACATATCATTGATTAACTTTATAGAAATATCAGAATATATCTAATAAACTAAACAAAGCAAAGGCATGAATCAGCAATAGAAGAAAAACCAGAATAAGCTTGAGCCTTGATTGATCTAGGCTTAGCAGAAGAGCCAAAAATTCCTGTTGCAAAACCCCTTTTTGCAGTGCTGAGCTCAATTTCCATGGTGCTCGGTTTCTAAAATCAAAGAACATCTGAACCCTAGGTGTCAGACAAACATAATCTATAGAGTAGAACAATAGCCTTATACTAACCTTTTGTAGTCCAAGAGGGGAACGAAGAAGACGTCGGAGGGTAAAACGTCGCTGGCTGGTGGGAGGGGCTTTTCCGACTGGCAGGTTTAGGGCTGCGCGAACGACGCAACCTGCGCGACGGTGATGCTCGGGTGTTCGCGGTGTGCACGGCAATGTCTCACGAAGCTATGGGAGACGGGGGCTGCTGTGGGTGGCGGCACAGCACGGTGAGAGAGGATGAGACTTGGGGAGAAGCAATTCCGTTCACTCGAAGGAGAGGAAGGCAGTTATGCTGCACAACGGTGTTGCTCGGTCCTTCGCGATGCTCATGGTGGCGTCTTCCGAGGCTATGCGCGATGGCGGCTGTTGCGGGTTGCGAGGTGGCACCGTTGAGAGATGAGAATGTCTGAGAAGCAAATCCGTGCAAATAGGGGAGAGGGTTGGCAGTTTTTAGTTTTGCATTGTGAAATCCTTATTTGGGTTGAATTTGAAATTTGAAATAAATAATAATAATTACATTAATTATCATTTGATTTTAATTACAAAAATATCCCCATTGTACATATTGTATGTATAGCAACTACATTGGCTCCCCATACTTTTTCTTATTTTAATTCTTTGTATTTGACTCTGGAATAAGTTTATAGATTTATTATTTATTTAATTTTGAATAATTAAAATTTGATATTATTATTTGGTTTAAAATTTTATTTAAATAATTCATTGATATAATATGTATTTGAATATATATATACATATATATAAAATTAACATCTAGAAAAAAGCAAAAAATAAATAAATAATCTTAGGCTGTCGATAAATATTAATTTCATAATAAATAAATAGAATATTTATCGACAACTTTTTTAATATATTCTTAACTACAACACCCTAATTTACTCAAGGCTATTAAATTACTTGTTTTTCACCACATTTTTATTTACCCACAGTTTTCTCATTGTTATTATTATGTTATGAGTAGAAAACTACAACACCCTAATTTACTCAAGGCTATTAAATTACTTATTTTCACCACATTTTTATTTACCGACAGTTTTGTCATCGTTATTATTATGTTATGAGTAGAAAATTACCAATGTTCCATGTCTATGCATTTTTACCAACGATTAATTAACTGTCGGTAAATTTAATTAGCGATGGCTTGACCGTCGATACAAATAATCTCTCTTACCGTGATTATAATCCAATACTTGTTGGAAGTTGTGGAAAAAATGGGTTTTGAAATTAAAATTTAATATGTAAATATTACCCATTCACCCAAAAAAACACCAAGATAAAGGAAAAGACAACAAATAAATGTTATAGAATGTGAAACCAAATCTATAACTTTACCATGCAGAAAATGGTTAAAATTTACATATTAATTCTTATCATGAATCTCACAATAGAAGGCAATGCAAGTTCAGGACTTAGCGTTTTAGCTTTTGGTCCATTGTGGTGGGATATGGAGAGTGAAGAGTGAAGGGTGTGAATGGTTGCTATCTAGAAGTGACTTCTCTCTGTGTGTGTTGCAGTGGAGTTATCCGCCATAAACATGCATGCTTGCATATATAATTATAAGCTATAAATGATCCTATCTTCTAGGTACTGTTTTGATTACCATGCACATTCAAGCTATTGGCCACGTCCCATTGTACATTGCATGCATTCTTGTTTTTTAGGTATCATCATCTATCGAGAAAAATTACACCAATGATTCTGCATGCATGGAGAGAGAAAATTACCTGAATGATTCTGCATGAAAACTTTGGAACTATCTGTTATTTATATCGTTTTTTAATAACAATAAACATAGATTTAATTATAACTAGTTAGTCAATTTAATATATGCCAATTAAAATAGAAATTAGTTTAGCGTGTTAGTTATTTAATATATTGTTATAATTAATTATAGTAAGAGTACATAAAAAATACATAAAGAGTACATAAAAAATATATTAAATATAATTAATTATAATTATTTAAATATCTTATTATTGTAAAGCGGAGATTCACATAAATTTTTTATTTAAAATTAATAGTTAAATATTATTAAATAATAATTTAGTCAAATATATTAAATTATTTAATAATTTTCAACTCCTAAATATGCCTTAATATTTAATTGTAATTGCATGAAAGTTTGGGAACTTTTGGTCTGTATTTTTATTTAATAATTTAAATTAAAATAATTTCTTATATAATATTAAAATTTTTATTCTCAAAAAATTTAAAATATTATTTTGATTGTTTTTATTCTTTTAAATAAAGATAAAATTTTAATTTTTATGTTGTATCAAAACTCTGAACCATAAGAAAAACTTACACAAATTGCTATGGTAAGAAAGCATGGACATTACGATATAAACATTACACACAAAACTCTTGAAAGCGATCATTCATAATAAACATATTGCAAAGACATTTTATAAAGAAAATAACAGCGTGGCCGGACCGCATGACAAACTTTGGTTGTGACATGCCTCCAACACTCTGAGACAATCATAAATAACTGACTCATTTTGTTGTTGTCTTTGGGATCAATTTTAGATTTTTCTGATCATGTGATGATAATGAGAAACAGCAAACAGCGTCTGTTTCAATGTTAGAAGATCTATTTTCTTTCTTTCTTTTTATTAGTCAAAGATTTGATACTCAAGACTTTTACTTTTATTTACTATGAAAAAATAATAATCTGCATGCTTTTCTTTGTTTTTTTTGTCTCGCATGTTTTTCTTTGTTTGATTTTACGGTCCTTACCAAATGGGCCGAAGTGTTGTTAGCCCACACCATTTTGCTTACAGTCCATTTAAAATTTAAATGTCTAGAATTATAATTTATAGGATAAAATATTATTTTAGTTTTTAATATTTAAAATAAATTTTAATTTGATTTTTAATATTTTAAACATTTTATTTTAGTCTAAAAATATTTTAAATAGATTTAATATTATTCCATTATTAAATTTGACATGAAAATATATTAAAGATATAATATCGTTCGATTTAAGTAAGTAAAATCGACCCTTTATCGATCAACAATATAAATGGTTTTTTTTTTATATTTTGGAGCGGTGATGATTGATTACTAATGTTTGAGGTTTTATATGAAAAAAATGAAAGAAAGGAAGTGTTACAAAAAAGTTTTGGTTATTTTTTTTTAACACTCAAAAATAAAAGATTTGACTTAATTAAAAATATTAACGTTTACAATACTCCTATTAATTATTCCTATCAGATTTAAAAGTGAGACAATATTAAATTCATTTAAAATTTTTGAAATTAAAAAAATATTTAAAATATTAAAGACCAAATTAAAATTTAGTCCCAACATAAAAGATCAAAATAATACTTTATCGAATTTGATTTGTATCGATTATAATACCAATGAAAATATGACAACTATTTGCTGTATATAGTATGTAATGCAATGTTTTTGGGTAAATTGACATACGTAGCAGGGATCTATTGATTTAGGAGAACACTTAAATAAATATGCTTATTTTACTTTTTGATAAAGATGTTGTGTTGTATTTTAATTAATTTTTGTATAATTTATTCGGTATTTTTTGTCACAGACTATTAAATTTTTTAAAAGATTTTTTTTTCAAAAATAATAAAAAACTAAAAAAATAACAGATTAACTATTAATTTTTTTTAAAATTGTTTATATAAAAAAATATGTCACACTCATCAATACACATATATATATATATATAAAGTAAAATTTATTATATGATTTATATCGATAACAAGCTCAAACTTCTTAAAATTTTTACAAATAAAAAAATAACAAATTTATATTCGTACGATATATAAAACAATTACTATATTATTATTATATTATAGATTAAAATTTACTAATTTAAATTTATTTTTATTTTTAGTATAAGCATTAAAAATAAATAAAATTTTTATAATTAGATATAGTGTAACAAAATATATATAATCTTAATTAATTTTTAAAAAATTCTAGAAAAATAATTTCTTTTTAATAAAGTGTTATTAGAAAATTAACATTATAAACACTAATTTCAATCAATACCATATAATAGGTTATTAAATATATTTAATACAAAACACATTAAATATAAATTTTTGTTGAGTTTAAATTTTAAATAATTTTTAATTGAATTTCAATATTCTTACTTTAAAGAGTTAGAATATTTTAACATCATCTTTTTCGTATTTTTTTAATTAAGTCTTTGATTTTTTAAATTATAAATCTTATTTATAATTAAGAGTAATGTTTTAACATTATCAATTAACCACATATACAAAAATATCAGAATAATTCTATAGTTATAATTATAATTTAACTGATAAAGCCTAGAGTTGGGAAGAGGTTGCATGAGTGGATGAAGGTGTGAGAGAAGAGTGACAGAGAGAAGGTATGAAAGTGAATGAAGATTAGTTGCTGAAGAATGATAGAAAGTTACACTTATAAGAGTATTATAATGAGCATTTATACATGAGACTAACAATACTTAATTAACTATGGTTAATTCTAACTCAAACTAATGGACATCTAACTGCAGTAAATTAGTAACTTTCTAATTAATTATTCACTAACTTACTTCTATAAATATTTAGGTTGAAGTGGCACCTATATCAATTAATATTTAATATTAACTTTATAAGCAATATAATAAAATTATATATATGTAATATAACTAAATTTTATCTATATTTATAGTCATATTTCATAAATAATATAATCAATGTTTATAATTAAAATATGAATAAAAATACAAAAAATTATCATGATGATTAATTTTTTTGTTCATAATTTTTTTTATTATTTTTGTTGTGAAAAGTTTAATTATTTTAATAGTTAATTATTTTCTAAAAAAGATAATTGAATAACACATAAAAAAAATTTTAAGAATAATTTATTTAGATGTGATTAAAAAATAATTGAATAATTATATATGATAAAAAATTAATATTATTAAAAAATAAAATTAAAAATCATCCCTTTTTTCTTTTTTCTAAAATTTATCCACGAATAATTCTATAAATATTTTATGATGAATAAATATATTAAACTCGTACTAAAATTTATTTTTATTCTGTAAAATGTTAAATAAACTATTAAAAGTTTATTCCCTCCATTAGAGGAAAATGATAAACTTTCATACTTCCATTTTGTTATGGCAATAATTTTGGCCTGTTATTTTTAAAGTCATGATTGCACTTCATGGTTTTTTCACTTTATCTATGAATTTTTGAATGTGCATAATAATAATAATAATAATAATAATAATAATAATAATAATAATAATAATAATAATAATAAAGAAGTATGTCACAGTAAAAAAAAATATATCATCAAATAATTTATCATCCAAATTATATATGAATCAAATTGATAAAAAAAGAGGGCTAATACCAAAAAAATCGATAACAGGACTAGAGACTTACAAAACCTTTCTTAAGTTCACAGAAAAAACATTTATATTTGTGTGACATATAAAATGATTACTATATTATTATTATTACATTATATATATATATATATATATATATATGGGTAAAAAAAGTCCAACTGATTTAAAGTATATTTTTTTTAATATTTGATTAAATTGTTCTTGTATTTAGTACATTTTTTGGGACTTCTTCTTAGTTAAAATTATAATCATTATAATTTTTTTAATTATTATTGTTTAGGGTGTTCGCAAATCAGATATGGCTAAAATTTCGATACAATTCGTACTAAACTTATCAAATCGAATTCGATAACTTTTTATGTTTAGATCGGATATCAAATATATTTGTAAAATAAAAAATATTTAAAAAAATTATTTTTAAACATATTTACTTCTATGAACACTTTTTATGTTTACTTTTTTCAGAATCTTTTAGAATTTTTTTAGAAATTTTTCATAATTTTTTAAAATTAATTAATATTATTTATATTTTGTTACACTACATCTAGTTATAAAAATTTTATTTATTTCTAATACTTACATTAAAGATAACAACAAATTTAAATTAGTGAATTTTAATCTATAATGTAATAATAATATAGTATTATTTTATATATCGCACGAATATAAATTAATTATTTTTTTATTTGTAAAAAATTTAAGAGACTTGAGCTTGTTATATATATATAACAATTTTTATATAAACAATTTTTTTTATGAGTGTGACATATTTTTTTATATAATCTATTTCAGGAAAAAATTTAATAATTAATTTATTATCTTTTTGCATTAATTCAATTTAAATGTTTTTTATTATTTTTGGAAAGAAAATCTTTTAAAGAATTTAATAATATGTGATGAAGAATACCAAATAAATTATATAGAAACCAATTAAAATGCAACACAAAAATATCTTTAATAAAAGATGAAATAAGTATCTTTATTTGAGTGATCCCCATTAATTTATTATGTCTATTATCTCTATATATATTTATATTTATATAGAAAATTAGAGTCACATTTTTTTGGTTATTTGGTGAGTATAGTAGAACAATATTGAGTGTTATCTTATTTAATTTAATTAAGAGAAATTATTAATTTTTTTAAAAAGAAATTGAAGTAAATACAATTACTCATTTATAAGTTTATTATAAATAGATGATAGGACAGTTGTGTATTTATCTATAGACATCAAAGCTTAGTCAGGAAACTGAGGAAGATTGATGGCTTCCACTTCCTTCTTTTTTGTCTCCGTTTTGCTTATCTCTGCGTTCATGTGTTCTGCAAGAACCATACCAGAAGGTAATCTAAGCTTTCTTTCTTTCCTTAAATTAAACCAAAGATAAAGACACCATCATCTTCCATGTATATATATAATTGATTTAATTTTCCGGTTAAATCAATTATATAGCTTCCAGTGAAATTTAAAATTAAATAGTTTAATTATTTTATTAGTTTTTATAGTTTTATCAAATTTTTAATTAATTTTTTATATTTTTTAATTGAATTTATATACTGTTTTTAATTTTATAATTAGATTATTTTTATATAAAAAACGTTAAAATTAACAGAATATTTCTCTCAAAATACATGTGTTAAAAAATCTAGTTAGATTTTTAATTATGAATATCTTCAATTTGCGAAAAAATATTCAATTAACTCGAATATTTTTTACCTTTAAAAGGTCTAATTATAAAATTAAAAGTAATGTAGGGACCTAATTAAAAGAAAAAAATATAAAAATCTAATTATTAAAAATTTAATAAAACTATAAGAACTAACAGAATAATTAAACGAAAAAAAAAAAAAGCATTTGAGTATGTTTTATTACATGCACACTAATTGCAGACAATAATGCTAAGTCCTATTTTACGAGAAAATCTTGCGTGCCAACATTACAATCAATCTTTAATATAAGAAAAAAAATTTAAAACTCTTAAAAATAAGAAAATGATAAGAATATCTGAAATGAAAAAATATCGGTAATTCCAGTTCAATAATTAACTACTCATTTTTAGTAAATTTTATAATAGATTTATTTAATAATATATTATAGTATTAGGTGAAATTAACTGATATAGGATTTGTTCACTAGTATTACTCCTATTTTATTCGTTCACTGATGTTTGGCTCATTAATTTGAACAAATAATATTGAGAGCTGGAAATTTGAAACGATTTTTAACAGGAAAACAAAATAGCCTATACAACACACCTCATGAGGGACCAAGGACTCGTGCTTTTCCTCCTCCACTAGGTGGGTCTTTTTTTTTTTTTTAAACAATTTATATTTTTCGGAAATTAAAAGAGAAATTTTATCGTTTAGTATGTATTATCACATGATAAGTTTAATTACAGACTTTTTTAAATCTTTAATTTTGATGCATCTAATGTTAAATAGGAACTCTAGCTTTTAGGATTTTGATAATTAATGTCCTAAGTGCCCTGATTAAAATAAAATAACTATATTAGATATATAGTAAAATTAATCACCAAAATCAGTTATCAATATAAAATATACATTAAAATACAAAAGATATATATAAAAGATGAGTTGAATTATATGTATATAAATACATGGTGACTAATTTTAGTATATATCTAGCGTTTTTTATAAACAAACTATAATTAAAATTTCTTTTGTTTGAAAAAGGAAAAAAACTTTAAACTACCAATTAAAGCGTTAAACATATAAAGGAGAAACAAAATATTTTTTCTTCTATCTATCTATTCAATAGCTAAATTTTAGATTTTTATATATATATTACTACTACTACTAAGGTTTGGAATAATTTTTAACAGGAAAAGCAAATAGCAAGATCAACTCGTCAGATTCTGATGGTCCATTTTCTCCTCGACATGATGGTCAATGTTATATAGTTTTATACAGTTATTTAATTAAATTTATGTGTTTAAATATTTTTTAAATAATAGATTCAAAATATAGTTACTTTTTTAAATTTGCTGATGATACTTGGTTAACTGTTATTTAAACCAACTATTGCTAATAAGAATTGTGATATGTGTAAATAGGACTCCAAAACACCGGATATGATATAGATTATGAAGGTCCAAGGACTCATCCAGTTCCTCCTGGTGAGTGTTTATTATTGTAAGCTTTCTAAAACTAATTAAATCTTTAATGTTGATAACTTTAAACCTAAGCTCTAAACTCTAAAGGAAAAAAAAATAAACATGGAATTTATTACTATGTAAAATGTTTGATGTTTTATTTTATTCTCAAAATTTTAAAATGTATAATAATCAAACTCTGTAAAGTTATTAAATATATTGCAAAAATTAGTTCTGCTAATTATTTTTTATATTGTTTTTAAGTGTATAATTATGACTAAACTTTTAAAGTAGCCCCTCAGATTCACCATTTTTATTATTTTAGTCATTTAAATTTAAAATTATCTATATTGGTCCTCAAGATTCAGTTTTGGGCACCATATTGGTCCTGGACCTTTTTTAGTATTAAATCAACGAATTAAGTGCTGAATTAACTCTGACTTGTCACACTGAACACATGTCTAAACACAATAAATAACGTTGTTTCGTTTTAACACTTAAACAAGGCAAAAACAAAAAAAAGAAAAAAAAATTTATATGATATGCAAATTATCATATCTCCCTTCATTCTTCAAAATAACCTCTTTTTGCTTTATTTAAGAGCTAAAACGAAAAGATACTATTTTTCTGTGTCTAGCATAGCAAAAGTCAAAGTTAGCCCAACATTTCACTCGTTGATTTAACGTTAAAAAGCGTCTAGAAACTAATATAGTACCTCGAATTGAATTTTGGGGATTAGTATAGTAAATTTTGAATATGAAAGACTAATAATAAAATGGTAAAAATCATAAATCTCAAGAACCACAATGAGAATTTAATCGTATAATTATATTTTATAAAATTAATTGAAAGAAAAAATTAATTCTCTATTCTTATCGGTATATAATAAGAACCACAATGAGAATTTAATCGTATAATTATATTTTATAAAATTAATTGAAAAAAAAATTAATTCTCTATTCTTATCGGTATATAATAAGAATAAGTAGTATTTTTTTTTTGTGCCTATAAGAATAAGTAGTATAGAAACTTGAACGCACTTATCACCATTATTGTGTTAGAAAAAATTAATTGCTACTATATTCTACAATTTAAAACAAGAATAATTTAGTACGTATTCATGAAGTAATTTTTGTTTTGAAAAATATATATGGCTTGATAAATTTGCTTGTGATGCTCTAGTTAAAATAATAAAAATGATAGTAAACTGAGGGTGCCTTTTGCAGATCCCCCAATGAGGCAAATGCATCCATGATGAATGAAGATCATGTGGTCGATCAATGGTCCAAATAAAGTTTATAATTTTGCAAAAGTTGTTGCGGTTAAAAAATAATGTTTATATCGTTACTTTAAGTTTGTATCATCCAAAGAGTTCTTAAGATGAGAAAATAAAGAATAAAGTGTTGTGATAAGAATAAATATGTGGATGTTCATTTATGACTTGGGCAGTTAATTGAAAGAATCATCTTTTTAAAGATGAATTCATATTAATCGAGAGTTGAAAATGAAGTCCCTTTGTGTGTATAAATAGGAGGTTAAGTCTCCGTGAATAATATTTATTATTAATAACAATAATCTCTTCTCTCTCTATATATTGTTTATATACAAAACTTTTCTCCTCTCTTTTCAAACGTTGTTAATATATAATAGTAATAAATATATAAGTTACTTCTATTATTATAATGAGATAATTATATTAGTGAATATTAAAATTAGAGTCTTCTATTTACATTTTATTTTATATTATTCTTTTTTATTTATTTATTCTACAACACGTTATCAGCACGAGACTCTGATCAAATTTTTAGGAAGATTCAGGTAACAAATTTTCATTATGTCGAAGCTCTCTCATCTTGAATTCAATGCCCTTGATATATCTGGAAACAATTATTTATCATGGATATTAGATGCTGAAATCCATCTTGATTCAATGGATCTTAGAGATACCATTAAGGCTAAAAATAATGCATCCCAGAAGGATAAAGCCAAAGCCATAATTTTTTTTTTTGTCGTCATCTTGAGGAAGGATTGAAAAATGAATATCTCACATTAAAAGATCCTGCAAATCTTTGGAAAGACCTTGAAGAAAGGTACAATAATAAAAAACGGTGATACTTCCTCAAGCCCAATATGAATGGACGCACTTGCGTCTACAGGATTTCAAATCCATAAATGAATATAACTCGGCAATGTTTAGAATCACCTCACGAATGAAATTATGTGGGAAAAAGATATCTAATAATGATATGTTAGAGAAAACTTTCTCGACCTTCCATGCCTCGAATGTGCTTCTGCAGCAGCAGTATCGAGAAAAATAAAGGATTTAAAAAATATTCTAAGTTAATTTCTTGCCTTCTTGTTGCTGAACGCAACAATGAATTACTTTTAAAGAATCATGAAGCACGCCCAGCTGGCGCCGCCCCATTTCATGAAGTAAATGCGGCAAATCATTACCCCAAAAGAGGTAAATGGCAAGGTTTTAATAACAAGAAAAATTATGGAAGGAAAAGGAATTATGTTCAAAAGAGATGATCTCACCAGAAGTGGGATAAAGAAAGAAATATTGGGAAAAATAAATCAACAGAGGATAAGTGTTTTCGTTGTGGTGGAAAGGGCCATTGGTCGCGTACCTGTCGTACACCAAGGCACCTAGTTGATCTTTATCAAGCATCTTTGAAAAAAGACAGCAAAGGAAAGGAGACGAATTTCGTTTCAAATGATGTTGCTGAAAATTCCACCACTCATTATGATGTATCTGATTTCTTTGAGGACCCTAAAGGAAATATTGGTCATTTAATTAATGATGGAATAATTTAATATGTGAGATTGTTAAGCATCTATGTTAATAAATAATGTAAGAAACTTATTGTAAAGTTTTATTTCCTATGTATTTAAAGTTTCAAATGTGATGTATATAAATAATGAAATATTAATATTTATGCTTTGAAATCATTAAATGTGTCAAGTTTTAAAATAAAATTTTAGTATATGACATTATGTACAGTATTTCTTAGAAAAATAATTCCGATTAAGTATTCAATTTAACTATGCATACTACTCATTTTATTATTATTATTTGTCTTTGAAGAAAATGGCAAGGATATATAATGAAGATGTATGTCTTGCGGATAGTGCAAGTTCGCACACCATTTTCAAAAGTGATATATATTTTACCCATCTTGTGCCAAAAGAAGAATATGTTAATACTATTATTGGCTCAGGCAATGTGATTGAAGGCTCCAGAAGAGCTATAATTTTGTTTTTCGGAGGAACAAAATTCATAATAAATAACGCATTATTATCTACCAAGTCTCTAAGAAACTTGTTGAGCTTTAAAGATATTCGCCGAAATGGATATCATATTGAGACTATGAATGAGGAAAATCATGAGTACTTATGTATCACAACACATGATTCAAATAAGAAAGTTATATTAGAAAAATTACCCTCACTTTCATCTGGGTTATATTATACTAAGATTAGTGCAATTGAATCACATACCATTGTAAACCAGAAGTTTACTAGCCCAAATGAATTCATAACTTGGCACGACCGATTGGTTCATCCGGGAACAACCATGATGCGAAGAATTATTGAAAACTCCCATGGACATTCACTAAAGAACCAGAAGATTCTTAAATCTAGTGAATTTTGTTGTGCTGCATGTTCTCAAGGGAAGTTAATTTTAAGGTCATCACCAGCAAAGATTAGATTTGAGTCCCCTGAATTCCTAGAAAAGATTCAAGGTGATATATGTGGACCTATTCATCTATTATGTGGATCTTTTAGATATTTTATGGTCCTAATAGACGTATCTTCGAGATGGTCACATGTGTGCTTATTGTCTTCTCGCAACCTAGCGTTTGCGAGATTACTGGCTCAAATTATTCGATTAAAAGCACAATTTCCAAAAAATCCAATCAAAGCAATTCATCTTGATAATATTGGTGAATTTACTTCCCAAGCTTTTGATGCTGTATGGCTAATGGAATAAGTGTTGAACATCCAATAGCTCATGTTCACACACAAAATGGGTTAGCAGAATCACTTATTAAACGCCTCCAATTAATTGCTAGACCCTTACTTATGAGAACAAATCTCCCAACCTCGGTTTGAGGGCATGCTATTTTACATGCCACAATACTTATTCGTTTGAGGCCAACGAGTTACCATCAATTCTCTCCTATGCAATTAGCTTTTGGCCAGCAGACAAATATTTCCCAATTAAGAATATTCGGGTGTGCGATATATGTTTCCATTGCACCACCTAATCGCACCAAAATGGGACCCCAAAAAAAATTGGGGATATATGTTGGATATGATTCTCTCTCTATAGTGAGGTATCTTGAGATATAAACTGGAGATGTATTTAAAGCCCGGTTTGCAGATTGTCATTTTTTTGAATCAAAATTTCCAACATAGGGGGGAGAGAATAAGCTTCCTGAAAAGGAACTTAATTGTAATGCATTATCGTTGATGCATTTAGATCCTCGATCAGGGCAATGTGAACTAGAAGTTCAAAAGATTATACATTTGCAAAGAATAGCAAATGAATTGCTTGATGCATTTTTCGATACAAAGAGGATAACCAAATCTTATATACTAGCGGAAAATGCCCCAATTCGAATTGATGTCCCAGTTGGACAAATTGTCACTGAAGCAAATACACGCCAGAAACGTGGCAAGCCTGTCGGTTCTAAAGACAAAAATCCTCGAAAGCGAAAAGAGGTAAATACTATTCCTGTTGAAAAAGACATAGTAAAGACACCTGCAGTTGTCCAAAATTCTGATATAGTTTTAACGCCAGAAGATGTTCAGGTACCTAAAAATTGTGAAAATGATGAGATCTCGATAAATTATGTCTTTACAGGAGAGAAATGAGTCCGAAATAAGACAATTGTCAATGAAATATTTGCATATTATGTGGCATTAAATATCATGCATGAAAGTAAGGATCTTGAGCCAAGATCAGTCGAAGAATGTCGATAAAGGAATGATTGGCCAAAATGGGAAGAAGCCATGAAGGATGAATTAGACTCACTTGCAAAACGTGAAGTCTTTGGACCTGTAGTCCGTACACCAGAAGATGTAAAACCTGTTGGATACCGATGGGTATTTGTGAGAAAATGAAATGAGAAAAATGAAGTTATGCGCTACAAAGCCTGAGTTGTGGCACAAGGTTTTTCACAAAGGCCCGGTATAGATTATGAAGAAACGTATTCCCCTGTAGTGGATGCAATAACATTGCGTTATTTGGTCAGTTTATCTGCATATCATAAACTGCATATGCATTTAATGGATGTGGTAACTATAACGCCCCGATTACCCTAAGCCTTACCTCTAGCCATAAAGCAAAGGTTAATCAGAGGTTACGACAGTCCTAAGGCTTATATATATATATATAGAAGAAAATAATATAATCTAGAAGAAAATAATATAATCTAGAAGCCTGATGAAGGGATAAGCTCAAAAATTGAATTACAAAAGTGTGAAATGTTCACACAAAGCTAACGCACAAGATACAAGGTATAGGTATAAGAGAATAATACATATACAAATATAAGAATACAATAATCATAGAGAACTAGCCGCAGCTTGCGGAGTTTAAGCCGACTAGTTACAAATAGACAGATATAGGGTTTTAGAATTAAAACAGCTTATACAACCTATCTCTCAAATAAGCCTCTAAGGCCATAAAGATAAATACACAAAAGGTGAGAGAATACTATGACGAAAGTAAAACAGAAACAAACAAGGAACGAACCATACTCCGCTTTGTCACCATATCTGCAATCTCACCGAAGTAGATTACGACCTGCATTTGAAAAACAACAACAAAGTATGGAATGAGAACCGGAGGTTCTCAGTATGGTAACAGTGCCCAATAATGTAAGATGTAAGGCCTCGGGACGCCGAAGGCAATCCTAGAACTTCACATCACATACGGATATTCAAGCTTAGGACAATTATAAATAAATATATACAGAACTTAAACCATAAACCATAGGCAGGGTTATCTAACTTAGGGAATTTCTAACTAATACTATTCACACCGCTGTATCCCATAGCCCTCACCAACTAACCTCCGTACGATCCCATCGCCACCGCCTACCTAACCTCCTCAGCACCAGACAATCATAATTAATACAAACAAGTAAGACATAAATAATATTCATATACAACAAGTAGTTCAAGAAGCAGATAGGCATGTTATGCAATTAGGCAAACTCAAGTAAACAAAGAAAGCAAGAATATAGAAGATGCACATGATGAATGTCTGCCTTATTGGCTGTGATATCACATTGTCGGTTCAACTGCCAACCCGACACATCTCCATGGAGACGTCGCCCTTTGGATTTTCTCATATGGGAATCCCCGAGATATAGTGCTCGGATCACTGTCCAGGTACCGGCGCCTGCACGCTCTATAGATCCAAAGGGATGCGAGCGGGATCTATTGCCACTGACCTCACATCTAATCGCAAGCGGGACGAACCACCGCCCTTACGCTGCCACCGCTACCTCAAACAGGCGGGATCCAACCTCAGCCCCTGCCCAGGCGCATAGCGTCTCTTAGTTTCAATAAAAAGTGGTACAGTGGTTTTCAAAACATTTTTAGCACAAGATGGATCCATTACTTCATTCAGAGTCCTCGACTCCTTTCACCCACTGTTCATGCACATTTGAGTTCCTTGGTTTCGCATCTCATCCATCAACCATTCATCACACATCATCAAACCTTCCCCAGTACAACAAAATCCTAGTTCTCCGTTTGCTAACTTTTTCCAAATAAACATCAACTAAAATCCCTAGCTTATCTCCCATATTCCCATACTCAAAATTAAGTTCAAAAGCCTTAAAATGGTGTTATAGAAGCTTACAACCTTGTTGGGAAGGTGAAATAGTTGAAAACAAAGTTTAAATTATGAAACAGGGCGTGTGCGTCCGCACAGGGGTGTGCGTGCGCACGCCCAGGAAGATTTTGAAAGTGTGCGTACGCACAGGTACTAAAATATACAAGCCTGTTCACTCGCACAAGCTGTGCAAGCGCCCCCAACAGACGACCCTTCCTGACTTGTGCGTGCGCACAGGTCGTAATCCTTCATTGATGTGCGCGCGCACAACCTATGCTAGCACTGCCACCAGCGTCCTTTCCCCTGCCTGTGCATACGCACAGGTCCGTGCGTCCGCACAGAATAGAATTTTCACAGGATTGTGCGTGCGCACAAGGCTGTGCGTCCGCACATATCAGAAAACTCAGAATTCTGTGACTTTGCAAAATTTCCAGTTTTCAACACCAATTTTTGAATGATCATAACTTCTTCTACAAAACTCCAAATTTTACAAACTTTATACCAATTTAAAGAGTCTTCAAAGATCTTTAATTCTAAACAAACCTCAACAAATTTTGAAAACTGAGGCAAGAGTTATGATCAAATAAAGTTCACCAAAATCCATTTTTACCCAAAAACCACATAACCTCAAATTTTAACCAAACTTCAATCCAATACCAATCAATCACATATCAACCATACCAAAACAACCCAGAATTCATACAAACACTACTTCAACCATTTTCTCACTCACACAACCTTCTAAACCATTCCACAACTCAAAAATCCAACTTAATATCACATCTCATTCCCTTAATACCACCATTCAAATTCGCACATTAATCAAGGCTACAAGTGCTAATTCCTTTATTCCATTATCATCATCTAATCTATTCAAGTCATCAAACTGCCTCACTCACTTAATTTCAACATGAACCACAATAACCAATAATAAAAAATAATCATCAACGTCCATAACCATCATAAACACTCATAATCATCATCAACCATCAACAACATCAACACTCACTACAAACCCTTATAAAACTCCCATCCTTCGACAATAATCATTAAATAACGTCAATATTAGCATTCATTACCAACATACACTCTCATCAACATCAACTCACATCATAATATTTCATTAACACCAATAATTCTCAACAATCATCATTAACCACAATAATCAATATCAATCATCAATTAACATCAATCTCACTTCAACATATATAATTTCTTCAATCCCCATCAACATGCATACACCACAATATTAATTCAAACAACCATACATCCAATTCAGTCCTATCCTATGGGCCACTAGCCTAAGTGTCCATGAACATTATATATTACATAAAGAAAATCGAAATCATACCTTGGTCGATTTCCAAACGCACCAAACACCAAAACGAAGCCACCAAACTTGATCCAAAGCCTCAACCAACACCAACAAACACCAAGGCTCACACTAACAACACATATATCACCAAAATCAAAACTTAAGATACATAAAACAACTAAACACAAGGGTTTAGAGAAGTCTTACCTTACCCAACACGATTAACGGTAAAATTCAACATTTACCCGCTACTAGAGATCACCTAAATAAGCAAAACCACAAAATCTACTCAAAAACCAAACATAAAAATGAAGAACTGCTAGGGCACGAAACTGGAGAGTGAACAGCGATCTCGTACCAGAAAAACTTAGATAGAAAGGAAGAGCTTCGTGTGGCCACAAACGGCTCGTCAATCGAAGCTCCGGATCAAAAGTTATGGCTCTCGGAAGGTGGAGGTGAAAAGAGCACTCTCTCTTCTTCCTCTCTTCACTCTAACCAAACTCTCTCTCTCTCTCTCTCTCTCTCTCTCTCTCTCTCTCTTTGTGCTGAAATGAGCTTCCTTGGCTCATTTACTCACTTATATATGTTGGACCTTGGGCCCGGTCCAACCCGTTAGCATTTTTGGTCCGTTTGTCCCACTTTGGGGCAAAACCTTTAAGATTAGTGTCCAGTTTTCTATTCTAAATTATTTTTCTCCTTTCAAAACAATAAATCACTTTCCAAATATTATTTTCCAAAATACACAGTGCTGGACAGACCAGAGCCGGTACTGCCGGCTTAATCGCCAGTATGCATTTTTACAAAAACTGTTCGAAAGAAATACATTTTCCAACTCAGAAAAATTCACTGAAACCAAATTTCTCATTTATATTTTTAAATTAAAACTTCTAAATTTTGAATCTATTCCGGGCACTAAAATTATTTTATTAAAACGGTTTTACGTGAAAACGCGGGTTCTTACAGTAACAGCCTATTTATACAGCTCATTAGATCGGGATATCTATATGAAAGTCTCTGAAGGACTAAAGATATCTAAACCATCCAATGAATATTCGCAAGGGTTATGCTCAGTCAAACTGCAAAGATCTTTATATGGTCTGAAGCAATCTGGACGAATGTGGTATAATCGTCTTACTGAATATCTGGCCAAAAATGGATTCAAGAATGATGATATTTGTCCATATATTTTCATAAAGAAATCTGCATCTGGATTCATTATAATTGCTGTGTACATTGATGATTTAAATATCATTGGAACTCCTGAAGAGATTCTAACAATTATAAAAACTCTAAAAGAAGAGTTTGAGATGAAAGATCTTAGAAGGACTAAATTTTATCTCGGCCTGCAGATCGAGCATGTAAAAAATGGGATATTTATTCATCAAACAACATACACAAAGAAGATCTTGAAGAGATTTTATATGGATAAGTCACATCCCTTGAGTACCCCAATGATCGTAAGATCTTTGGATGTGGAAAAGGATCAATACCGTCCTAAAGAAGAGAATGAAGATATCCTTGGTCCTGAAGTACCATACCTTAGTGCTATTGGAGCGCTAATGTATCTTGCTAATAATACACGACCTGATATATCATTTGCTGTGAATTTACTAGCAAGATATAGTTCCTTTCAAACCAGAAGACATTGGAGTGAAATCAAACAAATCTTTCGATATCTTCATGGAACGGTTGATATGGGATTATTTTATCCCTATGGATCCAAGTCACAACTAGTTGGCTATGCAGATGCTGGCTACTTGTCTAATCCATATAAAGAGAGATCTCAAACAGGATACCTGTTCACATATGGTGGTACAGCTATATCATGGAGGTCCACAAAACAGACGATAGCAGCAACCTCTTTTAATCATGCTGGAATACTAGCGATACATGAAGCAAGTTATGAGTGTTTTTGTCTCAGGAGTTTGATCCAATATATCCTGTCATCATGTGGATTGATTGATCATAAGATAGCTCCAACTGTCCTGTTTGAAGATAATACAGCATGCATTGCTCAAATTAAAGGAGGATACATCAAAGGTGATAGAACAAAGCATATTTCTCCCAAATTCTTCTTCACTCATGATCTTCAAAATCAGGGGACAATTAATGTCCAACATATCTGCTCAAGTAATAATCTGGCAGATTTATTCACAAAGTCACTCCCAAAATTCTCCTTTGAAAGATTGGTACATGAGATTGGGATGCGCCGATTTTGAGACATTAAATGATGTCGATAAGAGGGAGAGACTGTACTCTTTTTTCCTTGGTCAAGTTTTTTTCCATTGGGTTTTTCTTGACAAGGTTTTTAATGAGGCAGTCCCCATCACAAAGGATATTGTACTCTTTTTCCTTCACTAAAATTTTTCCACTGAGTTTTTCTTTAGTAAGGTTTTAACGAGGCATAATCCTAAATGGTCATCCAAGGGAGAGTGTTGTGGTAAGAACAAATGTGTGGATGCCTATTTATGACTTGGGCAGTTAATTGAAGGAATCATCTTTCCAAAGATGAATTCATATTAATCGAGAGTTGAAAATGAAGTTCCCTTGTGTGTATAAATAGGAGGTTAAGCCTCCGTGAATAATACATCAATAACAATAATCTCTTCTCTCTCTCTCTCTATATATATTGTCTATATACAAAACTTTTCTCCTCTCTTTTCACACGTTGCTAATATATAATAGTAATAAATATATAAGTTACTTCTATTATTATAATGAGATAATTATATTAGTGAATATTAAAATTAGAGTCTTCTATTTATATTTTATTTTATATTATATCTTTCTTATTTATTTATTCTACAACATAAAGCAACTTTTGGTCAATTTGGAGATAAACTTTATTAGTTTACATGACTTTTCATTGACCGTTATTAAATAGAATAAATAATTATTTTGACACTAAAAAATTTAAATTTTGATAAATGGATCCCAAAAAAATAATAACGACAAAATAATCTAAATATTAGTCAATGATTAATTTATTCTATCAACTATTAACTTTTTTATGAAATTTTTAGTCTACCTTCATCTTTTTCTCTCACAATTATGATCAAACATCATTTTTATCTTATTTCTATTTTGTTCCACTACTATATTTTATTATTTTCATTACCTTTCATCTCATCACTTTCTATCCCATCCAATCTCACTACTACTATCTCAACAGTTACCTCTCACCTATTGTTAGAATTATCATCATTATCATTACTGCCAATACTATCACTCCCATTCTATTGCCACCACTGTCCTCGTCACTACAACCCGCATTCATTGGAAACATCATTGTCCTCGTCACACCTCACCCTTTGCTCCCTGTCACCCACCATCATACATCACCCTAATCTCTACTGTCAAATACTCAACCTACCTCTTTTATCACTGTCATACATCTAAAATCATTATCATTATCAACAATGTTAAATCAAAAAACACAAATTGAGAAGAAAAAACAAATTGAAAATTGAGAGAAAAAGAAAAAAAGACAAAAGAGATAGAGATATAGATCAATAGAACGTTCAAGAGAAGGAGCCATAAACAAAAGGAGAGAGCGTCCAAAGAAGATGACACCGAAATAGTAGCAAATGAGGTTATGGTGGTGGTAGATTTGTGGGTTATTATTGTTGTTGGTAAATATGGGATTAGGGTTTGGAAGTCACAGTAAGGTGGGGGTAGTATTTAGCGAAGCGGACGACATGGTTAAGGAAGTGTGGCGACAATATGGTGTAGGATAGTGGTAATGGGTGCAGAACGGTGACTGTGAGGTGGTGGTAGAGTAAGATGGGATGGGTTAGGAGTGGAGGGATTGGTGGTGAGTGATGGTGATAAAAATGGAGAGAGAGAGAGAGAGAGAGAGAGAGAGAGAGAGAGAGAGAGAGAGATTCACAAAAAAATTAACAATTAACTAAGTAAAACAATGACTAACTGAATGTTTAGGTCATTTTATTCTTTTCGTTTTTCTAGGGATCATTTTATAGAAATCTAAATCTTTTCGATATCAAAATGACTATTTATTCTTACAAAATATTATTGCTAGCTCTCTTAATGTTTAAGAGAGCTAAATAATTAATGTTTAAGCATTTCTTCTCCCATACCTTTTTGAGGAGTGAAGATACTGTCTTAAAATTGTCCAAAGTTGATGATTGAGTTGACTAATTTTTCATTCTGCTTTCTGAAATTCACACGATTAGTCATTTTGGTTCTCAAAATTTAAAATTACCTATAGTGGTGCTCCAGATACAGCTCTGGGCATCATTTTAGTCCCTAACTTCTTTCCGGTGCTAAGTCAGTGAACAAAATGCTTAGATGGCACCCTCCTTATCATGCTAGACGTAGCAACGGCTAACTGATGTAACAAGATTTCTATTTGTACTCAATGTGGTCTTGAAACCCTAATTTATTCCTATTATTGTTTTGAGTTCCATTCTTTTTTATCATCCTTCCTCCTTTTTCTTGTGTTCTTCTTCTTCAATTTCCTCTTCTTTTCTTTATTCTTCTTTGTCGTTCATCGCTATTAGTAGAAAAACCATGATTCGAGGTGGGAGCACTGCAGCTGGAAGCTCGATTCGCTCTCCATTGAGTAGTAACTGGGCTAGATTGCAATACCTGATCGCTCCCCCCGCACGCCACTGGCCATCTCTCTCAACCTCTTGACCTCGGCTGTAACACCCTACCACACAGAATCTTATACTTAAGTCATAAGACAGAGGTGGTGAGGTATTACAACCTCTAAAAATAAAATTATATACATATTATAGTTGAAATATATATATATATATATCTAGAAGCCTCTGAAGGAAGTTAAAACAAAAGCGTTAAACAGAAAAGCGCAACACTCACGACAACAACAGCGGTAAACGAAACAAGATAAGAGTAAGCTAACATGGTTACCTACTAAAGAGTTCCAAGATACAAATAACAAGGCTCAAGACTCGGCTCGCAAAGGTAAACCGGATAGAGCACATAAGTATATTTACATGTATATAAAAGAACCCAAAAGACGCCAAAATACAAAGTTTACAGAACCTGTTTCTCCAAAATAACCTCTAAGAGGAAGTTAATTCATCATATACATAAATAGTGGAGATACTGAGTATCTACATATATACATATATCCAAAATAAATCCCTAAAAGACAAGGATATTCGCTATTAGAAGCTTCGAGCATGCCTCAGCGAGGTGCCTCACGTCCTGCATCTAAAAACCACAAAATATGTATGGGGTAAGAACCAGAGGTTTTCAGCATGGTAATAGTGCCCACATATCTAACATATAATGTCCTGGAAAAGTAGAAGGCAATCCTAGAACTCCGACATACGATTTAATATTATAAAAACATAACTAAACCAAAAGTAAATAAGGCAACTAACTAAGGATCTCCATTCTATACTAATATTCCCTTTTCGCAACTCCTCGAAACCTCCCAATCGCCACCGGAATCAATTATTACACACACAATTACTACACGCAAGGAAATCACAGGTAGAAAGCATATACAGCAGATAAGCAGGTAGCAAGTAATTTATAAAATCAAATAGGCATTCCAAACAAAGCACACCAAACAAACATATAGATGCATATGATGTATGCTTGTCCTATGGCTGATGAGTCTCATCTGTCAGTTATCAAGCCAACTCGACGTGTCCAATAGCTAACCCGGGCACAGTCTCTCTGTTGCCTTAATATCATTAGAGGGAATCCGTGCCCTGTCACCATTAGAGGGTATCTGTGCCCTGTCCCCATTAGAGGGCATCTGTGCCCTGTCACCATTAGAGGATATCTGTGCCCTGTCACCATTAGATGGTATCTGTGTCCTGTCACCATTAGAGGATATCTATGCCATGTCACCCTTACAACCAGAAAGATAAAATTACAAGTATACTCGTATTCAACATTTTTCATCATGGTTTATTTACCACATTCATTCATTAATCACATATGCATCTCCGGCATACTCGCAAAATTTTCAAGCTTCCTCAATTAATCAATCATAGCCACAGTCACTGTTTACAGGGATATAGTGCCCAACACACTCTTGGGATATAGTGCCTGTCACACTCTCCAATCACACACACTATTTATCATTACCACCCTTATACCCTCTCTCGTCACTCACATTTCCTCAATTCATATCTTAATTCAATATCAAGTTCATCATTTATCATCATCATCATTCACTTCTCATTCAATATTGTCAACACCTCATTGCTTAATTACTCGCTTTATCCACACTTTTCAATTCAAATTCCCCACTTCAGAACCTCTCTTCACCTCTATGTCACTATCACTTCCTAGTTCAACTCACTTCATTACCATTACAACTCAATTATAGGGTCTTAAAGAGTAAAAATGGAGGTTTAGATGTTCAAAATTATATTTTAAAACACAAAACTCACTTTGCTTATTTCAGGGGTCACGCGTACGCGTGGGCCACGCGTACGCTTGGGTGGATTTTTCCCTGCTCGCGTACGTAAGCACCTTGCTCGCATACGCGAGATTCCCAAATCGGAAAGGTTGGTTGCGTCGTGTGTAGTGTCACGTACGCAAGTTCTGTAGAATGGCAAAAATGCTGAATATTGTAGAATTTTCAGTTTTGCACTCCAAACTTCCGACGCCCATAACTTTTTTATTTTAAAACATTTTTCATTCATTTTTCAAATGGCGTAAACTTCACGGACCCAATTTTCATATGAAATAAGTTTGAAAGAATTTGGGAATCTGGAAGCCAAGTTATGCCTCACCGAAGTTTGGCCAAAAATCAAGTTTACACAAAAATTCTCAAACCTCTATTTCAAAACCTACAAATTCCCAACCTTTTAAAACCAAGCAAAACCTCACCAATTCAGCATCAATCACATTCCAACTTCCTCATATAATCCACAACTTATCAATTCTCTATTTTTATCAATCTCAAATTCAATACTCCAAGTTCAACAACATACAAGACACATCATCAATTTCTTATGACAATTTCAATATCAACTTTAACAAAATCTCAGCTTTATCAACAATTATGCATACCAATCCATATCACCTACAATTTATATGCTTTATCAATAATTAGCATCAATCACAAGTTCACAACCATTCAAAGCCATTAACCACATAATCAACACTATCCATATCATCCAATCAACTACATCAACGATTAGAATTCTATCGTAGGGTCACTAGCCTAAGTTTTCACAATACATTATATTTTAGATACGAGAAACCGAATCCATACCTTGGCCAATTCTCCGATAAACCAGGAACACCTCAAGTGTTCCTGCACCACAAGCTTATCAACACAACCCCTTACCAACGAACCTAGCTTCCAAAATCGATCTCAAGCTTCCAAATCCCCAAATTAATTCCACTTTTCAATCAATTTCCAATCTAACAACATAACTACCACTATAATTAACATAGAATTCACTTACTCAACATTACACCCAGATATTGAAGAAGCTTACCTTACTCACATACCAAGGGAGCTAAACCCGACAAAACTCACAAGATAATTTGAACCTAAACACCGAAATCATGCAAAATTTAACATGCATTCACATTGAGTTTTGAAAATTGGGAGGAGAAAAATGAAAATGAGAAGTGAGTTTCATACCTAATCAAGAATTGAGCTTTGTAGAGCTCGACGCTGCGGTTGCATAACCGCAAACGGTGCGACGATCGGAGCTCCGGATCAAAAGTTATTGAGAAATGAAATTTTATTGAGGATTTTAGGTTTTCTCCTTGTTCTTCCCCCTTCCCCAGCGTGATTTCTTGTGTTTGGGAAGCAAATGAA
Source organism: Arachis ipaensis (assembly GCF_059453495.1). Lineage (NCBI taxonomy): Eukaryota > Viridiplantae > Streptophyta > Magnoliopsida > Fabales > Fabaceae > Arachis > Arachis ipaensis. The sequence continues at coordinate 4,836,868 of NC_142436.1, forward strand.
CTGAAGCTAGCTCATGAGTATTAATGAAATGAGTTAGACCTTGGGCCTGTGTTTGGGCTCGGTTTGTCCGATTTGGTCCGTTCTGCCTAATCTCGGGCCAAATTTTTTAAAATTAGTGTCAAAATTCTTATTTTAATTAGTTCTATCTCACTAAACCACCAAATTCTATTTTCTAATTTATTTGATTAATAATTAATTTATTAACTAATTATTCACTAATTTCGCAGGTTTTACATCGACGGCTACTCTCTTTGCCACCGCCGACTCTTCCTCCTTTCTTCCTCTCTTCTCTTCTCTTCTCTTTTCTTCTTTTCCTTCTGTTTTATTTTTTTCTTATTCAAATCTCCATCTTTATAAGAGCCGAGGTTATTGAAGTTCTCTTCATTAAAAAATTTTATCTTTCCAAAAAAAAACCTTTTTCTATTGTTGAATCTGATTTTAAAATAGGTGTATGAGTAATTGTTGGTATTCTTAGTATTATTCGCATGTGAGAAGGGGCTGGCTATGTATGTGATGGTGACAAGGGTGGATGGTTCAAATGAGGTCGAGTGGACCTAAGAAGTGTCCTGGCAATGGATGATGCTGTGAAGTATAAGGGATAGTGTGGGAGTGATGATGATGATGATGATGATGATAATGATGATGATAATAATGATAGGTAATGATGGTGGTGAATGGGATGAAGGGGTGGTAGCAGTAATGGATGGTGGTGATGGTAGTAATGGAAAGAAAAAAGTAAAGAAGAAGAAGCAACAACAGAAAAAGAAGAAGAAGAAGAGAACAACATCAATAATATGCATAAATTAAAGTTTCACAGACCAAACTGAGTCCTAAATAAAATCTTACCACATCACTTAATTATTGCAGCATTCAGTGTGTTAACATTTTGCCATCTAAGCATTCTATTCGCTGATTCAGTGACAAAAAGAGATTAGGGACTAAAATGGTACTCAAAGCTGTATCTAAAGCACCATTATAAATAATTTTAAATTTTGAAAATTAAAATAAGTAATCACGTAAATCTCAGAGCCTAAAATAAAATTTAGTCAATTGAGCTAATCACATTCAAGGTATTTGTTTTTAAAGAAAGTAATTTTAAAATTTTATATAGTTAAGAAAAGTTGAAAATAAATTCAGTTTTAAACTATTATATTTTTCTTTTTGGAAACAAATTTTAAAATCAATTTTAAAATTCTAATTACTTTTATAAAATATAATTTATACAATTGTATGACAAGTGATTTCGTTTCAATAAAATAACTTGATTTTTATATTAAAAATATAACTGAAACAAGTACATTCGTAAATTTTGAATGTGTGGATGAATTAATTAGTTGAATAGTTTAAACTTTTATATATAATTTGAAGTAACATTTTTCAAACTTATTTTTTTCCAACCATTTTCTAAGTTATCGTGTCTCCTTTAATTTGTTCTTTTTTTTCACCTTTGATTCGAGGGAAGTAGAAAGGAAAGTGGGGAGGGGGAGGAATTGGAAAAGGAACGAAGCAATAAGATTTGTTTGGGAGAGAAAAGTAATTTATGTTGTTTTTAACAAAGAAGTTTAAATTTTTATCTGTAATGTCCCAAAAAAATTATATATGATCAGCGATTTTTTTTCATCCCAAACCACAAATTTTTTAATCGTTTTCTCACTTATTAATTCATCTTTCTTTCGTTCTTTCTTTCGTTCTTTCTTTTCTCTTAACCAAAAGTTTCACACAACACAATTTGATCAATAATTCTCACAAAAACATTTTTTCTGTGTTAAAATGTCTAAATTCATTGAAACCTTCTTGTAATAATTCGCAAATACCAAAATATACGTGAAAAAAAATGACAAAAGCAATTAAAAAAAATAGAAGTCACTTTTACCACAGAAAAAAGTGCTTTTTTCTATTATGTATTATTACGAGTGTATCACTGTATATCTTACTTTATTTTGTGCCGTTCAAAATCAAACATATAACATATATGCAACAGAGTAAAATTATATGAAAATCGTTTTTGAAATTTAAATTGTACCAGAAATATCTCTAAAATTAATAAAGGTATATTTCGTTAGTTTCTAATCCATTTTGTATCAACAGTATATTAACGTAATTCGATGATATAGACTATTAATGACACATGTCATATCACAGTTTTGCCACATATTCTTATTTATTGTTGTGGATCACTATATCTTACTTTATTTAGTGGCTTCAAAACCAAACATAGACATATATATATGCCAATGTATCACGAATTCACGATGACTCAAAATTTGATAAAACTTAAAAGACGTACCCACTAAACAAACATTGCATTAATGCGGTATGCACCGTACCGAGCGACCACACCGATTGCCTCATCAATACAAAGCTTGTCAAATGCAATAAATCTTAGATAAAAATTCGTACTTAGTTGTATATGAAGCCCGCCACTTCTTATGAAATGACCATATTGACCACCGCTTCATTTATTTTCATAGCTTTATTGCGTACATGCTTCCATCACTTGTCACTCAATGCTCTCATGTGTATGTGTTTTCTTCAAATCAATGTATATGAAGATTGAAGACTATTCCTTGACAACAAGCTAACGCTTGTGTCAAATTTAAACAAGTTCAAGCAATATTCCAAGGATGCATGCTATGCATTGTAACCCAAGGAAAATAATATACTTGACACGTTAATAATCATTTAAAAAATATTCATGTCTGTCAAATTAATTTAATTGTATTGATATGTAATTAATATGACCTAAAGTCACACGCCAGAGTATATATATATATATATATATATATATATATATATATATATAAAACAGTAGTTCTATATAGGGATAAGTACTTTTTTCGTCCCCAAGGTTTGGGGTCAAAATCAATTTCGTCTTTGATCTTTTTTTGTTATTAAAATCATCCTCAATCTTTATAAACACATTAAAATCGTCCTTGCCCCCAATTACGAAAATTTCTGGACGCATTTACCCCTGAGGTTCCTAACACTTGGTTTCTCATTCCCGCGAAAGGCATTCAGTATATCATTTCTCATTTACACACTTCAAAGTTGATGTTTCATGTTCCATGATGCCCTAGCTGTGGTGTGTCGTCACCGGAGCAGTATCGAAACTGCATTTTGGAGGTCGATAGCAACGATGAGGAAGGAGGTTGGTCTGGCATTGTCATCTTTCATTCAGGTACGTATGAACGGTTTTGTTTGGACTGTTTGAACAGATTCTCTTAGCATGTTAGTATTGCTCCGTTTGATTTGGTTTTTTTTTTTGTGTCTTCAAGAAATGGTAAACTTTACTCTGACTGTCTACCATGGGGTAGATTTGGTTATGAAGGTGGGACGTTGCAGTATTTAGGGGGACAGAAGACAGTCATTGAAGAAATTGATAGTGATTGCTGGTCTATTTTTGAGGCATATGCAGAGTTAAGGCAGTTCGGATACACCAGAGAGAACATTTCAGCTCTATGGTATAAGGATCCAGCGAGTCTATGGTTAGAAAAGGGCCTGAAATTATTTGCTACGGATAGAGATGCGTTAAAGATGTGCCAAATAGCGAGCTTGAGGGGTCATGTTGAGGTGTTTGTGGTGCATGTGGTTGAGAATGCAGAAGAGTTTCCTGAATGTGGTTTTATTGACGTTGGAGGCTAAACAGAGCAGAATCCCGGTAATGAGTTGGTGGTTTATGAGGGTGAAAAAGGTCAAGAGATTGAAAATGATGATGTGCAACAAGGCAATGAAGGAGATGAAGGGGCTGAGACAAATAGCGATGATGACAGTGATGATGAGGAGTTTATTCCGTCTGATCCTGAGGGTGATAGTGCAGACGACATTCATTTTACAGATAGTGACGAGGAATATGATGATGAGAGTGGGTTTGAGGAAGATACTAGTGCCAAGAATGGTAACAGGGTTGATAAAGGCAAGGGGGTTATGAATGGCGATTTTAGTGATGAGGAAGGCTTCAACAGTGATGAGGAAGGCTTCAACAGCGATGAGGTGGACTTGGAGTATGAGGTTGGTGTTGGTTCAGAAAATGAGGGAGGAGAAGGGGAACAGAACAATGAGACAAGGAGTTATCCAATTCATAAGGATTGTAAAGACATGAGTAGCTACAAGTGGGAGGTGGGAACAGTTTTTGCTTCAAGAGAGGAATTTAAGGACGCTGTGACGTCGTATGTAGTACAAACGAGAAGGAGACTCAGGTATGCGAAGCTTGATTTGGTTAGGGTGAGGGTTGTTTGTCAGCCTGGTTGTCCTTTTTGGTTATATGCTGGTAAGATGAAAGAGGAAGGAACTTGGCAGCTTCGGTCCATTAACCTTAAGCATACTTGTGGCCAATCTCATAGGGTTGGGATAATGCATACTTCGTGGCTGAGTAGGGCTTTTAAGAAGAAGGTGGAACATAATCCGAATGTGAAGATCAAGGAATTAGTGAACAAGGCACAAAGGAAGTGGAATCTGACAGTTACAACCTCAATGGCAGCTAGGTCAAGGCAAGCGGCATTGGATGACATACAAGGAGAGTATAGGAAGCAGTACAAGAGGATTGGTGATTACTGCTATGAGTTGCTCCGTTCTAATCCAGGATCCTCAGTGACGCTGAAGGTACAGAGGTCCCCTGACTTTGAGATCGAGCAGCAACACTCATCTTTGAATAACTATTGCATATTTCAAAGACTTTATGTATGCCTAGACGCCTGCAAAAAAAGCTTCAGGCATTGTAGGAAGTTCATTGGGTTAGACGGCTGCCTTTTGAAAACACCTCAAGGGGGTCAGCTGTTGACTGCTATAGGTTGGGACCCGAATGATCAGATGCTCCCTATCGCCTATGCCGTTGTGGAGTCAGAGACGAAAGATACCTGGACTTGGTTTCTGAAGCTGCTAATTGATGATTTCGGGTCTGAGACAATTGGCAGGGCAACCTTCATGTCTGATCAGCAGAAGGTAAATACTTAATGTGTCATATTGAATTAGCTTCCTCATTTAACATACTAATACATAGACAATTTTACCTCCTTTTGCTAAGGTTTACTGCCAGCTTTTGATGAGGTGATCCCAGGTGTAGATCACAGGTTTTGCGTGCGGCATCTCTACAGTAATTTCAGAAAGAAGTTTCCCGGGCTGCAGTTGAAGCAATTGATGTGGAGATGTGCAAAGGCTACACACTGGAAGGACTGGGAGAGAGAAATGGCAGTTGTCCGAGGTTTGAATGTGGAGGCTCATAGGCATCTCAACTCTATTCCTCCTAGATTCTGGAGCAGGTCCAGGTTTAACTTCTATTCCAAATGTGATACTATTGTAAACAACATTGCACTGCATGTTTCTCCAAGGAAGTTGAGGCTGATGGCAAAACTGCCTCCAAGGGAATGGGGAAAACTGTAACAATGTTTAGAGACTATTTAAGTTGTTAGCTAGTTAATGTTGATCTATTTTGTTCAAAGTGTATGGTTGTTAGATTTCATTTTTCTTGGAACTTATTACATACTCCTTATGCCTAATGTTGTGTAACAGTGAACAGAAGTACTGTTGTTTTGATATAAGTCCAACTGTCATCTGGTTTAATAAATGGTTTAAGACTATGGTTTGTTAATGAATGAAGTCACTTGGTTGTGTTTTGGTTTATCTGATTCTGCTTTCATTCTAATGTTGTGCAATTTTTCTTTACATGTTATGCATTAATAAAACAGACACAATTCTGAAGTCAGTTTTCATCTCAAACATTTCCACTTTCATTGCCAAGTTTTGGTGAAATTACAGACACACACCATCACTTACATACACATATACTGACCTATAACAACCACTTTCAATACCAAAATTCCTATCCAGCCACAGTTGCATTACCAAATTACATAAAGTATACTTCAATGTCTAAGTACAAACTAACTAAAATTGTCCTATTTTCTACCAAACTTTCATCAATCCAGTTTCAGAGGCACCAAACATGGTAAACCCTGGTTGTGATTCAACAAAACCTGCAACCAGCAACATAAACAACCAACCCAGCCAGCCATGCCAACCACCGCAGCAACCTTCAACTTCCACTCAGATGCCTTCACCTCTGCCTTCAGGGCTGCAACTTTCCACTTCAACCTTGCAACATGCGTATCTTCGCTTCCACCTTCCGGGTCTGCCCAACGGAAAAATTGGCACTCATCATTAACCTACATCAGCCCACCATACTCAGTTCTCAGAAACAAAACGATGAGGTCAGCTGAGAACAACAAAACATGAACTCACCTCGTAGTAGATGCAGCCCCAGAAACGGCGACCTGGGTTTTCTTTGGTATCCGAAACCCGCAACACTGGCCTCTCTCCATGCCCACAAAGAAACCCCCTCTTCTGCGCAGACGCCCTGCTCCGAGAGGACCTTGAGCTCTCCGACGCTTTCTGCTTCTGGTTTGGGGGTAACGCTTTTATTCAACAATAAAACTTAATTATCTTTACCATTATTGCTTCAACTAACGGTAACAACCTCAGGGGTAAATGTGTCCAGAAATTTTCGTAATTGGGGGCAAGGACGATTTTAATAACAAAAAAAGATCAGGGACGAAAAAAGTACTTATCCCTTCTATATATGAAGCACGGATATTTTGTCGAGTTGTCGTGTCTGCATGTCGGATATATTTTAGATACGACACTCATTGACACTCGTCCGATACGCGTGGCTGCTGTGTCCAATCGTATCTTAATAAAAAAAAAAAATTTCTGAACACATTTGAATACACCTAAATACCATTACGTATCAGCATGTCCAGTCTTATTCTTAACATATATTTTTGAAATAAATTTATATATAATATATATTATTATTTATTAAAATAAAAAATATTTTAAATACTTGATTTAATTAAAATAAGGCATTAAAAATAATTAAAAAATTAATTTATATTTTAATATCAATAAATATCAAAATATCATTACAAGTTATCTAAAAAATATTTTATATTTTATATATATGTATGTCTCCGTGTCTTATAAAATTTTAAAATTCACATGTCAGCATGTTTCGTGTCGTATCGTATTCCGTATCCGTATTCGTGTCTGTGCATCATAAGAACTTTCAATTATTTATTGAAAGAACCAAATATTATTAGATAAAATTTAACATCATAATCATATTCTTCGAATCAATTATTTTTGTTAACATACATTTAACATGTTTATAAAAAGTGTAATAGTAGTCGAACCATCAATGTTATAAGGCATGTGCCATTCGTTTCCCTCTCTAACTAGAAATAGTAATAGAGATGCATAAGCATGAGTATCTATAGAGATATCAGAAAATGAGAATGGGAATGGAAATGAGTGCAAAAATTATCCCATGAAATGAGAATGAGGATAAAAATCTTCCTGCAGAGAATTTAAGTTGGGATTTTATCCCCCACACTAAGGGGACCCCGTACCAAAATATATATATATATAAAGAAAGTATAGGTAAATAATGAAAATACTAAATAATGTGAATAATTGATATATTAGATGTTTATTTTATTAAGTGTGTAAATGATTATTTTAATATTAAGATTTAGATGAATAATTTAAAAATGTAGTGTATTTTAATTTTATTAGTGGTTGTTTATATTGTTCAAAAAAATTATTAATTACCTAGTATAACTCAAAATTAAATAATATCAACAATTTTTTATAATAAAAATACTAATATTGAAAGACAGTAAAGCATTTTAAATAAGAATTCTTTAGCATTTACAATGATTTTTTGTTTTAAAATCATATGTATATTTGATAAGGAAAAAGGTTTCACTTATTAGACCTTCAAAAAATATATCATTGATAATTTAGATTAAATGAACGAAATTGAAAAAATTAACACTAATACAAATTATCTTAGTTTGAATTCTTTACGACAAATAAATTAAAGTAAATCACTCACTTCATTTGAATATGCATAAAAAAAATATTTGAAAGTACTCATAAAATTTATTCAAAAAAATTGTATAAAATATTTTATAAATTTACTTAAATTAACTTCTAAATGATTAGTTTAAAAATTGGTTAAATTTTTTTAGAATAAAATTATAAATTTTAAAATTAAATAAAAAATATGACTCTAAAATTAACATAACTAATTTAAATTAAATTAAATTTTTTTAGATTAGATTATATTTTATTTAAATTTAAACTCTTAAAAATATAATGATCAATTTAAATTATATCTGATGTTATTAAATTAGATTAAATTTGATTTAAATTTTAAATACCTAAAAATACTACGAAACAAATAAAATTACTCGTGTAAAAAAAGTTAGACTATGATTCGGATACCATGTATATCCTATACGATTATTATGAGGTGACTATATATGATGATCGACTAAATGGAACACTTTAATTTTGTCATAAATACATGATTGACCAAATAAAATATTATTTTAGATTGATAATATATATATCAAACGAAAATATTTAAGCCGCCCACCAAAACTGAAAACTTTTTATTTTTTACTTTATTTATATGTATGAGTTCAGTTGACTAATATTGTAATATTTCATGTGCTCTTCTTGTTGAATGGAAATAATATCATATAATTAATGCCATTTATATTAGTTTATTCTTTTTAATGTATATATGTTAATTTCTTTTATACTCATTTATGATATTTAATTTGCATTATAATAATAAAAGCACATTCATTTGCATTATAATAATTAAAACACATTCCTTTTTATTATGTAATCACTTGTATATGTACTCTGTTTATCTGTTCATGCTATCTCCATAACCATTTTTAAAACTAAAACTCTAAAAGAATACAAGATTTTTTTGTCCGAAAGAACGATTCTCATACATCTCACTCTTCGTATTATATTTTTTTTAGATAAATGTTACTTTTCCTTATCAGTAAGTTTATATTTTTTAATTTTTATTCCTTGTAATTCAACTCTTGTCAAATATTAATTAGTTTAATATTTTTTGTTGTGACATTTGAATTTAACTTTAACATGGAGTCTATTTTTGAAAAAGTTGAATATTTTGAACATTTATTGAACTCACTTGACGACCAAGATATTCCCAGTCACCAATTAACCAATTTGGGTTGGTCGAGTAGTCAGTTTACTCGTCCGCTTAAGTAAGTGTTGGGAGTTCGAATCCCGCCTTGTGCATGCAGCAACCCATTGGCCAGCAACAGACCTTTAAAAGGAGCTCAAATCCACGATGGATTAGTCCTTGACCTGTCAGGTGGCTCAGGATTCGGTGGTCCAGGAACCTTTGGACCACTTAGTGGTCCAAGTAAAAAAACATGTTTTTTAAGATTTTTTAACAACTGTTACATAGTCCTTTAACTAATTTTAATTATAAATTGACCCTATATATTTTATATAATTATAAAAACGATTTTTTATTTTATAAATAATTAATTTATCATAAATTTATCATGTTCATTAACAATCAAATACAAAAACAACAACAATTAGATCATCCATGGATCCCAATTTTCTTAAAATATTACATTCGATCCGAGACGTTCTTGAGGAGTCATGAAATCGTGTTTCGCTGAAATCCAATCGATTGGACTATCAAACCAATCGATTGAAATTTAACCCAATCGATTGGATTTCAGTTTATCACTAAACAATCGATTGTATATTGCTGGTAAGCATGGTTTTGCATAAATCAATCGATTGGTGAAAGTAACCAATCGATTGAACAATGAATTAAATGTGAAATTTATGTAATTCAATCGATTGGTCACGGCTAAACAATCGATTGGTCTCAATATTCAATCGATTGGTTACGGCTAAAAATCGATTGAACTTTGCACGTAACTTCTAATTCAATCGATTGGTTTGAAACTTCAATCGATTGGAAAGTGTCCTAAATGTGTTTTTTTCAGCTTTCAATCGATTGGTATTGTAATCCAATCGATTGAAATTTCAAAATCGCTATATACTAAACCCAAACCATGCGTATTGAATTAGAAGTTACGTTTATTATTATTATTATTATTATTATGATTTTGAATTTCATTTGAGTATTTTTCTAATTAAAGATAATTATAGATAAGATATAATTAGATAAATTGATCAAATTTAATTTCTTAAATTGAAAATATGTTCTTAAGTTGAAATTGAAAAGTATTTGTTTTTAATTAAAAGATAAGATATCTTAAACAGTTTTAAGATTATTCGGCTGTTTCGCAAATTTTTTAAAAGATAGAATTCAAATTTTGTTATCTTTTTTGAGTATATATATGTGTTCAATCCGACTAATTTTGTATATGTTGACAAATTATTTTAACTATTTGCCTTTCAACCAAGTCTACTCCTAATATATTCTTCCGTTGATAATAATCATGGATATTCCTTCTAACGAAGATATAGTGGGGGTCTCAAATGATGCTACCAACACACAGAATAAGTCACTGGACTGTGATTTTATCAAAGTTGATTTTGGTGATCAACTTGAAACTACAATTCCTAGTGCAAAGGTAATCCTTAATGGTTATTTAATATCTAGTATAACGTATTACGAGTAATTTAAAATTTAATTTTTTCTTGTTTTCTACGGGATGACCAAGTTATTAATGACGATGTTATTCAAAGCGAGGATCTAAATAAAGTTCAAGAATTGTCTAGTAGAGTGGATAAGGTCCTCTCTAACATGGAGGTAATTTGATGTGACAAACAGTAACTAATATGGAGGTCCTATTTTTTGGTACTAATTCATAATGTATAATTTGTAGCTTGATGATCACGATATTCGCATGATAACCGCGGTGCATATACTCCGGAGTCGGATCAACCATAAGAAGCCACAGATTATAGCATCGGTCGAGGAGTTTTGGAATATGCACAGTTCTTATAATTAATCTAGATAGACTATAATACTTTGGTTAGTGCGTATTTATTTGTTAGAGTTAGTGGATGTACTTCCTGCGAATTTCTTTAAATGACTTCTTAAATAGAAATGTATTGCTTTGTTACTTTTCGCAATTTTACTCTATTTCTATGCACCGTATGGAGTTTTAGTTTAATTTATTTTAAAAACACATATTTTTATCATGAAGTAATGTCATTTCCATTGATTATTTCAACAACCAGCTCATACAAACCTTATTTCAACCACCAGCTCATACAAACATTAGATCAACCACCATCCCATACAAATATTATTTCAAACTATAAGTGATAAATCTGTAAATAAATAAAGCAAAATACAACCATGACGATTTTCTCTTACTTATTAATAAAATAATATTATTTTGTTACTTCTTGTTTCTAAAATTACGAAAAGAAATTAAAGTAAAAAAAATGAAAACACATTTTTTTCTACTCAAACGTTAAATTTATCCATCTTAATCGTGTTTATGAAAATAAATTCTTGTAATCGTTATTTATATTTGTAACTGCTTAGTTTTAAAACCCAAATCTTAGTTCGTTACAACCGAATTATTATCCGAATTATTTTCATACTTAGCTACTTCAATTTAATTAACATTAGTGGATTACAATTGAAATGGAAAAACTAAAGAAGCTAGCTACATACTAACAGCTAGGAGTCTAGGATTATTACCTAGCTAGATTGTCATTAATTGTAAGCAACCAATTGCTAATCCCACCAAGAAAGCAAATTCATCTTGTCATATAAGTAGAATGATTAATTCAAGTATATTATTATTGTGAAATATTGTGGAATATGTATGTACAGTATTAAAAATATATCATCAGCCGTTTTTCTACCCTTCCTATTATTCATCCAAGATCAACTTACACATAGTATTATTTATTCGATGGAATTAATGATATAGTATTCTAAAATAATTATTTCTACACATGGCAGTGAAAAAATAATCATTAGTTCCAGATATATAAAAAAGACAAAGAAATAAACATATTATAATAAATTAATAAGTATATGAATGTATTACGAGCAAGGTTCAGAGAATCGAACCGGTCATCGAACCGACAGAATCACTGGTTCACTGGTTGAACCGGTCCAACCGTGGTCTAACCAAAAAAACCATTTTAGAATAAAATAATATATAAATTTTAAATATATATCCTAAAATATAATTATAGCTTTTGATAAAGATCTTCCTACCAATCCAGTTCCTTTTGGTATAGCTTTGTGGGATAATTATAACTTTGTGGTATAATTATACCAATTCAAAATTAGACTGCATATACTACATTAAAGGAGAAATCTTATGCGTGTACAACAAATGATATATAATTACGATAATTCTTTGCAGTGAAATCATATTAGTAAAATCTCATTACACATAGAAAGCATAAGCACGACTATTGGAAGAATGTATAAAATCTCATTAATATAGTGAAAAAGAAAAAATACAAATACGGAACTGATTTTCTGCCCAAAAACATTAAAGATTATGGAGGTTGCTAACTATCACTATCTAACTCAGCCGTTGCTTCGGTACACATGTCGCCATCGTCCGAACCGATTGCTTCATTTTCTAAAACGTTGTTGTCAATGTCCTTTTGCCAAGGACATGTTGTCTTCTTATGTCCTTCCATTTGACAAACACTACAACGTTGCCGCTTCTTCCTCTTAGATGGCTGTCCTGAGCCTCCAGTGGTTGGATGCACATACGGATTGATACTTCTAGCAACACCTGAGTGAGGTTGATTATCTCCTTCGTCTGCAGCCTTGTATAATGAGTACAATCCCATAATTAAATCACGTGTCTCTTCATATCTCTCTGGTACTTTAGCAGCAACAGCAGCCAGTTGTTTAGAAAATTCCACCAAAGCACTTTGACGACTAATAACAACAGCATCCCTGGTGAACCCACTTGGATCATTGAGTGCTGATTTAACCTTTTTTGTCCATCTATCCAATACCAATGACTGGGGAATCTCACGGATGTCTCTGTCAACCAGAACTTTCACAATATGTTCGCAGGGAATACCAAATGACTCCATTCGTAAACAGGTACACATGAAGATCATTTCTTCTTGACGAAAATCAACGGTCCACGTAAAATCGGGCCTCCCATGCTTACACACAATGTATTTTATGCAATCATCGTTATTATCTATGTTCAAAACCCGCATTGATCCAGCTCTGGAGAGAAATGGCCGAAAGAAAAGAAATATCTCATGAGTGTATAACTCAGCAGCATATCTCTCTAGCAGCTCTATACAAGTTTGCATGACGGGCACCCCACGTGTAGATTCATAATCAGCACTAAATTCGTTAAAGCGCATGTGTGCTACACACCTTTGAAAATGCTCTACAAAACTTGTCAAATCATACCGCGACCCCACATACCTTCCCACAACTGAGTGTAAACCTTCACATCTTGATGTAGTTCTAAAGCCAGCAAAGAATTTTCCTCTTAGATATGCAGTAGCCCACATATGCTTCTCTTCGTACATGTTGATCACCCACGGCTTATCCTCAATTCCAAATTCTTCAATAAGCTGAACCCACTTACGCTTAAACACGGGAATCTCGTAGTCTCCTGTCATGATTTTTCTAAATTTAGATGTAAACGATGGATTTCCAACATTGCTAGTTGCATTTCGAATAAGGTGCCAAGCGCATAATCTATGTCTGACTTCGGGAAATACATCTCTCACTGCATTCCTAATCGCCATGGCCCCATCAGTTATGATTGAGGTCGGGGTCTTGCCCCTCATTGCAAACATGAGCTGACGCAGGAGCCAAACATATGTATCAGTAGTTTCGTCTGCGATTAACGCAGCAGCAAAAACAGTTGTTTGGTTGTGGTGGTTAACCCCGCTGAATATTACTAACGGACAACTATACTTGTTCTTCTTGTACGTAGCATCAAAAGCAATAACATCCCCGAAGAGTCGGTAGTCTAGTTGGCTAATCCCATCAGACCAGAACAAATTACGTAACAGACCTCTTGAATCGTGACATGCCTTGAAATATAATTGTGGATCCTTCAACCGCATATCCTCCAACTTCTTCAACACTCGTGTTGCATCACCAGGAATTTGACGCCTCTCCCGAGCAATCTTATTGTACATATCTCGGGGACCATAGCCAACAAATTCGTATCCGCCTGCTTGGCTAGCTAGAAGACTAAATATCTGTGAGGTGCTGATCCCTGACTTTAGCATGTTCATCATTTGCATAATATCTGCCTCTGACATTTTTCTGTGGGCAGGCAACATAGCACTGAATTGTGTATCCAATAGATCATGGTTGTGTTCGTCAGAGAAATAAAAGATATGCCACCTTCCACTTTCTGGTACAAATTTAACATCCATTCGGGCTTCACATCCAGTTCTTGTTTCCAACCTAGGCTCCTTCTTCCTTTTTTCCATCGTGTAATATTTCTCCATCCTGAATCCTTGCCTGTGGCATACAAACAGTTGTCTGTAAATATCGCCACTACTATTCTTGAAGGTCTTGCTCTTCCTTGCACTAAAGCCCTTCGACTTTGAGTACTTCATATAAAAATCAAATGCAAGCTGCAAAGTAGAAAAGTGGTATTTGCCAATTTTCTCCGCAAAATTCTCACTAAATTTCACAGATGTAATGTCTTGCACGGAGTCAACCGCATAAGCGGCTTCAACGATATAATCTGACGTATCAGATTCAGAAAAAAACGCTCCCTCGGTTATGATATCTCTGAAATCTTGTTCGAATTCATTCTGTTCATCCATCATATCTTGGTCAGTTACTAGCTCTTCTTGTTGGTTAAAGTCATCGTCCTCCTGGTATTGCTCATTCATCTCAGTGTCCGTAAATATACCTGACATCTTAAAATGTCCAATGAAAAAAAAAAATTCAATACACTCCATCTTATAACATTATATACAATAGATAGATTCGTATATTGCTAGCAGGGACGGATCCAGAGATTTTAATATTGAGGTGCCAATTTTTATATAATTTTTTTTAACCTATAAAAATAATAAACATATAGTTATTGGAGTTAGTTTTTTAATAGATTTATTAAGATACATATAATTATAACTTTTTCCAACAAATTTATTTTTAATATGATAATTACATAAATAAAATATAACTTTAACAATTGTAGATTACAAATTTATAAAATACCATATAATTTATAACGGGATTTGTTAAAAATGATCACATACCTTATTAACTAAAATTCATTCTTTCAAAAGTTTTAAAAAAAATTGAAAATAAATTATAAATTATTAATTAATTGAAAGACACGGTACCATTGTAGAATACAATATATAAGATATCTTTATAAAATTTTCTTTTACCAATGTGAATTTAGAAGAAGAATTAATATTTTTTACAAGAAAATAATATCTACAATACATAATGTGATTACCAAAACATAACTACTTAAGTTATTATTAATATAAAAAATATGAATGTTAAATATATTAATATAAAAAAACAAATGATTTTAAAAAAATAAATATAGAAATTATTATATAAAAACTAATTTGAAAGGTACAAAGACTTGAGGGTATGATATTAAATTAGTTAGGTAAAGATATTAGTGAATTAACAATTAAGACATAAATCTATTACATAGTGAAAAATAATACATATAAAACTATTAAATTACCTAATATTTGTTTTTATTTTTTAAACACAAATTTTATATATAAGTATAATTTCTTAAAATTTTGGGGGGTTCAGGCCACTACTCGCCCCCTCTAGGTCCGTCCTGATTGCTAGCCAATTAGTAATAAAAAATAATAACATCTATTTACTTTTTAGTAATTCTCAATGTCTTGTCAGTTAATAAAAGATAAAAAAATATTTTTTCATTACACAATCAATTTTACGAATAAAGTATCGAAACGAATAATAGGAAAATTAGATATTCTATCCACTTACCTCGATTTTGTAATCAAAACGATGGATTGTTTTCTGAACACTACAATGAAAAAAATTGATTGGATCTTTGCTGATTGGTGCAACGGTGATTGATTGGTGCAACGGTGATTGTCGATTAACGATGAACAAAAGGTGGATATTAAATAGACGGATAAAAAATAAAAAAAAATTGGATATTTAGTAGATGGATGGATGTTCGAAAGAAAGACAATGAGATTTTTTATAAAGAGAGTGATACACGATTTTAATGGTGGAATTGAATAATTGGTGATGGATTATTCACCAATTTATAATGTTAATATTAAGGAAAAGATAAGATTAGAGTATCTAAATCAAAATAAAACTTTACAAAAGCAAGATAGAATTTTAATAATAAGATAGATGAATAAAAAGATAATTATCATTAATTAGCTAAATACTCAAATGAAATTCAAAATAATAATAATAATAATAATAATAATAATAATAATAATAATAATAATAATAATAATAATAATAATAGTAGCAGGAAAAAACAAATTAACAAAAGTTCAAAAATTTGGCAACTAATAGTAATAATAATCTTAGACGGATCATATTTAAAGAAGAAGTTTTAAAATTGGTAGATAGATTAAACGAAATCAAGCCCCCACCAATCGATTGAAGTATACTTAAACACAATATTCCAATCGATTGTTTTGTTATTTTAATCGATTGGAGTACATATAATTACAGTATCAATCGATTGGTTTTATATGCAATCGATTGAAATTGAAATTGATGATAATTCAATCGATTTTTAGCCGTAACCAATCGATTGAATATTGAGACCAATCGATTGTTTAGCCGTGACCAATCGATTGAATTACATAAATTTCACATTTAATTCATTGTTCAATCGATTGGTTACTTTCACCAATCGATTGATTTATGCAAAACCATGCTTACCAGCAATATACAATCGATTGTTTAGTGATAAACTGAAATCCAATCGATTGGGTTAAATTTCAATCGATTGGTTTGATAGTCCAATCGATTGGATTTCAGCGAAACACGATTTCATGACTCCTCAAGAACGTCTCGGATCGAATGTAATATTTTAAGAAAATTGGGATCCATGGATGATCTAATTGTTGTTGTTTTTGTATTTGATTGTTAATGAACATGATAAATTTATGATAAATTAATTATTTATAAAATAAAAAATCGTTTTTATAATTATATAAAATATATAGGGTCAATTTATAATTAAAATTAGTTAAAGGACTATGTAACAGTTGTTAAAAAATCTTAAAAAACATGTTTTTTTACTTGGACCACTAAATGGTCCAAAGGTTCCTGGACCACCGAATCCTGTGCCCTGTCAGGTTGGGAGATATTGTGAACAACCAAAAAAAATTTAACTTTCTTTTTCTAATTGGTTGTTTGCGTTATTTACTATATGCGTTTGTTTACCTATATTTTTTTTAATTATATTTATGTGTGTTTATTTATAAATAAATTTAATATTTAGTTATATATAAAATATATTATTTTCAAATTTTACCAAAATTATATTTGAACAAAGAATGTGAAATATTTAAATTAATTTATTCAATCGACAATTTTACTCATAATATTCATAAATTCATATGCATAACATCCATAGTTAGATATACATAATATTTATAATTTTATACTCATGACATCTATAACTTTATGGTAAATTTTACTCTACCTTTCCTATAATAATATGTAAATTATCTTCTATAACATGTCACTCTTTAATTGGTTGTTATGTTAACTATGATTAAACTATTTTATAATTAAATTATTTTTTAAAATAGATAATTGTATAATTTATTAAAATATTAAAAACTGAATTTGCTTCTTCCCCAAATCATGTTTTCAGAGAATGAATCCTAATTCTCGGTAATAACTTACAGCATGTTGCTTCTCCTCTGTTTCGACCTCCAAAATATCGCCGCTGTCGTCACAAGCAACTCCGCCGTCCTCAGCTATCCTTTTCTCTCACTCTATCTCTGTTTCTACCTTCCCTCAAAATTCTCTTACATTTGTTTTTGGTGCAGAATTATTCTAGCCATAGTTGCATAACACTATTTGTGCTCCTATCATAATAGGAGTTGTGTAATTTCTACTAAAAAAAATTAGCTTAGTCTTGTCAATCCGGCACAACAATTTTTTATGGTTAATTTAGACATTTGTTGATTATACTATCTTTGCATATTTTTCTTAGTTTAAGAGAGTATTCAATTTCTGATATTTTCAGCTCCCATTAAGAGTTTGGATTTTACCTTTGTCAAGACTTAAAATTTAATTTATGGATAGCTAGAGAGATAATTTAGACAAGAAAGGAGTGCAGATTTTGAAGTTGAAAGTAAATGAGATGAATGTGAATGAACAAGTATTTATAAAAATTATATAATCACCCATTTTGAAATATATTTAATTATAAAATGATCCTATTTTAATTAAGATGTTAATTTTTATTGGGTTAAATTAACTCAAACTAAAACTAAACATCCAATTAAAATAAGCCATGTCATAGAGGATAATTTACATATTATTTTAGAGGAGGTTGGATAGAACTCATCTAATTTTATACGTATAATGTTCATAACTAATAAATTTTTATAATTAATATTATTAAATTTTAAACTATATATTTTATTGTATATTTTAAATTATGTCATATGTGTATCAATAATTCATAATTTTAATTATTTTAATATTTTTTATTTGATATTTATATGTATATTTATTTATTAATTTTAATATAATAAATTAATAATTACTTTTAAAATTTTATTTTCTTAATTTTTGTTTTAGAATAAGCTAATATGTAAAAATATGAATTGTATAATAGAAATTATTAAAATTTTTTAATTTAACATTTATAATTTATACAGATATAACTTTTAAATACATAATATATATAATCTATAAATTGGTGTTGATTTATGAGAGAGATTAGAGAGAGAGAAAGAGAGCGAGAGAGAGAGAGATTGATCTACTTTAAATTAAGAATAAAAATATTTAAATAATATTAAATTAATTTGACTATCTATTTTAACAAATCATTCTAATTATATGAGATTGATTTATAAAATTAAAAAAACTATTATAATTTTTTAATTAATAATATTTTTATTTATGTATATGTATATATTAATTGTTTAATTAATAATTTCTATATTATTAGAATATCTTATTTTATTTAAATAATTTTAAATATTTTTTATTATGTATATGTATATATTAATTGTACATAAATATATTTAAGTTACGTACATTAATTTTTTAATTATGATTATTTTCTTATATATATATATATATATATATATATATATATATATATATTCATTCGGCGTTTTTTATTTTTTATTATTAATATTATTATACATGTAATTTTTATAAATTATGGTAATCTTTATTAATTACGGTAATCTTTATAAATCGCATTAGACAATTAAATTTTAATTATATATAGTCATCAATTTGATATATAATAATGCTAAATTAATCATACTGGAGTACTGGATAAAATAAATTTTAATTAATATTAAATTAATTTAATATATATTAATTATAGTCATTAATGATAGTTATTAACTTAGTTTTTTTATACTCATAATTATTTTTTTATATATTTAAATATATATTATTCGACAACTAAATTTTAACCCAATAATTCAATTTATTAACGTTAGTAAAATTTTAACTCAACTAAATATATCGGGACAACTAAAATTTTTACCTTTGTAGTTGATGATAAATTTTTACCCAACTATTAACTAATTTATACGTTAATAAATTTTTTTGTACAACTAATAGTAATATACATGATTTAGTTTTTGTTTGAATAATAATCTAAAAATATTATTTATTATTAAAATATTTTTTAACTTAATTATTTTATTTTTTTTAGTTATACTGGAAGACAATAAAAATAACACTAAATTTAAAAACTGAAAAAAAAAGAAACTTCATATTAAAACAAATTTAAAAATAATATAACTAAAAATATTTATTATAATATATAAATTGAGGTAATAATTTAAATTTTTTTAAAATTAATCTAATTAAACGCTAATATTAGAACTCAATTATTTAAATAATATTTAAAATATTCTAGATCTTAGACACATATAAATTATAGTCATTCTCGTAACAACAATTAACTAAAATAATATCAACAGTTTGAAAATTTATCAGAATCCCTGTAAATTCAGACTATACTCTTGTTATAGGTTTCATCATCCGCTATTCATGTACTACGATAAGGTATAAAATAGCCACAAAAGAGAAACTAAATTGAGTTTTATTTCCATCAATAGCATTATATTGATGCACGAAAAGACTTGTATAATTTTAGAAAAAAAAATTCAATGTTACAAAATTATTTTTTATTATGAAAAGTTTAAAAGTAAAAAATTTAAATACATTACTAATATTTGAAATTGTATCTCCAAGTACATTACAATTATTTAAAAACTAAACCTAAATTGAGAAAACTCAATTTCATTATATGCTTCAGTTTAAATATTTTTTAGTAGACATAGAAAGCATAAAAATAATGTTAAAAGCCGTTGTTCAATAAGAAATTGATATCCTAAAAAAACTAACTTTACTCACTTTCTATTAAGTTTGTCATAATGTATGAGTAGATCCAACAGTTCTTCATTAAAATAGAATTTATTATCCCTTCGTTAAACTCTTAGATTCATGTAATTAGAACCCGAATCAATCAATACAACTCAAGGCGGTATTTGATAGATGTGTATGCATGGTAAATGATTGTGGTCAAGAATAATCGCACTGTAACATTAAACCAAAAGAATAAGTTTGAGTAAGAATAATCATCAAATTATCAAAAGAACAATAGAATGATAACCAAAAAAATATATAAAAAACTATAACTTGTATCTTAAAAGGATCAACTTCCATGGAAAACGAAAATTACATTATTATTCTATGAAGTAGTTAAGAATGAATAACAAATTAAAAAATTAAACAAAATATTTTGACTCTTAAATCTAGACTAAAAAATTTATATATATTTTTTAGTAGTACGAAATTAATTATTGATATCAACATCAATTTGATACTAATATGATACACACATGTATAATAGAGAATATTAACAAAGCTATTAATATTAATGTCATATTTATGGCTAATTATGTTTAATTAAAAATTATACTATAATAATTAAAAGTATTAATGATTGGTAATTAGTCTAATTATGTATTAAATATTGAGTTTTATATAATTATAAAGAATATAATTTTTTAAAATAAATTGAGAAGAGAGAGGTATGCATAATTGTATACTGATATCATATTAGAATGCGCTACGTCAGTATTTTTGACGTTAGAATGCTACACGTAGTAAAATAATATAATAACAATGATTTAGATTTTTTATTTGAAAAAAAAAATTGTAGAATTGTGAATGTAATAATAAAGGAGAGTGTTTTGGAATTTGATTTTCATTAAATTTTATATTGACTTTTAATATAATTAAATAAAAAATTATAAAAAATTAATTGTGTCAATTAAATTAATTAAAAAAGTGATTCACATACACTCTTTTATAAATAAAAGTATTATTAACTTTTTTGAATAAAAATTTGAATCAACTATGTGTCTATGTGTGTCAAATAATTAAAGAATAATAAATAATTGTTAATATATAATTCACTAATTAATAATAAAATTTTAAATAAAGTTTAGATCTAGAATGATAGATTAATTACGAACCTATCATGTTAAAAAATATTGTGAGAACAAAAAAAAAATCTTATATTAATATAAAATTTGAAGGACCATGTATTAATGCAAGATTGATTTATGATTTAAATATATTATTTTAAGATCAACGATGACAACTCAATCATTAACTTAATTTTTTCCAAATAATTAAGCGAGCGAAAAAATCCTAACAATGAAAAAAAATAAATAAATACATAATTACCTTTAATTTTATTTTTTTATATTACGTAATAATAACTTTTTTATCATCTTATAAATAGATGCTGGAAGCCTCTTTAAGTTATCATACTCATCATCTACAATTATACTGTATCATCAAGAAAGAATGGCTTCTATGGTTCGGCTGTGTTTTTTGGTTGCCCTTTTGCTTATTACCTCTGAGCTCATGTGTTTTGCCAGGACCACACCACAAGGTACGCACCACTGCTTCTCTTTTCTCTTCTTAAATTATGATTTTTATTTATAACTTAAAATTTTTATTTCAAGGAGCCCTAGATAGAGGAGAATAGTCTCTTAACCTTTCAATTATGTATGTAAATTGTTGGAATGAATTTAAACAGGAAAAGAGTATGAAGATCAAGACCCAGATAGAAATGATTCCCTCCCTCTGGCACTAGCAGGTAAATAATAACAATAAATAAATAAATAAGAGGTTCAAATTTAATGTTTTGAAAAAAATGTCATTAATTTGAATGGTTGTTTTGCAGAAGATCCGGAGAAAACACAAGTAATAAGTGAGGATGACTATGGAGATCCAGGGGCCAATCCTAAACATACTCCGCCACCCCCACCGCCGCTTTGAGTTATAGTTTTAGATATTACCCGGAAGGCTATAAGCCTAATCTGCATAGGGAACAAAACTTAAATAATATACAAGGAATAAAACGTTATTTCTATGTTATTAATTTTGTTTTTATTAGGAAAATAATATTTTCTACCTTTAATATTTGAGATTGATTTTGGTTTTATCCTAAGTTTTATTTTCTATGGAGTTTATTTGTGTGGTTTTTGGATGTTACAATTTTATTTTTTAGTTAATGAATTATCATTTTTATTTACGAATATTTAAAGATAAAAATTTATATGCAATTGTTTTCATATGAAATTGATAGTTAAAATTATTAAATAATTTGATAAATTTGACTAAATTATAATCTAATGACTATTAACTATCAATTTTATATGAATATAACTGCATATAAATTTTTATTATATTTAAATATTAAAAAATTTATTCGTAGAAATACAAACATATTTTTGTACTCATGAAAAATAGATTTTTTTTTTTTTGAATAATTAAAATTAAGCTCTTAAGATATATTATCGCGTAGTTTGGTAAAGTTTTTTAAAGAGATGTTTGTATTTTTTAAAAATTCAAGCTCTTTATTTTATGTTTGGTAAATCAGAAAGATCATGTATTTGTATTTGCAGTTTTTAAAAAATCAGAATACTTTTAAAAACATTTAAGATAGAGTTTTTTAAAGTTAGCTTTTACTTTTTAAAATTTAAAAGTCTAATATAATTTCATATATTCACTAATTTTTAAATTTAATACTTGTATTTATGTCTATTATAATATTTTTAAATTTTAAAAACATTTTACCAAATGTAATTGTTATTGCTTGTATTTATTAAAAATTATTTTTAATTTAATTTACCAAATATAATAACTTTTAAAAAGTCATATTTTAAAAATTAGCATTTATAAATACGGTTAGGAATAATAATTATCTGTAGTGTAGTTTGGTTAGGAGTGAATTGTCTGCTATTCATTTATAGAAAAATCTTGAAAATACGGTTTAACATTCAGAGCTTTTGGAGTTTTTATTATAACGATAATTTATATTTAATTTAAAACTAATATATAAATACTAAAAATCAGGTAACACATTTATATATAAATATATTTATAATTTAATTTAGTATTTTAAAATATATTTTATACAAATTATTAATTTGATAATTAATTTTTTATACACATGTAATATAATTGTATTTTTTTTTAAATTACACTAGAAAATACATTTAATTTTTTAAAAATTTATTTTTAATTCATAATAACTTTCAAACATATATTTGAAATTTTTTACTGTAACACTTTACCACACAGAACTTTACGCTTAAGCTGTAAAATAGAGGTGGTGTGGTATTACGGCCTCTAAAATAAAATATATACATATAGTAGTAGAAAGAATATAATAACTAGGAGCCTTGAAAAATAGGTGAAACAAAATTCGCAAAATAAAAAATGCAACGTTCAGGAAATGAGATTACTTGCGTGCTAAGAAACCTAAAGATCATAGGTATAAATAAACAAAAAGAGAGAATAGAGAGTCAAGGATACAGAATAACTAGCTCCTAACTCAGCCTGCGAAGCCAAGGTTGGCCGGAGAATATTTACAGCATACATATATACATATCCCGAGATATCCAAAATACAGAGATAAAACCCTAGCTCTCCTTAAGCCTCCAAGAGGAACAAAATCAACAAGTTATGCGGAGAGAAAGCTAAGTACATATATACACAACTATACAGCAACAGAAACCCAGAAACCACTCCGCTTCAGAAGTCCAGACGTCTAGCGAGCCTCTCGACCTGCATCTGAAAAACAAAAATACAGTATGGGGTGAGAACCGGAGGTTCTCAGCATGGTAAAGGTGCCACACATGTAAGATATAAGGTCCTGGGATTGCCATAGGCAATCCTAGAACGCCGACACTCAGATTGAAAAGCTTAAAAGTATTAAACAGAAACCATAAACAGAGGATAGGTATCTAGGAAATTCTAAACTCAACTTAAACTTAAACTTAATACCCAACCTGCTCACCTTTCTTCCGTTCCTCCATCTCTAGAGAATTTGCAAAGACAGGCAAACAAACAATTGCAAGCACAAGTAGAAAACAAGTAGTGCAAGTAGCAATTATTACAATTAACATAATATATTCAGTTAGGCATTCCCACATAAGGCATAACAAACAAACAAACAGAATGCACATGATGTATACCTGTCCTATGGCTGATGAGGCTCATCTGTCGGTTATCAAGCTAACCCGACAAGTCCGAAACCCTTGAACTGTTCCTCGTCGCGCATTCCTATGAGTCTATGCATACCTTTCTCATTTCGTTCATACATTCAAACTTTCATATATAACTCACTCACTCGGGGATATCCATTCCCAGGAATTTATACGTGCTCGGTCACCCTTACGACGTAGGGTCAACAGAATATCGAGTCTCAACCTGGAACACGTGGTGGCAAGCCACGGTTCTGTACCCAGGGAAACTTGTATCTCAGATAACATTAAATTCATAAGCTGCATAATATTCATAACCATTCGTATTCATTACATAATCATTCATCATAGCCATGGCATCATATAGCCATCATACATACACATTCTCCTCATATAACTCATCACTTTTAACCTTTACTTCATCCCCAAGTTACCTCTATTTCCTAGCTTCGACTTACTATTAGAGTTACTACTATGATCGGGGCTAAAAGAGTGAAAATAGAGGTTTAGAAGTTTAAAATTTGACTTAAAAACACAAAATCCATTTTTGTTAAAATAGGGGCTACGCGTACGTGTGGGCGTGCGGAAATCCTTGCTCGCGTACGCGAGAACCCCAGCCTAAAAGCGTTGGTCGCGTACATAAATCCCAGGTTACGTGTACGCATGAGCCACGCGTACGCGTGGGCATGAAAAAGTCATTACTCGCGTACGTAAGCTCCCTGCTCGCGTACGCGAGAACCCCAACCCAAAAGGGTTGATCACGTCGCGAGCAGCTGAACGCGTACACAAATGCCGGGTCACGCGTACGCGTGGACCACGCGTACGCTTGAGCGTACATTTTTCAAAAAAAATTGCATAAGTTTGAAAAGCTGCAGAATTCCAACTTTTTAACCCCAACTTTCGACGTGCATAACTTCTTCGTTAAAAATTATTTTTCTTCCGTTCTTCGAACGACGTAAACTTCACAGATCCAATTTTCATATAAAATAAATTTGAAACAATTTGGGGGTCTGAAATCCGAGTTATGCCTCGTCGAAGTTAAGCCAAAAATCAATTTTTTTACAGAACTTCAAAACCTCAATTTTCCATCAAATGACCTTTCAAAATCAACCTATAACATACACATTCATCTCCAACTCAACAATATCATAACAACATCATTCCACATTCAATCACCCTACATCAAACCCCATTTTCTTTTAACAATTCTAGCATATCAACATCATACCTACAACAACATAATCATCTACAATCCATTGTCCATACAAGACCATTACCATCAACTTGCCATTCCTCATCAACACGTCATTAAATATTTGTTTTCTCCATATCCATCATCAAACAACAATCAACTATTAGCTTAATTCACCATTATACTCAAGGCACTAAACAATTTGACATACACATGCATTCAAATCCTATCCTATGGTCCTTTAGCCTAAATCTTCACATAACATTATATATTACATACGTGAAACCCAAATCATACTTTGGCCGATTTCCACGTTTGCCCAAGGCAACCACTTAAGCCACACACACAGAGCCTCACAAGTTCCAAAATCACCAAAACCTTGGCACCAATCCTCCACCAAACCTCCAAATGTCCACAATTCAGTTCCAATATATGTATATACACCTAAATTCACATATTTCATACATATATACTTCAAAACTCAGAATTTAACATACTGAAAACAAAGATTGGCTAGGGTTAGATACCTCACCGTACCCACAGATCAAGAGAGCCAAGTTCAACGAATTTCGCCAGCTAATTCGAACCTAGAGAAGCTTACCAATTCTTCAACTTGGCACTCACAATTTTTGAAAATTAAAGGGGGTAGAAAAACTGGGATGATAGAGAAGCTTACCAATAAAATTGTTCTGGTAGAATTGTAGAGCTCGACGCGGTGGACACGTGGCCGCAAACAGTACGACGATCGGAGCTCGGAGTGAGAAGTTATAGCAATTTGAGTGTTTGAATGAAGGTTTGGAAGCTTACATGTTCTTCCTCTTCATGTTGAGCTTCTCAGCGTGTTGCATGCCAAATGAGGAAGAGAATGAGCTTCAGCTCATTTAAGTGATGGGTCCGTTTGGGCCAAGTTCGACCCAATTTTGGGCCAAATTCTTTGAAATTAGTATCAAAATTCTTGTTTTAAAGAACTCTATCCTATTTTAATATAATATTCAGATTTTTAATTTTTCTTTTTAAAATTTAATTTATTTACTAATTTAGCGAGGTTTACATCCTACCCACCTAATTAAGAATTTTGTCCACAAAATTCAAATTCAGTTACCTAAAAAGAGGTGTGGGTAGTAGTCCTTCCACATGTCCGATTTGAGCTCCCAAGTATGCTCTTCAATACCAGCCCAACTCCAAGCTACTTTCACTAATGATACTTCTTTCCCACGTAAACACTTGATGCTGGTGTCGTTAATCCTAACCGGAGTTACCGGTAGTGTCAGATCTTCCCTCACTTGAACCGATTCCTACTCTAGAACATGACTTGCGTCAGGAATATATTTTCGAAGCTGCAAGACGTGAAATACGTCGTGTAGATTCGAAAGATGCGGCGGTAAAGCGACCCTATAAGCTACTGGTCCAATTCTCTTCAGGATCTCAAATGGTCCAATGTAACGTGGATTCAGTTTCTTAGTCTTAATGGCTCTTCCCACTCCAGTGGTTAGAGTAACCTTCAAAAACACATCCTCCCTGATGAGTCCATATTTGATGGTATATTTCGACTCACTTTGAATGGATTTTAGCATATGAACTCACACTTAAGCACCAAAATAGCATACTTTTGTGTTTGATCCCTAATTTGATCTTAAATGTGAAAACATAAAATTTTGTACTTTAATAGAGCAATTTAATCCCACCTTTGTGCCATTCGATGCCGTGATATGGTTTGTGAGTGATTTCAGGCCTTGAAGGCAAGAATGGAAGGATAAAAGTGGAAGAAAGCATGTACAAGGGAGAAAATATGAAGAAAACAAGGAAAAGCATACACAGCGAAGTGTGCGTGCGCACAGCCTTGCGTGCGCGCGCACAGACAAGAATTTTCATGTGTGCGTACGCACGCACTTGTGTGTACGCACAGGTCAATTTTCAGCCGCGTGTGCGGACGCACGCGTCTGTGCGTCCGCACAGGTCCCTGCACGTGAATTCATTAATGAAGCACGCGCTGCGCGAATTTGGAGGCCCTTGGCTCATTTTTGGAAGGCTGAAATGCTATTCTGGAGTGCTATATAAAGGAGACTTCAACACTTATCAAAGGGGGAGACATTGGAGCAATTTTTACATAGTTTTCATAATAATTAGGAGTAGGAGTAGTGTAGAGTAGATAGCTCTCCTAGGGTTTATCAATTTCTATTGTAGCATTTTATAGCAAGCTTTGATTTTGGATTTTACTTCTTCAATTGTAAGCACTCTCAATTTCTTCTTTAATTCAAGCACTTTTACTTTTATTTCCTTTTGGTTCAAGTTACTTTGTTCATATTGCAATTTTGTGTTCCTTGAAGTTTTGGTTGATGAATTTTACATTTCATGCTTCCTTTATGTTTGATTGCTTGTTTATGTTTGGTTTTGTTGATAGTTGGTTATAGTTTTACATTTTACTTTGCAATTTTCGATGCTTTACTTTTATGCACACAAGGTGTTTGTGAAAATGCCAACTCTAGATTTTGAATAGATTTTCCCATCTTGGCTTGTGGTTTGAGTTCCTAGGATACTAGAGTCATAATGTCCGATATTTAGTGGTAATTCTTGGGTAGTTATTTGACTCTTGTTTCCATTGACGCTAGCCTTTTATAAACTAGTTTCGTAAGTTGGTTAGGACTTATGGATTAAGGTCAACTATGCTTGCTTGACTTACTCCTCGATGGTTGGGGTTGACTAGGCGAGATTGACTCATGATAATTACCATAGTTGTGGTTATGGCAATGGTAGGACTCCTTGGATACTCATTCCCAAGTCAAGATTCTTTTATTGCGGTTATAGCATTTTCACTAGTTTTGATCTCACCTCCCCTTAATTGCATTAATTACAGTTTTGATTATTGCTTAGTTCTTTTATTGCTTGGTTCTTTTAATCTTTTGTTCTTTAATTACAAAACCCCCTTCTGTCCTCTTTACAACCGAAGGAAGTAACATTTCATTTGCATTCCTAGGGAGAACGACCCGAGGTTTAACTACTCTCGGTTTAGATTAGAAGTTGTAAACTTTGATCGAGCATTACTTGTTGGTTGAGAACTATACTTGCAACGAGGTTATTGCTCCTTTACCGAGAAGGAATTCTCAACCGATGAATTTGCTCGCATCACTCCCCTTCCTCAAACTCCAAAGGCTTCTGCCTCTGATCGGCATAGCTCTTTTGACGGCTTTGAGCTATGAGCATTCGGCTTTGGATCTTCTTTATCTGTTCTGTGGTCTCAGCTATTATCTCAGGCCTAGCAAGCTTCTTTCTCCTGCTTCATACCAGCATAGCGAAGATTGACATTTCCTACCATACAAAGCCTCATATGGAGCCATTTCGATGCTCGCATGGTAGCTGTTGTTATAAGCAAACTCCACTAGTGGCATATACCGATCCCAGCTCGCCGACTGGTCCAAAACACAAGCTCTCAGCATATCCTCCAAAGTCTGGATGGTTCTTTCTAACTGACCATCTGTCTGAGGGTGATATGCAGTGCTTAGGCTTAATTGAGTGCCAAATGCTCGCTGAAAGGCTCCCTAGAACCTTGATGTGAATCGAGGATCCCTGTCGGATATAATGGTGGAAGGTATGCCATGTAATCTCACAATTTCCTTAATGTATAGTCGTGATAACTCCTCCATCGTGCAACTTATCCGAATGGGGAGAAAGTGAGCCGACTTGGTCAATCGGTCCACAACCACCCAAATGGTGTCATAACCCATCCGAGTCCTAGGTAAGCCCAACACGAAGTCCATTGCAATACTCTCCCACTTCCATTGTGGAATATCCAAAGGCTGAAGGGTTCCTAATGGTCTTTGGTACTCAATCTTAACTTTCTGGCAAGTTAAACACTTGGATACGTGCACTGCTACATCATTCTTCATTCTCGGCCACCAGAACATCGCTTTCAAATCTTGGTACATCTTGGTGCTTCCCGGGTGGATAGAGAACCCGCTCTTATGAGCCTCCTCCAAGATACTTTGTCGCAAATCTCCGACATCTGGTACAATAGTTCGATCCTTGAACCTCCATAAGCTGTTCTTATCCTCTGATACTCTTCACCGCTTTCCCTGCTCAATTGCCGGCAAAACCTTATACAACTCTTTATTATTCTAATGAGCCTTTAGAAGTTCAGCTTTGAAATCACTGGAAATCTGTAGTTGACTTAAGCACAGAGTCCCAAACTCTTCTCTAACTCTCGGTTTCAAACCTTGGAATGCTTGCAGTAACTCTTCCTCTCGCAGCATCATCCAAGCAGCACATAGAGATTTCCGACTCAAGGCATCTGCCATAACGTTCGCCTTTCTAGGATGGTAGTTCAACTCGAAGTCGTAGTCTTTCAGAAGCTCCATCCACCTCCTCTGACGCATATTCAACTCTTTCTTCTCAAAGAGTACTTCAAGCTCTTATGATTTGAGAAAATTTGAAACTTAACGCTGTAAAGATAATGTCTCCAGATCTTCAGAGCAAAGACAACGGTAGCAAGTTCTAAGTCGTGAGTTGGATAGTTCATCACATGCGGCCTTAACTACCGTGAGGTATATGCCACAACCTTATGGTGCTGCATCAGCACACACCCTAGACCCTTCAAGGATGCATCGCAGTACACCTCAAACGGCTCACTCGGCTTGGGCAGTACTAGCACATGTGCAGTGGTCAACCTCTGTTTCAATGCTAGAAAACTCTCTTTACACTCAGGTGTCCAGACGAAAGGCACATCTTTCCTAGTCAGCTTGGTTAAAGGTATGGTGAGCTGTGAAAATCCCCTAATGAATCTCCGATAATAACCCGCTAAACCTAAGAAACTCCTAATCTCTGTCACTGAAGCTGGTCGCTCCCAATTCATCACTGTTTTAACCTTAGCAGGATCTACTGCTATTCCCTGCTTGCTCACCACGTGGCCAAAAAACTTCAACTCACTATTCCAAAATTCGCACTTAGATAGCTTAGCATGCAATTTCCTATCTTTCAAGATTTGCAACACAGTCCGTAAGTGATCTGCATGCTCAGCTTCTGTCTTGGAGTAAATAAGAATGTCATCGATGAATACGACAACAAACTTATCCAGATACGGATGAAAATTTCTATTCATGTAATCCATGAATATATTGCCGGAGCGTTAGTCAACCTCAAAGACATCACTGTGTACTCATAATGTCCATAGCGCGTTCTAAAAGCAATTTTGGGAATATCCTAATCTCTAACCCTTATCTGGTGGTATCTGGAACACAAATCAATCTTAGAAAATACACCGACTCCTTGTAACTAGTCCATTAGGTCGTCAATGCTTGGCAATGGATATTTATTCTTCATGATAACCTTATTCAGCTGCTGATAATCGACACACAGGTGCATACTCCCGTCTTTCTTCTTTACCAGTAACACTGGCGCTCCCCACGGAGAAACACTCGGTCAAATAAAGTGTTTTCCCAATAGATCTTTCAGCTGAGCCTTCAGCTCAACCATTTCTAGAGGTGACATCCTATAAGCAGCACTCGAGATCCGACCAGCTCCAGGCACCAACTCAATAGCAAATTAACCTCTCGGTTAGGTGGGAATTCATTAAATCATTCGGAAACACTTCAGAAAACTCACAAACAACCGGAATCTACTCCAAGCTTTTATCATCACCCAAAACACCCGAAGTTAATAGCAGATACTCTAGCATTCAGTCCCAAAACAATTCACTACCATAGAGTTCAAATAATAGCTATTCGCCACAACCGGCCCTTCCGTATCTTCCGGCATAAAGCATACTGATTTCACAAAACAATCAAGCAAGACATGATTCTTAGACAACCAATCTAGTCCCAAAATGAGATCAAGACCAGTCATCAACAGACAAATCAGATCATGCACGAATTCACGTTGTTGTACTTGAAACGGAACTTGTGGACATCCTAACCGAGTCACCATAGCTTTATGGGTAGCATTATACACTTTTAAATCATAGCCCAAGACCACTATTTTCAATCCTAGTTCATCCGCCTTCTCAAATGCAATAAACGAATGTGTTGCTCCTGAATCAAATAAGGCATTTAAAACTTTACCGGCCAACTCACAGTTTCCTCTAATCAGTGTCTCTGACCCCTCAGCACCTGCTGCAGTAGTAGTGTAAACTCTCCCTGGCTGATGTACCCTTCCGGTCTCATATGCCCGGGTTGTCCACAAAAGTAACATACCCTAGTACCAAATCTGCATGGGACTCTCGGATGATATTTCCCGCATCTCTGATAGCTCAAGTCCTGCTGTGGCTGCTTTCCAAGTTGCCCTGTCCCTGATTGTTTTGAGGGACAAAGCCGCCACCCTTGAAGTTTCTGCCCCTTGGGGCAAAATTCCTCCCTGGAGTCCTCTGGAAAGGCACCCTCAGACTTCCTTCTCTGCTACAGCCTTTCTCACACACTCTTCCGCCACTCTATTCTTATTTACGAGCTCGAAAAAGACTCTGATTTTCATTGGTGCAACAAAACTCAAAATATCGCTCCGAAGGCCTCCCTCATACTTGATGCATTTCCATTCAGCAAAATTCTCCGGAGCTCCTTGACAAATCTGGAAAAAGCGACACAATTCCTCAAACCTGCTAGTATACTCAGTAACAGTCATCTGGCCTGTTTCAGCTGAAGTAGTTCAAGTTCTTTAGCATTCTTGACTGAACTGGGAAAGTATTTCTTGTAGAACTCTGTTCGAAACAATTCCCAAGAAATCACGTCACTATCTGGCTGCAGGATTCGCCGTGTTCCCTGCCACCAGTGCTGGGCCTCGCCTTGTAGCTGATAAGTTCCAAACTCAATCCACTGCTCTTCAGGAACCTGTTGAGCCTGTAGTGCTCGCTCTATAGCCTGAATCCAGTTATCCGCATCGGTAGGGTTTGAGGTTCTCCTGAAGGTCGGAAGATGAACCTTCAGGAAGGAGGAAAGAGTCATTGGACCCTCTTCGTCGTTATTGTTCCCGTGGTTACCATTGTTTATTTGATTACCCAAGGCCTTGGCTGTTGCTTGCATAGCCGTAGCCATGTTTTCCAGGGCAGCCATGAAGTCTACTGGGTCATTCCCTATCGGGCCAGGATTAGCATTGCCTATTCTACCTCTGCCTCTCCCTCGACCGTATCCGCGAGTGGACATCTGGTTCCTATACACACCAAATGAGTGATATCAAGTTGATCAGTTTCAATATCGCAAGTGTAGTGCTTCAAGTCCCCAAATGCATGCTCATGAATGTTTATGCCACATATATCAGTTAGATATCCTAATAGCACATAGACACATACACAGAGAATACACAGAAGCATAGTCAGTCCGTCCCTTAGGCTCTACAGGAACGAACTGCTCTAATACCATAATGTAACACCCTACCACATAGAGCTTTACACTTAAGCCATAAAACAGAGGTGGTGTGGTATTACGGCCTCTAAAATAAAATATATGCATATATATAGTAGTAGAAAGAATATAATAACTAGGAGCCTTGAAAAACAGGTTAAACAAAAATCGCAAAATAAGGAGCGCAATGCTCAGGAAACGAGATTACTTGCATGCTAAGAAACCTAAAGATCATAGGTATAAATAAACAAAAAGAGAAAATAGAGAGTCAAGGATACAGAATAACTAACTCCTAACTCAGCCTGCGCAGTCAAGGCTGGCCGGAGAATATTTACATACATATATACATATCCCGAAATACCCAAAATACAGAGATAAAACCCTAGCTCTCCTTAAGCCTCCAAGAGGAACAAAATCAACAAGTTATGCGGAGAGAAAGCTAAGTACATATATACACAACTATACAGCAACAGAAACCCAGAAACCACTTCGCTTCAGAAGTCCAGACGCCTAGCGAGGTGCCTCTCGACCTGCATCTGAAAAACAACAACACAGTATAGGGTGAGAACTGGAGGTTCTCAACATGGTAAAGGTGCCACGCATGTAAGATATAAGGTCCTGGAAATGCCAGAGGCAATCCTAAAATGCCGACACTCAGATTGAAAAGCTTAAAAGTATTAAATAGAAACCATAAACAGAGGGTAGGTATCTAGGAAATTCTAAACTCAACTTAAACTTAAACTTAATACCCAACCTGCTCACATTTCCTTCGTTTCTCCGTCTCCAGAGAATTTGCAAAGACAGACAAACAGACAATTGCAAGCACAAGTAGAAAATAAGTAGTGCAAGTAGCAATTATTACAATTAACATAATATATTCAGTTAGGCATTCCCACATAAGGCATAGCAAACAAATAAACAGAATACACATGATGTATGCCTGTCCTATGGCTGATAAGCCTCATCTGCCGGTTATCAAGCCAACCCAACAAGTCCGAAACCTTTGGACTATAATTCATACTCTCTTATAAATAAAAGTATTATTAATTTTTTTGAATAAAAATTTGAATCAACTATGTGTGTCAAATAATTAAGGAATAATAAATAAGTGTTAATATAATTCACTAATTAATAATAAAATTTTAAATAAAATTTAGATCTAGAATAATAGATTAATTATGAACCTGTCATGTTAAAAATATTGTGAGAACAAAAAAAATCTTATATTAATATAAAATTTGAAGGACCATGTATTAATGCATGATTGATTTATGATTTAAATATATTATTTTAAGATCAACGATGACAACTCAATCATTAATTTAATTTTTTCCAAATAATTAAGCGAGCGAAAAAATCCTAACAATGAAAAAAATAAATAAATACATAATTATCATTAATATTATTTTTTTATATTACGTAATAATAACTTTTTTATCACCTTATAAATAGATGCTAGAATCCTCTTTAAGTTATCATACTCATCATCTACAATTATACTGTGTCATAAAAAAAGAATGGCTTCTATGGTTCGGCTGTGTTTTTTGGTTGCCGTTTTGCTTATTACCTCTGAGCTCATGTGTTTTGCCAGGACCACGCCACAAGGTACGCACCACTGTTTCTCTTTTCTCTCCTTAAATTATAATTTTTATTTATGACTTAAAATTTTTATTTCAAGGAGCCCTAGACAGAGGAGAATAGTCCCTTAACCTTTCAATTATGCATGTAAATTGTTGGAATGAATTTAAACAGGGAAAGAGTATGAAGATCAAGACCCAGATCACAGAGATGATTCCATCCCTCTGGCACTAGGTAATTAATAACAATAAATTAATAAATAAGAGGTTCAGATTTAATGTTTTGAAAAAAAAATGTCATTAATTTGAATGTTATTTTGCAGAAGATCAGGAGAAAACACAAGTAATAAGTGAAGATGATTATGGCGAACCAGGGGCCAACCATAAACATACTCCACCACCGCCACCGCCACTTTGAGTTTAGTTTTAGATATTAACTGGAAGGCTATAAGCCTAATCTGCATAGGGAATAAAACTTAATAATATACAAGGAATAAAATGTTATTTCTATGTTATCAATTTTGTTTTTATTAGGAAAATGATATTTTCTACCTTTAATATTTGAGATTGATTTTGGTTTTACTCTAAATTTTATTTTCTATGGAGTTTATTTGTGTGGTTTTCGAATGTTACCATTTTATTTTTTAGTTAATGGACTACTATTTTTATTTACGAATGTTTAAAGATAAAAAATTATATATAATTATTTTTATGTAAAATTGATAGTTAGAATTGTTGGATAATTTAATAGCTTTAATTAAATTATTATTTAATTATTATTAATTATTAATTTCATATAAATATAATTGTATATAAATTTTTATTATATTTAAATATTAAAAAATTTACTCATAGAAATACAAAAATATTTTTGTATTCACAGGAAATAAATTTTAAATTGACAAAAAAATTTTAGTTTTTAGACTTTTTATTACTACCTCTAAATCTTTTTTCATCTGAACTCTAATTTCAAGTACTATCATCACTATTGTTTTTTTTGTTTGAATAATTAAAATTAAGCTCGAGGTATACTACGATTTAGTTTGGTAAAGTTTTTCGAAGAGGTGCTTGTACTTTCTAAAAATTTAAGTTCTTCATTTTGTGTTTGGTAAATAAAAAAGTTATGTGCTCGTACTTGCAGTTTTTAAACGATCAGAATATTTTTAAAAAGATCATGTGTTTGTATTTTTCAAAATTTAAAAATCTAGTATAATCTCATATATTAACTAATTTTTAAATTTAATGTTTGTATTTATGTCTATTATAGTATTTTTTAATTTTTAAAGCTATATTACCAAACGTAATTATTATTGTTTGTGTTTATTGAAAATTATTTTTAATTTGATTTATCAAACATAAATGCTACAACTTTTAAAAAGTCATCTTTTAAAAATTACTTTTTTATAAACTATCTTTAAAAAGTAAAAATTTTACCAAACAAAGCCTATCATTATCATTGTCTGTAGTGTAGTTTGGTTAGGAGTGAATTGTCTGCTATTCATTTACAGAAAAATCCTAAAAATACTGGTTAACATTAAGAGTTTTTGGAATTTTTATTATAATGATAATTTATATTTAATTTAAAACTAATATATAAATACTAAAAAACAGGTACTCAAACTAATTATAATTTAATTTAATTCATAATAACTTTCAAACATATATCTGAAACTTTTTACCAACCCATAATCCACAGAAAAAAATATTTGAAAGTGGAATAAAAACCTAACAAAATATAATTAATTTATTATGTACTCAAAAATTCACAAACTATCTAAAAAAATCCAAAACTTAAAATAAAAAAACATAATTATTTAAATTAGTCTTTGAGAATTTTAAAAGTAAATATTTTAGTCTCCAAAAAAATTAATACAGATATCAATTCTATAATTTTTTTTGTTGGCCAAAACAATTTCTAGACCAATTTTTGATGTGACTCACTAATAGAAAAAATATCGAATTAGCATGTTAATTCTATTATTATTATTATTATTATTATTATTATTATTATTATTATTATTATTTACATTGATGCAGTGACTACCATCATTGATTCTTTCATATTAGAACTGTTATAGTTTTTCGTGGGATGCACACTTTATTTTTATTGCCGTTGGTATTTTTTTGCCATGCGTTTATAGGCATTATTAGTATATTATATTAACTTGCATTTATTTTTTTAAAAGTAATATATATATATATATATATAAAATCAATGATTAAATTAATTAATGTGTTGTATATAAATATATGGAGTAAATACTTAAATTAGTTCTAGAAGAATTTTAGATCGAATCTTTTGATTCCCAATAAATTTTTTATTCACTCAAAAATTATTTTTATTGGACAAATTGATCCCTTTATTATTTTAAAGAGGCATTGATTTGTCTTACAGTGATATATTTGACACCTAATTGTTTTATAATAAAAATTACTAGGGATTTATATTATTTGTCCAATAAACATAAAAAGTTTGAATAAAAACAATCGAGGAACTAATTTGTCTAACAAGAGTATTTCTCCAGTAATTTTAGATAGTAAAAGTTTGTTAAAGACTAAAATATTTGACCTAAAATTTTTTAGAAACTAAAAAGTTGAGTATTCACTCTAAATATATATGTTATTTGCATATTTTTTATGTTTATTTTATATCTTGCCAAATATTCTATACATTTGAATAATTTTGTCGCTTATTTTTAGCGTACACATAATATAATTGTTCAATTCTTATGATTTATCGACATATTGTAATATTGTACTAAAAGCTTGAATGTAATAAAATTGAATAGCCAGTAATTCATGTAAACCGCAAAAATAATGTAAACATCACCTGAAAATTTATTCATTAAAAATATTGAATAAACACTTATAAAAGATGGTTGAAATTTGTTCAAGAATTTGAAAGCTAAGCAATTCAAGACTCTTGAATCTCTGATGGAGTAGAAAATTGTTCCACCGAGTCTCACATTGAGCTTCAAAATTTTCAGGTATTGGTAAAATTTTTTCAATCTATAACTTGTCCAATACATAGTTTATGGTATAAAACTTTTTTCATAGAGCATGCATATTTCTGAAAGTAACGTAGTGATTTTGAGCTATAATTCTAATGGAGAATTGTGTCAAAAGTTTTTTAATGATTCTGGTTGGAGTCGAACCGAAAATAGATGGGCGTGTATTTATAAAAGATATTTCGATATTCAAATGAATAAGTTTCTAAGATATATAATAATTCTCTGAAAATAGAATATTAGAAGTAAGATCATACACTATAAAAAATGCTTAATACCAATAGAATTATCATCGGATTTAGTGTCGAATTGTACTCACAGTCTGATTTTCTGAGGGAAAGGAAGAAAAATTCGTTGCCAGAAAAAATTACCGTCGAAATATATTTTCCATTGCAAAACTCGACGGTGATTGTTGGTGCGAAAATAAGACTCAACGGCGCCAATGTTATTGTCAGATTTTTCGACAATATAATCCGCCGATATAACGGTTTAATGAAACATGTCGTTTTGGTGATTTATCGTTCGAAAGAATTCGACGGTAAATGTCGCTCAAAATTCAAACATGGAATCCCTCCCACTCACTTGTCTGAACCCCCCTCTCTCTCTCCTTTCTCTCTCTTCTGGTGTGCTATCTCCGTCACCGTCGAGATGTCACCGTTGCCATTACTGGAACCTCGTCGTCATCGTCTCTGCCGCCTGGAGTACCCACTGAAGTTGCTGCTACACGTCTTCGTCAATTCTGCTGTTGTATCTGTGACCGCTTCCGCTGTGGTTGCCGTTCACGTCGCCATTGCTACCACCTCTATCACCACCACGTTAAAGAGACCCTAAAGCCACTATTATCAGATTTATTATTGGTATGGTTATTTCATTTTTACATATTAAGTTGTGACTTTATCATTTTGTTAGGGTTTAGTTTAAATCCGTGGTTAAATTTTTTTAATGAAGTGTGTGATTATAGTTTATTGTGTTAATTTAATAGATGTAAAAATAAAATAATGTTAGAGTAGATTAAGTAAGGTGAGATTAGGAGTGCTTGAGTTGTTGGAAGATTTTAGTGGAGTTTAGTGAATGAGTGTTCTTTCAAGTGCATTAAATTTATGTTGCTTATTTTTGACATGTCTCTTGTTAGTTTGGTGAAATTAGAATTAGGTTATAATTAATTGGACTAATGAATTTTACTTATTCTTTCAAATTAGTTTCTGATTTTCAACTTGTGAACTTAATACGTTGTCTTTTTTATCAGGATGGTGTTGTTCTCTCTAAAATCAGTTGGAGTTTGCTTTTTTTGTTGTTTCTGTAGTAATATTCTAGGTTGATTTTCTATCTTTGAATATAATAAATTGTTTAAATTTTTAGTCGGATTTACTTTTTCTAGGATAGTGTTTTAGGACGGAAGTGGGAGAAGGTTGTATAGTGGCGCCTTCTCGAAACCCTTGTTTGCTAGAAAATTGTGGAGTTATAAGGAGTTGTGCACTAAAACAGTTAGGATTTGATGTTTTGTTGAATGCGTGTATGTTATAATTCATGCATGCATCTGTTTCCTATGTAAAAAATGTTATATTTATTTCATGGATGTCTCTGATTCAAGGATAAATTTTTTTGAATTACCATTTAAATTTTTTAAAACATGTTTGGTTTGTCAGAAAATAATAAATGTATTTGGCGGGAGAGTCTAATTACATGGTACACTCTGCCGAATTTTCTAAAAAATGGAATAATTTATGTTGTTCGTTGAATTCTAGGGTATGTGTTTCAATATGATTCCAAGTCATCGTCGAGGGATAACGGTGACCAAGGGGTTTAAAACCTAAATTCTTTGAGGGAGTTGATGCTTTGTCGCGCATGTCTTCAACGTGGAACCGTTTGGGTCTAACGGGGTATCTAGGTGTCTGTGTCAAAAGTATCGGTTGACTAAGTGGTTAGGACTTGTTGACATAACGCTTCATCTCTACCGTAACGGGTTCAAGGATGAGTATTGGATTTGGACAGAACATGGAGAAGTGGACGAGTAGAAAATTAATCGGTCTGCCTCTAATTTGAATATGTTCGGTTGTCAATCAAGGAAGGTTCGGATGATGAGAGACCTAAACATGGATGAAATGAGTTGGGAGGCTAACCAAGAGAGATACAACGAGATGGTGTGTGATGCAACAGGTATTACCAAATTGGAAGACACTCAAGAAGAGTCTAACCTGAAAGCGAAGATATTTTATCATCTGTTAGAATCTGTTGTGAAACCTTTGTACTAGGGGTGCGTTCATTCGGAGTTGTTTGCATATGTTAGGATGATGAATATTAAGTTAGAGTCAAATCATACTCAAGAGTCCTTTGATATGTGAGCTACCCTTTGCAGTGAACTGGTACATGTCAGGTCCACTGGTATCCCTCAAAACCACTACGAAGCAAAGAAGCTAGTTTTGAGATTGGATCTAAATGTAGTGAAAATTGATTGTTGTCTGAATGGTTGTATGTTGCACTACAAGATAAATGCAGACCTAACTGAATGCAGATTTTGTAGATCACTGAGGTTCCAAGTCGTGAGAGAACAGCTCAATAAACGTCGTTTAAAGAAAATTCCAATGAAACGAATGCACTACTGGCCCTTAATTCCTAGGCTGAAATAATTGTATGCATAGATAATTTCAGCTCCTCACATGACCTGGCATAGTAACAACAAGAGAGATGATGGAATCATGATGCATCTGTCACACGGAGAAGCTTGGAAGTATTTTGATCGGGTCCATCCTACATTTGCGAGCGAGCTCAGAAATGTTAGACTAGCTTTATGCTTTGACGGGTTTGCACCAAATTATAATTTCGGTAACGCGTACTCTTATTGGCCTATAGTCGTGACGCCTTATAACTTGAGTTCCGAAATGTGTATGAAGGACTCATACATGTTCTTAACTTGCATCATACTTGGTCCCAGCAATCCAAAGGTCAAAATAGATGTCTTTTTGCAACTCTTGGTGGGTGAGTTAATGGACTTGTGGATTGATGGTGTAGAAATGTATGGTATTTCGACTAAGACAAACTTCCAATTGTGGACTGCGTTGATGTGGACCATTAACGACTTTCCTACATATGGCATGTTGTCAGGTTAGTCCACTCAGAGTAGAATGACATGCCCCATTTGTATGGAGGATACGAAGGCATTTTGGTTGCCGAATGGTGGTAAGAATTTGTGGTTTGATTGCCATAAAAGATTCCTCGACTTCAAACATCATTTTTGGTGCAACAGGGACTCGTTTAAAAAGAATAAAACTGAACACGAACAGGAACCTGTGAGGTTGGGTGGTAGGCAAGTTTGGCAACGTGTCCGTAGCATTCCAAGGATCATCGATAACAGGGCAGGTATGAGACCTTCAGGATATGGCCGGAAGCATAATTGGACTAAACAGAGTATATTTTGGGAGTTGCCTTATTGGAAACTCAACTTGGTTCAACATTATCTTGACGTGTTGCAAATTGAAAAAAATATGTTTGATAATATCATACACACAATAATGAGCAATGAGCGAACAAAGGACAACGATAAGGTTAGGTTAGACTTGGCGGACATTTGTAGGTAGCCAAATCCGAACTTAAAGAGACTTGATAACGGACGGTGGGCTAAACCAACATCTGGAAATCCCTCACAGAAATAAGTGAGTTCTTTAGGGAGTAATGTACTATGAAACTTAGCATTAATTACCTCACAGTTATGGACAAGAAAATTTTCATCATACTTTGTAAGCTAGAGAGAATATTCTCTTCATTCTTTTTTGACGTTATGGAACACTTAGCAGTCCACCTACCGTACGAAGCAAGAAATTGTGGGTCGGTCTAATTTAGGTGGATGTACCCATTTGAAAGGATAATTGGCTCATTCAAGCGCACCGTGAATAACAAAGCTCGGATTGAGGGCAGCATCTGCGAAGCATTCCTAGCTAAGAAAACATATGCATTTTGCTCATTCTATTTTCAATCTCATGTTGAGTCACGTAGAACAAGGGTTGCAAGGAACGATGAGAGGGGAGAATCCTGGTCAAGTGCAATAACATACCCAATCTTTTTGCCAGAAGGAGCTGCAATGGGTGCGGACGGTGACTACTGGTTAAAGCAGAAGAAAATCGATGTTGCATATCTGCATGCGTTGCTTAACTGTGACCAAATTTCACCCTACCTCATGTGAGTTTTATAAATCTTGATAAATACTGTAATCAGTAAGATATTAACTTCTTAATCTAACTAAAACTTCTTTATCCTACGATGAATCATATAGGTTATTCCAAGAGGCAAATCCTGATAACTCATTGAACAATTTTCTACGTTGGTTCAGAGAATATGTCAATGTGCAGCTAACTGATACAACAAATTCGGAACTAGTTGCACTTAGTTGAGGCCCAATAAATAAGGGCATCAGCTACCCGATATACACTGTTAATGCATATCGGTTCCATATCTTACAGTGGTCGACTGAAACAAAAAATAGATAACACCGGAGTTTGGGTTCGCAGATATTTAGGCAGGGGTCACTCTGATTGGTTTAGTGTGTTGCACAATATAATTGAATTAGAGTATTTCTGTCACACTACGTACAAGGTGTGCATGTTTAAATGTGAATGGTATGATCCAAGTTTGCGACAAGGAACACGAAAGCCCAAGGACTACGATATCACTAAACTTAATATAACCAGGAAATATAGGTACTACGATCCTTTTATTCTATCTTAAAATGTACGACAAGTATACTATTATTTTATCCAGGTTCGTGCAAGTCTAGTTGGGTAGTTGTGGTTAAGTGTAAACCCCAGTTAAATTAGTAGGTAATTAGTCAATAAATTAATTTTTAATAAGGAAGATTAGAAATGCGAATATAATATTAAATTAGGATAGAGCTCATCGAAACGAGAATTTTGACACCAATTTCGAAGAAAACGGTCCAAGATTGGATCAAACGGATCGAACCGGTTGAACCAGATCCAAACCGGGCCATCGGTCCAACCGGGCCATCACATTAAATGAGCCCAACAGCTCTTCTCTCCAACATTTCACCCGATAGCAGCGGGAAGCACCCAGGGAAGAGAAGTAGTGCCGAACCCTTATGGCAAACTTCCGTACGCCGTAACTTCTCCGTCCGAGCTCTGATTGCCGTACCGTTTATGGCCACGCGTCCACTGCGTTGAGCTCTACGTTTCTACCAGAACAATTTCATAGGTAACTTGTTATTTCACCCTCAGCTTTCTCTTCCCCCAATTCTTGAACTATTGAATAGGAAATTGAATTTCTTTGATTTCTGATGTTTTAGGATCCAATTAGCTTGAGGAAAACGTTCACTCTTACTTATGTGAAGCTTGGGTAAGGTGAGGATACGATAATTTTATTTTAATTTTATTGAATTTGAGCTTTGAGTATTACATTGGATATATGTGTGTTATAAATGTGTATTAGGTTGTGAATAAATAATTGGAGCTTGAAATTGTGAATATTGGAACTTGGAGGAAGCTGAGCTTAGAGTTTGTTGAATTTTAAGGGGCTGTCTTGATTTTGAATAAAATGCTTTGGTCGTTACGTCAAAATTGGCCAAGGTATGGTTTAGGTTTCTTGCATTTAATATATAATGTTCTGTGAAAACTTAGACTAGATGACCATAGGATAAGTTGGATTACATGTGTATATTTAATACTTAGTATCCTGTTGATGAACATGGTTGGTTTGGTGCTTGTTGATTAACTGGTGATTTGGTGAATTATTGATTTAAGGTATAACTATTGTGGAGGTTGTTGTGATAATGAGGTATTTTGTGTTAAAAGCCTAGGATTTGTGAACTATGATTCTTAGTTAAATTTTGGTTGTTGGATTTGAATATTGTATGAGTTTAATTGTTGATCTGAGGTAGATTTATTGTGGTGATTGTTATGATAATGAGGAAGGGTATGTTGAATTGAAAAGAATGCAGGTTTGGACCCGAAAAGGGTGGCAAAGTCCGAGTTTTAGAGGAGATGCTGCCGAAATTTTATAAAAATTAGAGATTTTGTTTATATGATTATTTAAAAAGATTTAGATTCAAAGGTTATATGGTTTGATTTTGAGTTATTAAGAAAATGAGCATGTTTTAAGTTTGACTCATTTAGAAAAGAATGAATTATGTTTTGAATTGGAACTATTGATGGATGGAATGGGAGGTGTGATAATGAAGGATAAGGATTGAATATGATTGATGTATGATGATGAATGAGATGCGATTGAGAATGATATGGATGTTGATGAATTATAATTGAATTAATTATATGGCTTATGAATTTGAATAATCTGAGATACGAGGTTCCCTGGATAAAGTGCCGTGGCTTGCCACCACGTGTACCAGGTAAAAAACTCGATACTCTATTGACCCTACGACGTAAGTGTGACCGGGCACTATATAAATTCCCAGGAATGTAATTCCATTGAGCAATATTGATTATATGAGAAAAAGCTATGCATAGACTCTTGGGGATGCACGTCGGGGGACAGTCTAAGTTCAATTCAGACTTGTCGGGTTGGCTGGATAACCGACAGATGAGCCTCATCAGCCATAGGACAGGCATGCATCATGTGCATATTACTTGAATTACTTGATTGTGCTTTAACTGGGTGTACCTAAATGTACTTGCCATGTTAAATGTATGTTTGTTACCTGCAGTATTTGTGACCTTCTTGTGCTTGTCTTTATCTGCTTATTTATCTGTGAAATGTATAATGGAGTTGGAGGTATGGAGGAATGGCAGTATGAGATTTAAATTTAAGGTTAATTCAGGTTTAGATACTCTTAGAAAACCACATTTTATTGCTTCAGTTTAATACTTTAAGCTCTATAATCTGAGTGTCGGTGTTCTAGGATTGCCTCTGGCATTCCCAGGACCTTATATATTATGTGTGTGGCACCTTTACCATACTGAGAATCTCCGGTTCTCATTCCATACTATGTGTGTGTGTGTGTGTGTGTGTGTGTGTGTGTGTGTGTGTGTGTGTGTGTGTGTAAATATTCTCCGGCCAGTCTTGACTTTGAAGGCTG
Source organism: Arachis ipaensis (assembly GCF_059453495.1). Lineage (NCBI taxonomy): Eukaryota > Viridiplantae > Streptophyta > Magnoliopsida > Fabales > Fabaceae > Arachis > Arachis ipaensis. The sequence continues at coordinate 4,881,558 of NC_142436.1, forward strand.
AGTTAGGAGCTTGTTATTTTGTATCCTTGACACTATATTCCTACTTCTGTAGTCTTATGTTTAATAATTATGGTTTTCTTAGCACGTAAGTTAACTCGTACCTTGAGCGTTGCGCTTTTATTTTGCGATTTTTTTGTTTCCTCTATTCTTCAAGGCTCCTAGCATATTATAATTCTTCTGCTATTATATATACTCATTTTGTTTGAGAGGTTGTAATACCACACCACCTCTGTTTTACGACTTAAGCGTAAAGTTTAGTGTGGTAGGGTGTTACATTAAGACTAAGTCAAGAGGCCGCATCAAGTCTGATGATAGGATAGAGGGTCAAGAACCTTACCAGATTGACGAACCGACTCCTACGAAAATGGTGGTTGATACCGGTGAACCAATCACCCTTAGGTTTTGCTATTATAGATGATGACATCATTGACCTTGGAATAGATGTCGACGCACTTCTACCAGAGGACGACGATCGTCAAGAAGAAGACAGGGTCAATGGAGACGAAGAAGAGGAAGACGATTTTGATGATAATCAGGAAACTACCTCGAAAGAGGGGGATGGTAAACCAGAGGAAGAAGATGATGAATCTAAATATAATCAATGTAAATATAGTTCTGTGATATGTATTTCTTTAAGAAAATTTGCGGAGAATGTAATATAGTTAGCTTTGTTTCAGATATTTCAATTCCAAATCATTCTGTATCTTTAATTTAAATTTTTTATTTTTACATCAGGTTTAAGGCACTATTTCAATTATTAATTATCAGGGGTACATTATAGATGGACGGAAAAAGATTATTTTAAAAAAATAAAAAACTACCGTCAGAATATTTCAACGGTAACAACTGAACCATTTTTTTAAAATAAAAAATTATTTCCGACGATAAGTTGGCGGGTGATATAAGCCTAAAGTTCCGACCCAATTTCAAAACCAAATTATTTAAACCCAAAACCAATTTCTGTTTCATTCTTAAATCGGAGACATTCCCAAAGGCTCGAAATTATTTAATCGTGCTACTTTAAAATTTAAAGAATACTTTAAAAAGCAAAACGAAATTAATCAATCAAAGTTCAAATTCTTTTAAATCCACTAAAATTCCTCCAAAAGTACTTCTTTAATCAAACTCCAAAATATAGGTCGTTTCATTTTTAAATCAACCTTAAAACATATTCTTTTCTTAAATAGATTAAACTCGAAACATATCTATTTCTTAATAAAGAAATAATCAAATAATAGAATCTCTCAAATCCAAATCTTTTTCTAAATAACATTTTAAATAGAGTCTTAAATCTCATAATAAAATTTCGACAGCATCTCCCCTAAAACTTGGACTTTGCCAGCCTTTTCAGGTCCCAACCAAACTATTCCGCAACTCCTTCCAGGGGTTCAAAACCAAATCAGTTTAAAATCAAATTGATTCCAAAAATTCATATCATTCTCATATTTCAAGAAAACAGATTCAAACTCAAATCATTTTCAACAAACCAAACTCATTTCCAAAAGTTTAAAGAAATAATTCAGCAACCATTCATTTAACAAAACCAAACCACAATCCAATTAGACAACAATCATATTCATCCCAAAACAGCCAAACAATACATAAGACTTATACAATCACTAAAAGGTGTATTTTTCACATTAATATCCATTTATAACAATTCCAAATTATAAAATTGAGTTTTTAGAAAAACCCCTACCTCAACAATTCGAACTAATAAACCAAACACATCAGAGAATTCCTCTCCTCTCGGCCCGGAATCAACAGTAGCTTCAATCCACAGCTTTACTTACTTTCGCAACAGCATATAGAACTTTAAATCACAACATGCGGCCCAGATAATTAAATACTAAAATATTAACGTCGTGAAAACCTTAATAATACATCTGAATACTAATGCGAGGGTTCCGAGACAGATATACTTACTGTAATGACAAAGCAAAGCAACCGAAACTCCGAATCGACCCGGCAGTGGATCCGACAACTATCTCGAGCGTCAGCGGCGACCAAAAGCTCCGGTGACCGCGACTGCAACAACCACGCTGTGACGATAAAAACCCAGGAATTTAAAAGAACAAAAAATCAAATACAAAACTGTTACCAACGGTGGATCTCAGCGGCGGCAGTGGCATTTCTCGGCGGCAGAGACGGCGGTGGCTGGGTGCGGGTCTCTCTCTCTCTCTCTCCACCATGGGTGACGGCAACTCTGACTACACGATGAGGACGACGGTGGCGCAGGTACAGCAGCGGCGGCGACGGTGGCGACATGAGCCCCGCGAAGACGACGACGGACGTGAGGGCAGTGGCGGCTTCTCCTCCCCTACGCGCGTCTCTTCTCCTTGACGACGGCAATGGCAACACGACGGCGTGTCCCACCAACTGCGGTGCATCTTCCTCTTCTACTGGTGCTCCCCCTCTTTCTTGGATCTCCCTCATCTCCATTCCCTTCTCCTTCTTTCTCTCTTCCTTTCTTTCTTTCTTTCCTTTCTTTCTTTTTCTCAGAACCATATGTGGGTGTGTTGGTGAGAGTGAGTGCCGTGGGTGAGGGGAGTGTGAGAGAGGTGAGTGTAGTGTGTTAGAGTTTGGGGTGGTGTGAGTTAGTTTAGGTATTTTTATTAAAAATAGGAGTATGTAGTAGTGTAATTTATATAGAATAATAATTAAAAACCAAGTTAAATATAAAATATCCATCTTTAAAATACCTTTTAATTTTCTATTTGTAAATTATTTTCAATTAAATACCAATTAATAAAAATTGGAGACAAGTAAATTAATTCTTTTTTATTAATAAGGTTAAAAATCTAAACATTTAAAATTAAGGCATATAAATTATTCACTATTTTTCAATTATAAGAACTCTAAATAATAAATAAGAATTTACTCAACTTATATATAAAAATCTCTATAAATATAATCTTAAATAAATATAATAGATCATAAATAATTTATTAATAACTTTTTCAAAATTTGGAGTCTTACATCCTACCCCACTTATAAAAATTTTTGTCTTCAAAAATTAACTTAATACGTAAAATATTAAACAGTTTTTGAATACTTTACTTTTAATCACTTTAAAAAAAGCAAGAAGTCTCGGCGTGCGTGTGCACACACACATACACAAACACACACGCACACACACACAAATTCTTAGAAACCGGATAGGCCTTATGACTTGAATATACATATAAAGAAGAACAAGTGTGGTACAAGGCAAAAGATACAAGATAGGCTCGATGCAAAAAGGTTATATGGCTTCAAGATTTTACAAAAACTTGGAGGAACTCCGTAGGGTGGAAGCTTTTCAAGATAAGTGTTCACCAAACAAAGTGGTAGTTAATGCGGCAAAAGGCTACAGAGCAGGCTAATATTAAAACAACGGATATAATATTCACTCACAGATATCGTACCCGCTTCAGAAGTAAAGTATATGTATCTTCAATATGCAGTGATCATTACTCGCATTATGTATCTTTTCAAGTAAAAGGTTTCTTTTGAAAAATACGACTTTAAGTTTTAAACAGGCTCCTATTTTATTATTAAATATGTTAAGAGTCGTCATAATACCCGAGCCATCAGAGTAGCGTAGTCCGAAGCGTAACATTCTGGTAGTTAGGGTGTTACAGGTGACGTATGACTTGGTGCTAACGTTACCGTCGAAAAAATTTCACCAGTATCGTTCATCATATTTCGTTTTCGTACTAACTATATTTCGTCACAGAATCTGACGGTAATTACCGTCGGACGAAAAAAATCCGACAGTAACCATTTACCACCGAGGTTTATACCGTCTGATTTATTCTAATGGTAATTTAATTATCGTCATATTTTAATTATTTTTCCGACGGTACTTAGCGTTTTTCTTGTAGTGATAGAACTATAAGATATGGGATATAGTTGTTAAGAAATTATTATTTCCTAATCTATTTATGACCAATACATATATTAATTATAATCACAAATTAAGCTATATCACATTAGATGACTTATATAATGGTGATATCATTTATTGTCATAAATACTGAATTAAATAAGTCATTATTATTTTTGATTTTGAATTAAATGAGAATAAAATAAGATAAACTATTTTATTTTAATTTTAGGGTTTAGTGGATGTCACACTCAAATATAAATAGTAACTTCAGGGTTTTGGTCCCAGTATATCAAAGCCGTCTTGCAGTTCTTTTTCCATATGAGGAATTGCGATTCAGCCCTATTAAGGATATAGACGGCTTTAGTTGAGGAAGATTAAAGAACCAAATACTTTCAACCATATTCACGAATTTAGGTACGTTTTTGCATTCAAGTATTTATTTCTTAATAATTTAACATGAATGATCTTGAGATTATGAAAACTAAGAATTTTCAATAAATAGTATCAAAGCCTTCCATACTTGAATCATTAAAAAGATCAATTTGATTATTGAATCGTTCTTTTGATTGAAACAATTATATCTTATTTTTGGCTTTTTGTGCGGTGATCTTCTGTATGCTATTATTAATAGCGCGCTTTTGATTTTTTTTATTTATTTTGGCTTTACAAATTCACTGTAAATTTATTTTTTGGCGAAGAAAAGTTTATTTATTCTTTTCTCTTATTTAGATTTAATTTATTAAAAAAATAATGTGATGATTTTTTTATTAGAGACATAGTATGAAAATTTTATTATACAAAAAATTGTTTGTCTTCTTTGTTATTTAAATTTTTTTGTCATGAATTCAATTTTGTATTAAACAAAAAAATGATGAACAATTGATTAATAAGGACACCTTATATTATGTGGTTCTTATATATTGTAGTTTGTTGTTTACTTATTAATTTTTGTGCTATGTAAATGTCTTGGATTTGTTATATAAGAAAATATATAATAATTTAAATTATCGTACTCATCTATTTTATAAAATTTAGTTTTAGAATAAATTAGCTGAATAGTATGCTATTAAAGTAGTCTCTTTTGTGAAAACTGATTTATTTTGAAACATTAGGAATATAACTACAAAAAAATGAAACATTTGTAACAAAACTTTGTAACAAATTTAAAATTGTCACAAAAAAATTTTTTGTAACAAAAATTAGTAATTGTTATATAATAATAATGTTTTGTAACAACAATATAATTTGTTACAAAATATTTTGTTATTATGTAACGACTTAATTTTTTTGTTACAAATTATATTAGCTTTTGTAACGATTCGGTATTTTGTTGTAAAATTTTATAATATTTTATAACAAAAGATAAAGTTGTTGCAAAAGTTTAAAATATTTTGTAATAAAATATCTATTTGTTTCAAAAATTTTAATTATTTTGTAACAAAAAATTAATTTGTCACAAAATTCAATATTGTTTGTAACAAGTTATTTGTTTGTCACAAAATATAAAATTTTTTGTCACAAAGCATTTGTTCGGCTGATTTTTATATTAATCAAAATTCTTATATAATTTTATTATAATATAATATTTTGCATGATAGAGATTAAAATTCAGTAATGGAAGAATTATATAGTTTAATTTAAATAATTTCTAGGTTTAATTACTCTGTTAGTCTCTATAGTTTCGCGAAATTTTTAATTAGGTCCCTATACTTTTTTTCCTTTTAATCGAGTCCTTGCACCAATTTGTTTTTTTAATTGGGTCCACTACACTTTTTTTTCTTTTTATTTGAGTCCCTGTACCATTTTTTTTTTAGTTGGGTCCCTATACAATTAAGCCAATTACTGTTAAGAGGGACCTAATTGAAAAAAAAAATTAGTGCAGGGATCCAATTAAAAGAAAAAAAAAAGTATAGGGACCTAATTGAAAATTTTGCGAAACTATAGAGACCAACAGAATAATTAAACCTTATGAATAAATTATGGTTTATTTTATTAATTTGAATTCTTTATTTTTAGAAATTAATCTAAAGTAATTAAATTAGTTTTATGAATATTTAGAGTTAAATTAATTAATATTTTTGTAAATTTTATTATAATTGGTTATTTTATATTTTTATTTTATAATTTAAATTAAAAATAATTAATTAAACTTAGCAATATATTGATAAACAATATTTTTAAATATTTTTAATAGAATATATTTAATTTTAAAATAATTTTATCCTCTAATTTTATTAAAATATCTATTCATATTTATCCTTATTTCTTTATAAAATCTTTAATTTCTAATCCTAAATTCCAAAATTTTCAAATTAAACAAAAAAAACTCCTAATTTCCCCTAACCCAGCTCCTTCAGTCACACAACCCCCCCTTATCTTTCAATGTAACACACACTTCACAAGAAATCCACCCACGTAGAGAGAGGGAGGATAAGGGAAGAGCGTCGCCCGCTTGTTGTCGCCGCGCCCAATCCGTTCCGCCACCACCGAACTGTTGAGCCCAGAGAAGAGAGTCGCTGTTGTTCTGTCGAGAAGAGAAAGCTCGCACAGAGAGGGAGAGCTCACAAAGGAGGGGTTACTGCCCAGAGTCGCCGCCGTTCGTGTCTTGCCGTCGCCGTTCTGCCTTCCATCAAGCTCGAACAGTCACTGTTCGTGGAGCTTACCGCCGTCGCCGTTCAAGCTGCTGCTGCCGCCGTCACACGCGACGTCCCGAAGTTTTTCTCACCGCCGTCAACGCCGATCTGAGCAGAGGAGAATAGGAAGAACGACGGAAAAAGAAGGGAGTCATCCGCATCACCACCGTCAAGCCACATTCACAGCCAGCGAAGCTTCTGTTGTCGTCGTTGCAGAAAAGGGGTTGCCGTCGTGTTCATATTTTTTTGCTCAATGCGTCATTTTGATCTTTATCCAATAGATAAGATTATTTATGCTGATGCTGTGGATGATTGCTCAATCTAATCCTTGTGTTATGTGGATGTCTGATCGTTCCTTGCTATCTTCTGTAGATGAGCTAGGTAAAAAGGTTAGGAGTGCTATCAGGATTAAAAACACACCAATAAATCCTATGTAGCTTTTAAGGTAGAGTGAATATCTAAAACTGTTTATTTATTCCCCTCTTTTAGCATTTCCTTTTCCCTATTTCTAGTATTTGTTACTATTGAGTTACTTTGGCTGAATCTTGAACTCAATTGCATATTCTTTTTGTTACTTACTTACTTTGTAATAGTTTGCAGGAGAACAATTCGATACCACTGTATTAATTAATTAATAATATATGTTATTATTTTAAATCAGTAGGACAATTTAGCTATACATGTTGACAAGATTCATTTTTTTTATTATTATTTTATATGTATATGCAGTTTTAAACGACTGCACTTAAAAGCTGTTTCATGCGTCCACCTGGGGCTATCCTTGCATTGGCTGAGAGTATCATAGCAACTGGTAATGATCAATATATTATTTCTCTGTATGTTCCTTTTTATGTGTAACAGAAGATTGTTGGAAATACAAGGCCAAGTTACCTTACCATTTATGTTTTGCTTGATAGTGTACAGGTGCTTCTTTATATTCTTATCTTGTGTTTTGACATATACCTTATGTCAAAGCATAAGAAAAAAGTTAAGTATATTTGTTACGAAGATTTTGGTGAAAATTATGTTTTGTAGTGATTTTTTGACAATTGATACTTATGTAAATTTAATAACTTTGTTCACTAAATTGTGATTGAATTGTCATTAATTGGCCCAAGTTTATATATTGAATTTGTAATTCTTGATAATTTATATTTTTGATTGGCTAGTTTTGAACTTTAAAAATAGATTCTTAAAGAATTAGTTCATTTTAACTTGTAAGTTCTAACTTAAATTTTTACTCGGATGGAGATAGTGTTATGTGTTATTTTTTTATTTTGGTTTTTATTGTTTATATTTGCAGGGGTACAAAATTGATGCCAACATGCTAGACTTTATATTGACTGAAATATGTTAGAAGAATCAAGAATTATAAATTCGATATGATACAATTTTATGTTAGGAAAAAGTTGTGTTTAGTTAAATTTGTAGAACTTATTTTATTGTAAAAGAATCTTAATGACATGTAAGATATTTTAATTATCTATATGATTATATATCATATAAATGTTGAGTTAGTGGGATTAGAAAATTAATTGATATATCAATTATTCAATTAAATATTTTAAAATAAACTTTCTATTTTTGTAAGTAAAAGAAAAAAAAATGTTACAAAAGTAAATAGTATTTTGTAACAAAATATTACGATATAAAAATCTAAATTGTTACGAAAAATATTTTAAAAGTAAAAAAGTGTTACCACTTTTGTAACAAATTTCGTTTTTTGTATCAAAAAAATTTGTGACAAAATATTACTTTGAATTGTAACAGTTCTATTTTTTGTTACAAAAATTTTTTGTAACGGGATATACTACAACGACCCTTTTTTTGTTACCAATTCCTTTTGTCTCAAAATTTCGATTTTTTGTAATAATTTTTTTGTTACAAATATTGCTTTTTCTTGTAGTATATGATGATATATAATTCATGTGAATGTTGGTCAGCCAAAAAAAAGGTCTATATTTGACTGAATTATATACATATATTGATGGTAACTATATCCTTAGGTAACTAGATAAATTTAAATTAATACTTATTATTTATGCGTATGATAATCGCCCTAAAGAAAGTTTATTGTTTGGCCAAATAATAAACATTGAACCTTGTGTTTATTTTCTATTTAATTATGTAACCACTAATCAGCCCAAAGAAAGGTTGGTACTTGACCAATTGATAGAAAATATATGCGGAAATAAATAAGTATAATTCTCAAATTTTCATGTGAATAATGAGTCAATCCAAATATAGGTAGGCTTATTGTTTGACATAATTTTGTTGAGAATATTTGGTAAGCTGCACTAAATGAATTTATGTGTTGTTGGTTATGCAAGTACAGATCAGCCTAAAGAAAGTTTTGTACTTAGCCAAATTACATGCGCATTTGTGATAACAAACATCTGATACTTATCTGATTTCATGTGAACAATAAGTTTGTCCAAAGATAGATTTAATGTTTGACAGAATTTATTATTAATATTTAATTATTGTATTAAAAATGCCGCTTATTACAAATTAATATTTCTGTCCAAAGACTAAATATTAATGTTGTGTTCACGTATTATTTATGATAGGCCCACCATTATATGAATAAATTTTATTTATATAATATATAATTTGTGTAAATATATTATTTTGCTTTAAAGTTATATTTGGTAATATTAGTCTATTTTTAAATAGAATTTTTTATGGGAATTAAAAAAAAGGAAAGACTTTCTGTCATTAATAACTTATATTTCATCAAATTATTATTTCATATGGCCGTTTAAGATAAATGTGGTTGATGACTTATATTAGTTTAATGGAAGTAAGTATATTTTTACTATTTTTGTAAGTCAGCGGCATGTAGAATTGTAAATAAGATTATGTACTTAACTCTAAGGAAAACAAGTATAGTCTCATAGGTATCTTAAGAAACTTATAAAGCTCAAAAGTGCATAAAGTTTATTACGTTTCAACAGTAGTCTGATGGATAATGAATTTGTACATTTATAGTTGTTGTGTACTTTATTAATATCTTTGGCAGATATTTGAGTCAATTAAGAATGAATCACTAAATAATAGACAAATAAATTTTGTTATAGCAAAATATTATATGTTCACAAGTATGAAGCCAGGAACTAAAATTAGAGATCATTTGGTATTTAGATTATGGTTTTATTGAATGTCTAGGTAATATTTTTTCACTGTAAGTATATTCATATGTTCATTGAAAGAGTTTCTTGAAAAGGTGTTAAGAAGACACTTATTACTCTTTCTGTCAAAGCACTTGAATATAAAATACTTTTTGAAGGTATCCATTTTTGTGACTACAAATACTTGTCACAAATTATGAAAATAAATTTAAAAGACTATTTGAGTTATTTTGTGATAATGTGTTAGTAATATAATATTTTAAATTTTTTGTTAAACAAGAGAGTTCGAAGTGTTTAAATATCTTGTAAGCAAGTTATTAGCACAAACTCTACAAACACATGCATATTATTTGATTAGTATGAAATAAACACCTAAGGCCTTTATGTGGATACTATTCATATGAGTGTCATCATTTTATGATATATTGTTTCAGTGAGAGTGTGTATTTGGATGCTCATATGGTTTAGATAAATTTACGAATATAGATATTTCTGCAAAATTAAAGTATTCAGTTTGTTTTCACTTTGACTCATGATCTCATAAAGTTTATAAAATGGGACCAGTTGATAATAGGCGTGCATACATGAGATTATTTTCGCCTGTAATTTCTAATTTTTCTTATCAAAATTTGATCTATGTCATTGAGTATATTAGTATGTGATAATTGTGGTTAATTCATCGCGATACTAATATGATAAAAGTTGTGGTAATTCCATAATTGATATACAAGACTAACCAGATTGTTAAAGTAATTAGCGAAATAGCATTCAGATGCGCGCATAAAGTTTATAAAATGTGATTATGTTAAGAAAAGGGCAATCTACCTAATTAAATAAATTGAGTGAATCCTTTACCTATATACACAAAACAGAAACTTGTTACGTGCATGTGCATTTTTATGTTTATGTAAACCGTGAGAGCCAACCACGGTTTCAATTTAATACATAAACCGTGGCTACTAGGCACGGTTTACTAAGGGAGGCAAATGCACATAAAACGTTTTAAGCAGCAACGGTTTATGAAGGAGTTTGAGTAAGCATAAACCTTTGTTAGCTGCAACGGTTTATGAGGAGAGAAATTTTATATATATGTGAGTGAGATTCAAGCTGGTGAAGAGATTATTGTCACAATGGCAAGTGAGAAAGAGAGTTTTCTTGTCTTAGTGTATTGCTCTGGTAAAATCTAAAAAAGCAAAAAATATGGTGTGAAGTTCACTGACAGAGAACCACTGAGAGTTTTCATCAGTTCATCAAGCACTTTGTCAGATTTGAAGAACAGCATCTTGCAGAAGTTTGGGGTATTTGGTAGCAAGTAGGTGAAGAAGCTATTCTACAAGATTCTCATCACAGTTGTCTCGACCGGTGTTAAGTATGATACCTTTGTGCTAGCGGCTGATGAAGATATTAGGGTTCTGTTTCATTGTATTAGGAGTTTTCCAGAGGTCAGAATACACGAGTTGTTCGCGAAGTTGGAGGTTGGTGTCGATAGTTCTGGGGAATCAGCTCCAGTTCATAGCTCGACTGCCGCGAGAGGTGCGTCTATTTCGATGCCTGTGGTCAGACCATCTGTTCTGCTGGTCGCATCCCCTTCATTCGCGGCTGAGTTAGATCGAACGGAGGTTGTTGGTTTTGTACCTTTGGAGAATCCAGGGGTCTATGAGCAGGCATATGAGGTGGGCACCGGTGGTGGCTTGATTCATGATGTGGAAGGCTTTGGAGAACCAGATCGAGTAGAGAATACAATGTGTGACGACGACTCTGACTAGAAGCCTGTAGATATCGTTGGGGATAGCGATGATGACACAGGTGCCAATCCACATACACAGCATGGGGATTCAAGTTCTGGCACTCAGCAGTACCCTCCACACTTCTCCACTCTTAACTTGGAGGCTCTGGGTCAACAGGCGGACGGTGGTCCTATAGTTGGGGGCTCTTTTACAGAATTTCAGATTTGGCAATCATTCCAGAATAAAGATGAGGCTGTTTTGAGTGTGAAGGACTACAGCATCCGTCGAGGTGTTAAGTACAGAGTCATCAAATTAGATCATCTGAAGTATCATCAAAAATGCAAGGAGTTCGAGAAGGGTTGTAGTTGGTTGATTCGCGTAGCGCTGCGTGCACGAAAGGGCACTTGAGAGGTTAGGAGGTACAACGAGCCACACACTTTCTTGGCAACTTCCATTTCCAGTGATCACCGTCAGCTGGATTACCACGTTATCTGTGTGAGGATTCTTCCTTTGGTTAGGGTAGATGCTGCGGTTACGGTAAATGTCTTGCAACAAGCTACAGAAGTCGATTACGGTTTCAGGCCTAGTTACAGGAAGGTTTGGATGGTCAAACAGAAGGCAGTGGCACAAATCTATAGAGATTGGGAAGAGTCGTACGCGGAGTTACCACGTTGGATGCTAGGGGTACAATCGACCATGCCTGGGACAGTTACTGTGTTGAAAACCTCTCCTGTTCGACTTGGGGGTGAGGTTGATGAGTCAACCGTGTATTTTCATCGACTTTTCTGGACATTTCTACCATGCATCGAGGCATTCCGGCATTGCAAGCCCCTCGTGAGTATTGACGGTACCCACCTGTATGGCAAGTATGGAGGCACGCTGCTGCTGGCGATAGCGCAGGATGGGAACTCGAACATCCTCCCAATAGCCTTCGCCCTTGTGGAGGGAGAAAATGCAGAGTCATGGGCATTCTTCTTATCCAACCTACGATCGCATGTGACGCCACAGGAGGGTCTCCTTGTTATCTCTGACAGGCATAATGGCATCAAGGCTGCACTTGAGGCCCCTGAGACTGGATGGCTGCCTCCACGTGCTTTTCGAGCATACTGTATTCGTCATGTGGCTTCCAATTTTGTCCTTACCTTCAAAGGTAAAGATGCAAGGAGGATGTTGGTGAATGCTGCCTACGCAAAAATAGAAGCAGAGTTTTATTACTGGTTTGACATTATGCGGACTGAGAATCCGGCAATGTGTGACTGGGCCAACCGGATGAAATACGACAAATGGACGCAACACCAGGATAGTGGTAGACGGTTCGGGCACATGACAACCAACATTAGTGAATGTGTGAACTCCGTGTTAAAGGGAACTCGCAACCTCCCGGTCACATCGTTGGTTAAGTCCACTTACGGGAGGCTTGCTGAGCTACTCGTGTTTTGTAGACAGACAGCAGAGGCACAACTCAAATTTGGACATGAATTTTGTCAGGCGTTGGTCAAGGCTATTGATGGAAACATAAGAGACTCAAGGTGCTTCACCGTGACTTTATACGATAGGCACCAATCGGAGTACACGGTGGCTGAGACAACACCGATCGGGAACTTCTCGCTGGGGAGCTACAGAGTTTCCCTTAAGGATCACACCTGCGATTGTGGCCACTTTCAGGCTCTCCATTATCCATGTTGTCACGCCATTGCATGTTGCGCCTACTCGCGCCTAAATTGGGCGTCATATGTTCACGAGGTGTATCGTATGAGTGAGGTGTTTAACGTTTACAAGCAGGGTTTTCTTCCGCCTATCCCAGAAGGCCTCTGGCCCCCATATGCGGGGCCAACTATCATTCCTAATCCTAACATGCGGGGTGCAAAGGAAGGTCGTCCGAAGGCAACCAGGATCCGTGGTAGTATGGATCAGTCTGTTGAGAACCAGCCGAAGCGCTGTGGGCTCTGCCGTCAGCCTAGGCATACGTGGAGGAACTGTGACCAGCGAAGACATACTGCTAGAGGGGATGCTTAGATGTCGTGACGTTTATTGGGTCGTCGTTGGAGTTTAAGTTGTTTTAGGAAGTCTTAATTTGAGTAATGTAAGGTTGGTTATCTGATTAATGAATGCCATTCCCTTGTTTAGTGTACTAAATTCATTTGCTTAAGTCCCTTTATTTTAGATGTTTAATTGATTCACTTCGGTTTGAACCTGATTGCACGTAATAATTATGACCAAATAGTTTATAACCGTACAAGCTCAAACATATATAAATATCAAACACATGGATAGTAACATTTCACAGAAGTCTGAAACATATAATCCTAAACATCATCCTAAGTACATAATATAACATAATTCCCACCGTAAATGAAAATAACACATAACTAGTCAGAATCCTCAATGGTGTCGCTGTCATCATCGTCGAAATGACTAAGTAGGTGACCTCCAGAACCAATAACTGTTCATCCTAGCCAAATGATACAAGCCGGCGATCTCCATATACAGTATAATCCGGTCGTGTAAAGGCATATTCTGCTATCTCCTAACGCTGCTAATAACCCTAGTAGGCTGCAAAATGTGTGTAACAAAATTCCTTAACATATGACCAATACTAATAACATCAAACATAGTGTAAAAAAAATTATTAGATACCGACTTTGGTTTTCTATTTCCTCTAATAATTATAAATAGTAATAACAACAACGAAACAATAGGAATAACAACAATACCAACAGAAATAATTCTACTAACAATAACAATAATTATAATGCTAACACCTCCCAATTCTAGTACAAAATAAAAGCAATAATAATAACTACCATTATCATAATAGTAACAAATATAATAATAGTAATAATGATACTACTACTACTGCTATTATGAAGTCATAATAACAAATTAAAAATAATAATAATAATAATAATAATAATAATAATAATAATAATAATAATAATAATAATAATAATAATAATAATAATAATAATAACTAACCTCTTCGTCGATGTATCCAGCCACGTGAGCAACACTATTTAGTCGATACAAGCGAGCTTCGTCTTCCATGACTCCACCACCCAAATCTTACCAAAACCTTTCAAATCTCTCCCTGAAACTCTCTCAACCCCCAAGCTCTTTCAATTTTTGTTTCAGCACAAATGATCCGTCATGACCATCAACAGATTATGTATTTATACTATTTAGCATGTAAACCGTGGGAACCAAGGGAAGTTTACGTTCAAGGCCTCCTCTTCATAAACCGTGGGAAGCAACCACAGTTTATGCCTAAGCTTTTTCCTTCATAATCCATGGTAGATAGCCACAGATTATGTCCAACCTCTTCCAACCATAAACCCTCGTAGCCTCCAACGGTTTACGTAGAAACTAGAAACCGTGGTTAGCTCCCACGGTTTACATAAAATTAAAATTGCACATGCACGTAAGAAGTTTCTGTTTTGTGTATTCAGGTAAACGATTCACAGAGTTTATTTAATTAGGTAGATTGCCCTTAAGAAAATATATATGTATAGCTTAAGTCTGAAATTGTTAGAAAATTATTATTTTCTAATCTATTTATGGACATTACATATATTAATTATAATCGCAAATTAAGTTATTTCACATTAAATGATTTATATAATGGTGATATTATTTATTTATTGTCATAAATGTTAAATGTTAAATTAAATAAGTCATTTTTTTATTTTGAATTAACTGAGAATAAAATTAGAAATACTATTTTATTTGGATTTTAAGATTTAATGGATGTCTCACTCAAATATAAATAGTAACTTTAAGATTTTGGTCCCAATGTATCAAAGCCACCTCCGCAGTTCTTTTCCATCAGATGAGTTACGATTCAACCCTATTAAAAATACAGACGACTTTGATCGAAGAAGATCAAAGAATCAAATACTTTTAATCATATGTATAAATTCAAATACGTTTTCACATTCAAATATTTTTTTTAATAATTTAACATGAACAATCTTAAAATTAAAAACACTAAAAATTTCCAACAATAATTTATAAAACTTGATGTATATATCTTCTCCTTGATGAAAGACAGAAAATGTTTTATATAAGGGAAAGTATGAGGAACCAATGTATATAATATACAATGTGTACAATGAGAATTAAATTAAAATTAAAATTAAATTATAATCAATTAATTAATTTTTAATAGTTTTTAATTTAAAATTTAAAACAAAAAAATTCCCATCAGTTACCTAAACATACTCAAAAACTACCTCTGCCTCTCTCTCCCCATTTATTGTTATCTAACCCTAATTTATTAGCACCGTTCATCCAAGGATTCTCTTTCCCCTAAAACCACCACCGTCACCCTCGGCAATCATTCCACTCACTGGCAATAGAAGCTCCGCCACCGTCAACAATCGTCGGCCCCTGTAGCCCCTTCCCAGCGCGTCTGTCTCTCCCTCGCCGGCAGTAAAAGTCGCCGAGGGCCCCATTCATCCCCGTCCGGCGTCAACCTCTCAGCAACCGCGTGGCCAGTTTTATTCGTGCGTCCCCAGTTCGGCAAGAAGCCCCCGCACCCAACGGCGTCGCTGTCCTCCTCAACGCAAATGTACATCGTCGCACAGCTTCTTAGTGGCGTCGCCGTCACTTCCAAAATCCCCCTATCGACAGAGCTCTCCACCCTCATCGGTGCATCAAAAGGTTAGGTGGTGACTACGGGTTTGAATTTTGATGTGTTAATTGATTGTTCTGCTTCTGCATCAAAGTTGGATTGTGAAAAATTGGACTCTATTGAGCAGATTGTTGCTGTTGCTGGTTTACCTGGTTTTTCTATTTCAGCATTTCAAATTTTGTCAAATGTTGGCTTAGTTAGTACAGTAATGATTTCATATGGATGATTACTTTACTACGTATGCGGATGGTTGGTTTTCATTCTAGAGATTTCTATTTTTTTTATGCTAAGTAATTGATTTTTTTGCATCGTATGCTCTATGGATTGTGAGTTTGTTGAACACTTGAGCACATAGTTAGTTGCACAGAGGTTACTGATTGTTTTCTTAAATTGTTTAGATTGGTGATTGGAAAATTTGGCTGAGTTACTTGATTGCTATGCTTGTGTACACAATGGTTAAATTTTTAAATATTAGACTTATGTCAACAGATTGTGGATGTGGCTGGTTTCCTTATGTTACATCTTCTTCAGTGCATTGTGGGGTTAGTCATCAATATATATCAAATTCTATTTCTTAACATGATTGGAGTGAATGAATGAATGAATGATTTTGCTTGTAGGGCATCAGTGACACAATATTTCTTCCTGCTGGGGATCCAATATACTTCTGCTACCTTTGCTTGTGCATTCATCAACATGGTGCCTGTGATCACATTCATTATGGCATTACTATTTGGGTATATACATATGCACATGTCACCTTAATTACACATAATTATATTTGTTATATTATCTTTGTTTTCTTTAATCTATCATGCAGTCACCTTCACTTCTTTGTATATATTATTGAATAATCATTGTATGTTGATTCTTTCATTGTACTACAGGTTAGAGAGTGTGAACATCAAGTGCAAGAGTGGGAGAGCAAAGATTCTTGGGACATTGGTGTGCATAGGGGGTGCATTGTTGTTGACACTCTATAAAGGAAAGCCCTTGTTTAACTATGCTTCTGCAACTTCTATAGAAAAGACAGGAACAAGTAGTAGTAGTGGAAGATGGACCATTGGTGTTGTGGCTTTGATTCTTGGAACACTGTTTTGGTCATCTTGGTACATAGTACAGTTAAGCATAAGCAAGAGGTTCCCATGTCAATACTCAAGCACAGCCCTGATGATCTTCTTTGGAGCCATTCAAGCAGCTTTCATAAGCTTGTCCATTCAACACCATGATTTCTCCATTTGGGTTCTCAATGGAAAGCTTCCAATAATTGCTGTTCTGTTCTTTGTGAGTCACTAAAGGAGATGTTCATTTTACTATAATTGCAGATGGTTATTTTCATTCTAAAGTGGATGATTATTTTAAGTATACCATTTGTAGTATAATTTATTACCTTGTTGTGTTGATATAAACAAAAAATTAAAAGAAAAGCTAAAATAGACCGGATGTTCATTTTACTAGGTAAGCCGATGGTTATTTGCATTGTAATTTAGATGTTTGTTTGATTTGGATTAGTTTTAACATAATTTTTCTGAATTAAAAGACTTTATTAAAAAATATTCTGGACCCATGTCTTGTCCTTTCTTCTAGTACAAAATTTGATCCCTTTACACCTAGCATCTTATATATATGTTCTATATATAAATAAACTAATTAAACATCACATATAAGAAAATTAATTTCTTTATATAATATGTTCATAATAAAATTAAAGTAAGTCATATATGCGATAGTAAATATCTAACTTGAACTTCTTCAAGTAAATCAATGGTTAATGTTCCAAAAAATTAAACAAGTTGGTATTTTGCATATTAATATTATTTTTAATTTTAAAAGATTTAAGTGTAGTTCAGTCCTACAGAAAATTATACTGAGGGGTCACTCTCATGAAAAATAACCTTCCAAATCCTGCTTAAACTAACCATCCGATTTGTATGGTATAACCTCATGATTAAAATGAATTATTAGCCAATCCAAAAGCAACCATACATATATTTAAGGCAACTTGTTTAAATTCAATTATCACCAAACAGAATGGCAAACTTATATTTAATTGATTCACTTATTCAGTCCAAAGCTCAACATGATCCTATACATGTTTACAGTTATTGGAAGAAAAAAAATTAAAACTAATCAGATACCAAACTTAGTTATTTATAACCTAGAAACGTGTCAAATGACACAGGCTTCAAACATGCTAAAACTTTATAACACAAAATATCAGTCCTTATAATATACACTAACCATCCAGGAACATGCTAAAATAATCATCCGATTAGTGTCATGTAAACAACAATGGTCAACTAATTTACATCAGGTTACATGTAAAGGTCCACAAAGCGAACGAACAATACTACACTATTTAAACCAAGCTTTTGAATAACTTTGCGCGCCAACATAAAATCAACAGCAAACAAATACAACAGCAACTTATTCTACATGTTCCAGTCCCTTGAAATTGCAACAATGAAGTTCTTCCTTATGAAAAATCAAACAGCTTGGCAGATTCATTGCATGTACAACTAGCAGCAACACAAATAGTTATAATCGCATTAGGAAATCTACCCACTAACCTCCCGTACATTCCCGACAACGCAAGATGCTCGTGGGTCGCAACAACAACGACGTTGACATAAGGGGCTTGGACGGAGGATGGAGGCCGCCGGGTGCACACACAGGGGTCTCGGTACTGGCGCCGAGTCGAGCAGCGACCCAGCCTCGTGCGAGGCGCAACCCAGCTGACGTTGAGGCCCGCCGGCGAACTGCACCCGTGTATCGCGACGGAGAACATCCGGGGGGGACCGTCCTTGCTGCTGTCGACGACCGAAGATGCTCGCGCAGAAGGGTGAGCAATCGGCGGGTGCAAGGCGCTGAGGAAGGTGCGGGATCAGTTGGCGCCGCTGCGGTGAGATGGTTATCGGAGGTGGTGACGGTGGGGTTGAGAGGGTTGCCGTCGGTTCACAAAGAAGGTATTGGGTAAAATTTGAAATTAGAATTAGATGGTTAGGATTAAAGTGAAACTAAAGGGTTGTGATAATAAGTTAAAAAAAAATGGGTCCATTTTTAATTTTAGCTTTAATTAGGGCAAATAAATTGTTCATTGTATATATTGTATAACTATCCTATTGGCTTCCTAGCGGAATCCTTTATATAAATAGTAGGTTTACGAATGTTGTTGATCTTATGACCGTTTGATTATTGGGTCAATAATAATCATAAAACTCATCGATTATAAGTTTAAGACGAATAATAATTAAAACTGAATTATATAACTCATCCTATACAATAAAAATCAAATTATAATTCATTCTGAGGAACAGTAGATGAAATCAAACTATATATAACTCATCTTAATTATACATACCTATATGTTTGGAAATCCATATCCTAAAAAGTTTACTTCAAAAGAGGAAGTCAACCCCAAAAGCTTAAATGTTTGGAAAGTTTAACGTGTTAGGTCAAACTAAAGTTGACATTGTAGAATATCTATATGTCTAAATTGTCCTTCATGAAAAAAAAAATTCCTTTCATTTTTAAAAAACTAATTTCATTTTATTAACAAGATTATATAGTATATACATACCTACTTCTGGGTGGATAATATAACTTAAAAATTTCTATATAGGTCAACATGTTATAATAATCGTTTTTATCATCTGACTTTTCGCATGAAAAAGTAATATAAAAAATTAGTTTCACTTAAAAAAAATGAAAAATTTATGGAAATGGATCATCTCCAGTTTTTTTAACACTTTGACAAGATACAGTGTGATCTCTCACCTTTAATTCTATAAGTGAGACCAAAAATAAATAAGAGAGAAAGAAAGTAATAAATAATTAGATTAAGCACTGAACACTATTCAATTTTTTTTTTACCGAAAAAGATCCACTCCCAAAATTTATAAGACAAGACTATTAATTTGACGCTTGAAAATTTTAAATTAAATGTGATATTAAATGTGATATCTTCTCGTCGTGTGTTTTTTCGTTTGCGATTCCTTTCTAAAATATCTCTAGTGATCGAAAATTTTCCACCCACATATGAAATTCTCCTTTTTTTTTTTTCTTCCCACTTCTAAAGTACCAGTTTGTAACCACTTGTGATTGAGATTAGCATTGGCATCATCATTGACCTAAAACGTAACCTGCATTTATGAGGCCTTGTTCCGCTGTTCAAGATAGATCAATAAATAAAGAAAAATTAGTAGGTACCCTTAATAAATAAGCATCTCTTTTTAATATAAATTATTCATAAGAAATTAGATCATTTACAAATTATACTCCAAATATTTTATTACATACACGATAAAGATGTAATGAAGTTAGTGTTAATCATTAAAATAGTCTTTAATAAAAAATTACACATGCATCAATTTGGTGTTAAAAAGATCACATGTCTCAAATTTATCTTTAAAAATTATAATAATTTCTTCTATCAAATAGATAATAATATGTATATATATGGCATAAATTATTTTATACATATCACCATCTAACTCACAATGACTATCTAGTTAGATTTATTATTGTTTGTTGTATCTTTCAAAGATTAATTAAGACATCTAATCTTGGAGTCCTTTGACTCTCTAGCTCAACAAAAAATATTTAAGGCATCTAATCTTTTGACAATTAAATTAATATACACGTGATAATACATGTTCAAGAGAATATTTTTGTTATTTTAAAAATAAAATACAAAATAAAAATTTTTTATCTGTCTTTTTGTTTTCGCTATATGTATTTGGTTCTTCGTTTTCCTTAACCACTATCAAACTATTTCACTTATTTATCTTTTTGTTCCTGATATGTTTTTTGCTATTCGCTTTTTTTTCTTATCATGTGATATTTTATTGATTATTAATCCTTTTATACAAAATTTATATTTCAAGTCTAAAGAAAGACTCTTATAATAAAAAAGACACGTTAAAATTATAATTAAATCATGTGTCTTTATTAATAGTTTAAACTTTTGAAATAAGTAGTTTGTCGATAAAAAAAAATCATGAAAAGAACTATTATATTACAATACATATTTTAAAATATATGCAAAAGACATCTTGATCCTCAAATTGGTAAATATTCAAAATAAGATATAAATATAGTGAAATCTTATTAATCTTTTCTTGATGTTTGGGTATTATTATAATATATTATAAATTTTAAAATGATTTTATTTTTTCGTTAACATTATATGAACAAGTTATTTTGATAATTAATTTCAACTAAATTAGTCTAATAATTTATTAGCACAATAAAAATTAATTAAAAAAAAGAGACACAAAAAAAATTTAATTAGTTATACATAATTATAAATATAACTTCTTTATATCGAACATTTCTCTCGTCAAAATACTTACAAATAAACAAAAATTTGTTTCTATATTCGATCACTTGTGAGTATTTGAGTTGATGAATTCTATGATATCTTTTATTATAGTACTTAAATTGCCTAACTTACTTTTCGTTATGGCCCAGGCCAGCTGGGTGCAATTGCCGCCCAGCCCACGGGCAAACCAATCTGCATGCCCGGGTCGACGTGCAACCCGCCCGGTCCACGACCCGAACACGCGTCCTGATTGACAGCTGCATGATAACTGTGGGGAGCGAAGCTTCCTGGAAGGAGGCCTCCCCTCGTGGGCCCGCCCTACTGATAAGGTATATAAGGGGAGAGTCCTACCCCTCTCCCAAGATACGTCACCATCATTCTCCCTCCTCACCACCTGCACTCTAAACTGACTTGATTGTCGAAGTGTCTTTGCAGGTGGCACCCCCTCCGCTCACGAAGAACCCAGAAAGTCGAGAGCTCACGTTTCTCATCCCCAAGGTCCAGGCCGAGACAGGGACCCACCTTCACACCCAGCAATCAATCCCGTACTGTCCGATAATCGACCTACTGAACACTTTTATAAATAAAAAATAAAATATATAAAATAAAAATAAAATATTTAAAATTTATTAAATATTATTTCTTTGTTTTTTTTTAAAATTAGATACATGTTTTAAGCACTATAGCATTCACCATCTGAGTTTTATGATGTGCCATGAGTAGTGGTGGTAGTTCGAGACATATACTTGCATTTGGTGGAACATTAATATCCGTTAATTTACTTGCATTTTTAATATAATTGTTGAATTATTAAATCTTAAGGAATTCATTATTATAATACTCATTCATTTAGTTTTTGGCCTCCTCTAATAGCATTAAAAAAAATAAAAATGCCTTCCAATAAACGTGTAATCCACTTCCGGCGGAATCGTCAACCTTAGCTTCTCTTCTATAAATACTGCCTTAGAGTAGGGCTTTCTATTGTAGTGATAAAATAGTAAGAGAGAGAGAGAATGATATTTAGGGTTGGAAGTGGGTTGTGCATCTCTTTATCCTTTCTGATGATCATAGCTTTCTCTACTATGCTATGTGTTAATGCTAGAGACACTCTTTTCTTCTCATCAAGTGAGTTTGCCTTTCATTAGTTTCACCTTAATTACCCACTCTTTTTTCCATACTATATATTTTTTTAATTTTCCTTTATTTGTATGTGTGTCTTACAACTTAATTGGAAGCTAAGTAGTTTATATAAGATATGGTAGAAAATATCTCAATTCAAAATAAAACTCTTATGATATATATACATGCCTCAAGAACATCTTTTCTAACTTTGAAGACACATTTCTGAAGAATACACATTTCAATTCTCTCTCCCTCTCTCTCTCACTACAATCTCTAGAGTTGAAATAACTTGCTGGGTTGTTGAATATTAATTATTGATTCATTCGTATTTTGATTTGGTTTTTTAAAATCATTTGGTTTATTTGTAGAAAACAAATTATCATTATTGTTTCAAAAAAAATGAATTTCTTTAGGTTTATATATATGAATTTAATTTTAATACACAGTTGAATATAAAATAATTTTATATGTATTTAATTATATATTATTATTATTATTTATATTGATGATATAAATAATTATTTTTAAAATAAATATAATTAGACAATTATATAAAATATTTTAAAATATATTAAAATTAGGGTTTAACTAATATGTATCTTAAAAGTACAAGTTAGGGTTTTTAATAATAAAAAATTTTAAATATTTTATTTTAATAAATATATTGAAAATTTAAATTTAATATATTTTTTATAAAAAAATTTTTAATTTATAATTTTTTCATGTATTTTAAGGTACATATTAGTTACATTTTTAAAATTAAAATGTTTTAAGGTACATTAAAATTTAACTCTTTACATAATATAATTTATCATTATATATATCATTACTATATGTATATTGCTATGAGAGTTCATGTTGCCTTGACAGCTGGAGATACCATTGAATTTCTACGATCTATGCCTTTCTCATTTCCAAGTTATAAATTAATATATATATATATATATATATATATATATATATATATATATATATATATATGCCTTGTTGCCAAATGACTGAACATAAACGTGGAATATCGTGTAGATGTATTCTTTTCTAATAAAAGAATGGACCGTCTAACTACAGTATTTAAACTTTATTTGTCGATGAATTTAAAAGAGGATTTATTACATATTTATAATTTTATTCTTGAAATAATGCATTTGAATTAACATGTATAGATATAATGGTATACAACAACAAAGTAAGAATAAAACGATTAATTAAATTAAAATACGATAAAAACTTTTTAGTTTGAAAGAGTTAGAAAAGAGGAGATTTGCGGAGGTGTTATTAACGTTTCTAAAATTCTCATGAATAGGGCAATTTAATAAAACTTTTTGAAAATAACTTGTTAAAATTGACTTTTAAAAAATATTTTTTAAAAGATTATAATATTTATATTTAATAAATTAAACTAAAAAATAATTTCAATAAGTATAAGTAATAATAATTGTGTTTATTAATAAAATAATTTTTAAAATTTTAAATGATCATATATAATATACATATATAAATATAAGAGTGAATTTTAAAATTTATAAATTTAAAAGATTGTATTAGATTTTTTAATTTTGATAAATATAAATTAACTTTAAAAATATACTTTTTGATATTTTCAAAAGTAATTCTAACTTTTAAAAGTTGAGAGCAAAATTACATCATTTTTTTTATTTATCATACACCTCTTAAAAAAGATCAAGTCTTAAACTAACAAAAATATTTTATATACATTAAAAATCAGTCATGCATTTATCACACATTGATTCAGTGAAATTATAAACCATCAAAATGATCAAATTTGGCTTAATAGAATAATCACACACGTAATAAATGAATAATCAATGTTGCTTGTGATAGTATACAATTTCTACGGTACATGTGAACACACATAATATAATCACCTTTTAACTAGTCATTATTTTCTTTTATAATTAGTATTTTGTATTTTATAAAAATACATTGAAAAATAAAAGATTTAACTAACCATTAAAAAGTTAATGCACATAGGTTGCGTTTATTTCTGAGAACACGATAAAACAATAAAATAAAATACTGAAAATAAGACATAAATGACAGACACACAAAATTTTTTGTTCTTATATTTTGTTTGGTGATAAACTAGAACAAATTTAAAAAATATAATTTATTTTTATTCAAAAAATTTGAGACGAAAAATATAATAATAAAAAATATAATTATGAAAAATTAATAAAAATAATGAAATAAAAAATAAAAAATAAGTTGTGTCTCTTATTAGTATCTCTATGTTCTTTCTGTCAGAATAGACACAAAATACATTAATTCAGTGTCTCTGGACATATTGTATTTGTCCATATCTCCTCTTTCAAATACAATTTTGTATCTCTATATTCTTGTCTCAATATCATGTCCTTGTAAACAAACGTACCATCATATATTACCTCAACTGGGACATTTTGGTAAAATATATTTATTAATTTTTTTAATTACAGAATATGAAGGCTCGGGCACTGGTGGGAGGTCATTATTGACAATAAACCTGGAAGACTATGGTGAGCCAACAGCAAATCATGGGCATGATCCTGCTTTCAACAAAGCTGGTGGTAGAGAGCATTCCCATGTGGGAAGAAGCCGAAAAGGCTGAGATTTTTATTAGCCATCTTATCATAAATATCTATTTATTATAATTATAATTATAATTATAATATATATAATTTTAAAATTTATTGTGACATGTTGTGGTGCTGGCAATTTGGATTTCTTTTTTTTTTGGTTGATGGCAATTTGGATTTCTATTAGTATGGTAGTGTGTGTTTGAAACATAAATTTTATGGAAATAATTAAATTGTTTTGTGTCTCAAACAACTTGGAATAATAATAAAAAATTCTTAGTCAGTGATAAGAATTTCGAATTGATTTCTCAAATTCAAATTCTATCCTTTTGTAATTTTAAATAATCATATCTTTCTTTGGATGGGATTTAGATGGAAATTATTTGATTTTGATTTAGATGTACATATATAAAATAATTATTTTATCCCTAATCTATCTCTCTCATCTCTGCTTTTTTTTTTATTTGACATAATAATTTATCTTTAGTTTAAATAAATTCTATATGCTTAATTGCAATGTGAGATATAGAAAACTAAGAAACAGAGTTATATTTAAAAGATATGGACCAAAATAGGCTTTTGATTTAAAAGTACCAATGATATGAATCAATTTTGATAAGTGTAAATTAAAGTAAAAGAAGTGTAAAGTATTGATAATGATGATGAGATGTTTGTCATGGCTAAAGTACTTAATGTCACTCTTGATGAGAATGGCAAAGAGAATGTTATGGTTCATTTGGAAAGAACAAATGTATTCGATGATGAGTACATGCCAAAGTAATATATGCAACACCTAAGTATAAATATGCTAGAGCTCTTTAATGATTTTGAATATGAACTATGATATGAGTAGCGATAGCATATATATTAATGGTGTGTGGTTGTTTATTGTTTAGTGTGATATGGTGGTTGTATTTTATTTTTTTATCATGTTTGATGTATGAACTTCTGTTGTATGAAGTTGATATTAATTCTCTTCTTGCATGTTTTGAGTGGGATATTTGTTTATTCATGGAAAATAAATTTACATACTTCTGAAATTGTTGTATGAGCTTAATTGTGGAAGCATATTCAAAATGAATACATTTCTATAAATTTAATGAATACTGCTGTATATACAAGTTTTTTTGGTATATAAGTCATACAACTTAATCCTAATCCGACAAAATCTATTTACATAATGCGTGCGTAAAATTTACGTTATTTTTCTTTGTATCTCGCGTTCTTCCTCTTCATCCTCCTCTTTCTTCTTCTTCTCATTCTTCTTTGTGTTTCTCCTCCTTTTTCTTTGCGTGTTTCATTTTCATCGTTGTTTTTTTATTACTGTTGTTGTTGCTACATTTTTTTTCCTCCTCTTCTTTCTATTGATTTTGCAACATTATATTTTTTTCCTTCTTTGTTTGATTTTTTTCTCCCAAGAAGAATTATGAGAATATGAAATAAGAAGATGAAGAAGAAAAAGAAGCAGCAGAAAAGAAGATGAAGAGGAGGAAGAGGAAGAGTTTTGAATAATGCATAACTTATCAGCACACATACACCGAAAATTCTTAAACAATACACTCAAATATCTTCGTGTTACATCCAAATTTGCTGCAAATAGAGAAAAATGTTTCCTCTAATGCTGCATTTTTTTCTTCTTTTTTTTCTTATTTCTTTCTTTCTTTTAGTTAAATGAATGTAAGTTCATCTTCTTCCAAGTAATTTTGTACTATTATGTGTTTCTTCTTCTTTTTTGTTTGATTTTTTTGTTTTTATTCTTGTTAAGAGAGTAAAACAAGAAGAAACTTGAGAAGATAAAACAAGAAAAAAAAAGAAGAATAAGAAAAAAAAAGAAGATGATGAAAAAAAAGAAGAAGAAGAAGCAGCAGAAGACGATGAGGAGGGAGAAGAAGAGTTTTGAATTATGCAGAACTTATCAGCACACATACACTGAAAATTCTTAAATAATACACTCAAATATCTTCGTGTTACACCCAAATTTGCTGCAAATACAGAAAAAATATTTCTTCTAATGCAGAACTTTTACATTACATTCAATTCAAACCATCAACGATAAACAACAATTTTTACAAACAAAAACATTATTCACCTACAGAATCATAAACTACTAACGAAAACATTAACTAGAATCAAACTACACCTCAGCCACTTGATTGGATTCAAAACAATAATCAATTTTGTTTTGGTTCAATTGACAATCTGAACTTGAATTATTCATTATTTTCAACAACGAGATAACTGATGATGGAGGAGAAGGAGGAAAAGGAAGGAGGAGAAGAAATTCCAATGAAAGAAGAAGGAGGAAGAGGAGAAGGAGGAGGAGGAGGTGGTGGTGTTGGTGACGACGATAACAAAAAAGAAAATAATGAAAAAGAAGAAGAACGAACAATAACAGCACGAAAAAAACGTGCACGCGTGAATATAAATGACTTTATAAACTTGTATCAAAAAATGACTTGTACGTGGGAAATAATACAAATTTAATAATCGAAAATACATATTGTCTTATCTTCTTGTAGGTGGTTATATCGTGAATTTATTAGAATATGTATCTTTCTCTTATAAAATCTATTTATAATGACAGGTAAATTTATTTTGTTTTATTTTGTCTTTCAAAAATATTATTTATATACCAAAATGAACTATTAAAATATATTTAACTTATTTTTAATATATATTTTATATTAATAACTAATTTTAATGTACACATAATATAATTATGTATCTATTACACTAATCATTAAACTTATACGCCAATATCATATTATGATGCGAAATTCAAATACCTTGATTGTTTTATGGGCTTAAAAAATTTTAATATGTAATTTATTTTGACAAAAAACAAAAATTATCAATTAATAAAAGTTCATTATAGAAAATTCTAATGTGATATTAGCTAGTCAAGATGAAGTCCTGAATTTTGGAAGAACATCATAAAATAAAATAAACTAAACTTACGCCTATATGTTGTGTATGTAACTAGCGGGAAATTAATTTGATGAGAAAAATATTTAGTAAAACTCTCTTTTCCTTCTCAACGAAAATATGTATAATTTAGTAAAATTCTGTTCGAGACTTCGACTTGGATCTAACGCGTGAGACTTGTGGACAGACGACCTCCCGAGTGACTGTGGTGTAGGGGGAAGCCACTTACAATGACACTCCGAGTCTCCGACGCCCAAATAAAAAATGGTGCAGATGGTGGTGAGAGAATAAGGGGGTAGTGACGTACTTTGGGGGAGGGATAGGACCATCCCCATATATATCCTGTCAGTAGGGCGGGCCCCACAGGGGAGACCCCTTTTCTAGAAGCTTCCTTTCCCAGCTGTCTCATAGTTGGCTGTCAGGAGGTAAGTATCCGGGTCACGATTCGGGCGCGGTGACCCGCCTAGTCGGTTGATCGGGTCGAGTCGGGCAATGACCCAACCGGGTCGGGGCATAACATTGCCCCCAACACGCCGGCTGCGGCCATTGTTGGCACGTTATGTTCTTCTTCACGTGTCGTCGCCTGGCCGGGACGCGGTTTGGTTGTGGTGCGGGCGTTTCAATAGGGGTTGGCTGAGCCCCCTTTTAAACAGTTGGCCTTGTATTACCGTGTACTTGGCCGCTTCTCTTCTTAGCGCCTTTGCCGCCTTGTCGCCATCCGGGAGTTTACCCATTTCCAAGAAATCCACGATTGGGTCCACCCAGGAGGGTGGGTCAGTTGCTTGTGTTATATGCAGGGTCACCGTTGGTTCTTTCACTAAGCCTTGAATCAGAGACCTGTTGCCTGTTCCTGGCTTTGTGCTCGCCAGTTTTGATAGGAGGTCCGCCCGGGTGTTCCTCTCTCTCGGAACTTGCTGCACCGTGACCTCGTCGAACTCCTTGCTCAGCTTCTTGACCTTCTCCAAATATTTTTGCAATAGTGAATCTCTGACTTGGTACGTTCCATTAATCTGGAAAGTCACGACCTGAGAGTCGCTACACACTTCTACTCTCGTAGCTCCGACCTCTTTTGCTAAGACTAGGCCGCCAAGAAGGGCCTCGTATTCCGCTTGATTATTGGACACCAAAAATTTAAACTTGACCGATTGCTCATATAGGACTCCGGTTGGACTTTCCAGGATTATCCCCGCTCCCCCAAACGTTTGGTTGGAGGCTCCGTCCACATAGAGCTTCCGCCGTGTGCTCGGCGCCTCGGGAGGGCTTCCCGTTACTAATACCAGGAAGTCAGCCATGGCTTGGGCTTTGATCGCGTGTCTGGGTTCGTACTGCAGGTCATACTGAGACAGCTCGATCGTCCAGGTCATCATCCTACCCGCCAGGTCGGGTTTCTGGAGTACTTGGCGGATTTCCTGGTCCGTCTTGACGATTATTTGGTGTCTTTGGAAGTACTTTCGCAGCCTGCGGGAGGAGGTCAGGAGTGCATATGCCAGCTTCTCTAGCTTACTGTACCTCAGCTCCGCTCCTTATAACGCCTTACTTACAAAATAGATTGGTTGCTGGATCTTTCCTTCTTCTCACACCAGGACTGTTGCCAAAGCCTCATCAGTTATTGCTAAGTACAGCTACAGTGCCTCTCCAACCTTAGGTTTCCCGAGGACAGGCGGTGCCGAGATTATATCCTTGAAGTGCTTGAAGGCTTCTTCGCATGCCGAGGTCCATTCGAACACTATCCCCTTTTTCATCAAGTTGAAGAATGGCAGGGCTTTGGCGGCCGATGCGCTGAGGAAGCGAGATAATGCTGTGAGCCTTCCCGCCAGTCTTTGGATGTCTTTCACGCATCCCAAGCTCTTCATTTGTAAGATCGCTTTGCATTTCTCCGGGTTGGTCTCCACTCCTTTTTGGGTTATCATAAACCCCAAGAATTTCTCGGCTTCCATGGCGAAGGCGCATTTGAGCGGGTTAAGCCTTATGCCATGCCACCGAAGACACGCGAATATGTTCTCCAGCTCACCGATGAGATCCTCGGCCTTGGTGGTCTTTACCAGTATGTCGTCTACGTACACTTCCACCGTCTTGCCGATAAGATCGTTGAATATCTTGTTCATTAGCCTTTGGTACGTAGCTCCTGCGTTCTTCAGTCCAAATGACATCACCTTATAGCAGTATGTTCCCCCTGGCGTTATGAATGCCGTCTTCTCTTCATCTGGTCGGTGCATCGGTATCTGGTTGTAACCAGAGTATGCATCCATAAAACTCAGATACCGGTATCCCGCAGCCGCGTCAACAAGAGCATCAATATTAGGGAGGGGGAAAGAATCCTTGGGGCACGCCTTGTTGAGGTCGGAATAGTCAACGCACATTCTCCATTTTCCATTGGCTTTCTTGACCAAGACTACGTTAGACAACCAGGTAGAGTAGTCTAGTTCTCGGATAAAGCCTGCTTCTAGTAGGCTGGCCGTTTGCCTGGCCGTCTCCTCAGCCCTTTCCTAGGACATTTTTCTTCTTCTTTGAGCCACCGGCTTAGCTTCCATTCTTACAGCTAGGTGGTGTGACATGAACTGGGGGTCTATCCCCGGCATGTCGGCCGACATCCAGGCGAATAGGTCGCCGTTGACTCTGATCATTTTCTCCAAAGGTTCTTTCAAGTTATGGGGAAGGTTTCTGTTCATAAAGGTAAACTTTTCCTCCGAGTCGCCGACCCTGAACTTCTTGAGGTCTCCTTTGGGTTCTGGCCTGGGTTTGTCGTCGACCCTGGCGTCAAGGTCGGCGAGGAAGACTCCGGATGCCTCTTTGGACTCCTTCCTTAGGGAGAGGCTGGCGTTGTCGCACACGAATGCCATTTCTAAATCTCCCATAATGGATCCAACCGACCCATCATCCACGACAAACTTCATCATCAATAGCTTTGTACAAATTACTGTCCCAAATTCATTGATAGTCTTCCCATGATGAGGTTGTAGGCCGTGGAGTCTCTCAAAACCACGAACTCCGCCATTACCGACCTTTTCCCTTGTCCTCCTCCTATGGATACTGGTAGGGAGACTACCCCATCGGGTTTGATAAAGTTATCCCCCAAGCCGACCACACCGTGTTGGTGGGTCTTCAGGTCGGCGTCACGTAGGCCTAAAGCATCAGACACATTGCGAAACATGATGTTCGAATCAGCTCCCGTGTCTACTAGGATTCGCTTTACTTGGCCAGTTCCAACTCTAACCGTGATCACCATCGGAGGGTTCTCCAGCAAGTCGTCAAACCATCAGTCCTCGAGCCCGAATGATATTGACGGTATCCTCCTGGAGGGAGGCACGGGGCTAGATGATGACACGGCCAAGACTTTGGCGTCTTTTCTACTCGCCGTTTTAGACCTAGGAGCTACGTCTCTCTCGACCACGACGTTCACGATGGTGAGGCCGCGCTTAGTGTCCTCCTCGGGCTCTTGTCTCTGCCTAACGGCGCGGCTCTTATCATCGCCAGATCGATTGCGGTCCCTCCTCCTCGGTTTCCTTATGAGGTGAAAGAACTCTGCCAACTTGCCTTTCCGGATTGCCTGCTCCAGGGTATCTTTCAGGTCGAAACAATCTTGGGTCTTGTGGCCGTAGCCCTTGTGGTAGTCGCAATAGAGGTTTTTGTTCCCTTCAGTTCTATCCTTGAGTTGTCGGGGCTTCGACAGGATGCCCTTGTCAGCAATCTGCTGATAAACTTCAACAATTGGGGCCGCCAGGGAGGTGTAGTTGGAAAACTTCCCTACCCGGGAAAACGGCTTGAAGGTCTTAGCTGGAGCTCCGTCTTTGGAGTGCTCCCTGGGCCTCTCCCCGTTGCCGGGCTGACGAGCATGGTTGTAGGTGGGTTGCCGCTTATTGGCTGCCACGACCTGGCTGACCTCCTCATCATTGATATACTCCCTAGCCACGTTTTGGATTTCTTGCATCGTCCACACGGGCTTGGTGGTGAGGTGTTTTCTGAAATCCTCGTTCAGCAACCCGTTCGTCAAGCACAAGCTGGTCACCGAGTCGGTTAGGCCGTCAATCTCCAAACACTCGTCATTGAACCTATCCAGGTACTTCCTGGTCGGCTCGCCAGTTCTCTGTCACCCCGAGCAAGTTGATCGGGTGCTTTGCTTTGGCAATTCGTGTGGTAAACTGAGCTAGGAAGGCACAGGTGATATCCGCGAAGGTCGTCACGGAGCCTTGGGGGAGGGCATTGAACCAACGTATTGCCAAGCCTGCCAGGGTGACGGGGAAGGCGCGACATCTCACTTCGTCGCCTACCCCTTCCAAGTTCATTCTGGCCTCGAAGGCCGTTAGATGCTCTTGGGGGTCTTGGGTCCCATCATACCTCATGTCCGTTGGCTTATCGAAGTGCTTTGGTAGCCGGACCTCGAGGATTGCCCCCATGATTACAGGTTGTCGCCTTCTCCTTGGTCTCTCAGGCTGTCTTCTCGGTTTTCCTCCGTGGTACGTCTTGTCGGAGGTCGGGTGTAAATTACGGGATCTTGCCGTCTTCTTGGCACTTCCCTGCTTTCTCCTTGGCTCTCTGACTCCGATCGGGAGCTCGGGGTGCGTCTGGAGCGGCTCCTTCGAGGGCTTCTCCCTCTCCTTTGAGGAGATCGGGAACGCTCTTGCCTCCGAGCTGGTTGGTGGTGTTCTCTGCTAGCCACCTCTCTCTCCAGGTTTTGCACTCTGTGGTGCAGCTCCTGTATTATTCTGGCGCTGTCACTACCTGTTCCTCCAAAGGGTTGCCTCTCGTGGGAGCGCGAAGGGAACTCGGGTTGCCGTAGGGGGATCTGGTGCGTTCGCGAGAGGAAGCCACGGAGGCTACCCTGCCGCTTTTGGGGACCATTTCCTCCCCGCGTGGTTCGCCTTTGTCGTCTCCCTTTACAGGACCCAACATAAAGTCCATCTTGGCCGGTCCCCACAGACGGCGCCAATGTTCGGGACTTCGTGTGCCGGACGGGTCGGAGTTGTTCTCTGGGTGAGGAAGTGGGAATCGACTTGGATCTGGATCTAACGCGTGAGACTTGCGGACAGACGACCTCCCGAGTGACTGTGGTGTAGGGGAGAGCCACCTGCAATGACACTCCTACGCCCAAATAAAAAATGGTGCAGATGGTGGTGAGAGAATAAGGGGGTAGTGACGTATCTTGGGGAGGGATAGGACCCTCCCCATATATACCCTGTCAGTAAGACGGGCCCACAGAGGAGACCCCTTTTCTGGAAGCTTCCTTTCCCAGCTGTCTCATAGTTGGCTGCCAAGAGGCAAGTATCCGGGTCACGATTCGGGCGCGGTGACCCGCCTAGTCGATTGATCGGGTCGAGTCGGACAATGACCCAACAGAGCCAGACCATAACATATATATATATATATATATAAGTGCATGGTGATAAACTTTAAAATTCATTGGAAAAATAATTAAGAAGTTAGATTCCCTTAAAAATAAATAAACTAAAAAAAAGCAGTATAAAATATAAAATTACTTACACAAAAAAAAAATTAAAAATATAACTATTCATATTATCTTTTTTTTTATTAATTTTAATTTTTTTAAAAAAATAATATAATATTATATCTAAACGGTTCGAATTTTTGATAAACTCTAAAAAAAAATTAGCATAAAATAAATATAATTTTTATATTATCTTTTTTTATCCCTTTAAACTCTTAAAAAAGTTCCACAAACTTAAGTAGAGGAGCCAAATAATTAAGAAAACAATCATCAAACAAAAGTTTCATATATCTTGGTCAGATGATACAAATCACGTGACCTGTCCTATTTGAAAGAAATTAAAAACTAATAACGAGAAATTTTCCTATTTTTTATCTGCCAGTCATGTGAATAGCACACACAATTAGCCAACTTTAATTAGCTTATATCAAGGTGTTCTCCCTCCTCATAATTTAGAATTAAAAATTCTAATAACAACAAAACTTGCATTGAATAGTAGTAGTTTCAAATAATATAATTTAATTAATCTTAAATCCAACTTATATTATACGGAATAAGTTCAGTGCTTCAGTTTTAAACAAATCAGTTACCGTTCGCTACGACCTAGAATTCGACAAATTAAGCTGCGGTTTTATAAGTTCGGGGTAACAAAGTAATAATCGAAGAAAGATTAAGAAAAAGAAAGGCACAGAGAAAAATAAAGTTAACTAAATGTTTAATGGAAGTTAAAGTAGAAACACTAGGAATATATATTAAAATTATTATTAATAAAAGTTTTTTAACATTTTACCTTAATACATAAATAAAATAACAAATATATTCGACATTTAAATTTTATATTTTTTTATAAAAAAATTTCCAATTGATAACTTTAACATACCCTTAATTAAACTGGAAATAAAAAAAAAATTACTATCAAGTATCAACTATTGAGGAACTAATGTATCTTACTCTCTTACATGTTAAGAGCCGCCTAACAATAAATTTTTTAAATTATGACGAACTACGTTGTTTTATGGATGGAAAAAATCTGTCGATAATGCGAAAAATTTTAGTAATATTCTTCCTTCGTTAAATTGGATGTGAAAATAACTAACACTACCCATTTAGTCTCATACTGAATTTAATAGGGATTATATGTATCAACCACAAGCTTAAAGCATGAGAAATTAATTTGAGTCTACTAATCCATTTACTTAAATGCTGAGACTTTAAATTCAGTGTTGTTAATATAACAACTAATTAGTCAACGAAAAAGTCTTCAATAGAATTTTAATTCGCGACGAATTAATCATTGGTTTATCAAATTGAAATATATTATAGACCACCAAAAAAAAGGTTTAAAGCGTGAGTTTGAAGGAATAAAAAAAAAAAATCAAACTTTAAATATTTTGAGCATACAAAATTTAATATAATAATACCATGTAATTATTTATTCTAAAGACTTAAATAAATTACATAAAAATGCATAAATAATTATATATTAAAAGGGATAAAAACAGATACCATATACTATAAAATTAATATTTATTATATTGTATCTGTTATTATAATAGTTTCATATGCATTGGGATGGCATTTAATTTGCCAAAGTCCTATCCTCGTGATTGTTGACCTTGCTTGTGAATGCCCCACGTTCCATGATCATTATAGATAAAGAAAATTATATGGTACAGATCTAAATCTGTACAGATTTAAAGATTTGTTTCCTTAAACCACACTTTCTAAAGCCACACTTTTCACTTAAAACCGTAGTTCTTCACAAAGAAAAACGTCATCTAATGAAAAAAAGTAAATTAGAAGATTTAAGAGAAGAAATAATTAAGTTATCGAAATTAATAGATCAAAAATTAATGATTTTAATTAATGTTAACTGTAATGACACCGAATTCTTAAAATCAATACAAAATGATTTTTCTCAAAATCTTTATTTTACTATAAGTTTTATTGAAGGACTTCAAAAACCTGAAAAAACTTATTTTTCACACGGAATTTCTAAGAAATGTTACCATGGAAATGATTCCCCACATCTTTATCATACTTTTAACCCACAATTAAATTCTATAGTAGATATGCTTGAGGAAATATTAGTATCTATAAAATTTCAAAGAAATAAGGAAAAAGAAAATCCCAAAGAAGAGAAATTTCAAAATATAATCAACATAACAGATTTAAAAGTAAAACCACCACTAAAATTATGAATATTGAAGAAAAATTAGAAGAAGTTACAATGCTTTTTAAACAATTAAAAATGGCTCAAGAAAATAATATTATGGAACAGGGATTTCAAATAGAAGAAGAATTAGTAAATTCTGAAAATATAGAAAATGAAGAACACATCCTAGATTATTCAAGTGACGAAGAACCAGCAATTCCAATACAAGTAAAAAATGAAGCTGGAACATCTAGGGATAATCAATCTCAATTTAAATGGGAAACAGGTTTTGATAATTATGCTTTTAAAAAAGGATTTATAAATAAAGATTCAAAATATACAAAAACACCATCAAAATACGTTCCTAAAATCCAGGAAATGGAAGGAGAAAGAATGCTCGATTTAGACTGTAAAAAGAATGAAAAAGAAATTTTCGAAAACTGGTTGAATTCCTTCTTATTAGAAGCCTTTACTAATCCAAAGCTTAATGAATTATCTGGAAGAGATATTTGGAATTACATAGGGTTTCATACTAAAGGAGCCATAAGAGATTATATGATATCAATAGAAAACCAAATAATAGAAGAATTAGCAACAAAAACAACAGCTTATGATAAGATATTATATATAATGATGATTCTATATAAAGAATTTTTTGGAAAAAATATTATAGATCATAAACAAGAAGTCTATAATAAAGAATATCAAGAAGCAAAAAATCATTTAGCTAACATTCAGATATATGATCTATGTAATGTGGAGTCTTATATATGTGAATATAGAATACATTATTACAAATTAAAAGAAGAAGATAAAAATCATTATCTTAGTATGTATATAACAAAACTTCCATATCCTGCTAATGAATTTATTATGGGAAGATTTATAAGAGAAATAAATAGAGGAACAATTGAAAATAATTTTGGTGGAGCAACCTCTGCAATAAGAGAGGAAATAAAAGAACGTTGTATGCAAGAAGCAACTCAAAAAAGATTTGCAAATATAATTAGAATTTGCTGTCAGGATAATGAAGAGATACCTCAAAAATATGGTCTTAATAAAAATTTTCAAAGAAAAAGAAAATATCAATTTAGAAAAAGAAAATACTATCCAAACTGGAGAAAAAAGAGGTATTTTAGAAAAAGAAATAACAATAAAAACAAAAGACAAAAAAGTGATTATTGCCCGAATAAAAAAGAAAATTGTAAGTGTTGGTATTGCCAAGAAGAAGGACACTATGCAAATGAATGTCCGAAAAAGAAGGATAAAAAGGATCTTACTAAACAAATAGAAATTGCTAAGTCCTGTTTTATGGAACCATTAGAAGAATCTGATGATAACTTAGACTATATTTTTGAATATGTCTCGGAAACAGACTCAGAGACTGAGTAATAATGCTACATTTATTACTATAAAAATAACAGAAAAGTTTATAAATGCTTTCATAGATTCTGGAGCAACACAATGCTTTGCTAGTTCAAACATAAAACTTGATTGGAAAAAATTAAAGAAACCATTAAGAGTTAGAATAGCTGACAAATCAATACATAAAATTAACCAAAAAGCAGAGATGGTTGAAATTTTTATTCAAAATTATAGGTTCATTGTTCCATCTATATATATGTTAGACTCTGGAATGGATTTTATCATAGGAAATAATTTTTTAAAGTTATATCATCCATTCATTCAAGAATTAACATATATAGTTTTAAAAGCTCCACACGATTCTTCAATAAATCAAAAATCAAAACGTATAAAAATACCAACTACTACTATAGATAAGATCTTAAAATTTAAAATATTTTCTATATTAGAGACATGTTATTTAAATTTATACTTTCAGATAAACATCCCAAAAAATAATCTTGAAATAAAGATAGAAGAATTTTTGGATGAAATCTGTGCTGAAAATCCTTTAGATATTAAAAATACAAATAACGAATTAGTAAGTATTAAATTAAAAGATCCTACAAAAGAGATAAATGTTCCAAATAAAATTCCTTATTCCGCAAGAGATAGAGAAGAGTTTTCATTAGAATGTAAAGATCTTTTGGAAAAAGGAATTATAAGATTAAGTAAAAGTCCTCATGCGGCTCCAGCCTTTTATGTCGAAAACAATAATGAAATTAAAAGGGGAAAACGAAGAATGGTTATTAACTATAAGAAGATGAATGAAGCAACTATTGGTGATGCTCATAAACTTCCAAGAAAAGATTCTATTTTAGAAAAAATCAAAGGAGCAACTTGGTTTTCATCTCTTGATGCAAAATCAGGATATTGGCAACTTCGTTTAGACGAAGAAACAAAGAAATTAACTGCTTTTACTTGCCCAACAAAAGAATCAACAAGTGTATAGCTCTATGAATGGAATGTATTACCATTCGGATTAAAACAAGCCCCAGGTATTTATCAAAGATTTATGGAAGAAAATCTAAAAGAATTAAATGAATTTGTTTTAGTGTACATTGATGATATACTAATTTTTACAAAACATGATAAAAAAGATCATCTTCAGAAATTATTAATAGTTTTAGAAAGATGTAAAGATAAAGGATTAGTTCTTAGCAAAAAGAAAGCAAGAATAG
The DNA here is from genome assembly GCF_059453495.1 of Arachis ipaensis. Taxonomy (NCBI): domain Eukaryota; kingdom Viridiplantae; phylum Streptophyta; class Magnoliopsida; order Fabales; family Fabaceae; genus Arachis; species Arachis ipaensis. The sequence continues at coordinate 4,919,679 of NC_142436.1, forward strand.
CAAAACAAGAAATAGAGTTTCTTGGATTAATTCTATCCACTCAAGGAAAGCTAAAACTACAGCCAAATATCCTAGAAAAGGTAAATTTATTTCCTAATAAAATAGAAGATAGAAAATAATTACAAAGATTTTTAGGGTGTATAAATTATATTTCTGATCAAGGATTTTTAAAGAATATAACAGAATACACTAAAAACTTATTTCCAAAAATAAGTACTAAAAAAGAATGGAAATGGGATGAAAAAGATAGTATGCAAATTCAAAGGATTAAAGAATTATGTGAAAAACTTCCAGAACTTTATATTCCAGAAGAAAATGACTACTTAATAGTAGAAACAGATGCTTCAGACATAACCTGGTCAGGATGTCTAAAAGCTAAGAAGGCTATAAAAAGTTTGGAACAAGAAAAAGAATCACTAGATTCTAAATATTCCCCAAAGGAATTACTTTGCAGGTATATTTCAGGGACTTTTACTCCAACAGAACAGAGATATACTACTCATGAAAAGGAAACTCTAGCAGCAATTAAATCTCTTAAGAAATGGAAAATTGATTTACTACCCAGAGAATTTACATTAAGGACAGATTCAAGTTACCTAACAGGTTTCATACGATATAATTTAAAAGTTGATTATAATCATGGACGATTGGTAAGATGGCAATTATTTTTGTTACAATATCCAATAAAAATTGAATATATTAAAGGTGACAAAAATGTTATTGCAGATACATTAACAAGAGAATGGAGTTCGTCTACAACGCATTAGATCAAGAAATTCAGAAATATGAACAAGAACTCGAAAAATGCAAGCATTGTCAGCAAATAAGGACACAGATCCAATCCCTCAAGAAGGCCATCGAAGCAATGAAATCAACACAACAACCAAAACCATCAGAGCTCAGCCAGCTAAGCGTGGTGGACAAATCAGGTGAAGAAAAAATTCTAGAAAATAAAACAATTGCTGAAATTATCAAAAAATCCACCCAAGATAAAAAATATTATGTAATTTATAATGGCCCCATGAAAGGAGTATATGATGCCTGGGAAAAAGCAGCACCATTCACACACCAGTCAAAGATAATTCATAAAGGAGGGTTCCTAACACTGGAAGAGGCAAAGAAATCCTTCAAGGAATATGAAGCTCTTCATCCAGAGCAAACCCTAAAAAGAGCAGATAAAGCTCCAATTCAAACCCAGAGAACAGGGATAATAAGAAACATTCCTACAAGGGCTGAAATCAAGGAAAAGAAAAGGGTCTGTAGATCTAATCTCAGAGAAACCCTTAACATAGTCCTGAATTGGACTGAAGAAAAAAGGGCAATTTTGGGATATTATCCTGTTGCCAAAGAACAGCTAACAAAGCTGGTTATATTTCCAGATGCTTCCCCATCTGACACCTATCAGTTTTTCCAGTATGGATTAATTGATACAATCTTAATTTTTAATGATTTAAAAATTATTAGTGAGTTTCCTGCAGGATTCGTTGATGCAGTGAAGAGATTTAAAAATATGATTGACAACGTAAATCCAAGGGATATATCCCTAAAATTTACGAACAGTCAACCTATTTTTAATGAAGAAGAAGAATGCTTGGTTCCAGCACACCAAGTAATATTCATGTCCGTCTTCCCAGGAAATTTTCAACCAATTGATCAAGTTCAAGATTTAACAATCTACAGTCATGAAGGAAGGCTAGCCAGTACACTAGCAAGGGTCTTCGAAAGAACTCAAAAGATAACAAGGGAATCTCACACAAGAATTAATTATAAAAGCAGAAATACTTTGCTTGTGTCTAGTAAAAGGAATGAAATTGAAGAAAGAGAGATGAGACTCTTAGTGGAATTTGAATCAGCATTCTACAACTTATCTGGACTCTTAGAAAAGCTCCCTGAAGGGATAAAGAGGAATCTCTGCTATTTGATAAAAGACAGAGAAGACCACAAGTGCCAGCTATGCGTCTCAGAGTTATCTGAAGAAAGCAATAATAAAACGGAATCAACCCACATGATAAAGGAAGAAGACAACGCATCTGAAGGTCACATAATGAAAGAGGAAGACAGCACATCCGAAGCATCTCTCAACATTATTGCATAGTGACGTAAGCGCTTAGGTCATAGAGCACCAACAATGTAGCTGGTGCAAGATAATAAACAATGACGTAAGCAATGACGTCATAAGAAGGGTAAGGATGGGAATTGTCCATCAGACCCAACCATTATAAATAGGTTGCTTAGGCAATTGTAGAAGGCATCAGACAATAGGAAGCAGGAGGCTAAGAGTACTCATATGCTAGGAGAGCAAAGAGGAAGCTGTCGAGGCAATTCTATAGTCTGAGGAAGAATCCCCTTAGGGAAAAATAGTTCTAAACTCCCCTCTGGAGTTAGTATCTACAATCTCCCCTCTGGAGATAAAAACCCCTTATGTAAAATATACTGAATAAAGGAAGTTTTTCTCCAGAAAGGTACATCTTCATTCTAGTCTTTCAATTATGAATTATTTAGAAAGTTTAGAATTAACAGAAGAATCTGATTATTATAGATTAACTGCTTTATTAGATAATGAAAAGCAGGCTGTTCTAAAAACAGAATTAAATCTCAAATCAAATGAAAATTTTAATAAACAAAATCTTTTAAAAGAAGTTTTTAACAGAAAAAATATAATATACTATGGAAAAATTCAACTTGAAGCTCCTATAAAAATAAAATCTGCCAATGGAGAACTTGAAATAGCTTTGATAAATAATGAAGAATTGAGTAAACAGATTGAGAAAATTAAGGATCAACAAAAAAGATCTAAAATTGGATGGATTCATATTAGTACTATACAAGTCTTAATTAAATCTACATATATGAAAGGAATTAATTCACCAATAAGTTTAGCAATCTGTGACAAAAGAATTACTGATGACCCAATAGATCAAATAATTGGAATTGTTCATGGAAATTTGGCAAACGTAAATGTTAAATTTAATGCCCATCTTGGTTATGCTATACCTTTATCAACTGAAAATCTTGGAAGATCTGTAAGTTTGGCTTATAAATTTCATAGAAAAAATCTAATGGAACAAGATGATGAACCATTTTCAATTACATATGCAATAAATTATGCTTTAACAAATAGCCATCATAGTATAATATTTAAAAATAGAGAAAGAATTTATGTCGATGAATTATTTCAGAAAATTGTAAAAACAGAAATACCAAAATATAAAGCTATTGAAAATTCAGTTCTATTACTAAAAGAACCATCAGGAAAATTGGTTTCATCAAATTTTCAAATAAGAGAATCTAAAATTAATAGTCCCTTAAGTTTATCTAAGTTAAAGATTAAAGAAGAAGATTCTGAAATAAAAGAATTAACAAAAAAGGTCGAAAAATTAAATGAAACCCTAAATACTAAATTATGACAATAAATAAAGAAGAAATATATGTAACTTATCAAGATAAGAAACAAGAGCTCTTTGAAAGAGAAAATCGTTTGAATTATTTGCAGTTCTCTGAAATAAATCAAAGAGCATTTAAAGCTCTAAAAATAATCTATGACAAGTTAAAAAGAGAAGTTGAAGAGTTAGAAAAATTAATAGAATCTCTAGAAAAAAGTGATGAAGCAATGATAGAATTTGCAGAAATTCTAAAATAAATAATGAAGCATAAAAAGATTGAAAAACCAGAAAATAAAATAAAAAGAAAAAGGGCGGAAAAATTAAAAAAAATAAAATAAAAGAGTATAAAAGGGAATTAAATAACCTTCAGATCAAAATTGATGACCTTATAATAAAAAGGATAGAAATAAGAATAAATATAAACAAGTTGGAATTAAATTTAAAAAATTTTATAAATGCCTGGAAAACCATATTATGACTTAAAAGAACTAAAGCTATTAAAAGAAAAAATGGAGAATGAAGTCGAAAAATTAAGAAGGTATTTAGAAACAACAGAAAGTGTAGAAATAAAAGAAGTTTTTGAGGATTTGAGAAATTATATTAAAGAAAAAGACAAACAGATAAAAGATTTTATATGCAATAATCCATGCAAAAAAGAATATTATAAACTAAAACAGGATTGAAAACTATGGTAAAAATTGGTATCAGAGCCAAGTTAACGATTAAGGGTAACACTTTCTCTTTAGGCAACACTTTTAGTGATACGCTTTTAAACCAAATAAAAACAAAAATCTGTAAATCTGTACCAAAATGCATCTGTACACTAGATGGACCCTATAGATAATCCCCTGTATGAGGCGCCCCTCTTCTTTTGATTTTAAAAGTAGAATAAAATAAGACATTAAAAATATAATATAAAAATTTAATTTAATTTTAATTATTTTTTATTTTAATAAATAATAATAAATATTATTTTTAAATTTATTTTAAGTATACATATTAAAAATAAAATTAGATATATTGACATATGATAATATTAAAATATTTGAATAAATTTTTTTTTATTTTTTATTAAGATATGATTATACACAATAAATATACGTGTCGAATAAATATTAATAAATATCGTGTGCAAAATGTATTCGATATAACAACTTAGCAAGGCGTCTATGTTTAATAGTTAGAGATTGAAACTACAATCATCCCCTCTCTTCTCTTTCCTTCTAGCATATTCCACAATCTAATACTATTCTTCTAATAGAGAGTTTTTAAGTTAGTGAAATTTCAGCGTGTCAAGCTCCTCAGATAGGGTGTTACTGTTCATGACATGTATATTCATACACCATCATCATGCTACTTACAAGTTACAACACGGTCTCTTTCAATGATATTATGTTATATGTGATGTTCTTTCTAATTTCTATCATGCAGGCATTCATACACACACCATGCTAAATTCAAATTTTAAATTTATTTTCTTTTCACTCCTTCAATTCTTCATTCCATCTAATCATCTTCTCTGTTTTTAACCTATTTTCCAATTTTTTCACCTTATATCAATTTTATTAATCTTTCTTTTTATTCAAATTTTAATGCTATATTCTCCTTTCTTTGCCTCAAGAATGATTATCTTCAAGTAGCGTGCAGAGAAATTTTACCTGATTGGTCGTTCTCTAAGTCAGAAGGTCTTTACCCTTTACTCATTAAACTAGAAGTAAAGCACATAGAGAAGTTTACCTATTTTTCAAATTTAAATTCTTAGACAAATACATCATATGCATTACCTTACCCCCTTTAATTTATAACCCGTGGAGATGGGTCTCTTCCACCCACCATCCAGGCTTCAGATGAGGACAAGAATGGTGTTGCGGTGTCGTTATGTGAGACTGCCGAGATGATCGATGGTGATGATTATGGGAGTCAGCAGCAAACCGGCGGTGATGGCAGTTGGCAGTTCCTGAAAGAGGTTTGGTGGTGGTGGTTGCAATGTTCGTGGTGGTTATTAATGTGGTGGTGGTGGGCACAGAGGAGGAAGAAGAGAGTAGATCCGAAAAAGAACTGAGCGGCAGGCACAGAGAGAACATGCCGCAAGACTTGGCTTCATCTATGGTATTTTTTTTCTCATTGTCTTTTTATACGAATAAGATTCATCAAGGAGGATGAAATTTCAAAATTTAAATTTTGATCTGGAACCTAAAATTGAATATAAATCAATTTTCTAATTTTGTCTACTCCTCACTCTAGCAGTCTAGCATCTGGATCTAGGATGGAACAAGAAGATGGTCAAGCATGCGGAAGTGAAAAAGGAGGATCTTGAAGCATATGGCTACGAGGCTAGAACTGCAGATCATGATGAAAGTGTTGTTCGATCTATAAGCGGTGATAAGAACGCGGCGTCAACGTGGTGCCACACCTAGGAATCAAAAACGCGGTGACGATTTGGTCATCACATGGAGTCCACTAAATATTTCTATGGTGGTGAACGAGGCTATGGTGGTGGTGGTGGCAGTGGAGTTCGTGGTAGTGGATATGGTGATGGATATGCAGTGGAGTTCAAGAACATAGCGGTGAGATCTCACATTCTTCTTCATGCTTTATTTCATCTCTTTCCGATTATTCAATTGCAAATTTCGTGATCTTCAGTAGCTTTACGTGATCTTATCTGTGAAGCACACTCCGCTACCTCCACAACGCATAACTGCTCCTCTCCCCTCAAGGATATCATGATATACAGTATCCAGGTGATTTTTTACCCAATTGCTACTTTTTTGCATTCAGTTCAAATAATAATAATCTCTTAATTGTTTTACCTTTTTTTTTTTTTTGCAATTTACCAAATCATTTGTAAATGTGATTTCCATTATCCTTAATTGTCCTTTGTTATCCGAATTTTGAATGTATATGAATACATTAATATTATTTTTGTGATTTAATTTTTTGCTCATCACTAACATTAGGATTTTTTATTTTTATAAATAAAATAAATGTAATATTTTTGAAAATAAATATTTTTCAGAGAAATTACCGAAATAAATTCTCCTACCATATCTCGTTTACAGTATAAACGAGATGGCATTACACGTATCTCGTTTACACTGTAAACGAGATATGGCCAGTACGCCCCTATATATAGAAGTCGTTTACAGCTTACTTCCAGGCCCCAGTTTCACTTTCTCGACATCCTTTTTCTCTCTTTTAACCCTCTCTGCCTATACCTTTGACCCGAGCGGTGATGGCGCGCCAAGTGGGGAATGACTGGGACATAAACAGGCTGAATGAGACGACACATTACGCCGGAGCGGCCGACTTCGAGGTTAGTTTCGTTATGGTTGTTAACTTTAATGATTTTGGCATTGTTAGGGTAGTCATGTATATCTAGAACGTTGGTGTATGAGTTAGGAGTTAGTTTTGTAGACTTAATTTAGAACTCTATCCGCTTGTGCTAGGTTCATATGACATAAATGTTATCTGTAGACTTAATTTAGAACTGTTTATGTTATTAAGGTTTTCTATTTTTATTTTATAAGAAATTTAGGACTTTATTTTATTGTATTATGTTATTTAATTTGTAGTAAAATTAATAAAAAAATAATTGATCTTGAAACTTTTGGGAGATAAATATTATCGAGGGTAAAATTAAACTTTTTAAATGTTAAAAAAAATTATAAGTTATAATTGATTGTACATATTTTAAATATTATTTTTTTTGTAATTAATCAGAGGCCTCGCCTGCTACTGTCCCGGCAAGTGAGCCATACTTTACCTCCACCGGACGCCATCGTCCCGTATTTGGCCGAGGCCAGATTTGCGACACCGTGCCACTCAGGGATTTTACTTTTGACAACTCCCTGATTTCGGCACTGGTGGAGCAATGACGTCTAGAGACGCACACGTTTCATCTCCCGTGGGGTGAGGTCACTATCACCCTGCAGGACGTGGCATACGACCTGGGCCTACGCGCCCACGGTAACCCCGTAGGGGTTGCCTCCGTGACTTTGGTAGGTGATACGGTACGGAGACGTGGACGTTGGTGGAACAACTGCTCGGCGTCAGGCCTCCCGTGGCAGCACAGCAGGCGGCTCAGAGGAAGGAGTCATTCATGCTCAAGCTTGTGTGGCTACGTGATCGTGTTCGCCAGATGCCCCAGACAGATAATCCCTAGACCCTTCGACAGTACGCCAGGTGTTATATCATGTTACTGATCGGAGGGTATCTGATGACCGACAAGTCCAACAATCGGGTGCACCTTCGTTGGCTACCCCTGCTCCGGAACTTTACGGAGTGTAGAGCGTTGTCGTGGGGCTCGGCTGTGCTGGCCTGGACGTATAAGTCCCTATCTTTGGTGGCTCAGCGGGGCGTCACGGACATCACTGGGTGCACTCCGTTGTTGATGTCCTGGATCTATCAGAGATTCCCCCAGTGGTGTCTGCCAAATAGAGGCGTTTACCAGTACCCGCTGGCCGCAAGGTGAGAAATGTCTTTGTATCTGTTTGAGTTAAATAAGTTTCCCAGAACTTTTGGTGTGTTACTTAACAAACCGTATATGCTCGGCTTTCGATGTGTTAGGTTGATTAGATTACCGCAGCAGAGAAGAGATCAGCATGAGGCCAGGGTCCTGCGTTAGAGGGTTTCCCTTTACCGGCTACATTTCGACGAGGTTAGTTGTAAAATATGCTCGTTTTTTATTTTGGATAATTACATAAAAATCGTGTTCTTTTGTATTGTTATTATATGTATAATTCGAAACTTTTCGTCTAATACTTTCTTTCTTCAGTTCGCGTGGAGAGTCTATGATGACCTTGCTCTGCAGGCTCTGTGTCCGCCATGGTTTCGTGAGGAGGAGGAGTGGGGGACATGGTTGTCAGCCGTCCCCTATTGTGCTTCAATATCGTCCGTTTTCACCACGTAGATCGGGTGAAACGGCAGTTCAATGGAGAGCAGTAGGTACTAGGCACCTCGGTAAATCTTGATAGGTGAGATTGATGATATAGTTCTATTTGCTTATCCGTTAAATAGTTTCAGTTATTATGACTTAAGGAAGTATCTAACACACCGTCTTCATTGACAGGTACCTGACTACTATTGGTCGAGGTGAGGATGTGTAGTGGCCGCTCAAGCTGAAGGAGTGGTACGATATGTGGCACTAGAGGTTTGAGCCCGGTCGCCGGATCACTGTGCAGCACACGTTCGACACGAGGCCGACCCTGGAGTACTATGACTGGTGGCGTGGGGCTTTTCGGGTTAGACATCTCTCGGGACAGCAGGTATTGGAGGACCCGAGATTGGCGGAGTTGCCCGCTGATGTACAGCCCACAGCCAGCCAGCCCAGGGACAATCTCGCCCTTCCTTGCGGCATGCCGGATCGACGTCGATGTGTGACAGAGGGTAGGGATGATATTCGACGACCTGCTCGGAGAGAGAGGGACCACAGAGAGCGTCAGCCAGACGAGCCGGTCAGGAGGGATAGGGCCCGCCCAAGACAGGTGGGGGTCGGCATTGAGTCTGATGAGGAGGCCGAGTATGCCCACCAGGAGGAGCATGGAAACATCCCTGTGGACAAAGAGCCCTCACCTCCATCACCTCCCCCTCACCCGTCACATGGAGCTTGGCATTCATCTGGGAGCGGCGGTGCACAACCGCTTGGAGATTGGGATATACCACCTCCTGGTTGGCATGAGGGTGGGCCTTCCGGTACCCATCAGGAGGAGGACGACATGCTTGATGAGATCCTGCTTGGCGACGCCTTCGATCTTCACACCGTTGCCCCACCACAGATGGATCGTTTAGCCGCGCATTTCCGCACAGTTCGGGAGGTCGGGATCGGGGATTACCAGCATGCATCAGGTGCCGCATAGACGTCCACCTGGATTCCTCATATCTCACTGGCTTCTGCGTCGTCATTCAGGGTGGGTGTGCGGCCTGGTAGCCAGTATGCGATGCCGCCCTCGCATGATTACGGTATGTACCTGACATCGGCACGGATAGTGGAGAGACTGTAATAAACCGCAATCGCATGTCCCCTCCAATAGCCGTACCCGAAAGGAACCCTGACCCCACCCCTCGAACGGCTCTAGTTCCTCCACGACAAACACGGAGGCCCGCCTATTGCAATGGGTCACACGCATCTTCGGAATGCATTCCCTATTCTTCTCAATGGCCGCTAAGAGTCTCTGTGAGAAGCGGTTTTCGGCTGCCAACTGACTCTGCGCTTTCCTACCCTTCGTAACAAACAACTTCTGCAGTCTCTCGTACGTGATGCGTACAATGGCCGAAATGGGCAAGTAGCGTGTCCCCTTCAACACATCATTGATACATTCAGACAAATTCGTGGTCATGTGTCCAAACCTCCGGCCACTGTCACAATGCTGAATCCAAATCTCCTTTCTGAAGTGACCAGCCCAATCTGCCATCGCCGGGGAGACGCCCCTCAATGCATCCATGTACCACTCAAATCCTGCCTAACTTGGACTGTAAGCAGCGTTTATGAGGTATCGCTTGCCCTCGACTGACTTGAACCGGCTCATGAAATTCGCAGCCATATGTCTGATACAGTAAGCATGGAAGGCCCTAGACCCACTATCATCAGCTCCGAGGGCGGCCTTGATGGCCTGAGATCTGTCCGAGATAACCAGCAATCCGTCTTGCGGGGTGACATGGTGCCTCAAATTAGTAAGAAAGAATGACCATGACTCGGTGCTCTCAGACTCAACAATGGCAAAAGCAATTGGCAGTATGTTGCTATTCCCGTCTTGTGCCACCGCGATAAGCAACACGCCACCGTACTTCCCATACAGATTTGTGCCGTCCACAGAAACAAATGGCTTGCAATACTTGAAGGCCTCCACACATGACGTGAAAGTCCAAAATACATTGTCAAACATGCAGCAGTCGCACACCATGAGGTGACCTTCGTAGTACGGTTTGACGCATAGGTCACATATGGTGCCGGAAAAACAGCTCTGCAGCGCCTGAAGTAGTTTCGGAACCTTGTTATACGACTCCTTCCAATCACCGTAGATCCGTGCAATGGCCTTCTGCTTCACCATCCACACCTTTCTGTATGAGGGTTTGAAGTGATAACTTGCGTGGACCGTGCCTTGCAAGACCGGGATACTGACGGACGGGTTGGACTGAATCATGGGCAATATGACTCTACAGATGAGACTGCTATCTAGCTGAGGATGGTCTTGAGATATGGTGGGTGCCAGATAGCTGTGTGGTCCACCAAATCTCCGAACCTCCCTAATGACAACAACAACATATATTCTTACACAACATGTCTAACCAAAATAACGTATCATCCAAAACTACTTAAGTTCACAATTAAACTTTAACTTACTAGTATCCGAGATTCTGACGAAGGGCCACACGGAGGCTCCATTGACACCCACTGTCGGCTTGATGACACTGCACATGGTACTTTAACCGGTCGGACTCCACCACCCGGTACTCAGCACTCCTGCGAATACTGTAGTTCTTCACACTTTGAAGGACCGCCTCCCAGCTTCTGAACTTGTGTCTGACCTGAAACTCTACACCGCCGTCTAGGTTGTAATCCACTCCACAGGTGTCAGAAACCGGGATCCTCTCATGCATGGCGTCCAGATCTAGACTGTGAAAGTGACTTGGCACAACCGATAGTGCCGGAATCAGTTGAGGTGGAGGCAGCACATGGCGGGGAACAGCCCCTGCAGGTGTCTCCGACAGGAACTCATCCTCATCGCCGCCATCGGAAGTCTCACTGTCTGCCACGTAGTCCTCGTCCGACTCCTCCTCACCCTCCTCCGCCTCATTCTCCGGAATCACGACATGAATGGGCGGTGGTGCGAGATGTCGGTCATCCTGCACATACGTATCTTGTGCAGAACTCCCACTACCACCGTGACCCACCTCGGCGGCCAGCTCCATTACCTATTCACACATGATCCTTCTGTGAATGTCGAACATCAGTCGCAAATGCTCGTCCCCGTGAAGTCGAAATAGCCGAAAACGGAAGACTCCATTTCCCATGGGTGCCAACAACCTATACGCCACCCTTCCAATTTCCCTCGTCTGTTCCCCCCAAGCTTGCTCAATATCAAACTCTTCAAATCCGACAACGTCTCCACATGCTAAGTGCGAAACAATATCGGATCCTGACACTCGAATGTCACCCCGTTGTCGCCATTTCTCATACGACAATTCGGATAAAGCTCCACAACTATGAATGGATTGTTACTGGCCATTCAGCTTTGTTTTTCAGAGAAACGAGATAGAGAAAGGATATAAAATGTGTGTGAAGAATACTAAGGGTTACACATCCTTTTATAGATGCTGAGTAAGGTCTTATATATATATATATATATCGTTTACAGTGTAAACGAGATATTGTAAACGAGATATACACGTCTCCGACATATTTGCCATATCTCGTTTACACTGTAAACGAGATACGTTCAAAATCATCTCGTTTACAGTGTAAACGAGATATGACAAGGTTATTTAAAACGGTAAATACTCATAAAAATATTTATTTTGGTAATTTTAGTATTTATTTAATTTATAAAAATAAAAAATCCCTAACATCATCTATATATTGCTATTTCTTCAATCATATTAATATGTGCTATTTTTTTCTCACTCTTGCTCTTCTCCAATTCCCATTTTCTCATTTCCTAATTCATTCCTTTCCATCTCATAACGTTTTTCTTCCTTTTGTTTTCACACAAAAATACAGAACCAAATCTTGAGTTTCAATTTTAGTTCCGCATAAGGCTCAACCACAGAAGAAACAATTTGGTACGTATATACTAACTTCTCTTCTTTGGATTTTTCTTTTAAGTTGGTGATATTTAAATGAATATACTTCGAGCTTTATTTATTGTTTTTATTCTTTAGTTCGAATTAATTTTGAGACTGATTCACATACTAGAAAGTTTTGATTCCCTCAACTTTCTCTTTGAAATTTTCACACCCAGAAGGTATATGTTATAATAGGTGTGGATTTGGTTCAGTATAATTCGGTCTTAATGCAAAAATTCTCGAACAACGATTCTCTATTTTTTTTTTGCTTCCTTTGATTATTCAACTCTTTGATCCACTCATTCCTTGGTTACGTTTTCTGAGTTCTGCTCTTCCCAAATAATGTTCAAATTGTATTCTTTCACATGTTTGTTAAAACAAGGTGAAATTTTATTTCAATTTTGATTAGGATAATCAAGAATGCAGGATCAAAGGACTAAAACATGATATCGTTGCTCTTCGTTCTGGATTCTTGATGCACCAATTAAATCTAATGAAAAGCTCTTCTTATTTTCGATTCCATGTAATCAAGCTCTTCGAATTAAATGTTTTTGTTATCTATTTATTTTCTATTATTGTTTTTCTTCTTTTTTCTGAGATTTCAAATTTTCAATGCTATTAACTGTTCTGATAGGCTAATATTTTCTTGAAATCCGATTAGGTTGAAAAAATTGGTGCCAGGTGGAAGTTTATGTCCAATGCTGTGAGCAAAGCAAACCTGTTCTCTGATTCTCTTTTATTATTCTTTTCTCTTCAATTAACAATTATTTTCGCTTTTGTTGTTGTTTTACGATTTAGTCTCTAATTAATTATATTATCATATTTCAGGAAAAAACTCCATAGGGCAAATGCTAAGAACAGACTAGCATATGAGGAGGATATTGGAGCCTACAACAAAAGATTCGTAATTACTTTAACTCAATGTTTTGATTCTCTCTTATATTATGATTCATATTATGATTCTCTATGATTGAGCTCTTTTAATATTTTAGAATGTGGGTGGAGATTTTAATAAGTCAAAATCTGTGGTGAATGATGATTATGATGATGAAGAAGTGATGGAGCTTCGTAATTTAATTTTAATTGTGAAATAGATTCTGACAGGAGTTGTTATTGTATGTTAATGAGTTTGAAATGTTGTTATTTTTTTGAGAGGATAAGTGAAGTAGCTGGTGTGGTGAAGGAAGAGACTTTGGCGTGGGAGGAAATAATTTCATTCATTATCAATCTTCATATAGTTTTGGGGGTTGATTGACAATATCTTTTGGTGAACTTGATTGACAATATAATTTAATCATCTTAATTTTCTACTTACTTTTATGTGTGAAGATCATGGAATTTGAAGTTCAGTAGGATTCTGTAATTGTATGTTTGATTCATCGAAAGAATATAATTTAAATGCCATCATATAGTTTTCTAGCTTATTGTTATGTTTCTGGGCCAAAAACTGTATTCATTATTTTTATTTATTTTTAGTTTAAGGGAGTACTTTATCTTTGTAGATGATAGAAAAATAAGTTTGTAAAATTCTATATTTATTTAAGTTAGCTATCATTTTGTGTTTGAAAGTATTATGTTATACTGAGAAAAATATTATGTTGAGACACTATTTATGTTTGAACAAGTTCTTTAATAATTTTCTTCATTTAAAAGTTTAGAATTTTCTATTATATTACTTTTTATTTCTTCTCAATATTATTTATTTATCGTAATTTTATTTGAGTATTAGTTTTTCTAAATTTAATTTGTTTTCCTTACCAAAATTAAAAATTTAGAAGAATGATTCTAAAGGAAATTGAATGATTAACCTTGAAAGAGATTTTATTAGTTTATAACTTTGTCAAACAAGGTTTATAATTTTTTGGAGCGACAAGGTTTAATTATTTTACTTAGAAGTACTAAATTTTTACTATTGAAAAAATTTGTTGGTGATCTACCAATGTTTCATTATTATTTTATTATTATTTTATTATTATTTTATTTTTGGGACATGTAATTAATTGTCGAAATTTATATTTTATTATTAACAAGAAAATAATAATAAGTTAATTAGGATTGGAGATTAAGAGAATTGAATTTTAAAATTCAAAAGAATAATTTTAGGATTGATATAAAAGAAGCTGAAAAAATATTTTAATAATTTTTTAACATAAAAAAGACGTATTAAAAATGTAATAATAGATGTGATAAAATATTGTATATGCAATTGATGGTTTTCAACTCTCTACCCAGAGATTCAAATAAATTATCATAATGAAATGTTAAACATTGGATGAGATAAGTTGTTTATTTTGTGATAAAAAAAAATTGTTTTTATTTTTTTTTTACAATTTTTTTTATATTATAATAATTAATAACTATGAACATAATTTACATTACGTGCATCTATTTATTTATGAAAATGTTATTCTTTCTATTATCTTATTAAATATGATATATCATCTCCTTAATAAATCATTGTTGATCTAGTAAATAATGTAAATATTATTTGTTGTTATATACTTACATTTGCTCTGTTCAGAATCAAATATAAAAAAAAAAAAAAAGACTTAGAATTTTAATTCAAAATAATATGTAATTGTTATGCAATGCAATGCAACTTTTTTGTTAAAAGATAAATCATTTACATAATTATATTCATTTAATTGGCTTTTAAATAAAAGATGTGCATGGTTATTTTGTTCATACCCGAGTTCTGCTCTAGTAAATTACTAATATTTACTCGAGGAAGGAAATCTCTTTCTTTTTTTTTTTTTTTTTTTTTTTCTCACCATCGATCTTTAAAAGAAATAGAAAGGAAAGAAATAGAAAGGAAAAAAATTGAGTGGATTTTTATTTTTTTTAGATGTGTTTGGATGAAAGGAAAATAACAAAGAAAGAAATGTTATAAAAAGACAACTTTATTCTTGTATTATAAAATACATTAAAAAAGTGAAGGGGTAATATTGGAAGTTGTGAGAGAAAATAAGTTTTTCCTCCCTTTTCTTTTTAACATGGGAGAAAAAAAAATTGGTGGATCCCACCAATTTTTTTCCACCCCTTTTCTTTTCTCTCCAGTGTCTCTTCATAACCAAACAATAAAAAATGATCATTTTCCTTCCTCTTTTCTTTTCTCCCTTTTCTTTCCTTCCATTTTCTCTTCAAACAAACATAGTGTGAATGTCTCTTAAATCAGTGAATCAGATCGTGACAATTGTCAATATATAGAATGAGATGCCACTCCATCACTAAAAAAATCCTAATGCTGAATACCATCATCACATTCAAGCTGACCCACCATTCATCCACTTAAATTGATATACAAAACACAAAGCCCACAATTTTTTGGAGCATCTATCCCAATCCAAACTTTGTGATGCAAATTTTCTAATCTTCAATTCACATACACAAGCACCAATATAAAATCCACTGAAATTAAACCCATGTAATAATAATGGTTAGAGACCCAAAAACATCAATGGCTTGGTTAAGAAATCTCTCCAAATATTCTTCCACCATTGCTAAATTATCATCATCACCAAAAACAAACACTGACCCATTTTTCCTTTTACCATCCTTCACATTCCTCTCGCACTTTAGCTCCAATTCCATTCAACAAAAGCCTTCAAATTCCAATACCAAGCATGTTTTTGAGTATTCAGGGTTATTAGAAGCAACAAAGCCCCATGAGAAGCCACGTGTCGTTGTTCTTGGTTCGGGTTGGGCTGGGTGTAGACTCATGAAGGGTTTGGACACAACAACATATGACATTGTTTGTGTCTCACCGCGTAACCACATGGTTTTCACTCCTCTATTGGCTTCAACATGTGTTGGAACACTTGAATTTAGATCTGTGGCTGAACCCATTGGAAGGATCCAACCAGCTCTTTCTAGAGAACCCGGTTCTTATTTCTTCCTTGCCAATTGTACTGCCATTGATACACATAACCATATGGTATATTATGGTGTGTTTCTTTTGTTTTTGTTTTGTGATATTTTAATTTGTTGTAGTAAAGGTGAATTGTTCTGCATGGGTTGTGTAACTATGAAAACTATGAACCGTTTGGATAAGAAAAAAAAGGTTAAAATAATAAAATTATGTTTTCTGATTTTACTTTAGTTGTTTAAAAACACTTTGTGCGTACGAAAAGTTTAGTCACTAGCTCAAACATCATTATTTGTGTATATTTATACGTATTAATTTACATATTTTTCAATTAAATAATTAATTATAAAATAATCAAATATGTAATAATCGAATAATCAACATTGTTTATAGCAGTAATAATACAAATCAAACAAGCCTGATTCTTTCACTTTCTCCCTGATGCTATCATTTGTTGAAAACTTGGAATATTGATACTTGTTATGGAGAATTTAATTTGATGCTTGGTTTTGAAGGTTCAATGTGAGACAGTGACTGATGGTGAAGAAACAATAGATCCCTGGAAGTTTTCAATCTCATATGACAAGCTCGTAATCGCATTAGGATCGAAACCGTCCACTTTCGGAATCCAAGGAGTCAAAGAATATGCGATTTTCCTGCGCGAGGTTTATCACGCGCAGGAAATTCGGCGAAAGCTCCTCCTTAACTTGATGTTGTCAGATGTTCCAGGTAAATTTTTCTCCAACATTAATGTTAACAAATATTTGGTTTTATGAAATGTTTGAATTTTGTTGTTGTGGTGTTTCACTTATGTGGTTTTAGTTACTTGGTGCAGGAATCACGGAAGAAGAAAAACGGAGGCTTTTGCATTGTGTAGTTGTGGGAGGGGGTCCAACTGGAGTTGAATTCAGTGGTGAACTCAGTGATTTCATCATGAAAGATGTTCAACAAAGATATGCTCATGTCAAGGATTACATTCGTGTTACTCTAATTGAGGTATATTTACTTACTATGAGTGTTAGGGGACAGCAATTTTTATGATTTATAGTCATCAATGATGATTTTAATGGTGTAAAATTGGTGTGAGATTTCATTCAATGGTTCACTTTTTTTTTATTTACTGGTTACATACTGGCCAGAATTTAATAAAGTTGCTGGTCCTTAGACTTTTCCTTTACTTAATTAGTAAAACTGCTTTTGGAGACATGTTCCTACTTCTTAGTTATAAAAATAGAATAAATTTGCATAATAATCCCTCAAATTCACAGAATTATTTAATTGTCTTCAAAATTTCAATTTTACTATAATAGCTTTTAGATTTAGTTTTGGACACTATAGTAATTAAAAATGAGAGGAAAAAAAGAGAGGAATGACGGAAAGAATCGGAAGAAAAAGAATGCAGAGAAGGGCATGGGAGGAGTGGAGTCAAGGAAAGATTAAATTGGATCCAATGTGATATTTTATAGCCACATCAATATTGAAAGATGAGTTATGGACTACTATGATGTTCAGAACTCAATCTAAAAGATTACTATAGTAAAATTAGAACTTCAAAAACCAAATCGAATAATTTCATAAATTTCAAAGATTATTATAAAGATTTGCTATATAGAAATAAGTTAAAAATATAAATATTTATTTTATTCAATTAATTTAAACTTTTAGAACAATTGATTTTGTGGTACAGGCAAATGAAATATTGTCTTCATTCGACGATCGATTGAGACGCTATGCTACGAACCAATTGACAAAGGTGAGCAATATATGGATGACATGAACAACATAACAGTTCTTGGTTTGGCGCTTTAGAAATCTAAGTAAGTTTGTATCAGTCAGGAGTTCGTCTTGTTCGTGGAATAGTGAAAGATGTGAAAGCTCAGAAGATAATACTGAGTGATGGCACTGAGGTTCCTTATGGTTTGTTGGTATGGTCTACTGGTGTTTCCCCTGCTCCTATTATTCAATCTTTGGATCTCCCTAAAGAACCTTCTGGAAGGTTAGTTTCATTAACTTCTAATCAATGCTTGATGGACTTTTTTTTTATCATGTCTTAAATTCCTCTCATAGTTTTGTGGTCAAACCAGGATTGGTGTTGACGAGTGGCTTCGTGTTCCTTCGGTTCAAGATGTCTTCTCAATTGGTGATTGCTGTGGATTTCTTGAAACCACAGGTAGACAAACACTCCCTGCATTGGCACAAGTAAGTCATCCACAAATTATATTAATAATAGTCATTACTATTTATTTAAACAAAAATATTTCGTACATATTAAAATTAGTCACTAAAATTATTCACTGTATATTTATATATAAATATATATGTTGTTTAATTTATTTTTAATATATTTTTTATATTTTTGTATACAAATGCTAGCATTATTATTATTTAAATTCATACTCCAATTAATACTAATACGACAAAACAAAACAAAATAAAAAAAATTAAGAATATAAATTATATATTATTACGTCTTATAGGGTATTTATTTTTTATACACCCTATTTTGTTGAAACCCTATTTACATAATTCTTGTTTTTGTGCAATAAATTAAAATGCGAAGTTAAATGAGTATTAATTATCGTATTATTTTTTATCAAGTTTTATTCACATAAAATTATTTTTATATAAAGATAAAAAATAAAAATTAATAAATAATTTAATATATTTGATTAAATTATATAACCGTTTTTAACTATTATTTTTATATAAAGAGATCGTTACATAAATAATAGTAACAATTTTCTTCTTATTTTTAGACTAACTTCTTATAACAGTGAGTCAGTGACAATGATTCATTGATAAAGTAATGGCAAGTGTTCTTTTAAGTAAGAAAAAATTCACCTCATTGATCATTGATTTAATAACTAAGTAGCAACATTAGTAGAAAGTTGAAAACATCACGTGATGTCCTATAAATTATTCATGACCAATCTTATGGTGTTTATGAGTTAGTATCTAAATTTTACTTAACTTATTTTTTGTAATAAATTTTAATTTTTTTAAATTATTTATTTTTATATTTTTTAAATTAAATATTAATTTTTAACTTTTTTTAATAAACACACACCACTTTGTAGACACCATAACATTCACTATTATTCATATTATCTTACAAAATCATACTTCAAATTCTCATGGAAGCTAACACCAAGATTCCACAGGTGGCAGAGAGACAAGGAAAATATCTAGCAGAACTATTAAACAGAATTGGTAAAGAAGGTGCAGGGCATGCAAACAGTGCAAAAGAAATAGAATTTGGAGATCCATTTGTTTATAAGCACCTTGGAAGCATGGCAACTATTGGAAGATACAAGGCCTTAGTTGATCTTAGGCAAAGCAAGGTCATTAATTGGTTATATGAAAAATTTAAGAGAAAAAGATAAATAAGAATTTAATGTTTTAATTCGAAGACACATGAAACTTTAACTAATTGAAAATATAAAAATATTTTTTATTTTTTAAAATACGAAATATTTAAGTATTTTTGTCTAAAATATATAAAGATAAATCGATCCTTAAAAAAACTTAGATGTTTTGTATTTTAGAAAATAAAGAATGTTTTTGTATTTTTAATTAGTCGATAATTTATTTATCTTCGAGATAAAAAATCAAAGATATATTTATTGTTTATTTTAAAATCATCATTAATTATTCATTCTTAAAAGCTATTAATTTTGCTTTAAAATCTTAAAATGGTGGATATTATTGAATTTATATTTTTTAAATTTTGAATTTTACTTAAAAGATAAAGTATAATTTTTTACTATTTATTTTATAAGTGAGACAAAAAAATATAAAAATAAAATTCAAAAATAAAAAATTATATTTTATTTTTTTAAATAAAAATTTAAAATTTAAATAACCCAAATTCCATGTTTTAAACTGACAAGATCTTATTGTTACTTACAGGAGGGAAAAGGGTTATCTCTGGCAGGTTTTCTCAGTTTTTTCATTTGGCGCTCGGCGTATATTACACGTGTCATCAGCTGGAGAAACAGATTTTATGTATTCATCAACTGGGTGACAACTCTTATATTTGGCCGTGACATAAGCAGATTATGAACCCAAAAAAAAATAATTAAGGTAAAATTTCTTGCACTGTTTAGACATCTTATAGAAAGGTAGTGTTGGAGAAATGGTTTAGTTGTTACTCTGGGACAGCAAGGTCTATCAACTATTTATGTATCTACTATATTAAGGTGTGTACCTTATACTTATTTTGGGGTGTAATTCTTATTTACACAATACAGGAAAGGATAATTTTCTTTTACATTAATTTATTATTAGTATTACAAAATAATTAAAAGAGAAATAATAATAATAATAATAATAATAATAATAATAATACAAGTAATTTTGTGTTATCTCAAAATTACGAGTTTAAACCTTGAAAATTGAAATCAATCACGGATACAATTATTAGGTTAGATTATTTACATTACATTTCTTAAGTGCAATTCTTATTTGAATGGAAGTTTGTCATATCAAATTGTCCTTAAAAAAAAAAGAAAGAAATTCACAAAATTCTTCCTTTAACATATTAAGGACTTAAAGTGTTTTGGTAGGATCTTTTGTTTGGTTTAATGGCAAGTTATTTTCAGGCTCAAGTATTTTCTCTACAAGTGGACAGCATGGAACTTACTAGTTGCATGATTTTTGTTGCATGTTCAGTTTTAGCAAGTGGCATGTATTGATGAGGAGCAGGCTTGAGGAAGAAGGCAATGAAACTTTTGAATCTTGAAATTGATGGAGATTACTTTACCCATAAATTTCTCTCTCATAGCTTCTCAATTAATTAGAAATCTGGCCATGTGAGGCCATTTTGTACATATTGACAACCAACAAATTGATGTGCATGTTTATGAAATGTAAAATAAAATAATCACAATAATATCATTTCATTGTAGTCTTAGTCCAAGACTTTGGCTAGGTGCAATGTACTCTCTGAATCTCTGATTTTTTCAAACGTGTAATTTCATTTTATGAAGTTATCAAATGGAGATGGTACTAAAAAACTCTTATCGATTTTGTATTATAAGTTCTCATGGTAGAAATAAAGGGAATGATATTTTAGTTATTGATCTATTTTTGTAAGCAAAAACTAAAATAAATGTACTTTCTTTTAATCATAGGTATAATTGTATAAACCAAAGAGGGATAGAGATAGGAATTATATAAGATATTCTAAATTCAAATGACATGTATAAAAAATTTAATTTTGTATTATGATAGCAGTTCGATCCAATTCATAAGCATTTTGTGTTAATGCAGAAAATCTAAAAAATGATCATACTGAAAATGTATAATAACTTGAGAAAAAAAATATCAATCATAAATAATAATTTAGTATTAATTCCTTTTGTCACTACATTGATGAGAACCTGCTAAGTATAACCTATGACCTATGGGTTAATAATCTTTCATCATGAAATCCCATTCATGTACAAAATCAAAAAACACAATGAAATTCAATTAGCTAGTAAAAAATTGGGATATCTATTATTCTGCTCAAATTTGAATCAATTCTGGAATAAGCTTCAAAAGAAAAGAAAGCTCTTGCTGTGAGAATTGAGGCTTGAAGTTCTTCACTTGCAACATTTCCTCCATCCCTAGACCATTTATATCAAGAACTAACTCTGCTATTTCCTTAACAAAATCAACAATGACACCATCAATCCCCATTAGATGTTGCATGTAAACTGCTTCAGGAACATTGTTTAATTTTCCATATGTAAAGAGAGAAAGCTTATTAGAACACTCCTTGATCTTTCTCACAGCTTCAGGGTTTCTAAATATTCCTTTGACTTCAGAGACTATTCCTTGCAATCCATGTTCTGTGCAAAGCTTCAGAGCCTCCTCTAATGAATTTCTTCTCACATCTTCATAGAGTTCACATCCTCCTTCAGTTAAGAAGAATACAGGGTATGTGCTTTGCAATTTTCTTACAAGTATTGCTGCATCTGGTTGAAAAGTTGAGAATATGATTGGCCTATTCTTGCCATGCTCAAACACAACCTGTCCCCAATAATTTTTATCACCAAATTAATAACTAGTCTTTTATGTATTACTATTTATACAACATAATTTTTTAGAATAAACCATCAATTTAGTTTTTGTAAAGTAACTATGACAATTAATTACTAAATTAATCACCATATACTTGTGTATAATCGCATGTATAAATTAATTTATTTTCAATATATATTTTGTATTTTAACATATATTTTATACAAATAACTAATATATTTAAAAAGAATTTCAGTCTTCTTAAAATGAACAATATTCGATAATAGACTTAAAAATTAATTTAAACAGAAACAATAGCATTTTGTCAACTATTATTTTAAACGGAAATGTTTGGTAACCAAAGAAAATCAGCTAAAAACAGCCATAACTTGTTTTATTTAGCATTCATTAATTGTTGCAATAATTAATTAATGCTAAATAAAAAAAGTTCTAGCTGTTTTTTTTTTTTTTTTGTCTACCTAGCATAAGGACCACATTTTTTCTTTTTATTTGAGTAACAAATTATCCATTTTATAATCTTTAGAAAACATGAGCTAATTTTTTCTTTTACATCATCTTAAAACAGAAAATAAAAATGCAAATCACACAACTTATAATATGGTCATATATCCTAATGTCTTGTTTAATTGTGAATATATTTACCTTCAAGATGGAGTGAAGAACATGGACAAGATATCCTTGTTCATAAACAATGTAGTCATCAAACTTCAACTCAATGTTGAAACCCAAAGAAGGATTGACATTAACGAAAGCTTCATGGAGTGTGCAGAGTGAGTCATCTTGTTCCACGTTCCACTTGACTAGCTTCCCCTCTTCAGTTTTCCTAAGCAGGGTTTTTCCGTTCTTGTCCCTCTGAGGGCCGCAAGAGAGGAACTCGGAGAGGGTCAATTCCGTAACTTTCTCCCCAAACACAGTGCCGTTTTCTTCACAGAAGATGTGGTCGTCGTGGAAGATAACGGGACAGTTATCTTTCGTGACTTGCACGTCGAATTCGATGAAGTCAAGGGCCAAGTTAGATGCAGCTTTGAAGGAAACAATGGAGTTTTCTTTGATAGCTCTCATTCTCTGATCTAATGACTGCAAATCGTTCATGCCACTTCCCCGGTGTCCGATCACCGCAAACTTCGCCACCTCAAACCTCCTCTGCTCTATCTCCACCTCTACAATTTTCGTAGTAAACAGAGGATTTTAGTTTAATTTTAATGCACCAACTAATATTATAGGATAATTGTCTAATTATATCTTAGATGACTATTCGATCGGTTAACATAAAAAAAATAACTAGCCAATTAGTTATAATTCAAATAGCATAATCTCTCTATATTTACGTAAGAAGTTGCAGGTTCGAGTCTTCCTATCTTTAATAAAAAAAACATAAAATTTATGTAATTGAATGTATGTATAAAATATTTTATATCAAAATTAAAATTAATATACTAATTTATTCATTTAAATTTTTGAAAAAATTTAAAATTTACTAAAATTTATTGTTTTTGATATTTTTTAAGTTATTAACTTAATAATTTTAGTTTAACAGTCTAATAATATATTTTTAGACAATATTTTTAAATATTATTGAATAATTACAGGTTATAAACAATAAATTTTATTAATTCTTTAATATTTTTTTAAATTTAAATGTAGTAGACTAAAATATTAATATGAAATAATAAACGAAACTAATAGTATGAACCAAAAATTGAACATATACCTCTAGAGGAATGACTTGAGCACCGTAGATCTAAGGAAGGGATTTGAGAGACCGGGAGAAGCTTGAGAGCCATTTGCGTCAAAGATAGAGAGAATTGAAATGAAAGAGGAAAATAAAGTTGTGGGAATGGTGAAGCGAGTTGTTGAGATGTATTGGAGAATATATATAATAATGGATTTGGGGTTGGGAAAGCCATACCTAAAGAGAGGATAAGCATGCCAATTCAATGGGATCTTCACGTTGAATATTCTGTTGGATATTCTTTTTTATGCATTTTAATAGATAAATTATGACAACTCCTTATGACAACGAGAGGTTGACCTTTGCTTAGTTTTGTTTATGACTTTATGGTTATGGTAGCGCAAACATAATAAAAAAAAGATTTGGATTCTCTAAAGTTTGAATTTTATTATAGAGAATTAAGTGTGATATTTTATTATTGATTTTATACGTAAAACTAAAAATAAATATAAAAGAGAAACTATTTAAGGATAGAAGATCACACTTTATTCTTTAAAGTGAAATTCAAACTTTAGAGGATTCAAATCTTAAAAAAAGATATTGAACGTTGTTAAATGGATATTTTTTTTAGAAGAAGTATAGAGAGTCAATGGAATATCTATACAATGTGTACAATGAGATATAAAGATGTTCGATTCAATAGGATATCAGATGTTTATTATCACTGGTACCCGAATGGTTATTCTGAATAGTATATGTGTATTGTGTTTGAAAAATTAGTAGTATTTTATCTTGAATGTTCATTTTTTAACTCATATTAGGCCAAATAAATAACCCATTATACATATTATACAAATATTCTATTGGCTTCCTAGCAGAATTGTTTTTTTAATGCTAAATTGTAGTAGTTAGCTACATTCTTTAATTGGCTTAAAATCAAACTAATAAATCTAGTGCGAGTGTTGTAAGTTAGCAAATTATAACATATATAGTACACATAAATTATTACTAATGTTAGTCGCATATATTTTGGAACAAAGTGTAGTTTGGGTGTGTGCTTGGGGAGTATTTATGAATTGGAAGGATATTCCACCATATTTTGCATTCACCAAAACAAAATTAGTTATTAAATTAATAAATTTTATTTTTTACTGCGACTTTGATGATGTGTATGTTGTATTTGTTAAATAATAATTTTTTGTTGTTGATAAATATGATGAAAGTTTATGTATGTTGGATTGATTAATTTTAAAATTATATAAAAAAAAATTTTATTGTTTAAATTAGTCATACAAATTATAATTTAAAATTATGTATTAATTTTGCAATGTTTAATTAGGAAGATTCATAAACAAGTATAGTCATAAGTATTTTGATCTAATTTATAGTCATTCTATCGGCTAGTGGCACGCTTTTTAAGCGTAGTCATATCTTCTTTTATCGGCACGCTTTTAAAGTGTAGCCAAAACCACTCCATTGGGTCACTTCTAAAAGCGTGGCAATATGTACACTTTTCAGTAAGTTTTTCAAGCGTAGCAAGAAATGAAAGCGTGCCAAAAAATAAAAGCGTGCCAGAAAAACGTGCTGATAAATCACAAAAACGTGGTGATAGAGCAATCGACACGTTTGCGGATGTGACCCTTTTAAAAGTGTGCCAATAACTAAAAAAACGTGACAAAAATCTATTGGCATGTTTTTTTGTACTTTTCAGCACGCTTTAAAAGCGTGACAGAAAACTTATTTTCTTATAGTGGATTGATTCATATTCCGTCAGAATTTTATCTTTTATAATTTAAATATTTTATTGTTAATTTTTTCGATACCATATTAATATACCATCTATGTGTTTTAAATTTTAAAATTTCGAAATACATTATTTTATCATAGTACTTCCCTTAACTATATTTTAAAAATTTTGGAATACTGTAGTGATAAAAATTTTAAAATACTGTATTTTATCCTTTGCTAAAATTGTTAGAATTCTATATATGTATGTAGGCTCATTTTTTTATTATGGATTTGGTATTAGGGTTGTGTAATGAAATGGATGTATGATCAAAATTTCCACGGCTATGAAAATTGGTCAAAACGTAGGTTACGTTTTGTTTTTTTTTTTCTTTTTTTTTTTGTTAAGAGAAATGGACAAACGCACTCTGCGTTTTGTTTTTTAAAAGGTTTTGAAATTTTTTTAAAGTCCAATCATAGCCTACGTTTTGCTGTGAGTATTAAAAAGAATTTTTTTGAAGTAACAAAATGCATCTTGCATTTTATTTTTATGTGTCAGATTTTTTTATAGAATAGCCAAAACGCAAGATGCGTTTTATGGGCTGTCAGCTTTTTTTTTTTTAAATACTAAAAACGCATGTTGCGTTTTGTTTAAAAAAAATATTTTAACCAAGAGTCCGGCCTATAAATACGAAGTAAGACTCTCATTCAGCTTGCCTCACTCCATTTCTACTCATTGTATTCTTCTTTCTTTTACATATGTCGTAGTTCTGAGGTTTTTTGGTAGTTAGGTGTGTCAAAAAAATTAGATTAGGTGAGGTTGCAGTTATGAAAAATATTGCAAATTTGCGAGTGTATTATAACGGTGATGTTATACCAAACACACATGAAAGAGTGACTTTTGTTTGTGAATATCCATTGTCATTTGTTATTCCATGTACCATGAGTTTTGTAGAATTACAAAATGGACTTTGTAATAACATTCAAAGCCACATTTTAAAAATGGTGAGCAACATTTTATACAGGAATCCTGTACAAGTTTTTGGTGGGCTGATACAGTTTCAAATGATGCCCATCATTGATGATGCCAGTATGCAGCAGATGTTATGTATTTATCAACAAACCCGATTTCATGTGCCGATGATAGAGCTGTACGTTGAGTTCGAACAGCAGTCAGGGTTGGGCGCGGTCGGCGAGGAGGTCAATGTTGATGAGCTCGGGGATATAGATTAGGAAGAAGATAATAATGACAGTGAAGAGGAATTCGAAGCTAACTATAAAGTCGATAACGAAAACGATGATGGAGACTTGGCAGGCAATCCGGCGGTGCAAAATGAAGCGAATGCGATTGTAAGCCAGCACATGTTTGGTGTTCCGTCTTTTATGCGGACTCTAGATTTCAAAGGCATGCATGCTCCAAAATTTTCTAAGTACGCGAATATGGATATGTTATGATTATTAACTCAAGTTTCCTATAGTGCTTATTTTATTTGCCCTGTCTGACTGATGATGGTGCACATGTCGTAGGTGAAGGTAACGCTGCGGCGGAAGATGGCGAGTATATTATATTACTAGAAAAACATTAATAAATTATTAAAAAATAATAAATATTTATTTAATTAACAGTATTATTTATTTATTATTAGAAAATTTTAATAATTTATTATTATTGTCTAAACACTACTATTATACTAACCATGATAATCATTTCTTTTTTTTAGAACCCTACACAGCATTCTATTATTAAACAATATTATTTATTATTACAAAATATTAATCAACTATTAAAATTAATAAATTTTTTTATTAAACAGTGTTAAAAACATATCGTTTACTAATATAAACCGTATTATTATCATTATCATAAATAAAAAATAGTAATAAATAACTAAAAATTAATAATAAATTATTAAACAGTGTTATTAATTATTAAAAATTAATAACAACTTATTATCATTATGATAACTAATATTATAAACAAATAATAATATATTATTCAAATTTTCATAATAATAATTACTTAAATATAACAATAATAATAACCATTTATTATATCATCATTATCCTAAACGGTATTCTATTATATATACACTAACTATCGTAACAATATTTTTGAATTTTTCCGAGACTTAAGCATAATAATAACTAAGAATAATATTGTATAATAATAGCGGTGACACTAACACTAACAAATCCAATAGTAATAATAACAACAGTAACCACAATAATAATAATAATAATAATAATAATAATAATAATAATAATAATAATAATAAACATTTATTTATTAAACAGTATTATAATAATGGCTAACAATAACAACAACATCATTATTACTACTACTAATAATAATAATAATAATAATAATAATAATAATAATAATAATACAAATAAATATAATTATTTATTGATCAGAAAATTAAAAAAAAATTTTACCCATTTAGAATGATCCAAATATTCAATGATGTGATTCTCAGATGTAGTAAAATTACGCACCATATTTTTCCAGCGTCCCTCAGTTGAACCTAAACTCTTTTCGAGTCTTTTTCTTCCTCAAACAACACAATATTTTAACCCCTAACCCTTTCTTTCAGTATTCACCACAATCTTCACTTACCCTCTCTTTAACTCTAACAACACAATGTTTCACTCTTTCTCAGCACATTGTTTTCCTTGCTTGCGTTTTGGCTTTAAAAACACCGGTTTCACCTTCCCAGTGGCGGAACTTAGTTCAGACAAGGAGGGGTCATGGCCCCCCAAACTTTTTATAAAAAACTTAGTAGTACTTTTTCAAAAGATAAAAAATAGTTCAATTAACTTAAATACTTTACTATGACTTAAAGTAGCTAATAAGTTCAATAAACAACACTCTCTTTATCTTTAAGTTCAAATATAAAATTTAGATATTTTTTATTTATTTAATTTAATTTTTTATATGATAAAAAATAATAGAATATTCAATAAGTATTAATATTATTGTATTTGTATAAATTGATAAAAAAATTTAATAAATATTATAAATTTTAATATTTGTCCTTCTAACTTCTTCTTTACATATTTTACAGGATATATATTCAAATTTTTTATATAAAATAATAATAAAAAATCAAAAAATTGATACATTTTTTAAGAGGAAGACTAATATTTAAGAAGAAAAACATATAACTTTTACAATATCAACACATATAGATAGTTCTTCTACTTTAATGAATCACGAAAAAGTGAGATATAACCTTCAAAAGTTCAAAAAGTTACATCTGATGACTTTAACTTTAACTTTTTAGAATGAGATCTTGAAAAACGGCTTTAAATTTGGCAATATCACCCAAACCAGAGAGATGAGATTAGACGAGCTTATCTTAAATGGGATCCATATCAAAAACATTTTGACAATTATTTTCTATCTGGCCCCCCCAAAATTTTGTTTCAAGTTCCGCCACTGCACCTTCCATTGTATCCACGTGTCATGCATGCAAGGCTGCAGGCTGTCAAACGCAACCTGCGACTTGCTTTCACGCTGGCCAAACGCAACCTGCGTTTTGTGATATCCCAGATTGGTCAAAGGATGCTCCTGTGTGCATGCAGGGAGTCACAGGTTTTGGATTCCCTTCCCTGCCAAACGCATCCTGCGTTTTGCAGCAAGTGACTAATGTGCGCAACTCTGCCATTTTCAGGTGCACTTAAAACGTAACTTGCGTTTTGTATGTTACTGAGTTTTGCAGATTCACATTTTTGGATTACACTCCATGCAACAATATATGAGAACAACACCATTTTTACTTCCATTCTTTAATTAATTTTTGATGTATCTGTATCTGTATAAAGGGAGTCACTTAGATAAAGATATCAAAAATATCTTTTTTTTAAGATGTTTTTTAAAAATTAAAATTTAACACATATAATCAATTAAATTATATTATTTTTTATTAAAAATTAGACTAGACAAATCAGTTTAGCAAAAAAATTAATAAATTAAATTTTGAACCGGTATAAATTAATATTTTTTTATAAAAAATTACTACAATATCCCTATTATAAAACACAACTAAAATATCCCTATTATATTAATTTTGAAAACTTTAAATTCTAACCCTATAACAACAGAGAAGAAAAGAGCTAAAATTTATGATTCTCAAAATTAATATATATAATAAGAGTATTTTAGTCATTTTATATAATAGGGATATTGTAGTCATTTTTTATAAAAAATATTAATTTAGACCGATTCAAAATTTAATTTACTATTTTTCGATCAAATTAATTTATATGACCTAATTTTGACAAAACTAACACAATTTAAGTGATTATATGTGTTAAATTTTAATTATTAAAAAATATCTTTAAAAAAAGACATTTTATACATCTTTATGGAAACATCTCTCCTGTATAAAATACATGAGTTTTGGAGTACGTTTCAAATATATTTGTATAATTATTTAAATTAAAAATCTTTAAAATTTAAATGATATATAAATTTATTTAATTCAAATTATAATAATTTGAATCGAATTAGTTTAAATAATAAATTTAAAAGTAAAATCTGCTCAATCTTTTTTAAATAAAGGATAAATTATTTTTTATGATAAATTTAATAATTATTAGATGAAATGAATTATATTATCAAGATAATTAATATTAATTTTTAGTTTAACTTAAATTTTGACAATAAAACTAATTTATTATAGTAAAATTATTTGAACTTCATACCTATAAAATTACATAATTTTTATATCAACTCTATTAATAATCATGAAATTCACCCTTACTCAATTAACACTTTATCTCTTTTTTTTGTTATTTTAAATTTGTGATTCCGCCTTTTGATTTTTCTTTTCATTTATTTTTTTAATTTTCTAGTTTTTTTTTTCGTTAGATCTAATTAATATATGTGTGGTATAAAAACAATAAAAAATTATAAAATAAAATTTTTTTGTAATTCTTATAATTTACAAAAAAAGTTATTATATTTAATTAATTTAATTAGTTGTCAAAATTCAAATTAAATTAAAAGTTAATGTTAATCATAATAACATAATTTATTTCATCCGATAATTATTAAACATGTCATAAATATAAATAGTAACTTATCCTTTATTTGAAAAAAATTGGGTAGAATTCATCAGATTTAAATTTATACCATACAAATTTTAAATGTTTAAATAAAATTGGATTAAATTAAAAAATAAAAATCAAATAGTAATATAACATATTCCCTTTCGTAAGCTGTGAAATTGATATAATTCATAACGAGATAAGGAATAGAGGATAAAAATATAATTATTTACGTGCGCGTCTAAATTCATAAATTTTATGTTTATTTAAATCAGAAAATGAAAAATCCCAAGAACATGCCCTTACAGTATCGTCTTAGGGTTTTCAGAATTCCCAATTACACCCGCGGACACAACGTATTCGAAATTAAATTTACAACAAAGTATTGCAAATTTATTATCAATATCGTATCTCTCGCTGGGAAAATCGAAAGAGGCCTATCATCAAGCTCATAGTTCATCGATATTACAAATTTCACAGCCAATAATCTCCAACCTCAGCAAGCTGAATCGTTAAGCCACCGAAAATGGGAGGCCATGGTGGCCTCAACATTCTCCCGCAGAAGCGGTGGAACGTCTATAACTACGAGAACAGGGAAAAGGTCCGCCGCGACGAGGAGCAAGCCGCCAGAGACGAGCAGATCAAGCGCGACGAGGTCAGAAAGCGCGACGCCGAGTTCCGCCTCGAGCGCCTCCGCACCGCCAAGGGTTTGGCTCCTCTCGTTAAGGCCAAGGCAGAGGAAGAGAAGGAGGAGGAAGGAGAAGAAGAACCGGAATCGAAGAATTCGGATAACAACGGACACATTAACTTATTCGAGGGGATTAAGATTTTCGATCCTGTACGAGGAACCGAGAAGAGGAAGGAGTTGTTAGGGGAAAGGGAAGGGTGGAAGAAGGAGAAGAGGATGAAGAAAGAAGAAGGGAAGTCCTCGGGGGTGGCGGTGGGTCCCGAGGATGAGAAGTATAGGTTAGGGTATGGGGTAGCAGGGAAGGGTGTGAAGATGCCTTGGTATCTTGAGAAGCGTAATGGCGACGATGACAAGGGCGGTGGGGATGATAGTGACGGGGAAGTGAAGAATGAGAACAAGAAGAAGAAGAAGAATGCGAGGAAGACTTTGGAGGAGTTGAGGGAAGAGAGGTTGAAGAGGGAGAAGCGCGAGAAGGAGCGTGAGAGGGCGTTGATCGGGGAGAAGGGCCGCAGCAGCAGCAGCCATAGTGAGCGCCGCAGCGATAGAGATGTGTATGGGAACAAGAAGTTTAACAGGTGATCACATATTGACCATGTTTTTAATGTTATGCATTTGGCAATTTTGTTTGAAGCTCTTTTAAATGATAAATGCTCTTGGTATGTCTACTACGACAAGCTTAGAAATTCAATGCTGTGTGAAAAGTTGTTGATTCAGTAATCTTGTAACAGAAAAGAATAATGTAACGAATCAAAAATCAAAATTGGCTTGGTTTTCTTTCATCAAGTAATTTCTTAATTCTAAATGTCGAAATACAGTTAGGATCATATATTTCTAAAAGTTACAAAATTAGTAGAGATATATGCCCCCCATTCAAATTTTGTATCTGACCTGCAACTGTTTTCTTGCTTGATCGTGCACAAGGTTCTGACTTCTGGGGTCTCATTATTGTAAAACATAGTATCAATATGACATTGTCTATTTGAGTTTTTCAGGAAGTAATTCAGAATATGCCTGAGATCCTCAGTCCATCTTATTAACGTGGGTTTTTTTTTTCAATCTTTATTGCTGTTTCACTGGCCACTATTTGAATGGTGTCATTTTTTTCTAATATTAATTTATTGAATTGCTTCACATCTAAATATGATACTTAACATTAGAATTCATAATTTTAATTATTTTTTAACTTACCTTTGGACTTTTCCTTTCCAAAGTATATAGTCAGATATAATTGTAAAGGAATGTTGAGTGAATGTTATGTTTGCAAAAATGGACTACTGGCTGTATTTCTTTCTTTACATTTACATATAACAGTAGATTATGTTTGATACTGACCCCAGATGATGACAGGCCAAAAAGTGCACATCATACCTGATGTTATGAGATAACGATTTTATTGGTTATTCTGTTTCATTATTTTGTTTAATGAAAACCCATATTCTATTGTTTTACAGGCGATAATTTCAGTAAGTGACCCAGATTTCCTTATTGATGCGTCTTCCATGTCTTGTTGCACGGATCTCTGGATTTACTCTGCCGGATATGGCCTGTGGGATTTTGTTCTTTTTGTTCTAGGGTAATTCATTGCAAATTCACAAATCACATGCAGTTTCTTGCAACCCACATCAAAGCTCCCACTTTGCTAAATAGACCCTGTAAAATCACCTGTCAGAGAGATTGATCTGGCTTTAAAAATACCATTCTTCTGATGATTTGCTTTTATTATGTTCTGAAATCAATATAAAGTATGCTGATATTTTATCAATGTTAAATGCACTAGACTGGAGGATGCTGGATATGCAGTAGGGGCCCGAGTTCTAGAGCTGCTTTGCCACAGGGATAAGGTAAATCTGCTATCATAATTCTCTGCAAAATCTTAGTTAACTTATCTGATTAGGAACAATTATTTGACACTGGACGCTGACATATGGAAAGAGTCGATTCCTATCTTTGAAGGATTATTATGTCTATTGGCTAAAATGTCCATAGATAAAACTCATTTTATGCTGCATTCTGATCCTTGAGCTTTGTTGATGGAGTCTTCAGTCTTGTACTTGTAAGCAATTTGTTTCTATCAATATTTCTGACAGATTTGATTGCTTAAACTTGAAAGAAGAAAAGGACGTGTACTTGCGAATCTTTAAAATATATTGAGTTCTTGATGTTCATATACATATTAGATTCTTCTATTTGTGCATATTCTACTTGATTATGATCTGATATCTACTTCTAGTCTACGTTTAGTATATATAATGGGGATTGAGGAAGGGTTTGGTGCAAAGATTTTTGTTCCTAAAATATCCTTCTGAAAAACATTTTCTGCTATGTATAGAATTTGAACCCAAACTTCTTGGTTAGAATGTTAGATACTTACCATCTTGACTATTCTCAATTTTGTAACAATTTTACATATTTAATAATTAAAAAGATGGACGTGCCTATTAATACACTTGTTAATATAATGTGTTACTGACAAGATCAGTGACTCACTGACTCGAGATTATCAGTATTACAATTTGAAATCTTTGCATTAGTCTATATGAGTATTTGAAATCTTTGCACGAGTCTATATTAATAGAAGTACCCTTCCTATGTAATGCTTCTTTGCCACCATCACATTTGACACTACGATTTTGTTTGTCTTGTAACATTCTCTATATAGTGAGAGAATCTAGAGATAGTCATTATTTATTCAATACTGATTTGTCCTCGAGGAAGGTAGGTTTATTGGATCTATGCATTGTTTTGTTTGTATATATAGGCAATAGACAATTATTTGGGTTCGCTCATGAGCTGGGACATCATAGTTTTTCATGAGTTTAGGATGACTGAAATAGCAATAATTTCTGAAACTACAGAGAAATAGAAGGGAGACACGACTGTTAGGAATTCTCTCTTTTGTACACAGTACAGTGTGGAAAGTACTATTTGGAAAGGATAGTTCCTTTATCAACTTTTTCTTTTATACCCAATATCTGGAACAGTGAAAATATTGTGTAACACAATCTTTTAATGCAAAAATAAAAGAAAGCAGTGGACTCAAATTGCTTGTCTGTAAAGGGAAAAAGAAAGCAGAATCACGTTATATTTGTTGGTTTGGAGTTTCTAAAGCTTTTAGATGAAGCTTAGTTTCGATTATTGCCCTGTGTAGAAAGGATCTTCAAATTGCTTGAGCTTATGTGAAAAAGTGGGAAATAACATTTTGTTATTATTATTTTTAGTTTAGAGTTTGTTAAGTTTGTACCCGAGTTTTGATCATTAACTTGTATATGAAGAAACGACTGTAAAAAAAAAAAGACCTTGTATATGAAGAAAGGCTGATGATTAAAATAATGCAGTTGTGTTTGAAAAGAACCTCTGACTTTATACTACTAGAGAAATACTTTTATACTGGAAATTTCGAAAACCTTTCATACTAGACAATTAGACATGCATTTTGGACAAATATTTGTTTATTCGTAGAGCATGCTCTCTTTTATACGTTTCTTGATGAGCTTTACAAACATATAAATGTCCCATCTGGATTTGTCTTCAATGGAACAAAAGTAATAACAGGATCATCAACCTTATGGGGTTATGGTTCTCGATGAAAAAACATGATAAAAGCATAAAATTACAGTTCTATCCTTATTTCTTAAATGTCTATTCACACAATGAACATGAAACAAAATTACTTTTGTTAATATAAAAATTCTTAATTAGATACATTTAGAAAATTTAAAAAGATTGATTTTTAGTATTTGAAGTTTAAAAAGACTAAAAAAAACTTATTTTTGTTTTCACTCTTAAAAAGGTATGCATAATAAATGGCTAGGATATTGGAATAACAAAACAAAATATACATCTTATTTAAACTAAACCTTTTAATTATGTATAATGAATTATCATCATTCTTCTCTATAGTATAACAAAGAAGCCTTACATTTGGTCCCAACATGTAGTGTAGCCAAAGTGTTAGTTATTCATAGTATAACAAGTAATCATGTATGTAATTAACTAAAATATTTGATCCATAATACTTATTAGTTGTTCACAAATCAAATAACTTGAATATTGATGATGATTTTGAAGGTTTGTGACTTCCAAGCCAGTGTTGCATATGAACTCCAATTGCATCCAAGTAGATGCTACTCTTGCCATGGAAACCTACCACCTTACCCTCAGTTGTTGTTGAAGTGAAAAACTTGCCTACTTCCTCACCAAATGGACCAAACTTTCCTCTACTTGTGTATAATGTTAGTGACTTTATTATTACTGCTTGTTCATCAGCAGTAATTGGACCATAATAGCCAGATATGCAAGTTAATACTTCATGTGGGTACTCCAATTTTACCTATATGAGAGTAGGACTATGAATATTCAACAATAATCGAATACTTTTTAGTGCTAGCAATAGCATTCATGACTAAAAACAGAGAAATAATAATAAATTAATAATAGTAATAATCAGTATGAATAAATCATAGTGAAATGTGATGTTAACTAGAAAACCAAAATGCATACCCGATGCATGATATTGCCTCCATTACCACCATGCCTAACAGACCAAACAGATTGCTTGTTTCGATCATACTCAATTTGAATTGAGCAAATGCCTTCTGGTGCTTTTGTCAAATAAATTTGCTTAATTCCAGAAAACACCCCATCATCCCAAGGTCTTCCTCCATCCCCACCCCATGGACCTGGCCCACATGGTGCTGGTTCTTTTATCACACCATAAGGGATCTGTCAAAATGTATCATGGTTCTAAGAATCGGACCAAACCAAACTAACCGCTTTATATGAGTTAATCGGAAACAAGCTATAGATTAGTGCGATGCAGAGTAAAAATCAATTGTCAGCAATCAGTTGAACCGTTCAAGATTTAAAATAATAAACACAATTTAAAAAAAAAATTATATATTTTATACATAAATATATGAATTTATCATCTGATTCAACTCTAATTAAATTAAACATTTAAACTTGTAATTCTACTGGCCTTGCAGTATACATACCTCTTCAACAGGTGCTGATTTAGAATGTGACAATCTAGCTGGCAAGGGCAATTGAGGACTTTCCATTATTTCAGGAATGGTTGGTTCTCTTGGGATCATTGCCATGGAAGAAGGAGAAGGGGGTGCCTTCACTGGTGCCATTACTTTCCCTTCCATGACATGCACACCAAGAGCATCAAGAAACAAACCATTTCTACCATGGATTCCAACCACTTTCCCTTCTTTAATAAGCTTTGTTGTGAAATAAGTCCCATGTTCTTCTCCAAATGGTCCATACAACCTTTTATTTGTGTGAAAGGTTAGTGATTTTATTACCACAGGTCCCATGTACATCACAGATCCATAGTACCCAGATATATGTGTTAGGACTTCATATGGAAAATCAAAGAATATCTGCAAAATATTGCACACCATTTCGAATTCAATTAATCTTATTAGTTATATAGTTCGAGCCTCTCTATCTTCGGTTAAAAAAAATAAATAAATAGTAATAATAAACGAATACAATATCTATAAAAAATTGTGTTAATTTGACAAAATTACCAATAAATAATTCAGTTGATAGTTTTGTCAAACTACCTTAATATTTGATAGATATAAAATTAGTTTATGTATTTTATTATTAGAATTGACTGAATTAATTACGTTTAAATTAATGAAAATTTAATTTTTAAATAAAATATATTTCGAAATTTTATAACTTTGTTTATGGATTTTTTGAGAATTAATTTATCAATATTATCATATTTTGAAAACTAAATTAATGGTATAGTGAAATGTAAAACATACATTGCAAAACTCATAGTTAGTTTACCTTATCATTTTTGTATCCTCCTGCTCCACCATGTTTATGACCCCATACTCTTTCCCCATCCAAATCATACAAAACTCTAATCCATACAATTCCAATATTCCTGGACAAGTTGATTTGCCTAATTCCATTATAGGGTCCATCATCAAATAAGTATCCACTACTACCACCCCAAGGACCATATGTTACTATACCTTCAACCATTGAAGGTGTCTTCTCCACTTGACCTACCTGAAGTCAAGAAAAATTTTTATTATTAGGTTCAAAGTTCAAAGAGTAAGAAACCATTCATGAATACAGTTCTATGATAGTAGTAATCTGAGATTCTACGCTGTGATTATGTTAACACAAAAATAGATAAAAATATTTCTATTTTAGATAAAATTTATCTAAAAATATTATATCTTTTTTTTGTCTTTTATCTCTTTCTTCTCATTTTATTTTTTATCTTAAGATATCTATTAGACATAATTTTAGAAGTATAGATATAAATTAGGACAGATGTAAGTCTCTTATTATTTTTAGAGTAAAATATATTTTTCATCTTTAATGTTTATTTTTTTTTTTAAAAAATACCTCTAATGTTTAATTTCATTTAATTTTTTCCTTAACATTATTTTCTATTTGAGTCAAAACTATCTCTAGAGATTAACTTCATCTAAAACGTTAAGAACAAAATTAAAAACGTCCCAGGATAATTTTTTTACTCAAATGGATAACGTTAAAGACAAAACTAAATTAAATTAAATTAAACATTAAAAATTAAAAAAAATTATAAAAGTTAGAAAAAAAAAAAACTTTACCCTTCTTATTTAAATCTGGCCTTTAAGTTACCTTTATTACATGATCCACAAAATTTGAGTAAGTGATTCCAAGACATTATTTCCAATGCACTTTTTTACCCTTACCTTTTCTTTAGGTTCTTCAATATTGTTTGACTCCTTGTTGAAGCTAGAAATCTTCCCCAAGGAAGGTTCTTCAACAACTTTAGACTCATTGAAACTAGAAATCTTCCCCATAGGCTTATTACCAAGTTCATCTTTTTGTCTCAAAGCAAGAACAATATCAAATCCTTGACCAACACTTCCTTGTATAACAGAGTAGCCACCAGAAGCTTCAGTAGTAGTAGTAGTAGTGTTAACTAAGTAACTTTTTGAAAGAGACAAAGCCTTTGATGGGTTTGGTTGGAAGGAGTTTAGGTACACACCAATGGCATCTAAGTGCCAAGCACATCTACCATGGAATCCAACTACCTTTGCCCCAGAAACTGGCAATGAAAAATGTATTCCTTTTTCAGAACCAAAGGGTCCATAAGTTCTTTTGTTACTCTCAAAACTCAAGGACCTAACATAGCAAGCACCCCATTGGCTTAAGCTTCCATAGTATCCCTCAATTGATGTCAGATATTCATCTGGATAATCAAGCTTCACCTACAATAATACCATCATAAATATACCTAGTTAATACTTAATATGTGGTACAAAATTTTAGACTTAAACAAGTATTTGATCCTTACAAATATATATTGTAAATTTTTCAATCATGCTATATATATATACTATATACTGTGTATACTAAAAATCAGTCGCCAAATGAATTATCCGTATAGAATGTATATTGAAATACAAACTACACATTAAAAATAATTTAAACAATACATGTATTTTATATATAAATATAAAATAACTAATTTATATTGTGTTTGATTTTTAACGTGCAGATAACATTTTTAATAAATTTTAGTATTAACTCTTAAAAAAAAATTAAAAAGTCAGTTCGGATATCTTTTAAAAACTAATTTTATCAAATTTTATTTTGATACAAGTACATGTATTATATAAAAAAGATGGTTTTAATTCTTGAAAATTTATGGTAATTCAGTTTAAATATTCTGAAACATTATTTTAGAAGACTTGTAGACTCAAATTAAACTCTCTTAAAATTGTTTAGACCTAATTAAACTGTTACAAAATACCAAAATGAAAATTCACAATAGAGTCAACGATTAAAGAACATCTTAAGCAAAAAAAAATTATTAATTATGAATTAGTAAAAGAGGAGTGTTAGGACCAGTACTTTTGTTAAATTCTGGCCAGTACTTAACCATCAAAAGGAAATTGAATGATTTTACACCATTAAATGCAATCTCATACCATTAAAAACATTATTGATGACTAATTAATGGCTAAAAATCACAAAATCTACTTGTCCTTAGACTTTCTCTTAGTAAAAACTAGCAACATAAAGCCTAGATAGTTAATTATAAAGGCATGGAAAGATTATTTACCTTGTCAGTTATATGGCCTCCACTTCCACCATGCTTCCCTGACCAAATAGAATTTCCATTATGGTCATATTCAACCTGAATGGAGTCAATTCCTTCACCATGAACAATCACAAACTGCCTCACCGATGAATACACGCCGTCGTCCCACCGGTATCCGCCGTTGCCTCCCCACGGCCCAACCGACACCGGCTTCTTTCCATACTCCTCCAAACTCTGCACTCAAAAACAACCATGCAATCAAACTTTGTTAGAAACTTAAAATTTTAGAAAAATAAAATAAAATCAAAATTTTTCAATTCATAATTAATTAAGTAATATTAGGTTCGTGAGTTCAACATGCACTACCATGATACTATTGTGATTTTGGGAAGAAAATTATTAGAAATTTGGATAGATATTTGAGTTGTGAAGTAGTGGAAATTGATGAGTGTTAAGTTGGGTTGAATTGAAGGAGAAGGCTTGTGAGGAATATATGTTAGCAAAAAGTTTTGAGTGAAAATTAGAATCCACAATGGAGAAAAGGATTGAAATTAAAACCCAGCAAGTATAGGAATCAGATTCTCCATGGAAACCAATCCACTATGCTTTTTATTATTATGTGTGCATGGATTAGCTTCTTGTTTTTTGAATGTCACTAACCAAACACTGTTCTGAACACTGTGTTGCTCAGAACAAAATTCCTTGATAAAAAGAAAGGTAGGAACTTACTGTGTTCTTCCCTTTCTGCCATATTCTAATTTGAGTTGTATGGCAGGTGCTCTGCTCCAACTCTCTGTTACACTTTCTCTCTCATTAAATTAAATTCATGCGTTTAAGTGATACTATTACTATTCATCTAACAAAATAAAAAATTAATAATTTTATTACATTGACAATATGTAATTAAATATTTATATAAAATGTAGGATAAATTACACAAATAAAATAATTTCAGTTTAAAATTACACAAATATCTTAAATTAGAATTGGTTATACGCCATGTTCTAAACATCTCTTTATAAATCGAATCAAATTGATTCGATTTATATTATTTATATGTAAATCAAATTAAGTTGATTTGATTTACTATAAATGTGCTGCAATTGAATTAATTTGATATAATTTATATAGAGGTATTTAAGACATGACGTGTAACTAATTCTGATTTAATACATCTGTATAATTTTAAACTGAAATTATTTTATTTGTGTAATTTATCCTAAAATGTATGCATAATTTCTTTTAAAATTATTTAAAATGTTAAGTATTAAGATGTATTAATAATTTTATATTTAATATGGCCCATCAGAGAAGAGGGAATTTTTTTAGTTTTATATCTAATATTTATAGTTTGTGGTGAAATTTAATTTTCTGTAAAAGAGTGAGTTAAATACGAATTTGGTCTCTAAGCTATAGGCTGAAAATTTTTTTGCTCTCAACCTTTTTTTACATACAAAATCGTCCTTAAGATTTAACTTGATTTTAAAATCGTCCTTACTTTAGGGACTAAAATTGTACGGAGGTGGCGGCGGAAGCGGAGGCAAAAGTGAATCGTGGACAATTTCTTTTTCTTCTTTCCTTTTTTCTTTACAGGAGTAGAAACATTATCTTTCTCTTATTTTTTTTTATTTTATAACTTTTTAGTTATGGGTAATTTAGTCTAAATTTTTAAGATTTAAGTAAAAAAACGATTTTAGAACTTGGTTTTAAATTTTAGGGACAATTTTGTATGAAAAAAAAAAACTTAGAAACAAAAAAATTTTTTAGTCTATATTTTAGAAACCAAAATTGTACTTAACCCTAAAAGAGTGATGACAACCATAGCTGAACTTTATACCATACTCTATAGCAATAGAGAGTCACTATTATATCATAAGATAATCTTTTTTTTTTTTTTTTTTTACCAAAGATAAGAAAACTCAAATCTGCATCCTCTTAAATAAGTATGAGGTGACTATAGCATTTGAGTTATAACTAGTTGGCATAATAAAATAATCTCTTATAAAAGGTTAAATTGTCAAAACTCTTCAAAAATTACAAAAATATTTAATTATAAACGCTCGCTGAAATGAATGTTGCATTGAATTGAAGTTAATAGTACAAATTCTCTAGATTTAAGAAAAAGATTTTTCAAAAGAAGTTTGATGTTCATAAAATTTTTTTTTAGATTTAGAAAGAGTTTAAATTTACTCGAAGAAAAAAAAGGTATCCCACTGTATTATAATACGTCCGTGTAATTTTAAAATTAGAAGAAACTCAAATTTGTCCATTTTTTTTCACATTTTAATATTTTCCATAACGGAATATTGTACTTTTTTTCAGTTTATAAGTTAATTTAATATAGAACATAATTTTTCCCTTTTTAAATATAAATCTAACTCTCTTTTTTTGCTATATGTAAGTGGCATTTGACAATTTCTTCGAATGTTAATTTCTGCTTCTCTTTAAAAGAAATTCCTTTTTTTTTTTTTTACCGATTATTCAAATTATTGAACCATCTTTGACCGCAATTGCATATTCTATATCCTTAGATATGATGATTGTGGGAATGGCTTAGTTATGAGTTAGAATTTTACTCAATCCTCATCATAAACTAGCGTTTAGTTGCTTCGCACTAAGGAAAGAATCTAATGCGCTTTGTATTGATTCATGTTGATGATGTTATGTTGATGAAATCGAATTATGTTCTTAAGAAAATAAGAATTTTGAAAAAACAAGTGGGTCCTCTAATCAGATTTCGATTTATCGATGGACACTACACTAGACCATATAATCATATTATTCTATCAGGAATCTACTATTAAAAGCTAACAAAAATGTTATATATTATTGTTTGTCTATATTTTTGTAAGTTTTTTAGTATTAAAAATTATTAATAAAAAATGAGAGAAGATATTAAAAAAATCTTATATATATATATATATATATATATATATATATATACACAAAAATATTGCAAATTTAATTTTTCTTTAGTTAATGAGCCATGATTGATTGTTAAAGGAAAATTCATATATATATATATACACAAAAATATTGCAAATTTAATTTTTCTTTAGTTAATGAGCCATGATTGATTGTTAAAGGAAAATTCTGAATAACTTCATGCATAAAGAGATTCTCTAGAACTCTATCCATGTGTGACACGTTAGAATATATTAGCATTTTCAACCTTCCAAAATCAAAAAAAGAAAAGAAGGATATATCGTATGAGCATTTTATATGTTACATCCATTTTAAACAAGAATATGTACTAGTTTAAAATTGATATCATTTTATATTAAAAGGTTTAAGTGTTAAATATCCAATTAGAGGATCGTCTGTTTACTTGTCTTCTTGTGGAAATTGCTAATTAGTGGTGATACCCTATGCTTGTAAGAAGTTGTAAGTTTTCTCCACAGTATTTTCTTCTTTTCTTTTTCTATATACTTTTCTAGGCTTAATTCTACTCATTATTATCAGTCAAATTAACATATAAATTTTTTTTTAAATATTAAAATTTTAAAAGAACTAAAAATAGACTATAAAATTTATAGAAAATGTTCTTCCTATCAATATTTGGTATCATTGTACTTTCTAAATTTTCGTTTTATATATGATTTCAATTTTTTCTAAAAATAAAAGGTGAAGAATTGAACATTAATTTTATAGGCATAATTAATCAAAAAAATAAATAAAGAATAAGCACAAAATTAGAGAAAAAGTAAAAACAGAGATAACTAATATGTGATTGAATTTTAAATTTTAATAGACCAATAAGAGAACAATTATGAAAATAATAACAAAAATCAATCATCAATCATAAATAAGTTAAAAACAAGTAATCAATTTTTACCTGCCACTAGCCTTGCTAACCTAATTGGTCTGAAACCGCAATGATAAAAGAAGTTAAAATTCAAACATGTTAAAAATAATTTAAAAACTAATTCAAAAATTTTTAAAACAAGTACTGAATAATATTCCACATAAATAAACACTCACAACTGCAACAAATTTGTTATTTGGGTGCTCTATCTTATACTATTCTCTGAACTCAAACTTGCAAAACAAAAAAATAACAAAAATTCTCAACCAGGAATCAAGAACAAACTAAAAATCATAACAAGAGTGAAGGTTGTGGTAGGCTTAGAGAAGGGGGGTTGAATCTATGCTTTCCTTTTAATTGCTGTTATTACCCTTTTAAAACAAACTTTTAATTTAGGTTCTGTTTGAACTCAGCAGCGGAAATTTATGAGACAATTTATTTTTGTCTCATGAATATCAGAAAACAGAACTTAGCAGAGAAGATAAAAGCTAACACCAGCATGTATCCTGGTTCGGTTGCCTTGTGCTATGCAAGCCTACATCCAGTCTCCTCCACAACTATGGAAGAATTTCACTATAGTTAACAGTATTACATACGCCAATTTTACAGGATTGACCCAATCCTTTCACACTCAAGTTCTAACCTAACTTGACATTGGCTATGCTAATACCTAACTAATCACTCTTAGTGCTAACCCAACTAAGAAAGGAATACCTTACAGGTACAAGATACAAGACACTTAACCAACCTAAAGAAATCAGAAAATAACTCTAGGCTTTTCTCTCAAGTGTTTCTCTCAGTCTTTTTCCACTTATGGCTTTTTCTTAAGCCTTCTCATAATGCCTTTTCTCACAAGAAATTAAAGAAAGATAAGCATTGAAAAGTACATTACAATCAGTAAAACATGAAGGAGATTGACTTCATCAGCAGCCTCTTTGCTATGTGCAAAACCAGATTCGCAAACCTTAGATACAGTTCTTCAGTATTGGCCGAATGCTTCTTTGAAAGAAAGCATTATCCAAGTAGAGGAACTTCTTTACAGAACACAACTCTCAAACTCTGATTTTCTCTCCTTAGCTTCTGAATGAACAACAAGACTTCTTTTATCTCCTTGCATGTAGCTAGGTTCACCTTCCTAGGTCAACTTCTTGAGCCTTGAGCTTCACCAACAAATCACATCACCTTTTTTCCAGTTAATCCCCAAATTGGAAGTTTGAGTCTGACCTTCTTTCTTGACCGAAAGCATCAGGGAAGCAAAGAAAATTATTTTTAATAGTGAACCCAGATCTGAATCCTTGAGATACTTCTTGGTCCCCAAGAAACAATCTTGACCATTGATGTACAGCAGTGGTGAACAGAGATTGCTTTCTTTATTATCCCAAATTAGGGATTTCCAAGCTGTCTCCTTTTTGCTTGACCGAAGACATTTGAGCAGTATAAACAAACATTTTCAATGGTAATCCCAGATCTTGGTCATTGAAAAACAACTTAGTCCCCAAGACACATATATGACCGTAGATGCACAGCAGTAAAGATCAGAGAACACTTTTTCCATTTATCCAAAAATGGTAAACCAGAAGATTTGAGATGAAGTGAAGAAAGTAAGTTGCATGCAAATGGGAATAAATCACCTTTTAATTTCTAACTCAACTTGATGGGTGATTAGATCTTTGCTTTATGATTAAACTTTCTCTTTCTTTCTTCTCTGATAAAAGTAGCAGGAGGAACACAACTCTCTTTCTTTTGTTTTGTTGCTGACCGAAGCAATAAGAGAGAGTGAAGTCTTCAATCTTGTATTAGAAGCTTGGTGGGATCCACTTGGGTAAGCAACT
Source organism: Arachis ipaensis (assembly GCF_059453495.1). Classification (NCBI taxonomy): domain Eukaryota; kingdom Viridiplantae; phylum Streptophyta; class Magnoliopsida; order Fabales; family Fabaceae; genus Arachis; species Arachis ipaensis. The sequence goes on from NC_142436.1 coordinate 4,964,580, forward strand.
CGGGCTTGGGTTGGCTTTCTTCATATTCAGCCCGTTGGTTTCTTTGGCTTTGTTTCTTTTGGGCTTCACTTGATTAACCAGCCCATTAGCCTTGATGTTTTTATTTTCATTTCAATTTGGGCTGCTTGATTAAATTTTGGCCTGCAATAATTTATAAATAATTAGCAACATATAATTATTAACACTCAACACTAATTATTTATTTTGTCAAAAAATAATGTTTGTCATCACTAATTAATTTAGTTAATTTCTTAACTCAACAAAGAGAGTTAGATGAAACTCAATAATAATTGATTGCGTGAAATTAAACAAATTATCTAAATCTACACCAAAATTTAAAATTGAAAAATTGAAAAAAAAATCGGTATAAAATTTATGGAATAAAAACTGAAAAAAAAAACTCAGTCAAAAGTGAAATCAGTGAACTCACATACATTGCAGAAGCAGAACCAAGAACACAGCGATGGAGGAATCACGAGAAGAGGAAGCAGAAGACGGCGATGTGGTAGAAACTAAGTACGACTGGCAGCGAGAATCCAAGGTGGCGAGAACATATGAACTAGGGACCACGGTCACTGAAGAAGGAGTGAGATAGGGTTAGGGTTCAAAAAAGGGTTAAAGTTTTTAAATTTAAAATGAAGTAAAAACGAGGATGGAATAGGAAGAGGGATGAGGGCGAGGGAGGAGAGACGCAGGTCAGTGAGTAAGGGAGCAACGACAGTGGCAGTTGTGGCAGGAGCGACAATAACAACGGCGACGGAACGACTAACGCATCGCAAGGAGCACCTAGCCAAGTTCACGCATTCTTTGGATGCAGTTGGTGGTAGCCGATGTTGGCAGAAGAGCTGGCGAAGGGACTGCTGGAGGTGGTTTAGGGAGAGAGAGGGAGAGAGAGAGGAGAGGTTAGAGAGAGAGAGAGTAGTTCGAAAATGAGGGGGAGAGAGTTCGCGGTTTGAATTTAGGGTAAGATTATCGTCGGATTTATCAGCAGAAAAATTCGACGGTAACGCTTTAAAAGTGACCAAAACGCAGCGTTGCACTAATTAGGAATTATTGGCGGATAAATTCGACGGTAAATCTGATAGTAATTTCGACGCAAATTTTTTTTGTTTTTCCTCCAATTATTACCGGTGAATTAACCATCGAAAATTAAATCCGACGGTAATCTTTTTATTCGACGAATTTGTTGCCAAATCCTCCGGTAAACCCATCGCTATCGTTTGATAGCTAAATGTGACCATATTCAACATTTTTCTTGTAATGACGCACGCTACCCAAAAATATTTTTATCCTGCTTGAAAATAATTTATATTTTTCAAAAGATAAAAAACGATACCAATATTTTATCTAAAAAGAATTTTAATTAATTTAAAAAAAATCATTGATGTTTTTTTTAGAAAATATTTGTTATTTTAACGAATTTAAAAAATCAAAGTTGTAACGTCCGCAGCTCAATACAACCACACATAATGGGCCTCTTTGGAGATAACACTATTCTAAGCCCAATATTTAAAAAAAGTTCACTTTTCTATAGTATACTTTTTTAAGTTGATTTATTGATACAAACAAAAATATACAAATGGACATCATCTATACTTCCTTCGCTTCCTTTGAATGGCATTGTCATTTATGAATTATGACCAAATAAAAGTCATTATCCAATCCAAAAAAGCTCTACAACCAAGCAAATTACTTAACCAAATTTAATAAGTTGTATAACCGTTTTTCATATCCATGTGCGCTTCTTCTTCCTCTTTTTCTTCTTTTTCTTCACACTGCTACCGCTGCTTTTTCTTCTTCTCCTCTTTTATTTTATCTTTCTAGTTTGTTATCATCGTTATCATCACCACCCACAACAAGAAAAACGATGAGTACCGTTGGATTTACCGTCGTCCTGGAGTTGACGGTATAAACGGTGTCGAAAACTATTTACTGACGAATTATTTTTGTCCTACGCTAATTATTGGTAGATTTTTCATCGGTTTTTCAATGAATTTATCGAAACTGAGTTGCTGATAACTATTGGATTAATCCGACAGTAACTTTGGCGCCATATCACGTGTTTTGGCGCCAAGTTACCATAAGATTTTTTCGCCGGTAAATCCTACGATAGTTTTTTTTTCTGTTGGCATAGTTAAGCCACAATTAGTAGTCAAATTAAAACTCTTGTAAACAAAATTGTTTACAGAAATTCAAAATTACCAAAAATCAACAAATTATTTTATTAAAAATAAATGGTCTGAATATAATAAAATGTTAGAGAAGTAGAATATAATGAAGTAGACATAAAAAAATTAATCCCTAAATCCTACAGATTCAGGTAATCGTCGTTGTCATCTTCCCCCTGCTGAGGCGGCGGAGTAGATGCTGATGGTGGTGCCCCACCGACCGTGTTGCCGCTGGTACCAGCAGTGCCGCTCCCTCCAGCGCGCATCTGCTGGTTGTACACTTCCATCTGCTCTCGCAAATGATCTAGTTGCTCAAGCTTCTCCGTGGGGTCCGAGTTGATGGCAACGGCTCCTCCAATGCGTGCAAGAAGGTCGTTGTGTCTCTGCTCAGACTACCTTGCTTGTTGGTGCAGCTCCTGTGTCAGCTTCTGCACCTCCTCTCTTAAGTCGACAACTTACTGTGGTTCGGCAGGGCTGGTGGCAGAGGCAGAGAAAGCTGCCAATACGAAGCAGTGGAGGCCACTGGCAAAGAATGAATCCAACCCAAAGTGGCGATTCTAGTGGGGTTTAGAGGCGATCTCGCATTAAACTCTATCAAAATCTACCACTGAAGTCTCAGAGTCGTATTCGTCGTTCCCACTAGGTGGCTGAGATTGCTGGATCGCAGCCTCCAATCTCTGCGTGTAATCATCCTGTGTCACACACGCTGTGATTAGGATAACAGCTAATTGACTTTAAACCAAAAAAATTTGAAACTTAGAATTATTTAAAACTCACATAATGGACCCCAGACCGCTCATCAGCAAATCTCCCCTTGTTGGCCTTCAAGGTATGAGTATACTTGAAGATCTCTACCAGTGTCGCCTCGCAATCCAACGACTTAGACTACACATATTCGTATCAACCAATAAAATAAATCAACAAACAACTAATTCAAGTAACTACTAACAAACATTACCAAAACTACTTACCAGTCTGATCTTCGTCTTCATGAAGGTCGCCGACGCACCCGTATACTTCGATGACCTCGGCGAAGTCCTGTTAACGATATTCGTCAGACGGCAATGCTTGAACCCGTCATCATTTCTAAAATGGACCTCCAGTTCTGTCTTGAGAGATGGACGGATCCAGGGCGTTAGGTGGTCGCACCACTGACGAATGTCGCTCAGCATCTGCTGAAGTCATTTAGCTGCACAGTGGTCGTAGATCCTCCTAATCATGAGATTATTTTTCGTCTCCCATTAGTTAGTTAAAATAAAATACATTTAATTAATTTAACATTATTGGGTTCTTACCGCCCATTTCTGAAACCATCGCTCTCTGGTCTCAGCAGGGATCTTCGAGTAGCTCGGGCATGAGTCGTCGTACATTGACTAAATAACCTCAGAGATCTCCTGTGTGCAAGCATTATTGTTTGGTGCAAACCTATCAGAGAAAAAAACCTAAGGTTAACAAACATATAGAAACACATAAATTTAATATTAACAAACTTAAGATTAAAAAATAGTATGTACTCACGCCTATATGCCATCAGGCCAAATCCTCAGCCGGATGACGGGCGGGGGTGGAGGGGCATCCTGTTGGGGGCACTGGAGGAATCATCCACCGCGGGCTTTGTTGCTGGATCTGTAGGGGTCGTAGCAGAAGGATACACGTAGTTCGAGTTTGAGACTATGATGAACTGCTGGTCTACTGGACCCACCTGTGACGTCACAGGGGTCAACAGGGTAGTCGGAGTAGAGGGTGATGAATGAACAGTCCCTGAAAATTCGGTGAAAACCTTCCCTCTACCACGACTACGAAACCCACTCGATCTATCTCTGCTACCTGTTGTCATGATTGCAAGGAGAATATATTATTAACACTAATCAGCATATATATTACACGAATCATTTAACAAAACTCTCCGAAAAAATTGGAAATAACCTCCCATAAAATTGGATATATATCCACCTTTATTGTTCCTACAAATCCAACTAATTTTAATCCAAAGCATCAGTCAACATTCAATTAATTTCATAAGAATTAAACTCAACTAAACAAGGAGCCTTCATGATTCAAATCCAAAGTAATAAGATGTGACGGGTATAAATCCAATGCAAAAGAAATATGCAAAACTTTAAGTATGAAATAGATTTTGAACTATTTATTCTTAATTAGACTCAAGTTAACATAATCAAGCACAATAAGATGTGACATGAATAAATCCAATGCAAAAGCAATATGCAAAACTTTAAGTATGAATTTGATTGAGTGAATAGAATTGTGCCATGGACTAATGCAACTTAGCAATTCAATCTACAGAGATGTGCCTAACAAGTTATTATTTAAATTTGTAATGACCTATAAAATACAATTGAATTGGTATACAATTAGACTTGTGCTAGATGAAAGTTCAACTATTTATTTTTAATGGCCAACTAGAAATTATAGTTAAAAAAAGTTTTATTTTAATTTCATAATTTTTTAGATTAAATAACAAAAACAATTTATCAAAAACACACACAGAGCAAATAATGAACATACTAGTATTATAACCAAATTCGCATGTTTATATCTCGGATCTTATACTAATTTTTTCTTAATATAAAATAAGTTTTTTTTCTGTTATCATTTAAATCTCTCTCATGTTAACTAAAACATAACAATTATTAACTTATATTTTATTGTTGTCATTCAAATTCTCTCATGTAGATATATTTTTATGATATTATTCAGTCATTCATAGAACTAAAATTATTGGAAGATTCAAGATATGAAATTACATAAAAGCATAACTAAATAGCAAACACACAAAAATTAACAAACTTTTCATTCAATCAAAATTAGTAAACACAAACAAAATCAGTCATCAGCAGCATAACTAAATCAATAATTAGCAAATTTTCTATTCAACAAATTTAAGTTTTTCATTTAAGGGGTAAGTACGATTTTGGTCCCTTAAGTTTAGTGCCAGAATCGAATTCGTCCCTCTTGTTATTTTGCCATTAAAATCGTCCTTAATGTTTTTTTTCGTATTAAAATCGTCCTTTTTATTTTTTTGGACAAAAATACCCTCACCACTACCAACATAATTACTTCCTCCACCACCACCACCACCAACACCAACACCACCGCCACAACCTCCACCAACACCACCGCAGCACCACCAGCACCACCATCAACGCTGCCGTCGTCCCCCCCCCCTTTCCCTTCCCCTCCCCCTCCCCCTCCCCCTCCCCGTCTTCCCTTCCCAGCACCCCCACCCCCACCCCCACCCGGCGTCACCCCCCCTCTCCCCGTCTTCCCTTCCCAGCACCCCCACCCCCACCCGGCGTCACCCCCCTCCCCGTCTTCCCTTCCCAGCACCCCCACCCCCACCCGGCGTCACCCCCCCTCTCCCCGTCTTCCCTTCCCAGCACCCCACCCCCACCCGGTGTCACCCCCCCTCTCCCCGTCTTCCCTTCCCAGCACCTCCACCCCCACCCCGCGTCACCTCCCCCTCCCCGTCTCCCCCTCACCCAAATCAACAAATCAGAAACAGAAAACAACAATAATATTCCACAAATCAGCAACAAATCAGCAACAACAATAATAATAATAATAAGAAGAAGAAGAAGAAGAAGAAGAAGAAGAAGCAGAAGACGAAGCAAGAAGCAGAGGCGACGAGCAGCAGCGGCGAGGCGGCGACCAGCAGCGGCGACTGAAGCACGAACGGCGGCGACAGGGTCTGACGGCAGCAACGTGAGCAGCTCCCTCCCCGGCGCCATCCCCCTCCCCCGCTCCCTTCCCCTCCCCTCCCCGGCGCCATCTCCCTCCCTCCTCACCCACCCACGCGTTTTCTTCCCCCCCCCCTCCTCCCCAAACGCGTTTTGTTTTTTTTTTAAATTTTATAATTTTTATTATTAAAATAGGAATAGGGGTAGTTTAGGTATTAAATTAAAAATTTTAATAAAAAGGACGATTTTAATACGAAAAAAAAATTAAGGACGATTTTAATGACAAAATAACAAGAGGGACGAATTCGATTCTGGCACTAAACTTAAGGGACCAAAATCGTACTTACCCCTTCATTTAACAAATTGACAAATTCAAGTCTCATCATAAATTGATAACCATGCAATTAGTCAATTACATTACATACATAGCATCATAAGAGATCAGAGCTCACAAACAAACACAAAATTAGCTAATTATTTTTAGCTAAATCATTTTGAATACGTTACAAACTAAATTAACCAAATCACATTTTTTTTATGAAAAATAGGTTAAAAACAAAAAAGATTTAGCAAGAAAAATCAACTAATCTGGACCTGGCAGACGACGAAGAAGCTGGACCTGGTGGCAGATGACGAAGCGTGCTGGACCAAGGAAAGAAGTCGGCGATGCGAAGAACAGTGAGACGTTGGTGGCTGCAATGGAGACATCATGGAAAAGGTTCAATGCAAGGAGAGGAGGGAGGCGGCGACAGGAGGGGCAGGCGGCGGTGGGGTTGACGCTACAGTGGGGAGAGGAGGTGGCTAAAGAGAGAAAAGGGGAAGAGAGGTTAGAGAAAGACAGTAGATTTCGAATTGAAGGGGGAGAAGGTTCGCGCTTTAAAATTTAGGGCTCATTACCGTCAGATTTACCGACGGATAAATCCAACGGTAACTTGTTGCGAGTCACCAAAATGCAGCATTTCACTAAAATGGGTTTACCGACAGATTATTCCGACAGTAAATCCCACGCTAAATTTCACGCATATTTTCCCCTTTTTTCTCCAAGTATTACCAGCAAATTTACTGTCAGAAATAGAAATCCGTTAGTAACGATTTGACCAAACGAATTCCAACACTAATGTGTGATGCTAAACTCGACCGTATTCAACCTTTTTTTTGTAGTGATCACCATCACTACTACCACCACCTCCTCCTCTTTTTTCTCTTTTATTTTTATTTATATTTTTTCTCTTTTTTTGTTCATCCTCCATCATCAAACTTGTTACTGAGGTGTGGTCCACTAGCTATATATGAGAACAAATGGAGAAAAAATGGAACATGCTTTCGATCAACCTATATATATTAAACTTGTCAGTAATAGATTATTGAAAATATTATAGCTTTTGAGCGAGGAATTATTATTAGTACAAATTGCTGAATTTATTTGATGCAAGCTTGGCATAGAAAAGATGTTTGTATGTGTATAATGAAATAGGCATACTTTATTTGTTGGATTTTTCTCCTTAAAATTCTCATGCATGTGCTTTTGTTATTGATTGATTTATGTCTATACTATTTTGGTGTTATCATTTAAAATTTTAGTATTATTTTAATTTAAATTTAATGTAATTTTTGTCATAAATTTAAATTTGAAGTCTCTATATAATTGTAGTGTTTTTTATGTGATTTAAGTCATATTGATGAATTTTTTAGTGTCATTATTTCCAAATTTTAGTATTATTATGAGTTAGATTTAGTGTGATTTATATTTCTGTGCTTATTTTGAGTTTAATTTTTTTGGTGTACCATTTACAAATTTCAATGTTATTTTGATTTAGATTCAGTGTGATTCTTATTATAGATTTGGATTTGAAGTCTCTATATAGTTATATTGTTTCTTATGTGATTTAAGCCATGTTGATAAATTTTCTTGTGTCATTATTTCTAAATTTTGGTGCTATTATTAGTTAGATTCAGTTTGATTCATATTTCTATACTTGTTTTGAGTTCAGTTTTTCTGGTGTCACTATTTATAAATTTTGGTTTTATTTTGATTTAGATTCAGTATGATTCTTGTCATAGGCTTAGATTTGGAGTATTTATGTAGTTGTACTGTTTCTTATGTGATTTAAACCATGTTGATATGAATCTATATTCATTCAACTAAATAACATTGTAATATAAGAAGCAATACTCCTAAAAGAAGAAGTAAGAGCAACAAAAAAAAAAAAAGAAGAAAAATAATAAAAAGAAAAAAATTGCAATGTTAAGGAAGGCATTTATGTATTCTTGTAGTAAAATTTCGGTGTCAAAATTAAGAAGTTTTTGGGTTATAGAAATTTTGGTGTTATTTTGCTAATAAATTCTGCACAATTCAAAATTCATCATTCTCCTCCTTTTCTTCTTCGTTATCATCGTCTTTTTCTTCTTTTCTTGTTTCACATTCTCATAATTCTTCTTGTTTTACTCTCTTAACAAGAATAAAAATAAGAAAAAGAAAAAAAATCAAATAAAGAAGACAAATAAATACATAATACTGCAAAAATTACCAGAAAGAGAAAAAAAAACGCATGCAAAGCAATAAAAGACTAATAGTGATGAGGAAACACACGAAGAAGAAGAAGAAGAAGAATGAACGCAGAGAAGAAGAAGCGCATGATGCCGCTGGGAGTTGGAGTGTGTCTATACGCTCTCACTAATGAAACTGATTTTTGTTAGGTTTGAATCAACTTGATTGGAGTTGGTTATCAAAAAAACTTAGATGTGTAACGAGACCGTATTTAATCCCAAAAAGAAAACATGCATAACTCTAAACTTACAAAGAAATGTTAGAAGAGATATATACTATGTAATTAAATTGAGTTAGTCGAGTGATCAATTTACTGATCTGCATAAATAAATATCAAAGGTTGAATCTTATTTTATTTATACAATAATCTATTAACTTCTTTAAGTGAAGTTCAAATTCACAACAGATTAATATTTATCTTATTGAATTAAATATTATCATGACAACAAAACTAAAAAGAAAAATACACTGTATGAGGTTATAATCTAAACCTACAAACAAATAATTTTTAATTAGCAAAAGGATTGTAGCTAAACAACATTTGAAATATAGAAGAAATACTAGTGAATCTAAAAAGTTTTGAGTTTTTAAATTTTAAAAGTAAAAAATTGACTGTGGACTAATTTTGGCCTAATTTAGAGACAGAATCACACAACCACCATCACATCGATAAATGAGTATTAAACTTGCAAACTTTTGTGAAAAGATTTTTTTTTTTGTTATTATTTAATTTTAGACGATTGACTAAGCACCGTTAGGAAAATTCTACTGTGCTGAACCAAAGATCCTTCAGCACCCGCGGATGTTATGTGTCTTGGCCATAGTTAGAACGCGTGTACAGAGAAAAGTAATGTCGTTCTTAATATAGCGGATGGTGATCTTAAGAAAAGTCACGGTGGGCCCCGCCGTTGACAGGGTTTGTGACAGTTATCCGTGCTTAGCAGAAGATTTATTGATGATAATGAATGTAGTTAACAATAATATAATTGGGGTAATTAATTTTTTTTTTATTAAATGGGCGGGCCGTTAAATAATTACCTAGATGGGCCTTGGATATTGAACATGTAGATGTGTTGGTCTGGAGGAAAAAGATCCAATGGTGTGAAGGGAAAAAAAGGATTGGGCATATGGGTAAACGTAATGCATGCCTAATTAACTTTTATGTTTGAGTCCAGTGTTAGAAATAGTCTGATTTTCTGTATGTCATATTTTTTATGTTTTAAAATGTCTTAATCGGTGCAAGGGGTTGTTTTTTGCATTTTAACTTTATTTTTAACAAAAGATAAAGTAATCTTACAATTAGTTAGTTGATTGTGTGTTTTAATTAAGAAGGGTTAAAAAAAATGTTAGATATAAACAGTATCCTAAAATTCAAATAGTCGAATGAGTTTTAAAATAATGAATCATCGAAAAAGTCGTTTCCAATATTATACATGATTAAGAAAAATGCAATTTAGTATTTGTGGATATCTATAAACAATAATATTAAAATAATTATTTAATATCTTAATAATATATTAAGGGGGAGAATAAAATTATGAATAATTTTTGTAATCATATTATATCAATTGGAATTTTCATACATTAGATTAATCATTTGAGATTTATTTGATATATGTTATAATAATATATGTAATTAAACTAAATTGTTTATGTATTTTAAAAATTCACATTATATTGCATAGGGCAAATCACAAGTGACGGAGGGTGTGGGTGAAGTGACGGGTTGGGTCCTCTTTTTTTTTTTGGTATAATATTTTCTCAAGCCTATTCAAATTTTTTAACCAAACTGAGACCCGAGCGTTAAAAACCAAAAACCAATTACATTACATTATATTTAATCTATAATTAATTAGCTTATTGTTATTTCTAATATGTTTGATTAGATACCTCGATTTTTGCACCCCTATTGAATTGTAAGACCTTCTACTGCCTTCGACTGCAACACATGCAGAAGCAGTAAATGTTTCAACGAGACACGTGTTCTCACCACATTGAAACAAACAAGAGCAATACCTGCTGAAGAATCTTTCTTTCAACATAGTAGCATCTCCCATTTAGCAACATGCAAATAGTATGCTCCTAACTGCTTCCAGCTTAATTCCTAGATTCCATGTAGGTGTTGAATTTAATATTTTTTAAAGATGATGCTGCCACTTCGTAACTCTATCTACTCGTAGTGACAAGGAAAATACTATTCTACAATTTAGCAAGTAAGATAAGATAAGATAAACAAAATTTGTGTTAGATTTTGTTAGATCTATATTAAAAAGTTAAAATATTAAATAAAAGATAATTTACATACCTATTTTTATAATTTATGATAAGGTTGTACATTTCAAAATCAAAATATGATTAATTAGATAAAAAATTATAATTATATTTTGATTAACTAATTTAATAAAATAATTTTAAAAATTATATTTATATTATTAAAATTTGATTAATCAAAATTAAATTTAAAAAATAAAAATATTTGATTAACAAAAAATAGTTAAAATTAGCTTGATTTTATTTTATTTAATATTTATTAACCTAAATTAAATTTTTGGTTAATTAAAGATAAATGTGATTTTTGGATTAACCATAACTATGTACAATCTTAATTTTATAATTATCATATCAGTCAGGTAGTTGGAGAATAATATTTGTGTGGGAGTTCAATATTCTAGAATACACATCTTGTCTAATATGCTCACAGGTAGCACGTGATGAATTCGTTAACCATCAAGAGAATTAGATAGAAGTGTGAATCTTTTCCTCATAACATGTATATATAGTGATCAAGTTTTAACCATCACACTACAAAAAATTTAGTAAAAAAAGTTTTTTTTTTTGTATTTATGACAGTTTAAATCGCTATTATTACGAAGAATGGCAATTTCAGAAAGCAACATAATTGTGGGCGTCATTCTAATTATTACCACGATTTTAAAAAAATTGTCATAATTTTCTAAATTAAAATGTCTGTTTTAGATAACTTAAAATGACGGTTCAAATTATCATTAATCACATCCCTCAATTCAAGATTCTTTCTCTCTTTTTACTTTATCTTACTTTAATCCTACATGTATTGGTTAACAATTCCGCTACGTTACCAACAGCATTCCTGCCAACTTCTACCAATTCTTATTTATAATTGTGTTTAATAGAAGTGTTTTTGTGGATGTGTCTAATAAAAATATCTTTTTTATGGCTATTTTTAATAGAAGTGTCTTTATAGATATATTTTTTAGATCCTCTTCACACTCAACATTTAATATTAAGGTGATCAGTCTTAAACCAAAAAAAGGTTATCTAAAATTAGGAATTGTCTAACTAATTGTCCCACAGCCTTCACTAACCTAGCCTCCACGCGATTCCATCGCCGTCACCTACGAACCTCCTCAAATCGGTAAAATACAAGTAATGCAGACAAGTAAAAACACAAGAAGAGTTCATACACAACAAGTAATTCATTTAGCAATTAGACATGTTATTCAATTAGGCATAATGCAATTAATCAAAGCAAACAATCACATAGTAAATACATATGATGAATATTTGTCCTATTGATTATGATATCACGTGTTGATTCAATTGTCAACCCAACGCATCCTTGCCTTGCTGCCACGGTCCTCGAATATAGTGCCCACTCACTTTGTGTATAGTGCCGACTCACTTTGTGGGTTCCTTGAGATATAGTATCCTGCTCACTTTCAACTCTAAAATAGAGTGTTCACCTCACTCTTATGCGCACCATGAAATATAATGTCTGACTCACTCTTTCAAGTTATCACCGAAAAGGTGTCAAATTGACCGGCCTCGGAAAAGCCGGCCAAAAAATTGTCAGAAAAATCAATCTCTGGAAGAGACTAGTCAAGCTATGTGGAATGGAGCCTTAGAGCATATTGTGGGAGAGATCAAGAATGTTGAGGTTCTTTATGCTGCCAAGCTCTTAAGGAATGCTACCAGAAATGTTATTATGCCCCCAAATTGAGAATGTAGAGATAGTACATTACACCAATCTCCTTTGGAATAGTACTAGACAACATATTCGGGGAAATGTCCAAGAAGATCATGGAACTATTATGGTTAAACGTTGGTTGAAGCTTACACTTTCTCATTTTTTTTCTTTTTCTTTGCATGATTTGATTGATTTGCTTCTTTAAGGTTTTCACAATTTTAGAAAAACTTCACCAAATATTCCATATAAAAATTTCAATTAAATAAATTTAAATGTATTTAAACAAAAATAATCATGCTAACTTTATAATACTTATATGTTCATGTTAACTTCTTCTTTAGTTATCTTGTTTGTTTATGATCATAATACTTAATTGCGTTGACTTATAAATTTCAAGATGATAATTATAAATACAAAGTGTATATAGCTGTTTCTTCTTTATTATTCAGCAGGTAAAACTAAGATCTTGTTGGCAAAATATATATTCCCTCTCAAAATAAAAGTTTATAATTCATTTTTTTTTGTAAAAATGAATTTTTTATTCAATAATTTCCTCCTGTTTTGATGTATTTGTGATCATATAATTTAATGTTATCCCTTACACAAGTACAGACAAACCAGGATAATTCATAATGACAGATAAAATAATGAAAGACAAATTCAAACCCTTTCAAAATAAAAAAGGCAATCACCATAAATATAGAAAATGACAAATTGAATATACCAGCTCTAAAAAGGGCTCAAAACCTAACACAAGTAATGACCCAGTCTTTCCCTCTCTCTACTGGTTCTTCTTATTAGTCACCCACACTCCAGAAAATTTAAGATATTGAGACATTTGAGCTTGAAGTGCGATAAGTCTACCTTCCATTGAATTTCAATTTTTTAACTAAAAGATAGAAGATAGAAGACCGTAATAAACTAGTAGCAATATCTATGAAGAGTAAGATAATATATAAACTGATATTGTATTTGAGTGGTTTTTTTTATCTTTTATCTTGTTATAATGGTAAGAAATCTTGTTATAATGGTAAGAAAATTAATTATTTTAATTCCATAACAAAATTGACAATTTATTATCTTAATCCACGTAAGAATCACAGGATTTTTCTCAATCAAATGAATCACCAATAAACAAGATTATCTTAATTCATTATCCTATATACATGTCACTTCCACAATTAACAAAATTTGTGTAGCTGCAAAACGAATAAATCCTGGTATGAATTCACATACAGCAGTTATAGAAATTAATAAAAATAAATAAGTCATGGTAAATACAAAATATAGACCTAAAAGAATTGAAAAGTTAAGAAAGGCCTTGCTATCGACAAAAATGAAGAGAAACTTGCATTTTTGTAGCTCAATGAAAGAGAACATCGTTGCACGGAAATCGTGGCGAGAGAGATTGTCACTAGAGGAGATAAGAAGGAGAGCGTTTCGGTTCACAACATAGAATGTCGAGGAAGAAAATATTCTAGTCGGAGGACAATGCCACTCTCTTTTCTCTCTGGAGTGACAGCGTCATTTTTGTCTCGTCCTTCCTCTAACATAGTGGCAGTGTCGCGTTCGAAGTGCAATTTTAGGGTTGAATCAAATAGAGTTTTTGGTTTTTTTATTTTTTTTTAATAATGGCATAGATAATAGCGGTTTCAAACTACCAGAATCTACCAAAATCGCCATTTTATGCAAATTAATTACAGTAATAACATAAAACGAAATAATACTCGAATATTACCGCAGTTCTTTTAAATCGCCGTAATATAATATCATTATCTTATTTTATTTTATCTTATTATGTACATTAATCTTATTATTCTATCTTATTTTATTTTAATGTGTTATTTTTGAAGAGATTAAATAAAATATTTGTTCTAAAATATCAAACTCTCACACAAATATTATTTTCCAACCACTTGGTTCATACGATCATAATTTATAAAATAGTGATTTTGGGTACCCACAATGAAAAATCACAATTCACTTGTGTCCCATGCGAAATGAAAGCGGATTTTCTCCTATTTCCTATTCACTTTCACTTTAATCACATGCCACTAAACCCTCGTGCAATACGCACATTAATAACTTATGTACTGTATGAAGGCGTTATCTAGAGCATCGAAGCGGTATTTGTTAAAGTCGAATTCTGAGCCATTTTAATTTTATGTTTTCTCACATGTTCAATTGGAACATCATTACTAAAAAAATTTTCATACCATTGTCATATATATTTTTGGTGGAACTTGCTTTTTAACCTCAAAGTACCACTCATAAACTCTTCATCAATAGATAACCTTAATTGCATTAGAATGTCCTCTAGAATAACGGTACACTCACCCCCATGAAAATGAAAAGAATACATTTTTGGAGCTATCTGCCACATAATTTCCATGCTAGGATCAAGCGGATCTGATAACATACAAAGTTACAAACTTAAAAAACGTGATGGCTGAAAAATCAAATGATAATTTTTTTTTTCAAAAGCATATTAACAAGATTAAATAATAATAATAATAATAAGTGAATAAAATAATACATATAAAAAATATCAATACAGAATTATAACAACAAGAAAGACGAAAAGTAATAACGTAAACAATAATCAAAATAATATTAACAAGCATTTTTTTCATATTCAATAAATACTAAAATGAAAATGATAATCTAAAAAAAAATATAAATTTATGATTAATAACAATTTTAATTATTGATACATACAAAAACTAACCTTCTCAAATAAATATGCAGAAATATAAAACTGATTCAACTAATTAAAGATTTTCTTCAGCATTATTAATCTCACTCATTTTAATAAAAAAAAAATTTACCCACAATGTTATTACATTTTTTTCTCTTTCTCTCCCACGGTATCATCATCAATTTTGTGTGAGAAATGAAAAAATTGGTCCTCTTAAAATCTTTTTATATTATATTAATGCTGCTTCCTCCAACCCTCGTCACCTTCATCAACCGGTGCATGTTTGTACAGGAATTGCAAACAGTGGAAATTGCAGCTTTGACCGCTGCGTATCCATTTCGCGCGGGTGGCAACAACTAAATAGCTATTTCATGGCAGCCGTCATTAGATTGGGCCGATTCGCGGTGACCCCACAGAGGTACTCCATCTCACTAGTACCGCAAGTGAGTGGCTCCAATTCGCGTGCGCTTGTCAGCTGATTGGACACGCTGGTTCTAATTCGCAGACGCTAGGGCAAGCTTCACCACATCGGCTTCCATTTTACGGTCCGTCTGAGAAGAATTGATGACGAATCTCATTTCGCAAGCGGCTCTGATGAATTAGCCATATTCATTTTCATCCACCTTTTTATTTATATGCGTTTTTGTAGATTTTTATTTTTAATATTGGGTCCAAATTAGTGTAATCCACCAAAATGTCTAAAAAATTGTGTTTAACAACGGGTGTGGGATTTCTTATGGTTATAAGAAAACGTTACTACTATTTTCTCATCGACGTCACTATCATCTTCAACAAAACGTCGTCGATATTTTGCACAAAACGTCGTAAACTTGGCTAATCTCAAAGAGAGTAAGGAAATATATTGTCCAGTGATAATATTTTTTGCAGCAAAAGTAAATTGACTTGAAATTGTTATCGGTCTTCCAGACAAGTTCACATAATGCTTCTTGCTTTCTTCGTCAAAAGCAGTGACATGTTTGAGTGCTTTCATAAAGTGCATGGTCCACTACATACAATAGCCAATAGAGTGATATTTCCTTCAATTATTAAGTAGATATTTTCGATTGTGGCCTTCTTTGTTCTGTTATGGTTTGAATTTTTCCCATATTTTTCAGTATGTCCAAGAATTTCCAAAACACGTAACAAAATTTTTAACAACTTCACCCGCCAATAATTATGACCAACTTAATCTTAGTTAATTGTATTATGCCTCGTCCAAGTGTTTCCTACCAACCAAGCAACCTAAGCAGAATGGTATCCATAACTGGTGACTTCTTCTCCAACCCTGCTTGAGAAACACATTCAAGATGTAGAAAAATCCAATCAAATGAAAAACCAAATTCCAATCGTGTATTACCAATTTCTACTTTTATTTCCACTGTTTTTTTTTATTTCGTGGGAAAACAATAGAAAAAAAAATTGTTTAGAATATGTGAAAAAGTTTCAGATTATCCTAATCATATATAAAAATAAGGCACAATAGCTTTTATTATTGTTGAGTTTGGAAAATTTGTATTAAATTTGATGGTCAAACATTATTAAACATTGATTAAAAAATTATTAAATTATTTGTCTCCAATTGTTTGTTCGATGTTTTTGTTATTGTGCAGGAAAAATTAATTTTCTAATGGGCCAGAAAATGGAAGCCCGTTTTCCAAGCAAGTGAAAGCTTATCACATATTTAATTCAAGTGGTTGGAAGAAAAACCAAACTGGCCCAAAATCGTCCAGGCCCATCATAAAATCAAAGAAAGAAGTATTTGACCTAAGTCTTCAAGCATGCTTCAGTTACGTACTTCCATGGACTAATGAATTTTAAATTTTAACTCAATTAAGTTCATGCCTTGGTAACTAAAAAGATAAAATTCAATTGCATGCATAGAGAAGAAAGAAGAAGTTATCAGAAAGCTATGGAAGAAAAAGGCTATCAAGTAAAAAGACTAGTAAAGATCTTTCTTCAAAAGTGAAGATCTGAAGAAACGCAAAGCAAGATTTTTGCTATTGAAGGCATGATTTGAAGAAGGGCTTCAAGATTTTTTGAAACAAAAAATAGAAACAATCACCCTCTATCAGAAAGAAGATCTTAGTTGCAAAAGTTCATTTTCATTTTTGTTCATCAAAGAAAGAAGATAGCCGCTGAGCTACACATAGGTAAAAGCAAAAATGGAAGGAAAGAAGCAGCTTTGGGTCACAGGTTCATCAAGGGTCCAAATTTATTCTTAGGGCCAAAGTCAAGATCAAAGGCTCAGATTGAAGGAGATTGATGAAAAGGATTGAGAGAGGTATATGCATGTTGGTTTTTTATTTTTCCTCTCTCTTCTCTTTGTCCGAACCGAAGCTGTTTTTGGTTGGAGAAGAAGTTGCTTGGTTGAATCGGTTTCAATCTTGGAAGCTTTCCCTTCTATAATAAGGGTGAACGGCCAAGGGTTGAGATCAGGGAGAAAAAGTGTAAAGCACAGAATTCTCATAGCTACTCGAGCTTCCTGAGTTCTTCTCTTTCAATGGTGTTCATTTTGTTTTCTTTTTCTTAGTATTGTTTGTCTGAGTCTCATGGTAAAAGGCAAACATGGTGAGATTTGTAAGAAAAAATCAGTGAGAGGAAAAAGACAGTGATCAATATTAGAGAAAAAGTCATAGGTGTCTCAGTTTCTTTGTACATCTATCTATTGTGTGTCATGATCCTGTGGAGATTCTCTTACAAGTTGGGTTAGCACTATGTGGTTGAAAGCTAGGTTTTGAGTCCTAGTCAAATTCAGATTGGGTGTAGAATCTGGATTTGTCTCTGATAGAAATGGGTAGTTCCTAAGGAGATATTGGTATTTGTAATAGTGAAATTCCATCATTGTTGTGATGGAGATTGGATGTAGGCCACATTGTATCTAGTTCCTAAGGATATATCTGGTGTTAATTCTTCTTCCCTACTCCTTTCTCTGTTTCTGTTTATTAGGAGACAAAAACAAAAATATCTCTTAACTCGGTACGAGACAAAACAAAAGTGTCTCTTAATTCGATACAAGACAAAAAAAACAGAAATATCTCCTGAAATTTCGTTAAAAGCCAGAAATTAATATTCAGCGAAAAGGGGCTAAGATTCAATCCTCCCTTCTCTTAGCCACTGATTACCATCAATTATTTTTTTTATAAGAGAGACAATATCTTATCTTTACATTTTCTTACATTTCATGAGTTTAACTTCATTGTAAAAGGAGATTGTTCTGGTTTTATTTCTTTATATTACACATTCCATATCAATTTACACAAGTGCATACTACTATTAGCCTTTGTTTTCTCCTTTTTCTTCTTTCTTGCCAAAAAAGAAAATGCATAATTATTCCTGTTTCTGTTATCTCTTTCTCACGTTGTGTACTAAAAGTCTAAAATTAACATGAGCAAAGATGCAACTATAAATTTGATAGGAGGTAATTAGAGAAGCATAATAGAAATAAGGCTAGTTGGCTAAGACTTTGTTGTTGTTTTCTTACAGTGATTGAAGAAGTTACGGTATAAGTGTTTTGCAATATGAGGGAAAATGACATAACTCATACCTCCATAAAATCAATGGATGATCTAAGACCTGGAAACAGTATAATTTCTTTTCTAATCTGCATCTGATTTGATCTGCTACAAACTGCTTCTTTGCATCATTCTTCTCTTCCAGTTCCTGAAAAAAAAAAGAAACAATGATATAGTACATATTTTGAGATTTTTGGGATCCTAATTAGCAAGAGAATAAAATGAGGCCATTAAAGAAGATTAGGTGGTTTACAAATTATAGAAGCACATAAGAAAAAGTTTTCAACTATGTTATTAGTGGTACTTACAAACCCACTATTCCATACCTTCCATACGAATTGGCAGAAAAAAAAGGAGCTTTAACATAAACATTATGCATTTAGCAAGAGAGAATACAAAATCAAATAGCAAAGCAAGAAATAAAGACCAATAAAGGCAGAGTTTAAAACATGCAATCAGCCACTATACTTGATAGCACATGTTAGTGTCTTAATTTTTAACATTTTAATCACAATTTTCTTTGAAACAGTATTCAACTGTTTCCATAAAATTTCCAAAGGTGCCTCCGGTAATCTAAATCATCCTTCCATAACTTCAGAATAGTTATGTGAATGGGAAAAATATCAGGTCAAAATTAGCACACTTCCAAAAATGTTTAATGACATACTGTTAAGTAGAATTAATTTAAATATTCATGAAATTAGTAGGACCAAAAGAAAACCATGCTCTAGAAGTTTCACTTCAATTGTATTTCTTTCTTTATTGTCAGTGGAAATTAATAGCACTGAATTAGTACAACTGATATACCCTTTTCAATATAATGTAGTGTTAATAGAAACAATTACAGATTAATACAATCTACAAATAGTTGCCAACAAAAAATTCACAAAGTATCATTTACTAAATATTTCCTACAAAAGAAAAATGATATACCTTCTTGACATATTCAAATACTTGTAGAGCACTTAACAAAATCTCTTGTATCTAAATGTATAAAACAATTGACATGATACCCTTAATATTTTATCTTCAATAAGATTTTCCCACTTCATTCTCTTAACTCTTCCTTTTGCTTTTATGTCGTAGTTTTCAGCACCTGTAACTTCATCATGTAAACAAGATCTTTTCTAACCATTCTTTTTAAATTTAGAAACTAAATGGTTTTTTTATGTTAGAATAACAGAATTTATTATAATCATAACCCAGAGAAAGATTTGCAAGCTTTCGCCACACATTCAGTTTTTTTTTTTTTTTTTTTTTTTTTTTTTTTTTTTTTTTTTTTTTTTTTTTTTTTTGGGTGTCTCACCACACATTCAGTTGATCAAGTATAATAATTTTAAGGGAAAGTAGGCAATCTTACTTATTTCCAGTGCATAAAAGAAAACAAAGAACAGTGCCAAATAAACCGCAATTAAGCCACTGGAAGATGTAATTCTTCATTCTTGACTTCTTGTTAACCATAAACATCTTTCCATCTTACACCTTTTATTCTTTTTTGAAAAATAACCTCCCAACTAAGGACTTTCCGGCATAGCCATCAAGTCCCTGGTTAAGGACCAGCCTCTATCCCCCTTCGGCATTGCCATCAGAGAATAGGACTGGGGCCAAAAACATCTACTATTTATTGAATACTATCTTCTTCAAGTACAACTAAGTTAGCCCTTTCCATGTTACAACTAATCACACATTACTTACTAACATAAGAACTATGAAGTACTTAAAGGAAAGAGAAGCATACACCACAAACAGTGAGTGAACAATATTTGTAATTCAAACTCAGATCAAATGGAGATCTCAGTGACCATGATATCAAGTTTCTTTACTGATTCATAGCCACTTCTTTCGAAGCAGTCGCAGCGCGACTTCCATTCTCCTCGAGAGTGTCCGTTTGGCATTCTCAAGGATCTTGAACCTCATAAAGAACTTCAAATTGTTGCACCAATTGTGATGCCTATATCAGAGCACTCCCTTCTTTGCTTATCAGCAGCCTCAATCTCAGTTCTGCCTTTGGATAAGCGAATATTGAATTGTTTCCCATATGAGCTGGTATCCTTCAAGGGTATACTGTACACTTTCACCACGGTAGATTTCATCATCTTATCAACAGAACAAAAGAAAAAGCAGTCAATGTTGTAATAAACTTCAATGTATAAGTTGTCAGCAGCAAAAGTTGGGGAAAAAAAAAGAGAAATACATGAAAGAAGTAATGCAATGCAGGTGTTTTACTAGTTCATAACACCACCGAAAAGACCACCCTTACATTTGGCACACAAGAAGTACTCTCTAGCTCCAAACGAAAACTACATGAGAATAGAAACCGTGCATTTAAGGAACGGTGCAATGAATTAACAGCACTAACAGCAATGAGGAGTTAGATTATACCTGCACTTTATCTACATATCAGAGAAACAAAAGCACCATTCATTTTTCAACCATGAACTATGGCAAATTTTGTTTAGATAAATCAACTATCTTGCGTGAACTTTCTTTTGGTAAAAAAGGCTCAAAGAAATAGCACACTTCAACGAAATATAAAAGAATTTAGAGCCAATCATATAAGATTGTAAGTTTTTTCAATTGCCACTAACGTCATTCTCTTATTGAGGAATCCATCAACAATAAACGAAAGAAAAGAGAACAAATATTAAATCAAAATAATATACGATACTTTGCTGCATAGTTGATGGTATGCAACATATGAAGCACGGTAAGATACAGCATTCTTTCTGAGTATTCAAAAGGAATATTAAATCAAGGTTGGAAGAAGAACCTAATTTCAACATGTCCCAACTCCGATGCCTAAGGGTCTGAAGCAAGTACCAAAGCATGTAAGAGTACTGCAATGAGTGAATACTCTTGATGAACAATGTGGAGTAAGAACGTTGTAAAGCAGATGAAGAATGAAAAGCTAGTGAGTGACTTTATATGCAGAGTATAAATGTTAGTGCAGAAAACAAATGTATTTGGGGAAATACAGAATAACGTTGTGAGAGAGAGAAACAGTTACCTGTTGAAGTTGTTGGATTACCAAATCCATCTATCATCAACTCGAATGGCAGGGATGTGGGAGATTTTGGGCCAAAGCTGTGGGTCCTTCATCTCACACCGTTTACCCAGCAAAGGGCTACCAATGATGTAGAGTTGTTTTAGAGAGGCAGGCAGCTTTTCACCCTCCATATTCTCCAACTTGGGACATTCATAAATAGATAATTCATGGAGGGAGGTGAGGTGGGCAAGTCTGTTGCATTCCAACGTCTCCACACTTAAGCCACTCAGTGTGAGAGACTCAAGGGAGGCAGGCAACCAACCTTCCTTTGGGAGACACTTCACACTCTCACATTCACCTTCAATCCAAAGATGAATAAGCCCTTGAAATTGTGAATTCATGAATGCTGCAGTGCTCACTAGTTTCTCGCAGTAGCTGATGAAAAGATATCTGAGGCTATGGTGTGGAACTCCTGGAGCACACAAATTGATCTCTGGGCAACCCACTAATGAGAGACGCTCTAGCTGAGGTGCTGCCATCCATATCGTCGACACGGATTTCATACTCCCACAATACTTGATCCATAAATAACGGAGACATGAAAGAGAGCGTGACACCACAATTGACGCCATCTTTTCACATTTCTCGATTTCAACAGTCACGAGATTCGGAAAGGAATCCAACAAGGAGAAGGACGCAAGTGAATCACAGCTGCTACGTATGTCTAGTTCCTGAAGTGAGTGGTGTTGGCCATCCATTTGGAATTCTAATTCTCTACAACCCTCGATCCTCAACTCTTGTAGTGATGGGGGAATAGCACTCACTGGAAACCATATCTGGGAGGAACAATGTGAGATGCTTAAAGAAGTGAGGCAAGTCAGTTGCGTGTTGGTAATGGCCTCCACCACAGACCCCACTAGATGCTTTCCTGAAATTGAAAGAGTGGTAATCGCAGGAGCCCTTGGAACACAACAACTCAGCTCATCGCACTTCTCAATCTGAAGTGATTGCAAAGATGATAGATGAATGGGCAAATCTCCTCTCAACGACGGACACTTCCTTATCGTAAGCTCCCTAAGTCGAGGAAATGCATTCAACACCATTGAACGCCACTCCTTCCAGCAAGGCATTGACTTAAACAAAAGAGTTTCAAGCTTTTGAAATGGTGGTGTCTCCACACAAGATTTATCGTTCTCGTAAAAGTAAAACTCAGCACCCACAATCCCCACACTTTCAAATTTTGAAATTTGAAGGTGCTTCAAAGAGGGCAATTGTCCAAGTGAAGGAAGCATGCAACAATTCCTGCAACCATACAGTGTTATTGTGGTGATGTTGCGGTAGGAAGAATGTCCCAACCAATCTGGAAAGGTTGTACCCCTGTAACCAGAGATATATAACCCTTTCAAATTAGTATGAGGTCGTAACTTGTCAAGTATATCTCTTTCCATCTGGGAATCAACTGTATCCTCGTCTACTTCATCAAACGACCAACCCAACATCATAGAATCAATGCCATCCTTATCAGCCATTCTTGCCATCAAAGCTTCACCGCCGTTCACCACATTCTCCAATTCGACAATGGAAATGGATTGCTGTAGATTTGCAAGTGCTCCCAATTCTGTGACCTTGTTCTCGTCACACTTCCCAACAACATAGTGGCTTAAAAACTGCAAATTTTTCAACTTGCTCATGCCTTTTGGCATCTCATGCAACTGAGTCCCTCCAATATCAAGATGGCGCAAATTTACAAGGTCTTTCATGCCAACTGGTAGCAATTTCAGATTTCTACACCGATACAACTTCAAGGTCTGCAAATTGTAGAGGTTACCCAATGACTCCGGCAATGTCACAATGTCGGTCTCGGACAGATCCAAGTAACGCAAATGAATCAACTCACCTATTGAATCAGGTACTGACTCTAGAGGAAAGCTTTTGAACGACAAGGCTCTCAAGTACTTCAAATGCGACAACAAGATACAAGGTGCGTTTTCCATGTTAAATGGGATCCACTCGTTCAAATTGATTGCAAGAAATGTCCTTGTATGTTTTATTCTGTCACAAACTCCCATCAGTTTTGAGATTGGATAATTGCCCTTAGCATTATGGGACAAATGACGAGTTTTAACATCAACCTCAACTGCATTCTCAAGCCCTTCCGCCCTAAAATAGAATTCTCCAGCAAACATCATTGCCAAATCATGCACGAGATCATGCATCACAAATTTATTTTTCTTATTACTATGAGGTTGCAAAAATGATCTCGCAACTAATTCGTCGAAATATTCATCACCAACTTCTTCTAAAGTGTTTTTCCCAACTGGTTGTAAAAAATTCTCAGCCATCCATAACAAGATGAGCTCATCTTTATCAAATTCATAATCTTTTGGATACAACGAGCAATAAACAAAGCACTCTTTCAAACATGAAGGAAGAAAGTAATAACTTATTCTTAAAGCCGGAACAACTTTTATCTTGTCATTGGAGAATTTCCATACCTCACTCTTCAATATATGATTCCAATACTCAACATCAGAATTTCCACGCAATAAGCCTCCGAGGGCTTGAGCTGCCAAGGGCAATCCATCACACTTCCTTACAATAGCTTTGCCGACTTCTTTCAGAGTTGAATTTTCCATAGACTCAGTTGAAAGACGTGCATGTTTTGAAAACACTAACCAACAATCTTCATCAGACAATAAACCTAGTTCATGAGGTGAAACAGTTTGCACCATAGAAGCCACCTTTTTACTTCTAGTGGTTATGAGAATTTTACTCCCCTTAATCCCATTCTTAAAAGGTTTTAGAAGCCTATTCCAATCTTCATAATCCTCATTCCATGCGTCATCTAAGACAACAAAGAATTTTTGTCTTGACAATCTTTCCTTTAAATCACGTTGAAGTAAATTCAAATCTTTCAAGTTACAGGAACTCGAAGTTATTGCCTCAATTATAGTCTTGGTAACCTTGATAACATCAAACTCTTCAGACACACAAACCCAACCTCGAAAATCAAAATTCTCCTTCACTTTTTCGTCATTGTAAACCAATTGGGCCAAAGTAGTCTTTCCTATTCCTCCCATGCCCACAATGGGAATCACAGATATATCACCATCCCCAGTGTCATCATCATCCAACAACAACTTCACTATGGCCTCCTTGTCTTTTTCCCTGCCATATATACTGGATCTTTCAACTAGAGATGTAGTGATCCTCCATGACATGTTCTCCTTAGGAATCTCTCTAAGACCAAGAGTGTCTTTTTGCTTCACAATAGACTCTATCCTCTCAATTATTTCTTCCATCCTGTTTGCTATCTCCCTATCTTGCAAATTGAGATAACGAGAGAAGAAGGTACCTGGATCCTTCTGAGTGGCGGCTTTGGTGAAGACTTCATCCAGCAAGTCATCAGCAACATACATAGCATCTTTGAGACTACCGAGCCAGTCCTTGACAGCTCTCTCCTTGATTTGCTTCTGCTCAGCATCAATGAGAAAGGCTTGAACAGAATAAAGAGTAGTCTTCAACCTTTCAAGCAGCTTCTGGGTAAGCTTCTTCCCTTTGATCCAGTTGGCAACTTCAGGCGAGGACATCCTGTCAAAAACAACATTAAAAATGGAAGACAGAACAGCTCCACCTACAAGTGCTGCAGCCATGTCTCTCAAGATCAAGTGATATCAGAGGGAAATGAGGAAGGGAAAAGGAAATGGATGTAGTTTGCAGTAAACTCAGTTAATCTCAAAAATAGTAAAGAAATAGATGCAGCAGGTGAAGTATATTATGCTCTGCTGATATTAACTTAAAGATGATTGGTCTTCAAGGCAAGTGGTACTAAAATTATTCATGGAAATACCCACTAGTTGGACAAAAGATGCCACTGATGATTTGTTTAATATAAGAGCTTGACTTCACCTACTCCAAAGAAACAATTTTATTTTAAGAGGGTTTTTCCTTGGGATGCTTTCTTCCTCAAAAGCTGTTGGATGGTTCCTAAGAGGATATTTTAATATTATGCTCTGCAATACGATGATGGATTCCTTCTGATCTTGTCCATTTTTTTTAATGCTCCCTACAACAGCTCTTTAAGTGCAAAATGTTTATGTTTATCAATGCTAAGTATCATCAATATCAATATCCACTTCTACATTTATTTATTTCTCACCTACCATTCACAGTTCTATATACCAAAAACAACTGTTATATACATAATGTTCTGTCTTACATGTGTGATTTTCCTTTTGGTATAAAAAATAATAAACAATGAAGTAAAAAAATATGTATCTTTTATACCATTAAAAAATAGTACAATGCAAATTTTTTTTTTTTTAAATCACTATTCTCATTTTACTAGACAAATTATAGTGTTAATTCATGTCACATGCATATGCTCCCTTTTTAATTATAGTTTCAACATAAATCTGTTTTTTAAATAAGACGTTCCATTTCTATTTTGTTAATTATATGTATAAAGATAAAACACAAAAACAATTTATTTACAATGTTGCACTCTTTCTGCACAGAATTTTGTTGTTGCCTGCCTTGGTTTAGATTATCTTATTGTGTGTCTGAACCAACAATCTTCAAAATATACTGAAAGCTGATTAATCTTTGTTAAGTTGGATTAATCCACTGTAGAGAATTTCCAACATATTTTATTTTTTATTTTTCTTTTTTGGGATTAATTGAAAATAACAAGAACTGAACTACTTTTACAAATCTCTTCATATAACATTGATCATTTACAGTTTACCCTTCACAGCAAATCCCTCCATCCCCAATATAATACAACAACAAATATACACTTTTTTATTTTCTTGTTCTTCAGTGGAGCAATCCTATAATGAAAATTAAGCTGATACAAAAGTGATCAGAATCTGAGATGTTAACTATATTATGCCTCATGCAAGTATTCTTAACCAACCAAGCAACCTAAGAAGCATGGTATCCATAACTGGTGACCTTTTTCTCCAACTAACCCTGCTTGAAAAACAGATTCAAGATGGAGGTAGGAAAATCCAAGCAAAACAAGAACAAAACTCCAATAGTCTGTTTTCTTGCTGTTTCCATTTTCTACTTTTATTTTCAGTGTTCTGCGTTTCTAGGATTCTGTGGGGAAAAAAATAGAAGATTAAAATAAAAAACAAAGTCTTTAGAATATATGAAAATGTTTTATATTATCCTAATTGTACCTGAAAATAAGACAGTATCTTATATGATCTCTTAGGAGTAAGTTTACATTTTCTTATATTTCAGGAGTTTATATTTTTGTATGACAACAATTCATATCAATTTACACAACTTCATATTACTATCAGCCTGTGTTCTCTCAAACACATAATATCAAAAACGCTAAACTATATATCTTGATTCCATTATCTACTTTAGTATTGTGTACTAAAAGTCTTTGAGAAAAGATGCAGGTTACATAAGAGAGTGTTTTCTCCATATAAACAGATAAGACAAAGATTAATACATAATAGCACCCATGCTTCTGTCTGCAATTACTTTTACCCACCAATAATGATGCCATTTATTCATCTCCCATTTTTTTTTCTTTTTTTATTTTTAAAAACAGTGAGCGCAAGTTTAATTGCTTGAAGTTTATACTAAACTTGATGTTAGAGAAAAGAGATATATCTGTGTTAGTAATAAGTTGAGACAGTTAATGGTTTGCTGCAATTTATGTTATTCGATACCAGTAAATTGACAGCAAAATGTATATGCATTTTTTTTATCATTAGAAAAACTTTCACTCTTCATTCTTTCAATTTCCTCAATCTTCAGATTATTTGGTTGCTACTTGCTAATTTATCACAAAAGTTACTTTTTATTAAACTTAACCCTTTTTTAATAGTGGAGAACAAACACCATGACAAGAAGGCTAAGCTAGGACAAAAGCTATGGAACTTTAAACAAGTGTAGATTGCTATTGTTATCTTTTCTCTCCAAAAAAGTTGACTTCACACTTGACAAAGTAAAAGAAAGAATAACTTCAACACTTTAATCTTCATCAAGTAAATAAGATATTTTCATACCATTTATTAAACTAAGAAATTATGGTTTAAAAGTCAGAAAAATTAAAACATAATATAACTATACCCAAAAAGATGGCAAATTTTTGCCACACATTCAGGTGATCAAGTATAATCATTTTAAGCCAAAAAAAAAAAATCTTTACTACTTCCTACTAGTGATCAAGTGCATAAAAGAGAACAAAGAGAAACATGGTTGTATACAACACCGAATATGCCGCAATTAATAAATAGAATCTAAACCACTTTTAGAAACCAAAAAACATTACTTGCATAGTGTCTAGTGATGGTTGTGTCACAAGAACATCTCCAGTATGACAACATCTTTCCATCTTACACTTAATCACACATTACTTACTGACATTCTGACATATGAACTTCTAAAAGGAAAGGAAATCGTCGAGCACAAATAGTGAGTGAAGAACATTTGTAATTCAAACTCAGAACAAATGGGGATCTCAGTGACCAACTGATCATGATATCAATTATCAGGTTCCTATATTGAGTTTCCCATATGAGCTGTATCCTTCAAGGCTATACCATACACTTGCGCCATGGTAGATTTTATCATCTTATCAACAGAACAAGTTGTCAGCAGCAAAAGTTACTTGGAAAAAGATACAAGAAAGAAATGATGCAATGCGAGTGCTTACTAGTTCAATGATTATACATCCTTGCATGCAGCGAAAGCAAGTCCTTGACTACAGAAGTTCTCTTTGTCTGCACAGGAAAACTATATGAGAATGTAAACCATGCATGTAAGGAATGATATGACACATTGACAGCACTAACAGCAGTAAGGAGTTAGAATATACCTTTACTTTGATCCTCTATGAAATGTTCCCTTTGTCGATACTGGATAAGTTCAGCTGTAGAATCAGCTTTTCAAATTCGAGTTACTCTACATAACTGTAAGGATACTCAGATGAAGTCGAAGAGTATTATGAAGGCTACAAGGAATAGACAATTTTTTTCTCAGGCATTTTTTTTTTTTGGTCAGATTTTCTCAGGCATTAACTAAAATTTTTGCTATCGAATTTCAGGCCGGACTGCCCTTCTTTATAGCTGTCTTCTAGGGATTCTTCCCTGTTTAATTGATTTTGGGTACATTAATATGATGACAAACATTTATTATATTGGGTTAAAAGACTAAATGTGGTTTAATGTGTATGTAAGAATTACAGGCCCAATACTTCATCTCTCAGCCCACATCATGAATAATCAGAAAACATGGATTAAACGCACTAAATATATGTACAATAATAATAATAATAATAATAATAATAATAATAATAATAATAATAATTATTAATTATTATTATTATTATTATTATTATTATTATTATTATTATAAAAGTTTTCATCCGTTACCAATATTCAAATCTGCTGTTGTGGGTACATTTCTTATTTTTTGGACTGGAATTTTCTGCCAGTTTTTGTCCGATTTATTTTGACAAAGAGATTGTAATTCTAGTTGCGATGTACATTTTGATATCTTGTCTTCTGATCTACTTGTAGCTGTTAAATTAGGGTTACAATTTATAATGCCCTCTTTTACTCATCTATCTATCTATTCTATTATATAAAAATTAAATTTCTGCATTTAATGATAAAGTTGACATGACATGCTTTTAAGTGTGTTTCTCAATTTATTTTTTTAATTCTTTGAATACAATTCATTACGATAAATTAATTATATCAACTAATTAATTTGATTAGATATTTAAATATCACACAATTTATTATAATGTATATCAATCAATTAACTGTAATTGAGTCCCGCTAGGAAGACAATGAAATATCTATACAATATGTACAATAGGCTGTTTATTTGGCCCAATATGTATTAAAAATGTAAATTAAATATCATTATTCCTAATTTTTAGTTGCTTTTTATGGTATCTATCCCAATTTACTCCAAATTCTTTCACATTAACCATTCATCACTGGTGCGAAATTTCTAACCTCAAACTAACCGGCAAGTGCACCGAGTTGTACCAAGTAATACCTCAGGTGAGTGAGGGTCGATCCCACGAAAATTGATGGACTAAACAACGATGGTTAAATGATTTACTTAGTTAGACAAACAGAAAAGAGTGTTTTGGTGTTCAAAAGCATTAAACAGTAAATTCAGAAAATTAATAAAGCAAGCAGTAAATAAGTTGTGAATAATATATGGAGAAAACAGTTAAGGTTTCAGAGTTATCTATTTTTCGGATTGACTTTTCTTACTAACTATTTTAATCATGCAAGATTTAATTCATGGCAAACTATATGTGACTAAACCTTAATTCCTTAGACCTTTCTAGTCTCCTCTAACTCTCATTAACTGCCAATTCCTTGATCAATTAATTCCAATTAGAGGGTGAAGTTTAATTCTAGTTATTATGCCACAAAAATCCTAATTATCCAAATATAAGAGGATTATATGTCACGTATCCCGTTAAGTCCAGATAATTAGAATTTAGGAGAAATTGTTTTCAAGCTATTATTCAAGTAAAGAGCTTTTCCAAGTTATACAAGAACTCAATTAGAAAGAGGGTCATACTTCCGTTCCACCCAAATTCATAAGATAAAGAACGAAAATAATTCTTAAATTATAAATCTGTACATGAATTAAAATAGAAAAGTAATAGAATCAATTCATACAAATAGACAGAGCTCCTAACCTTAACAATAGAGGTTTAGTTGCTCATGGTTCAGAGTGAAAAACTAGGATTCTGGTAAACTGTAAATTGGGCTGAGGTGGAATAATTCCCAAAAAAGAAGTTTCTTTTCTCTTTTATATCTAATCCTAATTAATTTAAAAATCTAATTTCTAAAACTAAAATAATATCTTTTCCTATTTTAAAGATAAAAATAAAGTTTAAATCAGAATTAATTAAATAATCAGCAAGTCTTCAATTAATGGATGGGGCCACTTGCTTCGTAGGATCCATGCCTAACTTGGAAAATAACGGGGAGTGTTCCCCTGAGTCCTCCATTCCATAGCCTCTAATCTGTGTCTTCTGGGCCGAAAACTGGGTCAAAAACAGCCCAGAAATCGCCTCCAGCGTTTTCTGCACGTGGCGCATGTCACGCGTACGCGTCGATGGTCTTCTTCGTGTGTCACGCATACGCGTCAGGTACGCGCACGCATCGCCGTGCAAATCTTCAAATCACGCGCACGCGTCAGGTGCGCGTGCGCGTCGCTCCTCGCTGGTTATCTCCTTTAATTCTTGTTCTGCAGAAACTCCATCAAATCCAGCCGAATGCTACCTAAAATAAACACAATGGCACAAGACTCAAAGTAGCATCCATAGTGGCTAAAAAATAATTAATTCTTAATTAACTCTACAAATTAAATGTAAATTCACTAGGAAAATATAGGAAAGATTCTCACGCATCACAGCACCAAACTTGAATTTTTACTTGTTCTCAAGCAACCAAAACTAATATAGGCTTAGGATGTGAATTTGCATGAGAATGAGAGTTCGATTAAGCTCATGTCTCTTCTTGCAGTGGGGTTTACAGCTGCAATCCTGAATAGTTTTGGTATCTCACTCTCCTTTGAATCAGAAGGATGTCACTGTCATTTGGAATTAGAATCCGGATAATATTATGAATTCTCTAATCTTTTGTACTTCAATTTAACCCTTGAACACAGCAATTTTTCTTTGATTCTCTTTTCTTTGGTGCTTTGCATCTTGACCTAGCCGTGACTTTAAATGTTTTGTCTCAAGCTTCACTTGACACAGAAACACCACAAGCACTTAATTGGAGAACTCTCTCTAAGTTCTGATTTTTTTTTTCAGTTACTCCCAGATAGTGGTGTTCAAAGCCTTTGGCATACTCTGTTAAATGCAATTGATCTCGACTCTTAGTGTTCTGTCTCGAGGATTACTTGACACAATCACACTACAAGTATATGACTAGGGAAACAACTCTTTGAACTTTTAATCATGTCTGACCTCCCTAGTCATTGATGCTCAGAGCCTTGGACCTTACTTTTATTTTTATCTTTTGCTGCTTCTTTTGCTTCAAGGATTAAACTTTTACTTTTTGCAGAGAATTCATAATAGTTCTCTAAATTACTGTTCCTTGTACATTAACATTCTTTGATTCAAATTTAAATATGCACTGTTCATGTCATGCATTCAGAGTCACAGAAAATACCACCACATTTGAATAAATGAGGCTACTCTTAAAAAAATAAACTCAATTTCTCATGCATTACATCTCCTTTTCTTCTTTCTTTTTGATTTCAAGCTCAGTGGACAATACATGAGACACCTTTCAGAATTAAAGTAATTAACAGAAATTTTGAAAATAACAGAATTAAACTAGAACCTAGAAATCTAACTAATAAAGGATCATGCAATAAACAAAGCAAAATAGCAGAAAATCGAAACATAACATAGTAAGAGCGGGAAGGAATATAGAATGAAAGGAACTCAACCACCTCAGTTATTCTAGCGGTCGTTTTATTCTTCAGGTTGTGCTCCTCCGTGAAGATGATTCGTCTTCTTTTGGTACCATAAAAATAAACAGAAAATTCATAAGCGAAGCGTCAACACCAAACTTAAAGGTTTGCTTGTCCTCAAGCAAAGAAGAACTGAAAACAAAAACAAATGGTATGATTAAAGAAGAAGAAAAGGATAAAAGAACAAGAGAGAATTAGAATTTGGGAGGGAGAGAGAATGAAAATCAAAACTGGGCGGCACACTGGGTAAGTGATGCGGCGCAATCGACGCGTACGCGTCAGGGACGCGGACGCGTGGGTGGCCACATGGTGAGGGTGACGCATACGCGTCAGGGACGCGGACGCGTGGGTTGAGTTACACGGCTAGCACGGTATTAGCACGAGACCAGCACAACTTTCGGCTAGGGGTGGCAATATGTACCCTACTTGCGGGTACCCAACCCGACCCCACTCGATCGGGTAGGGTTGCCAATCCGATCCGCAGCGGGTAGGATAGGGTGCGGGGAGGGTGCGGGTTGAGCCTCAACCCTACCCGACCAACCCGCACTCTATATATGTTTATGTTATATACTTATATAAAAATATATTTTAAGTAGATGTTGAATCAAAGACCTCTCACTAAATACAAAAGATCTTTAACCACTAAAAAAATTATTAATTGATAATTTAATATTTTTTTTACATAAAAATTAGTTCTATTTTAAATTATCATCAAGTTATATAATAATGTTGTATATTTTTTGTAACTCGCGTGTAGGATCGGGTGCCCGCGGGTTAAGAGCGGGTAGGGTTAGGGTTGGGATATTCTCAACCCGCGGGTAGGGTTAGGGTTGGATCCAAACCCTACCCTACCCTACCCTACCCATTGCCACCCCTACTTTCGGCCATGCACCCACTTACGTCGATTTTTTAAGGCACACGTGCGCGCCAGGGACGCTTACGCGTGGTCTGCTGAAAGCGCAAGCGACGCGCACGCGTGAGGTACGTGTGCGCGTGGGATTTCTTGTGTGCAAAGCACACTTCTAGCGTCACTCCTGCCCAACTCTCTGTTACTTCCTTGGTGGTGCGAACTCACACATGACGCATGCGCGTCGAACACCCCTTTTTTTTGGCAAAAATTTTTTGAAGTGTTCGGTTCCTATTCTAAAATAGCTGCATGATCAGAACACACGTAAAACGAAAGAAAAATAGTAAAAACTCAATAAAAATCAAATAAATAAGAAAACCACTACTACGAAAAATAACTAAGGATACAAAAGTATCGGGTTGCCTCCCGACAAGCGCTTCTTTAGCGTCACTAGCTTAACGGTCAGCTCCTCTACGGAGGAGGATCATAGGGGCTCAGCTCTTCACCCCTCACCTTGAACTTCTTTCCTGTGTCTCCATAAAGTAGCTCAATATGCTCCAGAGAGAGGATTCTGTTTACTGTATAAGTCCATACTGGATTCCTAGTCAACACCACCTTCATTCCTGGGGAGAAACCTTCAGTGGGGATCTTCTTGTTTCTCCATCCCCTGGTTATTTTCTTCTTTTTGGGAACCTCCTCCTTGGTGGATGATGCATTCCCAACACCAAACTTAGGTTTGATGTCCAGAAAAATTTTATTGATTGTCACCAAAGGAGGTTTGAGCTGCAGATTCTGCTGTCCGTCATCAGGGGGTTGTTGAAGGTTTGGATCAATAAGCTCAGTCTGCATGCACCTCTCTTCTTCACCTGTTGCATGTATATCTTTGAAGGCATGAAAGACTAGTTGCTCATCATGCACTCTAAGCACTTATTCACCCACTTCTACATCAATCAGAGCTCTTCCAGTGGCTAGGAATGGTCTTCCTAGAATTATAGAGGCATTCTCATCCTCCCCTGTGTCAAGAATCACAAAATCTATTGGGAGGAAGAACTTACCCACTTTGACCAAGATATTCTCCACTAATCCGTATGTAGGCTTCATAAATTTGTCTGCCATCTGTAATGCTATCCTTGTGGGTTGTGCCTCTTGGATTTACAGCTTCTTCATCACAGACAAGGGCATTAAATTGATGCTTGCTCCCAGATCACATAACGCTTTCTCAAAGGTTGTGCTCCCAATGGTGCATGGAATTTAAAAGCTCCCTGGATCTGGCATCTTCCTTGGCAAGTTATTCTGAATTATGGCAATACATTCCTTAGTCAGGACCACTGTCTCATCTCCCTTTAAAGGCTTCTTCTTTGACAATAATTCCTTCATGAATTTGACATAGAGAGGCATTTGCTCCAAACCTCAGCAAAAGGAATATTGATTTGCAACTTTCTGAAGATTTCCAAGAACTTTGAAAACTGCTTGTCCTTGGTCTCCTTTTGAAGTCTCTGAGGATATGGCATTTTAGACTTGTACTCAGGAGCCTTTGGCAATGTAGGATAAGTGTCAAGAGAGTCTGGGAATGGGTTGTCCGCACGCTTTGGAGGGACGTGTTCTACTTCTTCCTTCTTCTCCTCTGGAGCTTCTTTTTCAACTGGCTCCTCATTAACTTGTGCTTCCATACTTGCCATTTGTCCACTTATCAAGGTGATAGCCTTGCATTCCTCTCTTGGATTTAAAATTGTGTTACCAGGAAGGCTATTAATGGTCCTCTTATCAATTTCATTAACTTTTGTGGCTAATTGACCCATCTGAATCTCCAAGTTTTGAATTGTATTTGCAGACCTCTCAGGTATTTGCTTGCTCAGTTGGCCCATTTGTACCTCCAAGTTTTTAATGGAGGCTCTGGTTTCTTGCATAAAATTCCTCATCATCTCCCAATTAGAATCTTGTTGGGATTGAGAGTTTGTCTGCTAAGGTGGTTGTTATTGATGAGACTGAAATTGGCGGTTATTATGATTGTTCTGTTGGAAACCGCCATGAGAATTATTGTTGAAATTCTGAGATCTCTGAGGTTGGTCCATCCACCCAAGATTGTATGTCTTAGAGTATGGATCACTATTGGGATTTCTAGAACCACTCCCCATGTAATTTACCTGTTCAGAAAAAGATTGAGCATAATCATAATTCTCATTTTGTACAAAATTACCTGTCATGTCATAAAAGACCTCTTGAGGTGGATTTTGGGTGTTGATAGCTGAGACTTGCATGCCACCCATCTGCTGAGTAAGTAAATTTATTTGCTGAGACATAAGCTTGTTCTGAGCAAGAATAGCATTAACAACTTCCATTTCCAACACACATCTCTTCTGAGAAGTCTCTGAGTTCCTAGGATTCCTGTTAGATGAGTATAAATATTGGTTGCTAGCAACCAACTCAATAAGCTCAATAGTCTCCTCTAGTGTCTTCTTCTTGTGCTGTGAACCACCTGCAGAATTATCTAAGCACATCTTGGACATTTCACCCAAACCTTCATAGAAGATATCTAGTTGGGTCCATTTGGAGAACATGTCCGGAGGGCATTGCCTAGTCAGTAGCTTGCATCTCTCCCAAGCTTCATAAAGAGTTTCACCATTCTTCTTCCTGAAG
This sequence comes from Arachis ipaensis, assembly GCF_059453495.1. NCBI lineage: Eukaryota > Viridiplantae > Streptophyta > Magnoliopsida > Fabales > Fabaceae > Arachis > Arachis ipaensis. Next base: position 5,000,111 of record NC_142436.1, read on the forward strand.
GTCTGAACCTCCACCCTAAGCTTAGTCAGCTTCTTTGGTGGGAAAAATTTAGTAAGAAACTCAATAACAACCTTGTCCTAAGTATCCAAACTCTCCTTGGGTTGGAAATCTAGCCATAGCTTTGCTCCATCCCTCAGAACAAACGGGAAGAGCATGAGTTTGTACACCTCTGGGTTCACGCTATTTGTCTTCACAGTATCACAAATCTACAAAAATTAGAAATAAATTGATTTGGATCTTCGTGGGGAAGACCGTGATACTGGCAGTTTTGTTGTACCAGGGTGACCAATTGTGGCTTCAACTCAAAGTTGTTTGCAGCTATATGAGGCACCACAATGCTTTTTCCATAAAGATTCACAGTAGGAGTAGAATAAGAGCCAAGCACTCTTCTTTGTTGATTATCCCCATTCGGATTTGCCACATTGGCATTAGCAGCATCATTAGGATCCATAGTGGATTCTGCAGCCTTGTAAAGTCTTGCTTATTGCAAACGCCACCTGAAAGTTCTTTCAGGTTCAGGATCAAAGTCTAAGAGATATTCTTTATCTCTGTTCCTGCGCATAAACAAACAGAAGACAAGAAAAGATGGAACTCTCTACGTCAGAGTGTAGAGAATTTTCAGTGAGATAACCTGTATAAACAATTAAAATAAAAATACCAAATAGAATAAATAAATAAATTTTGAAATTTGTAGGCAAAATTAAGATAGAAAAACTCGAAATTAACAAGAAAAATAAATAGGAAAAATTGAAATAAAAATAACTAGGGGACACCAAACTTAATTTCAGAAATTAAGGAAAAATATTAGTGCTATTTATTTATATTTTTTTCGAAAATACTAAAATAAAATTTAAATAAAATTAAAACTAAAACGCCTAATCTAAGCAATCAAACAATGGATAGCTGTTAATCACTATCAATCCCCGGCAACGACGCCAAAAACTTGGTGCGGAATTTCTAACCACAAACTAACCGGCAAGTGCACCGGGTCGTACCAAGTAATACCTCAGGTGAGTGAGGGTCTATCCCACGAGGATTGATGGACTAAGCAACGATGGATAAATGATTTACTTAGTTAGACAAACAGAAAAGAGTGTTTTGGTGTTCAAAAGCATTAAACAGTAAATTCAGAAAATTAATAAAGTAAGAAGTAAATAAGTTGTGAATAATATATGGAGAAAACAGTTAAGGTTTCAGAGTTATCTATTTTCCGGATTGACTTTTCTTACTAACTATTTTAATCATGCAAGATTTAATTCATGGCAAACTATATGTGACTAGACCCTAATTCCTTAGACTTTTCTAGTCTCCTCTAACTCTCATCAACTGCCAATTCCTTGATCAATTAATTCCAATTAGAGGGTGAAGTTTAATTCTAGTTATTATGCCACAAAAATCCTAATTATCCAAATATAAGAGGATTATATGTCACGTATCCCGTTAAGTCCAGATAATTAGAATTTAAGAGAAATTGTTTTCAAGCTGTTGTTCAAGTAAAGAGATTTTCCAAGTTATACAAGAACTCAATTAGAAAGAGGGTCATACTTCCGTTCCACCCAAATTCATAAGATAAAGAACGAAAATAATTCTTAAATTATAAATCCGTACATGAATTAAAATAGAAAAGCAATAGAATCAATCCATACAAATAGACAGAGCTCCTAACCTTAATAATAGAGGTTTAGTTGTTCATGGTTCAAAGTGAAAAACTAGGATTCTGGTAAACTGTAAATTGGGCTGAGGTGGAATAATCCCCAGAAAAGAAGTTTCTTTTCTCTTTTATATCTAATCCTAAATAATTTAAAAATCTAATTTCTAAAACTAAAATAATATCTTTTCCTATTTTAAAGATAAAAATAAAGTTTAAATCAGAATTAATTAAATAATCAGCAAGTCTTCAATTGATGGATGGGGACCACTTGCTTCGTAGGATCCATGCCTTGGGAAATAACGGGGAGTGTTCCCCTGAGTCATCCATTCTGCAGCCTCTAATATGTGTCTTCTGGGCCGAAAACTGGGTCAAAAACAGCCCAGAAATCGCCCCCAACATTTTCTGCGTTTTCTGCACGTGGCGCATGTCATGCGTACGCGTCAATCACGCGTACGCGTCGATGGTCTTCTTCGCGTGTCACGCGTACGCGTCAGGTACGCACACGCGTCGCCGTGCAAATCTTCAAATCACGCGCACGCGTCAGGTGCGTGTGCGCGTCGCTCCTCGCTGGTTATCTCCTTTAATTCCTGTTCTGCAGAAACTCCATCAAATCCAGCCGAATGCTACCTAAAATAAACAAAATTGTATAAGACTCAAAGTAGCATCCATAGTGGCTAAAAGATAATTAATTCTTGATTAACTCTACAAATTAAATGCAAATTCACTAGGAAAAGATAGGAAAGATGCTCACGCATTAATCACCCACCATTACCTACCCTCCAAAAAATCTCATTGTTTGTTCCGCAGAAAAATCCCTTTTCTTCGCCACCCCACCGTGTGCGCAGCAATCTGCGTCCTACCGCTCTTTTCCCACGCTGGAAGAACCTCTGTCACTCCTCACGCGGCTGAACATCTGTGACCTGCAACTGTCAGGGTCGCCGACGTGAGTTGCAGCCCCGAACCCCATCATCCCAACGCTGCTGTCTGGGTCTTGTTGAATTACTCGAAGAATAAACATCCGCAAAAACTGAAAAAATGAACATCCAAAATCATAAAAAAACGAACATCCAATGTGAACGTGTATAAATCATAACCAACAATCATCGTCTACAACTAAGCACCTAAGAATAATCATCCACGTTCACAGAGAAAGTGAACATCCGGCGACAGGAAGAAGACACAAACCGGCTGCGATAGAGGCGCTGAACGTCCGGGTTGCTGCGAGCTCGACTCACACAATATGCGCGTCCTCCCTACGTACGGTGGCCTGTGCGGACGACGGCGCCAGTCGGAAGAGTGTCAGCGCGATGTTCGACGGCTACTGTGGCGGCACTGGACCGACTTTTGCTTCGAGAAGAGAGTGAGAGAAAAGTTTACACCGTATTGAGAAAGGGAGATAATCCTAATTTGATTCTGACAAAAATCATGATTTGATTCAAATTTTAAATGAAAACTACTCAAAATTAATTAATTGTCATAACTAACGGGAATCATGATTTGATTCAAATTTTAAATTGGAAACTACTCAAAATTAATTAATTGCCTCTAATTTAATTCTAATTTTAATTTAATCCCATTGTACACATGGTATAAAACATACATTGGTTCCTCATACTTTTGCATTGTAATTTATTATAACGATTATTTTAATTTATTAATTTATAAAGTACATAATAACATAGAAAATTTGTTACTTATTTTAATTAAATATAATAAATACATATTAATTTAGTTAAGAAAATTATTATGTCTTATGTTTTTCTACTTGTTTTTTAATTTATTAAATCCAATTAATTATAATAAATTAATTATATCAACTAATTAATTCAATCAATTATACTAATTATTTGTATCATCTAATTGATTTGATTAATTCTTAAAAGTACTTTTATTTAATTTATTTTATTTATTTAAATACATGAATTATATATAATTAATTAATTATTTAATTTTATTAGGATAAATATATCAAATTCTATTCCAAATATAAAAATACACAATTTTATTCCTTCTATTTTTTTTTACCACTATAAAAGATCATATATCCTAGAAGCAAATATTATTTATTTTTCAATTACTCTTTCATTGGGTAGTTTTTACAACAAGTTTTTTCTTCCTATGAGGCGTTGTCGCAAGAAGGCAACCATCATGGACACAAATCACTACACCCTCCAACTCCCATTAACTGAGTGCTCATCATTTGAAGTGAGTAACAAAATTGATTATATAATAAGATACAAATTTTTAGAATTTCTAGCACAATTGACAAATTTTTAGTTTCAAATAAATTTTTACTCTACTTTTTATCTTTTATTTGATTTTTTTTATAATTTTTTCTTGATTTTCTTAATTAATATGATTGTAATAATTCATCACAAATTTTTGTTTTGTAGAAAAAAATTTTCAATAATAAAATACAGAAAGACTTAACCAACAAATTTAAAAAATGTTGGTTATTAATTATAAAATAAAAAATTATGAATTGTGCTTTAATTATGTTGTAAAATAAAAATTAGAGTTATTTAAAACTAATTTTTTATCATTAATATTAACTTAAATTATAATAAGATAAAAAGTAAAAATTGTATATAATAATTTAATTTAATTATTTATACTACCAAAAATTATTTTTTATTATATCTCATTTATTTTTATTCATTGGTGATCTTTAATTGTCTATTTTAAATAAAAATTTGAATTAATTGAATTAATTTTTTTCCATTAGTAATATAATTGTTGTGAAATTTGCTTTGTTCAGTAATATTTTTTTATTTATTTAACCTGATTAATCATCTCTTTTTTATTTTATGCTAATTTAACTAATTAAAATTAATAAACTTCAGTTATATTAATTATTGCAACTTTTTATTCTAATAATATATTTCAATTAATACATTAATATAATTTTAATATTTATATGTTATTAATAATAATAATAATCTCATTTTAAAATGACGTTTTGTCCTCAATATGTCTAATAGTAGAAAATCTAATGGTAGACTAATGGTAAAAAATCTACTATTTTTTTATACAATTAGATTAGACATATTTATATTCAATTTTTTTTATTATTTAATTAGAATTAATTATATTAAAAGATTAGATTAAGATTATGGTAGACTAATTATATTGTTATTAATTACTTATATTTAAAGATTAAGATTATGATGGATTATTATTATTTTATTATTTTTTATTTTTGATATGAATTCAGATATTTAATTTTTTTATTATTATTATTTATTCTCTTATTCTATGTGTTTATTTCCATAAATCTTGCTAAATTAAATAAAGTACTGTATATCTTTTTTTATTCCTCTTTTATATATACATAAAATTTATTAAATTATTTTTTTGTCTAATAATTTTATTTCTCTTCTATTTATATTTTTTTTCTTCAATATTTTATTGGTTCTTATTTTTTTAAATTTTACTTTAATTTATATATTTGTTTTTATTACATCTAATATTTCTTATTTATGTGTAATATATATTCTTATATATATTATAGAAATATGATTTGATTCCATCCGAATTTTTTTGAAAAATATAAAACTAAAGCACAAAAATATATTTATAGATATTTTTTAACTAAAAAATGTAATATTTTTTGCCATATTCGTTGAAATCCTAAGTTAAATATGAATATTGATTTTTGAAATAGAATAAATATATTTAATTTTTTTATCTAAAAATAATATTCTATCAATATTAGAATTATTTAGATGGATAGTAATAGTGAATATAGAATTATTTAGGATGGATAGAACTAAGTACATCTTTTTATTGAAAATACGAATTTAAAAATATTATATTCAATTCTCAATAGTCAACCTCTAATTGAACCATTGTATGTTCAAAAGATTTTTGAATAAACGAAATAATTTTAGGTATATAATTTTTTTAAAATTTAATTAATTCAAGATATTTATTGTCGTTGATTAAAAAAGTAAATTGAAATGACAATTTAATATTTCTGTATTCTTAAAATATTATTTATTTATTTTTCTAGCATTCTTTATCATCCAATGATCACATTAATATAATTTAATTCAATAAAATTATTTATCATCATTTGATTGAATAAAAATTCTATTTTATCTGAAGATTTTAGGATTTCTCTCAACCTCAAGATTTTATGCGCACATCTGAATGTTGTTTCCCTGATTACTTTAATAATTTGGCATGTCTCATATATTAGTTATGAAATTACTGCAACTTTTATCACATTAGTGTTGTAACGAAACCACGATGATCGCCATACTAAAATACTCAACTACATAAATCAAATTTAGATGAGAAAATTCAGAAATTACATGTAAAAATGATTTCATGCATGTCTGTTTTCAACTGGTCCAACTTGAATAAAAATTATATTTTATTCAGTGATAGACTCACATGAAACTGCAACGGCAACTCTCGAGCTCATAGCAACGACGACTAAGTGATGAGTCTGTGGAAGAAGAGAAAAACTTAATATATATATATAGAGAGAGAGAGAGAGAGAGAGAGAGAGAGAGAGAGAGAGAGAGAGGAAATTTACCTAGAGAACAAAAAAGGACTCGGCAGGAGAAAGGTGGCGATGGGCTCAACAGCGACGGTAACAAGATAAGCAGCGACGGCGATACGAGTTGTGAAAGAAGATTGGAGCTGTGAAGGGGAAGCGGCGATGGGCTCAGCAACGACGATGACGGAGCTATGAGGTTTTTTGTGAAGAAGTCGAGAAGAGGAAGATTTTAGGTGAGGATGATTGGGTGTCTCTGGCATAGTTATAGAGTATAAACTGAAGCTGTAAATCACTGAATCTGTGATGTCAAACAAATTCTAATTCCTAAAAGTGTTTATATGTATATATCTGAGGCGGGTACACCATAAACCCGACCATGTGTCCTGTCCCAAGCAAAATCTGTTCGGATTCGGATCAAGTTATTACCCTCCCCAACCGGGTATGGATGGGTCAGATACCCGCGTATTCAGATACTCTTTTTAAATCTAACCACATATTGATACTCCATTTATTAAAGGTTTACCACTAGACAATAAATTGCTACACACATAAGACGAGATTCTAACTCCTAATAGTTGTTTAAGCAGATGAGTGAGATGACCACTCAATAAACTCAAATTGATTAAGATAAATACTAATTATTTTTAATATTTTAATATTAAAATTTGATTTTAATTATAACTTTGTAAAATATTTATAATAATAATTAATATATATTTTATTTAATTTTTTAATAAATTTTTTTATATAATTTTATGTATTATCCCGTACAGGGTACGGGAACATACACTAGTTTAATTAAAAATTGTTATTAAGTGACAAAACGTGGAGTTATCTACATTTTGTTCTTTTCAAAAAAAAAAAAGATCAGATCCATAACAGTGTTGATCCGTACCCACAAAATTGGGCCGCCGTTATACCTCAAAAAGACCACGTCCAATAAACAGAACACAGAATAATAGGTCAAACTTCAGGACGTTTATCTTTAGGATAAGATTTCACTACTATGCTCGGATACGAAGCTGAGGATCTCGGAATCACTAACGTATTCTCTCACCTTAAATAGCACTACACAGATAGCCCCAGCGGATCAGAATTCGATACACAACACAACTCACTCTCGAAGAGAAAGTTTGCTATTTATAATTATCATTCCTAAGTTATCTCCTGAGTGAAAACTGACTTAAGTTTCGGAGTCCTTTTGCATGTACTTCCCACTGCTCAGACGAGGCTCACATTGGGAGCGCAACGCCTAGTGAGGACAGTCGTGCTAGAATCCTCGTGGCCGCCTCCGACCAATACCTCGGCTTGAGCATCAGATAGGAACATCAGAAAGTTCAACTTCACCCCCCACTGAATTTCTAACTTTTATTTATCTTTTCCTCGTACTGTGTACTTTTCTCTTTGCAGGAAGCAAAGCATGACTAATTATTCTGAAACTCAGCAACATTCTCAAACTAACGCCGACCTCATAGCCGCCAACGCCGCTCTCCAAGCGGAAAATCAGCGGATGGCCGAACTGTTGGTAGCACTACAAAACGACGGAGATCGGAAGGTTGACAGCAAAAAAAGAAACGCTGATCAGCACGAAGAACACCAGTCAATGTCCAACGCAAAGACAGGAGAAACGATCCCCAAAAACGAAAGATGACGAACCAACCCATTTTTTGAGGAAATAATGAGCTTCAAAATGCCCAAGAATTTCACACTTCCTATGACCTTAACACCGTACAAAGGGATCGGGGATCCTAAAGTCCATGTGACGAAGTTTGAATCCATGATGCTCCTTAACAGTGACTCCGACCCCATTCTGTGCCGATCTTTCCCAACCTTTTTAGATGGAGCTGCTTTATTATGATTTTCTAATTTGCCTGCAGGGTCCATAAACAGCTTCGATGAGTTCGCCAAGATGTTCATCAATCACTTTGCAGTGTCTAAGATATACGTGAGAGACTCGGATCTCAGTACAATCAAACAAGGGCAGCACGAAAGCTTGAAAGACTACATGACATGCTTCACAATAGTAGCGATGGAGATCCCCGACCTTAATCCGGAAGTGCAGCTCCACACCATCAAGAGTGGTCTCTGACCTAGAAAATTCCAAGAAGCCATCGCCGTGGCAAAACCGAAGACGTTGGAAGAGTTCCGAGATAAAGCAACCGGTCAAATCGAGATAAAAGAATTGTGCGAAACTCGAAGGAATGAAAGACAACCGACCAGAAAGGAGAAGGATAGACCTTACAGGTCCTAAAGCAGGGATCCCAAAAAACCTTTCAAACTTGCACCAAAGTACGACTCTTACACTAAGTTCAACACAAAGAGGGAGGATATAATCAAAGAAATCCTCCATAACAAGCTAATAAAACCACCAAGCAAAGCAGGAACATACCAAGATCAAAGGTATGTTGACAAAACAAAGCACTGCGCTTTTCACCAAAAGTTCGGCCACACCACAGATGAATGTGTAGTAGCCAAAGACACGTTGGAAAGGCTGGCAAGACAAAGAATGCTCGACAAATACATCGGCAGACAAGCTCACAAAGATCTATCGACCTCAAGTGAGGTAAAGCACAACCCAAAGACGAATGGTGAAAAATCTCAATGGCAGAATAGTCAACAACCAAGGAGGGTCATCAATTATATTTCAGGAGGTTTCGTGCGGCGGGGAAACAAAATCGGCCAGGAAAAGAAGTTACCGAACTATGTTAGCGGTACAAGATAAAACACCCACTGACACACCTGCACCAACAATCCCTTACATAACATTCACAAGCAAGGACTTTGACGCCAAAACCCCTAACCTCGACGACCCTGTCGTCATTTCAATAACAACTGGAGACCTCCTAATTTGGAAAGTCTTGTTAGACCAAGGAAGCAGCGCCGACGTCATGTTTCTATCCACCTTCAAAAAAATGGAACTGAACGAAAAAGTGTTACAACCATCCTCCGGCGAACTAATCGGATTCTCAGGGGAAAGAATTCCCGTAACAGGTTATGTATGGGTGAGGACGACCTTGGGGAAACCTCCTCATTCGAAAACTTTAGACATTCAATATTTAATTGTTGACTGCTTTAGTCCCTATAATATCATCTTAGGGCAACCATCTTTAAATGCTTTTGGGGCCATAGTCTCCACTATTCACTTGTGTGTTAAGTTTTGTTCAGAAAAAGGAACCATAGCGATAGTCCACTCAGACAGGACAGAAGCAAGACAATGCTACAACGCAGGTCTCAAGATACAACAAGCACCGACGAGGAGGATAAACTCAGTTTACAACGCCAGTGACATGCCAGATCTTTCCGAGTTGGACCCAAGAATCGATCATGAACAAAGGCCCACGCCAGCAGATGACCTAAGTAAGGTAACATTAACAGAGGACAGAGATAAGTACACTAACATCGGATCATCCTTACCTGCAAGATATGCACAACAGGTAACAGAGCTGCTCCAAGCCAATGCTGATTTGTTCGCATGGACACCAACCGACATCCCAGGGATACATCCCGAAGTCATGTGCCACAGACTGGCTTTGAACCCCAAAGCTCGACCAGTCAAACAGAAGAAGAGACAACTCGGACAAAAGAAAGCTGAAGCGGCAACAAAGGAAACATAAAAACTGATAAGTGCAGGTTTCATCAGAGAAATACAATTCACATCATGGCTTGCAAACATTGTCATGGTCAAGAAGAGCTTGGGAAAATGGCGAATGTGCGTGGACTTCACTAACCTGAACCGAGCATGCCCGAAAGATTCCTATCCCTTGCCATGCATTGACAAGATCGTAGACAATACTTCCGGTTATCAAGTATTAACCTTTATGGACGCATATTCAGGCTACAACCAGATACTTATGGACCCAGCTGACGAAGAAAAAATAGCCTTCATAACTGACCAGGGCAACTTTTGTTATAAGGTCATGCCATTCGATCTCAAAAACGTAGGTGCCACCTACCAGCACTTAATGGACAAGGTAATCCAGAAGCAAATTGGAAAGAACATGGAGGTATACGTGAACAACATGGTGGTCAAATCAAATACAGAAGAAGAACATCTAGCCGACTTAAAGGAAGTATTCGATCAACTAAGGAAATACAATATGCGGCTCAACCCGAAAAAATGCGCATTTGGAGTTCAAGGAGGCAAATTTTTAGGGTTCATGTTAACACACAGGGGTATAGAAGCAAACCTCGACAAATGCAAGGCCATCTTGGATTTGAAGTCACCATCAACGATCAAAGAGGTACAACAACTTACAGGAAGGCTAGCCGCACTGTCAAGGTTCCTACCAACAATGGCAGCAAGATCGGACCACTTCTTCAACACACTCCGAAAATAAAAAAAGTTCGAATGGATAGAGGAATGCAAAAACGCATTCACCGAGTTTAAGCACATACGCTCATCACCTCCAATATTGGCAAAACCAAAACCTGGTAACCCTTTACACCTATATCTTTCAGTATCTGCTAATTCAATTTCATCTGTACTTGTAACAGAAACAGGTCGGCAGCAATATCCAGTATACTTTGTCAGCAAGATTTTGCAAAATGAAAAAAATGATACCCGACCATCGAAAAACTGGCCTACGCCTTAATAATACAGCAAGACGGCTAAGGCACTATTTTCAAAGTCACAAGATCACAGTACAAACAAATCAACCACTAAGGCAAGTGCTGACAAAGCCCGACCTGGCCGGAAGACTAACCAAATGGTCTATAGAACTGTCAGAATATGACATGGAGTATCAAACTCGGAGCTCACTGAACTCCCAAGTGCTGGCCAATTTTGTAGTAGAGCTAACAAACGAAGACACACCTCCAGAATCGGAGCTGTACGTAGACGGCGCATCCAATGACGACGGCGGAGGAGCTGGAATAGTCCTCAAGGACAAAGAAGGAATCTCAACCGAACAGTCTATAAAGTACATGTTTTCGGTCAGTAACAATCAATCCGAATACGAAGCACTTCTAGCTGGTATGCGCCTAGCAAGAGATTGTGGGATCTAAAACATAAAGGTCTACTGTGATTCCCTTCTGGTAGTTCAACAGGTAAATGACGTGTTCCAGGTACGAGAACCCTCCTTAGAACAATATCATGCACAGCTAAAATATTTAGCACAACACTTCAAACACTTTGAAATAATACATGTAAATAGAAATGACAATAACCGGGCCGATGTGCTATCAAAACTAGCCACATCTAGAAAGGTAGAAACACCACCAAATTTGTCACATATAACACTGGAATAACCTAGCATATGCAATAATATTGTCATGAGCATGTCGCAGGAACACGATTGGAGAACACCCTACATAGAGTACATAAAGCACGGAAAAACACCAAAGGAGGAAAAGAACCCAAGGCTCTTTCAAAGATGAGCAACCTTCTACACAATAATCAGAGACGATCTTTACCGAAGAGGCTTCTCTCGACCTTTGCTCAAGTGTCTAGGAAATGAAGAAGCCGCTCTGGCAATGGAAGAAACACACGAAGGAATCTGTGAAACACACATCGGAGGGAGAAGCCTCGCAACAAAAATACTAAGAACAGGATACTACTAGCCAACACTAAAAAGAGACTGCCTCGAGAAGGTCCGAAGATGTGACAACTGCCAAAAATGCTTGCCAATCATTCATAACCCGGTCGAGACTTTACATACCACAGATATCGGATGGCCATTCCACAGGTGGGGGCTAGATATACTTGGCCCCTTCCCACTTTCCAAGGGACAGGTGAAATTTCTGTTAGTAGCAATCGACTATTTTACAAAATGGATAGAGGTCCAACCGCTAGCCAAGATAACGTCGGACAAGGTAAAACGTTTCATTTGGAAATTTATTATATGTCGGTATGGACTACCCATGGACATTGTCACCGATAATGGTAGACAGTTCATCGATAAAAAAATAACGTCCTTTCTGCAAAATTTAAACATAAAACACCATCTTTCCTTGGTTGAGCACCCACAATCTAATGGGCTCGCCGAAGCTGCTAATAAAGTCATTTTGCAGGCTTTGAGGAAAAAAAGTAACAATTGCCAAAGGACAGTGGGCAGAATTGATACCCGAGATACTTTGGGGGTACAACACAACCCCACAAAGCTCAACTAAGGAAACACCTTTCAGGCTAATGTTCGGATCCGACACAATGATCCCGGTCGAAATATCCCAAAGGTCAATCAGAACAAATCATTTTGATGAAAATACAAACAGTGAAACAAGAAAGTCCGAGCTAGACACCCTGGAAGAAACAAGAGAAGAGTCAAGGGCAAGACACGAGGCGATCCAACTGATGGTCCAGCGCAAATACAACAAGAAGGTCAGACCTCGGACATTGCGAGAAGGGGATCTCGTCCTCCGACGCCTTGAGGACATTCAAAAACCAAAGGGGGAGGGAAAACTCGCAGCCAATTGGAGGGACCTTTCTGAGTCGTACAAGTCCACGTCTGCGGAGCATATTCGTTACAAACCCTGGACGGAGTTGATCTACCTAATACTTGGAATATCACTTCATTACGATTGTACCATACTTGAACAGTTGTAAACTTTTGAAGTGCGGGAGGTACTCTTTCCTACCACCGAGGTTTTATCCCATTACAAGGGTTTTACTCGGGGAGGTTTTAACGAGGCCGACCCCTTCAAAGTCAGCCGTACATATTTATAAAAACACAATTCGAAAATCATACTTAGCAAAACAAGTGTATATTCATAGCAGGGCATACTACATAGTCTTAGCCATAAGTAACACCAAAATACATAAAGAGCACCACAAAGCTCTATCCAAAAAGTCTACAATAACAAAAAACACAACAATTACTTATCAGTAACATTCACATTTTCATCCTGGACTTCCCCTCCAGGCTCATCATCAACCAATTTCCCTTTAACTACTATTTTTGTAACATCAAACTGACTGACATCAAAGTCGGGAACAAATACAGAAATTTGACTAACTGCTCGGTCGAAGCCGGCAGCAAACATCTCTATACCACCCTCCTCAAGCTCCTGAATTCGAGCTGTCAGACTCCCTTTTTCGACATCAGACTCCTTTGACTACTGCTGAAGAGTGCGAACTTGATCCTACAAAGTCCCTATCTCACCCTCTAAATCTTTCAGACGCTTCGTAAGATCCATAATCACATTATCCCTCTCGCTTAGCGATTTTTCAAGATCCTTTATCTTCTCAGCATCCTTCTTCTCTTGACCACCAGATAACTCCAGGCCCCGACCAACACATAGGAGCCTGGTAGCTACAACCTGCAAACATCACCAGGAATTCATAAATTAAACTCTAAAGCAAATCGCGAAAATACAGACCAATGAAACAAATACCTGAACATATTGGCCAACTGCCTCCTTCCCAGCACTATTCAAAAGATGGAAATCAGAAGAGCTCTGAGCAACCCTTTCCGAAAGAGCGGAATATGGAAAACGATCGCTCCAAACGGAATTCGAACTCCTACCAGTAACAAAACCGTGCAAGCACATTTGATTCTTTAAATTTCCCCTCACTTGACCGCCACTAGTAAAATCGAAACCAGAAAGAACTTCGAGCGAGTCCTCGGGTTCAGGGCTCTTCCTTTTCTCCCCATGAGGAACCGCACTAGACTGTGTACCCTCAATAGCAGTTTCTTTCAAGACATTGCTGGTTGAAGCTCCCCCCTTCACCTCCCATTTTTTCTCCAGGAAAGTTTGCATCTTGGCCGAAGATAAACTCGGAACCCTCCCACCTGAATAGAAACACGCAACAAAAACACTTGTCAAACACGAAACAAGTAAACAGTCAAGATCGGCAAAACAAAAACACCACAAACTCACCAATGTACTCGGCTAACCCAACAGAGTCATTTTCACACTGAAGAAGCTCAGCAGTGGACAACAACTTAGCAGAAGAAAAACACTCAATAAGATACTCAAGAACAAAATCCTCCTCTTCAGACCTCCCCAATGCATCAAGAACCTGCATCGGCTCAAGACACTAGTACAAGGGAAACCTCTCACATAACTCCTCATCTAGGAAGAAAGGATATTCAGTTTCAGAAGAGTGAATTTTCACAAACATTTCCTTAAAGCTTTTGAAAGAAGATTTAAATAGAGAAAATAAAGAACGCCCCGGATAACTGCTCAAGTTAATCCAGAGACCTTTACTCATTCCTTTCGACTGAAAGAGAGAAAAAAACAGGTTAAGGGAATGTGCATAATCTAGAAACGACATCAGAATCTGAAATCCACGAAGGAAGGCCGATGCATTAGGGTGAAGCTGGGAAGCGGCGCAGTTCAACTGGGTAAGAACCAGATACTCAAACTCAGTGAAAGGTAGCTTCACATTCAACTCAGAAAACAGAACTGTGTAAGCATAAAAATACGCCCAATCCTCCCTCCTCTCGCACACCCTTTCCTCCCCGTTACATGCGATCAACCCAACACAACAATGAGAACCTTTGCGAACCCAGTCGCGAACATTAAGCGAAGCCAACATCTTGGGATTTTGGAAAAGAGATGCCCGACACTTAACGTCAGCATGGACCCATTCGTAAAGGTCATCCTTGACCTCGACAACTTTATCATCTGGTTTCATCATCACAGAAATGACAGAAGCAAAGCAAGAGGGTAAGAAGGAAGGAACACTAACCTCTTGAAGCCATCATCCTCTGAAAAAATAAAAGTGAAAAACTGTCCACACTACACAAGTTTCCTAACACAAAAAACACTGTCACACGATCGAAATCCCCAATCAAACCCCAACCGTCCGATTGATAAAACTATTCAGATGACCAAGGCATTATTACCTAGAAACTAGGACCCACTAACACTCATTCCTAAAAACATCTTTTCAAACGTCCAACCAGCAATAAATGCAACCTTTCGTTTCTCTCATTTAATGTTTTCTAAAAACCATTTTTTAATTTTTTAAGCATCTAGTACATTTCTTAGAAATAAAACGGCAACAAGTTAAGTTTGGAGGATGGGACATAGGTCAAAAAATGTATAACGACGGTCAAAAATTAACCTTAACTTGCCACCAACCAAAACAAGTCAAACTTGGGGGCTGTGATCTGTACCCACAAAATTGGGCTGCCGTTATACCTCGGAAAGACCACGTCCAATAAACAGAACGCAGAATAATAGGTCAAATTTCAGGACGTTTGTCTTCAGGATAAGATTCCACTACTATGCTTGGATACGAAGCCGAGGATCTCGGAATCACTAACGTATCCTCTCACCTTAAATAGCACTGCACAGATAGCCCCAGCGGATCAGAATTCGATACATAATACAACTCACTCTCAAAGAGAAAGTTCACTATTTATAATTATCGTTCCTAAGTTATCTCCTAAGTGAAAACTGACTTAAGTTTCGAAGTCCTTTTGCAGGTATTTCCCACTGCTCGGACGAGGCTCACATTTAACGCCTAGTGAGGACAGTCATGCTAGAATCTTCGTAGCCGCCTCCGACCAATATCTCGGCTTAAGCATCAGACAGGAACAAGTGTAATACACAATGTTATAAAAATATCAATGCATATCACACGTTTATTTATAATATAAAAAAAAAATGAGCCCGTTATTGTAATTAATTAATTTTTAATATTTATTAAATAAAAAAACCTTTTCAGTTTTGACGTTCACGATTTCCAGTTGAATTATCCACTTTTTATCCATTTTATTGAAAAATCGTGAAGGAATTGGAGAGGAAAGATCAAATTAATTATCAACGTGCAGTTTTGTTCTCCGGAGATTATTTCATGCGGCTTAATTAATATCTTCCATATCATCGCTCAGACGCTCACTACTCAGAAACCAAAATTTCGAACCTTCTAAGAAACTAAACTAACGCAATAATCAACAGAAAATGGGAATAGAGTTTTTCAATTATTAAAAAAAATTAAAAATATAAAATATAATTTTTAATCTTTTATTATTCTCTCTTATATTTATTTTTTATCTTACTTATAATATGAGAAATCACACTTTATTCCTCCAATTATTACAAAAAATTAAGAGAATCTATTCCAAAAAAACTTCCATTTCCAAGGATTTAGTAAAGAGAAAAAAATAGTAATTTTAATTTGAATTCATAATTAGTTCAAGCGTTTTTTCTCCCGTTTCTCGAATCCTACGATCCATTATTTAGTCATCAGGTTCGAATTTGTTACCAATAATTAAAGTATTAAATAGAAGATAACTATATACATACTTTTATGTCATTCATAAAGTCAAGTGATTAAAAGATAATATTTGTGTGAGAATTTGGTATTCGAAAACATTGATTAATTTTTAACCATCAAAAACTTAAATTACAAAAAATTTTACATCATTATCTTATCTTATTTTATTTTATCTTATCGTATACACTAAGGTAACGTTTATTTTGAGGTACTAGGACAGAGACTGGAAGACTGAGATTCAGTATCATGTTTGTTGGCTCAGAGATTTGTATTAAAATTTTTGTCTTTGTCTCCAAAATTTCAATATTTCAGTACCTCTAAAAAATGGGATATAGGGGATTGAAATTTTTAGAGACAGAGACTGAAACTTTAATAATATTTTATACCTAAAATACCTTTATTTCAATTAATTAATTTTAATTTTACCCTTTATACAAATTAAATTAGAGTTTTATTCTTGTTTTAATTTCTGTCTCCCACTTTACACCAAACAAAATATTAAAATTTATTTCAATCTCTTTTTAAATCTCTATCTCTCCATCTCAATTTCTCAATTTCTGTCTCTCTACCAAACACTACTTAGGGTGTGTTTGGATTTGCGTTGGAGAAGAGAGAAGCTCGTTTGAGTTCCTTGAACGCTTCATCTTCATGTTTGGCAACACTTTTATGCTGTAAACGCAGAAGTGATTTCTGTCTTCAACTCACGTTTACCAAAAGCTAAAAATTCTAGCTTTTCCGTTCACCTTTTCACGTTGGATTGAACTTTATGTTCTATGTACCAATTATGTCCTTCATTATTCGTATGTTTATTGTTTTTTTTATAATATTTTTTTCTAATACTCTCTTATGTATATTATTATTTTTTATAAAATTTCTATTTTTTTTATATGGTTCTTTTACTGTTATTGTTATTTTTTTTGTATGAAATATTTTTTTTACTTTGTATTATGATTCTATTAATCCTATTAGAGTACTAAAAAATATTGAGAGTACTAAAAAAATATTAAAATTTATTTAAATATTTAAAATAAAATTATAAGATAACATAAAATAGTTATTTAAATTCATGTCCTTTTCTGTAATTTTTTATCTAAAAGTGATTTTGAATAATGTAATCCAAATAATATTTAGTTTACTATAATCTATTTTGAATAAGAATTACCAAACATAAACCACGTTAATACTAACTCACTTTTGATCAAAATCAATTCTACAAAATCAATTTTATACAAACCTCTGTTTGCAAACCGTAATCCAAACACACACTTAATTGCTAGATTCCAAAACCCAATAATATACAATGCCATCCAATACTCAAAATGAATCACTCCATTACCTCATAGGTGTGCAGAAATATCACATCTAAATTCTAAACATTCAACCTGTCTTCACACAAACAAAAACTAATCATCAATAGAAACTTACCATAAAAAATTCCAATATTATCATGCATCTAATGCATATTTGGTCTTAATAAAAATATGGTAATTAAATACTCAATTGAAGATATTTTAATAAAAATAATACTTGAGAAATTTAGCGTGTTTGACTAAATTTTTTAATATAATAAATGCTTATATTTTAATTATTATTTTCATAAAAAAACATCTTCATAAAAATAAATATCTCAGCCCTTTTTGTTTTTATGTTTTTTTACGCATTTTACAATAAAAAGTATCTTTGCTAACATATAAATTAAATCATATAATTTCTTTTTACAATTAAATTCATTAATAACTAGTTTTTCTCGATGGGTATAATATATCCATCTATATATTTTAGACTATAGAATGGATATCATCTATGAATTAGTTCATCGAAAAAACAAATGCGTTCAGTATCAAAACGAGAAAGAAATGTCTACAATAAAAGAGAGAATGAAACATTAGTAGAAAATTGCAACTTGCTGGTGTTTACCACTTTGCGAATTGAGTTGGTTTAGATTTTATGATCCCAAGAATTTTAGAAACACTAGAAACGTTATCCATTTCCAACTCAATAGTTTTGTCTCTCTTCTGAGTAACAAAGTAGCAACTACCTCGCTCTATGCTGATTACTGTAACGGTAGACTCTTCTAGCTAAAAGCTGACCTTCAAAACCTTGAAATGCTTTATAGCAAGAGTAGAATGACAATGCCATTTCTCGAGAAAAAAAACTCCTTCGCTCTTGTTTTTAATTTTTGTAAGACAATGTAATTTTTCTTTAATATTATTACTGTTAGTAAAATTTAGATCTCTAAATTTTGGATTTTTATTTTAGAGAATAAAGTGTGATCTTTTCTTTTTTTTTTTACCAAAGATATAAGACTCGAACCCGCAACCTCTTAATAAAGTGTGATCTCTTATCATTGAATATTTTCTCTCTCATATTTTTTTTTGTCACACCTATAAAATAAATTGTGAGAGATCACACTTTACCCTCTAAAGTGAAATTCAAAATTTAGAGGATCCAAATCCCTGTTAGTAGGGCTGGAAGTGAGTCGAGTTAGACCAAACTCAATCTTGATTCACAATAATTAAGCTTGACTCACGGCTCGACTCATTAACAATCGAGTCTATTTCGTAAGCTCAAGCTTGGCTCAACGAAAGCTCACGAGTTGGCTCGAGCTCATGGCTCAAAGAATAGGAACATAATCTATAATTCTATATCAATAAATTATAACTTATATATATTAAAAAATATTTAAAAAATAAATTTAATATATTATTTATCTATCAATTATAAATTTCTTCTTTATGTTCTACATCAAAATTATATATAAAAAATGACTATAAAATTTTAAACAATTAACATTAATATATATGTAAAATTATATATTACTATTATATATATATATATATATATATATATATATATATTAAATTCTTAATACGCATTTAATCTATATTTTTAATATTATATATATAATCGAACCAGCCCACAAACTAATGAGCTGAACTTATCCAAACTCAAACTCAGCTCACCAGCTCACGAGTTCATCTTATCAAACTATTAATGAGTCGAGTTCAAATTAGTTCATGAACTGGCTTGACTCACTTATAGTCCTATCTGCTAGTAGAAGTTGTTAACTATCACGTTAACATATTGAGTTGAACGTTAAATAACAACATGAAATAAATATGCATCAATTTGTCTCTAAATTTTAATTAGAAACTTATTTATTCTTATTCATTCAAATAAAATAGTCGTTTTGACGTCGAATTAATAAAAAATTTATTTGTTTAAAATCTATTTTTTTGAAAAAAATTTATAATTGAATTTAACTAAAGACATGTATTAAGAATTAAGATTATTAATTTAAAATTTTTTTATAAAATATTTTATTTTTATAATTGAATTTAACTAAAGGCACGTATGATAATTGATAACTATAGTACAAACTGCCCATTAGACGCCCTCTCCTTAGTATTAGCTGATAATATTTAGGTGTATTTAGGGTGGGTTTCATTTTGCCTTGAAAAGAGAAGTGTGTTTGAGTTATTTAAATATTTTATCTTTATGTTTGACAAGGCTTTTATCATTTAAAGGTTATAAAAGTTATATGTACTAAAAGTTATAAATTTTAGTTTCAACCCATGTTTATCAAAAATTACAAATTATAGTTTTTTTGTTTATTTTTTCACGTATTAAAATTTATGTTATATATATCAATTATGTCATTTATTATTCGTATATTTATTATTTTTTTATAATATTTTTTTAATATTCTCTTATGCATATTACTATTTTTTATAAAACTATTATTTTTTGTTTATATAAGTTCTTTTATTGTTATTTTTTTGTATAGAATATTTTTTTTATTTTGTATTATGATTTTATTAATTCTATTAGACTACTGAAAGTATTAAGAAAAATATTAAAATTTATTTAAATATTTAAAATAAAATTATAAGATAATATAAAATAATTATTTAAATTTATGTCTTTTTCTGTAATTTTTTATCTAAGAGTGATTTTAAATAATATAATCTAAACAATATTTAATTTACTATAATCCATTTTAAATAAAAATGATCAAACATAAACCACATTAATACTAACTCACTTTTGATCAAAATCAATTTTACAAAATCAATTTTATACAAATTTTTATTTACAAATAGTAATTCAATCACACACTTAACATTTTATTCAAAAACGTCTTACATATAAGTATAACTAAGCATATTAACGCCAATGAGTAATAGCTCAAATGACATAAACTCCCCATGGCATAGTTTTTCCATACTCAATTAAGAGGTTGCGGGTTCGAGTCTCTTATCTTTAGTAAAAAAAAAAAACTAAGCATATTAACAAAATAATGCTTTTTAGTTTAGTATTTTGCATCTACAGAGTGTAATATGATTTCGCGCGGCTTAAACAATTAAAAAAAGTGTTATTAACTTAGGAAAAGTTTAGGGACCAGCAATTTTATCAAATTTTGGCCAGCATGTAACCATCAAAGAAGAGTAAGCCATTTGATGAAATCTCACATTAATCTCACACCATTAAAAGTCTCATTGATGGCTATTTAATGGCTATAAATCCCAAAAATTGCTGACCCCTAGGATTCCTCGTTAACTTATTATAAATAGGCATTAGCAATTTAGCATATAAATAAATGATTTAAAAATAATGACATTTTAATAATTAATTCAAATACTATAACAAATGTCACCAAAAAAAAAATACTATAACAAATGAATATTTTCAGGTTTGTCATAAACTAAATATTTTGAAAATAAAAATAGTATGTTGGTTAGTCCACTAATACATTTAGATTTCTGAGTAATTTGTCACAAATTACCATTGCATTGCATTGAGGTCAAATAGGCAACCCACGTGTAAGAACACAAAAGTCAAGCGTTGACTCACTCTTCTCATTCCCCTTCTTCTCCAAAGAAAGAAAGCAATATTTTTTCCTCCATTAAAACATTGAAACACTCTCTTCAAACTCCTTCAACTATTTTCCTCACACAATGAACCAATCTCATTCCACAATTATCACTCAACACCATCACCATGACCTCTCCTGCACCCGCCCTCCACTCCATCCGCGCCTCCCTCTCCGACCTCTGCGCTCCACCGCCGGATCCACGCCGTCCCTTTCACAACCCCCGCTGCTTCTCGGCGTTCGCTCGCCGCCTCCAGCTAGTCCTCGATCAACTCCTCCTCTTACTCCCGCCCACTCCACCGCTGCCCGTTCAGACGGCGCTGAAAGGCATTGCCGGCGACCTATCCAAGGCGGCGGAAACTGTGTCGTTGTACGAAAACGCGAGCAAGATCTTCGTTTTGTTGAACTGCAAAACGCTGTGCTCGTCGCTGCAAGAACAAACCGCCGCTATTTCGGGGTGGCTGGCGTTGCTTGATTCGGGGGTTGAGGAGTTCCCTGAGCTTCAAAAGAAGGTCTTCGATCTTAGCAGAGACATGAAGCTCGCACAATTTAGGGTACAAATTTCATTTCTTTTCATTCATTTTAGTCCTTCACTTTATCAGCTTAATTAATTTGGCTAGCATAAATTATATTTTTGTTTTTAAAATTTGTCAAAAAATTTTAAAATATCTTTAATTTTATTCTAAAATTTTTTAATTTGCATGAAATGAATCATTTTTAAAAATTTTAATTTATCAAAAGTGCTATAGAATTATTTGGTTGTTACGAAAAATACTTTCCATTTATATTAACAATAAAAATATTTTTAAAACATTTAAACAAAGTATCCAAACGTGACGAAAAGTGGTCTCCAACAACGAAAACAGTTGACATGGCAAGTGATATATATGGTACTTTTTTCTCGTTTATTTGATGGGTTTAGCTAACATTTGTTGACATATATTAACGTTACTATTAGTAAACAATTTTAAATTTTTATTTAAATAAATATATAATAAACAATATATGCTTGAACTTTTTATTTTTTTTTATAAAAAAGTTCTTCATTAATATTTTTAACATGTATTCTTAATATACAAATTAGTTAAATCTATATTTTAAAGGTATTCTTGTCTATCAATAAATAATTGGAAGACAATTTTTGTGTTTACCCAGTTAATTTTACTTAAAATGCGTTGAGATTACGTTGTTGGTCATCTTAGTTCGCCAGCGACATTAAGAGATAAGTAATAAGTTGATGTGTTACACCACGATGCTTGCAGTGCTGCAATGCAATCTAAACATCAAGACATAGACATGTATCACTAAGAATAATATACACCATGCATGTTTAGATTGGACAACGGCCAAATCTTCTAAAGAACTATACTTAGATTTTGTCCATTAGAGAAGTACGTTGATCTTTTTAGTTTATTAAGCTTCAACAACAAAATGCAATCCCCATTGTTTTTGGCTCATCTTTTGTGTTATTGTGGTTAATGTTTTTTATGATAGGTCACAGAGAATGAAGAGAGGGTGTTGTGTGCATTGGAGAAGGAAGGGCAAGGGAGAGATACAAGCAAAGCAGTGCAGAGTGCCATTATGATGGATTTGGCTCGTGCTTTTGGGGTCGATCCTGATGATCATGCTGAGTTACTCACCCAAGTGAACCTCTTCAAAGACGATGCCTTGCGCTCCAAGTCGGTCCTCGAGACAAGAATTTTGGCTTCCCTGGAGAGAATTCTTAAGAACTGGTCCGTCGAACCTGCCATAGTGACCCGGAATATGGACTTTGATATTGAAGATGATGATGATGCTAATGCTCCAATTATGCCCTTCAAAAATTTCCTTTGCCCATTGACCAAGGAAGTGATGACAGACCCTGTTGTGGTGCTGGAGTCCTCTCAGACCTATGAGAGAACTGCAGTTGAGTACTGGTTTTCGAGGTGCATTGAGAATGGCATCGACCCCATTTGTCCGGTCACTGGAACCGTTCTTAAGTCCTTGGAGCTGAAGCCCAACATTGGCTTGGCAGGGGCAATTGAGGAGTGGATTGGCAGGGTTGTTGAATATCATGTTAAGTCTGCAGCACAGCATCTGATTGAGGAACCGTTGTCTATTGATCACGTCGAGCGAGCGCTGGATAATATTTATAAGGTTTCTGAAGAACACCCCACTAGCAGATATGTTATCAGGAATGCTGGCATTGTGGTATTGATAGTGACTGTTCTTAGCAAGAACTCTAAAACTATTGGATCGCGTTTGAGAAGCAAAGTTCTAATGACTTTACTTAGCATGGCCAAGGACGAAGAAAGCAGGGTCAGTTTTATTTATCTTTTTCATTCATACTTTCAAGTTCAAATTTTCTGAGTACATTAACAAAACACTTGCATACATTTTCCCCTACCAATAAGCGTAAATTCCATTTTTAGTCATGAAAAAGTGAATTAATGTGCACAAAATTATGTGGCTGCAATTTCGATCCTTCTAAGAGAATACGATTATGGATTATGCTTTACAAGGGTTGAACTTAGTGATCTGCTTAGAGCTCTGTTAGCTGCAATTCTTCTATTCCATATGTCTTAGTAGAAATTACATTAACCATTAGCTGATAGCTTTTCTGTGATTTCAATTTGTGGTGTTTCATTGAATTATTTTCCTTTAGTTTGTGGTATAAATGAAAAGGAGAAGCTTTTACTTTTTGAATTTAACATAAATCTTTACATACTGCCAGAAAATAATGCTTGAAAGGGGTATCACTAGATTGGCTATACATAGTCTTATTGGGAACTCTGAGAAAGAGAGAGAGTATGCTGTCAAGTTGTTATCAGAGTTCTGCAACGAGGATGATTGTTGCGTAAGAATTGCATTGGAGAAAGGTGCATTAGTTCTTCTGTCAAGTATGGCTGGAAATCTGGAATATCCCTCTCTGTCTAATTTAGCTGAGGAAGTCTTAAAGAAGATGGAGAGAGTGGAAGCTAATGTTCAATGCTTGGCCGCAGCTGGAAGATTTGAACCATTACTTTCACGGTTACGTGATGGTATGTATTACACTAGTTTATGCTTAAAGCACTGGAGTGTAGGGATTGGTTATAAACCAACATAAACTAATAATTTGATCCTCACAAGATTAAACTGCTAACAATTTATATTATATTTCTCATGCAGTATCTAAATGATCACTGCAGTGACAACTTGGTCTTTTAAGTGCCTAGATATTTCTCTTTTTTTACTAACTGGTAGACGCTTAAAATTAAATGTCAAATTGGAATTTGAATGAATTTTGGAGCAGGTTCTGATGGCGTTAAGATAGAGATGGCCTCTTTGGTGGGAAGGATGACATTGACAAATAGCTGTAAAGAACAAATTGCTAGGGACGGCGCCAGAGTATTTGTCGAATTGCTGTCTAATCCAGAAGGAATGGGACCAAGTTTGCAAGCATTATATAACTTGTCTGGATTGGATGACAATGCAGCCATCCTTGTTGAGTCTTCAGTCCTTCCATCTCTTCTGGAAATTCTTTTCAATGAGCAGGATCCTTCATATGAGTTTAAGTCATTAGCTGCTTCAACAATTGCAAATATAGTCTCAAAGCCAGGGCATTGGGAGCTAGCATCTGCTGACAAGAAGGGAAATCCAATGCAGTCTGAAAATATTGTTTTCGGACTTTTGGGGATCTTAAACTATGTGTCCTCTGAATGTCAAGTGACCATTCTTCGCATTCTTTGCGGGATTACTTCATCTCCTCAAGCATCAGGTATTTATAGTGTGATTGTGATTCTTTAATTCAATGATTTCTTTACTCCAGGTCATGTTGATTTCGCAATTTATCTACTGTGGTAGATGTTTCAAACTGAGAATAATTACTTCACTTTCACCATATGTTCACCATTTTCCAAGGTTCTACCATCAATAATTAGTTTAGGCTATTTTGTGACACCTCTTTAGAGTTTAGAGTATAGACCTTTTGTTAAATACAACAATGTTTTTTTATTCTTCATAGAAGAAGAATTTCATCATTATGACTAGAAGTACCCGAAATTGCATTTCCATTATATCCCAAACTAAAATCTACAGCAAATCCAAAATTTTTTTAAGTCAATGTTTCTGTCACCAGCATTACATTAGTTCATTAGTTTCTGTTAGTTTTCAAATAACATCTTATTCTTTTGCATTGGCTTTAAAAGTTATTGAGTCCTACTATTATGTATTGGAATGTTCTAAAGATTATTTAAATTTGTTTATCTTATTCAGAGTCGGTAGCCATGCAAATCATGTCTGGTGGTAGCTTTAGAATGGTCGCGCCATTTCTTCAACACTCGGAAATCGAACACAGACTCTTGGCTTTTAAGCTTACCAGACAACTATCCGAATGGTGTAGTCAAGATCTAACAAACGAGCTAAGGCTTTCAAACACACTTACCATTCTTGAAGATAAACTATTAGATAACCAATCAACAAACGATGAGAGATCAGAAGCAGCACAGATACTAGCCAACCTTTCGCTCTCAGAAGCTGAAGTGAAGACACTTTTAGGAGACAACTTTGTGGAATGGAGTGTAGCTACTCTGAAAAACCAGAGGCGTGTTACAAATGCAAGATTTTCACACTCTGGCATGCAGGAAGGCCTTCTTGGACTCTTGCTTCACTATTCTAAAAACCTTGATCAACAAACTCTTAATGTAATCACAGGAAATCGCCTCATGTCAGTTTTCTGCGAGCAGCTGGACTATACCTCGAAACCAAAGGTAAAACGCCTTGCTGCTATTGGCTTAAAAAACTTGTCAGAGCTCGGAAGCTTGCGCAATACGGATAGAGAGTTTGGAGTTGGACAATCATCTTCTAGCAGCTTATTCTGTTCTTACCTTGTCTTCATGTGTGGGAAAGCTTCTAATCAACCTTCCACATGTCCCATTCACAACATCCCTTGCGACGACTCCACTCAACTGTGCCTCCACAAGACCAATTCTATCAAGCCATTGGTTGATCTCCTAAGTGACAACGACACAAGTGTTCAGGTCGCCGCTGTGGATGCACTATCTACTCTCCTTTTAGATTACCATTCGCGTAGTTTCAAAAGAACTGTTGATGAGCTTGAGCATCTAGGCGTGGTTGATTCAGTGATCACTCTTTTCACGGAGGTTCGATCTGGGGAGCTTCAGGAGAAGACAATTTGGATAATAGAGAAGATACTGAGAGTGGAGAATCATAGCCAAAGATATGCACTCAATCAGCCTCTTGTGAGAGGCTTGGTTGAAGCATTCAAGCATGGGAATAGCAACACAAGGAAGCATGCTCAAGATGCTCTAACACTCCTTAAGCAGTTATCAGGTATTAGTGGTAAGGAATCAAGTCAATCTAGATCTAGGAGATAGCAAGAAATTCAATGATAATTATTGTTGCTCATTGACATATTGCATGTATGATTAAACAATTATCTTTTTGTTGTATATCAGTTTGCAAATGTTTAGTTAGCAAGCATAATTTGTCAACATAAAATCTGTAATAGGGTCATCATTAATTCTGAATAGGGCTTAAAAAGCAAGAAAATATTTAATGTTAGTGGTTAAACTAGATCATGATTTGTGCAAGATATCAATTATTTATTTTTATTACCCCTCATGCACTGAACTAAAAGAAGGGTTGCCACAAGAGCACCCATTTGATGGTCTCAACGATTATGATCCAATTAATAAACGTGTTACATGCATGAACAAATAATACTATCTTTAAATTGCAAAAGCACTCTTCACTCTTCATTCAAAAAGGTCATAGAACTATCATGGTCCATAACTATGCTTGCGTCATTGTAAAACCAACCATTTACTTAACACTTAAGCTTTGTTGGTTTGAGGCGAAGTGAGAAGAAAATTAGTGGGAGGGAGAAGAATAGAAGAGAAGTGGATTAATTTCTCCTGTTTAGTTGAAAAGGAAATAGAGAAAAAAGTATAGAATAGAAATGAAAAATGTGGTGGAATTTACCTAAAAATTTCTTCCCCATAAGTGAGAAATGAAAGAGAAGTTGATTGTATCCACTTCTCTTTGTCCAAATTAAACAACTAAAAGAAAATTAACTTCCACTTTCTCTTCACTTATTTTCTTCCATCCAAACAAAGCTATACCGCTACATAAGACTCGATAAACATACATATAAGTGGGGACTTTTCTAACGGGTAAACTACTCAATGATAAAATATTATTAGGAATAATATATCGTTAAGAAAAATATTCAAAAAGATGAGAGAGATATAAACTCCCAAAAAGTAAAGAAAGTGACGAACATAATTAAAAATATTCTTTTTATTCAATTTTTTTAAAAATATTTGAAATTATTTAAAAATAGTATGCAAAAATTTTTAGATCTCTTTATTCATTTTTAAACAACATTTTCGGCCATTTACAAAAAACATTTCACAAAACAAAATCATTTGGTGTAAAATTACCGAATTTAAAAAAAAAATTATTTTTCAATTACATTTATAAAAAATTATTTTAAAATTCGATCTCTAAAATATTTTTTGAATGTATATATAAAATATAATTATTTTTGTTATATTTTTATATATTTTAAAATTATTTATTATTTATATATTCTAAAATTATTTTTATCAGTAATATGAATTTTCGAATACTATTTTGATAGTTTAACTTTTTTTTTTAATAAGAGATTACTAACTCCATTTTACATGTTTTAATTTAGAGAAAAAAAGTTGTTTATTTGTGAAGTATTGAATCAAGAGGGAAATTTCACACATGTTCAGTTTTGTTGTTGTGTTGTTTTTGTTAATTTTTTATTCTCTAAATTTGATTTAACTTAATTAGTTCACTTTCATTGTCCCTCATGTGTTGCACTAAGATAACCCTATATACAATTATTACAAACTTATAAAACTTAAAATCATGCAGCGATATTATTCTATTTTAAGACATGGTAAAAGCTACAAGCTATCACCAAAAAATAAAAAAAAAATGTGGAATAAAGATGATTGATTAGGTTTGATTACCATACCCCACAAATGAACCATGGATTGAATTTGATGAACTGATTATAGAAAGTGGGAAAACAAAGAAGAAAAAGAAGTTAGGAGGCACAAAGTGAAAAAACCAAGGATGGCTTTAATCTGTTAAATTGCCAGAAAGTTTGGCAATTGTGGGAACACATTGCTTCACTTTGCAGGTGCAATATGCGTAAAATACACCAAAAAGAAACAAAGGAATTGCACCGATCAGTGCTCTTTTTGGTGGCGGAAAAAGTGTTACAGAAGCAACTTGTTTTACTTTCTGGCTGCACCAATTATATAAAGTGGAAAGACATGTTTATGTGCAGCATTCAGAGTTACTACGCTTTTCCTTTTATTTGTTTCTTAGCTGAAACTCACAAGCAGTTGTACAGTTGTATTAACGTGAAGTTGATAACTGAAAATCGTTACATAATTTAATAAATTTGACTAAATTGTTATCAAATGATTTTCAACTATCAACTTCATATTAAAAAAACTGTTCGTACGTGTTTTTACCTTTTTCCAAATATACCAGTGGTGTAGTGTGTTGTTAAGTCGTATTTTTTAATATAAATTTATATATTTTATATAGGGTAAAGTACTAAATTAGTCTCCTACGTTTGGACGTAATCCTATTTTGGTTCTTAAGGTTTAAAGTGTTCTATTTGAATTCAAAAAAGTTTTATTTAGCTTCAATTTAGTCCCACCGTGATGTCAAAGATAAATAATTAACGAAATGTCCTACATGACAGCAATATAAGAACAAGATCGATAATTTGGAGAATAGGTACAAGTTTCAGAGGCACAAAATCAACTGTGGATGCATCAATACATGTATTTAACATTTTTTTTAGTTTTATAGAAAATATTTCATTTTAATTATAAGAAAAATGATAAATAAATGTATTGATGCATCCACGATTGATTTTGTGCCTCTGAAACCTGTACTTATTCTCTAGATTATCGACCTTGTTCTTATACTGCTGTCATGTAGGGTATTTTGTTAATTATTTATCTTGGACCTCTGGTGGGACTAAATTGAAGCTAAATGAAATTTTTTTGGATTCAAATAAGACACTTTAAATCTTAAGGACCAAAACAGAATTACGCCCAAACGTAAGGAACCAATTTAGTACTTTACCCTTTTATATAATACAAAAATACAAAATTAATTATAGTTTCGTGATTAGAAATTACATCTAAGTTTCATATATAGTCGCAAGATATCAGGTAAAATATCACAAGATTTTTTCTTTTGATGATAAAATATCACAAGATTTAATTCTCATAATTCATATATAAGATTAAATAAACTTTAAATAAATTTGAAGAATTATTGCAATTTTTGTATATAAATCTGAATTTAAGATAAACAATCAAAAGATTTGAAGCATGTGGCAATCATTTTGACTCTGGTTCATTTGTTTGAGGGGACCACTGACATACTCGTGCAAATTAAATAATCAATTACTTCAAAAATTACATGTATAATAATAATAATAATAATATATTGATCCCTTCTTTCTTCTTGCTTTGGCCTCTATGGTCCATTATTATGTACTTCATTCTTCTTTCATCTAATAAAATTACATTCAGATTTAAAAAAGAAAATTAACACCATAGAACATATTAGGATTAATTAAACTCCTATAAAATGAAAAAATTAATAAAATAAAAACAATAAGAATCTAATTATCTTTGAATTAAGATAATAAATTCACATATTATAAAATTATGAAAATGATAAACTTTATTAATACCTCAAATCTTATTTTACTTATTACTTTTTAAATAATACAATAAAAAAAGAAAATTCAATAACTAAAACATTTGTTAAAAATATAACTTGAAAGGTGAATTCTACCCAACCCCTCTAAAATAACATGTAAGTTACCCTTCATGATGTGTCACATTTTAATTGGTCATTACTTAACTATAGTTGGGTTATTTTGTAATTTATTATTTGAGATGGGTAATTGTATAATTTCTTAAAATATTAAAATTCTACCCCATTAATTGAAGCACGTTCTCACGCAATCTCTTTCTACAGTGCATCATTTCTTAACGGGTCGTTGAATTCCCATGGCTCGTAACTTTCCTGTTCTTCCCAGTATAGCCAACGCGGACTTCATTGCTATCTCTTGTCCTCTCATTCAATCCCCCCTTTTTTTTTTTTTTTTTTTTTTGCCATGAATCACTCTTTACCAACATCAACATCATTAAAGGTTAGTTCGGTTATTAAATTTTTTCATTAAAAAAAATATATATTTATTTAATTACAAGATGGAATATATATTCATATTTAAAATATAATATAATAAAATAAATCTATTTAAAATATTTAAAAGTATAATTAAAATCATGAATATATAAATATAATAATAAAATTTGTACTCTAAATAGGTAAACATATTTTTTATCATACATAAATTATTTAAAAAATAAATATATTATTAAAAATAATAATACAAATTTAAAATAATAAAATCCAATTTTTACTGTATTTGTTATAATATTTTTATTCTTTTAATTTATAATTTATTAGTACTTTATTATTTAATTAATGATTAAACAAATTATTTTTATAAAAAATTATGTTTTGTATTATCTTATAGAAGAGACCAATATATTAGTTTAAAAAATAAAGTAAAAATGAAATTTTAAATAAAAAATATTTAATATTAAAATTTTTAAATATAAAAATAATTTGTATAAATATTTAAAAGATAAATATAAAATATATGCATAAAATAAATAAAACAGATAAAATGGAAGTACTCATGAGAAATAAATAATTATTTTTGTCTCCTTTATTTATTTTAAACATGTATTTTATATTTATATCCTGAATATCTATATAATTTGCTTTTGTATTTAAAAATTTTAATATTAACTATTTTTTATTTAAAATATCATTTTTATATTAATTTTTAAATTGGTATATTGGTCTCTTCTTTAAGATTATACAAAAAATATTTCTCATAAACATAATTTGTTTAATCATTAATTAAATAATAAAATATTAATAAATTAAAAATTAAAAGAATAAAAATACTATAAAAATTACTTGTAAGAAAGTTGAATTTTATCATTTTAAATTTGTGTTATTAATTTTAACAATTTATATTTTTTTTAAATAATTTATGTATGATAAAAGATATGTTTACTTGTTTAGAGTACAAATTTTATTATTATATTTGTATATTCCTGATTTTAATTATATTTTTAAGTACTCTTAATAGATTTATTTTATTTTATTATATTATATTTTACATATGAATATATATTCCATATATTATTTTTAATGAAAAAAATTTAATAACCAAACTAACCATTAATTATATTGGTAAGGAATGATCCATGGTAAAAAAAAAAGAGATTGAGTGAGAGGACATGAGATAACAATGAAGTCGGTGCTGACTATACTGGAAGTCGGTGCTGACTATACTGGGAAGAACGAAGAAGTTACAAGCCATGGAAATTCAACGACTCGTTAAGGAATGATGCACTGTAGAAAGAGATTGCGTGAGAACGTGCTTCAATTAATGGGGTAGAATTTTAATATTTTAAGAAATTATACAATTACCCATCTCAAATAATAAATTACAAAATAACTCAACTATAGTTAAGTAATGACCAATTAAAATGTGACACATCATAAAGGGTAACTTATATGTTATTTTAGAGGGGGTTGGGTAGAATTCACCAACTTGAAAAGACCAAGTTTAATTTCTATGATACGTTGGTGATGCACAAATTCTACAAAAGGGTACGTAATTAAAAAAATTAGATATCAAATAAGACAATCTACTATATTTAATTAGTCAATAGATATTTAAATTAAACCCATATGCTCTTTTTTATTTTTTATTCTGGTCGGCATATGTGTCTATTTAAGAATTAATGTGTAATGGGAAAGGGACAAGAAAACAGCTTAAGAAAAAGTTTGATCAAGTGACGATAAATGTATGTGAATTCATAGGGACAGTTTATTTAAAGGTTAAAAATTACATGCACTAAAATAAAATTCCGGATGTCGTATTTGGGAATAATAGTTAAGGTTTTTTTGTGGTTATAGAAAATAGTTAAGATGTTTTAATAAAGTTGTTTGAGTTTAAGGTTTATTTTAAAAAATATTCTGGTATTTTTATATATAAAATCCCATTCTCATATTATAAAAACACCTTATTTCCAATCTATATTAGAGAAATAAAAATATTCAAATATATAAACATAAAGTATATGAAAATTATTAAATCATTCTTTTATATTAGTCCATAACAACAATAAAAAAATCTCACATCAATTCATAAATTCAATTTAATAAAATATATAAATTTCGTAACAATTTTAATTTTTATTATTTTTATTTAATTTGTTCTTATCTTTTCTAGGTAATGTTTTATATATATATATATATATATGGTTTTATCTTTATAATTTTTAATTGAAAAATATAAAGTACAATATTTTTTATCTTTATTTTTCTTATTCTTTTAAAGTCTTATTATGATATCAGAGAAAAACTAAAAAATTATTATTGGGTCATCTTCACACCACAACAAATTCAAATTATCCTCAAATTCACATTTTAAATATTTCTCCTGTCTTGAGTGTAAGAAGGATGTATCAAGTCTTACATCATCTAAAACTAAAAACCTAATAGTTTTTATAAGTGTGAAGTAATCCTTATCTCTTAAATTATCTTTTGAAATAAGTTAGACCCACTTAATTTTTTATACTGCTAAAACTATCAATCTTAATCGTTAACAATTTTATCACTCATCACGAGTCTCTTCTCTAGATTACAAAAACAGAAACAACCAGTCCTTCAAATTAACTTGGACTTTTGCCAAGTTCAAATACTAATTATTTTTGTTCTTTGAATATTTTTTTTATTATTAATAATTTTTTTAAATCAAAATTTATTTTTTGAATACTTGGATCATTGATTCTGATACCACAAATCACATTACATTAAATTTGTCTTGGTTCATTTTTTACACTAATTTTTTTCTATTATTGTACATTTACCAAATAATTTTCAAATTAATATTTTTTTTATAGAGGCATTGTTCAATTTTCACCATTCTTTTTGTACTTTAGAGGTCAACATTTGAGAACGATTGGTTTAGGTAGAATGAGAGAGATTACATGTCTTTGAATGCAATTTCACTAATAATTCATCTACTATACATTCCATAAATTCTATTAATCCTCACCCCCATTATGCCTTCAAATACATGTCATTTTTGGGTAGGATATTTTTTTAGACAAAGACTCAATCATTTATATAAATAATTTTTTTTATTTCTATGCATCATGATGAGACTTATGATATTTGTCATCTTTCTAAACAAAAGAAACTTTTATTTTTTCAAAATTTTAATAAAACTAATGCAACTTTTCATTTATTACATTTTAATATTTGGGATTCATTTGGATAAAATTCTATTTATAATCATAAATATTTTTTTAACTATTATTGATGATTTTAGTCGCTTTACATGAGTTGTTTTATTAAAATCAGAAGGAAAAGTGCAAAATCATGTAAAGAATTTTATTAATTTAGTTGAAACACAATTCAACACTGTCGGTTCCGAGAATGAACCGGAATTCATTTTACATGATTTTTATGCTTCAAAGGGCATTATTCATCAACATAGTTGTATTGAAACCCTCAACAATCTGGAAGGATAGAACAGAAGCATCAACATATTTTGAATATAGCTCGTGCTCTTATATTTCAATCTAATTTACTATCTTTTTTGGTTTTATACCGTTAATCATGCTGCTTATTTATTTAATAGAGTTCTATCATGTGCAATTAATTTTAAAACACCATTTTATTTAGTGTGTGTTTGGATTTCAGTTTGCAAACGTGAGTTTGCATAAAATTGATTTTACAAAATTGATTTTGATGAAAAGTAAGTTTTGGTTAACATGATTTATGTTTGGCAATATTTGTATCAAAATTGATTATAGCAAAATAAATGTTGTTTGAATTATACTACTCAAAATCACTTTTAGATGAAAAATTACTAAAAGAGACATCAATTTAAATTATTTTTTTATATACATGCAAAAACAGAACCTAACAAAAATAATATAAAAAATATTTATTATATAAATAAATAAATACAATAAAAAAATATGAAAGAGAGTACTATAAATTAAACAAAAAAAATATTTTATAATTTTTCTAATATTACCCGTACTCTTTAATTTAGTATTATTTTGGACTATAAATTTTTATTATTTATGACTCTATTGTTACTTATAATTAATTTTTTATTTATTTTATTCTTTTTTATAGGATCATAGTTTATATTATACAAAATTTTGATAATAAATATAGTATATAAAATTACAATTACAAATTTTACAAAGTCAAAATAAAAAATAAAAAATTAATATAAGACAAAGATATAGTACATCAAAGAATAGCAAAAAAATCATACAGATAAAAAATAATAAAAATTTCATAAAACTAACAACATATATTATATGAACAAAAAAATACAATAAAAACTAAATAAAATTTATATGAATAAAAAAATAAAAAAATAAAAACTTTCATACTACACAACATAAATACAACATAAATACAATGTAGTAAAAGATAGAAAAAAAGAATTTATATAAACAAAAAATAATTAAAAAAATCATAAAAATTATAGCACTACAAAAAATAAAAAAAATCAATAATATTTGTCATATGAATAAAAGAAATACAATAAAATAAATAAAAAATTATGTAAACAAAGTCAAACAAAAATAAAAAAAATCATAAAAAATATACATATAAAAATAGTATAGAAAATGATAAAAAAACTCATATAAAAATATAACATTAGAAATCATAGCATTAAAAATAAAAATATGAAAATAAGTACTAAAAATAATTTAAAAAATTAAAATATTCAATTTACTAGTAATTGAAACAAATCTGAACGATTTTAATGAAAAAAATGGAAGGAAGAACTATGCAAAAGTAGAAAGAACTATAGAGAACTACTGTAAAGCTTATAGTTATTGGTATCCTTTTTATAGAATAAAATGAAGGGTAAGGTTGGTAAAAAAGAAAAAAAAATTCACCTAATTTTCTAAAGGTAATCAGCAACCATGAACGTGAAACGCAGAAGCTACAAATTTTAGCTTCTTCTCAACGTGGGTTTAGAGGCAGAATCGTTTCTGCGTTTAGAAAGAAAAAAATTGCCAAACATAAAAGTGAAACTTTCAAGAAGCTCAAACGCACTTCTTTCTTCACCAACGCGTTTGCCAAACACACCCTTAATCATCTACTAAATTATCATGACCTTAAAATTTTTGAATGCTTATATTTTGTTTCTACCATAATAACAAATAAATCAAAATTTGACCCAAGAGCAAAAAAAAACTGTGTTTAATTATTTTTAACATGATTTTAAATGATATATTGTTTATATTTTAGAAGATAAAATAATTAAAATTTTCAGAAATGTGATTTTTTTTTTTATGAAATAATCTTGTCTTTAATCACAAAAAATGTCCAATTCCATACACCAAATCCAATATTACCAAGCACACCTTCTCAAAAACAATATTCAGTTAGTCATTCTATTGGGTCAGAACCTATTCATATTATCCCACAACTCATTTTTATTAAACCACCCATTCTTCCATCTTCACCTATACCATAACATCTCCCATTCTTCCTTTAGTCTTCACTGAAGTCTCATCAAGCCAAAACACATCTCAATCTTCTACATCCAACACAACACCATCATCTTATTCCAGATCTTTTTCTCCATCAGGCTCATCATCACTGTCTCCTTCACTAGAAGAATCTCTTCTTTCCCGTCACAGCCAACGAGTTTGTCAACCACCAACTTACCTTTTCGATTATATTTGTAATTCCTCTCTCACTTGCATAAATTTTTCTTCTTCAAGGTGTCTTTATTTAATCTCTGTTATGTATTTTTCTTCTATTTTTCATACTTATAAAACCTATTTTTTATCTCTACAATCTGAGGTTGAGCCAAAGTCTTTCAAAGATGTAAAAAAATATTCTAGTTGGCGTAGTGTCATAAAAGATGAATTGGATGTTCTTAAGTTGAACAAAATTCGGTGTCTTATTGATTGCCCTGTAGGTGTCAAGCCGATTTGTTGTAAGTGGATTTATCAAATCAAACGTAAGCCAAATGGTTCCATTAATAGATATAAAGTGCGTCTTGCGGCTAAGAGATTCACTTAGACTGAAAATGTTGATTTTTGGAGACATTTTCTCCTGTTGTCAAACTTGCCACTATCAGATTATTCCTAACTTTGACATCCATAAAACACTGGCCCATATACCAACTAGATGTCAATAATCTATCTTGTACGGTGACCTCCCGAAAGATGTTTATATGTCCTTGTCCCTTGAAATTGTCTCAACTTGTTCAAATCAATGTTGTAAATTGTTAAAATCTCTATACGGTTTACGGCATTCTAATCGCATGTGGCATGAGAAACTCTCCAATTTTTTACTATCTTATGGATACCAGCAGACTATTTCTAATTATAGTTTATTTGTTAAATTTATTGGTGCTGAAATCTCTACTCTTCTGGTTTACATGGATGATATTGTTATAAATGAAAATTCTATTTCTGAACTTGCTACTGTTAAAATAATTTTGAACCAACATTTCAAAATTAAAGATTTGGGTCATTTGAAATATTTTCTACGTATTGAGTTGCTAATCAGAAAAGAAAATTGTTCTCTCTCAAAGAAATATTATCTTGATCTTTTAGAAGACTCTGGTTTGTTAGGTGCTAAACCAGTTTCTGTTCCCATGGATAGTGCTACAAAACTTCATCAGGACGACAACCCCCTTCTCTCGGATCCTTTTGTCCATCAACATTTGGTTGATCGCCTCATATATCTTACCACCACGAGTCCAGACATCATGTATGCAACACAACAATTAAGTCAATTTATGACGTTTCCTACTCAGTCTCATCTTCAAGTTGCAAAGCGAGTGTTGAGGTACTTAAAGAGTAGTCCCGGGAAAGGAGTTTTCTTCCCCATAAGTTCAGAAATTCATATTCTCGACTTTAGTGACTCTGATCGGGCCGGATGTCCTGACACTCGATGATCTTTAACATGCTATTATTTTTTCTTGTACAACTCTTTAGTCTCATGGAAGACCAAAAAAAAACCACCATTGTCCGTTCATTAACTGAAGCAAAATATTGTACACTTGCCAACACAACTTGTGAACTTCAATGGATACCAATGTGTTATAATTTTTACGCATCTCTCTTACCACCAGTTTTATATTGTGATAATCAGAGTGTCCTTTATATTGTTACTAATCCGATTTTTCATGAACTAACCAAACATTTGGAAGTTGATTATCACTTGGTCCGATAGAAAGCTCAAGCTGGAGTGATGAAATTTTTCTCCATTCATTCTTCTGGGCAACTAGCTGACATCTTCACCAAGCCTTTGTCTCCTCAACTCTTTCATCTTAATCTCAATAAACTTGGCGTTCTTGACATTTTTCATCCTCCAACTTGCAAGAGCATATTAAACCACTCTTTCACATTAGCCCATGACAACAACAAAGAAATCTCACATCAACTCATAAATTCATCTCAAGAGAATACATAAATTTTACCATAATTTTAGTTTTTATTATTTTTATTTGTTCTTATCTTTCATAGGTAATGCTGTATATATATATTTGACTTTACTTTTATAATTTTTCAATGAGTAAACTACAATTTCTACCCATAAAAGTTGTAAACACTGACGTATCTACCCATAAAAAACAGAAATTATCATTTGAACCCATAAAAAATGATTTTTACAAGCAAAATTATCCAAACCCTAAAAAATTAAATAAAATTCCTAAACTACCCTTCTCTCCACCACTACCACTATCATCTCCTCTCTCTCTCTCTCTCTCTCTCTCTCTCTCTCTCTCTCTCTCTCTCTCTCTCTCTCTCAATATTCCGCTAGGACAAGTCTTGCAGGCTTCGATGGTGCAACCAGCTCTCCCCACCCGTGGAGCATCGAGCCTTCACCCCAGAAGAGGACGACACCATAATCAGAGCTCACGCTCAGTTCGGCAACAAGTGGGCCACCATAGCCCGACTCCTTTCCGCCGGCAGAACCGACAATGCCATTAAGAACCACTGGAACTCCACCCTCAAACGCAAGTGCGCCTTGTAACACCCTAACTACCAAAGCTCGCACTTCCGGCTGCGCGACTCTGATAGTTCGGACATTACGATGACACTTATATTAATTAATACTAAAATATGAGCCTGTTTAAAACTTTAAACCGCAATACCGCTCCCAAAGATACTTTCGTTCGATAACGTACATCCATCAATACCATTCAACTTAAAACAACTCATAAAGAGTACATCCATATATATATACATAAATATATATAAATAATATTACAAACATAATCCAATACAATTCCTATCCCTCTTACAGATTATATCAAGATAAAGGCGAGGGTGCAGTAAACCATAACTAAAACAATACAGAGCATCACAACAACAATTAAATAAGCTCTTCGTAACCTCTGCGCCCATATCCTGAAAGGGGAAAAATGTAGGGGGGTGAGAACATCATCCTCGAAAGGGTTCTCAGTAGAGGGTTTTTGGGAATTACTGTAATAGGATACATGAAGATAAATCATACCAGTGATTAATAACCGTCTTATGCCTCTTTTCAAAAACAACGGTTTACAATAAAAATAAAGTCGGAAATCTCTTCTAAAAGAGGAACCATTCAATTCTCAAAAACTCAAAATCCTTTCAAAACGGTTTACCTATGCTGAAACAAAATAGCCTTTTATATTTTATTCCAAACCAGAAACACAAAACCGAAATCAACCATCGGTTCATCTCATTCCAACCACGGCCCTAGGCCCAAACAATCCAACAACAACCAATCACCACAGTCCAACAGAGTCCCAGTAGCAAACACAAATAGGAAGATGCAAGCACAAACAAACAGTTATTGCAAGTAGAACAGTTAGCAATTAATCACATAGGCAAACCAAGTATAATATGCACACCCAAACAATGTCACATAAATGCATATGATGCATGCCTGTCCCTAGTGGCTGATGATATCATCTGTCGGTTATATAGCCAACCCGACACGTCCTGGTAGCTAACCATGGACAGAAACACCCATCGCGGAGCAAGTAGGTTTGAGCTACAACCCCATTGCTACTACCCGCTTAACCCAGAGCCAGTGGAATAACCACTACTGCGGCTACTACCCAGGCGGGTGTTTAACAGCTCAACCTGGAGCGAGTGGAATCACCACTACTACCGCTACTACCCAGGCGTCACAGTCTCTGACCTGGAGTAAGTGGGACGAACCACAACCCTTGCTACTACCCAGGTATCTCAAGCATATATTCATTCAGTCCCAGTCATGGATCAACATCCATCTCAGCCATCCGGCTTAAATTCATAATTCATAGTCAGCCATACGGCCCATAACTCATTCGGCAATCAGCCATAAATCAATATCATACATAACCATTCCGGCTCACGGTTCAATCCAGAACCAGCCAATATTCATAATCATACACAGCCATTCCGGCCCATAACAAAACAGCACTTCCACCATTCAACATCATCAAATTCATAAAACCGGCATTTTAGCCACAAATCACTTTTCTCAAGCCATTTCACTTTGAAATCAAACTTCAACTCTTTTTAGCCTTGGCTTTTAGAAATCTCGTTTCTCAAATCATCTCAGGCTCATAAGCCAAATTTACTCAAAGTGAGTTCCCTTTTTAAAACAAAGCCGCTCTCGGCATCCTCTTTCTGAAACTTCCAAAACTATGGAAAGTTAAAGATTCATTTTGGGAACATTCAAAATCACCCATCCCACAATGGGATTTTATAACAAAGTTTCTCGGCAGAGTCCCAAGTCTTTAGGGGAGAATAGCATAACTCATTTCGCCGAATTCATTTAAAATCATTAAAACCTTGGCTTTCCGATTTGAGTAATAAAATAGGATCTAAGCCAAACTGAGTCATGTAATCATTTACTTCTTTCAAAGCTGTTTTCTTTACTTAGGCAAAACCAGCTTCAACTCCCATGATAAATTCTAAAGCCTTTCAACTGTTCAAAATTGTTTTAGTCTTGCAAAAGTTCAGAGTTCAAAGAGTACTTAAAACCTTTCTCAAAACATTTCAAAATAAAACTTGTCAATAGACATTCAGGTTCTTTCAAAGTCATTGAAACTTCTTTAATTGAAACCCCCAAGTCAAATTCAAAGACATAAACCCTTTTCGCATTCAAACAGCTTTAAAACACAAGTTTCATCTAAATAACTTTCTCTTGAAAGAGATACAATGCCTTTCTTAAGAAGCAAGACTAAATCACAATTTCCTCTTTACTAACTCATTTCGAAAGCATGAATCATCCTTTTCTTGATAATTCAAATAAAATAGCAGAAGTCTTTAACTCATCATTTTCCAGACAACATTTCAATAAAGACTCGGATTTTATAGAAATTTCGACAGCACCTCCCCTAAAACTTGGACTTTTGCCACCCGGTTCGGGTCCCAACTAAACCGTTTCTCATTCCTTTTCAACAGCTCAAAACCAGAAATCAATTCAAAAGCAAGCTAAATCCAACAGTCGCCTCAATGGCATACCTCAAGGAAACCATTTCAAAAATAAACTCAATATCAACCGATTCAATTCATTTATAAAGCTTTAAAGAATCGGTTCAGCAATAAATCATTTATCAAAATCAGAGCAATTAAAGCAACCCAGGCTGGATTTCAAGAGCATTCTATCTTTCACATCATCAAAATAATTGACTCAATTCAAACCAATCCTCAACGGATTAAACTCATTTCAAATATTTAAAGAATCAACTTCAAACATTACATTTCACAAGCCACACAACAATTCAGCCAAGCCAACATCCATAATCGTTCGAGTCAATCAAATAATACATAAGGCAGATACAATCACTAATTACACCATATCTCACATCAGTATCCATATGTAATAATTCCAATAATAAACTGTAGTTTTCGGAAAGCGCCCCTACCTCAAAACGCAAATTCCATAACTCAAACGCGTCACAGAGTCCTTTCCGCCTCAACCCGAAATCAACAATCAAAATCCCGGTTCCGCGTGTCTTTCTCAATAGTAGAAACAGCCTCAACGCCACAAGTAAACTCGGGTTCTAACTCCTAGAACCATCAACATCACAATTACTTTATTACACGGAACAGAACACTAACGCAGAGCTCTCGAAACAGGAATACTTACTGAAACTAAGAAAGAACGGCTGAACCGAACCACAGTGCCCTCTGAATCGGTTGGGCAGTAGCCCCGGCAGTCAGCCCCAAGCAGCAGCGGCGATCTGAACCACACGCAGCGACGATGAAGTTCCAGGAAACTCAACAGAAGGGAAACTCAACTTAAAAGCCTTACCAGCAATGGAGCTCGGTGGCGGCAGCGGCGTTCCCGGCGGTTGAGGCTCGGCCAGAAGCTCCGGCGACACAGCAGCAGTGATGTTTTCCGGTGGCAGAGGCTTACTGGCGCACCCCATGAGCAGCGATAAGGTTCCCAACAGCAGCTGGGCTTCACCGCGGCAGAGTAAGCACAACTGGCAACGGCGCGGCTGGAGGTCACGGCGCGTACGGCGGCAACGCGGAAGGACTCCGATGCGGTGGTTGGACCTCAGCTCGGCCTCAGATCCGTTCTCTCCTTCGCGCGTCTCCCTTTCTCTCAGCCTGGCTCGGCGACTCGCGGATGGACTGAATGATGGCGGCACGGGGACGGTGGCGCGACGGCGAGACGCGGGTCGACGACAGGGCGCGGCGGCACGTTCTGTTCTCTCTTCCCTTGCGTGACAGCCCTCAAGGCGTGGCACGGCGGCGCGGCAAGATGGGACGGCAGCGCTGAGCAGGACGACGGCGCGATGGCGGCGGTGAGACTAGCACGCCAGCGCGAGTCTTCCCCTCCTTCTCCCTTATTTCGCGGCCCCTTCCCCTTACCCCCATTCTTCTTTCTTTTTTTCGTTCTTTCAGAGAGAAAGGAAGCTTTGTGTGTGTGTGCTGCCGCTGCTGGGTGTTTGGGGGGAAGGTTCGGTGGCTGTTAGGATTAGAGATTAGGGTTTCATGTTTTTGAAACTTAGGGTTAATGGTATTTTGGTAATTTCACATAAAATTGGGAATAATATAATAATTGAAACCCAAATTAAATCCAATACTAATTATATATAGAAAATACTATTTGCTCATCAATTTCACAAATTATTTTCAATAAAATATCCAAATCCAAAATTTAGAAATAATATAATGAATTTCTCTATTTTTCAAAATAGCAATATCAATATATTAAAATATTGATTATTTAGTCCATATCATATAAAATCCTTATTATTTCATAACTATCAACTTTATAATACAAATATAGGAAATAACCCAATAATTATAAGATTGGATAATAAATTCTAATTATTTCAAATTCAATTAATCAAAACTTGCTCTAAATTTCTTTAATAAAGAAATTTTTGAAATTAAAGCTGTGGAAGTACTGAATTTGAAATTAGCTAATAATAGCCCTTTTTCAAAAGTTCTGGGTCTTACACGCCTCCATGGGCCCCATTGACGATCCTCACCTCGCGCAGCCACTCAAACGCTCCGTCAGCATCAGCGCCACCGTACACGTGTCAATGGTGGTGGTGAGGTACTCGTTGCCAACGGTGATGGCGACGACGGAGGTGGCGGGCCGTGGCCCAACTCATCCATGCCCTTCACCACTTTGAGTTCCCTGTTTTTTATTTTCTTCTCGCTCCTTTCCATAACTCAATCTTCAACCTCCTTAGGCAAAGACCCGAGTTTTAGCTTCAGCTCTTGCTGCATAA
This sequence comes from Arachis ipaensis, assembly GCF_059453495.1. Lineage (NCBI taxonomy): Eukaryota > Viridiplantae > Streptophyta > Magnoliopsida > Fabales > Fabaceae > Arachis > Arachis ipaensis. The sequence goes on from NC_142436.1 coordinate 5,043,187, forward strand.
CAAAAGCATCAATTATAGTGTTGCTGTTATTGCTTATATTAGTAGTAGTAGTAGCGGCAGTTTCGACTGGAAACCCTAATCTCCTGAGATCGTCGATTCCAATATTGGAGTTGGGAATTGGGGTTAGGATTTGGGGTACACCAGAAGGAGGGGCAAACGGATTATGAGTCAACCTGAAGAGATTTTGCAGGTAAGAGAGAGTGTGGGGGCAAGGAATCTGAAGATGATTCTATTGTTGTTGATGATGGTGAAGCCATTTTTCTGGGTTGAGAATTCAAAGAAGTAGAAGAGAGAGAAAAAAACAAAACACAAAAGGAAAGCGAGAGAAAGAGAAAAAGGAAGGAGTTGGCAGAGTTGACGGATTATGGCGGCGGCGACGAGCTCAGAAAATGGAAGGAGAGAGAGAGGATGGGTTAGTGGTGGTGGTGACAGTGGTGGGGAAAAGATGAGAACATTGAGAAAGAGAGAGAGAGAGAGAGAGATATAATAGTGGTAGTGGTAGAAAGAAAGGTAGTTTAGGAATTTTATTTAATTTTTTAGGATTTAGATAATTTTGCTTGTAAAAACTATTTTTTTATGGGTACAAATGGTAATTTCTATTTTCTATGGATAAATATGTCAGCGTTTTTAACTTTTATGAGTAGAAATGATAGTTTACTCTTTTTCAATAAAAAATTACAAAGCACAACCTTCTTCATTTTTGCTTTTCTTATTTTTTTAGAATTTTATTAAAAATATCTAAGACTCATACCTTACAGAGATATTTACTGATTGGATTGGTTCGAATCTATGAGAAAATAAGAATTCAAATTGATAAAAAAAAAAAAGATCAATTAGTTTGGATGAGATTGAATAAGAGATTTTTTATAAATGGACTTGAACTAATCTAAAAGATTAAATTTAGATTGGATCAGTTCGAATAAAAATACACACGATTGAAATCAAATTTTAAAAAACAAAAATTCTATAAATATGTAATAGTATAAAAATAAAAATAAAAAATAGATAAATCATAAACTGTAATATATCATCAAATTCATACTAAAATAAACATCATCTAATATGCATAATTTGTCAAAATCTTTTAATGTTATATAAAACTAATCGAATAATGGGATTTGTTCAAATTTCGTAATCATAAAACCAACACTCAAACTAATTAAACTTGAGTATAATGAAGTCTTTCTCGATTAGACTCGATTATCTGAGAGCTACAATACTAATTAAATTGAGTTGTTTGATTGGATAATTAGAATATTCGTATCTATAAATATTTTTATTTGGAAAAGTATAGGTAACCAATAACATTTTTGAACAATGTGTGAATAATGTGAATTAATATGGTTAAAAGAGTAAATTAATCTTAAATTTAATTAATAGCATTAAATTAGAGTGTAGTGTATTTTTATTTGATTAGTGATTGTTCATGTTGTTCAAAATAGTCATTATTTACCTAGCACTCCCCTTCCTATTTTTATATCTCAAATAAAAACGGAAATATATTATTTTATATCATTATTTTCGATAGTAAATTTATAAAGAAACTACTTAGAAAAAGATGTTAAAAATATATTTTTTTAAAGATATCGTTTAATAATTATAATTTAACATATACAACTTGTTCGGTTAGTCGGGTACCAAACGGATCGGATGAACGAAAATGTTATGATCGGATGAAGACGATCTGGTCTTAGGTTGCTGAGGAATGGATCTACCTCCCGGGTTGTGCTTAAGGACGGATTGTTGGAGCCTCGCGACCTCCCGAGCTGTAGTGGTGTGAAGGGGGAGCCACCTGCAAAAAGGACTCCGACGCTCAAGTCAGGATCCGTACAGATGGCAGTAAAAGTGAGGGATAGTGACGTACCTCGGGGAGGGGTAGGACCCTCCCCCTATATACTCTGTACCTAGGACGGGTCCCACAGAAGCAAATCCGCCTTTCAGGAAGTTTCCTTTCCCCCAGCTGTCAGGTGCTTTGCTGGAGGGGTGGAGGTGTTGGGTTGGCCTCCTGGTTCGGGTCCAACGTGCCCGTCGGGTCGACCACCCGGGCCGGGGCATAATGTCAGCTGGGCTGAGCCGGAACATAACTGATTAAACTATGTTATTTTTTATTAAAATTAGGCTGGACAAATTAAGTTAGCCAAAAAATCAATGAGTTAAATTTTGAACCAGTCTAAATTAATATTTTTTATAAAAAATGACTATAATATTCCTATTATAAAAAATAACTAAAATATCCATATATATATATATATATATATCAATTTTAAAAATTTTATGACGGCAGAGAAAAAAATGGCTAGAATTTAAGATTCTTAAAATTAATATATATATAATAGAAATATTTTTGTCATTTTTTATAATAGGAATATTGTAGTTATTTTCTATAAAATAATATTAATTTAGATCAATTTAAAATTTGATTTATCATTTTTTGGTCAAATTAATTTATCTAATCTAATTTTAACAAAAATAATACAATTTAATTAATTATATATTAAATTTTAATTATTAAAATATATATTTAAAAAAAATATTTTAGACATCTTTATCAAAATACTCCAACTTATAAAACTTGAAATAAAATAAACCTTTCTAAACATGAAAAACGAGACACGGACAAAACAAAAAATTAGAAGACTTACCTAACTTTTTTTTTCGGACACCCAATTGAATGCAATTACAATTATAATATTATTAAAAAAAACCGACTTATAAAGCAAACAAAATAAACGTGATAGGTTTCTGAGGGTTTGCAGAACAATGAATCAATCTAAAGGGAGTATACAATGGCCAGTGACGGACCCAGAAAATTTATGGTGGGGGGGCAAAAATAATACACATTATTATCAAAATATATATTAATTTAAATTTAAAAATATAAAAGTGCACATTAATTATTCGAATACAAAAAAAACCAAAAATTACATTAGCTGCTAACTTTCTTCGCTTCAAATCTTGAAGGTACTTCTCTTCTTGTTTTCATATTTTGAAAATGTTGAATAATTGTTTCATTATCAACTTGATTGAATGTCTCTCTTTCTATATATGTAACCAAACAATCATTCAACCACTCATCTCCCATTCGATTACGAAGTCGACTCTTTATGATATTCATAGCAGAAAATGTTCTTTCAACTGATGCTGTTGCCACAGGTAGAATCAAAGCTAATTTCAACAGAAGAAATACCAATGGATAAACAATATGCTTTTTTGTCTCAACTAACTTTTGAGATAGTCCACTGATTCCATTTATATTTGAGAATTGATCATCAAGACGCATATCCAATATAAAATTCTCAAGTTGACTATCAAGTGCCAAAATTTGAGTAGAAGAGAATTCATGTGGATAAAATTCAGCTAAACAAAGCAACTTCTCCTTATCAAATGCAAAAAATGAGTCACTTGGATTCAAACAAGCTATACAAAGAAGTAGCTCAGTATTTACCTCTGTAAAACGATTGTTAAGCTCTTGAAGTTGTCTATCAATCACTTGATAAAATAATTCAACTTGAAAATGATGCAAGTTTGAGACCTTTTGGATTTTGCGCCTTGATCTTCCTTGTGTTACAAATATATCATTCATATTTGGAGCAAGAATATTGTGACTATCACAAAATAGTAAAACTTCGTTGAGCAAAGAGGACCAACCATCGTCTCTTATACTTTGCAATCGTTGCTTGGACACTTTAACCAATGTCATAGCATTTATAATGTCTTGATCACTTCTTTGTAGAGCTTGAGACAACTCATTAGTAACTCCTAATATACTTTTCATCAAATGTAAATTGAATACAAATTCAAAAGATTGAATATGATTCAATAATTGGCATGCTTCAGCTCTTTGTTCAGGATTATTTCCATCTTCCTCAATAACTTCAAGAACTTCTACCACGGAAGAAAAAATAGAAATCAAGCTAAGTATTGTACCATAATGTGAGCCCCATCGAGTATCACCTGCCCTTTTCAATGTTGTTTCTTGATTTAAGCCACGCCCACTAGAAACATCTCCATTTTGTAATGCAACAATTGTCTTTTGCATTTGACTTTCACGAAGCATGTCTTTACGTTTACAAGAAGCTCCAACAATATTGCACAAACTAGCAAGCAAATTAAAAAGTAGTGCAATTTCGACCTGTTTCTTTGCAACAACCACAAGTGCTAATTGAAGTTGGTGAGCAAAACAATGAACATAAAAAGCACAAGCATTTTCTTTCAAGATCAAACTTTTTAAGCCATTAAATTCTCCCTGCATATTAGTAGCTCCATCGTAACCTTGTCCACGTATTCTTGCTAAACTTAAATTATGCTTTGTTAATAAAGATTCCAAAGCTACTTTTAATGACAACGCATTTGTGCTAGAAACATGGACAAGGCCAAGAAATCGCTCCATTACAATCCCTTCTTTGTTCACATACCGCAAACAAACAGCCATTTGCTCTTTAACAGAGATGTCTCGAGCTTCATCAACTAAAACAGCAAATAAATCATCTCCAAGATCATCAATAATAACTTTAGTAGTTTCACTTGCAGCAGCTCTAACAATATCTTTTTGAATTTTAGGTGCTACTAGCTTAAGGTTTCCACGAGCATTTTTGAAAACACGATCAATCTCTGTATTATGTTGAGCAAGAAAGTCAAGAAGCTCCAAAAAATTACCTTGATTATTTGAATTGTGCGATTCATCATCACCACGAAAGGCCAATCCTTGTCGCAATAAGAACCTAATGCACTCAATTGTTGCTGTTAAGTGAGTTCGGTAATCTCTTTTAGCTTGGTCTGAATGCTTTTGAAAAACAACTTCAATATGTTGTTTTTGCTTCATGAGTGCTTCGCATTTTCTTCGAGCTTGATTATGAGCACTATCATGATTTCCAACATGTGTTTGTAATCGCTCCTTCTTTTTCCAATTTGAAAAGCCCTCTTTTACAAAAGCATCACCACTCGCACCATCAGGTTTCATAAGATAGCAACAAAGACAAAATACAGCATCTTTTGAAATACTATATTCCAACCAATTGCCAAATTCATCAAACCAATCAGCATTAAATCTACGGAGAGAAGTTCCAAAATATGTTTGTGCAAAATCATGTTCTCTTGGTTGACAAGGACCTTTTTGCAAATAAGCTCGTCTAACTTCATCTCTGTCATTTGGATCATAATTTGAAATTTTGGGTCGTTGTCCAGGATCAGCTACCAGACTTTCCACATTGAATTCTAAGAACTTCTTTTTATTAGAAGAGACTAATGGAGTGACTTCAGATTCTAGTGGTAGCTTTCTTTTGAAATATTTCTCCATTACTATTTCTAAAAATAAAAATATATATTCTAAATTAGTAAATTGATCAATTCACTTTAAAAATTTATATGCAATCTAATTACATATAATAGAATAGAACGAAAGATAAACAAATAAATAATAAGGATCACTAAATTGAGAATAAAATAAAATATATAAATTCATGAAAAGAATAAAAAATAGATTAATACTTAAACTATAATTGTTTGAATTAAAATTTGCAATTGAAAATATCAAAAAGAGAAACAATGAAATTGAAAGATACATAGAGTCATAGAGAGCTATATAAAATAAAATAGAGAATTTAAAATTTACCTTTTGATGAAGAGAAGATGACCACTAGACAAGGAATAGAAAAAGAAGATTGAAAATATGAAACTAAGAAAAGGGTTTAAGAGAATAAATGAGTGACGGCTAGGATTTAAAAACAGAAGAAGACTAAATTTAATTAGGTTAACTAATAGTCAAAATCATAAAAAAATAAAATGGGCTTAGACTTTTAATAATTGGGCTTAGTTTATTTGTAGTGGGGTCATTTAAAATTTAAAGTGGGGGCATATTATATATATATATATATTTTTTTTTTTTTTGAGTTTAAAAATATCAAATGTCACTGGGGGCAAGTGCCCCCCATTCATGAAGGTGGGTCCGTGCCTGACAATGGCAGATTTATGGGGAGACCTAACCTGGTCGTGGTGTCCCAAATTTTTTTTTAAATTAATATTATTAGTTTATTATTATTATATAATTAATATATATATATATATATATATATATATATATATATATATTTTAGTATACTAACACACTAAAAAAATGTACATGTTAATAATTTAATACGTATAAATTATAATGTGTATTATAATATAGTAGTAATAATTAATAAATAAATTTAAAAAAATAAAAATGTATAAAAAAGTTATTAAAAAATATAAGTTTGTATTAATGTAAAAAAATAACTGACTATAAAATTTTTTTTATTGATTCTTTCTATAACAATAGTAATAATTTAATAAATTTTTTAAACAATAAAAATTATTAAAACGAGACTTCAAAACAAGATAAAAGATAAATTTTTAGTAAATTATATAATTATATATGTTGAAAAAAAAATGCTTTAAAATTTATCTCAGATGATAAATTGATAATTTTAGTTATATAAAATATCGCAGAACAAATTTAAAAATATCAAAATCCTAAAGTATGTAATTAAATGTTAATTTTCATATAATATAATTATTAATTTTAACTTATATACTCTAAATTATATTTTGTTAATTTTTTGTTATGTTATATTTTAATTTATTTTGTATTTAATTTGACTTTCCTCTTATAAAATTTGTAGATCCACCACCACTCGGAGTATAACTTATGCTTAATCTTATCTTTAATAAGGTGGAATCACATTTCAGAGTACAAATTTTGGTCCTATCTTTTCTTTTCTTTTTTATGATAAACCAACGTTTTGTCTTTTATTTTGTTGAGCGTATGAAACAACAAGAGCTCAAAATAAAAAGAGTAATATTATGGAAATCTGAACAATCATTTAATCAAACAATTAGAAGTTCAACAGTTTAAATGTTAGAAGAGTTGAATTGATGGATATATTAAAATTATATTTTTATATAAACTATGGAATTCGGATCAATCATGTAATCTAATTTATTTTGAGTTCTTTTTTCTCGTTTGTTATTGAACATATATAGTTTTAGACTTTTAGTATAAATTTATCTATTTTTATTTTGTTAAGAAAAAGTTTTATAGTTACTCATAAGTTAATTATAATAAAAAGTTAAAGTTAAAAATACTATACATTTTGAAAGAAAAAAAAATTAAGATTAATTATAAGAATTTAATCTCCAGTATTAAAATTTTGGTTTCGCTATTGTGAAGACGTATTTCTTTTAGAATGAATATTCAATAGAATTTTTTTATTTCGACAGAAAAAATAATTATATAAAAAAATGATTAGTCGTCCTACGACGTGTACAAATTGTACACCTTCATAATTCATTAAATAGATCAAACTTTTTAAATATTAAAAAATAAAATTAAAAAAATTGATAAATATTAGAAAATAAAAAAAAATACAGTTTACTCAATAAAAAAAATGTTAGAAGATCAGTAAATTTTATAATTTATAATTATTAATTAATTATTATAATATTTTTAATTGTATAAAATTTTATCTAATAATATAGAATCATTCACTTTTTTTTTTTGCTGGTTGAATATTCATCCTAACTTTTTTCTAAAACGAAAAACACATTTTTCTCATACTTACTTGCTCTCTATGATGTAACTAACACGGATAATATTTCATGAAATCTTCTAACCATCGCCACATAAGATTTCTAACTTTTGCACTGTCAGAAAAAAAAATCTAACTTTTAATTATCATTTAGTTAAAGGATAAGGATTTTTTTCATTTATAAAATAAAAAAATATTTATTTTCTCCAAAACGAGTTTTTAGTTTTATTTTTTAAAATACAATTTTTTTTTTTGAATTAACAGTAAGTTTGTCGCTCCCGACAAATTTTTTGATAAATTTAAAGATAAAAGCAAGTCTATTGGAAATCAAGTAACCACAACTTCTCTAATTAATTTCTTCCTCATTTAATACGTTATTGCTACGATATCAGGAAATTCATTGTTATCCATTCATTACGATGGTAAAATATTGTATGATGAAGAAGGTTCAATTGTCTTTAGATCGAGCCAGCCGATGATTACGTTTATGACACCGGAGATCAATAGTTTAACAGTTTTGAAGAATTTGATATTGCATGCCCTCGGACAGTAAGAATCGAAAAGGGTAAAAGAAATTTACTGCAGATATCCGACCGAGTTAGATGGGAATTTGTTTTATAAAAGGTATATTATAGTTGTGTTGTCTGTGTCTTTGTTACTAGTATGTTTATCAGACCATCATTGTGAGCGATATTTCTATTGTTTTGCATTAGGTACCGGTTGCGCGACGACGAGGACGTACAGCTTATAAGGTCGTGGCACAACCGATGGACCAATATTCATCTGTTGGAGTTATACGTGTTTCTTGTTGAATTTGGTGGCCGAGGATCATCTGCAGATACTGTCGACGATAGTCCGACGAGTGGCGTTGTTAGATGAACTATCAGAAGGACGATGGTAGATCTGAATATGCCACCTGAGGGTAGTCAGGAAGGGTCTAATGTTGAAGTTCGTAACGTTGACTTAATGGATGACGGTCTTGAAAGTCATGACGGTTCTGCTATCGGAGATCCGATGATGGAGCAGTATGAAGTCAACCCCGATGATGGAGACGATGCTGATGAAGAACCAGCCGAAATCCCTTATGATGGTGACGAGGAAGAGGAGATGACCTACTACAGTGACACACAGATTGCTTTTACACAGCCTGTCATTTCTCAACCATATGACCGGCCGGAACATTTCAATTGGTTGAATCTCGATGCAATGATTTCGGATTAGTTGTTTACCCAAGGAGGTCTTGAAGAAGACCCAAGCAATGAGTTTGAGGTTGGACAACAATTTGGGAACAAGGAAGAAGTCTTGTTGGCAGTTAAGCAGTACAGCATCAGGAGGGCTGTGGAGTGCAAAATAGTCGAGAGTGACCATTGGAGGTACAATGCAAGATGTATCCAGTTAAAACCCAGTTGTAATTGGAGCATACTTATATCATATCGCCGAAAACAAGAAAGGTGGGGGTTAGGAGATACACTAGTCCTCATAGTTGCATGCAAACTTCGATGGGGCAAGATCATCGTAGGTTGAACTCGAAAGTGATTGCACAACACATTTTCATGATGGTCAAGGCCGATCCAACAATCAGCCCGTGAGCTCCAGGATTTGTAACAACATGGATGACGTTGAGCATAATGGGGAGAAGCGGTGCGGATTGTGTCGCCAAATTAGACACACGCGAAAGACTTGCACCGCTCTTAGTGATGGAGGAGCATCTTCTAGTAAACGGTAGCTGTACTTGTTTTAAATAAATTAATGTATGCATGATCTATAACATTGTATGTCGTGAACTATCATGCCAAAAAGTTATAAACTTGTAAAACATAGAAATGACATTTTGTTCATTAATTTATCATTAGTAATCTACTTATAAAATTTGTATAACATAGAGTTTGCCGGGAGAGGGGGAGCGCGAACTTCCTGTTAACCCAAAAAAAAAAAATTATATTTTAAAAAATAAAGTTAAAAATTCGTTTTGGAAGAAATAAATATTTTTTTTATTTTATAAATGAAAAATATCCTAAAGAATAATATCAGAGAGATAATAACTTTAAATTCAGTTATTTTATTTAATTTAATATATATAATTTAAATTCAATTTTCATATCTCTCTGACATTTTTGTTATTACTTAAATAAACTTTTAGCTCCTATAAAAAAAAATTTAGTTTTATATATTTTTCTTTTGATCCAATAAAATCTAAAAGGTCTCTATCTTAATTTTTATTGTTAGTTTGTTTTGCTAATTACTAACGCAGCAATGCAAAACGTGTCGCATTAATATTATTTAACCAACCACATCAGTATTTAATAAAATAAAATTAATGGCAGTGACTAAAATAAAAACCTTTTAAATTGTAGTGACAAAAGTCAAAAGAAAAATTTTATAAAGACTAATTATGTATAGTTCCCACCAAATTACAAATTAATGTTTCTAACTTCATTTTGTTCTACCTTATGTCTCTCAACTACCCCCTTTTAATGCATTATTATTAGTACTTTTAAAGTTAGCTAACTTGTGAAACCAATTATATTTTCGTTATTATTTCTTCAAAGAAACAATTTGTATAAATTTCTATCAATGCAAGAGAAGTGAGAGCATATTTGCTCTGAAATAGGTAAGCTTATGGCGAAATAATGCATTATATTTTTGGCAATAGCAATAAGTCAAAGTAAGTAAGCTTAATTAGCAACTCATACATCAATAGTAATAATAAATAACCCTTTTTCCGCTACAAGTTATATTCTTTAATCATATATTTTCATCATTTTTTTGGGTTTAAAATTTTGGTAGACTCCACACTTATTTTTTATTTTTATCAAAGTCAAAAATACTTTTGGATTTTTCGAATGTTTAAAATAAATACTTATAGAGTGAATACTCCATCCAGCCCCTCACAATTATCTCGAAAGAACAACGAGGACCCAAAAAAAAAAAATACCCAAGCCGGTCTCTGATCTTTTTTTTTTGGACTGATTAGCCCGTATGCCAAAAAAAAAACAACATTCACTTTTTTGGCACAAGGGCTAATCAATCCCATAAAAGTAAAGTTCAGGAGCCGAGTTGGATATTTTTTTTTCGAGGATCTCGTTGTCTTTTGAAGTACTTGTCAGGGACTGTTTTGGGATTTTTCACATACTTATAAAATATAAAACCGTTTAGGAAGTAAGTTTTATTAATATAGAACATAATCACATAAGTCGATTTCTTGTTAATTATGTAGCATAATTGACGTTGATGATTAATTGAATATTTGAAAACATTTAATTGCTTAATAATATTATTTTTTGGAGCTAAACTCTATAGAAGTAGCAATAATATTATATTACAAATACAAAATTCTTGCTGTCTCCTAATTATTCCAAAAGCATTTAATGTTTCGAACTAAACTTCACCAAATAAATCATCTGATTAATTGCTTAATTGTTTTTTTGATTGCGTAGGATTGTAGATCATGTTGTTGTTTTAGGATTGTAGATTACAGTTGGGATCCTTTGATGTTTTACTAAATTGAATTAAATTTCAATTATGAAGATCACCATCACATAATATCCACTACTACGCAACCATAAATAGATGGATAATATAACTTACTCTTTTCGATCCCTAATAATTATTGTATCTATATATTATTGGTACGCTAATGTAATCTCTTCATTTTTAAATAATTCCATTATTAAAAACTTATATAACATTAACAATTATTCTTTAATAAACTATCTCGCTTTTAGGCAAGAAGATTATTAAAAATGAGGTGGAGCGAGACTCATGCAAAGATGTTTAAACTTTAAAATGTCTTTTAATAAAAAATATTTAATCTCATCTATTAAATAGATTATCATATATTAAATTTTGACATGTAGCATAGATTAAAAATGTTATTTTTATTAAAAAAATGTGTTATATTTTTAAAATCGTTATTTTGACTCTAATACTAATTTTTTAATTTATTTATAATTTAAATTTTTAACAAAAATTTTATTAGAAGATAGTTTTATTTTTTATTTTTTTATAAATTTTAAAATATTAATTTTCTGCTTTCATTTTATTATCATTTTGATATTTTTCTCATTTTGCAAATTTAATAGTATTTTACAAGTTAAGTTTTTATTTGTAATTTATATAATTCTTTAATATTTTTTCTTTTCTCTGATTCTTAAGATCTATATTTTAATCTACTAATTTTTATTATTAATTATTCTATTTTTAGTCTAATAATTATTATTTATTTTTAAATTTTTTGAATAAAACTTTGAAAAAAATTATTTTATATAAGTTTAAAAAATTCAGTGTCATTTAAATTAATATTAGTTAGAATTATTAATTAATTATTCATAATTTATATTTTTATATTAATCTACGTTTTTTAGATTATGTTTTTTTACTATAGCCAAATAAATAATTTTAGAAAAAATTATTTTATCATCTTTATATAAGTGGTGCTCTAAAAATGAAAGGGAGATATGATATCTAATTTGATAAAAATTTTACTTTTCATCAAGTAATTTATGGTGCATATGTTACAACACATGTGTGAAATAGCAGCAGTTTTAAACTACTGCAAAATGAATTATTTGCATTTAGAATTATCATCATTTAAAATATGAAAATTAGAATTTGCAGTAGTTTTTAACAACTGTTGATATAACCACCGCTATATCAATATATCGTGTTGATTTGAAACTATTGCAATATACCAATCTTAAATTGTGTTACCAATTTTGCAATAGTCGTAAACTGTCATTAAGTGATGTGTTTTTTATAATGTATCTTTAAACATTTTTTACTAAGTAACCTTGTTAATTAGACAAATCTTAACTCTCTATTTATTGTATTTTATATCAATGGTTTAAAATTAAAATTTAGAATTTAAAAATAAGGGTTCAAAATTTAAAATTTTGGGATTTAGAATTTATGAGACAGTTAGGGTTTAGGATTAAAATTTAGACTTTAAAATTTAAGAAAAACTACATTTTTTACTTTTTCAAGTGCCTATTAACATTTATCGTAATTTATTGAAGATAGATTTTGGAATATAATTTTTAAAAGTTGTAACACATATATTTAATTAATTAAATTAAAAATAATTTTAAATAAATACAAGCAGCCTAATTCAGATTTAGCAAAAAAAAAAAATTGAAGTGAATACGTATCTTTTACACTACAACATTTTTAGGTTGAGGTAACATTTAAAAAGTGTTGCCTAAAAGCTGACAAAATGTTGCTTTTGATCTATGGCAACACTTTTGGACCTAAGGCAACGTTTTTGGGCGGCGTTGCATATGCAGCCGTTGCCTTAGATCAAGGCAACACTTTTTTGTTTCAAAAGCAACGCTTTTGAGAGCAACACTTGGTAAGTGTTGCCTTTGGTTGAAAAACAACAACACTTCAAAGGTGTATTTGAGACAACACTTTTGCAGTGTTGTCTCTTCTCTCGTATTTTGGTCACTACTAAAAAGTGTTGCCTATTTGCAATAAAATATAACTCTTTTACGTGTTGCTTATAAGTTAGAATTCGCAATCCTTTGAAATGTTACCTATTAGTTTTGAATATGCAACCCTTTAAAGTATTGCATTTTCTTTTGGATATGCAACCTATACGAGTGTTGCCTTTTCTTTTGGATATGCAACATGTACAAGTGTTGATTTTTCTTTTGGATATGCAAGTTGTCTAATATTCAAAATATGCAACTAATAAAAGGGTTGCCTTTTTTATAAAAATAAAAATTAATTTTGTAATAAAAATACAAAAAATAAAATTTACAATAAAATTTTTTGTTCATACATATGTAATTATTTTAATTAATAAATAAATTTGTGCACAATAGAAAAAATTATAAAAGAGACAAGATAACTAATAATAAAATTCTAATTAAAATAGATATTAAAAAGTTCAATTAGTATTTCAAATACATGTTTATCAATAATTCTCAACAAAATAATAAAATTATTGTCTAACAATAATTGTCATAACAAAATAGTAATTAATATTTATAAAAAAAAATGTCAATCTACTTGCATATTTTATATCCATGCTTGACTTGTCCCATATGCTAAATCTGCAAATAATACACAATAAAAAATAAGCAACTTACCATTAAAACTGAAAAATTATAATAAAAATTTCTTTATGATATTAATTACTATAGATATAAAAGCAATAAATAGGTCTAAAAAACTCCTTCTAAACAACAAGAGTGAAGGGTAACAGGACTTCACCTCTGGGGATGTTTCTTATATATGAATATTAAATTGTGCATTCCCCTAACAAATATATATATTCATGAGCAGTGCTTTTTGTAGTTTTTCTAATAGAATATTTGTTAAAGCAAAATTAGCAAGTCACCATCTTAATTCTTATAAATACATGATTTCTTATCATTCAGGACCAAATCCAGCAACTTTTCTTGCTACCTCATTAAAAAGTGGTTTTAGAAGTTCTCCGAAATTTGTTATCGAAATTGCATGAAACTTTGAAATAGATACTTAAATCACTTTAATCCAACAACAAAAATTGTAATTTCTTCTTTGTAAACTACCACTTCTACTAACTTCACTGGTAGCCTAGCTAGCAAAAAACAAGAGGAACTCCTAATCTAGTAGCATTGAATCCAAAGAAAAATACATTTATTGAAAGAAATTGGGAATCTTAATATTGAATTTTGTGCTTGATCTCTAATAAGTAGAATAAGTGTTTTTGTTAGCAGAATCTATGACAAACACAAAGCTCTTGAACAATTGATTCTATCATATTCAGCATATATTAATCAAATCAATAGCATATATTAATCAAATCAATTGATTCTATCATATACCTCAAAAATACACATATATATGACATAGCCAAGGAAAAAAGCTAGATGCAGATCTTGCAAATTTATATTAGATCAGAGTCCAAACAGAACAGTTCTATTCTTTGGAACCACTAACTGAGGACATATTAGATCAGAGTCCAAACAGAACAGTTCTATTCTTTGGAACCACTAACTGAGGACATATTAGAGGATAGCCTTGAAATGTTATCTTCTCCAACTTTATCTTCAGGTTCATCAAATGGATAGAAGTAAGGCTTAGGAGACATTTTTAGTAAGTCTTCATCTTGTACTAGCATCTCCACAACTCTCAAATGGATAGGAGTAAGGCTTAGGAGGCATTTTTAGTTGACTATCACTATCAGACAAGTCCACTCACTAGTCATCACCATTAATTTGTTCACGCAACATTATCACTCTTTTATGAATCACATACACACACATACACATCAAGATAGCCAGGTAATAATACTCAGACTCATTCATATATAAGGGGGTGTTTCATATATAATTTTTGTGCAACTTATTTTAAATTCAGCTACAATAATCAACCATAAGCTTCATGTATTCTTATCATTCAAAACTACAATTAAGTAGAGTCATCTTTTTAAATAAAAAACTAAGGCAATAGATCAAATTCTCAAGTAACTCAAATTCTGATCCTATCGAAAGTGCTTGGATTGTGTAAAGAGAGATCATAGAGATGGAGACAAAGTGATATAGCAATTGAGATAATGACACACAAAAATAGTTTCTGCAAAAGTCTAGTGAAGGCCATCATGATTTGTCTAAGAACAAAATTTTCAAAAGTAGAAACAAGCAAGCAACATAGCTACGCTAAGAAATTGAACTGGCATACCAAATCAATAACAACTGAATATATTTATTTATATCTACAATAATCTTTTTGTAATTTTAATGCCACAGGTTAATTACTTTTATGTAAGTAAGATTAAAACACTGAAGATAGAAAACTAACTTTGACGCAATGGTGAACATATTAATCGGTGAGATCTGTTCACCAAACAATCAGAAGTAGAAATGAAATATATCAAATTTCACAATAACTTTTTCTAATAATAAAAAATTATAAATATATTTATTTATATCTTAACAACTCCAGAGAAATGTGACAAACCAATTAAATTAATTTGCAAATTTAGATCTAGCTGAATATATCTTAACATCTCATAAGATTAAATAAGAGAGGAACCTGAATCAACTCCTGCCACTCTTCTTTTGGTAAGAGATGAATGGCGAGTAGAAACTAGAAAAGCTTGAAACATCAACATTATTACCAAAAATGCTACAATAGCAACAACAATATTATTAAAATTAGGATTCAAGGCACGAAAATGGAAAAGAAAAAAGAATAGGCAGAATCATAGGTATCTGTGAAATAGTAACCGGTGGTGATGAACAAACGCGAGCAGAGGGGATCGAAGCTCGAACGCGAGCGGAAAGGCTCGAAGCTCGAACCCGAGCGGAGAGACTCGAAGCTCGAATCGCGAGCAGAGAGGATCAAAGCAAGTACAATATTCTGACCCCCAAACTAATAACTTCAGACTTAATCAATGATCTAAGATATCGTTCCACCACATTAGCATATTAAATATCAAGACTAACAACTATTAAAGACTAAAGAGAATAGCTAGCTAAACTGCCATAATTTGTCATGATTATTGTAAGAGATTTATATATAACTGGTAATGATTAGTGGATGTTTGATGCAAGATATAAATATAAGATGAGAATTTTGTATTTGTAATTTGTGAATATGAACGAAAGCAAAGCAATAAATGAAAGTTAATAAAGAGGAGGAAGGGGGGAGGGAGGGGGAACCTGATTTCTGGAGAGGCCAGTCTGCCACGCCAAGAGATGCTTATCTGCATCACTTGGATACCTGAGAAAGAGACCAGAAAATAACATCAGAGTCCTTTCCATAACTGTATAGAGAGACACCAAGCTTTCTGTATCCCAGCCCCAAACTTTGAACCCTTCTTTCCTTCAATTCATTCATTCATTCATGGAGCTCGCTGGTCTGACCTGGCCTGGGCTGGGGTGGGCGTGACAATATAAAAGCAACAAAAAAAAGATATACTATATTACGTTTATCATTATATCATTTTCATCTAATTACCTTTGTTTAATTTTTACTTATTTGCATTAACTACTCACAAGTAGTACCGAAATTAATAAATCAATTTACTCCTTAAAATGATAATAAAAGGAAAAACAAAATAAGAAACTACTCACAGGTATTGGAGTCTATCTAATTGGCCGAGAGTGGAAGGAATCACCTCAGAGAATCAATTATTGGAAAGATCCAATGTCTGAAGCTTTGGAAGGGTTCTAAACTCTGGCAGAATTTGACCTGAGATATTGTTGTTCTACAGTAACCTACCCATAATGTGGAGAATTATGCTTATGTTTCTCAGAAGGTGATACAAACTCCAACACTACAGACATGAAACCAGTAATTGTAATAACCAAAACAAGAAGAAAAATAAGATAAACATTATTACATGCTGGGATCACATCACATGTATGAGAAAATGATGCATTGACACTATTGTTTTTCAAATCCACCAAAGTCCCCCTTTTCCTTTTAGTGTTGACTTTTAGTTCAATATTTTCAATCAAACACTTGTTTTATTACTTACAAACCAAGTTGGTCAAGAAAAGATTAGTGTCTAACCACTGTGCTGTGCTGAAGAGAACAACAGAAATGGTACTAGTGATCATGATGGCATTCTCACGCAACGTAGTGTGGCCTAGCCTTGTAAACTGCATGTCAAAGATTCAGTTTATTGCTAAACCAGACACAGATTTAGTTAGTATTGAAAGCTAGCCATGAGGTTTGATTACTTCACCTGGTTGTAAGCAAGTGCTATAGAAACAGCACCTCGCATGAGACCAGACCACCAGATTGTGACCTGTGAAACAAGATCATAGGAGACGGGAGTCATGTACCAAGGAAGGCTCTGAAAAGAAATTGAATCAGGGAAAGAAAACACATACTTGTTGCTTCATGTCAATTTTCACATGTGGGGATTTCTGGAGCAAATTGGATAAGAATGAGAGGGAAAACAAATGCTGCTCTTCTAACTAGGATAAGTCCTAGAAGCACTGAACTGATCCCAACTGATTTTCCAGGACTAATGAATCAAGAGACCAAAAATGTTAATTAAAATTTTCATGTTTTACAAAGTTTATTAATCTATAAATGTTAGTATTACCTTTGGCTTATGAATCGCCACTTCTCTAGTCCAGTGCATCCATCCCAACATAAAGGAATATAAATATCTCAGCAATGAATGACAATGTTGCAAAAACATGCTCGCAATAGGTTAATTCAGATCAGCAATCTCATAATAAATCAAACATGTTGAAATTTTTGACGTACTTGGTTGTGACTCTTGAAAATAAAATTATTAGTATTGGAATTAATTGCATCAGTAATGAATAGACATGGAAAAATACCTCCATTAAAATTAAAAGGAGATTCTCACCTCAACAAGCATGTATGAAAGGTAAGCCATCAGTATCATAAGAGCAACCCTAACCTAAGACATGATTAGACAATAAACACATTCCTCAATTTCCCCAATCTGAGAATAGAATTAACTTCCTAAGATTACGAGGAGAAAAAACCCTAACCTGAGACATGATTGCAGCGAGCAGTGAGGATTACAGCAGAGACGGCTCAGGCAGAGCAGCGAGGACGTGAGGCATTGACGAGCCGACGACGACCATCGAGCAGCGACGACAACCAGAGACGGCTCAGGCTGCGCAAGGCAGAGAAGAGGGATTACAGCAATGGCGGATCCGGCAGCGCAAGATAGAAACGGCAACAGCAGCGCAAGGCAGAGATAGCTCTAGAGGTGCAGGAAGCGGCGGTGGCGACTTCTCTCTCCATTGTCGCCTTCTCCATCTTTCTCTTCTTCCTCCTTCGATGGCGGATCTCTCTTTCTCTCATTCTCTTCGTCATTCTCCGTGTCCCTCCCCATAGCCGTGCTCACTTTTTTCAACATAATGTAGAACCCTAGACCTAGTCCCTTTCCTTGCTCGTTCTCGTTTGAGAAATACTTCTATTATTTCCTGATAAGTTGGATTTGTTTTATTTCAAATTCGGTGAAAAACTGGAAAGTGGAAACTGGGAAGCAAAGCTAAATAATGTACCAATTATAAGATTTATTTTCGAGGAAGGTATTAAAAATTTTAGGCAACACTTAGGAGACGAAATTTAAAATAAATTTAAAGACAACATTTATAAAATGTAACATATTGACTTTATAATAATTGTCTTATATATTTGATAGAGCAACACTTGTTAAGTGTCTTTTAATTTATTTAAGACATCACTTATAATATGTTGATTAAAAATATGTTGCAATAACTCTATTTATTAGCAATTAGTATAAAGTGTTGTCTATTTTTATTTTAGACAACTCTTTTAAAATGTTGTCTTGAAAATATGTTGCAATAGATAAAAAATGTGGTAGTGATAACCAAGTCCACAACCAAGTCTTATTATACTTTAATAAACCTCTTAATATACTTTAATTCTCATCTTACTTTTTAAGTGTCAATTCACATGTACACACATTTATCTAGATGTATTTTGTTATAGTTAAATTGGTTAAACTTAATTATCAAAACGATTGGTTATATAGTATTATTCTTTAATAAAATATATTTTAAATTTTAAAATGACCATAATAATAGTTATAAATTGAGGAAATTTTTTTACCACAAATGAAATTTGACATCAATAATATAATTAAGAATAAAACTGAATATTTATTAATATATAAAACTATATTATACTATTTAATTTTGATAAGTACAAGTTAATTTTAAAAAATAATTTCTTAAATACTTTTAAAACATTTCCAACTTTTTAAAAACTATAAACACATTAAAAACTCACAGTTTTTTTTATTTTTATTATTAAAAAAGAGTAATATACATTAATTTGACACTCATTTAACACGTATTTTTTGTTTTGTTAATCAGATAAAAATATAAATACATAATTGATTAATATAAATTATATTTTTAATTTAGTTAAATTTTTTAGAATAAAAATTTAATTTAAGATTTATTTATTTTTATGAAAGATAAAGCGATTTTTTACCAAAAAAGAAACACTTCGATCCTAACACTATTCGTTTAGAATAATACGAATAAAAAATTCGTCAAATAATAACAAAAAATAGTTTCTAAAAATTTATTTGTAATTCTTTATTCTCATTATTATAATTTATCATTATCCTTATCTCTTTTATCATTATAAACACTAACACCAACAAAATTAACATCATCATTTTCTTCTCTCATTTCTTGTGTGGTGTTATTTTTTTTTAAGTTTTCGTATTCTAATTATTTTTTTTCTTCTAACATTATTTTCAACAATAATCATTCTTTACTTAATTATCACTAATAAAAATAAATTTTAGAAATAAATTTTTTAATAATTTATATAAAATTTAATTTTAAACTCTCGTATATTATAAATTAGTTTTTTAAATTAATTTTTATTATTATTTAATAAATTTTTTAATAAAAAATTTGTATTATTCGAAAATAATAATATTAAAAGTCAAAGTGTATCTATTTTTTTTGAAAAAAGTCGTCTTATTTTCCGTAAAATTAAATAGAAATCGAATTGAGTGTTTATTTATTTATTTTGTGGTGTATGTGGCGCCTCTGATGATGTTTTTGTTTTCTTGTATCAATTGTATGAGTGTTTGTGTAGGTACTAAATTAGATGGATGCAGGAGCAGGGAAAGGACGATGGATCGTAAAGACGTAATCATTTGGCTTTGCGGTTTTCAATAAGAAGACGACGTTATTAATGACCATTTAATTTGCCAAAAAGTCTTATTTGTAATCCAAACGTTATAACTTCGTCAAGAAATAAAAGTCCCTGCTAAGCTGCCCCCACATGGCCGATCATTATGCCCCCTACCTTTATCACCGTTTTCAAAGCCTATAAACGTGTGTTAGAGACTTAGAGTGTTAGACTGTTATTTCATAGACAAAATAAGATTTAAACTCTTGAGATTATTTTAAGTAGACGAATGAGATTGATTAATTCAAATTAATTAATTTAATTTTAAATTTGATAATAATTTAATTATATTTATTTTTTTAATAATTATTTATTATTAATATAAATTAAATTAATTTTACTGGCATAATATCATAAAAATATAAATATATATATAATTATTTTATATTAATAATATATTAAAATTTATATTTAAAAATATTTTAATTATTTAAATGTTATTGAGATTTTCTAGGATTGTAAAAGAAAATAATTTATACAAAGTTTTGAACGAATAAATTTTTTATATTTTTAATATATTAAATACATAGAAGATTTTTAAGAATTTATATTATTTAAAGTTATAATTTGTTATATACTTATTATAAGGTAATAGAATTTCTATAATGTAAAAGTTTAGGGTTAAGTACTGTTCTTGTGTGAACAACCTGGACGTAACCTTGACTATAGGAGTTGACGCTGAACTTTAGCCTTTAACGCCATGCTTTGGCCTTCAGCGCCGAACTATAAACTGGGATGGTCTGAGCTTCTCGTTCAGAGGAGTGTCACGTCACGAAGAGTATGAGCAAAAAGATGGAGTGTATCTGTACCTGTAAAAGGCACTCCGATATTTAAGTTAGTATTATGAATTCAGTGTATCTGTTAAGGACAAGATATCATACCTTTATAGGCTGAGTATAAAAGGTCAGTTACATTATCATTGATTGTCTAAATCGAAGAGTAGTTATTAGATTTTAATAAGCGATAATGCTTGATCGGACATTTTGATTTCAGGATGTAGTCCGTTAAGTCTGATTATAACGTGCAATGTCGAGTTATAACGTAAATTGCCAAATTATAGTGTGTAATTCCGATTTATAACGTTGATTTTGTAGCGGTCCAGATCAAGTATGATTTTACTCCTTAAGATAGGTCGAAAATTTTTTTCGTCTCGAACTTTTTTTTTGTACAAAATCATCCTTAACGTTTAACTTGGTTTTAAAATCATCATTACCTTAAATACCAAAATCATACGAAGGTGGTAGCGGAAAGCGGAGGCAGAGGTGGATCGTGGACAATTTCTTTTTCTTTTTTCCTTTCTTCTTCGCAAGAGCAGAAACACTATCTTTCTCTTATTTTTTTTCTTTTTTTTTATTTTATAACTTTTTGTTATGGGTAATTTGGTCCAAAATTTTAATATTTAAATTAAAAAGACGATTTTAAAAACTTGGTTTTAAACCTTAGGAACGATTTTATATGTAAAAAAGGTTGAGAACGAAAAATATTTTTGGTCAATATCTTAGAGACAAAAATCACACTTAACCCTTAAAAGTTATAATTTAATTCTTGTTATTTCAAAAGGAAAAAATTAATATAAAACAAATACACACAAAAAAATTTATACAAAATTCATACAAATAAAAACTTACATAAAAGAATGTATTAAAAATATAATTATTTATATTTTTTATATGAGTTTAAGTTTTTTTTGTTTTTCACATTATCCTCTAGTATGGCAGATTAAAGACTATTTCGTCGCAGATTGAAACTTTATTTAAGAGTTTGTCATCAATCAATAGGTTACTGTTTTTCACAAGATGAGATTTGAATCTCCGATATTTAGATAGGTTCATAAGTAACTTTTTTTTACTTTTAACTTACGAAAAAGTATAATAATAATAATATTTGGTACAATTTTCAAAATCAAATGGTAACTTTCTAAAAAGCTATTTAAGTATTTATGAAAAAGTTTAAAAAAAATAACTTCTCTTATAATAATTTTTGTTTATAACTTTTTTTAAAAATAAGTACTTTTAAGTTTAAAAAAATAAATATAAAATAATTTATTTATAAATTACTTTTAATATATAATTATTAAAATTTCTTTAAAAAAATTAATTAAGTTATTTATCTAAAATGACCTTAAACTTAATTACTTTAAACTTTTAAAACAAAGAGTATCGTGACAAAGCTTGACTAACATTACTAATTGTTTTTAGTTTCAAATTATAAATATATTTCCACAAGCAAAAAATACAAATTACAGACAATAAATATGTGTTATATATTAGGGAATGAGATAGTAAACAGAGACGGTTCAGTTAATATTCAAAAAAACGCTTTTGTTTGTTTATACAAAAATGTTTGACAGCCAAATATTTTTTTAAATAAATCCAATTAAGATATATAAATAAATTCAATCTTTTTATATTAAATATATGACAATTTGTACTTATAAAAGATAAAAATGCTAATATATATATTTATACTAGATCGAAATTAAATTTGTATTCACACAAGATGTCCTTCATCGGACAAAAATATCCTACGTGCCACTCCAACCCTCTAAAGATAGGGTACTTTTGTCACACAGAAAACATTTTACGTGGGTACAAATTTAGTTTCGATCTAATATGAATACATATATGAGCGTTTTCATTTTTTATGGGTACAAATAATCATTTATTCTTTTACATTTTTTTCGTATGTGACTTTCATCTGCGTAGTTTTTTTTTAATTTTTTGTTTTCATCGCATTATACATTTACTTATACACGCTTTCTCTTTCAAAAAAGAACAATAACAAGAATAGAAAGAAAAAAAAATAATACAACAATTTGCCGACTTTTTATTATAGACAAAATATTTACGATCAATTCAGATATTCAACACAATAAAAGATAGATATCTAAACTAAAAAAAAATATGTATGTATTTTGTCATAAATATTATATTACGACTAAAAAATTTTGATATTATTTTATTTCTGATAACTTTTAATCGGTAAAAAATTTTGTCACAATTAAAATTTTTTTATTAGGTTAAAAAATTTCAATGCTATTTTTATTTTTGATAATTTATAATTAGTTAAAAAATAATTTTTATATTACAATTAAAAAATTTTCTGTGTCACAATTAAAAAATTTTGATATTATTTTTGTTTCTGATAATTTTTAATTAATTGAAAAATTTCTTATGCCACAATTAAAATATTTTTCTATCACATATAAAAAATTTCGGTGCCATTTTTCTGTTTTATATTTTTTTCAAGCTCCTGCTCCTATTTTTTTCTTCTTCTGTTTTATCATTTCATAAATTTTTTTTCATATCTTAAAAAGAATAAAAATAAAAAAATCAAAGAAAAAGAATAAAATATGTTGCAATAACACTAAGAGAAATAGAAGAAGACGAAATAAAAAATAATATCACCAACAACAATAGAAGAAGAAAGAAAAAAAAACATGCGAAAAAAAAAAGAAAAATACGAATAAAAAGTGCTTGATTCATGCCGACATTATGTAAGTAATTTTTATTTGATTTAAGTCAATTTAATTAAATTTAATTATTAAAAATACTTATACATGTAACATTAACGTTATTTATATATGCTAATTAAAGTGTTTATTAAATTTTTTATCTAATTATCAATATATAGAATAGTAAATATTTTTGTAGTATTATTTCTTTTAATCAATAACGGTTAAAAAGAAACATAATGAGAAGAACGGAAACAATTTTCTTTTTGAAAAGTTAGTGGAAAATATTAAGATTTGAAATGAAAACACAAAAGCTTAAAACCAAATTCCATGAATATTTTTTATAAATAGTAGATAAGTTAGATTCAGATATTATAGTCTTGTTCTGATTTAGTTATATTGTCTTCTTTTATTAGTTTAAATTTTTAGAAAAAGTGATATTTTTTTATTACATAATATTAAAACTCTATATCAAAAGATCTAAAATTAAATTTTTAGTGAACTTTTAAAAAAAAAATAATATATGACAAATAAAATAAAAAAATTATCTATGCAAAATCAAACTGTAGAGGTATAACTATTCTATATTATCTCGTCTTTTCATCAGCTTAAAATTTTATTAGAAGATATATCCTGATAAAATATAAATCAAGTTTACTCATGAGTCATTATCGTACTTGCTAGGCTATCATCTACTAACAAAACAAATTGTAAGATCTCTATTATCTTCTTTTCAATAAAAATAGTATTCATAAAATAATTAAAAAGTACCTTTTTAATGCTCATTTTTAACACTAACCTTTAAATTTATTAAAAAGAATTAGAGTAACAAAATAAAAATAGTATTCATAAAATAATTAAAAAATACTTTTTTAATGCTCATTTTTAACACTGACCTTTAAATTTATTAAAAAGAATTAGAGTAACAAAGAGTCAAAGAGCTATTAAAATAACTACCTAAACCTCAAACACAATTCATAGTTGTATTCAAATTTCATCAATACTACTATGATTGAACTAACTTTATATTTATAAGCCAAATATGAGTAAAGTACAAAAATATAGTAGTGCTGATTTTTGTGTTTATAACTTTTTTTAATATATATTATTGTTGTGAAATAACTATATTTGATGTATACTAAAATCAGTCAATATAAATTATAAAAAGTGGACTGGTCTTAATTTTTAGTTGTTAATGACAATATCAAAAAAAATTTAGATTAATTTATATTTATTTAACTAGTAATTCTATATACTCTATATACTCTAATTGCTCCATTTTGATGTGTTAAACTTTTTAGTTAAAAAAATAAAATCAATCATTAATATAAAATACATGTTAAAATTAGGGATGTCAATGGGGCAGGACGGGGGCCGGGAATGCCTTCCTGCTCCCCATCCCCGTCCCCATTCCCCGCTGTGGAGGAATATTGCTCCCTATCCCCATTCTCCACGGGGCTCCATTCCCCGCGGGGACCCCATTCCCCATCTACATAATAGTTCTAACTAATTATTAATTTCCATATGAATAGAACTGCAAGATTTTATACAAAAAGTCTAAATGACACGATGGTGACTTCTTTCGAAATAACACAATGGGGGACGCAACGACGAGCCAAAGGACAAAGCAGTGGACGAGGTGGGAGACGCGGCAACAGAGAGAAGAATGGACACGACAACAGAGTTACGAAAAGGAACGCCACAAATAGAAATTACGACACGGTAAGGGTGATGGCACGGTGAGGTGTGACGATGCGGTGAGAAGAGTGACGAGGGGGTGGCTGCAGAGAGGTTGGATGGAGTATGGACAGCCTTAGGAATCTCTGAATCGAAGAAGGGTTATGCAAATAAAGATTAG
Source organism: Arachis ipaensis (assembly GCF_059453495.1). Taxonomy (NCBI): domain Eukaryota; kingdom Viridiplantae; phylum Streptophyta; class Magnoliopsida; order Fabales; family Fabaceae; genus Arachis; species Arachis ipaensis. Next base: position 5,068,709 of record NC_142436.1, read on the forward strand.
GAGTTTTGGGTTTCTATATATATGTGTGTGTGAGAAATGATTGAAAAACATATATGAGAAATAAACTATTAAGGATAATTCAAGGAATTCATAAATTTCGGGGAATAGCGGGGACGGGATGGGGATCCCCGCTCGAGTCCCCGCGCCTGCTTCAGAGGAATTTTGTCTCCCATCCTCATCCCCATGAAGAAAATCTCCACAATCGGATCCCCATTCGGGGCAGTCTCCGCAGGGATCTCCGCATCTCAGAAAATTTTGCCATCTCCAGTTAAAATATAAAATATATATTAAAAATAAATTAAATTATATATATTTAGACATAGATATATAGTAACTAATTTCATATGTCCTTTAATTTTTATGTAGATAAATATAATATAAAAAATTTGCTAATTTCTATCTTAAGAACACATAAAAAATATCAAGAAATTCACTAAAAATTATTAAAAATATAACTCATTAGCAGGAGTGTGCTTATTATTGTCACTAGGGATGGAAGTGAGCTGAATTGAGACGAGTTAGACCAAGTTCAAATTCGGCTCACGAAAATTAGCTTGACTCAAGCCTCGACTCATTAACAATCGAATATATTTCGTAAGTTCAAGCTCGACTCAACGAAAGCTCACGAACCGACTCAAATAATAGGTACATAATCTATAATTCTATATCAATAAATTATAACTTATATATATTAAAAAATATTTAAAAAAATAAATTTATATATTGTTTATTTATCAATTATAAATTTTTTATTTATGTCCTACATCAAAATTATATATAAAAAATAACGATAAAATTTTAAATAATTAAAAATATTAATATATGCAAAATTATATATATATATATATATATATATATATATATATATATATATATATATATATATATTAAGTTATTAACACGCATATCTTATATGCATTTAATCTATATTTTTAATATTATATATATAATTGAGCCAGTTTACGAGCTAATGAGCTGAGTTTATCCAAGCTCAAACTTGGCTCATTTAATTTATGAATTCAATTTCAAACTCAAACTCGGTTTACCAATTTATGAGCTCAGCTTATCGAACTATTAACGAATCGAATTCGAGTTGGCTCATGAGCTGACTTGACTCACTTCCAGTTTTAATTGTTACTAATTTTTAAAATATTAATTATGTTCATTTATTATTGTCGGATTTAGACAATAATAATTGATGTACAAAATAAAAGTGGCTATAATATTACTGTCCAATTTTTTCTAACGATAAATATATTTCCATATTCGTCTCCCTAAAAAAGGTTACTATTGAATTTTTCTAACGGTAATTAAAAAATTTAGTGTATGTTTTCATCCAATAAAAAAATTGAAAAATTATCATCAAATTTTTATAGCAATTTTGACGATAATTCTAAAAGTCGTAACGAATATTTTTTATTATTATAATGACTCTCTTTTTTACATTGTCACTACAATAAATACATTTAAAATTTTAAAAATTTTTATTATTGTACTCTTAAAATGTGTTCTTAATATACAAATTAGTTAGATCCACTTAAATTCTATCGAACTATTCCTAGCACAAGTCACCAAAAGTTAGTTAGATCCATAATATAATATAAAATAATGATGAAAAGAATTAAAAAATACATAATCAAGGATAATTTAAAAATTTCAAAATAAAAGACATTAATAATTAAAATTCCAATTGTCTTTAGAAGTGTAGAAATAGTAGCCCTATGCACTTTTATAGTGTTATATATGTGTGTGTGAATCCCATGTGGAATTTGGAAAATTCATTCAACAACCATCTTAGCTTTATACGCATCTCATATGCTAAAAACCCTCCCCATTCACCACCACATAACCCTCATTCTCTAACATTTTCTCTCCCACACACTAACTTGAAGGAGAGAAAGAAAGAATTGGAAGAACCAAACATGGTTGCCTTGGAACAAGTAGAACATCATCATCATCATGAAAAAACACATGTTCATGTTGTTAATAATGACAATAATGGTTCTTGTGATGATGATTTTGATCCAAGTGCACCTCCACCCTTCAAGATTGCAGAGATAAGAAGAGCAATTCCAAAGCATTGTTGGAAGAAGGACACGTGGCGGTCATTAAGATATGTCCTTAGAGATGTTCTTATAGTCACTGCATTTATGGCTCTTGCAATTGCTTTCAGTAGCTGGTTCTTCTGGCCATTCTATTGGCTTGCTCAGGGTACAATGTTCTGGGCTCTTTTTGTTCTTGGACATGATTGGTGAGTCACAATTATTCTCTTTTTTCTTCAAAATATTTCTAATTTTAAATAAAATAATAATTATTTTTTTTCATAAAATCACTTATTTAAAAATTATTTTAAGTTATGAGAGAAAGTAAAGAATATCGATACAATATTTTGAAGGTTAAATTACACAGTTAGTCCCTACACTTTCAGTGAAATTGTAAATTGATCCCTATAGTTTAAAAATTTGTAATTGGGTCCTTGAAAAAAATAAAATTTGTAATTGGATCCCTACCATTCAAATACCGTTTGATTTAACAGAATATTTCTCAGTATATTCGCTATTTTAAACATGTGAATTGCACGTGTTTAACAGTAAGGATTAATTTGCAATTTTAGTAAAAGTATAAATCAAACGGCGAAAGAAATTTTTTTTTTTTTTGGTGAGGAAAAGAATCTTGTGAAAAGTGAAGATTTTCATTAAATTAATAGAGGATTGTGCATTGTACATTATTTTTTTTACTCTTATAATTTATAATTTTAAATAATCTAATATATTAAAAATTTATTACTTTAATTTGATAAGAGGAAGAATATTAATATAATATTTTGAGTAGTATTTGTTTTTGGACATGATTGATAAATGCTAAGAAATCTTAGTTACAATTTCTGTGTCAAAATAGTATATTAAATATTAAATAATAATAATAATATGTTTAGACAATATTATTTTAATCGAATTTATTGTTATTTTTAAATAGAAATTATTTTCAGTAACTAACTATATGACTATATGCACATTTTGCCTAATACATTTTTTTTTTTTTGTCTGCATTGGACAGTGGCCATGGAAGCTTTTCAGAGAGTCCTAAGCTGAATAGCATTGTGGGCCATATCTTACACTCATTCATCCTTGTACCATACCATGGATGGTTGGTTCTTATTATTGCAGCTTTTATTCTTCATTATTGTCCTTAAAAGCACTTTCTTTTTTCTTCTTTTAAATTTACCAAATGGTTATCTAAATTTTTTTTTTCTTTCTTTTTTTTTTCAGGAGAATTAGTCATAGAACTCACCATCAAAACCATGGACACGTTGAGCATGATGAATCATGGGTTCCTGTATGTGGTTGTTCTAACATTATTGTCCTTAATTTAATTTGTACACAAATGTAAATTAAAATATTTTTCAAGTGTTTTAGAAATTCTGATACTTTAATAGTTTGACAATTGAATTCAATTAATAACATCAATAATTAAAATTATTAGAATATCAGTATATTTAAGTACTTAAATTTTTTTTTTCTAAATTAAACATTAAAGATTGTGCTTTTTTTTTTTCACCTTATAATTTTTGTGTTTTTTTCTCAGCTGACAGAGAAGATTTACAAGAATCTAGATAACACAACAAGAATCCTAAGATTCACATTGCCTTTTCCAATCTTTGCATACCCCTTTTATTTGGTGAGTTTTCTTTTCAAAAAGACATCACTCAATTGAGCCTATAGAATCTAATTCTGTCACACTTTATTTATTAATATTTGATTTTTAATTTTTTTAGTGGAAAAGAAGCCCTGGAAAAGAAGGGTCTCACTTTAATCCCTACAGCAAATTGTTCTCCCCTGATGAGAGAAAAGATGTATTAACATCAACTCTCTGTTGGATTGCCATGTTCTCTTTGCTTATTTATTTGTCCTTCGCAATGGGTCCAATTTTGATTCTCAAGCTCTATGGAGTCCCTTATTCGGTAATTAATCTTTTATGAATAAATTATTATTTGTATCTATGAAAGATACAAACGCTGATAAATATATCCATATAAGAATAAAACGATAATTGTACCTACGAAATATAGTTTTCGTGTGCCAAGAATACTTTAACAGACTAATTGTGTAACCAATGTCTGGATATTTTTGGCACACGAAAACCATCTTCTGTAGTATCGTTTTATTCTTATATAGATACATTTGTCGGTATCTGTATTTTTTATGGGTACAAATGGTAATTTATTCGATCTTTTATTATTGGTTAAGACTTAAGACATGTGTTTAATACTTAATAGTTATTTACAATTTTTTTTTTATTTAGATCTTCGTAATGTGGTTGGACTTCGTCACATATTTGCATCACCATGGTTACAAGCAGAAATTACCATGGTACCGTGGCAAGGTATAGTGAACAAGTTTATTCTGCTTAATGAGTAAAATTTTAAATATATATTATTTTTTTAAAACATCAAAAATTAAAAAAATTAATCTTTTTATTTAAAAATTAGGTGAATAATTAAGACTTATCTGGATGAATTTCTAAATATTAATTTTTCTGCTGGTGCACAAACACTGTTGTTCCAAGGCTATATTTCTTAATACATAAAATCTTTTTAATTATGAATAACATATTATTATTATTATTATTAATTAATAGTTTTGGTTATGAAATTTGACAGGAATGGGATTACCTAAGGGGTGGTCTTACAACTGTGGATCGAGACTATGGTTGGGTTAATAAAATTCACCATGACATTGGCACCCATGTCATCCATCATCTTTTCCCTCAAATTCCCCATTACCATTTAGTTGAAGCGGTACTACTTTTCTCATTAATTTCATTTCTGAGTAAAGCTTCTTTTTTCTTTTTGTTCACTATATTTGTCCCAAATACAAAGCGTTATTTTATAATTTAAAAAATCTAATTAATCTCCAATCATTTAATAATTAATCTAAATGATTATTATAAACAATGATCTGGTGATATGTTAGAGGCCACTCAAACCAATAGCAAGAATTATTTAAACTCCTTACTTAAATAGTGATGACCGATTGAAGATGTTAGAATTGTGAAATAGTGGTTTATTTTTTGAATAAGAGTAAAGTATATTTTTTGTCTTTGAAGTTTGTTAAAAGTTTAAAAAATATTCTTAAAATTTATTTTATTTTAATTTTATCTCAAAAAAATTTTATTTGCATCAAATATATTCCTGATAGTTAAATTTTCAAAAAATTTAGGACTAATTTAATAATAATGTTTAGATTTTTTTAAAAATTAGCCGTCAATAATATATTTAATACAAATAAAAAAATTTTGGAACAAAATTAAAACAAAAGAAAATTTAAAAATATTTTTAAAATTTTACAAATTTAAAAAAATATATATACTTTATCCTTCCAACATATGATGAGAGAAACTGAAAAGGACATGTTCTCTTAATTTCATTGAAACATGTTATTACAAATAAAGAAGAACCTGAAAGGTCATAATGAATTGATTAATAAAAAGTATGAATGATTTGGTTTGTGTGAGTTTCAGACAGAATCAGCAAAGGGAGTTCTTGGAGAATATTATAGGGAGCCAGAGAAATCAGGTCCAATCCCATTGCATCTAATAAAGTATTTGCTGCACAGTGTAAAGCATGATCACTTCGTCAGTGACTTTGGGGACATTGTGTTCTACCAAACAGACCCTCAACATTCTTCGGACAAGTCTAAATGATCATGTTTCATTGTTTCTTCTCTCTCTTTCTTTTTCTTTTTCTAATTGACGCATTCCACTATAAACAAAATCCGTTTTGTAACTTTAAGACTATTATTATCTCATAAATGCTCCTTATTATTAGCTTGTTTTAAATCATTTTTATTTGTGTCACACATGTTAAGAACTAGTTTATTTTAAAGTAATATTCACCGATATATTTATCTTAGTCTTTCGAATTACATTTTGTTGTCTAGAATTAACATATTTCTGAGTTTATTTTAAAATTTCAGAAAGGGACTCCAAAAAGTCCTAAAGTGATAGGGGCTACACCAAAAGAAATAATTAGGATTATCTTTTGCAAACTTTTGAATCATTATTCATGTATTATTATTTAGAGAACTAAAGTAAAATATGTAAAATGCTTATTTCGAAATAGACATTTGCTCATATAACTATATATGAAACTCGAATAGTTAAGTTGTTTGAATTGCTTAAACATTATATCCAAGTTTCGATTCTTACAGGTAAAGTATATATATGTAAAAGATTTCATATCCAACTTTCTATAATAAAAAGGTAAACTCTAATGAAATTAGGTGTTAAATTAGGAGTTGATATTTAATTTGACCTCTGAAATTTGAAATCAGACTCAAATTGACCCTTAAAATTACAATTGACTCAATTCAGCTCCCAGAATTTATAATAATAACTTACGTTAGTTTCTGAGCTGATTTTCATAGATGGCGTGTTGATTTTGCACGTTAATTTATTAAAATTTAGACTCCTCACTTAAATTTCATGTAACTAAGACCTCCTAAAAGTTTGATTGGTTTCACAACATCTTCGTGAAAACGATAATAACAAATTCAATTTAAAAATTTTGCGACTTTGAAAGCAATAATCAAGGTTTTGGAACTCTAAATCTTGCTCACATAGAACCAAGGTGAGAAATCCAAATCACAATAAGTTAATGTAGCAAATCAATATTTGTTAACGGAGATTAGCTCAAAGGATTTAATGTGAGTTACGATTATAAATTTCGAAATCCAATTTGAGTCCATTAAAATTTTAAGGGTCAAATTGAATCCAACTTCAAATTTCAGAAATCAAATTAAGTATTAACTCGTTAAATTAGTTATTCACTTTTCACCGACAAATATCTAAAAGTTAATGTCTAATCAATAAAAGTTAAAATAATAATAAAAAAAAATTTATTCATCTAAAAGTATATTATAGTTAGGATTAGGAATCACAATAGATATATATGGAATGAAAACTTTTTCGGTGTCTTTATCACCGTTTATAAAAATATCTTCCATCTTTGTTTTATTTTTGTTTTTTAGTGGTCAGCTCACCTGTCCGCTTAAGTAAGTATTGGGAATTTGAATTCCGTCTTGTGCATGCAGCAATTCATTGGTCAACGCAACAGACTCTTAAATGAAGTTTTGATTCGTGACGGATTAGTCCTTGATCTGTCGAATTGGCGAATACCGTGGATAACCAAATTAAATTATCATCTAATAATTATTAACTATCAATTTCATATGAAAATAATTGTGCGCAAATTCCTTTATAAATCAATTGCTGTCAAATTCATCTGAACTTTCCTTTACAAAATAACTTTGACAAATGGTTTTTACTCAAATTTTCAAAGGGACAATGGATATGGTTGATGTTATTATTACATATCATTATGAAAGTATTACTAGAATTGGTTATATATTAAGAGATAACACTGAATTGAACAGTTGATATGTCTGTATTGCCTTCTTCAATAATTGTGTACATCCTTGTTTATTATAAAAAAATGTCTAAAGAAATAAAAGCATTAATAAGTTGATCAGTAATAATAACAATAATAAATACAAATAATTAAGGCAATACCTCATCGAGCACCGTCACTGTGAAGTGTGAACCATATATAATGCTTGCAAATTGGGCGTAGAATAAGTAATATCTCTTAAAAGGTTAAATCTTGATAGAGAAAAAAAAAAACAAATACTTAAAAAAAAGCCTTTAGTAATAATAATGTCAAAAAGTTATCATATTAAGAATATTTCTTATATTTCTTGTTACAAACTTTGTTAACACTTAGAAAAGAAACAAGTGAAGTTATTCAACGTTAAAGTAAGTTTTGTTATGTTTTTAGAAAAAAAAATTCGAACGACCTTCAACAAAAAAGTATTTGTATTCAAAATCAACATTAATGGATACGAAGGCAAACCAATTTTGTCTTCAATTAGGGGTTTTAATATTTTTTTTTCAATTTTTAACTTCTTTTAGTTATAGTTTTCAACTTTGATTTTTTTTTTTAAAAAAATACAAAATAAGTACTTATAATTTTAACTTTAATTTTTAAAATATTACAAAATAATTAAGTACCTAAACATAGTGTCTAAAGCTAATGAGAAAATAAAAACTTTCCTTTCTTATCAAGAATGTGGTGATGATTCTTCTTCTTCTTTTCTATTATTATTATTAATTTCAAATACTTAGGCTTCATCATCTAATTTCTTTTTATAAGAGTAGAATAAAAGCTATATTTGAGACACCAATGCAATTTGACCATTATACTAATTTCCTTATTGGTAAAAGAAAAAAATTAGGATACCAAATGAATTAAAAACTTTCAACTTTAAAAGAAAATGGTATAAAAAAACAAGATTAAAATTGATAAACAATAATTATGGAATATAAAAAATTAATAATAATAATAAAAATAAAGGAACAATTTCAATGAAACAAGGATTACAGTTTAGAGCCGCCCTGTCTTGTAATAAAAACCATGGAGTAGCGCAATATTCTGTCAAACTCCCTCCCTAATGAGAATTTTTTTTAATATATATATTTTAGTATTGAAACGGAATCTTAAATCTAAAAAGAAGAAACAACAAAAGATTAAGAACTTGTTTAGATGTATTTTTATAAAATATTTTTTTTAAAAAAATTTATAAAAATAAAAGTAATTTTATGTTTATATATTTTATATAAATTTTTTTTATTTATCAATTTTATTTAGATAAAATAAAATAAAAATATTTTTTTATTTATTATGTGAAATATATATTTGTTTAAAAATTTTTTTTTTAAAATATGTAAATTATAATTTTTTAAAAGGATATTTTTTTATTTTTCTAATATTTTTATTTTTATTATTAAAAATTTACTACACTAAAAAATAAATTTTTTTTTTATCGATTTAATAGCGTTAAAACAAGCACTCGGTGCAAATTAAGTGGGGATAAGATAACTCTTCTAGAGGATTTTTTTTCCTAAATTTTTTTTTTTTGGTCTTGATTTTTTTCCTAAATTTGAAATAGGTGTTCTCAGAACAGAAGTGTACTCGGGCCTTGAAGGGCCCATTTAAGCCCATAAAGCGATTAGTTACATTAAAACATATCTGGTTATATTACGCTTGTCCAAAAGAAGAATAGCATAGATGGTTAGGATGACCCAAATATGTAACAACAGCTGGTTAGGCCACAGATAAAAGATTGCATTTACCGACTGGAAAAAGGAACATTTTGGTGTTAGACTCAACCCAAAAAAAAAACACACCCATTGGGTGTATGGAAAAAAAAAAAAAAAAAACAAGAACGGAAAGCAATTGTATTCTCCCAAGTCCCAAGTCTAACCAACACATTCAACAATAACTGAAAAGAAAAACAATTGAAATACGTTAACAGATACGTTAATCCACTAACAACAACAATAATAATAACGAAATACATGTATTTTAAGAATGAATCCTCAATTTATTTTTTCAATTGAGGTATAAAATATGATTGTAAACTATTTAATATTTTTTTTTATATTTTGTTTTAGTTCTACTATAAAATTGTTGGTCAGCAATAATTAATTTCGAAAAAAAAAGTTACTCAAAGAGTAGTGAGTGAGTTTTCATAAGGGAGTTGATATCGAAAAGATCTTGTATTTATGGTTATCGACTAAGAGTTTGATTAGCTTAATAAGTCAAAGAGCTATTTGAAGAAGTGAATCAACGATCTTGAGATTCAAAAGTTATTTTTCAGCCGTTACAAGATCAAGCAAAAGAGTGGAAATAGTTGCTCACGTTTTTCACACACGTGGAAGTTACACTTCAAATCGATTGGTTGGGAAATGGTTATACATAAGAGAGGGCTCGAAAATACAAGGGTTGGAACTTTATTTTAGAAATTACTCATGCACACTCACATCCCAGAGAACTTTCTGAGTCTACTTTGAGTTAATTTTCTGTAGGGTTTCTTCCACATGTCTTTATTTTTCATTTATCTTTCTGCAAACTTTATCTTTCATATAAATTTATCTTTCAAGCAACATTTACTTTACTTACTTAATTTTATGTTTCGAAACCCTTTAATTTCATGTCAAAAGTCCTTTGATTCGATCGAAGGCATTTTATTGCTTTGTTTAAATTCAATGCAAACCATTTTAATTCTAGTCAATTTTATTTTCAAAGCCTTTATTTATGTCTTTTCGATCTTTTCTTTAAATCTCGTCTAATTCGAAGATCTTTGATGCACTGTTAGAAAACTGATACCCATAAAAGAGGAGTTAATTTCGCTCTCAAATCATTAAAATCGAACCACCATCGATTTGCTAAAAATCAACTAAACAAAAATATATAATAAAAAATTACATTTTATTCCCTTATATATTTTTTGTCCAATATTGTTGAATTGCATCTTTAATTTAACCTATTTATATGTGAGATACTGCGTTATGCACTATAGAAAATTCATATGTAAACCTTTTTTAGTATATTGGAAAATGATGTGATAGCTTTGCACTTATAAAAAAATTTCTAAAAATTATTTTGACTTGCCATTAGATTTATTTCTTTTAAGATATATTGTTATAATACCGATATAATATAAATTTAACATTCTATTTAATAAGCAATAAAATAAATGATGAGTAAACAGAAACATATTAATACGGATGACATAATTCAATTACCGCATCATTTTTTTAGGGAAAAAAAAAAACACAAGAAAGGAATTTGTGATGCCATTGGCACTGACATAAGCAGTTATAAGGATCTGACTCCAACAAACATATTCTGCAATGTCTCACATTCAACACAAACCGACAAATGACACTCAAATCAGTTCCTGCATTGGGCTTAGACTATTCAGCTCCGAATCTTCATCTTCCTGACACATTTTCAATAATTCAACATATAAGTATATCTTTACACTCATTTTAATTGAAAAACAAATCTATAAAACTAATCGGATTAATTAAAAATATCTCATGTATGTAACTAAAATTTAGGCTTCTTAAGACTTCTATATATAAATAGTAATATATATTGCATGATGAACCTTCCAGGGTATTGCAGTAATCGCTCAGGAAATTAATTAGACTCTTCAATTTTGGGCCAACGTGAGAATTGTACCATAATTAACTCAGATATCTCGATTCTCCCATACCTAAAAAAATATACTTTTATAATTAATGTTGTATTATTTTGTTTTGAAAAATAATATTTTATTTTATTTTATTTTAGAAAAAATTCCATTAAGTCACTCTCATGTTTTGCACCATATCCAATGAAAACTTGGACAGTCAATTTTATTTTCATTTTTTTTCTTCTTAACACATGATTTTTTAATTTAGTGATAGAAATAAATGTATATTAAAATTATCTATCAAAATCAGTCATCAATATAAAATATATATTAAAATATAAATATATGTTAAAAATAAATTAAACTACATATATATTTATAAAAAATACATTAATAACTTATTTTAGTAGCTGCTTAGTGTATAAATAATATTTTAAAATACAATAATAAGAGACATTACTATCACAATTTTAATTTGAGATTGGCTACTTACATAAAAAATAATTTCAAAGATTGACTATTTTATCATAGTTAAATAATATTGTTTTACAGTTTTACCAAATTTTTAACCTTAAAACTAAAACGACGTTATTTCTTCTAATTCAATATAAAAGAGATGTACGAGGTTTTTCACAATGTGAAGAGTAATTCGACGAAAAGAGAGTCAAAGACTAATATATAATTTTTTAGTCTCAAAATATATATTTATCGTGCAATTAAAATTTTAAATTTTTTTATTACTCATATTATCTATCAGTTTGACAGGTCAAAAAATAATTTGTTATGAATCTAAATTTCATTTAAAGATTTACTGTTCGTCAATAAATTATAAAAAATACTATTTGTATACTAAAATTAGTCACTAAAATTAATTATCAATGTATTTATGTATAAATATATATGTAATTTAATTTATTTTTAATGTGTATTTATATTTTAACATATATTTTATATTAATGACTAATTTTAATAACTAATTTAATGTACACATAATATAATTTATAAATTATTACGTATATAAAATAAAATTCAAACTTTTAATACTTACTTAAACAAACGAGTAACTCGAGCAACCTATATTGATTACCTTGAAAAAAAAATTCAAATAAGGAACTGATCTGAATGAGCATTTGGGGCTTAACTTGCGTGTTTCCATTAAGTGGTTCAAGTTGTAGACTTGTTTTCCTTTTGTAACCTATGATGAACTTAAGAGTTAAGAGTAGCACAATAGCACTACAAATACTTGCAAAGGAAGATCCTTAACGCGCCCCGAGAGCGTGCTCCTGTTTGCACAAAACAAGGAAGCAAAAGGACAAAACTTACCACAAAAAATGACTTTACAAGGCGCGTGGAGACAAACCACTGAACTTCAACTCTGAAAACTGATACTACTACTACTACTACTATTACATGTCCATGTTCAAAAAGAAAAAGACCCCATCAAATCAAACTTCTTTCCTCTATCCTTTAGACTCAGTCTACATTGCATTCAAATGCAAAGCCCGCCACCCTTTTCTTTATGATATCATGCATTATTAGCAAAATTCAAATCTCACTTTTGACTATTCCCATTTGCATGTCTCATTGTCTCTTCTTTATTTATTTTTTATTTATTAAACTATACTATGCCTTTATTATCATTGAACTGAGAATACAAGTTTGAGTTTCCTTAAAACAAAAGACACACCCCAAATTCACCTTTAACACAATCTTCTTTTTCTTTTTCATCATTCTTATATCATTCAAAAAACATGAAGATCTCATCAAACTCTTCTTATTCATCATCGTCATCTTCCTCAAAATTTGACCCACCTCCAGCTATGTGCAACAACTCCAAAAATGGCACTTCAGGGTGCTTCAATGCAATCCTCCGCAGGATTCTCTGTTCTGGTGGCCTCCCAACACACCCATCAGATCAAATTAGAGACTTTGATTCAAATTCAATTCTGGGTAGTACCAAAGATCAAAACTTTAATGCCAAAAAGCACCATGCTAAAGCCACCACTAGTAGTGTTAGTTCATCTGGTACTACAACAGCTACTACTACTACCACAACTCCAGGAATAGTTGCAAGGTTGATGGGTTTGGATTCAATGGTGGACATTCCTTCGAATTCATCGCTTTTGCGAAGCAAATCGATGAATTCGGTGGATTGCTTAGGGGAGTGTAATAGAATGGATGGTTTGCATAAGAGGGTAAAATCAACATTGTCATTCAGGGAGGTGCCAACTTTCCTCTTACTTGAAAATGAAAACTTCTTTGTTCTTAGCTTTGAGAAGAAGAAGAATGATAAGTCCATTGGGAAGAAAAGGGAAATGGGTTATGGTGGTGAAGAGTTGAAGGAAAAGAAGAGAGAAAATGTGAAGAGTAGCAAAAGTGTTGCTAATGGAAAGCTTCAAGAGATTACCAACACTTGTTATTATGAGAAGAGTAGGAAGAAGAACAAGAACAAGAAGTGTTTTGATTCTGAAGCAAGGAAACTGTCACAGCCTAGGATCCTTATGGATGATGGTGTGAGGATGAAGAGGAGAAGGGGGAGGAAGAGGAGTAATTCAAAGTGTGAATTTGAATCCAAGCCTTCAGAAGATACAAGCCCAGTTTCTGTTCTTGATTTTCAGAAGAGGGAAGCTTGTGGAACAGGTTTGTTTCATTTTAATCTCTTTAGTTCAACTTTTGTGTTCTCAAATAATTGATTGTGACTTTTTGCAGCCAATTCCAATTCAAGAAGAAAATTGTCACCAGAGCTTGATGAGAATGATCAGAAAATTCTTTGGCGTTCTGATGGAAATTTGATGGCTGAAGAGGGAAAATCTACAGCAATTGAGAGCAACAAATGTGAAGAAGGATCAAAGAAAAAAGAGAAGCATGTGAAAAAATGGGATGAAATTTGCATGCTAGCTAAGGAGGATGAACTAGCGTGGATGAATAATAATAAACAAGATGGTGATTTAGGAAGCATTAGTGCTGATTTTGCGTCTCATATTTTTGATCAGTTGTTAAATGAAGTGATTCATCAACTTCTAGTTGAGGATCCATGATCCACTCACAACTTTGCAGATTCAAAAAATTGTAAAAATAAGTAATTCAGCATATTATTGTATTATTATTATTATTATTATCATTATTGTTAGTAAAGTGTAAAAAGATTTAAATTCCATATCCTCTTCTTGTTTTTATTATGTCATTATTGTTGTGTCCCTATCACATAGGCACATAGCGCACCCAAGTTTCCTTCCCTTTTTACCTTTACTTTAGCTGAATTTGGTGCTGAGATTCTTGCAAAATTATAGGAAAAGAAAGAAAAATAATGGTAACACAAATTGATAAGACATATTTCTGTTGTATATTTTTTTTTCTTTATAGTATAAAACATAAATTTTTTTATTTTTTATTAATTATTTTTAATACAAAAGTTCAAAGATATATATAAAAAATATAAACAAAAATTTTGTATATAATATTATTGAATTGATAGAGAGACAAGGTGGGAAAAAGCTTTTAAATCAAACACTGATAAAAACGTGTTCGATATGCGGAATTTTTTATTTTATTATTGTTTAAAAGATGGAGTTTTACTTGAAAATATCTATAAATGGTATTTAACAAAAAATTGGGGACGCATTCTGATGGAACAAGAATTCGTCTCTCTTGTATTGTTTCTGATAATCCGCCTCTCATAAAATGATTGCATGGTCAACACGTGGCAATACACATTTTTTGTATTGTGTTTTTATATTTAAAAAAAAATTTGCCTAAAGTAATCCGTCTCCTCCGAATTGTTTACTCTCAAAACCTTATAAAACACCATAACATTCAATAACGAGATATTACACCAACAATTACCTAATATAAAAAAAAAATGAGCCTCCGTTATGCTTCCATCAAGACATCATCATTATTATTATATGTAATTATGAAAATTTAACGGTAATAATATATGAGTCTTAAATGATTATAATCATTTAAGAGTCTTAGCATTTGATATAAGATTGGGGACAATTTATATAATATAGTAGAATAGATAGTATTACAATTTACAAGTTTTACATCTTTTAAGAATAAAATTTTTAAAAAATTTATAAATGTGATACATCTTTTATTTAATGAGCTAACTTTTAAAGTTAAATAGCCTCAAATACAATTTTAATACACATATTTCAAAATAACTTTTTTCATATCTCAAACACATTTCGGATGCAATTGTCCTATAATTATGTATATTGCAAGAAATCCTACAATAAAAATTATAAATCCAACATTAATTAATTAATCTTTAATAGTTTAATCTTTTCACTCTACCAATCACCGCGCTTAATTTTCTTTTTCGAGTATTCTCACCCTAGCTAATATAATGTTCTTGATTCGAATCAAATCCCATATGTAACCAAAAGGATGAAAGAAAGAAAAAAATGACAATTGGTACTAGAAGTTGGTGTTATTCCAATTCCAATGGCAAAAAATCAAAGGCTTGTTACTTATTAGGATAACATCAAGTTGAAAACAAGACGATGCAACAAAGAGCATTTTCCCAGTGAAAGTGTTCTTTGGTCCCCACATTATTGTCTTTTCTCTTTGGCTTTTATTTGCAATATCAAGTTATAACCTCGGGATCTTAATAATAAACTCACTAACTCTAGTCAACTTCAATTTCATCACACACCATCACTTAGTGGAGTTCTTTTGTTTTATTCATTTTTAAAATATATATATTTTTTTAAAATCTCTACTAAACAGGCCAAATGCGGCATCCACTATAAAAAAATGCTGTTAATGGGAATAATGGCCATGTCTCCGGCCATTTCTTTAGGCTTTGTTTCACAACGGGAAAGAAAAACAATAGAGGAAGAAAACCGCATGGAATCTTAATTTTCATAAGTATTTTGGATGAAAAAAAGGGCAAAAAACCATATTGAGCCAAAGCAAGAATCTTGTAACCAAAATGCGCCAAATTCAATTTCGTTTCAGCAATGAGCCAAAGTGTATTTTAATATAACTGGTTCGAATTGCACTCCTTCATAATTCGAACCAACATGGTTCGATTTAGTGTTCTACGTTTTTGAATAATTCGAACCACCAAGGTTCGAACTTCTCCCATACATAATTCGAACCACTAAGGTTCGAACTTCTCTCATACATAATTCGAACCAGGGTGGTTCGAATTATGCTTTGTATTCGATTCCATGTAATTCGAACCAGGCCGGTTCGAATTACTCCTAGTGCACTCCTTCATAATTCGAACCAGGCTGGTTCGAATTAGGTGTGATTCGACTATATAAGGAGTTCGAATCACCCTCATTCGAACCATTATCCCTCCCTCCTACCCCACAAAATCTCAGAGAAAACGACCTAGATTCTCTCCGAGGAAGACCTGAACGGACTACTCTGCTGATGGGGGACGATCCGGCACGGTTATATCGGTTGGACGGAGTCGCTCATATAGCCGGGGTCATCAACGACGAGGTTAGTACGGAAATATTTTTGATTCAAGCGTTAGTTGTGCCTTAGTGGTTTTGTATCTTGGTTAGACGGTACTTTATGTTAGTGGTTTATGTAGGTGGTTTAGGTGAGGGGATTATGTAGGTGGTTTATGATAGTGGTTTAAGCTAGCGGTATAAGTTAGTGGTTTATGTTAGTGGTTTAGGGTGGTGGTTTAGGGTAGTGGTTTAAGTCAGTGGTTTTTGGTAGTGGTTTATGTTGGTGGTTTATGTTAGCGGTTTTTGTTAGCGGTTTTTGCAAGCGGTTTTTTTATGTGGTTTAGGGTAGTTGTTTAATGCTAGGTGGTTTAAGTAAGCCGGTTTATTGAATTTGTTTCTTGTTAATGGCTCTCGTTAATTGTGGTATATGCTAGCGGTTTAGTTGTGTGGTTTAGGGTTTGTTTTCCAGTTAGTTATCTTTCATGTAATGTTATGCTGTTTAATTTAGCAAAATGGTTAATGTAAACCGGTTTATGGAAACCATTTTATGTAAACCCGTTTATGTAAACCGGTTTACTGTAAACCGGTTTATGTGAACCGGTTTACTGTAAAACCTGTGTAGTTATATATCTCAGTATGCGGTTCTTTTCATGCGCAGCCCGAGCGATGCATTAGGAGCATGAGGCGGCAGCAGGGCATGCGTCTTGATGACAGATACGTTCCATACTTGCAGATGGCAGGGCTATACCATCTTGCAAGGCTGAACGACCGGTGGTTCCGGCTAGACGAGGCGCTCGTCAGTGCATTCGTGGAGAGATGGCGTCCCGAGACGCACACGTTTCATATGCCGTTCGGAGAGTGCACGATCACACTCCAGGACGTGGCATACCAGCTAGGTTTGCCAGTCGATGGCCGTTACGTGAGCGGGTGCCTGTCAGAGTTCCATATATACATCGATGGCGGCCGTCCACCCTGGGTCTGGTTCCAGGAGTTGCTAGGAGTTATACCTCCTCCCAGTCAGGTTCAGAAGTACGCAGTGAACTGCAGCTGGTTTCAGGAGACCTTTGGTGAGTGCCCTGAGGATGCAGATGATGACACTGTTCGCCGATATGTCCGTGCGTACATCATGATGTTGCTGGGCACGCAGCTGTTTGCGGACAAGTCTGGCAACCGGATTCACATTAGATGGCTTCCATATGTAGCAAGGCTGGAGGAGCTGGGTACGTACAGCTGGGGTTCGGCAGCACTGGCCTGGTTGTACCGGTGCATGTGCAGAGTGGCAAACAGACATGTTGTGAAGTTAGCGGGCCCGCTCCAGCTACTGCAGTCTTGGATCTTTTGGCAGTTTCCTCAGTTTAGGCCTGCAGGATATGAGACGTTCAGCTGGCCGTTGGCGTCGAGGTACTATACTGGGCCTATTCTTTTTCAATATGACTTACAGAATTGCGTGTATGTTAATACTCTATTGCATAATGTAAACACAGATATTAGTATATGTAACTCATGTGTATGGTGCAGATGGGCAGGTTACAACCCTTCCGGTAGCGAGAAGGGTCCGAGAGTGCGGACGTGGAGGCTTAGGATAGACCGGTTACAGTCCAGGGAGGTTAGTATGCTAATTAATAACTGATGCTCTTTTAGTTAAATATTTTACACTTGGGTCGTACAGTTGCCCTGATAAGGGTGGGTTTGTTCTGCAGTTTATATGGATGCCGTACAGTAGCCCCGACGTACTTCAGGTGTTGCACCCGGAGGTTTTGGAGCCTCGGCACATGGCGGTGTGGCGCTCTGTGACCGCGCTGATCTACTTTGCTGTCATAGAGTGGCATCAGATAGATCGTGTTCTTCCTCAGTTTGGAGGGGGTACAGGCCCCTCCGCGTCCCGCCTTGAACATCGACTTTCTGATGTCCAAGGACGGGAGAGGCGGCGATCGATGGTTCCCCTCTTCCATGCCGAAGTGGCATGCATACTGGGACGCTCGTCAGGACAGTGTATTGAGGTTCGACGTTGTTGCCGACCCTGGACCGTCTCATCAGTTCCTTCAGTGGTGGAGTCAGCAGTTGAGGCCTATACCAGTTGAGGCCTCACAGCGGGGTCCGGGGCGAGTGCCTGACATGGATCCTCCGGATGACGTGCCTGACAGGCGCAGGGTTGAGAGGAGGATGGGTGTAGGGACACGGAGGAGCCAGCGTCAGTGGAGGTGGCCGGATCATACGGCGAGGAGTGGTGCTGACCATGGGGACGACGATGACGACCAGCCTGGCCACGTTGGAGGAGGCACACACGATGGAGGTACTAGTACACACGATGGCGGTCATGGAGGTGAGTGGTATGGCACAGGGCTCGGTGACGGGGCTGACACTGGTGACGCTGGACCTGGATCAGGCCCGCTTGGAGATTACTTCGTTGGTGTGCCAGCGGATGATCAGGCTGAGCAGGGTGGTACACCTTGGCGCATATCAGGATCACAGTGGGCAGACTTTGTTGGGTCAGACTCGTTTGTTGGGGACTTCGGGAGTCCACGCTTCCTAGATGAGATCACCGCCATCATGCAGGGTGACGTGACCCCCCGCAGAGCTGGCCAGACCTCAGGGATCCAGGCCCCCTTAGATGTTGATCTGAACGAGCCTCCATCCTCATCCGCTGGTCAGCAGTTTCGTCTTGGAGGTACCCCTACATCCGCCTTCACCGCTGCATCAGAGTCTATCGCAGGATCGTCTGCAGCACCGTTGCGTGTTGCGCCACCAGTACAGCCTGCTCCGCAGGAGGAGGAGGATGAGATAGAGGATAAGGAGCCGCTTGTCCGTCGAGGTCAGAGGGCACGGGTAGCACGTCGCTGTGGTACTGGTTCGCATCTGTTTAGATGAGTCACATTTCATGTATTTTGTTTCCTCTATTTCAGTCATGTATGATAGTTAGGTGTAGTTTTCTTGTTATGTAGTGCTCTGTTTATGTATGTTGTTCGTAACTTGTGTTCGGGGACGTTGACTATTTGTATTAAATGAAACATGATAAGGTATAGTGATTTCGTTTAGTTATTAAAATGAGGATCAACGAGTCCTGTAGCATAACTTCTAATGAAAGACAACATATTCATTACTACTCACAAATACCAAAGTTCAATGCATTAATCTCAACAAGTTACATTCGTGGTCAAGCAATGCATCTAACAAGACAACTTAAATGTAAATAACACTAACAATAACATCATGGAAACTAATTTCGCCCTGTCTGAGACGATCCTACTACCTGTGGGCATCTACGTATAGTGTGTCCGGGTTGGCGACAAAGGCCACACCGTTTTGGCCTGTTTGGATCTGCCTCATCCATATTCGTCCGTATCCTTGTGGATCTAGGCCTCCCCTCTCTCGCACGCCTTCTGTTTGGGTCCGGAATCACCGTGGGCCCATCGTAGGGTGGCCAGAAGCCCTCCGGGATTGGAGGTGTGAATCCCATCCGATAGACATTGAACACCGAGCTAATCTGATAGACGCTATGAACATAGGAGCTCCAGCTCACACGTGCGTAGGCACAGCATGCAAGTGCGTGCTGACACGGGAAATGAAGCGCCTGAAAGTACCCACAGTCACATGTCCGGGAGGCAAGCGATACTCGGTAAGTACCCAATGAGAAAGTACCAGTCGGAGTGGTCTCCGCTACGGTGAACTCGGAGTTATCACGGTCATACAACGTCACCGTGAAGCACCTGGCCGTCTTCAAGTTGGCCTCAATACACTTCACCAAATGCTGACTGAACTGCTGTCCGGTGCCCATCTGGGCCTCAGCCTCTCGCCCCTTGCGAACAAAGAGTTCGGCCAGCCTACCATATGTTGCCTTCACCAGGGATGCTACAGGAAGATTTCTTACACCCTTGAGGATTGAGTTCACACACTCGGAGATATTCGTCGTCATGTGACCGAATCTCCTCCCCTCATCGCGATGCTGCGTCCACAAGGAGTAATCAATACGGTTCGCCCACTCACACATCGCCGGGTCTTCAGACCGCAGTATATCAAACCAGTAATCAAACTCAACCTCAGTCTTCGCGTACGCTGCATTCACGAGAAGCCTCCTAGCGTCTTTGCCCTTGAAGGTAAGGGCGAAATTAGCCGCTACGTGTCGTATGCAGAATGCACGGTACGCAGATGGTGGTAACCAACCTCCGTCCGGGGCCTCAAGCGCAGACTTGATGCCGTTGTGCCTATCCGATATAACCAGCAGACCGGGCTGCGGGGTCACGTGCTGCCGAAGGTGCGAGAGAAAGAATGTCCACGACTCCGCATTCTCACCCTCTACTAGTGCGAATGCGACAGGTAGAATGTTGGAGTTCCCGTCCTGTGCAATCGCAATGAGCAACGTTCCCCCATACTTACCATATAGATGTGTGCCGTCAATGCTGACTAGCGGCTTGCAATGCCGGAATGCCTCGATGCACGGAGGGAAAGTCTGTGGAAATAAGCTTGAGACTCGTCCACCTGTCCTCCAACTAGAACCGGGCTCGTCCTGAGGACCGCAACAGTACCAGGCATCGTCAGTTGGACACCCAACACCCACCTAGGTATCTCGCTGTATGACTCATCCCAGTCACCGTAGATGAGGCCAACGGCCTTCTGCTTCGCCATCCAAACCCTCCTGTAAGTCGGCCTAAAACCAAAATGCGCTGCCGTGGCGTTCAGAAGCACCTTGATGCTAACCGATGCGTCAGCCCTGACCATTGGCATAATGAACGCCGAAATCACAGAATGATCCAAACTTCTGTGATCACTTGATATGGATGTGGCCAGGCAAGTGTGAGGGCCATTGTACCGTTTGACCTCCCAAATGCCCTTGCGCTTCCGGAGACTGAGTCGAATCAACCATGTGCACCCATTCCCGAACTCGGAACACTTGCCCACATACCGGCGGTGATCGGACTCCACCACCTTGTACTGTACCCCTCGCCGGATGCTGTAAGTCTTCACACTTAACAGGGCCTCATCTTTATCCTGGAATTGCTGACCAACCTGGAACTCTGTGAGACCAGCATTCCCTTCCGCATCTCTAGCTCCGAATCCAACAGGGTGCCCTAGCGCACCCTCATGCGTCATGGCGTCCAGGTCCAGCGAAGAAAAATATGGTGGATACTGCTGTGTGCCAGAGCTAGAACCACCGCCAGCCAATGCAGGCCCAGCCGCTACAACCTCGTCCCCGCTATCATCCTCAATCGTTTCGGGCTCAACGTCGTCCTCATCAGGATCACCCAATTCTCCATCTCCGACGCCAACCGGTGGAACGCCGTGTAAAGCGTTTGGCAGAACATCAAAGGATCCTACCTCGTCGCGGACGCCGTCATTCAAATCAACAGCAAATGACGGAGAGGCGACAAGTTGGGCCACTGGCTCGTAAACTGGGACGGAGGAAGAAGCCACAGCAGCCATCAAACTGGAGCCAGCTGCCGTGGCTACATTGGCGGTATTCCGGTTCGAACCCCCTGAGCTGGATACCACATCAACCAGCTTTGCCAGCAACTCTGGTGTGCGGACCTCCGGAAACTGCCTCCGACAAAGAAACATGACTTGGAGGTCCTCATCACTACCAATCGTGAGACAATCATACTTCACCGTATCGTGCAGGATCGTGACTGGAATGCGATAGAAAAACTTCTTAATCCGCTTCGCACCTTCCAGGCCAAGTTTCATCAGCACAGCTCTAACCAGGTCATCATAGCTTGTCGTTCGATTCACCACAATATAGAGAGGATTCTTATCTGTGAACTTCACTCCGGACCGAGTTTTCCTCTTGATGGATCCTCTGTGGTGTACCAAAACAGCAAAACTCTCCTCCTCACTAGCCATCTTACGTCCTCTAATGAGAGCAAATCACGTTTACAGCGTTTATATAGAGCTCTGACTCCTACTAATTCGAACTAACCTGGTTCGAACCATGATACATGTAATTCGAACCAGGCTGGTTCGAATTACTACAATCAACCTCTCTTTGGTTCGAACTAACCTGGTTCGAACCATGATACATGTAATTCGAACCAGGCTGGTTCGAATTACTACAATCAACCTCTCTCCCCATAATTCGAACCAACCCGGTTCGAATTACATGCTCTCCTGGTTCGAACCTAACCGGTTCGAATTATTCAAATTTTTCCAGTAGTAGTTCGAACCAAGATGGTTCGAATTACTTGCTAATAGAGTTCGAACCTTGGTGGTTCGATTTATATAAAAATGCCTCTTGGCTTATTGCTGAAACAAATTTCTGTTTGGCGTATTTTGGTTAAACTTTTCTGCATGTGGCTTAATATGGTTTTTTGCCCTGAAAAAAAGGGAGGAAAATTAAAAGAAAGAAGAACCAATTTTCTTTGTTTGTTTGGGTAGATATGGGAAGGAAAGAAATATATATATCAAATAACATTTTTACTCTTGTGTTATAAAATATTTGTGTTTGTACGTCTAATATTTTTATTAGCAGGTAGGTTTGCTAAAGTATTTGTTAGTACGGTTAGAAGTAAGGTTTTGAAAATCGATTCGAACTGATTGGTTAAATCGATTGACTCATATACTGTTGTTAAATACGGTTTGAATAGAAGTTAAAATCACTAAATTAAGAAACCAGCGTTGAACTGTCGAATTAGTCGATTGAATCGAACTGTAATTCGGTCAATTTTTGAACTGTGTCAAAAACGGTTGCGTTTTGGTTGCTGAACCCTATTACCCTAACTCCCTAAATTTCCTAACTATTATCCTTCTCCTCTTTAGTCTCCACAACAAGCAGAAGCAGAACACTAAGCAGTACTCACCTAGACGATTGGACCTCGAGCTTCCAGCACAACTTCCGTTCAGTCATTGCCGCCGTTGCAATTTTTGTCCAGCCAACGTCAGCTAGCTTTGTTTACGCAGCCACTTTCCATTGCGCAACCAGCTCTGTTTGATCTTGAAAATCGATACCAGCGCCAACGCCACTTTTCGTCGCACAGCCACTTTCCGCCGGCGCCAGCTCTGTTCCACACTTCCATCCCATCAGCCACTGTCTTGCCTCTTGTTAGCCATTATCTCCGCCAGATCTGCTTTTTTCTAGGCTTCCAGCTTTTCTAGGTATTAATTTTTTTCTTTGTAATAATAATTGTTGAATAATTGATTAATTATTATTAGTTAACTTTACTGTTGAAGCATTGATTATTGATTAATTGTTGAAGTATTGATTAATTATTGGGTTCTAAACTTTTCTGTTGAAGCATTGAATATTGATTAATTGTTAAAGTATTGATTAGTTGTTGGGTGCTAAACTTTGATGTTGAAGCATTGATTAATTGTTGAATAATTTTGACGGTTGTCTGTTGAGATTATTGGGTTGGGACGGGTTGCTGTGATATTGTAATTGGATTGTATTGTTATTGGATTGTTGGTAATTTTTAGGGATGGATGAGAGTATCAATAAAAAAATACCTAAGAATAATAATGCAGAGAATAATTCGGCTTTGAATCCTGTTGCTTCAAATCTGCAGTAAGTTATGGCGGCTTTTGATGATTTATGATAAATTTGGATGTTGGTATTTTATGTTTGGTTGGTTTTATTTGTTATTTGACTTTTAAATTTGTATTTGAACGAGATCATAACATTGTGGTTTATGCAATACTTTTAATTTGGATAATATTTTAAAAATTATATTAAATTATAATTATATTTTAGTGTATTTATTTATATTTTATTATAAAATAGTTTTTTCGATTGAACTACAGTCAAACTAGTTAAATAAATAAATTAATAAACTAGTAACTAGAACGGTTGGACAATGGATTCAGTTTTCAAAATCTTGGTTAAAAGTATCAATGTTTAGTCACCCAAAAAAATATCAATGTTTTCATCTTTACAATATAAATTGTTTATATTTAAAATTTTAACAAATGTCTTTAGCAAAATTAATTAAGGTATGTGAATATATACCACACAATATTAAAAAGCTTCAGTTGAGAAAGAGATGAAAATAAATAGTATGATTATAATATTGAGAGAGATAATTAAATTTATTATAATTGCATGTGACTATCATATTAATTAACACATTATTTATTGGTTTGAATATCTAGTGTCTTTATTAGTATGCTAATTGAATGGTTATTGAATATGATTTTAAATACTTATAAAATTAATTATTAATTAATAAAAATAATATATTACATCTGAATAATGAGTTTGAATGCTGCAAGTATAATGATTAAATTAAATAAAACTTTACGAAAATAAAGGAATGAGTTAGTTTATTGAGTCATTAGTTTATTATAATAATAGTAAGAAAATAGAGTTTGATAGATATAAAATATTTTAAAGGATAATTAACCAAGCTAAAAAATTATATATATATATATATATATATATATACTTTGTTCTTTTTTAGTTTTGATTAGTAAAAATAATATATTTTTTATTATCAAATTGTCAAAAAATATCCATTGTCAAAAAATATTGCTAGATATAATTGATAAATTTATTATGATTAATTTGTCACCAATATATTATTTTAATCTTTACAAAATAATTATTTAATTATTATTCTAATTTGATCACATAAATAATAATTATATTTTTAATTCAAATGAGACTTTGTTAGCACCAAAAAAGATCTGGATAATACTAAATTGCTGAGGTAGAGGCTAAAAAAGAATTTAGATGCGAAATAGAATTTGAATCCTCTAAATTTTATATTTTTTATTTTAAAAGATAAAGTAAAATGTTTTATTATTAAATATTTTTTTTCTTATATTTTTTTATCTCACCTATAAAATAAATAATAATAAATCATATTTTACTCTCTAAAATAAAATTCAAAATTTAAAAAATTCAAATCTTACGAGATAATGTCTCCTGATATAAAAAGGGAGCTGAACCTGCTATAAGAGGGGCAAGCTCTCCTCAAGGTATTAGCTACCATGTCTTAAAGAATTTTGTTAGTGGATTAATTATTTTGTTGTTCTTCATCATTTTTTTAAATTTGTAATTAAATTTTTATATATATTTTTAATTAAATTTTTATATTATTTTTAATTTTATAATTAAATTTTTTGTATAAAATATATTAAAATTAATATAATATTACTTCTAAAAAATATATAATAAAAAATTTAATTAAATTCTTAATTATGATTACTTTTAATTTATAAAAATATATTTTGTTAACTCTAATATTTATTATACTCATAAAAATTTAATTATAAAATTAAAAATAATAATATAAAAATTTAATAAAAAATTATAAAATTTAATTATAAATTTAATAAAATTATAAAGACTAACAAAATAATTAAATTTATTTTAATTTAATTTTATAGTATTTTTTATTTATTTGTTTATATCTTTCAAAAAAAAACTCAATTTCAATCAATAATTAATGATTGGACCACGGCTAAGCAAATTCATTTACTATTTTTTATTTATTTATTTTTTTTATCTATTTTTACTTTCTTTTCCTTCCAACATCATAATTTCACTCATCATTACTAGTCATCTACTGCTACTCTCGGCTGTCCACCTTTAATCCAAAATTTTAATCCCTAAATTTTGAATTATAAATTCTAAATTTTAAATTTTAAATTTATTTTATTTTATTTTATTTTTAGATTATAGTTTTCATTTAAATTTTGGATTTTTTAATTTAAAATATTTTTTCATGTTCATTTCTTTTTAATTATTGACTCATTTTAAAATTATTTAGTTGAATTAATATCGACATGCTAAACGTTTTCTTTTAACATATTATATTGTATGAGTAGAATTTTAATCTATATTTTAATTGAGATATTTTTTTAAAGACAATAGTGATATTTTATTCAATAAAAAATTAAATACAATATTCAAAAATTAGGGTAAGAGAAGTAGAAAAAAGATTCTCAAATATTCACGACAGGTGAAATTGTAAAAAAAAAAAAAACGCAAAAGCAAATAGAAAAAGAAATCTTAGGGCATTATGTATAAGGCAAAATAGATAATTCCTAGTTTAACTTAAACGATGTTGCTAGTACTTTTTTCGGAGGCTCCTGGACATGCTCGAATACTCATCAACACCTCTCCTTCTAAATATTTTAAGCTATAATCAAAATCAGTTGAGATCTATGAGAGCTTTTTCCATGAAATCCAATTTGTAACACCAAATCCCTCCATCACTTGAAAAAAAAGGAACATCTAGGGTCTGGAATGAGATTAGCTAAAGGACTCTTCTTCTACGCTAGATTAGCGTCTCCACAAAAAAAAAAAATAGACAGTGCATGAGTGATTCTGGTGCTAAGTTGCAGATTGGATAAGTTGTCAGAGTGGATGAAAACTGTTGGTGGATGAGAAGCAGAACAAGAAGTTTACTATGGAGGATTTTTCACGCAAAGAACAAAATCTTGTGAAGAATTTTTAACTTTCATAAATGGCTCCAAATTGGCTCTGTTGCATGAAGTTCAGACAGAATTCAATAAAAGTATGATAAAATTGGTAAGCAATCTTGTACCTTAGTGCAACATCATATATTTTTGCTCTATTCATCACTCATTGAATTGTGTCTTCATCTTTTTTCTGGGATTATGGAAAGGATTCGCTAAGCAATTTCTTGAGAAAAAATATTAGATTTGAGATTAGTGCTTGGTTCCACTATTTATTTGACAAAAACAGGTCTTTCACCTATAACAGATGGTAATTATCTAATAGCAGTGCCGCAGATGGTGGAACAGTGAAGGGATAAGGAGGAGGGAGCTATGATTCACTGAAGATTCGGATATCACTAGAACTTACTTTCCAACTAATGTCTTTTTCTACAACTCGCCTCCCTTCAAGAATATTTTGCCAACCCCAATAAGGTAAGTTTCTTACTTCTACTATAAGGATATAATTAAAACAAAGCCCTGAGATATTTGAAACAAAGCCTGCTTTTTTTAGGCTTAGTCACCTTATCCCAACTAATTCATACCATTCGCATTTCAAAACCTTACTTCCCCATCAGAACTGGGTTAGAATATTATAAATTTTATTTAGTAGGCTATCCGAAAGTTTAAAACATGACAAGGTGTATATTGGTATGGCTTCACCAACTGTTTGCAGTAATACCTGTCTTCCTCCATTAGATAACAAGCACGTTTTCCATCTTTGTGCCCTTTTGAGAACCTTATCTTTGATTGAGTTGAAAGTGGTTTTCTTAGAGCTATTGGTAAGAAAAGGTAGACATAAATATTTATCCTGGGTGCCTATGTGAGAAATATTCAACTGGACTATTAGGGAGGTTCTAATCGGCACTGAAATGTTATTACTAAACAATAAGGCCGATTTATTAAGATTAACCTTTTACCCACTGAAACTCTTATAAGATTCCAATAATTTTAGAATAGAGGCACAACTATTTTTTGAGACTTTATCGAATAGAATGAAATCATCAGTGAATAGCAAGTGATTTATAGTTGGGCATCTTCTATTTATCTGAATTTTTCAAATGAGACTATTTTATTTGTTCTACTTTGTGTAGCAAGAAAGAAAGTCCTTCTGCACATAATAAGAAAAGAAAAGGGGATAGAGGGTCACCTTGATGGATGTCTCTATTTGGTTTAGAAAAACCATATGATTGACCTTCCACAATAACAGAGTAAAAAACGGTTATCATCAATTCATGAATTCAGTCGATGAATCTCGATTCAAATCTCAACTTCTTCATAATAAACCATAAAAAATGCCACTTCACCCTGTCAGGCTGTAATCATATCAAGCTTAAGTGTCATTTCGTATTCCAAACCTCGCTCTTTTTGTTTAAGGTAGTGCATACATTCGTGTGTTATAAGAATATTATCAGAAATAAGTCTACTTTTTAAGAATGCACTCTGAGTAAGACTAATTACTTTATTCATATGCTTTTGAAATCTGTGGACAGCATCTTTGAAATGATTTTGTAGACAATAGAAGACAAACTGATAGACCTTATCTAAATCATATCGCTCACATCTGGGACTTTTGGCACTAGACAGATATTAATGTGGTTAAAATTTTTTAAAATTCTATTTCCAACAAATTTTTTTTTTAAAGTTTGGAATATGTCTTCTTCCACTATATTCCAATAAAATTAAGAGAATTTAATTGTTATACCATTTTCTCTTAATATATGCTGACAGTAAATACTAAAAGTAACTTTTTTTTTTATCTTTTCTATAGAAATACATGATTAAAATAAATGATTTTAAATATTACTCCATTACTACTTATGTAATCCCTGTAAATCCCAAAGAATTATATAGAAATAAAAGAAGACCAAAATATAAGTTATTTTTTATAAAAGTTGCAATTGAATAATATTAGAATCCATTTATTTCAATCATATAAATTATTCGTTTATTTCAATCATGTAAAATATAATTTTTTAATGTTTATCTTATAATTGAAGCAACACTAACTAACTTTTTATATTTCTTTCGTTAAAAATATTTACTTCTTAGTTTTTCCCAAAAAAAATATAACGATGAAGATAATAACAACGACAATGATGATGACGATGACGAGAATACGATGATAATATAGAATATTATGATAATTTATTAAACGTCATTTAAATAAGATATGATTTTGTGAATTTTATTTAAAGATATTATTGTACACTAAAATTAATTATTATGTATTTATATATATATATATATATATATATATATATATATTTAATTTATTTTTAATATATATTTTATATTAATGACTAATTTTAATATATATCTAGTATGATAAAATTCTATTTGAAGTCACATTTATTTAATGGATAAATAACAAAAGTAATTTCTAAAATTATATAATACCACATAAAAATATTATTTATATAATAAAATTAATTATTAAAATTAATCATTATATATTTATATATAAAAATATATAATTTAATTTATTTTTTATATATATTTTATATTTTAATATATATTTTATATTAACAACTATTTTAGTGTATATTTAATATAGTTGAATAATATATGATATACATTATAAAAACAAAAAGTACTCAAAAGTCAATATAGGGGTAGCTCTCTTTGGTTATTATGTACACGCGTTAATACGACTTTAGGTTAAAAATTGTTTCGTTTATCTCCTAAGTCCTAACCCGTACGGTAAAACATGAAAAATAAAAACAAGAGTATATAGTGCCAAATGTGATTTATTTATTTTTAAAAAATTCCAGCTTTTTTATGTTGGGACCATGCATGGAGAGCACAATTGTTACTATGCAGGAAATAACCAAAATCGTACTGTGAAACAACAGTATGCTCTATCTTTTTCACTGTCAAACATAACAACATAACTAGGAACAGGTTGGTTTTGCAACAGTTTTTCGGTGTATGTTTATTTTTAGAATTTTCTCGTTAGAACGTTGAAACATTTATCATGAAAATTACAAAACAAATACTCCGTTAGCTTGTTGCGAATCATCGTGAGTTGCCAAATTACATTTCACAATTCACAAAACGGCTACAAACATCTCTCTTTCCTCTAGGGCATCATCTTAATTGGTTTTTTTTGTTGTACTGAATCAGAATCTAATAACAAAGTCTCATACGCTTTAAAATTCAGAAAATCCTGTCCCTTTCTTTCATGTCACATTGAAGCAAGCCTGTTCTATCAGCTCTGATTTTCTTACAGATTCTGTCAAGAAAATCAGACACACAATGGAATCCAAGATTAATAATAAGACTTGTCAAGAAGGGTTGCACCACAGAATCTCTGCATTGCTTGAGTTTTCAGCCTCAGATGATGTAACAGCGTTCAAGGAAGCTATTGAGAAAGAGGGCCATAACGTTGGTGAGACTGGATTATGGTATGGTAGGAGAATTGGAACAAAGGAAGTTGGATATGAAGAGAGAAACCCTCTTATGATAGCTGCAATGTTTGGCAGCAAGAATGTCTTGTCTTACATTCTCAAAACAGGCAAAGCTGATGTCAACAAATCTTGCGGCTCGGATTCAGCCACGGCGCTCCACTGCGCCGTGGACGGAGCCTCCCCAGCCTCCGCCCAAATTATCAAGTTGTTGCTTGAATCTTCAGCGAATCCTAACGCCGTGGATGCCAGAGGCAACCGGTGCTACGACTTGGTTGTCTCCATGCCGTCCGTCTACAACACAAGAAAGAAGGCCGTACAATCGCTTCTAGAAGGGGCGAACAATGTATATAAGAAGGAGGCAACATCGATTGGAATATCATCAAGCTTGAACGAGAGAGGCAAGGTAGCTGCTGGTACGGCAGAGTTTCCGGTGTCTCCTCGGTATAAAGAGTTTCCGGTGGACCACTCGCTACCGGACATAAAGAACGGTATATATAGCACGGACGAGTTTAGAATGTATACCTTCAAAGTGAAACCATGTTCGAGAGCGTATTCACACGATTGGACAGAGTGTCCTTTCGCGCATCCCGGCGAGAATGCCAAGAGGCGCGACCCGAGGAAATACCAGTACAGCTGCGTTCCCTGTCCGGAGTTCCGGAAAGGGAGCTGCAGCAAAGGAGATTCCTGCGAATACGCGCATGGAATCTTCGAGTGCTGGCTTCACCCGGCTCAATACAGAACAAGGCTGTGCAAGGACGAGATGGCATGTACTAGAAGAGTGTGTTTCTTCGCGCACAAGCCAGAAGAATTACGTCCTCTGTATGCTTGTTCTGGCTCTGCATTGCCTTCTCCCACTTCTTATTCGCCAGGTGGCGCTAATTCATTGGACATTTGTTCATCCTTATCGTCACCAGATGGTGGTGGATCTGGATCTTCACCGGTGTGGCAAGCTCCTCAAGCTAAGCTTCCCAAAAGCAGGCTAAACCTAGCCCTCAGCGCTAGAGATGTTAATCTTGACATCCAGTCGATCGGCCTCGAAAGCCGGCGACTGATGCAAAAGCTTATGATGGAAGAGATGGTTTCATCAGCATTATCTCCCAATTCTTCCACCTGGAGAAACTCGTTGCCTACGAGTCCGTCTTTCGCTTCTCCGGTTCCGTCTCCGACTAATATTTGGGGAAGTGCTTCCAACTATTCTCCTTCACATTCAAAAGTCATTGGATCGCCGGCGGCATACGGCCTGGATCTTTCCGGTGGTGGCGTCTCTTTGCGGAGTCCGAGCGAGATTCCTTCTCCTTCGAAAAACTCCATAGGCATGGAATCATCGTCGTCTACCTTGTTTGGTTGGGGTTCCCCTGATGGAAAATTAGATTGGTCCATTCGCAGAGATGAGTTTAACAAAATGAACAAGTCAAATTCTTTCGCCTTTCGAAGCACTGCTAATCTTGTTGCGACTCCGGAGCTGGCGGAGGATGCTATTGATGAACTAGATGTGTCTTGGGTTAGTTCTCTTGTGAAGGATTCTTCGAGCAACAACTACTCCACCATGTTAACACATGAACAGTTTAATGTCATGTAATTCATGCTCGGACCATACATATGCTGCCATATAAATATGTAACACTTAAATAAAACAAATTTATTCACTCAACGTATTTCATATGTTTTTATTAGGACATTACTATGTTTAGGTGATCCTTTGGACAATAATATTTTGAATTTGTATGCGTTTTGAAAGGCTTATTTAGAGGGGGAAAAACGTTTTTTTTTTTAAGTATTGTTATATCGAAATTGTATATGTTGATCACTCTAGAACATTTAATAGTTAAATTTAATAAATAGAATGATCACTTAAATATTTTCACCATTGTTTTTAATAATAGAATCGATTAAATAATTACATTTGCGTTAAATTAAATCAAAGCAAATCAAGTCTAGTAATAATAAAATTAAAAAAAATCAGTTTGCAATTAATAAATCTAAATCTTTAATGTTGTCATTATTCACATTAAATAAACGGTTAAGTTCTAAAACTCTTGGTTTCCTCGTCTATTCTTCTCTAGGTGATCAATAATCATACTTTGTTCTATCTTTTTATTCAGCTTCTAAAAGTTTAAGAGTGGGTTAAAAAACAAAAGTTCTGCATTTACTTTTCAGGATCGCTAATATTTGATTAAGCAAGTAAGTCTGATCTTAACACTTTTTCATTTATCTTTTCATTATCAATATTTTATTCATATAATTGCACAGTAATAATACAATATAATTTTATTCTGGTTTATATTTGCTTTGAAGATTAATATGTAGTTATATTTACAATAAAACTTTATGTTAATAAAATTAGGAAGAGCATGATGACGTATATGCAAGAATGACAAAGACCGAGAGTGTTTTGGTGCCACTGTCCATGTTCGTTGGTTTTACGACATTTCAGCATGCTACGCAACCAAGGTTTATAGAACTACGTACTGTCACTTCTAGAGTCTAGTCCCAACAGTTTGATTGTGATTAGGCAAGTGTCGGCTGTCGATGTTGATTTCGAGTTCCAATTGATAAGCAGCCTCATTCACAAATATTAATTTGTCTCCATTGACTGAATTTTCTGGCATAGCCATCCAGTCCCCCAACAAGAACTACCGAAGTCTCGTCCCAGAAGAAACTTACCAAGTCGTGAACACCAATGTAGGCGCGCTTAAAATTATCCAGCTTGGACTGACTCTGCTAGACTAGCACAAAAACCTCCCTAACCTAGGAATCAACAACAGAAGTAAGTACATCTGGCAGTTCAATTTTCGAGATCAACCTCATGCGTGACATTCATGCATGCAAAGGACTCTGTGGTACTCCTATGTAGCCAGGACATCGACTTTGCACGTAATGTAGTAGCCAAAATTTCTTCGGTTTATTTTGCGAAACTGGTAGCAGCATCCGAGCTGTTCAACAAAGCATTGACATGGGTGACATTTCATGGTATTTATGATATTAGATACTTGGTGAAGATTTTGACGTAGGATGTTCTTCCGATGTGGTTGGAGGAGTTTGCTTATGATGTTAGGGAGAAATGCTTATGATGTTAAGCATGTGATGAGGTTTTACAACGGTCTCTATGGCAATTTGGAGAAGGTGGCTGACATAATTCAGGTGGACTGAGTTATTGAAAAGTGCCATCAGACCGGTCTGACAGGTAACAACTTGTTCACTTGTCTCACCTTTCACAAGATTAAGGAAACTTATTTTTTTAGCTAATAGATGAGTTCAATGAATATGTTAATATATTTTTTGAGTTGAAAATTGCAAAAATTTAGCGCTTTTAAGTTGAAAAAAATTATCATAGATTAGAATTATGGAAAAATTTAGGGCAGTAATTTTATTAAATTTTTGCATGTAACCAGTAAAAGAAACACTTTTTAATTTAAATGTAGAAGGAGAAATAGTGTAGTACGTAATTATGGAGTGTATAGGTGCTTTACGCAACTGTAGTGTTAGGAGTAAAAATCAGACCGTCCGATTTTTGAGTACACAAATCGGAGGGTTTGATTTCTATTTAAAAAATTTTAAAAATTTGGAGTAGACAAATTTACTCCAATTTTTTTAATTTTTTAAATACAAGTCGAAGGGTGCAAGAACACTTTTTTATCAATCTGATCACAAAATTCATGCAACCATGATTCATGGTTTTCAACTTCAGATTCGCCTTCACAATCATTGGAATTGGTGCATTCTTTAGATTCTTCTAAAGGCATATTTAGATCAAAACAAGACCATCATACTTCCTTGAATAATTTCTGTGACTTGGATGTTACTTTACTTTGAACTAATTTTCATTTATTCAGAAATATTAAAGTTTTGATGTCTCTTTTTTTCTTAGTTCAACCTTGACACCTTTAGTGTGACATCCTCAGAAGCATTTCCAACTAACAATTTCATTTGACATCTTTTAGCCTGGAGAATTCCTTCCTCAGGAAAATCCCTTCCCTTCCTCATAAGCGACTGAGCCGTTGATGCAGCTATTATAGATGGCGGAGGATACAATAAACACTGAATTATTGATGCTGATTTCCTTTCCAAATGAGTACGAAACCTACCTGTTCTCATTGCTTTGAGCAAACTACTCTGCACCAGAAAATCGACTTTGTCTACATTCTCAAGAAAGATAACCAAATTCGGCTTTTTACCCAACTACCCAGCAATGTAATCCACAGTTGTCTTCCTCTTAAATAAGTCATGGCAATAAGGACTCTGGAATTCGAAAACTGAGTTAGACGGATACAAGCCTTCGAACTAGCTCAAATCCATAGAAATTAGGCCATCTCTGTTACCAAACAAGTACTCTGCAATTGCCAAAGCAATTTTCCTTTTTCCAACTCGATCTGGCCCAAAAAAAAGCAAGCCATGTATCTGCTCTAATATGTGAGCTGTGACGTTTACCGAGGCTACAAAGCGAAATAGCTCGATAGCATGTATGGCCTCTTCTTGCCATCCAACCTTTTCAATGAGAACTTTGTGGAATGACTTGAAATCGATCGAATTTAATTTTCCTTCGAAAGTTGGAGCAGAGCAGGGCTTAGATATAACAATTTGGTGTGTACTACCCTCATTCATGGCTTCAAGATCAGTTGAAACAGAATCTGACAAGTGCTGAAGATTCCCCTTATGATCATGTACCTTTAGAATATTTGGTTCTTGAGCATTTGATGTATTATACATATTTCATAACCCCAAACATGTGGTAAATTTATTCACTATGGCCTTGGTAGAAGGTGAAAGCCAAGAAACTTGAGCAACGTGTTCAATTATTTCATTGTTGACACCAATAGAACCAAAAGGGGATGATGAAGAAAATGGTAACTTATGTTTATTTGAAATTTGTGGAATTTTATTGGAATATTGGATCTCATTGAGGGATGATGAATAAAATGGTAGCTTCTATTTATTTGCCTTTTAAATTTTAACTAAGATCTTATTATTGGCTTATCATCTTCCTTATATTTTTTTTGACGTATATAACTTTGATTTCTCATCAATTAGTCCTCTCTTTTTATAATAGAAAGAAGGTGAATTTTATGATGTAGAAAGAAAAATTTTTTTACATGTGTATATTTGTGTTGTCAAAAAGGTAGTGTGACAAGTGTTTAGAAAGAGAGTAATTTTTTTTGGTGACTGAAATAAATTAAACAAAGAAAAACAAAAGAAACAAAACAAGGAACTGCTTAAATAGAGGGACAGTCCCGTTTAAGACTACTCTTAAACTCCTCCCAAGGTGAAAGAAGCTCCACATGCGAAAGTTGTAACTTCATCGCCATCTTTGCCATAGTATCTGCCACCGTGTTTGCATCTCTCATAATCAAACGAAAGTCAACACGCCAATTCCAATGCATGATATCTCTTATTTTGAGCACCAGTGGATCAATAAACCCAAAACCATCTTGAGTAACAAGATTAAATGCTTCCACACAATCCGTCTCACAAATAACATCTGGTTGACCCACATCCCAAGCTAAGAGATATCCTCTCCAAATAGCAAACAATTCTCCTTGAAGAATACTATTACTCTCAATCATTCCCAAACACCCCCTTTGCCAGCTCCCATTACAATCTCTAATAACACAAGCAAAACCAACACTATCACCCGAACCAAAATAACTAGCATCACAATTAATCTTAAAAGTACCAATGGATGGGGGATTCCAAAAACCATTTAGAGTAGAGGGAAGGGACATACGTTGTAATTCAAAAATATTTCTAAGCTCCTTTTTTGAAGTTAATGCCAGACAAATGACTTTTTCCGGAGGCCAAGTTTTATGGGGATTAAAGATGTCGTTATTCCTTACTCGCCATATCCACCAAAGTCCCGAAAAGAACTTGAACGGGTGCTCTCTGCTATGATACAAGAACCAGTTCTTTAAATCCAAAGGATGACAAGGAATATCCAACCTTTGCCAGACAAGCTGAGCTTTTGGACAATCCCGAATACAATGTATAACCGATTCCTGGCTAGAAAGACATCTTGGACACCTATCCGATGACAACATCCCTCTTCTAAAGCGAAAACTTGCAGTAGGAAGAGCCTCCTTAAGACACAACCAAGCCAAAAACTTATGCTTTTCCGGAACAAGCTGACGCCAAAGCCAAAGCCAATTCTCCCTCTCCTCCCAACCAAACAGCTGCTTACACAACCACAAGTAACCATTGCGTGAGTCATAGACTTTGGCAGCAGACCCACTCCAATACCAACCCACTTCCGGACCTGCTTGTTCATCTGGATTGTAAGAGAGAATATTATCTTTCAGATTTTGAGATAAAGGAGAATAAAGAGTATCCAAATGCCACCTACCAACCGACCAAATATCCTGTATCCGGAGATTCGAATCAGAAATGTGGACATAATCCATCTCATTAGATAACCGTCCTTCTCTCCTCCAGCTAGAAAACCAAAAATTCTGGTTCAAATCTCCAATACACCAAGCAAACCCATCCTTCAACACTTTCCAAGCCTTGCAAAGACACCTCCAAATGGGAGAGTCCTTGTTCTTAGGATAACTAAAACAGTCATATAGAGATGATCGGTATTTGGCATCCAATAATTGGACCCATAGCTTGTTTGGCTGCTGAAAAAAAGTCCAAACTAGCTTCCCAAGAAGAGCAATATTTACACAATAAGGATCTCTAATCCCCAAACCTCCATATTTTTTGGGAGTAACCAGTACCTTCCAACTAACAAGATTCAATCCTCTTCCATCAACTTGTCCTTTCCAAAGAAAATTCCTCATCATAGACTCCAATTTACTAATGATTCCTTTGGGAAAAATAGAGACCTGCATCTGGTACGTGGGAATAGCAGCGGCAACAGAATTAACCAAGCAGAGTCTACCAGCCCGATTGAGTAAACTCCCTTTCCAGCTTGCTAGCCTACTCCGAATCTTATCCAGGACACCATTGAAAGCTGAACGAGTCACTCTAGAATGGCTAAGGGTAACTCCAAGATACTTGCCCAAATCCTAGACAAATCTGATAGAGGATACCCCAGTGAAAACCTCTTTCCTTGTTGCAGAGACATTCTTGGAGCAAAGCGCTTTAGACTTCTCCACATTAATCTTCATCCCAGATGCTTTGCAAAAAGTCTCTAAAACCAACATCACATTTTGCACTTGTCTTTTTGTAGCTTTACAGAATAGAAGCAAGTCATCCGCAAACATTAAATGGGATATTCTTGGTCCCCCTCTAGAAATAGCAACCGGCTCCCACAAGCCCAAATCAACCTGATGACTAATAAAGCATGCCAGTCGCTCCATACACAACACAAAAAGATAGGGTGACATAGGGTCTCCTTGTCTAAGACCTCGGCTAGGAGTAAAGCCATTTAGACGACTCCCATTCCAAAGAATAGATAAGGAAGAAGCAGTGACACAATTCATAATCAAATTAAGTGTAGGAATAGGAAAACCAAAGCTCTTAAGGGTATGAGCTAAAAACCTCCAATCAACTCTGTCATAAGCTTTCTCCAGATCAATCTTAAAGGCCAGTGTGCCTTTCTTTGATTTAGTCTTCTTCATAAAGTGGAGGACTTCTTGAGCAATAATGATGTTGTCAGGAGTTGAAGAGACAAGATTTGACATGTTGCAAGTAAAATGTAGTGTATTTTGTCGTATATAACATGTAAATAATGTATTGATTAAATAGGCTAATTATATTTATGTTAATTAATTATTAAAGATAATATTGGACCTTGTATGATTTTTTTATTTTTGAACTTTTTGAATGTACACTTTTTCTCTCCAAAAATTTATTAATATTTATTTATTTTAATATATACTTTTTTTCTTTTTTGATGACTTAGATATATTCAGTTTCACAAATATAAAAATGTATTTACATATTTTAACCAACAAAAAAACATATAACTTTACGTATTTACATACATTTAAATTAACGGTAATATTTATATATATCTAATTTAAATATTATATCAATATATTTGTCAATATTACTCTGGATACATATAAATATTTATAAAAAAATATTATCCAAACACCACATATTTTTGACATCTCATAAAAATAGTTTGTTATTAATTATTTATATATTAAAATTTTTTTAAATTAATAAAACAAAAAAAATTTATATTTAATTGTTTAAAAAATATTGATGTCAAAATAATATTTGTAATACTGCCATTTTTATGGTGCAGAAAGAGAGAATATATATTTTGGAATAGTTGATTTTTTTTAAGAATGAAAATTGTAATAAGAAATTTTGCTTTTTGTTATAAAGGGAAATTAAAAATAAATTTAATTTTAATATAGTGTTAGTATAAAATAATTTTATATTTATATCTAATGACGTAACACTACATTAACAAAAATAATTACTTTTTATAGACAGTGTTTATTGTCGTCTAAAAGACCAAATATAATTACACTACTGTGTAAAACATATTTTATATTATCAATACATCAAAATTAAATTCACTAAAAATATGTGCAACCAAAATTTGTAAAACACCAGACATATTTTTTTGGTGACTCATAACACCAGATATATAGAAAAACATGGTAGATACCAAGAAAAATATAAGAAAACATAGTTATTTTTCGGTATTATGTAGACGATATCTTGTTATTTTGTTTGCATTAAAATATCTATTTACAATTGTTTATAAAAAATAATTAAAAAAATTTTTCAAATACTAAAAATGAAAAATCTTTTAATAATTAATATTTAAAAAAAATTGTCAAAAAGAATTAAATACTTCAAGTTATTATTAGAATATTTTAGTGAATATTTAATATTTATTATTGGAATATACTTCAGTTATTAATTTTTTACAATGAATAAACTATGTTATTGAGTGAATATTTAATATTTATTATTTTATTAAACGAAAAAAGTATCTCGTTTGAACAGATTTAACAAAACTATATGATTAGTTTCTCTTTGAGGGCATAGAAGTGTGTTGAAGAAAGATGATAATTTTTTAATATATATTATACATTCATTAATTTAATTTAAAATAAATATTAATAAATTTTTGTGCGTAAAAATTAAATTTTCAGATGATATTTATTATGTAAATAAAAATAATTAATTGAATTTTCTTTTTCAAAGTAACATGAGTTAGAAGAAAAATTATTAACTTAAATAAAAAATTAATGAAAAAGAAAAATACACTACATTTTACTTGCAATATTTCAAATCTTATCTTTTCAATTACTCTCTTTTTAAACACTTGTCACACTACTCTTTTGACAATATAAACATACACATGTTGAAGAATCTTTCTTTCTACATCATAAAATTCACCTAAAAAAATTGGCGGTACTTTGAAACGGATTTTATTTTAATTTCTAACATAAATATTTCTGATTTAATTTAGAAATAATGTGTTTAGGATTGGAGATTGGAGTAATATACGTTACCCTAAAATACAAAAGATGAGATGTTAATAGAATAAAATTGAACTTTCATGATAATTATATACGTTATATTTTTACTTTTACGAGTTTATAACTCACCTGTTTAATTTTAATCAAAATAAAATAATAAATTGAGAGAGTACGTAATAAAATTAAAAGAGTACGTTAAGAGTTTTGAATTTTAAACTTTTTTATGGACTTCTGAAAGTTGTTAATTCAATATAAAGATAAAATTAAATGTTGAAATTTTAACTATCGGTTTAGTTTGTTTATTAGTCTAAAAAAATATATATGAATTTTTTTTGAATCTTGAGAAATTCATAAGTCAAAAAAATTACAACGGATTATTTAAAATAGAAAAATTTCAACTGAACTCTTAATTCCTTTTTTCTTGAGCTTTGTTTTGCAAATGGAAAATTAATAAGATGAAAAAGAAGAGATTCTATTTTACTAAACCAACGATTAACATGCATGCATCTTTTGCGTATTTTATTATATTTTATTGTTGTAAAAAATCAGAAAACCATAGATTAATGTTAAGTATATTTTTTATCATGTTTTAAATATATTTTTATTATACTCTTGCAAATTAACACCGTTAACCAAGAAGGCTAATGTGACGACAATTATATTATGTTCAAAAATTTATATTTAGTATTAATTTTATTTTTAATATTCGATTTTAATTTGATCTTTACTATTTTAAAAGTGTAGTTTTAATTTTTCTCTTAATGTTCCAATGTTTTGAAAGTTTATATTTAGTTTCAATTAAGCTAACCTGAACTATGGCGGCGGTGGAGCGACAACGGCTGAAATGACGAGCAAAGTGAGTAGTACAGGGCCGTTAACACGTCCTTCTTTGCTCGTAAGCCGCCGTATTCTAGGAGGCCGCCCACAATATCATTAGAATTTGATGATAGAAAATGAAAAAAAAGGGGTGGGATATTGCAGGGAGTAATTAGCCGAAGAATGTTACTGACTAGCAAATGCTATATATCCTAGGGGAAAAAGCTACATTTTACAATTAATTACAAA
The DNA here is from genome assembly GCF_059453495.1 of Arachis ipaensis. Classification (NCBI taxonomy): domain Eukaryota; kingdom Viridiplantae; phylum Streptophyta; class Magnoliopsida; order Fabales; family Fabaceae; genus Arachis; species Arachis ipaensis. The sequence continues at coordinate 5,109,409 of NC_142436.1, forward strand.
CAAAATACATATAAGGGACAAAAAATTTTCTGTTTTAACTTAATAATATTCTAGCGGGAAGAAACAATCCAAGATCTTGTTCTTCAACAAAATTGCTTTCACACTTAACCAATTTGATCACAAGCTTATCTTCAATTTGGTACTTCTTTTTTGCTTCAACAAATCCTCTTCCAAGAACACGCTCAATCCAATTTTCCATTGCATTTTTCTTTTCTGATAACCAAGTAGCTGCAAGAATCTGTGACATGGCATCATAATCAATTTCAAGAACAAGCTCACATCCAAATACCCTTTGGAAATTCATGTCAATGATTTTGATTACTTGCTCCACAAGCGACTCAAAATCAAAGGGCTTAAAGACCACTTTTACATCGATCTGATCACAGAATTCATGTAACCATGATTCATGGTTTTCAACTTCAGATTCGCCTTCACAGTCATTGGAACTGGTGCATTCTTCAGATTCCTCTAAAGGCATATTCAGATCAAAACAAGACCATGATGCTTCCTTGAATAATTTCTGTGACTTGGATGTTACTTTGCTTTGAACTAATTTTCTTTTATTCAGAAATGTTGAAGGTTTTGATGTCTCTTTTTTTCTCAGTTCAACCTTGACACTTTTCGTGCCGATTTTTTCGACATTCTCGAAAGCATTTCCAACTAACAATTTCATTTGACATCTTTCGGCCTGGAGAATTCTTTCCTCTGGAAACATTTTTGCCCCTTCCTCGTACGCGACAGAGCCGTGGTTATAGACGGCGGAGGATACAATAAACACTGAATTGTTGATGCTTATTTCCCTTCCAAGTGAGTATGGAAACCTACCTGTTCTCATTGCTTTGAGCAAACTACTCTGCACCAGCAAATCTGCTTTGTCTACATTCTCAAGAAAGATAACCAAATTCGGCTTTTTACCCAACTCCCCAGCAATGTAATCCACAACTGTCTTCCTCTTAAGCGAATCATGGCAATAAGGACTCTGGAATTCGAAAACTGAGTTGGACGGATACAAGCCTTCCAACGAGCTCAAATCCACAGAGATTAGGCTGTCTCTGTTACCAAACAAGCACTCTGCAATTGCCAAAGCAATTTTCCTTTTTCCAACTCGATCTGGCCCGAAAAACGCAAGCCATGTATCTGCTCTAATATATGAGCTGTGACGCTTACCGGGGCTACAAAGCGAAATAGCTCGATTGATAGCATATATGGCCTCTTCTTGCCATCCAACCTTTTCAATGAGAACCTTGTGGAGTGACTTGAAATCGATCGAATTGAATTTCCCTTCGAAAGTTGGAGCAGAGCAGCGTTTAGATATAGCAATTTGATGTGTACTACCCTCATTCATGGCTTCAAGATCGGCTGAAACAGAATCTGACAAGTGCCGAAGATTCCCCTTATGATCATGTACCTTTGGAGTATTTGGTTCTTGAGCATTTGATGTATTATACATAGTTCCTAACCCCAAATCTGTGGTAACATTATTCACTGTAGCCTTGGTAGAAGGTGAAAGCCAAGAAACCTGAGGAACTTGTTCAATTATTTCATTGTTGACACCAACAGAACCAATCGGGGATGATGAAGAAAATGGTAACTTCTGTTTATTTAAAATTTGTGGAATTTGATTGGAATATTGGATCTCATTGAGGGATAATGGAACTTTTATAGTACTTTGGTTAAAACCTGATGAACCAAATGGGAACCTTTTTGTTGGAGAGGTTTCATGTTTGTGATGAACATGTTGACAAATTTCATTCCATTTCCTTTGCAATCCAAAGATCTTGCCATTCAAGTTTGTGTTGTCTTCATTGATCTGCACTTAAATTATGGAGTTCAATCTCATATATAAGTGCAGACACAAATTTGAATCTATATATGTAAAACTTATCTTTCAGGACTGAAAGTCTAAAAGAGTTTTACACAGACAATCAATCATGTAGTATTTACATTAGCGAAAATAACTATTTTTTAAATCCACTACTTAAAAAATTATCTAAACATATTTGATGACTGTCTTTACACTGTCAATGCACTAATTAAAACTCTATAAAGTATATGGCGTGTGATTACCATATATATATATATATAATTAATGTTAAGTTTGTAATAAAGTTCTGAGAATTATTTTTATTTTATTTAAGTGTAGGCATCAGCATACCTCATGATAAATTATGTTAGTGGGTGAGTACAAGTATTGTCCCCACCATGTTGCATGCAAGTGTGTGAGCATGTGATGAATGTCTCTCTGCATGCATTTGGACACAATCTAGGGGAATGCATTATAACATTAGATTATATCAATAATAAACCCACCTTTGCCAAATCCATTGCTTCTTTATTTTGATCCCTTTGTAACCAGGGCAAGCTTGTTGGGTAACCACCACTATCACCATGACCTACCTTGTTGAGTAACTCAACCATTTCTTGTTCATACTTTTCATTGCATGTGTCACAACGGCTTAGTAATAAAGATGACGATGGTGATGATGATGACGATGATGAAGATGAAGATGGGGAATTATTGTTGTTACGGTTTATTAGGGTGCTACTACTGCTTCTGAATTCGGAAGGTGTTGAGAAGAAACCACCAAGTGGAACAAAGGACCCCATGAAGCTGCACACATTAAAGGTGATCATTATTAACATCAATTCTATTTTCAGAATTCAATAGGTACAACTGAAAATCTCCAACATAAAAATAAAATTAATAAAAATAATTTGAAGAGGGACAAAATTATTATCTTTGTCTCCTTGTAGTGTCTATTTTGTGCTTCATCTTTGGGACCAAATGCTATCCATATGGTTATGTTTGAAATTTTTTTTAGTTAGTACATGGTATTCTCTGACTCGAGAGGTTAAAGATTTAATCCGTCGCGAGTTTGAACTCTATTTAAGAGTCTACCGCTGATCAATTGGCTTATTGCATACACAAAATAGAATTTGAATTCCCAACACTTGTTTAAGTGGACGAGTGAGTTGACCATTAGACTAAGCCAAGTTAATTGATTATGTTTGAATTATTTCTTTGATACAAAGAAAGATGCAGATAATTAGAAACAGATATTTTTTATTACTAAGAGATAATTTATTTATTTATTTATTTGTTTATTTTTTTTTTATCTCTACTATACTAAAAGAAATTGTGTCAACCACAAATCTCATTAGTTTTTTTATGCATTTGTAGGACGTTTTAGATAATTATTTAATTAGTATATGGTATAGTGATAGTAAATATAGGCAAGTGTCATGTTAACTATTTAAAGAGTTAGTGTAAATAGAAGGATATTAATCAGCAGTGACTAGTTGGTTTCAATATATATATATATATATATATATAGGCTAAAAAACTTGGATATAGAAGTAGGATGAGTGTTATGTCTTAACGTGGTAATTTTTTATATTTTTTGTGTTTAAAAAATTTTAAAAATTTGAGTGCACAAATCGAATCCACCGATTTGCGTTTAAAAAATTAAAAGAATTTGGAGTACACAAATTGGACGGTCCGATTTGTGTACTCCAAATTTTTTTTTATTTTTTAAACACAAATTAAACGGTCCGATTTTTTTTACCTAAAAATTGAACGGTCCGATTTCTGTGCCTCTTAAAAATCGTACGGTCCGATTTTGTATTTCGTAAATTAAATCATCCCACGTTTTAAAAAAATACCACAGTAGATCACAGTTTAAAAAATCACCATTGTTAATCCAATATTAAAAATAAAAATGTGTATATATGTACAGTAGATAATTAAGTTTACTAACATTAAACCAAGAATATAAAATCATTATATAAAATAAGTCACATACAGTTTAATAATTCAGCTAAGGCTGCAACCAAATAAACAAATACAGTTTAGTAGGACCTAGCTATGATATTACAAGTTTTGGACTATGTGATTATCTCATTTGAGGAGACAAATAATAATCTGAATTTTTAAAAGAAGAAATATTATATGTATTATTTTTTTATATATTTTTTAAAATATTAAAATGACTCACAAAAATAAAAAAATAAAATATAATAAATCGCAGTACAAATATTATTACTCTTAATGGTCCCCATCTTATGTTGAAAGCTTAGAAAAAGTACCTAACGTATTATATATAGCCAGTGAAGCACCTTTGTATTGGAGTCTCAATTATAGGCACTACATGCATAACAACTACACAAAAGACTACTATTTGAATCTGATGGAGATATAATTATGGCCAATTTTATAGAATTTATTATTTAATGTCTAATTTTTATTTAGTTTATTTTTTATAATAAATTTTAAATATTTAAAATTTATTAAGTTTTATATTTTTAAATTAAATATTAATATTTAAATTTTTTTTAAACAACTAAAACTAAATTTTTAGACAGTATAATAAATACCTACAATTATTAAGAGTCCGAAAAAAGGCACTCTTTTAGGTATCTTATACGGATTGAAAATTACTAAATTTATATCCTAAAATGGAAAAAAGAGGGCCCTGTAGACTGTGGTCCAGGATTGCAAAAAAATGAACCACCATTTCATTTATCACAGCATTTCCCAGAGAAGACTGCAGGTAGAACTAATATTTATATGGTTCATATCATATGAGGTGCACAAGCAATTTATATCTATAATATTAATTTTATAACATTCTTATTGATTTAAAAAAAATATATGGATGTAAATGCTAACTGATTGAAGCCCAAAGTGAGAGAATGAAAATGCAAGAAAGTTATAGGTATCCTTTTCAGAACTAAAAATCGCTGTCCCACACCTAAGTAACATAAGTTACAATTTAATTATATAATATATTTTTTATAAATGCAACTTTTACTTCAAATTTAAAAATACTATATATTCTATTTATGGAGATAAAGTAGTAAGTTTTAAATGAGTATAAAAGAAAGCAAATTATATAAATATTTCTCATTTTCTCAACAACAAATCTATATTAACGTTGACTTATGAAAATTTAAAATGAACAAACCTCAGCTTTTACACTTAGAATTAAAACAAAAAACCAAAACAAACAGATTTTATACGGTGCTTATTAAAAACTTAAAATTAAGCAGGTGCAAACGGAATGAAACAACCTTAAAATTTCCTCATTCAAAAAGGTTTCTAAAAGGTCTTAACAAAAATCTAACTCAATTTAGACATCGTTATTTATTACTATTAATTAACAACTTTCTTCTATTTAATTTTTATTCGAGTGATACTATTAATTCTTGCCAATACTCTGTTGTTGGGGCTAAAATTTAATTTTAAAATATAAAAGGATTAAAATACAAATTTTAAAGAAGGCTAAAATAAAATTTACATCGAGAGACTCCATTCTTAAATGTCAACAGTGGTTTTTTTTTTTTAAAAAAAATAAAGTTACAAACCGAAAACGTACATTCTCACAAATATTATTATCATAATATTAATAACAATCTTCTTATATATTTCTCTCTTAAAAGAGAATATTATTGATTCAAAGACAAAAAATTTAGTATATTAATAAAAAGTTTAATTTTGATGCTTATAAAATCATACAATTATATTCGTTTTTTGATAATAATTTACACAATTAATATAAAAGATAGTTATTTTTATTAATATGACATTACTTAATTAAAAATAATATTACATTAAAATTAAATTTATTAATAAATTTTATATTTATTATGCTTAAATATTATATATACTTAAAAAAAATAAGTATTTTTCAATGAAGACAAAGTAGCTAGCATGAACCAATATCAAGTAAATAAATTAAAAAGAGAAAAAAGTGACAGAAAAAACACACCTGGAAGAAGAGGTGGCAGAAGAAGAAGAGGAAGAAGTAAGTGTGAGTACATGAAGATCCCAATCCCTATCAACATTTGGGAACAAACCCAGAAACTTGGAATACGCTTCACAATTTCCCGCCACACCAACCAACCAAACCTTCCCTCCATGATTCCCCAACAAACTGCTCAACTGTTCCACAACAAACCCAACGGAATTTACCACTTCGTCCTTCACAAGAACCTCAACTTCTCCAAAGCTAACAACCACACCAGCACCTAAACACCTGGCCACCATACTCCCCACTTCCTTCAACCTAAACAACATCGTTTCCTCACTCTTATTCCCCATGACGTACTCACATATCTCTTTATCAACACACACCGCACTCAACCCACTAAGCTCGTTAGGCAAAATCCCCATTTTACCCTTCTCAACAAAATCCATGAACCCCTTTAGAGCACCCTTTGCGTTCCCACCCATCAAAAGCGGGTTCCTTCTCTCCTTCTTCACAAGAACATCCAAGATCCTCCTGCAGTTCTGGTCTGAGCCCATCAAGGGAAGGCCCAACCCCGGCCCAATAGGTCTACCGGGATCGATGTTGTACAGAAAAACCGGTCGGTTCAACCGGGAGTACAAGAAACTGTTGCTGTTTGGCTGTTGGACGATTGGAGGCTGCAATAACGCGAGCTTGATATCGTAGCTTGAAAAACCAGCTTCACCAAAGACTCTGCTAACGATTGGGTCGTCCAGGATCGAAAGCATGAATTGTTTCATTTCCACCTGTATTGCACAAATACTAATGTAAATATTTGCAGATATCAAATCAATAATTTAACTGACTAAATTATCGTCTATTCATTCATTCTTTATTATTGCACAAAGATAACAGCACGTGAGTTGCCACGTATTTAAGAAGGTAGTAGTAAAATGAAGTAAAAAAATGAAAGGAACCTTCAAAGTGGACGTGGTTTGAGGAATGATTTGGTTGTTGTTTTGGTTTTGTTGTTGTTGGAGGATCATGAAGTGGAAGTTTTCGGGGTTTCGGCGCTGGTTCGCCTGAGACCTTTTGATGGCGGCCATGAGGGAGTTCGATACCGGAGGTCCGTCACCGGCGGAGGAGGAGGAGGAGGTGGAGGACTTCGAGCTGCTGGTGGTGGGGAGGCGGTCGAGGGAGATGCCGACGGAGAGCTCCAGGGTGCGGAACTGAAGGGCGGGGTCGCAGGCGATGGTACGGCGGGCGCGGCCACAGGCATCCCGGAGGGTGGCGGAGGGGTGGGTAAGAAGGGCAGAGATGGCGTGGAGGGAGGTAGTCTGGGCGTGGTTTCGGCGACGCGCCACCGTCACCGCGGCGTCAAGCGCACGCGCCGCCTCTTCAGTTAGGCATTGCCTTGCTGCGCTTACCGGCGTCGGCATCCCCGGCTAGCTAATGCATAAACAAAAAATAAAGATATTAGTGGTATGAGTGTAGTGTGAGGGGTGTGTGTTAATGGGTTTTGTTGGTGAAGAGGTTGAAGAATGGAGGGAGGAATGGGAGAGAGAGAAGTGAGATAGCGAGGTTTGTTTGTGTTGAGTTTGGGCGATGATGTTTTTGATATTGTTGTGCTTTTTGGTGTGGTGGAGGTGGGACCCATGTCATTTAGGCATGGATGAAATCATGAAAATATAAAAACATGGTGGGTATAGATTCTCTCCTCTTCCTCATCACTACGAGGGAAAGGGAATTGAACAAGCAGAAGAAAAGAAAAAAAAAAAGAAAAACAATAGTAACTGAGGAGGGTATCTTTTTTTGAACAACTTTGTGAGTGCTTGTCTTTCAGGATTGGGTGAGACAGATGCCGTGCCCACTCAACCAAATGGGGTTAATCGAGGGTCAATGTCAACCTTTTTAGTGTAATAGGGACCTTTTGTTCTTCTTCCTTTACTTTTTTCCCTTATTCTTTTTTTTTTTTTTTTACCTCTTGTGCAAATCCATAATTATACAAATTTTGAAGTTTATAAGTTAAGTAGAGACTAGAGATTTTGATAACTTTATTTATATGTGTTAATGCGGATTTTTCCCAAATGTAGAATTGAAAACTGAAGCCGACAGAAGTTAGGTTATATTTTGATTAATTAATTGGCTGGAGAATGATTCTTGTTTTTTTTAAATATTGGCGAATGATTTATATACATAGGAATCAGTTGAGTAATTTAACATTATTATTGGATTAAAAATTGAATCAGCATAATTATACTTGTCATTGTATTATTTTATTTTAAAAATTTAAATTAATAAAAAATATAAATAATTATATTTTTAACGTACTCTTTTAAATAATACTTTTTTATTTATTTAATTTATATATATATATATATATATATATATTTTTTTTTTGTCTTATGTTATTTTTTTATCTTTTAAAATTTACTAAAAATTAAATTTTAGACCTTTCAAAGTTCAAACATAGACCTTTGATATTATATCATACAAAAGAAAAATAGCATAAAATAAATAAAATGATAAAAGAAGACTTATAAAAAAAATTAAACAAATTCAAAAGAAATTATTATTTGAGAGTACGTATTAAAAATATCACTATTTATATTATTTTTTTATCAATTTAAATTAAAAAAAATAACTTCATAATAATACTAACAAGTTGAATTTAATTTATCTTTTTATTCTTATAAATTATTTATCTTCTTTCATGTTTTTGGTTGTATATTAATCTCCACCATTAACTATACGAAATATATTAATTTATTTATTATTTTTTAAAACAAATTAAATTAATAGTAGATTTTGAAACATGACAACAATAAATGAAAAAATTATGAGATGGTCCAAATCCGGTTGCAAATGTTGACTTGATTGAGCTAAGGCTTCATGAGATTTTATTTTGGACATAATTATTTCATTACATTAATATATCAATGAACTTTTCAAATTAAATGAGTAATGAAGTATTAGTGCGTTACTAATTTTCCTTCACAAATTCTTATCGTGCTATGCTCCTTGGTCACATCAGTGATTCATTATTTTCTCTTGAGTAAACTATATGAGGAAATGTGAAAGAAAGTGAAACTATCGTTTTCCAATCGATATTATTTAATCTAATTTAATGTTATACGAGAATATAATCCAATATAATGAACATGCACTTATGAGCATTAAAAAGGGTTAAAAGATTTTGATAAGGCATAGAAGGACTACTTGCTAGTTGATAGAAAACAAAGAAAAAAGTAGGATAAGTTATGTTGACTTTTTGCAAGGTTTGTTTTGGTGATTTTATTGATGCAATATCTTACCAGAAAGAGTATGAAAGGAATGTTTGTAATAAAAAGAAAAAAGTCTAAAAATTATCTTAACATTGAAATATAATTATAATATTTAAAATACACCATTGACATAATATAATTTAGTTGGGCAAAAAAACAATTCAAAAATGAATATTTATTACTTCTCATTATATATTATTCAAAAATATATAAAAAATTACAGTTTCAAAATAATGTAATGACTGTTACTTTGTGGTTTTTTATTTTTAATATGGAGGAGAGGTTGGTGTCTTGCAGTTTTATGGAGAGTACAGAAGCTTTACCTGCATGTGGTGTTAGGGGAGTACAACTCGGACCGAGGGAGTTGAGTACAGGAACACGGAGGGTCCGTTTTCTTTTATACCAACTCATGTGTTCGAAAAAATATTTTATATACCAATTCGGAGGGTCCGTTTTCTTTGTATTGAAAAACAAAAAACACTAATCGGACAGTCCGATTTGTTAATGATAAATTTTAAATTTTTTCTCTCTCACAACTCGGACCATCCGATTTGGTAATTCAATTTTTTTTAAACAGAATTCGGATAGTCCGATTTCTTCTATCCCACATTCATGTATAGCACCCCCATCCTCCGTAGCAATGCATAACACACACAGGCATGGCATATCTAAATTTTTTAGCCTTACTTTGTATGTGAACTGAATAAAAATATTTTTTATTGATTTCAATTTTTAATATTGATTAAAAATATTTTTAATTGATTTAATTTCTCATATTAATTTATTATTGTTTGCTTTAGTAGTAATCAACAGTTTCTAATTACATTAATCTTATCTATATGAAATTATAAATACTAGTGACAAGATCTTTCAAAAAAGTAATGATTACTTCCGGAGAATAATACTTTGTATTAACTTATAGCAGTAACTTAAACTGCTATAATATAAGCATTAATTAACATTGGATTAATTAAGTAAATTATTATATTTTCCATCATGGTTTTCATGAGTGCGCCCTGGGAGCAATAGAAACCACAATTAAGAAGTGGAAGGAAAAAGAACAAAAGAAGATAGATATACATATAATAAAGATAAGTCCTACAAGATCTTCTTTGATGCTTTCAACGATCCATAAAGATATGCATCGATTGTTGATTGACATTTATTTTGTGGCTGATATTATTTTCGTTAATTTTTTGCCTGTGTTCGTTATTTTTTTTATTACTCGTTGTTTAGTTTTTATTTATTTATTACTACCATGAATTTTTCTAAATATTATAACTTTTTTTTGTCTTGACAAATAAATTTTTTAACCATTTCAAAACATTTTTTTTATTATAATTTTTTAAATATTTAAATTGGATAAAATACGCCGATATTTTTTAAAAGGGAGTTATTCTGATAAAGACGTTTAAAATGTCTTTTTTAAAAAATATTTTTAAGTAATTAAAATTTAATACATATAATTGATTGAACCATATTATTTTTATCAAAATTAGATCAGACAAATTGATTTGGCTGAAAAATCAATAAATTATATTTTAAGAATCCTAAATTTTAACCTTTTTTTTTTCTTCGTTATAGAGTTAGGATTGAAGATTTTTAAAATCAAAACATATATATATAAGAAATATTTTAGTTATTTTCTATAATAGAGTTATTGTAGTTATTTTCTACAAAAAATTATTAATTTAGATTAATTTAAAGTTTAATTTTTTGATTTTTTGACCAAGTTAATTTGTATGATCTAATTTTGACAAAAATAACATAATTTAATCAATTATATGTATTAAATTTTAATTACTAAAAAAAATATATTTTAAGTATCTTTATCTAAATAACTCCCTTTCTAAAAAAAAAAAAAAAAAAAGTAGCATTGCATGTTTTCATTTCTAATAATAAGGTGCCATCTATGGTGCCACAAATTATAATGGCTATGCTGGCTATAGATAAACAAATCATCATATGTTGGCACGTGGAGGAAAAGACTATTGTTTGACTTACTTATTACTTTTAAAGTAGTTTATTTGTTAACGTAATTTTGTTGGTTTTAACAACATTAATTTTTTTTATTTGTTAGAATCTATTTTCTTTTTAATTTTCAACAAATGGTATTTCACATGTAGAAAGAAAAAAAAAAAAAAAGAATATTTTAATAGAGCAAACAAAAGAAGTCACTTTTTAATTTAAGTGTGGAAGGAGAAATGGTGTAGTACATAATTATGGAGTGTATAGGTGCTTTACGCGACTGTGGTGTTAGGAATAAAAATCGGACCGTCCGATTTTTGAGTACACAAATCGGAGGGTCCGATTTCTAATTAAAAAATTTAAAAATTTTGGAGTATACAAATCGGATCCGATTTGTGTACTCCAATTTTTTTTTTATTTTTTAAATACAAGTCGGAGGGTCCGATTACCTTCACCAAAGATTAAATTTTCTTTTCCACACTAATCGGGAGTCCGATTAGTAAACTTAAAAATTTTTTACAAAAAAATCGGATGGTCCGATTTCTTCATTCCTTGTTTTAGAAAAAATTATCCCACATCCATATCTAACACTCACAGTTTCCACAAGGATGCACAACACACATATATTTTTCATATCCAAAAAAATTAACCAAAAGAAGTTACATAAAAAAAATTAACAAATAAGCCAACAACTCAGAGAGATAATAGTTCAATTTCAACTTCTCCATGGTGGTGGGATAGTTAGAGATACCGATCAGAAATTGTGGTTTAAAGGCTTGAGAATAGATATGCGACGCTTAGGTTGTTGAAGCCATCGTTTTTGCGTGTTCAGAAGATGCTACAGAGAAGAACAGGACAACGTTGCTGTTTTAGAGGGTACGACGACATTAAAGAATAAATCTTGTAACCCGAGACAGTGGCGGCGTTGTCAAGTCAAATGGCCACAGGCTGCACCAGCGGCGAACAGCAGAATCTCAAGCTCGATAAGATCCATTAGCCACCATCCATGGAGCAGCGCATAACATCCTCTAAAGAAGATAGTGGATCGGGCCACGGGGCTTGGTGTTTCGGATCAGGTCTGTTTGTTGGCATTTCACCCTTTCTTCATCACTAAGGTCTAGAGTTCAAATTCTAAATGATGCATTTGAGGAAAAAATTTGATAAATATGTAAAGAGTGTGTGGGTATGTTGTGTACTTAGGATTAAGGATTGTCTAATTCATTAGGATACCTAGAATTAGAGGTTGTCCAATTCACTGACCAAAAAAAAAAACTCATACCTCATGCTTTTTCTAAAGCTGAAGCCTAACTTAACTGGTTAAATCATATGCCTCTTAATATGTTGTACCCAGATTGTCCAATTCACTTGATAAAAAAAAACAAAAATCTCGTGCTTTTTCTCCATTTTTGTTGTCTGTTTTTATTAAAGCTAAAAAAATATAATATTCACAAATGTTAGTTCAAAAATCAGCACATATGTATAACTTCATACTAGTAAAATTCCAACCCTACAAAATGTGAAATTGATCAATCGATGACATGTTTTAGTTACAGGTCTATTAATAAATAATGACATGCTTATTGTCTTGTAAATAAAAGAAAAAAAAATTAGACTATCCATTATATTATTCTTTGATAATAAAAAATGGTCTATCATTGGATGATGTAGTCAAATGATGTAGCCATCTCCACACTATTACCGGAAAATCGTTTCCTCTCTTGCCGGAAATGGAGTCGCCACCAACATCCAAAATTGAAGAAATAGCAACTTCTTAAAATATTTACACTATATTAATTTTTTTCTCATATTAGTAAATAATTATTTATGATTTTTATTTTTTAATTAAAATGATCATTTTATCTTGCAGTAAAAAATTTAAAATCTGAAATTATTGTCATTAATTAAGCTTTAATAGTGCTAATTACAAAAAATATCATACCATGTGTCACTGTTAGATTGGTAAGTTAAAATCAAAATATAAAGGATGGTCAATGATGGATATGATGATTGATGAGGAACATTATTGTGACAACTTTTTGCCCAGAGGATATGTTACAGGTGGAATTATCAATTATGGGTGTGCACAAGATTTTTGTGGGGTGATTTTTTTTTTCCCCTTGGCTATACGATCCTAGCTAGATTTTAGCATGTGTGTTGTTTTCTGGCTTGGTTTAGAACATGTCTGCAAGGACATACATATAACTACATCTCGATAACGTTATATCATCAAATTATTTTAATAATTAAATTCGATTAAGTTGTCTTATAATTTATTGACATAATAAAAATTAACTGAAAAAAAAAAAGAGTAGACAAAAGAACTTAATTAATATTGGTTAAAAAAATAATTTATTAATTCAATACTTTTCTATAAAAAACAAAAGTTTACTTTGCATTCATGTTATACTTAATATTTCTGAATTTTATACAAAAAATAAATAATTTTTATATTTTTCTATGAATTTTTATTTAAATAAAAATCATTAGTTTCTTGTTTATTAAAATAAAGATAATTATATTTTTTATGTATTATATTATTTTCTAATTTACAGGCAATCTAGTTTTACAGATTGTAGAATTGGGAAATAAAGCAATTTCGTATGCATCGTTGTTGCTTATAGACACATTCTACCATAATTTTATATTTACTAACAGTGAAATTGCAAACGAATATGTGATAAATTTCATATTCATGCGAAATAATTAAGATTGTTATTATATATATATATATATATATATATATATATATATATAATCGAGCCAGCTCACGAGCTAATGAGCTGAGCTTATCCAAGTTCAAGCTCGGCTCATTTAATTTATGAGCTCAATTTTAGACTCAAGCTTGGCTCACCAGCTCACGAGCTTAGCTTATCGAGCTGTTAACGAGTCGAGTTCGAGCTGGTTCATGAGTTGGCTTGACTCACTTCCAGCCCTATTCGCATGCAATAATAGTGAATGCAAATTTGAGGTTGATTCATGACTTAATTGATGCTATGAGTAATATAATTTCATTGACAATGCATGCGAAATTACTTTCTTCCTTAACCTCTCAATCTAACTTTGAAAAATTAAGAAATAATATACAGAAATATAATTTTTTCTTATTTTTGACTAAATAAAAAATAATAATTTTTATTTAAATTGAAAACCATTTATCTATATAGATAACTTACTAACAAGAAGAGGTGAAAAATTAATAAATATTGATCGTATAATATGAATAAAAAAATCAATGCAATTTAATTTATTCTTAAAATTTAGAAATCATCTCTAGACATACTCATTTTTCTACAGGAATAATATAATTATTATGTGTAACTGTTCTAGATAAGAGGTGTACGAGCTATGAGCCAAACCTTTCAAAACTATACAGAACTAAATGTGACACATCATATTAACCATTTTAAACTTATTGGTTGTGGTCATCATAATTTATTTTGAAGTAAATGATATTATATTAAGGTTCTTAAATAATAAAGACCAAAAAATTATTAAATGTGACATCTCTTAGCTTAGGGTTTATAAAATCCTTAATAATTTTTTATTAAAATAATGATATGGTCACTCTTAATTTTTATAACATATTTTGTACATAATTTTTAATATTGCATATTTGTATAAATTTATAAAAAAAATGACATTATTAAAATAAAAATTATATAATACCTATTTTTCATAATGTGTGTGTAACTGTGTATACCCTAATTGGCTATAAATGCTTTTTCATGACCAGTTCACTTATTAATTATGATTCGTTATAGGGTATAATAGCCTTTTCGAACACAAAATATAGCCTTTGTTGTTCTCTATTATTAAAGGTGAAGTTCTCTTTTTCCTCCTCTTCGTATCATTTCATGTCATATTGAGGCTAATTTTTTTTTTATACGGGTGATTTTATCGTGAAATATAAATATTTGATTATTTTGATGTTTTATATTATTATGGTAATAATTGATATATTTTTTAATTATAAAAAGATAAAATATTATTGATGTCTTGTAAAAATCTACATCAGCATATAACATATAATTTAGATCATTTTTAAAAAATTTATTCTTAAAATTTTAATATTAGAAAATACAGATATTATATATTTTTTATGTAGTTTTCGTATTTATCAAATAAGTTATCTTTAAATTATCTATATTCTTTTATTAATCTTAGAAAAAAAAAAGATGACGAAAGGGGCTTAAGAAGTTGCCAAAAGCTTAAAGTTGAAATTAACCTAGCTAGCTATTTTTTTTAATATATATATATATATATATATAAAGAGTAATGCTAAGGGATCAGTAACTTTTGTGATTGGTAGTCATCAAATAGTCATCAATGATAATTTAGTGGTGTAAGATTGGTGTAAGATTTTATCTAATGACTCACATTTCTCTACTGGTTACATACTGGTCAAAATTCAATAAAATTGCTGCCTCTATAGTTTTTCTTATAAAAATGAAAAGATTTAAAGTCCAAGGTATTTGACTATTTTTCTTCACTACTTTTGACCACATTATTGAAGCGTTCGAATATGAAAAGCTTTGTAGGGGAAAGAATGTTTAGAGGTTGGAAAGGCGATTATTAATGGTGGTGGTGGGTCATGAAGGTGCCCAACCTTATACATACCTTACTTTTTGTGGCTGATGTGTCTTGACAACAGAAATTGCAAGAGAAAGGTTCACTACTCATGCCTAAGGGGCAGCCTATTGCCATGGCCAAAACAGATAAACACTGCATTTTTTTAACCTAGATTATTTCCACTACGTGTTTTCCATATACAGGCAAAAATTGGATTCTAACTATAGGTAGAGAAAACCAATTTGATTAGTTGGAGTTATCAGTTCACTCGTTCATTTAAATATATAAGTGTTTTATGTTTGAATTTTATTTTGTATATACAATTTTTTATGACAAACAGATAACTTTTAAATAGGACATTGATTCATAAATTGACCTGTCAAATTGATAATACAATAAAAAATGAAAAAAAAAAAGATAGAAAACAGATATATATATATATATATATATATATATATATTTGTTTTTATAAATGAAATAAAAAATACTTTATTATGGGTATATACTTTTTTTATCTTTTATATTATTAAAAAATAAAAATAATAAAATTAAAATAGAACATCAAGATATAAAATATTTAGGAGACTTTTTTTTTTCCGACAATCTACAATAGTCCAACAAGGATTTTTGGAATATATAGAATTAAACTAATATTTATTAGGATTATTTAGCTTAATTATATATTTATTTATATTATGATACCATAGTTAATGGTAAGATGTTACGTTTTTATTATTTCAATTCATTTTTTATCTATATGTACCATCTACATAATATCATATTTTACACAAAAATACAAAAAAATTTTTTCAGTCTTTTTCTTTGAGTTCTAACATGATATTAGAGCCTGGTTATTAGAGACTAAGACCATTTTCAGTAGGGAACTCATCCCAATTTCTATTTGTGGCTTACTTGTCATAAAAAGTAATTCTACATCAGTTTTTGCGTCATAAACAGTAAATAGGAACTCTAAGCATCTCTCTTCTCCATTAGGAGGAACTAACTTTAGTCCCTGTTGTGATCCCACTTAATTAATTAATTAAAATACTTAAAATTAATGTAATTAATTTTTTTCAATAATATAATTTAAATTTATAAATTTAAAAATAATTCACTATTAAAAGATATTAATATTAAATAAATTCATATATAACAATAATACATAATATATGGTTAATTCAGAATAAGTTGAATTGGGATAAGAATATCAATTGGCTTTGGCTTTGGAAGGCGCGGGTCCCTGAAAAGTTGAGACTCCTAGTGTGGCTTTGCCTTCATGATGCTGTACCAACTCAATATCTGCGTTTTCGGCGACATCTCTCCTCCTCATCCTTATGTACACGTTGCAATCAACTTCCGGAGACAATTCTTCATTGTTTTCGGGATTGTGAAGTGGTGCGATCAGTTTGGGTTTCTCTAGGTTTTTCTGATGTGTGTTTCTTTGGCTCTCACGAGGTGCATGATTGGTTCAAGCATGGCCTCCTCAATGAAGGTTGTTCCAAATTTGCAGCTATAATATGGTCAATTTGACAAGACAGAAATATGGATAATTTTCAGGGAATTTTTGGATCTGCTGGGTCAATTGCATACAAGGCTCGCAGGTGCATGGTGAATTTTGAATATACAACTCAGAATCGAGTGTGTTGCATCCAGGGATTAAAATCTCTGTCTTGGTCTCCACTAGAACCTGGTGCTTGGAAGTTAAATTGTGATGGGAGTGTGAACTTGGGAGATGATTGTGCTGGTTTTGGGTGGGTAATTCGCGATAGCTCCAGCCAATGGGTAATGCCGTAATGGGATGCTCAGGAAATTCCTTTGGATCTAGTGTCATCAAGATGGAGTTGTGGAGTATATGGAAAGGTTTGGCTTGGGCTTGGGAGGCGGGTCTTAAGCTTGTTGTCTGTGAGACAGATTGCGCATCAGCTTTTGAGCTAGTGACTAGTTGGCAAGTTTCACTCTGGCATCTTGAAAAAGAAGTGATACAACAGATATTTGACTTGAAGTTAAGAAGGGATTGGGATATTCGTTTTGAACTTATCCCAAGAGAAGCTAATGTCGTGGCAGATCGGTTGGCAAAGATGGGATCTGGAGGTAGCGGAGCTGATGAGGTTCACCTTTGGCACCAGCCACCAGAGGTGGTTTGTCCTCTCTTGCTGTTAAGAACCTGATTTTTTTTCTTTTTCTTTTCTGCTCTTTTGTTTTTTTTTCTCTTGGTTGTTCACCAAAAAAAAAATACACAATATATAATTTGGGATTACACAATGAGTTGGTTTGGATCCATTTTTTCGAACAAAAAATAATAGTACCAGAGCTTTGATTTCGTAAACTTGAAAGAAGATGAAGAAGAGTAGTAGAAAGTGTGAGAATAGAAGTGTATTTAACTGGTATATATAGAGTAACAAAATATTAATTTATTAATAATAACAGTAACATAGTAACGGCTAGTTTTCAACGACTAATTTTGCAACGACTAATTTTACAACGGCTAATTTAATATAATAATATAAATAATATTTAATTTTAATTATGACATAAATAATTATTATAAATTATTAATTAAATAAAAATTAATTATTTAATCTAATTAATTATTATAATTATTAATAAATTAATTACAATTTAATATAATTAATTAAAATTTTATATAATTATTTATTTAAATAATAACTTGCCAAATGTTAAGTTATTATTCATTGCTCCTAGTCCCCATTCAGTCCCATTCAGAGGGACTTTGTTCCATCGATTCTTGTGCAAGGACCCATTCCATTTTGTTCTAACGGTGAGGAACTTATTTGTGTCAGAAAAAGTTAGTAAGGCACTCACTATTGGACTTGCTCTAACGCTAAGGCCACCCACTTTTATTTCACTTATATATATATATATATATATATATATATATATATATATAGTTTTGTTAGAGAACTAACTAGAAGAATAACTAACTAGTCGAAAAACAAAAAAATTATTATAAAAAAAATTTTTACTATTCTAATTTTTCGAATTTTAAAACTAAAAATTTAAAGAATTAACTTAAGTTAACTTATATTGTAGTTGATTTTCTATATTTTTCTGTATGTATATGTACATATGTGTTAAGTTAAATAGTTCAGTTAAATATATGTCAAATTATCTAACTGATTTTATCTAATATTTTTTTATAAAAACTATTACAACTATTTTTGTATGAGTAGTCATGGTCTATATGTAGCGAGAAATCCTTAGGCCAACTCACAGAGCGTGAATGTTGTGAGAACCATAACAAACACTATAAAAAATAGATTATTTAGAATAATTTTGTATTAAAATTTAAAATTATTATAAATTATTTTTTTTTAATAAAAGATAGTTATTGTTACAAAATAAAAATTTTTTTAATAACAAGATATTTTGTTGCAAGAAATTTCAATCATTTTGTAACAAAAATTACTTTTTTTTTTTACAAAATGTACTTTTTTTGTAATGGAAAATTGTTCTGTTGCGAGAGTTCAAATCGGTCTGTAACAAAAAGTTATTTTATTACAAAAGTTTAAAACGTGTTATAACACAAAATTGCCGTTTTAAAAGTTTAAAATATTTTATAAATTTTTTTTTGTTAGTTGTAAAAGTTTAAAATACTTTTTAACAAAAAAGTGTTTTGTTTCGAAAATTCAGAATTTATTCATTTGTTCAAGATTTTATTTTTCACAACCTTAGGATTTTATTGTTCAAGATCTTGGTTTATTAAAGATGATGGTCTTCTCATTTGAGAGGAAAAAAACAACCTTAGCAACGGAGAGAAAGTCTTGTAAGGTTGTTCACAATGCAAATAGGGTTTTGGGAATGATGGAAACCAAGGCCAACCACTTTTGCATGGAGTCCTTTGAATTGAGTATAGACATTTTCTCTAGTCAACCGAATGAAACTACTAATCTAAGTAAATTAAACTAGCTAGCTTCGAGTTAACCAATTATGATTTACCTTTTTCGGAAAAAGAAAAGTCAACTCAAAAGAAACTTAAGAAGGTTCTCCCAGATTATTAAAGAAGTCTATATAATTAGGGGGAATCAATGTAGTTTCATTAGAGCACAAAAGGTAATGTCATACCGAATTTTGAAAAGCCTGTAATCAATATAATTTACCCTTTTTTTATATGAATTTAATTTTGATATAATATAAAATAATAACAACATAATAAAAATAATTACTTTTAATATTAATCGTGTGAATAATAATCATCTAAAAGAACGAATGTAATTAGAAGACTGTAGACATTAAAATTAAACTCTTCTTATATATACTCAATGGTTTTTATGAGTAATGCTACGTTAACAATTTTTTTATCAATTAAATCTAATTAAATTAGTATAATATTAACAAAAATTATTCTAATCTCTCTTATTCATCTATTCACCTAAATTTTATTATTTAACTTAGTTAGACTTGATTTATAAAATAACTTATACTATACGTGTAATATTTTTCAATTTTTATCATTTATATTATTTTTAAATTAATAAAATTGAAAAAATCTAACTAAATATTCTATATTTTTATATAAGCTAATTTTACGGGAGATATATTATTTATTTTATTTTATTTTTACAAAATTTTTAAATGAACCTATAATTTTTGAGGGTAGTAACAAAAATAACAAAAGTATATTCCTACAAAAATCTGTTACGTCATGATTTTGTTTTATTTTATAAAAAATATTTGTTAACCAATATCTTTTTTCTTATATTTTTTTTATTTATATTTGAATTAATACTAATTCCGACAGCAATAAATGTGCGAAAATCTAATTTATAGCGCCAAAATTTTTGACAATAACAACCTCCAGAGTATTGTCAATTAAAAATTTTTTATTTAATCTGTCGTTAAACTTGACGATAAATAGTTTACTGACAAATTTTTTAATAATTTCACCAATAAATCTAGTAATATTCAACTACTTTAATTTTTTATAATGTAATATAAATTTGACTTGACATCTATCTTTACAAAATAGATGACAATTTCACCTAAACTAAAATCTCAAATGAAATAATGAAGAGATGAGTAACATCTCTTTTGCTGACAAAAAGAGACTAACAAATAGACCTTGTACAAAACATAAAATATACAAAATATAATTCTAAAACTTAATTAACTACATTATAGAGTAGTGGTACTTTTATAAAGCACCAAAAGCAGCCTTTATATAGACAACTATTTTTTTTTTTTTTGGGTAAAAAAAAGCTCAACACTCAAGTAGAATAACGACAAAGATAAAAATCATAAAAAATAAAATAATTTTTATATCACTTTCAGCATAACTATCAACAACACAAGTTATTTACAACATTATTCTGTAGCACATGTAAACGACTGATCTACACAAATTACGACTTCTACTGTAAAATATAGTATTATTCCATCGTAACCAAATAATTCATATAACTGAGATTATTATAAATAAATTAATCACCAGATATCTATGTGAACACAGAAGTTACATTTACAATAAATTTTTAGTATAAATACAACCAAATCATACATATATGTGAACACATAAATTTAAACTTCTTGATTTTACAACTAAAATCATCATAAATGTTCAAATTCCTTAACTATTTGATTAAATTTTGAACAATTTTGACAAATAAATTTTCTTCAAATTTCTTATGCTTATATGTAGCCACAATTGGATCACCTGGTATCAAATTAATTTTAAATTTTTCACATACTTAACTAATTTATTGGATTTAAGTTTTAAATAAGAAAAATAGAATAATATCTTCTGTACAAAGAAACACCAACTAAGAACTTAGAATGTAATCTGTGGGGAAGACTGGAGTTTACAGAGTAAGAAAATGGAGAGAGAGAGAGAGAGAGAGAGAGAGAGAGAGGAACACTGAGTGGGGTAGGACTAGGAATTTACAGAAAAGGGATCCTAGGATTTGGAATCGAGAAGAGTATCAACGTTTGGAAAACGTGTCTTTCTCTGTTTTTGTTAACAATCTGCCGAATGATATTTCAAAGAAGGAATTATTTCACCTTTTCCATTGGACAAGACGAATCAATGACATCTATTTGGCTCGGAAGCGAAAAAATAGAATTGTGTACATGTTTGCGTTTATACGATATACGACAAAAGGAGGGGCGATGAAGGCCATAACTGAAATGAATCATACAAGAATCAGGGGGAAGATTATTTATGTAGGTGAGGCCAAGTACAGAAGGGCTACGGGAGAAAAGAACACCGGGGTACGTAAGTGAGACCTTGCAAGAACTGAGGTGGAGAGTAGACAACTTCAGAAGAGTAAAAGTTCTACAAGAGTGGAAGAAACTAAGAAGGTAACACCTGTTAAGGACACCCAGGGAAATGGTTGGACAAAGAAGGTTGAAGTGCCAGTAGCAAAAGAGAATTTCGATTGGCTATAGAGAAGCTTAGTAGGCGGAATGACAAAAGCCATTAAATTCAAATCGCTACGGAGAGCCATTGTTAAGAATTTTCCTCAGGTTGTTGAAGTCAGAGAGCTTGGAGCTTACAAAGCCCTACTAGTGTTCGATTCTGTGAAGAATGCGGAGGAAGCGTTTACCTTCAAAATGAATAGTTTCTTACAATTCTTTTACAATGTTTAGAGATGGGAGGAATCTGAACGTAGTGAGACTAGAAGAATTTGGTTAAAATATCATGGAGTGCCTTTACATGTTTGGTCAGCCGAGACATTCAATACGATCGGCGGCCTCTGGGGAGAAGTAGTCAAGTGTGATGATGTGACGAAGTCTGCTTTATTTTTCAGTGATGGTCGAGTGTTAATCGATACATGTGTCTTTGATGTGATTAAGGAATGGATTCATATCACGGTTGGCACCAGTGGATTTGATGTATTTGTAAAGGAAATAGGACGGGAAATATATGGAGACGAATGCTTTAAGGAAGATGCAAGCGCAAAGTCGATATGTGAAAACGTTAGCTCACATTCCGGCGGAATGGGATCGACAGCGGTGGTTTGAAATCCGGCGGCTGACCTAATTAGGATACGAGTCAATGACGATGGTGAAAATAAGGGTACAACGGTCATTATAGACATTTTTTTGAATGAATGCAATCAAGATAATTTAATGGTATTGCGGAAGCAGAGGATAACCGATCCATGCAAAATTAATGAATTTAATGAGAAGACTTATTTTGGGGGATTTGATGTTTGTTTAGAATGTGAATCAGAGAGAACTGTGACAGAGGTGTGCTTTGACAAAGGAAGTGGGGCCAGACAATTGAAGATACAAGGTAACGGTAGGGATGAGACGTATGGGAAATTACAAAGGAGGGATGCAACAAAACGCAACAACTATTGGGCCGTATAACTAAAGGGCCTGTGGAAGAAAGTGGGCTTGATGAGCTACAAGGTGGGATCCACACGCATGAACAATGCGCTCTGCAGGGTCACATGCGGGCCAGCGTGTAAGACCCAAGACTTTTGAAAAGTCTTATTTTAAATCAATCTCAAATTATATATTTATTTATGGTTTTAATTTTAGAAATTATTTTTATTGAAAATAATTAAAGACAATTAATTGGACTTGAAATAAATTAAGGTTTTTATCCAAACTCTATACCGATGGATTATTTTCCTATTTATGATTTAAAGTTCTGGAAATTCGAAAAAGGTTTGGCTACTTAAATTAGAATTATGTCTAATTTTATAATTATTGAATTATTCTCTATATTTAAATTATAAATTTGGTAGTTATAAAATAATAAGAATTTTATATGATTTAATCTAAATAATTGATATTTTTATAATTTGATACATTAATTTTTATGAATAAAGAAAATTAATTATATTATCTCTAATTCTTGTATTTGAGTATTAATTCGAAAATAAATCGTAATTTGATAATTAGATAGTATTTTTATAAATATTATTATTGAATTAAAATAGATTTTCAATTACTCTATTACCCCTAATTTTATTCAAAATTATCAAACTATTCCTAACCCTAATTTCTAACCACACACTCACCTCACCCATACCTGCCGCCACTCTCCTCACTCAGCACAACACACACACAACGCACTACACTCTTCTTTACACACACAGCAACAACTTCAAAAAAAAGAAACAAAAAGAAAGAAAGGGGAAGAAGGAAGGGGGATCGAGGAAGGAAGGAGAGGGGGCAGAAGAGTGAGGCGGCGCGGTGGGTGTCACTGCCACCATAGCCGCCGCTGCTGACAGAGGAGAGAGAGAAGATCTGAGAGAAAAGGAGAGTGTCACGAGGGAGCCGCCGTGCTGCCCAGGATCGCCGTCGCGTCGCGTCGTCTTTTGCACCAGCGCCGAGGAGGACCGCACGAGAAGGACCGCCATTTTGCGCCGCCACTGTGGCTCTTGTCGCCGCTGGACCTGTCGCCGTCGCCACCAACATCCACCGCCGTTGAGGTTGTCGCTGATGGGAGAGGATGAAGCTGCCCATGTCGTCGCCGTGAGGAGCCGCGAGTCCCGTCGCCGTCATCATCACAAATGGTGTCGCCGTTGTGGTTGAACCCAGCCGCCACCATCGCAAGCTCCGTCGCCACCGTTGGAGGTGGGTTGCCGAGCCGGTGTCACCGAAAAATGGCGTTGTCGTAGCTGAGGTCCATTGCTGGTAAGGGTTTTCTTTTTAGGTTGGTCTCTGTTCTTGTGGGTTTCGGAAAGATTATTGTCGCTGCGTGGTTGTTACAGTTGCCGTCGCTGAGCTTCTGGCCGCCGGGAACGGTGCTGTGGCCGCTGGAACCTTAGTTTGAGTCGCTGCTGTTAGTCACTAATGGAGGTATCTCTGCTGCCTCTTTTTCGCTTTAGGTCCTTCGCTTCCTTAAACTTGTTCTGCTTTTACTTTTACTCTGCTTTTATCCTATTTTCTGCTACTATTAGGTTGAGTATTGACGCTAGTGTTGCCGTGGGGCTGCTAAAGCTGCTGCTAGTTCTGATTTTGTTATCTTGGTACAAATGTTACTGGTTTGATCTTTCTCTTCGGTTTGGTCAATTCGTATGTCCTGTTTTATCACTGCCATGGTTTCCATGTTCTGATTTTAATTCTAGTCCTTACTTGGTCTTGACTCCCCATGTTGTAATTGCTTTTAATTCCTATCCAATTTGAATCTTCCATTTTGTTGCAACCATGGCCACTGCCGTTCTAGTTGCGTGAGAGTCATAGCCGCTGCAGAATAAGGTGAAAAGAGGGTTTATCGCATTAAAATCGCTGCGGATTTGATTCTTTGAGGTAGGGGTTTTCTTAAAATCTATTTTATATTACAGAGTTGTGATAAATAGATATCGATGCAAAGAGATTTACTTCTGTGATTATATTTGTCTTATGGATGTGATGGTTTGTTGGACTGAATTATTGGGTGCTTGATTGCGTGAGTGGTGTATGGTTGTGGATAAAAATCGGTTTGGAATGTCATTTACTTGATTATTAAGAAAGATGAATTTTCTTGGTTGTAGAGTTTACTTAGTAATATAAATGAAACGATTTTGGAAATAATTTGAGATATGAAAATAAATTGATTCTGGGAGCGGTTTGATTGTGAGTTGGTTTGATTTTATGAATGATTTAATATTTGAGATGATTCCATTTTAAAAAGAGTTTTATTGTTAGAATTGGTTGATTTGAAAATAATTTGACATTGGAACTGGTTCAATTTTGGAAAATGTTTGAGATTTGGAAATGGTTGAGAAAAGATTTGAGAAATGTTTGGATGGGACCCGAAAAGGGTAGTAGTGTCCGAGTTTTAGAAGAGATGCTGCCGAAATTTTATAAAATTGAAAGTTTTATTTAATGTAATTAATTAAAAATATTTGTTTTTAAGCATTATACGTTTTAAGATTGATTTGTCTATCAAAGAAAGAATTTTGTTTTGGAATTGAGATTGTTAACGAACAGAATGAAAAAGAGGATGATGAGGATTTTATTTGAAATATGGCTTTGAAATGAACTTGGAAATGAGATTTGGATTGATGAATGATTATGATGTTGAGAATGTTGAGATGTGAACTTTGAATTATTCACATGGCTTTTGAATTTGAAATATCGGAGATACGAGGTTCCCTGGATTAAGTGCCGTGGCTTGCCACCACGTGTACCAGGTTGAAAACTCGATACTCTGTTGACCCTACGACGTAAGTATGTGACCGGGCACTATATAAATTCCCGGAAATGTTACCCCCATTGAGTAATATTTATTATTTGAGAAAAAGCTATGCATAGACTCTTGGGGATGCACGTCGGGGGACAGTCTAAGTACAATTCAGACTTGTCGGATTGGCTAGATAACCGACAGATGAGCCTCATCAGCCATAGGACAGGCATGCATCATATGCATTTGTATGCTTTGCTTGAGTTTGAACTTGTTTTGGTTTGCCTAATTGCTAAACTGTTTGTAACTGCTACTTGAACTATTTGCTGTAACTGCTGCCTACTTGTGCTTTCCTTGTCTGCCTTGCCTGTATTTATCCTGGCGTGCTACATTTGAGATTGAACTTTGGTGCTGAATTAATGATTGTGTTGTTTGATTGCGTGGTTGGTTTTTGATTGAGATTTTCTTATAAGAAAGGAAATGTTTCGGATTTCTGAAAGATTAAACATTGTTTCTTTGAAAATGTTTTGAACGATTACCTATTGGTTTTTTAAAAGATTCATAAGGCAATGATAATCACTGAGCTTGAAAACAGTTTTCTTATTAAATATCTTCTTATGACAACTTTGAAACTCTGTGGTGAGACCGTGTGGTTAGGTTCTCACCCCCTACAGCTTTACCTTTTCAGGAACTGGATAAAGAAGCATTAAGAAGAGTTATACTGCGTTTGGTTTATATTCTGTTGTATTAATTAGATTATTTTCTTCCTTCGTCTTTGTTATTACAAGTTTGTAAGAGGGATAGGAATTTTATGTTTTATATGTATAATATATTAAGTTATTACGTAAGGAGTCTTGTATATGAATCTATGCCTGCTTGTATTTTTCTTAAGAGAAAGTATTTATTTCTGTTTTTTCAAAGAAATCAGCGATACAGTGTCGAGTCACAGGCTCCTATTTTAATTTTTAGTATGTAAAGTAGTCATAATACTTCTTGCTATCAGAGTAGCGCAGCCGGAAGCGTGACTTCTGATAGTGAGGGTGTTACACAGCGTCTCAGGCAAAGCGCCTTGCTGCTGCGGATCAGCGCGACATGGGCCGGGTCGGGCACGATCCAACAGATCTGGGCCGGGGAAGCAGCAGCAGATTCATTCGAGGGTAGCAATCTGTGATCAACGCGATGTGGCTGATCCTTGTGCAGGTGCGAGCAAAGCAATGCGGCTGAATCTTTGTGTGGCTGATTCATTGGAGAACCTGGCTATGCTTGGTGCAGGTGACTCGGATCTCTGTGCGTTGAGGAGGTGTGCGGAATGTCAGGCGGGCGGGAGAGTGGAGGAACGAAGCCAACCTCCGGTTCTTTGCAACGGTCCAGTAGCAAGCACGGTGGCATGGGACATGATGGGAGTTTTGGATGATGAACCGGAAGGGAAGGGGTCCATCGGTGAAGCAAGCAGCCGTGTTAATCGTGGTGATCAACACATACTGAGTCAGGAAAAGGTGAACGCCTTGGCAGAGATTGAAGGTAAAGAAGAAGGGGCGGGTCAGGACAATGAGAATGAACGGGTTACAGAGGGTTCTGGATCTGAGACAGAAATTGAAAGTGCAAAATCAGATGCTGACCTGACGGATACGCACGAAAGACAGTTAGTAGAGAATAAGGAAACGTGGTAGTTAGCAGTGGAGTCAGGTGCGGTGTTTTATGACGATGAAGAAGATATTATGGCGATTCTACAAAGTCAAAATAAAGCTTTGGCAGCAAAAAGGAAGATGGCAAAACAAAAGGAGAAAGCTAAGAGGAGCAAGGCCAAACAACATAACAAGGTGTGTAGAAAATTTTTAAAATAATTTATAGTTGTTGGAATATTAGAGGCCTAGGAGGGTATGGAAAGTTGAGTATGGTGAAAGAGTTGAAGAAAAAGTACAGATTAAATATGTTAGGTTTGATTGAAACTAAGAGAGAGATGGTTACTAGGTTTGATGTAGCATGCTTGAGGGGTTGTGATACGGTGGATTGTGAATTTGTGGAATCCGTTGGTGCCTCTGGCGGTTTATTGTTAATGTGGGATAATTTATTATTTAAACAATCGAACTGTTATAAATGGGATGGTTGGTTGTGCGTTGAAGGCTTATTGACAAAAAATAATTTTAAATGTGCTTTCTGCTTGGTGTATGGTGCACATGTTCGGAGTGAGAAGTTGGTGATGTGGGAGGAATTTAGCTACATTGTGGGTTTAACTCAGGTTCCGTTTTGTTTCATGGGAGACTTTAACGATATAATACGGTTGGAGGAAAGGAAAGGAGCTGTTAGTCTACCAGCATTTGCGGAGGATTTTAAGGAATGGGTGCAAGATGTACAGCTAGTTGATTTACTGTTAACCGATCGGAAATTTACATGGTTTCGAGGTCGTTCTTGTAGCTGCATTGACATGATCTTGGTCAGTTTGGAGTGGCTTGAAGAGTTCCCAGATACTCGCTTGAAAGGAGGCTCTAGAGGCATATCTGATCATTGCCCGTTGATATTAGAAGATTCTAGGTTCTGGGCGAGTCCGAGACCTTTTCGTACTTTGGACTCCTGGTTTACACATGAAGGGTTTCTGAAGCTGGTAAAGGATGAGTGGAGGAACTTGGGAGATGATATGTTCACAAACAAGCTGAAGGCTTTGACAGTTCCGCTAAGGAGATGGCATAAGGATAATTTTGGGGACATGGACTGAAGAATCAAGAAATTTGAGGATGAGATTAAGAAGATTGATGATATGGTTAGTACTGGTAGTTATGACGGAACAATGAAAGCTAGACGGAAAGCTCTGGTGATGTGCTGTGCGAAGTGGTATGTCAGAAAAAAAATTCATTGGAAGCAAATGTCCCGATCCCAACATGCTAGAGATATGGATAAGAACACTAGGTACTTCCATAACCTAGCATCGGTGAGAAGGAGGAACAATAGGATTGAGTGTCTAGTGATTAATGGAAGAGTGGTGCGGAATCAGGCCCGAATAAAGACTGCAATCATGAGTTTTTATAAAGAACTATATAGGCAAGAGTATGCTCCTGTGATTGGGATCCGTGATGGGCTGGTTAAGCAGATTGATCACGAAGAGACAACAGTGTAGAGGAAATCCCTTCATCTGGGAAGTTCGAGAGACAGTCTGGGATTGTGAGTCCAGTAAAGCTCCAGGTAGTGATGGTTATAATATGAACTTCATAAAGAAATGTTGGGGTGAGCTTGGTCAGGAGTTTACTGCAGCTGTGTTGGGTTTTTTCCAGAATGCGAAGCTACCAACAGATGCTAATGTTACTTGGGTGGCACTAGCTCCAAAATTTGTGGGGGCCAAGAAAATTAAAGACCTTAGACCGATTAGTATGGTTGGCTGCGTTTATAAGGTAATATCCAAAATGCTGGTAAGAAGAATACGGTTAGTGATGCCACACCTAGTAGGGGAGACTCAGTCTGCGTTTGTGAAGGGCTACAAAATACATGATGGTGCTCTTATTGCTTGTGAGACAGTCCAATGGTTGAAGCTAAGAAAGAAGCAGGCGGCAATTGTTAAACTAGACTTTCAGAAAGCCAACGACCGAGTGAGGTGGAGCTTTGTGGATATAGTGCTGCAGAAGATGGGTTTTGGTTTTCGATGGAGGACTTGGGTAAAGGAATGTGTGACTACAGCGTCTATGTCAGTGCTGATCAATGGGTCGCCATCCAAGCCGTTCAAGATGGAGAGAGGACTCAGACAAGGAGACCCTCTTTCTCCTTTTCTATTTGTTCTTGTTGTTGACGTTCTGCACAGGATGGTGGGGGAGGCGGTAAGGAATGGACGGATTTCTCCACTGCTGGTGGGAAGGGACAATATAGAATTGTCGCATCTCCAATTTGCAGATGACACAATCTTATTCTGTCCGCAGGAAATGGAGACGCTAGTGAATTATAAGAGACTCCTGCGTTGTTTTGAGCTAATGTCTGGTCTGAGAATCAATTTTGATAAGTCGAGCCTAATTCCAGTCAACTGTGAGAAGGAGTGGGTGACGAATATGTGTGGTTTGTTGGGATGTGCTGAGGCGGTATTACCCGTTAGATACTTAGGAATTTCTCTTGGTGCTAATCCTCGGCTGGTGAAGACCTGAAAACCAATCATAGACAAGGTGGAAGACAAGCTGAGCCTATGGAAAGCCAGATCTCTCAACAAAGCGGGTAAGTTGGTCCTAATAAAATCCGTTCTCAATAGTCTGCCGGTCTACTACTTGAGCTTGTATAAGATGCCAAAAGCGGTTGCAGAAAAGATAATTGGACTCCAAAGAAGGTTCTTGTGGAGTAAAGCAGATGGGAGTAATAGTATACCACTGGTGAAATGGGAGGTAGTTCAAGCTCCGAAAAGGCTAGGTGGCTTGGGGGTGGGAGATGCTTTAATTAGAAATGCGTCGCTTCTGTTTAAGTGGTGGTGGCGCTTCTCAAAGGAGGACTGCCCGCTGTGGAAGAAGGTTGTATGCTCTTTTAATCAGTTGGACCCAACTGTAATGTTGTCAAACCAAACTTTGCCATCAAGAGGGGGTCCTTGGAAAGATATTTGTCAGCTTAATATTAAGGAACCATAGGTAAGAGATATGGTGATAAGTGGTTTGTCCATAGAGGTGGGAAACGGCAGGAGCACTCGTTTTTTGGAGGATGCCTGGCTATAAGGTGGCTCTTTGAAAGATAGTTTTCCAAGACTCTTTTCTGTTTCAAATCAACAAGGATTTGTCATAGGGGACTGTGGGTTTTGGGATGGGTTTGAGTGGGTCTGGAACTTCCAGTGGAGGAGAGAATTGTTCCAATGGGAGTTAGAGTTGTTCAATCAACTTCATGACCGGTTACGGGCTGTAAGATTAATGAGTGATAGAGAGGACTCAATTGTATAGAAATTTGACAAAAAAAGGTGTTTTTTCTACTAATTCTTTTGTGCAGGTGCTGCAGAAAGGGACTCTTCCAGAGGATATCACAAGTTACAGCTACACTAGCTCGATTTGGAGAGGCTTGGTTCCTCCAAGAGTTGAACTATTTATATGATTTGTTTTAGTAGGCAGGGTCAACACAAAGGAGAGGCTGAGTAGACTGGGCATTATTAATCATAATGATAATATATGTGTATTGTGTAAAAAGGATAAAGAATTTGTACATCACTTATTTTATGCCTGTGAGTTTACATGGCAGGTATGGTGTGCTTGGTTGAAGTTTGCTGATAGAGCATGGGCCATCCCGGGGTCCGTTAAAGAGTTCTTCGAGAGTTGGACTGGAGTACCAGGTGAAAAGTCGGAGCAAAATAAATGGCTAATAGGATTTTGTGCAGTTACTTGGAACATTTGGTTGGAGCGGAATAGCAGAGTTTTTCAGAACTCAGAGACAAGTGTTGAAGGTGTAAAGATTATGTCATTTTCGAATTATAGGGAATGGTGTGGAGTTGATCCGTTTGGTTGTTAATGGCAATACTGGAGATGACAACGGGTTATACTAGTTATGTGTGTTATGTCTTGTTTCTAGTGCGCTTAGTTCCTCGCTACTCCACTTTATTGTGTTGAGCTTCTTTTGTTAAAAAAAAAAAAAAATAATATCTCTTCTGTAAAATTTCTAACCCATGATTACGATTATTATTTTTTATTAAAAAAATTATTGTGATTTTGAGAGCGTTTACACAGAACATTAACTATTAAATTAGTTATTTATATATAAATATATAATAATTAATTTTTTTGTATACACATAATATTTTAAAAATAATTAGCGAAACAATTATAAAATATTAACTCATCATCATTAACTAATATATATATAACATTGCTTAAAGAACTAAGCAGTAGCTAATTCATCATTGCACATACATACATGCAGGTCTTTAAGAAATGGAGAAACAATTTCAATTGAAAACTATATATATCGTGTTAAGGCATGCAGGGACTGAGGAACGAGGATTAATACAATATAAATTCATTATATATGTCGTGTTATGTTAAATAAAGTATTATTGTATTTTAGCAAATTGTACATGTAAGTTAGTCATTTTCGAAATAATAACCCCACCTAATGAATAATTGATGGGTCCATAGGGACCCTTTTGTGGTCACGGGTCTACGGGAGCACCATCAGCATCTTGTCACTTCAAACATTATTACAAATATTAATATATATTATTATATTATGTATATAAAGTATCGTTTTTCTCCCCAACGTTTGGAATAAGTCCTAAAGTTATTCCTAACGTTTCAATCATCCTATTTAAGTTCCTAACGTTTCAAAACTGATTCAATGTTATTCTGTCGTTAGGGATCCGTTAACAGAATTGACGGCGGGACAAAATTAAGACGATTTTGAAACATTAGAGACTTAAATAGGACGAAAACGTTGGGGACAAAAATGATACATAAAAATAAATTTTAATTTTATCTTTTAATAATATCAGTTTTTTACTATACATAGTATTCAATTATTTTTTAATCATATCTAAGTAAATTACACTTAATCATATTACTTTCATTTTAAATAAATTATTTTTTTTATAATTTTACTCTTAAAGATTTTTAGTTATCATGAAATGTTTGTAGAATGTCTAATATATAAATTTGCAGAAAAAAAATAATATATATACAATAAAATATAAATTATACATTTTGTATCTAATGTATCAAAATTCTTTAAAATTATAAAAAAATAAATTTATTTAAAATAAAAGTAATGTGATTAAGTGTAATTTATTTAGATGTAATTAAAAAATAATTGAATACTATGTACAGTAAAAAAATAATATTATCGAAAGATAAAATTAAATTAAAATTTATTTTTATGTATCGTTTTTGTCCCTAACATTTTCGTCCTATTTAAGTCCATAACGTTTCAAAATCGTCTCAATTTTGTCCCGCCGTCAATTCTGTTAACGGATCCCTAACGGCAGGACAACATTGAGTCAATTTTGAAACGTTAGGGACTTAAATAGGACGATTGAAACGTTAGAAACAACTTTGAGACTTACCCCAAATATTAGAGACAAAAACGATTCTTTACTCTTCATGAAAAATAAATTTTCATCCAATTACTCTTAGTAACATCAGGGTTGTCACGAATGTGTATGCATCAACGAAGCCAAACAAGTAAGCAACTCAAGCAGGTGGCAACTAGCAATATAGGCAACAAATTTATATCTTCAACTATGCTCAATTTATAATAAATCAACTACTAATATAAAATATATATTAAAATATAAAAAAATAAAGTATTATTTTTGTCCCAACATTTGAATAAATCTCAAAATTATCCTTAACATTTGAAACGTCTTATTTATATCCTTAACATTTCTTAATTGTAGCAATATTATCCTACTGTCAATTTGGCTAACGTCTCAGTAACGGCATTGAACACGTGGAGCTTAAGTTAGGGAACTCACACGTTTACATGTACACATCTGCATCTTCGCATCCCATTATAATTTTCTCTATACCAAACATTAGAACACGACAATGTAATGCTTCCTATTACACTAGTCCTAACCTAACCCTTTTTACCCTTTCCTGTGCTTGATCGCAATGAAGTGGTTGCATATTAAAGGTAGTTTGTGATCATTGTTGGTTGTGTGGGAAGTTATCATAGGGTTTCACTCTACTCACGTTGATTTTGTTCTACGAACGAAGGTATGTATGAAGAAAAATGTCTTTTTGTTTTGTTATCTATGCAATAGTGCATGCAACAATGATGGTTGTGTATGAGATTGTTTGCATTATACGGTATTTTAATTTTTGAGATTTAGGAAAAAAATCTTATCTGTTTGCGTTAGTTAGGGCATGAAGTTTCTATTTTTGTTTACTTGATCTTTGCCTTTTTTGACTTGATCTTTGATTACTGATGTAGGGGTTTGGGAATATTTTGTGATATATTGTTGTTGAAACAAATTTGTTTATGTTGTCTGATAATGTACACCTAATGTAACAAGGTCTGTGGTTATAAAATGAGTTATTTTAGTGTCAAAGTTTACCACCAAGAAAGATTTGGTCTTCAAGGAGGGCCTCTAAAGTATTTGGGTGGGGAGTCAACTATTATAGACTACTGCAATGAAAATGAGTGGAGCTTGATAGAGGTTTATGAACAAGTGAACAAACAAGGCTATTTAAAGAAAGATATTGCAGTAATGTGGTACAAATCAAAAAAAAAAAGCACAGAAGAATGCTTAAGAATGTTGTGATGTGACAAAGATGCAATGGATATGGCCAATATTAGAGTCAAGGAGGATACAATTGAGCTGTATGTGGTTCACAAAACTAGTAATGTCCATAAAGGGGTAGATGATGTCCAAGTGTTAGGCAATGCTGAAACTACAATGGAAGTAGAGAATGGTGAATTTGATGGGCCTAAAACAATAATTGTGACATATGAGGCCCATGAAAGTGGACAAGTCAAGAGAAATGTTGACCCAAAAGTTAATGAAGACATTGAAACTAAGATTAATGGACCAGATAGTAATGAAGATGGCAAACAAGAGTGTAGCAATCGCAATGAAGATAGGAAAGAAGAGAGTGGTGATGGCAGTGAGGATCAGGACTATGAACTCAAGGGTAATGAGGATGGAAGTGAGGATTCATGGGGTTCTAATTCTAGAGAAGGATATGCTACAGATAATAGTGCTGCTAAAGTTGTCTTTAGTGATAGTGATGATGACAATGAAGGGGCTGAAGGGTTAATAGATGTCCACATCAATAGAGGGAATGGAGTTGACAATAACCAACTCAAACCAAACTGATGCAGCAGAACACTTTATTAGGGGTGATAAGGGCAAAGAGAAAATTGTTGGAGGTTTAGGTGATGAGGATGAAGGGTATGAATCTGAAGATTTTCTTGATGTGCCTATCAGTGATGATGAGGATAACAATATTGGTAAGAAGTATCCATTGCACAAGCAATTGAAGAATTTGAGTGACTATAAGTGGGAGGTTGGAACCCTTTATGTCGGTATAAAGGAGTTTGAAGATTGTGCTACTGCCTATGCTGTGCACACTGGGAGGGGTTTGAAGTTCTCTAAAGTTGATCTTTGGGAGAGTGAATGTTAATTGTGTGGAGGGTTGCAAATAATTTGCTTATTGTAGAAAGATGAAGAATGAACAAACATGGTAGTTAACCAGCTGCCACAACAAGCATAGTTGCTCAAAGGAGTTGAAGATTAGGATTATGCATGCAAAATGGTTGAGCAAAGTGTTTATGAAGAAAATTGCTGAGAATCCGAAGATAAAGCTAACCAAACTGATGAAGAAAGCATACAACAAGTGGAATGTGGAGTTAACTAAGTCCAAAGCTGCCAGGGTTAAATAGTTTGCACTTGATGAATTACAAGGAATCTATATAAAGCAATATAGGAGACTCTATGATTATTATCATGAGTTACTGAGATTTAATCCAGGTTCTACAGTGAAATTGCAAGTAGAGAAACCACTTGAATTTGTTTCTGAGAGACCAAAATGTGGACATAAGACCTAAGTTTCAAAGACTTTATGTGTGTTTGGAGTCAAGCAAAAATGAGTTTTATAGTGTATAGACCCTAGATGGGTGCTTCATTAAGACATCATCATAAGGAGGGAAACTTCTCACGACAATTGGTTAGGACCCCAATGATAAGATTTTGCCAATAGCTTATGCACCAATTGAAGTAGAAACTAAGGACTCTTGGACTTGGTTCTTTACCCTTCTCGGTGATGACTTTGGTATTGATAAGATAATGAACTACACCTTTATGTCTAACCAATAGAAAGTACATTTCTATTCACTATTTTACTCTTCTGCTATTAATAGAAAATGTTTTTTTAGTTAAATGTTGTTTGAGAATTTTACTTCATTGCTGTCTCATTATGTCATTTCGGCAGGGTTTGGTTCCAACCTTTGATGAGCTTATTCCCAGAGTGGACTATCGATTTTGTGTAAGGCATCTTTACTACAATTTCAAGAAGAGATTCTCATGGCTTCAACTGAAACTTATGATGTGAAATGCTACAAAAGCTACCTATATTCAAGAATGGGAGAGTAAGATGACTGATATCCAAAAGATTGATGCTGGAGCATACAAGCATTTTATGGAAATACCAACTAGATATTTGTGTCGGTTTAGGTTTGCTACTTGGCCTAAGTGTCATACCTTAGTGAATAATATGTGTGAGGTATTTAATTTTGTGATTGTGGAAGCTAGAGAAAAGCCTATAGTAAACATGCTTGAGGACATCAGGGTATATATATAATGAAGTGTTGGGCTGATAACAAGGACAAAATAATTGCATATCCAAGGGAGGTGTTGCCCCGTATCAAAATAAAGGTTGAAAAACAAGCTGATGCAAGTGGTAAGTAGGTGAGTACATATACTGGTTGAGATAAATATGAGGTGACTAGTATCCATGGAGGGAAGAAGTATGTGGTTGATTTGAAATCCCTTGAGTGTTCATGTGGGAAGTTTCAACTTTCTGGCATTCCATGTGCACATGCAATGACTTGCATTAGGAAGATGTGCTTCAACATGGACAATTTTATTGCAGATTGTTACAGAAAGCTAAATACATTGAGTGTTACCAACATGTTGTTTATCCTGTGAATGGACCCAATATGTGGACGAAGACACCATTTGATGATGTGTTGCCACTGGTTTATAGAAAACCAATTGGAAGGCCTAAGTCGAAAAGGAATAAAATTGCTAATGAGCACCAAACAAGAGGAGGAGTTTCTAGAAAAGGCCAGAATCAGAAGTGCAGATATGTTTTACTACATGTCACAATAAAAGGACCTATCCAAAGAAGCGCAAAGTTGCTGCAAGTGCTACTGTAAAACCTATGCATGTTTATCTATCTTTTTATTTGATTTTAATTTGTAGCATAGTGTTATACTGTTGTATTTGTGGCTAGTATCATAGTCTTATATTGTTGTTATTCTAGCTTATAGCATAGTCATATATTGTTATTCTGGTTGGTAGCATAGTCTTATATTGTTGTATTTGTGGTTAGTTGGTAGGCAAACAAAGTTGCTGGATCTATATCAAAGAGATCTTCAAAAGGCATCTCCACTACTATCTCTACTCAGGCTTCTCAACAATCACAAGTAGCTTCAAAGAGTGCCACATTGTCGAGGTCAAAGCGAAAATCATCTACCAGTACTATGAGTACCCAACAATCACAAGCTACTTCTAAGAAGACTAAAGAGATCCCTTCTAACAATGCTTCTGGATAGCAAGCAAACAAATGTCAAGCCCAACCAAAATAGTAACCATTTTCCAACTCAAGTTTATGGGAAGGACACCACCCAAAGCATGGAAAAAGATGTAATGCTGGTGCCATGGTGGCGATAAAAGGTATTCTAAGTTTAGAAAATTTTGCTTTTGCTAGTTAGTGTTTGTAGTTAAAGACTATATTTTGGTATGTAATTGGATTGTGTTAAACTTTTGTTAGAAAGATTGTGACAGCTCTGCTTTTGTTATTTTGTTAGACTTTTGTGGTTGTAGCCAATGACAATGATCTGATTAATGGCCAAAGTTTCATGTTAGAGTTATAATAGTTGTCATGCTGATAACTTACATCATTTAAGTAGAAGGCAAAATACAATAACAACATTAATCATTTCGTTCAACTTGAAATTTCATTCCATTCAACAAAACTATAATGAATTCAATATCAACTACAATTGTTTAGCCAAAATACTCAACACACATCAATTCTCTTATAACTATTTCTACTCTGAACCTATGTAGTAGCATCATTGCAGTAAAAACCTCCCAAATTTTGTCATTATTGTCACAAATCAAAATTAGTGCAACTGTCCATTCAACTAGAGCAAGTCCCATTACAACTGTATACCTCCATTCAACCTTTGCCAATTTGCTCTTTAAATTTTTACCTTCATTCTATAGTTAACGTAGCCTCAGAACCTGCGTCTAGGATTCTTTATCGTTGACGAAGTTGCGAGCACAGATTGTTTCCCACAATAGCAAGTCGTCCTCCTTCGACGTATTAGGTAGCTATTTTGCGTCGCAAGTTTACTATTTCGTGCCGATTATGATTGTGATGCTTGAGACTCCATTGAAATGAAATAGAGGATATGATGCTCGATAGAGGTCGCAGCAGGAAGGGGAAGAACACGTTTTGCAATTAGGGTTTCAAAGACTTATTTTATCTTCTATTTATTTTATTTTAACCTTTTTGAAGTAATAACAAACAAACGCTGTGCCACAGTGGACAATAACCTCTACGTGTGCAATGCCGTTATTGAGACGTTAGTTAAATTGACGGTAGAATAACATTGCTACGATTAAGAAATATTAGGGATATAAATAGGACATTTTAAATGTTAGGGACAACTTTGAGACTTACCCTAAATGTTGGGGACAAAAATAATACTTTATTCAATATAAAATACGCATTTAAAATAAGTTTTATATATTATACAAAAAATACATATTAATTAATTTGATGGTTAATTTTTTTACGTATAGCATTTTTGTTATTCTAACTAATTATATTTAATTTCAATTCATAATAAATTTATTTTTTCTTTATAATTTATAGTACACCTGTATTATCATTAAATGATCAGTAAGTACTCAGCGTAAACTATTCTATTTTCTTGGTCTCTAAAACTTGGCTAAATATATATCCGGGTATGAAGAAATTTAAAAGAAATATTAATTTTACTACTTTTTTTAACTAAAAAGTTAATTTAATTTGGCTGGTTAAATTCATTTCCATGAAGTAGAGTTAAGGAATTGCTCTGAGGTCCAAGATAAATATCAAGTTATAATTAGAGTAAATTATTTAAATAAAATAATTTAAATTTAATATTATTCAATTGTCCTAAATGAAATTTGGTTACATTTTAATTCTTTTTTTAAATTTATCTAAATCATTCCAGATTTGCTGGGTGCAATGATTTCACGTTTAAATATATATAAATGGCGCTAAGCTGCAACGATTTATTGTGAGAAGTTCATATAATTGAATATATATATATAAAGATAGGAGACTCGAACCTACAACTTCTTAATTGAGTATGAGGAGACTATATTATTTAAGATATTACTCATTGGTATATAATATTTTTTTTTAGGTTAGAGATTTTTAACAAGTTTAACCATTTATCAATGATTTACTGCACATAAAGTAAGATTTAAATTTTCTGACATTTATTTAAAAGGATGAGTGAATTAATCGCTTGACTAACATAAGTTGGTTGAAAGTTGAAACTAATAACTTAATATAATTGTTACTAAACGAAAATGGAAACCAATTTATTTTATGTATGTTTAGGATAAAAATTTGCACTAAGATTGAATTGTTGAATTAAAGAGGTAAAATAATTTCTACGTATATCTTTCTCATTTAATTTGTTGGCTAAGAAGATTGTGTGTTTGTTCTATTTTTTACGTAGAGAGTAAGATTATTAGAATAATTATGAATAACGAAAGTAATTATATATTGTATGATGTTTGTTTAAATAATTTTATGTAGTGTGAAAATTTTGATAATTTAAGATGTGATAAAATTTGAAATATTGGACCTCCCAATAAATAAAAAAAATATATATATATATATATATATATATATATATATATATATATATATATATGTCTTATTTTTTTTCAAAATAATGCTTATGTGTTTCTAAAAAGTTTAAGATAATTTCTTCAATTTTCATTGAATAATGATGGTGTAAAAATGATATATTTATGTCGTTGGAGTATAAAATTATCTTATAATATTTATTCATATTATATTTTCTTATATGTATCATAAATAAAATAATATAATACATCAAATTTTAGAAGGTATATAATATATTTAGTTTGTAAACATTTATCTTCCTTTGCGCGAAATTATTTAAAGATGATGATGACTAAAAATACGTTTTTGTTTTTGAAATTAAAATGCATCATTTGTTGGATTTTAAGTTTTAAAATGAACTTTTAGTCTTAAAGGACTGATACGCAAGTGTTCTTTATTTATTTTTTGATAAATGAAGTAAACCACTTAAATCTAAGACAAAAAGCAAATATTAGTAACTAATTTATTGGGGCTCAACAATGCTCTATTTCCATTATAAGTCATAATATCTCATTAAAATTTCTTAATAGAATACACAATATGACAAATTTCATTATGTATATATAGGTGTGTCTTTAATTATTAAGAATCTGTTTATTCTACAACACAAAAAATTAAGAACCTAATTGACTAGGGGTGTTCATGGATCGGATCTGATCCGCATATCTGCGGTGTTTATCCGAATCCGATTCGAAAATTGCGGATATAGATCCGATCTGCAAGGCTATCGGATCCGCACACTAATCGGATCGGATTGCGGATTTTGTGTAGGTATCCGCATATCCACAAAAATAAAGAAATAAATAAGTAAATTTTCTTTTTATGTTTTATTTTAACTAATAATTATCATATATGTTGTATTATTTTAATTTATTATTTAAGAAAAATATGTTTAATATTATTTTAAGAGTAAACATATTTAAAAGAATAGAAAAAATGAATTTTATTGATATTTTTTAATAAAAATAAGCTTTTAAAAATATTTTTGAGTTTTGCGGATATATCCGATATCCGATCCAATCCGCACGGATCGGATCGGATATAATTATATAAACTAAAAAACTGCGGATATTGGATCCGATCCGATCCCATGATTTTAGTGAGGATCGGATCAAAGATTTGGCTATATCCGATCCGATCCGTGTTTACCCCTATAATTAACAAATAACGGTAATTTTTGGAGACTAATTTGTCTTATAATACAAAAAATGAAGGATAAATTCGATCACTCTAAATATTAAATCTTAAATATTAAATTCTAATTCTAAATCTAAAAATCTCCGGAAATAAGTGAGAATTAAAAAAATATTTGACAATAAAAATTATAATTAATATAAAAAATAATTTTTAATTAATTAATAATATGTACAATAAAAAAATTAACTAATATTAATTAATTAAAAATTAATTTTTTATTGTACGTACTATTTTATTCAAATTGCCAATCATAGGGCAACAAATGACATCTAAAGTTTTGGGGGAAAATAATTTAGGTGGGTATCTGCCCTGCTCTTTTTCATTTGGTTATAGGTTCATGAATATGAGGTTATATATTCGTGTAAAATCAACTCCACCTTTTAATCAATCAAAATTAGATAGTCCTGCATAATCTTTTTCAACAATATGAATGCCTTTTCTAAATTCAGAATGTCTGTTCCAATCATATACTAAAAAGTGGCATTGGTTGTTATGACTTGCAACAAGTGTTGGTTGAATTACTGAAATAGCAAGCTAACACCAACGAAGACATAGATTGCTTTTCACTTTTTAGATTAGTTATATACAATCTTTTTTTTTAATTGAATAACTTAACATATGTTAAAGTTAATGTATGATATATATTAAAAATTTTAAAAAATATGCTTGTTTCTTGATAATTAAAACTTTTGAAACTTTAACAAATAATAATAAATATTTTAAAATGTTTCTTTCTAAAACTTATTATAAAAAATGAAAAAAACTTGACATTTCGAAACTAGTAGACATGCAAGCCAATACTATTACTGAAGCTTCTTTAGATTTGACAGATGACTTCAATTATTATTTGTTTCATTTTCTTTTTCTCCTTTTTCCATGTATGCAACTTTTTTTCTTTTTTTAATCTTTTGCTTTGATGAAGAGAGTATATGTAGGAGTTAACCTCAAACTTAAGCCTAGTAGTTTATCAGACTCTATCACATAGTATAGAAAGATTTTCAAGTGTACCATCGTATCGGTGTATCAGTAATTTTTAATCGTTAATCCTAATTATATATATTTTTTATAATTAAGATCAACGATTAAAAATCATTAAAACACCGGTATGACGGCACATTTAAAAATTTTCTCATAGTATATACTTTTTTTTGTATGGTTTCTTTCAATTCAACATAATAAAGACTAATATGTTGTTGTACGAGACAAATACTAGGTATAAAGTCAATTTTATAATAAAGAATGAAGGACAAAAAAATCAAGAGAAAAAAAATACTAAGTACATATAAATTTAATTTTACAAAAAATTCCAAAATCTAAAAAAGAAATCAAGGAGGGACTATACTAAGAAATACATATGATTTACAAGAAAAAAAAAAGTAAAAGTTAGCATCCTATTAGAAGTATGACAATTCATGTGTCTTCCTATCAATTTGAATTTAGTAAATTCACTTATGAATTTTTTGAAGAATTCACATAAAAAGGTAATTATTAATTTAAGATATCTACATAGATATATATGGTGAGATTAAATATCACTTAGGTCCTAATTAATTTGAGTTGGTCGAGTAATTAGCTCACTCGACCACTTAAATAATAAGTGTTGGATTTCGAATCTTGCCTTATGTATGCAGTAACCTATTGATTAACAACAAATTCTTAAATGGAGCATAAATTCAAGATAAATTAGTCCTTGACGTATAAAAATGGAAAATACTGTGTAAAAAAAAAAATCATTTAAGTCTTATCTTGACTAAGATAATCTTGCAATAATTAGTGAGATCAAATTTAAAGATCTAGTACATATTACTCAATCCTAATCATTTTTAGTTTATTTTTGTAAGGATGTAATTTTCTTATCACTATATCGAATTCTTATTTAAAAAATTATATATCAAAATTATTTCAATTAATTAAAAACTAAATTATGATCTCTTACTCTTAAAAAAAACACATGTTCCAAAAAATAAAAATATTACATGTACATTAAAAATTAGATATTAATTTAATTATTATATATAAAAATATATTATTTAATTTATTTTTAATATATATTTTATATTTTAATATATATTATATATAAATGGTTGATTTTGAGTAATGTACACATAATATGATTGTTCAAAGAATTATTAGTGATAAGTTTCCTTAAAATGACAAATAACAACCGTTGATTTTTCTCATGCAAAAGCAATCATAAATTATTTTTTATTTCATTCCCTTTTGGGTTCATATATCAAATCATTGATTCGATTCCATAAAGAAGAACCATATATATAAAGAAAAAATTATTGACTAATTGATCTTGATGAGAGTGTGTTTCTCTCTCCTATAATGCAGCAAGTTTGATGGGAAAATTGTCCAATCTAAATTGGAATTGGCAAAGTGCCAATAATCTTTGTATCACTTTCACCCAAGATTTGGCATGGGAGGGACCTATGCCACTGTGTTTGTGATGCATCCCATAAAGCTCTCAGCTCGTGACATCCCCTTTGGACATTTATATATGAACCAACTTGCATTGCTTTTACATATGGCAAACCCTTTAATTTTCAATTGAAACTCAGTATATTAACCAAGTTGGGTTGGTCTAGTGATTAGTTTATTAGTTTGCATAAATAAGTATTGGATGTTTGAATTCTACCTTGTACATGTAGCAATTCATTAGTCAGCGATAAACTCTTAATGAAGCTTCAATTTACAACGAATTAGTCTTTAGTCTGTCGGTTAGGAGATATCGTGAAAAAAAAAAAAAGCTCATATGTTAAAAACCCTAAATTTTTATACTTCCTCTATTTTCAAATAAGGTATTTAGGGTTTATAGTAACGTATATATATTTTGTGGTGATTACAAAATTTTCGCAATACTTAAAAAAATATAGTAGCTAGTTACCATATTCTTTTTATTATTTGGCAGTATTTTTTAATTAAAAAAAAATATAAAATAAAAGGTTTGATTAAATTAAAAAGTGTTGCCCAATAGTAAAATAATGTAATCTGACATTTAGCTACATTTTTTAAATGTTGCCAAAATTTTATAGTCAATATAGAATTTATCTTATAGTAGAAAATTTAGGAAATATTAATTAATTTTGTTTATTAATTAATAAATGTATTAAATAAAAGAAAGAGAATAAGTGAAAATTAAAGAAAGAATAAGTACTGTAGAAGATAAGAAGAAGAATTAATAAGAATATCCGTACGTGAATAATCAATTTAATTTATGTTTAATCAAATTATTGTAAATTATTTTCTTAATCTATGGTTAGCTAAAATTAGATACTTATGTGAACCAGCGTAATTGCTTTTTGCGCTCGCATATTAAAAGGAGATTTTCTATGAGATTTCTTTCTACACAAACACAAAATCAAAGACAAAGAAACAAGAAATAGAGTGATGTTATGTGAGTAGTTCTTATTATTTTGGTGTATATGTCTAGACACCAAACATTAGACAGGGATGAGATAGTATGTTTTTTAATAGTGAGGATTTTGATTAGATAGGTCAAATATCATTAGTCATTACCACTAATGCACTAATAAGTTGACAGTATATTTTTTAATTTAAAATAATATTTATAATAAATAATAAAAAAGAATTCTACATCTATAGTATTGGTTATATATTTGCAAAGAGAAAAACTTGAGATCTTTAATTTGCAAGAAAAGAACAGCGGGATTATATATTGTTCTGTAAACAACTAAACATAGATAAATAATTGCTTTAAAAATAAAGTAGTACTGAATCCCTCTTGAGAATTGGATTTAACTAGCAATTAATCCACTCACATAAAATTAGGGATTAATTGTTACATATTTTATTTTTTTATGTATTATTATTATTATTTAGTAAACATTTTGTGAATATAAGATGGGATTTATTTATAATATTAACTTAAAATTATTTTTATTTTTTAATAATAAAATTTTAAAATTTTATTTTTTTAAAATTGAATAAACTGAATCAATTTAAATGACAATAGCTTAAATCGAATAATTAGATATATAAATATCAAGAGAAAAATTCTAAACTGTCCCTGATAATTATCTCGAAAGACAATGAGACTCTTAACAAAAAAATATCCAACTCGATTTCTAAGCTTTATTTTTATGGACTGATTAGTCTCTGTGTCAATGTTTTTTTTTTTTTGTTATTTTTTTTGTACAGGACTAATCAGTCCCATAAAAATAAAATTTAGGAGACAAGTTGGGTATTTTTTTTAAGGACTTCGTAGTCCTTTCTAAGTAATTATTAGGGGCGAGATTGGGTATTCACTCAAATATCAATGATCCAAGTCAAAATAAACAAATTATACTTTTCAAATTGGATTGATTTTTTCAGGTGAATGCTATGGTGTCTAAATTATTAAAAAAAGATAAAGAAATAATATTTAATAAAATTTAAATATTTTATTTTTATTTTATACATTTTATTTTTTACTTATAAAAATAAATTAGACAATTTAGACATAACAATAAAAAACACCATAGAATTCACCCTTTTTTTTTAAACCTCACTGCAAAGTGCAAACACTCTTACATAACATGCTTTATTTTTAAGTTTTTGTCCTTTTGAATTTTTTT
Organism: Arachis ipaensis; assembly: GCF_059453495.1. Classification (NCBI taxonomy): domain Eukaryota; kingdom Viridiplantae; phylum Streptophyta; class Magnoliopsida; order Fabales; family Fabaceae; genus Arachis; species Arachis ipaensis. Next base: position 5,154,385 of record NC_142436.1, read on the forward strand.
TTTATTTTTCATGTATTCCGCAACCCGCAACCCATCTATCGCTGGGCAATGCACTCGACAATGGATTATTGCATGCACAAAGTGAAATAAATGTTAAAAAAAATATTGGTGTATGTCACTCTCAAAATTAATGTTAAAAAAACAAATCGGCCTCCAATGTATCAGATTCTCATATTACAAAATATAGTAAAATAAATATTAATGAATGGTCAATCTTTGTTGATCTATTATCCTCCACTAGCGGTAAAAAAATATACATAATAATTAAATTGTTTAAAAAATTTCCTAAGATGATTCATTAATTCTCCTTATCATCTCTCTCTCACACACACATACACAAATAATATATATATGTCACTTTGAATGGTTTAATATTTAACAAAATAAAAGATTTATATAATCTATTAATCTACATGTGCATAAAATTATAGATTCAAACTTCATTGCTACTAATATATCATATATAATACATTAACATGAATGGAATTGGCAATTAGCAACACTCTTTTGACGTGGACAACACCCTCCAATCAAATGGAAATGGAAGGTGGGTGTGCCTATTGAGGTAACTCTTATCTTGAAAGAATGCTATATGGTGCATATTTATTGTTTTTTATAATTGAAAAATTTTAATAAAAACTATTTTATTTAACCTTTTTTAAAAATATTTTAGAAAAAAATGGTTATTTTATAAAGTTTATATAAATATATAAAAACTTTTTTCTTTTTGGTAAAAAGTTGAGGCAAATGCTCTCATGATTTGGTACCCACACTAATTTTATCTCCCAAAAAAAAAAAAAAAAGATTAAAAAAATGCACAAGAGAAAGAAGAGATAGTGTCTAAGCGAAACCATATATAATTGAGGGGCCACAAAAACAAAGAGGAATGTGTAGTGGTGGAGGCATGATGATGAAGATATTTATAAACTTATTGTTTTGGCACATTTGTTAAGCTGTGGTGAATCTTAGTGAGTGAGTGAGTGAGAGGGAGGATCACTCGCTTTCTACAAAAAGTGTCTTTTTCTTTCTTAAAATATGGGATACTTGAAAAAAGGCTAATTTGTTTCCCAACAGAAACTCCACAAAGGACTCATTACTATTATTTGCTAAATTCACCAAAAACACGTTATACCTAACCCTTTTTGGTACACACCAAAGGACAATTCATTTCAGACGCTCCTCTTTTCCTCTCTTCTACCTCTTGCTTTTCCCTTCAACACTCTACCTTCTTAATTAAACTCCCTCTAATACCTCCAATCAATTTTAAAAAAGTTTAAAGAAAAATTATAATGTAAGTCAACTCAATCAATCTCTTTTTTCTTAATTTTAAAATTCAAAAAATTAGGATAGTGAATTTTTTTTTTTTTTGTAATGAACTTGATTTTTCAACTAATTTACTTCAGTTGGCTACACCTTTAATTAGTTTTCTAGCGAAATCGAACAAATTTTAGTACTTTAGTTTTTAATAAATTTTAATTATTAAATTGATTTTTAAACTTTTACATATTAGTTCTCATATTAAATTATTTGTTTATATAAAAAGACTAATTGAATATTCTAAAAAATTAAAAAAATATATTATTTTTTATCAAATAATGATTAAGACTAATTTGCATAACTTTTTTTAAAATTAATTTATAATATTACTCTATTTTTCTTCGAAATATGCCGTGTAAGTTTTTAACTTTTTATTACCATGAATTTTTATTATTTGAGTAATTCGATTTTATTGGACTGATAATGGAGTGGGAGATTCTAATGACATTTTTATTTATTGTCAAGATTATAATTCAAGATCATTAATTAAAGGAATAATATGATTATCTCCTTAATCAATTCATATTTGCTGATAATTAATTAAGTTCTCTATATCATCGTGGGAAATAATAAATGGAAATAATGTATCTTTTAATAATTTTTAAAAAGATTTTGTTAATTAAACACATTGAACTTAATATAATATTTTGTTAAATAAAATAAATATGCCTAACACTTGACTGAATATGCTATATAATTTAACAGAATATTTTGTTAATTTTGATATTTTTATTATGATAAGAATTTAATTGTAAAATTTGATATGGTATAAAGACCCAATTAAAAAAAATATAAAAACCTAATTAAAAGTTTAATAAAACAATAAAAATTAACGGGAATAATTAAACCAAAATATAAAAATTTAATTAAAAATTTAATAAAATTATAAAAAACTAACAAAAATAATTAAACCAAAAATATAAAAATTTAATTACAAATTTAATAAAATTACATAGCTAATAAAATAATTTACGCTGAAAAAACAATATAAGGAGTGATGTCGCTTATGAAAAAGGAGAGTTACGTTATCATTTGTATAAAGAGATAAATGAAGGATGCTAATTAGGATGTTACCCTTTAATTATGTGGGTTTTACAAGGCTATGAAGTATGAAACCTTGTCAAGGCCCATTTACCGTAAGAATTATTCTTCACATACAAGTTATTTATACATACAAGTTTATATAAGTCATTTATATTGTATTATTTAAAAATTTTTAGTGTATGTATATTGATAAATTTTGTATAATTTAAACTCTTCCTTTTCTTTCTTGCATTATAAAAGTGAATTTTATTAAGTTAATATTAACTTGTATAAACTTGTATGTCAAAAAAACTTGTATGTGTAGCAGGTCTCTTACCGTAAAGTGAAAACCTAGGTTTGTGAGCACATTGAACTTACTTGACTTTATAAAAAGCCAAAAATCTTGTTTATTATTTATACTTTTTCAAAGTTAAAAACATTTGATGAGTGAATAATTAATTGTTTTTGAATAATAGTACTCCAGAGAGATAAATAACTGTTTTAAATCATTTATAAACAAATTTTCATTTTAAAATAAATAATTATGATGATTATCATAAATATAAAAATCATTGGGTCATGTTCATGACATGTGTCATTTCTTTAATCTGGTTTTCTTCTCAATTCATGATTTGATTCTAGTTACCCAACTCGATGATTATTCTTCTGCGAACCAATTAGTAGATAAAATAACTTAAAAGGATATCTATACTAAAACAAATACGAAAATCTTAGATTTTATTCTCAATGATAATCTTACACTAAAGTGAATTCATTTAAAAGGGCAATAATGAATCTACTTTTTGAGGCATATAGGTTTAATAATTTTTTTCTCTAAACAAAAATTCCCTTTTGTCGTCTCTTGGTTGGTTATTTTACCTTTTTAACATGTATATTCTAACAAAGCCATTTAGCTTTGATTCCCTCAATTATTTGGTCTTTTAGGCCTTTATTTTCCCATGTGGGGTGTTCATTATTAGCCAACAAAATAAAAAATAAAAAATGAACATGTAACATATTATTATTATTATTATTATTATTATTATTATTATTATTATTATTATTATTATTATTTGTACACAGATTGCATCCATCAAATTTTATGAGCTACCATTCACCCAAGTTTCTTTTTTTCCTTACATGTGTCAATAGCCTACAATTTTTTTTTTTGGTCAGGGCCAGCCTACATTCTTTATCATGGTTCATGTGGAAGTCAAAATGGGTCTTTATATTCTTAAGTTTAATTTGGGCTACATCCCATTCATTTCCATTCTAGTTTTTCTTTAATGATCAACAGATCTTCCAAGACCAAAAGAAAAAGGGCTTTAATCATAAGAATAAATTACCATTTGTACTTATAAAAGATACAGATGCTGACAAATAAATTCATATAAAAATAAAACGAAAATTATAATTACAGAAGATGGCTTTCGTGTGCTAAGAGTACCCGGACGTTGGTTATACAATTGGTCCGTTAGGGTATTCTTGGCACACGGAAATTATCTTTCATGGGTACAATTGTCATTTTATTTTTATATAAATACATTTGTCAGTGTTTATATCTTTCATGGATACAGATGGTAATTTATTCTTAATCATAATAGCTTCTATATTAGTTTATCCATATCTTTTTTTTTGGACCTGAGTTTATCCATTCTAAATAGGCTAAGGTCCAAAACCCGTCTGAATAGGCCTATCTTTTCTTTATAATATTTGTTTTTTCTAACTAGGCCCAATAAATTAACATTAAAAGTCAATATATTCTAACGCAACCCAATCTTGTTTGGGCTTCAAATTATCGTTAGTGGGGGTTAGCAGCAGTTATCTCAGATAATTTCATCTTAAATGGACTATCCATGTTCTTGAATCTTGAGGAACTGGCTCTGAGCTTAGCCCAAGACCCCAAAAAAAAAAATCTTGAGAAATTATTAACCTAACTTAGAATTTAGATCCTCTAAATTTTAAATTTTTATTTGAGAGAATAAAGTGTAACTTTTGACTCTTAAATGGTTTCTCTTTCATATTTTCTCTTGATCCCACTTATAAAATAAATGGTGAGAAATCACACTTTACTCTTTAAAGTGAAATCTAAAATTTAGAGATCCAAATCCCCTAGCTTATAATAATTTAAATATAGTAAAAACAAATGCGTCTTTACGTAAAATGATAGTTGAGGTCTGTTAGATAATAATTTAATTAAACATATTAAATTATTTAATAATTTTAAATTATTATTTTTAAATAAAAATATTTTCATGTTAGTGATCACCTTTAAATATTCATCATCAGCTCACATTTTCTACATGTAATATCATAAGCTTAGGCTTTAGAGCCATCATATTTTTAAAGCATAGATTTTAAGAGGTTCACAAGAGAAACAACATTGAAGTCAGTGACATGCCGTTAATTAATATTACATGTGACAATCTTCTGAAAACTGTGAAGAGATGTATAATATACACATGATGTTTTTTTAAGTCTTAAAATATGAGTTGTTAATAACTATCAAGACAATCAAAATATCATTCTCAAAATGTTGCCGGAAGAAGCTGCCACCACAGTAAAAGTAGCTTTTGTTGAGGATGATTTCGGAGAATTGGGTCATAGTTTAATTTGGATTTGGAAATTAGGGTTTATTTTCTTGTTCTGCTTTTTAGAAATTAAGTAGTTTTTTATATGAATTTAAGTTTTTATAATATATACAAAATATAAATACAAATACAAAATACAATGTTTGTTATGTCTTCCTTTAAATTAAAGATAAAATTTTAGCATAAATAAATAAAAATTTGACTTATTCAATCCAATTAAGTTAAATATATTAACACTTACATTTTGAATGTTCATTTGTGAAGGTAAATATATTATAAATTCCACTATATAATTTTTGTAATCTTCTTCTTCTATTATTTATTTATTATATAAAGGAAATATGAGAAGATTTTGGTGTATAGAATTATTTTTCAAAAACATTTTTATTATATATAATTTATAAAAATAACTTTTTTCCTATTTTAAACACTTGAAATAAAAAATCTTTTAAGTTAAAATATATTACTCTCTTGACTAACATTATATTTATTATTATATATATATATTTAATTTATAAAAAGTAAAATAGATATGTTAGTGTTATTAATATACTAATATTTTTAAATATGAAATACCTCCCTCTAACTTCTTGAATTAACCTAAGAATTCAATTAAGCTTACTCCATCCTAAATGCCTAATAATGGCAACATGTACAATTAGAATTAGGATATACCAATTTCCATTTGCAGGGAGGCAGGGACCACACGCTCCACCGCTGTATACAGCAAATTATAATATCACCCTCATGGCCTCATGCATGCTTTTTTTTCTTTGATTTAAGGATAAATGACAAATTCGTCCCTGGCCTTTTAAATCTTGGACTTTTAACTCTCTCAGGATTGGAAAATACAAAATGACCTCTCACCAATCAAAATGCCGTACAAACCGGTCCTCCCATTCAATTTGGTGTCCAACACGTAACGGATTATGTTTACCTGGCGCCTATGTGGCGTGGATATGCGCACGTGTCTTCAGGATGGTGGTAACGGCGCTGACGTGGTGCTAGTGGAGAAAATAATGGGACAATGTAGTCCTTGGACACTCGTACGACGTCGTTTCTGGTGTGTGCCCTATTTCTTCAAATGGAACCCTGTCGCCATAGCCGTTGTGATTTGTGTGAGAGGTTGGGGGTGGTGGTACTGTGGAGTGGTAAATGGCCAGCGATGGAGCTTCATCCAGCGCAAGACGCGTTCCACTACCATCGACCGTGAAATGCGTGGAAGCTGCAGAGGAGAAAGACGACATTGCTCCGAGGTGTAGATGTGGAGTGTACACCATATTGTACAAATCGAGGACGATAACGAACCCAAATAGATTGTTCTTTGGATGTCCATTCTTTAAGGAAAGTTGGTGATTTTATTTGATTGATTTTGATTATACGGGCGTAAGAAGAAGTTATTTTGATTATAAGTTGGTGATTTTTTGTTTTGCCATGATGAACATGCAGTTGAAAAATCCTAGTCACTGCAAGTTCTTCTTATGGCTGGATGACCATGTTTCAACAGTAAGAGTTCTGGACAAGTTTATGACTGAGAACGAGGTTGATGATCTGAAACTGTATCTTGGGAAGAAGGTAGTGGAACAGAGACTCACTGATTTGGAGAAGAAGCTGTTGCATCTAGAGAGGAAGAAGAATGTTAATTTGTATTTGCTTATTGTTGTTGTGGTTAGTGTAATTTTGGGTTCTGTTGTTGCCAAACTTGGATGAAAAGTGAAAAAGTAGTTTAAATTATGCCTTTGGAACACAAGTGTTGTATTAAATTATCCTTTGATGAATGATGATATGCTGTTGCTGTAACATGTTGGAGTTGGGTGGGTATATGTAATATGATGTTGATAGAATGAAAAAGACATTAAATAATTTAGATCATTTAACATTGAACCAAAGTTTAAGTTTGAAGGATTACAATCCTAACAAAACATGATATGCAGTCTGATAATAGCTCGCAACCTTAGCATCATAGTTTTGCCAAAAAGATACCACAATGTATAACAAATAAAAATAAGTTTGATCCAAATTTTACATCAGACTCATAAAATATCAACAACATTTTTTGGAATTGTTGACTCCTGCGGTGGGGATGAACTGAAACATCCTTTTAGTTCCACTGCTTGCTGCAGTCAGAGTCTCATCAGATGGTCCTTCAACTACTTCCACACTTGGCTGCTGTGATTTCTGAACATGTTGTTTGCCATCACCCTTCCTTCTAATTAGTTGTTTCGGTCTGAATGTTTTGTTGGATGGCCTTGCTGGAACTCTGGTTGGAGGTTTGAATAGAACCTGACCTTGTCTTGCAGGAGCTGCAGTAGTGGTCACAAATGCAACTTATGGAGCAGGTTGTTGCTGGGCCACATCTGGAGTTGTGGAAGTGGTAGAATGGTTCTGGTTGGTTGGAGTAGCTGAGTCATGCTCCTCACCCTGACATAAAGAAAGACAATAAAACCATGAGGCAAATTTAAAAAATAAAAACAGGTCTTGTAACATTTTTAAAATGGACAACTAAATAACATGTTATCGGGGGGACATAAAGATCCTTAGTCCAGCCAAGTACCTCTGCCTCAAGTGCTGATTGTGACAGTGGTATAACCACAAGAGAAAGGTTGTCTTGGATCTTCTTCTTTGGTTTCCTGGTCTTAGGTTTCCAATTTGGGTTGGATGGCGCACCCTTGCAAGTCTTATAGTTGTGCCCTGTTTGACCACACTTGCTGCAGGTCACATAGAAACTTCTCCTCAGTTTTTCACATTCGATAACAGTTTCTGCTGGGTCCTTCTGCCTGTTATGTACCTTTGAATGACCAATTGGCCGCTTAATGACAGGTGCAGCAGGCCTAGTCTGATAAGACCGTATCCAGAACTCTTCACTTGTAACAGGTTGAATGAAGTGCTCGTAAGTCTTCTTCAGTGATTCCATGCATAACCATGGATGCACATAATCTTCCATGTTGTCATGTCTTTTTTTGATTGCTGCAACTGCATGAGTGCACGGCATCCCTTTCCCAGCAAATCCAACAAGTTAAGGATAACAATTAGACATATACAAATTAAGGATAACAATTGGACATATGCAAGTAAGGAAACAGCAGGCAGACAAATCCAACATGAAATAATGTCATAAGTAAAATTACAGCAACAACAGGCAGGCAAATCCAACAAGAAACATTTATAGAAATAAAATTACACACTGACCAGTTAATTGCCATCTGTTACATGTACATGTGTGTTTAATTAGGTCCACATCCAACTTAGATCCCTTGTATGTGACCTCAAATTGCTTGCGCTTGTTATCACCAATCCACTCCGCAGTCCATTTGTTACTTGGCTTAACAAGCCTCTTTAACCTTTCTCTTGAACCGGTGCAAGCTTTCCATGATGGCAATCTATCAGTCTCTTGTGCTGAACCATACGCCTCATGAGGTAGCAGCGCACTTCTTCGCACATTGTGAGTATAGGTTTGCATCTGTACTTGGTGATCTTGGAGTTGAAAGACTCGCACATATTGTTAGTCAGGTTGTCCACTTTTGGACCATGACTGAAGTAGGCCCTTACCCATGTTGAAGGTTCAAATTTCATCAGGTATGACCAGGAATCCTGATCAACTTCCTTTAGCCTATCCATTCTTGTCTTGGACTCAGCCACAGTTGTGCATTTTGCACAGTCCCACACAATTTCCCTGATATATAAGTCCTTGAAACGGTTGATAAAATTCTTCCACATGTGCATGACACAATTGCGCACATGTGCATTTGGCATTATCTCTTTCAATGCAGGCATCAGTCTCTGAAATAGAATGGTTCAACAAGGACTTTCATCATTTTGCATCATATGTACTTAAATTAAGTAGAGAAACTGACTTACTAACCCTTTGCATGTCGGACATAAAATTCCAACCATGTTGTTGCACATCTCAAATGTCCTCTTGTAATAGGGTCAGAAACCACTTCCATGACTCTTTCGATTCAGACCTTGCCACAGCAAATGCAATGACATAAAACTGGTTATTAGCGTCCTGTGCCACAGCAGACAGCAATTGGCCCCATGATAGGTCTTGAGGAATGCTCCATCCAAGTGAATCAATGGCCTGCATCCACTCTTAAATCCCCTCTTGCAGGCATCGAAACATATATACATTTTGTTGAATGTTGGGGGTGCTTGTGGCTGGGGAATAATGTCTAACAAAGCAGTAGACCTTGGATTGCTTCTATGTATCTCCATTAGATAGTCTCTAAGCTTCCCATACTGTTCTACCTCGTTTCCCATGATCCTGTCTTTGGCTTCCATCACAGCTCTGCAAACCATTTTAGGGTGTAGTACTAGATCAAACTCTTCTTTTAAAAAATCAATGGCCTCATGTGTGTTCATATGGAGATAGGTGGTCATCCTTTTCTCCACTTTTTTGCTGATCCAGTGTTGGTCAGCAGCATTGCTTTCCAGATCTCTTGTGCATGTATGTTTACTCCTATAGGTTTTCACTTGGAAACACTGCAGCTGTTTATTGTATGATAGATGAGCAATCCAGGGACAATTCTCATTCTTGCAGCCAACTCTAACCCTTTTCTTATCATTTTTAATCTAGACCAACTCCCTCCCCTCAGCAATAAACAAATCCTTCACAACTTCCTTGAACCTCTCTATTGTAGCAAATCTTGTGCCTAGCTCAAATCTGCCTTCTCCAAAGCCATAGTGTTCATCAAACTCAGACCAGTGTGGTTTGTTCCCTTCTTCCTCTGATGAGACAGGGGTATGTAGCTCTTCAGACTCGTACTCAAACACAATGTCTTCATTATCAGTGTCTACATCACTGACATAATCTGCAACGGATGGCCTCATGCTGGGCTCCCTAGCAGGCCTAGATATGTTGGGCTGACTTCCAGGCCTACTAGTGCTGGGCTGTTTAGCAAGCCCAGTAGACTTTGAGGAACTTTCACCAGCTGAGCCCACCCTTCTTGCTTTAAATCTCTGCCTTTTAAACTCATGTGTAGCTTGTTATTTTGGCTTCTCATTGGGATCAACCCCTTTCCTTGATGATGGAGACACATGTTTCCTCTTCCCTTTGGCATCTCTAACCCTTCTGCCCTCATCATCTTCACCAGTATCACTCCCACTTTTATAACCAGCTGGTGGTGGTTTATACGGCTCATCTTCATCACTGTTAGTGCTATCATCATCGGTAGACGAGCCATCCGACTTCTCCAAGTCATTTGGATTGACTTCTTCCTCAACCTTAGCATTTTTCTCAAAATCATCATCTGCGATCTCAGGTTCGTCAATAGGATGGTCAAAAAAATGTAAAACTCTTCAGTATCTTTGTTCCTCAACTTAGCCTGTCGCATTTGGTTGATCCCTGCGTCCCCCCTCAATACATGCAACCCTGAATCCATATCTTTACTTTTTGGATCATACCAGTAAGCCTCCTTATAGGATTGATATCCCAGTCCTTTGAACATCGTGACCAGATCGCTGAAACTGACAAAATCCAAGTCCATCAGAGGAAACTTCTCAACTTGACCATTAAGATACACTAACTCACCGCTAGCCTTCTGTGAAAAGTTACCCCTATGATGGAACACGGGAACACCAAAGACATTAACCATCTGCAAAATTTTTCAATCCACAACAAAACACAAAACCACCCCTTATTATCTAAATCTCCAAAATCTCTCTAAACAACACATGGCAAATGACTAACCCCACAACTAATCACCTATGACAATCAGTTACAATCCCTATTAGTCTCATCCTACAACATTGATAGCAAATAACGGCCATAAGCAGAATGATTGAACATCAATGTACTTACCACTCTCTACGGCAGACGTAGGTATAACCACGGAGCTTCAATATGGAATTCCTCCACGGAACTGCAACGACGACAATGCGGAGACGAAGCGTTGTATTTTTTGGAGGAAAAAGCTTAGTAGTGCTAGGGCTTCTTGTAATTCTTTCTCACTGATATGGGCAGCACTGGCGTATTTCATAAGTCACACTCACCACTGTAAAACATTAACCAGAAATGACGTCGTGCGAGTGCCCAAGGACTACATTGTCCCATTACTTTCTCCACTAGCACCACGTCAGCCCGTTACCACCATCCTGAAGACACATGCGCATATCCACGCCACATAGGCACCAGGTAAACATAATCTGTTACGTGTTGGACACCAAATTGAACGAGAGGACCGGTTTGTATGGCGTTTTGATTGGTGAAAGGTCGTTTTGTATTTTCCAATCCTGAGGGAGTTAAAAGTCCAAGATTTAAAAGGTCAGGGACGAATTTGTCCTTTACCCTTGATTTAATGATTACGTGGATTCCTATAATTTTATTAAATTTTTAATTAAGTCTCTATATTTTTTTTTATTGAGTCCTTATACTATATCAGATTTTATAATTAAGTCTCTACTATGACAAAAATGTTAGAATTAATAAAATATTTTATTAAACAAAATGAATATACCTAACATTTAATTGAATATTTTGTATAATTTAATAGAATATTCAATTAATTTTAATATTTTTTTTGTCATAGTAGGGACTTAGTTACAAAATCTGATATGGTATAGGAACCTAATTGAAAAAAAAAGGTATAAAAACTTAATTGAAAATTCGATAAAAACTATAAGAACTAATAGAATAACTAAACAATTATTTTAAGACTAAACAAGAGAAAAAAAAGAAACAGAGCACGGTTCAAAATGTTAACAGATCCTACTAAAGAGCATCCTTAATTTCAAGCTATGGAGATAAGAATTTTACATAATCATAGTATCTCAAGACACCTAATTTTGCTAGATTATTTGCAACCTTGTTACTTTTTCACAAGATATTACTAAAATTCACCTCTTAATCAAGAAGAAGCATATTTCGGATCTTCAAGATTAGATCACCATCCTTGCCAAAATGAGCAGAAGAACAATTCTTAACGACCAAAAAGACATCCAGAGAATCAAGCTCACAAATAACCGACTTAAACCCACATTCTTCCCACGCAAGCACTAGACCTCTCCACACTCCAAAAAGCTCACATCTGTAAATTTTTTACACCGGTAAGGAACCAAAACAACCCTTTAGGCTTTAACCAAGCTCCAGCAGAGTCATGCGTAACACAGCCAAACCCAACTTGCTCCAAATCAGCAAAAAATGCTTGCATCACTGTTAACCTTAGCCACATCTAGCGGAGGAGGTTCCCAACGAGTTTTGTTGATCTGATCCTCAGAAAAAAATCTTGTGCAAAAAACAAAGATTGGACTTACAGACAGTGTTTCGAATATTAAGAGCAATTTTCATTGGGGACCATGAATCAAGAGGATTGAAAATGTCTTGGTTCTTATGACGCAATATTTACCAAGCACCAGCACAAAACATAGTTTCCCCTTTACGAATTGCAGCTTGGATCTAGACAAGAGATGTTGAGCTTCGAACACATGATGACATGAAGAAGGGAGGGATTAATGAGCGCCCAGACCTCTCTTGCCTTAATGCAATCCCAAAGATAGTGGGCCAATAATTCAGCATGCGCAGTACAACGAGAGCAAGTCTTCAAGGAAGCCAAACCCCTTTTGAATCTCATTGAAGCAATGGGAAGGATATCAAAACAACACAACCAGATAAAAAAAATATTTTCTCAAGAAGTTTACTTCTCCAAAGCCAATTCCAAATTCACTCGTGGGTTCCAATTAATTTTGTTTTCCAAACATCATAGGCAGCCATCTCTCACAAAATACTCATGAGAGGAGGATGCTTACCAAACCCAGCCCAAAAATTGACAGTTTGAAGTTGAGGGTTGAGATTATTCATCAAATCTACAAGAGCAAGAGAGAGGAGAGTCGTTAATCTCTTAAAAAGTCATTTTTCATTCTCCCAAATTTGATTAATAATTAATTCTGTGTTTGAGATATGGATATAAGGCAATGCATCACAGAATTTAATTACCTGATGAAATTCAAGAGTCATACCAAATAGATTGATCCATATTCTCCGTGCACCAAAAAAAGTTATTTTTAATTTGATTGAAAGTCTCAACAATACCTCTCCAAAAATAGGATTCATTACCATGATGATGCATCTAAAGACCATGACTATTCTTGAAATACTTAGCAAGTATTCTTGACCAGATAATATGAATTCTTTTCATATTCATCTTGACTTTTCAAATTTCCTCCATTTGACTTCTCCTCCATTTTTTGTGCATTATCATCGACAGCACCACCAACATTGTTACAGTAGCTGTACCAACATTGGAACTACCATTATGATCATCTTTGTCGACACTCTTCCCTTCACGAGACTCATTGTAGTTCACAGTACAATGGCTGATTGCAAGAGCCACACAAGAGCTCTAAATTCTCATTGTAAACTTTGAAAGTAGTGTCATCTATGATAACCTCCATCACAACCGGCACTCCTAGATCAATTTGAACACAAGTCCATTCAAACTTTTCTCTTTTTGCTCTTTTTGTTGCTAGATCCACTATCACAGGTTTTACAATAGCAGAAGCTATATTTTCATACCCTTCTCTTGATAATGTTAGATATTAAGCCATGAAATTTGAAACCAAACTATCGTTGTTCCAAATGAAAACTCACAGGGTTTGAATTTTACGGTCCAAAGCTAACAACCAAGTAATGACTTCCAATCTTCCATGGCCCACCAAGTAAAATCTTCCAAATATTTTTCAATTTTTGCACAAGAGCTATATAACTAAAGTGCTTACCTAAAATTTTAATGACAATAAACTCCAAGTAAGGTTCAACCAGCACTCTCTTATCCTCATCACTCATCAAAGGTCACACGTGATGAAGAAACGTCATTTTGTTTACCCACCACTAGTGTCCGACTATCCCCAGCCAAAAATTCATCAACAACCAGAACTTTAGGTGAAGAAGCACTAACAAACTTATCTCTAAAGGATACGCGAAACCATACCCCTTACTCCCTCTTCCCCCCTTTCCATGTCACCGGAAGCACCCAACCCCACACTCCCCCCCCCCCTTTTTACTATCACTAATATAGCCAGAATTCTCACCGTATTTTTCTCTCTCATCATCCCGCTTGCCCCTATTTACACCACTCTTTCCGCCACTCATCTTCACTCTCTCAGAGCAATAATAACAATACTCACATGTATGTGAGCCACCTATAGATATACATGTGTTGACTAGATCAAATCAAAATTAGATTCCTAATTCCTTTCATGAATCTTTTATGTAAATGAAATTAATTATAAATTTTTTCCTTTTTTGGTTTAGCTTAATTTTAGGAATTTTATTATTAGAAATCTTTTCTTTATTTTAGGCTAGTATTTTCCCCTTCTTTCCTATTTTATAGTTATTTCTATTTCTGTAATTTCTCTATAAAGAGGCTGATTCCTTGTACATTTGAAAATATAAGATATTCAAACACTTCAACTTGGTATCAGAGCAGGATCTCTGCACCGTGCCTCTGATTTATAGCTATGGCTGACATTTCCTCAGTCATTAATCCTGAATAGAAGGAGAACACCACTCCTACTCCATCAGATTTAAAATCTAAGCAACGGATACTAGTTAGTGGTGACTCCCATTCAGTTCAGATCACCGCATTTCGACTCAATGGGTCAAACTACCTTAGGTGCTCTCAATTAGTTCAGATGTATATCCGTGAAAGAGGAAAGATTGGATATCTCACCGGTAAGTGAAGCCAGTACTGACCCACAATATAATGTGTGGGATACCGAAAATTTCATGGTGATGACATGGCTGGTCAACTCAATGGAAGAGGATACCAATAGTAACTACATATACTATACCACTGCCAAAGAATTATGAGATAGTATCAAGGAGATGTACTCTGATCTTAGGAATAAATCCCAGATTTATGAACTTACTCTAAAAGCTAGAGAAATTCAACAAGGGAGTGACAATGTGACCAAATATTTTTACACATTGAAGCGGGTGTGGCAGGATCTTGACCACTTCAATAACTACAAATGGAATTCAGCTGCTGATGCTAAACACACCAACAAACAGTGGAAGAAGGGAGGATATTCCAGTTTCTTGCAGGCCTCAACGTGGAGCTAGATGAAATTCGTGGCAGAATTATTGGAAGAGCAATCCTACCCTCAATTGGAGAAGTATTTGCTGAAGTTCGTAGAGATGTGATGATGGGGAAAGACAAGACTGAACATATTTTTTTAGAATCTAATGCACTCTTAGTGGTACCTGCTACACTTAAAAGTTCATCAAATCAGAAGCACCCCTCTAATCTTTGGTGTGACCACTGCAATAAACCTCGTCACACCCAAAAAACCTGCTGGAAGATTCATGAAAAACCAGCATATCTTAAAGGCAGCAAACCTGGTCCCAAAAAATACGCTCTACCTCAACTACTCATGAGACTGAAAAATCATCATTGAGTAAGGAACATGTTGAGCAACTCATAAGGCTGTTAAATTTTAGTTTTGTGTCTAGTACTCCTAGTGGTTCTTTGGCTCAAACAGGTAATTTTAGTATTCATATGTCCCTTAACTGCACCTCAAACACCATGGATTGTCGATTCAGGTGCATCTGACCATATGACCAGTCTTTCCCGTTTATTTAAAACTTATTCTCCTTACTTTGAAAATGAGAAAATTAGAGTTGCTGATGGTAATTTTTTATCTATTGCTGGAAAAGGTACAATAAAACTGTCCAAAAATATTGACCTAAGAAATGTGTTACATGTACCAAAGCTTTCTTGCAATCTCCTCTCTATTAGTAAAATTTGCAAAGATTCCAATTGTGCTGTGAAATTCTTTGATACTCATGGTATTTTTCAGGACCGGACCTCGGAGAAGATGATTAGCAGTGCTAAGATTATGGATGGGCTTTATCATTTTGAGGATATTTTGGAGGATAAAATAGCTCAAGAATTTAGTGGTATAAGTTCTATGCCTATAAAGGACCAAATAAT
The DNA here is from genome assembly GCF_059453495.1 of Arachis ipaensis. NCBI lineage: Eukaryota > Viridiplantae > Streptophyta > Magnoliopsida > Fabales > Fabaceae > Arachis > Arachis ipaensis. Next base: position 5,170,244 of record NC_142436.1, read on the forward strand.
GCTCTGGCACAATAGAGTAGGATACCCTAGTTTTCCATATCTCAAACATTTGTTTCCAAGTTTGTTTACGAATATTAATTCTTCTTTACTTAAATGTGAAAGTTGTATTCGTTCAAAGAGTCATAGAGCTCCTTATTACTCTCAACCTTATTATGCATCTAAACCTTTCCACTTGATTCATAGTGATGTACGGGGTCCATTGAAAATAACAACTCAATTTAGAAAAAAATGGTTTGTAACTTTTATCGATGACCACACACGACTATGTTGGATCTATCTCATGCATAAAAAATCTAAGGTTTCAAAAATTTTTCAGTATTTTTCAACAATGGTAGAAACACAATTTGACACCTATGAAGCACAGACACTTTGTTGAGTTGTCGTGTCTGCGTGTTGGACACATTTTGGGCATGAGACTCACTGACACTCATCCGACACACGTGTCTACTGTGTCCAAACCGTGTCTCAATAAAAAATAAAAAATTCTTCTCCGGATACACTTGGACACACCTAAATACCATCACGTATCAGCGTGTTCGGTCTTATTCTTAATATATATTCTTAAAATAAATTTAGATATAAAAAAAATATTTTAAATACTTGATATAATTAAAATAAGACATTAAAAATAATTTAAAAATTTAATTTATATTTTAATATCAATAAAATATTAAAATATTATTATAATTTATCTAAAAAAAATACTTTATATTTTATATGTATGTGTGTCTCCGTGTCATATAAGATTTTAAAATTTGCGTGTCGGCGTGTCCCGTATCGTGTCGTGTCCCGTGTCCGTGTCAGTGTCTGTGCATCATAGTTTGACACAAAAATTTCAATATTAAAAAGTGATAATGGCACTGAATACTTTAATAAAAATCTTGGTGAATTTCTTCAAAAGAAATGTATTCAACATCAATCTACATGCCCAATACACCCCAACAAAATGGCATTGCTAAAAGGAAGAATAAACATCTTCTTGAAGTAGCACGTGGCATTATGTTTGAGGGTAATGTTCCAAAGTATTTATGGGGAGATGCTGTCCTAACAGCAGCCTATCTCATAAATCGAATGCCCACACGTATGTTAAATTACTGTACACCGTTGGATACTTTCAAAAAGAATTTTTCAGCATGTAGGTTGCATTCTGACTTACCTTTAAAAGTATTTGGTTTCACTGTATTTTTACATACACCTTCATATCGAAGTAAACTTGATCTAAGGGCATAAAAATGCATTTTTATTGGATATTTTCCAAGTCAAAAGGGTTATAAATATTTCAATCCACACACCAAGAAATTTTATGTAAGCATGAATGTTACTTTTTTGGAACATGAAACATTTTTTCAGAAAACTTCTCTTCAAGGGGAGAGTCTAAAGGAAGAAATTTTTTTGCATGGACCTTTACCCACTCCTATCTTATATTTTGAGGATACAACTTTCACTAATCAAGTAAATTCTGAAACAATTGTAAAACAAGATGTGAAAACCAATTCTAAAATTGTGCCAAAATTAGTTAGAATCCAAACAGAAAAAGAAATACCACAATCAAAAAGGCGCTTTGGTATTATGTTCAGAAATATCCCAAGAAGACTAGAGACCAGCCCATCATCTCTGTACCAGTCCAATCTGAAAACCCGGAAGACGGCCCAACTGTAGTACTTCAGGAACTTCAAGGTAAATTTGAAATTGTCACTTCTAATAACAACTTGCCAATAGCCCTTAGGAAAGAAACCAGAACCTGCACCAAAAAGGTACTCCAAATCAGCACCAACCATCCTATTTTCAATTATGTCTCTTACCAAAATTTTTCTAAAAAATATTGAGCTTTTACTTCTAAAATTACAAATCTGTTTGAGTCTAGAAATATAGAGGAAGCACAAGATGATCCCAACTAAAAATTAGCAGTGATGGAAGAGTGGCATGCACTCAAGAAGAATGAAACTTGGGAGATTGTAGATCTATCACAGAATACAAAATTGGTTGGCTGCAGGTGGATTTTTACCATCAAGTGCAATGCTGATGGAAGCATAGAGAGGTATAAGGCTAGGTTAGTAGTTAGGGGATATACACAAACCTATGGAGTGAACTATCGAGAGACTTTTGCTCCAGTTTGCAAACTCAGCTCTGTGTGGATTCTCTTATCTCTTGCTACGAATTACAATCGGCCTTTACATCAATTGGATATAAAGAATGCTTTCCTGAATGGGGAGCTAGAAGAAGAGGTGTTTATGAAACTTTCACCTAGATTTGAGGCTGAACTAGGGAGGAATAAAGTGTGCAAAGTAAAGAAATCTCTCTATGGATTGAAACAATCCCCAAGAGCTTGGTTTGAACGACTTGGAATGATGGTGAAGGGACTTGGTTATACTCAAAACGAAGCTGACCATACACTTTTCTATAAACATTCAGCAACTAATAAAACTGCCATCTTAATTGTATATGTGGATGACATTATTCTGACAGGTGGTGATTTTTTAGAGCTAAAAGACTTGAAGGAAAAACTTGCCAAAGCATTTGAAATCAAAGAACTTGGCTCATTAGAATACTTCCTTGGAATTAAATTTGCAAGGTCTAAGGAAGGCATTTTTATGAACCAACGAAAGTACATCCTAGATCTTTTAAAAGATATGGAATTACTTGGTTGTAAAGCTGCTGAAACACCTATAGAGGATAGAGCCTAATTTAACATTGAAGCCACCTGAACCAAAAAAATGTAATGGACAAAGAGAGATATCAGCAGTTGGTAGGGAGGTTAATCTATTTATCCCATACACGCCCGGATATGGCCTTTGATGTGAGCATGGTAAGCCAGTTTATGCATTCACCTGGTCAAGAACACATGGATACTGTCTTTAGAATCCTAAGGTACTTGAAGGGGTCGTCTGGGAAAGGGTTACTCTACAAAAATCATGGACATCTTCAAGTAGAAGCTTATACAGATGCAGATTAGGCTGGGAATGTCATGGATAGAAGGTCAACATCTGGGTATTATATTTTTGTTGGCGGAAACCTGGTTAGTTAGAGGATTAAAAAATAGAGTGTTGTGGCACGAAGTAGTGCAGAAGCTGAGTTTAGAACAGTGGCTCATGGAATATATGAAGCACTATGGGTAGAGAAAATCCTACAAGAACTAAAAGTTTCCATTTCTCCACCAATGAAGTTGTATTGTAATAACAAATCTGCAATTTCTATTTCTCATAATCCAGTGTTGCATGATAGAACTAAACATGTTGAAATTGACAAGCATTTTATCAGGAAAAAGGTTGAGAGAGGACAGATTTGCATCTCATATGTTCCAACCACGGAACAATTAGCAAATGTTCTAACTAAAGGATTACCTAAGAAGACTTTTGATAGCATAATAAGCATGCTGTCAATGAATGATATCTTCAAGCCAGCTCGAGGGGGAGTGTTGACTAGATCAAATCAAAATCAAATTCTTAATTCCTTTCATGAATCTTTTATGTAAATAGAATTAATTATAAATCTTTTCCTTTTTTGGTTTAACTTAATTTTAGGAATTTTATGATTAGAAATCTTTTCTTTATTTTAGGCTAGTATTTTTCCCTTCTTTCCTATTTTATAGTTATTTCTATTTCTGTAATTCCTCTATAAAGAGGCCGATTCCCTGTACATTTAAAAATATAATATATTCAAACACTTCAACTACATGAAATACTATACTATATTACCCTTCATGCATATTGGAACAAGGGTAATAGAAAAAAAGTTGGAATAAAAAATAGAATCAGTTATCTTATTAGTTAAAAGCCTAACTACTACAATAGTGTATATATATATATATAAGCTCAACCACTAAATGTTTCAGATACAAGAAGTCTACAAGAATTGGTAAACTAATCATAGAAACAAATAGTAATGGTCTCAACAATGACTTAATACTCTAAGTCCTAATATTCCCCCAAACTTAGAGGCGGGTCAGACGAGAGCACTCTAAGTTTGGATTTGAAGAAGTTGAAGCTAGTTTCTGGAAGGGGCTTCGTAAGGATGTCAGCGACTTGAGCTGAGGAGGGGATGTGATTGACAAAAAGTTGCTTATTTGCTACCCATGTCAAGGGCGAAGTGTTTGGATCGACCATGGAGGACAAGATTAGCAGCCAAGAGACATGTACTTAGGTTGTCACAAAAGATTACAGGAGAATGAAAAACATGAATATGAAGTTCATTGAGCAATATCTGAAGCCAGAGAAGTTCTTCCATGGTTGAAGCAATGCTGCAAAACTCGGCTTTGGTGCTGCTGCGGCTCACCTTGACTTGCTTCCTACTGCTTTCTAAGAAATTAGGTTGGTCCCCAAGTAGACACAGAATCCAGATGGGAATTTCCTGTCATCTATATCATTAGCCCAATTAGAATCACTATAGGAAATTAAATGCAAGTCTGAATTAGAAAAGAACTCCAAACCATGATGTAGTGATCCAGCAAGATAACACCACACGTGTTTCACTGTTGACCAATGAGAGTGAGTGTCTGTGCATATATTGACTAATTTTGTTTACTGAGTATGATATTTCAGGGCGAGTAACAGTCGCATATTGGAGGCCCCCAATGATGGAATAATACAATGTTGGGTCCTCAAAGATATCATCACCATGATTGCTTAATTTGAGTGTCGTAGCCATAGGGTGGGAATGGGTTTGACATTAAGCATAAGAAGGTCCTTAATATACTTGGATTGAGACAAAACAACATGAGAGTTAGATAAGAAAGTAGTTTTAATGCCAAGAAAATAATTTAAAGTGCCTAAATCTTTAAGAAAAATGACAGCATTCGATTGAGAAATAAGATGATTAATAGTGGCTTGGTCAGTCCCTGTAAGAAGAATATCATCAACATAAATAAGTATGTAAGTAGTGTTAGTAGGTGTAGTGCAAATAAAAAGTGAGTGATTAGATTTTGTGTGATGAAAACCAAAGTTGTGAAGAGTATTTGTAAGTGTGGTGAACCAGGTACGAGGTGCTTGTTTAAGGCCATAAAGGGCCTTATGAAGCTTGCAAACAGCATGTGAATTAGAAGATGTGAAGCCAGGTGGTTGAAGCATAAAAACATCTTTATCTAATTTGCCATTAACGAATGCGTTATTGAAGTCACATTGGCAAATGTGCCAACCTTTGGACAGAGCCAAAGTGAGGAGAATACCTATGGTGGCTGGTTTAACTATCGGGTTAATTGGTTAAACACTTAATCAAAATCTAGGTCCTCTTTTTGGTGAAACCCTTTTGCAACAAGGCGTACTTTGTGCCTTTTAAGAGTGCCATCTGAATTTTGCTCGATGGTGAAAAGCCACCGACAGCCAATGACAATGGCATTAGAAGGTGGGTTAACAATTTTCTAAGTTCGATTTTTAAGAAGAGCATTATACTCTTCCAGCATTGCAGTTTTCTGCTCCAGAAATTGCATAGCTTGATCAACATTAGAGGGAATGGTAGATAAATTAGCTTGAGATTGAAGAGTAGTGCAGTAGGCTTTGGATTTTGTGATGCCGGATTTGGCACGCCTTTGCATGGGATAAGTGTTTATAGGAGGTGGATTATTGAGGATAGGAACATCAATCCCAGTGATAGGGATGTTAGAAAAAATAAGTGTGGCTGACTTAGATGAAGATGAAGAAGAATTTGTAGAAGTAGTAGTAGGTGGTAAAGAGAGAGTAGTATGAAAGGGTGATGGTAAAATGGGTAAAAAAGGTGGATGAGGAACAGGATAAGTTGTGATAGAAATAATTGGACAAGAAAGAGGAGTGGATCGAAAAGAGGATGAAGATTTTGATGAATGATTAGGGAAAAGTGAATGATATGGATAAGTGGTTTCATCAAAACGAACATAACGAGAGACATAAATTTTGCCATCCGAAGCCAAACACTTATAACCCTTGTGGTTGGTGGCATAACGAAGGAAAACACAAGGCTTGGATCACTGTTCAAGTTTATATTTATTGTAACAATGAAGATAAGGATAGAAAAGACATCCAAAAATACGAAAAAAAGTGTAATAAGGAATTTGATGATAGAGGAGCTCAAAGAGAGATTTATTGTTAAGAGGTGGAGATGGAAGATGATTAATAATGTATGTGGCGCAAGTAAAAGTATCATGTCAAAATTTGAGAAGGAGAGAGGCATTAACAAGCATGGATAAGCCTAACTCAGTTATGTGACGATGCTTTCATTTGACTTTACCATTTTGAGGATGAGAATAAGGACAGGCGAGTCTATATGTGTGATGTCCGGGTTTAAAAGAAGATCTGTGAAAGCATGAGATGTAAATTCTCCTCCATTATCAGTTTGAATGCATTTAATAGAGTATCCAGTGAGATTTTCAATGAAAACCTTGTATTGTTTGAGGGCAGTGATTGTTTGGAACTTATTGAGAAGTTTAAAGATAGAAGTGTAGTCAGAGTACGCATCAACAATAGACAAATAATATCGAAAATTGAATGAGAAATGGATAGGGGAGGGACCCCAAAGATTAGCAAAGATGAGGTCAAGGGGATGAGAGTAAGAGTGATGAGATGAAAAATGAAAAAGTTGATGATTTTTGGCCTTGCAACAGGCATCACAAAGGGATGTAGCAGTGATATTATTAAAATAAGGAATAGAGACATGTTGGAGAGCTAAGGCAATATTCTAGAAGAGGCATGAGCAAGGTGTTTATGCCAAAGATCACGAGAAACAATGTTAGTATAAAAGGCTTTTGGTGCATGGAGAGAATAGTGACAGAAACATTCACATTATGAAATTTGTAAATACTATTTGTTTCAGTACCATGCAAAAGGATTTGTTTAGAATGAGAAGATCTAACACAACAATAATGTGCATGAAATTTAAAATACATGAGGAATGCTTCAAGTTCGAGAATGTCCATGGTTCTTTTCTGAATAAAGGTGCGGAAGACTTTATAGTCAAACCCTCAAGAATAGTATCAACATGTTCATCAATTGTAAAGGGAGAACCAACTACAGCAAGAAGGTCTACAATCTTCTTGATTTGAAGGAGATATTCAGTGGCAAGAAGGGTAAGTTTCTTGATGAATTTTAATTGGGTCTTGAGTTGTTTGATGCGGAATTTGGTGTGAGTCGCAAAGTATGTGTTGAGACGATCCCAAATTTGATGAACTCGAGTGCATCTAACCATACAATTCTGAAAAGAAATATCCATAGAAGACAATAGCCAAGTTTGGATCGCATAATCTTGTTCAATCCATGCTTGATAGGTGGAGGATTCATTTCCAGTAGCTTTGTTAGCTTCTGTGGTAAATTGGATTAGGGTTTTGCTTTCATCAAGATGATTTTCAAATTTTTGAGAGAAAATTATGGACAAGACAATTTGTTTTTATGGAAGAAAAGAATTTTCATTTAGTTTATTAACAACGTGAACAAGCTGATTTTTTTTGGATTTAATTAGAGGTGGAAGCCATGGAAAAGGAAAAGAAACAAGAGAAAAAAAAATAAAGATTGAAAAAGTTCCAGGTCCGAATCGGTGTCGCTCGTGATACCATATTAAAACAAGGGTAATAGAAAAAAAAGTTGGAATGAAAAATAGAATCAGTGATCTTATTAGTTAAAAGTCTAACTATTAGAATAATGTGTATGGATATATATAAGCTCAACCACTAAACATTTTAAATACAAGAACTCTATAAGAATGGGTAAACTAATCATAGAAACAAATAGTAATGGTTTCAATAATAACTTAATACTTTAAATCCTAATAAACAATGCAACTACATATTTTTAAATATTATTTTTTATTTAGTTTTTAGAAAAAAATAAAAAATAAATAACTTTCCTAATTTTTTAAACAACTTACACGTGAAAAATGGATATTTAAATGAATTAAATAATAATAAATTTAAAAAAAAGTTGACTAAAGACTAAATTTTAAAGGGTAAATAGCATTTTTCATAAATGCTTTGCTTATTTCCTCACGACACCAATCTACTATTTTTGTTGTTTACAAATTATATATATACCATTTTTTATACAATATTTTGCATTTTTTATTATTTTAAAATTAATTGTTAAAAAGTAAAAATATAAAAATTTTATATTTTATATTATAAAAACATGTAATTTTTTTATAATAAAAACATGTACAAAATAAAATATACACAAAAAATAGTGTTATGTTTATTTATTTATTTATAAAATAAAACTATAATTTTGATAATCCAACTGAATTTGTCGATTCAATTATGAGACCGATCCGGTTCAATTGAAAACAAACCAATAAAAAAATTAATTAATCGGTTAGAATTGATATAATTTTTTAGCGGTTAATTAATTTAAAATAAAAAATAAAAAAAATATTTTTTAAAAATATATATTTTATATATAAATGTATTATTATTATAATTATATCTCGCACCCAGACCCCTTCTTCTTTCAACGTTTTAAACATTGACCCCTCTTTCTCACTCACACACCCTTAATCTCAATGAAGAAAAAGAAAAAAAAAGATTTTCTCTAATAAACCTTAGCTCTTTCAATTCCCAACGACGAGGACTATGATGAAGACAACACCACCACCCTCTTATTCTTACCACACACACTCCTTCTTTTTCTTAACCGTCATTCTCATCATAACCGCCGCAAATGCCATCGGCTCCGCATCCACCACCGCCGTCATCTACGCCTCATCCACAGTCTGCGCCATCGTTGCCGGCGACGTCAAACAATACATCCACTGCTACCAACAAAACCAGCACAAGAATTCTCATTATTATTATTATGGAGATGTTGCACCGGTGGATGAGGTGGTTCCACACGTGTCCTTTGAATCCATCTCCGGCGGTCGGAGCTTCTTCTGCGGTCTCCGGTCCGGTGGACTCAGCCTCCTTTGCTGGGACGTGGACGGCGGAGCATCGGTATTGGTGCCGAAGAGGATCTTCCACAGTGACGTGGTGCAGTTAACTGATCTAACTGTTGGTGATTCTCAGGTCAGAAAATTTTAATCTTTCATTTTTTCTAATCACACAATCTTAATTATTTAAATCTGAGATCAATTTTTTGTTTAACAAAGTCTTTTGTCATCGTATATTACTATACAAAGATGTTTAATGCAATATGTTATGTTATATGTATATTAAAATCAATCATTAAAATTATATATTAATATAAAATATATATTAAAATATAAATATAAATTAAAAATAAATTAAATTATATATATTTATACATAAATATATTAATAATTAATTTTAATATATTAATAATATTTTTAATATTTAATAACTAAAAAAATTAATAAAAAATAATTAAAATTTATTTTATTTAATATTTATTAATTATTATAATAATTAATAAAATTTAATTAAAATAAATTCTAGTTATTTTTTTATTTTTTTAACATTACCCCTACTATATTAGCTGGATTTGGATCCTCTAAAGTTTGAATTTCACTTTAAAGAGTAAAGTGTGATCTTCTATCTTTGAATAGTTTCTCTTTCATATTTATTATTGGTCCCACTTATGAAATTAATGGTGAGAGATCGCACTTTATTCTCTAAAATGAAATTCAAACTTTAGAGGATAATTTATATTTTATTTGTAAATTTTATTCAAATCCATATTAGCTAGTAGCACATATTCATATGTAAGAAATTATAGTATTAATAATCATATGGCCACCTGAAAAATAAAAATAATTTATATTTTATTTGTAAATTTTATTCGTGCATCTAATTATATATTATTATATTAAAAAATAATTATTTTTAATAATTAATATAAAAATAATCATTTAAAATATATATATATAATAATTTAAATTATTAATACATTAAAATTAAATTTATTATTTATTTATTTATTGCAAGAAAATCATGTATATTTAATGATAAAGTTGGATTTCATACATTCTCATTTCTTTCTGTCTAAAATGTTTTTTAGGCATTTAATGATGTATATTAATTTAGATGTATATTAATTTAGTACAAAAATATTCTAATTTTTACGTAAAAAATTGAATGAATATAATTAATTGTGTATTATTATATTAATAAAAATAATTAACTTTTAAATTATTACTTAAAAAGTTATAAGAATACAAATTTAATTTAACAAATGTGTAAATTTTTTTATATTATTAGTATATTAAAATTAATTTTTTTTTAAAAATTACTCCATCCAATGGTATATTAAAAAAAATGTACTCCATCCAATGGTGTAGATTTTTTTAGATAAAGTTTTGTCTAATAATAATAATAATATAAATATTTTGGTTTATTTAAAAATAATCCAATTTTTTATTTGATTAATTTAGAGATAATTTAATATATTTTTACTACTTATTAGTATATTGTTATTCATTTATTTTTAGACACTTTACATGTGTTAACTTTAGTGTAAGATAAGAAAATTGACAAGATGTCATATGAAGCGCGGACACTTTGCTGATTTATCGTGTCCGCGTGTCGGACACATTTCGGACACGACATTCATCGACACTCGTCCGACACCGTGTCTTAATAAAAAATAAAAAATTCTTTTTCGGACACGCTTAGACACACCTAAATACCATCACGTGTTCACGTGTCCAATCTTATTTTTAACATATATTCTTAAAATAAATTTAGATATAGTATATATTATTATTTATTAAAAAAAATATTTTAAATACTTGATATAATTAAAATAAGACATTAAAAATAATTAAAAATTTTAATTTATATTTTAATGTCAATAAAATATCAAAATATCATTATAATTTATTTAAAAAATACTTTATATTTTATATATATGCGTGTCCCGTGTCATTTAAGATTTTAAAATTCGCGTGTCGGCGTATCCGTGTCGTGTCGTGTCCCGTGTCCGTGTCAGTGTCATAGATGATAATCTAAAATACAATTACCTGATATAAAAAATGCACCAAAAACTAAGCTCTTAAAAATTATGTTGTATTATTATCCACTTAAAGGATTAAATAGAAAATAAGATATAATAATAATAATAATAATAATAATAATAATAATAATAATATTTTAATATTGTACTAATAATACATATATAATAATTCTTTCTTTCATCAATATTGAATCATTTAAATTAAAATATAATATGGGTAAAAATATTTTTAACTAAGTATTATATATATATATATATATATATATATATATATATATATGTTAAACAAACACTTAACAAGGTTACTAATAGAAAGGGACATTATCAATACTCTTTTTTTTTTTATCCAAATGTTCTGTTGTATGCTTATGATGAATTATTCCTAACTAACAAGAATTATTCTGGTCAGGTTTGTGCTAGAGAGTCTCAGTCTGGTGTGGTAAGGTGTTGGAGAGGAGGCCGCATTGAAAATGGATTCAAGTTTTATTCACCTGGTAAGGACCTTAGGTTCAAAAGCATCACTTCAGGGTCTGGTTTCTCTTGTGGGGTGTTAATGGATAATGGAAAGGTTCATTGTTGGGGTAACAATATTAGTAGTAAAATTCAAGCACAATTTGATAACATTTCTATGTCAAAGGTGGTTGCTGGAGTGTCACATGTTTGTGGCTTAACAATCTATGATGAGTACTTAATTTGCAAAGGGAACAATGATTCCGGCCAATTGGGTCTTAATTTAAATTCAAGTTCTTATTATTCAGAGTTTTCAGAACTTGCATTGGGAGAAGATTTCACTTGTGGTATTAGAAGAAAAAATGGATTTGTCCTATGTTGGGGTGGTGCTGAAGATACCAAAAAGTTTGATTTGTTTAATAATGTTTCTTTTGAGTCAATTGTAGCTGGTTTGGATTTTGTTTGTGGGGTAACAACTATAAATTTGTCTTTGATTTGTTGGGGTCCTGGTTGGTCTAATAATAATGGTACTAATTATGAGATTCCATTGGGAATTGTTCTTCCTAGTCCATGTGTTAGAGGTGGTTGTGATTCTTCTTGTGCTTCATATCCAAATTCTGACTATTTGTGTCATGGTTCTGGAACTATTTGCTATTCATGTCAGGATAGTCAAATTCCACTAGTCGTGCCATTGATTTTACCACCACCACTATCATCGTCAACACAAGTTTCTAATGTTCATCACAAAAACATGAGGGTGATTTTGGTCATTTTGATTGTTGGATCAATTGGTGCTTTCTCTGGTTTATGCACTATTCTTTATTTCCTTTGGATTGGAGCTAAAAGACTATTCTTGAAGAAGAGAGATGTTGGTAATTCAGAACAACCTCAAAGAAGTGATGATTCTGATGATGATGCCTATATTGAATTGGCTCCAATGTCAGCGAATCGCGCATCGAATGCAGCATTAGGATCACTGAGGAGACATAGGAGTGTTGGTAGTTCATCATCATCAAAGCATAATTTGGATAAGATTGAGAATTTTTCATTACATGAATTAGTCATAGCCACTAACAATTTTTCAAATGATAACAAGATAGGTTCTGGAAGCTTTGGCTCTGTATACAAAGGGAAGCTAGCCGATGATCGCAAAGTTGCCATCAAAAGAGGAGATATTGTTTCTAGCACAAAGAAGAAATTCCAAGAGAAGGAGATTGCATTTGATTCAGAGTTGTCATTGTTATCGCGGCTTCATCACAAGCATCTTGTGAGACTAATAGGTTTCTGCGAGGAGAATGAAGAGAGGCTCTTGGTTTATGAGTACATGAGCAATGGATCAATCCATGAACATTTACATAACAAGAATAATGTTGAGAAAAATAGTAGCATTTTGAATTCTTGGAAGATGAGGATCAAAATTGCATTGGATGCTGCCAGGGGAATTGAGTACATTCACAACTACGCTGTTCCACCAATTATCCATAGAGATATCAAATCGTCAAATATACTATTGGACTCAAATTGGAATGCTAAGGTTTCTGATTTCGGATTGTCCCTTATTTGGCCGGAGATAGAACAAGATTCGACTTCTATAAAGGCGGTTGGCACAGTTGGTTACATAGATCCGGAATACTATGAATTGAATGTGTTAACAACAAAAAGTGATGTGTATGGTTTAGGAGTGGTTATGTTGGAGCTTCTAACAGGAAAAAGAGTTGTTTTCAAATTAGGTGATGAGAGTAGTCTTGTGGGAATCGTAGAATATGCAAGGCCAAGAATAGCAAAAGGGGAATTATGGAGTATTTTGGATTATAGAATTGAAAAACCTAATGTTAATGAGGTTGAGGCTCTTAAGATTATGACTTTCATTACTATGCATTGTGTGAATTTGGAGGGAAAAGAAAGGCCAGAAATGGCTGAAGTTGTTGCCAACTTAGAAAGGGCATTGGCTTTTTTGGAGGGTAGTTCTAGTACCAGCCTATATTGATTGATGAATTTTTTTTTTATTTTTTTCCCATTTCTTTTGCTTTTTTTTTTTTTTCATTTGCAAATTTATCCTTTTTATTATGATTAGTGATTGAGAGTCCTAATTTATCTTTTAAATTATTTTTTTAATAGTCACCAAAAAAATATTATCTTTTTAATACTTAAATAAGTAAAAATTTAAATAAATATATTACTTTTAAAAAATTAATAAGATAAAAAATTCAAAATTTTTTATTTAAAAGCTAGGATGATAATTAGGAGAATAAGTTAGGACTCCTAATAATTTAAATTGCCGAATACAAGTATTTAAATGATCGTTTTGCTACACATCCAAGTCTTTTTGACAGCCAGTCGAATTAAATTGGCACAAACCCAACAAAAACCAACTTCATTACCCAGTGCGTGCGAACAGGCTCTCACTCTTCAACGCACATGATGTTTCAATACACGCTCTTTGAGACGACAAACCGTTTCAAAATTCTCATTTCAACATTAAACTTCAAACGACTCTCTCTGCTAGGTTGAATCATCAACAACAACAACACTGAACGAAAAAATCTCTCTGCGAAGCTCTCTGTCCTAGGTTGAATCATCAACAACAACACCAAACAAAAAATCTCTCTGCGAAGTTTTTTGTGCTAGGTTTCACACATAACGAAAGACGAAAAAGAAAGCTCTCTATAGATTTCTAAAAGACGAAAACACGAAGCATTATTGAAGGTAACTTGATTCTAAATCGTGCATTTTTGCTTTTATGTAGTTGTAGTATTTCTTATGTGGTTTAAGCCATGTTGATGAGGGTTCTGGTATCATCATTTGCAAATTCGGTGTTATTTTGATTTATATTTAGTGTGATTCATGTCATAGGCTTAGATTTAGAGTCTCTACATAGTTGTATTGTTTCTTATGTGATTTAAGTCTTGTTGATAAGTTTTCTGGTGTGTGATCATTTGCAAATTTCAGATTTTTATTATGAGTTAGATTCAATGTCATTCATGTCATAGACTTGGATTTGAAGTCTCTGTGTAGTTGTATTGTTTCTTATATGATTTAACTCATGCTGATGAGTTTTTTGGTGTGATCATTTGCAAATTTCAGGTTTTATTATGACTTGGATTCAGTGTTATTCATGTCATAGGCTTGGCTTTAGAATCTCTATGTAGTTGTAGTGTTTCTTATGTGATTTAGATTCAGTATGATTCAACATATTTTATTGAGTTATTTAAACTTTGTTTATTAGCTACGACTGCGGCTTATATGTCATGAAATGACTGAAACTCATTGATCCTGCAAAAATCAAAGATGGGGAAATACACTTGGAAAAATTCGAAAAAAAAAGTATGTATATTTAAATATAGTTAATTCTCTAACTCTAAATTAAAACAGATTAATAATTTTCTTTCAATTGCAAGATAAAGTCGATCATTTCAGAAAAGAATATACTTCATGGGTTCTCTTTGACGAAACAAATAAATTGAAGTATAAAGTCATTGAAGAATTTGAAGGCATAAGACTATCCAAGCCATCTGCTGCAATTACAAGTCTTTGCTATAAATTTTCTTCAGGGGATATAGAATAGGATGAATATTATACTTCTATTTTTGAATTTTATGGATACTATTTGTTTGTAAATATATTGAAAAATACTTTTCTTTTTGAATTTTATGAGTATTATTTTTTTGTAAATATATTGGAAAATAGCAATTCATGGATATTAGGAATTTCTATACTAATTGGATGTGTTTTAATAAAATACGATGGATAATAAGTTGTTTAATATGATGTAACACCAAAATTATACAATCACAACACCAAAATTTATTCTAATAAAAACAAAAAATTGTTGATATTAAACCCAAAACTATTACCACAAAACAATTGTAGATAACTAAAATTCAATATTCAACAAATACAATAACAGCTAAAATTCAGTAGTCATTAACACAATATAACACAGAAAGCAAACATCAATTTCATTATACTAAACAAATAATACCGAATGTCATTCAAATTAAAATGGAAAATTCTATCTTATTGTATTGAATTTCCAAATTGATAATTCATAATTTGACAAATTGCTCATCAACATTAAACTGCAATAATACAAAAATCTGATCAATAGACCACTATTATTAACTCAAAACAAAAGCAACACCATTATTCATATTTGAAAACACCAAAATCTAATATACAAAACATCAAATTAGTAACACTGATCTTCACAAACCAATTCATAACAAAAACGAACTTATCATAACTCATATTTCAATCAAATTCAAATCCTTAATCATCAACACTGATTTTCATCAACATTGATTTTCTTAATCAAATCCATAACTACATTATTCTCTCAATCAAATTTCGTCGACTACATTCGATTGAAAAAAAAATCATCCAACTCACCCTGATCCAACGTAATCGAACTTGCATCATCAAACTTGCCATTGTTCAACGCACTCAAATTTGTATCATACATTGTTTTCTCTCAATGTTTGATTTTAGAAACAAAACAACGATAGAAAACGATAACGCAGACAAGAACAAAAAGTCCGAAAACGCAGAGAAGAAGAGCGAAAAAGACGCAATGAAATCACGAAGAAAATGTTAAAAAAGAAGTTAGTTAGGATTACTGGGGCGTGGATGTTAATTAGGTTAAAATAACTTGGTTGGATTTAGTTAGGTAAATCGTTTAGTTGTAGAGTTTTTTTTTTTTTTTTGTTAAATGATTTATAAGATAATCAACTTGGGTTTGATCGAATGATTAGTTCACTCGTCCAATTGTCTACTTAATCAAATGTTAAGGATTTGAATCTCACCTTATGTATATAGAAACTCGTTGAATAATGACAAATTTTTAAATAAAGTTTTAATTCATGACAGAGAAACACAAATATAAGATATCATTTGAATGTATAGTTGTGACTCCTATAACTCTCACCAATGCAAATATAATATATCAATATCTAACATTTTATTATATTGAAGTTTCTAAACTATATTTATTGCCCAAACAAGTGAAACAAAAGAAAGAAAAATATTTTTTAAAAAGAGTAAAGTATCGTTTTTATTCTCAATGTTTGGGATAAGTCTCAAAGTTGTCTCTAACTTTTGAATCGTCCTATTTAAGTCCCTAACGTTTCAAAATTGACTCAATATTGTCCTGCCGTTAGAAATATGTTAACAGAATTGACGGCGGGACAAAATTGAGACGATTTTGAAACGTTAGGGACTTAAATAGGATGAAAACGTTTGAGACAAAAACAATACATAGAAATAAATTTTAGTTTTATCCTTCACTAATATCAATCTTTTATATTACGGTACATAATTATTCAATTATTTTTTAATCACATTACTTTGATTCTAAATAAATTTATTATTTTTTATAATTTTATTCTTAAAGATTTTTACTCATCATGAAATATTTGTAAAATGACTAGAATCAACATTACTTTATTGTGTATATATCATTTTTTTCCCACAAGTTTATATACTAGTCATTCTACAAATATTTTATGATGAGTAAAAATTGTTAAGAGTAAAATTATAAAAAATAAATTTATTTAGAATAAAATTAATGTAATTAAGTATAATTTACTTAGATGTGATTAAAAAATAATTGAATAATTATGTACTGTAAAAAATTGATATTATTGAAGGATAAAATTAAAATTTATTTCAATGTATCATTTTTATCCTCAACATGTTTGTCCTATTTAAGTCCCTAACATTTCAAAATCGTCTCAATTTTATCCCGCCGTCAATTCCGTTAATAGATTCCTAATGGCAAGATAACATTGAGTCAATTTTGAAACGTTAGGAACTTAAATAAGACGATTCAGACGTTAGAGACAACTTTAAAACTTACCACAAACGTTAGAAATAAAAACCATACTTTACTCTTTAAAAAAAAATTAGTTCTAGATTTCAGCGTGATTTTTTTTTTCTTTAACACTCAAATTCTCATTTACTTAGTGTCAAATTAAATTGAATGGCAAGTGATAAACATTTACTTAGACATATCAATAGCACAAACAAGAAAAACGAAAGAAATATCATAGCTTTGCAAAAGAAAATTCCAAAGTACTATGGTCAAACATTGAAGATACTCCTCAATTAGGAGATTAAGCAATAAATGTTTTTGGTAGAAGACTACAATTTTTTATACGTCATTACACGGGGGATAGATGTTAAGACCTCAAATCACGAGACACAGTACAAGTTGACCAACTTGTTAAATTACCTAATTTTGTTCCAGTATCATGTAGATAGAAATAGAATATAGATTCACCATCTAGTTAAGAATAAACAAACAGAAATAATAAATAATACAATTTTCTACATGTATTTTGAAAATACGTATTATTGTCATCCAAGACAATTTAAAAATATTAAAATAAGAGTATTTTTGTGTACTATATTAAATAAGAATCTTATCAAAATTAATAATGATAATAATAATATCGGGCCTGCTACACATACAAGCTTACAAGCTTACAAGTTGGCCCAGCCCAAATACAAGTCACGCGCATCAAGAGAGATTACATGGAGCGTCACCTTCACGCGCTCAACACTCAAACGGTTACGTATGGTAAACTCTTCTACTTCTTCCACTTCTTCCACTTCTCAAAACGCTCCGAAAACAAGAAAACCCTTCCATTTTCGAGCGAAAATCAAAGTTCAAAATATACAAGTCATTGTTCGAAACCTCCGTCAAAACACGATCAAACTCTCCATCAAGAATCTGAAGAGAAAACAAAGCAACAATACTCAACGTAAGTTCATTAAGATTCCTGTATATTTTCCATATTACAAACTACGTTTTGCTTTCCTTCTACGTCGTTGTTCTAGGGTTTACTGTTACTCTTGCTTCTTTGTTACACTGTTCTTCTACGTTGTTGTTCTAAGTTATCCTGTTATTCTTGTTGTTCTAGATCTTCTAGTAACTGATTTTTGGGGGTTTATTCCGTAGATTGGGGGGTGTATACTGCTTGAACTTGTAATGTGGCTTGATATTGAAGCATGTTTGAGTGATATCTGACTGATATATATGGATACTATATCTGAATCATATCTATGGGAGTATCTCACTGTTATCAATGGGTGTATCTGATTCTTACATATCGGTGTATATTACTGTTATCAATGGGTGTATCTGATTCTTACATATGGGTGTATCTGATTCTTATATATGGGTGTATCTTACTGATATCTTTGGGTGTATTTTTTGTTTCAGAGAAAATGGCAGCAAGAAACTAAACAAAAGACCTTAAGTGTGCCATACATCTCCTAAGTGATAAGTTCAGAAACATGAGTGAGGAGAAGAAGGCGATTGTGAGGGATCTCGGATTCGGTGGGTTGATGCACATCCCACCACTGAGGGTGGATCACTAACTGTTAAGGGAGCTGGCAAACAACTTCAAACTTGGGGAGAACAGACTGAAAACAGAATATGGTTCTTTCCAAATAACACCAAAAACAATAGGTCATGCGCTTGGCATCAATGCAACAGGTAACTAGCTTAAAATTATAGGTGTATATTAAGTTGATGATTGGGTGTATTTAGGTTGATGCTTGGATGTATTTGAACCGACTTGGATACTTTGTTGTTTTCCTTTTTGTAGGAGATCTATTTCCTGAGAAAGTTGAGTATAAGAAACTTTCTGATGATGACAAAATAATTTTTAGAAGATTCCAGGGTAAGACCCTCAAAAGTCTTACCGATGAGATGATGGAAATCGGCGTTGGCAACGAAGAGGAACGCCTGATGTTCAAGAGGATATTCATCCTCTATATACAGATGGCGTTCCTTTTGCCAACGACGATAAACAAAATATCGCCTGTGCACTTGGCCCCAATTTTTAAGATGGACGGCATATCGGAGAGAAACTGGGGGGGGCATGTTTTGACCTTCATGGTCAAGGGCATCACAGACTACAAGGAGAAAAAGAAGAAGGCAATTGATGGCTGCCTCTTCGCCCTGATGATAATTTACTTTCATCTTTCAAAAAACAAAGGCAAGAAGAGGGCTGAAAGACCACCAAAGCCCTGGATTGCCAACTGGACTAAGGAGCAGTTGGTGGAAAGAATGACTGCAGAAAGAGAGGAAATTTTGGTAAGTAAACATAATATGTTGCTTGTATTTTATTTACCTGAATACTGCTAGCTAAAATATCTAATGTTTCAGGGGATTGTGAAGATGGCGGAGACAAGAGCAAGAGAAAAAATGAAAAAAAAAAAAAGAAAAAAAAAGAAAAAAAACAAGAAATAAAAAAAAAAACAAAAAAAGGAAGGCGAGTTCAACATCGTCTTCGGAGAAAGAAACAACTACTGACAGTGACACTTCTACCTCTGAGTCTGAGACTCAAGAAGACTCAGAGGATTCAGGAAGAAAACACCGCAGCAAAAAGGGGAAAAAGTAAGTACCATACTTGGGTGTAATTTCTTTTTCGAGTTAGGTGTATTTTGTTGATCACGTTGGGTGTATGTAGTTTATTAAGATGGGTGTGTTTCGTTTGCTGCGTTGGGTGTATATTGTATATTCAGTTGGGTGTATCTTTTGCGTGTATTTTTTAGTATGTTCTAAATAATGATTGTTTGCCTTCCAGAATCGACTCCAGAAAAAGAAAGAAGAGTCAAGAGGAGTCAGATTCTGATTCAGAATCTGAATCTGAATCAAGTGATGAGTAATGTCCTGAAATTATTACTCCTTTCTTTTGGCTTCATTATAAAGATTTCGTGTATTAACTGAAGTGTCTCTTATTAACTTATAGGAGCGAAGAATCATCACCGGTGGAGAAGGAAAAGAAAAAGAAAAAGACAAAAACATCACCAAAAAAGTAAGCACTTCTTTGGATAATATTCTGTGATAAAATTAATTTTTTATTTCTGATTGGTACTCTTTTTTTTTCCACCCAGAACACAACCAAAAAAGAAAATAGTTGTTGTGGAGGATTCACCTCCTGAAGAAGATCAATACTTTGATGGGTACAGTACCTCGTAAGCTATATTACCGTCTATCATCGTAATTATTTTTGTTAACATCTTCTTTTATGAATGTAGTGAGAGATATGAAATATCAAGTGACGAACTGGATGAATGGCTAAGGCAAAACGTTGATAAATCTGCTGCAGAGGGGTATGTCTTGGTGGGGTGTCTACTTCAGATTTTGGTGTGTTTTGTATGCTAATAATTGTTTCTTGTTTCGCAGGGAGAACCAAGCTGACCTGCGATCGACAGAAGGTCGCTATGTGTCCTCTGAAATGTAAGAAGCTTTATTTAATAAAATCTTGTTATCATGATTTGGGTGTATTTTGTGGAACCATTTCGGTGTATTGTGTTCATCAAGTTGGGTGTATGTTGTTTATTAAGTTGGGATATTTCGTTTGTTGTGTTGGGTGTATATTGTCCATTCGGTTGGTTGTATCTTGTGCATTCATTTGAGTGTATTTTATACCTGTATCTTATTTTGTCTGAATAACATCAAATCTGTTTTAGAATACCGGCTGTGAACTTGGGAAGTGATGATCCTTCCTCTCAAGGACGCACAGAACAGAGTAGTGTAAACCAGCCATCACAGAGCATGTAATTTCTCTTTCAAATAACCGTTACTTTTGTTCTTCTATTACCCTTCTACTTCTAATTATGTATATATTTTTTTTAGAAAAAAAAAGCCCTTTATTATTTTATTCAAGAAAAAAAAGGCAGGAAAAAAAAGCAAAAACTGCAAGTATGTAAGTTCTCAAAAAACAAAGCCTGTCTTCTTTTTGAATTATTCGGGTGTATTTTTTGACTTTCTTTGGGTATATTTTAGGTTGAGTCCGGCTGATTCGAATGTGATGGTTGTGAGGGAACAGACACCGTCGGATGCGCTTGTAATGTGAGTTTTCCAAGAATATTTAAACCTTATAACCTTATTATTTTCAAAAGTGTTGTTAACCTTTCTTTTTTCTTCTTGTTTAGAGTCCCGATTCAGGTTTTTGTGCCAGCATCCCAAACAACCACTGAGACAGATTTTGAACCAACCCCTATGCTACAGATTGAAGGGACTACAGAAACGTAAGAAATAGTATTGGGTGTATATTTGTTTAGAGTTTGGGTGTATATTTGCTAACATTTTGGGTGTATATTGTTCCTGATTAATTTCTTTTGACGCCATGATTAATTTTGTGTAACTGTGCAGCACTCCTGAAACCCCCAAACAACTTCAAGAAACCACACCCACGCTTCCCCCAGCTCCAACTAAAATGTAAGTTCATCAGACTAAAATCAATCTTTGCTTATCATCCGTATATTCTTATTCTTATTCTTATACATGATGACGCAGTCATCCAGCCGCAGAAGACGCTGCTGTCCTGTTGATGATGGCACGAACAGCAACCTATGTTCCTAAAACAGATCTAGGGGTGCCTTCATTCAGCCTTGGATTGACTGATTCAAGCCAGGAGGGGGCGTCAACGCAGGAGACAGAAAGGGCAAAATCTCCAGAAGCTGCAAATTTGATAGAACAATTGGACGATTTGGCCCAAAAATAGCAAGCAGTGCGGCGAAGAGAAAAAACAAAAGTCCACAATTTCAGAGGGAGACTGGGGGAGAAAGTTCTCGTAAGTTTGAAACTCCTGGGGCAACAAATCAGATTACGGATGATATGAAACAAAAGTGCTACATCTGGGGGACGAGACTGAAGGAAGACGCAGATGGCAATACTAACGAGTATGAGGATGCACCTTGTATCCCTCCAGGCAAAAAGTGATGTAGAATCTCAGGTAATATTAGAATAACATTAATGTTTTTACACCAAAGTCAACTGCAATGTTTATTAATGTAAAATTGATTTCGGCATATATTTCTAGATTGTATCTGCCATCTGCCTCATCCTCAACCAGAAAAATGAAAAGAGGTTTCAAGAACAAATATACTGTCTCCCCCCCGATATTGTGGTAAGTGTTACTTCTTCGATGTTTGGGTGTATTTTCTGTATTGAATTGGGTGAATTTTTTACGTTCGATTGGGTGTAAGTTGTGTATTTTCAGTATTTCATTTCTTGTTTCGCAATTCTTGCAGAGCATGGCACTTTCGGATCACCCAGATGGGGAATTCATATCACTGAAAATGAATAAGGAATTCAGGGTGGAAGACTACCCGAGTTTTATTCCCTTCATAGATAGAAAAAAATTAACTTCGCATCCATATGTAAGTTTTCGTTTGCTAAATTTGTTAGTACGCTTATTTACTTATATGCCAAATAAAATAACGCACTGTTGAAATGTGGTAATCCTTCAGATTTTTGCACCTGTTTGCCACTCGGGGCATTGGTGGTTATGGCTGATAAATACAACGAAGCGGAAATGTCATATACTTGACCCGCTACACAAAAAGCTCCAAGCGATGAGAGAAAGCAGATTAATAAATTCACTGTAAGTTGCCTCTGTCTTCTTTACTTTAATAGATAGGTCTATTTCGTTAGTTGTGTTGGGTGTATGTTGTCCATTCAATCGGGTGTATTACTGATTTGTTTTGGTATTTAAGAGATATGTATTTTCAAGATTGAGAGCATATGCCGGCGGGGAACCTCTTCAGAAAGACGAGAAGGAGAAGGAAATTAAAGCATCATATGTTAAAATATCAGGCCAAAAAACAAGGTATAAATTTGTGACTCTGAACATTAAACTTTCGTAAATGAGATTTGTAATTTATTTTCTTCGTTTTCAGCTATGACTGCGCTATCTACGTTATGAAGTGGCTTGAGTTAATTGAGCCGGAAAACATTAAAAAGGGGAAGTATGAATGGGATAATTGGCCACAGGTAACTGTCTTTAGAACTATATAACTCTGTATTACTTTACTGAATTAATATTGCTGTTTAAACAGAATATACTTTTTAATTGTAGGAGGAGGTGGACCACTATAGAGTGGAGTATGCTTCACGGATACTATTCAGTGAGATGAATAAGGAGAGAGATCGGGCAATTAGAGAGAGTAATGCTATAAGGCTGTCAAAGCCATCCTTTGTATTATTGAGTCCGTTTTGTCAGATAAATTCTGCTGATATAGAAACTGCGTAATCCAACTGCTGGGTAGTTTGTAAATTGAACAAATGCTGTAAATATTTGTCATTTATCAACAACTTCTATTCCATGTATATTTTTTCCATAGTTAAACTATCTGTGCTGTTAAACTGTCTGTGCTATATTCAAAAGCTGTATCACAGGTGGTAAAATATAAAGGAAAAAATCAAGGCATATATAAACGCAAATTATAATCTGTTACACCCAACGCAGGTCTAATAATACACCCAAGATTGCATAAAATATACACCCAAACTATTTGTGCTGTATTCAAAATGTATGAATTACAAGTACTAAAATATGAAGAAAAACATCAAATCAAATATACAACCATAACCTGCGAATTTTTACAGCTTTTGTTCTATAAGTATCTATATATGTATCTATATGTAAATTGTCAATGAACAAAAATACACCCAAAAGAACAATACTTTTACACCCATATTCTCTAAAACTATACACCCAAAGAGTTATCCCCTGCTGCTGGTACCCTGAATTGATAATTCATAACGTGTCCTTGATATTGGCTGGAATTTGAATGCACCGCTGATGCAGCATCAAACAGGTTTATCTGAATATAACACTCACATATTAGCTAAACTATTAACGAGAAAAATAAACTCAATCGCCACAAATTTAAAGAACATTACTTTTACCTCGCTTAAAACTTTCGTCTTCTTCTTCTTTGTGGCATTTGCAATCTGTTTGTCCAGCTTTGAACTAGCCTATTTTTTGGACGTCCTCTTGTTCGAATCCTTGGCGGGCTTTGAAGCTCGTTAACGGATTCCAAGTTGGCGTCTTCGTGGGATAAAGAAGATGTCCCCTTCCTTTTGGCTTTTAATGATTCTATCTCGGCCATGACGTTATCGTACGCACGGTGCAGAATTGCAGTCAGCTCCTCCGATTCTGATGCAAATTCGCAAATATTTTGCGAACGAAAAACTAATTGGTCGAACCTCTTGCTTCTTGGCTCCATTAGTGGCTCGTCGTGGCTGATCTTGATGTGTGTGTGTCGCCTCTTTACCTTCTTGCTCCATCGTTCCAGTATATATCTAGGTGACACTTGGCTTACTTGTTCGAAGCTTAACACGCTTAGTGCGTGACGGCACAGTATCCCTCTCGACTCGAATAATAAGCATTGGCATTTTACCTCGGCTGCAACTGAGTCGTAAGTAACCACGAACTTGTTGAATATTGAGCTGGAAACTTGTTCTCCAACTTCGTATACTGAATAGCCTAGAGCGGAATTCTTTAATCTGGTGATGCAATTCTCCTTTCCTCTGAATTGCGCTTGGACTTCCCTAAACTTTGCATGAGTGTACGCATCTTGAAACTGAGCTTCAATGGAGGATTTGGTTGCACACGGTATGACCGTATGAAAATCTGCAGCATCTGATTCTCTCTCTGCTTGCTCCCTGCTTCCGAGGCAATTATCGTATTGTTTGACGAACTGAATAAGCGAGCTGTTCCGGGTGATATACTTGTTAAAAAATGAATGCATGCTCTCGCTCCTTTGTGTGCTTCTCATCCCTGCCCAGAAGTGGTGATCCAGATAGATAGAAACCCATATGTGACGGTCTTCGTACAGATCTGCATAATACACCCAAACACAGACTGTAAATACACCCGAGAGAACATGCAATATACACCTCTGTTGCAGATTTTAAAAAGACATTACCTGAAAGCCACTTGTTGTCCGCAAGACCAAAATTCAGCAGAAAATCATTCCAATTCCTATCGAATGAGTCTTTGCTATGAGAGTTCCAAACAACTTGGCTCATTTCTTGTTCAATATCGGCATGTCCCTTGTACCCGTTTAATTTTCTTGGAATCTTCTTCATGATGTGCCAAATACACCAACGGTAAATTGTCGTTGGCATACAGGCCTCTAAAGCCCTTTTCATTGATGCGCACTGATCGGTGAGAAACCCTTTCGGAGCGTTTCCTCCCATGCAACGAAGCCAGCATTGAAATAATTTCAATTTCTTCGTTCTTCATCAAAGAGCATCCGAGAAGTGTTGACTGACCGTGGTGATTCACCCCGACAAAAGAACCACAGACCAAATTATACCTGAAACAAATTACCATAGTCCAGAATGCAAAATCATTAGGTACACCCCAACAAATGCTTCGTATACACCCAATGGAACAGCCAATATACACCTCTGCTGCGGATTCGTAAAAATACATTAATTTAGCATCATAAACAGGGGCAGTTTGTTACCTGTTTGTATTGTAGGTGGTGTCGAATGAAATGACGTCTCCGAAATACTCAAAGGCGGCTCTGCTTCTTGCATCGGCCCAAAAAGCCAGCTTAATCGATTGATCCTCTTCGAGTTGGAGCTCAAAAAAGAAATTCTGATTCTTCTCTTTCATTCTTAACAAATATTTTCCGAATTCCTTTGCATCTTCTTGTTCGGAAACATTCCGCACTTCCCTGGTAATATAATTCCTCACATCCTTTTCGATAAAATTTAACTCACGGTGACCCTCGGCAGCCGCAACAAATGATTGGTATGTTTTGCTTGGTCTGATACCGGCCTCCTCGTTATTCTCTATTGTACGACGAATGTACATGCTTAGTTCCCTGTGCTGTTTGAGCATCTCTACTTTGCTTGGACAGCAGAGGTGTGAATGATCGAGCACAACCTTTGAAATGATCCAAGCACCGACATCCTTCAATGTGTGTATATAAATTCTTGCAGGACAGTTTAAACCGGCTGTCGGATTGGTCTTCTCGGTCGGAGATATTTTAGATTTTCATTTTCCCTCTCTGCTACATGTAATCAGTTGATTCTTAATCTCGTTTCCCTTCCTATTTGTGCACCGAACTCTTGTAGAGAAACCTGCAGCCTTGGCGTAGTTCCTGTAAAATTTTCCAGCATCTTCAAGGGTGGTAAAGGTCATTCCAACCTTCGGAACAAGCTCGTCATCAACAACCGAGAGAGGCTGCACAATACACCGTGTCAGAAACTGTGAATACACCCATAGATATGATTTAAATACACCCAATCATGCCTAATATGATACACCTGAACCGCAACAACTCAACTACACAATGACCTTTAAAGCCATAAACTGTAAATACACAGGCTGCAGAATACACCATGTCAAAAACTAAAAACACACCCAATCATGTCTGATATAATACACCTGAACAACAACAACTCAATTGAAATAACAAAACCAATAGTGTAGATACACCCACACTTCTAGCAAAAATACACCCAAAAAAAGACCTGATCTACACCCGAGCGTCTACTATAAATTCCAGGTAATTAATCACAACTAATACATTGAATCGACAGATTCATGTTAACGTGTTAGTTTCACAGTCAATGTTCAGCAATTTTTCAACTACACAATGCTATACAAATTACTGAAAGAAAATTCATTATGTAAATCAAACCTCAGGAACTTCGTTAGATTCAAATTCATAATCCACTTCGCCTGGATTCAGCTGACAATCTGAGGTTGAATGATCCATTATCTTCAAAACGAGTTCAAACTTTGATTTCAGAAAACAACAAATCAAAATAGAAAACGAAGCTCGAGTTGCAGAGAGAGAAAAAAGTAACGTAAACGAAAAACATACCAGTGAAAAAAGGAGAGGAAAAGAACGATGGAGAAGAACGAGGGAAGACGCGCGAGAAGAAGAACAACCAAATCTCAAAATAACGAAAACGAAGAAGGAAACAAATATTTTAAATTTGGTAGTTAGATATACGCGGGATCTTATATAGCGCGTGTAATCAACGTATGTGGAGCAGCGCGTATTTTAGTTTTATTGTTTAATGAACTTGTAAAGCATACAAGCAATAATATTTAAAAAAAAAAAACATTTCTATTTATTTTGTCATTTTCTTTTCAAACTGCATAAAACACGGGCATTTGGATTTTATGTTGCAATCTGAAGATTCTTTATGAAATTGTTAATTAATTAATTAGAGAATGCTTGGTTCACAATATTTTCTTAATTTATCTCCCAGCGTCATGTGCATGGAGTAATCATATGCTGCCAAAAACTTGATATATTAAAAAAATGAAAACCAGCTGCCTTCATGCTCAACACGCAACACTTGATGATCTGTCTCCTACATATATCTGTTTCATGAATCTCTCCCGTTGAAATTAATTTTTTGAGAATTTGTGTTTATTTAAATCCTGCTAGACAATTGGAACTCGAATCAAAATTTGTATGATGAAACTAGATTTTTCCCTTTTCCCCAAAATTAAAAGAAAGTCAGTTTTCAAAATTAAGATTAATTTGGTTCTTTTAAGATAGCGAAATCAAGTTAATCTTTAGAAATTAATAATATCAATCTGCAAGCGAAAAAGATCGATATTAATATATAGGAAAAAATATAGGATATCAATATATTATCTGTCAATTTATTATCAATAATAATTAATTATTATATTTTAAACATATATATAAAGAGACACGTTTAGCTATCTAGGAGATACATTTATAAAGATACTTCTATTAGATACAGTCATAAAAAAGATATTTTTATTAGAGACATCTACAAAAATACTTCCATTAAACATAATTATAAAAAAAATAGAGTTGGCAGAAATTAGTAAAACTCTTAGTGGTAACAGAAGTTAGTAAAACTCTTAGTGGTAACGTAGCGAAATTAATATACATATTTTGTCCTAACCAACTAAGATTGGCATAGTATATAGCTCACTAATGTGTTTAAGTATAGAGAATTCAAATTTTATTTTATAAATGTAATAATTTATTAATCAATAATAAATTTTTAAATAAAATTTGAACCTACGATGGATTATTTTTTTATCTGTCAAACTAAAAAATACTTTAACAAACTAAAAATGTCTATATTTGCCCAATGATAAGAAAATGACATTGCTTGAAACTCTTAACTCTAAATTATTGGCATTAGTTTAATAATTCGATAGTAAAAAACTTGTTAATCACTTAATCTTTCATTTTTATTATTAGAATGATCTCCACCCACTCCTTTCACATCTTATACACTTGATTTAACAACTTTGATCATATTTCTTTCTTTATCACCAATATCATTCATTGCACTACCCCTATCGCATTAAACCGCGACCACCTCGCTTACTTTATCACGCTAAACATTTTTTGTCCTGTTCAAACATTATGGATTTACATGTTACATATCCGATTAAAAGCATATAATAGTAATATTAATGAGTCAACGAAGGTTATCCTATTGTAAAACATTCACGTATTATTATAGCATATATACATACTTACCGTTATTTTATAATAAATTCTATCATTAGTACTATTAAATGAATGCACAATTATAATTAACATTTTTTACGTAATTATAATATTATTTATATTTTTATTATTCTTATTATATAACTATTTTTGTATAAATTAAATTTATATCTTTAATAGTAATTTATAAAGATTACTATAATTAGTGAATATTACACGTATAAAAAATTTTGAATGATTGTAGACTCAAATATATATATAAAGAAATAATCGTAATAAAAAATAAATATATTTTAAAAAAAGAAAATTATTAATTATAAAAAAATAATTACAATAAAAAGATAATTAATATATGTAACTTAAATATATTTATCTACAATTAATATGATATGTATAAATAAATATTAAATAATAAAATATTTAAAATTGTTTAAATAAAATAAACATATTCTGAGAATAAAAAACTATTAATTATACAATTAATATATGTATATATAAATAAGAAAATTAGTATAATTTATAAAGATTATTACACGTACAGTGATACTAATAAAACAAAAGAATCAATGATTGGAGGCTAAAAAAATCATAATTAAAAAATAATTAATCTATATAACTTAAATATATTTACATACAATCAATATTAAGTAAAGAAATATTTAAAATTATTTAAACAAAATAAATATATCCTACGAACAAGAAACTATTAATGAAATAATTAATATATACATATATATAAATAAATAAACTATTAATTAAAAAAATTATATATTTTTTATTTTAAAAATCAAATGCACATAATTATATTTATTTTGAAATAGATAATCAAATTAATTTAGTATTAATTGAATACTTTTAATCTTAATTTAGAATAGATTAATCTCTCTCTATATATATATATATTCCTTAATGTTTATGTGATTGTAAATTTTTATATCCAAAACATATATATTTTTTTTTTTATAATTGTCATGGCTACTAGATTATGCTCTAACCTTGAGTTTAATATAAACTCCATGAAAGATTTCGGTCAGTATAGTGCCTCTTGTATACATGCACTATGCGATACTTGATATGATTAGCCAAGTATCCAAATGCATAGAGTGAGACAACATGGCAGCAATGCCTCCTTGCCTCATCAGAAACAAAGATCCTTTGACGTGTTAGAGGATTCCAGATCAGAAGGCTAGAGTTCATGCCACCTTGTGAAAATCTGATGCACACATTACCGTGATCAGACCCGACCAGGCAATAAAAGCCAAAGTTGTTGATAGCTATTGGTATGTTGAAATCTAGCTATAGACCGCTCTCAACATCAGCTCTTATAAACCACCTTGAGTTATCATCCACAGGAGGATGACCGACGCCAATCAACGCACTCTTGTTCTTGTTTTTGTTGTACATGAAGTTTTGCCTGCACTACAACAAAAACGCCATTTAGCGGCAGTTCCTGTAGCCGTTTAGCGGCGATTTTGAACCGCTGCAAAACATTTCGCGGCGGTTCCTGGGAACGCCGGAAGATAAGGCGCGGCAAAACGGATTGCGGCGGTTTTAGTCAACCGCCGCAGTATGTGAAGGAAAATTGCTAAAAACGAATTTGCGGCGGTTACAAACCGCCGCTAAATGTCGCGCAGGAAAAAATTTTTATAGTTTTGCGGCGGTTTCAAAACTGTCGCCAAATTTAAATTTTCCATTAAAATTTTAAATTTTCTACTATTTTGCCTATTTTGACAAAGAATGCTTATTAAACTTTAATTTTTTTACTTTTTAACTAATTTAAACAAATTTAAACAAAATAAAACAGCTCAATTAACATAACAAACCAGATTAAAGTTATGCAAACATAACATATATATAATGAAATTGTCATAATATCATCCAAAATAAAGTAAGAATGCTCAAGTTGGATAAAATAAGCCTAACGTACTAAACCAACTTAAATGTAAAAGGTATCCAAAACCATTAATTGAAATTCAAGATTTTTGTTGTGGGTTGTGATTTCCAGATGAAAATGGCCCTGCGCATGACGAGTCCGGTGTACCGCCCACAAAAGTCAGCTCTTCAGCAATCTCAGCTGGCAAATTGCCTCCTAACTGTTGGACTACATATCCCAAGACTTTATTTATTGACTGTCTCTTCGCCCGCTCTTCTTCTAACTTAGCTGTCAATTCTGCAATCATCCTCTTATCCTCTGCATTGGACTCTGCAGAACCCGACGGTTGTCCAGCAGCATTACCAAAGACTTGGGTGGGACATGGTCCAGCACCTAGGACACGAACTCGTCCTGGGTGCTCCTTTCCAAGAACTTGTGCTAGCGAGTCATTCTGTGAAATGTGCTTAGAGGATCCATCCTGCCTCTCAACATTCGCAATTGCTTCCTACAAATATACAACATTGGAAAGGAAGAAGTTAACAGTAGCACCATATATATAGTAAGCTATATATTGCTTCAAATTTTCAAACATGACTTACACTAACAACACGCGCATCAGGGTGGATATACGAGCCATCTCTTTTCTTATGAGTCATGATAAACAACTCTCCTCTACCAACGGGCCTTCCTTGCTCTCTCTCCTACATCGTTGATATTGACACAATTTAGTAAACAACAACATTTTCCAAGAAGCTTAATCAAAATCTTAATGCAAATGATGACTTATTACCACTTCGTCTTTTTTTCTTGCCAAGGTTTTGGAGCCCCCAGTATGTGTGTAAAGTTGCTTGCTCCGATTTAAAGTGTTCTGTTTACACTTTTTCTATGAACAAATAACAAAACAAATGCAGATGAGAAAGATATGATGAATATCAACTGTAAGGGAATTACTATGTATACACATGTTTTTATGTGGAAATAATAAAATATACCAAGGCTTACCTGCGTTTCTTCATTCAGGCGATAGTCAACAAACTTTTTCCAATCATTTTTGTCTATTCCTTTCGGGTGATGCTGAAGATTTTTCTCATAAGTCCTTATTTGTTTGTAACACCTATGAAACAAGTGGTGCCTTGAATCCTTCCAGTTTTTTCTTATCCTCTTCAAAATATCACGCTTTATTTTTTCTCCGGCATCGTCTTCATAGTAAAAGACCCGCTACAATTATCAACAACAAATTAAGAGAACAAATCAAGCAAAACGTCAATATCAAAATTATCAAAAGAGGCATAATGCTGAATAGATGACCAGAGGTAGGGACAGTGATACATCAGTTAAACAATCATTCAACTCACAAGACGCATAAAAAAAATAAAATCTCACCACTACCCGAGTAACTAAATCAGTAATTTTACTTTTATTAAGAACAGATCAAAAAATCAAGAAAAACCAAACTCAGGAAGCAGTGTTTAAGCTAACCAGAGGTAGGGACAGCGAGACAGAGAGCGATATTGACGCCGACAAAATGCGAGCTCCACGGCTACGGCGAGTAGAACAGAGACCTCGACTGCGACGGTGATGATAATAGAGACTTCGGCGTTGACGGCGACGAGAAGAGTGAACTCGCGGCGACGGCGAGGAGAAGAAATAGCTCGACAATGGAATTGTCGATGAGGTTAAGGCGTTGCTGCAGAGCGGTGGGGGTTGATGTGATTGCACTGGGCGATGGCTGCGGAAGGGGTTAAGAGAGGACGGTGGCAGCTAGGTTATGTTTCTTTTGATTTCATTTTTCAGATTTGGGACTGGGAGGAGTGGGGCTTGCGGGTAGTCCATTAGGGGCATTGTTTTTTTTTTTTTTTTCCTTTTTCCTTACTAAAAATCAAAACATTACCGTGTTGCCCGGGCAAACCATAATTAGCAATTGTTATATGATTTTGCCCTTAAATAAGTAATAAGTAATAATTATAATAAGAA
The DNA here is from genome assembly GCF_059453495.1 of Arachis ipaensis. Taxonomy (NCBI): domain Eukaryota; kingdom Viridiplantae; phylum Streptophyta; class Magnoliopsida; order Fabales; family Fabaceae; genus Arachis; species Arachis ipaensis. The sequence continues at coordinate 5,202,677 of NC_142436.1, forward strand.
TGATATTTATTACACTATAAAAGGCTAATATTATACTTATAATACCTATAGATATATTAAAATCATAATTGCGTATAATAGCGATAATTTATAATATTTATAGATATTTATATATTAATATCCGTATAAATATTTATAAATAATATCTTTATTAATGAACATAAGATTATTCGTATCATAATTTATTGTATAATTTTTATTGTAAATATTATAATTATTAATATCCTTATTAAAATAATTAGAAATATTCTATTAATTATAATTTATTACAATAATTGCTTATAATTTATAACCATCAAAATTTCTGTATATTAATTTACAACCTATAACATTACTATATTATAAGGATATTTAAATATTAATAGTATTATATAGCTGATTAAAATTATGGGATTAATTATTATATGGTATAATAATTTTTGCAAGTTATAAAAATTTAATAAATATTGTCTTCGATCATTTTTTTTTGTTGAAACCAATTCTATCACAATATATAAAAGGATTTAGTATGTGTTTGGATTTCAGTTTGCAAATGTCAATTTGCATAAAATTGATTTTATAAAATTGATTTTGATGAAAAGTAAATTTGGGTTAACATGATTTATGTTTGACAATATTTACTTCAAAATTGATTATAGATTAATAAATGTTGTTTGGATTATACAAATCAAAATTAACGCTAGATGAAAAATTACTATTAGAGATATCAATTTTAATTATTTTTTTATATACATACAAAAATAGAACCTCACAAGTACAATATAAAAAATATTTATTATATAAATACATAAATACATTAAAAAATTATGAAAGAGTGGTCTCTAAATTTTATAATGTTAAACAAAAAATTATTTTAGTATTTTTTTAGTATTACCCGTACTCTTTAATTTAGACTTATTTTGGACTATAAATTTTCATTATTTATGGCTCTACTGTTACCTATAATAATTTTTGTTATTTATTTTTTGTTTTTTATAGGATCATAGTTTATGTTATACAAATTTTTTATAATAAACGTAGTATATAATAATTACAATAACAAAATTTACAAAGTCAAAATAAAAAATAAAAAATTGATATAAAACAAAGATAGAGTACATCAAAGAATAGAAAAAATAATCATACAGAGATCAAAATAGTAAAAAATTCATAAAACCAACAACATATATCATATAAACAAAAAGAATACAATAAAAACTAAATAAAATTCATATGAACAAAATAATAAAAAAAACTGACAATAGAAAAAGTAAAGTTTACTCGTTCATTATATTTATAGGAGTGTAGATGATGCACACAAGTGTAACAAGACCCCTTTTTTATACTTTATTTTTAAAGTAGTATTCATTTTTCATTGTAATAATTATGAATTAATACATGGTGATAACTAATTGCTATTGTAGAGAATGTTGAACGAGAAGAAGAGAGAACAAGTTAATATAAGAGTGGAGATGAGCCAATGATAAATATGTAGATAAATAATGGTAAAAAAAAAAGAATGATAAACTTAAAAATAAAAAATTTTAATAGAATAATAAAACTAGAGATAATTTAAAATATTGAATATAAAGTTATTAGACATAAAAGTTTTTTAGCCATTAACATTATACGAAAGATATTAGTTACACACTGTGCACTTTAAAGTACATAGACAAACTTTAAATAATAACAATGCCAAAACCATAAAAAATACTAATAAGACTATATGTGGTCCTATTTTAGGAGACTATTATTCGCCATAATTTTTCGTATGACAGTAAGCGAAGGAAACACATTTTCTATATTTTGCAAACCATTTTAAATCTCATATCAACTGAAATTCGCTAAAACTAAGTTGCTTGCTAAAACTATATCGTCATAATTCTGATGGATGCAAAATTTTACCTTTTTGTTTTCTCATCTTTTCTTACGTCACTATTAATTAGTTCGCTTTATTTTGATACTAAACTAGATATTGATAAAACCTGGATTTCAAAATCACGGAGTAGTGTGGAATATAGGCAATGACTGAACCATTTTTTAGACTTTGCGTTTGCGAATGCATCCTCTGATGGCATGATAAAGTGTCCATGTCCTAAATGCGGGTTTCAACTTATGCAAATAAGAGAGGATGCATACGACCATCTATTGTTACGACCATTTCCCCCTGGATATACTATTTGGGTGCGTCATGGTGAGAATCCGGTTGAAGAAAGTCCTAGATTGGGACGAGTAGATGACAATCTGATATCCCAAGTGAATCAAATGCACCAAATGGTCAATGAGGCCTTCAATTTCACGATACAACATGGGAGTGAGGATATTACAACAATCGAACATGCAGAAGATGATGAAGACGTGTTACCGAGCTTGTATGAAGGTCCAAGTCGCTCGGCGCGGGATTTTAACGATCTACTGTCAGATGGAGAATAGGAGTTATATCCCGGATGCTCAAAGTACTCCAAATTATCGTTTTTAGTGAAGCTTTATCATATCAAGTGTATGTGCGGTGTGAGTGACAAGGCAATGACAATGATTCTTGACTTACTGCGGGACGCATTCGAACAAGCAAAACTTCCGAATACAGTGTATGAAGCTAGGAAGACAATAAGAAAGTTGGGTATTGAATACGCCAAGATAGATGCTTGTCCAAATGATTGTATGTTGTACCGAGGTGATGATGCGAACCTGACTAGGTGCAAGAAATGTGGGTGTTCAAGATGGAAGCAGAAGACTAAAAAGGGCTCTATTCTTAGGCTCAACATACCAGTGAAGAGAAATGGAAAACCTATAGCAGCCAAAACCCTTCGTTACTTTCCCCTCATACCACGACTGCAGCGGTTATTCATGTGCAGCAAGACATCGAGTGATATGTTATGGCATTCACAGGCATCAAATAACGATGGTTTCCTTAGGCATCCAAGGGACGCTGAAGCATGAAAAAAGTTTGACGCAAAGTATACTAATTTTTCGGCGGATCCGCGCAATGTTCGCCTAGCCTTGGCGAGCGATGGATTTAATCCCTTTGGGAATATGAGCACAAAGTACTCCATCTGGCCTGTGATTCTTATTCCGTATAATCTACCACCCTGGCTTTACATGAAGCAGACATCTTTCATCCTATCCACGCTTATTCCTAGGCCGAAAATGCCAGGTAACGACATAGATATTTATTTGCAGCCTTTGATAGATGAGTTGAAGCAATTATGGGATGGCGTTGAAACCTATGATGCCAAAGAGGGAAACACTTTCAAGATGTGTGCGGCACTGATATGGACTATCAGCGACTTTCCAGGATTGGGAAACCTATCTGGCTGGAATACGCATAGTGGGTTAGCCTGTCCTACGTGTAACTTGGATGCTAAGCCACATCGGCTGAAAGACAGTCAAAAATGGTGTTTCATGGGCCATCAATGCTTTTTAAATCAGGGACACAAATACAGACTAGACCGAAATAGATTTGACGGGCAGGTCGAAGGTAGAGATCCGCCAAAGAAGTTATCCGGAACAGATGTATTGAGGCAACAGTCAAATGTGCACGTTTCATTTGGGAAGAGTTCAAGTGTGACATCCAAAAAAAGACGCAATGGCCAGGATGTGGATGAAGATGACTCGCATTGGAAGAAGAAGAGTGTTTTCTTTTACCTCTCGTACTGGGAGGATCAGATGTTGCGTCATAACCTCGATGTGATACATATAAAAAAATGTGTGCGACAATGTAGTCTTCACTATCTTAAACGATAGCGGCAAATCTAAAGACAATGTTAAAGCTCGCAGAGATTTACAATGCATGGGTATAAGGCCTGAATTATGGCCGGAAGAAGGTGGTAAATATCCTTCTGCAATATTTGCGATGTCGAATTCACAGAGAGATGTATTCCTAAAGACTTTGCAGAATGTGGTTTTTCCAGATGGTTACTCTAGCAATGTTGCTCGTTGTGTTGATTTGCGACAGTGCAAGTTATCTGGGTTGAAAAGTCATGACTGTCATATTCTGATGGAACAATTACTCCCAATTTTAGTGAAGAATGCACTTCCGATTCCTGTGTCCAATGTGATTGCAAATTTGTCGTCATTTTTCCGAGAACTTTGTAGGAAAGCCATAAACCCTATGCAGCTTGCTGAGCTTCAGAATCATGTTGTGCAAATCTTGTGTCAGATGGAAATGATTTTTCCTCCATCCTTCTTCACCGTCATGGTTCACCTCACCGTGCATCTCGTTGATGAAGTTACTCTTGGTGGACCAGTACATTATAGGTGGATGTATCCAATAGAAAGGTTAGCTATTTGATAAATCCCTTTAGTACATTTAGTTCGATTAATTATGTATATACTAAGCGTTTCATTGTATTTATATAAAAGGTATTTAGGACGTCTGAAGCAATATGTTCGTAATAGGGCACAACTGGAAGGCTCAATTGCAGAAGGCTATTTATCTGAGGAAATCCTGACTTTCTGTTCTAGGTATTTGGATAATATTGAGACTAGAATCAACCGACCATGGCGAGTTGATGATGAGCCCATTGACGTTCGTCATAATTCAGGGGAAAGTATGTTCCCAGCTATTGGAAAGGCATTAGGGGCTGTATCGCATTTCGAACTCAGTCCAATGGAAAAACATCAAGCTCATCGTCATGTGCTAGTCAACTGTGATGCCATGGTTCCGTTCCTTGAGTAAGTATACGCATGTATTTCTAAAACACCAATATAACTCTTTTCTCCCAATGACTAGTTAGACTAATTTTGTTCTCTCCAATAAAGTACATTTAGGGAAAACACAAAGCGAAGCTTGCGTCATCAGACAAGATCGCAAGCTAAGATAGATAGTGTCGTCCATGCAGAATTTCCTCACTGGTTTAAGCATAAGGTTGACAAAATATTAACCTGACCAATGTTTTTTTAGCCTGGAGTTAGTACTAAATGAAAACCGATTTTAATATAAAGCATGAATGTTATGTGGTTCCAGGTTCTTATGGAAAGTACGCTTCAATCGAAAGACCTGCAGTTGCTTGCGTGCGGTCCCATGATTTAGGCCAGACGTTTTGGGGCGTACAATGTTAACGGGTACAAGTTTAGAACTATCTCAAAGGAAAACGAGATGAAAACACAAAATAGTGGAGTATATGTATCATCTAATACAAGAAGTTATGCAAGCATGCGTGATAATAGAGTGGCTGTTGGTGGTGTTCCGTATTACGGAAAAATTGTAGACATAATTGAATTAAATTATAGCTGTTCCTTCACAGTGGTATTGTTCAAATGTGTTTGGGCTGATACCACTACCAGTAGAGGCATCAAACAAGACCATTTGGGGCTTACCAGCGTTAATTTCTCTCGTCCAATACACACTGGTAATCGTGAAGAAGATGAACCGTACATATTGGCATCAGAGGGTCAGCTTGTATACTATGTGGATGATGAAGTAGCTAAAGAATGGAGTGTTGTGGTTCATGTGAAACCAAGAGATTTGTATGATATGGGAGAAGAGAATGAAGAAGCTGAAGTTGGTTTTTCTCCACAGCCAGGGTTGAACATGTCAGCGGAAGGTGACATTGGAGATTTACTGTTGACAAGGGAGGAAAATATAGAAGACCTCATAGAAAATGCCTCAGAGAATTTCGATGATGTCGCGTAATGCATTGTATGATGCATTTTAATGTAATTTAAAAATGATATTTCTGTCATAAACTAAGTTAAATAATCTCAGCGTTGTACGTTGTTTTCTTTGGTTACTTTATACTTGTGTAGTTTTTTTTTTTTTTGCAGTTAAATATTTATGTTATTGTGAATTTAGATGAGTAAAAGCAGACTTTTTGATTCTTTCAACGATTTTAATACGAAAAAGTTAGTTTACGTTAAATCTATAAACCTTCTACAGTTGTTTTTCTTAGGGTTGCATTTTTCATAATCTTGCTATGTACTAAGCAATATAATTTCAGTAGTGTTATGTTTTGAAAACAATAGTGAACATAACATGACGGTGGAACAGGATCGATGAAAAATGAGGACTTTTCGTCATCCTCTACAAGCACAACAATTGCTATAGAGCTTCTGTTTAAGAAAATTTCCCAAACTACTAACAAGGGTGATGGTAATTATCGAATATATTGCGTTTAGTTTTAAAATTGTCTTAGCATCTTGTAGTTTGGTTTTTTTTCTAAGTCAGTATTTAATGACTCCAGAGTTCTCAATTTCTTCTATGTATACTCATTCTATTATGTGCATGTTGATATTTTTAGTCTTACCTGAATATTCCGGAGAAATAGTTTCTGACAGTCTAGATGGAAAAGAGTCTGATTCAGAAGACATTTTAGATGATGTATCCTCTGTCGCAATCGATAGATCCATGCAGTTTGATCTGAATAAGGTTCCGGATGAAGAGGAAGAAACTTTAGAAGACCAACAAGATAAACAAGATGATATACATGTTAAGAAAATGTGCTTTGATATAAATAAAATGCCATGGTATGGAGATGAAATATCAGATCCTCTGAAACGTGAAGCCCATAGATTCATAACAGAGTATTTTTCGCCGGGTCAATGCGATATTGGAGAGAAATTTTGATCTTTTAATATAACAGTTACGCTGATTTCCTTAGTTTAATGATTTGGGTCGCAGTTGTACGTGTTTATTCTTGATTTAGGTTTAGTAAGGCATAACTTCAAAGAGGAGTAACTTTGATTCATGCTCTCTAGAACTTTGTTTTAACTTCATAAATATTAGAGTTTGATTGTATTTTCTTCTTTTACATCCATGATTGAATGCAGTTTTTAAATGCTAATAACGTCATCAAAAAAATCTTATTGGTAAATTTGTTCACATGAGTTAACATATATAGTTTACAAGTAACTTGTGAATATTTTTAACGTAAAACAAATGTAGAAAAAGTGTTACGAGTTTAAGTAACAATGATTTAAACATAAGTATCTTCAGTTAGTAATCGTTACTTAAATAGATTATACCTAGATGGTTATTACTAAAGACAACAATGGAATATGTGGTAATATGCATTTTGCGGCGGTTTAAACGTAACCGCCGCAAAATGCCTAACAAGAAGTCACCGGCGGACATATCGCGGTGGTTTTCGAAAAGACGCCACGAAATGTTAATCTGACCGGCAATATAGCGACGGTTTAAAGAAAACCACCGCTAAATGTCGGCCTGATTGCCGCCTCAACCTTTAACCGCCGCTATATGTGCCGCAATTTGTCTTTTCGCGGCGCATTTACAAAACTGCCGCAAAAAAACCGTCGCTATCTTAAGGAATTGTTGTAGTGCTGACAAAAAATGGAGCTGATAGCTTGCCGTTCCATTTCTTGTTGCAGCATCGGGCTCTTCCCACCGTTTTGGGATCGGCCCTAACAAAGATCATCCACACTAAGTCGTCGTCGAAATAAGGAAGGGATAATCTCTTAGGTGAAATATCACTCATCTTAGGTTGAAAACAGGAAGGGATAACTGATTTGATAAAGTTAGTAATTGAGTGATTTTTAAGCATAAGAAACTTGTGTTGTCCTGATCTATACTACTTAAGTATATTTATATAGAAATGTTAGCATTTTAGCTTGTAGATAAAGATTAAAAAAGTACCAAATTATTTTTTACTGGTTAATTATATATTTAATATTTATTTTAATTTATTACTAACAACTAAATTACATGTATAATTATTTATAAGTTTAATTCAGTACAGTTACGAACATGTATTTTTAAGCTTCTCAATAAACTCTTATGTGAAAAAATACCTTATTGTTATTTACTTTTTAATATTATAATTCTAAATTTTGGCTTTTATTACCAATTCCTAAAGTACATGTTTAATTTATTTATAAGCTTAATCTATAATATTTATACGATGAATTATGTTTTTACATAAATATGTATTTATATAGAAATTTTATCTTTATAAGCTTATAAATAAACTTTTTAGAGTATTGTATAATTTTTTTTTACTGATTAATTATATAATTAATCTTTAGAGTATAAGCATAAATATGGTTTTTACTTGTCAAATATATAATTAATATTTTTTTAATCTATTACTAACTCTTAAAGTGCATGTTTAACTTATTTATAAGCTTAATCTCACGAACATGTATTCATATAGAAATTGTAAAAAATTGGTCAATTATGTAATTAATATTTTTTTTATCTTTTACTAACCCCTAAAGCACATGTTTAATTTATTTATAAGGTTAATTCATACTCAATTAATTAAGAACATATAATTATGTAGTAACTTTAGCTTTTTAAGCTTATAAATAAACTTTTTAGCAAAATCACGCGGAATCAGCTGTTTTATACTGGTCAATTATTTAATTAATATTTTTTAATCTCTTAGTAACTCCTAAAATACATGTTTACTTTATTTATAAGCTTAACATATTATAGTTACGAACATGTACTTATATAGAAAATTTAGCTTGTTAAGCTTATGAATAAACCATTTAAAAATTTATAAATAAATTAAACATATAAAAAAATGAAATTATTTTTTATTGGTCAATTTAATACTGAAAATTTCAATTTAGAAAGCGAGCAAATATTCACTAGAATAACAACTAAATTACATGTATAATTATAATTATTTATAAGTTTAATCCATTACAGTTACGAACATGTATTTATATAGAAATTGTAAAATATTGGTCAATTATATAATTAATATTTCCTTAATCTTTTACTAACCCTTAAAACACATGTTTAATTTATTTATAAGGTTAATTCATACTCAGTTAAGAACATATATTTATGTAGAAATTTTAGCTTTCTAAGCTTATAAATAAATCTTTTAGCAAAAAAACGCTGAATCAATTGTTTTGTTTTACTGGTCAATCATTTAATTAATATTTTTTTAATCTCTTACTAAGTCCTAAAATACATGTTTACTTTATTTATAAGCTTAATATATTATAGTTACGAACATGTACTTACATAGAAGATTTAGCCTTTTAAGCTTATGAATAAACCATTTAAAAAGCTATAAATAAATTAAACATGTAAAAAAAACATGAAATTAATTTTTATTGGTCAATTTAATACCGAAAATTTCCATTTAAAAAGCCAACAAATATTCATAACTGTGCCAGTATACATGTCCTGTTTTTTAACTTCATTAATATAGCGCATATATTTCGTACTAAATTTAATTTTTAAATATAAATAATACATGTAATTATTTGTGTTTATATGCTAAATAATCTAAAAAATATATAATTCTTCTTCACTTATGACTTATATAATATATATTTTTATACTCTGATTTTTGACGGATAAATCGAACCTATTATTTAATGTTATCTATATAATTATTTATTTGTGTACTCCAAAATATTTACATGAATTATTTATATAATAATATCCGTTGTACCCTTTAAAATATTTTCCTAAAGTTCTATTAGATACATAAGGTATTTATGCTGCCCAATAGTCTTTAAGTTTAATATTCGTCAAAAGAAATAAGCAAATTTCTGAAAATTTGTACAACTTCTTTTGGTTATCATCTAAATATTATTTGTATGTGGACTGTAAAGAATTTTAAGTATATAGAAACCTAAAAGCCTAATTGGTGAATTTTCATAGCGTTGCATTGCTCAGTTACTGTTTTTTCACAAATAAAGTTTGCTTTTAACCTTACTTAGACTTCAATGCCTGACCCATTTCTCTCCCAATGTCCCAAATATTATATTTATTTGCAGGCGCAATGAGGTTGATATTTTAGTTTTTCATTTTTTGTTCTGGTCCTGATTCACTGCAGCCTCATCGGTCAACAGCATAATCATAGAAAGTAAATATATACATGTCAACTTTTTACATATGATTTTTATAGTTAGTCAACTACTGCATTGTGTCTTTGATATTTGAAAACCTTTTTTTCTATTTGTTAATGTATGATCAATTTCCTTTTTGCCTTTCTTAGTCTTGTGACATTTTGATGACAACCTAAGCTTTCTTTATTATATACTTAAAATATGCTAATAGTCGGTGATTCATCTACGCATAAAGTATATCTAGGAGGTGTGTCAGTATGCATCTAGGGTTTTGTCAAGTAAATCAGACCATATCTCTCTTACATAGTAAAGATCAAAATGGTTTTTGTTCTAATTGACACTTCATTCCTTATACGGCTTATATGGTTTTTTGCGATGAAGACATAAGCATGGTATTGTCATGTCGATGAACCATGCATATTAATCACGGTTATCTATGTTTTGACCTAAACTAAGAACGTGTACCACCAACTTTGTAAGCACCCAAAATTTCAGATACTTTTAATATGTTAATCTTCATTGGTTCTCATATTTTAGATACAGGAAGAGTGTGATAGTGGATAAATATGTTAACCGACTCAGTCTTTATCTTTCTAACAGCTAAAAAGTCAATATAGTTTTTAATCAAATGGTCACTTCATTGGTTCATTGGTTTACTTATTTCTACTATATTTATATATAGGAAGAGTGTGATAGTGGATAAATATATTAACCGACTCGGTCTTTATATATCTTTTGAATGTTCAAAGCCCAATATAGTTTTTATTTAATTGGTCACTTCATTCCATTTTCAGCTTATATGATTTCTTGTGAGGAAAGCAGTTTGCAGATAATATTTTCAAAACAGAGATTAAAATAATCCTGATGTTACAGCTATCCTAACAAACTTTTTCTTGCTACTTCTCTTGGACATATAAAGTTAAAGCGCTTAGCGCTAATTTTCTCTGTGCAAATTTATTTATGATTTTCTCTATGCAAAGAACAAATCTCTAAAAGGTTCTTAGACCTTTCTAATGCCTAATACAAAAGAACTGTGCAAAATAGAAGCAAATAATTCAGAATTATCTGTATCTATATAAATAATAAACATAATAAGTTGTAATTTGATTGTGCAAAAAAATCTTTAGCTATATATGAATAAATCATAAACTATAGCAGCTTACATGTCCTAATAATTCTCAAAATTTTAGTGATAGAAAATAGATACCACAATTAAGCTTTGTAAACTTATAGAAAATAAATATTTTAGTTGATGATCGGTTATGTTACTGACCAATTTTTGTTTGGTAAAACAGATTGACCCGCGCCATCGCTATGGACACAATTTGCACTTCTATTATGATAAATGGCTTCAGTGCCAAGGCAGAAAACCCTTCTTTTACTGGTAATATTCTTTGTAAAATAGTTTCTTTTGTTACAATTTTTGGCTAATTTTAGACAATGAAGTTTGAAATTAAGCTTCTGATTTGAAATTGCAGGATTGACATTGGAGAAGGAAGAGAAGTAGACATTGGAGAAGGAAGAGAAGTAAATCTCGAGAAGTGCCCGTGTACTAAACTTCAAACTCAATGTATCAAATATCTTGGTCCGGTAAGATTTCCTTCACTTATATGGGAACATTAATCAATCTATTTTTCAATATTAAAATATCGGGGGTATAAGCTACAATTTAGACCGTAGTTTATTGGAGGCTTTAATTTGGGGTCATATTTGTTAAGTTAGGAAATATAATTCGAGCTACAATATTTAATTTGATGAATAAGTGATATAGTTTAAACTAAGGTATAAGCTACAATTTAGACTACTTTAGGCGTCCATGAGACAGGAAATACTAACCTAATTTTGTGGGCATATTCAAGTTACTTTTCACCAAAATTATTGAAAGCTTATGCAAAACTTTTGGTGCACTTTCATACATAAAATCCTCAAATTCTGGTGCACTTTCATACATAAAATCCTCAAATTCGCACATTATCACAATCCTGAAAATTATTTTAGTTTATAGAGTTTGACTGAGGACATTAGTTAATGTATCCTAATCAGGTTCGCAGTTAATACAAATGACTCGTGCAACATAATAGCCACCATCTATTGAGGTTAACAACATTAAGGTACTTAACATGATAATGATCTAGTCACATTTCTAATTATCAATCTCTTGTTGAATTTCCAAATGTTTTATGCATCTGAACATAACTTGTAGTAAAATCCCCATATTCAACATACTAATACTACTATCAATTATCTTCTTCAATGATTTGGATGTTAGACCTTTTTCCTGACTTCCTACTGAAACGGTTAGTTGATAGCTGCCCTTCATCTTCAATTTCATTCACAGATGGTGAGCCACCCTTTTCTCCATTGTTGGACCTTTTTGCTGGAGTCTTGCACTTTAGTGATGATATACACTCCTGAGGAACATCCTGAAATTATAAAATCATAATTGTCATCCTCTAAGTGGTAGTTAGCAAATGAAACATAACTAAAATTTCTCCTAATAAATCATTACAACGTACCAAAGAAGGTTGCATATCAGAATCAGTATTAAGGTTGACAACACTGCCTGACATATCAATAGAGTTGCTACAACCATTTTCCTATAAAACAAAATAGAAATGCCATTTTTCTATTCAGATTTTATAGTAAAGAAAACAGGTAAATACTCTACCAGATCATGATATATTTACTTTGAACAGGACTACATACAGTGTTATTAATGGTAGGAGTAGTGGACACTTCCTTAGGAGTGTTCTTTTCAATTATATCTTTATCATCGCATACCCTCATGACTGTATACACTGGATCATATTGACTAATATTACCGGACTTAACATTTAGCTTGAAGAGCACTCTCTTATCCATCATATTATCAAAAGTTGGTGGATAGTCATCTTCTGTAGAGACCTACATTTTGGTGGATAATGGGAACAATGTCCAGGTTAAGGTTTTACCAACTTTACTTTATACAACAACTACTTCTAATATCTCTTAATATTGAACTCACCTTCTCCTCCATAACCTGTTCAGCGCGCTTGCCACACAACATCATTGTTTTCTTGTTCCACAGAAGCAATCTGATGCTTCCAGTGCCATCAAAAACCATCACCTCCACCTTGAATCTTGAAATGAATGCACACAGAACACACATATTCAGGATACATACATAAATCCTTCATTAATTTAATATAAGAATGATACAACAAAACTATATAGGAATGCATGAGTTTTGTCAAATGGAAGTATACAATATACCTTAGTGCAGCACATCCGTGTATGTGACCGAACTTTCCACATTCATATCTATTGCCAACAGGAGTATCAACTTTTTTTGGACACTTCCTGCACGACTTATAAAACCAATCATTCTTGCTTACATTGATTGAAACAATAGTTCCAACCATCCAAGTGGGACCTTTCTGTATGATCATATATTCCCTCATAAATTTGAACTCTAGAGAGTCTTTTGGTAATTATTGAATTTATTTTTAAGTGGATAATTAAATTTCTAATTATCTCCTTTTGATTCAGGATGTCCTCTATTGTTTTCACTGAAGCATTACCTTGTGTCAACTCTTCAGCGCCTGACCATGGACCATGCGGTAAAACCTGACTTATCCTCATAGAGGATGAGGTTGCACCTCCGAGCAACCTTCCAGGTTAAAATGGTGTGATTAATTAAAAGTTAAAATAGAGATTATCAACTGCAATACATTCCATTTCTGTTGAAATTTCCAATTATTAAATGAAAAGACAATCTTATTATTTTTCCCAAATTTCCAATTATTATTCTATGCTTGGAGTGTATTACATCAAAATAACTAACATGTTTCTAAACCCAACTATCTCTTTCAATCCAGGGTCAACGTGCAATTGGGAAACATTGAAATGACTCTGCACTGATGATTTTCCGTTCCACCTTGTTGCTTTTATTAATTGTAACACGACTATAAGCGGTTCGACTCTATCCTCCTCAAGATGTGGTAGGATTTGATCAACCATATGGCAAACATTGTGCACCCGATTCGGTTGTTGCTGTGTTAGGAAACCATAAGAAACTTATTAATTGAAAAGAACACTGGAGTTTTTGTAAAACTACACACAATATGATAGAACACACACTCTAAATCCTCTAGGACAATAGCCAATCGTTTTGTCTCTTTTCCTTTGCTTGTAACCAAATCCCTAGGATCTTCTTTTTCAACAACTTCAGCAATTAGATCTGCATATTTACAAAATAGTGTTGAATGTTACCACTCTTTAGTTTTGGTTCAACTTTTTTATGTAAAAGCATAAAGGATATGGCTACCAGGTAAATGCAATAAACTTACCAAAAAGTTCGGTGCCGTCCAACCTCTCTGCGTTGATAATGTCCGATATGGTTCTAAAACGGAAAGCTTCTAGTGGAAAGGTAGGATTTTGAAATGGATTCACAGTTGTCCTTTGAGAAAATATCAAAGTCCATCTACCAGGTATTATCGGCGATGCATTTTTTTTTATCATGGACAATGAAGTTGCACATGTTGTACAACTGAAACTGAACAATTTTTCCCCTCCACTTTTGAGCCAAGGTTTGGGTATTGACGCACGCATCCTGGTACCTTTTGTATAACCCAACATGATAGTGTTAAAAGATAAATCTCATTGACAAAAACAACTTATCAGTAATCCGTAAGGAGATTCAAAATAAGTAAATATATTTACCTGACTATCTTGAATAATCAAGTCAATGCTAGCAAGCTCTTTCTCGTTAAACCTGCTAGGCTCTTCCCAAACCCTTATGGTGTATACTTTGAAGTTCCAGCCAAGCTTCCTTGGATTCACATCACGCAAGTTGTCGAAGCTCTCAGACATGTCTAGTGTGTGTGATTCTCTTTTTTCTTTTTTGATTTTGCAACTCAATTCTTTTTTTAGAATCTCAAATGAAAATAATTAGGTCCGGTATGTTATGCCTATATATACTAAAAATTAAGATAACCGGATCAGGTGCACTTTCATTTCTTTTCAAATTTTAAATTATCTTATTGTTTTGTAAAGGAATACGTGTCCATTAAAGAATATCACCACTTGTCAACTAATGAATCATAAACTGTCTTCCTATTATATAGAGGAAGATGTAATTTTTTAATTAGTTTTTTGCTTACATTTTTTATTTTTTATTTTATCTTAATTTCTTTGCAAGTCTGATCTTATTAAAATTCTCAAGATAACATCTAGACATAAAGTTTGAAAACTTAAGGTTAAAATAATCGATTATAAAGTGTCAAATAATTTAAAACACATACACAAAAAATTTCAATCGAAATAGTTTTACTTAATGAAGAGGTAATATAATATATCATTTTTAAATTAATTTTTTATTTTTTATTTTTTATTATTTTTAATTTTTTTATTGTGATATTATTTTAGAAGAATTTTCATATACAATGCACAATAAAAAGTTTAGAAGTATCTTTATTTGAAAAAAAAAGATATCTAAAGAAAGTGTTTATGTTATAACTAACTTTAGCGTAGGTCAAAATAATATTGGGTTCAAGCCAACTAGACATAAATATAAGGTTTACTTCATAAAAGATACTATTTTGCATTTGGTTAAAAACTCTTCGATCCTAATAAATTTGCTTTGCTTTGAAATGTACAAAGAAATACTCTAAGAAAAAAAAAGAAAAGACTCGCATTTGATAGTAAGAATTGTATAATTCAAATTAAAATTATTTGTATCAATTTATTTTGATGATTTTTTAAGGTAATAACACTTTGTATTTTTAAAATTCTAGATGTAATTGGTCTTCTGAAAAAAAAATTAAAGGTCTCTAATAAATTTTGAAGTTATTTTTTCGTTGTGCTAGAAATTGATGAGATATGGTAAGTTTTAAAAAAATATAGTTTTATTAATTTTGTTTTTTAAATTTTAGATATTATATTTTTAACTATTTTATCTTCATGTGATATAAGAGTAATTGAAATGCACATTGTTTAAAAATTTCGCAAGATAATTCATTGAGTATATACAAAATCACATGAATATACAAAATCACTTAAATGAACAGTATATCATTATATTACAATTTAAAAAATTTAAGAGTTTTAACTATAAATATTTTTTTATAATATTTTTAGGTATACATATATAACTATAATATTTTTATAATAATATTTTTATAATATTCATTTCAACGTATTGCATTTGAGGAATGTTTTGATTATGTATGTTTGTTTACTTGACTATTAGTTTATGTCTATTGGCTGATCTGTTTCTTGTGGTTGATTTGGTCCTTGATGGCAATGCCGAAGGGGATTAAATTTAATCACTTGACATTAGTACTCTGTACTCCCTAAAAAGGTCGAGTTATTTATTACTGATCTAAAAAAAATATAACTATAAATTCTAAATAATATATTATTTTATAATTTTTTCAGGAATAACGAAAACTTTAAATACCAATTACGATTCTACACTTTTTATTAATAGAAATTTTTGAGAAGTACATGAATTTAGAAAAATATATTTGTTTGATTATTTTAATTTCTTAAAATAATTCCACTTATAAAATATAAAGCATACCGGTAAAGCTTAATTGAAGCACATCGGATTTTTCGATTGCAAAATTAAAGAATAAGCATATTTATTATAGGGTAAAGTATATTTTTTATTTTTAAAATTTGATAAAAGTTTTAAAAATATCTTTAAGTTTTATTTTGTTTTAATTTTGTCTCAAAAGTTTTTAATTTGCATTAAATATATTCCTGATGATTAATTTTTTAAAAAATTTAAGATCAATTCAATAACAATTTCATAAGAATAACTTTCAACACAAGCAAATCAAGTATAATTTTAATGTATTATTGTTAAATTAGTTTTAAATTCTTTTAAAAATTTAGCCATCAAAAACATATTTGATACAAATAAAAAATTTCTGTGACAAAATTAAAATAAAATAAAACTTAAAAATATTTTTAAAACTTTTAAAAAATTTTAAAAATAAAAAATATACTTTACCCATTATTATATAGTCACAGTTTCTAAAAATTTCCGATTTAATTTGCACCGTCATTTTCACCCCGGCGCATCTTACATACTATCATTTGCACTGCTATTTTTTTTTTATGTATTTTTAAATACCTATGCAATAGTACACGATTAATTATACGTTAAAAGACTTAAATATTACTTGATTGAATGCGAAATATTAACAAAGACTAAAATAAAAAAAATTGCATTAATCCCACAAATAATATGATTCTAAATAATGATAGTATTTCACTTAAGTTTTAGAAAAAACAATTTTTATTAATAATATCATTTGGTATGACAATCAACAAGATTCAAAGATAGATGCTGAAAACGATAAATTTGTACTTACTAAGACCAATTTTTTCATACGGATAGTTATATGTGAAACTTTCAAAAGTTAAGAGCAAGTAAAGAATAAAGGTTTTAATTCAAAATCATGAAAGGGTATTTGAGAATTGTCCGATTAATATTATATACAGAGGTCTTTGACAAATTGAGATGATCAAGTACTATTTAATTAATTAATATCTCTTTGTTGCTAATTGTATTTAATTTTTTCATATATATATATATATATATATATATATATATATATATATATATATATATTGTATTTGGATAAAAACTTTTATATAAATAATATTTAAATTTCATTTGATACCGAAACAGAGATACAGCTTATAGATATGTAACGATCAATGTTAAAGACAAAAAATTATATGTATACATATTTTCTCATAAAAATAAAATATCAATGTATATTATTTTTTTTTAATTAATTTAATTATTTTTTGAATTTTTTATTATGTATTATTGTTTAGTATTTGCATGAATAAAAAGAATAAATTAAACTTAATTTAAAATTAAATATATTAAAAAATATTTTTTGTTAAAAATATTTCAAATATAAATAAAATATCAAATATTTTCCGTACATGAATACATATACTAGTTTCGTTCTTTATCACCAATATCATTCCTTACACTACGTGTTTGCGGTGCGGTTTGGATCGGTTTTGAGTGAAAAATTCATCCGATTCGAATACTAATTTTATTTGCGGTGCGGTTTGAATTTGATATTTTTTTTAAAAAAATCTGATCCGATCCGATCCAAAGCTGTTTTATAAATTAAAAAAATTAAATACATTTAACAAGTCTCAACATCAAATTTTAAATAATTAACAATGACATAACAAGTTTTAACAATATCTTAAATAAATAACATTTTGAATATAAAATATTTATTAAATAATAATAATATATGAATAATATAAAAATATATAAAAAAATTGAACATGTTATAATATAATTATAAATATAATAATAAAATAATAGTATTATAGCACATTGTGCAGTTTGAATTTGATTGGATCGGTTATGAAAATTAGATCCGAAATCCAATCCGATCTAATGGTTTGCAAAAAATATAATCCAATCAAATTCGAATTAGTGCGATTTTAATCGATTTTCAATTTGAATTGAATTAGATGAGCGGTTTAATTTAAATTGGTTTGAATTTGAAGACCCCTACCTTACACTACTACTATCGCATTAAACGGCGACCACCTCGCTTGCTTTATCACGCTAAACGTTTTTTTTTTTTTTCTGTTCAAACATTATGGATTTACATGTTACATATCCGATTAAAAGCATATAATAGTAATATTAATGAATCAACTAAGGTTATCCTATTGTAAAACATTCACGTATTATTATAGCATATACACATACTTACCATTATTTTATAATAAATTGACCTCAGTTAAATAAAATTTCTAGTAAAAGGATGAGGATTTTCTCTTGGCATAAACTGAAAACTTGATACGAAAAGAACCCTGAAAAGTGAAAACATGACTTGCATGTGTAGGATCCTCAACAAATCACTATTAACGAGAGCAAACCTACGAAATTAAAACAGGTACTAACTGCACATCATTATACCCAGGATGTCGGAAATCTGAAGAAACGCGTAACCCATCTCATCAAGGAATGCAAATTCACAAGGCTATTTTGGTTCTTTTATTTGAGATTACAGCACACACGTTTTTCTCAATGATTTAGGATAAAATTGTTGAGTTTAGAATTAAAATTAACAATAATTGATAAATGATAAACATTGGTTGGATTATGAACTAATAGCTTGAATTGTTAGTGTTATTTGGTGTATTTGGCATTTTGGCTTGATAACCTTGATTTGAGCTTGGTGGTGTATGGACTTGGTTTGAGTTTATAGGTTATTGATGAATTAGGTTTTTGATTCATTAGAATTGATGGTTGTAATTCGTTTGATTATAGTAAAAATTCTATCAATTGTTTATAACAAAAACTAAACTTAAGCCTCGTTTACATTTGAAAGTTGAACTAGAATATATGGTTGTAATAATCTTCCATTACTTCATTGCTCTGTTCTAAACTATATGAGATAAAAAGAAAATAATCTCCTACATAATTTGTTTCCTGCAAAGTGAAAAAGAGTAAAATTCTTCAAGAACCTTAATTCAACCCCTTTTCAAAGTCTAAGAAACCATAAAAATATTTAAGCCACTTAAAAACAACTATCACTTATATTAGATTTCCATGATTAAATTTGGACATTTTATGTCCTCCTATGAATAAAAGCTACCTATTTATATTGTGTAGAAAATAAAACAGGAACTCATGAAAACTGTCCACAGAATTTACACCCTCCCCGACCAAACATCATTTAGATAGTTCTTGCTTTTGCCTTAATAAATAGTAGTATTTTCCCACTCGTCTAGTAAAGGCAGTTCTGTCTTTTTTTTTTCTTTTTGGTCATAAGTAATGGTGACATTCTTCTCATCGAGAGCTGGGATTGTTGATTGCCACAATAAAAATACGAGAGGAGTAGATCCTCTGAATTTTTTCTTCAATTGATTGATAAAGTGTGACTTTTTACCATTCAATATCTTCTTTTATATATTTTCTCTTAGTTCCACTTAAAAGTATAAAACAAAATCACACTTTACCAAACACTATGCCCGTCGAAGAAAAAGTAAATACAATAAACTCATGTTATTGACGAACTTCCTATCCTTAAAACTTGGAAGACTATAATCGTATTCCGTTATGATGAAAAAGACACATTCACCAAACATTGACTATAAATTATTTCGATCTTATTGTCACTTCCATACATAATTTTTTTTTTCCCTATAAAATTTAAGATGAATATATTAACCAACCATATAAGAATATCATTAAAAAGAAGTCACATTATAAAATAAAGAATGACCATATCCACTCTCCATGGGAAAAAGTAAGATGACCGGAAAATAAAATGAAATAATAAGAATTCCCGTGATTTTTTTTTCCTCTCAAATGAATCATATAATCCAAATATGCAATGACCTATTACAAAAGCTTAAGTCATGCAAATGATGAACTACTATAAGGCACTATAAATTTACATGATATACTTACTTTTCTTTTGATACCAGCAATATCACTAACCGTGGTATATAGCTAATTCAATGTAACTTCTTGTAACTGGATGTTCCATACTTTTGTGTGGTATTTTTTGGCAGAAAACAACGTGACTGAGATTACTCTCTAGGCAGGTTTGAGAGTGCATGGAAGGCTTTGTGAAGCAAACGTACTTGATCTATTAAGGAATCCCCTCTGCTTCTCATCTGCGAAGCAAAGCACAGAATCCACACAAACTTCCAAGGAAGAAGATGGGGGAGTAGGCTTGAACTGCAGAAGTTTCGAGTATTCCGAAAGAAGGTGAAACATGTAGTCATAAATTCGATCCATATTCAAGCTTTCCATGAAATCCTGCCCTCTTCTCCCGATAGCCTCAGCCTATAGCAACACAA
Organism: Arachis ipaensis; assembly: GCF_059453495.1. Taxonomy (NCBI): domain Eukaryota; kingdom Viridiplantae; phylum Streptophyta; class Magnoliopsida; order Fabales; family Fabaceae; genus Arachis; species Arachis ipaensis. Next base: position 5,223,275 of record NC_142436.1, read on the forward strand.
AAAAGCAACTGTATCAATAATCAAATTCATTGGTGTGCTGTTACAGATCTTGGCAACAAATAAAGTTCCTTAATCAAAGTAGCAGACAAGTTATGGGACTGGCAGACACATAGCTGAAGTACAGTACCAGATGTGCAACTCATCATTCCCATGCTATGGCATCATACAGTAACTGCCTCTGCTAATATTATGTTATAGCGTTGGCTCACTAAAGTTTTGTGGACAAAAACCATTCCTAATCATGTTGCGCCTTGTATATTGAGAAAAAATTAACATTGATTTGAAGCAGTTAAATTGAAGATTCGGGTCAGCATGGTTCACAACCATATCGAGCAATGTCCAACTACAGAAACTTGATAAGTTCAAGCATTTTTTGTACAACAACAAAGCCTTATCCCAGTGGGAAACATTTTCTGTAGTTTTAAAAAAAAAATCACTAATGTCTTATTTAATGATTTGTTAGACTCAAGGGTAACTTAAGAGTTTTAACTATGCTATGCCCATTTTTATTTTTTTGTAATAAATAATATCAAGAATGTATAGCACAATATCAGTCCTCATGGAGCTATATATATATAAGCATGGATTAAACTAAAGGCCAGGAAATGCAAGAATGAGTAAAGATATACCTCATCTGGATGTTCATTTCCCCAATCTACTGCTTGCTTTATAGATGGACATAGATCTTGAGGATCAACAAGCCAGTAGTTATGTTTTGGAATAAGGCCACGACTGAAAAAATCTTCATACTGGGGTGATATAATTAGTGTAACACAACCACATGAGAGGATATATTTCAGACTTACTGACCATGCATACCCTTCAGCATATATCTTATACCTACAAGAAGAGGAAGAGAGAAAAGGGTGATCATCAGCACCAAGATAATATCCCAATATAAAAATAAATAAAATAAAATAAATCAGATATTTGAAATGGAACTTACTTTTCCAACTAGTGTCCTAAGAGCAACATTTTTAAGTATCCAATGCATTAAAAGAAACTGTCAGGTAAAACAAAAGTCTATATATTGATCCCCTTAACTCCTAAATACATGCATTCTTTAAAGAAGAAATCAAAAGGGCTTTTTTATGATTTGCACCAATAATGGCTCAAAATAATTCATTCATATTTTTTATATAATATGACCCATCTAATGAGATTGTGCAGCTCCTTGCGAAACTGGCATTCCAAGTTATGCTCAAACATGAAGAAATAACAAATAAGTGTACTCACCGGTGGTTACACTGCTTTGAAAGTTTTGACTCCTTAAAGCCACGTCTTGCAGCTTCTCCCCAATCCTACAATGCATATCAAAATACACATCAGACAACTAAAATTTAGTAATAACTAATAACAATAAATTGATATTGCAAAGTATGATTAAAGAGCAAATTATTCAATTAATGTAACCTAACCTGACGCATGATTGTTGCTCCCCACTTACTTGAATCATTACAGTTCAGTAACTCAGTACGAATAGGGGATGCAACATCTGGATTTCCTCTCCAGTATGCCTGCGGAATCTTGTTCCTCCAACTTACTTTTTTAGAACCTACCTTGATATCTGCAAACTGCTCCTGCCAAGGTAAAATGTCTATCTCTGACCTGAGCAACAAATGTTTAACATAAGTTCTCGTTGCATCAAACATATACACCAAAATTAACAAACACCATGCAATTCTTGGTAAATCATAAAACATCAACATAGGTCATTTACATTAGTTCCTAGAATCCTGTCCTTTCTTTTCCCCACTTATCCTGTTATCCACACCCTTTATGACAGATAGCAAGCTGAATTTGAAAGAAAGTACAGGAACAAACACATCTATCACAAGTTCACAACAGCAAAAGGCAGCACAAGAGCCATAAGTAGCATAAGATAACTTAATCTTGAAATCAATTCTACCTCAAGCCACTTTAACACTTCAACTTACATTCACCTTCCTTAAACCAAATCATATACCTCCAATATTATCTTTTATATCCACTATAAAAGTGATGTACATAAACACATAGAGTGCTGAATGGGTAAGAATTGTTTATTACGAAGGATTTGCATTTGCATTTTCTGATAGATCTACCTAGCAGTTTGTACTACACAGCAACCTTTCTACCAGTGAGCTTATCAATAAAATGAGAATGAACACTCCCAAGTCCCAAATCAGTTAAACGCATTGTGTAAGCTCAACTAAATGGTGTAAGGCTGAACATCTCTTCGCTTTCTCATATTACGAAGTCTTATTCTACTATCCAAATATTATACAATACAAGGAATGACATTCACAAAGTGTGTTTGATGTGCTTATGTCATTTCTGTTGCTCTTAAAATTATCATGCATGGAAAAGTAACATATCTCAAACAACAAACAGCTGAACAAAAAAAAGTTTAAAATTTATCAAACCACACAAAAAAGCACCAACTTGCATGCACACATACACAACAAAATCCAAAAGCAAAAAGTCAAAACGAAATAAATTCCAAAGTAGGCACAATATACACCACACATCATTCATTAGACATTACCTTAAAGATGTAATAAATATCTCACACACTTACCCATTCATAAAGTTTACATTTTTTTTTCTTTCTCATTAGTAAAATTCAAACAAATATGGAATTTTGGCACAAACCCAAGAGGGGGAAAAAAACTTACCATCCCCAAAAAGACCAATCAGGGAAAGGAATATCAAGGTGCTCCTTTGTTGTGCAATACCGAAATAGTGGCAAAGGAAAATTCTGGTGCTCAGCCTTGAGAATCGTAGGCTTATCCATGCAATCAAACATCAAATCCACATCAGGCACCAACCCGGGGTACCTTTTCAGAAGCTGCAATATTCCCCAAATCGTGAACATTGCCCTACTCTGAACACAAGCATAGTACCAATCCACGTATAATTTCCCACCCACAATCACAACCCGAAAAGCTGCGAGCTTCTGAGCTTCCGCCACGTGTCTTTCTGAGATCCCCGTCTTCTTCCACGGCTCAAGGTCCCGCCGGATCGCGCTGAAGAAGTCAGGGCACTTCGGGGAGGAGGAAGCACCGTTAGCCGCCTCGAAACGGCGTCGTTCGTGGGTGGAAGAGGAGTAGCGGCACGTGAGGTAGGAGCATTGAATGATTCTGTACGCGCGGCTCTGGCGCGTCTCTTCTGGAAACGACTTCATAGGGAACACGTGCCATGGAGTCGGTTCTAGGTTGTGACCCGCGACGGTTCCGGTTCTCGAAACGACGTCGTCAACCTGCTCGACGAAATTCCCCACATAAACAAAACCGGTCAATTAAACACTCCGAAACTTCAAAAGCAAAAAAATTACTGTTATATCCGAGATCTATTATATTTCAATGCAACCCCTGAAGAAGTTTAAACAGTGATTAGGGTTATATGACGAACAATTAGAACAACTTTGATGCATTTATGAATTGCACCTTTTCTTCAGAAAATGATTTAAGATTCAAAATGTAAAGTAATTAAAGAGAATGTGATGTGAAAATTAGAAAAAAGAAAGAATGAGATAATTGAGGTGAAATTGAGAGGGAAAGGTAAGGGACCTTATAGAGGAGGAGGAGTGCGGTGAGGGAGAAGAGAGCGAGACCAATTATTGAAGGGAAGACGTAAGAAGGTGAACGAGGTGTTTGTTTCTTGATTGAGAAAAGTACCATAGTGGATCAGGGAAGAAAATATGGAGAAAATGAAAAAGAATGGAAGAAGAAGGAGAAGAGACTGAAGAAGAAGAAGAAGAAGAAGAAGAAGAAGAAAAAGGTGGTGGTGAAAATGGAGTGTGTCTTTTATTCATAGTGATGTTTGTCTTTTGGGTGTTGGGGGTGAAAAGGGGGGGTTGGTTCCTATTTTTTGGAAAGGAAGAGAGAGAAGATTGTGTTGCGTTGTGTTGTGTGATGTGAATGTGAGTGTGTTTTATGTTTAGTGGGCAAGTGGCCCCACCAATTGCACGAGCAATAATACCAAGTCCCAATCCAAGACACGTGGTTAAAGGTTTCCATCACGTCCCAAGTAAAAAAAATAGAAATGTCACATGTTTAATTAAAGAGAAGATTTATTAAATTTATAAATTAAAAAAAATTTTATTAAAAATATAAAAAATTTAAATTTTTAATATATTTATTTTATATGTATTAAATAAAAATATTTAATTTTTTTATTTATGATAAATTTATTATGTGCTTTTAAAATGCATATTAATTAAATCTTTAAAGAACTAGTTGATACCTATTATCATCGTGAGAAAATTTTCGTATACAAACATTTTTTTATACAAGCCTTTATAAGTCATTTATATTAACGTGTTTCGAACCGTTATTGCACGTTTTTCATCTTCTTCCTCCTCATCTTCTGCACCTTCTTCTTCTTCTTGCAGCACCTTCTTCTTCCTCTTCCTCTTCCTCTTCTTCTTCTTCTTTTCTTTCGTTTCTTGCCTTCTTTTTCTCCTTCTTCATTTACGTGCTTTTCTCTCTATTTTCTTTCTTTGTTATTCTCGATTTCATTATTTTTTGACATTAAACTCTGAAATCATTTTTGAAGAAGAAGAAGAAGCAGATGAGGAGGAGAAAGAGAAAGAGTTCTGAATTATGCATAAGGTGTAATTCAACGAATTTTGGGTGTATTTCTTAAATCCTTTGGGTGTATTTTCGTAATCCTTTGGGTGTATTTCTGTAATCCTTTGGGTGTATTTCTATAATCGTTTGGGTGAATTCCTGTAACCATTTGGGTGTATTTCTGTAATCCTTTGGGTGTATTTTTGTAATCGTTTGGGTATATTTCTGTAATTGTTTGGGTGTATTTCTGAAGTTCCATTATCTTCAAATGATTTCAAAGCTTGATTTCGGAAATCATGAAAATCGAAAAAAAACGAAGTAAGAATACCAATGATAAACGCAGGTAAAACAACGAATGAAAAGGCAAAGAGAAAACGCACGAAGGAGGTCGAACAAATTTGGCAAATCGTTTTCATGAAGGAAGAAGAAGAAGAGTCGTTCATAATACATGGTGAGTGTAGCGCTTTGAAAACAAGAAGCAGTTGAATAACGCATTAAAAGGCCCATATATGTAGCAACTTGTAAGTCAAAAAGACTTGTATGTGGATAAAATTACTAATTTAAAAAATTCTTTTATTATTAACAATCTTAGTTTATGTCTCCACATACTCATTTAAGAGGTTGTGGGTTCGAATCTCCTATCTTTAGTAAAAAAAAAATCTTAATTTATGTCTTTTAATTAAACTATATAATAATTTATATTTTAGTTATTATTTTTATAATTTAATTTTAATATATTGATTATATAAAATATTTTATATAATTATTCAATCACATTTATTATTTTAAATTACTATTTATGTGATCAATAAAAAATATTTTTTATGAATATAATATTATATATAATTGAATATACATCAAATTATGTATTATATAAAAACTTTTTTACATGTCATTATCTATTAAATTATGCACGGGTTGAAAGTCAGCGGAGTTGAATCGAATTAGACCAAGTTTAAGCTCGACTCATGAAAATTGAATTTGCTTTACGGCTTAATTCATTAACAATCGAGCATATTTCTTAAACTCAAATTCAGCTTGCCGAAAGCTCACGAGTTGGCTCAAATAACAAGAACATAATCTATATAATTCTATATCAATAAATTATAACTTTTATATATATTAAAAAAATAAAAAATCAATTTTATGTATTATCTATCTATCAATTATAATTTTTTTTATTTATGTTCTACATCAAAATTATATATAAAAAATTATTATAAAATTTTAAATAATTAAAAACAGTAATATATAAATGCTCTCTCTTATTCTCTTCTATCCTAAACAATTTAACTATATTTGTCATGTTCTACTTCATCATCTATTCAACCTATAATAAAATAAATAAAAATATTATAACTTAAATATAACTTAATAAAAATATATATATATATATATATATATATATATATATATTTGAACCAGCTTACGAGCTAACGAGAAGATTGTGTACAAACTCAAACTCGACTTATTTAATTTATGACCTCAATTCAATGTTTAAGCTCAGCTCACTAACTTACGACTTCAGCTTATTGAGCTATTAATGAGTTGAGCTAGAACTGACTATGAGCTAGCTTGACTCACTTCCAATCCTATATGCAAGGAAGACTTTTTATAGAGAAAAGTGATTTTTTTAAATTTTTAAAATAATATTATTAAACATTTCTCTATTATATAATATTTTTCTTTTTATTTTACTTAAAAATTATGTAATAAAATACCACACTTTATAACATTATTTTAAAAAATTATGAGCAACTATTTTTCTTTAAATGACAATTCACCTATTATTCGTTACCAAAAAAATTGGTATAAATTGTATAAGGTTATTTCTGATTAAAAAAATTAAAGTGTTTAAGATGATGAATATATCTTTAAAAAAAAATAACAAAAACATTTTATACTAATAACTTTGATAGAGTACTTGTTAACTTAATTTTATTTCTTATAAAATTTTACGGTTTAAAGTTTAAATATTTTGTTTTTCATTATAAATAATCGTCTTCTTATATTACATCTTTCTCTGTTTTTATATAAGATTATTCAAAAATAGATATTACCACTTCTAATTGATAATATATGTTATGTTTCACTTTTAATTGATAATTATTATTTTATGTTGTGTGTTATTCTAAAATTATTTTTGTACTAATAAAAATTTTACTATGAAAAATACAATGATCAACATGAAATATAATTTAGAAAAATTATATAAAGATAATGCATTATCAATTACAAAAATCACAATATCACTCTCTTCTGATTCATGAAAAACTTACTTCTATGATCCTTCCAAATATTTTTTATATATATAAATATAATTTGTATTTTCAAATATATTGGCTTTATCCTATCTCTATACTCTTCTATGAAGAAAGATATTGGCTTCTTATTTCAATTTGTATCTCAATTTTAAAAAAATTAAAAATATAATTTTTTTAAAATATAAAAATAAGATATGTCACTATGTGTATCCAAATACAAAAAATAGAATTTGGATCCTTTAAATTTTAAATTTGTATTTTAGAAGATAAAGTGTGATCTTCTACCTTTGAATAGTTTTTCTTTCATATTTATTCTTGATCCACCTATAAAATAAATGATGAAAAATCACACTTTATTCTCTAAAGTGAAATTCAAACTTTAGAGAATCTAAATTCTAAAAAATAACTCAATTCACCAAAATGGAAGCCATCAAAGAAAAAACAAAAAGGTAGATGAGATGAGATCCACCAAGAATGGAGGGGAAAAAGTTTTACAACACATGGTACGCAAGACACGGCGCAGTGAAACACGGGCCTAACTGAAATCGTTCATTCAATTTCAAAAACTTGATTCTTGTTATGTAAAGCCACTTTGAATGCCCCATTCCCTTGTTTCATGGCCCACGCATTTCCTAATAATACTTCCAAAAAGGCAAAAACAATATTATACTTTTTTAAGATAAAAATAATTTCGGGGGTATGTTACATTTATTATGTAAATTGCAATAGACTAATAGCTACAGCCTTATACGATGGAAATTTGTCCTACTCAAAATATTTGGAGTTTTGCTATCTTTTTTAATCAAGTCATCTCCTAATTAGTTTACTAACCCATTTAAATAAGAGTCAAATGTTTAAATTCTCTCTTAAATAAAGTTTTGATTTGCGATAAATTAATCTTTTGTTTACTAGACTAAAATATATTGTAAAAAAAAATAATATTACTACGATACTACTAACTAGTCTAATACTTTAACATTGACTTGTGCAATATATTCTTTTGACCTAAGAAAAACCATAGGAACCAATTTTAGTTAATTATTTATTCTTTAATTTTTTTTTTAATTTCTGTTTACTCATGATATTTTTATTTTTATTCCGAGACATACTTAAAATAGACTATTGTTGTTGTGAGTGCTTTCGAATCAGTTTTGAAACGGTGGTATGAGATAATTGCAAAAAACTCTGATATTTAAGTCAATAAAAAATTTATGCAGGCTTATGAAAATTGAGATTGAATGTTACTTAAATTTAATAGACTATTTATAGAAAAAAAATATGACTTAATTATCACTACTAAATCATCTTTATTGTAATAGTGGGTGGTTTCTTCCTCTGTTCCTCAATATGTAAAAAGTTATCTGTATTAAGCAGATATCTGCATGTGGATAATAACATAGATAGTGGTGGAGAGCAATAACTTTTCTTGTTGGATTTTTTCTCTCCTTTGTGAGGCCCAAGTCCAACATTTTGAGGGTATCTCTTTGCACCCATTGTGCCACAACCCTAATCAGATTTTTGGGTCAATTTGAGAGTGAGAGTGTAGCTAGTAGCCACAAAGAGAGAAAGAAGAAAACCAACTTAGGTTGTTCGAGTGGTCAACTCACTCGTCCGCTTAAACAAGTGTTAGGAGTTTGAATCCTGCCTTGTGCATGCAGCAACCCATTAGCCAGCGGCAGACCCTTAAATGGAGCTCAGATCCGCGACATATTAGTCCTTGACCTGTCGATTTGGGGGATACCGTGGGCAACTAAAAAGAAGAGGGAAAAATAGAATTTTCGTCAGCTCTATTTTTTGGGTATATTTCATCTTCTTGCTTCTCATTTATAAGCTTTGGTGTTTTGATGTTTTGGCTGGTTATATGCACATTTTTTGTGCTTTGTTTGAGACTCTCTTGTACCTCATTTGATTGTAGTGGAGTTATTTCATTGGTATAAACGACCCGTAGTTTTTACTTCTCACATTGAGGAGGTTTTCCACGTTAAAATCTTGGTGTGTTCTTATTATTGCCTTGCTATATTTACTTATTCATAGTTGCTGCCATATTGTGTTGTAAGTGCTTTCATATTATTCTTGTGTTGGATATTTGTGTTGTTTTCACTGCTAGGCTCTTTCATTTTCCAAATTGAGTCATGCACAGATCGTAGTGCTCGTACCCCAAATAGGACGGATAAAAAAAGTTTTAGACTAATTTTTTTCACTATGAGCTAATTTTATTGGGAAGTGAACAATGTATTTTGAGCCATGATTTTGTATATTTGGGTCATGATATAAACAATTTATTTTCTTTATCTCTTCTAATTATTCTTATTATTTCTTTTTCTACCACTTTCTCTTCACTCACGAATAACATGTGTCAACTTCAATGTCATTATCACTGTTGTTGCCACCATAGCAAATAACAATACTAAGTCGTTCTCTATTTCAAACCATAATCGGCTACAAGCATTCCATCTTTATAGTCAAATTAAAAAGTCGTACAAAGTTTCTTTGCACCACTGATAAATGATATAAGATTCAATTCAAAAATCCTACTTAATTCAAAAATCCTACTTAATTTTATTGGAGAGCATTTTCTTGGCCTTGTTTATGTTTTTAATACCGGGTTAAGTACCATTTTTGTTCCCAATGTCTTGGGTCAAAATCAAAATTGTCCTCCCAGTGTCTTGGGTCAAAATCAAAATTGTCCTCGACTTTTTTTTTATTAATATCATCTTTAACGTTAGAAATCGTTTTAAAATCATCTTTTTTACATTATATGACAATTTTGCCCCTCACCATTGCACTCACGCACATCGCCGGCTACTCCATCCTCTCCGGCCTCGCCCTCGGCATGGAGCCACTCTACTCTCAGGCCTTCGGGGCCATTTTCCCAAAACTACTTTCTCTCACACTCTACCGCTACATCATCCTCTTCCTCCTCTCTTTCCTACCAATATCCTTCCTTTGACTCAACAACTTCGCCATCCTCCTTTCCCTCCACCAGCACCCTGGCATCGCTACCATGGCACGCACCTACCTCCTCTTCTCCCTCCACCCAATTTGCATCTATCTTCGCGCGCAGGGCAGCACACACTCTCTCACGCAAGCCTTCCTCGCTAGCACCCTCCTCCATCTACCCTTTAACTACATCCTCGTCACGCACCTCCGCCTTGGTATTTCCGGTGTCATCACTACCGCAACCGCCTCCAACCCCTATAGGCCTATATTCTCCTCTCTCTCGTCAGACGCATCTGGATCACCGGCCTCCATTATCGCACGTGGTCTCCACAACGACTGCCTCATCGGCTGGAAGCTCTTCCTCTGCCTCACCGCTCTTAGCTACCTCCATTTGCCTTGAGTGGTAGTGGTACAAGATAATATTCCTCCTCTGTGATATCAGTGGCGTAGCCACATGGTAGAAAAGGGGGGCAATAGTCCCCCTAATTTTAATTTTTTACATATAAATTATATGTAAATTTTAGTTTAGTTCCCTTAAAATTTTATTTTAGTCTTATTTTATTGTGTAAATATTTTTGGCCCCTTTCTAATATTTTATCTAACTTCGCCCCTGTGTGAGATCCTCATAGACCATTTATCTACGTGTTCTCAGCATTTGGTTTGAGTTGTTGCAGTTAGTGAGTGAGTGAGAGAGGAAGAAGATTAGGGACTTGGACAGTGCCTTGTGCAGAGGCGGTCAAGTGACGGTTGAGGTTGAGACAGAGATAGAAAGAGGACAAAATCATCATATAATTAATATTTCATGTGAAAAGGATGATTTTAAACGTTGAGGATAATATTAATAAACAAAAAAGTCGAAAATAATTTTAGTTTTGACAAAAAATATTAGGGATAAAAAGAGTACTTAATCCCTTCTAATACCAATGGTTTATCTCTATTAGCATTATAGTCACAATTGAAAACATATAATTTAAGTTTATCAAGAGTCCCTAAGCAAGGATATAATGAGCAAGTAACATGCAAAAAGAATTTAACGGCTTAAAAATTTTAATCTTAAAAGAAAATTCTTATGCTTTTATGTTTATTGTTTGCCCATCAATTTTAATTAGTTCTAATCAATGTTGCGAAAAAATAAGTTAAAATTGCTTTGCTTTCTATCTTATTAACTATTTTGTGCTATATTATTAGAGTTTTGTGTAAATACAGAAATATAATTCGTAAAATTCATAGTATAAAATTATATTTAGATTAATTTTTGTGTTTTTTTTATGATTAATATTTTTGAAAATGTTATAAAAGATGAGAATAATTTAAAATAAATAGCCGAAATATATCATATATTAAATACCATTCAATCTTTTAAATTTATTTTTAACTTACCCTTAATGAAAATAATATTAGAAGTTACTAATAAATTATTTCAAGCACTAAAAAAAATTAATTAAAATATTGTAAATGTTATAGTATGTCTTCCGCAATCTTTAGTATGATACTATGATGTTTGTTGGCCTTGATACCTTCTGTCATGGGAATTTTTAAATAAAAGGATATCCATTAAAATTGATAATATTAGGTTATGAAATATCATATCTCTATTAAAATTGTTATTAAGTTTGAAGTAGACTAAATTTTTTTCAAAATTTACTATTTTTATCATTTTAGTTCTTTAAATTTAAAATATATTATACTAATTTTTAAAATTCTATCAAGTACGGATACTTTGTTGAATTGTCATATTTGCGTGTCGGACATATTTTAGACACGATATTTACCGACACTCATCCGATATATGTGTTCGCTGTGTACTGTGTCTTAATAAAAAATAAAAAAATTTTCTTCGGACACGCTCGGACACACCTAAATACTATCACGTGCCAGCGTATTCAGTCTTATTCTTAACATATATTCTTAAAATAAATTTAGATATAGTATATATTATTCTTTATTAAAACAAAAAATATTTTAAATACTTGATATAATTAAAATAAGATATTAAAAATAATTAAAAAAATTTATTTATATTTTAATATTAATAAAATATCAAAATATAATTACGATCTATCCAAAAAATATTTTATATTTTATATGTATGTGTGTCCCTGTGCATGTAAGATTTTAAAATTTGCGTGTCGGCGTGTCCCACGTTCTATCATGTCCCGTGTCAGTGTCCGTGCATCATAAGAAATTCAGCTTTAGATTCCATATTAGTCTTTGAAGTTTTTTAGCATTGAATTAGCAATCGAAATATTGAACTAATTCTGACTTACTACTTTAAATACATGGCTAAATGACGTCATTGGCGCTTAAATAAAGCCAAACAAAAAGACAAAAATGAGTTTATATGATGTATAAATTATTTTATCTCATCTTATTCTTTAAAATAATTTCGTTTTGTCTTATTTAAATGTCAAAATAAATAAATATTATTTAATTATATGTCTTAACATATCAAATCAAAACTAATTCAATATTTTATTCGTTGAGTGAATATTAAAAATGGTCTAAAGATTAATATGGGACATGAAACTAAATTTTATGAAGTATTATAATAAATTTTGAATTTTACAGACTAAAGTAATAAAAGGTGAAAATTTCAGAAACTTAGAAAAATTTAGGCGATTGAAGTTAATATTTTATTTTTTTCAATTTAGACCGCAAAGAAGTCCGTTCTGATTCGCAACGTGTCGCACACCCATTGGTGCAGATGACGAACACAGGGTGCTACCACATAAAACGACAGCTCCCGCTGCGTATTATTCCCAACACCCAAACAGAGAACAGTCACTCTCGAAAGACGAAACATAGCAGCTGCGAAGCTGAGATCGTAGAAGAAACAGAAAGAAGACTCAGATGGCGAAAACGACGTCGTTACTCCTCTGCTCTCTTCTCCTCTTTGGAACCCTAGCTCTAATCCAGGTTTCATCTCCCTCGATTTTCTATTACTTTTCCTTTTTTCTTCGGATTTCTATTACTTTATTGGATCGTGGAATTGCTGAGTAATTGAGCTTTATATTCTAGATCGAACTTCATTTCAATTTACTATGTGAACAAAGAAGTCACTATTATAAAACTATGTTAATTGGAAAATCAATCCAAAAATAAACGAAATGATAGAAATTAGAATTAGAAATAGTTTACATTGCAATTATTTAGCTCAGGATTCGATTTTTCAAATCAGTAAATTTAATTTTATGATCAATGTCTGGGTTACAGGCGAAGAAGGATTTGAAAGAAGTCACACACAAGGTTTACTTTGATGTTGAGATTGACGGAGAGCCTGCAGGTTTTTTATTTTTTATTTTTGTTTTTGTTTTTGTTATATATGAAATTCTAAGGTACCTTAAGAAACGACTCTCTTATTTATTATGATTTGAATAAAAATGTATGATCATAAATCTTGTATTGTAATCTTCTCTATTCTTTTCCTTTGATGCTACGATTCAAAGTCAAATAGTCAAATTAGGTGCAAGATGAAATTATCTTTTTGTCTGTGAATAGTATGTTTTGGATTTCTGCCTACCATAGTTTTTACAACTCAAATTGAGTAATGCTCTTCTGGCTTTCACAATCATCACTTCACATGTTCATATTAATCAAATATCAAACTAAGTGGTTAAAATAACAGGGAAATTGTTGGATGAATAAGTTTGGCATTTTGTTGATGGTAGTGAATGTGTGTCGAAGTGCATCTTGACTTATTTGACTAATTAATGTATACAACTATAGCAATAATCAGAATCCTCAATCTATATTTCAAGGGACTTTTAATATGTAGATTGCAGTCATATAAGAAGTGTAACTGATAGATGCGGTTTGTGTTTCCCTGATTTTGGGTATCAACGTTTGACATATTGATGCTTTGATCATTGACTTCCCAGGTCGAATTGTAATGGGCCTTTTTGGAAAGACAGTTCCTAAGACAGCAGGTTTGGTCATTGAATTCTTCATTTTTTAATTTCGGTGCTTATCATCTTTAAAGTTAGCTGAAACTATGTTTTGAAATTTTTTTATTTGCAGAAAACTTTCGAGCTCTTTGCACAGGTGCGCTCTTTTTGCTGCTGTTCTGCATAGTTATTTAATCTCAGAATCAGAGAACCCGCTCTTTGTAATTCATCTTGCATTGATTTGAAGAAATGATTGAGTAAAAAGTTTAATATTTATGTTTAAATATATTAGGTGAGAAGGGAACTGGAAAAAGTGGAAAGCCTCTTCATTTCAAAGGTAGCTCATTCCATAGGATCATACCTAGCTTTATGATCCAGGGAGGTGATTTTACACATGGAAATGGAATGGGTGGAGAATCAATTTATGGAGAGAAGTTTGCTGACGAGAACTTTAAGCTAAAGCACACTGGACCAGGTTAAATCCTTTATCCTTTTCTTCCCTTTTATTGTTTTCATGCTTTTTGATGACCAAAATTCATATGTGAATGTATAATGCAGTTAACATGTTTTGTTACTTTCCTTGTGAACAGGACTTCTATCAATGGCAAATGCTGGTCCTGATACCAATGGTTCACAGTTCTTCATTACTACTGTTACAACTAGCTGGTAATTAATATCTAGCATCTATATTAAGAACTTGTTATAGATGAAAACAGATAACTACTGCTTGCGGTCTGTTTTCCCTTAATTTTTTTAGTACATGTTCGAAGGGCATGAAATCACAATTTTTTTGTGCCATAAACTAATGCGAATGGATGCTTTCCACCAATGATTAGTACACTTGTTTGAGCTATGCTTGGGCCCACCTTGTCAATCAATGATGGAAATCTACACTTAATCCATTCAAGTGGATTTTTCAATGATCGATTCCCTTCTAATGTTATTCTATGATACAATCCTGCGTCAAAAAATATAGGTCACTTTTCACCAAAAAAAAAAAAAATAGAACACACACACACACATTAAGAAATCACCAACTTCAAGCATATTTGAAGTGTTAAGACTAAATTACCTTGTATTTTCTCACCTTAAATTAAAAGCTTAGTGCGCACTTATTAGGAGCAGTTTAACTATGAATATAGGTATAAGGGGAAGAAAGTTATTAACATCCTTGAACCATTCAAATGACTTATATTGCTGGACAAAAATTTGGATTAAGAAATGACTTATATCATTTGACAAAGGGAGTATGAATGAGTTTCTTGTTTGTTTCATTAGTACTGCATGCTTCATTGCCGTAAGACTGTAAGAAACAATACTAATTAACACATTTGATAGGTTGGATGGAAAGCATGTTGTTTTCGGAAAGGTGCTTTCTGGAATGGATGTTGTATACAAGATTGAAGCTGAAGGAAAACAAAGTGGCACTCCCAAGAGCAAGGTCACAATTGCTGACAGTGGTGAACTACCTCTATAAACAGCACTTCCAACACTTCTCAGTTCCCAAACCAGTGTTTTTTTATGGTAGTGTTCCTGTTTTCGTTTGCATTGTATACTGGACTTGTTATCTTTCCTAAGCATGTACTTAGTTGTTAACTGTATCTTTTGTTATATTCAGTAGGACCAATCCTTTAATGCGAAGTATGTTGAGGTAAAAAATGAAATTAGGACCGCATCAATTTATGCTTTTGTACTATCACTGTATGGCTTTTTCTTATTTTGGCATATCAATCAAGGACAAAAGATGGGAATGAATACTATCACTCTTATTTTAATAATGTTAAGTATTTTTTTTATATAAATTCATATAAATATACAATGCAAAAAAATTATGTATGGTTATATGTGGAGTGACATTATAAAAAAGAAGTGTGATAATATCATTTTTCTGGAATGATAATAGATAAATATAATGAGAAAATCGGTGTTTGTTTCTGGTTGATAAGTTTTAGATCCTGCAGTTGCTCTAACAGATACGAATTCGGCTCAAAAATTTTTCCTTCTTTCCATGTAGTATTCGGTATATTCATATTCAATGCTTGGTTTGATAATTTCCCTTGAATTTGCACTTCACCTGCCACAGGACTGTCAAAATTCCTGTGTTGTTGAGTGACTCTTAACTGGTCGTGACCATTTTCTCCATTGATCTTTCTACTGTTATTTTTTATCCTAAACATCATAACGGGTCAAAAAGCAAAAATCAAGTTAGAGATATTAGTGAAGGTTTGAGCTCTGTTATCAATATTTTCCCAAATGGCGGGTGTTAAACCCATTGAATTCGAAAGATGCTTGTCAAATGAAATGAAGAATCTCTGCTGATGTTAATTAGAGGGTTGTAATCCATAACTTTGCTCTAATACTTCATCTAGAAGTTGTCAACTTTATTTTAAAGCACTCCTAGTCATAGAGGGGGCTTCTTTTTCTAAGAAAATCAAATAATGATTTATTTAAATCTAATAAAATCGAAGAGGGAGCTTCATTTGTAGTTAGTGTAGAAACACAAAAAACATGTTAGGACAAAACGTTTGTTTGCAAATGCGCATATATAAAATTTTAGGTGAAAACTCACATGCAGTTGTCCTTATATAAAGTTAATAGCCAAAAACCATTAGATGATAATTTAGTCAAATCTATTAAATCATCTAACGGTTCTCAATTATCAACTTCACATGAAAATAACTGTAGTTAAGTCTTCACCTTAATTTTCTATCTCTGAATTCACTGTGTGAGGACATGATTTATTTGTTTTGCCCCAGTTAAATTTTGAGGCTGCCATTTTCGCCCTTGTCACAATTAAGGACAATTCTATGATGCTGAAGGAAGAAATATTCCTCATCTGCTGAAATAGCGTGGCAAGTATTTAGAATAGACGCGTGTCCGTCCCATTTCAATAACTGTGAGAAAGTAAGGGTTGTTGTTCGTGGCAGTGCAACCAAGTGTGGGTCCTACCAATGCCAGTGGAGCTTTGACGACGTTTTAAGTTTTTAATTAATCCCCTTCTAATGGATTATTATTTGCAGCAATTTATGTTTATTGATTTATATTTTATACTTTTTTTTTTGTCGAGATATTTTATACTATTTTAATGGATGAATTATATTATGGACTAGGCTATGTTTTTTTTTTTGGTTCGTGGACTAGGCTCTAAGTTGAACTGGTTCTCAATGTGGAATTGTGGATTCGAAGTTAGAGTTTGTACACAATAAATATTTTTTATAATTTACTGTGAGCCGTGTGGATACTGGATAGTATTGTAATGACACGTTGTAGTTTAACGAGTGAATACCCTACTTGACTCCTAACAATTATCTCGAAAGGACAACGAGTCCCAAAAAAAAAAACACCAAATCCGGCTCTTGATCTTTTTTTTTAGGACTGATTAGCTCCTGTGCAAAAAAAATAACATTGACTTTTTTTAGCACAAGGACTAATCAGTCCCATAAAAATAAAGTTTAGAGGCCGGATTGGATATTTTTTTGTCAATGGTCTCGTTGTCTTTTGAGGTAATTGTCAGGAACTATTTTAGATTTTTCTTTAGTTTAATTTGTGAGAAATTCATTTAAAAAATGAAGTATAAGTCATGGAAAAACAGTGGCCAATAAACTTTTTGTGGTTGTTAAACAATAGAAAAAATTTGGTAACAGTTATAATTAGTCAAAATTTTTTATAATTTACTTTATTTATATAATTTAATAACAATTTTATTTTTTATCTCACTCTCCTATCAATTTACTTATCATATTCTTATTAGTTACATTTATTAATGATATTAATTATAATATCATATTTTAGACATTCTTGTAATCAATATTTAATATTTTTTATAATTTAATTTTTATATTTAAAAATACAATAAAGACTAATAATAATTATAAAGAACGGTAATGATAATTTATATTAAATGAGTTCATTGTAATTAATTTTTTATTTTTAGGAAAAATTATTGTAAAGGACCATTAGGAACATTTAATTATTAAAAAGAACCTTTAATATTAAAATTATTAAGAAGGACCAAATCTTTTTATAATATTTAAGAAGAAGAACCAAATCTTTCTATAAAGAGACAAATATATCTTTAATTATTTTTTATTTATTTTTTATAATTTTTCCTTAAATAATAAAAATTACTAAAATAATAATAAAAAATAAAATTTTAATAACAGTTTTACTAAATATTATTTTTAAAAATTGGTCATCTAAAATTTTAAATTAATAATTATTCTTCAGATACTTATACAATAATACTTATTTCGTGTTATGTATTATAGTAAATTGAGTTTATGAACTGATTCAATTTATCATGTATTTTCTATAATAATAAATTGAATTGGATTGATTAGATTTATTAAAGAATTTAGTGCAGATATAATTTTTCACTTGTTTTAATAAATTGAAATGGCCTAATTCGATTTATTTAGATCTTTTATCTTATTAATAAATTAAATTTATCTAATTTAATTTATATAGATATATTTAAAACAGATGTGTAATCAAATAATTTTATGTAGGACATCTGTATAATTTTAATCTCTATTTATTAACGTAAATTACCTTTAAATTTATATCATGTTTTATTATTATAATTCAATGGCTAAATTAACATAAATGCTATACCCCAAAGAAAATATAAAATGCAGGGTCTCTAAAAATTATAATCTTTATGTTGATAAATTTTATTTCTCTTAAAATTTTAATAATTTTTATTAATTATTTTTTTTTGTGATCTTTACCCAAAGAGAAAAATAAAGCTAAAAGATCAGAAAAGTAAAAAAAAAAAAAAATATTTAGAAAAATTTAGTTGTTCTTCTTTAATATTATAAAAAGATTTGATCCTTCTTAATAATTTTAATATTAAAGGTCCTTTTTAATAATTAAATCTTCCTAACGGTCTTTTACAATAATTTTCCCTTATTTTTATTAAATCATTTATCATCATTTAATGGAAATACAAAACTTAAAAACTACCCTAATATATTCAATTATTTTCATTCAAAAATCACAACTCTAAATAACATAATTCATCCATTAAAATAGTATAAAATATAAATCAATAAACATAAATTGCTGCAAATAATAATCCATTAGAAGGGGATTAATTAAAAACTTAAAACGTCGTCAAAGCTCTACTAGCATTGGTAAGACCCACACTTGGTTGCACTGCCACGAACAGCAACCCTTACTTTCTCACATTCATTGAAATGGGATGGACACGCGTCTATTCTAAATGCTTGCCACGCTATTTCAGCAGATAAGGAAGATTTCTTCCTTCAGCATCATAGAATTGTCCCACAAGGACAACAAACTCAACCCATTCTCCTCTGTTCTCATGCCCCTAAATCCTCATTGCCATACACCTTTGCCGTCGCCTCCATGCCCCTCTCCTTGCCACCACCACCACCTCCCCATTTCCCAAGACAACTAGTCCCCAGTTCTAGCACCCATGTCATTTCACTCTCTTTTCTTCCTACATTTTGCTTTGTTGGTCATTCCTCAATCCTAGGGTTTTAATTTCTATCGCTCCTTTTCTTTAATGTGTTTTATGCTGGATCTGTACTGGCAAATGTATGGATTTAATCTATGCATTTCTATGGTGGTGGATGGTTTTGTTTATCTCAATGATAGTTGGTGGTGGGTGGCCTTGGTGGTAGAAATTGTTGGTTTGAGTTGATGGCAGTAATTGCCTCGATGGAGGTTTTTTTTATTTTCAAAATTTAGATCTTCAATAAAAAAAAAAATTGTAACGTAATAACGAGAAAAATTAATTACTATTGAATATATAACTCCAATCATAACTCCACTATCTTAATTTAAAAGTGAATAATCCCTCACCTTACATTTTATTGACTCTCACTTTAGAGAAGTCTAATACTTTTTTTTTTAATACTAAAATCTTACAAATTGTTCTTCAAAGCCGAATAAACAAATCAATCTAAACAGCAATAATTTAAATCAGATTATATCCTTCAAATCAAATTGACTTTTCTTTCAAAACCTAAGTGCAATGAACTTTTGTGACCAAATAAAAAAAATGAAAAACCATGACATTGCATTTGATCTTAATGCAACAACCATAGCACAATTGTTCTAGAAACATGAACATTAAACATTATCTTTGCATATTAATATGTACAGCAGTGATAGCATCTGAGGTCATTAGCCTACTCTGGAAATGTAATTCTGGCTCAACTTAGAATTTTCGAGCTACATGTCCTGCGTCATTATATAACACTAAACATGCCAAGAATCTCTATGCCCTCGCAAACTATGGGACACCTAATAACAATAATGTACATGTCAATGCACATCTATAGTTTACTTAATTTTTGTTTGCCACTGTACTTACCTAATATTGGTACAAAGTAAAAGTTGACGATAAGCCTCTGCGGTTAAAAGCTTTAAAGCTTATGCAACCATGCTGAAAATTAATTGCTATCGCTATCACTGTCAGTGTCCAGAAAGCTAAACTCTCTCCAACCGTTAAGTTTAATCAACAAAGTTCCACGGTTCTCTTCACACCATTCCATTCTCTCCTTGTGTAAAAGGTTTACAACCTGCATTAAGCAAAATTGATGAGGAAAAACTACATAGAAAGAGTTCCTGTCCCCCCAAAGAGACAATTTCTTTTCTTTATTGATGAACATAACTTTAGGTGGGTTTGGCATCAATCAAGCTACTAGGGGTAGAACATGCCTCCAGGCACAGTGGTTTTTGTTCCTCCAAATGGACAAAATGATCATTTGTTTCAAGGTTAAACTGAAAATCATAACTTGGGTATACAAGTTTAAGGACACATTTGTTTAAGGTTACTTTGATGAAAGAAGTGAGATTTTTATCTTTAAAAAAATTACATAAGCTAATCATTTCATCTTTTATTTAAAAAAATACAAAAGGCTTTTAGATTCTTAGTATAAGATGAGATGAATTGCTCCCATGAAAAATGATTTTGTTAAAAATTACTCCTCCGTCCAAATAAGCTCAAACAAACGCACCCAAAATCATGTTTCTCACAAGCTGCAACTGAGATGGTAAATTTAATCCGACATGTACCACTTTGTTTAAGATTGGATAGAAACAGATGGACAAACATACTGATTGTTTCAGCTTCGACTTTCCAACACCATGCGATCCACACCCCGTGATAACCCTTAGTGTTTGTACAGCTTAACAAATAATAATTGAAAAAAGCATCAGGTAAAGAAAACAAATGCAATGCAAATGCAAATATAATTCAATAGAACATGCCATTTTAGTCCTTGGAAAATGCTTACAAGGAACGTATGATCCAAACAGAAGGTGAAGTTTCAGCATTCTCATTGCCGGTTTCACGTGCTGCCCATGCAAATCAATAGTTATAACATTCTCTATACCCTTGTTTCTGCACATCACTAACAATAGCTTAATACAAGCAAGAACACATATAGAGATAATGTGAAAAAAGAGGTGCTTTATGAATTTGCTATTTACAGAACTCCACCCACCTAGCTATAAATATGTCATGGCTTGCCTTAGTATCTGCTTTCTGAGCTATTTTAGTTTGTTCTTTACCCTGATGAGATGAAGAAACAGTTAGCATTGTATCATAAGGTGATTCATACTATAAGGTTCCATTTGATAATTGTTTTAGGGCAGAAATACAGAGAACTGGTGATATAAACCTATTTGTAAAAGGAGACAAATACAAAAACAAGCAAAATATCTCTATTTTTTAAGAAAAACTGCCCAACTTACTATCCACACAAAAATTGCGGACAGTAGGGATAAAGATAGATATATCTCTTCTAGCTTGTCCCTATCTCCTGTTTATTTATTTCTGTCATAAGACACTTAAACACAGCTGAAAATCCCTGAAAGATAGAGCTAGTCTATACATAAACCATAACACAATACAGCAATCCATGGTCTAAGCAAACCATAACACATTGAAGAAAAGATGCTTAAATAAGTTTTTGGTTCCTATAAAATTTAAAGGTCTCTAATTAGTTTGTTCTGATAAGAGTTGACGTGATAGGTTAAATGCTGACCTGACGAGCTAAAATGTTGACGGACATGACATGTCACATCAACATTTAACCAGTCACCTCAATACTTGATGGAACAAACTAATGATAGAGACTAAAATGGAGCTTTTAAGTTTTATTGGACCAAAACCAAAAGAAAATATTTTAGGACCCAAAGAAATAGAGTGGTTTCTTCAGTAGCCCTTCAATTTAAGCGATTTAAAGCCCCTCTTATGTCACCCAATTAGATTTAAATATAGTCATTGTTAAAATCTTTTTGTAACAATTCTTTTCCAAAATCTCAAAAAGAAACAAGAAAAGGGTCCTAAATGCCGAACATCAAGCCTATTTGATTATTCTTATTCCCAAACAGTGAACATTTCTTTTGCCACTAATTCTTCGTAACAAGAGCCTAAAATTTTTAAAGTCATAACAATTTCAACTAAATTCACAAACCCAAATTTGCCAATCTCAGCAAGAACACTCACCAGCCATAACACCATCACCATCACAGCCTAAACCGACAAACCCTAATTTCCCCATTCATTGCACCTTCAATAAAGGCCTCACAACCAGAACACCACCTAAACAAATTAGGTGCTTGATATATTATACAATTTTAATTAACAGATTGGATAACATCCAAATTTCATTCATCATTGAATGTCAAGATATGATTAAACCCTTCAAAGTAATTAGAATGTCACAAAGTTTAGTTTTTCCCTTCTGCTGATTCAATATATTGAGACTGTTACCTTGTGTAGAAGACCCCAAAAAAGCAAAAAAAATCTAGATCAGTGTCCTAGCTGCAATGGTAATTCAGTGGAGATTGAGAATTTAATGGTTAAGGCTCTTGAGTTTTTAGTTTTTTTAAAGAGATCGAAGAGAAACATTGTAAAAAAATTGTGTAGTATTGATATATAATTGTTCAAATGCACAATTAGTTACCACATTTTCAGATGTAGTTGGGTAACATAAGAAGAGTTTCAAACCTCCTTAATTGAAAGGATCAAAGGGTACCCAGGAAAGAACCAAAAATACAAGTAAATCATTATCGTTCGCATATCGAGCAAGCATGTTACAACTTTAAGGGCATAAAACAGTGGAAAAAGAAATATACAAAGGAGGCAAGGAAGCATCAGCGCAAAACATTTGAATAAAACCATCCAAGCAAGGCGGGTCAATATTTAGGAGAGGGAGAAGGGTGTTGGGAAAGAATATAACAACCTAGGTGATTTCAATTTTTATTTCCCACTATCGTTTTCAGAATTTTGAAAAGAAAAAAAATTGATAACAGTAAAAACAATAATCTTGTTTTTTACATGTGTTTTCAGTTTTTTCCTTAACAAAATACTGGAAACAGAATGACTAAAAATGATAAACAAAATCAAACAAGTTCTAAACTTATTGAATATATATCAATTATTGACCAGAATTAGCAGCCAAGCTTTGAGCTATATCAACAAAGATATAGCCTAAGAGAAGATGAAAAGATAATTAATTATAAACAACCATCACATAAATTGCATGCAAAACTAGTGTCATTGTCACAACAAAAATCATCGTCTACCCAAGGAACAAACCTGGTCAGAAAGATATGCAGCATATGATCGATCTCCTTTGGCATATGCTGTTGAAGCCTGCAAAAAATGTCACACCACCTTTCATGTTCTCATCCTCAAATCTCAATAGTAACAGGCTTTTGGAGATCAGAAATTTAAATACATCGAAGTAAGAGGCAGTCTGAAAACTTACTTTCTGAAAATAAGATTTCACAGAATCCCAATGCTGCTTTGCACCTTCTCTAAACACATGATATTCAGCCCCTTTAGCTATATAGCAGGAAAATTAAAGTAAATGATTTATTATGATTTGACAGCATAACTAAAATGATCAAATTTAGACATTCGTTTGAGAAAGTTAATACACAAGACTAAACAAACAGGAAGATATAACTAAAAGCAAACTAAATGTTAGTGAGATCAATAGAACCACAAGATATAATAAAATGGAACCACAAGGCACAAACCACTGGATAGTATTTAAGAGGCAATAGATGTAAGCATAAGTATTTCAAATTAAGTACCAAAAGTAGGTTGCTGAGATTCTGAAACATGTGGAGAAACATCAAACTCAGGTCCCAAAGACTGCATTTTCTTTACTACATTTCTCCAATTCATGGTGCCTTTGTCATGTTCAGAGCTTTTGGGAATGTTAAATAACGACTCCAACACCTTTTGAGGAAGTTCTGACTTTGTAATTCCTGGGCTAATATGAGAATTAGCTTTAGAACTAGTGAGGGCGTCCGCATAATTCCTAAAACCAAGAAACAACTATGCTAGTGGAGTTAGGTTCCAAATACTATGATCCTTTTATTAAAGACAGTTGATATTCAAACAAACAGGCCATGCAAAATTAAAAACTTTTATATTAATGTCATTTCTATGAAATCAAAAGCACGTACATGTTTAAATTTATTATGGCGTGTATATCTGGTCAGAACTCATTTTACTACGGAGCCAAGCTAGAGCCTAGAGCTAATAGTATAGCACAGTTTCAAGATTGAATGTGACAGTTTAATTTAATTATACAAGGTGTTGAGCTTAATACCATTTGGCTCATGTAGCTTGAATAGAACAATGACTAAGATGATTCTAATTGATTCCCACATTACTGAGGATTTCAACATGACAATATCCATTGATTTCTATGGAGTCACTTCTTTGAAACTTAAAGGATGCAAATGTTTATGTAAAATGCAATCTAAATATTTTTGCACCAAAACATTCATATTTCATAGACAAAATTCAATTTGTAACTTCTAATTCCACCATCCATAACTCTGATTTTTCCCGCAGAGATTGGTAGGGATAACACAACTATGACCAAAACAGTTAGATTTATTACATCCATGGCTATTAGAACCTTTATCAAGCAGTTTCCTTTTGGGGGATCCCCGGGTTTTTTTTTTTTGGGGAGAGGGGGGGGGGGGGAGATGAGAATGCAAATAGACAAATCCATAAGTTGTAGATAATGGTGGACTATGACTTGGTAGAAAAACAAATGCATCAATATAATTTACCTGTTAAAAGATCCCAGAGACCAAAATTGATCAGAAACTTCACTTTCTGATGAAAGAGATGTGCACTCTGATCTCCTATCTATCAACTGTGACAAAATTTGTCAATGAATGAATGAATACAATGTACCATAAGGTAGGATACACAGTGAACAAGTTAGAAAACGATATTCTTAAAGGTATAATTCCAGTAAATAAAGTCGTATATTGTCACTCACATTGTCCTTGTGGCCAACAAGGAACCTCATGTCATAAATATTGTCATTGTCATTGTCATTCCTCGGTTGCTCATTCATGGATGCAGTTAAATCAAGCAATACATCCAATGCCTAGAAAATCATTTAAACAGTAAGTAATATAAAAACAAACATAAAATTTTATTGATTATTATAGCACTCCAAAAATTAATATATAGATGCAAAAGAAGTTACCGCAACTTCAGTGCTATCCATTTGAATTAAATGTGTTGATGAAAATAGAAGTATAATATGAACAGATACACCAAATAACCAATTGAAACTGAATATTTCTCGCTCAATCCAGCATCCAATGCAAGAATAAACAATAAAAAGGAGAGAATTAAAACAGAAATATCGCATCTATATGTTCATACAGATTCTCCTTTAATCTGAGATAATAAGCAAAGTCAAGATTTTAATATGAATAAGAAAAAAAGTAATTTAAAATTTGGGTTCCTCTACAGCCCCCAATTTGGTGGAATATAACACAGGATGAAGAGTGGTTTCAGGGTTGATCAAACCCTTCTATACCTCTGATCCGTTGCTGCTTTAAGAACCAAAAAAAAAACAGAAAAACAAAACAAGAGCACCTCTAAACCCTGCCCATCCCCCTCAAAATGGAACTTGCAAGCATGATACAGATAAATAGGAGACATAATCCCTCAAAGAATCAGGGACAACCATCGTGGTCTAAATATGTGCACACTTACCATGAAAAAACAGCAAACGAGAATGATTTTAAATGAAGTCCAATTTCAGATTGTCATCGTACCTTTTCAATATCATATCCACATTGACCTGCAAGTGGGCAAAATGCTACAAGGTCAAGAGTTAAATTTACAACAGCATAAACAATAAGCATCTATATTTTATTTTATGCGAAACTTTCAAAAACTATTTGAGGTAACCCCAACAAAAACACCAACAACAAACAATGATAAAATAGATGAAAATTTAGAAACAACCGTTAAAGTTACAATATTGAGCAGACACAACCATGGAACTACAATGATAGCTATTAAATCGTCAGCAAGCTGTTAATACTAAAAACAAAATCTTTTGGATCCAGGAACATTCAATGTCAACTACATATAGAGGAATGCATAACATTTGATAACAGCAAAATAGGAAATAGAATGAGTTACCCAAAATAAAAAAAAAGAAATAAATAAAACATCAAAAAAAGAAAATAAATACGCTGAAAATAAAAAATCACAAATAAATAAAACAATTTACTCACAGAAAACATCCCTAACAACACCTAAGTTAAGGTCAGAATCATTCCCAAGCATTGAACAAAGGAACTGTTCTGCCTTGTCCTTATCAACAACACCGTTATTCTCAAACCCTTTGTTCTTATTTTTGTTCCTCCTCACATATTCCTTCCCTATAACCGTCGAAACCGTTCCAGTAGCCGCAATCACCTTCTTCTTCTGTCTACTATTTCCCTTGAAGCACCCCACATCTTCACCATAACCTACATCCACAAAACCTTCGGAGGAACCGTAAGTTGAACCCAAATCGGAAACACCACCACCGCCACCGGAGGACGAAGACGAAGTTGATGAAGAGCACACCGAAGAAGGATCATACACCAAACCCTTCTTCCTTAAGATCTCCGAAGCCCTTTCGGGATCTTCCTCCATGGATGATAAATTGAAAGAGTTAACGAGATCGTCCAAAACGGTGATCTGGTTGCCCTCTGGTTCTTGTGGCTGTTCCTCTTCTTCGGATTGAAGAGGTTCCTTCTTCTTCTCGTCGAGCTTCTTCGGCGAAGATTTCTTCTTCCTCCTCCTCGTGTTCTTCATGGTAGAAAAACAGATCTGGTGAGAAGCGAAAGGAGGAAGAAGGTTTTAGAAGAAGCTGAAAGGATTCAAGGAGGGAGCTGAGATTTTGATGAACAAACGGTTGATTCTTTTCAATGGAGACTTTTGTTCTTTCGGCTTTGAAGAGAGAGAATCTGAACTTTGAAACCAAATACCAATAATTATTGGAGGAAAAATAAATAAATAAATTAATAAATAATTGACATGCATTAATCACTACTATAGGGCTAATTGTTTTTAATATTAGAGTTTGTGTTTGTTTGAGCATCATTATTTTGAAAAAAGATCTTTTTTTTTATTTTTTAGTGTGTTTAATAACTTTTTAATAATAAAAGTAAAAGTATTAGAAAAATAAAAAAATATCTTTTTTTAGAATTAACTGACATTTTTTTTAAAAGATCTTTTTTTTAAATATTTTTCATGTAATAAATAAATAAAAAAGTACTTTTATATTATAATACTCAAACATAATTGATAAATAAAAAGATCTTTTTGTATAAGATATCCAAATATAAAATTACTTTTACTTTTCCATAAGATCTTTTAAAAAAAGATAAATCGAAAAAAAATCTTTTCTTAGAAGCTCACTCAAACAAGTCCTTGTTTTGTTCATCTTCGAAAAATATTTTTTTTAAATTATATTTTTTTAAAAATTTTTTATAAAAATAAAAATAATTTTATATTTGGATATTTTATATAAAAAATTTTATTTATTAATTATATTTAAATAAAATAAGATAAAAATATTTTTTTATTTATTTATTATATAAAAATATATTTTTAAAAAAATTAAATAAAACATAAATTATAATTTGTTTAAAAAATATTTTTTTATTTTTTTAATATTTTTATTATTATTAAAAATTTATTAAATACACTAAATAAAATTTTTTTATCAATTTAATGTCATTTAAACAAGTCCTCAATGTAATCTATAGTTGTGATATAACTGTATTTTCCTGATATATATATTGAAGACATGGAAAAAATAAACGTTGTGGACGATTTATAAAAAATTAAAAAAACAAAAACAACAAATAGAGGGAACGATTACTGCAAAAAGCAAAAATAAAATTTTTTTTCGACAAACAAAAAAATTCTTTGGGATGCTATTATTATAAAAGAGGAAAAACAAAAAAGGCTCAGGGATAGTAAATACAAATACTAGTAATTTTTATTTATTGATTTATAGACACTTTATGCAAAGCACAAGATCAAATATTTAATTAAAATAGCCTGTTAAAATTTAATTATTAGTCAAATTAATTTTCTAAGTTTTCACTCAATTAAACTAGGTTTTTAATTATTTATATTCCATTATTTTTCATTTAATTGTATTTATACTGGTTAAAAATTTTCATGAAACTATAAACTTGTTTGGATGAATTTTTTTAAAAATATTTTTTTAGGTTTTTTTAATTGAGAAAAATTAAAGTAATTTGATGATTAAATATCTTATGAAGAAGTATTTTTTATCAATTAATTATGTTTGAGTATAATAATATAAAAATATTTATTTATTTATTATATTAAAATATTTTTTTAAAACATAAAATTTGTTTTTTTAAATCTTTTTAATTTTTCTAATTTTTTGTTTTATTTAAAAAATTTATCAAACACATTAAAATTTTTAGAAAAATATATTAAAAATGATTTTTTTCTTCTCTCTTAAAATTTGTTTGGGTGAGCTTTAAAAAATATATATTTTTTTGAATGATTTTTTTTATTTTTTAAGAAAATAAAATAATTTTATGTTTAAAAATCTCATATAAAAAATTTTTTTATTTATGAATTATATTTGGTATAATAATATAAAAGTATTTTTATTTATTTATTATGTGAATAAAAAATATTTTTCTAAAAAAATATAAATTATAGTCTCTAAAAAAAGATGCATTTTTATTTTTCTAATATTTTTATTTTTACTATTAAAAATTTGCTAAACATACTAAAAATAAAAAATTATTAAAAAAATCTTTTTTCAAAAACTTAACAACATTGAAACAAACTCTTAATGATAAACAACAAAGCACCAAGTATATTTTAAATATATCATAAGATTTTAAAAGGATAATTTACACAACTAAATAATTTAGAGTTTAATATTACTCAAATACAATAAATAAAAAATGATTATACTCAGGTCCTGTTTTTAATTTATAAAAACCGCTACAACTTACTATTATGCATCGTGCCTTACCTAAAAAATGAAGAAAAGCATAAATAGAAAGGGATTTATGTACAAAACTCGTGCATGCATAAACCGCTGTAGTAGGTAGCTATTTACGCACAAAACCCAAACCTCTATTATTATGTATGGCGGTTTTATAAACATCAATTGCTCTATAAATAAATTAAATACCAATAAACCAAGAATATGAAAAGTGATTCGTTTGTAAAAATTTAATTATGTTCTATAAAAAGGGTTTGACCAATAGATAATAAGGGTTTGACCATGAGAAATTGAAACTTAGTTGGTAAATTTTTGGATGAGATTTTTTAAACCAAAAATATAATGATATATAATACTTTAATTACGAAGAGAAGTAAACATTTAAAAAAAATCTTTTATAATTATATATATGTTGTAATTTTTAAAAATTTTGGTAATGAGTAATGACAATGCTGGAGAGAATTTTAGAGAATTCTATCTTATTTTATTACCTTTTATGGTTTTTGATTGAAATTTAAAGATGAAAATTCTTATTTTTAACAATTATTAAAACAACATTTTTATAAAGAATGTATGCTTATTTCTTTGTGCTTTGTACAATTTATAAAAAGTGTGAAAAAAACCTTAGATGATGTCATTAAGAATGTATGAGTGAAGTGGTTGTATATTTTAGTCGTGTTTGCATGAACTTAATATTAGACTCTTTGAAAATTTTAAAATATATCGATATATTGGTATTTTAGTAATTTTTAACAATTAATTTTAATTATAAAAAAATATATATAATATATATAATTGATATTAACGATTAAAATTTACTAAAATATCGATATATCAGTATACTTGAAAGCTTTATAGATTTTTTTTGTTATTAAAAATACAAGTAAGTACAACTATTAAATTAAACAATTTGTTTATTTATATGTATGGTGTAATTTTCAAAAATTTTGGTAATGACAATGCTGAAGAGAATTTTAGAGAATTCTGTCTTGTTTTATTACATTTTGTGGTTTCTGATTGAAATTTAAATGAATATTTTTATTTTCAACAATTATTAAAACGACATTTTATAAAGAATGTATGATTATTTCTTTGTGCTTTGTACAATTTATAAAAAATGCGGACAAAATCTTAGATGATGTCATTAAAAATGTATGAGTGAAGTGGTTGTATATTTTAATCATGTTTGTATGAACTTGATATTAGACTTCTTTTTGTTATTAAAAAATACAAGTACACCTACTAAATTAAAGAATTTGTTTATTTATGTAATTGAAAGAAACAGTTCTCCAGAAGCAAAAACAGTAGAAAAAGAATTATATTTGGATATATTTATATAAATACTTTTTATTTAACTACATAATAGTTTATTGCTTTGATATGATAAATATATAAATATTTTTTATATATAAAACTATAATTATGGGCATGGAGAAAAAAAAAGTACTTATACAAATCACTTTTTATATTCTTGTTTTATTGGTATTGTCATTAGTATTTAACTAGTATTTTTATTTGTAATAATATTATAGAAATATAATTTTTTTTTAAATTACAGTCCACTTTGTTTTAATAATATAGATTATGTATGACACAAAAAATTTATAGAATCAAACATTTAAACTATTTTTACAAAAAAGAATTATAGATTGACAAAAGTCTCCAACTAAGAAGACCAAGGTCTCTGTAAATAAAAAATTAAATAATAAAATTTGTAGTTATTATTTTTATATGAAAAAGTCTAATTTTTTATTAATAATTAATTTTAATATATTCATTATCTAAAATTTGAAATAATTTAACAGCATACTTTTATATTTAATTAGGTTCTAAGTTTATTGCACAAATATAAATAATTAATTTTTATACTTGCTATTTAAAACTAATATTTTTTCTCTCTATGTATATAAAAATATAATTAGATATTAGCATAAAAAATTATATTAATAGTTATAAAATTAACTCAAAAATAATTTTTTTTTAAACAATTGAATCTTGATTCTAACTTTTAATTATAACATTAGTATTCTCTCAAAATTATATGTAATAAATATTTGAAAGAAGAGAAATGAATATAGATTAGAAAGATAAGCCGTCAAAAATTTAAAACTAAATAAAAAACTAAAAAATATGTACATAATAATATTATTTTTTATTTGAATTATATTGTTTTGTTATTTTTGTTTTCTGTAGATAGAAAAAATAGAGAACGAGAGAAAATAGAGAGAAAGATACAGATGAATAATGAGAATGGGAGTTTGTTAATTTTGGAAGAAAAAATTTTATTTTAATTGTAACAAAAAAATATTGGATGACATATTTTGATTTGTTAAATTATGAATATAAAATATAAATTATATATAGAGTGAAAATGGTAGAGAGAAATAAAAAAATAGAAAGAGATAGATGAGAAAATTTAGGAATGGAGTTTATTAATTTTAATTTTAATTATTCTAACTACAATTTCAATTTTAATTTTAATTTTAATATTTTAATTTTAATGCAATTAAAGAATGTCATGTTACACATTTTAATTATCAAATTCATAATTTATCATTGATAATGATATATAAAAGAAATAGAATGGTTGAAGAAACAAGAAAGATAGAGAAAAGAAGAGGGAGGAGGGATAACTCCTTAATTTTGAAAGAAAATAATTGATTTTAATTGTAACGAGAGCGTGATATGTTGAAGAATTACCATGTGTTCATAAAACGTAACGGAAGAAAAAAAAATAATCCTTAAAAATCTATTTTGTGCTTAAACTTTATCCCAATAATATATAGATCAGATCTATTTACCTTTAGATGCTTTAGTAAAAATTTTATTCTTCTATTGTACGGAAACTCTATGCGTATACACACTGAGACCAATATTTGCTGTCAACTTCTTGACCAATAGTATAAATTGAGAAATTTCTTGCAACTCTTTGCGCACAATAAAATTCTTCTCCAAGAATTAGGCTCACATACATTTATGTGCGTAGAGGTAAAGGAATAATACCCTTGTGTTTTATTCTCTTTTTATTCTAGTACTCTTGGTATCATATATATAATATGAGATTTGTTATTGATTTTAAATTTGAATCTCAATTCAAATTTAAATAATATTTTGAAATTCTAAATCTGAATCCTTCAAATTTATGAATCATATCATAACTCAATTTAAAACAGAATCAGTTAGGATCTCATCCAATTTTAAAAATAGAATAACTAATTATTCTCAAATCTCATTTAATATTATCAATTATCGTACTATTATTATATTCTTGGTGCTAGCAAATAATATAATAATATTCCATTTGAATTAATATATTTATTTATTTGATCAAATCAAAATAATAATTAAATAATTCTATAGCAAAGATTAGAACACTTGTTAGTGTGTAATCTCATAGGTTCAATACTAAGCGGGTAGTAAATTAGTCATACTAAATTTACTAATCAAGGTTGACGTCTAGCAACACTTCTCAACGACCCGATAGTATGAAATAATATATTTTTACTAAGAACCTCAAAAGAACAAAATATAATTCTTTCCATCTTTCCAGCTCTTGGTTAACCTTTAGAGTATGGTTTAATTGTCAAACTCTAACTTGTTACCATTATTATAATAAACTGTTAATGACTTAAGAAACTCATTTCTTCATTCATTCAATCCCTTAGCCAAGGTTTTATTCATCTCAGTCATTATAATCATAGAGCTCAAACTCTTTACCGAAAGTTGACGGATTCTTTGTTGACTAATCATTAATTCTACAAATATTTAAATTATACCCAATATCCATTCAACTAGCACCATAGGGTATTAGGTGTCCAGAATCAAAGTATAATAAATACATTGTTAATATACTATGACAGGCGTAGGTCAAAGGAAACTCTATTACTATGTTCATCTTGAGAATATCTTATTGACAAATATACGGTAATTATAACCATTAAGAATTCTTAGAATGAGTCAGTTCAATGGTCATATCTATATATGCACAATATATATATATATATAATTTAATAAATGAGATCTATTAATCTTCATCCAATGAAGACCATTATATATATATATATATATATATATATATATATTTTGGTCATTTTGGATTATTAATATCCTTTTTAATAATCCTATGACCAAAAACAATTTAGATTAAATTATAAAAGGGTTATCTTTCAATATTATGATCACTATCACAATGATAAATCTCTAAATTTAATCAATGATCTTATTATATTAACATTTTAATATAATAACAATAACAAATTATTTGACACGTGATTAATTGGATTGTGATCATACTACTTATTCCCAATATATGTGACACATTTTAATTATAAAATTAATAAAAAAAAAGAGAATTTCTTAATTTAAAAGAATTATTTTTAATTATAATAAAAAATAAATATATAACATATTTTAATTATAAAATTAATAATATATAATAAATTTTATAGAACCATTAATGTTCATAAAATTGCTATACATAATAGAAGATTACGTTTTGTGCTAAACCACGGTGGCCCATTGCAGTTTATGATATGTTTTCATTTGTTTTTATAAATCACTATGTGCAACAGTAGTTTATGCAGCTAATAAGCAATAGTTCAAATGGCATAATTTTTCCATATTCAATTAAGAGATTGTGGGTTTGAGTCTCTATATCTTCGGTAAAAAAAAAAACAGTAGTTTATGCATGTATTTGTTATTAAAAAATAAAAAATAAAAAACAGTAGTCTCCATATCTTTTTTCACTGTGTCTTAATAAAAAATAAAATTTTTTTTGGATATATTTAGACACACCTAAATATCATTACGTATTAATATGTCCAGTCTTATTTTTAACATATATTTTTGAAATAAATTTAGATATAGTATATATATTATTTATTAAAATAAAAAATATTTTAAATAATTGATATAATTAAAATAAAATATTAAAATATCATAAAAAAATATTTAATATTTTATATGTATATATGTCTCTATATCTTATAAAATTTTAAAATTTACGTATTGATGTGTCTCGTATCATGTCATGTTCGGTATCCATATCAATATCCGTGGATCATAAATTAACAATAACTATTTATGTTTTTCTTCATTCTTTAGGTAAATTGCCATGCAGAATAGGGTTTACATACAATTTTTTAAAATTTTAAAGATTGTAGCCGTTTTTATAGATTAAAAGCATATTCAAGGAGTCACCAAAAAAAATAAAAGCATATTCAAGGGTAATCATTTTTCATTTGTTGTATTTATATAATATTAAATTCTAAATTATTTAATTGCGTAAATTATCTTTTTAAAACCCTTCACAAATTTGCAATACACGCTTAACATAAATTAAAATCCTCACAAAATTAAATTGTTTAAATTTCTGTGAGTAGTATTTTGAAACCCCCACACTTAAATCAGAATTTAAATGAAAGAGGGAAAATAGTCACCAAAAAAAAAAAATGAAAGAGGGAAAACAAAACCGATGCAATGGAAAAAGGAAGAAAATAAATGGTTAGATCCTTTATAGAGCGAGTATAATGGTGAAAAATATGAGAATAAGAATAGTCAAAAACAAATAAAAATAAAACATTTTTCATTTATTGTAAACAAATTTTTCAAGAACTGTAAACACAATTTTTTTTAATAGGATTTTGACATTAATATTGTATAAAATAAAATATTTTTCACATAAGAATAAAAGTCTTATTATTGTTCAATCTATTTTTTTTATTTCTAAAATAGATAAATTTTTATTTTATAAAAATAAACTCAGTAAATTAAAACAGCAGTGTTAGAAAAATTTGAATATGCAATATTTTCTTTTGAACCTTTTTGTTATTTCATATAAATTAATATTATATATTAAATATATTTATTCAACTCAAAATTAATCTTGTATATTTTCTTTTTACTTTTGAGTTTTGACCCATTAATATTATATAATTTATTTTTGGTAACTAATCTCGTATAATTTTGAGATATCTGTGAAAATCATTAATTACCAAAAATAAATTATCGATGAGTTTTTTTGGTGACTAAATTATCGATGAGTTATTTATTTTTAGATTATTTTATGAGTAAAAAAATTATTTTTCAAATTTTACTTGTTAGTTAAACTAAATTTTAAATTTTCATTTAATTTAATTAATCTTCTATTTTTTCAATATCAATCATATTTGTTCTTAGAGCATTTTTAATGTTAATTCTAATTTTAATTTGATTTTAAATTTTATTTTAAATTTTATAAAATAATATATAAATATTTATCAGACTCTATCTCATAAATAATTTTTTATTTGTTCTTAAAATAATTAAAATATTTATGTGAGTAATGTTTGATTAAGTTGTCTGTATAAGATTGTGTTTAAAAAAAAGAGAGAGAAAAAAGAGGAGCAGAAATTCTTTAATAATTTTGTTTCATTTTTTTTCCTTCAAATTTTCAACTCGTACACACAACTTAAAAAATTAGAAAAAACAATTTGCACAAAAAAATCATTTAAAAATTTATTAAATCACAATAATTGTCACTTTTAAGAAAAAAAAAACTCAAACAACAAATAAATTTATATAACTAATAAATTTAGAATAATTTTAAATTTGGGACGACACGCTCAACACAAATCTAAGGATCACTTTAAATATTAATTTTATAAATTAATTAAAAAAATTTAAGAAACCAACTATATTACGAACTAACTCAAATTAATTTTTTACATTTTTAATTTTAAAATTAAAAAATTAAAAGAATGGAATTATTTTTTTTAATAATATTTTTTTATTTTAAAATTAGTTGACTCTAATTGATTATAGCCCTAATTAGTTTCCAACAGAACCGATTAATTAATTGTAAAATTTCTTAACTAATATATAAATGATTAACTTAACGGATATAAAAATTCCATTGTTTCTATGGAATTTTCATGGCCACGAATTCCAAAAGGCTATTAATAATGTGGGACCAATTTGGAGACATTGGTGGGTGGTGCTGCCTCAGTGTATGGTGATCATTTTGATTCTTTTGTCTTTTGTATGTCTCTTGTTCCTCTTTATTATTGGCTGAGGAAAGAGACCGCATAACCTAACCTGAGCAAAAAATAAAAGATTTATCCATCTTTTATTCTAAGAGCACATTGTCACGGTAAAATTAAAAATATTAGATTTAATGGTATTTGTATAATTTTTTAGAATATCTAAAAATATTTTTAAAAAATTTAGAAGACTTTAAAAAGTCATGAAGTATTCTATAAGAGTTTTAATATATATAAAAATATAAAGAGTAGTATAGAATAATATAGAAGTATTTAAAAAGTTGTGATAGAATAGATATTTATAATGAAGATTCTGGATGATTAATCTAGATCGTTGATTAGATTTAATCCTAACCATCCAATAAGTGGATGGCTATAAATAAGAGGTGAGAATTAGAATTTAAGCGTGTGAGACATTTGTAACAAACACTTGAATAATAAAGTGTTTTTTCTACAAAACTTCATTTCTCTTGTGTTCTCTTGTATTCTTAGTTTTCTTGCTAAGTATTGAGAATTAGGCTGACTTGATCTTAACTCAAGAGGTTGAGTAAGTTTGAGTGCCAGCATGGTAGCGTTGAAATATGTCTAAGGTTGTGACAATTTGGCATCAGAGCAAGGTTCGAGAGGGAGTACAAGTGGTTTATGGGTATGACTTCTACTGTAATCATGGAGCATGTTGAGTTTCAAAGAGGAAGTGATGCTACTCTTTCTCAATGGGGAGGCAAAAAGGCCCGTTCTTCAAGTGAGCCTAGAGGTAAGGTAAGGACTATAACTTCTTAGAAGAGAGAGTTTTTATGTTGGAGAATGTTCTATCCTCTATGGATGAGCGCTTCCAAAGGATAGAACATGACAAGGAGACCCTCGAGACTCACGTGTTAGGAGAACTAGATGCTTTCAAAGAAAGCATGCTCCAAATCGAAGAGAAGCTTGAGAATTCCGTGAAGTTATTTGAGGAAGTTCGAGAAGGCAAAATCTCGACCAACCATTATAAAGGGAGACGACAAAGATTGATCTCCCAAAGTCAAAGGAGTTCAAGAGCATAAGGGACGCTCGAGAGGAGGAGAACTTCCTATGACATATGGAGAGGTACTTTGAAGGCCAAGGGATGGTCAAAGAAGTAATAAAGATACGCACTGCAGCTATCTACCTTTTTGATAATGCTACTTTATGGTGGAGGAGAAAGTGCGCAAATGGTACTTGCAACATAGCTACATGGGAAGATTTCAAAAGGGAGTTGAAAAGAATTCTTTTCCGAGAATGTGGTTTATAAAGTAAGGAAGAAGTTGAGGGAGTTGAAACACAAGAGTATGATTAACGACTACGTAAGGGAGTTCACTACTCTTACGCTTTAAATCCCCAATTTAGCATCAAAGGATGCATTGTTCTTCTTCATTAATGGACTCCAATTTTGGACAAAGCAAGAACTACAAAGAAAAAATGTTAAAGATGTCGATGAAGCCATCGTAGTGGCTGAATCACTCATTGGGTATCATAGGGGAGATTCTAAACCCAAGTCTTCCTCCAAGGCAGTTCTATTAAAGGTGGGGGAGACAAGGAGAAGAGTTTCTCAACCAAAAAAGAGGAAAAATACTCTTCAAAGAAAGAGTACGAAAAAAAGAAGAAGGCTTTCATGTCCAAAGGCAGATGCTTCGTGTGCAAAGGACTACACCAAATGAAGGACTGTCCTAAAATAGGGACTCTGGCATCTATCGTCGAGGAACGAGAGGCTCAATCTCAAGTATCTGAGTGTGTTGGATCTATCCAACTCATGAATGCTGTGAAGGGTAAAGAGACAAGCACTGTAGAAATGAAAAGTTTGATGTATATCAAAGCCTTTTATCAATGAAAAATCCATCATGGCTATGATCGACACTGGTGCTACACAAAACTTCATCACGCCTGACGAAGCAAAGAGGCTTGCGTTGAAGATCACCGAAAAGAATGGCTGGTTCAAACCCATAACTCTTGGTTCTTAGAAGGGTCTTGTGGATTTCTTAATAGCACAAATGAACGATTTCAAAATAGTTATCGGGCTCGATTTGTAAAGGAAGGCAAATATAATACCTATGCCATACTATGACATAATATGTGTCATGAAGAAAAGGTCTCCATGCATGGTCCCTACAGTCTCTAAAGTTGGAGGACTACCGATGCTTTCTGCTATGCAACTCAAGAAAGGGTTTAAAAAGGGGGAGATGATGTCTTTAGCTCTACTACAAGAGAAGTCAACATCCAAAGGAGAAGTTGTTTCCCCTAAAATCAAGGAAGTCCTTGAAAAAAACATAAGGAT
This sequence comes from Arachis ipaensis, assembly GCF_059453495.1. Classification (NCBI taxonomy): domain Eukaryota; kingdom Viridiplantae; phylum Streptophyta; class Magnoliopsida; order Fabales; family Fabaceae; genus Arachis; species Arachis ipaensis. The sequence continues at coordinate 5,261,539 of NC_142436.1, forward strand.
GTGATGCCTCGCAAGTTGTCAAAACAACTACCACCTAGGAGGAAGGTGGATCCCAAGATTAAATTAGAGTTAGGAGCGAAATCACCTGTCTCAGCACCATACAGGATGACAGCCATTTCCATGGTCGAAGGAGATATTTTGCATACCATCAAGGAAGGGTTGCATCATGATCCATTAGCCAAGAAATTAGTGGAATTAGCTAGGGAAGGTAAGACCAAACGATTTTGGCTAAAAGATGACCTTCTCTACACCAAAGAGAGAAGACTATACGTCCCTAAATGAAAAAATCTAAGGATGAAGCTAGTGAAAGAATGCCACAACACCAAAATGGGTTGGTCATCAAGGCCACAAAGGACCTTGGCATTTATTGAATCTTCCTATTATTTTCCTCAAATGAGGGATGAAGTGGAGAGTTATGTGAAGACTTGTCTTGTGTGCCAACAAGATAAGATTGAAAATAAGACATCAAGTAGATTGTTGGAACCTCTGCCACCGCCAGAGTGACCATGAAAAAGTGTGTCTTTAGATTTCATCTCTTCCTTACCAAATTTCGAGGGGTTTGGATCTATTCTTGTGGTAGTGGATCGATTTTCAAAGTATGCTACCTTTATACCTGTCCCTACTGAATGTACTGCAGAGGAAGCAGCACGACTATTTTTCAAGAATGTGGTGAAGTACTGTGGATTGCCTAAGAGTATCATTACTGATCGAGATCCACTCTTCACAGGACGACTATGGACAGAGTTGTTCAAATTCTTTAGGTCGGAGCTTCATTTCTCAACAAGTTAAGCTTCCATTCTCAAACCAATGGGCAGATTGAGAGAGTGAATGCCTTACTCGAGTGTTACTTGAGGTATTTCGTAAGCGCTAATAAAAAGGATTGGACAAAACTCCTAGACATTGCTCAGTTTTCATACAATTTACAAAGGAGTAAGTCCACAGGAAAGAGTCCATTCGAGATCGTGACTGAACAATAGCTGCTTATACCTCTCTCTCTTTCTTCCTCTTACTCAGAGAAGAGCCTTGAAGCTTATCATATGATCAAGTCATGGGAAGAACAAGTAGATGTCACTCGTTCTTACCTCGGCAAAGCTGCAAAGAGGATGAAGAAATGAGCATATAAGAAGAGGAGGCATGCAAGCTATCAAGTGGGAGATAAGGTAATGGTTAAACTTATTCCACAACAATCCAAAGCCTTTCGCAAGGTTCATAAGGGCTTAATCCGCAAATACAAAAGGTCTTTTAAGATTATTGGACGTGTTGGGGAGGTTGCTTAGTACAACTCCCTCCCTCTATGAAAATCTACCCGGTCTTCCATGTGAATATGCTTAAACCATATCATGAAGACCAAGATGAACCGAGTAAACGTGACTCGAGTCGTGCTCCGCCTGTGGTGATTAGATCCTTTGATAAAGAAATCGAAGAGATCTTAGCTAATCACATCATGCGACGAAAAGGAATGCCACCAAGTATCCAATACTCGATCAAGTGGAAAGAACTCTCGATAACCGAAGCTAACTGGAAAGCTCGTGAAGATCTGTGATAATTTCAAGAACACCTAGAGCGTTATCATAACAGAACACAATGAGGACGTCTGCGCATTAGGTGGAGGAGAATGTCACGGTAAACTTGAGAAGGTTAGATTTAACGGTATTTCTATAATTTTCTAGAGTGTTTGAGAATGTTCTAAATGGTTCTAGAACGTTCTAGAATATCCTAAAAGGTCTCGGAATACCTTAGAAAGTTCTAGAAGATTCTAGAAGGTTGTAGAGTATTCTAGAAGAGTCTTGGTGTATATAGAAGTATGAAAAGTAGTATGGAATAATCTAGAAGTATTTAAAAATTTGTGGTAGGATAGATATTTGCAATGAATGTTCTAGATGATTAATCGGGACCGTTGATTAGATTTAATCCTAATCATCCATTAAAGAGGTGGATAGCTATAAATAGGAGGTGAGAGTTAGAGTTTGAGTGTATGAATCATTTGTAACAAACACTTGAGTAATAAAGTGTTCTTTCTACCAAAACTTCATTTCTCTTGTGTTCTCTTGTGTTTTTAACTTTCTTGCTAAGTATTGAAGGTTAGACTGACTTGGTCTTAACTCAAGAGGTTGAGTAAGTCCGAGTGCCGACACGGTAACGTTGGAGTGTGTCCAATACCGTGACAACATGCTAATTACAAATTAATTTTGTATTAAAAATATAAAAAATATAAAATTTTAATATATTTGTTTATTTTTATTAAATAAAAAAATTTAAAATCTTTTCCTACTAATAAATTTATCATATACTCTTAAAACACATATTAGCTAAATCTAAAAAAAAAAAAAATAAAGATGCTCAAAATAAAAGATAATTCCGTTTAGATAAAACTACACTTGTAGTTTAAAAATAAATTGGATTGGATTAAATTTATTGATTTTTTAAGTTAATCTAACATAATTCAAGTTATACCATTGCACCAAATATAAATATTATATTAGTATCCTTTTTATTAATATTAGTCACTCGCGGGGGAATTAGAAATGAGAGCGAAAATTCAATAAAAATAAGAATATAATTCAAAATTTTTTAAAAATTAAGAAATTTAGTTTGGATGATTTTTTTTTTTTATTGTGTAAAAGTAGATCTATTAACTAAACTCAAAGAATTGTCAAAGATTCAAATGCGTGCGTGCAAACTCTTAAAAAGTAATTATGAAATAACTACTGTCAAAACTAAAAAGTCAAACTTAATACTTTGAGATTATATTCCTTATCCGTTCCTTAATCATTCAGTTATAATATTTTTTGTATTTATTGTGTAATATATATAATGAAACTGGAGTGGAGTGGATCTAAAATCCTCCAAAAGCTTAGTGGCTGCATCAAAGTCCAAATGGGTTGGTATTATTGACTTATTGTATTAAATAATATTGTTTCTTGTCATCCACAGGACCTATATTATGCATGCTATGTGCTCGATGAATTTTTTGCCTTCTAGAATCTGCTCCGTTCTACTTCTATGAATAAACTTCGACAAGTATAACACCTTTAAGGAAAAATCTTTCGCTATGGAGTAAATTTAGGGAATCAAAAGTCAATCAGGCAAAACCCAGTCAAATGTGTATGAATTGGGATTTAAAAGCCTAAATCACATCCTGCATCATCCAAAAAATAATTCAGGGTAAACTATATTTACCGTCACCAAAAATCATACCTCCTTTTCACCGTTTTATCACAGAATTCAAAAAGCATCTACATTACGCGCCACGCCTCCGAAATCATCGCGCAACCCTCTTCCATCTCTTCTCCGGACACCGCGACGGCGCTCCCAGCGGCTTTGGCCATCGAGACTCCACTGAAGCTACCTGCGTGCAACCCTCTTCCCTTAATTCTCCAGCCGCTTCGACGCCGTGCCGAGCCTCTCCGACCATCGCGCCTCCAAACTCGCAACAAGAGCGACGCCGCTCTGCCGTTGCATGTGGGTTTTTCCGGCGCCGCCGAAACTTCCTGGTGCACCTGCGTCGTCTAGTGATTTTAACCTCGACTCCTCCAGTCTGGAATTTCCCGGTTCGGCTCACTAATTGGTAAGTATGGTAGATGTTTCCTTTGACTTCATATGCATGTCTGAAAAGGGAATTAGAGAGTATTTTTTTGTAGTGGTTCGTGTGAGTTCTAATTCGATGGATGTTCTTTTCCAGGTTGAACGGATCAGGTAACACAATTTTAGGGTATCACTAGTTCTTGGCAAAATATTGCAGCTGTATGTGTTTCATGTTTTTGGAGTTTTGCAAAATCAATAAACAAGTAAGTATGTTTATTGATTGCTAATTAAATTTTGGTGGATTCTAATTAGATATGGGATGTTGTTGATGTTTTGTTCGGATGTTGCTTATTGGTAGAGTTTGGATGATGCTTTTATCTGGGTTGGATGTTGTAATTGTAGTTGTTAGAGGTTAGATGTTTTTGTTCTACTATATGGTTTAGATACTAGGAATGGTGTTCATATGAGATGTTCTTTGATATTGCTAAATTAGGGGACGTTTCTGTTAAAAAATTAAAACTTGAAGGTACTAACAAGTGTAAAGGCTCTCAGGTGCTGTTCTTGTTCAATCAAAACCTTCCTTTCCACTTTCTTCTGAAAAGAACAGTTTGCTTCTCAGAGGCTGAAGGAACTTAATTGGTGGGAGTTGAGCTATTTATTGTGAGGAGCAAATTACTGAAAGAACAGACCGGATATCATTTTGATGCTTTGCCATATCTCAATATAACATTATAAAGAGGGAGGGAATGAGTTTAATTCTGTGCTATAATAGTTTTAAAAGTTTTATATTATCAACTTATCAGATTATTGTGTGTTAGATTTTTAAATTAATAAGTGGTTTTAATTTTATCAAATACTTTGTTCGATGTCTTAGGTGTCTAGAAAGCACATAATAGGGAACGTGTCCTATAGGAGACTCAGGATAGCTCAAGCTTATAATTGATGTTTGAGTTTGTAGTTTCTCGTAACACATGCCTCCACAATTACAGTCGTCCAAATTAATTAAAGTTACGCTACATAATTTATGGGGCCAAATTTAGTTTGAAATTAAATGTGGGGTTGGTTATTGAAACAGAATAAAATAAACTTAAATTTGATTTTACATTAGAGATAATTAATGAAATAAGATCAATTTTATTATAAGTAGGGTGTTTTTTCTTTGTTTCAGATTTTTGACAAGCTCTTGAAAGTATGGTTTTTTTATTATGATTTCTTCTGATTTGTCATAAGATTGTGATGTTTTGTTGCATCATGTTTCAATTATGAAGGGGATGAAAAAAGAGTTTCTTTCTCTCCATCTCTGTATGTTTATGGAAATAATTTATTATATAAAATGATTGTAAATTGGCTGCTGAAATTGTTGCTGTTTTTCTATATGCAGTTTTGAGGGGCTGTTTCTTGTGGACTTCAGCATGATTAATTTGAAGTAAAACCCAAGCGAAATGGGAAAAAGGTAAAATGATTTCTAGCATTCACTTTTTACCATTCGGGCATTATCTTATGTGTGACTTACAACTAGTGTAACAATTAGCAGAAATTGTTAGAGTCCCGTTGCTCGCCCAGCTACATACATGACATGATGAGCACGTTGTCAAAAAATAATTCCGTTGAGAAGCTTGCCGAGATTGATCTTATTGGCTTCGGATTCTTGAGGCTTGTTCCAAATTGGTCGGTGAAGCAAGCCATCATAGTTCACCTAGCTGAGTCATACCAAGTTAAGCCGAGAACTTTTATACTCGACATTGGCAACATCCGCCTGAATGCCGAGTTAATCGGGAAGGTTTTCGGCATTCCGTCGGGAGGTAACTTATGCTACCTTGTTTACCTAGTCCTGCGTAGGCGTGCTGGTGTAAATATGTTTGATTATGCATACATATTAACATGGAATAACACATGAACATGTTGCAGGGGATCCATTTCCAGCACTGGATGAGAGTAATCCGTCCCACGTCGTCATCAAAAATCGGTTCCATAGACAGAGCACAACCGAGCTCCGGGATTTAGTCTACATCTATCCAATGGCGACATAATCAGATAGGATGGAGTTTAGGAGATATTTCATACTGGTGGTGATGAAGATATTTCTGTGCCCCACCACTCAACAGGTACTTTCTCCATGGCACATCTACTCCGTGTTAGATGTTTCTGATCCACGGAGATTCAATTGGCCGTTGGAGATTCTGAAGTGGTTCGACACAGCAGTTGAGAGGTATAAGCTAAAAGAGAACAAAACGTGTGAAGGCTACATGTTCGTCATGCTGGTAGGACACAATGACCATTAATAAATTCTTTTTGCCTTTTTTTATGAATATCATAAATTGTATAAAATTAATTTCCTATACATTAGTTTGGAGAGCTCAGGACCTAGTACTGTTATTTGTATGTGATATACTGATATGTTGCTGAATTACTTGAATCTTTGTTCACTAATTTTAGATGGTTCCGTGTATGATTTCATCTGAATGTTTCTTGTGACAAGTTCTATGTCACGTTGCTATATACAGAATCATTACGAGCCTTATACAATCTTGAACCATATCTGATGCTAATTGTTCAACTTAAGAGTATATTCAGCGTGATTTTTCGTCATGTATAACTTAAATTGGGTCCATCCTCTGTGTAGATACTCTATTTTCAGCGTCTGCAATACGGTGTGCTTGACAACTGTCTTGAGCATGAGGCATGGCTCGATGCATGGACCTCGGAGAGACTTGAAAAGAAGGCGTAATATATTCCATCTGAGGTACTCGTTTTTTATCTCATAATCGGTTAATTTATGCCGTTATGTAAGTCGGAGCTCAATAGAAAAACTAAAATGAATTACATTTTTCAATTTCACAACTAAATCATTAGTTTTTATGTTTGCTTCTTTCTTGTCAGTTGTGCTAGGCAGATGTCGTTGATCCCGTGTGTTTGAGATTTTTTTTTTTTATTTTGCGATTTCCGGTTTTTGGTATGGTGGTGCTTTGGGGGTTGATTAAAACCATTGCTTCTCTTCGTTTCTTAATTCATGGGCGCCTTTTGACTAGACATGGGGGAGGTGACGACATAAAGAGCCGGTCACCACAAGCTGCCAGGAGGAAACCGGGGAAAAAGGAACCACAGAATCGTCGACAAAAGGAATCGGTGCTTCCAAGGGTAAGCACATTTTACTGCTTTAGCATGTTAACTAGCTTACTTCGCCATTGTTAATTTGGTTCATGCTCTAGAGTAACGATGAATTGCGCCACCAAAGGGAAGAGAAAGTTTGATTCGGGTTTGACGAAAGGAAAGCAGAATTTTGAATCGGGCTTGATTAGGGGTTCCGTGATCCCAGGAGTGGTTATTGGGTTTTTGAAACATATTAGTCAAGGGGTGATTTCATGTAGCACGGTAATTAATAACAAAAGTTAAAAATTAAATTAATTAAAATTAATGTTGTTTTTTTTATTTTTTGCCTGATCATCTTTTGGTTCCACATACTTTTCCTTCCCGAATAAAGCTAGGAAACCAAAAGCCAATCAGCCAAAACCCAGCCAAATGTGTCTGGGTTAGGACCCAAAAGCCCAAACCACATGTAGCACCATCCAAAAAATGAGCTAGGGTAAACCATATTCACCGTCACCAAAAACCCTACCTCATTTTCACAGTTTTACCACAGAATTCAAAAAGCATCTACATCCCGCACCACGCCTCCGAAACCATCGCGCAACCCTCCTCCATCTCTTCTCCGGACACCGCGACGGCGCTCCCAGCGGCTTTGGCCATCGAGACTCCACTGAAGCTACCTGCGCACAACCCTCTTCTCTCACTTCTCCAGTCGCTTCAACGCCGCGCCGAGCCTCTCCGACCATCGCGCCTCTAAACTCGCAACAAGAGCGACGCCGCTCTGCCATTGCATGTGGGTTTTCCTGGCGCCGCCGAAACTTCCTGGTGCACCTGCGTCGTCCGGTGATTTTAACCTCGAATCCTCCAGCCTGAAATTCCCCGATTCGGCTCACTAATTGGTAAGTATGGTAGATGTTTTCTTTGACTTCATATGCATGTCTTGAAAAGGGAACTAGAGAGTGTTTTGTTGTAGTGGTTTGTGTGAGTTCTAATTCGATGGATGTTCTTTTCCAGGTTGAACGGATCAGGTAACACAATTTTGAGGCATCACTGGTTCTTGGCAAAATATTGCAGCTGCATGTGTTTCTTGTTTTTGGAGTTTTGCAAAATCAATAAACAAGTAAGTATGTTTATTGATTGCTAATTGAATTTGGCTGGATTCTAATTAGATATAGGATGTTGTTGATGTTTTGTTCGGATGTTTCTTATTGGTAGAGTTTGGATGATGCTTTTATCTGGGTTGGATGTTGTAATTGTAGTTGTTATAGGCTAGATGTTTTTGTTCTGCTATATGGTTTAGATACTAGGAATGGTGTTCATATGAGATGTTCGTTGATATTGCTAAATTAGGGGACGTTTCTGTTAAAAAATTGAAACTTGAAGGTACTAACAAGTGTAAAGGCTCTCAGGTGCTGTTCTTGTTCAATCAAAACCTTCCTTTCCACTTTTTTCTGAAAAGAATAGTTTACTTCTCAGAGGCTGAAGGAACTTAATTGGTGGGAGTTAAGCTATTTATTGTGAGGAGCAAATTACTGAAAGAACAGACCAGATATCATTTTGATGCTTTGCCATATCTCAATATAACATTATAAGGAGGGAGGGAATGAGTTTAATTCTGTGCTATAATAGTTTTAAGAGTTTTATATTATCAACTTATCAGATTATTGTGTGTTAGATTTTTAAATTAATAAGTGGTTTTAATTTTATCAAATACTTTGTTCGATGTCTTAAGTGTCTAGAAAGCACATAATAGGGAACGTGTCCTATAGGAGACTCATGATAGCTCAAGCTTATAATTGATGTTTGAGTTTGTAGTTCCTCGTAACACATGCCTCCACAATTACAGTCATCCAAATTAATTAAAGTCATGCTATATAATTTATGGGGCCAAATTTAGTTTGAAATTAAATGTGGGGTTGGTTGTTGAAACAGAATAAAATAAATTTAAATTTGATTTTACATTAGAGATAATTAATGAAATGAGATCAATTTTATTATAAGTAGGGTGTTTTTTCTTTGTTTTAGATTTTTGACAAGCTCTTGAAAGTATGATTTTTTTTATTATGATTTCTTCTGATTTATCATAAGATGGTGATGTTTTGTTGCATCATGTTTCAATTATGAAGGGGATGAAAAAAGAGTTTCTTTCTCTCCATCTCTGTATGTTTATGGAAATAATTTATTACATGAAATGATTGTAAATTGGCTGCTGAAATTATTGCTGTTTTCCTATATGCAGTTTTGAGGGGCTGTTTCTTGTGGACCTCAGCAGGATTAATTTGAAGTAAAACCCAAGCAAAATGGGAAAAAAGGTAAAATGATTTCTAGCATTCACTTTTTACCATTCGGGCATTATCTTATATGTGACTTACAACTAGTGAAACAATTAGCAGAAATCGTTAGAGTCCCGTTGCTCGCCCAGTTACATACATGACATGATGAGCACGTTGTCAAAAAATAATTCCGTTGAGAAGCTTGCCGAGATTGATCTTATTGGCTTCGGATTCTTAAGGCTTGTTCCAAATTGGTCGGTGAAGCAAGCCATCATGGTTCACCCAGCTGAGTCAAACCAAGTTAAGTCGAGAACTTTTATACTCGACATTGGCAACATCCGCCTGAATGCCGAGTTAATCGGAAAGGTTTTCGGCATTCCGTCGGGAGGTAACTTATGCTACCTTGTTTACCTAGTCCTGCGTAGGCGTGTTGGTGTAAATATGTTTGATTATGCATACATATTAACATGGAATAACACATGAACATGTTGCAGGGGATCCATTTCCAGCACTGGATGAGAGTAATCCATCCCACGTCGCCATCAAAAATCGGTTCCATAGACGGAGCACAACCGAGCTCCGGGATTTAGTCTACAGCTGTCCAATGGCGACAGAATCAGATAGGATGGAGTTTAGGAGATATTTCATACTGGTGGTGATGAAGATATTTCTGTGCCCCACCACTCAACAGGTATTTTCTCCATGGCACATCTACCCCGTGTTAGATGTTTCTGATCCACGGAGATTCAATTGGCCGTTGGAGATTCTGAAGTGGTTCGACACAGCAGTCGAGAGGTATAAGCTGAAATGGAACAAAACATGTGAAGGCTGCATGTTCGTCATGCTGGTAGGACACAATGACCATTAATAAATTCTTTTTGCCTTTTTTTTTATGAATATCATAAATTGTATAAAATTAATTTCCTATACATTAGTTTGGAGAGCTCAGGACCTAGTACTGTTATTTGTATGTGATATACTGATATGTTGCTGAATTACTTGAATCTTTGTTCACTAATTTTAGATGGTTCCGTGTATGATTTCATCTAAATGTTTCTTGTGACAAGTTCTATGTCCCGTTGCTATATACCGAATCATTGCGAGCCTTATACAATCTTGAACCATATCTGATGCTAACTGTTCAACTTAAGAGTATATTCAGCGTGGTTTTTCGTCATGTATAACTTAAATTGGGTCCATCCTCTGTGTAGATACTCTATTTTCAGCGTCTGCAATACGGTGTGCTTGACAACTGTCTTGAGCATGAACCATGGCTCGATGCGTGGACCTCGGAGAGACTTGAAAAGAAGGCGTAATATATTCTATCCGAGGTACTCGTTTCTATCTCATAATCGGTTAATTTATGCCGTTATGTAAGTCGGAGCTCAATAGACAAACTAAAATGAATTACATTTTTCAATTTAACAACTAAATCATTAGTTTTTATGTTTGCTTCTTTCTTGTCAGTTGTGCTAGGCAGATGTCGTTGATCTCGTGTGTTTGAGATTTTTTTTTATTTTTTATTTTACAGTTTCTGGTTTTTGGTATGGTGGTGCTTTAGGGGTTGATTAAAACCATTGCTTCTCTTCGTTTCTTAATTTAGGGGCGCCTTTTGACTAGACATGGGGGAGGTGACGACATAAAGAGCCGGTCACCACAAGCTGCCAGGAGGAAACCGGGGAAAAAAGAACCACAGAATCGTCGACAAAAGGAATCGGTGCTTCCAAGGGTAAGCACATTTTACTGCTTTAGCATGTTAACTAGCTTACTTCGCCATTGTTAATTTGGTTCATGCTCTAGAGTAACGATAAATTGTGCCACCAAAGGGAAGAGAAAGTTTGATTCGGATTTGACGAAAGGAAAGAAGAATTTTGAATCGGGCTTGATGAGGGGTTCCGTGATCCCAGGAGTGGTTATTGGGTTTTTGAAACATATTAGTCAAGGGGTGATTTCATTTAGCACCGCAATTAATAACAAAAATTAAAAATTAAATTTATTAAAATTAATGTTGTTTTGTTTATTTTTTGGCTGATCCCCTTTTGGTTCCACATACTTTTCCTTCCAGAGTAAAGCTAGGGAACCAAAAGCCAATCAGCCAAAACCTAGCCAAATGTGTCTGGGTTGGGACCCAAAAGCCCAAACCACATGTAGCACCATCCAAAAAATGAGCTAGGGTAAACCATATTCACCGTCACCAAAAACCCTACCTCATTTTCACAGTTTTACCACAGAATTCAAAAAGCATCTACAACCCGCACCACACCTCCGAAACCATCGCGCAACCCTCCTCCATCTCTTCTCCGGACACCGCGACGGCGCTCCCAGCGGCTTTGGCCATCGAGACTCCACTGAAGCTACCTGCGTACAACCCTCTTCTCTCACTTCTCCAGCCGCTTCAACGCCGCGCCGAGCCTCTCCGACCATCGCGCCTCCAAACTCGCAACAAGAGCGACGCCGCTCTGCCGTTGCATGTGGGTTTTCCCGGCGCCGCCGAAACTTCCTGGTGCACTTGCGTCGTCCGGTGATTTTAACCTCGACTCCTCCAGCCTGGAATTCCCTGTTCGGCTCACTAATTGGTAAGTATGGTAGATGTTTTCTTTGACTTCATATGCATGTCTTGAAAAGGGAATTAGAGAGTGTTTTATTGTAGTGGTTCGTGTGAGTTCTAATTCGATGGATGTTCTTTTCCAGGTTGAACGGATCAGGTAACACAATTTTGGGGCATCACTGGTTCTTGGCAAAATATTGCAGCTGCATGTGTTTCCTGTTTTTGGAGTTTTGCAAAATCAATAAACAAGTAAGTATGTTTATTGATTGCTAATTGAATTTGGGTGGATTCTAATTAGATATGGGATGTTGTTGATGTTTTGTTCGGATGTTGCTTATTGGTAGTGTTTGGATGATGCTTTTATCTGGGTTGGATGTTGTAATTGTAGTTGTTATAGGCTAGATATTTTTGTTCTGCTATATGGTTTAGATACTAGGAATGGTATTCATATGAGATGTTCTTTGATATTGCTAAATTAGGGGACGTTTTTGTTAAAAAATTGAAATTTGAAGGTACTAACAAGTGTAAAGGCTCTCAGGTGCTATTCTTGTTCAATCAAAACCTTCTTTTCCACTTTTTTCTGAAAAGAACAGTTTGCTTCTCAGAGGCTGAAGGAACTTAATTGGTGGGAGTTGAGCTATTTATTGTGAGGAGCAAATTACTGAAAGAACAAACCGGATATCATTTTGATGCTTTGCCATATCTCAATATAACATTATAAAGAGGGAGGGAATGAGTTTAATTCTGTGCTATAATAGTTTTAAGAGTTTTATATTATCAACTTATCAGATTATTGTGTGTTAGATTTTTAAATTAATAAGTGGTTTTAATTTTATCAAATACTTTATTCGATGTCTTAGGTGTCTAGAAAGTACATAATAGGGAACGTGTCCTATAGGAGACTCAAGATAGCTCAAGCTTATAATTGATGTTTGAGTTTGTAGCTCCTCGTAACACATGCCTCCACAATTACAGTCGTCCAAATTAATAAAGTCACACTACATAATTTATGGGGCCAAATTTAGTTTGAAATTAAATGTGGGGTTGGTTGTTGAAACAGAATAAAATGAACTTAAATTTGATTTTACATTAGAGATAATTAATGAAATGAGTTCAATTTTATTATAAGTAGGGTGTTTTTTCTTTGTTTTAGATTTTTGACAAGCTCTTGAAAGTATGGTTTTTTTTATTATGATTTCTTCTGATTTGTCATAAGATGGTGATGTTTTGTTGCATCATGTTTCAATTATGAAGGGGATGAAAAAAGAGTTTCTTTCTCTCCATCTCTGTATGTTTATGGAAATAATTTATTATATGAAATGATTGTAAATTGGCTGCTGAAATTGTTGTTATTTTCCTATATGCAGTTTTGAGGGCTGTTTCTTGTGGACCTCAGCAGGATTAATTCGAAGTAAAACCCAAGCGAAATGGGGAAAAAGGTAAAATGATTTCTAGCATTCACTTTTTACCATTCGGGTATTATCTTATGTGTGACTTACAACTAGTGTAACAATTAGCAGAAATTGTTCAGAGTCCCGTTGCTCGCCCAGCTACATACATGACATGATGAGCACGTTGTCAAAAAATAATTCCGTTGAGAAGCTTGCCGAGATTGATCTTATTGGCTTCGGATTCTTGAGGCTTGTTCCAAATTGGTCGGTGAAGCAAGCCATCATGGTTCACCCAGCTGAGTCAAACCAAGTTAAGTCGAGAACTTTTATACTCGACATTGGCAACATCCGCCTGAATGCCGAGTTAATCGGAAAGGTTTTCGGCATTCCGTCGGGAGGTAACTTATGCTACCTTGTTTACCTAGTCCTGCGTAGGCGTGCTGGTGTAAATATGTTTGATTATGCATACATATTAACATGGAATAACACATGAACATGTTGCAGGGGATCCATTTTCAGCACTGGATGAGAGTAATCCGTCCCACGTCGCCATCAAAAATCGGTTCCATAGACGGAGCACAACCGAGCTCTGGAATTTAGTCTACAGCTGTCCAATGGCGACAGAGTAAGATAGGATGGAGTTTAGGAGATATTTCATACTGGTGGTGATGAAGATGTTCATGTGCCCCACCACTCAACAGGTACTTTCTCCATGGCACATCTACCCCGTGTTAGATGTTTCTGATCCACGGAGATTCAATTGGCCGTTGGAGATTCTGAAGTGGTTCGACACAGCAGTCGAGAAGTATAAGCTGAAATGGAACAAAACGTGTGAAGGCTGCATGTTCGTCATGCTGGTAGGACACAATGACCATTAATAAATTCTTTTTGCCTTTTATTATGAATATCATAAATTGTATAAAATTAATTTCCTATACATTAGTTTGGAGAGCTCAGGACCTAGTACTGTTATTTGTATGTGATATACTGATATGTTGCTAAATTACTTGAATCTTTGTTCACTAATTTTAGATGGTTCTGTGTATGATTTCATCTGAATGTTTCTTGTGACAAGTTCTATGTCCCGTTTTTATATACCAAATCATTGCGAGCCTTATACAATCTTGAACCATATCTGATGCTAACTGTTCAACTTAAGAGTATATTCAGCGTGGTTTTTCGTCATGTATAACTTAAATTGGGTCCATCCTCTGTGTAGATACTCTATTTTCAGCGTCTGCAATACGGTGTGCTTGACAACTGTCTTGAGCATGAGTCATGGCTCGATGCGTGGACCTCGGAGAGACTTGAAAAGAAGGCGCAATATATTCTATCCGAGGTACTCGTTTCTATCTCATAATCGGTTAATTTATGCCGTTATGTAAGTCGGAGCTCAATAGACAATCCAAAATGAATTACATTTTTCAATTTCACAACTAAATCATTAGTTTTTATGTTTGCTTCTTTCTTGTCAGTTGTGCTAGGCAGATGTCGTTGATCCCGTGTGTTTGAGATTTTTTTTATTTTTTATTTTTTTATTTTGCGGTTTCCGGTTTTTGGTATGGTGGTGCTTTGGGGGTTGATTAAAACCATTGCTTCTCTTCGTTTCTTAATTCAGGGGCACCTTTTGACTAGACATGGGGGAGGTGACGACATAAAGGGCCGGTCACCACAAGTTGCCAGGAGGAAACCGGAGAAAAAAGAACCACAGAAGCGTCAGCAAAAAGAATCGGTGTTTCCAAGGGTAAGCACATTTTACTGCTTTAGCATGTTAACTAGCTTACTTCGCCATTGTTAATTTGGTTCATGCTCTAGAGTAACGATGAATTGCGCCACCAAAGGGAAGAGAAAGTTTGATTCGGGTTTGACCAAAAGGAAGCTGAATTTTGAATCGGGTTTGATGAGGGGTTCCGTGATCCTAGGAGTGGTTATTGGGTTTTTGAAACATATTAGTCAAGGGGTGATTTCATTTAGCACGGCAATTAATAACAAACATTAAAAATTAAATAAAATTAAATTAATTAAAATTAATGTTATTTTGTTTATTTTTTTGCTGATCCCCTTTTGATTCCACATACTTTTCCTTTCCTATGTGATCTTTAATTTAGATTAGATGTGAATAGAAATGAACGGAGTATTGGATAAGTTACATGCTACTTGAACTCCAGTTAAATTACACTCTTACCATTATAAGTAAAGTTTAAGATATTTACTATATAGACTAACCTTATATTTATTGTTATTCCACATATTCAGTAAATAAAAAAAGTGAATTAATACTTATTGATACACCGTATATATATAAAATCAGAAGAAAATTAAAAGACGAGTGGCAATTTGGGATCAGCTGAGCATTTTCCTTAAGAGCAATTTCAATTGGTAGGATTTTAAGACCCTATTTCTGACAAAAGCAAGAAGGCACCGATGGAGGAGAGGAGGAATGAGTTCCTGTAAAGGTGAGGAAGTCCCTCTAAACAGGGACTCAAATTAACTAATAATAACTGAAATAATAATATAAAATTTGAAATAATTAAATAATTATATTAAGTAATTATATTTTTATTTAGTTAATAATTTATATTAATTATTTAAATAATAATTAATTAAATAATTAAATTATAATTAATTTATTAATAATTTTAATAATTAATTAGATTAAATAATTAAATTTTTATTTAATTAATAATTTATATTAATTATTTATATCATAATTAATATTGAATATTATTTATATTATTATTATATTAAATTATAATTAATTAAATTTATTTACATTAAAAAATAAATTTAATTTTACACTTTACAAAATAATTTTTAGTTGGGTTGATTATTTTTATTTTTAAAATTTAAAATGCTAACGACATTATTAAAATTAGTAGTTATAAACACAAAACTATAAATTAGTGTAATCCCGGATTATATATTGTGTATTATTATTATATATTGTGTATTATTTATTATTGTTATATTACTGAAAAAAATCAATTACATTAATTTTAAGTATTTTAATTAATTAATTAAGTGGGAGCACAACAGAGACTAAAATTAGTTCTTTCCAATGGAGAAGAGAGATACTTTGAATTCCTATTTAGTATTTACTGTTTATGACGCAAAAGCTAATGTGAAGTTACTTTTTATGACAGGTAGACCATAAATAGGACTATAAATAGGGACTAAGATGAGTTCCGTACTAGAGATAACTCCCAATAGGCCGATACACATTCCAATGATTCCATAACTACGAGCGGAAGTTACACAGTTGCCTCATTCAATAAAAAACTCGCTTATCATTCGTTTTGCATGAACATCCTTGATTAGCTATACATTCACGTAAAGATATTGAGAAGCTAAGGCAACGCAGAAACTATGCATAGTATCTACAAACAAGTTACGTCTTTCTTAATGGAGAATCTGATCCAACCTTTGACACCAAAGAACATGATTTCTATTTTCCTCATGCAACTCAAAATACTAAACAAAAAATTACTTTTCTTTCATTTTATTCCTCTCTCTAACCACTTTTTTTCCCGCTAACACAACAAGCGTACAAGGAGAGGGAACCAGAGAAGGCACAATTTCAAACTTAAAAACTATTATTTCTCAAATATAGTTAACACAACCATTAAAAATATAACTAAAATCTCATAGAATAAGAAACATAGCTAACCTAGCGGATTGCATGACATATATCCTTTGCCACTAGTTGGTTATTATTGTACAATCTACAAATCGACATTCCTTAACAAATATCTTGTGCGCCAATAAGTTATAACTCAAATAGCATAGTCTCTCCATACTCATCTAAGAGATCGCGAGTTCGAGTCTCCCTATCTTCGGTAAAAAAAATTAAAAAAATAAAAAGATATCTTGTGCTTGTAAAAATTGAAGGGACTTGGGTTTCCCTTCCCCACACTTCAAATTCTTTAGAAGTTCTTATGAAGTAGATTATCCCACAAAAAAAGTGGTTCTTGGCATCAATGCATAATTTAGTTTTTCAAAATCATACTGCCAAAGGCTTGCCCTCTTTAGTTACACGTCTTCAAACACTAGTTTCAGTTTTTTGAACTTGTGAGCAGCTCTTTGATACATTAACTTAACAATTAATTGAGTTGGAAATTACATACTAGCCGTCGTAACAGTGCTTAAGAAGTCAATTCACACACTATTCCCTATCCAAAATATCAATTCCAGTTGCAAAAATATCAAATCCAAAGTATTGTAGAAAGGATAAGGAGCTGCATTGAATATTTCTTTGCTAGAATGTTCAATAATTTATATGCACATATTTAATAACAGGCATTAGAAGATTGGCAAATGCCAAAATTATGTCATACAATCATTCAAACCATAGAGTGCATTAAGACTTGTCTCAAAGAAGTCTAACAAGAGGGAGACAAAGGTAGATTACATAGATTATTTACCATCTGATAATTATCTCAGAGAAGGTTCACGTAGATGATTCAACAGCAAAGATTATCAATCTGAACGGATTCCACCCATGAAAGTCCTTGGATCAGGACAATTTCCACTGAACTGAGCTTGCGAAAAATCAAAACCTGGGTTCTGCAAAAGGCACGACAATAATCATGAGGGTCTGAGGTAGCAATCATCCCACTAAATCCTAAATAATGTTATGGACATACCGGGTTAATGATTATCATAAATTTATAAGCTGTCTAACACAATTTCATTATCCATTTCCTTTTATCTTGGGTATGAATTTGGCCATAGATGGACAAACTCATAAAACATATTGTAATTCAATATATAATAGACCTTTTACTTTCATTTTGAAATCAATCCAACAGGCAGAACAATATGTATCCTTTTAATAATATCAACCCAAAGTTCAAGATACCAAGAACCTCGGAAATCATATCAATAATGCACAACAAAATCTTAATTAGTTCATGTTTGAATTATCAGCCAAATTCAGAATATGTATCCTTCAAAAAGTCTCATTATATCGCATTGCAAGTTCATTAACAGCTCAATGCAAGATAACCTTTAAAGGTTTTAGTTTGTGAGAACAAGATAAATCAGATTGCTACCTCAACTTGCCATATAGCACCAGTGTGGAAAATGATCAAATACATCTCAAAAAGTAGAAAAGTCTTAAGAGGTAAGAAATTTCTATCATATTGTCAACTGTGTCTACCAAGTTCTTGCTCTTAAAGGCACAACTCTGTCACATCTTATTCTACAACTCGCTAAAAGAAAGTTTGAAAGTCATCAGGTAGGTAACCAACCAAATTCCAGCACATGAAAAAGAAGGAAGCTAACCTCTTCTTGAAATCTCTGCAGCATGAGACGCTTCTGTTCAAGATCGGTGGCGTAAGGGTCCAACTGACCCTGGCCAAGAATGGGGGAAGCCCATGTCTGCCCTTTATCTCTCTTCTGAAGTGTTATGTGCATTATGCCATCCTCTACACATCGAATTCCAAAAAGCATCATCAAAGAATAAACATCTCAGTTTCTTATATATGCAATTTCATTTACTCAATTCTAAGCCCAAGTTAACATTGTTGGGAAAAGTAGGAAAAGCTAACCAATTTTTGAACCCTCCAAAACAGGATTAAGAAAATCAATAAAGGAAATCAATAAATCAATTTTAACCAAAAAAAGAAAGCAGTAATAACAACAGTAGAAGAAAGTTTAAACCTTTACCTAGTGTCCAAAATGAAGAATCTGTCTTCACCGGGCAGGTAAGATCGTGCTACAAAATGATCAATGGCAAAGATAAAAAATAGTGTGTGATGAATATAGAATAATAAAAGGATGAAAAAAGGGTGGGGAACTTTTGGATTACATTGAGATATGGTGGATTGCCTTTGATGCCAACTTCAACATGCTTGGATTGAATCTTGCAGTAGAATTGCTTAGAATGAACATTGGGAGGTAAATTGATGTAAATATTAACCTCTTCTAGCGTTTGATCCCACTCAAACACCTTTTGACCTAAATTGAAAAATGAGTTCGATTCATGCTAATTTAAAGAATACACAAGAAACAAATTGGTAAAAAGGGAGATGAAAGTTACCATCGTGAACGAAGTTGTGACGCTTCTCGGGGGCTAATTTCTCCGCCATCTTTTCCAAGGGTTCCAAGCACGCACCTTACTTCTTTTTGTTTGATCTGTGTGACAAAATCCCAACTCAAATTTCAGTGCAACTGAAAAAAATAAAACCAATTTTGTAACAAAGAGCAAACAAAATGTGTGTTTGGTTCTGCTTTTCCCGAAAGAAAAACAAGCCTCACATATTTAAACAGAGTAGCTTCTGATTAAAATCTATTTTCATTTCTTTTTCAACTATATATAAAGATAAAAGTAGTAAAAGCACTTTCCTGATACTCCAATCACACATTAAGAAGTCCGATTAATTAGTAATCACCATTCACCAACCAGCAACATATCAACAAACAATAAGGTAGCAACTCCAAAATCCGAATTTGCACAACATATACATAAACAATTTAACATGGCATATCAACATTTTTTACCCATATACAACCAATTAAACCACTCAGTCAAAAGTCAAAACAACCAAAGAAATCACAATAATAATGAAGTATGAACATAATAGCAAATGAAATGAGCTCGAAAAGTGCCTTCTGCATAACCTCAACCATGAAAGAAAAGATGAACATGGATTATCTATCTAACCCAGCAGCAACACAAAACAAAATAGAAATGAGATGCAAGGAAAAGAAGCATAACCAAAATTCAAGAAGTAAGTGATAATCAAGTAAGTGTTCAGGTCACAATTGGACGATTGGGAATTAGGAATTTTACGAACCGAACCCTAATTTGATAGAGAAATTCAGAATTTTCTAGTAAAAAGAAGAAGAGGGATTTGGAAACTGAACAGAATGGCAATGCAGCATCATACTCTTACGCGAATTCTGGCGAATATCGGCATTGAATTGGAATCCCTCCCAACCAAGTATTGGATGATTTGATTTGACGCAAGGTTTTGAAACTCGGGCCGGTCATAAAACCCGGACCGGCCATCGAACTATTTTGTCTTACCATTAATTCCGAGGTTCAATCGACTCAATCAGAATTCAACCGGTTCAACTCTCACGTATCTCGTGTAAATAAAAAGCAAGCCATAAGATTGAATAATTTGATCATAATTTAGAACAGCAACAAGTCAAAAACACAGCAACAGCAAGGCAGAAAAATACAAACACCAACATGAATAACTCAAAAACAGAGAATGCAGCAGATTAAGGAAGCCAAAAACCAAAAAGAAATGGTTACTTGGGAAGTTTGGATACGAACCAGAAACCGAAGAGAGGCAGGGAGGCGACGACGTGAGGAGGCCAAGACGGGAAGCAGGATAGAGGGCGGAAGGGACGGCGGCGGCAGCGTCGGCGTCGGATCAGACCGCAGGGAGCGCGAGAGGGCAGAGACAGAGATGTGAGGGGAGAAGAGGAGAAAGGGTTTACGGTTGGTGCGGCTGGGTAAACGATGCTTTTTGTACCCAACGACATCGTTTTGGGGTCCAACCGGTTTTCCATTTTGAAAAGCTTTCAAACACCGCCGGTTCTCGGGATCGGCTGGTTCTCCGGTCTCCAAATTTTTGCAACGGTTCTTTAACAAAGTCAGCAAGTCAGGGGTTAAGCAAATGGTCGAACCAGAGGGAGATCGGTTCAAGTTTTCCAGTTGGTCCAGTCCGGTAAACATTAATCTGAGCTTTTTTTTCTATTAGATACATCGAACAACCTCCAATCCTATCCTAGTTATCACAAATTCGTCCACACTATGTACTCACATATATTTATGGGTTTTATCCACTTCCTTGGCTATTGCTAAGATTTGAATTTGAGTGTAATATATTAAAAAATATCATATATTATCACTCAACTAAATTTTTGTTTTTTTTCTTTTGTTTTCAAATAAATTGGATAATCTCCAATCTTAAATGTTATATTATAAATTTCCACACACTATACACTTACATATCTAATATTTTAAAAAAATTTGATTCACTATTTGACCTTGCCAAAGTTTAATATACTATCTCAATTAGACCTCTCCTCCCACTCAATCAAAGTCTTAGTTTAGTTGCTAATTTGAGTTGACCTCAGATGGCAGAACGTGAAGTGAGTAGTGACGCCCCAAATGCATCAATGCAGTTGTGGTTTTTTTTTTTGGACTGGCAATAATGTTTGTGTGCTGTTTTTGGACAAACTGGAACATTTTTTTGCTTTCACTTTTTGTCATTCTGAAATTTGCATGTGAGCATGGAGAAGAACAGGAACAGAGAAGCCAAGAAGGAATTGAGAATTGAACTTGTATAATGATGAAACTCAAAGAATACAATGCTATAATTTGCTATTTATACAAACCCTACTTCTAACAGAATTGTATAGCTACCCTAACAAACTATATTGCTCATCATGTATAATCAAACTCACTACTAACAAACTATACAGCTCAGCATGTGTAATCAAACTCACTACTAACAGCTTTCTATACAAAGAGAAATAATAGCTTATAGTAATAAATTCTAACTAATAGAATAAATATCAAGTAACACCCTCCCGTAAGCTTGGACCATTGGGAGAAAAGAGATCTAACAATCCAAGCTTAGAATAACCTGCATTGAAAGGCCCAGGAGCAAGAGGTTTAGTGAGAATGTCGGCAATTTGATTATTGGTGGAAATGGGAAGAAGATGAATCAACTTTTTTTGCAATTTGTCACGGACTATATGGCAATCAGCTTCGATATGCTTGGTACGTTCATGAAACACAGGATTAGTTGCAATGTAAATAGCTGAATTGCTATCACAGTATAAATTAATAGGCTTTGTGATTGGAACACCAAGATCTTGAAGATCATAGCTCAGCCATTGGGCTTCTCTGGTGGCCAGAGCTAAAGCTCTATACTCCACTTCTGAGGAGGTGGCTGCAACTGTAAGTTGTTTCTTACTCTTCCAAGTAACCAATGATAGTCCTAAATAAAAACAATACGCCGAGATAGATCTTCGAGAGTCAACACAACCAGCCCATTCAGAGTCAGAGAAACCAGTAAGTTGCAACCTGCAGCAGGGGAACCTTTTACATAACGTAGCACTTTATGTGTCGCCTTCAAATGCTCAGTAATGGCGCAGTCCAAAAATTGGCTTAGTTTCTCAATGGCATAGCTTATATCAGGCCTAGTATTTGCCAGATATAAGAGCTTGCCCACAATTCTTCTATGCTGACCAGAATCAGTGAGCAATTTTTCAGCAGTTTTACTGAACTTTGCTCCATAATCGATGGGAGTGGTGGCAGGTTTACACCCTTCAAATCCTGTTTCCTTGAGTAAATCCAGAACATATTTTCTCTAGTATAAAGCAATTCCCGTCTTGAATCTTGCCACTTTTAGACCAAGGAAGTACTTCAAGTCTCCCATGTCTTTGATCCAAAATTTCTTATGAAGAACATCTTTAACCGAGTTAATTTCATTTAGATCATCACCTGCCAATATTAAATCATCGACATACACGAGAATTGCTGTGAATCCAAGTGAAGTAGTCTTGGTGAAGAGGCTGTAATCCGATTTATATTGAGTGAATTTTAGCTCGAGTAGAACAGATTTGAGCTTGCAATTCCACTGCCTACTCGCTTCTTTCAATCCATATAAGGACTTTTCAAGCTTGCAAACTTGACCAGGCGAGACTTCTAAACCTGGAGGCACCTTCATATAGACCTCCTCATCGAGTTTACCATGTAAAAACGCTGTGTTGACATCAATTTGTTTAAGGTGCCACCCTTTTACTGCTGCAACAGCAAGTACCACTCTCAAAGCCCCTAGCTTCACTACAGGACTAAAGGTATCTTGATAGTCAACACCAGCCACTTGTGTATGTGCATCCTTTAGCAACAAGTCTTGCCTTCTGCCTCTCCATTGTACCATTTGGGTGGTATTTTGTACGAAAGACCCATTTACATCCAATTGCTCTATTTCCAATTGGTAAAGAAGTTAGCTTTCATGTTTTGTTTTCTTCCAAGGCAGTCAGTTCAGCTCTTATTGCCTATTGCCAACAAGTTTGAGTGATTGCATCCTCATAGGTTTTAGGCTCTAAATTTTGAATAGCAACAAAAAATGCAAAATGCATGGGAGAAAGCTTAGTATAAGACAAGACATTAGAGAGCAGATACCTTTGAGTAGTGAGCTACGATGAGGGTGAAACAGTGTTGATGGTTTGACACTCATAGTCCTGCAAGTATGTAGGTGGTTTAGTTTGCCTAGTTGATCTCCTTACATCAGCAACTTCAGGAATAATGGAGGATTCAAGCAGAGCAGTAGAATTATAAGTTGAAAATTCTTCATGTGATGCAGATGTGGTTTCCAAATGATCATGAATTTTAGGATAGGGGAGAATTTCATCAGTTTCATTTAATTCAAAGGAAGCATTATCTTCCTAATGGCTGAGAGTTGGGTGATGCAAGCTTGGTTGATTGGCTGCATCATCAGTGTTTAAAACTTGTATCTGACTCCCTTCCAAAAATTCATAATCAAAGGGATGGGATGCAACATGAGATGAATGAGTGGAAGCTGAAAAATTGTCATTATTGACATTATTGGAGTGACAGTAAGAAAAACAATTCTCATAAAATTGGACATCCCGTGATAGGAAAATCTCTCGAGTTTGCAAATCAAAGAGCAGGTATCCCTTTGTGCCCTCCCTGAATCTAAGATGCAAACACTTTCTTGCTCTTGGATCCAGCTTGCCTCGTTGTCGTGCAAGGCTACTAGCATATGCTAAACAACCAAAGACTCTGAGAAGGGAAAGATTTGGAAAATTCTTATAAAGAACTTGATATGGAGACTTGTTTTGCAAAAAAGGTGTTGGCAGTCGATTAATTAAATAGACCGCATGTCCAACACTGTAATTCCAAAAAGATTTTGGTAAATGAGCATGAAACAAGAGAGTTCTAGCCATAGCAAGAATATGTTGATGCTTGCGCTCAACAATGCCATTCTGCTGTGAAGTTTCTATACAAGTTCTCTGGTGAGATATGCCATTAGAGCTGTAAAAAGCAGGCATTAAAAACTCAGGCCCATTATCTGTGCGAATTGTTTTAACCACTACATCAAATTGGATTTTAGTAAAAATGAATCTTTAACCAATGAAAAAGCCTCAGTTTTAGTTTTCATGAACAAAATCCAAGTAAATCGAGAACAATCATCCACTATAGAAAGAAAATAACGCTTTCCAGTAAAAGGGGGAACAGAAACAGGTCCCCAAATATCAACATGAATGAGGTTAAGTACATTAGCTGCAGTACTAGAACTAACAGAAAAGGGTAATCACTTTTGTTTGCCAAGATGGAAAGAATGACATGGTTCTGTATGTTTTGTACAATCAATAAACTCAAAATTCTTTTGCAATGCAACAAGTCTATCATGATATGGATGCCCTAATCTAACATACCATAAAAACTGAGAAAATTGGCTGCGGGAAGTTGCTGTGATGTGAGGGAGAGCTTTGACTTCTTTGTACAGAATTTACAAACCATCAACATTGCTAGCTGCACCAATCATCTTCAAAGTGTGCAGATCCTGTATCTCACAAGCCTTGTCAGTAAAACTCATTTTGCCATGTAAAGATGCAGTAAGTTTCGAAACTGATATGAGTTTGAAGTTAAAAGTGGGAATGAACAATGCATTAGTGAGAAAAAGATTGTCAGA
The DNA here is from genome assembly GCF_059453495.1 of Arachis ipaensis. Lineage (NCBI taxonomy): Eukaryota > Viridiplantae > Streptophyta > Magnoliopsida > Fabales > Fabaceae > Arachis > Arachis ipaensis. The sequence continues at coordinate 5,286,050 of NC_142436.1, forward strand.
AAACATAATGGTACCCATGATGCAGCTAGTAGTGAGTGCTCCATTAGGTAATTTGACAATAATTGGATCAACTTTGAAGTAATTTTAAAAATCTGCCAGGGTATATAATACATGGTCAGTAGCTCCAGTGTCAAGTACCCATGGCTTGTGTTTATTGATTGAAATATTTAGAGCTTTGACATGAGAATAAAATTGTAAAATGTTTACCATTCTACCTGTATAAGGAAAAGGATTTGCTTTGGCTGAAATCTGGTTGACACTATAAGAATGAGGCACATCTTGTTTGCTGAGCAAAGCTAAAAGAGCTTCTCGTTGCTCTGGAGTGAATTCATTAATGGTTGGTTCACCTCTAACCAATTGTGGAATATTGAAATCATCATTTTTATCTTCAGGATTGTCTACTGCAGTCATACAATTGAGGACATGAGACTTTTTCTCAAACCGGGGTTTGAAGTTAGGTGGATAACCATGCTTCTTATAGCAGTTATCCACAATGTGTCTTAATTTTTCACAATGATGCCCCTTTTTAGATGGAGTTCTACTTTTATTGTCAGGCTGAGAAGAGGCTACCAAAATTTTAGCATCTAAGGCATTATCAAAGCTGAACAACTGCCTTTCTTCCTGAGTGATCATTGACAGAATTCTGTTCACACTAGGTAAATCATCCATTAACATAACCTGTGACTTAACAGTGGAATATTGCTCTCCAAGACCACGCAAAAACTTGGTGACTCTGTCCTCTTCCCTGTGTTACCGAACAATGCCTAAGCCACATTCACATTTAACACAATCACAGCCAGGTATACTTCTAAAATCATCAATCTCTTCCCAGAGATTTTTCAGTTTGGCAAAATAAGCTATAACAGACAAATCCCCTTGTTTTAATGCATAAATCTCCTCATTCAATTCAGCTACTCGAAACCTATCACCCTGATAGTAGCGATGCTTAAGGTCATTCCATAATTCGTAGCCTATGTTGTTCTAAAGAACACTCTGATAGATTTCTGGACTAAGGGAAAGGTTAATCCAAGCAACTACATAGGTATTGCATCATTGCCATGCCTTGAAATCAGGATCAATTTTCTCAGGTTTCAGGATAGTACCATCAATAAATTCAATTTTATTTTTGGATGTAAGAGCATTAGTCATAGCTTTGCTCCATGCACTGTAATTTGAACCAGTAAGGATTACATTGGTAATAGGTATACCTAGATTTTCAGAAGGAAGTATGTAATAAGGACTTGAGAGATATTGATTCGAATTTGTCTTGTTGATATGGCTCTGGATCTGTGCCACTTGACTGAAGAACGCTGTGAATTGTTGCATGTCCATCGTAGGACCACCTCCTGTAGATCCATCACTTGAATTTGATTTTTCTTCCATTGCTGCGAATATGCCAGAAGTGGTTGTAACCTTTCTCTCTTGATCTCGTTGATCGAAAACTCGTTATCTCTCCTTAACGGGAAGACAGTTAGATAACAAAACTCTCATCAAACTCTAGGGTGTGAGTTCAAGAAAGAAGAAGAAAAAGAAATAAATGAGGAAGAGGAGCGGATGCTGAGATTTCAAACAAGTATGAAGAAAGGGAGAAGAAATTGCGTGAGTTCAAATCAAACGAAGAAAAAAGAGGAAAAAAATTCACGAGCCAAGAACCGCGAACGAGTGTCTCAACTGTGATGCTGGACTCATCATCCTTCTCTAATCACGTCAACGAATTGTGAATTAGAGAGCAAGTTTCTCATCCTTCAATCAGGATCTCAACGTTCCTCCATTCACGCTCACCGCACCATGTGAAATTTACATGTGAGCATGGAGAAGAACAAGAACAGAGAAGCCAAGAAGGAATTGAGAAATGAACTTGTATAATGATTAAACTCAAAGAATACAATGCTATAATTTGCTATTTATACAAACTCTACTTCTAACAGAATTGTATAGCTACCCTAACAGACTATACAGCTCAGCATGTATAATCAAACTCACTACTAACAAACTATACAGCTCAGCATGTGTAATCAAACTCACTACTAACAGCTTTCTATACAAAGAGAAATAATAGCTTATAGTAATAAATTCTAACTAATAGAATAAATATCAAATAACAGTCGTCATTCTAGCTGCACTCATGTATTTTTTTTCCTTGGGTCAATAATTGTGTTGTTTTTTGGGTTCTTTACTTGTACGTTTTTGCGACTCGGATTCTCTCCCATATTCAAAAACAAGAGGTGAAAAGACATGGATTTGCTGTGAAAATGGATAAGGATACGGATGTTGAAGCAGAGATTAATGCTATTTTTTAAGGCATGGAAATAGTTTGAAAGAAGGAGATCAAGAAGCTTATTGTTGAATCTGATTTTAAAAGTGCTATTGAGATGATTAAAAATCTCTTGATAACCATCTTACTCTAAGGTATATTATTAGATGGATATCTAATCTCCTTAACTATAACTAGAGAGTCGAACTGAGATATATCTAATGAGAAGCCTGTAAACTTATTTTAGCGGAAGCATTAACTAGGATCATAAAAGTTGTGATTTTTATACCTGGATTGGTTGCCATAATAAATTTTGATTACGATAGAGTTGAACTTAAGACTGATTTAGAAGAGTTTTGGTTACGGTAGAGTTGAACTTCAAGACTAGTTTCTCTCCCTTTCCTTTCTTGCAGATGTTCATCGGGATGACAGTTTCTCAGTATTTTCAGTGAGTGAAAACTGTAAAGACGTCGTGTTTAGAGGCAGAGAGAGGACCACCTTTTTATGTGTTATTATCTTTAAATCTAATGCGTCCATCAAACATTATAATTAACGGATGAGATTAAATCATTAATAGTTTATAGATAATTATAATTAGGCCACAACAGAAGTTTAAATTACAATAAACTTCCAACATTCTCCCACTTGGCCTAAGTGTAATCATATTTTCACATGTTACATAATTGCTTTAATATGGTAAAATACTTTGTGTGAGTTATGGTAGTCATGCATTTAATATGAAACACATTTCTTTCCATATACTACAACCACTAGTATCTTACTACACAAGCTACATAACTAACACAATTTTATATTGGTCCCATAAAGTTTCTAGATCATTATGTTATAACTCATAAAATAATATTACTTTAATTAGAAACAACAAACTATCAATGTTCAGAAAACACATAAATAAACATAGTGAGCTCAGAGTGTTAGCATCATTCAGAAGAACCGAGACCCATTCTATGTACATGTTCCTTAAATGTCTTTAGTTGCAATCCTTTAGTCAATGGATCAGCAATTATAAGTTCTGTTCTAACATGTTCTATGGACACTCTTTGTTTCCGAACTTCCTCCTTAACGCCAAAGTACTTTATTTCCATATGCTTGGCACCTTTAGAATATCTATCATTTTTTGAGAAAAATACTGCTGCAGAATTATCACAATAAATTTTCAATGGCTTAGCAATTGAGTCAACAATGCCAAGTCCTGAAATAAAATTTCGCAGCCATAAAGCTTGATTTGTAGCTTCAAAACATGCTACAAATTCTGCCTCCATAGTAGATGTTGCCACAACGCTTTGCTTGGAGTTTTTCATGATATGGCAGCTTCTCCAAATAAGAATAAGTAGCTAAATGTAGACTTTCTTGTGTCAGCACATCCACCAAAATCTGAATCTGAATAACCAATTACTTATAATTGGCTAGACCTTTTGTATATAAGCATATAATTCTTTGTACCTTGAAGATATCTTAAAACCTTCTTTGCAGCTTTCCAATGATCCATTCCAGGATTACTTTGATACCTTCCAAGCATTCTTACTGCAAAGCTAATGTTCGGTTTTGTGCAAGTTTGCACATACATGAGACTTTTCACTACATAACTATATGGAATTTCTTCCATTTGCTTCCGTTCTATGTCATTTTTTGGGCATTGCATAAGACTAAATTTGTCCCCTATTTGAATTGGTGCAATTCCTGCAGAACACTTTTTCATGTTGAACCTCTCTAGAACTTTATTTATATAGGCCTTCTGAGACAATCCCAACAATCCTTGTGATTTATCACGAAAAATTTCAATTCTTATCACATAGGATGCCTCTCCCATATCTTTCATTTCAAAGTTTCTAGAAAGATATTCTTTAGTCTCACGCAATATTCTCAAATTATTTGTTGCAAACAAAATATCATCAACATATAAGACTAGAAAGATAAACTTACTCCCACTGACCTTTCGGTATATGCATACATCAACAATATTTTCTTCAAAACCGAAAAAAAGAATGGTATTATTAAACTTAATATACCATTGTCGTGAGGCTTGTTTTAGTCCATATATTGATTTCTTAAGTTTACACACCATACAACCTTTTCCTTCAGTTGAAAAACCTTCAGGTTGATCCATATAAACTTCTTCATCAAGATTACCATTCAGAAAGGCAGTTTTTATATCCATTTGATATAACTTTAAGTCATAATGAGCCACAAGTGCCATAATGATACGCAATGAATCTTTCTCAGAAACATGTGAAAATGTTTCTTTATAATCAACATCATTCTTTTGAGTAAATCCCTTAGCAACAAGTCTAACTTTATATTGTTCAACATTGCCTTTTGAGTCTCGCTTAACTTTGAAGACCCATTTACAACCAATGCATTTAGTACTTTCTGGCAATGCAACAATATCCTAAACTTTGTTATCTTCTATGGATTTTAACTCTGTGCATACTTTTCATCCTCATCGTTATCATTAGTGACAATGGGTTTCTCTTCCAAAAGTGACAAGTCAAGATCCAAAAGACCTAAATGAAACTTCACTTGTTCACTCAATTTTAAGCCATTAAACATGGTAACAGATAAAGCTTGCGAATGAATTGAAATACCTGTCATTTAATCATACAATGCTCATATTAACTTTAATTTTATCATCTATTCAGATTACAGAACATAACAAAGCATATTATAGTTCACCTTTGGATAAAATTCTATAATATACTAACATACAAAATAAATGCCATATTTATCATACTTGAAGATTAAAATTCTCTGCCAAAGAATAATAAATTTTTTCGTTCAAGTCTATTAATAATAGAAGAGATTTTTCTTTGGGTAAATCTAATTCTAAAATTAATTAATACATTATTAATTATATTGGCATTTTACGTTATAACTTAGTCACTTTGATGTACACAAGTGGTAAATAGTCGAAATAAACTTAATACCATAAATAAAATATTTATAGACTTTTCATAAAATTAGAGTACATTACATACTCAAAGTAATTTCGTAATTGTCATCAACACTAAACGTAAACTCAAAATTAAATTCATACATGAGTATAATTTATGGTCAAATTAAAATATTCAAAAGAAAACATATAGAATATATACAACCATAAATATGCCGTTTTTGATGGCATAAAATTTGAAACTTAATTAAAATCCAATTATAAATAATTAATCAGAAACATTGTGGACATCATAATTAGATCAAAGAAAATCACATACTTTCAAAACACATGTTCTGATACCACATGTAAACTTATTTTAGCGGAAGCATTAACTAGAATTTTAAAAGTTGTGATTTTCATACCTGAATTGGTTGCCATAATAAGTTTTGATTACGATAGAGTTGAACTTCAAGACTGATTTAGAAGAATTTTAGTTACGGTAGAGTTGAACTTCAAGACTAGTTTCTCTCCCTTTTCTTTCTTGCAGACGTTCGTGTTTAGAGGCAGAGAGAGGACCACCCTTTTATGTATTATTATCTTTAAATCTAATGCGTCCATCAAACATTAGAATTAACGAATAAGATTAAATTATTAATAGTTTATAGATAATTACAATTAGACCACAATAGAAGTTTAAACAAAGCCAATCAAATAGTTGATGGACTAGCCAATTTCATTCTATACTTAAGACAACATGAAACCTATTATGAACAACCCCCAGCTAAATTGTCTTGCTGGTTTTAGCCAATTGTAATGGAACATATTTTCTAGAACTAGCTAATTTTTTTCTTTTTTGGCCTTAGGGCCTCCTTTGTAAAAAAAAAAAAGACAAAAATAAAAGAGTATATTTCAAATATTAAAAAAAATTCCTGACAAATGAAAATTATGAAAAAATTATAGGATTAGCTAATATGTAATTTTAGAAAAAGACACGTAACAAATTTATCATTACTAAAAAGTTTTAAATGTTTTTATTTAATGAATATAAAGTAAATGCATTAAAAATTTAATTTTTTATATTTTTAATAATTATTTTTTTCATAATCTTAACATGTACCTTAAGAACACATGATAGATAAACCTAAAATTATACAAGGTATTTTTTATTAGAGAAACCTCAATGACGTAGTTTGATCCATGTAGCGGACCACATTTAGTGGGATAAGGTTTTTTTGTTGTTGTTGTTTGTTGTATTTTTTATTAGAAAAACTCTTAGGAGACAACAATTTTTTATATTTTTACTATTATTTGATCAGTACAAATACTAAATTATATTTAACAAATAAATTTTACTAATTCATGTGTGTAAACTTCAAAAAATATAAATACAAACTGTATTGATTCATGTGTACGAACTCATAAATATTATACTAACTCTAATAAATATAAGCACAAATTATATACTTCTTGTATGCAAAATTTCTATAAATATAAATATAAATTATTATTGACTAAAAATAATAATATTTACTAGCAATGTAACCTTTCTCATCTCATTATTAATTATATAAAAAAGTATATTTCCATTATATTATGCAATATTTAAACTCAAACAAATCTAATCAAAACTGTTTTTCTAATTCAATTTAAATTGAAAACCAATTTATATATTGTTCCAAAGATGGAAAAGAGTGGAAGGAGCTTCCAAACTTTATGAATTTGGGAGAGACTACTTTCTCAAAGATCACTTATCAAGCCGCGAGAACAATTTATAAAAACATTCTGATACTCTTTTTATTCATAAATGCACAAATTAATGATAAAATTATATAAATATTTGTTTATAGATACAGACTTTTTTGAAAAGAAGAATATTGTATGCATTAATTTTAATTTATATATTTTTTATTTTTAGTATTAAAAGTGAGAAATAAAAATAAAAAATTTGTCTTTATATAAATAAAAATATATGATAAAAGTCTATAGAAAAAATGCTGCAAGAATTTTTTTTGGATTTGAATCCTCTAAAGTTTGAATTTTACTTTAGAGAGTAAAGTGTGATTTTTCACTATTGATTTTATAGGTGGGACCAATAATAAATATGAAAGAAAAACTATTTAAGGATAAAAGATCACACTTTACTCTCTAAAATGAAATTCAAACTTTAGAGTATACAAATCCATTTTTTTTAATCTTTCGAAAAGGGTAATCGTAAATCCCTTTAAAATATAGAGTATGGACTAAAAATATAAAAAACAAAATTGGATATTATATAAAAAATATATACATATCATGTCATGTATGCCTATATAAAAACACCTTATTGAGTTGCTTGGGAATTGGGCAATGTTAGTGAATTTAGTTATTTGGTGAAGCACGTTAATTATATAATAATATTATTTAAACTTTTTGCAACGGGCATGGGGCACAACCTGCCGGCTTAGTTTGGAACTCAACACACCTTGATGCCTCCACCTATTTCCAATATCCAAGTGAATATGGTCAAAATATATACCATGATTTAGAAGGGAAAAAAGGACATAATCTTCTAACAGAAATTATGATATTTGTTACATAAAATGAGGTACTAATATGATTTATTTAATTTATTCATTTAAGAGTTAATATCATGGTTTTTTTTTTTTAATTTTATTACAGTAGTTAGTATTGCAATTGTATTAGACAAATTGTAGTGCAACGTAAACAATAAAATGGCTATATGATAGATCATAATAAGGTAAAACTCAGGTGAATTCGACTTCACGTAAAATTGATACCTGAGAGCCATTAGATGAAAATTTAGTCAAATCAATCAAATCATCTAACGGCTCTCAGATATCAACTTCACGTGAAGTCGCCTGCAGCTGAGTTTTCATTTCCACCTCATAATAAACTACAATAGACCCAAATTAGAGTTGTAGAATAAGATTAAAACTCACACCACAATGAATATATTACACATTGCAACTGACGCAATAGTTAGGCTTGGTTTGGTAAAGCTTTTTGAAGAGATGCTTGTACTTTTTAAAAGCTCAAGCTCCTCATTTTGTGTTTGGTAAATAAAAAAGATGATGTGCTTGTGCTTGTAGCTTTTAAAAGATCGGGGTACTTTTGAAAGCACCTAGGATAGAGCTTTTCAAAGTTGGCTTGTGCTTTTTAAAATTTAAAAGTCTAATATAACCTCATATGTTAACTAATTTTCAAATTTAATGTTTGCGTTTATGTCTATTATAGTATTTTTAAATTTTAAAAGCTATTTTACCAAGCACAATTGATGTTGCTTATGTTTATTAAAAATTATTTTTAATTTGATTTACCAAATATAAATGTTACAACTTTTAAAAAGCCATCTTTTAAAAGCTAACTTTTATAAGCTACTTTTGAAAAGTAAAAGTTTTACCAAACTAAGCCTTAGTCTAATCTGTTTGAATTATTAGTCGAGAAACTTGCTGGTTCATTTGTATAAATAAGTGTCGTAAATTTAAATATTATTTTGTACATATAATAATATGTTAACTTACGATAAACTTTTAAGAGAAATTCAGATCTCATAAATTTATAAAGAGTAAATTAAATACATAAAATATGAAATTATTAACTCATTAAATTTATAATATTAAAATATTTTAAAAATTAAAACTAAATTCTAACTACTATATTTTTACCATTCTTAAGTTTGTTGGAATTCAACCAAGACCAAATGCATATAACACAAGCACATGTTATTATATTAGGATAAATAATCAAATTCATGTTCGAAAGATTATTTTTTTAAATTAGTTTTTAAAATATTTTTTAATTAAATTTGTCTTTTAAAAATTTTAAATTAATCGTATTAATTTTTTGTCATTTTTTTATTAACAGCACCAAAATTTGTTAATATGGTACGTTAAGTGATACTATAATATACATAAGAGTTTTAATTGATTATTAGCATGATAAATTTATGAAATTAGATTAAATCAAAACTTAATTGAAAAGAGAACTTAAAACATTAAAATTTCTTAATTTAGGGTTGATTTGATCTGATTTCATAAATTTATCATGTTAACCGCTAATTATAATTACTAGGTGTATGTTATAGTGTTGTGTCACATCAAACAAATTTTGATGTCGTTAGCAACAGAAGTGACGGAATGACTAAAATGACTAATTTAAAATATTTGAAAGATGAATTTGATTAAAAAATCTTTTAGAGATTAATGTGGAGAATAAATGATCTGTCGAAAACTAATTTGACCATCTACTCTATTATATTATTTAGTTAAATGGTTTCTCAATCATAAAAGTAGTTATTTGTAGCGATCCTTGAAGAACTCAATAAAATAACACTGTGTCACACTCATGTCTCTTATCTTGTTAACAACCAGCATCTGAATTCTAATCTCACTTGAACCACAAGCATTATTACAATTTCAATTTCACAAACACCAATTGCCAGCCCAGAAACACTCCTCAAAAGAATAGCAATAGGGACACACCCAACTTGATAATCCTTATTGTTAGGACAGTTAGAAAGTCCACATTATTATTATATATTATTATCCTGATCCCATTCACATTATTCATTCATTGCTATAAAATGGTTGAGTTTGTATTGAAAATACACCACACTACCCTCTTCCAAATTATCCCAATCACAAAATATGGCATTGCAATATCCCAATGATGGTGATGCTAATAGAAATGTTGCAATCATATTTGGGGTCACTGGGCTTGTTGGGAGGGAACTAGCTAGGAGATTGCTTCTAGAACCTTCTTCTTCTAATTGGAAGGTCTATGGCATAGCTAGAAACATTGTTCTTGATGAGTCACTTCCAAATTATCCCTCTTACCATTTCATTTCTTGCAATTTGTTGAACCCTTTGGAGACTCAAAAGAAGCTTTCATGTCTTCATGATGTGACTCATGTGTTTTGGGTCACATGGGCAAGTCAATTCCCATTAGAGACACAAGAGAGTTGTGAGATCAACAAGGTAATGATGTCAAATGCTTTGAGTTCTTTGTTCCCAAATGCAAAGAATTTAAAGCATGTTTCACTCCAAACAGGGACAAAGCACTATATTTCACTTCAGGGTCCATTTGATAATACTAATAATAATAACAAGTTCTATTATTACCATGAAGAGTTTCCAAGAATTTCTAAAGGTTTTAACTTTTATTACACACTTGAGGATCTTCTTATGGAGAAATTGAATGGTACTAAGGTATCTTGGTCTGTTCATAGGCCTGGTTTATTGTTGGGGAGTTCTATTAGGTCATATTACAATTTCATGGGTAGTTTATGTGTTTATGGTGCAATTTGTAAGCATTTGAATCTCCCTTTTGTGTTTGGTGGGACCAAGAAATGTTGGGAGGAGAATTACATTGATGGGTCAGATGCTAGGCTTGTAGCTGATCAACACATTTGGGCAGCAACAAAATGTGATGAAGGCCTTTTCACAAATGGAGGAGAAGCTTTTAATTCAATTAATGGGTTTAGTTTCACTTGGAAAGAGATGTGGCCAATTATTGGTAAGAAGCTTGGTGTTTATGTTCCACAAGAGATGTTTGTTGAGAACTTCTTGTTTTCTAGGGCTATGGCTGAGAAGCAACATGTTTGGGAGGAGATTGTGATGGAAAATGGGTTGGTCCAAACAAGTATTGATAATTTGGCTAATTGGGAATTACTTGATGCTTTGTTTAGGTTCCCTTTGAAGCTTTTGGGGAGTAGAGATAAAGTTGATAGGCTTGGTTTCGGTGCAAGGTATAAGACATTGAATTCAATATTGTATTGGATCGATTGCATGAGAGATGAGAAGCTTATTCCCTAGGAATTAGTACAAGTGTTTATGGAGTAATTAAGTGGATCATGCTTATGTTATTACGAGTAATCAGTGAAATGTTAATTTTTAATGATAAAAAATTAAAAATTCACGTGTAGTTATTTTTATGTAAAATCTATATCATTAAATATTTTAATATATTTGACTAAATTATAATTTAATGATTCTCAACTTTTTACATGAAAACAACTGCATGCGAATGATCACTTTTGTTAATACTATAAATCTAGAAAAAATTGTAAATAATCCTCTTAGAGGCCTGCTACATATACAAATCTTTTTGGCTTACAAGTTCTATAAGTCCAATAAAACACACGCATTACACTTAATTAACGCATTACACACTTCTACATTCAAGAGTAAATAAAACGCACGTTATTCAACAACTTCCTGTTTCCAAAGCGCGCTACTCATCATGCATTATGAATGACTCTTCTTCCTTCATGAAAACAATTTTCTTGCCAAATTTGAAGATAATGGAACTTTAGAAATATACCCGAACGATTACAGAAATACACCCAAAGGATTACAGAAATACACCCAAACAGTTACAGGAATTCACCCAAACGATTATAAAAATACACCCAAAGGATTACAAAACTACACTCAAAGGATTTAAGAAATACACCCAAAATTCGTTGAAGTACACCTTATGCATATTTTAGAACTCTTTCTCTTTCTCCTCCTCATCTTCTATTACTTCTTCTTCAAAAACGATTTCAGAGCTTGATGTCAAAAAACAATGGAAATCGAGAATAACGAAGAAAGAAAACAGAAAGAAAAGCACATAAATGAAGAAGAAGAACAGAAAGAGGAAGAAGAACGTGCAGCAAGAAGAAGAAGAAGGAGAAAGAGAAGGCAAGAAACGAAAGAAAATAAGAAGAGGAAGAGGAAGAAGAACGTGCAAGAAGAAGAAGAACGAGAAAGAGAAAGTAAGAAACGAAAGAAAAGAAGAAGAAGAGGAGGAAGAGAAAGAAGAACGTGCAACAAGAAGAAGAAGAAGGAGAAAGAAAAGGCAAGAAACGAAAGAAAAGAAGAAGAAGAAAAAAAGAAAGAGGAGGAAAAAGAAGAATGTAGACCTTACATCGCGTTTTTGGAGTTTATTCGTTAATTAACTTGTAAAGCACACAAGCCCTAATGACTTGTATGCAGAGCTTTTCTGATCCTCTTATACAATAGTTAATATGTAAAAATAATTATCCCTTTTATTAATGTGTTCTATTTGCAAATTAATTTTTAGTAGCAGAGTAACTTTAAAAGATAAGTTGGTACAATTTTTTTTTTAAATAATTTGATATCATATGGTGTGGAACATGTAAGCAAAAGTTTAATGGAATTATTTGCATTTTATGTTTCTAAATACAATTCACATTGATACTTTCTAAATACTTTAGCTTTGACTTCAAAATTGGATATCTCTTTTGTGACGATGGAGACAATCACGTAGCACAACAAAATAGGTTTCCATTTTTTATTATTATTTAATAATGAGTGGCAGGGTGTTCTATCTTCTATGCATGTGATGGTGGAGTTTGACCACCACAATTCAATAATATATATTACCTTCTTTTGCACAACAATGTTCCCTGGCTGTGTGATTTTTCTATGGAGATAACCCTCCCCTTTATTTTTGGTGATATCCTACTAACATAATTAAAAGATAAATAAATGAATACTATAGAAGCACTTGAATCACAAGGTGCATTAGACTAATGAGATATACATACAAGTAGTATTTTATTTATTTTTATTTAGCCATTCTATTATTATAAGGTCAATGGCCAATTAAACCAACTAGGCAGAAGATTTCCCACCAGCACTATCTCAACAATAATATAGGCAATCTATACCAAATCAATGAGACTTAATACCTATAAATTCAATATATAATTATGTGAGCTCAGAGCTCCCTTAATTAAGAAGACAGGTATTTGTTTCTTAATTAAGAAGAAAGATACTAATATTATTTCTTAAATAAACAATTAGTAGTGCGTATATATATATATATATATATATATATATATTGGTTCTTGCTCAAATCAAATTGGACTAGTTTAGTAATTAGCTCACTAATTCAATTAAGTATGTATTGACTCTTGAGAGTTTGAATTTTACATTGTGTATGCAGTAATTTATTGGCCAACCACAAACCCTCAATATAGATTAATTAAACAAAAAAAAAATCCTAACTTATTTTTTTAATTTTTTAATTTTTCATCTTTTTTATGTGTTTTTTAATAATTTATAAATTTGAAATTTTACTCTCAAGACTAGTTTCAAGGCTTGTTGTTTCTAGAGGGTAAAGCATACCTAGCACCTCATTATTCTCAGCATACCATCCAATTTACAACTCATTCAAAGTCAAACTTTGCTTAGCTTCGATTAGGAATGAAGGCATGATCTGTATTCTTTCTACCCTCATTGATCCTCTTCAAGTCAACTTTTTTTTTTTTGTATTAAGACGGGTCAGAGCCCAAAAAAAAAAAACTACACTGAAATTAAATAAGGCAGAGATGTCCCTTGTTCATTATCTACTAATAATTTAAGCACATCTCTAAGAGAAGTATCCCAAAAATAAAATCCTGAATCTAGATTTAAACTTTTGCGCGCCAAACAATCTGCACATTTATTGTCTTCCCTAATCATTCTCTTCACGTAAGAGAATGATTCCCTACAATATCCTATCTTTAGCCCACACCGAAGTCTCTTCTCACGAGTCATTATGGGCCTCAATTTATTGGGCTTCTTCTTCAGACACTTCTTCCTCACTAATTGGGTTAGCAGCAATCTCTGCCTCTCCCATTGGGTTTTCGGGATTATTGGACAAGGTGAAGAAGGGTAAGCTTTGAGGGGCTAAAATTTGAATGATCAAACTGAGTCCTTATATCAAGACCCAAAAAAAGTCCTTTCCTTATATGTCAAATTTGAAATATAACAAACTAAATGTCCAAAAAAAAAAAAAAAAAAAAAGAAATATAACAAACTGGGTTGAGTTGGTCTAATAGTTAGCTTATTAATTCATTTAAATAAGTATTAGGAGTTTAAATTCAATTTTATGTTAGACTAAAAGATATGTGAAACACCAAAAAAAATTAAATATAAAAATTTTTAAAATCTTATAATTTTAAAATAATTTCAAGTGCAAACAAAATTTATTGTATTTAGCTAACATTTTTTTTTATTAGCTCAATTTTTTAATTTAATAATTTAACATTATAATTTTAATCTATACTTTTAAATATTAAATATTACTGTTAACTGTCAATCAAAAATAATAAATTATATTGATACTTTAATATTTTACTAAAATTTTCTTATAAACTAAGAAATTAATAGATAGTAGATATTTGATAACAAAGAAAAATCAAATTAACCGTATATTAAAAACCAAAATAGACTTGTTAAGAATTATTTATTTATAATGAAATTAGTTGATTAAGGGAACAAGCAACACTCGCCTTTATGATACGGATACATCATACATGTGAGCTTCCTTTTTCGATACTTAATCAGTTCATTAAGCAACCCAAACTTAACAAAAAAAAAAGAGAGAATACATGTGAGATTATTCATTTTTAGCATATAATTTATATAAAAATATTATATGCATTCAAAAATTAATTATCAAATTAATTATTATATATTTATGTAATTGTAAAAGGGAGATATATATAACATGGATAATCAGATATTTAATAAAAGATTCCTTTATGAGTAAAATTAAGTTGAATGTATATGATATATTTTTAAATAATAAATATAACAAAATCATCGAGTGAAAAATGAAAAATCCGTCAAAGTTGAGTCATATCAAAACATTATCGATAAACTAATCTACAAATATCTTCTCCCTTTTCTACCCTATATTTTTGGGATAAACACATCTAAGTTGATCTCGTAATCAATGCTGTTTAATTAACAAAAGAACAAATCTCTATTGTCAAACAAGCCAAGCAAAGCAAAGTACAAAAAGTCTCGAATGGATAAAGTTAGGGGCAAAATTGTCTTTTCGTGAATACCGAAATCCAGTTAAGCAAAACCATTAGCTACTGAGGCAGACGCGGGAAGAGAAAACTGTGAAACTGTCACTGTCACACTCACTATCATATTGCTGCATAAATTCTCTCATATCAATTATTTTTCTCATGCAAAAAGATTTTCCGGGAAAAACATAAATTTTCTTATTATGGGAAAGTGCTCCTTTCAGGATTCCCTCAAAACTTTGGAAGCTGATATTCAGTATGCTAATACACTGTAAGTCTCTTTCTCTCAATTATTCAAATCTCCGTTTTTGTGTGATCCTTGTAGTACTAAATTCAAATCTTGTTTGAATGATAATTTAGCTTTATACGGTGCTTCGTAATAATGCCGTGGTGATTGAGTCACCTACTTTTTGTCTAGAATTGAATGTTCGGTTCGCTCTTTGGCAATTTTTGTTATTCGAAATTTGAAATTTGAAACTGAAATTTTGTTTCCAGAAAGCTGCAAAAACAAGTAAAAATAGAAATTCTGCAGTTATCTGCTAGCCTACCATGTGTTTGATACATTACCTTTGTTGAAAATTCGGATAACATTCTTCAGTGTGCAATATTTTCCTGAAAACTTTTTTGTGGTCTTCCTGCTACCATTCATGTTCTTTTTTAGCAGAGTTCTAGATTTTTTTTTTTCATGCGCTTTTTGTTCTTTTTTTCTTGTTTGAATTCAGGGCATTAAGTAATCCAAGGGATAAAGATGGAGGATGCTATCAGATGAGACTATCATACAGTCCAGCAGCCCCCATTTTTCTGTTTCTTGTTCAGTGGGCAGATTTTCGCCTTGCTGCTGCTCTTGGTCTCCTCAGAATCCTAATTTACGTGGTATATATTTATCATTTAATTTCTATGCATTTACTGTATAAAATAATTTTATTCTTTCAATCAATAATAGAAATTCATTAAAGTTAGGGTTATAATAGATAGGACAGGGTGTATAACCCTTCAATTCAAACTTTAATGACATTCTAAACCTCTCAATTTGACTCTACTTAACCTTATTCGACTCACAAAAACAAATTTATTTTTCACTCAGATACAATATTTAGTGTTTTCACATTTCATAATATATTGTTAGTAAATTGAATTACTAGTTTAGTGTGCTAAGTACTTATACAAAATAGAGGAATCTGGATTCAAATCTCTACTTGTTCATCATATGTATATTTCCTTTTATGAACATGTACATTATATATTAAGAGTGAAGATTGGGTGAGTAGGGTCGGGTTGCTAATTCGCTATGACTGGGTGGAAGCAGGTTGGAAACCCACATATGCGATCACAATCCCTAATAAAAGCTTCTATCATCCTAAATAATACTTGCTATTATAATTATCTACGATGTGTAAAAATATTTTAATTAAGTCATGTATTTTCTACATTAGTGAAATATAATGCTACACAGCCAGAATAATAGCATAATTCATATACATTTATGCAGAACTGTGGAAGTGGGAAGAATACCATGTCAATATATGAAAGGAAAGCAAGTATTAGGCAATTTTACTGTAAGTAACTTGTGATAAATATTAGTGTGCTCGTTTATGATCTCGAAAATCAGAATATACTACATAGTACATACATATTTGCTGATTTTTTTTTATTTGGATGTTCAAACAGCTGTGATATTCCCTGCTTTATTACAACTCCAGAAAGGGATCACGGATTTGGAGGAAAGAAAACAGAAGGAAATGTATTTGCTTAGGTACCAAAGTAAAAGTGATTTTGAAGAGAAAGGAGGAGAATATGAAATTGACAATGAAAGAGAAGAGGAATGTGGTGTTTGCTTGGAGGTGAAAGGGAAAGTTGTGCTGCCTAATTGCTGCCACACTATGTGTTTGAATTGCTACAGATCTTGGTAAAAAATTCTTTTCTTGGTCTTCTATTGTTCATTTAATCTTCCTCAATATTGTTAGATTTTCTATAATAAATAAAGTCGAGAATTTTAACCGAACTAAGATTATCTCACCCAAATTATTTAAACTTGAGCTTAATAATTATGTTTATATCTGAATTGTTAAAGTCACATTTGCATGTTGGGTTTTAAATTTATCTATTTTTCTATGTTGCGTATATATTCTCCATTCAACTTTAAAAAAAAAAAAGAAATCAGAATAATCATTATCTTTACAAGCTCTTCATAGCATCTTTTATATCAATGAGAAAAATCTTTTTTGTGGCAAAATCTGGTAGGACTAGTCCTTTTTGGGGACCCTGAATTCCTTAAGACCTTATCTATCTTTATTTCAAAGACATTGTAAGTGTCGATTTAGAAAATAATAAATGAAAAGTCAAGATAGTGATCTCTCAATACAATAAAGTCATGAATGTTATCTTATCTAATTGCTTCTTTATGAAAAGCATAATACCATTGAGTCATTGACAAGAATGTATGCTTTATTACTGCTTTCAGGTTTGTGAGGTCTGAGTCTTGCCCCTTCTGTAGGGATAGCCTAAAGAGAATGGACTCTGGTGACCTTTGGATTTACACAGACAAGAGTGACATTGTTGATGTTGGCACAATTTACAGAGAGAATTCCAAGATGCTATTTCTGTATATAGAGAAGTTGCCCCTTGTAATTCCTGACCCAAGACATGTATCCTATGATCCATTCCTAAGGTGAGAGGATTGGCTAAAGAATTTTGGAAAAATGTGAATGTAACCTGAAATTTGTAGTTGTACATGTGTTTTAGTCTTTTAGACCATAATTTTATTTAATTGTATATAATTTTGATGGCTTGTTGCTATGTATTACCATATTCTGTTGTGCCAACTAAAGCTCTCAGTTGCTTAGGATAGGTTTGGTTTAAAATACAACTTTTATAGAAAGAAAAGAAAAAGAATTTTGCTTCAAAATTTTCAATACATTTTAGATATTTGCTAGAATAATAGTAACAAAAACTTGAGAGTTGTGAAAATTTTAGGTATAGAGAACAGAAGTGGGAAGATTTAAGAGAAAGGTTTTGTCTGTTGTATCAATAAGTTGATGTCATCCTAAAATTTTATTTGTAGACTATTGAACCTAAAGTTGTGTTAAAAGTGTTCCAAAAATACCAATTAAGATATTTAATGAAAATTTTTTATAGATAAATGAAATAGTTAGGATTTTAATATATTTATTAAAAATGTAAATTTTTTTATTAATAATAAATTTAACTAATATTCAAAGTAGTTGGCAAATTAAACTTTGGATTATTTAATAAAAGTAATTGTATATTGATGATAATTAGAATTAAAAATTTTGTATAATATTTTAGCATTTTTTATCGCTCTTATTTTTAATTAAAAGTTAATGTATACATTATAGGGTTTAATTAATATGTGTCCTAAAGACATGATAAAATTACAAATTAAGAAAGTCTTTATAAAAAATGATGTAAAAATTAAATTTCTGAATGAATTTTTTGTGTATTTTAAAATAAAGTATTTAAAACTTTCTATTACTATCAATTTTAACTTTTGCCTTTAGAAAACAGGTTGGCTAAATTCTAAATTATATATAAATACTATATATTTAAATACATTGATTTCTCAATAAAAATGGTAATTAATTTAAAATGTTATTAATACGGCAATAAGCTTATCTTCTTAGCACTAAAAGTTGGGTTGAGCTTGACCAAAGCACGGGTGAGTCTGAGTCATATATGGTTAATAACATGCACAAAATTAAATGATATGAAAGATGTGTCATCCATTTATCCATAACGTGTACACAATGACATTGGATGGATAGGAAGGTGACATTTTAATGCTGTCACTTCTGTCAACCCCACTTGGCAAGATTCCATGCCATTCATGATATTTTGGTGTGCGACTCAAGATAGGTTCATCTGCTTCTGAACCTTCATTTTTCGGATTTGGATCCTCTAAAGTTTGAATTTCACTTTAGAGAGAAAAATGTGATCTTTCACATTAATTTTATAGGTGGGATCAATAATAAATATGAAAGAGAAACTATTCAAAGGTAGAAGATCACACTTTACTCTCTAAAGTGAAATTCAAACTTTAGAGGATCCAAATCCTCATTTTTCAATGCTCATTTCCTTGTTTTCTTGTTTCAATTGACTAGGTAGCAATTAGCATCCTAATTATCTCAATGTTTTAAATTAGAAATATTAAAATTAATATTTATGGTAAATGGGGAAAATGTTTTTGTACATCAAATGTAGCCAAAATGGTTAGACATTTTTTTTGTTTATTCTTTGTTTTAATTTTGTTCTTAAAAATTAAAGTTAAAAAAAATCTTAACTAAAGAATTTGCTTAGCTTCGAATTTGAGTGTCCATATAACAAATTCGGAATTAGTAATTCATTTAAGTTTTATGATAAAATTGGCATGTGGAGTCATTCTAACAATTTAATATATTAATCAAATCAGGAAATTAAAATTAAAGAAGAAAAAAATTTCAATCTCCGAATCCATACTTAATGCCAAATGTGACATATTAGTAACTAGAGATTCCAACTTTTGTGATTGTATTCTTAGATAAGGTTTTACACAACTATCACCCTAGAATCATAAAATCAAACTTTGATTGGTCATCTTGAATATGCATATAATCTGCATGAGAACGAGGATCATTATTCTCTTGATGAGCATGATCATGAGCATAAGCATACCCTCCATGGCTTGAGATATCAAGGCCTAAAACTTCCTCATCAATGGAGATTCTCAGCAATTTAAGCTTGTTCAAGGCATAGAACATGGGCCAGATTGTTGCACTAACCCATACAAAGATTACAAAAATCTCAACAATTTGGGCTCCAATCAATCCAAATCCACCTCCAAGTATTAGACAATAAGGTCTTACCACTCCTGTGGAACCTGAATTGCAGGCTTGGATCACAAATTCTTCTTTGGCAAACAGCCCTGTAAACAAGAAGCCCCAAGTGCCACACCCACCATGCAATCGGGCTGCCTCTAATGGGTCATCATAGTTCATTTTTAATTTGAAGATGTTTAAGCCTGCAATGGCACCAACCATATGGACCACTCTCACTCCCAGCAAAGTCAATGGCTCCTGAGCCCAAGAACAGCTCACTTGACCTTGGACTTGGCCAACCACTGGATGAACAAACCCAATGGGCAACACCTGGGTACACAAACCCACTAAGAAAGAATGAGAAAACAAGATATGCTCTAAATACACGTCCAAAAAAAAAAAAAAGATATGCTCTAAATTGGGTTTTCTCAGCTAGCTATGGACCCACTTATGATCCCTGGCACATCTATAGCAAAAGCCCTTTGGTAAACAAAGAAACTATAAACCAAGTTGGGTTGGTCTAATAGTTAGTTCATTAGTAAGTTTAAATAAGTGTCTGGGATTAAAATTCTACCTTGTGTAATCAACTTGGGTTGGTTGAGTGGTCAACTCACTCATCCGCTTAAGCAAGTATTGGGAGTTCGAACCCCGCCTTATGCATGCAGCAACTCATTGACCAACGGCAGACCCTTAAATGGAGCTCAGATTCGCGACGGCTCTGTCGGGTTGAGAGATACCGTTTGGATAAACCAAAAAAAAAAATTTCTGCCTTGTGTATGTAATAACCTATTGATCAACGACAAACTCTTAAATATAGCTTCAATTCACGATGCATTAGTCCTTAGTCGGTTGGGTCGGGAATAGCATGGATAACCCAAAAAAAAGGGAAAAAACTATAATCATATGTGCCATTTGGAATGTTGGCTAGAGCAAACAAATTAGTTCCAATGAAAGGGTTGGAATTTCCATATGTAAATGCAAATCCAAAAAGGTAGAATGAGATGCTACGAACATCAACCACCTTGGTTAGCATTATGTTCATGGCATTTTTGGCACGTACGGATCCAGCACATATCATTGCAAAGCCAATTTGCATTACAAAGACAAGGTAGGCAGAGAAGAGTAGGTAGATTGTGATGATAAAATGTGTTATATGTGACACTTTGTTCCCACGAAGCCTCCATGAAATTCTGTATTATTGAAAGATGATGAGTGAATGTGTGCATGTGAACTTTGAAATAAGAACTAATTAAGGAAATCGTAACACATATGTGTGTGATATAGGAATAAGATTTAACTTATGGGGAACTCTTAGAAGGATATAAGTAATAGGTTGTATAATGAGTATTACGAATCAATAAAGACGTTTGAACAAAATATTGAAAAATATTTGTCGAAAATTGATAAAGAGTATTAGACATGGTTTTTTCAATATCG
This sequence comes from Arachis ipaensis, assembly GCF_059453495.1. Classification (NCBI taxonomy): domain Eukaryota; kingdom Viridiplantae; phylum Streptophyta; class Magnoliopsida; order Fabales; family Fabaceae; genus Arachis; species Arachis ipaensis. Next base: position 5,307,253 of record NC_142436.1, read on the forward strand.
CAATAAACCTGACACCCAGACCCAAGTGACTTATTTTAAATTCATAAAAAAAAATAATAGAATAAAACTCAAAACAGCCTCTGATAATTATTTCGAAAGACAACGAGGCTCTTACAAAAAAAAAAATCTAATTCGGTCCCTGACAATTACTTCAAAAGGACAACGAGGTTCCGTGCCAAAAAAAGTTAATGTTTTTTTTTTTTTGCACAATGACTAATCAGTCCTAAAAAAGAAATATCAGGGGCCGGATTGGGTGTTTTTTTGTTCTTGGGGGCCTCGTTGTCCTTTTGAGGTAATTGTCAGGGGTCGGGTGGGGTATTCACTCAAAATAATACTATTTATGTTACATTGACATGGACAAATTCAGTGTGTAATCCCTCTTACTTTTGATGGCATAATAGGAGAATTGTAGGAAAAATGCTGTAAATTGATCAAAACAACTATACACTCATACTCACGATTTGAAAAGTTTGGTGAGACGAAGGAAAAAAGAGATAATTTATGTTTGAATTCACTTTAAACTGTATTTTCGGCTATATTTTCTTTATTTGGGTAGAATATGGTGATGGTATAAACTATATTGTTACCGTCGGAACTACAAGAGAAAAAAGTTAGCAGAGGAGAGTTATGGAACTTAGTGCACAAACAAAGTGATGGCTTTTATATACATGAAGAAGTTCGAGCCGTTGGTGTAAGTACTACATTGAGATCCTTTATGATGTTTCTTGTTAATTATGTTGAATATGCTTTAGTTTGTAGTTGCTTATGTTTACTTATTTATGTTTATCAAAAAATTGTGGAGATTGAGCAGCCTGATGAATCCTTTAGAATGTTGTCTGAAAATGATTTGGTTTTTTAAGCTCTCGGAAAAGAGCAATAGAATGCGTGGCATGAGTTTTAGACTGACTCCAAATTAACTCTTCTGTCCGAATTCACATTTGTCGGGAGATGAATCTCAAACAGAAGAGACCCAAAAGGTGTTGTTTGAATTACAGGCAGAGGTGACAATCGAGCAATTGAAAAAAAATGTAGTGGAGGATAAAGTAGCAACAAAAAAAAAAAATAAAGAGACGGATAAGGTGGAGGGGGGAAGGAGCTATCACTAGATGTTGCTACACATGAAATTTTTGGAGAGACAAAGCAGAAGATAGATATTAGGAGTTGATGTTATTTTATTTGAAGTGTACATTTTTTTTTAATTTTACTATGCAGCTTTATTAATTAGAGATATACTTCATTCATATTAATATAAATATATTAGTTTGTTTTACAATCATATTTTCATGAGTTTTCACCATCAATTTAAATTTTTAGTGAAAAATTAATAAAATTTTTAATATTAAAAAATAACTCCCAACAAATAAAAAAAATATACCCAGAATATTTATAAAAAACAAATTAATATATTTTAATTTAAAAAATTAGCAGCATCAAATAGCGACGGTTTGTAACCGACAAAAATAGACTCAAAAAAATCGTGCGATTTTTTGAATAGCGGTGGTTCATAATCACCGAAAAAAATTAAGAAAATTAGCAACACCTAATAGCGGTGGCTTGTGTCTGTCACAAAACAACATCGTTATCTTGTTTGAGCATATTGCAGCAGTTTAAAACCGCTTCCATACAATCCAACACAAAATATCTTAATAGTTACGATTATACCAGCAATTTCTGGAAACTACCACAATAATTAACCCTACGCACTATATATTAAGATTTTACTCTGTCGATATATTAAGATAATTTGGATATGAAACTATTCATATAGTTTTATCAAGGGTAAAGTATATTTTTTTTACCTAAAGTTTGATAAAAGTTTTAAAAATACCCCTAAGTTTTATTTTATTTCAATTTTGTTCTAAAAGTTTTCGATTTGCATCAAATATACCCCTACCAGCTAAATTTTCAAAAAAATTAAGACCAATCTAACAATAATGCATGAAAATTATGCTTGATTTTCTTGGGTTGAGGGTTGTTTTTATGAAATTGTTGTTGAATTGGTCTTACATTTTTTGAAAAATTAATCGTTAGGGGTATATTTGATGCAAATCGAAAATTTTTGGGACAAAATTGAAACAAAATAAAACTTAGGGGTATTTTTAAAATTTTTGTCAAACTTTAGGGACAAAAAGTATACTTTACCCTTTTATCAATTATGATAAGTGTACACCAAAATCAGCTATCAGTATAAAATATATGTTAAAATATAAATACATTTTAAAAATAAATTAAACCACATAATATATTTATACACAAATATATTTATGACTAATTTTAATATACAAATAATTTTTTTTGTATATTTATTCTTAATAATTTAGCTTAAATTTTTTTCATTTTATTACTTATCTTTTTAGCATATATATTATCATTTAATTTTTGACACATCAGCACATAACCCGGGAGTGAAATAATAATATCAGAGGAGTGCTACACATACAAGTCTTTTTGACTTACAAGTCTTACAAGTTACTAGGCCTTTTAATGCGTTATTCAACGTTTCCTATTTTCAAAGCGCTACACTTAGAACGGTTCTTCTTCTTCTTCTTCCTCCTCCTCCTCCTCCTCCTCCTCCTCCTCCTCCTCTTCCTCTTCCTCTTCTTCTTCTTCTCTTCCTCTTCCTCTTCCTCTTCTTCTTCTTCTTCGTTTTTTTTTTTCGATTTTCATAGTTTCTGAAATCAAGCTTTGAAATCGTTTTGAAGAAGAAGCAGCAGAAGATGAGGAGAAAGAGAAAGAGTTCTGAATTATACAACGAATTTTGGGTGTATTTCTTAAATACTTTGGGTGTATTTTTCGTAATCCTTTGGGTGTATTTCTGTAATCCTTTTGAAGATAATAGAACTTCAGAAATACACCCAAACGATTACAGAAGTACACCCAAAATGATTACAGAAATACACCCAAACGATTATAGAAATACACCCAAAGGATTACAGAAAATACACCCAAAGGATTTAAAGAAATACACCCAAAATTTGTTAAAATACATCTTATGCATAATTCAGAACTCTTTCTCTTTCTCCTCCTCATCTTCTACTGCTTCTTCTTCTTCAAAAACGATTTCACCATGAAAAATCGAAAAAAAAAAAAGATAAAACAGAGAGAAAGAACGTAAATGAAGAAGAAGAGGAAGACGATGAAGAAGAACGTGCAGAAACGAAAGAAAAGGAGAAGAAAGAAGAGTAAGAGGAAGAAGAACGTGCAACAAGAAGAAGAAGAAGAAGGAGAAAGAGAAGGCAAGAAACGAAAGAAAAGAAGAAGGAGAAGACGAAGAGGAAGAAGAATGGTTCGAAGCGTGTTTTGAGCGTTAGTTTTAATTGAACTTGTAAGGCTTACAAGCCTTAATTGCTTGTATGCCAAGAATTACTCATAATATCACAATAGTAAAATAATATGAGCAGAGGTGATCTTATTGAAATTAAAATCCCAAATATAGTGAAATTTTTACATCTTATTTATGAAATATAAGATCCTCATTAACAAAACTTTCTTTTTAATATATATGGTTGAATATATTGTAAAGATCAGACTCCTGGCTTTGGTGGTTGGCAAATGCAACCGCACTGTCCACCAAGGCATCCAGCTACGCAAGGTCTTGGTGGAGAAGGTGGAACACTGTGACAAACCAAATGCTTGCAATCTCCATCGTTCCCACATTTCTCAGCCATACCTGACAAATTCTCAAATGTTAAAGGGAGGGAAGGGATAATAATGTTTTATTGTAGTTTATTTCATATAAAATTTTAGTTACAGACAATAAATTAATAAATTACATTCTTATAATATATATACTTACAGTATCCCTAATTTATATAAAATTAGAAAATAAAATAATAATTTAATCTCCAACATATATAAGACAAAGACACATTTTATTTTAAAATATTTAGTAGTTAAATGATTGTTAAAAATATTATTATAATTCTTGTTGAGTTTAACTTTAGAAGTAAAATTATAAAAATAAGTAGTAACTCATGAGTCGATTCAGATCACTTGTAAAAATGAGTGAATTAAATTAGTAAAATTATAATTCGATTAAATAGATCAGTTTGACTAGATCACTAATAAGTTTTTAAAATTTTTTTTATTGAATATTTTTTCTCAACAAATTTTTTGTTAAATCAATCTCTAAACTTTTATTTTATTAGACAAGATAATTTTCATACCAGGTTATTAGTACAAGGACGGATATGAGAATTTAAAAATTCTTAATGCACTGTTATGTATTTATTAAATAATAACAATGAGTGATTTGTTTAATATTTTTATCAAAATTAATATATTTAACAAACTAAAATATTTTACATTGATTTAATTGATGATTAAAATTTGTTAAAAAATAAATTGTCTGACTAAAAATTTTTTGGCAATAATTTAGGATATTACTTCATATATTATAAATGATACTTATTTTCAAATGGGATCGGAGAACTAATAGAAAAATACTAAAAAAGTTACTGACATTGATATGATACGGAATATATGACACATTAATTTCAATTTTTATAAGACATAAAACACGACTTATATATAAATTATAATAATATTATTGATATTAAAATATAATTATTTTTTAATTATTTTTAAAATAATTTATTATTTTAATAAATAATAATATATACTATTTTTAAATTTATTTTAAAAATATATGTTAAAAATAAAGTTGAATATATTAATGTATGATAATATTTAAATGTGTCTAGATATATTTAACAATTTTTTTTATTTTTTATTAAAATATGATTTGACTAAAAAAAATAAGTGTATTAAACAAGTATTAAATGAATATCATATTTAAAATAAAAAGATTGCTAGCCCTACCAAACTATTAATTCATAGCAATTTTCGAAACAATATGTATAATATTTTAATTTCAAGCATAAATTAGAGAGACAGACGAAAACACTATAAGAAAAGAAAAATAGAGGATGGAAAATACCAGATTCAGATGCTAGGAGAAATAAGAAAAGCAAGCAAGGAAGCACCATCGAAGCTTTTGCCATTTTGAAAGTCTTTTTGAGAAATTTTTGTTTTAATTTAATTGACTATATGGCATGGTAGAAATTAGAGTATAAAGCTTGATTGTATATTTATAAGGAAAACTGCATTGATTTTCATTGCAGCAAATTATGCTATATCAAAGGCATAGTCAATTTTTTTTTCACGTGTTACCCAAATTACCGTATTTACAAAAAAATAATTTCCTAATTAGATTTTTTATAAGAGAGATTTAGCCTTATTTAAATAGATATTACATGCAACTGACTTTTATGGAAAAAATCAAACATGAGATACACTTAGCTTTATTTAGACAGATATATTTGAAAAAAAATTGAAATGTTATTTTACAGAAATATTTGGTAACAAAAACAGTTTAGTTAAAATTAGCCAGAATTTATTTTATTTAACATTTATAAATTGTTACAACAATTAATGAATACTAAATAAAACAAATTTTGACTATTTTTTTGTCTCCCTAACATTGTTTGAGAGAATATTCAGTTTATTCTTTAAAATTTCAAACATTTATCAAAATAGTCTATAAAACAAAAAAAAAAAAAATATATATATATATATATCAAATGATCTCTAAATTTATTAATTTAATTTTTTTTAATTTAATTATCATTAATACAGTACTAATATAAAATTTTACAATATCAATATAGCATCTCAAACAATAAAATGACTTAATTAAAATTTTAATATGATCAAATATGTTCTAAATTAATTAATTCACTCATACGTGTTCTTTGCGAGTCCTTTTTGCTTTATAAAATTTAAGCATAATTCATGACCACACTTAATATAAAATTGGTAATTATATGTATAAAAAAATTTCAAAATGACTAACGAAAAAATACTATTAATAATACGAGAGAATTAGTAAAAAGATAATTTGAGAGTTTTCAAATTCCAAAACAAAAAATTGAATTAATCACTTTACTAACTCAAATTATTTAATTGATATATCGTTCTGTGAAAATTAATGTGTTACCACTTACCGTACTTAAGAAAAAAAATAATTTAATAATTCACTTTTTTAAAAGAGATGTCTCCACGTCTTTCAAATATAAAACTTGAGACCTCTATATTGAAATTCCTTATTCAAATACAAATTATATTAAGATACATTAATTTCTTGATATATATCAATAATTATTATTATTAAAGAAAATATTATTTTAATTATTGAAAAATAAAATTATTAATTATTGAATTTGTTTTGGTTATTGTTTTTATTTTAAATTAGCTCTAAGTACTATAAAAGGAAATTAATCTATCATATAAAATACACAAACACTTAAGATTAATAATAGTTCAATTTTACATCTTTTATTTTTTTTATTGTTAAACTTCTTTTTCTGTTTTACTTTGTTCTTTGAGTTACTGCACAAAATTCATTTTCCTTTGGATCATTATCATCATATTATATTATCCTAATAAAGCGGATAGATTATTGGTGGGAGATATGTTATAATGATATACTAGTATATATGTACCGAGTAAATAGTCAAATTGGTCCCGAAAGATAGCCCATTCTTCAAACGAGTCCCTGTAAAAAAAAGATAATAAAATTTGTCCTCTAAAAATTTAAAATTGGTAATGTTAGTCCTTCCGTCAAATTTTCGTCAATTCCGTCAGTGACGCCGTTAACTATTGCTTAGGTGGCTGTCAGTGTGGCATATGAGCATGCCAGCTTGGTGCAGAGTGGCTGGTGACAAGATATGTTTCCATATGTAAGTCAAATTAGTCCTAGGTCTATAAACCCTTAAATTGCCATTGTTGCTGCAGCTTGAGCTTGATTCTGCAGAGGCCGAAAATTCATGACCGGTTGCACGATGGGTAGCGTAGGTGGGGGTCGCAGTGGACAAGTATCGCAATCACACGGAAGCCATGCCTCGAGCTCTTCGCTGCGGTGGCGAAGGAAGAATTCCGACCAAGTTTGCTTTTGTGGGCTGAAGACAGTGATCAAGAAGTCTGGGACAAGAGAAAATCCTGATAGATTGTTCTATGCTTGTCCAAGATATCGGGTGAGTTATGAATGTAGTCTTCTTGAAGCTTCAAATGATTTGAGTTGGATTTTGACAATTTGGTACCCTGATGTTGTGCAGAAGGACAGCCACTGCAATTACTTTAGGTGGGCTGAGGACGACGACTATGAAGGATTAGAGAACTTAGGAGAAGTTAAAACTGATGCACAAATGGAGAGTGATGCTGCTTTGTTAGACCATAACATATCTTGGAGAATGATGACCTTAGAAGCTGAAGTAAAAGCACTTAGGATGCAACTGTATTTTGGATTAATAGTTGTGATTGTGGTTTTTATGATTATGTGTATGATCTTTAGTGGGAAGTGAAGCAGTTACTGTGAAAAGGTGAAAAGGATGATGCTGTGAACCTTGACAGTTTTCTGTTGCTGTGAAAACCTTGTATGTTCATGTTTCTTTACTAGTAAAAAGGTTATTTACATGTAGTTTTATTGTTGATCATAACATAATATAAGCAAATCAGTCAAAGCAGAATTAAAATTAAGTGAAGTAGGAATAGAAAAACATGATAACATCACCAATGGTGAACTAGTTTCTATTGTCTTAGATTCAAATAAGAACATTGTTTTAACATGATAATAATCCAAAAGGTTGTAGCTGACAGTTCAAAGCAGTATACCATAAAGGGCTATACAAAAAACAGGGCTATTGAAGATACCACAACTCCCACATTGTTTATAAAAACTAAAATTTAGCCCCGACAAAATAACAGATACTAAATGCCCTATATCTTATGTCTTCAAGTCTTGAAGTCATTCCATGTCTTTTAGGTGTGGGCTTATGTGTGGGCTTAGGTGTGGGTTGAGGAGTTAGCTTAGGTGTGGGCTGAGGAGTAGCCTTAGGAGTGGGCTGAGTTTTGGCTCTTTTTGGGTTAGATGATTTTGTTGTTGTCTTACAGTAATCTTGGGACATTGCATCATTGTGGTCCTTCTTCAGTTTCTTTGCTTCTTCAGGGATGGTTGGCAAACAAAGTACTTCATCATCATCCTCACTCATGCAGTCAACCACGTGTGGCTTAGACACAACATGCTCAAAATAGATGTTGATGAGGTGATGATTCCTCCTGCAATTCTTAACCAATTCTAACAGATCAATGTCATTTTCTAGCTTCTTCAACCCATTTTCCAGTAGCGTTCCAGGAACTTTCCACAAGCAGTTGTTCATCTCAACATATCCCAGCTCCTTGTAGTATCCCTTCACAAAGAAAACGTCTAGAGTGTCTGAATCTACACCCATTAATACTTCAGTATTATCTGGTTCATAACACAGATAGCCTGATTCATCTGTTTGGAACTTTCCACCATGGTGAAATACAAAGGTCATTGGGGGACCTTCCATCTGAAACCAAAACAGCAACAACTGATGCAAATTTATTTCATGGAGAGACAAAGCATATTCAACATCAACTCCCAAAATGAATCTAACACACACACATGCACATACACATAGCACAAACAACGTTCTCAAGAATCCAAAAACAGGGACATATCATGGCTAATGACCAAAGCCCTAAGCCTAAACACATTCTCCTAAACCATAACATTGCAAACAGTAACAATGGAAGTCCAACGATAATACAACCACATTGATCAGGAGATAAAACCAGAATCACTCTCACAAAATAAGAAAAGATAGCTAACCTACCTCTCACGCAAGGCGATGGAGTGCCCTTTTCGGTTGACCAACGTGGTCGCAAACTGCTCACCTACAACTCCAGCACACTGTCGTCGTCGGTCAAGCCTGGTCGTCGTCGTTCAATGCTTCGTCTTCCTGGAGGAAACAACTAAGGTGAAGGGATTGCAGGGGTTCTTTCTTTTCGGAAGAAGGATGCAACTTGAGAGAGAATACGAAACAGGGATGAAAACCAAGCGTTGTAAAAGGAGCAACTAAGAAAACACGACGCCGTTTCAGCCTTCGCCTACGTGTCACACTAACGGCCAGGTCAGCATATGTTCACGCCGTTACTGAAACATTTGACGGAAGGACTAACGTTACCAATTTTAATTTTTTCGGGGATAAATTTTATTATCTTTTTCTTACGAGGACTCGTTTGAAGATTGGACTATCTTTCGGGACCAATTTGACTATTTACTCTATATGTACCCTATGCCATACCAAGAAAATATTTATTTTTTATTTATATTTAAAACATGTTTTTAAACAAAATTGATCATGAACATATGTAACTTAAATAAAATGATTTTATATTTTTGTCTTTTATACAAATACCAAATAATAGTAGCAAATAATAGCATAATAATAATAATAATAATAATAATAATAATAATAATAATAATAATATATTGATTATATTTTCAATGTCTTATATGTATTATACAAATTTATCCTAATTATAATAATTTAGCTAATATATGTTCTATTCAATGATTCTTTTATTCTATTTTCTTTCATTATTTATAGTCATAATGAGAAGTTATTCTATTTGCGATTTTATACAAAATATTTGAAATAGTTAATATTATTAAAAATATTTTTTTTAATAGTTATATGCTCCCAAAATATCCATACATAAAAAAATAAAGAGCATCTGTTCGGTAGATCGGGTACCGGACGGTTCGGGTTATGACCCCGGGGTTTACGCTTGGGATGGTGGAGAGGTTCGTCTGGTCGTTGTTTCCTGATCCCGGGGATGCGAGGTCCCGAGCACTTTGTATGTGGAGGGGGGTGCCACCTGCAAAGACACTCCGACGCTCTTGTCAGAATATGTGCAGGCGGAGAGGAAATGGTGTGTGAGTGTCACGTCCCTTGGGAGGAGAGCCAGTCTCCCCTTATATACATGTCAGTAGTGGGCCCTCCCAGTGAGCAGGCCCATACCCTCTTTGCCCTTGTCCCACGGCTGTGTGTGAGCCGTACGGGACGCGTGTCCGAGTCGGGCGGAGGACGCACCATTGGGCCGCCGGGAACTCGGGTCGGGTTGACCCGTGTGAGTTTTGGGCCAGGCCGTAACAGTGCCCCCGACGCGTCAGCGATGGCCGTGGGGGCCATTGGTGGCGCATGATGTCTACACTCGTGCGTTGTCGCTGGGTCGGCAGATCGTGGGAGGGACGCGTCTCTTGTGCGCGTGTCTCTTGATCTGCTGTGGCATCTGTTTGCCGTTTCGTTCTCCGCGCTGGGCATTTAATGCTCATAATGATTTTGAAAAAACCCGTGCGCAAAGACTATCTTACCCCTGCTTCTTTTCGCGCTTTTTCTGGGGGTGGTTTTTAAACAGTCTTTCTTACTAACCACCCCCCACTCTTATCATTTCTAATTTCTTCTCTCCCTAACATCCAAAGCTTCCTGCGCGAACTCCTTCCTGCTTCAGCTTCCAGCGCAGATTTCCTTCATCGTTCCAGGTAACCTTCTGGCTTCTTTCTTCTGGTACCTATGCTATGCTCTGTTGTTGTGTGATTTGTTGTTTGCATCTATTGTATGGCTGGTTTTATTTTTGTTAAGAGGTTTTTCCCGTGTTGGGATAGGTGGGTTAGAGAAGGGGTACCATTCCAGGATAGGCTTTTTTGGGTGGTTTGTGGGGTAGGCGTAGTTTTTAGCCGTATCTGGTCACGTTTGAGTTGAAAAGGCGTAGTATCTGAGTTTTTTCGGGCTCCCGACCTCATAGACTAACGGAGTGGTACCCCGCTGTAGGTATGCCTCGCGTTGTCTCCCGGTCTTCCGGATCCGCTGCGGCTTACGACCCGTATGCTTGGGTGACTGACGATATAAGGAGTTCACCCAACCAGATGGACTTGGAGGAATTGACGGAGTTCCGGCAAGCCGGTTACCTATGTGGGGGTACTGACGAGGAGGCCAACTACGAGGCCATTGTCCCGCTTCCCCGTGAGCGTATTTATGAGCTCAATTTTCATTCTCCTCGCGTCCCCGATTGGATTTGGTTTTACAAGTCCATGTTCACACAAGTCGGTGTTCGGATACCGTTCTCCGATTTTCAAATGGCGCTGCTGAACCGGATATCCGTCTGTCCGTCTCAACTTCATCCGAACAGCTGGGCTTCGATTCGCTGCTTCGAGATGGTCTGCGAGTACTTGGAGCTACCGGCGTCGGTGGACGTTTTTCTCTTTTATTTCAACCTTACCAACCCCTCCAAACAGGGGAAAGCAAGAAAAGGGTTTCTTTCTTTCCGTGCTGCCCAGGGTAGGAAGATTTTTAGCCTTTTTGAGGATTCCTACCATGGGTTCAAAGATAAGTATTTCAAGGTTCGTCCCGTCAAGGGTCGCCATCCCTTCTGGTTGTCGTTAGAGGGGGAGCGCCTTATCCAGACTTACTGGAGCTTTGGCGCGGGGTCGAATCCTTTTGTGAAAGTGTCGTACAAGAGGTTGTCGGCTGTAGATAAACAGATAGCGGACGTCCTTCTTGCTATCTTTGAAAAGAATCCCGTGAACCCCCACCTTCTCATGGGTGAACGGGAGGCCGGCCGGAGCTATATTCGTGAGTTCCTTTTCTTGTTTGCATACGTTTCTTGCTTTTTATGTTTGTCGGTTTGACGGCTAACGTTCTTGTTGTTTATCGCAGTGGAAATGTCTGCTACCGTGACTGGTCTTGAAAACCTGATGAAGACCTTTTTTGATGCTAGTGATGACGAGAATGCCGGAGAGAAGGACGCCGGCAAGTCGGAGGGCCCATCAGGGGAAAAGACGGACCAAGCTTCCCCTGCTCATGATACCGAAGCGTCGGGAAAGCAGGGCTTGGGGGGTCAGGCTTCCCCTTTTCATGAGGAGGGACCTGCCGACGGGCAGGCGACTCACACCCCTCAACCGGATAGCGACGTGGAGCTTATCCACACTCCTAAGAAGCGAAAGATGTCTTCTAGCCCGGAAGGGGTCCTTACCGTAATGGAGAGGAATTTTGACGCTTCTAAGTTCATTGATTCCCAACTGATACCGGGGACAGAAGAGCATTTTCATGCAACCGAGCTGTCCGGGCAGGCGAGGTGGATGTATCGCACCTTGCTTCGTGGGGCCGTGATAGCTCGGAAGGCCGAGTTTGAGTTATCCGGTATGGAGGCGCTTCGGAGGAAGCTTGAGTCTTCTGTTAAGGCGAACAATGATTTTATGGCTCAAGTTGAACTCCTCCAGGGTCAGCTGTCCGAGATGGGGGGGAAGCTTAATGCTGCTGAGGAGAAGTCCTCGTTTGTTGCGGAGAGGTTGAAGGCGTCCGACGAGACCGTGGCCCGGCTTCTTGAGCGTGAGATGACATTAGAGGGTCAACTGAACGCCGCTCAGGGTCGAGTTGTCGCTTTGGAAAAGGAGCGGGAGCAGGCCATCTCGGAGGCGAAAGCCGCTAAGGCAGAGGCCGTTGATCTTAGGAAGAAGCTTAAGGTGGCCAAGGAGCAAGGGAAGAATGCGATCTTGATGACCGAAGATGCCCTGAAGGCCCAGCTGAAGATTGCTGCTCCCGATTTCGAGACGTCGTCAATTGGTGTTTTCAAGACTATCCAGGATGGGAAAATTGTCGATATGCCGAGGAAGTGAAGCCTCGTAACATAGGATATTTTGTAATGCATTTGTTTGAACAACTTGTTGATACTTTGTCGTTTTGTTTGCCTTGAACAATTTCACTTGTCCGTTTCGTATTTTGACGCTTTATAATTTATCGTCGTTTGATTGCTGTGATTTTCGCTTGTTTCATTATTTTGTCGTGTTGTCGTTTTCGTGTTACCGTTTATTCTGGGCGGGCTTATGTCTTGTGCCCGTCTTGCCGTTTTCGCATTTGGTAGCAGTTCGGACCGATTCGGTCGCGTAGTCGTCGAATTGGCTGAGGCCTATGAGCCGTCTGGCTCCCAGGGTGATCAGTCCCGGGGTGCCATTTTAGATTTTGGTCGCGAGGAGCGGATATGAAGTAAGAAAGTTTGAACAAGTAAAGAATTTGAACAAGTGAAAATTGCTCGTCAGTTGGGTAAGTATTTGACAAAGTAAATAAACAAGTTGAATTAACATGTGGATGAGGCGAGTACTAACTGTCTGGCTAGGCTCCCTGGTCGGTGAGCCGGTGGGTCAGGAGTAGAACCTCTTTAGGTCGTTTGCGTTCCATGTTCTGGGTATTTCCTTGCCGTCAAGTTTTTCGAGTTTGTAAGCGCCCTTGCCGAGTACCTCCCTTACCCTGTAGGGGCCTTCCCAATTTACCGCCAGCTTGCCTTCCCCTGGGGTCGGGACGCCGATGTCGTTGCGTCGCAGGACGAGGTCCCCTTCTTCGAAGTCTCGTTTGAGGACTTTGGCGTTGTAACGCAGGGCTATTCTTTGTTTCAGCGCCGTTTCTGTTAGGTGAGCCATCTCCCTTGTTTCTTCGATCAGGTCTTTCTCAACCGCTTCGCTCATGCCCGCGAGGAGTAGTCGGGGACTTGGTTCGCTGATTTCGACTGGTATTACCGCGTCGACCCCATAGGTTAGGCGAAAGGGGGTTTCCCCCGTGGCGCTTTGCTCGGTTGTCCGGTAGGACCATAAGACGGAGGGGAGTTCGTCGGCCCAGTTTCCCTTCTTACTGTCTAGGCGCTTCTTTAGACCAAGAAGGATGACTTTGTTTGCGGCCTCTACTTGCCCGTTTGTTTGGGGGTGTTCTACTGAGGAGAACTTTTGCTTTACCCCCAGGCCAGAGAGGAATTCCATGAACTTCCTGTCGGTGAACTGGGTCCCATTGTCCGAGATAACGACCTCTGGGATGCCGAAACGGGTTATCACTTGCCTCCACATGAACTTCCGGCAGTTGGAGGACGATATGGTGGCTAGTGGTTCAGCCTCTACCCATTTGGTATAGTAGTCGATGGCTACTATGAGGTATTTGACTTGTCCTGGGCCGACCGGGAAGGGTCCCAGGAGGTCGATTCCCCATTGTGAAAAAGGACGTGTAGTCGTTAGCGAGCTTAGCTCGGAGGCTGGTGCCTTGTGGAAGTTGGCGTTTTGTTGACACTTTGTGCATTTTGTGACAAATTCCTTCGAGTCCTTCATCATTGTTGGCCAGTAGTATCCTGCTCGGATGAGCTTCCTTGCTAGGGCTTTGCCCCCGATGTGATGTCCGCAGCACCCTTCGTGGACTTCTCTAAGCACGTAGTCCGTTTGGTCGGGGTGCAAACACTTCAGTAGGGGCTGGCTGAGCCCCTTTTTGAATAGTTGTCCCTGTATGATTGCGTACCTGGCCGCCTCCCTTCTTAAAGCTTTGGCCGCCTTTTCATCTTCAGGTAACTTGCCGAGTTCCAGGAAGTTGGTAATGGGATCCAGCCACGAGGGGCTCGACTCCGTCAGGTGGAGGGCGACCGTTGGTTCCTTCACCATGCCCTGGATGAGCGACCGGTTGCCCGATCCTGGCTTTGTGCTCGCAAGCTTCGACAAAAGGTCTGCTCGTGTGTTCTTTTCTCTTGGAACGTGCTGGATAACGACCTCCTGGAACTGGCTTGTCATTTGCTTAACCTTTTCCAAGTACTTTTGGAAGAGGGGGTCCCGGGCTTGGTAGCTTCCGTTTATCTGCGATGTGACGACTTGGGAGTCGCTGCATACTTCGACCCTTGTCGCCCCGACTTCCCGAGCCAGCATTAGTCCGCCTAGGAGAGCCTCATATTCTGCTTGGTTGTTCGACACTGGGAACTCGAACTTGGTCGATTGCTCATAGATGACCCCTGCTGGGCTTTCCAAGATGACCCCAGCTCCTCCGGACGTTTGGTTGGAGGCTCCGTCCACATGAAGCCTCCACCGTGTGCCCGTTTCCTCGGGAGGATCGCCCGTTACCTCCACCAAGAAGTCTACCATTGCCTGGGCCTTGATTGCGTGTCGAGGCTCATACTGTAGGTCATATTGTGAGAGCTCGATGGCCCAGGTCATCATCCTACCAGCCAAATCAGGTTTTTGCAGTATTTGCCGAATCGCCTGATCTGTCCTCACAACTATACGGTGACTCTGGAAGTATTGTCTTAACCTTCGGGAGGATACTAGGAGCGCCAGCGCCAGTCTTTCCAGTTTACTGTACCTCAGCTCTGGTCCCTGGAGTGCCCTGCTCACAAAGTAGACAGGCTGTTGCGTCCTTGCTTCTTCTGTAACGAGGACCGCGGCAAGCGCTTCCTCGGTTACTGATAGATAGAGGTAGAGTGGTTCTCCGGCTTTGGGTTTCCCGAGGACTGGTGGTGCCGCCAAGATTTGCTTGAAGTGGTTGAACGCCTCTTCGCACGCTGGTGTCCATTCGAACGCCATTCCCTTTCTCATTAGGTTGAAGAAAGGTATGGCCCTTGCCGCCGATGCGCCGAGGAAACGGGACAAAGCTGTCAATCTCCCAGCAAGTCTCTGGACGTCTTTGATGCAACCTGGACTCTTCATTTGAAGGATCGCTTGGCATTTTTCGGGATTGGCTTCCACTCCTCTTTGAGTGATCATGAATCCTAGGAACTTTCCGGCCTCCATGGCGAACGCGCATTTGAGTGGATTAAGCCTCATGCCATGTTGTCGTAGGGACGAGAAAACGTCGTTAAGGTCACTCATGAGATCGTCAGGTCGGGCGGTCTTTGCGAGTATGTCATCTACATAGACTTCCACTGTCTTGCCCAGGAGTTCACTGAATATCTTATTCATCAACCTTTGGTATGTGGCTCCTGCGTTTTTTAGGCCGAATGGCATTACCTTGTAACAATAGGTGCCCCCTGGCGTTATGAACGCCGTTTTTTCCTCGTCGGGTCGGTGCATCGGTATCTGATTGTACCCTGAGTAGGCATCCATGAAGCTCAGGTATCTGTACCTTGCCGCCGCGTCGACAAGCGCATCAATATTAGGTAGGGGGTAGCAGTCCTTGGGACAAGCCTTGTTGAGGTCAGAGTAGTCCACGCACATTCTCCACCTCCCGTTGTGTTTTTTAACCAGAACCACATTTGACAACCAGGTCGAGTAATCCAGTTCCCGGATGAATCCCGCTTCTAAGAGGCTGGCCGTTTGCTTGGCTACCTCGTCTGCCCTTTCCTGCGACATTTTCCTCCTTCTCTGGGCCACTGGTTTGGCTCCCGCCTTTACGGCCAGGTGATGCGACATGAGCTGGGGGTCTATCCCTGGCATGTCGGCAGACGTCCAGGCGAAGAGGTCGGCGTTAGCCCTGATCATTTCCATCAAAGGCTCCTTTATTTCGTGCGGGAGGTTTCTGTTTATGAATGTGAATTTATCGTGCTCCTCGCCGACTCTGAACTTTTCCAAGTCTCCTTCTGGCTCTGGTCTGGGTTTGTCGTCTACCCTGGCGTCCAGGTCGGCCAGGAAAACCCCTGACGCCTCTTTGGATTTTTTCCTGAGAGAAAGGCTGGCATGGTCGCAAGCGACCGCCGTTTCCAAGTCGCCCCGGAGGGATCCCACGGATCCGTCATCGGCGATGAACTTCATCACCAGTAGTTTCGTACTGATAGCTGCCCCCAGGTCGTTAATGGTCTTTCTCCCCAGGATGATGTTATAGGCCGTCGAATCTCGTAATATTACAAAGTCTGCCATGATTGTCCTTCGTCTTTGCCCTTGTCCCACAGAGGTCGGGAGTGTGATGATTCCGTCTGGCTTGATGAAGTGGTCTCCTAACCCTACCACACCGTGCTGGTGGGCCGTCAGGTCGGAATCTCTCAATCCCAGGGCATCGAAAACGTTTCGGAACATGATGTTTGAGTCTGCCCCCGTGTCTACCAGGATTCGTTTGACGAGGCCAGTTCCGACCCTAGCCGTGATGACCATGGGCGGACTTTGCGGCACTTCGTCAAACCATTGGTCCTCCGGGCCGAAAGAGATAGGTGGGAGACCCTTAAGACCTCTAACAGGTGGGGTGGAGACCGCTAAGACCTTGGCGTCTTTCTTCTGCGCCGATTTCGACCTCGGGGCGGTATTCCTGGCCGTCACCACGTTTACCACCGTGAGACCGTGGTCGTCACCCTCTGGCTCCTGCCGTCGTCTTGTTGGTCGGGATCTGTCCTCGTTGTCGTTGTCCCGGTTGCGTCTCCTTGGTTCCCTTATAAGGTGGGAGAAGTCGGCGAGTTTGCCGTCCCTGATAGCTTGCTCGAGGGCATCCTTTAGGTCAAAGCAGTCTTGGGTCTTGTGCCCGTAACCCTTGTGGTACTCGCAGTAGAGGTTCTTGTTTTCTCCCGTCCTGTCCTTCAGCGGTCGGGGCTTCGACAGTATCCCTTTTTCTGCTATCTGTTGGTAAACTTCAGTGATCGATGCTGCGATGGGGGTGTAGTTGGTGAACTTCCCAACTCGGGGGAACGGTTTGGATGGTTTACTCGGACCGCCGTCCTTGGCGTGTTCCTTTGGCCTTTCTCTGGCTTCGAAGTGCCGGGATTGGTTGTAGGTGGGTTGCCGTTTATTGGCAGCCACAACCCGGCTGACTTCCTCGTCATTAATGTATTCTTTGGCCACGCACTGGATCTCTTGCATCGTCCAGACGGGCTTCGTGGTGAGGTGTTTCCTGAAATCCTCATTCGACAACCCGTTCGTTAGGCACAAACTTGCCACTGAGTCTGTCAGACCGTCAATTTCCAAGCACTCGTCGTTAAAACGGTCCAGGTACTTCCTGGTCGGCTCTCCGGGTCTCTGTGTCACCCCCAGCAAATTGATTGGGTGTTTGGCTTTGACAATCCTAGTTGTGAACTGAGCCAAGAAGGCGCGGCTGATGTCGGTAAATTGGGTCACCGAGCCTTGCGGGAGGTTGTTAAACCACCGTATTGCCGGGCCCGCTAAGGTGACCGGGAAAGCGCGACATCTGACCTCGTCTCCCACCCCTTCTAGGTTCATCCTGGCCTCGAAGGCCGTCAAGTGTTCCAGGGGGTCTTGCGTTCCGTCATACTTCATGTCTGTCGGCTTGTCGAAATGTTTGGGTAGTCGGACCTCGAGTACAGAGCGGTGGAAAGGGGTCGCTCCTATTATGACGGGTCCTCGGGCAGTTCTTCTCGACTCATTGTTCTCGCGGTGGGCTTCCTCGTTGCCTCTGTTCAACGCACGCCGCCTCTCGTGTCGGGCGTAGATAATGGGGTCGCGACTTCTTCTTCTGGGGCGTATCCGTTCCCTAGTGCTCTCCGACTCGTATTGGGGGCTCGGCGTGCGCCTCGAGCGGCTTCTTGAACGGGAACGGGTGGGGCTCCGCTCCGGGGAGCGTTGGTCGCGCTCTCTTTCTGCTAGCCTGCGCTCTAAGTCCTGCATTCTGTGGCGTAGTTCTTGCATTATCCTGGCGTGGTTGTCACCCGTCCCCCCGAAGGGGCGTCGCTCGTGAGTCTGCGTCGCATCCCTCGGGGGCGATCGTTGTTGCTGACGGGATTTCGTCGCGATGGCGCCTCCCCCGAGTATGGGGGGCGCTACCTCGGAACCAGTTCCAGTCTGGACCAGCACGAAATCCATGAACGTTTTCCCCACAGACGGCGCCAATGTTCGGTAGATCGGGTACCGGACGGTTCGGATTATGACCCCGGGGTTTACGCTTGGGATGGTGGAGAGGTTCGTCTGGTCGTTGTTTCCTGATCCCGGGTATGCGAGGTCCCGAGCACTTTGTATGTGGAGGGGGGTGCCACCTGCAAAGACACTCCGACGCTCTTGTCAGAATATGTGCAGGCGGAGAGGAAATGGTGTGTGAGTGTCACGTCCCTTGGGGGGAGAGCCAGTCTCCCCTTATATACATGTCAGTAGTGGGCCCTCCCAATGAGCAGGCCCATACCCTCTTTGCCCTTGTCCCACGGCTGTGTGTGAGCCGTACGGGACGCGTGTCCGGGTCGGGCGGAAGACGCACCATTGGGCCGCCGGGAACTCGGGTCGGGTTGACCCGTGTGAGTTTTGGGCCAGGCCGTAACAGCATCAAAATAAAATAACCTAATATCTTAGAAAATAAAATCTCAAAATACGTACGAAAGATAAACTAATAATAAGATTTTCAACAAAAAAAATAGAACATATTATTTTATTATCAAAATTTAATTTAAAATTTAATTTAAAAGATTAACATATTTATCTCTTTAGGTAAGTCTATGCATTTAATTATAATACTTTTAAAATTAAGAAAGAAATTATTAATTAATGATATAATAATTTAATTTTTTAATTTAATAACAAATAATTATGTTTGATTGTATTATAATTTATATGATTTACCTTTACTGCAATTAATAATAAATTAGAATATTGTGTTTCTCTTAATAACATAATCATATACATTATTCTTACCATTAATTGATTTAAAACATTATTACATATATTTTAATTTTAATATTATATAAACATATATTTTCCTTCTCATTATCATGTATTAATATACACGTTTCTTCCATAAAATCATATAATAAATTATTTTAAAATTATAAGATTTTAAAATTTTTTATATTTAATTTTTTTTTTTTGGTGTTTCACGTATCTTTCAATCTGACATAAGACGAAATTTGAATTTCTAACACTTATTTAAACTAATAAGTTAGCTATTAGACCAACCCCACTTGACAAGATTCCATGCCATTCATGATATTTTGGTGTGCGATTGAAGATAGATTCATCTACTTCTGAACCTTCATTTTTCAATGCTCATTTCCTTGTTTTCTTGTTTCAATTGACTAGGTAGCAATTAGCATCCTAATTATCTCAATGTTTTAAATTAGAAATATTAATATTTATGGTAAATGGGGAAAATGTTTTTGTACATCAAATGTAGACAAAATGGTTAGACATTTTTTTTTTGTTTATTCTTTGTTTTAATTTTGTTCTTAAAAATTAAAGTTAAAAAAATCTTAACTAAAGAATTTGCTTAGCTTCGAATTTGAGTGTCCATATAACAAATTCGGAATTAGTAATTCATTTAAATTTTATGATAAAATTTGTATGTGGAATCATTCTAACAATTTAATATATTAATCAAATCAGGAAATTAAAACTAAAGAAGAAAAAATTTCAATCTCTGAATCCATACTTAATGCCAAATGTGACATATTAGTAACTAGAGATTCCAACTTTTGAGATTGTATTCTTCTTAGATAAGGTTTTACACAACTACCACCCCCAAACAAAAGCTATAGGGCAATTCCTAAAACTAGTAGAATCATAAAATCAAACTTTGATTGGTCATCTTGAATATGCATATAATCTGCATGAGAACGAGGATCATTATTCTCTTGATGAGCATGATCATGAGCATAAGCATACCCTCCATGTCTGGAGATATCAAGGCCTAAAACTTCCTCACCAATGGAGATTCTCAGCAATTTAAGCTTGTTCAAGGCATAGAACATGGGCCACATTGTTGCACTAACCCATACAAAGATTACAAAAAATTAACAATTTGGGCTCCAATCAATCCAAATCCACCTCCAAGTATTAGACCATAAGGTCTTACCACTCTTGTGGCACCTGAATTGTATGCTTGGATCACAAATTTTTCTTTGGCAAATAACCCTGTAAACAAGAAGCCCTAAGTGCAATCGGGCTGCCTCTAATGGGTCATCATAGTTCATTTTTAATGCGAATATGTTTAGCCCAATTAAGATCAAGCCGAGCCGAACCCACAAATAATGGCAGCCCATGGCTCCACAACTGAGCACCCAGAGGTAATGGATACAAACCCACCAAGCAAACCATTGCATCCCAGTGGCCGATTAATAATCGTCGCCCGAACAAGGTGACGGTGCTAGCCGTCGATCCGGCCAATGTGGTGACAATAGCAGTTTGACCAACTGAAGTCTAGTTATCACAAGAGTTGCATTATGGCCTTGAAGAGGGACCGGCTTGCCAAAAGCATCAAATCGGCCGACGTGTGGGCCTTCTATGATGGATCCCCAAAAGCCCGCAATGGCACCAACCATATGGACCACTCTCACTCCCAGCAAAGTCAATGGCTCCTGAGCCCAAGAACAGCTCACTTGACCTTGGACTTGGCCAACCACTGGATGACCAAACCCAATGGGCCACACCTGGGTACACAAACCCACTATGAAAGAATGAGAAAACAAGATATGCACTAAATTGGGTTTTCTCAGCTAGCTATGGACCCACTTACGATCCCTGGCACATCTATAGCAAAAGGCCATTGGTAAAGGAAGAAATTATAAACCAAGTTGAGTTGGTCTAACGGTTAGTTTATTATTCCGTTTAAGCAAGTGTCTGAAATTAAAATTCTGTCTTATGCATACAGTAACCCATTAACTAACGATAAACTCTTAAATGGAGCTCCGATTCACGACACATTAGTCCTTAACCGACCGAATTAGGGATACTGTGGACAACCCAAAAAACAAAAAAACAAAAAAAAAAAAAGAAAAAACTATAATCATATGTGCCATTTGGAATGTTGGCTAGAGCACACAAATTAGTTCCAATGAAAGGATTCGAATTTCCATATGCAAATGCAAATCCAAAAAGGTAGAATGAGATGCTACCAACCACAGCATCAACCACATTGTTTAGCATTATGTTCATGGCATTCTCGGCACGTACGGATCCAGCACATATCATTGCCAAGCCAGTTTGCATTACAAAGACAAGGTAGGCAGAGAAGAGTAGGTAGATTGTGTTGATAGAATGTGTGACACTTTGTTCCCATGAAGCCTCCATGAAATTGTGTATTGTTGAAAGATGATGAGTGAATGTGTCCATGTGAACTTTTGAAATAAGAACTAATTAAGGAAATCATAACACGTGTGTGATATAGGAATAAGATTTAACTTGAATAAAATATTGAGAAACGTCTGTCGAAAATTGATAAAGAGTATTAGAGATGGTTTTTTGAGTATAGCAACAAACTTAACACATATGTAACCTATTTTAAATTCGTAAAAAAATAATACTATTTATGTTATATTAATATGGATAAATTCTGTGTGTAATTATTTTTATTTTTGATGGCATAATAAGAGAAGTGTAGAAAATACACTGTGAATCGATCGAGCCATTGGTGTAAGTATTACGTTGAGATCCTTTATATTGTTTCTCGTTGGTTTTAATTATAAAATTGTGTTGACTATGCTGTAGTTTGTAATTGCTTTTGTTTACTTATTTATGTCTATAGAAAAAAATTATGGAGAATGAGCAGCCTGATGAATCCTTTAGAATGTTGTATGAAAATGATTCGGTTCTCCAAACTCTCGAAAAAGAGCACTCGGGTAAAGTGCGTGGCGTGAATTTTTTGGACAACTCCAAGTCAACTCTTCCGTCCGATTTTGCATTTGTCGGAGGATGGAGCTCAAACAGAAGAGATCCAAAGGGTGCTGTTTGAATTACAGGCAGAGGTGACAATCGAAAAATTAAAAAAAAAAAAAAAAGATAGTGGAGGATGAAGTAGCAATAGAGAAGATACAGAGTGTTTTAAGTTATCTAATTCAACGACAAAGTGAAAAGCTACCACCAGACATCACTGCATTGCTGATTTTTTTAGAAGGACAGAATAGAAGATAGATATTAAGAGTTGATATTATTTTATTTAAAATGTATATATATATATTTTAATTTGACTATGCAACTTTATTAATTAGAAATATATTTTAATGATATTAATATAAATATATTAATTTGTTTCACAATTGTATTTTCATAAGCTTTTACCCTCAATTTAGATTTTCAGTAGAAAATTAATAAGATTTTTAATATTAAAAAATAACTCCCAACAAAAAAAAATATATCTAAAATATATAAAGAAAAATAAATTAATATTTTAAAAAAAATTAGCAACACCAAATAGCGACAGCTTATAACTGACAAAAATAGACTAAAAAAATAGCGCGATTTTTGGAATAGTGGTGATTCATAATCACCGAAAAAGAAAAAAAAATTAGCAATACCTAATAGCGACGTTCTGTGTCTATCGCAGCACAATATCGCTATCCTATTTGGACATATTGCGGCGGTTTAAAACCGCTTTCATACAATTCAACGCAAAATGTTTTAATAACACCGATCTGGAATCTACCACAATAATTAATCTCGCGCGCTATATATTAAGATTTTATTCTGTCTATATATTAAAATAATTTGGATATGAAACTATTCATATATTTATCAACCATGTTACGTATACATTAAAATCAGTTATCAGTATAAAATATATGTTAAAATATAAATACATATTAAAAATAAATTAAATTACACATGTATTTATATATAAATACATTAATAACTGATTTTAATGACTGATTTTGGTATACAAATAATATTTTTATATATTTATTCTTAATCATTTAGATTAACTTTTTAACTTTAGACACGCCAACTTTTTTTTCATTTTATTACTTATTTTTTTAGCATATTATCATTTAATTTTCGACACAGCATCAGCACATAACCCGCTAGAGAAATAATAATATCACAATAGTAAAATAATATGCCCAGATCATCGTTCAGGAAGATCTTATTGAAATTAAAATCCCAAATATAGTAGAATTTTTACATCTTATTTATGAAATATAAGGTCCTCATCAACAAAACTTTCTTTTTAATATATATGGTTGAATATATTGTAAAGATCAGACTCCTGGCTTTGGTGGTAGGCAAATGCAACCGCAATGTCCACCAAGGCATCCAGCTACGCAAGGCCTTGGTGGAAAAGGTGGAACACTGTGACAAAACAAATGTTTGCAATCTCCATCGCCCGCACATTTCTTAGCCATACCTGACAAATCATTTTATCGTTAATTCTAAATGTTAAATGGAAGGAGGGGGATAATAATGTTTTATTGTAGTTTATTTCATATAAAATTTTAGTTACAGACAATAAATTAGTAAATTACATTCTAATATATATATACTCACAGTATTCCTAATTTATATAAAATTAGTATTTTTATCTAATAATATTACAAGAATATAATCTTTTTAAAATAAATTACGGTTTTATTTTATTCTAATAGGATAGATTATGCATGATACAAAAGATTTATAAAATAAAATTACTTTTATAAAGAAAAGTCGTAGGTTGACAAAAGTTTCTGACTAAGAAGATCAATATATTTGTAAATAAAAAAACAAATAATAAAATTTTTAGTTATTATTTTTATACGAAAAAGTCTAATTTTTTATTAATAATTAATTTTAATATTCGTTACCTAAAATTTAAAATAATTTAACGTGTATACTTTTACATTTAATTAGGTGTTAAGTCTGTTGCACAAATAAAAATAATTAATTTTTATACTTGCTATTTAAAAATAGTATTTTTTCTCTCTCTATGTATATAAAAATATAATTAGATATTAGTATAAAAAATTATACTGATAGTTATAAAATTAACTCAAAATTATATATTTTTTTAAAATAATTGAATCTTGATTCTAACTTTTAATTATATCATTAGTATTCTCTCCAAATTATATGTAATAAATATTTAAAAGAAGAAAAATAAAAATATAAATTAAAAAGATAAGCGGTGAAAATTTAAAACTAAATAAAAAATTAAAAAAAATATTTATATAATAATAATAATAATATTTTTTATTTGAATTATATTATTTTGTTAATTTTGTAATTCATGAGTCGATTCAGGTCACCCGTAAAAATGAGTGAATTGAATTAGTAAAATTAGTAAATTACCATTCGTTTTTTTTGGTGACTAATTACCATTCGTTTAAATAGATCAGTTTGACTAGACTCGTATAATTCACAAATTAATCGAATTTAAATCGAATAGACAGGCCGTTGGACTTTTTTATTTTAATATATAAAATTTCTTTCGTATAAACAATTTGTTTTTTGTTAATTAATTTTTTAGATATTTTTTTAAATATAAAAATGTACATAACTATATAAATTGCTTTTATTTGTATGAATATCGAGTAAGAAAATATTAAAATTATGTAATAATTTTTTTTTTATAAAAAAACGCCAAATAAGCCAAACCTATTTAATTAGTTTTTTTAATTTGACTCGCCGTTCCCGACAAGTTTGTTCAAACCCGGTTCGCCTGTTATAGAATAAAAAAAGTTTTAAGTATATTGTTTCAGTTATTTTAACCGTTAATTTTAATTAATATATTATATATATTTTTTATAATTTAGATCAACGATTAAAATAATTAGAAAATTAGTATTTTTGATACACTTAAAACTTTTTTTATAGAATATATTTTACTTTGCCGGGTAAGTTAGCTGGCTTAAGTTTTGAGAGCTCGGAGCATTAAATATTAGGAATATTTGTAAAAAAGTTTTAATTAGTGGAGGTTACAAATGATTAAAAACGAAATAAAAAAATTAATAAAAAATTGCAAAAATTTGGGTTCTAAAAGCCTAAAACACAACAGATTCTCTCCTAATATTCTAATATTTTTATTTTTTGAAAACAGTTACATTATTTTTTATTTTAAACATGACACTTATTAATATCCTAAATATGGAGTAAATTTTATTGATATGGAGTAAAAAAATTAAAACCAATAAAATATTAATATCCTAAATATGGAGTAAATTAATATGAAACATTAATTATAATATTAATATTTTACTAATATCGACACAGAATATGATAAAAAATATGCAGACACATTAATTTCAATTTTTACAAGATACGAAACACAACCTATATATAAATTATAATATTAATATTTTATTAATTTTTAAAATATAAATTATTTTTAATTATTTTTAAAATAATTTTTTATTTTAATATATATTATTTCTAAACTTCTTTTAAAAATATATATTAAGAATAAGATTGAATATATTGATTTATTATAGTATTTAGGTGTCTAAATATATCCGATTTTTTTAATTAAAATACGATTCAACTCAAAAAATATGTGCATTGAATAAGTATTGAATGAATATCATATTTAAAATGTATTTGATACATCGATAAAATTTAGCAAAAATCTATGTACTTCGTAGGTTACCAAAGAATGAAAAGTGAAAAGTAAAAAGATTGCTAGCCCTACCGAACTATTAATTCATAGCAATTTTTGAAACAATATGTATAATATTTTAGTTTCAAGCATAAATCAGAGAGACAGACGAGAACACTATTATTGAAGAAAAGAAAAATAGAGGATGGAAATACCAGATTCGGATGCTATGAGGAATAAGAAAAGCAAGCAAGGAAGCACCAACGAAGCTTTTGTCATTTTGAAGGTTTTTTTGAGAAATTTTTGTTTTAATTTAATTGCCTATATGGCATGGTAGAAATTAGAATATAAATAAAGCTTGATTGCATGTTTATAAGGAAAACTGCATTAATTTTCGTTACAGTAAATAGGGGTGGCAAAACAGGTTGAACTCGTTGGGCTGACTCGCTAAATTCGCTAAAAAGAGCGGGTCGGACTAGGATTTGGAGCTCACCAAATTAAAAAAATCTGTCAAATCCGTACCGCCAAATTGGCGGATTTTGACGGGGCGGGGCGGACCGGTCCGCTGGGCCGAAGATTTTTATTTTATTTTTTTATTAAATAAAATAGTAATTACTATTATAAAATTAATAATTATAGAATTTTTAAACACTTTTTTTGTTTTTATTTTTATTCTTCTTTTATTTATTAACTTTATTTATTTTATTTTACAATTTCGTATATTTGTTCGAATTATGTGACTTATTTTTTAAAATAAAGATAGTTCTATTGACAAATATTATTTTGAACAATTTTATTGAAGTTAAATATTAAAAAAACGATAGTAAAAAAATTATATTATAATTTGACTATTTTTTATTTGTATTTGATTTTTTAATTATTATTTTTTAGTTAATTTTAATGAATTTTTTTTTTCAAAAAAAAAAAAAGCCAAGCGGACTAGCCCGCCGACCTGCCAATCCGCCATAAAGCGAAACGGACTAGCATTTTGAACCCATTTTAGTTGGCGGGACGAGTCTACGCGGTGCGAGGCGGGCCGGCCCATTTTGCCACCCTTAACAGCAAATGATGCTATATCAAAGGCATAGTCATTTTTTTTTCATTTGTTACCCAAATTACCGTATTTAAAAAAAAATAGTAATTAGATTTTTTATAAGAGACATTTAGCCTTATTTAGATAGATATTACATGTAACCGACTTTTATGGAAAGAATTAAACATAAGATACACTTAGCCTTATTTAGATAGATATATTTGGAAAAAAATTGAAATGTTATTTTATTTGAGATAATATACAGTTTATTCTTTAAAATTTCAAGCATTTATCAAAATAGTCTATAACACTAAGAAATTATCTAATGATCTCTAAATTTATTGATTTAATTTTTATTTTTAATTTAATTATCATTAACATAGTACTAATATAAATTTTTACAATATCAATATGACATTTTCAACAATAAAATGACATATTACTTTTAGGAAAAGTTTAGGGACCAGCAGTTTTGTTGAATTTTGGCCAACATATAACCAGTAAAAAAAGGTGAGTCATTGGATGAAATCTCACACAAATCTCACACCATTAAATAATCATTGATGACTATTTAATGGCTACCAATCACAAAAATTGCTGATCCTAACATTGCTCATAATTTTAATATGATCAAATATGTTCTAAATTAATTAATTGACTCATACGTATTCTTTGCGAGTCCTTTTTGGTTTATAAAATTTAAGAATAATTCATGACCACACTTAATATAAAATTGATAATTATATGTATAAAAAAAAATCTCAAAATGACTAACGGAAAAAATTTGAGTTTTTTCAAATTCCAAAACAAAAAATTGAATTAATTACTCTACCAACTCAAATTATTTAATTGATATATCGTTCCGTGAAAAATAATGTGTTACCACTTACCGCGCTTTTTATTTTCTATATAGAGGGCTGGAATGAGTTGAACACCGTTATGGAGGAGGGGGGAGCTTTACTTTTCTGTGGTGTCAGTGAATATGAAAATCGGACCCAGCGAATGGAAGAGGGGTACTCGGACCTTCCGAGTTGCATGCACTTAGGCAGACCGTCCGATTTGTGTATAGGGAGGCCACGCGTCGCTGAATGCTTGCTCCCCACAAACGGTGCCCCTTTAACCCAACCAAACTCAGTGCATGCATACTAAACGAGTTCAGTTTCATTTCCTCCCCCACCAACACACTTGAACTCCATCTTCTTCCTCCCTCAACGTTCTGGCAGCAGCTGTGTGAGAAACCAAAGCTAAAATGTCAAGAAAAATTAAAGCTAGAAATGTTGATCGTTCGGAACTCCACATTATAAAATATTTGAGATACTCTGATTATGTAAGTTTTTTTTTAAATCTTATTTATTTTTTGCAGATTTTTAATTTTTTTTAAATTTAGTTATATTTATGTTTAGTTGTTAGGATATTTATGGTTGTTAGGAGTTGATCTGAAGAACATATATATGAATTAGTGTATAGATTTATTGATAGAAATTTAAAAAATAAATTTTTAAATAAATAAGGTGTAAGTGTAGTAGTTTATGATTGTTAGGAGTTGAGCTGAAGAACATATGTATGAATTAGTGTATAGATTTATTGATAGAAATTTAAAAATAAATGTTTAAATAAATAAGGTGTGTAGCGGTTATAATTTGGTCAGAGTAGTTTGTAATATAATAAATTATAAAAAAAATAGCTTTTAAAAAATTTTGGAATAATTTTAAAAGTTATGGTTATTTGTAGAAATTTAGGAATATATGTTTAAATAATACTTAGAATATATATGTTCAAATGTGGTTAGTTGTTGTTTAGATTCCTTTTTAATAACAGATTAGAAACAAAAAAATTAATATTAGAAATTTTTGTAATAAAAAGCGTTAGAAATTATAGTTGTTAACTGTTGCAATTAAATTCAGAAATTTAGAAATATATATTTAAATAATAGTTAGATAAGTGGATTTAAATATAATTAATTTTTCTTTATAAATTTTTGTAATTAGAGTTAAGAAGTTAACTGTAATGTTTAACTTTAAAATTTATGGTTATATGTTTAAATAATGGTTAGCAACATGTGTGTTTAAAAATAAGTAATTGTTGTTTAGACGTTTATCCAATATAATAGAGTAGTATTAAGAATGACATGTTAATAATTTTTTATAATAGTTTTAGATTTAATAATTAATTAGGTAACTGTTATAGTTAATTAGGTAACTTATAATTAATTATAGTTTTAGTTGAGATTTTACTATTATTACATTAGAACAGTATTAGAAACATAAAAAGTGAAACTATGTATTAGTAATTATTATCTGTAGCAGCTTAGATATTGGCTCTATGTACATTAATTAAAATTTGAGATGAAAATGTTATTACTTAGTAATTCGGATTCAATATAATTATATTCTTTAATTAGCTTTTTAAAATTATGTACGATAGTTGTGTAATTTGATTCGTGCTTTTGCTATGCTTTTGTAGGCCTCACGGATGATGACATGTGATCATCCTGTCCCTCCGGATCGGTACGATGAGAGAGTGGAGGAGTATCTACGATCAACTGGGTTTTACCACGTTAGTCAGATTGGAGTAGTTCAATGCCAGAAAGCACTGGTAAATGCTTTAGTGGAAAGGTGGCACCCGGAAACGCATACCTTCCACCTTCCAGTTGGTGAATGTGCCGTGTCACTGGAAGACATGGCTATGATCTTTGGTCTTTCGACTGAAGGCCTTCCAGTGACTGGCATGACTTTGAGTAGTTTTGAGGCATTAGAGGCAGAGTGTCTGCATCAATTTGGGGTGGCGCTGAGAAAGTCGGATTGTCGAGGAAGTGGCATAAAACTGACGTGGCTACGGGATTTAAAAGAACGGTCACAGTTGACCGATGAGAACAGTATACAGGTGTACGTTAAGTGCCACATCATGTTGTTGATCGGTACGATCTTGTTTGGAGACAAGTCTGGGGCATCTGTCCACTGGAAGTATCTGCCTCTGCTGAGTGACTTTGCTAGTATTGGATAGTATAGCTGGGGATCAGCCTGCCTAGCACACCTGTACAGGAGTTTATGCAGGGCCTCACGTTTTGATTGTAAGGAAATAGATGGTCCGCTGACACTTCTACTGTGTTGGGCATGGATGCGCCTACCATATCTAGCATCGGTTCCTAGGGAACCTCGCAGTTTTTCACTTGCCAACAGGTTAGACTATCTTACGTTTACCTTGTATCTTCATGTTTAGAAACCAATTGTGTTAATGAGATCCGTTATATTAGGTGGCGAAACTGGGAGCGTGGAGATCGAGTCTATAGATATCATAAGCTTGCTCATTTTCGGAAGGCCTTGGATGAACTCCAGGAAGGCCAGGTGTGTTTGATATTTACATTGCATGTGGGTCCGGTCTAGTGATTTACTTTTTTGGATTTTAATTATTTGCGTGCTTTACTGTTACCAGTTTTGTTGGGTTGCATATTATGCTGAACGTGTTTATCCGGATATAATTCCTGCTGAGATCTACATGCACTCAGTGATTTGGAGTGCAACGGTGCCATTGGTATCTTTTGAGTGTATTGAATGGCATGCTACCGACAGGTTTAGATGTCAGTTCGGTTTCGTTCAGGGAGTTCCTCATCAGGAACGGAGTCTAGACCGCGCACACGGAGAAGTGTTAACTGGTCCTAAGAATCTGAACTGGGCCACAGCCACGACTCATTCATTTTGGGTGATGCAGTGGACAAACAGGTATAATCACGTTCTTACTGATGAACCCATGATGCCGCAGCAGCCATTAGATACTTATATGTACTGGTACCGTTCAAAGTATGGTGATCACTTGAACTTGTCGGATCTTGCGGTCCAAGAGGATGTTGAGGGTGACCAGGTTATGGATGATGATAATAAAGAGCAGGAGCCACAGTCACCACCGCCTCCAACTCCACCTCCACCTCCACTTCCAGCGGCAGAAGAACAACCTCATTCCACAAGCCAGTATGTACCTCAGATACAATTTCCTATGTCATTCCCGATACATCAGCCACATTTTGACTCAGGAGAGGGAGGTTCTTTTAGCCAGTTGCTTGGGTTCATGGCCTCAGATGCCGGCCAAGCACAACATAGCCACCAGGCTGACTTCATGGCGGGTAGGTATTCGTTTGACGCGAGGTATCCATTTGATACCTACTCGGGTGCTTCTGGAGGGTTTGTATCTGGTGATTCTAGTAGGAGTGACGGTGGTCGAGGAGTTCTTAATAGTCAAAATTCGAACCGTGTTTCAATGACTATGATTGAAGAAAATGCTAAGACTTTTGAGCATGAGACTGCTGAGTACTTAGTGGATGAGCCAGATGACGAGGAAGACGACGAAGATGAGGATGAGGACATGGATGAGGAAGATGATGAGGACATGGACCAGGATGAAGAATCCCGTAATGATGCAGATACAATTATCATATAAACTTTTCCCGTCAATTGATATTATCATATTATTGTATGGGGTGTTGTGTAGGGTTGATTAAACTATATAAGTATATAGCCAATTGATTATATTATGGTCATGTATGGTACACTGGTTAAGGTTGATGTTACTATATAACTGGTTGGTCAATAGATGATAGTATGTCTATGTTTGGTATCTCTTTGTTAGGTTGATTAAACTATATACCTGCCTGGCCAATTGATGATAGTATGTTTTTGTTAGGTATATTTTTGTTAGGTTGATTATACGATATGCCTGCTGTCTCAATTGATGATATTATGTTCTTGTATGGTGTGTTGGTTTATGTTGATTATACTATACAGTTGCTTGGTTTGATGGTTGTTTATACAGGTGACAGCTGCACTCCAGGTGAGATAGGCAAAGGCTACAATCTCAGGATTGATCCACCACGTCGTAGTGCTAGTCGATACACTCCGTCCGTGATCAAAAAGGCCGCGAAGAAATGCAAGAACATTGTGGACAGTGAGAAAGTAGTTGTGGTGTAGTTAGTTTAGGCTATGTATCATGTATGGTACTTAATGTTTACTTTAACTATTTATGTATGACTAAAGTATGATAAGTACCAACTAAGTATTGTATTTAAATGTTTCAGTATGATGTTCCTTATGTTCATTAGAATACAATGAAGCAGGTTACGATGGCAGTGTTATGAGAATTGAACCGGACCGGACCAGTTCGACCGAAAAACCTACAAACCGGATCCTATATCGGTCCGGTCCGGCATTTGGACCATGTAAGGATGAAAACCGGTTCGAACCGGTATAACTACTGATGAACCGTTGAATATCCAGTGAACCTGTAGTATGATCGGTTCGATCATCGGTTCGGTTCTGGCAACTATGTACGATCGTTCAAATCTAATAAAGTACATTGACACAGGTTACAATGACTCGATCACCGTAAAGTACATTCACAAATGTTAAACCGGTTCATACATCATAAAGTTCACTGACACAGGATACGATGGTTCAATTACCATAAAGTACAATGACACAGGTAGCAACGATTCATTAATCATACAAGGCATTGACATAGGATACAATGCTTCAAATATCATATAAACCTACTGGGCATTATTGTCGGTACCTGGAGGACCTCCCTGACGGCATCTACTACAACTGTGTCCCTCAGCTCCACATTGCCTACACCGCCTCGGACGACGTAGCATACGTGTGTCCATCTCATTCAAGAAGCGCGTCATCCTAGGCCGACCTTTGGAAACGCGTCTCAGGTACGGGTTCGGTACGAATCGGGGACCATTGTAAGAAGGCCACGTAGTAGGATTCCCTAATGGCCTAAACCTAGCCCGATACACGCGCCTGACCTGGTCCATCTTATAAACGTCATGCACATATACCTGCCAATCTAGTCATTGATTTGCACAACATGCAAACACATGCCGGCAAGGAATCCGGTCCACCTGGAACTCACCACAGTCACATCTCTGACCACGGAGATCAACAGCATACTCCACTCCACTTGGCATCTCACGCACTTCAAATACCTCATTCTGCCTGTCAAAGCAATTAACCTGAATGTTGCCTGATGCAAGTTGATTTGCATGAATTTTGGAGGTCGCATGCTCCGTAAAAACATGGCCTGCATTAATCCTCGCCCCCGCTTCTGCTCTTTTCCATGTGAACAACTCATTAAGTCTGTAGAATGTTGCTTTCACAAGTGCAGTGATGAGGAGATTGCGTGCACCCTTCAAGACTGAGTTGATGCACTCCACTAGATTAGTCGTCATGTGACCCCATCGGTAGCCACCATCGAATGCCAACGCATACTGTTCACGGGAAATACGGTTTAACCAGTTAGTATACGCCTCGCCTCGCTCTCATAAACGCTGGTAACGCAGTTCATACTCACGAACCGTCCGCGAATACCCTAAAGAATATCAGGTACCAAAAAACAAATAAGTTTCAGGATGTATAGATTGTTCGCAGTTTCATCAATAACAAGATTTTAAAGATACAATGTTACCTATATTGACGACAAGCTTTTGCAGATAGGGTGCCTTGAAACTGATGCAAAATATGTGGAAAGCTCTAGGAGGTGACCAAGCTCCGTGACTACGTTTCACAGTTGCATTTATGGACTCATGTCGGTCCGATATCAGCCCCACACCATCCCGAGTCACAACATGTTGACGTAGGTTACTGAGAAAAAAGTGCCAAGTATCAGAGGCCTCTCCCTCGACAATGGCAAATGCAATCGGGATGATATTGTTGTTACCATCCTGCGAAATGGCCACTAACAAGCAACCCTTGTACTTTCCGTACAAGTGAGTCCCGTCCACCTGGACAACTGGATTACAGTGTCTGAATGCTCTAATGCATGGGTAATAGCTCCAAAATACTCGATGCAATACCCGGATATCAGTTACCAAATCATCCCCTTGATATGCAGGCATAATCTCAAAATGTACGACAGCTGATGGTTCCTTATGACACATGGCCTCGAACCATATGTGCAACGCTTTGTACGATGCTTCCCAACCTCCAAATATCTTCTCAATGGACTTCTGTTTTGCCAACCATACTTTTTGATAGCTGACCGTGTAGTTGAACTTCGATTGCACTTCTGCAATAACTGATTTTACCTTTAAAGAGGGGTCAGCCTCAACCAACGGCTTTATGGCTTCGGCAATCGTATTTGAATCCAGCTTGGAATGATCCTGAGAGATGGTTGCTCTGGTACAAGTGTGACTACCATTGTACCTCCTAATAACCCAACAGTGCTTTCTGCTGATCATGCTAACTCTGATAAGCCAATCACACCCTGACCCGTACTGTGTACACTTCGCATAAAATGTCAACGGTTTCGACTCATACACATGGTAGTCTACAGATCTTCGGAAGGTATACTCCTTCATCGCCTTAATAACAGCTTCCCTGGAACTGAATTCCATCCCCACGGCGAACTCACCATCTGCGACAAAAGGAACTTCTGCCAAGAAGGCAGCCACACCGTAAGTATTTAATACATGATTGTTTAATGACCAAAATTAAATATTAAATCATCACTCACATCATCAATTATGATATAGCTAACGTTTACATTAAGGTATTATCTAAATCTCCATTACATAAAAATACAAACACATTAAAACAAATTATCCTCAATAACTAAATATAAATACCTATATTTCCAGATAACTTCATAAATACTATTATAAACAATCAGTTAAAATAACCTAATTAACTAAATAACTACATAAATACAAATTAAACAAATAACTAAAAATAATTATTAAACACCTAAGTAAATACAAGGTAACTAAATAACTAAAATTAAATACTAACCGCCTTCATAACTTCATCAAGACTATAATAAATACTCATTAATAAATAAACTAATAAATAATTCCTAATTAACTAAGTAACTAAATAAATATAAATTAACTAAATAATCCCTAATTATCTTCGTAAATACTCTAAGAAATATTTATTAATGAATCCTAATTAACATATTAACTAAATGAATACTGGAACCTAAATACTAATTCACTTAAAGTATTTTTATTTTGATCTTGTCTAAATAACCTCTTTTGCAAATGCTAAATGAGTACCTGCACTCATATAGTCTGGAAACTCCGGAGCATGCATGGCTTCCAAATCCAAAACTCGCATGAAAGATGGCTCCTCAAATGGCTCTTCGTTCGCGAATGCATTTGCAACGTCTGCCACATTCGGAGCCACACCGCCGTCGGCTGGATTTACATCTCCATCTTCACCGACAACTTCGTAATTGCTTTCAAACTCTTCCTCACTGTCACTATTGTAGTCTTCTCGTAAAATATTTCGGTCGGTCTCAGATTGTTCGAATTCAACGTACAACTCGATGAAGAAAATTTGAGCACGACTTTTAATGTACATTGAAAACATCTCTTGCATGCTAGCTTCGTCGGTTACATACTTGGTCTGAAATTGGACGAATCCACCAAATACTGGTACAGGATATCTGTATAAAATACATGATATTTTTCTTGACATCTCCGAATCTATCTTCTCACAAATCACTCCTTTAAGCTCTTCAAATGAAATTGTGAAGGGAATAACAACATCTAATGGATCTTCACAAACAAATTTTACTCTTTCAAGTGTCTGCAACAAAATCTGACCAAAATAATACACCTTCAAAAGAACTCTATCATCCATTCTTCCCACTCACTTAAACAAAAATAGAAATTTTACCATCAACTTTTTTTCCCCCAAACCAAGTTACCCCATTACAGACCAGAGAAAGAAGAAGAGAACTCGAACAACAAGAAGAAAGTTGGATCTGGTCGGCTGTCTTTGGTTCGCACACTTGAGCACCTATATATATACACACACAATTCGGACGATCCGAGTGGTGTATACCCTAATTCGAAAAAAATTATAAAATAAGGAAAACCCACGGTCCGATTTCCATTAGTGTAAATAAAAAAAAAAATTTCTCAACCACAAAACGGACCCAGCGATTACTTTAACGAACCAAAAACAAATCACACAAAAAAATTGGACCTACCGTTTTGCTGGGTCATATCGCACGGTCCGATTTTTTCTTTGTGCTAGTGCAAAACGGACCCTCCGATTTACTTACAAAATTTCCAAAACATAGAAATCGGAGGATCCGATTACTTCCTTTCCAAATCTAACCAAAACCTGTCCCACATTCCGGTGTAACACCCCCTCAATCCATATTCCAGCACAACACCAACCCCTCCTCCATAACCAAAAAAAGACCCCCACTTACCGTACTTAAGAAAAAAAAATAATTTAATAATTAACTTTTTTAAAAGAGATGTCTCCACGTCTTTCCAATATAAAACTTGAGACCTCTATATTAAAATTCCTTATTCAAATACAAATTATATTAAGATACATTAATTTCTTGATATATATCAATAATTATTATTATTAAAGGAAATATTATTTTAATTATTGAAAAATAAAATTATTAATTACTGAATTTGTTTTGGTTATTGTTTTTATTTTAAATTAGTTCTAAGTACTATAAAAGGAAATTAATCTATCATATAAAATACACAAACACTTAAGATTAATAATAGTTCAATTTTACATCTTTTATTTTTTTTTTATTGTTAAACTTCTTTTTCTGTTTTACTTTGTTCTTTGAGTTACTGCACAAAATTCATTTTCCTTTCAATCATTATCATCATATTATATTATCCTAATAAAGCGGATAGATTATTGGTGGGAGATATGTTATAATGATAGGAAACATTTCAAGTGTACCAAAAGTATCGATGCTTTAATTGTTTTAATCGTTGATTTGAATTAAAAAATATATATATAATATTAATTAAAATCAACAGTTAAAACAACTGGTATACCGATACTTTTCAGTGCACTTAAAATATTTCCATAATAGAATACTAGTGTATATGTACCCCATGCCATATACCAAAAAAATATTTATTTTTTATTTATATTTAAAACATGTTTTTAACCAAAATTAACATATTTAACTTAAATAAAATGATTTTATATTTTTTGTCTTTTATACAAATACCAAATAATAGTATAAAATAAAGAAACACATAATAATAATAATAATAATAATAATAATAATAATAATAATAATAATAATAATAATAATAATAATAATAATACATTGATTGTATTTTCAATGTCTTATATGTATTATACAAATTTATCCTAATTATAATAATTTAGCTAATATATGTTCTATTCAATGATTCTTTTCTTTTATTTTCTTTCATTATTTAATAATGAGAAGTTATTCTATTTGCAATTTTATACAAAATATTTCTTTTTTTTAATAGTTATATGCTCCCAAAATACTTATACATAAAAAATAAAGAGCATCAAAATAAAATAACCTAATACCTTAGAAAACAAAATCTCAAAATACGTACAAAAGATAAACTAATAATAAGATTTTCAACAAAAAAAAAATAGAATATATTATTTTATTATCAAAATTTAATTTAAAATTTTATTTAAAAGATTAACATATTTATCTCTTTAGGTAAGTTTATACATTTAATTATAATACTTTTAAGATTAAGAAAGAAATTATTAATTAATGATACAATAATTTAATTTTTTAATTTAATAACAAATAATTATATTTGATTGTATTATAATTTATATCAGAAATGT
Organism: Arachis ipaensis; assembly: GCF_059453495.1. NCBI lineage: Eukaryota > Viridiplantae > Streptophyta > Magnoliopsida > Fabales > Fabaceae > Arachis > Arachis ipaensis. The sequence continues at coordinate 5,344,686 of NC_142436.1, forward strand.
TTGGTAACCAAAGAAAATCAGCAAAAAATAGTCATAACTTGTCTTATTTAACATTCATTAATTGTTGCGATAATTAATTAATGCTAACTGCAATTAATAATAAATTAGAATATTGTGTTTCTCTTAATAACATAATCATATACATTATTCTTACCACTAATTGATTTAAAACATTATTACATGCATTTTAATTTTAATATTATATAAATATATATTTTCCTTCTCATTATCATGTATTAATATACACGTTTCTTCCATAAAATCATACCAATATATCAAAAAATAAAATCTAAAAGTAACTACCTTAAGCAAATTAACTAGGAAATTTTCAACGATAAAAAAAATTTGAAATATTATTTATTCTCAAAATTTAATTTAAAAATAACGTTTAATAGACTAATATATTTATCCCTTAATTAAAGTCTATACATTTAATTATATTTCTTTTACAATTAGAAAATAAATTATTAATTAATAATATAATAATTTAATTTTCTAATTTAAGAACAAATAATTTTGTAAGATGATAGTATAATTTGTATAATTTACTTTTGACTTTTGATATAATTAATAATAAATTAAAATATTATCTTTTTCTAATAATATAATCATATAGATTACTATATATAATTAATTGATTTAAAACATTAATACACAAATTTTTCATTTTCATAATATATAAATATTATCTTTTATAATCATATATTAATATCTACTTCTTTTCGTAAGTATAATACTTTTAAAATAGTCACCAAAAAATAATACTTTTAAAATTAGGAAAGAAATTGAGAAAACTCAATCTCATTGTATGCTCCACTTCAAAGATTTTTTGAACGTATAAAAGGGACCTGCTATACATACAAACATTTTTGGCTTACAAGCTATATAAGTTGGTCCAAATTCAAGAAAAAAACACACGCACTACTCCTTTAAATTGAGCGTCCAACGCACGCGCCTTACAATACGTTCATTATGCTGCACTCTTCCTCTTCTTCCTCAATCAAAACGCAAACCGTCAAGATTCAAGCGACATTCGAAACAAACTACGATTCTGCGAAGAGTAGAAGAAATCAAGAAGAAAAGATACAAATCTCTATAAAAAATCACTAGAAAAAACGAAAAAACATTATTCAAGGTACTGTTTTACTGTTCTTCTAGACTTTTTTTCTAGATTGTCTCTGGCATGTGCCTCATCCTTAACCAACAAAATATTAAAAGGTTTCAAGAAGAAATATACTGTCTCTCCCTGATATTGGGTGTATTTCTTAAATTTTTTGAGTGTATTCCTGTAATCGTTTGGTTTATTTCTGTAACCGTTTGGGTGTATTTCTATAATCCTTTGGGTGTATTTCTGTAATCGTTTGGATGTATTTCTGAAGTTCCATTATCTTCGTAACAATTTCAAAGCTTGATTTCAGAAATCATGAAAATCGAAAAAAACAGAAGGAGATCGAAGGGAAAGAAAGAACGTACGAAGGAGATCGAACAAATTTGGCAAGAAACTCGAAAAAGGAAATGAAATCTTTTGAAAAATGGAAGTTATATATTCACGCGTTAATTGATTTGGATTGATTTAAAAGTTTGTTAAAGAGGCCCGTAACATAAGCAGCGCGTTTATGGGTTTCGTTCTCTTTAGACTTGTAAAGCTTGTAAGTACAAAACACTTGTATGTAGAGATTAATTCCGTAAAAAAATATGGAGGGGATAAAATTTGAACTTGGCCTGTAAAACTCTTTGGATGCAATTGCTCAATAAAAAATCGAGCTCCTCCTATGAAAGCTACTTTACCCACATTCTATTGGGTTTGTCATAATATATGAGTAGATCAAATTATTCTTCAGTAAAATAGAGTTTACTGCATCTTTTTTGAACTCTTACATCCATGTAATTAGAACCTGGATCGGTGAATACAATTGGAGGTGGTATTTAATGGATGTGGTGCATTGTAAACGATTACGACAAAGGACAATCTCACTGTAATGTTGGACGAAAAGAATAAATTTAGTTTGAGTAAGAACAACCATCAAATTATTAAAAAGAATAATAATAGAATGACTACATCAAAAAGATATCATACAAAATTATAACTTGTACCTTTTAAAATATCAATTTTGATGAAAAATAAAAAATACATTCTTATTCTACGAAATAATAAAAAAAATAAATTATAAGATTAATACAAAATATTTTTTCTTAAATTTAGACTCATGAATTACAAAAAAAAAATAATGTATATAACTTTTAGGGTAAAAAACGTATATGAGCCAAGGAGAGTTCAAAATTACCTAAATCCGCTAAACAAAATTCTGATACATCATTCTACTAAAGAACAAATTAATGTAATTCGAATCAATACAATTCGAATTAGATTTGTATGTAATTCGAATTGATATAATTCGAATTACTTGAAAGCATTGACAACACGTAATTCGAATCAATATGTCACGAATTATAAACTTAGAGTTCGAATTGTATCAATTCGAATTAGTAGGGAGACGTGCTTTGAAGGGAGTTCGAATCAAGTTGATTCGAATTACTCCCTTTTCGTAACAAATTCTAATAAAAATTTTTAATGAATTTATTTAAATTATAGTACAAAAAAATATTTTATTCTATGCAAAATAATTTTTAAAAAATAGCTTAAAAAATATTTTTTAAATTATTTTGCATACAATAAAATATTTTTTTGTAGTATGATTTAAATAAATTTATTAAAAGATATTCATGAGCTATCAAGAATGGGCAGAAGAGTATTGTATAAAGTTCGAATTGTTCACAGTATAATTTGAATAAGGCTTGGTTTGGTAAAGCTTTTACTTTTTAAGAGTAGCTTATGAAAGCTGTCTTTTAAAAAACGACTTTTTAAAAGCTACAGCACTTGCATTTGGTAAAATCACATTAAAAATAGTTTTTAATAAGCACAAGTACTATAATTGTGTTTGGTAAAACAGCTTTTAAAAATTAAAAAATATAATAAACATATTTATAATGAAGAATAATATTTTTTTTCAAATTTTAGAGACCAATAATTTAAATATTTATTCGATTTACTCTCTATATTAATATAAATAGAGTTATCATTAATCAATAATAAAACTTGTACTGATACGTCTATTACCCATTTATATATATTGACTCACTTATACAAATCACAAAAAATGAGACACATATCTCAAGTAAAATTATATGAAGATTGTGTTAGAATTTGTGAAGGTTAGGTTGAGAAATTAGAAATATATGAGGATTCCAATGGCAATATAATGACAGGAAATATGTGTGGAAAAATAAATAAAATATATTTTTAATTGTTTTGTATGGAATAAAATATTTTCTTTAATTTCTAAATTATTATTGACTATGTAGAGTACTTTATTTAAAATTTGAGTACCTAAGTCATTAGAACATTACAAATTTTTATAGTACTCTTAACATTTTTTAAACCATTTTTTTAAATCGTTTTGCATAGAATAAAATATTTTTTGTAGTATAATTTAAATAAATTTATTAACAAAATTTATTAAAAATATTTATTAGGGTTTAAATATTGTATTTAGAAATTAAAGAAAATATTTTATTCCATAAAAAATAATTAAAAATATATTTTATTTATTTTTCCACACATATTTTCTGTCATTATATTGCCATTGGAATCCTCATATATTTCTAATTTCTCAACCTAACCTTCACAAATTCTAACACAATCTTCATATAATTTTACTTAGATATGTGTCTCATTTTTTGTGAATTGTATAAGTGAGTCAATATATATAAATGGGTAATAGACGTATCAGTACAAGTTTTATTATTGACTAATGATAACTCTATTTATATTAATATAAAGAGTAAATCGAATAAATATTTAAATTATTGGTCTCTAAAATTTGAAAAAAAAATATTATTCTTCGTTATAAATATGTTTATTATATTTTTTTAATTTTTAAAAGTTGTTTTACCAAACACAATTATAGTACTTGTGCTTATTAAAAACTACTTTTAATGTGATTTTACCAAACGCAAGTGCTGTAGCTTTTAAAAAGTCGTCTTTTAAAAGACAGCTTTCATAAGCTACTCTTAAAAAGTAAAAGCTTTACCAAACCAAGCCTTATTCAAATTATACGGTGAACAATTCGAACTTTATACAATACTCTTCTGCCCATTCTTGATAGCTCATGAATATTTTTTAATAAATTTATTTAAATTATACTACAAAAAAATATTTTATTGTATGCAAAATAATTTAAAAATATTTTTTAAGCTATTTTTTTAAAATTATTTTGCATAGAATAAAATATTTTTTGTACTATAATTTAAATAAATTCATTAAAAAAATTTATTAGAATTTGTTACAAAAACGGAGTAATTCGAATCAACTTGATTCGAACTCCCTTCAAAGCACGTCTCCCTACTAATTCGAATTGATATAATTTGAACTCTAAGTTTATAATTCGTGACATATTGATTCGAATTACATACAAATCTAATTCAAATTGTATTGATTCGAATTACATTAATTTATTCTTTGATAGAATGATGTATCAGAATTTTATTTAACGAATTTAGGTAATTTTAAACTTCCCTTGGCTCATATACGTTTTTTACCCTAACTTTTAGTAGCTTAATTATTAGAATGAATATCAAAATTATATATAATTATGTGACACACCACACACGTGCATGAGTATGAATTTCAACAAATCTATTAACAATTTTGATCTTATTTATTTATGGCTAATTATTATGATTGATTAAAAATATAATTAGAATACGTGCATGAGTATGAATTTCAACAAATTTATTGACAATTTTGATATTATTTATTTATGGCTAATTATAATGATTGATTAAAAATATAATTAGAAGGATTCACAACTAATATAATTATTATTCAATAAATACTGATTTTTATATAATTAAAAAAATATTTTTTTAAATAAATTGAAAAAAAAGAGATATATTATGTATTGACACTAAAATATGCTACGTCAGTATTTTTTGCACTAAAATGCTACATTTTGTAGAATGATATAATAATTATATGAATTGAGTCATGTCGAATCTATTTTATTATATAAAACTCGAATTTTTACATTTAATGATGGAGTTGATATGGCATGCTCTTGAGGGGTTTTCGACTTATTTCATTTAATTCTTTAAAGTAAATCAATTATAATTAATTAATTATATCAATTACTTAATTTGATTAGACATTTAAATTTTATAATTTATTATAATTTATATAAATTAATTAATTACAATTAATTATTTGATTTAATTGAAATAAATATCAAATTATTTAGTAAATAATAAATATGACAACAAAATATATGAATTAATTTAACTAATTTATTTTTTTTAATACCATCTATTTATACAAGATTCGAATGTATTTTTTATTCATTTTCTCTCTCTCTCTCTCTTTCTCTCTAATTTATTTCATTTTTATTTCTTTTATCTCTACTTCTACATTTCATTCTTTTTATACTTTTAAAAATTTTTGTCTATTTTAATTGTTTATTATTAAGCGCATACTACTAGTTTCTAATTAATAAAAAAGATGTATCATATTTACGGTATTTTTAAATAATCTTACTATAATTTTATTTTATAATATTCTCTTTTATCATGTGCACTTCAATTCATATATATATATATATATATATATATATCCACAACTAATATATACATTCTTCATGTATGCATGTGGTTTATGTGTTAATATTTTTATTGATTCTCTTTATTAGTTTTTTTCGTGTGTCATTTTATTACTCTTTATTTTAGTTATATTCATTGATTTCTCCTTATTGATACTCTTTTTATTTAAAATATCGTGACAATTTAGAATGTATGTTGTGACATATGTGATATTCATCAATTTAGTGTATTTTTTGAAACGGCTTATGTTATAATGTGTTTAAGGAGTTAACTTAAAATTATATATGATATATAAAATTATAGTATTATTTTTAATATGCTAAAATATTAGGACGTTATCGTATAGATATTTTTGGATTTGTTTATTAGTTCAACCATATAGGATCTTGAAAATTATGTAATTATGTAATTATTTATTTTTTCATATAATTATTGTATTGGTCATTTATATTAATGAGATTATTTTTATTACTAATATTTATAAATATGTTATTATTTGTATAATTGATTGAATCATCTTATTTGTTTAATTTTAATTTTATTGAATTAATTATTCAAAAGTGACATTGCTATTTCTATTTTTTAAAGAATTTTTCTAATATTATTTAATAATTTTAATAACATAATATATAACAGTTAAAAAAAAAGACAAAACAAAAAATCTTTTAATGTAAAAATAGGACAAAAAGAATAAATTTATTTAATAATTTTTTTAGGATATATATATATATTTCTTTTTTATAGATAATTATTGTAAGATATCAAAAATTAAACTCTAACAATAATTATTAAGAATAAATGATCATTATAAAAGTAATGTTAATTTAAATGATATACAAATAAATCATGTCAAGCATAACAACTTAAAAGGATTACTTATAAAAGAATATAGTTTATAATATTTAACCTTTTTACTATTTATTTCAAAAAAATCATAATTACTTAACGATATTTATTTTTTAAATTCACTATTTATACAATTTCACTTTTTTTTACAAAATTCTACTCGTAATGATAATTCTTTTAAAGTGTGTTTGTTTGAGGTGAAAATGGGAGGAAGGAAAAGAAAAGGAAAGAAATTGAAAGGAAAATAGTTATTTTCCCTTGTTTGGTTAAGGGGAGAAATGGGAGAGGAAAGAAAGTGGGATAGAAAAATATTGGTGGGACCCACCAATTTTCTTTCCCTCCAACAATGGAGAGAAAATGGAGAGAAAACTAATTCTCTCTCTCTCTCCTTCCAATATTATCCCTTTACTTTTTTTAATATATTTTATAATATAAGGGTAAAATTGTCTTTTTATACCATTTCTTTCCTTCTTATTTTCCTTTCATCCAAACACATTTAAAGAAAATAAAAATTTATTCAATTTCTTTCCTTTCCTTTCTTTCCTTTCTATTTCTTTCCTCTCTATTTCTTTCCTTCCAACCAAACATAGTCTTAATGATGTTAATGAGTTTGGAAAACTCTAAAATAACATTTGTGATGACTAAACATTATTAATCTAATTAAATGCAAAAATATTAATTCATATATGGTAATGAAAATTATTTTTGCTATGCAGGTTCTGTTTGAGCCGAATACAAAAGGGAATTATTGCAAACTAACCTTTAGCTTTGATGTTAATATGTTTATGTTGGCTGATTTATTTTAAATGGGCCAGTTTGATTTATTACTACAAGCTCAATATGCTTTTAAGAATTAAGCCTTGTTCAAAGTATGGCATCCTATATAGCTGATGTAAATTATGTTTAATTGGGCTAATTTTTATTAACATCAACATTAAGCCCATATTAAACCAAAGATCCAATGCTTGGTCCGAAACCCATCGAAAGAAAGCAAATTGGTTTCATACTTCCAACGGATTCTATTTCTTGTTAAGGGATGGATTTCAAAATTTAATTTGCTAGCATTGGAAATATAAATGAGAGAGAAAAGGTATGATTGACATGATTGATTGGTTTAAAGCAACACGCCACTCAGCAAGGGAAGTAAAAGCAACCTCATTTTAATTAATTTGTTCTATTTCAATTAATTGATTTTCTTCTAACTCCATCTTCTCTCTCATCTTTCTTTCTTCTCTTTCGGTCATTACCCAGCACCCATGGAAGCTACGCATAGCCACCGAAAAGAAGATGGTGCAAGCAACAAGACCATCACAATGATGGCAAGAAAAAGCAAATGAAAAGCATGCTGTGGCTAAGATCTTCTTTCACTTGTGGTAAGATTTTGTGAAGAGATCTTAGCTCCTCCATACCAAAAATGAAAGTGAAGATCTCGGTCAGAGAAGAAGAATCTTGGAAGGATGGCTTGTCTCTGATTTTGCTCAACCATCACAGGAAGTAGCAGCAGTGGCTACCTGATGCTAGAGGTAGAGATTAGAGCAAATTAAGCTATCATCATCATGAAGCATCAAGGGCCAGAAGTTCATCTTGGAGAGCAAGGCAAGGATGAAGGGCTCGGATTGATGAAGATTGATGACCAAGGAAGGACTAGAGGTAATTGCATGTTGGGTTTTGCATGGGTTATCTCTTCTCTCTCTTTGGCCGAACCGGTTCAAGTTGAAGAAGAAGAAGATTGGCTTGGTTTGTTTGGTTTCAACCTTGGAGGCTTCTCCCTATAAGTAAGGGTGAACAGTTAGGGTTGATTCAAGGAGTGAGAGTGCAAAAGCACATGGTTCTCATAGCTCTCTAAGCTGACAGATTTCTTCTCCTTCAATGTTCTCATTTTGTAATTTTTCTGTTTAATTTTGTCATGTCTTGAGTCTCATGGAAAAGGCAAATAGTGAGGTTTGTATGAAAAAGCCATAGAGCGAAAAAAGGCAGAGAGTGCAAAATTAAAAGAAAAAGCCATAGATGTCCTTAGAGTTCCTTTGTACATTTGTGTTGTGTTTCATGATTTTGTGGGAATCCCCTTGTAAGTTGGGTTAGCACTTTACAGTTGAAAGCTTGGCAGTGACCAAGTCAAGTTCAGTTTGGGATTAGATTCTGGACTTGTCCCAGATAGGAAGGGTAGTTCCTAGGGAGAATTGGTGTTTGTAATCAAGGATGATTATAGTGAAATTCCATCATTGTTGTGATGGAGACTGGATGTAGGCTACCTTGCACTTAGCAGCTAAACCAGGATATATCTTGGTGTAATTCTCTCTCTCTTCTACTCCATTTCTGTTTCTGCTGCCCAGGAGACAAAACTGAAAATATCTCGTGCTGACTAACGAGACAAAAAGAAAAGTCTCATGGTTGGGGATGAGACAAAAGAAAAAGTCTCGTGACTAGTTACGAGATAAAAAGACAAAACGTTTCCAGAAATAGTTTCAAAGGCCAGCAAGTATTGTCAAGCAAAAAGGAGGCTAAGATTCAACCCCCTTCTCTTAGCCATTGATTACCATTAGATGTAAATACATATAATTATATTTTTACTTTTTGATATAATCGATATATTATTAATAATTAATAGTAATTAATCCCTCATATTTTTAATTTAAGTATTTTGACGATAGTTTTTATTTATTGATGTTAATGGTTGATTTTTTTGAAAATAAAATGCATTATGATTTTAGGTTATTTCATAATTAACAATAATGCTTGATTATTTGATTTATTTCTTTAAAAATAATTTGCATTATAATTTTAGATTATTTTACAATATATAATTAATGTTTATAATATTAAATTATTCTAAATTTTTTATTTTTTAGAGTTAGTAGTTAATGCTAAATTAAAAAGATTTTATTAAATAGTACAAGTATATATATATATATATATATATATATAATTGAAGTTAATTTAATTTATTTATTTATTAATATAATTGATTGAAAATATGAATGATACAAGAAAATAATTAGAAAATAGGAGAAGAAATTCTTTTGATTTTGAAGAATTGTCCTCTACCAATCATGATTGCTTCTTGTGTGTGTTCACTTGTTTCATAGAGATTTAACTATCCCACGCACATGATGATGATGAGAAGTTTCTTTTGTTGATCTTCCTAAATGTGTTCCCAATCTTAATCTTCAACTTGAACATTCTGATCCTCATCATCATAACAAATCATGACGACGCTTTCTATTAATAGAATCAATTTTGCTACGTTATTAACATTAATTTTGTCAATTTTTATCAATTCTTATTTATAACTATGTTTAATAAAAAATTTTTGTGAATGTGTCTAATAAAAATATTTTTTTATGGTTGTGTTTAATAAAAGTATTTTTATAGATATATTTTTTAGATATGTCTCTTTATATATATGTTTAAAATATAATAATTAATTATTGTTGACAATAAGTTGGCAGACTATGATGCACGAACATTGACACGGACACGGGACACAACACAACACGGGACACGCTAACACGTGAAATTTAAAATCTTACATGACACGGAGACATGCATACATATAAAATAAAAAGTATTTTTTAAATACATTTTAATAATATTTTGATATTTTATTGTTATTAAAATATAAATTAAAATTTTTAATTATCTTTAATGTCTTATTTTAATTATATCAAGTATTTAAATATTTTTTGTTTTAATAAATAATATATATATATATATATATATAAATATATATTATATCTAAATTTATTTTAAAAATATATGTTAAGAATAAGATTGGACACGCTGACACGTGATGGTATTTAGGCGTGTCTAGGCATGTCCGAAGAAGAATTTTTTATTTTTTATTAAGACACAGTTAGACACAATAGACACGCGTGTTGGACGAGTGTCCATGAGTGTCGTGTCCAAAATGTGTCTAATACACAGATACGGTAATTCAGCAAAATATCCGTACTTTATAGTTGGCAGATAATATATTGGTACCCTATATTTTTCCTAATAGGATCTGCTTTGTTTAACTATTTGTAGATTAAGAACTGGGCCCTTCTATACATTTTCTCTTCAGGTCTTCCTTAATCCTTATCCAACTTTGAGTAATAATCATTTACCCACCCATTTTCACGCACAAGATCAATTATGAGGCTACACAATATGCAATACAAAGCTTTAACAGTGTTGTTAAGTAATTAACTAAGCTTTATCAATTAACTCTGCTAAGTATAATGTAGGTCCTAACAAAAGGTCGATAACAAAAAAAAAAAAAAACCCACAATATTATCAAATTATTACAAATCTTTTTATTTGTATTTTTAGATTTTATACTTTTATATTTTAAATTTTTGTATTAAAATTTTTAAATTAACTTTAAAAAAAAATATCTAACAATTGAGAAGACGGAGAACAATAACGCTAATTAAGTAGTAAAAATATTTAAAAAATAGATTAAGATATTAAGGTTCAACAAATGATTCCATAAATTAGTTTTTTATTATTGATTTCTATTACATAAATTAAAAAATAACAAAACTTAACGTTTTTAAACAATTTAAAAGATTAAAATATTAAAATAACTACTATATTTATTTATTAAAATCCAAAATTTAAATTATTTAGTACATAATTAATAATAGTTTAATAAAATTATTTAAATAAAAAATTTTACTATAAAAAACTAAAATTTAAAAATACAAATAAAAAATAACTTTGTAAGAATTTCATTATTTTAATTATTTTATGTGAAGAAAGTTTTATTTATTAAAGTATAAAAAAATGATATTAAGATTAGTAAGATTAAGAAAAATAAAAAATGTAATATTATGAAGAAAAAATAAGAGAAATTTATATAAGAACTAATTTGATCAATTTTTAAAATTTTATAAATGAAAATAATTTTTGTGTATATTTTTAAGGACTAATTTCAGTAATTTGACTTTAAATAAATTTATGACATATCAGATTTTTTTTTTCTAAAAGAAAGAGCTCAACATTCAAAGTGGAGCATACATAGAATAAGATAAAAATGAACAACTACTCAGCTCTTATGTCATCTCCGGCATAGCCATCAACAACATGAGCTAGTTCCACACCATTCCGTAGCACAACGCAACGATTGTGTCGCACACTCTACAACTCCTGCTGTTTTGTTCTGGAAGATTACACCATTCTTCCGTAGCCAAATATTCCATATAACTGAAAAGAACCCAACTAACCAGTACTTGCGTACCTCCTTTCTCATAGGCATGGATCTCCAACTCTCAAAGTGATCTTTCAAGGTGCCAGGGGCTGTCCACACGTGACCAAATTCCATGATTCACACCACACCTGCCAAGAGAACTCACAAGCAACCAACAGGTGATGAACAGTTTCAACTGCTTTTTTACACAACACGCATATATTCTCATTCGGTTCCAGGATTCCCAACCTACTAAGCCAATCCTTTGTATTGACCTGGCCAATCAGAGCAAACCAAGTGAATAACTCAACTCGAGACGGAACTAAACCTCTCCAAATTTCTTTTGTGAATCTGTAACTCAGGATCTCCTCGTCCAGAGTCGCTTTCTGCAAGACCTTCACAAATGAGTTAGTAGTATAAACGCCTTCCTTATCAAATTTCCACACCACTCTGTCTTACACTTCTGCTATTAGTTTGACAGATTGCAAGAAGCAACTAATCCAAGGTTTCTGTTTCCCACTAGCGAAGCTCCCGCCTCCACTGAAAATGCCAAACCCACTCTATCCCATCCCAAAACCCACAATCCCTAATTGGTGATCCTTTTTGGCTTGAAATCAAGAAGAGTCTCGGATAAGAGTCCTTCAGCTTTCCTATTTTGAGCCATGTATCCTCCCAAAATCTGGTGGTCCTGCCATCCCCTACCTCAATAGCAAGGCCATCAATCATTTTCTGTCTTACTTGTTGCTCCTTTATTTGTAGTTGGCATATGTCTCTCCATGGACCCCCTCTCACTGGTAAAGTCTGAGTAGACAACAACTGATTTGGGTTCAGTCTATTGCATGAACACACAATCTTCTTCCACAACGGACAATCCTCCTTTGAGAAGCGCCACCACCATTTAAACAATAAAGTAGTATTACGTACCATTACGTCACCCACTCCCAGCCCTCCTAACTTCTTTGGTGCTTGGATCATCTCCCACTTCACGAGAGCCATGCCAGGTCGTCCGTCCTCCTTCCCCTAGAAGAACCTCCGCTGCAGATAAATGATTCTTCGTGCAACCGCATTTGGCATCTTATACAGACTCAGGTAATAAACTGGTAGACTGTTTATGACAGACTTGATGAGTACCAGTTTTCCAGCTTTACTTAGGACCTTCGCTTTCCATAAGCTGAGCTTCTCTTCCACCTTATCTATTATCGGCTTCCAAGTTTTTACTAACCGCGGATTTGCTCCTAGGCTAATACCAAGATACCTCACCGGTAGGGTTGCCTCCTGGCATCCAAGCAAGTGACACATCCGACTAGTCCACTCCTGGCTGCAATTCACTGGTATCAAGCTAGACTTTTCAAAGTTAATGCTCAGTCCCGACATAACCTCGAAACTCCTCATAAGCCTCTTATAATTTCTCACTGTCTCCTACTCTGGCGGACAGAATAATATTGTGTCATCCACAAATTGTAAGTGCGATAACTCAATATCATCCCTTCCTACCAACAGTGGGGATATTCGACCATTCCTCACTGCCTCACCGATCATTCTGTTGAGCACGTCCACCACCAAGACAAACAAGAACAGCGATAACGGGTCGCCTTGACGAAGTCCCCTCTCCATTTTGAAGGCTTTCGAAGGAGACCCATTAACCAGAATAGAGATGGATGCCGACCTTATACACTCCTTAACCCATGCCCTCCATGTACTGCCGATGCCCATCTTCTCTAAGACAGTATCAACAAAGCACCATTTAACTCTATCATAGGCCTTGTGGAAGTCCAATTTGATAATCGCCGATGCCTTTCTTTGTAGTTTTAGCCAATGCACAGTTTCGCATGCAATTAACGCGCCATCATGTATCTTTCTTCTTTTCACAAAGGCATTCTGGGATTCTCCAACTAACCCTGGCATGACACTTCTCATTCTTCGTGTCAGCAATTTAGAAATAACCTTATAAACACAACCAACCATGATGATTGGTCTAAGGTCTTTTATCTCCTTCGCTCCAACGAATTTCGGTGCCAACGCGATCCATGTGACATTGGAGTCTGCTGGTAGTCTTGCATGCTCAAAGAAGCTCATCACCGCTGTAGTGAATTCCGATCCAATCTCCCCCCAACACCTTTTAATAAAATTAATGTTGTACCCATCCTTCCCTGGTGCTTTCGAAGATTCACAGTCCCATACCGCATCTTTCACTTCCTCTGCTGATGGCATCATCTCTAAGGCTTCAACTTCCTCCCTCTCCAGTCTATTTACTAAACCATATCTAAAGCTCACTGTTGGGGAGGCTTCCTGGTAGTACAGGTGTTTATAGAAGTCTCGAATCGCCACCTTTATTCTTGCCTGATTCCTTATTAATCTCTCATTAATCACCAATGACTCTATTATGTTATTCCTTCTTCTTGCCGAAGCAATATTGTGAAAATATTTAGTATTCCTATCCATCTCTTCAGCATGCCGGGCCCTCGACATTTGCTTCCAGTGGACATCCTGTCTCACATACCACTTCTCACAGCATCTCGCTAACGTCCTTCTTCTTGACTCCACTTTACCATCATACGAACCACTACTCACCATATCATCCACCTTCTTTATCTCTTCTTCAAACTTCCTTATCCTCTTAGCTATATTCCCAAAGTGCTGCTTGTGCCATCTCCGAACTGGAACTGACAGCGCTTTCATCTTGTCTAGGAATTGTATATCACCTAACTCCCTCCACTCTTCCTTCACCATCCTTAGAAAGCCTTCATGCGTGAACCACGAGTCCAGGCTCCTAAAAGGTCTTGGGCCATCAAACGTTCTGCTCTCTTCCATAATCAACGGGCAGTGATATGATAATCCTCTTGGACCTCCCCTTAGTCGTGTCCCCGGGTACATCTCTAACCACCCCAAGGTAACAAGGCTCCTGTTTATTCGACTGCACGAGCTCCCCCTAAACCATGTATACCCCCGATAATTCAGCGGCAAGTCAACCAACTCCATATCATTTATCCAAGATCTAAAGTCCTCCACAGACGCTGATAGGGTAGTCGCTTCTTTCCTTTCTTCCAAATGCATAATTTCATTGAAATCACCCAAAAAACAGAATGGCACCTGACACAACCCTGCAATATAGCTCAAATTTTCCCACACTACTATCTTCTCTGATCTCACATGTGGTCCATATACCAGACAAATAGCACACTGAAAAATATCTTTTATCACAACCCCTTCTGCACACAACCATCTATCTCCTTTAGAGCAATTAGTCAATTTGAATACTGTTTCATCCCATATTAGCAATAAACCTCCTGAAGCCCCAACTGAACTTACAAACTCCCAACTAGCTCCATCTCTACCCTAAATACGCATAACATCAAACTTAGTCACCAGCTCCTTTTTTGTCTCTATCAACCCTAACATTTCTAATCTAAACTTATTTTTGAGATTCTTCAACATATTGAATTTTTCAGCACCACCTAAACCTCTAATATTCCAAGAGCTTATAATCATTTAACATTAATAGCACACACCTGGTTGCGAGATTTTGGCCGACTTCTTCGTATTTTCTCTTTTTTCTTTGCCTGTCGCCGCTTTAGGGCCATTGCCTCATTTTGCTTCTGCAGGATTACCATGATATCCTCCTCATCACTACACTGGGCACCGAATTCGACAGCTAATTTTCAAGCTTCTTTGTTCTCTGCCATCTCTTCTTCCCAGCTCCACCTTAGTTCCTCCCTGTGAGTCTCGTTTTCATCCTCCAAGCTAGCCTCAACCTCTGAACCTCGTCTGTACGGCTCTCATAAGCCTTCTCTTGGCCTCTGTCGTAATCCCATGTCCCATCTCCCATCAATCCATTCATATCTTGGCTTCTGCATCCTGCCCCCAACCTGAAAATGTCGATCCTTTGTCTGTGCAATACGGTGTATTACAGCAGTAGCCCCCGCTCCATGACCATGATCTACTATATCTGCTGCCACCTCCATCTTCGCATTTTGAGCCCTTCCCTCAACCTCTTTGTTAAGGACCGTTCCACTTCTCCCATGGCCAGGATCGTTTTCCCGAGTCGTGACGCCTGCCCCCATCATCTTCCTTCCAACAAAACCCCCAACCATTGTCTCCCGTGTGGTCTCCTCACGCCCGCCGTAAACCGTGGATTTTATCCTCTCACCATCCTTCACCTTATCCATCCAGTCAGGCTCATCGCGCACAGCTTCTTCAAATTGGTACCGTCCCTCCGGTCGAGGAGCTTCAGCCGCCACAACCGCGCAACGCCGCCCGCTTCCTTTTGCATCAGCCCGCGTTACATCTCCTGCGCCGCTTTGTCTTGAGATTGCCAATAGTGGACTGCCCTCAGCCCCTGCTTGCAACCCTTTCCGGGTCATGGACACAAGTTCAGAACCAAACCGGCTAGAGATCCAAGGGGATCCACCCTGCTCAAGGCCCAAATCCAACTCTCTAGACTGGGCCATCTTACCTTTCTTATTGGGCTTTGTTGCTCCCAGCCCAATATTTTTACTTGTAGCCTCATCAATTTTGTTACCACAATGCTCCCCGTACTCACATGTTACCGTTTTGTCCGAGTCAATATCCTCATGATTCTCTAACGATCCCTGAGGATCTTCCTTTTCATTAAATGCCTGATAATTAGCCACACTATAATGTGAATTCAAATTCTGATTGTTCCATTCATTCAAATATACGAGTGATTCTACAAAATTACCCTTGTCAAATTCATCATTCCTGCACCTCACTGGCATGAGCTCAGCCGCCAGATCCCGGTCACCAAGTAGCCTTCCGCCACCATAATTCATCCCTTTGCCATTTTCCTCATGTTCCGTCTCTTCAGCATGTACTGCTTGTCCGTCCCCTAACTCCTGGTAGCTCTCCCGGAAACACTCCTCCCGGTATACCTCTCCTCCCACTTCTCTTACGAGGACATCAAATTCGCTTGTACCTATTGTAATGTGAACCCAGTTGTTAATCATATCAAAAGCACACGTATCAATCAGAACTTGACCCATGCTGAATGAACTACACGACTCCGTTAAGTTATCAATCTTAACCACCTCTCCCCATTGCTCTCCTATCCTGCGAAAGGAGTCTCGTGACCATGCATGCAATGGAACTCCATAACATTCCAACCAAACTCTTCTAGACTCACTTTTTTCCGTCTCATGCCATCTCCATACCATATGAAAAAGCCTTAATAAATCATTCATTCAAAAAGTATATGCTTCTTCAGCGCTCAGCACAGTGTCAAAGGTTATCATAGCTTTGTAAGCTCCCAGTTTCCTTACTTGTGTTTCTCCCGGCCATTCCCTGAGAATCTTTTTTTGGAGGGCGTTGAACTTGATCGCCTTCTTCGTACCACCGACGAGACTTCTTTGTAATCAGACAACGTTCTCATCCGATATCGGAACTTCTATTTTCTTCGACCTACTGTTGTATTGTGATTCCTTGTTAAGTGAACCACTCGGCTTCGTTGCCTCTCTTACCTCAGCTGCTCTTACAATTGTATTCGTTGGATCACTTCTTCCTGCGCCGTGTCTTGCAGTTTCAGTAACCTCCTTGCCGTTCTTGTTCTTGCCATTCCTAAATTGCATTACACCTTCCTTTCTATATTTCGCTTCTCCTACAAATAGTCTTTTGCCTCTTAGAACCCACCTGTTCATATCCGTAAAGCCTTCAATGCTCCTCCTTTTGTTGTATACCGTATGAAAGCAAATAGGTAGATTCTGCCATTTTTAGTCTTTCGCGACAGATATATATCGATGATTCTGCCTGTCCATTTGAACATGTTGAAGAGCTCCCGCTTTGAGATATCTTCCGGTAGATTGTCGACAAAAACCGAGAAGGAATCAAGTTCTAACCGTTGAAACTCTTCTTTATTCAAAACTCTAGGATCTTTGTCTGTAGAATTTTTTTCCTCTCTCTCTCTCTCTCTCTCTCTCTCTCTCTCTCTCTCTCTCTCTCTCTCTCTCTCTCTCTCTCTCTCTCTCTCTCTCTCTCTCTCTCTCTCTCTCTCTCTCTCTCTCTCTCTCTCTCTCTCTCTCTCTCTCTCTCTCTCTCTCTCTCTCTCTCTCTCTCTCTCTCTCTCTCTCTCTCTCTGAGATTACACATGACATACCTAAGTGTCACTAATATAACACATTAAATAATAATCTTGTAACATGTGACATTAATATGTCATGACATGACACTTAACGTGATATGTTATTATTTAACTGATGAAAATTAAATTGATTTACGTTCTATCTTTTAAAAATTAGTATGACTAATTTAATTTTTTGGAGACCAATTTAAAGATTAGGTAGTTTTTTAGGGACAAATTTAAATATTAACTTTTATTACATATTTATATAAATATATGTTATTTAATTTATTTTTAATATGTATTTTATATGAGAAAATATAAAAAAACAATGATAATTGTAAACAATGTGAATAATAGATTAAAAAAAAGATAAAATTAAAATGAAAAATCAGATCATTAATTAATTATTTAATTTTTAATTTTAAAATTTAAAAAATTAGGATTAACATTTAACCGCATTAATACTACACACCATAACCTTCGATACACGCACAAAACTCGTCATCATCATTCTTCGGTCCTCACCTCGCGCTGCTGCACCTCCTGGCCAGCCGCGGCCCCCTACCGCCGACACCGACAAAGCCTCCTGCTGTAAAGTTTAAGATGGTCTTTTTAGTAGGTATAAGGATGGTTACCTACCACCGTTGTAATGTTTAGAATAAACATTTTAGTAAGTATGCAAATGGTTAATTTATTAAAAATGTAGATGATTATTTTTATCCTTTAGTGTATGATTATTTTTACTAGAGGGTGAGCCATGTCAATGACTGTGTGTGACAAGTCAAGCGCGATGAGGAGTCCGATCCGACGACGCCGTTGAATATCCTTGTTGACGAACCATTGACAGTGAGGAGAATCTGGCGGCGACGGGCCCATAACAATGCCGTGAGGAGGAGATGCGATGCCGTTGGGGGGTTCTGGCCGAACCAGCGACAAATGACAAAGCTTGGTCGCGAGATTGGTGTCGGACGGGGTGGAGAGCAACGTCCGGTTGGGGATGGTTAGCGAAGCAGCGACCGCGTCCACGAGCTCAGCAGCGAGGAGGATTTCGGTATGAAAAAAAAGCGATGCCGCACCTGGACTGGTGATAATAGCGTCCGATGATGAGGAGAGAACAACGATGTGAGGGCTACTTGGGGTAGGAGACCGCGCTGGTAGTGTTTTGAGAGAGGGAGAAGATGGTTAAAATTTTAAAATGGGGGATAATTTTTTTTTTTTTGTTATTTGAGTTGTGAAT
The DNA here is from genome assembly GCF_059453495.1 of Arachis ipaensis. Lineage (NCBI taxonomy): Eukaryota > Viridiplantae > Streptophyta > Magnoliopsida > Fabales > Fabaceae > Arachis > Arachis ipaensis. The sequence goes on from NC_142436.1 coordinate 5,363,664, forward strand.
TTTTCTTTTAGTGAGCCAAGAAATTAATCTATTATTTATATTGTTTAAATTTTTCATTATCGTCTATCTAACAGATATTTTATATATACTTAACAGGAGAAAAATAATCTCACAATATTAAAATAATATCTGTTGAGTCACCAAAAAAAAAAAAAAAAAAATCTGTTGAGGAAAATTTTATTAAAATCAAAATCCCAAATATAATGGAATTTTTACATCTTATTTTAAACGATAGGATCTTCAACTAAACTTTCTTTTTCATATATATAAAATATATAATTGCATGTATTGTAAAGATCAGACTTGTTTCATTGCTGGTGGATGGCAATTGCAACCGCAACCTCCATCAATGCATTCCTTTGTGCAGGGCCTTGGAAATCGGGGACAAAACAAATATTGGCAATCTCGATCCCTCACACATGAATTACTTCTCTCAACCATGCCTGACAAGATTAAGATTTTAGTTACAAACAAATCATAATACATACAAATAAATTACATTCTTATAGTATAATTTGTAACATATGCTACCTTTGAAAATAAAGCGCATGTTATATATATATACTAATACTTAATTTAGTAAAATTTTTATTTTCTAAAAATAATTTATAAAATTAATTTTTAAAAGATAATTTTTTAAAAGTTATAGTATCTATGTTTGATAAATTAGATTAAAAATAATCTTTAATAAACAAAAATAATAAAAAAGTATATATATTTGGTAAAATAATTTTTAAATTTAAAAATATTATAATAGATATTAATATAAGAATTAAATTTTGATATTAGTTAATGTATGAAATTATATTAAATTCTTTAATTTTGATAAGCACAACTGGTCTTTAAAATTTTTTACTTTAAGTACTTCTAAAAGTATTCTATATTTTAAAAAATGCGAGGACAAATACAAAATGAGGAGTTTGATAAGTACCTTTTTAAAAAATTTTCACTAAACCAAATCAAAATCAATTTCTAAAAAATTTTTAGTCAAATATTTTAGTGTTTAACAAATTATAATTGCCAAATCATTCTTCAAATTTTTATTTCGTTAGATAAATAATCAAAGTTCATATCAAATTGTTCATTTATATAGAGACAAATATAAGAATTTTAAATTTTTTTAAAACTGTTATATTTTAATAAATAACGATAAAGACTAATAATCTATTTAACATTTTACTAAAATTTGAAACAAAGTTAATATATTTAACAAAATAAAAAAAATTAAAAACTCATTTAACAATTAAAATTTGTTAAAAATCGAATTGTCTGACTAAAAATTATTCGGACATTGAGTAGTAATATTACTCTATATTATAAATGATACTTATTTTTAGCGGAGGAACTAATAGAAAAATAGTGTGAAAAAAAAAGTTTTTCAGCCCTGCCGAACTATTAATTAATATCAATTTTTGAAGCAATATGTATAATATTTTAATTTCAAGCATAAATCAGAGAGACACATAGAAACACTGAAGAAAGAAAGAAAGCAAGCAAGCGAAAGAGAGAGTGTGAGAGTGTACCAGATTCCCCAGATTCAGAGACTACGATAAATAAGAGAAGCAAGTAAGGAAGTAACAAGGAAGCTTTTGCCATTTTGAAAGTAATTTTGAGAAGTTTTTGTTTTAATTTGCCTATGGCATGGTAGAATGAATATAAAGCTTGAGTGCATATGTTTATAAGGAAAACTGCATTGATTTTCATTACAGCAAATGATGCTATATCGTGGAAGGCATAGTCATTAATTATTTTTCTTTGTGGTGGATTAATTAATGAGTAATGTTATATATTTAAGTTTTTTTTATGAATAAAGTTGAATCAAGTTAAATAATAAAGTTTAGAATAATATTATTTATAATTAATTTTTATTAATATTAAATTAACTTGATTACATCTTAAGGAGATTATTTCGATAAAGATATTGAAAATATCTTTTTTTAAAACGTTTATATGTGTTATGATATTATTGGATATCTTTGTTAAATCGGCTAATAATTTATTTTTTAATAAACTATAATAAAATCGGTTTATTATAGCAACAATAATAAACTCAGTTGTCCGCACTATAATTATTAGACCCGATTTGATTCGACCAATTTACACAATCTAAAGCGAATCATGTTTAAATTTTTTGATAAAAAAACAAATATATTCCTAATTTTGTTTTAGAAAAAAAAAACTATGATCAAGTGGGTTATGTAAATTGATCGGTTTGACTTGATCTGATAACAATTAGATTTATTGTTGTTGTTATAAAAAAATTGGGTTTATTCTATTTTTTTTAAAAAAATTAAAAATAATCAATTCATTAATACGTCTAATAATAGTACGACATATAAGTGTCTTTACAAAAAGACGTTTTATACGTCTTTATAAGAGCATCCTCTGTATCTTAATTCCCAGACATTTGATACGTTATCCAAATGACCGTACTTAAAAATTAATTTTTAATTTCGTAATTAATTTTTGAAAAAATTACACTCCTCTCTCCTCTATTTTATAAATATACATTCTCCTCTCTTCTAATTTTTAAAAAACTCCTCTTTAATCCATTTAAATTTTTTTTTGTTAACTAATATTAACTTTATCCATTTTTTAAGAAAAAATAAATTATTTTTTAAAAAAATACCCATTAGTAAAAATTTTATTTTTTATCATTAAATTTTGCTTACCAAAATATCATTTAATAAATTATTTTTTTATTGATTAAATTGTATTTTTTAAAAAAATTTAATAATTATATCATTTTTTTCTAAAATACCCTTCAATAATTTTTTAATTATTAAATTATAATTTTACCAAAATTTTTGTTAACAATTTTTTTATATTTTAATATTAATTTTTCTCTATATATATATATATATTATTTTAATATTAAATAAAAAATTTTAGTAAGATTATTTTTTAATATCAATATATATTAATTGTTATATATATTAACAGTGGTAAGATTTTTTTATTTAATATTAAAATAATATATATTGATATCAAAAAATTAATAGTAAAATATAAAAATAATTGTTAACAAAAATTTTAGTAAAATCACCATTTAATAATTAAAAAATTATTGAAAGGTAGGTATCTTAGAAAAAATAATTTAATTATTAATTTTTTAAAAAGTATTTTAATAAAAATACAATTTAATCAATAAAAAAATAATTTATTAAAAGGGTATTTTGGTAAGTAAAATTTAATGATAAAAAATAAAATTTTTGTTAATGGGTATTTTTTAAAAAAAAATATTTTTTTTTCTTAAAAAATAAATAAAGTTAATATTAGTTAACACAAAAAATTTAAAATAGATTAAAGATGAGATTTTTTAAAAGTTAGAATAGAGAAAAATATACATTTATAAAATAGAAGATAATAGAATATTATTTTAACATCTCACAGAAAAGAAAAGTAGAATTTTCTCTTAATTTTTTTATAAGAGACATTTAGCCTTATTTAAATAGATATTACATGCAACCGACTTTTATGAAAAGAATCAAACATAAGATACACTTATCCTCATTTAGATAGATATATTTGGAAAACATTAAAAATGTAATCAACTAGATATTTTATTTTAGATAATGTCTAATTTATTCTTTGACATTTTAAGCATTTTTCAAAATAGTCTATAACACTAAGAAATTATCAAATGATTCCGGAATTTATTAATTTTTTAATTCAACTGCTATGATCAGAATATTAATAGTTATGATGTATAAATACTGACACGAACATAAGATATAATAGAACATAATACAAATACGCAGAAACACAATTTTAAAAATCTTACAAGACATATATTTAAAATATAAAATATTTTTTAAATAAATTATAATGATATTTTGTTAATTTATTAATATTAAAATATAAATTAATTTTTATTTATTTTTAATATTTTTTATTATATAAAATATTTAAAATATTTTTTATTTTAATAATTAATAATATATATTATTTTTAAATTTATTTTAAGAATATATGTTAAAAATAAAATTAAACTCGTTCATATATAATAATATTAAATGTATCCAAATGTATTTAAAAAAATTTTTTATTTTTTATTAGGATACGAGTAGACACAAAAGACACCCATATCTCTTTTTCATCTCACCTCTTTTAAATCATTTGAGTTAGTCTTGGAAACATAAAAATATTAATGTAGAAAAGGTTACTGGAAATGCTCAACCTCAAAACATGTCTTGCATAGAACATGTGTAAATGTGTAATGTATAAGGCTATAAGCATTGAAGACTCATAATTGACTAATAACGCGGATTTTTTATTTTAATAAATAAATTAATTATAATAATTATCGAAATAAATAATTTAAAAAATATTTATTAAAATAAATATTTTTTTATTTTGTGTACAGTATAAATGAAATATGGAAAATTTTTTAATTTTTATATATTTTGTTTATAATGTAAACGAGATATATGTATTTATAAATAATTAAATATTATTTTTAAAAATAATAAAAAATATTAATGATTTAAATTGAATCAAACTCTTACCAATGGAATATTTCAAATAATAAAAAAGATAGACAATTTTAAATAATAAGGAAAATAAATAGTCCATTTTAAATAATAGAGAAGATAGACTGTGCATTTAAAATAAACACATTAATATGTTTACTTTTCTAACCGTTAAAATAAATGAAAACATACATCAGTGCACGGTTAAATTGTCCACTATTAATAACATGGTTATCTTTTTTTTTAACTACCTATTATTAATATTATTGCTTCTTTCATTCACTTACTTTCATCTTTTGACAATTTTTTTATGAGATAAGTCTTAAAGTGGTCTCTAAAGTTGCACTTGAGTCTCATAGTAGTCCTTTAACTTAAAAGTTACCCATATTCATCCCTGAAGTTGCACTCTGGGACTCAGATTCGTTTTTCCGACACATTCCGTCCATCTGGCACCACCGGAAAGTTGATTTGGACTTCTCCGTGACACGTTGGCCAGATAACGGCTAGCTGACGTGGATTAGTAAACTTTTATGGTGCAATTTAGTCCCTAAATCAAAATTAAAAATTTTAATCCCCAAATTTAATCATCGTTCTCTTCTCTATAGTGATCCCTCTTTTCTCTACAGCCATAAATCTTCATATCCCAAATTCACAAGATTTTTTTTTGTTTATTTTTAGTTGAAGTATCTTATAACAATAAGAACAATTAGAGTCTTCTTAACAACTATTATTTGAACAAATTTAACTGTTTTTATCCTTTTTTTCTGTACGAAAGATGATGAGATTATAACATAAAAAAAGTTATGTGATATATATAATTAAAGAAATAATGCAAAGTTTAGTTTCTAAAATCAAATCGTGAACGTTCATAAAAATTTGTTGACTTTTAAAAATGATTAAATTGATTCCTAAATTCATAAATTGTGAATCTCATCTCTAATGCTAATATAAAATATTAAAATATCAGCATAACATTTGCAAATAAAAATATGATATGATTAATATTTTAATATGATCAAATTAGTGTCTTAAATTAGTTAATTATATTTATTTTGCTTAATTAGTTTTTTATTAATTAGAGACTAAAATAATAAATATTAAATTAGGTAAATTTTTGCTATTTTTTTGTTTTTCTAATGTTATCCTTAATTAATTTGAAATACCTATTTAGTTATAATAAAATTTTAGATACGTCATTTTAATGGAGATGTCATACGATTTGAAATGCCATAATATAACACTTTATATTAATACTATGTGAATGACAGTTAAATTATGATGATGCATGATTATTTTGGAACAGGATTCGAAAGAAAATGTAATGTAGTATATAATAATAACAATGTAACTTTTTAATTCCGTAAATATAAGAGATAGATTTTTGTAAAATCATATAAAAATACAAAATTGAATTTTGTAAAACATTTTAATTAAACTAGAGTTGAATGAGTGCATATAATATGTGACTTTTAATTAACAAAACATATGCGTGTTTTTAATGAAGTTGTAATTTGTAGTCTCTTTCACATCTATACAGAGAAGAGAAGAAAAGAAAAGTGAGGGATTACTACTATAGAGAAGAGAATAATAATTAAATTTGGGGATTAAAATTTTTAATTTTGATTTAGGGACCAAATTGTGATAAAAGTTTACTAATCCACGTCAGCTAGCCGTTACCTGACCAGCTTGTCACGAAAGAGTCCAGATCAGCTTTCCGATAGTGCCAGGTGGATAGAATGTGCTTGAAGGACAATTCTGAGTTTCAGAGTTCAATTTCAGGGACGAATATGAGTAACTATTAAGTTTAGAGACTACTATGAGACTTGAGTGCAACTTCAGGAACCACTTTGAGGCTTATCTTGTTTTTTGATTGGTTAGATAATTCCCATTAAGAATCAATCCCTGTTCGAAAAAAAGATGACCGTGTTAAATGGACAGTTCATCTTTTCTGTTATTTTGAAACATACCATATTTAAGAATTTGGTCTAATTTAGATTTTTTAATATTTTTTTATTATTTTTAAAAATTATATTTAATTATTTATAAATACATATATCTCGTTTACCGTGTAAACAAGATAACATATATTTCGTTTATACTGTAAACGAGATACGTACAAAATTATCTTATTTACAGTGTAAACAAGATAAAAAAATATTTATCAAAGATAAATATTTTTTAAATTATTTATTTCAATAATTATTATAATTAATTTATTTATTAAAATAAAAAATCTCAAATAAGGCACTTGGTATTTTCTGCACTCGAACGTCATGCTTCACAAAACACACCCGCGATTCTTTCCAACTTTTATGGTAACCGCTATGCTTTTTAATTTTTATCTTCTCAATTCACGCAATTTATTTGACCCAAAATATGCAATATATAAAGGAATGAAAATAATTTATTATATATAATACTTTTTTATATGATCCCTAATACTTTTGTTATAAGAATCATTTTTTGGTTTTTTATATATAAATAATTAAAATTATTTTTAAATTATTAAATTAAATTAATTATAATTAATTAATTAATTAAATTAGATATTTAACATCTTATAATTAATATAATTTAATTTATATAGATACATAACTTTTACTATTTATGTAATAAATTTTAGAAATAATTTTTATAAGTTATAATTTGTTCTGCATATTTAACTTTTAATAATAATTTTTTATTTATGAATATATTATTTTTTATTTTAATATATATGATAAATATTTAATTTTATAATTTTAGATTATTATATAAATATAATTAATATGATCTTATTTCTATTATTTGAACATCAATAATTTTTTATGAATTTTTTATTGCATAATTTACTTCGACAAAACATAATAAAGTTTGATTTATAAAAATTTAAATTTGAGAACTTACTATGATTAAGCTTAATCAATTTATTTTGTCATATTATATAAATATTAAATTATTTGATTAAATATTTATTTGATTACGATATGATATTATATATAATTTTCATATTGACAATTAATTTTCAGTTGCGACACAAATATTATATTTTAGGTAACTATATATCTTTTTATTATTTTAAAAATTATTATATATTTTTAGAATTATTTAATTATGTTCATTTTTTAAAAAAGAATGTCATTATTGAAGAAAAACTAATATTTATGACAGTTTAAAATTGAAAAAATAAAAAATATAAGATATTAATATTCTGAATTTTTTAAATATAAATCCTAAAGTAAATATATATGATTATGATGAATAATTATAATTGGAGACCTTTATTTTATTTTAATTCTTTTAGAACATATTTGTCTTATTTAAATTTTATTTTTTTATTGATTGTTATTTTTTTTGGTACACTTAACTGTCATAAGTTTATATCAGTTAAAATTTATGACTTGAAAAAAATAGACAAATGTCTATAAAACTAAACAAAAAGTATTTTTTAATAAAAAATTTATATCGCTTTAATTTTTTTCTGCATCATATCTTATATTTTTACTATAACTAAAAATTTTACAGATACAACAAATTAACTGTTACATTATTAAATGTATTATTAGAGATAAATTATTAAATATAAATTATTAAAAAATATATAATACTTAGTTAATTATAATAGTCACATTTAAATGTATCTAAATTATTTTTATATATATAATAAAAGTGATATACTTTTAAAATATTTATATATAGTTTACTAACAAATATATGTGATATTTATCATAATTTTTATTTTTAATAAAAATATCATTGTATTAAAGTGATGCATTTTAAAAGTGTAGTGATTTTTATTTAAAAAAATAGCAAATACTATTTTGTTTTAATTTTATTCTTAATATTTAGTTTTAATTTTATTATTGACGTGTCAATATGTTTTAGTTATACTACTAGGATGAATAACATTAATTATAACTAATCAATTATATTAATTATTTGATTTGACTAAGATAAATATTGAATTATTTAATGAATAATAAATAAAAAAAGAAATAATAAATTTAATTTAAATTAATTTTTTATTATTTTATATATATATATGAATCAGAATGTAATTTTATGTATTTTGATTAATAGTTTTTAAAAAAATTATTATTTTATTTATTAATATTAAAAAATTTTCATTAGAACTAGGTTTTTTTCATAATATTTTTCTTAAAATTTTTTAATAAAAACATATCTTGATTTTTGTTTCATCTTTTATATTCATGGATTATACTAAACTTTTTTTTATACATATTGTCTTTTTTTTATTTTCTTTTACTTCTTTTAATTTCTTCTTTATCTTATTTTTAATTATTTATTTTACTTTTACTCCTTATACATTTATTGTATTTTACTTCATCTTAGTCTTAATTTCATGGTTATCTTTTAATTATATAAAATTAAATTATTTTTTTCAAAATATACTTAAATATATTATCTATTATATACAATTATTAGGATAAACAAACAAATATATATTGAATATACAATTTTATTTTGATTTAAATTAAAAATTAAATGAATTGTCAAAATAATATCAACCAATTTTATTTTTAATTTTTCTATAATTTCATTTAAAGGTAAAATTAAAGTTTCTCTATAGCCACTGGCATTATTAATAAAAAAATTATAAGTCTTTATAAAATAAAATAAAAAATATATAAGATAAATAACATATATGTAATTCAAATATGACAGGATAATAGAATAGAATAACGGAAGTTTGTTAGAGTCACTTAGCAATTAGTTAGCAACTAATTAGTGGTAACAGGTGCAGCAAGTCACGTATCTCAACATATGTATTTAAACTCCTATCAGCTGTAGCTGCTACACAATAATCACATTCTCATTCTCTTATTCATTCATCTAAGCTTCATCTCTCTCTCTCTCTCTCTCTCAACACTCTGAGTTATCGATACCATTTCATGGTATCAGAGTTTTAGGGTTCAATGGTAGAAACGTCTCAAGCCATGGCTATTCCACCACCAGTAAGTGGAAGTATTGCAATAAATCAACCAGCAACAGTGGTGCACAATTTTTCAATTCCGATTTCAATCAAGTTAGATGAGGAAAACTATTTTTCTTGGAAGGATCAAGCTGAAGCCTCCATCGAAGCTCATGAGCTTGTGGATTTCATCAATGGAGTGAATGTTCCAACACAATTTCGATCAGAAGAAGATAAAAGAAATGGCATAGTAACTGCAGAATTCAAGATCTGGAAGAGACAAGATTCTTTCTTGAAAACCTGGCTCCTAGCCTCAATGACTCTGTCATTTGCAGCAAGAATGGTAGGATGTACAACCTCTCATCAGATCTGGCAGAGACTTCAGGGCTTTTTCACTGCACAAATGAAAGCCAAGGTCAGGCAATTGAGAGCAAAGCTCAGCAACACAAAGAAAGAAGGTACAATGGCAAATTACTTATTAGAAATAAAGAAAACTGTGGATGCATTAGTGTCAGTAGGAGCTCAAATTGATGAATCAGCACATGTTGAAGCCATTCTTGAAGGCCTCTCTGAAGAATATAGCTCCTTTATCACATCAATCAACACTAGAGACACGCCTCTTCAAATTGGAGCGTTAGAAGCAATGCTGATGGCACAAGAAGAATGGTTAGAGAAATTTAAGAAACCAAAACCAATGATGGCAAATGTTGCACAGTTTCATCCGTCTCAACAGCGCAGATACAATTCTGAATCTACCTATGGTGATAGAGAAGGATATAGGAATTTTTCAAGCAATAGAGGCAGTTTCTTGCAAAGAGGACGAGGAAATGGAAGAATGAACTATGGTCGAGCAAATCCGCGACGAGGAAGAGGAAACTATGGTAGCTATGGAAGAAATTATGATAGAATAGTCTGTCAAGTGTGCGACAAGGCAGGTCACAGTGCTCGTGATTGCTGGTATAGATACAATAATCAGAACAGTAGTGGAGGTGGAAGCACTCAGTCAACTGGCAGAACTAGTGCTAATATTGCTACGAGCAACATTCCTCTAGATCAAGCAACAGTTTATGATCCAAATTGGTACCCAAATTCTGACGCAACACACCACATGACTCCTGACAGAAGCAACTTCTCTGAATTTACAGGCTACAATGGGAATGAGCAAGTAATTGTGGGTGATGGTAATGCCTTACAAATATCTAATGTTGGAAGTTCCGTTTTAAAACCATTTTCTTCAAAGCACGTTTTTATGCTAAACAAATTGCTACACGTTCCTGAACTCACGAAGAATCTTTTAAGTGTTCATCAATTCGTTTGTGATAATAATGTATGGCTTGAATTTCATCCTAACAAGTGTTTGGTGAAATGTCAGGATTCCAAGAGACGCTCCTCCAAGGAACTGTTAGATCACAAATTTATTCTGTCTTCCTTGCTTTTAAAAAAATGGTGGAACTCCAATTAGGTACTAGGATAAAAGCATTACAATCTGATAATGCAAAAGAATTTTTGTGTTTATCTAACTACTTGAGGTCTGAAGGAATTGTGCATAGGTTCTCTTGTCCACACGTTCACCAACAGAATGGTGTAGCAGAAAGAAAGCACAAGCACATCACAACCATGGGGCTCACATTGTTGGCAGAAGCAGTAGTGCCTGTTCAGTATTGGCCTGATGCCTTCATGACTGCTGCAACCTTAATAAACCTACTACCTACACCAGTGTTAAATTTCCAATCTCCAAGCTGCAAATTGTTTGGCAAAGCTCCCTCTCTTCAAATGGTGAAAGTATTTGGCTGCTTATGCTTCCCTAACACTCGCCCTTACAACAAACACAAGCTGCAATTCAGGTCTGAGCCCTGTGTCTATCTTGGCCCAGCAATTCACCACAAGGGGTTCAAATTCCTCAAAACAGATGGCAAGATTCTTATCACAAGAAATGTCATATTTCAAGAAGATCATTTTCCCTTCAAAGACCCAACTCTTGGCTTTACTCCTCGTTCATTACCTTCTCCAGAATCACCCTTATCCTCCACCCTCCCAACTATCCCTCTCATTCATTCCGCCTTGCCTAGTTCAGTTCCTCCTCACTAATCTATTAACTCAGATCCCCAATCTACAGATTTGGCCTATTAAGTCAGCAATTCACATGCTAACACCACTAATTTCATCAACCCTTCAAGACCTGCAGCTGTCTCCACACTCTTTGCACCATCTAACACTCATTCCATGACTACCCGTGCCAAGAACGGCATCACCAAACCTAAACTCTTCAATTCTGAACTACACTCATTCCCTTTACCCAAAACAGCCAAAGAAACCATGACAATACCACATTGGCGACAAGCAATGGAAGACGAATATGCAGCATTGATAAAGAACAGTACCTGGCAGCTCACCGCTCTGCCTCCGAACAGACGTGCAATTGGTAGCAAATGGGTGTTTCGTGTTAAACAGAATCCAGATGGTTCCATCAACAAATTTAAAGCCCGGCTTGTTGCTCAGGGCTTCAATCAAAGGCCAGGCATAGACTTCAAGGAGACCTTTAGCCCTGTTGTCAAGCCAGCCACTATTCGGGTTATTCTCACTCTAGCATTGCAAAATCACTGGCCCCTAACTCAACTTGATGTGAATAATGCATTCTTGAATGGGAGCCTGCAAGAAGAAGTATATATGAGATAGCCGCAAGGCTTTGAAATTGGTGGCTCGGAAATTATGTGCAAACTAACTAGGTCGCTTTATGGTCTAAAGCATGCACCCAGATCCTGGTTTAATACTCTAAGGGCAGCACTATACACTCTGGGATTCTCCTTTACTAAATCAGATGTCTCCCTGTTCTTCAAACACACCAGTAAAGCCACAGTGTTCCTCCTTGTGTATGTGGACGATATTATCGTCACTGGAACTTCAAAAGAGGCTATTGCCAAATTAGTGCAACAACTTCACTCCAAGTTCTCACTTAGAGATATGGGAGAATTAAAGTATTTTTTGGGCATTGAAGTCACTCGAACATCTTGTGGGGGCCTACTACTGTCCCAGACGAAGTACATTAATGATTTGCTAAAGAAGGCTAACATGGGAGACTCTAAGGCTGCTGCTACCCCTATGACTTCTAACTTGAAGTTGACATCCACAGATGGTGTGCCATTTGAGCATGTGAGCCTGTACAGATCTGTTGTTGGAAGCCTCCAATACCTCACTGTCACCAAGCCTGAAATTGCGTTCTGTGTCAACAAAGTCTGCCAATTTATGCAAACTCCACTGGACAAGCATTGGAAGGCGGTAAAGCGTATCCTCAGGTATCTGCAAGGCACGAGGACCATGGGGCTTCATCTGCGCAAACCTACTGAATTGATCCTTACAGGATATACTGACTCTGATTGGGCCTCAGACATTGAGGATCGCAAATCCACTGCTGGCTATTGTGTCATGTTTGGGCCGAACCCTGTTTCTTGGTGCTCAAAGAAGCAGGCTGCAGTATCTCGTTCCAGCACAGAGGCTGAGTACCGTGGCATTGCCAATGTGGTAGCCGAGCTGCTCTGGATTCGAAATCTACTTGGTGAAATTCACATTCTTGTACCTACCCCCAAAGTGTATTGTGACAATACAGGTGCTGTGTTAATGTCTGCAAATCCTATGCTTCATTCTCGCTCAAAGCATTTTGAGATTGATCTCCATTTGGTGCGAGACCATGTAGCCAAAGGGCGAGTCCAGATTCATCATATCCCTGGAGATGCTCAAATTGCCGATGTCATGACTAAGGCAGTAAGCTCCTCACGGTTTGCAACCTTTCAATCCAAACTCAAGATTGAGCAACCTCAATCGTTGAGTTTGAGGGGGGATGACAGGATAATAGAACAGAATAACGGAAGTTTGTTAGAGTCACTTAGCAATTAGTTAGCAACTAATTAGTGGTAACAGGTGCAGCAAGTCACGTGTCTCAACATATGTATATAAACTCCTATCAGCTGTAGCCGCTACACAATAATCACATTCTCATTCTCTTATTCATTCATCTAAGCTTCATCTCTCTCTCTCTCTCTCTCTCTCTCTCTCTCTCTCTCTCTCTCTCTCTCTCTCTCTCTCTCTCTCTCTCTCTCTCTCTCTCTCTCTCTCTCTCTCTCTCTCTCTCTCTCAACACTCTGAGTTATCGATATCATTTCAAAATATATTAATCTTAGACTATAGACAAATTTCTAAAATTTTTCAGATTTATCAATATTTAAGTTGTCTATACATCACTTCTCAAAATATTATGATTTCACAAGTTATAATATGCGATATTAGTTATTGTTATATATATGAAAAATGTACTCATTTAGAGTTTATCCATTTATCTTCGATTAATATTGTTATAACAAGGATACATGTGACTTTATGAGAATGATATAACTTAGACTTTGGTTATCTGAATATTTACTGAGTGGTTGAAATAGCTCCATGTAACGAACCAACGAATGCTAGCAATAGTAGGAATGATGAAAAAATCAACCGAAACGAATATTCGTGGGAATTACTTATGATTTAAGACTTGATGGGACTCGTAAAATCCTCACAACACATCCACATGAAATGGATGGAGACAGAGACATAAGTACCATTCCCATGAGACCCGTTAAATCCACGTGAATATAAAATTACTAATTTATATATACATAAATCTATTTTTTAAATTTTTTAATCCTAATTTCTACTTTCAATTTCAATCCTTTCTTTTTCTTCCGGACTCATTCTTAGCCCCCTTCTATATATATATATATATATATATATATATATATATATATATATATATATATATATATGTGTGTGTGCCTATTAAGTTCATCATTATGTTGTTAAGTATCGCCTCAAAAATGATGTTATGTTATTATATTGGAATATGTTTAATTTATAATTTTTTTTAAAATGTTATTTTTAAAATGAATATGTTATGACTTGTGTTGAATTATATTGAATTAATTATTTTATAATTATTATATTATATCTTTTTTATTAAATTTTTTCAAAATTTTTTAAAGAATATCTATAGACACTCAAGGGGATTCGCACTCTTTAAGGAGATAATTAAGCGCGGACTTGTAAAGACGTAAAGGGAATAGGGGCATTTTTTTAAAAATGGGAGTGAGGGATAGGAAAGGGGCTCCTCACGCTCCATTAAGTACCCATTTTTATACCTAATTAGTAACTGAGATTTAATCTAAGCCGATTTGAGACAGGACATGTAGATGAATAGACTTCATCTGTATTGGGCTTTAAGGAAAGGGGTTCGTCACGCTCTCTTAAGTACCCATTACTATAGCTAACTAGCAATTGAGATCCAATCTGAGCCAATTTGAGATGGGACACGTAAACTTCATCTGCATTGGACTTTAAGGTAATGAATCTAAGTTGGATTTGAGACCTTAACAATAGACTTAGGTTGATCTTTCTTACTTTGAGATCTTACTGGTCCAAGTATATTTTGGATTAATATTTTGAGTTATTGTTGTATAAACACTATATTATTAAATATTATAATATTTAGTATATAAAAAAAGTTAGATATATTTACAAAAAAATTTAAGGTAATGAATCTAAGTTGGATTTGAGACCTTAACAATAGACTTAGGTTGATCTTTCTTACTTTGAGATCTTACTGGTCCAAGTATATTTTAGATTAATATTTTGAGTTATTGTTGTATAAATACTATATTATTAAATATTATAACATTCAGTATATAAAAAAAGTTAGATATATTTACAAAAAAATTTAATTCAAATTAAAAAAAATTTAATTATCTTTTTTTCTCTCTTTTAGTTTTAAATATTATTTACTAATGTAATAAAAAAGTAAAAATAATAATAATTACTCATATAAATAAAATAAATAATCTTAATATATACATAACACTACATATATCAATAATTATTATATATGAAAATAATTTTTTTATTTTTTGTAAAGATATTTATATGATTTATTGTATAATTGTTCTCTTAATATTTAATGAATTTAAAATACAAGATATTATCTATATTGTTTAACATACAAAATAAATAAATTAAGTCATCATCTAGGACAATACGTATAATAGTACAAATACCTACTTATTAGTATTAAAAAATATATAAATAGTATAAACTGATATTTTTTTACTAAAAAAATAATAATAAAAGTTATTAATTAAGTTAGTTACGTAATAAAAAAATTATGAATAATTTTTTAAATAATAATAAAAATAATATCACTATTTTTACATATTACAAAATTTATAAAAAAAAAAATTTGGACAATAAATCGACCCTCAATAAATTATATATTAGCCTATCAAAAAAATAAATAATTAATACATTAGATATTATTATTTACGTGTGTATATATATATATATATATATATATATATTAAAATTTTTGTTATTGAAATTAAAAAAAGATGAGTTGTTAACTAATTCTGAATTCAAATTTAAATTTGAGTAAGAAAATAAAAAATTATTTTGAATTTTATGTCATTAACCAAAATTAATTTCAAGATAAAAAATTACTTTGTACATGTAAGATAGTGTGATCATTTGTTATTTTTTTAATGGCAAATATTGTCAAATAAACAGTGTAAGAAATTGGAAGAAAATGTACTTACCATTTTAGAAAATACTAATTTATTTTCCAATAGAATAAAGAGTAATGCGACATATTCACGTCTTTTTATGAATCAAGTTTAACCAAATTAAACAATAAGACTTGAAATAATGCTAGCCATAACTAATTTTTGTGATGTTTGACAAACTTGGTTAGACTAGGTTAACAAAAGATTTGGATTTGTAGCATTATTCTAGAATAAGTTATATATTGAATAACAAAAGTTATTATTGGTTTTTCTTCACACTAACTAATACTCAACGATAGTGTTCCGGTAATGTTACCAAGAAATATTAATCAATCTAATAATTTTTGTAATGACGTAAGTCTATAAATTTGAAAACTTGAAAATCATGTCATAAAATGTGAAATTTTAACATATAACAATGGTGATTATAATGTTTTGACTTAAAAAATAAATATGATATCAACAAATAAAATTGTCGTAGGTAAATTTTAACAAAGACAAATCTCCATAAGTATTGCTATCAATGAGAAATTATTCTACTTTAAGGACAAATACTATTATTTTTACGGCATTTCCTAACTTGGCAAATTAATGATTAATATTGATGCTCCATTTATTAAGGATTTGTCACTAGCTAATAGATTGCAATACACAAGACGAGATTCATACTCTTATATTTACTCAAACATGACCACTTAACCAATTCAAATTAATTAAGATAAATGTTAATTATTTTTAATATTTTTAAATTATATATATATATATATATCGTTTAATTTTTTCAATACAAAATTTTATATAATTTTATGTTTATTATCCCATGCAAAGCACGGAACATACACTAGTACTACTAATGCGAGAGAATTAGTAAAAAGATAACTTGAGAGTTTTCAAATCTCAAAACAAAGAATTTGTTCTTAAAATTTCTTGAGGATTCAATGTGAGTACTTAATTTTGACCTTCTTTCTTTGAGTATCAATCACATGATGAGACAATAACACTGCAATATTAAAAAGCGTACTACTATTACTAACAAATTAAACAATAAATAGTGTTCTTAACAGCATAAATACTATTTTTCTTAATCCATTTACCAAATAATCTTTCCCTCAAAATTGCACACAATTCACAGCACAGTACCTGAACTTGTTCAAATCATTCCATTAATTGCATGATCCTTAGTAAACAAGTCATGCACTTACATCACCAACAATTGCATAAGAAAATATAGTTCTATGCTCAAAGTCTCAACTCCAACGGTTCTAATATGATATCTCAGGAAGTACATACAAAACAGTTTTAGACAGATTAAAATATCTCACTCTTACACCTTCATCATCTTTTCTTAAAACCATACTTCTTGCGTTCATAGAATAAATCGGTTTTGGCACTCCCTAAATTAACAATTTTGGGGCAGCCATCCCTATCTTTCTCCTGCTGTGTGCATTCCTTGCAGTAGTAAGCATCAGATATTCCCACCCCTCCACATATGACGCAGCGGCCCTGAAATGAGCCATAGTTGCATTCGTCACAAACCCGGACAAGTGTACAAGGACGCACGTAAGAGTCGCAAATCACACACTTGCCATCGCATTTCTCACAAAGTCGTCCAATGGCAATTCCTGGCTGCTTTCGGCACATAATCAAATCAGGATGATGCTTGGCCATATTCTCAACACCCTGCTAGATGGCGAGTATATAGATAACCTCTAACCAAACTGCAATTTGAATAACATGAAAGGAGCTCAGTAAAATACTATTAACACTTGCAAAACAAGGTAAAATACCAAATCTACAAGCAAAATATTGGGATAGCTTCATTGTTTAGATGAGTAAATTAGCAATTTCTGATCAAATGCCAACAAAGTATGCAAAATGCATTAGGCAATAAAATCGTGAACCTATTCAAGTCATAGGCTCAAATGGTTTCTTCCTTAGACTGGATACAACAAGGTCTTGTAAGTGGAAAATGCATAATGAGAATAGTCAACAATCACAATAGATAACTGATTACCAGAAACGAATATATATACATATATAAAACTTCCATTTTATCTAGCTGACATCCCGGAAAAATAAAGTGACAGGTCAAGTATCCATTAGTATTACTATTAAACGAATTGCCTGTACATCGCTGGAAGTAACAAATATACCAGCTCAATTATTTATAGACACCACAGTATACAACTTTGCAACATAATCATTAGATTAATATCACAAGAACATATGAAGTGCAAGGAGTCAGAACTAATGTCTCAGGCTGAGAGCCTGAGAAGCATTAATACCAAACTACTTAGTTTTGTTTCACAATAAAATATTTATGCAAAACAATGGCTTATTATTAAACCATATATATAACACAGGTCAAATCCTATATGAAACAAAAGTAGAATCAGAATAATGATGGATACAGCATTAAGTAGTTCAATCTATGGTTTGAATTTGACATCATAATAGTAAATTAGTAACCCGAAGAGTGGTGGGGAGTGGCCAGTCCCGAAAATGCTATATCAAGAAAGCAGATAGTAGGATGGCCACTATTTCAACAAATATAGATAAAATATTATCAATTTAGATACCGCATATACAAATTCTGGGAGAGAAAGAACATCATCCATGATCACACACATTCAATTAAATTGAAAATAATAGACATAGTCTACACTCTAAACTCTACTGTCCAAAGGCTAAACATGTGTCACAATCAATTAAATTGATAAATAACATCATTAAAGTAAAAGTTAAAAAGCTATGCTATATGACCAACAACATTTTATCATGTTTGCCTGATTGTTTGGTCACCATTCTAAATCCTAAGTCCTAACTTCTAAGCCTTAAACTCTAAATCTTAAATTTTAATAATATAAAAATAAAGTGTTGGCCAAATGCTAGCTAATATTAATAAAAAGGATTGGTCCCTAACATTTCTCAAATTTAAATATCATCACAAGAGGATTAAGCAAAAATAAACAAAATCGCATTGAACTTAAGTTCTCTACAACCCAAATCTAAAACATTCAAATTCATAAATCCGGATCATCATCTATCATTATTGTGATTGAAATGATGATGTTGCCATGGTTGATATTATAAACTGAATAAATTCTCTAAGCCATGAGCCCATGATAACAACAAAGAAAACCCAAACATATTTTCAAAAATAAGTCCTAATACAGCGTAATTACTCTAAAGCCCCCTTAATACTGAAAATCACCGTTAAACCAGTACACACCACTAACAGCTGCAACACCGAAAAAACCCGAACCTATACAATTTTCACTTTGTTTCAACGATATCCATTCTGTAAAAGCATCAAATTCGAATTTTCTTTCTTTATTCATTTAAATTAAACAAAAAAAATTAAATAAAAGAAATGCTAACAACATACATGACGAACTGCTTAATCCACAATCACAGAGATCAAGCTTGAACAAAAATCACTATGCTGAAACAAATATAGAAAAATGAACATGAACATGAAAAATTGAAAATTTTGCCGTGCAACACATAAGAATAAGCGGTGTTGAGCTAACCTGTGCTGAGAACTGAGAAGTGAAGGCTTGAACGGTGTCGCTTAACTGGAATGGAGAAAAGAATTGGGCAGCGAAAAAGAGAATGGCGAGAACAAAAATAGTGTGCGAAAGAGAAAGAGAAAATGCGAGAAAAATCGAGACCTGTCCATGAGATGGGCCAGGCTGAAAATGTTGAATTGGGCTAAGCCCACTATCTTTTGAATTTTTTTATTATTATTTTACCTGTCTTTAACTAAATAATACACAGCATGACCAAAAAAAAAAAACGTAAATAATACAGACTACAGAGGGGGCGTAGACGAACTTTCCAAACGTGGGAAGCGGCGAGGAGAACCTGGAACCACCGTGGATTACGCCTAGGCCGGAGGTGGACTGCGCGCCGGCTCAACAGAATTCGATACAACATAGAATCGGAGAGAGCAGAAGCAAACCGAAGCTCGAGATGGCCATGGAGAGGGGACGGTCTTGTCGGAGATGCGCGGCAGAGCTTTCAGTAGGAATAGGAGAGACTTTCCGGCGGAGTTTGCACCGAACCGGAACGGGATTAAGTTGTATGTAGGCAATAGACGTGGGTGGCCAGGGTTCGAGCTTGAATCGGCAGCAAAGGAGGAACGGCGGGCTACTGGAACTGATTGCGAATGATATCCGGGTCGGGTGGGTGCTGGGTGGTCCGGCCGTTCGTAGCCCTCTGGGCCCTTTTTTGGTAAAATATAGGATATTGAGAAGTTTTTTGGTGAAAATTTTACTTTTCAAATATTTTTTTTTCATATATGTATAGCTATAAAAAAAAGTTTGAATCTAAACATTTTTGAATTCAAAAGTGCTAGTCTACATTAAAATTAACCACTAATATATTTGTGTATAAATATATGTGTAGTTTAATTTATTTTTAATATGTATTTATATTCTAATATATATTTTATATTAGTGGTTAATTTTGGTGTACACAACATAATTCTTTTAAATTAATGGAATAAAATTTTAAAGAAATTACACCATAAGGTTCAAGATTACTACATATTCTGCTTTCTAGACTCACAATAGATACCAAAATTACCACCCTTTCGAATTACTAGAATTAGCTTTCTAGCAGCATAATTTCTTGAGTTCGTGGACCAGCATTTGTAATTATACCACAAAGCCTTGACAATATGTGTATAATCCCCTCTTCTCCCTTTACAGTAGCTAGTTAAGGCTGCATCCATAGCTGGGACCTGAGTTCATGTGACCTTTGCTTTCTTGCAAGTCCTCCTATACATTTCAGGCTTGGATAGGGCGCTGCAGTCGGAAGCCAAAAGCGCAGATATTTTAGTTCTTGCAAGGATTGCAAATTGTCTGTTGTTATTACGATTTCATTTCTCTTGCTCAACAATATAATTTCTTCAGTACTATAAGTTTTTATTTTTTTTAATATAATTTTCATTAGGCTTTTTATTAGCATGCATAATTCTATTCATATAATTGGATAGAATAACAAAATTAAGAATAACAAAATTAAAAAGCTCGTGCAATGTATCACAAACTTAAGTCCTATAAGAATAACAAAATTAAATATATCACAAATTTAGCATAAACAATAAGCTCCTCTAACATTAAAGCTTCATATAAATTTATAACACTACGCACAGTACATAATGTTTTGCTTAGTAAGTTATAATTCTAGCCACTACAATATATTCCTAGAAATTTTATCTCCAGCCTTACCTAGGAACCACATAATATAAATTTTAAGATTTCGTTCACAGTAATGTTCCTTTCATTCAAGAACAATCAACCATCAAAGTGATTAATAGGGCCAATAACTGATTGTTCATATTGAGCATCATTAATCAGTTAACTGGTCAATGTTCTTAAATAGAAAATAACATTCAGAACCCATTTTTGCATCCCCCCTTCTCCCCAAAAACCCTTTCCTAAATTTAACATGGAATCTAAAACCTAACATTTTAATACATATATTTACAGCTGATTTTGTGAAAAGAATCAGTAAGATTCCAAACCACCGTGGTGAGCTTCCACAGGAACTCTGCTAGTGAGTGAAGGCCTCATTGTGACAATGGCTGATTCATTAGCTCCAGCTTTGAGAGCAGCTTTTCCAGCCTCAAGGAACCTCTTCACTGCATCTTCTGCATACTTGTTAGCTTCTCTCACTGTCATAGTCTTGCCAATGTTTGGATAAGAGTTGAGTACATGGTCACCATTGAGCTGAGATGCAAGCTGGATCAGTTCCACTTGGAACTCTGAGAGACTTGTGTCTTCCCTTGCTCCGAATGGCCTTAGATCACTACTCACATCCGCAAGTGTCTCTGCAAGTAGAAAACAACAATACAAATAGTGTTAATAAAAACCTTGAAATTTGGATATCAAGAATATGACTAGTTTCAAAAGGAACTAGGATATAGAACATGACAAAACAACAGCCATAAACGGGAATACAAAATAATTTATTTACTTCCAATATTCCCAACAAGTGAGTTCAGTAGACATGGAACACGGAAAATATTTGACTCGCTACCCCCCACAACCACCGTCAGTCTGCCGCCATGGGCGACTTTTTGTCAGAAGTCCACATTGGTCCGACGAGGGTAAAATGTCGATTTATTATACTTTTTTTTTTGTCTGATTTGCTAAACACAAAAAAAAAAAAAAAAACTGGAGATATTAGACTTTTTCGTTATTTCTGACTCTTGATATGATTTTCTGTTGAGACAGCCCAATATTTGTATTATTTGTTTTGGATTATTGTATGTAAAGCTGCACCATTTTCTCTTCACAATACTTCCAAACCCACTTCTGAGCTAGAGCCAAAAGCGGAAACTTACTCATTTAATATTGCCATTAGTGCAAAAAGACAAACAGGAAGTTTCCAGGACTGCATTTAGAAATCGCCGGTATTGCCTTAATGCCTCTTCATAACACATCAGAGACTCTGTTGGAAGAAAAAGCTGTTTGTCCATTGCAAGCCTAATACCTAAGATTGTCTATGGTTAGTGTCTTCGTCTACCAGAGACATGAATGCGGTGGTACATGTCCACCATTTGTTTGTTGAGACAGATTTTTTATGGACATAGGAGCACACAAGTGGATGCATACATGTCTTCAATGTTCTTTTCAAAATGGTGAGATGCAAAAACCGGATATGAGACACAAATATTTATTACAATTTTGTCCCTAAAAAATTCTAAATTGCACTTCTACTCTCATCATCACCAATACCTACTACATTTTCCTTCCTTTTCATTCCTCCATGCTGCTGCTTCCTCTTCCACCACCATCACCATACGCTGCCCAGATCCATCCAGCTGAGTCTATCACTATTGTGTCTCTATGTTTGTGTCCCATCTGTCTCCCCCCACTAACCAAACACAGCCTAACTAACCCACCCACCAGCAAAAGAACAAGTTCGAGGAGGGCTAATAAGATATTCATCATATTCACACAAAATGGACAAGTATCTTGAGCTCATCAAAATGTTGCTTTAATGAGTAGTCCAGACTATAACTGGTTACAGATTAATTTTACTACCAGTAGAGTGTGCCAAGTTCACTGTGTAGGATGAAACAATAAAAAAGGCAGAGACAAACCTGGACAATCATCACGAGAAGTATCTCGAATGTTGAAGTATTTTTCAAAGGTACCGGCCCAGGCATCTCTTTTTGTTAAAAAATTGGAGTTCAAATTGAAAAGCTTCTTTACTGTGGCAGGAACAGATGAATGTTCATATTGAGAAGTTGGTGTTGGCCCATCAGGTTCATGAATCACTGCCAAACAATTAAGTGTCAGCTTATGCTTAAAAACTCCCCTAAACAAGAGTTAAACTTGTCAAAACAATTAAAACTTGGGTTACAAGGCACAGCTTATGACTATCCAAGTACAGTTATTGCATCAACAGAAAAGTGGTTTGATAGATCCAACCTTTTGGAAGGATAAGGATCTAAACTAATTAATCAGTATACACAAAGAAGGCCAAAATTAGTTCTCAGTACCACATGTCAGAAGCACATAGAAGTATGAAATTCAGTACATAATTTCAAAGTAATGCAAAATTTTCCCATCAACTGTAAAGTGACTAGAATCACGCAACAGTAGAAAATCTGTATGTCAAAACTCTTTAGATCTGCCAACACACCATATAATTATAAATCCTATGCAAAGACCCAAAATGACTTAAACCAAAGCAAGTACACAGTCCCATATAACTGATAAGTAATAAAATACTTGTGTCTACAAAAATACAATCATCAAAGAGAGAAAACTAGTCAATTGTACAATTTGATGCAAAAGTATATTTCAGCCAAGTCTAAGGTACATAGAATTAACCCAACTAAATAATTATGTCTACAGCCACCATCATTAACCAGATAAACCTAAAAATTTGTACAGCTTCAAGCAGAAGTATAATTGAACCAAGTCTAAAGGTACATAGAAGTAGAACTATGCCAAACAAATAGTTATATCTACAAAATACCATCATCAAACAGATAAACCTAAACATCTGTACACCATGAAAAGTATAGATCAAGCTGGCCCTAAGGTACAAAGAAATATCCCATTCCACATTGGATTTTCCATACTAACAATTAAAAAATAAATTGGTGACAAGCCAAAGTCACTAAAGTCAAATGCAGCAAAGCCAAAAAACTTTCAATGTACTCCACTCCAGAAAAACAAAAACTAGGGGAGATATTAAAAAAAAGAAAGCTGAAAATTTGCACACTATTCATTCCTTCACCTAATAGTCTAATACCACTACCATAATTCTTTTTATTTACTTCATCAACACCATCATCAGTCATCACCATATGCAATTATTTAAAGAAATAAAACAAAGATAAAGCTAAGCAAACAAACAGAAAAGGCCAAATGGGCCAACTTGTCCCACTCGGTACAAACCCGTCTAACTTGTGAGTTATCCGACCCGAGCCAAAACTACCCACTTCTAAACAAGCCATGTTTTTATAATTTTATTGAACTCTCCCACTCTTTCAAGTCGAAGTCGGCAGAGCTGGCACATTGGTTCCGACTCATTTTACCAGCTGACATGATTTTTTGCAGGGATCAGGCTCACTAACAGTCATTACGATTCAATTCAATTTAATCCGTCCAAACCAATTAAGTCACTGGATGACATTAATGGTGTGTTTGTTTCAGTTTTTTAAAGGGGGAAAAATCTTTTTCCATATATTTCTCAGAAAAATTAAAAATATAAAAATCTAAAACAAAATTGTTTTCTACTTCATAGCATAAGTTTTCAAGAACAGCTTCTCAATAATTCTATTGTCAAAACTTTAGGCTTTATAGCGCAAAATTAAAATTTCATAATCACTATTTAGAAAAAGCTGAAAGAAAAACATCCTAAAAATTCAGAACCACCAAAAGTAGCAATAATTAAGAAAACACCACCCCATAAAATGATACACCAGCAAAATATTCCATAATTCACAAGTTACAAAACTGACCTGTACCCTTTTCAATCCAAGGGGAAATTAAGAAGGTAGGGACCCTGACACCCAACCTATTAAAGCGGAAGTAATAAGGGTCAGGCCCAATGATCCCATCAGGGTTAGGGACACCTTCCACAGGGGTAGGCACATGGTCATAGAACCCTCCATGCTCATCATATGTGATCAGAATTGCCATCTCCTTCCACTGAGGGCTCTTCCTGAGGATCTCATACACCTCCTTCACGAACCTCTGCCCCTCTGCCACATCATGCGAAGGGTGGTCATCGTTTGCTGGGGAAAGCTTAACGTCAAAGTACCTCTGCTCCACCACCACATAATTTGGAAGCTTCCCCTTCTTAGCATGGGACCTAGAGCATATTTTGCAATAAATTGTTTAGGAAAATATATTCTTTCAAAAAAATAAAATATATTATTTGGAAAAAAAATAAGCTTTTTAAACAAATTTTCATGCGCGTAAAATATTTCAACAGTATTATCTAATAGAAATCATAAAAATCATGTCAAGATGAGCAATTACATACAGAGAGACCCTATTGACTATTTTCTTGATTTTTACTAGATAATGGTGCAAATTATATCAATTTTTTTTAAGAATAATTTCATGCACCATCTAGTAAAATATTCACAATTTTAATTTTAAAAAATGAAAATGACACAATAAATTATTAAACCTATTAAATGACACACTAGTGCATGTAGATATATTTTTACGGTTTTAACTTCTTATGAAAATATTTTATTGTAATTAATCTATTTATCTATTTTATAAGAATAATATTAATTCTATAAGAATTTAGGATATATTATTTTTTTAATTCTTGAAAAGCAATTTCTTTCCTAAATTTGTTTACCTTAAAATTTTTTGACCAAATAAGCTTTCTATATATATATATATGGGTAAAATATCCATAACTTACCTTATTTAGTATTTATTAAGTGTCATGACAATTAATAAATACTAAATAAGACAAGTTATAACTATTTTTGCCTGATTTTCTTTAGTTACTAAAGATTTCAGTGTATATATATATCAAGAATACCTCACCTTTTATTATTCAAAACTTTAGTTTTTTTTCTTCAATATATATAATATATTAATAATAACACATGAATTGGGAAAATCTTACTCCTCCAAATAATATAACTTATGAATAAGATTAAACCGTCCTTCCTCTTGTTTCCTAGTAAATCAAACTTGTGAAAATTTATTATTCGAGGAATATTTTAAAATAAAAAAGACAATAAAATAATGAATTGTTTCAAATCTAAAATAAATTACTTTTTTTAATAATCAATAATAATATTAATATCGATATACAAGAAAAATTTATGGAGTTACTCTTTTATGCATTGCCAATGTAAAAATATTTATTGCAGTTGAATCTTGAGTTTGTACTAGTCTCACTATCACAAACTCACAGTTCAATTTCAACTACTATCGGGTAAATAGCTTATAATCAAAGACTCCTCAGCTCAATAATTTTTCGGGGAAAAAATCAATTATTTTTCAAAATTAATTTCTTAAAATAGTATATCATGCTAACAATTAACAAATATACCTAAAAATATTTCTAACACTTTAATAAAGAAAATCAAGCATTTTAAGCTCTATATTTAATAAATTAAAGAGGAATTTAAGAAATACAATAAATTTATCTTCAAGAAAAAAAAAAGATGTTTATCATAAGAAAATGTCTCGGAAAGTCCATTTTTAAAGTAAAAAATATATCATTTTACTTTTTTATCCACTGTGAAAAAAACGATTTTTTCTCCCCAAAATAAGAAACCGTACCAAAAACAAGGAACAAACTTTCCTACTTCAAAATTAAACCCTAACGAATGAGTAAAAACTAAAACATCGCTCACTTGAATTTCAAGGCGTAGCTATGGAAATTGACAACGTTCTTGATCTTCCTGAGCGATTTGAAGAACAGAGTGGCGGGAATATTCTGGTAGTAAATCCCAAACGTGAGTCCGTTATCGTTCAGCGAATCGAAGATTGTCCTCTGCGGGAACCCTTCAATAAGGTCCTTCCTCACCTACGTTACACAAATACGAATACGAGTATTGAATACCATACGGTATTGTTTTAATTATAAATAGAAATGGAAATTTTATGAAAAAGGAAAAAAAATAGTGTATTATATTTGCTCACATTGCTCATGGCACCGTGCGAGGTTGCAGAGTGAACGTAGAACCGATTCGGCTGAGTCGACGCGGGAACCGACGCAAACCACTTGTCGAAAACGCCGAACTCGTTCGCCAACTCAGTGTAAATCGGAAGCCGCTCCGGCTTGAACCCGCTCATAACGGTTCTCGACATTCCTTTGAGCTGGTTTTCTGCTTGTTGCGCGAAACCGTTCATTGGTGCGGGGTTTGCTGACGTGTCATTTGAGCCGAAGATTTGTTCGCGAATCGCTTGGAAGGAGTGACCAGGATCCGAATCGATGAAGATTGCGTCGTCGGTGACGGGAATTGAAGGTGAGGAGAGGTCGTTGGCGGTTATGCGGTTCGATTCGGTTCCGGTTAGACCGTCGATATCGGGTCGGGTCTTCTTGAGCCACCCGAGGACGTGGTCGAAGGAGCGGTTCTCCATGACGAGGACCACCACGGTCTTGATTGGGCCGTTGATTTTGTGGGTTTTTTTGCGGTGGAGGTTGGCGGTGGTGGTGGCTGAGATGGGAGACAGGAGGAGGAAGAGAAGGAGGAGGGTGGGGAGGGGGAAAGGGGATCGCCGGAGATTCATCTCTCCGGTGGCCGGTATTGTTCTGTTTTTTTTCCTTTTTTCACCTGTGAATGGTTTAAGGGGTAAAATTGGGAATTCAAAAAGTTGGTATGGGTGGGTGGGTTACTTTGCTTAGTTTGGTTTGGTTTTTTTTAGGGATATATAAAGAGGAGCACAAAAGAATACGGTATATGCTTTTAAAACAAGATAATTTTTTTGTTTTTGGCTTTTGTGTTTGGAAATTAATTAAGGTTTTGTAATTTGTTTATATTTTGCATCTTTCTCCGAAACACCCAAATTTTATGTAAGGATCTATGTAGGTATGTTACTTATTCCAAACAAATTCTGTGTATCTTGAATCCGTATTTTATAAGTGTTTTTAGGACTATCCTCATTATTATATCCGTTTTCTTAATAATTATTTGTATGTCTTAAATTAATGAAATTTTCAATCAAATATTTTAACTGAGGTAACAGTACAAAGCTAAATATAAAAAAAAAATTGTGTATCTTAAATCCATTTTAGAGGCAATCTTAGGATTTTAGGATACCATAGAAACAAATGTTCTTTAATTTAATTTAATTTTGGGTAGTAATTCTTCTTCTAATATTGTCATTTAATTATATATTTTTAAATAATTATCTAAATTTTTTTAGGTCACTAGACATAATCCTCAAATATTCATCGGCTAAAAATCGATAACTAATTTCTTGTTTCGTATGAATTTTTAAGTTAATAACTTTTTCCGTTAAATATTTTTATATGATATAATAATATATAATTAAATATCTATCTAAAATTATTTAGACTAATAATAATGTATACAGTCATACAAATTAAATACGTATTAAAATTTAAAACCATTGATATGAAAGTAACATATAATGATTCTTAAATGTAATAGTTCTTGATATTATAACAATATTCAAATGTTACACAGTCTAAGTGTGCATGTGTTTTATATTTCATAAAATAATTACAAAAATTAATTCTTTAGTTTTTGTTTACCAAGTCAAGTTTTTGAGTTCCGTGGAGGTTATAACTCCACGCCCAAAACGTTACTAACAAGAATTTTGTGAAGATTTGTTTCCATGTACATAAACTTTTCAGCATGTAGGCCATCAATCTATTTCATGGGTGAGGGTCCCTTTCCACAAAAATTGACGTCTTATGATTTCATAAACAAGGTTTGTTAGTTGTTACATGTATAAAAAAAATCACTAATAAATTATTAAATAAAAAAATATATTTGGTTTTATAAAAAAATGATTATTTTTTATAAAATTTATAAAATAAAGGGTAAAGTATTAAGATGTAATCCTATTTTGGTCCTTAAAATTTAAAGTATCCTATTTGAATCTAAAAAAGTTTTATTTAGTTTCAATTTAGTCTCACCGTGAGGTCAAAGTTAAATAATTAACGAAATATTCTATATGACAGTAGTATAAGAACAAAATCGATAATTTAGAGAACAAGTACAAGCTCTAAAGCACAAAATCAACCGTGGATGCATCAATACATTTATTTATCATTCTCCTTAGTTCTATAGAAAATATTTCATTCAAATTGTAAGAAAAATGATAAATAAATCATAAATGTATTGATGCATCTACGACTGATTTTGTGTCTTTAGAGCTTGTACTTGTTCTCCATATTATCGATTTTGTTCTTATACTGCTGTCATGTAGGACATTCCGTTAATTATTTAACTTTGACCTCACAGTGAGACTATATTGAAGCTAAATGAAACTTTTTTGGATTCAAATAGGACACTTTAAACGTTAAGAATCAAAACAGGATTATCCTTAAACGTAAAGAACAAATTTAGTATTGAGGTAGGAGTTTTTTTCCGAAATGGTCGATTGATATGTAATCCATGTTTATGGGGGGGGGGGGATTTTTTGGATTGACCGTTCATGCAATGAATCCAAAAGAGGGGGAAATTTTTTTCGAATTGTATGTTCCTCGGACACGCATGGAGCATGCATGTTAGTTGGGTGGAGAGATGGGGTTTCATGTGTTACACTCTCTTTTCTATCTCTCCCATGACTCTACAAACTAAAGAACAAAATTTAGTGAAACGAACTTCATTTTTACATTCACTTTTTTACTTTCACCTTTTTCACCATTAGTTTAACTAAGAGAAAAAAAATTTACTCCTACCGTGAAAGACAAAATTTAAAGAAAAAATGGGGACACGTAATCTTACTAAACCTGAAAAACACATGATTGAATGTTTACATATCCAAAATATGTAAATTATTTTTTTAATATTAGTGATAATTAGTTTTAGTGTTAATTAGTATTAGTTAATGTTGGACTAAATCTCCATTTTGGTCCCTGAGATTCACGCGATTATCCATTTTGGTTTCCGAGATTCAAAATTACCTATAGTGATCCTCCAAATTCAAGTTCGGGCACTAATTTGGTCTCTCACTCGACTCTTTCCGACAATGATTCAGCAAATGGAGTGCTGGAGTGGCACCATTCCTGCCACGTGGACACTGCAATGGCTAACTGACATGGCAAGATTTGTATTTTGGACCCAATTTGGTCCATGAAACCCTAACTTCTACACCATCCTCCTCCTCCACCTCCTTCTTCTTTTGCCATTGCAACTATCGCTCCCACAACTCATCACTATTCACCTCTATTCTTGTTTCACTGTCATAGTCAATCCTACAATCTTGAAATAATGCAGTTTCCTAACCCATGCCAAGCTCCTGCAACAAGTCACATTGCAGGGCCTTTTCCACTACTTCACACACCACCTCATTGCCACAATCATTGCCCTCAGCTCCACCGTCCGTGCCACTGTCCTCCTCCTCACCCTCGCCCCGATCGTCGCTTTCTGTTTTCTGGTGGGATCAACTTATAAGGCGCTCTCTTCATCACGGGACCCTCACGACGCCGTTGCCCTCTACCATTAGATGAGGGATCATGGGTAGACCCCTAACCACTACGCCTTCTCTTTTGTCTCTAAGGCCTGTGATGATATTTCCTCTTTCTTTGCCCGCATTTTTTTCCACACTGTTGTTCTACGATCTGGCTTCGACTCTAATGTCTTCGTTTATAATGCTGTGGTTGGCATGTACCATGGGCGTGGCTCTGTCCAAGACGCACACAACATGTTTGATGAATTGTGCCAAAGGGGCATCCAGGACTTTGTGTCTTAGAATTCCATTACATCTGCTTATTCTCGTGCTTTTGAGACAAATACAGCACTTCAATTGTTTGTTGAAATGACCACTCGTTATTGGTTGTCACCAGATCTTGTGAGCCTTGTTGACATACTTCCTGTTTTCACTTTTGTTGGTTCTTTGATGTAGGGGAAACAACTTTATAGGTTTCTTGTTGGGAGTGGGTTGGTGGATGATGTTTTTTGTGGAGAATGTTATTGTTGACATGTATACCAAGTGTGGTAAGATGGATCAAGTAAACAGGATTTTTGAAAGAACAAAGTTGAAGGATATTGTTTCTTGGAATATTATGGTCACCGGGTATTTTTAGACTGGAATGTTTGGAGATGCTCTCTCTCTATTTGAGCATAAGTTAGGAGAAGAAGGAGAAGAAAGGGAAGGAGGAGGAGGAGGAGGATGGAGAAGTTAGGGGGAAAAGGAGGACGAGGATGCAGAAGTTATGATTTCAGGGACCAAGTTAGGTCCAAAATATAAATCTTGCTATGTCAGCTAGTCATTACAGCGTCTACGTAGTAGGAAGAGTGTCACTTCAACACTCCATTTAATTTACTGAGTCATTACTAGAAAAGGTTGAGGGACCAAATTAATATCCAAATCTAAATCTAGAAGACCACTATAAATAATTTTTAATTTTAAAGACTAAAATAGGTAATCACGTGAATCTCAAATACTAAAATAAGAATTTAGTCGTTAATGTTGTTTGAAGACTTATATTTGGTATATTAGTATTAATAGTGTAGTTTAAAAATTTAGTTTAATTAAAATGTTTATTATTACTGCAGTTATTTGGTTAACATGCTTATGATGATGTGATTAATTATAGTTATTTGGTTAATACGTTTATGTATAAAAAAATGATGTGACTAATTCTAGTTACAGTATGTGAAATAATTTTTTTAATGTATGTAGGATTAATAATACAGTTTCAATAAACTTCACCCTAACGTGTTATTATTAATTGTTGATGTTTACCCAGGAATTTGTTACATTTGTTATGTTTTTAATGTATTAGATAATGCTTAAGAGTTAACAATGTGTAATGAGTAGAAAAATATTATGTTATGAACTTTTTTGAGTGACTAATACTTAAACAAACATTTTTATATGTTTAAATAAAATTCGATCAATTTAAAAAATATTTTATCTATCATTTCATTATTAAAAAATATAAAAAATAGTACATCATTAAAACAAACACTAGCTAAATCGTTGAATATTTAATATTCTGTGCTTGGTTCAATATATATAAATTAAAACAAACACTAGTTGAATATATATTGATCTGATGAGTAGTTAAGATTTTAGGTTATGTGCTATAATTTTTTAAAAGAGAAATATTAATTTTTATCCAGTAATTTTGTAAATGTTTAAAAAGTATATATCATATGTTGGAAATTTATTTTTTATTGTTAACATTTTTTTTTAGGGTTTAAAATTATTGAAACTTAGACATGAACATGCTAGAACCTTGTGATTCAATTGCCGTTGAATTTCTAAAAAGATTGAGTTTGGACAAATATCTTGCATGGAAAGAATACAAGGACATTTGGCAATGTTGATAGTCTTAATTAAAAGATAACATCCAGATATACATATCTTTCATCTTTCAGCTAGTGAATGCACAATAATTTTGGAGGATGTAGCAATGATTTTTGGTCTTCAAAGCAATGGCATGCCACTTTCAGGATTAACGATAAGCAGTCAGAGCCTCCTAGACAGTGGATAAGTGCACGGATCAATTTGAAAAGTGCACCCACAGGGAGTGATTGTCGGAAAAATTTCATTAAGTTGACATGACTTAGGAGGTATAAAAATAATACAGACTTGACTGATATTGTTGTTATACAAAGGTATATAAAAGCTCATATTATGTTATTGTTTGGTACAACCTTGTTCTGTGATAAATATAGCAATGGAGTATATTGAAAATTTCTACCATTGCTCCGTAATTTTCGCGTAGATAAGTAAATTTAGTTGGGGGTTCAGCATGTCTTGTCTATCTGTATCGATCATTATATTGGACATCACGTTTTGATTGTAAGGACCTAGATGGTCCAGTGCTTCTCCTCTGACAGGGTGATGTGACAGTTCGGTATGCAACAAGGCATTCTTGGAGCTGCAAAGAATCTTGGTGGTGCGCATAACAATGTATTGACAGGTCCTAAAAATTTGAATTGGATTGTAGCGCACGATAAGTGGATTTCAATATGGCAAGACCAATATGATCGCCGACTTAAGGATCTTAATCCAGTCATTACTTATGATGCGTCTGAGTTTTACATGAGTTGGTACAGAAGTGAATTTTCTAGTCACTTGCACTTGGGCGAAGGTAATACTCCTAGTGAACAACCAGCGCCGCCACAGTTACAGTTACAACCACAAGCACAACCAGTTCCACAACAACAAGTTCTTCAGGATCCTGGGATGTTGTTTTCTCCTCAAGTGGACCAACAACAGTTCTTTATCCCTAAAATGGACCAAGCTGCTATAAACCAAATTTAGAGTTTTTTTATGATGCAGATCAATCAC
The DNA here is from genome assembly GCF_059453495.1 of Arachis ipaensis. Classification (NCBI taxonomy): domain Eukaryota; kingdom Viridiplantae; phylum Streptophyta; class Magnoliopsida; order Fabales; family Fabaceae; genus Arachis; species Arachis ipaensis. The sequence continues at coordinate 5,397,079 of NC_142436.1, forward strand.
AGTGGGGTAGTTATCCAGGTCAAAGGCAAATCCTCCAACATCAAGATGACAGACCATTTGAAGTGGTGCATGGCCGCATGTCTTTTGATTCAAGACTTCACATGCCATCGATGCTGGGCATTCTGGGGATCCATCTAAGAGTCATTCTCCTTTGACTTAGGTAGGAGTGGTCTCGGTCGAGGAGTTGAATTTGTCCGTCCCACAGGTCCTAGTGGGAGCATACCTCGTTTTGATCTTTAACACGGTTGCAGCAACAATTCAGGAGGAGGTCAAGGTGGAGGACGAGGAGCCAGAGGCAGATGCCTTTATATGCACCTTAGTGAATGCACCCCGTGATAAGGTGGATGACAATGACGACGAGGATGCTGATGATGATAATGACAACACTGAGGATGATGATGATGATGATGTGGTAGTTAAGGATGTGTGTACACCCGCCACAGGTATTATAAATTGTGTTAACTTTAACTCCATACATCTGAATTTATTAGTAATGCATGGTTGTGTTCTGGGTAGGATTTATCTTTAATTCACGTATGTGCAACTCCTTGTTGATGTCATTATTATTGTGTATCATTGTATAGGTATTAGATGTGTTTGCAATAAGGGTTATGACTTATGGATTGATCCTTTGCGAAGAAGTCATAACCGGTTTACTCCAGCAACAATCAAGAAGAATGTTGGTAGAAAAATGAAGAGTATGGCAAAGGTAGTAAAGAGCAAGTTTAGCAAGTAGTATCTCCTCGTTTAGGTTGTCATTTTTATGACTATGTTATTTTTTATCGTGTTTGAAAACATGGACTATGTTAGACTTTATTGTTATTGTGGTTTGTTTCATTTAGAACTATGTTGTTTTTATCTATCATGATTCAAAACATGGATTATGTTGAACTTTATTGTTATTGTGGTTTGCTATTGTTAAGACTTTAATCTAGTACATTGAACTATGTTAAATTTGATGTATCAGAGACTATTTTGCTTGCTTTGTAGTTAAAGTGAGACTTCACGGGAGGATTTAAACTATACAAAAAATTAGAACATAAATTGACAATCGAACGCAAACAGAGAATATACCAATTAGGCATTCTCATTGGGCACTAAAATGGTGTGACACATACGTTATCACCTCAACCACTAACTATTTAGAACATTGCCCCATGCACTTGATCCACCCCTATAAGGACATCTACTACAATTGTGACCCTCCGCACCACAAAGCCTACACCGCCTTGGAGCACGCATCTCGCGTATGTCCATTTCATTCAAGAATCGAGTGATTTTTGGACGCCCTTTCCACACTCGCCTGAGGCTAGGATTAGGTATCATCCTTGGTCCTTCAACCACTGACCATGTAGTTGGGTTTTCCAGTGGCCTAAACCTGGCTCTACAGACCTTTCTAACCTAATGCATCCGGTAAACCTCAATCACATAAACTTGCCAATCCAAGCGTTGGTTCACACAACATGCAAACATATGGAGACATGGAATCCGATCCACCTGAAAATCACCACAATCACACTGCCAGTGGCATAGATCGATTGCGTACTCCATACCCGATGGCATCTCATAGACCTCGAACACCTCGTTTCACCTATCAAATATACTAACCTGAATGCTTGCTGAATGCTTCCTGATGGCGAGAGATTCTATCCAACCACCGAGTATATACCTCATCGCGGTCATGTAGTCATTGGTATCACGTATTAAATTCATGAACTGTCCTGGAATAGCCTGTTTCAAAAAACGATATTAGGAATTTACACACTATAAAAAAGATTCAAACCTCTGTAATGTTAAATGTTATATACCTATGTTGACAATAAGCTTTTGCAAATACGGTGTCTTGGAATTTCTCAAGAAGTTCACTGCTATGTGCCTAATACAATGCATATAAATAACTCTCGGAGGATCCCATGCTCCATTGCTATGGGCTATGACTGAAGTAATAGACTCATAACGATAAAAAATAAGACCCACATCATCCCGAATCACGACACGTCTTCTCAAATTAGAAAGAAAAAAGTACCATGCATCAGTAGTCTCCCCTTCGACAATGGCAAAGACAATAGACACAATATTTTCGTTGTCATCTTGTGATATTGCAACTATCAGAACTCCCTTGTATTTTTTATATAAGTGTATGCCATCTACCTACACAACTGATTTACAATGTCTGAATGCTCTAATGCAAAGGTAAAAACTCCATAACACTCGCTGTAATACTCGGATATCCTGAGTCAACTCATCCCCTCGATAGACAAGCACCGTTTCGAATTGCATAACTGCTGCTGGTTCTTTTTTACACATAGCTTCAAACCATGTTGGCAGAGCCTCATATGATGCCTCCTAACCACCAAAAATCTTCTCAACGACTTTTTGTTTTACCAACCATGCTTTGCGGTAGCTCACCGTGTAATTGAACTTTTCCTGAACATCTACATTCACAGATCACACTTTCAGAGATGGGTGGTCAGCTTCCACTAATGACTTTATCGTTTCTACGATTGTGTCTGAGTTCAACTTGCAGTGGTCTTGAGAAATAATAGATCTGGTGTAGGTGTGGCTACCATTATAACGTCTTATTTTCCAATAATATTTATTTCGAATCAAACTAGCCCTGATAAGCCAATCACAATTATTTCCATATTGTACACATTTGGCATAAAATGACATTGGCTTAGACTCGTATACCCGGTAGTCAACTCCTTTACGAATCATATAGTCTTTGATGGCCGCGATCACAATCTCTCTAGAACTGAATTCTATCCCAATAATAAATTCGTCGTCTGCAACAATAGGTGGGTCTGCAACAATAACACAAAAACCAATTATACATTACAATTAGCAACCACAATAGAATCATCATCTTATAGTACAGCAAAATATAAATATACTCTACTAATATTATATTCACATACCAGTATTTGCATACTCAAAAAACTCCGGTGCATTCAAAGCCGTAAGGTCCAAAATGTGCATAGAAGACGGCTCCCCAAACAGATGTTGGCTTGCTAGTACATTTGCCACTTCTTCTACATCTGTCTCATTAGTGCAATCAACATTGTTGGAATTAAGTCTCAAAGTGGTCCCTAAAGTTGTACTCGAGCCTCATATTGGTCCCTGAAGTTAATAGTAACTCAATTTAGTCCTTGAAATTGCACTCTAGGACTCACAGTAGTCCCTCAAGCAGTTTTCGTTCATCACTAGCCATCGGAAAGCTGAGGTGAATCGATTCCTGCCACGCTGGCACTCCAAAAACGACGTCGTATTATTTTTGGCATGTGTTTTGGCCAAAATGACGTCAAGTGGTGTATCATTCTATCTATAACGTTAAACTCCAATTTCTACCCATCTTCTTCTTCTCCTACTCTTCAATGGCTCTGATATAACACGTTGTTGGTAATATTTTCCTCACGGAGAAACCAAATCGCCTCCGATCCACTGAGCACAATCGTCGTCATTGCTAATGTGCTGGGTTGTTAACCGCGTTGTCTCTGTTAAAGTAAGGGTTTGGAAAAGAAAAAGATCAATTTTGATGTTCTCTGTTATTTCTTCAGTTCTCTGAGTCCATCTTTTTTAGCCGTTAAATATGGTGTTGTTTGTTGTTTTTGTTAGGGCATGTGCGTTTATTTATCTATATTGTGTTGATTTTGCACTCCTCCACTTTGTTGTTATTGTTGCTGCCAAGTTCTCCTCCATTTAAGAATTGAACTGCCAAGTTATCATAATTTGCATATCCTATCTAGTGTTGAAATACATTTATCTATTGTTGAAATTGTTATTATCTACCCTTATTCTTGTGCAATGCATTTATCTATTGTTGAAATTATTATTATCTTAATTTGCATATTCTATCTAGTGGCTAGTTAATATTTGATTTTTCCTTATAATTTGAAATTATTTATTCCTCATTCAACCATCGGTTCATCACAGATTCTGATTGGCTTATTATCAAAATTCTTAGTATGTTACTATTACTGTTATATGAAACTAAAAACATTGTTCAAAAATAAATTCTTATATGATAGCAAAAAATTTTTGGTGGTGCTATGTCAGTTCAAAATAATTTCTGCTACTGTCTTGTATGACAGAATTTTTTATCAGTTTGAACGTTATTGTTTTATTGAAAACATAAGCAAATTATATCAAGATGGTGGTGCTATGGCAGTTCAAAAGCAAATTCTTTGCCAAACTCTTAACAGAGGAAAACTAAAGATGTACAGTTCTTTTGAAATATTCGAGATTGTAACAAATAGGCTGTATAATTTAAAGGTTCTTATAATTTTTGACAATGTCAATCAATTAGAAGAACTAGAGGAATTGGAGTAAATACCCATAGTCATCCCTGAGATTCACGCAAATACCCATAATAATCCCTAAGATCCTGATTTCCCCATTATAGTCCTCCAGATAGAGCTCCGAGCACTCAAAGTAGTCCTTAGCCATATTTTAGGTGATGAGTCATCACCGGAGCGCTGACGTGGCCTCAAATTGCCACGCTGGAGGGTCCAATGGCTAGCTGAGCTGGCTAATTTCCAATTTGTACCCATGTTGGTCCTTCGTATTATATGTAACCCTAAATCCCCAAATTTTCATATAATTCATCTCCTCTTCGACTTCATCTCTTCTTCTTCTTTTTCATACCCTTGAACTACACGTTGTGATCTTCGGGAATGAAGCTTCACCACCTTCCCAGCCATCTGTAGCATCATCATAAACAGAACAATACCATAGTTAAAGGAGAACAATGCCATTCAGTTCCTAAAAGAAGCAGTCTAGGAATACTGAGGGTCAAGCATATCGAAAAATATCAAAACAGAAAGTAACAAACCATTCTCCAAACCAAGTCTTCAGGACCCAATGGTTGAGCTGGACAAGGATACAGGAAATGCATTGAGTACTGGAAAACAAAATAAAAGCAATTAATGCCAAATAGGAAAGCAAGACATTCAACTAAATATCAATTTTAGAAAAATAACAAATATGCAGGGTGATTAGTGGTTATATTGCACGGGACATAAATTATGCTTAAACTTGCCATTGGCATTGGGAAACAGTAGAAAGTTTTTGCAAGGTTTCAGCAGCAAAAGACTGTACATAACCCAGAATACAAACCTTGCAAAGATTTTGTTGCATTTCTTTTATACGAGCAGCACTAATACCTTTCAAAAAATTTAGAAGCCAACCTAAAGGATTTGAGGTCACATTGGACCACAAACTATTTGGAAGAAGAGTTTCATGGTTTCCCCTCCTATAAGGATCAATGCATTTGCAATTCCTACTGATAAATAAACAGTTGGAAAGAGAACAAGCCACACCCCCAATCTTTCACCTGAAAAAGCAAAGTTGAAACCTTTTCAAATCATGCAATGATAGTTTTAGGACTGTTATATGCATATAAATCTTCAATTAACTTGGTTTGAGTACCCAACATAGTTTTTGAGGATCAATTATATATAAAGCATTTTTGCATTGTTAATTATGCAAATTTACATCAGATTATAATGCACTTCTTTAAAAACATATAAAGAAATAAAACAGTATGGCATGAAATAAAATAGAGATTTTGCAGCAAGGTCTACTTTCACTATTTCTGTGCTAAGAATCAACTCTATACCTGCAATCAAACATTTAAATTTGCATTTGGAAAATCATTGTTAGGGACCATTTTTCTAATTTACTCTTGTTTTCACTTAGCATGAGAGCCTAGTTGTCCTTAAAACTATCCAATAATTGTGATGAACCAAACGTAATAATCACCTTTTTCATTATACCACTCAGGAAGCAATCTTTCTCTTCCACTTCCAACACAAACATGGAAACCAGGAAGTCTAGCAGGGGCTGCAAAATCCAATTGTCACATCAAGATAATTATAGCATAGAGGGAGAGAGAATATCACAACTTACACTCAGGAAAAAGGTAAGTCTTACTTAGTACAGGACGTTCATAAGGTGCTACCTACAGAAAATACAAAAAGAAAATACAAGGGAACATGTATTAAGACAAAATGTAAAGAAAGCCTACTAATGCATTAAAAAAAATTAATCACCACAAGAAAATATATTTTTCCAATCCTGCATACAACTCCCTGTTTCATCCGTGTTTCATTCAGGTTAAATAGAGCAACCCTACAAACCCCAGCCAGCCTTCAAACCCTAGACACTACAATGAGACCAAAACTCCAGAACCTCAACTATACTAACAACTTGCATATCATGAACCAACACTGTATTGAAAAAAAAAAAAAGAAGGTTACCTTGAGTCCGATCACAAAGTCAGAACCTCGTGCTTATGGTGGTGAAGGAGGGGAAGAACGATAACAACTTCTGATCGGATTACTTCTTCTCTCAAATTTTCCTAAACTCAGCGAATACAACCCTATGGCTACGCCATTGATGGGGAGATGAAGAAGAAGTCCGAAGGTGGAAGAAGAAGAGATAAGTGAAGTGAAGTATTTGTGTACGGCGTCATTTTTGGCTTTTAAGGGTGTCAAACCCAAAACGACGACGTTTTGGACCCCTCCCACGTGGCAATCCAAGTCCACGTCAGCGCTCCGGTGATGACTCATCACCTAAAATATGGCTAGGGACCACTTTGAGTGCTCGGAGCTCTATCTGGAGGACTACAATGGGGAAATCGGGATCTTAGGGATTATTATGGGTATTTGCGTGAATCTCAGGGACGACTATGGGTATTTACTCAGAGGAATTGATTATAAAGTCACTTTGTACAAGAAATAGAATAATTATAACTACTAGAAATATGCATATTCTATCCGGATTTGGAGTGGATGTAATTTACAAGGAATATGCTTTTTGAGTTGAATATGCATGCCTAATAGCAATACCAGATGTCTATGGGAAGGCCCTAAAGTACTTTTCATTTGCATATCTTTTTAGAAATAATTAAAATAGTTAAGACACTTTTTTTTCTTTAAATTAAATAGCTAAATTTTTTATACAACATGCTAATTTGCTAACATAATAATGATAATAATCTCTTATTATAGTTTCTCCCCTTGTTGAAAAAGATGGAGTTAAGCGACTCAAAATATCTTGAGTGGCTAGATCTTGCATAATGCACAAACTTATTATTGGTTCACTCATAATTCGATATCATAGAAAGCCTGCATTCTTGAGTCTGAAAAATGTTACAACATGGTCAGCATTAATCTTATCAGTAACTGGTTGTTCGTGATTTAGGGTAATGGGTGGGGGAGGATTTTCAATCATTTTTGTAGTACTAAATGGTTGTGAATGGTTTGAGACATTGAGTTATGGAATCCATTATTTTATCTAGACTCTGAAGCATGTGGAACTAAATACAGCTTGTCATGTTTTCAATCAAATCATTTAATAAAAATTGATAGTAAGTACAGAAGTAGAATTTTGAAATTTGGGTATAGAAGAGAAGGAAAGAGAAGAGAAGAGAAATTTGGGGATTATGGTTTTTAAATTTGATTCAGAAACCAAATTGCCACAAAAAAATTTACTAATCCACGTCAGCTAGCCGGTACTTGGCCAGCGTATCAGAGACGAATCCACATCAGCTTTTCGATGGTGTCTATTGACGGAAAATGCTTGAAGGACGACTCTGGGTCCCGGAGTGCAACTTCAAAGATGAATATGGGTAATTATTAACTTCAGGGATCAATTTGAGGCCCGAATGTAACTTTAGAGACCACTTTGAGACTTAACTCACATTGTCGCCATCTACATTTGAATCATCTATTTTATAGTTGTCTTCAAATTCATCTTCGCTTTCATTATTGTAACCTTCGCAATCCATGTTTCTATCGGCGTCTTCAGCCCCATAAGCCAAGTGTTCAAACTCAACATAAAGCTCGATGACGGAATCTTGTTATCGACTTTCATGATATATTGAAAACATTTCTTGCATCTCTACTTCATCAGTGACATACTTGGTCTCGAATTGTATGAATCTTTCAAATACTATTACAGAATACCTGTGCACAACACTAGTAACTCTTTTTAATATTTGCGGATCTATCATTTCACAAATTATACCTTTTAATTCTTTAAATAATATGGTGAAAGGAACAACAATATCACATAGATTCTCACACATAAATCTTATACCTTCATATATCTGAAATAAAATTTGACCATTAAAATACACTCTCAAACTAACTCTATCAATCATTTTTCTCATTAATTTTTTAAAAATTAAATACAAGAACAACAAATATATCAAAAAACAAAAACAGATAAGAGAAGAAGAGGAGCAGGACGAAGAACAACAAAATGAATGCCAAGTCTTGACTGAGCCCTTATTTGTAGTCACTGCTATTCAAATTTTTTATTTTTTCCTGACAAATCATCCCACCGTATATCAATTCGCCCCCACCATACATCAAGTCGCCTCCACCATCTAACAAGTCGCTCCTACTATTTTCTCTTTTTTACAATTTTTTTTTTTTACATCCTCGCAATAATCACCCCTTCATTATTTGTCTTTTTCTTTTGTCTTTAACAAATCGCGGACAATAATTTTCTATTTTTTTAATATGTAAGTAAAATACACAAGTGCATCATAATAATACATAACACAAATTGCAGTCCAATATTTTAAAAAATGAACCTACATTGATAATTGACTTAGTATATAATATTTGTTACCCATTCAAAGGATTTATTCATAGTAACTCAATTTCATCTTTAGAGATCTCACACATAGTTTTAGGTTTTAGTAAATTCTTAATTTTGTTATCACAAGGTAGAGGGATAAAGTGGTTATAATTTTTTTTTTTTTTTTACATTTGACGTCATTGGTATTTCAACAAACAGAATTTTTAAAAATATACATACTTGTTATTTTTAAAATTTTATTTTATATTTAAAGAAAATAAGATTAGAGCTAAAATATTTGTATTAAGTCTTAATACTTGTCATTTTGTAACTTTGTATTTTTGAACACTAATACATTCTAGAAAAAATAAAGAGTATAATACTTTTTAAAAAATAACAAGGTAATAAATAAAATGGTAGGTTATATAGACTTTAACTTTTTTTAATTTCATTTTAAGTAAAATATTATATGTAATTTATTTAAAAACTAAAAATATATAATTAATCTGATTAGTAAATTATTCCTTTAAATTTCAATTAATCATATAAAATATAATAAAATAAAAAATTAAAATTTATTTAATTAATAAAAAATAAAATACTTTTTTAAATAAAAAATACTTAAAAATGAATAAATGATCCTATCAAATTTCGTAGTGTAACCACAGTTCTATTTATTATTATTTTTATTTTATTTTATTTTATTTTTATATTTTTGGAGTCAGATACCAAAGTGTGGTCATTTATATTTCAAAATTTGGAACTCTGATGTCATGATATGGAACATTTTATACGGCCCAATGGAATATTCGTTCTTTGGATTTTAATGGGTGCATGCACTTTACACCCAGAAAGCGAAAGGCACTTGCAATCCAAAACCTATCACCATGAGGCGACAAGGTTTTTAGCAATTTTGGGCATTATCTTAAGGGAAATATTTCAAGTGCACCGAGAGTACTATTGCTCCAATTATTTTAATTGTTGATCTGAATTAAAATCAACAATTAAAATAACTAAAGTACCGATACTTTTCGATGCACTTAAAATGTTTCCTATCTTAAGTCTTATTTCTTCTATTCATTAATAAGCGTCTAGTATTATCAAAACAAAAAAAAGGGGGCTACTATTTTGTTTTTAATTTTAAATTTAGCGATATAAGAGATTGATGCGACTTGATCAATTTTTCACTTTGAACTTTTTTATTTTATTTTGCTAAGAGTAAGCTTAAGTCGTGATGCGGTATTTTTTTACAATCTAATTCTGTCTGGTTCGTTAATTCATAGAAGTTGTCTTATTTAGCCAATGAATTTCTTATGGCTTAAAAAAAATATAAATATAATTGTCAGCATCCTGGAAAATTGTACCACATTGTCATCCTTCTTAAACAATTTAGTTTTATGCCATTGTTCCTCCGGCATTGAGATATTTTGTAGAAAAATATTAGAGACTAATATTTGTAGTAAAACAACTACAAACAGAAAATGTTAGTCAATTAATATATTTTATTATTCTTTTTCTCTTAATTAGAGCAACATGTCACAGTAAATTTAAAATATTACATTCAATATTATTCGTATAGTATTTTAGGGTGTCTAAAAATATTTTGAATAATTTTAAAACGTTTTAAAATATCTTGTAAAGTTTTAGAAGATCCTAAAATATTTTAAAAAGTTATGAAATGTCATAGAATATTCTAAAAGATTATGAATATATACACAAGTGTAAAGAGTAATTTAAAATAATCTAAAATAATTTAGATAAACATAATAGATAAGATATTTGTAACAAAAATTCTGGATGATTAATCTAGACTGTTGATTAGATTTAATTATAACTGTTTATTTAGAAAGTGAATAATTACAAAAAAAAATTGACAATTTAGAATTTGGGTGTATAAGCTATCTATACAAGTACTTGTGTAGTAAAGTATTATTTTGCACCAAAACTTTATTTTTTTTTATGTTATTTAGTGTTTTTAACTTTCTTACTAACTATTGAGGGTTAGGTTGATTTAGTTTTAACTAAAAAATTTAGTGAATCCAAGTGCTGATATGATAGCGTTGAAGTGTGTTCAAGGCTGTGACAATTTAATATTAGAGTAAAATTTGAGAGACAATACAAGTTATTTATAGGTATAGCTTCTAGTGTGACCATAAAGTATGTTGAGATCCAAAGAAAAAGTGTTATTCCTTTTCAATGGAAAAATAAGAAAGTTTGTTCCTTAAGCGAGTAAAGAGGTAAAGACTCTAACATCTTAAAAAAAGAATTTATTTGTTGGGTATCCTATATAGATATGCCCTTTCAAAAATGATAGAACATGACAAGGAGGCTATCGAGACTCGTATTTCTATGACAAATGAAAAAGTACTTCAAAATTTAAGGAGTGATCAAATAACCAATAAAAATACACACGACAGAGTATCTCTCGAGTGTCCCTTATGCTATTGAACTCCTTTAACTTTGGAAGATCAATTTTTGTGATCTCCCTTATAATAGTCGGTTGAAGTTTTATTTCTTCAAGTCAAACTCGAGTTTTCTTGAATTGCTTCAAAGCATCCTCAAACTTATCTTTTATTTGGAGCTTTTTTTTCAAAAAAAAAAAAAAAAACATCTAATTCTCTCAAGACATATGAATTTTAAGGATTTCTTTGACATATTCTATCATTTGAAAGCGTACATTTATAGAAGATAAAATATTCTCCAACAAAAGAACTATCTCTTCTAAGCAGTCAGGGTCTTTACCTCTTAGCTCGCTTGAAGAACAAACCTTCCTGCTTTTTCATAGAGAAGGAATTACCCTTTTTTCTTTAGGTTTCAACATGCTCCATATTCCATAGTCATATCCATAGATTATTTGTAATGCTTCTCGAACTTTATTCTGATCCCGAATTGCTATGACCTTTAACACGCTTTAACACTATCGTGTTGGCACTTAAACTCACTTAAATTCTTGAGTTATGACCAAGTCAGCCTAACTCTTGATATTTAGTAAGAGAACTAAGAATATAAAAGAATATAAAAAAAAAATTAAAATTTTGATAAAAATAACACTTTACTATACAAATACTTGTACAAATTACTTACATACCCAAACTCTCGTCTTATTTATAGTTATCTACTCTTTAAATAAACGGTTAAGATTAAATCTAATCAATAATCTAGATCAATTATCCAAAACTTTCATTACAAATATCTAGTTTACTATATTTCCTTAAATATTTTTAGATTCTTCTAAATCAATCTTTATATTTATATACATATCTACATTCTTTTAGAATATTTTATGATTTTTGTTGAATTTTTTAAATTTTTTTAAGACATTTTAAAATATTTCAAATTCACCTAAAATAATTTTAAACACTCTAAAATATTATACAAAAATTATTAAAATGTAACATTTTAGAATTTACTATAACAAACAACTTCAACACAGATCCGATTAATGAAAATTAATAGAATAATGCCTTAAAAAAACTTTATTCATATAAAAGGCCCTTCAACATGAAAGACCTATTTGATAGCAGATACATAATTAACTAATATACTAATTAGTCTTAAATATTAGTTTATTAATAATATGATTAAACACATTTACCGTAAATTAATATTATACATCATACTCGATAAGTTTAGAAGTTGTCTATTAATTTTTAATTATTAATAGAGTATGTATTAATACTTTATTAATTGAAACTACTTATTATAATTTTTGTTTTATTAGTACCATAATATGTTGTTTTTTTTTCTTTTGGACAGGCACCATAATATATTGTTAAACTTATGAAGTATAATCTTTAACTATAATTTTGGAGAAGAATAGACAAAAATATACATGAATTTTTATATGATAGATAAATATACACTCTAATTTTTTAATGAGTCATTTATACACACCAATATTAAGTACCGTTGTCATTTCTATTTTTTTATCGTTTGAGTAATTTTTTCGATGGTAATGACTGCCAGATGACTCTGTACATTGTATGACGTGACCTTTTTTATGACTATACATTGAAAACTAAATATTAAATTATTGAATTTGTTAAATTTCAATAAAAAAAATCTTCAAGTGATTTAAAATCTTCATTCTTTTCCTTTCTTCTCTAAAAAGTAGATGTGGATCAAGGGATGTAATTCAGAAATAGCTGTTAGAACTATATGTTCGAACTTCGAAGTAAATTTTGAAAAAAAAAAAAAAAGAGAATAAAAATTTTAAATCATTTGCAAATCTTTTTTACCATTTAATTTTTACTGTATTATCAAAAGAGTCATGTTACACAATACTACTGCTGCCAAAAAACTTATCCAAGCGACAAGAGTAGAAATAACAACAAAATTTGATATTAGTGTGTACAAATGACTTATTATAAGATTAGAGTGTATATCTACTGTGTAAAAAATTATGTGTATTTTTGTCCATTTTTCTTAATTTTGAGTATTAATTTCCAGGTTATTTATTTATTGTTAAAGGCACTGTTCCATTCCGGGCTTCTGTGTCAACAAATGTGTTATTCCTTGCTACTTGCACTGAAGGTGTTATTGGATTTACGGCCTCCTTATCAACACAGTCACATACAAAAGATAAAATATGTGTGCGGTGACTGGTGAAGGCAGAGTCTATACCGGGAATATCGGTGTTTCAGTTGTTTTAACCGAAATATTAATTAAAATCAACGGTTAAAATAACTGGAACACCGATATTCTCGGTATACCTGATAATTTTTCTATACTATATAGATAAATTATTAAAAAATATAGATAAATAATTTAAAAATAATGATAATTTGGTTTGGAATTATAAACATTTATTTATTAATTTACATATGCAATATAATTTTTTTTCCAAAAATAAAAGAAAAATTTGATATTCAATACATGATGTGATCTTTATTTCCTTGACAACGTTGGATATAATTTACATTTCATTATGAAGGTTTTGATAATAATGGAAGTCATCATCTTGTAATGAAGCTTGCGTGACGCATGTTCCTGACTAGTTTAATACAAAAAAGAGAAAGTATCATAATCAAAATGTACATTTTGCTATTGACATGACGCAATTAATGTTATATTAATATAACAATTTTTTAGTTACAATTGCATAGATATAAACTCTTTTTTTTTATTTGAATACTGAAGAACAAGGTTATGCACTTGTACACTCCTTCACAAGCATCCTCCTAGATGGTCAACGTTGCTTAACATTGCTGTTATTTTAAGTTAATTTGAGAAATGTAGTGAAGATAGCTTTATACCAAGGAAATCAAACTCGAGTTTATCTTAATTCGTGAAACTTAAACTTTAAACTGTAAACTCGACTCATAAACTTGTATTTTTTATATTAAGGGAAAGCCTTAATACGCATACCTCAACCATAATCAATTCATCACAAAATAGAGTGTAAGATAAAATGAAAGAATATGTATCTGGAAAAGTTCATGTACATCACAGAAAAAAGAGAGCCACTCAAACCCAAAACCTCAATATGCACCAACATAAGAGAAAATTCCTATATATAGTGTTGCAAGAAAATACAAGCATTTCTTGGCCATGATCTTGATTATCTTGAAAAACCTTGGCCTTAAAATAAATCCAGGGACATCTTCAATTTGTTTTGTTTCCACTTAGGAAGCTTGTAGAAAGCAGTTTTGGGCATTCCAAACTTCTCATGGAACTCTTCATTGGACAAATATGCCTAGTTTCATCAGAATATATAGTCAAAAGAAGACTTTCTTAGCATAAAAAAGTAAAAATGGCTAAGAAGAAAATACCTACAGAATAAAAAATATGGAAATTTAAAGTAATAATGAATGGTGTAATGAACTTAATTATCATTTTTAGTTTTTCACTTCTTGGTTTTTCTCAGTGATCCTTCAACAGGAAGAAAAGAAATTTGAAGCTGCTAGAAGAACAGGTTGAGTAAATATAAGAAAATTGGCTGCAAGAATTTTTCAGTTCAAGAAATACCTCTCTTTTCGTTAAATCGATGCCAGTTACTGGATTACCAGAAACCACCCTCAGACGCTCGTAAGGATGTACCATCAAATTCTCCCCATCAATATTTCTATCTTTCTGAATGATACTCGTAGTCTCATTTGAGGACCACAATTCTGATCCTGGAGAACCAGAAACTGGCATTGTTTGTTCTGGGAACAGAAAAACATAAACCATGAAATAATCATAAAAAAAGGTGAAAAACTGAATGCCATTCAGGAAATCCATTTGCAAGATACTAAAATTTATTTTGTAGATGCCAACAGCAGTGAGAAATTTCTATTTTACTCAAGTAATACACCAAATTTAGTCCCACTTGTTCAAATGGTTAAAATTCATACCTAAACTTTGGACAACAGAATAATTATGAAGTCTTCTTTACAATCCATAAATAAATTAGGTCTCTCTTGGCCACCTCATGTACAATCTATTTAGGTCTTCCTCTTCCTCTCGTCACTTGTCTATCTTCCATCTAATCCACCTTCCTAACTAAATGCTCCACTGGTCTACTCCCTACATATCCAAACCACATAAGACGAGATTCCAACATTTTTTAACAATAGATGCTACTCTAACTTTCTCTCTTATAAATGTATGGTCACTCATCAATCTAAGCATCCTCATCTTGGCTTATAAATAGATGGTCTAATAGTAGAGTGATAAAATTTACTCTTAAGTTCTAAAAGTACATTTTTTGTCGCATATAAATCTATACACACTTCGCTACTTTGACTAACTGCTTGAATCCTATGGTATACATCCTTCTCGATCTCTTTATTTTTCTAAATAATACACCCAGGATACTTGAATCGCTTTGTGTTAATATTTCCTTTCCTCCTACTTAACTTACATTTCATATATTTTTGTCTTATTGCGGCTTATGCAAAACTGTACACCTCTAAAGCGTCTCTTCACGATGTCATCAGCAAAAAGCATGCACCATATAGCCCAACATAGAACTAAATAAATTACAACATTGATGAAAGAAACTTGAAATATTTTTATTAAAAAAAATTTAAATATATATGGGCTAAACATAGATATATTTATGAAAGACACTAGCATTATTTTTATCCACGTTGAACCATATTAGGTGGGAAAAGACTTTGTTGTTGTATAAAAAGGATTCTTATTACCAGCACTGCTGTTGGCAGGAGATCCTTCGAAGAGCTTCTTGGATACCAAATCAGTGCTCAAAAGAAGCCGATCACCTGATTGCCTAGAATCTGAGCCGGCACCACCAGGTACAGGTGAACTACTTCTTCCTCGGGTGCTGGGTGTAATAGAAATGCTTCTGTGACCATTAGAGGTAGATTCCCTAGAGTTGACTTTCAATGGGATTCTATTGTGTCCCTGAATAGTAGAATAGTAGATTAAAGAAGGTGATGAAAGACACATAAACCAAAGGAATAAAACTGAAAGCTATCTAAAACTCAGCTTAAAATTTTCATGACGAGACCAACAATTCACAGAAACATAATATGTCCAGGAAGTCACTTACTTCTACTAAAGGTTTTGACTTTCTATTCAGAATTGCAAGTTTTCGTTCAAAGGAGTTGCCAAGAATCTGTAACAACCACATTTCAGTTAAAATAGTTTATCAGATTTAGGACAAGAGCATGATCTATAAAGTGGCAGGGAATTGCCTCTAGTCTTTTGAAGTTTCAGTCCTGTCAAACTGGACTCTTCAGAAATGAGACTTACATTTGCTTTTGTGTGATCCCATGAAAAGAAACGAGTGAAAAATGATGGTTCATGACCTTCAGTTACCACATAAACAGGAATATCCAGAGAGAGGCCTTCAACAAGAACATCCATTTCAAGAAACTTCTGCTCATTACAATTTCAATTGTGAGAAGAAAATACTGCACCAAATGTTAAGTCTATATATTAAACTGAAAAGTGTAAAATTTGATCTCATCTTATAGAGAAATAGAGAAATAAGAATTACTTCCTATCATACGGCTATCGTACAATTAATAATAAACTGTGGAAAAAAAAAACTATCCAAATTATTTTCTACGAATTATAATTAAACTCACTGAACAAAATTTATTTTCACAACCAACAGGACTCCTTTTTACTGAAGAACTAAAGCTGATTCGATAGCAGAGTCCAAGAGGGTTAAAGTCCAATGTTTCAAAAGAAAAATTAGAATACTTACAAGGTATAATAAAGTAGCTATGAACATTGAATAATGTATAGGAAATATAAACGGCTAAGTGAAATGACCATTAACAGACAAAATGCCTTTAATATAGCTTTGGATAAGGAAGCAGTGTTAACTGTCAAGTTCACAATTCTAAGTGTTATTTTGGCAAATGGGCTATCAGTTCAGGAAAAAATATATTTAAAAAGATCATAAGTGAAAAGTAGACAATTTACCAATCCAAGGCTGAGAGCTTCTTGTTTTGACTTGACAGTTGAATGTAAGCCAATCCAAACATAAATCTCTTTTTGGCAATCAAGCAATAAAACATCTTCTGTAACTAAGTCATCCTGTGTATAGTTGTATATCTCTTTCACCTGAAAATGTTGTATCAAGGCCACACTTAGTCCAAATCTGATACTATTAATAACATGATTTGACAAAGCCTGGCAACCATGGAAACAATAATAATTAATAAGACGATATCGTATGAAACTAAATTATTTTTGAATTGTCTGTCTTCATCAATAATGTGTTTTGCTGACTCTCAAAAGCTAAGGGTGTATTTTGGTTTATAGTGAGCAAATCATGGTTTGGTCCAATGGAAAAAGAGAGCTATTTTCCCTTCTGCTTAAACTTTGTATATTTTTTATAAAAAAATTTCAATTGGTAACCTTAAAATTAAAGCTAAAATATAACCCAACATGAATTCAGCAACATATCAAAATAAGTTGAAACATGGACTCCTCTCCTTGGAAGTTGGAACCATGATTTGTACTCTCCGCACGCCAAACAAAACACACATGTAACCATATGTAATAGATATCCAATTCATAATATTTTATAAAGCACATGAAGAGTTTCAATTTGTAGAACCAATATACCTTAAAACCTCCTGAGATGGAATCCAAATAAATTTTGCGTGAGAAACAGAACCATCAATTAGACATGCATTCCCTGTCATTTCATCCAGGATAATTCTAAACCAAGTGAGAAGCAGATTATTTTCCTCAAAAGGGTATTTTTCTTACCTCCATTTATTTTCAATGCAAACAAATGTGGATCATCTGTGAATCCTTGAATTTCTTTTCCTTTTGGATACTCCGCCTTTCCACCAAGTGCATCCCAGAAATCATCGGGTTCATTACCTTCCCTCACAGATACAGGTAGCCACTTTGGCTGAAAGTTGCATTCAAAATGTTATACAGGTCATTAGAAGAAATAGCACAAAAAGAAAGAAATAATGTCCAGTCACATAATTTAACTGAACCAAAATGCCAAAACTTCTATTAAATTTTCTTTCCCAGAGAATAGCATTCAGATAAGATTGTAGCACTGTGACATACATTAAGTAATTCCACCATTCTATCAAGAAGATTATGGTCTCGAGCCGAAGATAGGTTCCCAATCCAAGTAAAGATAGATGCCTCAGTTTGCAGAATGTAGCAATAGGATGAATTCAGGGAAGTTGAAACCTATAAAAATTATGTTATATGATCAAAGAAAGCATAGAAAAGTGAGAAAATTCGACATGGAGAAATTGAACGCAATATACAATTTAGTGCTAGCCAACAGTTTTCAATTAAATCAGTTAAACAGACCAAGAGAAAACAATACAAATAAAAATAGTTATTCTAATTATCATGTTATTATGGTTCCATCAAATAAATTATATTTACTAAAAACTATAAATATGTATAACTTCTTACAGTCCTGCAGTATTTTTTAATGCATATACAATCAGAACAAGATATTGAAAGTTTGAAACAGTTAGTAATGAAATATATTAGTGACTCCAGCTCTCAACTTGAATAAGAGCTTTATTAAAGCTTGGAATTAACTGATGCAATTTAATTTATTTATTCAAAAGAGAAAACACATTTAACATTTCAAGCCTTGGAACTCAGTTTTTCTAGTAACTAGAGATTAAAAAAAAAATACAATGGACTTTCACCCCTGGGTTAAGAATGTCACTGAAACATACTTGATCAACTTGGATTGCCTGCATATTATCTGGACTTGTACCTTGAACTCTGAACAGAGCTACCTGTGTTTCATTGTAGGTTTCATCTGTGGTACCTTTTTCTTCTATGAACTTTTTATATCCTGAACTGTTTCCCCCCTTACAACAAGAAAAATAAAAAATTCAGCGCATGCTTCTTTCTATTAAAATTACGAGCTATAGCCTTAAAATGAGATTATAGTGTGTACATACCTTGAATATGATTAGTCTCTGAAGTATTGAGAAAAACTGAACTGGCTCCTTACTCTCATGAATTTGAGCCTGAACAGGCATGTGATGAAAATTAGATTAATTTATTTGTTGCACATAATTATTCGACAACTTATTATGAAAGAGCAGGCAAGAATGTCACTAACCACAACTGGATTAGTTCTTGCTGAATCAGCCATAATATTCATGTGAGAAATGGCCGCTGTTTTATCCTCCTGCAAGCCAAAAATAATAGAACATATTAAGAGTTTCTTCACAATAACAACCACCACCACCAACCCTTATCCGAATACATGAATTCGAGTTTATTCATGGCTACGAAAAAAAAAAATAATAATTACAAGATTGAAGGTAAAATTTAGACAGCTTCTGGAAATAAAATTTCACTTCCAAATCACTTTTAATTTTAATGCCAAATAAGATGTCATGGGCTGCAATTCCAACAAACTAAGAAAACATCATTAGACTATCCTATAGTATATAATTTTTATTTTAAAGAAAAGGAAATAGATTGTCTGTAAATAATACAACTTTGAATACTTAATAAATTTATGTGAATTTCAGTAGAAAAAATTGCCTACAGGATACATAACAAAAAACATTGCCTATTGCTTACTGTTACAGATTTGCAGCCAAGCCAAGCATAAAAGAGAGTTTCATCCCTTCCATTTCCAGGAAATGTATACTGTACTATATAGCTATCTCCGCTGTAAAGCCTTGTCAGCTCTGCAACTGAAAGAAGAGATAATTCATCACCATCCACCAGCCAAACCTGAATTTGCAGTATTCAGTTAACGGTTAACACTGGCTAAAAAACAAGTATGACTATTTGGAAACAAGAAAGTGCAAGGTTTTGAGCAATAAGATACTTTTATTTTCCCAGAACAATCTATAGACGGCTCATTGTCTTCTTCCGGAAGCTCTTTCACTTCATAACCCTGATGCTTGAATATGGCTGTGGCGAAAGAAGAAAAATAATGTTCAAAATTTAACTACAGGTTATGGAAATGATTG
This sequence comes from Arachis ipaensis, assembly GCF_059453495.1. Lineage (NCBI taxonomy): Eukaryota > Viridiplantae > Streptophyta > Magnoliopsida > Fabales > Fabaceae > Arachis > Arachis ipaensis. The sequence goes on from NC_142436.1 coordinate 5,417,058, forward strand.
CATATTTCTTAAACACAACTAAATTGTATAAGGTACTAAACCTGCTACTTTTTCTTTGCCTTCCTCATAAAGCCTAGGCTCCGCTGTTTTAGGCCAATTAGTAAAATATGACCGAAATATCGGACTTTCCAATCCCTCTGACAAAAATGTCAAATGAGTCTTGTTTGATCTGCCTTCATTTCTGACAAAATCCTGGTATTTGGAGATGGTAGTGAGAATAGGCCATGACATTAACACTCTAAGGAAAATTTCCTGGTCTTACTTATCTGTCATTTGCACATTTCAACAAAGAATTTATTACTAAATTTCCAATTTTACTGCCCTTTACTAAAATCTAAGTACATCACTAATCAAGAAATGTAGTTTGAGATTGATAGAATGGATCAATTAGATTTTGAAAATTAAACTCGAGCATTTCAATAAACATATTTTATAATGAAGCATTGATTTTAGTTTCAATTCTTGAGTATATGGCTGAAGTGACAAATTAAAAAAGGACCGGAGAGATCACAATTTAGAACTGTGGCTACAAGGTATATAGAGAATATGAAATCTGAAGATCAAACCCTCCTAAGAATATATATTTCTTTTGGGGACACAATTTGGCTCTATAATAACATGGTTAGGATTCTGACATAAAATTTTCAAGAACAAACGTGGAAAGTGAGCATGTGGTAGAGATCCACTAAGTTGGCTGGATTTAAATTAAAGAATGAAAGTTTGAGATAAGTACAGGTATATATGCCTTGTTAGAAATCAAGATAATATCAATAGAACATTAAGGAAAATATCAGATGTGATCTCTTAGAATTAATATTAATATTTACTGTTATTTCTTAATTATTTGCTTATTTAATTAGGATTACGCCTTTCCTATCCCCGTTGTTATTATAAATACGAGTAATGTCTTGTCTATTGTATCAAATCATCCTATTTCATAATATTATTCATTTACCTTTTGTTCTCTCTTCTGCCTCTTCTATCTAAAACCCACAATCTCAACATGCCTGATTCTTTGGAACTTGGAAGTAAATTAACTCTTAAAAGATAGCACCATAGACCGAGAAAAACCTGAGGCTTCCATGAAAAATAGAAAAAAGGGAAACTTGAAAGAAAGGGACTCTTACTTCTGTAGCTTTGGTTGCTGTCCTTCTTTCCGTCAATAATGTCTGCCTTCCCATCCAAACAAAAATCTCGCTATCACAATCCAACATGTAACACTTGTCTGTCTCAAGCATGTCTTTGCTAAATGGTTCGCTTCCAGTTTCACAAAGTTTTCCCTGTAAATTTATCCTATTGAGAAAACAAACTGTTTAGTTAAGAGTAACATAGGTATTCAGAAAGTAAACAGAATTACTTTCTACTTCTATCTCTATCTCACACATTTCCTTAAAAAATTATTTTCATTTGAACCAAATAACAAAACGAATTAGATTGTTTCTTAACATTAATGTTATTAAGTTGATCCTGTAAAGGTAAAAGTTAAGCATATCAATATTAATCAGTTCAACTATTGATCCAATATAACAACGTTGGAGATCTTTAAGATGAATAAGGATAAGCAAGTGTGGATTATCAACACACGCATTGATGCAATCACACCAGCAACATGCACATGAATTTCTGAAGCTCACCAAAACAGCTTTACAGATGGAGCCACGGATTCTTGCACAGAATGCGGGTCTCGGGGAATGGGAGCATAACCACCAAAGAAGCTCCAGAACTCGCCCACATCAGAATCACCAACAAATTTTCCATCCTCTACAATAATTATACAATGATGATTATACTCAAAAAAAGAAGAAAAAGAAAAGAAAAGAAAAGAAAAAGATGGTTATAACTTATAAGAATAAAGAAAGGAAGCACATATTCCAACCTATTGTTGCCACCTCAGATTTTCCACCATGCTTATTATCCTTGATATACTGAACAACCTCCAAACCTTTGGCTCTTTCTTGAATAGTAGAATTGCATCCACTGAAGAGGAAGATTTTTGATGCAGTGTCCAATATGAATACATCTTCATGATTTAATGATGATCTCAGAAAAGGCACCTAGCAAATTGATAAGCATGTCATACAGATATGTGTTAAACAGATCAACAGTAGTAATCATGTAAAGCTTACAATCAATGTTCCATCCCCTTGAAAAAATCATTGGCTAAAAAATCAAATCCAGTTGAACTAATTTGAAGATCATACAATATTTATGGAGAGACAAGAGAAATAGAAAATAGCTTTAGTGTATACAACTATAATTTTCTATCAAAAGGAGTAAGCAAAGGAGTAAATTGACATTATCAGAAGACAGAAGCAGTTAATTATCAAACTTCAAAGAAAACTTACTTCTTTCACATGAACAACATATTCCCCCTTGCATGTGTACATGCGGACTTGGTATTCACCATTCAAGCTCCCCTGCTTTGATGTAAACACTCCCTCAACGGGTATAATACAAGGTTTGAAGTAAGATAGAAACTTCTGTGATTCATGGCCTTGAATTTCCCTGTATTGAACACTGCATGATCCTAAGGCTGCATCCAACTCAAGTGCCTTTTCTGATGCCAAAGCCGAGTCCACCTGCTTATGAGAAACAGTGCAATATGCAGATCATGTTGTTTAATCATCACTCATATGCAACTCAATTACTATGTTCATTATTTAATTCATCATATTTTCTCCAACAACAACCAAGTTGTCCGATAAGGTGGGATTGGCTACATAAATTAGTGTCTATGTTAACAATGAAACAATTAAAATCTAAATCTTTTATGATAGTTTTGTCTGTGATATTTATCTTTCTCTCTCTACTTTCAACTATTGGACTATCCTTCATCTATTCATAGATATTTGTTCCATTGAAAGAACAATTATTGCTTCAACATGGCACTTGTCCATAACTAATATCGTATAGAACTTTTTTCATTAATAACATAAGTAACTTTGGAATGAGCTTCTAGGCATCGATTTCTTGGATCCAATATACCAAATATCCTTCCTCAGTCAATCTATCTAACCACATTTATTAATAATGGCACGATATTATAATCCAATACACATAGACATAATAGTCCCTTTTTTGTTGATGTCTATCGGATAAACAGAAATGAGCCAAATCGGCAATGGCACGTCAAACGAGCTTTATTTTGGAAATTCCAGCACTGTAAACTAGTTAGTATAGTTTGATGAGCCCTTCCATTTGGTTTTACATCTATAAGAAGTTCTACCGTCTACTCAAATTAGAGAACAATTTAATTTCATAAAAAAAATGATGAGAAACAAGACATAAAATTGTTTTAGGAAAATGTTGAACTGCATTAAGGCTAAGGGCTGAAGACATAAGTGTAGTAAAGCTTAAAACAAATGTTCCTGAAAAGAATTAAGAGTAATAAACAACTATCACTGCAAGCAAGACAGTAAAACAAGAGTGGATAAAAACCTTCTTTGTTTCATTTCCCAGCCAATAATGTATGTCATATTGAGGAGTGCCAATTTTTGGAAAAACTGCCTGTTTTCCATAAACACAAAGAAAGGTATCAATTTCACATACAGAAAAGAGAAAACTACTAACAATGACATTATGGTGAAGTTGAAATCCAAAAGCAGCAGGGTAAAGTAAAAAATATAGTGAAACAGTGAAAAGATAGTGATGGGATCTTTGAAAACTTGGGTTTTTCGATTGTGATATAGCGATCAATGACTTCATGAATTGAAAAGAACTGAGAAAGAAATAAGGTTGCCAGTATCTTACATTCAGAACTATGTATGCACTTCCAGTATAGAATCTTCCATGGCTTGATTTTGACACTGGAACCAACTGCTGATTTTCAATACACCAAATTTCTAAGCCTCTAAAATTGAAAATTAAGTGAAAATCAGAAAAGCCGGTGAAAGAAAGGAAGTCCATTTTAACAAAATTTCTTCTTTTATGTGAAACACAAATTTGGAAGAATTAGGAGACAAAGATTAAACTAAAAAGTTAAGTCTCCCGGCTACCACTTCAATGTGCCCACCAACTACTTTTTAAAACTGGCCACTATTAAAATGCAAAAACCGATTTTCCAACTTCCTTTCTTAGCATCACCTCAATAATGAAGAAGAAATTCATCTAATGATAGCAGATACAAGTTTATTTGTAATTTTCTTTAGCCCATCAAAAAAATAAAAAATAAAAAACTGAACCTGAAGATAATTAGAGCATAGTCAATACTCAATAGACTTAAGACATAATATAAGGAAATTTAACATAAATGGATTGTAAGGATACGGGTTTGCTCCTGCATTTAGGAATGCAGAATCCAAGTCTTTATTGGCAACCGGCATTATCTGTATGCTCTAATATTCCACCAAAATAGTTGATAATGAGATAAATCTTCAATCCAGGATTTATGTTAGTCCTCAGAACCTGAGACAAATGTAAATAATATGATTTCACTTTTCAGACCACATTCTGGTTTGTAAGATTTAGGGACAAAGCAATGAGAAAGAATGAAACTTGAGGAGTTTCTGCTGAGAACTAGGTATTATATATAGTAAATAAGCTAAGCAAAGAAAAGCTACCATTATACAATAACTAACATCAAACAGAAAACTTGGCATTCAAAGAAAAATAATAACTGAACTAGTGTAGATTACTCAACTGTCAAGCGATTACAGCGATGAATGAAAGCTGTTATCATAGCCCATATCAACTTTTTCCATGTTTCTGTTATAGTTATTTTCTTATTCAGCTTGATAACTTCTCATATGAGTTGCAGTATGCTTATTTCTTTTAAGATTTGAATCATTCTATAACATGAATAGTCCATAATTCAAAGTACAAACATCTAAATCTACTGAGAAGTGACAAGATTGTCCCCACCAAAAACAAGAAATCCAAGCGAGTTTGACAAAGGAATAATAAATGCCTGAGATTTATCAAAAAGAACAAAACAAAAAACAATAAATGAATGTAACAAAATCAACATCACATTCAAGCACAGTGCACGTTACAAATCACAAAATGTTCATATCTAAGCTACTGAAATCACTAAAGACAAGTGGTCAAAGGTCATTCCAATGATCTGAAGTTTCTAGAAGCTTAAACAAAACAAAACAAAACGGAGAATCTGCAAAGCTTTGATGTATAAAACAAATTGAATGAACAGAATCTGAGATCAAACCTTGCGTTTGTTCAGATGATTCAGCGCGTATTGAATTGAATTGAAGTAACAGAGACAAGAGAGCAGGGGAAAAAGAACAAATGTTGGATATTCCGATTTTGCCACATTCAAAGTCTAAAGTCTAAACAAAAATTGTTTATTTGGAATATTGATTAATTAATACTGTTTGGTATATAGAAAGTGACTTCACCAAAAGCAGCAACAAAAATTAAAAAATTAAAAAATAAATAAATGAAAGGAAGAAATAAAAAGAAGGAAACAGTAAGAAAGGAAAGCATGCTTGACTTTATCGTCCAGCTTGTAAAGGGACCCACAAAAGGTTCACTTTGCAGTTTGCACTAAGCTTAATCAATATCCATAATCATGATTAATCAAACAGTACTCAGCTTGCTGTCTCCCTACTCCTTTTTTAGAATTTAGATTAGTGAAAGTGAGTTAAGTCAAATTTAAGTTAACATTCACCAAAATTATATGTCTATAGTTACTGCTTTATTTTGAAGGATTATATAGGAACTTTTAAACAATACATAGAATTTATGAAAGTTTGCAATTTTCACTTGCATCATTTCATTGCCCAAAGGGTGGTAATTGTGCAACTTAAACTATTAAAGCACCTGATGAAATAAACAAAGATAATAGATGTCCATAAAAAAATCAATAATTAGTTCGGTTTTTTATATAAAATATATATTAAAATAAAAAATATGTATTAAAAAATAAATTAAATAATATATACTTATATATAAATATATAATAATTAATTTAATAATTAATTTTTTATGTGTGTTTAAAATTTTTCTAAAATAAAATAGGTTAACTATTCTGTCTTGTTCGGATACTATTACATGAAGTATGAATCACATAGGAGCAATAGTATAAGTGGTTAGTTATTAGGGGAGTGGATTCTCTCCTGCAGAAAAAAAATTGGATGGTATCCAGTGTTTAATTTAACCATTGATTGCTCTCTCTCTTATTTATTTTTGGTCCCACTTATAGAATTAAAGATGAGAGATTACACTGCATTTTATCCCGTGTTAAAAAAATTGGAGAAGATTCATTTTCAATTATTAGTTGCTATAATTTTAGTAAGTTCTAACTTAAAATTAGTCATGAGACAGTTAATGATAAACTAATAATTGAATTAGTTATTAGATATTTATTTCTAGTTAGTAAATGAGTTGAATCAGTTGGTATATAAATAAATTCAGAAAATGAGACTAGAAACTTAAGGTTTGTTCTTGTAAGTTTCATCTTGTGAAATTGGTAAGAGAACTACACTTTTTTTTTATCTCAACTCTCATTTTCTCTCCTCACATCTTAGAATTGTTCTAATTTTTTTACTCTCTGAACTCTCAAATTTTTTTATGGTGTAGTGAGTGTGGAGAGAAGTAGAAGAAATCAAGAACATATTTGAAGAAAGAGCCTTGTACAAATCTATAACAAATCAGAAGGAATCACTATTTACTCTTTTAAATTAGTAGGATGAACAACCAAAACATAACATTAACCAAATCTTCACTACCACCCTCCTATCCAATGAAGGTATCTGATACATCATGTCATTATCTATTTTTTCTTTAAAGTCTTGGGTCATTGACTCTAGAACCACCAATTATATTATTTTTTCTATGAAATCTTTCAAAATACTTCAAGAAATAAAACCAGTTTTACTAAACATGCCTGATGGCACACATACAACAGCTAAACTTGCAGAGTCAATATACTTTTTTTTAATCTTTTCAGCTTACACATGTCTTCTATGTACTTATATTCAAATTCAATATAACTTTTAGTGTCAAAGTTGATTAAAAACTCAAAGTGCTGATTTTTTATGAAAATAATTGTGAAATTTAGGATAAAAACACCAAGAAGATGATTGATGTAGCTGAACAAAGAAGCATGAGCTGAGAGATAAGATAATTAGAGAATTGTCTTTGAAGGTAGGAGATGGAAGAAAATTTCAATTTTGGGAGGACAATTGACTAACATGTGGTGTGTTGAAAAATATCTTTTCAAAGTTTTTCTCGATCTCAAACCAAAACGGATCTATTATGTAAAAATTTGATAAAACAGACATTTTATTCTATTAACTATTTTATATAGGAAGAGATTATGTATATTAGCGTTATTGATCAAAAGGATAATATTTGTGTATTATGTAAAAAGGATATTGAGAATGTTCACTACATGTTCCTTGATTATGAGTCTACTTAGCACGTATAGTGTGCTTGGTTGATTGCTTATGGTAGATTATGAACAATTCTAGAGACAATTAAGTAATACTTTTAAGAACTAGACAAGAGCGCATATAAAAAAGGAAGAACATAAAAGATGATTGATTAAATTTTTTGCTATCATTTAGAATACTTTGTTGAAAAAAATGATAAGATTTTTAGAAATAAAAAAACAAGTGCAGCGAAAATTATTAATAAGATGTTTAGAAGCTATAAAGAGTGTAATGATGTTTATTCTAATAATTAATAATTATAATATTAGAGATGACTATAAATTGATTTTTTTTTTTTTGGTTTTTCTAACACTTTTCTATATATTTTTATTATTCTATTTTTTGTTGTGTTGAGTTTTTTATTTAAAAAAAAAAATATTAAATCACCATCTCACCTATTTATTATTATATTGTCTGATATTGATCATTGAAAATAAAAATACTCTGAAGTTAATATATTCCTAATTTTGCCCAGAATATTGTTTAAAATATATATGAAATATCCAAAACCTTAATCATAGACAACTCATTATACTAAAGAGTTAAATCTTATAACCTAGAGTAGCAGAGATATTAATTACCTATATAAATTTCACGTGTGTATAGAGTGGGTTTGTGTGGGCTCTCTAATATAAGAAATTGAATATATTTTTCAGTTTAGACTTTAGAATACATTTTTAGGTAGATCAAATGTCAATAATCCACCACCTAAAAAGAATGCCGATAATTATAATGGCCAAACAAAAAAACTGCAAATTATTCTTCTATATTTTTTATTTATCATTATTTTATTAATATTTTAAATTAATATATCTAACTATAATTGATGTCTTTTTTTTTGGTGACTTATATTTTTTTTTGTGACTAACTATAATTAATGTCATAATATATCTAAAATATATATATTTTTAAACGAAATAAGCTCAACACACAAGTGGAGCGAGAAAGCTAGAAAAACAATAAAACAACACCTCTTGAAAACACCTAGTAAAATCTCACACCAATAGCTATCTCAATGTCATCTCCGTCATTATCATCAATAACAAAAGGGATTCTCGCACCTGCACTCTTTGTAGTGAAGTAGAGACATATTGAAGATTTTTTCAGCATCTTTTCCTGTGTTCTAAAACAACCTCTTGTTCCTTTCCAACCAGACATTCCAAACAACCGCAAAATAACTTATGAACCACTTATTACGCTCCTCTTTCCTACTTGTAATACCTGTTCAGCTTTGAAAATGTTCCTTCATAGTATCTGGATAGGACCATTGTCTGCCAAAATTAGTTAACCAATCACACCACACCTGCCAAGTAAATTCACAGCCAAGAAACAAATGGTGAACATATTCAACATCCTTATTACATAATACACACAAATTATCACCCTGATTAACAATTCCTAGCCGACACAACCTTTCCTTTGTATTCACTCTACCTATCAAGACAAATCAGGCAAACAGCTCTACTCTTGGAGGGACTAATCCTTTCCAAAGAGTCTTAGTAAAGCTATAACTTGTTACGTTATCCGGAAGTATTTCCGCCTGTAGCACATGCACAAAAGAGTTAGTAGAAAAAATATCTTGCCTGTCAAACTTCCAGACAACTCTATCCTCTCTATCAAAGGTTAATTTAATCGGTCGCAAAGTGTCGTGTAATTGATTCACAAGTTCCAACTCCGATTGGAACAGCTCATGCCTCCATTGGAAGTTTTATATCTACTCTAACCCATCCTAGAACCCACAAGCCCCTATGACAGAGCCTTTTCGAATTGAAACTGAAAAGAGCCTTGGAAACCTATCCTTTAGAGGACCACAACTTAGCCAGCCATCTCCCAAACATGAGTTCTTCTACCATCACCAACCTCCATGGACAAGTCAATTATGATCTTGTCTCTTATATGTTGCTCCTTAATCTGTAGCTGGCAAATGTCCTTCCATAGACCCCCTCTAGTTGGTAAAGCCTGGGTGGACAACAGCTCATTAAGGGAGAGATTATTACAAGAGCATACCACCTTCTTCCACAACGAACACTCCTCCTTTGAGAACCTCCACCACCACTTAAACAAGAGTGTAGTGTTACGAACCATCGCATCTCCGACTCCTAACCCCCCTAGCTTCTTCGGAGCTTGGACCACATCTCATCTAACCAAAGCCATACCCTTCCTTCCATCCTTCTTACTCCACAAAAAACCTTCTTTGTAACGAAATCAGTTTCTCCGCCATGGCCTTCGACATCTTGTATAAGCTTAAATAATAAACCGGCAGGCTATTTAATACTGCTTTGATGAGTACCAAATTTCTTGCTTTGTTTAGAATCTTCAATTTCCATAAGCTGAACTTCTCCTCTACTTTGTCTATAACTGGCTTCTAAGTCTTGATCAACCCCAGGTTAGCTCCTAAAGGAATTCCAAGGTATCTGACAGGTAAAGAAGCTTCCTTGCACCCCAATAAACTGCACATGCTTCGAATCCACTGATGTTCACAATTGATTGGGATCAAGCTGGATTTATCGAAATTGATGCTTAGCCCCGACATCAACTCAAAACATCATAGGAGCCTCTTGTAGTTCTTAATAGTATCCTCCTCTGGCAGACAGAACAAGACAGTGCCATCGGCAAACTGGAGATGTGACAATTCTATATTATCTCTCCCAACAAATAAATGGGATATCTAGCCATTTCTAACTGCCTCTCCAATCATTCTATGTAGTACATCAACAACAAGTACAAACAATAATGGAGATAGGGGATCACCTTATTTCAGACCTCTTTCCATCTTGAACGGCTTTGTTGATGAACCATTTATCAACACCGACATAGAAGTTGTGCCTACACACTCCATAACCCACTCTCTCCATCTTCGCCCAAAACCCATTTTCTGTAGAACAATGTCCACAAAGCTCCTTTGACCCTATCATATGCCTGTTGAAAGTCCAGTTTGATTATTGCTGCTTTCTTTTTCCTCATTGATGGTTATCAGTGGCTAAGAAAAGGGGGGTTGAATCTTAGCCCTTTTTTTGCTGAGTAAATCTTGCTGTCCTTTTAAAAACGCTTAAGGAGATATTTCTACTTTTGTCTCGTCACTAGTCAAGAGAATTTTTCTTTTTGTCTCGTAACCAATGAGGAGATATTTTTCAATTTTGTCTCCTTCGAACAGAATCAGAATTAGAGTAGAGTAGAGAGAGAAAATCACACCCATAAGTATCCTGGTTCAGCTACTAAGTGCAGTGCAGCCTACATCCAGTCTCCATCACAACAATGATAGAATTTCACTATAATCATCTTGATTACAGACACCAATTCTCCCTAGGAACTACCCTTCCTATCTGGGACAAGTCCAGAATCTAACCCCAATCCTGAATTTGACTTGGTCACCTACCAAGCTTTCAACTGCTAAGTGCTAACCCAACTTGCAAGAAAATTCCCATAGAATCATGAAACACAACACAGATGTACAAAGGACCTCTAGGATATTTATGGATTTTTCTTTTAATTTTGTATACTCTGCCTTTTTTCGCTTTTTGGATTTTTCATACAAACCTCATTGTTTGCCTTTTTCCATGAGACTCAAGACAGACAAAACTAAACTGAAAAATACAACATGAAAAATATTGAAAGAGAAAAACTTCTGTTAGCTTGGGTAGCTATGAGAACTCTGTGCTTTGCACTCTTAACTCCTTACTTCAAACCCTGGCTGTTCTCCCTTATTTATAGAAGGGGAAGCCTCCAAGGTTGAAACTATTGAACCGAGCCAACTTCTTCTTCTTCATGCAAAAACCGGTTCGACCAAAGAGAGGAGAGAGGAGGCCGAATGCTATAACTAACATGCAATTACCTCTGTGTCATCCCTTCTCACCAAGATCCATCAATCCGGGCCTTCCATCTTGACTTGCTCCCCAAGAAGGATTCATAGTCCTTGATGATTCCTTGACTGCTTGACAGCTCCTCCTGCTCTTATCTTCTGCCTCATCCTCTATGTAGCTACAGTAGCTACCTCCTGTGGTGGTTGATCAAAAGTAGAGACGAGTCATGCTTCAAAGGGATCTACTTCCTCTGGCCAAGTTGGATCTTCTCCATTTTTGGGTATAGAGAGCTTGAGGCTTCCTTACCACTTCTTACCATAAGTGGCAAAGATCTCAGCCACACCTTACTGTGGATCTTCTTTTTTCCAATACTATCATCACAATGGCTTCTTGCTTGAGCATAGCTTCACTGCTACAGTGCCTAAACTCTGATAACTTGCAGCTTCTTCTTCTCTGTGACATGACCAAAAGTGATGAGAGAAAGGAGAGAGAAGAGAGAGAAATTTGAACAATATTCAATGGAACTAAGAAAGAGAATTAAAAATGAATTAAGTTTTCCACTTCCCTTTGCTTAGTAACGTGTGATAGCAATGATGTCAATCAAATCAATTGATGTTTCTCTCTCATGGTTCCAATGCAATTAAAGTAAGTTGAATAAATTTGAAATCCATCAAAGATTGAAAGTGGGTAACCGAACTAAGCATGCAAAGTTCTCTCCTTCTCTTTTTTCAATTCGGACCAAGCCTTTTGGTTTTGCACCAATTTGTTATTTTTGGGCTTGTTTGCATTCATTCTGGCCCAATTAACAAAATATTGTTTCAGCCACCATAATCAAAATAATTTTGCATCAAGGCTGAATATTAAATTATATTAGGCTTGTTATTTTTCGGCCCAAGCTAAGATCTGCACAACACAACATTATTAATTAACAAATGTTAATTAAGGACCAAATTAATAATTTTGTAATTAATTATTTTAATAATGTTTGATCATCATCAATTTTATTTTGGAGTTTTCCAAACTTATCACTCATTTTACGCCAATGTACAGTTTCACATGCAATAAGAGGCCCATTATGTATTTTTCGACCTTTGACAAACGCACTCTGAGTCTATTCAACTAGGCTTGGCATAACTGATCTCGTCCTCCTGACCAATACCTTAGAAATCACCTTATACACACAACCAACCATGCTAATTGGTCGAAGGTCCTTAATCTCCTTAGCGCCAATGAACTTAGGTGCTAATGCAACCCATGTGATATTAGAATCTGTCGATAACATGGATGTCTGAAAGAATCCCAGCATAGCTGCCGTGAACTCAGTCCCAATCTCATCCCAGCACTTCTTAATGAAATTCATGTTGTACCCATTACTTTCAGATGCCCTAGATGATTCACAGTCCCACACTGCATCTCTGATCTCTTCAACTGACGGCAACACCTCTAAAGTCGCAGCTTCCTCGTTAGCTATCATATCTACCAATGCATCCCTAAAGCCCACCAAATGAGACTTCTCCTAATGATATAATTTCTTGTAAAACTCTCTGATAGCTACTTTTATTCTCGCTTGATTTCTTACTAACCTTCCATTAATTACCAACGCATCAATCCTGTTATTCCTCCTTCTTGTTGAAGCTACGTTGTGGAAGTACCTGGTGTTTTTGTCCATGTCCTTCGCGAGTCGGGATCGCGACATCTGTTTCCAATGCACTTCTTTTCTCACATACCACTTCTGACAACAAGTCACTAACGCCTTTCTTCTTGCCTCCATCGTTCAGTCATACACCCCATTGCTAACCATGTCATCTATCTTCTTGATATCTTCTTCAAACTTCATAATTTTCTTATCCATATCGCCAAAGTTGTCCCTGTGCCATCTCCCCAGAAGTTTGTCAAGGCCTTCAATTTATCTGTAAACTGTATCTCCCCTAGCCCCCTTCATTCCTCTTTAACCACTCTTAGAAAACCTTCATGTGTGAACCATGAGTCAAGGCTTCGGAACAGTCTCGGTCCACATCTCAACCTTGTATCTCCAACTATCATCGAGCAATGGTCTGACAGCCTCCTTGGTCCTCCTCTTAAGCAAATCTCTGGGAACTCCTCAACCCATTCCAGATTGAGCAGAACTCTATCAATCCAATTGCAAGAACAACCTCTAAACTAAGTAAACTTGCGGTCATTAAGCAGTAAATTCACCAAGTGCATATCTTGTATCCAATTCTTGAATTCGTCATCAGATGCTGTTAAGCTAGTAGTACCTTTTCTTTCCTCCACTTGAACAATCTCATTAAAGTTTCCTATGAAGCAACAAGGGACCTGACATAATCCTGCTATATAACTCAATTCCTCCCACACAACAAGTTTTTCATTTCTAATATGAGCACCATAAACCAGGAAAAAAGCACAGTTAAAATTATACTTTAATATGAGCCTCTCCCCTTTATAGCAATTACTCATTTAAAAAATTGTTTCATCCCATATTCAACAATCCCCTCGATGCACCTTTAGATTCAATATATTCACACCTTACACTATCACACCCCCAGATTCTAGCTACATCAAATTTCGTCATTACATGCCTTTTAGTCTCAATCAAATCCAACATATTCAGCCTATATTTTTATTCTTAGGTCTGCATCACCTTGCCTTCGCCTTTTGTTTCGCTAGTCTTCTTTTCTGAGCAATCTCTTCATTTTGAGCTTGGAGGATAGCCATGATATTGTCTTCTTCGTTGTACAACACTACACTGGACTCCACTACTATTTCCCATGTCCTCTTATTTTCCAGCATTTACTCTTCCAATGTTGCACTCTGATTGTCACCGATATCCCCATCATTTTCATCTCCGGCTTTCCCCCTTTGAGTATCTCCAACTCCATCCCCTCCTTGCACCATCATTCTCCGACATACCTTCGATCCACCACGTCCCTTTACAACATTAAAGACCTCTAGTTCCTTATTTTTCCAGTTTCGATCTTCAGCTTCACTTACAGTGTTGTTCTCCCCATTTGAATCGTTATCCCCATTGACATCCCCAAAGTTTCCTTCATCACTAAAATCCCCACTTCCACCATTTTTATCACCGACAGCACCATCATCTCCATAACCTCTATCCATCCCAAACCCCATATTTTCAGCCCCCTCAATCCCTTTGAAACTTCCATACTCCAACTCAGCCAGAATCGCCGCTCCGTCGACATTCCCAACCACCATCGTGTCCCCACACCCAACATTCATCACCGGCTCCAATGCAGTGCCACCATTGGCCACTGCCACATGGTTATTGAAGCCATGACTCCCACAGTTCAGCCATTGTCACATTTCTCCAGATGGTCGTGCTCGTGTGTCCTGGGACCAATCAGCACCCCCTCCCCCAACTAGCCTTCGTCCCATAGATGTACTATGGACGGGTCGGCTCAATGTTAGGGTATTGTGCTCCACAAGACCTGGTTCCACAAGACCTGCACCGGCACTCAATTTGCCCACCCCAGCTCCCCTCAAGGTTGATCCTGATGGTAGAAACGGGTCCGTTTGCAATGTGTGGCCCATATCAAGATAACTAGCATTTGTGGGCCCTATTTTCTTAATGCTAGTGTTTATTCTTCTCCCCCTTATGGCATCCCCCTGCAGCCTACATTTCAATTTGCCAAAAATCCATGACACAGTTTCATCCGAATCTTCTCTATTTCTCATAATGGCTTCTCCCACAAAATCAGCACTCCCTTCATTAACATCATTATTTGATTTGTAGGTTACCAAATTAAGAGGATTCTGTTTTAAATTTTCATTAACCCACTCGTTCAAAATATTTTCCAAAATTGCCATTCTATCCTTATCTTCTTCACCACCCGCGTCACCGCCATCATCAGTTCTGCCGCCTGGTTTACCCAATCCGGTAGATTTGTTTGCTCCACCGATCTGACAGCCACCTCTGAACAATTACCTGTAGTACTTATCCTTTGCTGTTCACAGCTTGTGTCCCCATCAGCCTTATTATCCAATTTACAATCTATTCTATATGTTTCGCGCTCCATCTCTTTCACCAAAACATCAAATCTGCTAATGCTTATTGTAATATGAATCCATTCGTTGATCATGTCCATAACACAAGTATCAATTTGCATTCGTCCAACACTGAAGTAATTGTACGATTCTGTCATCGTATCACATCCAACTACTTCACCCCCATTGACCTCCTATGATTTTAAATGTTTCAACGGACCAGGCATGCAACAACACTCCAAAACATTCTAACCACACTCTTCTGGTTTCACTCGTTCTGACTCCTCCCATCTCCAGACACTGAAAAATTGTAGAAGGCTATTCATTTTAAAAGTGTATGTCTCTTCAGCGCTTAACACACTATCAAAGGTCAATAAAGCTTTGTATGCGCCCAGTTTTCGAACTTGGGTAACTTGAAGCAGATTTTTTGCAATCTGATCTTTCAACAAGTTAAAATTAATAGCAGTTGTTGTCCCTCCTATGAGACTTCTCTGTAACCAGTTCAAATTTTCCTTTGCCACAGTTACTTCCACCTTTTTTGTCCATTTGTTTTCACGTGGATCTAGGTCTTTCGTCTTTTTTCTTGGTTCAGTTGTATTCCTCCGGGCGTCTACCTAAACCTCCTTGAGTTGTGGCTGACCAATAGTAGTGTTTTGATCGTCTGACTTTCTCTGAGTTATCTTCAATTCATTCGTACCCGATATTCTCCTGTATTTCGCTTCCCCCACAAAAATCACTTTACCTTTTAACCTCATCCTATTCATATCCCTTATAGCCTTCAAGGTCTCTCCCTTCGTAGTGTAACGTATGAACGCAAAAATAGATATATTATCACTTTTTTGTTTTCATGATAAATATATATCATTTATACGTCCCGTCCAGTTGAACAATTGAAACAACTCTTTTTTCGATATATTTTCAGAAAGGTTATCCACAAAAATTGAAAAAGACTCATTCTCAAGTCTTCGATACTCTTGTCGATCCAAATTCTTGGATCTCTGTCTTATTTTCTATATCTAAAATGTTTTATAAACATGAAAATCATGACTTAAAAAAAAGGAAATGATAGCAATATTTTTGACGCGTTTAAAATGTTCCAATGCTAATCGTTGCACCCAAATATGATTCAAGACGAACTTTATTTTGCTAAACCTAATTTGGATTGTGAACCTCTACTGAATACGTTTCAAAATTTTAACGACTCTATCCCAACATAGATATTAATGGTGTCACTCCGTTCAACTTGGAGAGGGAAAAATATGAATGATTAAAAGAAAGCATGTTTCAAGTATAATCATTTAGCCAGTATAGCATGGTCTACTAAAAATTTAAAATAATGTTGTAGATTCTCGCATTAAAAAAAAAAATTCACATGCTCTTGGACTTTTGGTAATGATGAAATTAGGCAGAAAGCAATCAACATATTTTATCCTATTATCTAATTAAATTATGGCAATTACTCTAGAACTCTTTATAATATAGAGGGTAAAATATTCCTTCTAATGTGACAATATATTATTGACTTATAATTAACCAAAAATGTTACTGCTTATTTAGGTTAGAGTTAAAATCTCAACTAAAATAAGTTTGTTATCAAATTCCAACTCAACCAATCATATATATATATATATTATAGAGAACTAATACCGTTCGCTAATAATTCAACCAAAAAATATAAAGTTGGCCAAAAAATCCAATAAAAAAGAATCACATTTTTTTGTCCCTTTTTACTTTTTTTTTTTTCCTTTTCGATACTACAATTTCATCCATCTCACCACCAACCACTACTAATATTGTTGGTCACCCGCGGCCTCTAATTATCTTAAATTATAAATCCTAAATTTAAATTCTAAATCTACAATAATAAACTTAAATATTAAATTTTATACTTTAAATGGGATGTATTTTGTTTCATTCTACGTATTTTTTTATTTAAATTTTGAATGTTTTTATTGCGTTTTAGTTTTAAATATTTTTTTAAAGATTAATTATTAATTACTTTGTGTTGGGTATATTAGTATGAGAAGATGATAAAATCTTATATTTGTGTAGTGATTTTAAGGCATGATTAGATCGCTTTCTTTAGAGAGATATTTGTCCCCACACTTAGTTGCTATAGGATTAATGACAATACTCTCCCAAGATACAATGAAACCTAAGAATTTTTTAATTAGCAATAGTAAGAAATTCTCAACTCTCTTGAACAAAGAAAATTTCTTAATGGTTGAGTAAATTGTACATTTAGTACTTGTATCTCTAAAATAGTGAACAAGGACTTATTTATACATATTGCACGTAGCAATTATGATTAGTTACGTATACAAATGATTGTGCCTTTTCTATTACCAATAGATACAATATTTTGAACATACACCATTCTTAAAGAGTTGTGTCCTTTTAACCAATAGACACTATTTTGAACATACATAATCCTTAAAAGGTTGTGTCCCTTCAACCAAATGGTACTAAACGGTTAGTAACCGTTTATTAATATTAATAATGATATTAATGGTAATATCAATAATATTAATAATATTAATTAATCAAATTTGTAAATACCCTTCAATCCCCCACTATTTACAAAATTTAAATGTCATACAAGTATATGCATAAAGAATGTGTCACTAAGATTAAACATTCTTTTAGTGTAAATTTTAAAGTTCTAACGAAATAATAGGTGTCTAATCGATTAAACCTATACTCCATATGCCAGTACCAAAAATCGCACACATTATTTATACCCTCCAAGTTTAAGAGTTTACAATTTTAAGCACTTATATGGCCTTGTGCTCATCCTGGTTTCATGAATATTTACGAGAATAAAACCTCTAAAATTCTCGATTAGAGTGGCACCACTCTTATATTCATATAGGTGGAATCTTTTGATAGATAATATTATCATTCCATTAAGATTTTAAACTCACCCTCCTAATTTATTGTAAATAGCATTAAATCCTATACCTTAGTGCTCTAATTGCTAAGTAACTTGTTATTACCCATTAAACCTTGAAACTAGTGGTCTACTAGAATAAGGTTGGATTCCCATCATTTAGCAATAATAGGTTTTAATCCCATTTTAGCAGTAGTCTCTTTGATTTTATCCCTTGACAAACCTTTAGTCAAAGAGTCTGCTAAATTTTCTTGAGATCTTACATAAGTGATGGTAATTACACCATCATCTATTAGTTGCCTCACAAACTCATGTCTCAAACTTATATGTTTAGACTTTCCATTATATACCTTATTATATGCTCGAGACATGGTTGATTCACTATCACAGAAGATTGAAATGGCTGCTGTCTGCTGTGGCCACAACTTTATATCATATAACAAATTTCTTAACCATTCCGCTTCTTTACCTGCGGCTGATAAAGTTACAAACTCAGCCTCCATAGTAGAATGTGTAATACATGTTTGTTTCTTTGAGGTCCAACTTATTGCTCCACCACCTATGGTGAAAATACATCCTGAAGTGAATTTGTTGTCACTAAGATTTGTAATCCAACTTGTGTCGGAATAACCTTCTAAAACTGCGGGATAATCACTATAATGTAATTCCAAGTTTATGGTTTTCATGAGATAACCAAGAACTCTTGTTATATCCAATGTTGATTGCTAGACTTTTCTGTAAATCTTGATAATTTGCACATAGCAAATGCTATATCAGGTCTAGTACAATGCATTGCATACATTAAACTTTCTATAGTGCTAGCATATTCTAATTGTGCTATAGGTCTTCCCATGTTTCCTTCTAATTTAAGATTAGGATCATACGGCGTATTGAATTTTTTAATTGTGAGATGATCAAACTTTTCCAATATCTTTTTGATATAATGAGATTGACTTAAAGTAAAGCCAACTTCATTCTTATGCACCTTTATGCCTAATATTGTATCAACTTCATTCAAATCCTTCATCTTGAATTTAGAAGTTAGATACTCCTTCGTTATATGAATTCCTTCTAAATTTGTTTCGATGATTAACATATCATCAACATATAAACAAATGATTACTCCATAATCTTTAGTAAATTTTGAGTAAATACATTTATCCGCACTATTATGTGAGAAGCCATTTGATAACACCACTGAATCAAACTTCTCATGCCATTGTTTAGGCGCTTGTTTTAGCCCATACAAAGACTTAATTAATTTGAAAACTTTCTTTTCATTTTCGGATAGCACATAGCTTTCCAGTTGCTCCATATATATTTCTTGTGAAATATTAGTATCATTTTGGAGATATTCTAAATTAGAAGTTGAATTTGATTCAATAACTACATTAGACACCAAGTCTAATATTTATATGCTTTAGAATTTTGAGCATATCCTATAAAAGTGCCTTTTTTTTTTTGCTCTTGCCCCAATTTGGTTCTCTTTTGATCAAGAACTCGATAAAAGGCTAAACACCCCCATATTTTAAGATAATTTAAATTAGGTTTCCTTCCTTTCCAAATTTTATAAGGAGAAACCTTTTTATGTCTTGATGGTATCCTATTATGGATATGACATGATGTCAATAATGCTTCACCTCACAAATTGTAAGGCAATTTTGCATTTCGTAACATTGAATTAACCATATCCACTAAGGTACGATTTTTTCTTTCCGCCAAACTATTTTGTTGGGGAGTATATGGAGCGGAAGATTCATGCACAATACCATGTAATTCACAAAAGTGATCAAATTCATTAGAAAAATATTCTCCACCTCTCTTCACCTTGTAATGATTTAAGGATCACCACTTATGGATCACGAAGTCTATTTAGAAGGATTTATAATTCATGAATTTGATCCATAATATCATTCATAATAAATTCAAAATATTTTATCATAATAAACTTATCTGTTCCTTGTTGTTTAGTATTGTACTTTTCTTCCAAAGATTTTCAAATATCCAATGGTGATTGAATTAACATATGACCTCAACATGCAAAAGTATCTTCATCACATTTCTTCTTCAATTGAACAATTTCTTCTTCCTCTTCCAGTGTGAAATTTTTCAGCAGCATTGGCAATTGGTGTAGTCTTTGGGTCAATCACGTATGCAAGATTGAGAACTGAAAGAAGAAACATCATTGTCCTTCCAACGATTGAAGTTCGTTCCATCTAAGCGATCTAACTTAACAAACTCTTGATTCATGACCTTGAACGTGGTGTTTTGATCTTGTGTCATCTTCAAGTAATATCTCTCTAAAATTGTTGGGTATATTAGTATGAGAAGATGACAAAATCTTATATTTGTATAGTGGTTTCAAGGCACAATTAGATCGTTTTCTTTAGAGAGATATTTGTCTCCACACTTAGTTGCTATATGGTTAATGACAATACTCTCCCAGGATACAATGAAACCTAAGAATTTCTTAATTAGCAATAGTAAGAAATTCTCAACTCTCTTGAATAAAGAAATTTTTTTAATGGTTGAGTAAATTGTACACTTAGTAATTGTATTATCTCTGAAATAGTGGACAAAGACTTATTTATACATATTGCACGTAGCAATTATGATTAGTTACGTATACAAATGATTGTATCTTTTCTATTGCCAATAAATACAATATTTTAAACATACATCATTCTTAAAAAATTGTGTCCTTTTAACCAATAAATACAATATTTTAAACATATATAATTTTTAAAAAATTATATTCATTCAACCAAATAAATAACCATTTATTAATATTAATAATAATATTAATAATAATATGAATAATATTAATTAATTAAATTTGTAAATACCTTCAATTTGTTGATTGAAAAGAGAGAGGAACAAACGCAGTTCTTCACTTCTTCCTATATGACATCACACAAATAATTGAATACAACTAAAGAGTTAATTTTTTTTTATCAATGTCAACTAACATTTTTGAATTATAAATTTTAAATTATAAATCCTCTATCCTAAACCTTATCAAAAGATAAGTTTTGAAGAATAAATTTATAATAAAATAATTAATATTAAATAATTAAAAATAGATTCTTTATACGTATGTCAAATAATTCTTCTAGTTACCAAACATAGTTACGATTCAAATGGATCCAAACTCCCCCATTATACTTTATCAGAATTTTTTAAATAAATAAAATAAATATAAAATTTACGCATATGTGTATCTCACCCTTAGTACGATCGAGGTAAGTAAGAATACATTATTAGTGTATCACGAATGCAGTTAGAAAAAGACATGTGCTCCTCATTGAATGTATTTCGTTGTCAGTAAAAACGAGACACGCTAATAAGTAATAACTATCTCATTCTCAACGAAATTGAGATACATTCATAGAGGGGCTTATATATATAATATCCCCTGCGAGGCTGCGACTGAGTTGCGCTTTCATTTCTTCAGTTCTCCCTTTTATTTCATGTCCTATGCATATCACGTTCCACAAATAACTACTTGTTTAAACATGTATCTCGTGCTTAGTATAAACGAAAATTTTTTCAAGTGTATCTCGTCCTCAGTAAACATATGATAGGAACAACAATTTTTTTAAAATGTATCACAATTGCAAACATTATATGTTAATAAAAAAAATGTCCTCTCTAATACTGAAAGAGGAATGTTAGGAAGCCAGCAATTTTAGTATTTTGTAACTATCAATTGGTCATCAATAGTGTTTTTAATAGGGTGAGATTACATCTAATGATGAGAGATCACTCACTTTTGTTTTGATGGTTAAGTGCTGGCCAGAAAACACAAAAGTTGCTGACCCCTAGACTTTTCCAAAACTGAAATATGTAACAAAGTAAAAAAAAAGTAAATTTTTATATGCATATCTATATGGATAAATTTTATATTTATTTTATTTATTTAAAAAAATCCTTCGTTGTTAGAAAAATCAATCCTGATGATGATCAAATCAAAGTTTTAGAACTCCAATTTTTTTTAATCAAAGTCATAAAAATTATAAGTGTTCGTTTGTGTTTGAGAAGAGATAATTTCTTCTCCTAGGTTCGTGCTTCTCTCTTTAAATACACTCGTCCGTTTAAGCAAATGTCGAGAGTTCGAATCCCACCTTGTGCATGCAGCAATTCATTGGCCAACGGCAGACCCTTAAATAGAGCTCCGATCTGTAACGAATTAATCATTGGCCTGTTAGGGATACCGTGGACAAAAAAAAAAAACTTAGTAATGTATTACAAAATTGAATTGAGAGAAAAGAAAAAACGTATGATAAATTTCGATTCCCAATTAAAAAAAAAAACATAATCATCCTAGCAATTAATGCTCAATTAAAAGAATAAAGAGCAACAAATGACACAACCATATAAAATTTTAATTAAATGTACCCGATTCCTACTTTTGGTTTTTCATCTATATTTTTGTTTGTTTGTATTGTTCTTAACTTGATGTGCAAAAGGGTAACATAACAATGATCATTGATTAACCATAAAAAGAATGTGGCCAACCATCCAAAGAAAATAACTTTTGTTTTTTTTTTTGTAAAAGAAAATAACACTATTTTACTTGAGTTTGCTTCCCCTTGCTGGCCATGCATATAAAGCAAGAACAAGACACTTTCATTTCAACAATAAAATAAAATAAAAATAAAATCAATAGCCAAAACATTTGCCAAACTATAATACAAACAATTTAAATTTTTTAACCACCCATAATTTTTTTGTCACCAATAAACAAAATTGCCACATAAATTTCATCTGTTTCAAGCAAAAATTATTCCAAAAAAAAAAATTGGGCAAAATAGCATTATTATTCATGTCTAGCTAAAGTAAAGCAGTCACAAAAACATTTACCATGCTATGTTGAAGGATTAAAGCAAAGCTGTAACAAAATCATTCTTCCGCACATTGTTAGTTTTAATTGAAGGGGGAATCAAATCTCGAGTGCAAGGAAATGCATCAGCAGTAACAAATAAGGAGGACGTTGGAGCAAAGATTAAGGGCTTTCACTCTTTAGGTCAAGAACCAAGGAACATAATAAATTAATAATATCACTTAAACATAAGTATATTTACTGTCCAAAAAGAAAAGAAAAACATAATTATATTTGGTCTAAATTGAACCATCCCATCCGGATTTTATTATCAGAACTCAGAAGAGTACATTTAGTTTACGTACTACATTTAGTCTGTTTAGGTACTCAGATATTTTATTTTCAGAACTTTTTTTTTTCAGAATTTTGTGAATAAAAACAATAAAAATATTTTTTTTATTTTCAGTCTTTTCTATTTTTAGAATTTTTTGAAAAAAAAGTAAAAACAATAAAATTCTGTTTTTCCTTTTTTTTTCACAAAATTCTAAAAATAAAAAATATTAAAAATAAAAATCGTATAAAAGGGATAAAATATGAAAAAGTGACAAAAAAAAAGCCCAAGCTGTGTAATGCTTTTCTGACCATGATCAGTATTTTTCCCTCATTCTTCAACCAAAACAGCATATCCTTCACCATCCTAATAACCTACCTCCATATCCCATAATCCCATATCAAGCTCTTATTTCACTAGATACTGCTGTGAATGAACCTCTTGTTGAGATGTGGCAATGACATCTCCTCAAGCAGGAGAAGAATTTGTTGTACAATAGGAAATTGTTTTGAAATTTCAAGTGGACAATTTCTGCAACAAATTTGAAGAAGATCCTGTATTTTCTGTTCTATTTTCGTTTTCTTATTGTATTATTGTTTTCATATTTTTCTTCACATATTTTGAAACTGAAAATACTAAAATAAAAACCAACAACTCTTTATCCTATCCCTACAGTCCTACACAAAGCAGAGACATCTTTGGTAAGGTCCTCTAGTGTGAAAGTTAAGCACAAATCATATCTCCCCTCATGAAGCTCCCTAACTTTCATTGCAAGGGGGTCCTTAAAATGTATCTATGGGACCAACCATTCCAGGATGTTGATATATCCGGCTATGTTTTGCACACTTAGTGAGGGTAAAGGAGAAAAGAATGGGGAAGTCAAGAATGAAGGGTAAAAGAAATCCAAAGCACTTCTTAATCAACAAAGAACTCTGGAAAAGAAAAATTAAAAGAACCGTTGAAACCAACTCATATTGATTCATATGAAAAACAAATCCAACAAATATTAAGAGGAGTGCAAGGCAGCTAGAGTAAGCAAAAACAACAACAGAATATGCCTCAGTTAATTAGGAAAGAGACACACCATGTTATGGAGTCAAAAATGTAGTCTGCTAACTATACCAGAAGCAGTGTCTGAGAAATAAGATATGTGAAGCACAATCAACAGAATACAACTGTAAGTCCCTTACACGATATTAACAGAAACGACATGCCTGAGATTAAGATCTGTGAGGCACAACCAACAGAATGCAACCTTAAGTCCCTAACATGGTATCATCAGATAGCACTTTCCAAAAAGAAAATCATCTGTTAACCGAAACTACATGCCTTAGATACTTCAATGGCAATTACCACACTCCCAATCAGATCATCTAACTACCAACCACCTCCTCTTAGTTCTCAGTTAGATGCCATCATCCCTTAAAGCCAAAGATCTCATTCATTAGGGAATAACCCAACTATAGTGAATATCACCAAATCCAGTGTATACCACACTTTTCAGAATGTTCAATTTTGTCAATGATACTGCACTCTGTGATTCAATGCAATCTCGTGACTAACTTAAAAATTTTCATGTGTCAGGGCCTAAATTAAACCATGCTTACGATCTCAATAACAAAAGAAGGAATTGAACCTTCGAGAATGATCATCACAGTTACCCCATCTCTGGTCCTACCTTATAAACAGAACAGAACTCCCCACTACCACTAGTAATTCAGCTAGGTTTACAACACCCCTTTCAGACAAAACCCCCCAAAATCTCACATATCCAAATCACTCAAAACCCTAGAGATTATATTTCTTTGTTAACAAGAAATTCAAACCTAAGATTCAACTAGATTTGCTTTGCAACATCGGCACCAAACAAGCAAAAAACTCACACATCCATCACCCAAAAATACCAAAAGGCCAATTTCTTTATCAATCACCAACATTAAATTAGAAAGGATAAAAAAAACCGAAACATTTTACAAACTATACATACACATCACATTAAACAAAGCAATCCACAACAAAAATAGAGAACAGAGAGAAAGCGCGTGAAAAACACAATCAGCGCGTGGCATCGTTCTTGTTACCAGCATCAACATCGCGAGCAGCGTTTCTATTATTGTCATAATCAACGACCTCATTATCGGCGAGTGAGCGCGAGTGCTGAACAATCGCGCGGCCAATGGAGTTGATCCAATCCTCCTTGTCCTTATCGGAATCGGCGAGGAAGAACATGGTGTTGTGCGGCGTGGAGAGCTCGAAAGCGGAGGGCCTGTGGAGAACGTCTTCGGCTCCCTTAACGGTGAGGCAGTTGGCAACGTTGACGACGCCACGTGGCACGGAGGAGCGTGAGGAAGCGGAGGAGGGATCCTTGAACCACAAGAGCTTGCCCTGTTTCAAGACGAACCAGCGGCGGCGCCAGGTTTTGATGTAGTCGCCTTGTTTTGTGAGCCAGCCGGAGCGTTCAGGGTTGGACCAGAACTCGATTCCGTTGTAGTCTTCGGGACGCGGGTCTTGACCCGTTGCTGATCGCCAAAGATCCTCCATTATCGAAGGTTCAAGGTTTTCTTCTCTCTCTTCTCTCTCGCTTGTCTCTCTCTCTTCAGTGGGATAAGCTCTCAGCTCTGTGAGTGGAATCGTAGTTGGGAGTTAGAACCAATAATTTCACTACGCCCGACCCGGATGTGTTCTATCAATTTTTCGATGTGATCTATCAATTGGGAAAATCTGATTTTTCCCAACCCGTGATTCTACACGAGTAAATTGAAATTATATTATTTGAATTATAATCTATTTACAATTTTTTTTAAATTTAAAAAAAAAAAGCTTTTTTATATAACCATAATTTAAAAACAACTTAGTTTTCATTTTTTGAAAGGTATTTTTATTTTTAATTAACTATTTGAAATAAATATTAATATTTTTTAAAATATATTTTTGATACACGAACATTTAAAATTAAGTTTAAATATAAGCAAATCAGTTAAAATACCCTCAAATTAGCAAATTATTTACAAATTTATACTAATATTTTTTAAATTTATTACTGATATAATAAAAATATTTTAAAATATAATAAAAATATCAATAATTAAATATATTTTTTCATAAAAGAAATTAGGTGACCAAATATTTTTAGTAACGATATTAAACCAAATCCTATCAGCTATACGCATTGAATATGTTGGGATTCTTCCTCTCATACATCTAGGATTGCACATACATAGGATAATATCTACATATTTACGGTAATTATTCACATCTGATTCGAATTTTACGGATATTATTTTCGTAAAGTTATCAGATCCGATTCGTACTATAATAAGATCGGATTACAAATTTAGCAGTGATATCTGCGGATCTGATCTGCAGATCCGCATATCCTCACGTCTCATATAAATAACATAGTTTATGATATTTTGTTTTTAATTTTTTATATTGTAATTCAACTTAGAATAATTAAACTTAAATATTGTGTTATTATTATTTTTTTGTTATTCAAAAGAACTTTTATTGATAATATTTTAAGAATAAATAAATTTAAACCGATAAAAAAAAGGATTTTTTGAACTTTTTTTTTATAAAAACTGTCCAACAAGATTTTAAAATAGTTTTTTTAGTTATGCAGATATACCCGATATTTAATCCGACCTGAAAAAATGTAGATATTATACCGGATCCAATAAATACAGTATAAATAAGATAGAATTATAATTTATATCCAATCCAATCCTTGTGCAACCATACACCCATTTCTTTAATGTATGGTTGTCATTCTTGTGAGCAAATATATTTATTGAACTACTTTTATTGTACTTGGTTAACAAATTTACTTGTTCATGTAGCTTCCTAGAAATAGTTTAGAAATATAATTTTTATTTTTGAATTTTTTAAATAAAAAATGTTTTCAAAATAAAAAAGAATCTAAAAATTTATGTCCGGTCCTATTTTATTATATCTTCTAAATAATTATTTAAATATTTCACAAAATTTTTAATTAAATACACAAATAATTTGTTAACTACAAAAATCATTTGCTATTTGTAAAAAGATATTATTTTTTATTATTTTTATTATATTTTAAAATATTTTTATCGTTAATAAATTTCAAAAATACTTTTATCAAAAGATTATACAATTGAAAATATTGTTTATACTTTTTAAAATTAATTTTAATACATTAATAATATAAAAATTTTATATAATTATTCAATTAGATTTATATATTTAAATAATTTTTTAATAATAAATTTAAAAATTAGTTATTTGGATAAAATTCTTTTTATAGTTACAAATTTACCATTCATAAAAATTAATTATTTTTAATAAGTTAAAAGGAAAACAAAACGCCAATAAGTTATAGCTCAAATGGTATAATCTCTTCATACTCTCTTATCCTTGGTAAAAAAAAAAAAAAAAAAAAAAACAAAAAACAAAAAACAAAAGGGGATCGAAAATACGGCGTTGCAAGCGCGATTGAGGTTGGGGGCGGGAGAGCGAAGAGGAAAATGATAGTGCGAAGGTTTTCCTGCTCAACGAAAAACACTACCCACTCTCAACTCAATCTCAGTTCCCCTTCTATCTATAATAACAATAGCTGAATCCCACAACTACCTCCGTTTCCCATACCCCCATTCTGCTGCAAATGCGAATCTCTTGTTCTGCAAATTTGGTGCTGTCATATACTTTCAAGCTCAGATTGGTTAATCTTTAGTTGATTGTCTGGCAGGGTAATGAAATTGGTGCTGATGAAAATCAAGGTGTATTGCGGAAACCTGAACTTGTGAAATCCCTTTGGAATCTGAAAAAGGTGGGGTTTATTTCAACTTTGTTTTGTCTTTGTGGCGAATTGTTTACTTTATACTTAGATTAAAGATAGATTTGTGATAGGACATAATTTTGTGGAAAATATGCTTGGTGTGTTGATCATTCGCGTTGTGTTGTTGAGAAATAGATGGTGAGCAATTGAGAGTGGTGAAGGAGGCATTGCACCTTGCAACTGCACCTTCCGCAGTTGTCTGTCGAGAAGAGGAGCAGGATATGGTTTTGGGGTTCTGCAATCCTGCGTTGAGCACGAGAAGGCTGGGAGCTTGTACATATTGTTGGGAATAATACACCATTCCCCCTTGAGAAAATACCTTTGATAGAGAAATAAAATAGACACAATCACAACACAAGAATTTAACGTGGAAACTCCAATTATCGGAGAAAAAACCACGGCCGTTGTCAAATGACAACCAGAGAATATCACTATGTGAAAATTGTTACAACACATAGACTTCTTTCTCTCACCGGCACCCCAGTACACCCACACTCTCTCAAAGCAAATATCTAACTACACCTCACAACACTCTCCAATAAAGAGTACAGAGGAAAAGAAAAATCAGATACAAGCTTAAAGTGTTTCTGACTAATGCAAAAACAAATGAAAAACTTAGCCTCATATTTATAGTTTAGGCCACCCACTCCATTTGCTATCCTAAACAATGTGGGACTAATTCAACCAAATCCTAACAATCTCCACCTTGATTGAAATAGTCACACATCTTCAGCTTCCATTGTCAACACCGACAATTCTTTGCTGCCATTGTCTATACCGACAATCATAGTTCAGAAAACTATCATACTCCACCATGAAAGTATACTCACTTGGAATTAGACCACTCCAAGCATTTCACCTTGGTACAGATCGAAACCTTGCTGAAAATTCATGGTGCAACTTCCAAATTGGCTTTTCCTGGAAGTTCTTCAGCCATCAACCTAACTCCGCCACACACCTTGCATCTCAACGCCAACCAATGCCCGTGTGCAATTGTGGACTTCTTGTCTTCTAGAGAACATCATCTTCTCTCATAGAGAGAGCAACCAGAGATATTCTCCTTCAACGCCTTGTGCAAACCTGATTGTATCAACACATCCTTGACTTGTATTTGCCACAAGCCAAAATTGATTCTTCCATTAAATTTCTCTATTTCAAGCTTCACAACACTTGAATATCCTGACATTGTTGCAACCGTATACTGGAATAGTATAACTCAACCGTGCACTAGGAAGGGTCCACAGGAAAGAGAGGTGGGTCACAATGGACACACTTAAATACCAGGTCTTTCCTTAGCCAGAACCTTTCCAAACTGCACTCTCACAGTGTCACACTGCCTTCCAGCAACAACAACAGCAACCAAAGATCAACCTCAAGCCACAGGACAAAATTCTTTTCTGATGTGGAAGGTCAGACTAGGCTGCAACCACAGAGCATACTAAGAATAAATCCCACCAAACCGAAGCTCTGATACCACTTGTTAGGAATAATACACCATTCCCCCTTGAGAAAATACCTTTGACAGAGAAATAAAATAGACACAATCACAACACAAGAATTTAACGTGGAAACTTCAATTACCGGAGAAAAAACCACGGCCGTTGTCAAATGACAACCAGAGAATATCACTATGTGAAAATTGTTACAACACATAGACTTCTTTCTCTCACCGGCACCTCAGTACACCCACACTCTCTCAAAGCAAATATCTAACTACACCTCACAACACTTTCTAATAAAGAGTACAGAGGAAAAGAAAAATCAGATACAAGCTTAAAGTGTTTCTGACTGATGCAAAAACAAATGAAAAACTTAGCCTCATATTTATAGCTTAGGCCACCCACTCCATTTGCTATCCTAAGCAATGTGGGACTAATTCAATCAAATCCTAACACATATGCGGGTGCCCAGGAACTGGAAAATCGTTGTCCATGGAGAAAGTGAAAGAGGCTTTACTCAATTGGGCAAAAGAGGTAAGCTACACTTATACTGTGTTTGCTGCAATATTATTGGTTTTAGGATTGTGAATATTTCCTTCTGATGTATGTGTTATATATCTCTTGAAATGATTTTTGGTTGGTGGTGTGTGTTCTTCTTGCATAGTTTGCGATATTTTGGTGGAAATTCATGGAAGAATTACTATGATTGATGCAGTAAGAAGTGGTATCCTTTGACGTAATGAATGATAATTTTCTTTTTTTAGTTTTCTTACCCCTTAATGGTTTGGTCCCATTGATACATTGTTAATATGTTCCTCGTGGACTAGAAGAATACCATATGCACTAGTTTCCCATTGTAATTGTATGCATTTGATGCTCAATTTTGGGTTAATATGTTCCTCATGGACTAGAAGAATACCATATGCACTAGTATCCCATTGTAATTGTATGCATTTGATGCTCAATTTGGGGTTATCTGAGCAATCACACTATACATACTCTATAACTTGAAATGCTCTATCTAGATTATAATATGGTTTTTTGTTCCTTTCACTAACCACTTCTTGTCTGCTTTGCAGGAAGGTTTTCCACTGCCAGATGTTTTGTCAGTAAATTGTACATCCCTTGCCAATACATCTGATATTTTCACCAAGGTAGGAGGAAACCAAAGCATATATTATTGTAGTCTTGTTTGCTTGTTTGACTGACTGAATGACTGGTTCTAATAGATACTTTGTAACGACTCAATTTTCAATACGTCATGATCATACTGAAAAGCAAACGTTACTAATTTGCTTTCCTAAAAATTAACTAAATATTTATTATTAAGCTTGTAATCGTATTAGCGCGAGATCGTACCGCAAGATCGATTTTTCAAAAAAAAAACTAATAATTAAATAAGTACGATAAAATAACACAAACATTAGAGATAGAAATAATATACATCATACATACTACTTACATATATATATATACTGTCATACAGGTCATAAGTTAGCGTACAACCCTTCACATCTTGTTATTATATACATAATCAACACTAGCCTAGTCAATTATGTACATCCTACTTCAGTGAGTCTAATTAAAAGTGAGAGACTAAACACAAAAGCTAGGCTAATACAAAAAATTCCCAAAAGCCACATCCTCAGCTCCCAAGCGTCAACTTTCGTCATCAGAGGAAATCTCAATCACTTCTAAATACTCCTCAGGATCCTCTTCCTCATTATCAGAAATCTCAATAATCTCAGGAGGGGTCTTGGCACTCGTACTGTTGCTCTGGCCCACATTTGTCGGTCCACTAATGGAGGAGTTTGTACCAGAGCCTATATCTGAGTGGGATATTCCTGTAGAGCAGATCTCAGTGTCTTCGTCTGATCCCTCATCTGAGGAGCTGCACACCACCTCCATTAGTGGACCGACGAGTGTGGGGCAGAGCAGCAGCACGAGTGCCATGACTCCTCTTGAGATTATTGATAATGAGGACGAGGATCCTGAGGAGATGTGATTGAGATTTCCTCCGACGACGACAGTTGATGCTTGGGAGCTGAGAATGTGGCCTTTGGGAGTTTTTTGTGTTAGTCTAGCTTTTGTGTTTAATCTCTCACTTTTGATTAGACTTATTGAGAGAGTAGGATGTATATAGTTGACTAGGCTAGTTTTTGGGCGCCAGCTTAGGGGCTTCCTATATGGACCAGGGCCCGTAGTGTTGATTATGTATATAGTAACAAGATGTGAAGGGTTGTACGCTAACTTATGACCTGTATGACAGTATATATATGTGTGTAAGTAGTATGTATGATGTATATTATCTCTATCTCTGATATTTGTGTTATTTTATCGTACTTATTTAATTATTGGTTTTTTCGAAAAATCGATCTCGCGCTAATATGATTACAGGCTTAATAATAAATATTTAATTAATTTTTAGGAAAACAAGTTAGTAACGCTTGATTTTCAGTATGATCATGACATACTGAAAATTGGGTCGTTACATACTTGGGTTGAGCCAATCACGGGGAAAAAGGGTTTTGGCAACACCCTTGCAACAACTTCATAACATGTATTCACAGAAATCTTCTACCAGGAATATGATGTAAGACACATGCTTGTTTGTTAAATATATACACCCAGGTGTTTTTTTTTTTTGTAGCGTTAGATGGCTCACATATATCATTTGTAGTGCTGCTTGTTTTTGAATATTTTGGATGTTATCAAAGTTTGACATGTGTATGGATTTGTGTTAATAGGTTGATAGTTGCTGATGAGTTAGATTACCTAATAACCAGAGACCGGGCTGTGCTCCATGACCTTTTCATGCTTACCCCCTTCCCATTTGCCAGATGTATATTAATAGGTAAAATTGCTTACAAGATGTAAAATTGTTTGACTCTATTTTTGGTCATATCTTGTAATTTAAAGGCTTCAGCTTATTCTGAATCATGCTTTTGTTTGTTCAGGGGTAGCAAATGCCATTGACCTAGCTGATCGATTTCTTCCAATGCTTACATCTCTTAATTGTGAGTAAATCAAGTCAATAAGTTTCTACGATGAGCTTTTGTTTCATTTTAAACTATTTGGTGATTGTATCTCAATGGCATTAACAATGAAGTTTAACCTTTTGTGTAACATTGTTTGACTGTAATTTTCTTTTGTCTTTTACTTTTTTAATTTCTTCCTTTCTTCATGTTCCAGGCAAGCCTACTGTTGTAACTTTTTGTTCCTACTCTAAAGATCAAATCCTTAGGATTCTTGAAGAAAGGCTAAATGTAAGTTCATTGCTATTAAATTTAAGGTTGTTCTCATGTCCACCTCAAATCATTTATAATAGAAACATACAACATATTTGCTTTATCATAGATACTATGATTTGAATATGCATCTTTATGGCAGCTGAAGGAAAAATAAACCAAAAGTTAAATTTCCCCTTGTTGATTTTTCCCCTTTTACTAATAGCTATTTTTCACCATCAGGAACTTCCTTACACTGTCTTTCAACGTCAAGCACTAGAACTATGTGCTAGGGTAAGTCCATTTGTCAATGTCTCCGCAAGTTTACATTTGCTGTTGTCCTGTAATGCCTTTATCTAGGATACTAGATCACATAAAAACTGAATATAAATCTCTTGCCAAGGAAGAATTCTTAAACTTTTAAAGCAAATACCATCTTGTTAATTGATTTTAGAAATTTCACCAGATTTTACATTGGCCACTTCATCTAGAGGCTAGAGATAATCAGATCGTTTAGTTCAACTATTATCTTACTATATTTAAAAATGTAAAATGTATTCAATGTATCACCTGAGAGAAGTGTTCAATATACCATGGATAGTACATAAGTATGAACCGTTACTTGTGTGAAAGTAGTACTCAAATGTATTGTTATAATTGCAAAGTTAATGCAAGGCTTACTGCCTTGTTATTCTTTTCTCATTCATGGTCTAAAATATAATTTTGGAGGTTGTAGTTGATTTCAATTCTGAATTAGTTCACAGATTTAGTTCTGATGAATACACGAATGATATAGTGATGTACCGTTCTTGTTCACTGCCTTTTACAGAAAGTTGCTGCAGCTTCTGGGGATATGCGGAAAGCTCTTTGCATTTTTAGGTTAGTCACTTTATCACAATACTAAATATAATATAAGTTGTTTCAACTTTCAAATCTGTTTTTTTGTATAGATGAAAATATTATCAAACTTGAACAACTTTACATCTTTTGTTGCATATCCCTGTTAGCCAAGCAGCCTTCACATAATTCCCTTTTCTCAATTTCTGAAGTAAAAATATCTGATTTTGAATTTTGGCATTCTTATCTGCTTAGTCATTTAGATTGTTCATTTTATTAAAAATTTAAAACTTGAAATGGAGCTTTTCAGGCCCTTTTTTTAATGTTTTCATTGTTCTTAAAGACTTCAACTTAAAGCTTACATTTAGAAATTGCCATTGGAACATGAGGCATCTTTGATGATGCGGAGGTGATTTGTTACGTAAAGGATTACCTTGACAATTTAGGTTGTGAAAATTCAAGCAAAATCATTTTTACTGTTTATTTTCTTTCAGGAGTGCGATAGAGATGCTAGAAGCAGAAGTTAGAGAATCTGTATTCAATTGGAAGAGAAATCATCCTCTAAACAAAATATGGCTACAGTTTCTGATCCCATGAAGAAACAAGAATTTGATATTGTAAGTGATAGAAAAAATTGGTTTCAATTTACAGTTATGACAATTGAGGATTATAAAATAGGTTTATACTAAAGACAATGTGAAAGCACTTTAGGGAAGTAATAGATGGAATGAGTGCAAGTTTCGTATATCATCAATCTTTATAATACAATGTATTAATTTGATTATATTAGGACTTAAATGATGTGCAAAATTGCTATACATTAGATTTATTTATAAGGAATTTTATTTAATTTAATTTTATTCAATCTTACTAGAATTGTTAATACAAAGGCCTAAGATCCATTGATCATATGGCTCGTGCTTTGTCAAACACATATAGATCACCAGTGGTGGATTCTATACAATCTTTGCCACATCATCAACAGGTAGCCTTAACCTGAATATGCTCGTGAATTGTTGAGTTAACAGTTAACACAATTACTGAAATGGAACACCTCTTGTTAAGTATATAAGCTAGGCTAAGTGATCTCTACTTTCAATGTAACTATTTTTTAAGAGTACTATCAAGTGAGCGGGGAAAATGAAAGAAATGTTTATTTGGACACTTAATTATAATGGATTCACAAAATTCTGTAATATAGTCTCTACTATAAAGTTAATTGCGGTGTAAACTAGAATTGGACAGGGATTTACAGAAAATTCGCATTGACTACATTTGAGCTGTCATAGAAAGTTGAAAGTCATTGAAGGGTGGGTAAAGAAACACGCCTGTAGCAATTTCATATATTAAGAGGGTAGGTGGTCGTTGAAGATTTATTTAACAAGGATCATTAGGTATTGAACATGTAATCAAGTTTTTTGTTCTTTTTTTACAGAGTAGTAACCAATCCTAATTGCACAAGCATTCTTTTAATACCAAATAAGCTACTGTTTATAACCTTTGACCCCTGAATTTGTACCTTTTGCAGATTATACTTTGCTCATCCATGAAACATTTCTGTGGATCTAAGAAAGATACAATCCTTGGAGAGGTGCTCTTTACAGCTTTTGAATTTGCAAAAATTAAATGATTCCTCTTTTTTTTTTAAATATATATTGATTCTTAAGGTTCTAATAATCTTGCAGCTATATAAATCTTACTCTGAGTTATGCAAATCATCACTGATTCTCCCAGCAGGAATCTTGGAATTCTCAAACATGTGCAGAGTGCTTAATGACCAGGTATCTGAAACAAAGCAGTACAGAAGTTGATTATGGATTTCTAGATGTAGCTTTCTGCCGTTGATTATGAATATTCCGATGAAGCAAAGTGGCAATAAGTAAAATGATGAAACATATTATTACTGCAGGGCCTCATTAAACTAGTTGATTATGGATTTCTAGATGTAGCTTGCTGCCGTTGAGTATGAATATTCCAATGAAGCAAAGTGGCAATAAGTAAAATGATGAAACATATTATAACTGCAGGGGCTCATTAAACTAGGACCATCACGAGAGGATAAATTGAAAAGGGTAACACTAAAAGTTGACAAGGCCGATATTACTTTTGCATTGCAGGTAGTGGTTTTGGCCTTTAGGACCTTGTATAATTTGTTTACATTTTCTTTCTGAATTTGCAGTAACATTTCTGTGTTATTTAAATTTCATGACACAGGGAATCCGATTTTTTAGAAATTTCTTCAATGATCCACTCATGATTGGTGATTTTGGTTTAGCTTGATGTGAGACAGTAGATTAATTAGTTTTATGTTCTCCACTCCATAGATAAAGGTTGGAAGCCCTTATTTTTACATGCCTTTAATTTTTCTTAAATGCAACTCATGCCCGTACTTTTTGGTTCCTTGTTCTCTTGCAGGTTATTTCATTATATATGAAATTGCTTGGGAATTGGGAAGAATTTTCAGCTGACAAGCAACAGCTGTGATAAGATATTCAGATTATTTGTTTTCCTAGAGAGCAATGCAAGCAAAGAAAGAAAACATGATTTTATCTCTGGTTTTATTCTAAATTTTGGAAGCTTAGTTACGACAGTAAACTTATTCTTTTCTCATCAACAATAAAAGCTAAATCGCCTTGCTTGTTTTTTTTTTTTTTTTTTGGGGGGGGGGGGGGGTACATAGGTCAGAATTTATCACCTCATTAAATGATTCTTTTCTCAAGTTGAAATTTGTCAATGAAGGTTTTGTAATATCTGTGATTGTTATCCTGAGATATTCGAAAAGGTAATTACCATTGTCTATGTTTTGCATTCTCTTGTAAGCCTTCACAATTTAAATCACAAGTACCTAATTCAATTCATCTGACAAAAAATTAGGCTCATTTTTTATTATCAAATCATGAGTTCATTCCATAGTTGTCAAAATCATATCGATTCGTCCAGTCAAACTGAAAAACTGGCGAATTTGTCACAACGTTGGTTCGGGTGAGCTATTTGACCGCACATGAAAATGAACCGGTGAGACTCAGTTCGAACTGGCTGGTCTTAACCAAAAAAGGTGAATCGACGAGTTTTAAAAAACCCGAATCGATCGATTCAGAGCTCATTTTTTTGCCCCCTAACATAAAACATCGTTTCTCTCTTAAAAAAAGGAAACTCTAAAACGGCTAACGAAGCCCCGATCCCACCTGAGAGTTTAAGACCTAGTCCTCTCAATCTCACACAGCGACTTAGAGAGGCTCACACCACCGGCCGATTGCTGCAATGTTGTCGGGTACTGTCTCGTCCCGTCGGCCCCTGTACATCTCCTTCATTGACTCGTCGCCTGCTGTGCGTCTCTTCGTCGCCATGCTTGGTTTCCGATCTCCCTCTTCTCTACCCACTGCTGAGTGCAAATTGCATCAGGTATGTTTAATTTTTTTTTGTAAGTTATTCAGTATTTTAGTTAGTGAGTTATAAGTATGGTAGTTATTGAGTTATAAGTATGGTTCTGAAGACCGGATATGACCGGCTGGTCGGGCCAGTTTGACCGTGAACCAATGGCATTATCGGCTCGATCCTCTAAAAAAACCGCCAATGAGAAACTGTGCAAAAACCGTTGAATTGGTCGGTTCTCGGTCGGTGAACTGAACCGGAACCTGGCCGGTTTATCTAAAATGATGCCGTTTTGACTTTTGATATTTAATTTAAAAAAGGAAAAGGGTTCTGCCGTTCTGAAAGACTGAAACCCAGTCTCTCCCCTCTCCCTCACGCAGCTCTTCCAAGTTCCAAAGGTCTTCGATCGCACAACCCTTCCTTGATAACCTTAGCCTCATCGCGCCGCCCTCCTGTCTCACCGTGGTCGTTCGCTAATCCTCTTGGTTCGTCGTTCTCGAAGACCCTCCCTTAGTTCGCCAACGCGAGCATCTCCAGGTCCTGCTCCGCAGTTCTTGCCCGTCGTCCATCCGTCGTGTGCGTCGTCAGTGTTCGTCGCCAGCTCGCCGTCGTCCGTCACCAGCTCGCCAGTGTTTGTCGCCAGCTTCCCGTCGTCCGT
Organism: Arachis ipaensis; assembly: GCF_059453495.1. Lineage (NCBI taxonomy): Eukaryota > Viridiplantae > Streptophyta > Magnoliopsida > Fabales > Fabaceae > Arachis > Arachis ipaensis. Next base: position 5,454,637 of record NC_142436.1, read on the forward strand.
CGCTCTCCCTCAAGCCTCTGCTCACTGTTACTGTCTTAATGCTTGATGATAATTTGATAACTCTGTTACTGATTCACTGCTCAATCTTGATTTTTTTTTCCTTTGTTGTTAAATTTTATTGATGATCAATTTTGTGCTCGTTCAGACATTCTGTGCTTTTTTCTGTTCTTAATCATTGTGCTAAGTTTGTTAAAATTGGGAAACTTTGTTAATTTTTGTACTTGACTTGTTAAAAACTTAAAATTATGTTAAAAACTTTATTAATCTTTGTTAAATCTTGTCAATTTTTGTTAAAGTTGTTCATTGTTGTGCTAACGTAAATTGGTCAGTTTTGAAGTTAATTCAATAAAGAAAAGCATAAATTGAATTAGTTAGTTAATTCAATGAATTTTTCTTTCAGTTATGGATGATAGGGTCAACCAAAAAATATTCATTTGTGTATCTTTTGATTCTTCTGTGTAACATGGTGGAAATAAAGGTGAAGATGATCTTAATGCAGTGAATCTGCAGTAAATTTTTGCGAATTTTGATGATTGATGAGAAATTTTTATGTTGACATTTTATATTTGGATATTCCCTTATGTTATTTGATTTTTGAGTTTGTATTTTAAATTTTTAATAGCATCATAAGACTTTAGTTGTTATAATACTTTAAATTTAAATGATATTTTAAAGTTTATACTAGATTATAATTATGTTTTAGTGTATTTATTTATATTTTATTTATAAAATTTTATTATAAAATGGTTATTTCGGTAGAACTTTAGTTATAAGTTGATTAACTGAGTAATTGGTTATAAGTTGATTAACTGAGTAATTGATTAATGATGTTGATTAACTAAATCGGTTGATTCTTGATTGTTGTTGATTATATTTGATTGATTATAACTTGTTGATTCTTAGGTAGATTATTCAATTTTTTGTTTTAGAGTGTAATATATTGTTCTATATTATTGCTGTTGTATATATATTGTTTTAGGATGGCTTTATCAAATACACCATCAGAATTTGAGACTTAATTTTTTTTAAATGCTAATAAAAATGTATATTTTAAATTTTAATTTTAAATTTTTTATTATTTTATATTTTTTATTTATGTGGAACTGGATTAACTAATTAAATCAATGACTCACTGGTCAGTAATTCAATGACCCAATAGCTTGATTGGTTCTATCACCTCTTCGGCTCTAACAACTATGGTTCATTCAGTTAACTCTCACTAGGATGTTTGTGCTGTGTTGTGTCATCTCAAAACCCATTTCCAATAAGAAGTAAAAATATACTGCCATAGCCCATAGGCCTATACTCCTATATCTACTGTATAAATCTCCTATATCGAGAAATTTGCTGCACAACAAGATAAAAACTGAAATCAAACTTCAAAAATTAATGTCAAGAATATTAATTTGCAGGCACACATAAATTTCGTAAAACTGACGCAGTTTTTTTCTCTGCTCCATCTTCGCTCTCACACAGTCACACTCCTCTTCCTTTCACTGCCGGCCCCGGAGTCACAACCACCACCACGGCACGCAGTCCAATTAAGAAATGCCCCCGCCAGCATCACCACCCCCCAAAGCAAACAAGCCATACTTCTTCTACGGCCACCGCACGCCCTCCCAGAACCGCCCAACCGTCCGCGGCGGTCTCTTCTCGAACCGCCAAACCCTCAAACCCCAGAAACCCCCCTCGAAACCCTCCATTCCCTTCGACATTCACAAGTGGGACCCTCATTTCCTCCCCCAAAACCCCTCACCACCTCCTTCCCCGTCTCCTTCATTCTCATTCTCCTCCTCCCCTCGCCTCTCTCCCATCGCCCGATTCATCATCGACGCATTCCGCAAGAACCGCCACACCTGGGGCCCCTCCGTGGTTTCCGAGCTCAACAAACTCCGTAGGGTCCCACCCACCCTCGTTGCTGAGGTTCTCAAGCTCCAAACAAACCCTACCCTCGCCTCCAAATTCTTCCATTGGGCTGGTAAGCAGAAAGGCTTCCACCATAATTTTGCATCCTATAATGCTTTTGCTTATTGCTTGAACCGTAGCAATCGGTTCCGGGCAGCTGACCAGCTGCCCGAACTTATGGACTCGCAGGGGAAACCCCCCAGTGAGAAGCAGTTTGAGATTTTGATTAGAATGCATTCTGATGCCAATAGGGGACTTAGGGTTTACTATGTGTATGAGAAGATGAAGAAGTTTGGCGTTAAGCCTAGGGTATTTTTGTATAATAGGGTTATGGATGCGTTGGTAAAGACGGATCATTTGGATCTTGCGCTCTCGGTTTATGACGATTTTAGGGAGGATGGATTGGTGGAAGAGGCTGTTACTTTCATGATTTTGATTAAGGGGCTGTGTAAGGCCGGGCGAATCGACGAAATGCTGGAGGTTTTGGAGAGAATGAGAGTGAATTTGTGCAAGCCGGACGTGTTTGCTTATACCGCTTTGGTTCGGATGCTGGTTCCGGAGGGAAATTTGGATGGTTGTTTGAGGGTTTGGGAAGAAATGAAGAAGGATAAGGTTCAGGCTGATGTGATGGCTTATGCTACTATAATTATAGGGTTGTCGAAAGGAGGGAGGGTTGAAGAGGGTTATGAGTTCTTCAAGGAGATGAAGAGTAAGGGTCATTTGATAGATAGAGCTATATATGGGTCACTTATAGAGTCGTTTGTGGCGGAAAAGAAGATTGGTGTGGCTTTCGATTTGTTGAAGGATTTGGTTAACTCAGGATATAGGGCGGATTTAGAAATTTATAATTCCCTTATTGAAGGCTTGTGCAATGTGAATAAGATTGAGAAGGCTTACAAGCTTTTCCAAGTTACTATTAAGGAGGGCCTTGAGCCAAATTTTTTATCAGTGAAACCATTGTTGCTGTGTTATGCTAAAGCAAAAAAAATGGAAGAACTCTTCAAGCTTCTCAAGCAGATGGAGAAGTTAGGTTTTCCAGTTATTGATGATCTTGCCAAATTCTTATCCCTTCTGGTGAAGGAGGGACCATTAGTAGCATTAGAGGCTTTTACACACTTGAAGGCAAAAGGTTATATTAGTGTCGAAATGTACAATATTCTTATGGATTCTCTACACAAGGTTGGTGAGATAAAGAAGGCTCTATTACTCTTTGACGAAATGAATGCCTCAAACTTGAAACCTGACTCATTTACATACAGTATAACAATTCTATGCCATGTTGATCTTGGTAAAATTCAGGAGGCATGTGAGTATCACAATAAGATCATTGAGATGTCTTGTATTCCTTCTGTTGCTGCTTACAGTTTCCTTGCCAAGGGGCTTTGTAAAATTGGCGAGATTGATGCAGGTATGATGCTTGTCCGTGATTGCCTTGCCAACATAGACAGTGGTCCTATGGAATTCAAATATAGTCTTACCATCATTCACTCATGTAAGTCAAATGATGCCGAGAAAGTGATTGAAGTATTGAATGAGATGATGCAACAGGGTTGCCCTCTGGACATTGTGGCATGTGCTGCAGTTATATCTGGCATGTCTAAGCACGGAACAATTGAAGAGGCCAGGAAGGTTTTTTCAAACTTGAGGGATCGCAGATTGTTAACCGAAGCTGACACCATTGTGTATGACGAATTACTAATCAATCACACAAAGCAAAGGACCGCAGACTTGGTGCTATCAGGAATTAAGCTCTTCGGTTTAGAATCTAAACTAAAATCAAAGGGTTTTAAGTTTTTGCCAAGTTGAAAACTGTTGTGCAGATCAATTGATGTATTTCTTCTCTCAACATGTTGAATATGCATAGTGATGCAGAAAAGCAGTAGGGAATGAAGAGTTCCAATGGTGTGGTTGGCTGCTTCTCAAACATCTTATTTCTTGTGGTTCATATGTGTGGTGGTAGCTTTAAATGATTTTTCAAAGCATCAGACTTGGGTTGCTGGACATAACTCATAATCCATAGTTCTGTCGAGGTAATCTGTTGCTTCTTTGACAAAATAATGTCACCTCGGTGCATTCGATATTAATCCATAGCATAAGCTCATCGTTGCTTCATGATTTTTTTTACATAAATGTATTGTTTGATGAGTAGAATTAAGAGTATTACATAGATACAAGTGTTAATACGAAATCCTTTTACTCACACTTGATCCTTCTCCTTATCTTATCCTCTCACTCCTCTCATTAGGTCTTGTAACCCATTGAAAAAACTTTGTTGTAACTTCTCAATTTCATTTCTCAGGTCCAGTGATGATTCCGACAAGATGCATTTTGTTGGAACATTATATACAGGAAGATGCTTTCCTAAGGAGCCGAAGTGGAACTAATTTAATATTTAATAGGACAGACGAAGATTTGTGAAGCACAATTCACCATTGCTGTTGATATCTCAAGAGCAAAAGTATGTATTAAAACAATTCACAATTATTATTAGATTAGCATGCACATTTTGTAGGGACTTGTTTTCTGTTCCGAGTTCTTTTCTTTGCTTATATAACAGTTTCACTTCATGCCAAATATCATTTCAAAGCATTTAGAGATTAGCGACGAATTAGTCCCAAGCTTCCAGCTATAGAGATTTGTTATTCATGCTCTACTTATAATTTCTGTTTTAGTTTCCCCCTATTGAATATTTGAGTTGTTTATCATCTTCAGCCAAATATCTTTACTATGATAATAGTTGGATACCCTGCTCTTTTTTGTGCAACACTGTAACTTCGAAATAACCAATCAAGTTTTCCATTTTTCCCGGTAACAAGAAGGGTCAGCTACATTTACGCTTTGATAACACAGTGTCCATGTAAACATGATTTTAGTAATACTACCGGGAAGGTGGATCAGATGAAGGGATAAACCGGTTGCTAGGAATATGAGGAGACAAGGATAACTTTGAAGAACTTATCAAAAGAGAATGGTGTTGTTTGATCATGTAGCCTACCTCTATTGATAAGGCTTTGTTGTATCTATGTTGATACACATACATTTGAGATGCTTTTACACTACTGTAGTTTTTTACCACAAATCTAATGGCTTGTGTTCTTGTGCATATGCAGGTGGTTCATCATATATGGTGATATACCTTGATAAAGCATGTTAAAATTATTTGGGGAGAATTTTCAGTCAACTAGCTAAAGCCATGGTAAGATACTTAAGATTACTTTTTCCCTGATGTGCAAGGCACCTTGTAGGAAAAAAGCATTAATTTGTCATGGTCTCTAGTTTTATAACTAAGCTTAGGGTTTAGTTACAACTTTCAACAACCATAAAGTGATTCTTGTCTCCTCAACAATAACAGCCAGACAATATCATAATATTAATTAAGCGATTCTCTTCTCGAGGAGAAATTAGCAATTCATTAGTGTTAGAAAATTGCTTTATGACAAGACATTTGCATGTGATGTGACATGCTTGTTAGTAATTCTCATGCATGTCCATGCTATGTTTTTTTTTTTTTTTTTTTTTGGGACGGGGCATGTCCATGCTATGTTATCCAGCGATTATTTTTCCGTAGATAATTTTTTTTCTTTTTTGGGCCAGAAGTTTGAAGTTTCTTAAAATAGTTTTAATCCACAATGTGACAAACTCGTCAAGCCAACCCGTTAATCTGTTTAAATAGGTGGGTTTTTATCTCTAAAATTATATCCATTTAAATTTTGGGTTAAACGGGTCAACTTGTGGACTAAACAGCCCACTCGTTTAATTTTTTTTTGTATTTTTTACAAAAAATTAGTATTTTTAGCCAACATTCTCTCTTATCCAACCTAAAAATTTGATTCATTAACTAAAATGACTTTTTTTAATATTTTTATGTAAGTGATATTTTTTGTTAAAATATTTTTTTTAAAAAAGATAAAAGAAATGCGCAATCCCGTTTAACTATGGGCCTGGTTATAAACAGTCTATGCTAAAAAATTATGGTCCATAAATAAAATGGATTTAAATAGGTCAGCTTGTTTAACTCGCAGGTTTAGGCAAGTTGGGCTAATTCATTTGACTTTCCTAATGGAAACTTAGTCTTGGGTGCGTATGAGTGTTGTAATGTATGATATCTAAGGTTAGAACTTAGAAGCCGTCCAATCAATCCTCCTGAAAAAAAAAACCCAAAGATAATGAGATACTACCCTCGTAAAAGCAATAACTATGTGAAACATACATACATATGTATAGTTAAAAGTTGTCCTATAGAAAGTTTTGAATGTTTTTTTCACTACATTTAATTCATAGAAAATTAAAAAGTCTATATTTAACTTGTATTTTTTATGTATATTTTTTAATTATAGTATTATTAAAAAATATTAGGAGATCAATACTTTAGTGAAAAAAAATTGGAGAGTTTGAGGATACTTATTAAAGTGATCACATGAAGTAATCTCAATTAAAATCTACTAAAAAATATTTTTGTTTTCAAAATAATGAGCATGAATGTTCTGATAATATTCTCAGTCGTGACTCGTGACTAGTCTAGTATTCAGATATTATAGATAAAATTGAGTTAAAAGTCGCCATTTTCCATGTGTTTAACGACTTTTAAAGTGATAATAGTACGATAAGTTTTATTATCTTGTCTCTTATTTTATTTGTGATGAATTAATCAAGATAATATTTTTTATTTACAAAAACTGAAAAGGACAAACAATGCTATATCATGTTTTTTGGATTCTAATTTTTATTTAGCAATATCTGAAAAAAAAGGACTAAATGACAACCAAAGATAACCTAATTATTATCCTCCCCCAATTTATATTTCATAGTGAATATAAGGACTTTGTAACCTATATATTTAGGCATGAATAGGAATGGAAAATCAATTCACGAATGCTAACAATCAAAATTGGCCCCTCAAAGTCGAAGCAATCGCCGATGGAGACTATTAGGTGTGGCATCTAGATAGTGACTTGGACACTCCAACACCAAGATATTTTCTTACAATAGATTATTCTTTCATCTAAAAATTTCGCATAATTTAAATAATGTCTGAATTTTTATTATCATTAATTAAAAAAATTAATCCAAATAAAATATACATAACCGAGAGTTCTTAGTGAAAATTTATGCGTGGTACTTATATTATATGAAATTTTCACGGATATATTCGAGTGTTCTAAATTCTCTCTTCTTCATGAATAATTCATATTACAAAAATATCCTCTCATCCATGCATAACAACACTAGGATTTTTGTTCATAAGTGGCTGAGAATAAGGCCTATAACACGGAAAGTTATTTTGGTCAATATTAGGTTGATGATGTTATTGCTAGCAAAAGAAAACAAATTAAACAAAGAGCCACAATGTGCGTGTGACAAAGAGGGAGATTGAGATTAGAACAATAGGGTAGCGTTTGGTGGAGAGACAGAGACGGAAAGACCGAGACTGAGAGAAAAACTAAGAGACAGGGATTGAAATAAATCTTAATATTCTGTTTGGTGCAAAATGGGAGACAGGAATTGAAACAAGAACGAAAATCAAATTTAATTTGTACAAAGGGTAAAATTAGAATTAATTAATTGAAATGAAAGTATTTTAGGTATAAAATGTTATTAAAGTTTCAGTCTCCATCTCTAAAAATTTCAGTCCCATGTGTCCCTACTTTTTGGAAGTACTGAAATATTAAAATTTTAGAGATAGAAACAGAAATTTTAGTACCAGTCTCTAAACTAACAAACACGATACTGAGTCTTAATCTCTCAATCTCTGTCTCAGTATTTCAAAACAAATGCTACCTAGAAGAATTGGATGAGGAGATAACAAGATTGAATGTGGCGCTTGGGGTACATGGTGCTGGGGTATAGTGGCATTTTATTTTGGCTTCTTGTCCTCATATATTATTATTATTATTAGAGGAATGCTAGGGTCATCAAAATTTATTATTTTAGCCGTCATCAGTTAATCATTAATATTTAAAAGTATGAGATAAAGTATGTTGTTTAATTTTTAGATTAAAGAAATTAGACTAAAGAAATTGAATTGATGACTAAAACAAATAAATTCTAATGATCGTGTAACATTTTTCTTCTTATTATTATATGTCAAACCCTATCATGTTATTTATTCAGCTTCTTTTTTTAATTTCTCAACGTTTTTCTTCTGCTGAGTTAGTTTGGACTTATTATTGCATGATTATGTTCACGTAGAAACAATAACCGCTTCTGGAAGAACCCTAATTTAGCATTCAATTCTTCTTTAGTGGGATCATGCTTTATTGTTGTTGTATGAAATTATTTACTTTAAAAGCTTGGTCTGATAGCACAAGCAGTTATATATCTAATATATATTTTGTGTTTTTTCGTTTTAAAATAAATATCTTTTCCACTTTTTAGATTATTGATGTATCTAGATAAACTTTTGTCAAGAAAGGTAGTAGAAAGCAAGTATATCAAAAAAAAATTTATATATAATGTAGATATTCTTTATAAATTTAATAAAAAATTTTGCTTTTTCACTCAAATTTACTTTTCCAAAAAAAAAAATTCTTTTTATCAAGTAGTAAGTGGCCCTCTAATTGTACAAAAAAAAAGGTTGTAAATAAACGTCTTTTCTTGTGTCACAAAATCCAAATATCTAATATTGTGACCAACAAAATTAATTATATTAACTTGTCTTACAAATTATTCAAGTGTTTATTTATTCTATGAAAACACTTATCAGTTATTATGCTAATGTAATTTGATCTTATTTTATGGAGAAGAGGGGGATGAAGTTAGAGGATTTGTTAATTTTGTAAGACTAAAATGAACAATTATTAATTAATTATTAAATCATGGATAGCTAAAAAATAATTTTCTTTCTTGATAGAGCTATCTCCATGTAAGTAGAAATTAGATAAGAACACATTAAATTATTAAAGAGTAGTGCTAGCAAAGTGTAACCAAGCTAATTAAGTAACTAAAAGCAAGATAGATATTAGATATTATAGATGACATTCACATCACAAATTCTAAATATCTGGTTGGAAATAAATTGCTGTTTATAAACCTGCAAAACCCAACAGACGCCACATCTAAATGCCCTTTCAAGTAGTGAAAAAGCTGGGAAAGATTTTTTGTTTCCCAAGTAAAGCTAACCAGAATTATCTATCAAAATAAATAAAGTGTACTAGTTTTACTTACACACGGCTGCTCCATATTCAATGGACCAATAAGTTTTCATTCAATCTCTTAATATTATTTTAGGTTTAGTTCCATGTGGTGTAGGAGACAAAAGAAAAAAAAAGGTCCAACTTGTTTTTATTTAATATTTATTAATTATTATTATTAAAATTAATAAATATTAAATAAGATAAATTTTGATTATTTTGATTATTTTTTGTTATAAAATATTTTTGTCTAATTATATGTTTGATACATTATTAATGTAAAATTATTTTACGTGTACATCCAATCATATAATGTTATATTAACAAAAATAACTATTTTTACATTGACTACATGAATAGTTATTTAAAAGAACAGATGTAATAATTGTACGACTGTATAAAATACTTTACACTGTCGTCGTATCAAAATTAAACTCATAATTATATTTACAAAAATTTGTTACGAATTCAGAAAATCTGTTAACAAATTATTTGCCATATATACATTATTTTACATATTTTTTAGTAAAATTATTAATTACTAGAATAATCAAAAGTTTGATATGAATATATAAGACAATTCAAGAGACCAATTTAATTTCTCATATTTTTATTCTAAGAAAAAATCTAAACACAAAACAAAACAAATTTTCTGTTTCTTTCCAATCCGAATTCTAAGTTCTAACTACTAAACATATCTACATGCCTAAATAAAACCTCACCTTTTTATTAGGGTTACACACACGTAACACCACCGTGAACGAATTTGTTTCTTCTATAAAAGATAAATTTTATCTTTTTTTTTTTAATTCTATTTTTTTATAGTGCAATAACTTTGTGGACTATGTGCATGGTACTATATTCTCTGCCAATTAATCAAGGGAATAGTTTTCTGACGATGGAGGAATTACAATTAAAATTTTTTGGAATTAAATATTGCGTCTTCTAGCTATTAGATAATAGTTGATCGTAAAAAATATATATATATTTTATTAGATATAAATTATATGTTTTCTCTGCTATCTATCATTCACTGTTTTGACTATTCTATAAATGAAAGTTTTGTCTTTAAAAAATGACAATTATTATATTGCTTGATTTTACTTCACTCAAATTAGTGATCTCTTCAAATGTTTAGAGTCAAAATTAGATCCAGATGCAACAAAATTAAGTAGTATAATATGTTTATGACAAAATTAAATAGTTATTTTATAAATGGTAAAGAGACAAAATATTCAGTTCAGTTATGGTAGATGCATGAATCAAATTAAAACTTGAATTTTTTTTCAGTATTAATTATTAACATGACGAACGAACAACTTTGCGTGAAAATGAAAATGTAACATAATAAAAATCGATTTACTAATTACCCTTATTATGTTAATATTAATCACTACTGTTGGCATTTTGGTTCTTATTTATAGTGATAATTATATATCTCACGATTAAGGATATTTGAGATTTTTTACTTATATGAATTTTTTTAATGCTTCAATGTTGGGGTTAGTTACTAATTCGAATTTGATCCAAATTTATATCTTTTGGGAATTAGTTGGAATGTGTTCTTATCTATTAATAGATTTTTGGTTTACACGTCCTATTGCAGCAAATGAAATAGATAGAATAAAAAAATATTTTAATAATAAAAAATTAATTTTAAAAATATGGAATAGTTTTTTTTATTTAATCTTATTATTTTCTAAATTTATATTATTCTGTTTCATATCTATTTATATATATATATATATATATATATATGATATATGAAACAGAATAATGTGAAATCTAATATGATTTATATTTATATATTAATATTAAATTCTTATAAATAAATAAAAGAATATTTTAATAATAAAAAATTGATTTTAAAAATATAGAATAGTTTTTTTTATTTAATCTTATTATTTTCTAAATTTATATTATTCTGTTTCATATCTATTTATATATATGATATATGAAACAGAATAATGTGAAATCTAATATATATTAATATTTATTTATATTTATATTTATATTTATATTTATATTTATATATTATCTAATTTTTAATAATAAAAATTAGTCATTAAAATCAGTTATTATAAATCTATATAGATTTATAATAACTGATTTATAGATTTATAATAACTGATTTTAATGACTAATTTTTATTATTATGTAGCATTTTTGAATAAAAATTTAAAGCAAGAAAGGGAGGTTGCAGATACATTGATGAATCCACTATAATATAGCGATTACATTCATATTCACATTCTAATTTCAATTCACGTTCTGATTTCTATTTTTGTCATAAATGTAACAATAAGCTGACATCACAGCCTTACAATTATAGATTCAAAGAAGGACTACCACATGGATCTCAACCTCCATTCTCATTCCAATAATTGGTGGTAGAAAATCATAACATCTACCAAATAATTTTGGTACAGTACCATGTATAATTTCAGGATATTAGTATTCTTAATTTCTTATAGTAATACACGGTTTAAAAATTGTCACATATTCTATTAATTAAAATCAATTTTAAAAATTTGAAAATAAAAATTTATATTATTGATTAGATAAAAAAATTAATATCTTTACATAAGAAACACAGTAACAAATTCCAATAATTTACTCGATGCCAACTTTTTATGTAACTATAGAAGTGATCAAGATAAGGAGTCTTCCCAAGTGGAATATTCCCTTTATCATATTAACATAAATTTTCACTATTGCTCTCTCTAAACTTTTGCTATTCATAATATCAGCTTAATTTTGATCTATTAATAGTGTAAAATATTTTACACAGTTGTATATAATTATATCTATTTTTTTAGATGATCATTTATACAATTAATAAAAATAATTATTATTTTTTTGATATAATATTATATGATTGAATATATATGAAGTTACTATACACTGACACTGTATTAAAATTAATTTTTTATAATATATTCCCAAAAATAAATAAAAAAAAATCTTGATGACAGTTAACATATAAAACTAATGTGAGACATAATTATTCATGTGTAAACTTATAAAATTTATAACATGTTTGTTTTTTAAATTAACTTATAAAAATAATTTGCAAAAATAGAAAAATAAATTATTATTGTAGTAGTGTAAACTTATAAAATTAATAACATGTTTGTTTTTGAAATTACCTTATTATTAAGAATAAAATAGAAAAATAAATTATTGCTTCTTAAAAATTTTAAAAGATTTAAATAAAACACGTTACACAATATGGAGAGATCTAGAGTAATTTACAAGGTATAACTAAACCACTATAAGAGAAATTATTATCCTATATGAGTGCCAAAAAATAATTATTTTTCAGTGTTTTCTAATTTCGTTCTATGTGTGACATAGTTTCAAGATTTGTGTGGTTTGGCTTCAACAATTTGCAATTACAAAGTCATAAGGTTACCAATCAAAAAGTGCTGGTTGTGAGTGAGTTACCAACCCCACTGCTTTAAGGTACTCTCCACCAGACAGGGACAATGGTTTAGACTTTTCACACCTAATAAGGGCATTATTATTCAATGTCCCATCACTTTTATAAATGCCGTGACCACTCTTCATCATTTGTATTATTCACAAGTAGAGCTACTCATAAAAATAGGGTTTAATTATTATATTATATTTTATAATTTTATTAAATTTATAATTAATTTTTTATAATTTTTTAATTAAATCTTTATACTGTTTTTAATTTTATAATTAAATATTTCTTAATGTAAAAAATATTAAAATTAATTAAATATTTTTTCACAAAATAAAAGTATTTACAATTAAAAATATAATTAAATTTTTTTTACTACATATTTTTTAAAAAAATAATCTATTAATTTTAATATTTTTAATATAAAAATGAACTAATTATAAAATTAAAAATAATATAAAAATTTAATTAAAAAATATAAAAATCTAATTACAAATTTAATAAAATTATAGAAACTAATAAATTAATTAAACCTAAAAATAATGAAAATGGTATGATCTTGCATATTGTTATGATCTACACCGCTCTTTTTTATTTTCTCTCTTGCAATTTCAAAATGGTGAATGCTATAGTGCCTAAAATGTGGTGCCTATTTACTAAAAAAAGTTAAAAATTAATATTTAATTTAAAAATTATAAAAATAAATAATTTTTAAAAATTCAAAACTTACTACAAAAAAAAAGTTAGGCAAAATTTAGGCGTCAAGTCATAGGCACCATAGAATTGGGGCTCATTTTTTTGGATATGAGAAGTATGTGTGTGTTGTGTATTATTGTAGAAAATGTGCTAGACATAGATATTGGAATAGCTTTTTCTGAAATAGGGATGAAGAAATCGAACCATCCAATTTATTTGTAAAAAAAATTAAGCTTACTAATCGGACAGTCCAATTAGTGTGGAAGAGGAATTTTAAATTTTGGTGAAGGTAATCGGACCCTTCTATTTGTGTACTCAAAAATCAGACGGTCCGATTTTTGTTCCTGACACCACACTTGCGTAAAGCACCTATATATACACTCCGTATCTGCGTCCTACACCATTCTCCCTTCCACATCTAAATTAAAAAGTGTAGAATTGGCCTCTCAAAATATCGACCTATATATACAAGATAGTTAAAATAAGGTTTTTATTCATTATAGTTTTCAGATTTTTTATTTTAATAAATAAAATAAATATATTAATTACTAAATTAAATAATTTCAAAAGTTATTACCGAAATTCGTCATCTTGTTAAACCTCATTTACACTGTAACGAGATGAATTTATACGTATCTTGTTTACAGTGTCAACGAGATATGACACGTAAACGTCACACGTGTATATCTCGTTGACACTGTAAACGAGATACGTGTAAACAATTTTTCAACAGCTATAAAAGGATGTCTAACTCTTGAGATTCTCCACATTTATTTCATATCTTCTTCTGTCCCGTTTTCTCACAAAAAGAAGGCAACAATGGCCAGTAATAGGGTATACATAGTTGTGTGTGTTTACCCCATTGTCGTATGAGAAATGGCGACAATGAGGTGATATTTGAGTGTGAGAATTCGATTCTGTTGCGGACTCAGCGTGTGAGTTTGTTGTCCGAGTTGAAGAGTTTGATATTGAGAAATCTTGGGGGCACCGAAACGAGGGAGGTCGGATGGGTGAGCTATAGGTTGCTGGCACCGCTGGGTAATGGAGTGTTCCAGTTTTGACTATTTGGCTTATAGGAGACGAGCATGTGCGATTGATGTTCGACATCCATGGGAAAATCATGGCAAAGCAAGTGATGGAGCTTTCTGCCGAGGTTGGAGATGTTGGTGGCGGTAGTTCTGTTCACTCGACCTACGTACAAGATGATCGACCTCTCGCACTACCCCCGTTCATGTCGCCATTCTAGTGGAGGACATGGAGATGGGTGAAGAAGACTCTGATGAGGAGTACGTTGCCGATAGTGGCGACAGTGATTCTTTCGAGGGGGTGATGACGAGGGGTTTGTACCAGAGACGCCCGCTCAGGTAGCTGTGCGCTATGTTTTGCCTCCCCCCAACCCGATTCCGGCGCTATCCGATGTACCAAGTCACTATCATATGTTGGATCTGGACGCCATGCACAAGAGAACTCCGTTTTCCAGCATGGGGAGGAGGATTACAACCTAGACGGTGGGGTAGAGTTTCGGGTTGGCCACAGATTCAAATGCCGAGATGCAGTGATGCACGGTGTGAAGAGCTATAGTATTTACCGGAGTGCAGAGTACCAAGTGATCGAATCTGATCGACTGAAGTACCATGTGCAATGCCGTCAAGCTGCAAATAGCTGTCCATGGAGTCTCCGTGTTGTCCTTCGACAGAAGCTCGGATACTGGTGAGTTCAAGATTCATTGAGGCATAACTTGTAGTTCATGGTTTCCATAGATTACATATTTTTTATGCATGCCACCTAAACATCACTATTTTATTTCGTCAGGGAGGTCCGGAGGGTTGGAGGAGTTCACAGTTGTTTAGCACCCACCATGTCCTAGGACCATCGACAACTGAATAACAGTCTCATCTGCAAGGTCATCTTGCTTATGATACAGTCCAACCCTTCCGTAAGCATCCCTGTCCTGTAAGGTGCGGTCCAACAGAGCTATCACTTCAAACCCTCATACAAAAAAAGTGTGGATGGCGAAATGGCATACTGTGAACCCGGTTGATACCCCCGTCGCATATGACGGTCCAGATGCAGGCGATATCTGTGGCATCTACACCGAGGTATACGCAGGCGCAGATGGATGCTGATACTGTCTGACACCCTGCTCTCTCCCATTCCGGAATGACTTTGCTATGCGCTGCATTGTGCCGGATCAACGGTGTGAAGCTGGAAGGCATCGTCAAAGAATATCTCTTCCACCATCTGCTCCTTCTGATGGATGCTGGATGGTCCTGCATCATACCAACCGGGTGGTGGTGTGTCCCAGATGGCCCGATGTTGTGGCCCTTCTGATCCGGATGCAGGATGCGGTGCGTGGGCTGGTGGAGGTGGAGGTGGAGGAGTAGGTGCATCCTCCCTGTCTGACGAGAGGTCTACATGATCCTCCTGTCGGTCATACTCTGCCTCTTTGTCGAACTCTACATCCAGTCGCGCCCGACAAGGCCTGAACCTCTCTCGCCTAACCCCTTCCTCTAGTCTCTGATCTCTAGCACCCCTGTCCCTCCGAGAAGGTCGCTGGGTATCAACCCTAACCTCAGTCGCCGCCTACGCCAATCTGGCATGCCCCGTGGAAGGTGGAGATCGTCTCTCGGTTGGCTGGCAGTGGGCTGTACGTCAGCGGGTAACTCGACAGGCCTCGGATCCTCTAGTACCTCCTCGCCTGACAGGTACCTCACACGGCAAGCCCCACGCCACCAATCGTAATACTCCTGCGTCGGCCTGGTGTCAAATGTGTGGACAATGGAGATCCTGTGACCTGGATGAAAACGGGTCTCCCAGCGCTCATACCAATCGCGATGTCTGTCAACCACCAAACATCCTCACCCCAGCCAGTGGAGGTCAGGAACCTGTCGGAATAAATACAGACAAGTAACTAGTCTGACGGGGTTGATGTGGCCTACATATGTATATTGTAATAATTTAACTTTGAGATCAGTGAGACAAATACAAATAAGGTTTCAGCGATACCTGTCAAGGTTCACTGGAGTGTAAGGAACCTGTTACTCTCCAATGAATTGACGTTTCACCCGGCCAACCTGGTGAAAATGCACAACATTGAAGCAGACAAGAGGGACGACTAACATCCATGTCCCCCACTCCTCCTCCTAGACGAACCAAGGAGGGCACAGGGCCTCCAGAGCAGGGTCATCATACGCGCCCTCCATACAATCTGAGAGAATCGTGACATAACAAATAATTAGTAGTTATAAACAAATGCAACATAAGCGACTAAACTGAAATTGCAGTTAGGTAAAGCATGGTACTAACATCATCAAATCGTAACCTGTCGATCGAAACTCTCCAATGCAGGACCTTGGCCTTATGCTGATCTCTGCTCTGCTGCTGTATTCCAACCAACCTAACACCAATAAAATCAGTTCATTATACAGAAACTCGTAGATAGTTACAAACTCATAAATAAATTAAAGACATAAGTAGTTATTACCTCGCCGCCATAGGATACATGTAGATCACTCACTCCGATGGACACCACTAAGGAAATCGTTGCTATATATCCAGGACATCAACAATAGAGTGCAGCCAACGATGTTCGTGACACTTCGGTGTGCTGTCGAGCAAAGTGACTGATACGTCCAAGCCAGCACGGCCGAGCCCCAAGACAACGCCCGACACTGGCTAAAGTCCTAAAGAAGTGGGAGCCATCGAAGGTGGACCAAGTTGTTCGACTTGTCCGTCATCAGATATCTCCCGATCAGCAACATGATGTAGCATCTAGCGTACTGTCGAAGGGGCCCTAGGTCGTCCGTAACGGGCATCTGTCGAACACGATCCTGCAGCCACACCAGATTCAATGTGAAGGACTCCTTCTGTGTCGCCTGCTGTGGAGCCACCGGAGGCCTGGCACCCAATAGCCGCTCCACCAACTGCCACATCTCCATGTGGTACCACCTACCAAAGTCACAGAAGCACCCCAACAGGGTCCCCGTGGGCGCATAGCCCTAGGTGGTACTCAACGTCTTGCAGGGTGATAGTAACCTCACCCCACGGGAGATGAAAGGTGTGCGTCTCCGGATACCATCGCTTCACGAATGCCGTAATCAGTGCATTATCGAATGTGAAGTCTCTGAGAGGCACTGTGTCTCCGAATCCAGCCTCTCTCAGATACGGGACGATGGCGTCCGGTGCAGGAAGGGTATGACTCACTCGTCGAGGCGGTAGAAGGCGAGGCCTCTAAAAAAAAAATATATGTTCACAATTATCAATAAATAATTTTAAAATTTTTATTATTTTTTTTTAAGTTTAACGTACCATTTACAATGTCACTAATTTTTTAAATAGGTGCTTATATATATATATATATATATATATATATATATATATATATATATATATATATTTATTTAAAGTTCCTACCATGTTTTTAATTTCTATTAGATATTTTCAGAAAAACAATATTAAACCTAAATAGATACCTCTTTATAAATTATAGATTTTATAAATAACAACGTAATTACATATTTAGTTGCATATTTTTTAGAAAAATCTTATTCCGTAAGTTTTAATATGTGATATAAAAAGATTCTAATTATTAAATTAAAAGGGGTAAAATAACTAAATCAGATAGCATTCCAAACTAATAATTATGAACTAACAACCTAAGACAAGTGAAATAAAAGAGAATTCTAAAATTCTACTAGTTACGTACTGCATATTAACTATACAAGCTATATTCTACTTCTTTACTACTACCCTAACCATAGCTACATACACACATTTATCTATATATGGTTTTTTAAAATATAATAAATTAAAACTAATCGCAAAGTCGACTGTCCCAGCGTAATGCGAAGTGTCGTTCAGCCTGTTGATGTCTCTATCGTTACCAGCTGCGTGCGCCATAATCGTAATTATCGATTACATGCTCAGAAAGGGGTAAAAAGGAAGAGAAAGTAGTTGAAAAGTTCAAACTAGCGCTTGGCTTGGTCAAATTCTGTAAACAATATATATATATATATATATATAGCCGTCTCCAAGTTATATCTCGTTTACACTGTGAACGAGATGAATTTACACGTATCTTGTTTACAGCGTGAACAAAATATACACGTATGACGTTTACGTGTCTTATCTCATTTACATTGTAAACGAAATATGTGTAAATTCATCTCATACACAGTGTAAACGAGATATAACAAGGTGATGAATTTCAGTAATAACTTTTAAAATTATTTAATTTGGTAATTAATATATTTATTTTATTTATTAAAATAAAAAATTCGTAGTTTTCAACCACATGAATTTAAAATAAAAAGATATGCAATATTGAATATATTAAAATGTTTTTTTTTTAAGATTACTGAAGGTTCTCAGTCTCAATTATTTTCAACAAAATAAATTAAAGTATTAAATAAAACATGTAAAACATACAAATTAGGATAATATTGTAAACATTAAAAATACTTTTTCATGAGTTTAACTAAAAAACTTGCGATAAGGATTCCAATTTTTGTTTTATTGTTTTCATTTCATTTAGTATCTTATTGTGAAAATATATCCAATATTAATCAGTTTTATTTGAAACCAAGGCAAGCAAAAATTCATTTTAGACTCGGCTAAAAAAGAAAAAAAAATTCAAAATTTTAATTATTAATACAAAAAAGTACAATTTTTTTAAATCAAATTTGACAACTTTTCAAAATTTTATTTCACTGTGGTAGTCTTATGCATGTGAATGTGATGCATTATAAAAGGCCTAATATATATCATTTGCAATTTGTAAGCTTTCAAAATATAGTAGTGATCCTGATACTAACCACTGGAAAGAAATACAAATGATTTTAGAATATCTTAGAAAAGACAAAATGAGCTTGATCAAGATTACTACAAGCTAGTATTTTGCAAATTTCATTAAATTATTTTTTTAAAAATTTAAATTGATAAAAAAAACATAAATAGTTATATCTTTAACATACTCTTTAAATAAGAGTTTTTTTTAATTTCTTTGAATTTTTAGACAAATTTTTTTTCTTATAATTTGTTTTATGCCGCTAATTTTTTTTCTTTTGGGTCTAATAAAAATTAAACTCTAAATTTTTTGGTTATAAAAATTATGATATCATGTCATGAAATATTTTTTTCAAAGGCTTAAGTTATTTTTTTCATAATATTCTCCAACTTAGTAAGTTAAGGACAAATTCGCTGTGAATTTAAATTTTATTTAATAGTTTAATAAATAAGTTGTTGTCAATCAGTGATAGAGTTTGAAGAGATTTTTTGGAGGGCAAAAAGTTTTAACATAAAATTATATATAAGAGTATTTATATTAAAATAAAATTTATAAATATATTTATTTTTAAGTTTATTATTAATATGACGATAAATAAATAACTATATATAGACAGATATTATAAAATACTTTAGAAATTTTAGAATTAAAATTATAAAATAAACAACTATATAGATAAAAGAAATTAATTTTACTACAACTAATTTTAACATTAAAATTATAAGATCTAATTGATAATGAAAATAATAAATAATAATGAGAATGAAATTTTAATTTATATAAATAAGCCAATAACATTTTTAATTTGTAAAAGTCCATTAAAGTTCAAACCAAGATGTTATTGTAAAATAAATAACATTATAGATAAAAGAAATTAATTTTAGTACAACTAATTCTAACATTAAAATTATAAGATCTAATTGATAATGAGAATAATAAATAATAATGAGAATGAGATTATAAATAAGTCAATAAAAATTTTAATTTATAAGAGTCTATTAAAGTCCAAACCAAGATGTTATTGTAAAATAAATAACTATATAGATAAAAGAAATTAATTTTACTACAATTAATTCTAATATTAAAATTATAAAATTTTGTTGATAATAATAATAATAAATGATAATAAGAACGATATTTTAATTTGTATGAATAAACCAATATAATTTTTAATTTAAAAAAGTCTATTAAAATCCAAGTCTAATATATTAATGTTTAAAATAAAAAATAATTGAATAAATAGAGTTAATTTCACAAACTTAATATAAAAATATGAGACTTAAATCAATTGAACTACATTTATTCTTTTGTAATAATACTGCTAGTTCTCTTATAAAAATTTTGGGAGACTATAGCTCCTTTATTGTCGAAACTAAGCTCCTCTCCTTTGTCTAATAATATATCTCTGACAATAACGATTTCCAAGTATTAACGAAATAATGATATATGACCAACAAAATATATATATATATATATATATCAATATTT
The DNA here is from genome assembly GCF_059453495.1 of Arachis ipaensis. Taxonomy (NCBI): domain Eukaryota; kingdom Viridiplantae; phylum Streptophyta; class Magnoliopsida; order Fabales; family Fabaceae; genus Arachis; species Arachis ipaensis. The sequence goes on from NC_142436.1 coordinate 5,475,071, forward strand.
AGATAAATCTAAATCTTAAATATTAAATTTTAAATTTTAAATTTTAATAATATAAAAATTAAGTACTAATTCAATATATTGGCTTAATAAAAGTGTTAAATCTCTTGATTTTTTCATGATGTATTAATGCTTGGATAATTAGTGCAAGTGATGACAACAGACCACCAATCAAGGCAATAATAATATATATCTTTGAATTGTGATTGTCAAGGTTAATTAATAATAACATATTCTGTTATATTAGTTAAGATTTCTCACTTTACCCTTATTAGCTTGTGTATGTAGTATACATATATGGCGTAACACAATGTACATTCAATAAGCTTAATCATAGTGATTCATTCAGTTTATTATAATCATTTCACTTCTCTATGAAATATTCTTTCTTCATGCTCAAGTCACTATCTTAATAGTGATAGTGAAATAAATTTTATCATGTTCAGGGCTTGACTAAATTTTATCATGTTAAGATAAGATTATGTGAAATAGTTAATTAGTAATTAGTGATATAATCAGGTCAGCCTCCTGGATTACCTTGAGTTTACCATAATTTGTTATAACTTCATCAATTTGGGTTAAACTATGATGGGAGGGTTCAAATCATACAATTATTTATGTTCTACTTTAATTTTCTTACTATAAAGATGTTATAAACGAGCGAGTGTCTAAGAGCATTATTAAGGTTGTAAAACAAAAACTTTTAGTTGAAAATATAAAAATGTTAAATTATCAATGCTTATATTCAATCTATTAAATGTTCCAAAATTTATAATCACAAAAAATAATCTTTTTCTTTAAAACAATCGTTAAAAAAAATTAAGAAAAAAATCTAATGAAAATTTTGTTCACCGTATGAATCTTAGGAGGTACAATTTTATGAATGAAATTCATTTACAAGATTAGAATTTAATTTTAATACACTATTAATGCAAAATAATTTTATAAGTGTATTCAATTATAAAATATTACATCAACAAAAATAACTCATTTTTGCATTGACTAATAAGTGAATGGTCATCTAAAAAAATTAAATAGATGTAATTGAACGACTATATAAAACGTTTTATATTATTAGTGTATTATTATATATAGTATTTTAAAAATATTATTTACACATAAAAAATCAATTACTAAATCAGTCCTATAAATTTGTATATATATATAAATACATGTTTGGTTTAACTCATTTTTAATGCATATTCTACATTAATAAATGATTTTAGTATATTCCTAATAGAGTTTATATAATTTAATTAAAAGAAGTTATGCTATAGGCCAAAATATAAGTAACAAAAGAGGGATGGGGCAATACATGATTAATGATAATGACAATCGATGATTAATAAAAAGTCATACATATATATACATAGCATTTTGGCAAATTCTATATGGCACATAGCTAGAATATGCTTCTAACATGTTTTCATTTCAATATTTCATGCATGAAACCAAGAAGAAAAAACCCATGTTTTCATTTCAATGCATAAGTGTGAAACAAAAACGATAAGATATATAGTAGTATTTCATTTTCTCCCACATGATGTTGGCTCAACTTTTTTGAACATATATATTGTTTCATTTAATTAGTTTCATTCATATAGCGCTTTCGTAAACCAACGTGGCTTTCCATAACAAATATTTCAAACACATAAATTAAAAATTAAAAATAAATAAAATAGACTTCACTAAATTCCTTGTAAAGTTCCATTCATTTACCTTTGAGAGAGATATATGCTTGATTTTTTTTTTTTTTTTGGTATGAAAACGATTGCATTATTGTTTTCTCATCTTATTACTATTCTATGTATTTGTTAATTGGAATTTTGCTTTTAGAAGCTTTATTTGTTTGACTTAATCATATATATGCTCTAATATCACTCGATCGTCCTACTCTCTTGGAACACATAACATGAATAATTGTCACAATGTCACGCTTTATTTTAATTTTTTAATGTATAATTTTTATTTTCATAATAATAACAGTTCACGGACATGAACATCGTTAGTTGTTGCATGTGCTAGTTACTACGCACGAGAGTGACCCAATGAAGAATCTTTGAGATTTAAGAACACTCAATTCAATGCAACTATTTGTGGCATTTTTTTCACCCATGTAAATAAAAGAAATCATAAATAAATATTAAATAATAACATTGTTTATGAAATTTTCTTTTTGGTGAGAAAGAAAATCGGGTGAACCTGTCCCATATCGAAATATATAGGTTAATTAATTTCTAGGTTCTTAGCTTTCATTTCTTTTTAATTAAATATTTTTAGTATAAAACTTTCTAATCAAGCTAAGTGTCTATAATGTAAAATTTTTTCAACCAAATTCCTAATTTCATAAAAAAGATAAAAGAAAAATTTATTCTTTTTTCTTTTCTGATTCTTTTCCTTGTGACGTGTACCCTACAAGCTCAGCGCTAACATCCGAAATTCATAACCGACCATATAATCCGGAGGCACTAAAAGTACGGATAAGCCCCATCATAATTTGACTGAGTATTATAAATGTGACCCATTCATTTCGTTAACGATAACAACATACAGAATCTCGGAATAAACAAACTGAAGTAAAACACGTCACTCATCTATATAAACAAATCAGATAGCTCAGTAAAGCTAGGTTCTGAATACCTTTTTCATATTATATACTCGTATTGACTCCTTAATACTCTTTTCTGACTTGAGCGTTAGAGTGTTTTTTGCAGGTGTTCTCGCCGCCGTGTTTCGCCTCGCCGAGATCTGTCTCCAATCTCCTCAAGTGACATATAGCTCTTCCCGAAGACCGAGCAGCCGGAAAAGGAGTCCTATACCTTGGCCCAGCTTGAACGGAACATTTGGCGCCCACCGTAGGGCCCGAATATTTATCTGACCCCATAATTTTCTTTATCTAGCTCTTCTTCTTTGCGTTAACAAGATCCCCGGTCCCCAAGCATGACTGACAACGGAGCTCATCAACCCACGCAAGCGGAGCTTTTAGCTCAAATCACTGAACTACAGGCGGAAGTCCGGAGGATAGCCAAACTATCCGCCCGCAACAATGTTGAGAAGCAAGAGGGAGGAAACTCCAAAGGTTCGGCTAAGGGCGAGACCGATCCTCTAAGTATCAACCCACCAAAGGAAAAGCTGACTTTGGACAACCCATTCTCAGAGGAGATCACTAATTTTCAGATGCCGAAGAATTTCGTACTACCCACTTCACTGGAGCCATATAAGGGGATTGGTGACCCCCGGGCTCATGTTAAAAAATTCCAATCTATGATGTTTTTAATGGCGCTAACAATGAACCTGTACTCTACCGAGCTTTTTCTACTTATCTTGATGGTGCTGCATTACTTGGGTTTTCTAAACTATCTGCAGGATCAATCTCCTCGTTTGAAGAGTTAGCGAGGTCTTTCATTGACTATTTTGCAGCCTCGAGGATATACGTACACGGATTCAACTACCTTGCCACCATCTGACAAGGACAGCACGAAAGCTAAAAGGAATACATGACCAGGCTTGCTAAAGCAACAAAGGAAATACCAGATCTAGACCCAGCAGTCCACTTACATGTCCTTAAGGCCGGCTTCTGGCCCAAAAAGTTTCGAGAAACAATTGTGGTAACTAAGCCGAAGACACTGGAAGAGTTCCGGGAAAAAGCGGCTGGACAGATGGAGATCGAAGAGCTACGCGAGGCTGAGAGGACGGAAAGAAAACCCAGAAAAGAGGAAGACAAATCTCTAAGATCGCCAAATAATAAAGAGCCGAAGAAGCCATTCAGGCTCACCCCAAAATTCGACAACTACACCAGATTCAACACCAAAAGAGAGAAAATAATCAAAGAAATCCTTAATGCTAAAATTATAAAGCCTTCAGCCCGAGCCGGAAGTTACCAGGATCAACGATTTGTCGATAAAAGTAAACATTGTGCTTTCCATCAGAAATATGGACACACAACGGATGAATGCGTGATTGCCAAAGACTTACTGGAAAGATTAGCCCGGCAAGGCCTCCTGGACAAGTATATGGAAGGAAGGAGAAACAAGGAAAGTTCCCAAGACCGAGAAGAACGTCAACAAACCTCGGAAGGAAAAAATGACAATAGGTGGTCCAACCCTAATCCGCCAAAAGGAGTTATCAATTGTATATCTGGGGGATTTTCCGGGGGTGGCAAAACAAGATCGGCGCGCAAACGAAGCTACTGAGCAATGCTAGCCATCGAGGGAACAATGCCATAAAACAACAAAGGCGCGGACGACCTCAGAATCACCTTCAGCCAGGCAGACGTATTCTCGGCCATTCCGAACTTAGACGATCCGGTGGTAAACTCCATCCAAACAGGCAACCTATTGGTAAGAAAAGTCTTATTGGACCCAGGTAGTAGTGCAGATGTCCTTTTCTATTCAACTTTCCTTAAAATGAACCTATCTGAAAAAGTAATGCAACCCTCATCCGGGAAATTGGTAGGATTCTCTGGAGAAAGGGTCTCAATTAAAGGTTATATATGGCTAAAAACAACACTGGGGAACACCCCACTATCACGAACCATGGATATATAGTATCTGATAGTTGATTGCCCCATCCCTTACAATGTTATTCTCGGAAGACCCGCTCTGAACATGTTCAGGGCAGTAGTGTCAACCTTTCATTTGTGTGTTAAGTTTCAGGCACGAGATGGCAATATTGCAACGCTCCACTCAGATCGTCAGCAAGCTCGGCAATGCTACAACACAAGCCTAAAAAGGTCGGATGGGGGGCAAAAACATCAACAAGAAGTCAAAGCAATCCACAGCACGAACGAGATACTGTCTCTAACAGAGCTCGACCCACGGGAAGACACCCAAGAAATACCACAGCCAGCAGATGAGCTTCAGAAAGTCCCCCTGACATCAAAATTGGAGCAATTCACCTACATCAGCCGAGCACTTCAAGGACATGAACAATTAGAGCTTATAAAGGTACTACAAGACAATGCCGACCTGTTCGCCTGGACCCCTGCAGATATGCCAGGCATAGACCCAAACGTCATTTGCCACAAGCTCGCCATAGACAGGGCGATCCGACCTATAGTTCAAAAGAAAAGGAACCTTGGAGCAGAGAAAGCAAAGGCAGCTCTAGAAGAAACTAAAAAGTTACTTAGCGCCGACTTCATCAGAGAAATCCGATTCACCACATGGCTCTCGAACGTGGTAATGTAAGAAAAAATTCAAGTAAATGACGCATGTGCATCGACTTTACAAACCTCAACAAGGCATGTCCAAAAGATGCCTACCCTCTGCCATGTATTGACAAGCTTGTAGACAATGCATCAGGTTTCAAAAGCTTAAGCTTCATGGATGCATATTCTGGTTATAACCAGATCCTTATGCATCTAGAGGACCAAAGAAAAACAACCTTTATTACTGAACATGGAAATTTTTGTTATAGAGTAATGTCATTTGGTCTAAAGAATGCAGGTGCGATCATACTAGCACTAATGCACCGGATCCAATCAGAACTCCGCAGTTAAGTGTGCTTGGAGACCGGGGAACCTGTTAACGCAAAGAAGAAGAGCTAGATAAAGAAAATTATCGGGTCAGATAAATATTCGGGCCCCACGGTGGGCGCCAAATGTTCCGTTCAAGCTGGGCCGAGGTATAGAACTCCTTCTCCGGCTGCTCGGTCTTCGAGAAGAGCTATATGTCACTTGAGGAGATTGCAGACAGACCTCGGCGAGGCGAAACACGGTGACGGGAGCACCTGCAAAAAGCACTTCGACGCTCAAGTCAGAAAAGAGTATTAAGGAGTCAATACGAGTATATAATATGAAAAAGGTATTTGGAACCTGGCTTTACTGAGCTATCTAATTTATTTATATAGATGATTGACGTATTTTACTTCAGTTTGTTTATTCCGAGATTCTGTATGTTGTTATCGTTAACGGAATGAATGGGTCACGTTTATAATACACATTCAAATTGTGATGGGGCCTAGCTGTGCGTTTAGTGCCTCCGGATTATATGGTCGGTTATGATCTTCGGATGATAGCGCCGAACTTGTGGGGTACACGTCACCTTGTATACATAGTGAAAGTGAATTATAATTATGTTAACAACTTTTTCTTCCTCCAGTGTGTACTTGATTTTCTATATGTGCAAGAAGTACACATTTTTTTCCTCAGAACAATTTGGTGGTGTAAAAATAGTAAACCGATATGATTGGTTCCCTTCTATAAGTAATTGATCGATTTGTTGTTTTTTGGTTCGGTCGATTTTTTTAGTTTTTAGCTCCTAATTAAACATATTATTAATCGCAATAAAATGAAGTCTAAAATGGTTAATAAACTGAAATAAGAACACATCATACTCAAATTCAATACAATTTAAACCCATCTCAATAACTAAACATAAAATACACACATAAACATAAAAAAAATATACTTAAAAATATCTAACAAATACCATCTTAAATCCAAACTACAAACCAACAAACACACCCTAGAAATAAATAAAAAACAAAGCCAACCACCATGATTAATTTGAATCTATGCCAGATTCATTATTATTTTCTCTTGTTGGTGCAATTTCTACAAAACAAAACAAAGAAATTAATATAAATTATTAACTATAAAACAATGTGCATAATTTATGAAAGGAACTTCAATTTTTTTTCATACTTAATTTAAGTTTCTCAAACTCCTCAATAAGTTCCTCAAAATCAGTTGTCATTGAAGAAGTACGGAGCCCATTTTGTGTGCAAATCAGCAACACATTAGCAGCAAATTAGCAACAACAGCAACAATAAATTAACAGCAAATCAGCAACAATAAAATTAGCAACAAATCAGCAACACACTTAAAAATTAGAAATTAGGAACAACATCAATAAATCAGCAGCAACAAATTAGCAGCAAATCAGCAACAACAATCACAAGAATAAATTAGCAGCAGCAACAACAAATTAAGGCCAGCAAATCAGCAACAAAAGAACTAGCAACAACAATTTTTATTCCAAAAATTAGAGCATATACTAACCTCCGAAGAAGACATTATTGAGTTGCAGGAGAGGGCTTGATGACAACGCGGGGTTCTCGGCTAATTGGAGATGGCGCGAGGATCTCGGCGACAGAAAGGTCTGCTTGGTGATGGTGAGGACTACTTGGTGACGAAGAGGTGCTTCGTGGCGGCACGGGTTTAGTGGTGACGGAGAGGTATTTCGTGGCAGCGCGAGCTTCTTGCTTGGTGACGGGGAAGATTGTCGCGAATGAGACCTTAAACTCGCGACGGCGCAATGAGGAGAAAACCATCGTCGCGGATTGCATGAGAAGGATGGAAGGGAACGAGAAGGATGGAGGAGGAGGAGGGAGGGAGATGGCTACGGTCTACGACTAGCTTAGATGGAGGGAGGGAGACCTTAATGCTCTATGGAAGAGAATGGAGGAAGGAGGGAGGGAGATTCTGAGATTCTTCAGAAGAAGGAGGAAGGCACTGCATCCTTTGAGTTCGTGAGTTAGTCACTCAAACTTAGGATTTTTTATGTTAGGTTAACGGGTGAAATAGTAAAAACATATAGCACTGTAGGTTGATCTTCAGTTCGGTTTGTTTTTGTTCTGTTATCATTAAGCCAACCAAAAATTGATTCATACTAATCGGTTTTGTAAAAAAAAAAAAGAGTTTTTTCAGTTTTTATATCGGTTGTTGTAAATTTCAGCTCAGTTTTGTGGTAATTTTCGATCTGATTCGATAATTTACACCCTATGAACAATGCTTTTAGCATATAATTTTGTATTTGCAACAAATGACTGGAAAAATTTTTCTTTTCAAATGGTATAATTTGATCAACACATTTTTTAAGCTAAAAAATACAATTTTTACTTTTGAGTAGAGATGGTGGTACAATTCATATTCGCAAGTACTCAACCCAACTTACTTCATTGATGAGACTGATTTTGATGATCGAGTCTGATTACTATCTGGGGTGGGTGGGGTCAAATTAGAGTGTACTAGTCCTTGCTTGCACATATAAGTTAATAAAAGAATAATTGATTCTAGAGTTGGGATGTATAATTTTACTATCTGCAAGTAGTAGTAAAATGGAGTCTATATAGAATAAAGTAGGGTGGGATGGGATCAAGTAATATGAAAACTCGTCCCATTGCTATCTTTACTTCTTTAGTGTTAGAATCAACTCTTCATTTTTTATAAGGTGATGGGTTTAGGGTTGGTAACTCATAAACACATTTAAGGTGTTTTGCAATAAATATGTCATTTTCATATTTTGCATATTTTTGTTTGTAATAAATGACTTATAGAAAAATTTTCTAGCACTTTAGAAATTGAGCAAACATACATGAAATGTGTTAGGGGGCTTGTGGAGTGATTTTGTAATCTTGCATGGACATGTAATCAACAATAAGTCACTCATGAAATTCTTCTTTCCATTGGGGTAGAGGTTGTAACTTAATAATAAAAAAAAAGTCAATGCCTACACCAATAGTACTAGGTCTAAAAATATTAGTTGATGGAGCGAGAATTTTTAAGAAACTATCCCTCTACATATCTATAGAAGGTTTTGTCATAGGTGGAAAAGTATATTCAGGTTCTTGATGGCCTAGAAAAAAAATTATAAAATAAAATAGTAAATTATATAAATATTTTCATCTTCTTCCTCTTCTCACATTTTCTCTGATAGAAGCTGGCGGACTCTATAAGCGTTGGCTCTGACCACTGCCACCCAACAGTGGTAGCGGCAACCACTGCGACGGTTCCTCCTCCCCTTCCTCGTCGCAGTTCTTCTTTTCTCACTGAACAGCGTCGACGGCGATGGATCTCTCTCCCTCACGCTCGTTCTTGACTTGGTGATTACACTGGAAGTGGCGAACGGCGACAGCCTCGACTCCGCAGACGGCGACGGCAAGACGCGTATGAATGACGGCGAGGACGGTGCACGCAGAGGCAGCCCGTGAAAATGACGACGACGGCGGCTCCTTGTGGCGGTTGTGCTCCACAGACGGCGACAGCAAGACGCGGATGAACGACGGCGAGGACGGCACACGCAGAGACAGCCCGTGAAGATGACGACGACGGCAGCTCAGTGTCGACAAGACGCGGATGAACGACGACGAGGACAGCGCACGCAGAGACACCCCGAGAAGATGACAACGACGGCGACTCCTCGTGGCGGTTGTGCTCCTCCTTTCAGCGACGTCTGCGGTGAGAGGGTGTGATAGAGAAAAGATGAAAAGAGGGAACCTTGGACAAAAATGTAAATTTGAAATAGAAGTATTTGTAAAATTATTTAAACATATATATAATAATTATATTATTAATAAAAGTTTTAAATCTGAGCCATTGATTCAAAAATTCAATGGCCATGATTTATAGAAAATCTTACACCATAAAGGTCTTGAAAATACTTTCTCCATGGAAAAAAGCTCCATCTATTAAATGAGGGTTATAGCATATAGCAGTTACCAAACTCAAAATTATATTTGCAGTCTATAACATCTTTCAATTTATTCACAAGTTCATGAAAATCTATTAGAAAGTAGTGAAAAGAATCACGAGGTAACTTACAAAAAATACTTAAAAGAACATATCACTTATAAATTTTGTAATTTTGATTAGATAAGTGATGCAGATGATAGAAAATGAACTAATGACTGGGTTTTGTATATATCTGAAGACAAACCTGATTTTGTAGTCTAATAAGAAAACAAACTACAGTGTTTAGATCTATAGAAATTGAATACCGAGATTATAGTAGTAAGGTTAGTAGAAATCTAAGTTTAGAACTTTTTAATTGAGATGGAAGTCGTGTCCACTGCCAAACCAAGCATCCGTTGTGACAAACAAAGAATATAAAAAGAGCAAGAACTTTAAAATTGGTTTATACTTTGGCAAAGATTATTGATAAACCACTATTTCATGGTTTATCTTGTGCTCAATTGAGTGGTTTTTATCAACTCTTTACCCACTTATTCATACTAATCACATGTTTTACATTTTTCTTCCTGATTTTGTGCTATGATTGAAAACATGTTTCCTGGGCCTTTAAATTACTAACTTTAATCCTCTCTTATTACCATTCGATGCCTTGATATGTGTGTTAAGTGATTTCAGGGATTACAGGGCAGGAATGGCTTAGAGGATGGAAAGGAAGCACGCAAAAGTGGAAGGAATACAAGAAACTGAAGGAACTGCTAAAGCTGTCCAGCCTGACCTCTTGGTACTAAATCGACCATAACTTGAGCTACAGAAGTCCAAATGATGCGGTTCCAGTTGCGTTGGAAAGCTAACATCCGGGGCTTCACAACGATATATAATTTTTCATAGCTTCCGCGTCACTTTTCCGTGACCTGTACGTACCAGAATACGCTGGGAGCAATTTCTGGGCTGTTTTTGACCCAGTTTTCAGCCCAGAAAACACAGATTAGAGGCTATAAAGTGGGGGAATACATCCATTCATTAACATGTCTTCCATTATTCACTTTTCATAATTTAGATATAGTTTTTAGAGAGAGAGGGGTTCTCTCCTCTCTTTTAAGATTTAGGATTAGGATTCCTCTTAAAGGATTTATGACTATTCCTTCTCAATTTTCAGGTTTAATGTTCTTTTTATTTATTTTCTCAAATTGGTTTATGAATTCTTATTATTTAGATTGGTTTTATATTTAATATATTTTGAGGTATTTCAGATTTGACTTTGTTTTGCTTTATTTATATGGATACTTTTAATTTAATTTAGATATTTTCTTCCTTTTGACTTTGGTTAAGTAATTGGTAACACTTGAGTTGTCAAACTCAGCAGTGGTTGAAATTGGCAGATTACTAATTGATCTAGATCGCTCTAAAGCTAGTCTTCCCACAGGGATTGACTAGGACTTGAGGATCAAACTAATTAGTCCACTTGATTTAACTAAGTGGGATTAAAACCCAATTCTCATCACACCTGATAAGGATAACTAGGATAGAAATTCCAATTCTTATACCTGGCCAAGAGATTTTATTATTATTAATTTATTTTTCCTGTCATTTAAATTACCTGTCTCTTATTTTAAAAATCCCCAATTTACAAGACTCATAACCAATAATAAATTATACCTCCCTGCAATTCCTTGAGAAGACGACCCGAGGTTTAAATACTTCGGTTATCAATTTTTAAAGGGGTTTGTTACTTGTGACAACCAAAACTTTTGTAAGAAAGGAATTCTTGTCAGTCTAGAAGATATACTTACAACGCGAATTTATTTGTGAAAACTCTAGATCGCGCGAGAGTTTCGTTCTTCAAAATGGCACCGTTGCCAGGGAATTACAAACGTGTGCCTTATTATTGGTTATTGTAAATATTTGCTTTTTGATTTGTTTTTATTTTTGCTTTTTCGTAAATTAAGAGGTTATTGGTTTTTATTTAGTTATAAAAAAAATTTTCAGATTTTTATTTTAAAATTTTTTTATCCTATCTTAACTTAGTTTTAAATTTCAAAATTCAAATCTTCTTTTCAAAAATCATATCTTATCTTATTTCAAATTCAAATTTCAAATTTCAATTAAAATTCAAAATTTAAAATTCAAAAATCAAAATTTAAAAATTTAAAAATTCAAAAATTCAAAAATCAAAATTCAAAATTTAAAATTCAAAATTTAATTTTCAAATTCAAAAATTTAAATTTCAATAACTTTTTAATTTAAATTTATTTTTATTTTCGTTTTTAATTTTTATTTGCTATTATGAGTTCTCACCCCATCGCTTTAAGTTTGGTTCCAATGTTGTTGTAAGGAATGGAAACTATAATGAAAATAGGCATCAAGGTTTGAAGAATCAAAGATGAGAGGAGCGACAAGGATTTGATCAACCCTCTTGGCAACAACCCCCTCCAATGCACTATAACCAACAACCATTCTGTGATGCATACCAAAATGATGACTATGGTGGACCCCTTTGTAGTTACCAACAAGCCCCGTCATATGCTTATGAACCATCTCCTCAACACAACTTTGAACCACCATACTCACAAGCCCCTTACCACCAAACACCACCATATGACCCTAACCTGTATCCACCACACCAACCACCATATGAACCACACCCAGAACCACCACCTCAATATTCACCATCTCCATATCCTTATCAAGAAGAACCACCTTCCTATTATGAACCCTTTTCTCCAAAATAATGAACCCTCATATCCACCCCAATCTCCAATGGATGACATCCTTCGTGGTCTTCTTCAAGGGCAAGCGAAGATGCAAAGGGATGTACTGGAACTCGCGACTGCCTTAACCGAGGTAGTAAATAAATTAGCTTCTCAACATATGAGCACTCAAAGTACCCCCATGGCTGCATGTGGAGAATCAAAAGAAGAGCGTAGTATGAAGGAGACACTAGAAACTTCGGTGGACAATGATGAACATGACTTTGTATTGGAACAAGTGGAGGAAGCCATAATAGTTACAGAGAAAGAAATGGTTGAAGATTTAGGAGATGCTGAACCTCCATGAGAATCGAGAACTGTACAGGATTCCGTCAAGAAGTTTGAATTTGATGTTGAAGAGGGTGTACAACCTCCAAGGCATATCATGGTTGAAGATTTTGCAGAGGTTGATCAAGAGATGGAGATTAAAGAAGAGGAAGCACAACCTCCCATGCCCTTAGTAAGCCATAAAGAAGAGTTTGATTTGGAAGAAAGCTACCAAGAGGAAGAGGTTGGAAATGAAGAAGCTCGCAAAGAGGTAGAAGTTGTCAAGGAAGAGCACAAGGGAATGGAGCTTGAAATCACCTTGCCAAAATTGTTGGAGACCTCTCCCCCAAAGCCATTACCATCCAATACAACATTCAAGTGGTTAAAATTCATATCCTTAACTTTTACTTTTTCACTTGAATATGGGCTACTTGAGACAGATGGTCAGCTTAGAGCTCTTTGTGGCTTTAAGAGTAAGAGGGAGATGGTTAGTGGTTGGCAACACAATTCTAGGTTCATTATGGTAGGTAGCTCAGAGCTGAATTATCATGGTTGGAGGGTCTAGGAAGTTGTTTGACCGCTTTAGTGAGAATTCAGATTGCCTGCCACCCGGTTGGAACACTAATGATCAATAAGAAGACGGGGGGCAAAAGCAAGGTTTGGGACCCCGGAATTCATTCTCGCAATCAACACTCTTGGGGCCTTGTCACTTGCTTTAACTTGCTTGAAGGCTTTCTGCGCCTAGTTTGGGATCCTGAAGGATACTGAAATTGCAAACATTGGTGGATATTCAAGGATCAGTACATGCATAAGCCACCATAACAAAGGACTCCTCAAATGTCCAACTTAAGGACTTTAACTAAAAGTGCTAGGTGGGAGACAACCCATCATGGTATGATCGTTCCTTTTTTAATTTTAATTTTATTTCATTTTCTTTGTTTTTAAGTTTTATTTTATTTCATTGAACCTGGAATTATTCATAACATCCACATTAGCATTGCATTTTGCATTCTACAAAAAAAAACACGCACGCAACGCGGCAGCGTCGCTGACGCGTCCGCGTCACCAGTGCGTTTTGAAGAAAAGAGAATTGAACAGAGAGTCACGCGAGAGCGTGGCTAGAGGCGTGCCTTTGGCACAAACATGCCCACGCGGCCGCGTCATTTGGAAATTACGCCTCCCACGCGTCCGCGTCACCCACGCGAACGCGTGACCCTAAAAATCGACGTAAAACGGGTGTATGGCAGCAAGTTGTGATGGAGTGGGGCTGGAACCGTGCTAGAAGCACAAGCCCCACCACGCGAATGCGTGCCCCACGCGTCCGTGTCGTTTTTCAAAGTATGGCCATTCACGCGATCGCGTCAACCACGCTACCACGTCACCCATATTTTTGGCAAAATGCATTTAAAACAGAGAGTTGCGCGACCGCGAGGCTGCCCTCGCGCTAATGGCACAAATCACTCCACGCAAACGTGTGACCCACGCGTCCACGTCACTTCATAGAAGCGCTATCCGCGCGAACGCGTGATCCACGCGCTCGCGTCGCCTGCGCCGCACAACTTATCCAGATCAGCGCCAATTATCTTATCTTTTCTTTTCTAATCCTAATTTCTTCTATCTCTTCTTCTTTCTTCTTCCTTTTCTTACTTTCTTCTTATTCATCTCTTTAACTTCTCATCCCTCTTCACTTCCATTCTATTTCATCTAATTTATTTGCATACTTTCATTCATTGCATTATTTTCATTGGTGTTAGAAATTTATTTGGGTCATTATTTTCTATATTTTGCTTGTGAATTATTAAAGGAATTATTTGACAATTATATAGTAATTTTTAAAGGATTGCTTGCATGTTCAATTTAATACATTTAATAACTTATTTACCATGCATGCTATGTGTTTGTGAAAATACCCGTATGGCATTGTGTACTATTTTTAGATTTCTTTTATTCTGCTACTCTAAATGCTTGCTTTTCACAAAACCCTTTTTATATTTTATTAATTAAATATAATTATTATTCAAACATGTTAGTTTGAAAGACTTGGTAATCTAACTTGGACATGGAATGCTTGATCTATGCTATTCATGCCTTTGCCAGCATGCCAATAAATATCTTGCATTTAATTGTCATTACATGCACTTGCTATATTTCCATTGATGAAATTTTCACATGTAGTCATGACTATGTGTTAACGTCATTCTTCTTTATTGTGCATTGATTACCACCTTTCTCGCTCTCTTCCTTGCTCTAACCCTTAGCTTTAAAAGTTACTTTCTTTTTCCCTTTTCAGATGGCCACCAAGAAGAGTAAAGAAAAAGTTACTCCCAAACCACCGGCAAAGAAAGGAACAAAAAGAGCCCCAGCTGAGGAACCACAACCCCCATCCACTTGCACATCTTAGCATGCACCGAGGACGGTGCAATCTTTAAGTGTGGGGAGGTCGATACCGATCTCCATGGGTTATTACTTTCCTGTCTCAACACCAATGTTTAAATTTTCTTTGTAGTTAGTTGTTGCATTTGCATGTTTGATTTTGTGCATATTTTACCACCACTTGGTTGAAGTAACATTTTCTTTTTTAAGAAACTTTTTATAGCATTTCACTAATTTGAGTTAAACTTTTTGAAAAACTTGTTTGAAGAAATTTTATTTTGGAACATGGTTTTAGAGCTCGAACACACAAAACCAATGAGATTTTGAGCCTATTTGATTGGTTGCATTTTATCAACCAATATTTTATTTTGGTGTGTGTTTTTCTCTCTAAAATTGTGATCTTTGTCTTGCTTAATTCTATATTTCTATGGTTTGATGTATGTATGCACTTATATGATTGAGGCCTTTGTTTCACTGAGTTTACATACCCATATGGCCTTAACCTTTCCATTATCCATTGCAAACTAATTTTGAGCCTATTTTATCCCTTTGTTCTATACTTTAGCTCATCACTAACTCTAAGCGGAAAACAATAATGTCCTTAATTTGAATCCTTGGTTAGCTTAGACTAGTGAGAGTGCTTATGATTTAAGTGTGGAAAAAGTGGGTTTGGAAACGTTTGGTTTAAGAATTGGGCATTGTATATCTTTATGAAAATGTGAAAGAAATGTTTAGGATATGTTCATGCATTCAATACCTTAATCATATGCCTTGAGAAAAGCAAAAGAAAGAAAAAATTATGAAAAAAAAAAATTATTAAGAAAAGAAAAGTAGAAAAAGAAAAACGAGAGAGAAAAAGAAAAGAAAAAGAGCAATTAAGTAAAAGGGGACAAAATGCCCCAAAGTAAATGTTGAAAGCAATGCATATGCACTGTACTCGAAATTAGGATGCATGAATATGTGGAAAACATGGTTAATGGATAGTTAGATTTTGTATTGTGATTACATGGATTGTCTTAAGTTAGGTGGAAAAAGTTTAAGTTAATTAAGGATTCAGATTTTAGTCCACTTGACTAAATACAATCCTACCTTGACCCTAACCCCATTACAACCCTTAAAAGACCTCTTGATATGTGTATTTGTGCATCAAATTAGTGTTGATTGGTAGAAGAAGAGAAAGCCTTAGAAAGCAAGGTTAGTAGAGAATTGAGAGAGTCAAACCTTAAACACTTGAGTGATTAGAGTGTATACACTTCCGGTGAGGGTTCGATGCTCGATTCCTTGTTCCTGGCTTTCACGAGCTATTTTCTTTTGTAAGTTTACTTGTACTTTATTTTGTGATTTGAATTAGTGAAATCCAGTTCATATTTGTTCTTAAAAGATCTGTTTACTTTTAACCAAGTAGGTAGAAATATTTTTGCATGTAGTTGCATTCATATACATAGGTTGCATTTCATACATTTTACCATTCATGTTCACTCCTTTATAGTTTCTCTTGAGCTTAGCATGAGGACATGCTATTGTTTAAGTGTGGGGAGGTTGATAAACCACTATTTCATGATTTATCGTGTGCTCAATTGAGTGGTTTTTATCAACTCTTTACCCACTTATTCATACTAATCGCATGTTTTACATTTTCCTTCCTGATTTTGTGCTATGATTGAAAACATGTTTCCTGGGCCTTTAAATTACTAACTTTAATCCTCTCTTATTACCATTCGATGCCTTGATATGTGTGTTAAGTGATTTCAGGGATTACAGAACAGGAATGACTTAGAGGATGGAAAGGAAGCATGCAAAAGTGGAAGGAATACAAGAAACTGAAGGAACTGCTAAAGCTGTCCAGCCTGACCTCTTGGTACTAAATCGACCATAACTTGAGCTACAGAGGTCCAAATGATGTGGTTCTAGTTGCGTTGGAAAGCTAACATCTGGGGCTTCACAACGATATATAATTTGCCATAGCTTCCCTAAAGTCAGGTGACGCAAACGAGTGGATCACGCGGACACGTGACCTGGCAGAAACGCAATCCACGCAAACGCGTGGACGACGCTTCCGCCTCACTTTCCCGCGACCTGTACGTACCAGAATACGCTGGGGGCAATTTTTAGGCTGTTTTTGACCCAATTTTTGGCCCAGAAAATACATATTAGAGGCTATAAAGTGGGGAATGCATCCATTCATTAACATGTCTTCCATTATTCACTTTTCATAATTTAGATGTAGTTTTTAGAGAGAGGTTCTCTCCTCTCTCTTAGGATTTAGGATTAGGATTCCTCTTAAAGGATTTAGGACTATTCCTTCTCAATTTCTAGGTTTAATGTTCTTTTTATTTATTTTCTCAAATTGGTTTATGAACTCTTATTGTTTAGATTGGTTTTATATTTAATATATTTTGAGGTATTTTAGATTTGACTTTGTTTTGCTTTATTTATATGGATACTTTTAATTTAATTTAGATATTTTCTTCCTTTTGACTTTGGTTAAGTAATTGGTAATACTTGAGTTGTCAAACTCAGCAGTGGTTAAAATTGGCAGATTACTAATTGATCTAGATCGCTCTAAAGCTAGTCTTCCCACAGGGATTGACTAGGACTTGAGGATCAAACTAATTAGTCCACTTGACTTAACTAAGTGGGATTAAAACCCAATTCTCATCACACCTGATAAGGATAACTAGGATAGAAATTCCAATTCTTATACCTGGCCAAGAGATTTTATTATTATTAATTTATTTTTCCTGTCATTTAAATTATCTGTCCCTTCTTTTAAAAACCCCCAATTTACAAGACTCATAACCAATAATAAATTATACCTCCCTGCAATTTCTTGAGAAGACGACCCGAGGTTTAAATAATTCGGTTATCAATTTTTAAAGGGTTTGTTACTTGTGACAACCAAAACTTTTGTAAGAAAGGAATTCTTGTCGGTCTAGAAGCTATACTTACAACGCGAATTTATTTGTGAAAACTCTAGATCGCGCGAGAGTTTCGTTCTTCAATCATGTTACACAAAAGAAGGTCAATACAAGTATACAACACACCTCTTTAAGAGTGGGAAGAGTACCCAAATCCGCGGGTACCCGCCCTGCCCCTACCCGATCGGGGGCAGGTTATAACCCGCCCCGGGTGCGGGGCGGATTTTTGTCAGGACGGGTGCACTAGCGGGGCAGGGCAGGGTCGGCGTTAGGATGAACCCGCCCCTACTCGCCCCGGAGTATATATTATATATTATAATATAAAATAAAATATATAAAAATTATTAAATATAAAAACATATATAGGACTTTTGTGTGGGTTGTTGCCTAGGGTTTCGCTGCTAATCTTCTTCTGCAGTGAGTGAGAGTAGTGACTAGTGTAAGGCTTAGAGCATCGAGCTTCTTCTTCTCCAACACCTACCCGCCGGCCACCATTGTCCTCCGTCTAAGAGAAGGGTTTCGCCTCTGTCCTCCATTCGAGAGCAAAGCTTCGCCGTCGTCCTTCGTCCGAGAGTAGAGCTTAGCCGCCGTTATCCGTCCGAGAGCAGAGCTTCGCCGCCATCCTCTGTCTGGGAGAAGTGCTTCGCAGCTGTCCTCCGTCCGAGAGCAGATCCCGTCGCCATCGCCGTGAGTCTGTCGCCATCACTGTGAGTCCGTTGCCGTCCCTGCATCCTTCGAATCACTGAATTTGTAAGTCTCTCTCTCTCACTCATTGTGAATATGCAACTATAACTTTAGAACTGGAACTGCATCCTAGGAAGAGTAATATGCAGCTAATTAGGGTTTAGGGTTCATAATCTGTAACTCTAGAACTCTGTTATTCATATATTTGCTTATCTTTTATTTTATCATTTACTTTGGAACTCTGTAATTTTGTAACTATAACTGCAATTTATGTTACGAAGAGTAATATGCAGCTAATTAGGGGTACTCATAATCTGTAACTTTGGAATTCTGTTATTCATATATTTGCTTATTTTTTATTTTATTATTTACTCTAGAACTTTGTGATTCTGCTACTCTAAAATTTTGTTATCTATATATTTGCTTATCTTTTATTTTATCATTATTTATTCTGAAATTCTATAATTTTGTAATTGTAACTAGAACTTATGTTTAAAAGAGTAATTTGCAAGCTAATTAGGGACATTCATAATCTATTAATCTGTATAATTCATATCTACTGTTCCAACTACTTAATTAAATTATTTTATTTATAAACTTTGATATTATATGCGAATAAAAAAACTGATTCCTAATATTTCTGTAACATGATTTTAAAAGAATGGGAAAAAAACTACATAGGCTGATATGCACATCAAAATTGCAGTTTAAGCGTTAGTCACATGCTGGTGGAATACAAACTTGCACTATTAACAGTGTATAGTAGTAGATGATTTTGGAATAGTTAAATTCATCGCCCTTGTAGAATTAAATCATTTCCATTATGTAGTGACATTTATTTTGTTAAACGAAAACAAATATTATTATTGTTAGTATGTAGTACATGATTTTCTCTAACTTGAACTATGGGGTGTATCATATATACATAACTAATTAAGATTATATTTTTTGTCCGAGAAAGAGTAAAATTTGTCTACTTTAATACCCACTTTTAAATACAAATATCATTACTATTTTGAATGCACTTAAAAATTTTGTGGTTAATACCCACTTTTGAGTAATAGGACGATGGGACGGAGTCGGGTAGGGCAAAAACCCGCCTCTACCCGCCCCACTGCCACCCCTACACCCCTTCCTAAGACCAAATAAATATGTTGACAATGCATATATCTATCATCTCCCACCTTCACAAACTTTTGAACCAAGCTATAAGTTGTCGAAAAATAAGGGTAATGAAATAAAGTTGATGTTGGAATTAAAAGTGTTTATAGATCAGATTGCACCAGTGTTTTTTTTTTGTGCCCAGATCTGGCCCTAGCTATATTATAATTGGATCCATTTTCCAGACCCATATAATCCTAAAACTCGATAAAGTCGTAACAATTCAAGCCAATGAAGTACCGACTTTTTGCTGGGTTACCCAGGTTCAAAATCATGTCTCAGAACCGAAAATTGACGATGAAGACAACCAACAGATAGATCAATAGATGGATTAACAATAACATTGCAAAAAAAAAAAAGCAAATAAAATCAACGTTGATGCACAATAAAATTGCATAACAATATCAACAGCAAAAAAACATATAAAATATTAATTTGTTCAATTCAATGGAAACGAAGAACAGTATAAGGCAACGATGACGAAGAACAACGAGACCCACGATAATGGCAATGATGATAAAGCACCCAAATATGGCGATGAACAGAATTAGAGTTGAGATCCAAGCCCAAGAAGCACAGTCCAGCGTTGGAACTGCGAAAGTGAAACATAGCCCTTAGGAAAGGGAAAGGCAAAAGGGGTCGTTGCGATTAGGGGTGGCAGGCGGGCTAGCCTATCCCTTCCCACCCAGCCAAAATCCCGTCCCGCCTAGCTTAGTGAGACAGTCCCAAATTTTTACTCATTCCCGTCTAACGGCAGATTGACTGGTTGGTGGACTAAGCCCGCTAATTCTTTTTTCTTTGAAAAGAATTACTAAATTATTAAATATTAAAAAATATATAATTTCACAAATATTTCAATAAAAAATATTGTCTAAAATAAAACAAACATGATCCAAAATAAACATAATCATCAAACTAAAGTTTTTGAAATTATAATTAAACATGATTATAAAAAATTATCATTTCTAAATTCATAAACACTGAAGTATTTATAATTATAAATATCTAGTAAATATAGTCATCAACCAAATATTTTGAAAATAAAATAATAAATTAACATTATCTAAAGCAAAACATTGTCCAAAATAGAATTAATATGGGCTTGAGTAATTTTTTTATTATAATTAAAAAAATAGAATTGCGAGCTCGCAGACAAGTCCGCCCCGTTGAAACCCGCCAAAACTCATAAATTTGGCGATGCGGATTAGGCGGACTTTTTTTTTATTATAACGGTCTCAAATTTTTTGTCCGACTGCATTTGGAGAGAGAGACACTAGCTTTCCCAAAATCAATTCGTGCCCGCCGATTCTGTCTCGCCCTAAATGGAATGGCTCTCTTAGTTACGCTGCGCCCCGGTCTGAGTCCCCACATCCGCTCTTCTCTGCCCACAACCCAAGAAGTTGGCTTTGCCAACACAACATTAGGCCCGTCCCCTTCATTCTATGCCGACCCCGGCCCGGGGATGGCTTTTTGGGAAGCCCGTTCCCACCGCGCTCACGGCCCGGCTGGCCTTCCAGCGGTAGTGGGAATTATCCCGTTCCCTGGTCAAAGACTTGGTTGGATGTGGGATCTACTCCACGAGGAGCGGTACAGACATAGATGATATCATCACAACCTCTCTTTTTGTACCGCTAGGGATGCTTAACGCCACTTCGCCAACTGGTGTTACCTGCGCTTTCGTGTCTCTCAGTATGGTCAGCACTGGGTGTTTCCGAGTAGCGAGGCTTACACCCATTCGCATTAGTTCATCCAAAGTTCCTTACTCTTATGCACGAATTATTGAATAAGCCATCTTCCTATCAAGGTTAAGGAGTCAACTGAGCATCTCAGCGGCGGGATTGAATACCCGGATCAAGTTAGAGTTCACGCCTCCTGCCCTGAACAAATAGGAGGCGTGGGCCACAGGTCGCACATAAGCCGCCGGGTCGCACGACAGAAGAACACCCAACATACAGATGCACACTCCAAAATGTGCAATATTCATCTGAATTGTAGCTTTTTGGTGGTAGTCGTGACCAACAGCCATCAGTTGTTGGCTCGTTGTTAAGGCGAGAGCTTCAAGCCCGATTTCAGGTTCAGGTGGCACACCCCCCACACAAGCACCCCCCGACGAAGGGGGGACGGGGAAAGCTACAAGCCCAAAACCTTCGACCCTTCTTTCTAAATGGGGGTGCCCGGAGCACCTCATCTTGTCATTTTGTTCTTGCTCATTCCTGTTAGGGTTAGGCCGAAGTCTTTGGCGTTTCCTTCTCTGCGCCCGCTCACGCTTTGCTAAACTATCGCGTGGTAAAGAGAAGAGAGTACGAAAGAATAGTAAACAGAGCACACCGCAGAAAGATTCTAAATATGAGAAGTCCCAGATTCAAGAAGAAGGAAATGAAGAACGGGAATGAAACGAAATGAGGCGTTTCCAGCTCTAGTTTCGGATGAGCTTCTCCCAATTATGTCTGGTAGTAAAATAAGGCGACCTGCTCTGACCAAGACTCCACTTTTTGCTCTGTCCATGGAGCGTCTGAATTTCCTGGAATGTAGATAGACCAAAAGAGGGATGAAGGGATAAGAATTGGAATTAGAGTACCATTGGAAAAAGGGGCACCTGTGGGAACATCTCTACTGACGAACCATTTCAATAGTAAGGGTGATGCCGTGCCACGAGGCACGACCATAGAAGTAATGAAAAAGAAAAAGTTATGTAGTTGGACCACCCGCTCTATCCGTTCGAGTTTTGCTTCTCTAGAGAAGATGAGACGCTAAAAATGAAAGTGTTCGCAACGCATATCGAAAGGATACCAATGAAGCCGACAACCCCAAAATGGTCCCTGAGATTGGCGTCGTGCACTAAAAAATCGTCCTTGAGATTCCAATTGCACCAATTACGTCCCTGAGATTGAAAAAAAGTGCACCATATTAGTCCCTGACCCATTTCCATTAACGACGTGATAACATGGCATAATGACGTGGACTGTAAGTGACACATGTCACTTCATGATTTGGCCACGTGTAATGGTATGATCATGTGGTGGCCATTGACACGTGGCATGCTGACGTGGATGGTTGTGCCACGTGCCACAATGTTATTTGGCCATGTGTCCATTTGTGCCACATGTCGCAACAATATTCGTCCACGTGTTATCCATTATGTCATCATTGTAGATGCACCAAATTAGTCCTTCACTTTGCATTAAATGACGCATTTTAGTCTCTGAAATTGAATGTCGTGCACTAAACTAATCCCTTCACCAATTTTTCTCATTTTTTCTATAAATTCAAAATTCTCAATATTTTTGAATGCATTAATTTCAATTCTATTTTTTCACATGTTCTTCAAATAAAAGTATTTTCATAAAATATTTTTTCTCTTGTGAATACCCTAACCGCCGACTTGGAGTTGACATGAAGGCATTCCAAGCACCTTCACTACCATCTCCGACCTCTTTCAGTGCTTTAATAAAATATTTTTTTCTTGTGGATACTCCTAACTACCGTTTTGGAGTTGACGTGAAGGCATTTCAAGCTTCTCTCATTACCATCTCCGACCTCTTTCGTCTAGACTGCATAAGTCGGAGATGGTAGTGAGGGTGCTTGAAATGCCTTTAATCTAACTCATTTAGACATAATGAAAAGATGTATTTTTCATAAGAAAAAAATGTTTATTTTAATTATTAATTTCTTGTTAAAAACACATATTTTTTTATGAAAAAAAATGTGTCTAATCAATCATATTAAAAAAAATATATAATTAAAATTAAAATCTTAAAAATTTTTATGAAAACACTTGTATTTAAACGATATATAAAACAGTAGAATTAAAATTAGTGTATCCAATATATTAAAAATTTTAAATTTAAAAAAAATGAAAACAAATTGGTGAAAGGATTAGTTTGGTGCACGACACTCAATTTCAGGGACTAAAATGAGTCACTTAATGCAAAGTGAGGGACTAATTTGGTGCAGATACAACGTTGACATAATGGATGATACGTGGACGACTACTGTTGCGACACATGGCATAAACGGACACGTGGCCAAATAACATTGTGACACGTGGCAAAACCATCCACGTCAGCATGCCACGTGTCACTGGTCACCACATCATCATACCATTACATGTGGCCAAATAATGATGTGACACGTGTCACTTACAGACCACGTCATCATGCCATGTCATTACGTCGTTAATAGAAAATGGGTCAGGACTCATATGGTACATTTTTTTCAATCTCAGGGATGTAATTGGTGCAATTGGAATTTCAGGAACGATTTTAGTGCACGGCGCCAATCTCAGGGACCATTTTGGAGTTTAACTCGAGAAAAGATGGAGGAGGTTGGGTGTGATGAGGCTAAGTGAATGTAACTT
The DNA here is from genome assembly GCF_059453495.1 of Arachis ipaensis. Lineage (NCBI taxonomy): Eukaryota > Viridiplantae > Streptophyta > Magnoliopsida > Fabales > Fabaceae > Arachis > Arachis ipaensis. The sequence continues at coordinate 5,498,987 of NC_142436.1, forward strand.
TAAATTGTTGATTTTTTTGTTGTCCACACTATCTTTCAATTTAATAAGCCAAAAATTAATTTATTGTGATCTGAGATCTATTTAAGAGACTGATTATTTATTACTGAAACGAGTCGGAAGATCCAAATACTGACCCAAATTTTATTTATACTGGATCTTCTTTGATTTGTGTCTGACCCAATTTTTATTTATACTGGATCGAATTTGAGTTAAATTGACCGGTTCAAACCAGAATTTCGAACCAGATTATAAACAACTCTAGTTAGAACCATGGTTCTGAAAACCAAACCGGACCGACCGGTTCAACCGGAAAAACTGGAAACCGGTCACCTAGCCGGTCCGGGTAAGGTCAGAAACCGCCTTGCAAAAAATCGGTGAGAAAATCGATCGAACCGGCGGTTAACCGGTGAACCGGGAGAACCGTCCGGTTTTTTAGCGGTTTTTAGTTTGGATATTAAACTTCAAAACGGCGTCGTTTTGAAGGTTAAAAAAAAAAGAAAAGAGAGAAGCTAAAGTGCTAAACGCACAACCCTAATCCTAATCTCAGTCTCTACTCTCAACTCTCAACTCTCACACTCTCACAAGAGACACCATAGCCACCACGGGCAGACCCACCGTCGCAGCCCCTCTTCGCCGTCCCACTCTTCGTTGTCGTCGAGCTCCTCTCTTCCATCGTCGTCTCCGAGCTTGCCTCCTCCATCGTCGCCCCTACTCGCCGCCGGTAATACTCTGCCTTCCAACCCTAACTTTCTCAGTCTCTCTTCAACCTTCTTCCTCCAAAGTACAAACACCACCGTCACCTCCAACAAACGCCGGAGCAAAGCATCACCGTCGCGGGTCGAAGGTCACCGTCGCGTCCGGGTCGAAGGTCGCCTTCCCGCGGTGAGTACTCAGTAGTCAGTACTTCAATCTTTTCCTTCTTTCAATTAATTTCGTTTATTTGGTGATAAAACTGTATGAATTGGACAGATTTGAGTTCATGGTTCTTGTTCTGTTTTTCAAATCTTTTCCTTCTTCTGAGTTCTTGTTCATGGGTTCTTGTTCTGTTTTTCAATTAATTTTTTTATTTTGTTAATTATTCTTGATTTGTTTTTCAATTTTTTTTATTTTGAATTTCGGTATATAAATTCAATTCTGCTATGTTGGATTTGGCTATATTGAGTTTTGTTTATTTCTGTTCTGTTGAATACTGCTCTGTTGAATTTTGGGGTTTAAAATTTAAATTCAATTCTGCTCTGTTAATTATGTTGAATGAATGTTGTATGAGTTATATGGATTAATATATTTTTATGGATTCTAGATTGCTGTCATTTTGAATTTAGTTGGAACAGCCACAAAATGATCAGCAACTACAACATAATTCTGTGGGCATCTTCAAGGCTAGAAATTATGGAATTAGCCCTCTCTAGTTGCTTGTTGAGAACCATTCTATTTTGATTGACTTCATTTAGTGATTTTGTTCATGTTCACTTTTCTTTTCAATTTGAATTAATTCTTTTGAAATAATTTTGTTAATTTTTTGTAGTACTTATTAATTTTGTTGATTGTTAATTGTTGATTTAATTGTCTAATTGTTTGGATTCTAACTTCTAAATTTGTTTTTTGAACTTTTAATGCCGAATGTAATTGATAATTTTCTGTTTTAAACTTTTGGTGCTGCATGTATTCTTTGCTTCTTGATGTGATTAGAAATTCTGTAAATCTGTTCAACAATCAATATTTAATTTGTGTAAATTTGTGTTTGTAAATTATAGTTGTTACTAATTAGAAATTTTTATTTTTGAAGATAGAACAACTAGATAGTGATCAAGCATTACATATATTAATTTTTAATAATTTTATTTAATATTTAATTAAACCGGTTGAATTTCGGTTGAATTCCGATTGGACCATTAAACCAGTAAACCAATTGTCTTACCGGTTCATTAACCGGTCCGGTTCATTAACCGGTCCGGTTCTCACAACCTTAATTAGAACAGTTCAAATAGTAAAATTAATGTTAGTTATGTTGATAGAAGTGATAAAAAAACACACATGGACAATTAAACTAGTTAAAAAATTAGTTAAATAATTTTAATAAATTAGTCAGCATATTATGTACACCCACAAAATTAATTATTATATATTTATATATAAATAAACACATATATTATTTAATTTTTTTAATATATATTTTATATTCAAATTATATTTTATATATAAATAATTAATTTAATAGTTAATTTTTTATGTACACTTAACATAATTAATTGCTAAAACATGTATTATTCCAAATTATTGATGTATTCTTGTTCTCATTTAATAGAAATAAATAATCTTTTCCATTTTTCTCTCTACTTCCTTCTACTGCATCATTCATCTCTTCAGCAAAGTTTAAACCTTTCATCCTCCTTGTGCGCATCTATGGCCAATATATATTGACGAATGCACCTCCAATCATGTCCTCAATAAATCAAAGTAAGTAAGAAAGAAAGAAGAAAAGAGAAAAAACAATAAATAAAAAAATGATTTACAAGTAAGAATGTTCATTTAGTCTGGAACAATTAATTTTACACGTGTTTATAGATAAGTTTATTTATTGTTGTCAAACTCTCGAGTTAACTCGTAAACTCGTACGAGTTTACGAGTTTAGATATGGAATCGAGTTGACTCGGGTATAGACTCTATTCTGGATAAATTTGGCTAAACTCGGTCAAACTCGGACAAACTCGTGAGTCTAGGACCGAGTTAGCAAGTTTGTGTTTTTCTTTATTTTTGCTCAAAAAAGCGTCATTTTGAAACCAAAAAAACACTTTTTTTTTATTAAAGTTACAATAACACTCCCAAAGAATGAAAGAAAACTCACTCACAACTCACTCATATGCGTCGTTTCTCTCAAATCTCACTTTCTCCATGTTCTGCCGCAGTCGCCGTTCCTCGTCGAGCTGTCGTTGTTCGCCTGCGTCTGCTATCTTTGCTCTGATTTGCGCTATTGTCTTTGTGAATTTTACCTATACTGCCCTCTGCTTTGTATTTCTTCACATCTCCACTATCCGCAACTCCATCGTGCTATCACCGTTCACGAGTTCGACTACTTCTCCTACAGTCCTATCTCTGCTCTGGTTTGCACTGTTGTAAAATCTATGACTATTTGTTGCCGTCATTTCGTGCTGCTGCTGTACCCTCATCACCACCGCTACCTGCTGCACCTTTGTCTTCGATCTGCTGTTGCTGAGACTTTGCCCTTTATTTTCTTCTGTATCTTCTATTTTTTGTATGCCTTTTGCCCTTCTTTGAGCCTTTGCTTCTTGATTTAGTTTTTTTTTCTTTTTAAATTTTATTGCTTCTAATGTTAGCCTATTACTTATCGTTTATGTTAGATGGCCAGATGGTTCATCCATTCATAGCTGATTAGTAATTAATTATTTTGATTAGAGTTAATTTGATTATTTGATATTGTTCAATGCTCAATTAAAGATTTAGTATTACAGATTTAGAATTTTTAATTTTGTGTGTTCTATGTTGTATTTGTATAAGAATAATTATAGAGGATTTAAATGTGTATTTTAAAGTATTTGTTATATGTATGCTATTATTTTAATTTATTATGTACTTTAAGATTGATATTATTAACTTTGAAGGGTTAGAATTGAGTAAATATACATTATGTATGATATATATATATATAAACTTTATAACAGGTAAACTCGTACGAGTCTACGAGTTAACTTGCAAGTCGAATCTAAGTCAGTTTCACAAATTTACTTAGACTCGCGAGTTTGACCATCTTGACTTTATTGTTAGTTTGTTACTGTTAATGTTTACTATAAATGTATCCATACTCCATGTTATGTAGCTAGAAAGTTTGACAAACTTTCTTGGGAATGAGAATATATACTTATTTAGCCACACTATCGGAATTAGCATGCACACCCCTCAATATTTTATATTTTATGTCACCGACCCATAACAATGATACATGCAATTATTTCCGGGTTTCCTTACCTTCGAATGAGATTGAGAATTATGTTTTGGCATTTGTTTAACCTTTTATTTTCTGACCTATATCAGCGTACGTGCCGTATTTATGATGGCTCATATGGAGCAAATATATATATATATATATTACTCATCATATAAAAAATTTAGACCGTGATAAAACTGACTATAAAAAATTGAAATTAAAGTTACTATAAAAAATTGAAATTAAAGTTATATTTATATAAAATAAATTTTGTTCGACAAAAATAACTAATTAATTTTTTTATAATTTTATAAATACTCCTTTTTTTTTTTCTTCTCTAATTCTAACCATAATTATTTAACCGCCTCTCTCAGCTTCTTCTGTCTCCTATCCTCCATCCTTTTCTACTACCACAATCCCATCCACCACCATTATCCCTCCACTCTCCCTTTTCCTTTGTCCATCAACTCCAATACCACTGCCGTTCTATTTCCTTTTCCTATCCCTCTATTTCATCCATTGCTGAAACTCCACTGAAATTGAGATTTTTTATTTAAATAAATAAAAATATGCAATAATTATCGAAATAAATTATTTTAAAAATATTTATTATTTTACATTTTCTATGTATCTTATTTACAGTGTAAACGAAATATGACACGTCAGCCGCGTCGTATCTATCTCGTTTGCACTGTAAATAAGATAAGGCTGAGGGTCACCTATAAGTATAAGTCATTTACACATATTTGTTGGACTCCACTTTGACCTAGTCAATTTTTTTTCCTCTTTTAACTTCACTACAAGAAAATAGAGCATTTATAACAAAAAATTTGTATCAAATTTAAAATTGTTACAAATTACGATTTTTTGGTAACAATAATTAGTTATTGTTACAAAAAAAAGAATATTTTGTAACAACAAAAAAATTTATTACAGATTATGTTGGCTTTCATATCGAATTGTTGTTTTGTTGCAAAATATTATATCGTTTTGTAACAAAAGATTATATTGTTACAAAAATTTAAAATATTTTGTAACAAAATATCTATTTTTTTAAAAGGTCTAAATATTTTGTAACAAAAATTAATTTGTCACAAAATACAATATTTTTGTAACAAATTATTTATTTGTCACAAAAGTCAAAAAATTTTTGCAACTAATAAAAAATTTTATTTTAACATATTTAATGTAAGACTTTAAATTTTTAAAAATAAACATAATGAGTTATTTATAATTTATTATATTTATTTAAGGTTTTATATTTAAAAATTTATTTTACTAAAAATATTTAAGTCAAATTAATGATATTTTAACTTTAAATTTTTTTTTAAAAATTAAATAATAAGTTCTTTAAACAAAATATTTTTTATTTATAATTTAAAATTTTACTAGTTAAAAAAATATAAAAAATTTTATATAATTTGATTTAAATATTTAAAATTTTTAAATTCAATACTTTAAATTTTATGAAAAAAAATAATTTAATTATCTTCAATTTTATTTTAATTAATATTTATTTAAAAATAATTTATAAATTAATAATAAAATAATATTTTAAAAATAATTAATTTAATTATCTTTAATTATTAAAATCAAAGCATTTATTTAAAAATAATTTTAAAATTTCTAATTAAATAATATTTTTACATAATTATTATTAAAGATATTATTATAAATTAATTTTAATTTATTTATTTTTTAAAAATTTTATTTTTATAAATTATTTCATTAAAAGTAACTAAACTAAATTTTGATAATTAAACTAAAAATTTTATTTAAGTTTATAATTATTAAAAAAATTAATATTTAAAATAATTAAATATTTTAAATATTTAAATTTTTATATTATTTTTATCTATTTTTTAGCTCTAATCTTAATCCTAATTCTTAAAATTTTTAACACAAATTTTTGTGAGTTCTAACTCTAACTCCTAACTTATCTCACACACACTGAGAAGTACCAAAAAGAAAAAAAAGAAAAAGAAAAAGAAAAGAAAAGAAAAGAAAAGAGGGCGAGAGTGAGATGATACAGAAGCGGGGAACTGGGGAAGTTAGGGATAGAAGAAAAAGGGGGAGGGAACCCTAGCAGTGAGGGATAAAAGAAAGGGGGAGGGAGAACCCTAGCAGCCGCTCGCCCTTGTTTCCTCTGCCGTCATCTTCTGCTCCGTCGTCGTCTCCTGTGTGGCGGCGGCATCGTGGTCATCTTTGTCTCCTCTGCATCGTCCTCAGTTTCTGCGTCGTCGCTGTTCGTGGTCGTCTTCATCTCCTCCTCTGCGGCGCCGTTCCTGCTTGTGCTGCTCCTCTGGTCCCCGGTCCTCTGTCTCTACTGGTCTAGTTCATTTCAGCTGTTCTTCCTCCCCGGTGGTTCTCGGCGTTGTCGTTCCCTAGTTGCTGTGCGTCGCTTGGTTGCTGGTTTCTGGTTCATCTCGACTGTTCTTCCTCTACAGCTGTTCTTTTTTCTTGTTTTAATTCGTCTTATGTTTTTTCTATAGCAGCTTTTTCATAGTGTTAGAAATAGTTAGAGCATAGCATCCATTGTTGGAAGCAAACAAAGAATTGGTAGAAGTGCACCCAGCTTAAGAAAAACCTACGCCTCACTTACCTATGCAAAAAGGAGCCAACGCCAAGTAAGGTTTTTCCTGTCTTTTTGTGAGCCTGTGTTTTATTTTTTTCCACTGTTGGTGAATTGATCATTGGAGACCTGATTTAATTGGCTATCTTTATATGCTTGACAGTTGAATAGTTGCTTCCTCATATATTAAAAGATGATAGTATAGAGGGAATATATGATACTTTGAAGGAGTGTGCTGTCATTAGCAAATCAACAGGGAAAATTGGTATTTCTGTTCACAATATCTGTGCCATTGGCAGCTACATCCGTGGAACAAATGGGACATCCAATGGTATTGATCAAAGGGGAGGAAATAGGAAAGGTAATAGTTTATCCATGTTCTATAACTTCCATATCTAACTGTGTTAATAATGTTACGTTTGCAGGAAGAGCATCGTGCCAGAGATCTATTTTATGCACTTTAGGTGCCTGATCTCTTTATGGAAACAAATACAACTATTGTTTTTATGAATAGAATATTTCAATGAGGTATAGGTTTGAATTTGTATCCCCTTTGTCTGCAAAAGATAAGGACTGAATCTTATGTCTAAATTTTTAAATATTTTCTGCTACTTATTTTGTTTGTTTACATCTGGGTTTCTTGTGGTGGACTGGATTTATCATATTTTACTCACCTAGTTTCTAATTAATTTATCTCTGTGATATTATAGTCAGTTATATAGTAGTCAACAAAATCCTGTATGAATGGAATAATGGTTGAAATCAGATTTAGATTTTTTTTTATTTGGTGTGAAAGATGATCTAGATTCTTAGAAACATTGCGAGACACTTTCCGCTGAGTAAGAAGGTAACAGCAACGATGATCTATTTGAAAACCTTATCTAGTTATGGGGGTTTGCATAGGGTGCTACTCCTGTATATGCTATACATGTTATGGTAGTTATAAAAAAGCAATGTAAGTAATTTGTTGGCTGCATTGGAAATTTTATGGCGGGGGCAGTCGGAACGGGTGTCTCTGGAACACACTTATTCTTATCCTCACCATCGGACGATTCGCTATCACCACTGTCTGCCACGTAATCCTCATCCGACTCCTCCTCACCCTCAACCACCTCATCCACTGGAATGGCGATATGAATGGGCGGTGGTGCGAGAGGTCGGTCGTCCTGCACATAGGTCTAGTGTACAGAAGAACCACCGCCACTGTGCCCCACCTCTGCAGACAGTTCCATTACTTACTACACCATGATCCTCCCATGCATATTGAACATCACTCGCACATGCTCCTCCCCTTGAAGTCGGAATAGTCGAAATCGAAAGAGTCCATTACCCATGGGGGCCAGTAACCTATACGCCACCCTTCCAATTTCTCTCGCCGCTGTACCTCCGAGCTTGCTCAGTATCAAACTCTTCAAATCCGACAACGTATTCACACGTTGAGTGCGAAACAATATCGGATCCTCGCACTCAAATGTGACCCCATTGTTACCGTTAAACATGCGGCAGTTGGGATACACAAGCAAAACTGTATAAGGATTATTACTGGCCATGCCTTGTATTTGTGAGAAATATGATATGAAAAGTTTGTGAAGAATGCCAAAGGTTACACATCCTTTTATAGCTGATGGGACACAACTCATTGTATCTCGTTTACAGTGTAAACGAGATGAGTATTCCATGTATCTCGTTTACACTGTAAATGAGATATGACTAAGGAGCGCAAAACAGTAAATATTTTTAAAATTATTTATTTCGGTAATTAATATAATTTTTATTTATTTAAATAAAAAATCCCTAAAATTGCTAAGTCATGACTACACTCAACATAAGCACACCGAACTGATCCATATCCCTCTTTGAAATTTTTTTTTGCTTTTGACAATTCTTTATCAAATAATGACCCTCGTCTTACTAGGCTTTTTGCCAACTCCAAATTCTACAAGTATTATTTTCATATCATCATAAGTTATTTTTAAAGCAAGTTAATTATCAAGGAGTGAAAAAATTGAAAGTACTTGAGCAAAAAAATGTTGATAAAACATGATGGACAAAGTATTGGAGTCAAACATCATCAATATTTTACTTTCACACCATGATATCTCACTGTCTGATTCTCTATTTCCATATCTTTCAGCGTGTTATACACAATAATCTAAATCAAAACCAATTTTCTTTACAAAAAATTTCGAACAAGTAGAGATAATATTTTTTGCAAGGCATATACGAACGGTTGTGAATGGTATTGGAAATGAAAGTCGAAACGAAAACAACAAATTCTTCCTTGTGAAAAAACATGTCCAATGCAATAGTTATGCTTGTGCGAAAATGACATGACTAGCGAAGGAAGAGGTGGTGAGAGGTGGTTGGAGGGGAGGGGTAGGGAAGAAAATGGAGCAGTGATGGTGTTGAAGTTGGTAATGGTCGAACGAAAAGGGAGGGTGAAAAGGATGGTGGTGGTGGGTGGGGTTGCGGCGGCAGAGAAGGTAAAGGATAGGAGAAGGGAAGGGCGGTTAAATGGTTAATGTTATGATTAGAGAAGGAATGAAAAATGAGAGAAGTATTTATAAAATTATGAAAAAATTTAATAATTAGTCATTTTTGTTGAATGAAACTTAGACTAACTATTTAGGGAGTGGTGTTTAATAATTTACTAAATATATTTTATATTACTATTTCTAATGATAAAATATATATAATCTCAATCAAAGTAAGACAATAATATATAAAAGTTACCACTTACCATTTTATATCATGAAAAGGTTATTCGACGTTTTTTTTTTTTAAATCATCTATTATTAACTTTGTGTCAGAAATAACTGTTAATTCTTTTTCTATATAGATGACCAAATTGTCTACAAAAAATTCACCAGCCATCTTATTTCGAAATTTTGTCTTAACAATTATTATTGCTGAAAAAACTCTTTCTATTATTACTGTAGACACAGGTAGAGTCAAAACAAGACGTATTAATCTATCAACCATGTGATAAGTTCTTGATTTTTTTTGTTGCAAATTGTTACACAATTCAAAAAGTGTACCAACGCCTTTCAAATGATTTGGAATATCATGTTGATAATGTTTCAACTGAAATTTCAAAATATTTAGTTCATTAAAAGGAAAGTTAAGAGGATAAAAATTCTCTGCTAACTTGCTAATTTATTCAATGTTAAATGATTTGTAATTGTCCTTAGGATCCAAAGCACAACTCAAAGTCAAAAGCTCTATTCTTTGCTCATTAAATCTACTATTCAACTCTTGTATCTGAGAGTCAATTATTGCCAAGAATTCATTTATTCGATAATGATGCTCAATTGTCACGCTTGGTTGATGAGATCGACTTCTTCCAATATGTTTAAGAAGTAACTTTGATGTAGAAACAATATGCAGTGCATTAAGAATATCTTGAGATTATTGTTGCAGAGCTTGGCAAAGATCATTAGTGATTTTCATAATCTCTTTCATCAAGTGCAAAGTGAAAAAAATTCAAATGACAATAATATTTTACTAACACCATAAGCCTCACCTCTTTGTACATAAGTTGTTCCGTCTTCAATGATATTATTGAGAACAATGTTGGTAGCAGTGAACATTTTTACCAAACTGCAAATAGAATTAAAGTGAGAGCTCCATCGAGTATCCCCAACTCTTTGTAAAGTGCTTACTTGATCGCACCTTTGCCTGTTTCTAATTCATTTTGAGCAACCAAGTTTGCATTTTCAATTGCTTGAGCTTCTTGTAATTGATCATGTCTTTTGAAAAAACACTAACAATAGTGATAATAGATTTTAATTGAATAAAAAATTCATAAATTTGAAGCACCTCTCTTGAAGCTGCCACCAGTGCTAATTGTAACCTATGAGCAAAACAATGTACATAATATGCTTGTGGAGAATCTTTAAGAAACAAAGCTTGCAAACCATTCCATTCATCCCGCATGTTGCTAGCATCATCATACGCTTGACCTCTAATATTTTCAACTTGGAGATTATAATGAGAAATGATATAAATCACTTCTTTCTTTAAAGTTATTGCACAAGTATCAGTGACATGCACAAGATCAAAAAATCTCTCTTTAACAAAATTATCTAGAGTAACAAATCTCAAAACAATGGACATTTGCTCCTTTTTAGATTTATCTCTAGTTTCATCAACAATAATACAAAATTTGGCATCTCCAATCTTTTCTCTAATTGAATTTCTCACCTTAGTAGCAAGAATATGTAGAATTTCTTTTCGGACTTCATTTGAAGTATACTTAACATTTTTTGGAGCATTTTCTAAAACATTCTTTTTCACTCTTTCATTGTAAGATCCCAAAAATTTTAACATTTTCAAAAAGTTACCTCTATTGCTTGAACTTTGGCTTTCATCATGTCCTCTGTAGGCGTAACCTTAAAATGGCAACCATCTAATGCAATCTATAGATGCTCCTAGTCGAATTCAATTATTTTCAATCTCTTCTGATGTTTGCTTATGAAGAAGTCTGTCGATATGTTGTGATTGTTTCATCAAATCATCACATGATTTTAGCGCCTTATGATGGAATGAGTTGGGACCTTTGTCAATGTGATTCAAAAGAGCACATTCTTTTTCACTGTTTGCTTTCTTCCAATTCCTGAGACCATTCTCAATTAAAGCATTTGAACCCGTGTTGATTGAAGGTTCCTTAGCAAAAAGAAAGCATGGAAAACAATATATGGCATCATCTTCTATAGAATATTCTAACCAAGATGGGAACAATTTAAACCATGAAGCTTGAAAGCGACGATGATTTTTATCACCAGAAAATAGATAGTTATCAAGAATTGATTGATTTAGCCCAACATTAATATAAGCCAGACGGATTTCATCTCTTTGATTTGGAGGAAACTTCCAAATCATTGGTCGCATTCCAAGATCTCTTTCCAAATGAAAAACATCCAGTTGACTAGGAAGAAGTCGTAGACGCTTTGAACTATTCAATGGAGAACTTGAAGTAATGAAATTTGATGACCCCTCAAATATGGGAGTAGTAATAGTAGAATCATCTTCATTTCCTTGATATTTTCTTTTAAAAAATGTATGAATGATTTTGAACTTACCCATAATTCAAATGGCCAATTAAGTTTCTATAATTAAAAATATATTTAGCAAAAAGTGTAAATTACAATCTATAATCTTTATAAAATATAAAAATTATATTTCAATTCAAAATACGATATTAAAATTCAGAACAATAATACTAGCATTGTAGTATAAATAATATAAAATAGTAATTAAATAGTTAATTAATAAAAAAACTAAATATACAAACTAACATATAATAACATAAACTTAATTAACAAATAATAGTAAATTAAGTAAATAACCAAATATATAAAAAAACATAAAAAAAAATTAGGCAAGACTAACAGAAAAATAATAAAAAAATATTAAACAAAAAATTACAATGCTAAATGTATATAATTTATTCTTCTTATCCTTTCATCCTACAACATAACATTTACTAATCTTTAAGAAATTATAATACTAAATACAATTCATTTGCTCTATTTTGTATGACTATGTGTTTTTTTTGTAACACCTTAATTACCCTAAACCTTACTTCGCAATCGTAAAGCAAAGGTTAATCGAAGGTTACGACAATTCTAAAGCTTATACGTATTTATATATAGAAAGAAATAATAATTCTAGAAGTCCGACGAAGGATTAAGCTCAAAAACAGAATTTGAAAAGTGCAAAACGTTCACACGAAGCTACACTAAACGAGGCACGAGATATATGTACAGATATCACGACATATATAGATATATCAAAGTATAATAGCCATAAGAATCTAGCCGCCGCCCGCGGAGTTTAAGCCGGCTAGATTATAAAAACATACAGAGTTTAGAAAGTAAAATAGCTTATACAAACTTCCACTCAAAGTAAGCCTCTAGGCAAAATAAATACAAAAATGAGAGAAACTAAACAAAATAATCAAAAGACTTCAAAACATAGCCAGGATCCTCCACTCTTTCACCATCAAAGCAACTCACCAAGGTGGGTTGCGACCTGCATCTGAAAAATAATAACAGAGTTTAGAATGAGAACCGGAGGTTCTCAGTATGATAACAGTGCCCAGTGATGTAAGATATAAGACTCCGGGACGCTAGAGGCAATCCTAGAACTTCATATCCATCACAAGATGTAACCTTAAACATAAGTAAATTTAAAACCTTAACTTTAAAACCACAGTGAAAAAGGGTAATCCAACTTAAGAAATTTCTAAGCTAACAATTCTCCGCTGTCCCACAGCCTTTGCCAGCCTAACCGCCATGTGATCCCGTCGCCACCGCCTTCCGAACCTCCTCAATCCCAGAAGAAAACATCATTAATAACAATGCAAGGAAAGCACAAGTATAAGCATGTATATCAAGTAATTCAATAAGTAATTAGGCATATTATACAATTAGGCAAGCAATTCAAGTCGGCAAAGCAAGCAAACAGTTAAAAGATGCACATGATGTATGCCTGTCCTATTTGGCTGTGATATCACATTGTCGGTTCAATTACCAACCCGACACATCTCTATGGAGATGTCACCTTTCGGTCTCATATTGGGAACCCCCGAGATATCGTGTCCGGATCACAGTCCAGGATATCAGTGTCTGCACACTATAGTGATTCCAAAAGGATGTGAGCAGGATACTCTTGACACTGACCTCACATCTCAATGTAAGCAGGATAAACCAACCGTCCTTACGCCGCTGCCGCGACCTCGACAAGCGGGATTAACCAACCATCCTTACCAGGTGCATAGCATCTCAAAAATCTCAACTTTAAAAGTGTTACATCAGTGATTTTCAAAAATTATTTAGTTCAGTTCTCAGTAGTTCACCACTTTCACAATTTGTATTGTCAATCGTCAATACAATGCCTCGTCATCTTACTCAACCAAATCCGTCTTCAGTACTCCAGAAACCTAAAGTTCCGTCTTCTAAATTTATGTAAAAGTCCATTTATTTAAGTCACTAATTTTTCTCTACTAAGCTTAGGACCTAATTACTAGATAATACTCTTAAACAACAATTTAAAGAATGTTTGGAAAGCAAGAGAACCTTTAAAAACGAATAAAACAATTTTTAGGAAAAACAGGGGTTGTGCGTATGCATACCCCTACCGTACGTACACACACGGGTAAAAACGAGTGGTCGCGTACGCAACACCCTGCTCGTGTACGCGAGTTGTCCAACCTGAATAGGTTGCTCACGTCGCGCGTTATAGTTCGCGTATGCAAGGGTTGATTTTTGCTGGTTCGCGTACGCATGCAGTGCTCGCGTATGCGAGATGCCCAACCCAAATGGGTTGGTCGCGTTGCGTGCACCATGTCGCGTACGCAACCCATACCAGACTTGGAAATTTTTCAAATGTTGCAGAATTCGGTTTTTGGCACCAAACTTTAAACAGTCATAACTTCCTCTACAAAAATTTATTTTCTACAAACTTTATATCAATTTAAAGCTCTCAAAGCCATCTTTAATTTAAAATAAAGTTCATTCAATTTCAAGTTTTGAGGCACAAGTTATGATCCGTCAAAGTTCACAAAAAACTAGTTTTTACCAAAAATATCAAGGTTCTCAACTTTCTAAAATTCATAACCAAAACCAATTCAAAACCACACCAGCCCAATTTATACCAGATTTTACTACTTGTGCCACAATTCACCACTCATATTATAAAATTCTCAACCCCCAATTATCAATGATTTTACACTAAAATCCCTTCTCATCTAACAAACTCATCAATAATCATTCTATCTCTACATAATCATTCTATCACTACCCATCATCAACATCAATCTCATTCATTCTCAATATCAATATTCAACATTATTTAACAATATCAACAACATCATTCATCCAAAACATCAAAGTCATCAATTCATCATACATCATCAATCAACCAAATTCAACAACCAATTCAATCCAAATCTATCCTATGGGTCACTAGCCTAAATATTCAGAAATATTATATATTACATAGAAAAAAAGGAAACCATACCTTGTTCGATTCCCAATATGCCAAAATTCTAAAATTGAATACAATTCAAGTTTCCAAACACAATCAAGTCACCAATACAACTCCAAATGCTCCCAAGTATCCAAGGCAATTCCAACAAGCTCCAATATTCAAACTAACATCATATATTTTATAGAAATCAAAACCTAATACTCATAATATATCAATTTACAAGGATTCTTGAGAAATCTTACCTTATCCACTGAAATTTGGGATAGAAACCAATAATCCCTCACTAATGGTTAGTACCTAAACAACCAAAACACAAATTTCACTCAAAACAAAAATCCACAATTTCGAAATTCTTAGGGAAGAGAAAAAGAGATGAAAATTCGAAATTTTACCAACAAAGGTTAGATATAACTAACGGGCTTGGCAAGAGCTTCGCGTAGCCACTGACGGCATGCGAATCGGAGCACCGTAGCTCGAGATATGATTGATTGAATGTGGATGTGAATAGTAACTTTTCGCTCTTCTTCTCCTCACTTCAGCTGCTGGTGTGTGTGTTGTTTAATGAAGAATGAGGCTGAATGACCTTCGTTTAGGCTTATATATGTTGGGGTAGGGCCCAAATTGGATCCAGTCCAACCCGTTAGCGTTTTTACCCCCATTTGGCCTAATTTCGGGTAAAACTTTTAAAATTAATGCCCGATTTTTAATTATAATATTTTCCTAAGATTTTCTACTGTTTTTAATTATTCTCGCACAGTACTAGACAGACTTAAGCCGGTACTGCCGGTTCATTTACCGGTTCGAGTTTTTATGCGATTTTTCGCAAAAAAATTACATTTTCTAGAGTCTTGTCTCTCACACAAACATCCTTTCAAACTTTATTCTCGAACGCCTCACATTCTTTCACCGTAAAAATGATATTTTTCTATGGTTTATTCGATTTTTTACAGTCATAATTTCAAACATGCAAATTCAAATCAATTTCATAATAAGAGTCAATTACCTTTTTTCGCAATGGCTCATTCTCATCAGAATATCTCCGCCACCATCAAAAGACTATTATAATATTTTTTATTTATATGTCTCTAATATCCAAGCCTCCATAACTTTTGTATGGTACTTCACTTAGTGATGGTTATAATTTTTTTATCTTTACTTTCTTTCCTGAAATATAAATGAAATTATAAAATAATTTTTTTTAGAAAAAAATTGATGAAATAAAAATGTACCAAGACAATTTATACTTAGCTACATACCTCATTAATTCTCTTGTCCCTTCTGGCCTTCTCCGCTATAAATAATATAGTTCTCTTATTTTATTTTATTTTACTTTTCTTAATAACCTCATTTTACGGCTTTATTTTCAAGGAAAAGACTTTTTCCCTTAAGGTCAAATTAAATAACTTTATCCTTTAACATATTTCTTGCCAAAGATAAGAATTAAGATAAGAAATCTAATCTTCACATTGAAATTAATAACACCTAATTTTAATTTGAACATTAGTTAATCTAGAAAGAAGAGTGTTAGATAGTCAATAATTTTTATGATTTATAACTATTAAACAGTTATTAATGATGTTTTTAATGGTATGAAATTTCATCTGTAGAATTACTCATTTTTCTTTTATTAATTACATGCTGATCAAAATTTAATAAAATTGTTGACCTCTTAGACATTTCCAGCTAAAAATACACTCCCTTAGTTCAACTGTATTCCCATGCATATATATATATGCACGACAACCTAAAGCAATGAGAACATGGATGCCCATTCATTCTTTGCTTTTTTTCAAACCAAGTTATTGCAAAGAATTTTCGAAGAAAAACGCAAGCAAAGTGGAAATTGAAGTCAATTGTCAAAAGAGCTTATCCCTTAGTAATAAATTTGTGAAATATTGTTATTATTAATTATTTTTTGTTTTTTTGTTATATAATATATATACGGAACCAATGAAATGAGAAACCTTGGCGTGAGAAAAGATCCTAGCTCTGTTGAAATAGTACAAAGCACATTGAAGCCAAAAGACTGTTGCCAATTACCTTTGACATGCCAGCCTGGCCATGCATTCATATGTGATATGTTACTTTTTTTTTGGTGTATTATTATGACCTTCTTATCTTCCTTATTGTCCACATTCACCCTTAATTAACTTCTAGCACTGCACTAGTATATATAGGTTGTATATATAGCTGAGCTAGCACCCAAGATTTGTTTTTATTAGTAGATACAAATATATAACTCTACAGGCATGTTAATAATTGAGATGAATGTGGTTTGTTTTAGGGTTATGTTACGTGTACATCAAAATTAGTCACCAAAATCAGTTATCATTATAAAATATATGCTGGAATATAAATATACATTAAAAATAAATTAAATCACATATATATTTATATACAAATATATTGGTCGCTGATTTTAATGGCTGATTCTCTTGTTTTAACAGTGAGAGAAAAATAACTTCTATTGTTTGATTATATATATTTAACTTACATTCTTTTTTTTTTCTGAATACTAATACTAATAGTATAAAAATTTTATATAATTATTTAATTATATTTATATATTAATTAAATTAATGTGATAATAATATACAATTGATTATTTATTAGTTAGAGACGATTTTATGTGTAGAATCGGGTCTATTAGGCATAGTGAGAGTTTCGATAATGGTTATGATACATAGTGAGAATTAGGTATTATATGAATTTAAATATTCGGTTAGACAATTTAAGTCTTGGCGTACATGCTTGATCCAATGTTAAGTTACTTGATACATAGTGATAATGCTTGATACCTGTCTTAATTACATTTTTTTTTATGTAAATCGAATTCATTTAATTTTATTTAAACTAAATACATATATATGAATTGAATAAAATTGATTTGATTTATCACTTATATAGTATATATATGTAGATTTAATTTACTATTTAGTATTTATAAATGATAAATTGAATTAACATGATTTAATTTATATGTATTTAATTTAAATTGAATTAAGTTGATTTAATTTACATAAAGATATCATTAATACAGATGTATAATTAAATGATATTTAAGATATTTACGTAATTTTAAATTTTATTTATTTTATGTATGTAAATTATTTTTAAAAATAATTAAAACTTTAAAAAAAATTAAATATTTTCAAAAATTAATATTTTGATAATTTTAATTATTAATTTTAATTAATATATTATATATATTTTTATAATTAAAATTAACGATTAAAATTATTAATATATCTACAAAACTTGAAATTCTTCCAAAATTTCGAATTTTTTTTTTTTTAAAAACTAGTATAAAATCTTATCATTTCTACCAGCCTCAATTGAATTTGCTCTTCTCAGTGACGACAACACAGAAGTTCGGTTGGGCCCACATCCAATACGAAACAGTGACTGAACGATCCTCTTCAGTGTTTATGGACCCCACACACCCCCTTTTGACGGCTCAGAAATAAAGCCATTCTATCATTCTATGCATCACGTGCCCTCTAATTTAGATCTTCCATTGCATTATATCAATCAAACAGGATATTCCATTTTATTTTATTTATATTTTAATAAAATGATATTTAATATTTATCATTCTGAATATGACATGATATGATAATATATAATATTTACGTATATGCCAAATGAATTTAATTTGATGTATTTTTTTTTATTTTTTTTAAGTACTGTGAATTATTTGTATAACTTTAATTGATTTATTAAAATAAATATTATACTTGTCCTCTATTTATATTCACAAAATTTGCAATTCTCTTGTAAAAATATTGTTGTGCATATATTAATTTAGATTTTTTCTCCAAAAAAATATACAAATATACACATGAATTAATTATACGGTAGACAAAATTATATACAAATTATTTAATTAGTTAAGTACTTACATATAAATCTTATATATTTTGTTTGTCACATTTATTATTCCATCAGTCGAAATATATTTTTGTCAATAGACTTACATAAATGTCATATTTTCTTCAACTATGACATTGTGTAGCGAGTGACATAGTTATTAGGTGATAAGGTAGATATTAAATAATATATTTAATTTAAAATTGAAATAAACAAATTAAAAAAAGATGACTGAACCTTACCCCCGAAAAAAATGGCTACCAAAGACATGCATGTTTGAATAGAAATTGAAAGAGAAAGAGAAAGAAGTTAATGGCGAGCAATCCAAAAACAAAGAAGGTAAATTCAAGGACAAAAAGAAAAAAAGCAAGTTAGATTTTGACTCTCTTGCTAATTTAGAATATATAGTTCTACTAATAGAGTTACACTTCTTATTAACAGAATAATAAATATGATTATTAACGAAATATAAAATTTATAATACACTTAAATTATTATATAATTTATATATAATTTTATCTATCGTATTATCTTTTATGTGTATATTTGTCTATTTTTTTTTTTGCCTGAGTTAGCTCTTGTTGAGAAGAAAATGGAATTTATTTTTTACTAGGACTGATTGAATTATTACATATACCTGCAGATATTTTTCTCTTTGATCGATTTATTTGTGTGAAATTCGAAAGTAACAATTTTGGTATCTAGAAGTGGGATTCCAAAATTTGAAATCATATATATATAAAAAAAAAAGAATTTATTATACTGCAGCAACTTCAGGTGTAGTCCCCACCAAGGCACCAACAATCCCCCCCATTCATTTATTTATTTATTTTTGTACTTGATATCAAAAGAGACAAAAGTTATTCTGCATGTCCCTTGGCTTGCCATAGAATTTGGGGCTTTTTGTTTTACCCAAAGCGTCTTTACAAATTATTTTTACTATATATTTAAATTGAAGTTCACATGAAAAATAATTATGGTCCTATTACGTTAATAATTCAGATGTCAAGAAATTAACTGCATGAATCTAGACGTAAAGTTGGTACCAATAGCGGGTTTTGATATGGTGAATTTGGTAAGAGTCCAGCTAGTGAGACAATGGACTACTTGTACAATGTGTATAATGGGCTATTGAGGTAAAAATGAACATCTCCACTAGAGATAATAAACATTTTCTCAAAAGTTTAAACTGATTTTGGAGTTCACCAAGGATCGAACTCTTGACTTTTCGGATCTAACGTTCTAATACCATGTCATGATACCACTCATCCCAAAAACTTCAACTGATGAAAGAGGTAACACTAATAGTTATATCTCTAATACTCCCTAAACCTCCATTGTACACATTGTATATAAATATTCTATTGGTTCCTCATTCTTTCTCATTTGGTAAACAAATGTTCTTAAAATGTGTAGTCCAATTCTTTGCCAAGAATACATGTATAATTACTTAATTAATTTATAACTATGATTATGTGTTGCTTTCTTCTTTTCAAATGGCTAGATATGTTATTGTGTATGTTATTTTAAAGGTTTTCACTTTTTTTTGTTACGTTGCTGGGCTTTAAATTAAAACAAGAATTCAGACGAACACATCTTATACCTTTACATCTTTTTTATTTCTTTTTTTTTATTTACTTTTTTAATAAGGACTTTCACATTTGAAATATATTCAACATTTTATTTGCATGTTGAATTTAAAAGATTAGAAAGGTAACTAGGATGTAAAAATTGATTATCCATAATAATAGGGGCGAATTTTATATAGGATAAGATAAGGTGAGATGGATCGAATAGTGTAAAAATTCATGTATATCTACCCCATTATCATTCATATATGTTAGAGAACTATTAAAATGTTTTTTTTTTTTTTTTTGGATCCGACTCAACATAATGTGAGAAATATAATTATTTATTTACCTATTTTTATTAGTTTAATTTTATATCATAATATTTAAATTTTTATGATCAAAATGTTTAACATTTAATCTTTGTTGATTCCAAAAAAATTATAACAAAAACAAATAAAAGAATAAAAAAGCCTATATTTTAAAGAGAAGTGATTTAATTTTTAAAATCTGTATTTTTAATAAAATTGATATAGAATTAATAGATAATTGAATCCTAAAACATACCAGCCACAATCAAAACATAAGTCAAATTCAAATTCAGCTGAACCTATTTCATCTTGACCTATTGACACCCTTATGAATATGCCACTTTTTTATAACAATATGGACCAAAAATTATATATTAGTGGATTTCATCATGATTAATATCTATCTAATATATAATTCTATTCCTGGTCCTAGATCACGCTTTCGAAACAAAAGGATGAAAGTAATTGACAAATTAAATTAAAGTATTTTAAAAATATTAATAATATATATATGCATGCGCATCATATTTCAAATAATTTATTATGTATTATTCCTACGAGTACGACAAAGTACAACAAAGAATCTATGATCATTGATCTATCCCCTCCACTCTGAGAAGACACCCATCGCAAGTTTATTTATCAAACAGAAAATGAAATCTGTGCATAGAATCAATCTGGACCGTCCATATTGTGTTTCACTTTCATCACATCTTTTCTAGGCGTTGATTTGATGCTGCTGTCTCCTTCGTGGACCCAATTAGTGCAACTTGCCCTTGGCTTTATTATTATTTTCACTTCATTCTTTATTTTATTTTATTTATTTTCTTTAATTCGTTTCATTCTGCGCCGTTGGTTTCCCACCCCCTTCTCCTACCCAATTAATTTGTAGTTTTTTTTTTGGTTTAATTTTCATTTCTTCTGATGAAAATTAAAATGATAATAAATAAATAAATAAATAAATAAATAAATAATTAATTTGAGATAAATAAGAGATACAATATGTGGTAATGAAGATATTGTAATTTATTAAACAACATTTCAGCTCATCACCTTCATTAGTGATCACCATCATCAAATCAAATTATATAGTAATGTGTATATAATTGTAGTAATTGACTAAGTTAACATTGAAATATACTCCCACATGTCCAAATTGATCACTTGAATTATACTAAAATATTCATGTTCTCATTATTATGGATTACATGCACTTTTAGTTTTTTTTTTTTAATTTATTTTTGTGCGTTGGGTGAATGGTGATAGATTCATTATATTTTATTCCATTTCACATTTTACTATAGTTGGGCTCTAGATTTGTGTGAGGGCGGCTGAGCAATTTATTTATCCAGAGAAAAAGACAAATCCCTCCGACTTTTTTATTCGCAAATTTTTAAGTTTTTAAAAATTTAAAAATATATTTAAATTTTTTATTTTTTTAAAATTTGGACATATTAATTTCTGAATCTAATTTGTCTAATTTTAAAAATTTTTTTATGTGTGCATTCATATCAACTAGATCAATACAACGGGAGTTATTAATTTTTCTGTTGAGTCTGACAAACCTAAATAAACATAAAGAATCGATATGTCCATGTTTTGAAAAAGTCAAGAACTTAAATGTATTTTTAAATTTTTGAGAATTTAAATATCTGCGAATTAAAAGATCAAAAATCTATTTATCCTTTATTTATTTATTTATTAATTCTTAATGAAAATGTTTAAAATTTGAAATTTCATTTACACTCTAGAACTTATTTAATCTCTAAAAATAATTTCAAATGTATTAGATATACTGATATTTTAATAATTTTAACCGTTAATCTCAATTATAAAAAATATATATAATATATTAATTAAAATTAATAATTAAGATTATTAAAATATTAATATTTTAAATATATTTAAAAATGTTTTACACAGTGTCTCAAAAAAAAAAAAGTCAATTCCCGCTAAAATGAGTCAACGCGTTCTTGCATTAAAATTTTTCGGTAAAAGCCACTTGCACAATTTGGAAGCTTATGTTAGGAACTTAGGATAAATACTCAATTTAGCCAACTGTATTCAATTTTATAAAAGTAGAACTAATTAAACACACATTTAGCCACTAGTTGTCTAGTGATAGAGACTCAAATGCAAATGCAAATGAAAATGTGAATAAAGGTGCATTTCTTTTTTCACGTGAATTATAAAATCAAAATGTAGTTCTCACTAAAACAACGTTTTTTAATGAATTGCACAACTCTCATCTGTCCTCATAATTACTTCTTTACTTCTTTTCGTAGTTTTATAGTAATATGAAGTAATTAACTTTAATTTAGTAAATATTAAAAATAACAATGATAAAATCATAGTTATTTAATTATTATTATTAGAAATACAACTATTTATGTATTTTTTTCAATTAATTTATACTTTTAAAAAAAGTAATTTTATGATATGATATCAAAATTTTTATATTCAAAAAATCTATAATTTAATTATTGTTAACTCCAAAACAGAAAAAAATAAAACATAAAATAAATAAAAAAAGATTTATACAAAAATTTAAACAAATCTAAATGAGACTCTTACTTAAAAAAGTATTAAAAATATAACTATACTATTTATATGTCTTTTTTTATAAGCTTAAACTTTTGAAAAAAATAGTCACCAAAAAATTTTTTTGAAAAAAATGATCTCACGACAATTTTGTATTTAATATATTGAATATTATAATTTGTTAAAAATATTAATAATATTACAATTCTTAATTAAAATGAGTAAAACACTCAAATTAAAATAGTTGTATAATAGTATTCAATAAATATATTCAACATTTTATCATTGTGTATTTAAAAGACTAAAGAATTTATTATATAGACATATAATATTAAAACTTTATTAATTAACCCTTAATTTATATATGTGTCACCTTTACTGTGTGTATTTAATATTAAAAAATAGAAATAATATATATATATATATATATGTCTATCTAATTGATTTTAATTTATAAACACTAATAAACAATGTAATATTAGAAATCCGTAGGCTTACCATATTAGCACCATATTAGCAGGCTTGGTATATCAATGCAAGTTTGACGAATTTGTTTGTTTCCGAATTCACAGCATTTTTGTAAGGTTAATATGTTTCCAAGTAAAGGTGCAATTGTTGTAGTCTGAGAAAAGTTAACCTATTAATCTCCAATTATGAAGGAGAATACAAAATAATAAATAAATAAATAAATAAAATAATGGAAAAGGACATCAACAAATGTTGCGAAGCAACGCTGGATCTCTGAAGGGTCGGTGATGTATTCACCGTATTTTTTACAACTATATCGTCCTGGCCAATTAGATTTTAATTAAAATTAAATATTTTAAAAATAATACATATAGATAAAATATTTATAAATATTTAATTTATTTAAAATTATATATTTTTTAAAATGGTCAGAATTATTTGTTTCTTACTTAATTGTATTATTATATCAAAAAGTAAAATATGAAAGTGATTAGAGACAAATGACACGTGGCATGATTGTAACGGTCAGATCAGATCCTCTTACTCCTGTGAACAAAAGCCGCGTCAAAAAATCCTACCTTTTTAGTTTTTTATTTCCTTTTATTTTTTTATTTAAAAAAAAATACTTTTTACATTTTTTATATCAATTATTCTATATGTACATAAAAATATTACAATACAAAAGTAAAAAGAATTGTATTGTATATTGGTATTTGATTTACAAGAGTATATATACACTGGAGTACGAGAGTAATACATAATAAATTACATTAGATATAATAAAAAATAATCATTAAATAGTTATTTATATAAAATATATATTATTATATATATAATATACTTTAAAAATATATAAAATAATACATATAAATAGATGATAATTAATTTTTAATATACATAATATTTGTATTTATTAGATAAGTAGTCTCAATTAATAAAGAGTAAATAGTATAATAACTTATAATATTTTTAATAGTGATTTTGCATAAAGAATAGTAAAAAATTTTGTGGAAAAAGCCAAAATGCAGACAAAAAGCATCAAATAGTTCTAACAGTGTTATTTAAAAGTATATAGGAGCATGCAATTTGTTGGGGCAAAAAGTTCTTTTTCAATTTATATTTGTACAATACACCATTATAACATCTATTTAAAAAATAAATTCTATTACATTCCATCATATTTTCTGTTTAAAAAATATAATATTTTAAGAAAATTTTGTGTATAAAAAATTTCATATATCAACTTGTTCATATTTTTGGAACTTAAACGTCTGCCACTACAAGTAATTTATGTGTTGGTTCATCAACGAAAGTTATAGATTAATGTAAAGTTCTTTTAAATTTGTAGTCATTAAATTTATACTTGGTGGTTCAATTTATTCATGAGATTGCACGTTATGATGCCACTCAATTGCTCTGAAATGTTATTAAAAGTTCAATTTAATGGTAGAGTAATATAATCTTATACACCAAAAAATCTTAAGAACCAGTGCTCTTATGATATTATAATAAAAGCATATCATTGAACTTTTAAATTTATTAAATAAATAAAAATAGCTTACAATTTAATTTTTCCACTTTTAGTATTTGTATATCGATAATAATACTTTTAAGTTAATTATTAATTTGGTTTATGTTTACGGTCTCAAGAATAAAATTAAACATTTAGTTTGTAGATTATATCCATATTTAAAAAATAAATAAAATTTCATTAAAAAATATCTTAAAAAGATAGTATAAGAAAGTTAAAATAGAAAGTGTTAACTACTATTTTCATGCATTGAAAAACTTTTAAAAGAAGTATTCAAATTTTTTATTTGTAATATTCGTAAAAAGTACTTTTAGGACACTTATTAACAAATAGACTCAAATAAATAAAGGAATTTTTTCCTAAAGGTACTTATTCAAAATTTTTTAAGATAGACAGTAATAGAATTTTCAATACAATATTTCATTTCAAATAGCTTAAGTAGAAAAATCCTAGTTAAAATGTTGTAATTAATCTTTTCAGTATCTATAAAACAGTTTACATGATAAAGTTTCTGTTATAATAAAGGCAAATGATCACTTTTAATGAAATATTATAATGTGATATATTTCACTCATAGATGAAAATTTATCTACTTAAACTCTATATATTTGTTTTATTAGTTTTCTTTCAAAAGAAAAAAAGGGAAGAAAAACTCAAGTTATATAGTTGTTTAGATTTATCAACTTGGTTCATTGTTATTAATGATAATAAGCTATTTCTTATTTTATTATCCTAAACTAACTGTGTTGGAATAACTTATTTTATTAATCCAGATTATCCATATTGAGTCACTAAAAATATATCATAATGCGAAAGCGTATCTTTACCTATAAAACTCAGAAATTAATGGAAGGATTTGGATCTTGTGGTTTTTTCGATCTTTCTCAACCAAAGCCTTTTGTATTCCTAGGCAGCTGAATTGCAACTCTTTTAATGGGGAAAGAGCAACAAAGGCGGCTTTGGTATATTTGAGACCGAAACCCTAAAGGCACTATTTATATTTGAGCATGACACCTATTAAACCCTAAAGCCCAAATAAAATAGTATCTAAAGTCCAAAAAATAATATATCTAAAATCCAAAAGATAATTATCTAAAGAACAAAAGATAATATATGATTTTATTCTCATTTAATTCCAAATCAAAAGTAATTATGACTTATTCAATTTAGCATTTATAACAATAAATGAGATCACCATTATATAAGTCATTTAATTTGAAATAGCGTAATTTTGTCATTTTATTCTTTCTTGACAAAATCACATTTTATAAACTTTATGCGCGCATCTGAATGCTATTTTCCTTATTACTTTAACAATCTGGTCCGTCTCATATATTAGATATGGAATCACTGCAGCTTTATCACATTAATATCGTGACTAAACCACGACAGTCACCATCCTAATATACTTAACGACATAGATCAAATTTGGATGAGTAATATGGAAATTACATGCCAAGTAATCTCATGCATGTTTATTTCCAGCTGGTCCAACTTTAAAACTTTGTTGAGATCAAACACAAAACAAATATTGCAAAATGAACATTTCATATAACATGAAATAAACCATCAACTTAATTCTGCAGAAAAATAATTCAATTATTTGTCATAGGACATATAGCATAAAATAAACTCTCACTAAACCAAGGCATCACAAATATTGACACCCATCTGAACAGTGTGCTCATGAAAGACCTTAGGGATCAATCCCTTGGTTAATGGGTCTGCTAGCATATATTCTGTTCCTATATGTTCTATGAAAATCTATTTTTCTTGAATTTTCTCCTTGACAACTAAGAACTTGATGTCTATATGCTTCGATTTTGTCAAGTTCTTATTGTTGTTGGAGTATAATACTGCTGACTTGTTGTCACAGAATATCTTTAATGACTTTTCAATGTCATCTACTATACGAAGCTCAATGACAAAGTTTCGTAACCATATGTCATGTTTGGATGCCTCAAACCAAGCAATGTATTCTGCCTCCGTTGTTGAGGAAGCTACAAGAGTCTGTTTGTTAGACTTCCATGCAATAGCTCCTCCAGCCAAAATGAAGATACAGCCTGAAGTAGAGCGTTTACTATCTTGGCATCCCGCAAAATCAGAATCAGAGTACTCAATGATCTCCAAATTTTCCGATCTCCAATAAGTAAGCATGTAATGCTTTGTTCTCTTCAGATTACGCATTATGCGTTTAACAGCTATCCAATGATCCATGGCTGGATTGCTCAAGTATCTACTCAACACTCCTACTATAAATGATATATCAGGACGTGTGCAGACTTGAGCATACATTAAGCTCCCTAGTGCTGATGCATAAGGTTTATCATGCATTGCTGTCCTCTCAATATCATTTTTAGGACATTGCTTGAGATTGAACTTGTCTCCTTAACTACAGGTGTGTCCATTAGTCTACAACTTTCCATGCCATATCTACTTAAAATCTTTTCGATATAGTTCTTTTGTGATAATCCAAGAATACCATGAGAGCGATCTCTTAATATCTCGATTCCTAATATAAAAAAGGCATCATCAAGATCTTTCATTTTGAATTTGTTCGATAGAAATTTCTTAGTTTCATGCAACAAGCCTATATCGTTACTGGCAAGTAGAATGTCATCAACATATAAGACCAAAAAGATGAATTTACTCCCACTGAACTTGCGGTATACACACTCATCTATGATATTCACCTCAAAACCATATGAGGTAATAACATGATGAAACTTGTGATACCATTGACGGGAAGCTTGTTTGAGATCATAGATAGATTTTCTCTTTTTTTTTGTTGGATCTCCTTAATGATACTTCTTGAGATTGTTGAGCTTGGTGTATGGGTTGGGGTTGAGGAGGATTCTCAATATTTTTCCTGTACTGTAGTAGTATCGTTAGCAACAATAATATTCTCATTGTTCTTTTGTACTGTAACTGGATCTACAGTAGGATTCTCATTGTGCTCTTGTACTATAATTGTATCTTGAACAATAATAGACACAAAGACCTGATCATTGTCAGTTATAGAATCCTCATCAAAAGTAACATTCCTAATATTTCTTTCCCCCCAAACTCAACATCCTCAAGAAATCTCGTATTTTTTATTTTAAAAATAGTCCTTGATGTAGGATTGTAAAACTTGTATCCCCGTAAATGCTCAGCGTAACCAACAAAACAACAATTAATTGTCCTTAAGTCCAATTTTCTTTCATGCGGCCTATAAGGTCGTGCCTCAGCTGGACATCTCCAAATATGCAAATGCTTTATACTGGGCCTTTTTCCAGTCCAAATTTCATATGTGATTTTGTTAACTGCTTTGCTTGGCACCCTATTAAGGATGTACACTGCGGTCTTTAAGGCTTCTCCTCAGAGTGATTCATGCATGGAAGAATGACTAATCATACTTCTCATCATGTCCTTAAGAGTTCGGTTCCTTTGCTCTGCAACACCATTCATGCTAGGTTTGCCTGGCATGGTGTATTGCGGAACAATACCACACTCCTTTAGGAAAAGGAGCAAAAGGCCCGAGACGTTGCTCACCTGAACCATCATATCTTCCGTAGTATTTACCACCACGATCAGACTCGACAGCTTTAATTTGCTTTCCAAGTTGAAGTTCAACTTCAGCTTTGAAAGACTTAAAAGCATCCAACGCTTGGAACTTTTCATGAATTAGATATAGATACCCGTAACGAGAGTAATCATCTATGAACGTAATAAAGTACCGTTGTCCATTCCAAGAGATAGTAGGGAATGGACCACATATATCGGTATGAATCAGTTCTAAGACATCTTTAACTCTATCATCACCTAATTTCCTTTCGTTTGTCCTTTTCCCCTTTATGCACTCAATGCAGACTTCAAAGTCCGCCAAATTTAGGGGTCAAAGAATTTCATCAGACACGAGCCTCTGAATTCTCTGTTTAGAGATGTGACCTAGGCGTTTGTGCCATAATGATGCCAAATTCTTATTTAGTTTTCGTTTTGTACCTATTTGCAGTATTTCATTATTATAGGAATTCAGGTCAAGCCTATATAAAATATCCACCAAATGACCATAGCAAATATTATTCGAATTATAAAAGAGACTGACTTTATTGTCTCCGAACGAACAAAAATAACCTGATTTGTCCAAACGAGAAATAGAAACCAAATTCCGTCTAAATGACGGTACATAAAATGTCTCTAACAAATCCAAGTAAAATCTACTCGTGGAACATAATCTAAAGGTTCATATAACTTCGACTGCAACTATATTGCCGTCTGCCATATAGATGTATCTTTCAGCATCACTTGGCGATCGGCTCCACAGGCAACCTTGCATAGTAACACTTACATGAGTAGTAGCAGCAGAATCTACCCACCAAGTATTAACAGGTGCATAACTTAAACTAGCCTCAGAACAAACGAAAGTAAGAATTATACGCTTCTTTACACATCAAGTGGTATATTTGGTACAATCCTTCTTCATGTGTCCCACCTTCTTACAGAAGAAATAGGTTGAAACTTGATCTTGTTTCTTAGCCTTTTTCTGCTGAGAAGGCATATCCGCAGTAGTATCACGCTTTCTTTTATACTGAGAAGATGAAGCCATGTGAGCACTTTTAGTCTTATCTTGCTGGAGCCTTTCTTCTTCTTGCACACAGTGAAATATAAGCTCATTTAATGACCAAGTGTCCTTCATAGTATTATAACTCACTTTGAATTGCCCAAAGTGTACATGAAGGGAGATCAAAATGAAATGCACGAGTAAGTCTTCAGACAACTCTAACTTTAATGCTTTCAATTTTGAAGCAAGATGAGACATTACCATAATGTACTCCCTTATATTCTATTTACCTTTATATATACCTCATAGAAACAAGTTTGCTCAAAAGACTACTTGTCTCCGCCTTTTCATTCTTAGCAAAGAATTTTTCAACATCTTTGAAGAATTGTTTGGCATCTTTATCCTCAGTAATTGAGCCCCGAAACGCCTCAGGAATTGAGCGTTTCATGATCATAATGCTCATTCGATTGGATCTCTCCCACTTCTCTATTTTAACCTCATTGAGATTTTTCTGAGTGGAAGTGGGTTTTTTCTTTCGAAGAGCTATATCCAAGTCCATACAATTGATGACAATCTCCACGGTATCCTTCCAAACCTTAAAGTTTGAACCATTTAGGATATGAATACTGCTAATTTGTGCAGAAACATTGGTAGCTAAAGCCATAGTTTCTGGATTAGAACAAAAAGAACATGCAGTAAAAATTAGTTAAATAATAGAAAAAAATCCATATTGAGATATCTAGAACAACATTAATTTTCAATCTTTGGATAGAAAATTAACTGTAAATGATACTTTTATTGCAGTAATCAAATATTGTCAATCCTGTCACATATTAAGCCTTTCTTTGGACCGACTTAATACGCACATGGAAACTTAAACTTCGCAACTTATTTATTACCGCATATATTTTTTATTAATTGGCCAAACAATAACATTCCTAAACAATAACATTCCTTTGGGCCGATTATTGACCGCATAATTAATAGAAAATAAATAAAAGTGTGCAATGCT
The DNA here is from genome assembly GCF_059453495.1 of Arachis ipaensis. Lineage (NCBI taxonomy): Eukaryota > Viridiplantae > Streptophyta > Magnoliopsida > Fabales > Fabaceae > Arachis > Arachis ipaensis. Next base: position 5,529,338 of record NC_142436.1, read on the forward strand.
TATTATATGGCCAAACAATAAACTTTCTTTGGGCCGATTATTGTCCGCATAAATAATAAGCATTGCTTTATTCTTTATTAGTTACCCAAACATGTATTTACCATCAATATGTATATATAATTCGACCAAATATAGACCTTCCTTTGTGCTGACCAATATTCGCATGAATTATATATCACCATATTCCTTATGTTTTAAATAAATCAATTTTCATAAAAGAGGCTACTTTAGCAACATAATGTTCAATTAATTTATTTCAAAACTAAATCTTTATAAAATAGGTGGGTATAATAATTCAAATTGTTACTATTTTCCTTATGTAACAATTAAATAATAACATTATTTTTTATTATTCAAATATTATTAATGTGTATACATAACTTGGCCAAATATAAATTTTCTTTTAGATCGATTAATATTCACATAAGTTACATACACAATAATCCTTATATTCCAAGAAGGTAATCAATTTTTATATATAAAAAAAAATAGATACAGTAAAATATATATATATATATATATATATGCGCACAGTAGCATACACATAATAATCGTATGTGTATTAAAAATTGTAATCACAGCATTAGCATAAAAAAAGGAATTAACCTTTATGTTCGTGCAACAGTATCAATTATATAAGACGCACCCACAAAATATATAAGTTAAAGTTAATTGTATTATATGTGTAACAATAATAAAAAATCACAGACAACTATTTGTGATTTACAATTTTGCTTTACAACAATATTAATGTATACAGCGCATACATATACATATATCGATCCAAAAATAAAAATGGGATATTTTCAATGATTAAATTATTGATGGCTGTGATACCACTTATTGGAATAACTTATTTTATTAACTCAGATTATTCATATTAAGTCACTAAAAATATATTATAATGCGAAAGCGTACCTTTACTCATAAAAGTCAGAAATTGATGGAAGGATTTGAATCTTGTGGTTTTTTTTATCTTTCTCAACCAAAACTTTTGTATTCCTACGCGGCTGAATTACAACTCTTTTGACGGGGAAAGAGCAACAAAGGCGACTTTAGTATATTGGGGACCGAAACCTTGAAGGCACTATTTATATTTGAGCATGACACCTATTAAACCCTAAAGCCCAAATAAAATAGTATCTAAAGTCCAAAAGATAATATATCAAAAATCCAAAAGATAATTATCTAAAGAACAAAAGATAATATCTGGTTTTATTCTCATTTAATTCCAAATCAAAAGTAATTATGACTTATTCAATTTAATATTTATAACAATAAATGAAATCACCATTATATAAGTCATTTAATTTAAAATAGCGTAATTTTTAATTATAATTAATATATGTATTGCACATAAACAAATTAGAAAATTAAATAATTTCCTAACAAATTGTTTATTAATAAAGCTACACAACCAAACAATTTTACCAACTAAGTCGGATATATGCGTGTTTTTCTTATTTTTCAACAACGTGATCGTTGTCTTTAATAATTTTTTCTTTGTCTTTAAGTTTCTTTTACACGCTACTTTTCAACAACGTTATCATCATCGTCTTCAACATCGACGTCTTTTTCTTCTTCTCTAATGTCTTCTTCTACTTTTTTTTGTTGATTTTTTTCCTCTTTCTTTTTCCTTCCTATCCTCCTCCAATATCATCAATTCATCATCATCATTGTTGTCTTCTTCATCTCCTATATATGCTCAGAAAATTGGAACAAGAAAATTTTGATTCACAATACAGAAATTTTGATGCACAACACAAAAATTTGGTACACATCACAAATTCTTAAAGGCCCATATGTCTGGAACATTGGCACGCAATTAACAAAATACGCACAATACAGAAATTTTGGTGCACAACATAGAAAATTTGGTGCACAACACAGAAAATTTAGTGTGCAACACAAGAAATTTTTGAAAGATTACAGTCTAAAAAATTGACACCCAACCAACAAAATATATACAACACATACACAGCACATAAATTTTTGATGCACATGACAAAAAATTTTGAAAGGATCACAATTGACTCACCCAACCAACAAAACATATTCACAGCAAATATTTATGTGCTATGTGTAAATTTTTTATGCTATCTCGATAAATTTATGCTATGTGTAGAAATTTCTGTGATAAATAGAGGGAAAAAAAAGGAAAAATAGGCTCGAGCATTACCAGCGGATTTATCTGCCGGGAATCTTGATTAGTGCAACGCTGCATTTTTGTCACTAGCAAAACGTTATCAGCATATTTATCCGCCAGTAAATTCGGCAGTAATCTTGTCCTAAATTCGAATCACAAACCCTCCCCATTCATTTTCGAATTACTCTCTCTCTCTAATATACTCCCTCAATAAAAAGAAAAAAAAATCATAGGCCACCCCACCCCCGAGTTCTCTCTCTCTCTCTCTCAATCTCACTCCCACACACAGAGGCACAGCGCCGCCCCTCTCATCCAGTCCTTCACTCTCACCTTGATCACCGCCACCACACACTCGCCTCCGTTGCCACGCACCTCTCACCGGGTCCACCGCACGCTTGCAACTCGTCGCACCTTCTCTGCTCATCGTTCCTCACATGCTCGTCACCAACAATCTTGTTCCCTCTGCCTCGTATTTTGCTCGTCCGCCATCACTGCACCTAATGCCTGGTGAGTGCTCGCGTCTCGTCGCGCCGCGCCTCTGTCTCTCCCTCTCTTTCAGACTGTTCGATTCTGCAGTTGCAACAACAGTCAACATGTAAGGGTTTTTTTTAGTTATTCTAATATCCTATATTAATTTTTAATAGTTGATTCATTGATGTTATTTTTGTTAATTTTATTGTTGTTTGATTTATGAATCTGATTAAAATATGACAGATGTTAAACTTAAAATGTTGAAATGGATGAAATGTTATTGTTGTTAATTTTAGGGTTAAGTATGATTTTAGTCCCTAAGGTATAGGCCGAAAATTATTTTTGTCTCCAACCTTTTTTTGCATACAAAATCATCCCTAAGTTTTAACTTGGTTTTAAAATTGTCCTTACCTTAGGGACCAAAATCGTACGGAGGTGGCGGCAGAAGCAGAAGCAGAGGTGGATCGTGGACAGCTTCTTCTTCTTTCCTTGCCCCTTCTTCTTCTTCCCTTCCTCTTTGCAGGAGCAGAACTCTCTTTTTCTGTTTTTTTTTTTATTTTATAAGTTTTTTATTATGGGTAATTTGGTCTAAAATTTTAAGATTTAAGTAAAAAGGATGATTTTGTATGCAAAAAAAGGTTGAGGACGAAAAATTTTTTAGCCTATACCTTAGGGACCAAAATCGTACTTAACCCTTAATTTTATTGTTGAATTAGTTTAAGGATTGGGTTCGGTTACTATGAATATGTTGATTTTGTTGATTGTTGAATTGATTTATGAATTGGTTTTGCTGATTATGAATATGAAATGGTTTGTTGATTGTTGATTGTTGCTGCTGTAATGGTGTTGAAACCTAACTTCATAATCTGGTTTAAGGGAGAATATTTAATTTTAGAGAAAATGACAAGTAGGTTGTTGACCTTTTGGCTCACGGACATTTAAGTTTTTGAGAATTTGAAAATATATTTAAGTCTCTGACCTTCTCAAAACCTGGACACATTGATCCCTCTGTTCACTTGGGTCTGTTAAACCCAGTGAAAAAATCAAATATGGCTTCTGTTGCACTGACCTAGCCGAAATACAGATGCACATGTGGGAGAGTTTTTAAAATTGGACAAATTAAACCCAAGAATCGATATGTCCAGGTTTTGAGAAGGTCAGAAACTTAAAGGTATATTCAAATCTTTGGGGACTTAAATGCCTGCAGGCCAAAAGATCAAGGACTTATTTATCCTTTTCTCTTAATTCTAATTCAAGTGTTTTGTTCTTAATTGTTGTATTTAACAAAAATTGATTAAACTAGATTATGAAAATTGTCAAATGTGGCTTATATCTTACTCTAACATTATTTGCATCAGAAGTAACAACTAGCAAGGTTTTTTTAAATTTTTTTCAACTCTATTCAATATTCATTCATTAAGTTGAATTGAAAATTATTCTTGATTCTTGTATCTGACATTGTCTTGCCAGATAATTATGTTTAAAACAAAATTATGTTCAAAACACAGTGATGTGAGAATTATTGCCGATCTAGAATTTTACAAAATATAGGTTCGTTGCAAGCATAGCCTAGACCGGCAAGCAATCCCCACAATCAAAGTTTAATTCTTTCAAATAAAAAACAATTAAACCGAGAGTAATTAAACCTCGGGTCGTTCTCCCTAGGAATACAATTGAAGTGTTACGCTCTTGGTTGTGAGGACAAAGGGGTTTTGAAATCAAGAAATGAAAGATTAAAAGAACTAAGAAATAAAAGAGTTAAGAAATGATCAAAATTGATATAAATGCAAGTAAAAAGGAAGCTAGATCAAAACTTAGTGAAAATGCAAAGATAAGTATAAAAGATCCTTGACTTGGGAATGGACTCCAAGGAATCCTATCATCGTCATAGCCACAACTATGGCAACTATGATGAGTCAATCTCGCTTAGTTAACCCCCTAACATCGAGGAGTAGGTCAAGCAAACATAATTGACCTTAATCCATAAGTCCTAGCTAACTTACCAAATTAATTAGTAAAAAGCTAGCTTCAATAGAAACAAGAGTCAACTAACTACCCAAGAATTACCACTAAATGTCGGACATTATGACTCTAGTATCTTAAGAACTCAAATCCCAAGGCAAAGTGTGAAAATCTACTCAAAATTAGTAAGTGGCATTTTCACAAACACTTGGTGGGCATATAACCAAAATGTGAGCATTTGCAAAGGAAAATAGAAACTATAACCAAAATATTCACAATTCTAACTATAAACAAGCAATCAAGCATATATAAAGCATAAAACATGAAATTCATCAATCAAAACTTCAAGAACTCAAAATTGCAAATATTAACAAAGTGCTTGAACCAAAAGGAAATGAAAGTAAAGATGATGTAATTAAAAAGGAACTTGAGAGTACTTACAATTAAAGAAGCAAAATCCAAGATCAAACTTACTATAAAATGCTACAATCAAAACCCTAGGAGAGCATTTGCTATCTACACTACTCCTACTCCTAAGGATCATTTCTAACTAATAAAAACTAAAACTAAAACCTAATGTAAGCTCATTCCTCCATATGTGTTGATATCCCCTTCATATAGCACTTCCATTCAGCATCAAACCTTCCAAAATTGGGCAAAAAGCCCCCAAAAATTGCGGATCACGTGTTTCATTAATGAAACCACGTGCAGGGACCTGTACACACACACGTACGCACAGATGTGTGCGTAAGCACACTTTGCTGAATGTTCACCTGTGCGTACGCACAGGGGGTTGTGCGCGCGCACACATACTAATTTCTTCTTGTGCGTACACACGCTTGCTTGTGCGCACACACGCTTGCTTGTGCGCACACACGCTTGCTTGTGTGCATACACACTTGACTGTGTGTGCTTTTCCTTGTTTTCTTCATGTGTTCTCTCTTGTACATGCTTTCTTCCACTTTTACTAACCCATTCTTGCCTAAATGACCTGAAATCACTCACAAAATATATCACGACATCGAATGGCATGAAAGTGGAATTAAAATTACTAATTTAAGCACAAAAACGCATGTTTTCATATTTAGGTCCCAATTGGGGAGATAACAACAAAGTATGCTATTTTGGTGTTTAAGTGTGAGCTTATATAATGAAATCTACTCAAATCAAGTCAAAATATCTCATCAAATATGGACTCATCACACAATTCTTAACCTTTTTTTTCACATATTTATACACATCAAATGATTAACATTGTGATTGAGTATCTATTTTTTTTTGCTAAGCTTGTTGAAACTATCCTCTCCTCATTGGCCCAGTTTAATATTTGTTGCTCTCTAAACCTGTCAATGGCGTTAAGAAGACCTTCTCTCTCCTCTCACTTCTCTCAAGGTCCTTGCTGTCTATAAGTAAAAATTTTAAAGTGTAGTTATATTTGTAATTGATTCTGTTTAAAAATTATTGCTTGTTTTTATGTAATTATATGTGTGTCATATTTCTATATATATATATATATATATATATATATATATATATATTTTTTTTTTTTTAATTGTGAATAATGAGATCAGAAAATGCATTGAATATTTGAACATGATGAATCTTTATTTTTGCTTACTAGAAATCTGTTACAACTCACAATATTTTTTGTTAAAGTTTGATTTATATTTCATAGTTTTTGAGATGAGTCTCTTTCTTTCTAATCTAGTTGTTGGGGATTAAAATATATTCAAAGTTAAAAGAAATGTTAAGCAATTTGTCTTAGAATTTAGATGTAAAATTCGCAAAATTAGTAAATAATTAATAAATTAATTAATTATTATTTAAAGAAATTAAAAAATAGAATTTTATAGTATAATGAGATAGAACTAATTAAAATAAGAATTTTGACACTAATTTTAAAGAATTTGATTCAAGATTGATCCGAACGGACCAACCCGAGTGAACCGGGCTCATATTAGGCCCAAGACCCAACCCAACACCCATTTAAGTGAAGAGCTTCAGCTCTTCTTCCCCAAACAAAAGGGGAATCACATTGAAGCAATGGGGAAGGGGGAGGGGGGAACACAAACCCTCACTCATAATTCAATCCTCCATAACTTTTGATCCAGAGCTCTGATCGCCGCGCTGTTTGCGACTACGCGTTTGCAGCGACGAGCTCTACAAAGTCCAGTACCTAATTTGGTAAGAAAGCTACAGTTCCAGTTTCAATTTCCTCTTCCCAATTTGAAACTTTGATGATTGGGTGTTGAGATTTTTAGTTGTTTTGATGTTCTAGGGTCAAATTAACTGGAGAAAATTAGTGGGTCTTTCTCAATTGATGCATAAAAAAGGTAAGAGCCTCAAGACCTTGTTGATTTGTGAGTTAGTAAGCTTGAATGTTGATTATAGTGATGTGTTGTGGGATTAGATTGAATATTGTAGATTTGGAGTACATTGATGATGTTGGGAGCTTGATTGTTGGACCTTGGTGGCTAAAAATTCTATTCAGAGAGGTTTTAGGACTGTGGACTCTTGAGGAACGTTGACCTTGAGGTGTCTTTGGGTTTACGAGGAATCGTCTAAGGTACGATTTAAGTTTTATTTAAGTACCATGTGGTGTGATGTGAATTCCTAGGTTAGATGCCCCTAGGGATAAGCTTGAATAGTATATTTGAATCTGTTGATATGTGTAGTGAATGTATGGATGATATTGATGTTAGTATGGAGGGAATTGATATGGTATTTATGAATTGATGTTGGTATAGATGATATTGAGATTGGATAATGATTGTGCACTGTGAGCAATATGTATATATATTGAATTCATAAATGTTAAGCTGGAGCCTGTGAAATTGGGCCAGAGGCCGAAAAAGGTAAGAAATGTAAGTGATGTTTTTATCGTGTGATGATGTGTGATATGGAATGGAATTTTGATAACGATGAACCATGAAGATGATAGTTGAGTATATGATTGTGAATTGAGTATGAACTTTGAAGTTGAGTTGATTTAATTGTGAGTTAGAAATATTAGGCTTATTAGAGTGGTGTATTAGGGTATTATGAAATGAATTGGGTATTGAAATGTGAATTGGTATGATTAGATATTGTCAAAAAAAACTTAGAGTTTTGGTATTGAGATATGAGATTGGTGGAAACAGAGGTTTGATAAACTTTGTGAAAAACTGAATTTTAGACAAAATTTGGCGAGCCATAACTCGGCTTCCAGACCCCCAAATTCTTTCAAACCTGTCTCATATAAAAATTGGATCTGTGAAGTTTACATCGCTCGAAGAACGGATGAAAAATATTTTAAAACGAGAAAGTTATGCGTGTCAGAAATTCAGCGTGCAAAACTAAAATTCTGCAGCACTTGGTATTTTTACCCACTCTCCAGAACTTGTGTACGCGACCACCTGCACGCGACGTGACCAACCCTTTTGGGTTTGGCAGCTCGCCTACGCGAGCAAGGTGCATGCGTCTACAAGCAAGGAAAAGCGCACCCACGCGTACGCGTGACTCCTGTTTTTAGCAAAGTGAATTTTGTGTTTTAGAACCAAATTTCGAACCTCTAAACCTGTATTTTCACTCTTTTAGACCTTAAACCTTAGTTGTAATGATAGAGAAGGAGGTTGAACTATGAAGGGGTGTTATCTTGGAAGTAAGAAATGCTTAAGGTAATAAATTGTGGTTGAGGAATTGCGGAATCAATGAAGATGTATGAAATGTGACTGAAATTATGATGTGATTAAAATGAGAGGTAAATGTTGAGATTGGTGCTGATTAAGTATGGCCAAAATGGCCGAGATGGCAAGGTCTGGGTGTGATCCCACCTGCGAGTTAACTGAAAACTTTATAGGCTGGCAAGATGAGGATGGAGGATTCCCTCTCTTGTCGTGATATGAATGTGTGGCAAGTTGAGGACGGAGGATTCCCTCTCTTGTCGTGATGTGAATGTGGGGAAGGTAGAAAGGCACACTCTTTCGTTTTGTTTTTCCCACATTCTTCTCTAGTTGCAAGGTGGAAAGGCACACTCCTTCGATGTGGAAAGGCACTCTCCTTCGTAATTCTCCCAGGAGAAGATGGAAAGGCACACTCCTTCGTTTGTGTTCCTCCTGGGGATACGCAACCTAGAGACCATATCCGGGTTAGCTACCGGATGTGTCGAGTTCTGGCGATTTAACAGACGCGTGAGCTCATAGCCAGTAGGACAGGCATGCATCATCTACATATGTTTGAATTGTTTGGGTTTACTTAATTGCTTTGGGTTGCCTAATTGTACATGTTTCTTGATTATTTGCTAATTGTCTTACTTGCTTTACTTGTGCATTACTTGTCTATATTGTTTGTGTTTGTATAGTAGTTGGATTACTTGAGGGATGGTTCGAATCTTGGAATATTCTGTTGGAAGGTAGTAGAAGTATGAAGTATATTGGGTTAGAATTAGAATCCCCTATGATAGTTGCCAAGTTATGGATTAGTGAGAACTTATTATGGATATGACGAGGTAAGAAGTTAAGATGCTTAGTGAATTTATATTATAGTGCATTGTATTTATTTAGAAATTTTACCGTACTGAGAACCCATGGATCGGGGGTTCTCATTCCGTATATATTCTCTATTTTTCAGATGCAGGTCCTGGTGCTCTGTAATGAGTTAGATTCGTCTGGAAGGCGGCTAAGTTTATTTGATTCTGTTTTTACTTTTAGAATCTCTCTTGTTTGTTTTGAAAAACCTTCAATATGATGTACGTAAATGTTTATTTTGCAACTTGCCTATAGAGGCGATGATGTATCTTTGAGAAAGATAGGAAATACCATTGTCAAACTAGTTTTAAATTATGTACCCTAGCCGACCCAAACTTCGCAAGTCGCGACTAGTGGCTATTTACTTATGTTTTTTTCAAAGATAAATGTTATTTTATTAATATAAAATAAAAGTGTTTCCATAAGGAAGTACAAAATAATTGGGTATTCCCATTTATCACCAACTATGACTGAAAGACCAAGAGCTTAAAGAAGAGTAAAGTAAGAGTAAAGAAAATTAGTAGCATCTATCAGGTATGGCTCACGAGTTCACGCACTAAATTGCTGGCTTCTTTCACTATCTCTGGTGCCGGGCTTATTACCTTCTTAAAAACACACTGATTCCTCGCTTTCCAAGTGCTCCAACACAGCGCCGCTATGAGGAAGGTCTTTTATCTACCATCGAATTGAGCCGCTGCCCAGGATAAGACTCGTTACCACCAATTGAAAAAATTTTCTTCTTCTCTCATCCATAGGTCAAGGGTTATTAAGCTTAGCCTCCATATTATTGAAGACAGGGGCATTGGAACAAAGCATGAGAAATTGATTCAGCCTTCAACATGCATCTTGGACAAGTGGCAGGAGTGGATGCGAACCGGCTGTGAACTTGTTGCAACACCAGAAGCTTTTCATAAAGACTTTTCCATAGAAAAATCTTAATTTTATGTGGTAATTTCAACTCCCAAATGCTATTCCAGACTCTGTTGTGTATGTTCTGGGGCCTCAATGAAGTAGGAGAATGAAAGAATCCATAAGCAATTTTGTATCCTGACCCAACTTCATATATACCAGATTTTGTCCAACACCAATTAACTTCATCCTCCTCCTCTGTTGGTTTGATTGAAAAAATTTTATTGCATATATCAACTGAAAAAACCGACTCAATCAGATTTCTATTCCAGCTTCTATCAGGATTTAGTAACGCACTAACGTAATACACTTGCAGATTTGGCGGGATTGTGAGTGCATTTTGAGGAACATTAAGGGGAACTGGTGGTGGGAGCCAGGGGTCATGGAAGAACATTAGTGCCGGAGCCTATTTTCCATAACAAGCCTTTCTCGATCACCTTGCGCCCTTCAAGAACACTTCTCCAACCCCACGACGGTACGCTTCCTATCTCTGCATGTAGGAAATCTGTATATCTGAAATATTTAGCTTTGAGCATTCTTGATATAGTAGAATTAGGGTATTTCATTAGACGCCAACATTGCTTGCCCAATAAAGCCAAATTTTGCGCCCTTAGATCCTTGATCCCCAGCCCTCCATCTTTCTTCGGTCTTGTCATTGTGTCCCATTTAATCCAAACCATTCTTCGTTCTGCACCTTTTTGACCCCACCAAAATTGCGAGAGCATGCTATGAATCTCAGTTAATAGCGTGTCCGGGAGCTTGAAACAAGAGAGTGTATAAATAGGAATCGCCTCCCCCACCGCTCTCAATAGCGTGTGCCTGCCACCTGATGACAATAGACTTCTTTTCCAACCCATAATCCTCTTCTGAACTTTATCCTTGATAGCTCCAAAGGTTGCTTTCTTTGATTTTTGAACTATAGAGGGCAGTCCCAGGTATTTGTCTTGTACTCCAATATGTTTAATATTTAGTGTCTAAGCAACTGCTAGTCTTGTGTTTGAGGTGTGTTGTGACTGAAAAAGATAGCCGACTTATTCAAATTGACTTTTTGCCCACTAAAACCCTCATAGGTCTCTAGCAATTCTAGAATGCTTTGACTTGTATTAGGTGCGCTCTTGCAAAAAAGGATTGAATCATCAGCAAACAAAAGGTGATTAACTGTTTGGCATCTCCGATTAACTTGAACTCCTTGAATTAATCTGTTTTGATCTGCCTTGTGTAGCAAGAAGGAAAGTCATTCTACACAAAAAAGAAAGAGATATGGAGATAGGGGGTCACCCTGTCGGATGCCCCTATTTGGCCTAAAGGCTATTTACTTATGTTATATATATATACACACACACACACACACATCTTGTCCTTATCTTATTCTTATTGCTTTTCGAAATGCGTTTTACCTTTCGTCTATTATCTATTTATGAGAGTATTTTTTGTTCGCGATTTTATTTTATTCCTTTTCAGGTTCCTCGTTTATACACATATATATACTTATTATTATTCCACCTTGAGTCGTATCACCATAATATCGTTGACTTATGATTCGAGTGTAAGGATCTTTATATTAGGGTGTTATATTAGACATAGTTTATAATAGAGTGTAATGTGACTATTTCATCCATATAGCAGATCCTCATTGAGTGGGATATAGGATAATTATCATTTTATTGTTGATTTGCATAAAAGTAAAAGAAAAAGTAAGATGTATTTTTACAATTTTCAAGTAATTTTTTATTATGGATTCACTTATTCTCTCTTGCAAAATCAAGTACTTTTTATTCAACTTCATGTAATTTTGCGGGATGATGTAATTTATATTGCTTATTGCTTTGTTGATGTGACCAATAATTAGTCTACTATACTTCCTTGTGATTTTTTATTGTAGATAGTTGATTATTCCATGGTAAGTGATAATTTTATCTCCTCGTGTAGAATTAGAATTATAAGGTAAATGACTCAAGTGACAAAGATACTCTCTCTTGCTAAGGATACAGGGCTGTGTATGAATCTAGAGACATCAAACTACCTTATACTAAGTTGTCGGATCTCATGTGAAAAACTTAGCCTAAATATAGTTCTAATTGGCATTGCTGTGTATGATTGTCTTTGGTTATATTTTTGAAATTCCCCTTTTTTCAAACTAGCTATAGTTGAGTTTTTGACGGTGTGGTTCAGATTTTACAACGTTGAAATGATGAGTATAATGATTAATGAGTAATTTTTTAGTATTATCAGATTTATGTTTGTATTGAAACTTATTTTTTGTTGTTATTTGAATTTGGATCGAATTGTTTAAAAAAAATTAAATTTAAATTTACCGGATATTAAATTCACCGGTGGTTATTAATTTAATTATTAATAAATAATATATTATTGTCGAATTTATCAGGAGATAAATTTACCGATAAAATCAGCGTAATTTATACTGTCAGATTTATTCCAATGCTAAATTCGATGATAAATTGATTGTCAGCTGATTTTTTTGTAATGTAATGACATCATTCAATTTTATATCCTCTTGCTTTAATGTAAGAGTGAAACATGCATCCGTATAATTAAGTAGCCTAGAGCATTACTCTTGTTGTTCTTATATTTTGAAATTCACATATTTTCTTTGAGTATTTAAGAGAAGTCGCTAATAATAATTTTTAGCATTTAAAAAAATATCGGTTAAAATTTTACTTTTAATAAAATATTTATAAGACAATTACATATACATACAAAATATTTTTGTGACAATTACAATGTTAGTGTTTTGTAGTGCATATATAGCACTAAATTATAGTAATTAAAAGTTATTTAAATATTTTTTATAGCATCAACAAATCAAATAAAATGGATGCAAAATATATGTTAAGTCTTTAAATTTAAATCATTAAACATACAAAAATAAAGTTGAATATAAACTTATCATTATTTGTAATTAGAAATATTCAAATTCATATATCGGATCAGATTTCATATCCACTTCTCAAAATCGAACTAATTTAATTCATTTTTTAATATTATTTTATTATATTATGTAAAAATTATAACACTTTTAAAAATTATTAATCAAAATCATGACGAAAAAATTATTGCAAATTAAAACAGAACTAATTCATTTATTTAAGTCAATCAAATAATTAATATAATTAATTAGTTATAGTTAATGTAGTCAAACAAAAAAAATACTAAGGGCCATCAAAATTTATTATTTTTTGCCATTACTTAGCATAATATAAACTCAATTTCTTTCGTTTAGTTTCTTTAGTTTAGTAATCCAACAACATACTTTATCCCAAATTTTTAAATATTGAGGCTAACTGATGGTCAAAAATAATAAATTCTGATGACTCTCTAGAATTTCTCGTCAAACAAACTATGAATAATTTAATTATAAAATTTTTAAAAATTATTAATCAAAATATATAAGATGAAAAATTAATACTAATTAAAACAAAATTAATTCATTTATTCTAGTCAAATAAAATAATTAATATAATTAATTAGTTATAATTAATATAATAAAATAAAAATATTAAATAATTTAATATTTATCTTAATTAATTATTTAATTAATATATTTAAATAAATCAAATCAAATAAAATAAATCAAAAACACCTTCAACAACATGCTACCTCAGCTGTTAAATATTAATTGAAAAATCTCTATTTTAATAAGATAATAGATGTTATCAATTATGTAACACATTATTGAAGATCTTTAAAACACGTGAAATTAATTAGTAAATTATAATTATAATATGCAAATTGATTTCTTGTTGAAAGACAATCTTTTTGCTATAAAAACTTTATACGTTATAATTAAAATTTCATTAATTTCTCTTTCTTTTCTATTTTTGTCCCTTCCTTTTCTTTTGTAATTGATGAAAAATTGAAAACTTTTGATAATCTCTGGTACCTAAACTTTTTTTAATTGAAAAAAAAAAGAAAATATCAGTACAGTAGTGGGTGGCAAATAAAGGCCCACACGTTGACCGGTAACCTGTTGTAGCCTGTAAAGCAATCCGCAATCCTAGTGCAATAGAATAAAACAACATAAATTCTTAATTTTTTGCCAAAATAAAATCATTGAACAATAAATATTTTACCAAAAAGTATACTAAAATGGAATCAAATGTCCAAAGTTTGATCCAAAAAATGTTATTAGCAATTCATTAATGAAAAAATTTATTATAGAAGGAAAATCGCCTTTTATATTAATCTACAATTGTGTGTTTATTTATTTGTTTATTTACTATTCTATGACAACATGATGTGAAAAAAAAGGAAGCATTAGAAGAAAAGTTAGCTATGGAATATCAAAGATAATAATAATACAATCTCTTAGCATTATTGAAATTGGGATGTATTATGACGGGTTTGGATTTAAAATATTTCATAAATATTAGAAATTAGTTATTAAATTAGATATAATAAATTTATATAGTGTTTATACATTTTTTTATAATTATCAAATTATTTTTCAATAATATAATTAAATATTTTATAAATAAAAAATTAGTTGTCATTAATTTTTGTTTTTATTCATATCCTGATGATAAATATAAATCTGATTATAAGTGTAGATTAAGTATGATTGCATTATTTATAAAATTTAATTATATTTTTTATAAAACATAATTAATCATTTAATATTCTAATATACTTATAAACAAATAATTAATTTTTAAAATTCATATAAGCTGCTTAATTTGGTTTTCAATTGAGATCTCTCCAAATTACTGCTTAATTTGATACAATGACTAACCTTTTGTTATTAGTGGATGAAATAGTTAATTTAATATATTAAAATATTATATATATAAAATTTCGACACTTGATCAATTGAACGAGTCACTTATGATTAACTATACTCCCCAAATTGATATTTTTTTTTCCCAAATAATATTATTTTACAAAAAAATATAACCAATCAATATATTTACAACCGTTCAATTCTCAGCGGTGTGGGGGATATGGCATTTTTCCAATGATAATGAAATGATAATAACTACTACACAAAGTTTATGCTAATCGCTTTCAATATGTCATTTTTAATATATTACATCTAAAAGGTAATTCCATTATACAGTAAGACATTTTTTAGATATTAATTAATATGTATACTATACCGAGAGAGCTCCTAATTCAAAGGTTTCATGTTTGTTTTCTTTAATTATCTTTTATAGCCCTAAATAATTTTTTGTTCTTTATCAATATTTGAATTTTAATATTGTCTTTATAATTTTCTTCTTCTAGTAAATCGTTGAAGAAATATTTGATTTAATTTTTTATAAAACTGTTTTTCAGATAAGTTTAGAATTGTTTAGCTTAAATCTCTATTCTTTTTTTATAAAATTTTTTAATTTGATAGATTAATAATTAATTTATTTTAAATTTGAATTTTATTTAAAAATTTATTATTAATTAGTCAGTTGTTATGTACAAGTAAAATTCAAATTCTTAATACTGATTTAAATAAATTTTTAAATTAATCATTAAACTAACCCAAATTGATTTGAGGTGTTTTAAATCTCTATTATATAAATAAGTGACTCACTCAAATAAAGACGTCTAAAACATCTTTTTTTGAAGATATTTTTTAATTTTTAAAATTTAATACATATAATTGATTAAATCGTGTTATTTTTATCAAAATTAAGCCGAACAAATTAATTTGACCAAAAAAATGTTGAATCAAATTTTAAATTAGTCTAAATTAATATTACTTTTTATAAAAATAACTACAATATCCAAAATGACTAAAATACTCTTATTATATATATTAATTTTGAGAATCTTAAATTCTAGTCTTTTTTTAAAAATCCTAAATTCTAGTCATTTTCTTCTCTGATGTCATAAGGTTAAAATTTAAAGTATATAATATTTCTATTATATATATATATATATATATATATATATATATATATTAGTTATTTTTTAGGGTTAAGTACTGTTTTGGTCCCAAAAATTTAGCGCCAGAATCGAACCCATTCCTCATCTGATTTTCGATTTAGAATTGTTTTTAACGTTTTTTTTTTCATATTAAAATCGTCTTTTTAATTATTAAAAAATATATTTTTTTAATATTTTTATCTAAATGCCTGTAAATAATTTATTTCACAAGCATCAAGCGACAAAATTAAGAAAACCATCAAGTTGAATTCTATAGAGTGAATCTTTCATTTTAAAAGAGATACTAAAGAGATTAATTACTATTGCATTAATAAAATCTAAAATATGTTTTTAATGTTTTATTGATAGACGAAATTATTTATGTTATTTTCTAGAGTAAAACACAAAGAATCTTTACTCTCAAAGTATTATTTAAAAAAATTTAAAATAAGGTACTATAATTTTATGAATTTTATTATCTTGTGTCTTAAACATATATATTAAAATTACAAATTAATTTTTTATTAAAAATATAAAAAAGTATTTTTTAATATATTTATTTAATATTTATTAAAAAATTTAAAATTTTATTATTAGTAATTTTATTATATGTCCCAAAAGTATATATTAAATAAATTCTAATTTTATTAAGGATTTTTTTAAAATAAACTTTTTTTAGTACATGTATGAAGATAGAAAGTGAAAGAGAAAATGGTAACAATTTAAAGAATCAAAATTAATTTAATAAATATGAACATCAAAGCTTTAAACTAGACACCAACAAATGGAAGCTTGAAACTATTTTAAAGACTAATAATAAATGTCAAAGTCATCTAAAAGAAAATAAGTTGATATTCGGATAATAATAAATTTTAAAAATAAATTATTTCTTAAGTTTTTGATTTATAGATATTTAAATTTTTAAATATTTAAAAATATATTTAAGTTTTTGATATTTTTAAAATTTAGACACATTAAATTTTGAGTTTAATTTATTCTATTTTAAAAATATTTTTACATATGTATCCGTATTGACCTAATTAATACAATTAAAAGGACATTTAATTTTAATTTCTCTAAAATTTAAATATCTACAAATTAAAAGATGAAAAATTTATTTATCTTCTTCTCAAAATTTCAATACTCTAATCTAATTGGACCATTGCCACCGCCATAGCCGGTCACGAACCCATGATATTTTTTCTCACTCTTCTCGGTTCTCTCTCACGGTCTCACCCTCATTACTCTCTCATATAAATACCAGTTCAGCTTCCTCTCATCTTACTGAAACACAGAAGTGGCAACCACTATTGCGCTTCTTCTCCGCTGCCGTACGTCGGAAAATCTTGGCCGGCGAGAAAAAAGAAAAAGAGATTCCAAGAAAAGAAAATAAAAACCAGACCCAAACAAACCGCAACATTAACCCGAAAATTCAGCTCCTCACACAAATGACAAGTGAGTAAATTAAATCAACACTATCTCTCTTCATTTTCCACTAGTGTCCCTCGGATCTCGCTTCTTTTTCTTTGTTTCTCGAGTCCCGTTCAAAGATCCGATTTTCATGCCTACAGTCATCATTAGCCATGAAAATTATGCGTTCATTATTTACTTATTTTTTAATTAAAAAAAGAAAAAAAATTGAACGCTGTTTCTTTTTTTATATAAATATTTCATTTGTGCTGTCCCCATGAAAGCGCGTTTCCAATTATAAATCTGCTTTGTTGGTTTTTCAGGTTGGAGTGCTGTTGTTGAATGGCAGAAAGAAAAAAACTAACAAGAAAAGAAAGTTTGTTATGAACAGGTGTTTGAGCAAAGCTTCTTCTTCGTCTTTTCCAACACTGATTCTTATTCTCATCCTCATTCTCTTTTTATAAAAATACCTCTTTCTTTTATTTCTTTTTGAGTTCAATCTCTTTTCTCTCTGTGACATAATCATGGGAGGATTGAAGGTTGTTACTCCCTGTTTGCAATGGTCATTACCTCATTATTCCCCTTCTTCTTCTCCTTCCTCTTGTTCTCAAACCCTAGCTTCTGCGATTTCATCCCCTTCTTATGTATATTCCTATGCTTCGTCAAAACGACGCAGTTTCAATCCTTCCCTATCGTGCCGATTCGTCCACCCTTGCACACTCTTCAAAACCACGTCGTTTCTCCACAGGTCTCGATCCTTAGATTTTCACAATCACCTCTTCTCGACCAACACCAGAACACCGATCAGAAGATCCTGTAGCGCGAGCTTAGATTCCTTCTCCGACGAGGAATTCGCTAAGAAGATCGAAGACTTGACCCTCGGGTTTCAGCTCAACGAAGACGATTCAGATTCGGACGGCACTTCTTCTCCAACCTCGTCCTCGAATTTCGTGAATGGGCAGAGCATCCCGGAGCCGCCGTGGATGGTGTCCGGCGGTGGAGAGGAGATAATCATTCCGGCGAACATAGAGCGGAAAGCGAACAGCGTGGAGCTTCCGTTCTCATTGAGGATCATCAAGAAGAAGCTCCAATGGAAGGAAGGTTTTAGGGAGGCAGGTGAATCCGCGTGCTGTTCGGTGAAGAAAGCGTTCTCTTCTATGGTGTTCATCATTCGAGAGCTCCATAGCTACACCCTCCAGATGAGAGAGACTCTCTGCTACCAAGACCTACAAGGAATCCTCGAGAGGGTACAAACGGAAATGCACGCTTCCTTCGTTTGGCTCTTCCAGCAAGTGTTCTCACACACCCCTACTCTCATGGTTTATGTCATGATCTTGCTCGCCAATTTCACCGTTCATTCCATGGGACACAACGCCGCCGTCATGGCCGCCGTGAATCCACCTACGCTGACCATGGAGATGGAAGAAGAGGAGTCTGTCAGTGATAATCAGAGCGGATTTGATTCCTCTGCGGTAAAGACATTCACCGTGTCATCATCTAACGGGAAGAAAACGACTTCCGTTGGTGGCGGAAACGGTGGCGGAGGGAAATTCCGACCAGCGGCGAACGGAACCGACGGGGAAGGCCGGTCTGACCGGTCGGACCGGCACCAGGGAACGGTTTTCCCTGACGGTTTGACGTCGTCGCAGTCTCAGGTTTACAGAACAGGGGAGAGCAATAACAATAATAATAATAATGCGGAGTCTTCGTCAGTGGAGGAGGAAGAAGAGGAGCTGTGGAGTTCGATGGTGGAGGAAGCTTCTAGAATGGAGGATGTGAATCGTGACTCGATGAAACAGTTCGTTTCGCCCGTAAAAGCCAAGATGGAGAGTGATGACTATGCTGAGTATCTGAGAACGGAGTTGGTTTACCAAACGGGCTTGTCTAAGGAACCAAACAACTCTCTTCTTCTCTCAAACTATGCTCAGTTCCTCTACCTCGTTGCACATGATTACGACAGGTGAATTTTCCTTTTTTTTTTTCTTTTTCAAAAAATTCTTCACTTTTATTTGCTAATTTTGCTTGCCATGGCATAAGTATTCTAGTTTCTAGTATTATTATTATTATTCCCGTAGTAATGTTTTGGTAAAAGTCGAAATTCACATGCATAGAGTCTCCATCATTGGTAAAAATATATTTATTAAAGTTATATATGACTACTTGAAAGTCCATAAAAATTAACTCGTCATGTGTTTCTTGCTTTGTTAAAAGAAAATGGAAAGCCAGATTTTACAAAAATATATTTGATTATTGTATGTTGTGGTAATAATATACTCTTGTAGGACTGACTAATTTATGATTTTGTTTTTATATGAATTATGTGTGTGTTACCAAAGAGGTCGTTCTAGGTAGGAGCAGCGAAAGCATATTCTAATTCATCGTCAAAAATATATTAAAACCCAAACTGAAAAAAAATTAGGGGGATAAAAAAGACAATGAGGTTTTTGATTTGTCCAAGTTTGAATCTTGATAGAAGAGTATGCGGTGTATTTACCCTGCACCACAGGTTCATGAGCAGGATCTATATATTTCGGTATCTGTCATCTTCCGCGCGTGATAGTCACGTGCATCACAAATGATCTCACACGGAACTTTGTTGACTTTGACTTTTTAATAATTTTTTGGTTTAGACTTTACTCTGTAATTTACACTAGTATTTAAATCTGTACATGGCTATAATATGCCTATAAGGAAAACTATCACAGACAGCACATAATAATAAATTGCTTAGTAACGTAATGAAAGAAATATCCTTGAAATTGAGTAGTTTGGCATTGCAATTTTCATGTGAAAAGTGGTTAAAATTGATGTTGACATTTTGGTCCTGTTCTTTGAATTATTTCACCAGAGCGGAAGAATACTTCAAGAAGGCAATAGGGGTTGAACCTCGTGACCCAGAGGCATTTAATAAGTACGCAACGTTTCTATGGAAAGTGAAGAATGATTTGTGGGCTGCAGAAGAGACTTATTTGGAAGCAATTTCAGCTGAGCCTTCAAACTCTTTCTATGCCGCTGATTATGCTCATTTCCTATGGAACACTGGTGGGGAAGACACTTGTTACCCTTTGTCATCTGATGCCTCCCAAGAACTTTAATTGGAATAAATATCTCAAGAAGAAGAAAAAAAAATAAATTGTAAAAGAATATAGAGAAAATAAGGGAAAAAAATTTTCAAAGCAAAATAAAAAAGAAAAGTTTTGTAGGCTATGTTTTGTTCTAAATTTTTTTATTGAGTTGAGGGAAATAGGAGAGGTGGGGGTTTGTTTTGTTATATAACTCTTTGTAATTATAATTGTACATAAGTCTTTTTACAATGGCTCATTTTGAGCTTATTGGGTCACATTTTGTGCAATCGAATGTGCAATTATAATTATAATTAGTTATGTGATTTTGATGGAGAAGATGGTGGCTGTGAGGTGGCGTTTTGGAGAGGCAAGAGGATGCATGGATTGTGTTGTTGAAATATTTAATTTTGGCTTGGTAAGTTGGCAATAAACGGCACTGCGTTTCATATGGAAAGATGAAGGGTGGAGTGTGAAAGGGGAAATGGGACCTTTCACCTTTGGCTCTCTCAAAATGTGTTGATAAGGTTTATGCTTCGTTGGATGTCATTGAAGCAGGATTTGCTTTTTGCACATATTTAATCACACTAATGTTTCTTATCTTTGTTTTGTTCACACTTCACATACTTAGTGTAATGATGTTTAATCACATGGCAAATTGTAATTAATCCTTCCTTGTTAATGTGATGCCGTTTTTGGATATGATTTTCTTTCTCTCAATATTAAAATGATTTTTTCGATTTTCAATACGAGGCTTGAATTTCACGTGGGTTATTTTCAATATGCCGTATGATTATTAATTATTTTTTGTACTGATCTCATATTGCTTATGTAAGCGATGTTACTGGATTCTCTCTGGACAAATTCTTAGTGGGTCTAGTCTTTGATAGTTTTCTTTATGCTCAATTTATTGAATGATGATGGAGAGGGATAAAGAAAAAGAATATGTGCTGGATGAAAGAAAGGCTAGAATTTGAGTAAGGGATTTATTGGACATAATTATTAATTACAAACATTTTTTATTTTGCATATGATATAATATTACGATTTTGCTCTGATTTCTTCCTTCTTCACTAATCAATAATGATGTTATATATGTGGTCGGGGTACCAATTCCTCCTTTTTGCACGTTTCTTTTGTTATTGCTGGATTATATTTCAATTTGATGATATATATGACAAAATATTTTCTAGTAGGTTACTTGAGGGTTAATGTGGAAATGTCAGCCATCTGAAAAGAAGTTTCCGAATAAAGAGCAAAGTAGGTCACATAATTCTTAATAAATAGTTTAGAATTCAAATTAAAAACTATTGAAAATATTTCTATGTTCACTTAAAAAAAATCAAATGACTTTTTTTATTTTAATTTTGAGATTTTTTTCGAAAATAAAAAAAAATAATTAATTCTCAAAACAAGATTTTTGAACTTTAATTTTTAGAATACGATTTTTTTTTTTTTTTGCATTAAGGGCAAGTTCGCCACACCCCCGACGAACTCTAGGCTGAATTCAGCAGAGTATATAAACGTGGGGCCATTTTCATTTGTCGCTTTCCTTCCAAATCTCTCATCCAAATTCACTTTGTTCCTTCTTCACTTGTGATAGTCATATTCTTCTGTATGAGATTTTCTGTCTTTCGACACCCGTGAAGTTCGTTATCCACGACATCGTCAGTTTCAGGCCAGTAAATAATATGTTAGTTAAACTTACCGTTTACATGTTAGTTAAAGTTACTGTTTAGTGGTTGCATGTTAGTTAGAGTTACAGATTTACTGTTTACATGTTAGTTAGGTTTTTTATGTTATTGTTTTCAAGTACGGTTGCTGTTTGTTGTTTATAACATGTTAGTCAGTATAGGTAGTTTAAGTTGTGAATTAGAAGGTAATTAGTGGAATAATTAGTTAGGTTAGGTTAGATTAAAAAGAAACATGATTAGTAAAATTTAGGGTTCAATTAGTTATTCATTAGGGTTGTTTAGGGTGTTAGTTGACGGCCTCATGTAGTTGGGTTAAAATTAGTAAGTTTATAAACTGATTAAGAAGTAAGGTAGACAATTAGTAGGTTTAAATATGTTTTTTAAGAATTTAGTTAATGTGAAAGAAACTGAGTTTAGTATAATTTTATTTTACTAGAGTGTGGTTAGATGGAGCAGTAGTTATTGGGCTACGAGGATACGCTTTACAGATTGGATCAGGTTGAGCACATTGCTGGCAGACTTGATCGAGTGGTATACTTTTATTACTGTTGTTTATTGTATTGTAATTAATAAACAGTAAATTTGTTATTTTATGTGTTCACCATCTTTTTTTTTTTCGTGTGGTAGGCACCTCGGATCTTGCGCACCAGACGGAATTTGATAAGATAGCCGTCGGAGCATATTAGGCCATATCTCAAACGAATCGGGTTTGAGTATGTGGCGTATATGGTTGAGTTCGAGCACGACTGGCCATTGGCCTCGGCGTTGATAGAGAGGTGGAGGCCTAAGTCCCACACGTTTCATCTACCATGTGGGGAGATGACTATCACCCTGCAGGACGTGGCCCATCAGTTGGGACTCAGGATCGACGGTGATCTTGTTAGCGGATGCATAGTTGGTTAGGAGCAGCACCATCAGAGATGGTCCATTGAGGACTTCTGCCAGCAGCTACTGGGTGCTGTTCCTGGCCCAGATGACAGACAGTCATAGATCAAGTGGACTGTGAAGCTCACATGGTTCCACAACACGATATGCAGAGAGCTGGAGCAGGACGCCACTGAGGAGCACTTGTTGAGGTACACGAGAGGGTATATCATGCAGTTGATTGGGGGTATCCTATTCCCAGATGCATCTGACTTTTGGGTGCATATCTGGTGGCTCCCCCTCCTAGAGGACCTTGGCACATGTGGCGGGTTATCATGGGACTCGGCTGTGCTGGCATGGCTGTACCGCCAGATGTACCGTGCCACGAAGCATGGTCAGTGCAATTTGGGTGGTTGCGTCAGCTTGTTGCTGTCCTGGGCCTATCACCATATTCCGCTATTATGGCCCGATGGATTTGCAAGTCCTATGCGTGTGACGGACTTGATGACACAAGCCGCACCTCTTCTCCCTGTTATGCTCAACGTCATCCATGTTGTTACGAATCCTGGAGCTGACGGGGCGACCTCTCTTGACTCTCATCATTCGTGGGTTGGGCTGAATACGGGGCCCGTCATAGGATGACCAATCTTCCTCGTGACTTATGGGTCAAAATTCTGATCTATAAACATTAAAGACCGACTCCATGCGATACACAGGATGTACAAACCGCTTCCAATCTAGTCTTGCATGAGAGCAAGCTGCAAAGACGTGACGGCAAGGAAGATGAAGAGCCTGAAAATACCCACAGTCACATTTACCCTCATCAAGTAGCACTTGGTAATTCTGTTGTCTGGACCCAGGCACGGCTGCTAACTCTTCAACCGTGAAGTTAATCCTCGACAGATCAAACTGGTAAACATTCATAGTGTTGACGTGCTTCGAGTTGAATTCAATGGCCTTCATAAACGTCTGTGAGAATTCAGCACCGACTTGAAGTTGGGCAAGGGCCTCTGAACCCTTCCTGCCAAAAAGTTCACCCAAATGGAAATAACTTGACTTAACAAGAGCCGTGATTGGCAAATTACGAGAACCTTTCATGACAGCGTTAATGAACTCGAAGATATTTGTCGTCATGTGACTAAATCGACGACCTTCATCTGCATACTGCACCCACTGTAACCGAGACATTTCTTCAAGCCAATTTGTGATTGCTACATTTTCGCCCCTCAAACGGCAAAAATAATGAGCGAACTCACGCTGCGACTTCGAATACGCTGCGTTAATCATAATCTTCTTCAACTCCTTGTTTTTGAAGTAAGTAATGAAGTTTGCAACGATGTGTCTTGTACAAAAGGCTTGGAAGGCATGAGGTGGTTTCCATAAACTTCCCTTAGCATTCAGCGCACCATCAATTGATTTGTGTCTGTCTGAAATCACTAAGACGCCGGGTTGTGGTGTCACATGCTGCCGCATATACGAAAGAAAGAACGACCAAGCCTCCTTCGTCTCACCCTCAACAATGGCAAAATGTTTGCATTGTCATATTGAGCAATGGCCATTAGCAACGTCCCACCATATTTACCATATAAGTGGGTGCCATCGATGAAAATAAGTGACTTGCAATGCTTGAAAGCCTCAACACACGGTGAAAACGTCCAAAAAACCCGATGAAACATGACAGTGTCGGTTGAACCAGGCCAAAGCTGTGTCACAAGTTGTACCCAAGTACCTAAAGACACATCAACAATTAGCACAAATAAATGGTGACTTCTTGTATAGAAAATAACCACAATGAAATTAATCTTACCGAGTAAGTACATATGCATAGCGAATAACCAATGAGGAAGCTCGTTGTAGGACTCCTCCCAATCGCTATATATTTTAGCAACGACTTTCTGTTTTGCAAGTCAAACCTTTTCTATAGGACGCCTTGTAACCGAAGTTACTCTCCACACCTCCTTGCAGAAACCTGATGCTGATTGTTGGATCTGCTTTAACCATTGCGAAAATGTGTTGGGCAATCACCTTCGAATCCAACCTACGATGGTCTTGTTCCATCGATGTTTGCATGTAAGTATGAGTACCAGTGTATCTCCTAACCTCCTATTTTTCTTACTTTCGACGATATTATATGAGAATGCTCCAAGAACAACCGGGCCCAAACTGGATACATTGTACATTATACTTCAACTGGTCACTCTCCACTATTTTATACTCCGCGTCCTTTCTGATGTTGTACCTCTTAACTGCCAACATGACTTCTTCCTTGTTCTGAAATTGTTGTCCAACCTCGAACTCATTGCTTGGATCCTCTTCGGGGCCTCTCTGGGAAAACGACCAATCCAAAGTCATTGCATCGAGATTCAACCTGGAGAAGTGATCCGGCCGGTCATATGGTCGATAAATCACAGGCTATGTCAGAGCAATTTGTGTGTCACCATAGTAGTTCATCTCTTCTTCCTCGTCTCCATCATCAGAAATTTATGTTGGTTCATCATCAGCATCGTCTCCGTCATTAGGGTTAACTTCATACTGATCCATCATCGGATCCCTAATAGCAGAACCCTCATGACTTTCAACATCATCATCCATCATGTTAGCATTATGAACTTCAATATTAGACCCATCTTGACTACCTTTAGGTGGCATATTTAGATCGATCATCGTCCTTTTAATATTTCGTATAACAGCTCCACTCAACAGACTATCGTTGATGGTATCTGCAGATGATCCTCGGCCACCCAACCCAACTCAACAGACTATCGTTGACTCCGGTATCATATAGATAATTATCGGTTGGCCAGATCTAAAAACGATAGAACATTCTTCATCTTATACTATTTCACCATCATAATGAATGGATAACAATGGATTCATTGGCATTGTAGAGAAAAAAAAATGTCTAGAATGAGAACGAAGGTAGAAAATGAAATTGTGGTTTTGAGCTCCGTTCTCCATCAGACATGCTTTTATTTTAGAAACTCAACCTAGAGTTTGTTGGGAGTATGACGAATTTGTCCTTAATGCAAAGAAAAAAAATCGTATTCTAAAAATTAAAGTTTAAAAATTTTGTTTGAAAATTTAATTATTTTTTTATTTTATTTTTAAAAAAAAAATCCTTAGTTACTAATATAAAAATCTAACGGTTTAAACGTATTCTTGTCATTAGTTTCTCGTAATTAAAATCTGTTTGATAAACATTTTATTTTCTATAAATAGCTTATTAAAACTAACTTTTGAAACATAACATTTTAAATATTATAATATTTATATTTATATTTAATAAATTAAATTAAATTTATTTTTTAATAAACATAAATAACAATATTTATGTCTAGTAAAATAAATTTAAAAACGTTAAAAAATTATAATAAATATAAATATGAAAATACATTTGAATATTTATTAATATATATAAAATATTAAATTATTTAATTTGGTAAATACAAACTAACTTTATAAAATATTTTAATTTTTCAAAACTGTAAGATACAAGCACTTCTCAAAATTTTTTTTATTAAACTAACACTTAATTATTCCTCTTGCTTGTCTTTTCCAAACTTTCTATCTTATTATTGTTAGAAAATTATTTGATTTCCTAACTTATTTGTGCGCAATACATATATTAATTATAATAATAAATTATACTATTTTAAATTAAATGACTTATATAATGATGATCTCATTTATTGTTTTAAATGCTAATTGAATAAGTCATTATTACTTTTGATTTGGAATTAAATGAGAATAAAACCAGATATTATCTTTTGTTCCTTAGATAATTATCTTTTTGGATTTTAGATATATTATCTTTTGGGCTTTAGATACTATTTTATTTGGGCTTAAGGGTTTAATGGGTGCCATGCTCAAATATAAATAGACCTTCAAGGTTTCGGTCCCCAATATATCAAATCCGCTTTTGTTACTCTTTCCCCATCAAAAGATTTGCAGTTCAGCCACCTAGGAATACAGAAGGCTTTGGTTGAGGAAGATTGAAATAACCACAAGATCCAAAATCTTCCGGTCGTATGATTTATGTTTATGAATTCAGGTACGCTTCCGCATTCGAGTATGATATATATTTTTGATGATTCAATATGGATGATCTGGGTTAATAAAATTATTTATTCCAACAAGTGGTATCAGAGCCATTCATAATTTGATCATCGAAAATATTTAGTTTTATTTTCTATTAAATCAATATATGGATCGATGTATATATGTTACTCCTTACATTATGATACTGGATATATAAAAATATACACATGAATGTAGGGTTAACTACCAAAAATGCCCCCGAATTATTCAAACGCTGACAAAAATGCACTCGAATTTTATTATCGACAAAAATGCCTTCAAATAATTTAAAAACATAACAACAATACCCAACAGTAAATATATATTTTCAAAAAATACCTTAGAGATTGAATTTTGATATAATTTTTTGCAAGCATGATTATAAAAATAAGATATTATTATACATAAAAATTGGTGATTTTTCGTTAAGTATATATTTTTTTATAATTTCTTTTGTTAACAACTAATAATACTTTTAAAAAATCACAAAACAATATATACATAACAAAAAATCACCAAATTTTAAGAATAATAATATCTTATTTTTATAATAATGTTTGCAAAAAATTATATCAAAATTCAATCTCTAATGTATTTTTTGAGAAATACATATTTAATGTTAGTTTTTTTTGCAAGATTATCTTACATTAAATATGTATTTCTCAAAAAATATATTAGAGATCGAATTTTGATGTAATTTTTTGCAAGCATGATTAAAAAAATAAGATATTATTATCCTTAAAATTTGGTGATTTTTCGTTGAGTATATATTTTTTTTGTAATTTTTTTGTTAACAACTAATAATATTTTTAAAAAATCACAAAAAAATATATACTTAGAAAAAAATCACCAAATTTTAAGAATAATAATATTTAATTTTTTTAATTATATTTGTAAAAAATCACATCAAAATTCAATCTCTAAGGTATTTTTTGAAAATATATATTTACTATTGGATATTGTTGTTGTATTTTTAAATTATTTAAAAATATTTTTATCGATAATAAAATTCGAGCGTATTTTTGTCACTGTGCGTGTATGTATATATATATATATATATATATGAATCTAGTACTGTTCCGATCCACAAGGCATATTATTGTGGCCATTTGGATTGCTTTCAGAGTTAGCCGTCTATATATATATGCATCATTAATTTGTTCGATTACATACATATATATTATTGTGTGCTTGTTACGGTGAAATATAAGCATGCTTTGGTTGCTTTATTTGTATAGGTATAAATTGATACTCATAAAATTAATGATTTTTTTTAAAAAAATATTAATAGAGTATTATTCAATTATAATGTTTGATTTTAATTTTAACGGATAAAGAATTTTTGGCTCATAAATTTGTTTTACTATTATAACTATGTTTTTTTTTTTAAGGTCTGAAAAGATACTATTAAGATTTAATTCCTTATACGGTTTAAGAAATTTTTTATATTGTTACATAAAGAAACTAGTAACAATTTAGATTATTATACCCATCTATTTTATAAAGATTTGGTTTTAGAATAAATTGATTGAACATTATGCTGCCAAAGTAGCCTCTTTTGTAAAAATTAATTTATTCAAAACATAAGGAATATGACGATATATAATTCATGCGAATATTGGTCAGCCCAAAGGAAGGTCTATATTTTGCCGAATTATATACACATATTGATAGTAAATACATGTTTGGGTAACTAATTAAGAATAAAGTAATGCTTATTATTTATGCGAACAATAATCGGCCCAAAGGAAGTTTATTGTTTGGCCAAATAATAAGCATTGCACACTTTTGTTTATTTTCTATTAATTATGCGGTCAATAATCAGCTCAAAGGAAGGTTATTGTTTGGCCAATTGATAGAAAATATATGCGGTAATAAATAGGTTGCGAAGTTTAAGTTTCCATGTGCGCATTAAGTCTGTCCAAAGAAAGGCTTAATGTGTGACAAGAATTTCGACAATATTTGATTACTGCAATGAGAGTATCACTTACAGTTAATTTTCTATCCAAAGATTGAAAATTAATGTTGTTCTAGATATCTCAATATGGACTTTTCCCCATTATTTAACTAATATTTACTGCATGTTCCTTTTGTTCTGATTCAGAAACTATGGCTTCAACTACCAATGTTTCTGCACAAATTAGCAGTATTCCTATGTTGAATGGTTCAAACTTTAAAGTTTGGAAGGATACCGTGGAAATTGTCCTCGGTTGTATGGATCTAGATATAGCTCTTCAAGAGGAGAAACCCATTTTCACTCCGAAAAATCTCAATGAGGTTAAAATAGAGAAGTGGGAGAGATCCAATCGAATGAGCATTATGATCATGAAACGCTCAATTCCTGAGACGTTTCGGGGCTCAATTACTGAGGATAAAGATGCTAAACAGTTGCTGAAAGATATTGAAAAATTCTTTACTAAGAATGAAAAGGCAGAGGCAAGTAGCCTTTTGTGCAAACTTGTCTCCATGAGGTATAAAGGTAAAGGGAACATAAGGGAGTACATTATGGAAATGTCTCATCTTGTTTCAAAATTGAAAGCACTAAAGTTAGAGTTGTCTGAAGATTTACTCGTGTATTTTATTTTGATTTCCCTTCTTGCACACTTTGGAAAATTCAAAGTGAGTTATAACACTCTGAAGGACACTTGGTCCTTAAATGAGCTTATATCTCACTGTGTGCAAGAAGAAGAGAGGCTACAGCAAGATAAGACTGAAAGTGCTCATATGGCTTCATCTTCTCAGTATAAAAGAAAGCATGATACTACTGCGGATGTGCCTTCTCAGCAGAAAAAGACTAAGAAACAGGATCAAGTTTCAACCTGTTTCTTCTGTAAGAAGGTGGGACACATGAAGAAGGATTGTACCAAATATGCCACTTGGCATGTAAAGAAGGGTATAATTCTTACTTTCGTTTGTTCTGAGGCTAGTTTAAGTTATGCACCTATTGATACTTGGTGGGTAGATTCTGTTACTACTACTCATGTAAGTGTTATTATGCAGGGTTTCCTGTGGAACCGACCGCCAAGTGATGCTGAAAGATACATCTATGTGGCAAACAGCAATATAGTTGCAATCGAAGTTATAGGAACTTTCAGATTATGTTCCATGAGTGAATTTTACTTAGATTTACTAGAGACATTTTATGTACCGTCATTTAGACGAAATTTGGTTTCTGTTTCTCGTTTGGACAAATCAGGTTATTTTGTTCGTTCGGAGACAATAAAGTCAGTCTCTTATAATTCGAATAATATTTGCTCTGGTCATTTGGTGGATAATCTATATAGGCTTGACTTAAATTCCTATAATAATGAAATACTACAAACGGGTACAAAACAAAAACTAAATGAGAATTCGGCATCATTATGACACAAACGCCTAGGTTACATCTCTAAACAGAGAATTCAGAGGCTCGTGTCGGATGAAATTCTTGGACCCCTAAATTTGGCGGACTTTGAAGTCTGTATTGAGTGCATAAAGGGAAAAAGAACAAACGAAAGGAAATTAGGTGCCGAGAGAGCCAAAGATGTCCTAGAACTGATACATACCGATATATGTGGCCCATTCCCTATTGTCTCTTGGAATGGACAACGGTACTTTATTACGTTCATAGATGATTACTCTCGTTACAGGTATCTATATTTAATTCATGAAAAGTCCCAAGCCTTGGATGTTTTCAAGTCTTTCAAAACTGAAGTTGAACTTCAACTTGGAAAGAAAATTAAAGCTGTCAAATCTGATCGTGGTGGTGAATACTATGGAAGATATGATGGTTCAGGTGAGCAACGTCTCGGGCCTTTTGCTCTTTTCCTAGAGGAGTATGGTATTGTTCCGCAATACACCATGCCAGGCAAACCTAGCATGAATGGTGTTGCAGAGCGAAGGAACCGAACTCTTAAAGACATGGTGAGAAGTATGATTAGTCATTCTTCTTTGCCTAAATCACTCTGGGGAGAAGCCTTAAAGACCGCAGTGTACATCCTTAATAGGGTGCCAAGCAAAGCAGTTAACAAAATCCCATATGAAATTTGGACTGGAAAAAGGCCCAGTATAAAGCATTTGTATATTTGGGGATGTCCAGTTGAGGCGCGACCTTATAGGCCGCATGAAAGAAAATTGGACTCAAGGACAATTAGTTGCTACTTTATTGGTTACGTTAAGCGTTCACGGGGGTACAAGTTTTACAATCCTGCATCAAGGTCTATTTTGAGACGGAAAATGCGAGATTTCTTGAGGATGTTGAGCTTGGGGGGAAGGAAATATTAGGAATGTTGCTTTTGATGAGGATTCTATAACTGACAATGATCAGGACCTTGTGCCTATTATTGTTCAAGATACAGTTATAGTACAAGAGCACAATGAGAATCCTACTGTAAATCCAGCTACAGTACAAGAGAACAATGAGAATATTGTTGTTGCTCAAGATACTGCTACAGTACAGGAAAATAATGAGAATCCTCCTCAACCGCAACCCATACAGCAAGCTCAACAACCTCAAGAAGTGTCATTAAGGAGATCCAATAGAAAAAGGAGAAAATCCATATATGGCCTCAAACAAGCTTCCCATTAATGGTATCACAAGTTTAATTAAGTCATTACCTCATGGTTTTGAGGTAAATATTATAGATGAATGTGTATACCGCAAGTTCAGTGGGAGTAAATACATCCTTTTGGTCTTACATGTTGATGACATTCTACTTGCCAGTAGCAATATAGGTTTGTTGCATGAAACTAAGAAATTTCCATCGAACAAATTCGAAATGAAAGATCTTGGTGATGCCTCTTTTGTATTAGGAATCGAGATACTAAGAGACTGCTCTCAAGGTATTCTTGGATTGTCACAAAAGAACTATATCAAAAAGATTTTAAGTAGATATGTCATAGAAAGTTGTAGACTAATGGACACACCCGTAGTTAAAGGAGACAAGTTTAGTCTCAAGCAATGCCCCAAAATAATCTTAAGAAGACAACAATGCATGATAAACCTTATGTATCAACACTAGGGAATTTAATGTATGCTCAACTCTACATACATCCCGATATATTATTTATAGTGGGAGTGTTGGGTAGATACTTGAGCAATTTGGATATGGATCATTGGATAGCTGTTAAACGCGTAATGCGTTGTTTAAAGAGAACAAAGAATTACATGCTTATTTATCGGAGATCAGAAAATTTGGAGATCATTAGGTACTCTGATTCTGATTTCATGGCATATGGTTGCGAAACTTTGTCACTAAGCTTCATATAGTAGATGACATTGAAAGGCCATTAAAGATATTTTGTGACAATAAGTCAGCAGTACTATTCTCCAATAACAATAAGAGCTTGACAAAATCGAAGCATACAGACATTAAGTTCTTAGTTGTCAAGGAGAAAGTTTAAGAAAAACAAATTTTCATAAGACATATAGGAACAGAGTATATGCTAGCAGACCCATTACCAAGGGATTGACCCCTAAAGTTTTTCATGAGCACACTGCTCGGATGGGTGTCAATATTTGTGATGCCTTGGTTTAGTGGGAGTTTATGCTATATGTCCTATGACAGATATTGAGTTATTTTTCTGCAGAATTAAGTTGATGGTTTATTTCATGTTATGTGAAATGTTCATTTTGCAATATTTGTATTGTGTTTGATCTCAATAAAGTTGGACCAGCTGGAAATAGACATGCATGAGATCACTTAGCATGTAATTTCCATATTACTCATCCAAATTTGATCTATGTCGTTAAGTATATTAGGATGGTGATTGGCGTGGTTTAGTCACGGCATTTAATGTGATAAAAGTTGCGGTAGTTCCATATCTAATGTATGAGACGGACCAGATTGTTAAAGTAATGAGAGAAATAGCATTCAGATGCGCGCATAAAGTTTATAAAGATGTGATTATGTCAAGAAATAATATATGTATAGCCCAAGTGGGAGATTGTTAGAAAATTATTTGATTTCCTTACTTATTTGTGGGCAATACATATATTAATTATAATCACAAATTATGCGATTTCAAATTAAATGACTTATATAATGATGATCTCATTTATTGTTTTAAATGCTAATTGAATAAGTCATTATTACTTTTGATTTGGAATTAAATGAGAATAAAACCAGATATTATCTTTTGTTCCTTAGATAATTATCTTTTTGGATTTTAGATATATTATCTTTTGGGTTTTAGATACTATTTTATTTGGGTTTAAGGGTTTAATGGGTGCCATGCTCAAATATAAATAGACCTTCAGGGTTTCGGTCCCCAATATACCAAAGCCGTCTTTGTTACTATTTTCCCATCAAAAGAGTTGCAGTTCAGCCACCTAGGAATACAGAAGGCTTTGGTTGAGGAAGATCGAAAGAACCACAAGATCCAAAATCTTCTGGTCGTATGATTTATGTTTATGAATTCAGGTACGTTTCCGCATTCGAGTATGATATATATTTTTGATGATTCAATACGGATGATTTGGGTTAATAAAATTATTTATTCCAACAATTATTATTATTGAAATCAAATATTATAATTGCAAGTTACTGTACCTTCCTACCATAAAAAAATACATTTTAAGAATTAGTAAAACTATGTGGTCAAATATTGTACTGATTAAGTCCCAACCAAATTATATAGCATATTTTTTTTCGTGTTTTTTCTTCAACAACGTTATCGTGGTTATCGTCTCTCCTCTTATTTGATTTTGTTATAGATGAGAATATAATACAAGAAGAGTTGCAAGTATCGTTGAACTAGTTATCAAGAAGTGTGTGCAACTTTCTTGTTAAAACAGAGGATATAACTAATATATATCACTTGTATCATTACCATTTCAGGCATGCAATAATACAACTCTGCATAATTTCATTTTTCACGTACAATTTTTCTCTTCATACACAAAATTTTATCAGATTTCTTCTCTTTTTTTGTTTGAGAACAAAAATTTTAATACACAGTACAAAAATATAAATGCACAACATAAAATTTTTTAAAGAACCCTAAGTTCATAACATTAACACCGAAACCAATTTTGATGCATGCACAGAAATTAAATTTTGATGTATCGCACAAAAACTTTGAAGAATCACAAATTTAAAATATTGAATTACCCAATTAATAAAATATATTTGTGTAAAAAATTTATATATTATGTATAAAATTTTTTTATGTTATATCGATAAATTATGTGCTATATGCAAAATTTTCTGTATTATGTACTTTAACAAAAAAATTTATACTAAAAAAACGTGAAAAAAAAAAGTGTAATGCATCATGCATGGGCACATTTTTTTTTTTTTAGATTTGTGCCAATTTTATTAGTTTTTGTTACAAAAATATTGTTAAATGTATCATCACTGTCTAAGAATTCTTCAGCCACTTTATCCAGGATTGCAAAATAATATGTCTAATATTATTATTAGTAGTAGCAGCAGCAGAAATAGTGAAGCTTTTATTAAAAATTGCAAAATATTATACTCAAATAAATGATCAGTTTGAATTAATTTTTAAAAAAGATATTTAATTTTTTTATTTTTTTAATAGACAAAAATTATTTTATATTTGGATAGACTTTTTAAAAAAAAATTTTAAGTATTAAAAATGTCTTGTTTTTGTTTTTTTTTTTAAAATAAAGTATTGTTAATTTTTAAAAAAATAAATAATTTGTTTTTTCAATAAAAATATTTTTTTAAAAGACATATGTAAATAAATTTTAAATTAAATAAAAATATTTTATTTTAAAAAAAATACTTTTTTAACTCAAAAAAAATCAATTCAAACCAACACAAAATATTAAATGTGAAAGATGAAGATGAACTTGACCAAGTTGAAGATGAAGACTTTGATGGGGCCACAGAACTATTAAACTTGTCTTCAAGAATGTTGTTCATCTTTTTTAAGATTCCCACACTCTTTGCCTTTCGTTGGTAGGATCAGACTTAACGAAAGAAATTTAGATCTTTTAAATTTTGAATTTTTATTTTAAAGGATAAAGTGTGATTTTTAATGATTTTTTTTTATATATTTTTTTAGTTTCATCTATAAAATAATAAATGATAAAAAATCACACTTTACTCTTTAAAGTAAAATTTAAATTTTAAAAGATTCAAATCCAAATGAAAGAGAGATTGGATTTGGTAATTAGAGGTCGAGTAGGTTGGTGAAGGCATTTTAAGAAAATTGAAAAAAAAAAGTAAAATTTTATTTCGACTCTTAATTATTTTGCTAATTTTTGTTTTGTCTCTCATTGATTAGAAAATAACATTATGGTCTTTAACGATTAATTTTGTTAAACATTCTACTCTTTTTGTTATTGTCTCCATCTAGAGCTAACAAATTTTATCTACATATCACGTTAGTTGATGACGTGTCAAAGAATCATTTTAAGAAATAAAACGTCTCTTGTCGTATTAGCAATACGCTACAATAAAATATGACAATTAAGTTCTTAAAAATTTTTTAGGAGATATTTAAACTCCTAACTAATTTAAATATATACATATAAACCCAAAATAAATAATGAAGTAGAACAAATATTCCTAAATTTCAACATGCCATTGTATTTACTGCATTGGTTGTTGGTCTTGGTTGACGAAAACCTCAGTTCCTTGCTTTCATTCTCTTTCTTTTTCTCTGCAAAGTCCTATGAGTACAGTAAAAACTACCTCATCCTGTCAATCATTTTCTTTTTAATCTCCAATACAAATTTTATTTTCCACTTTATAATATCTATCCATTAGTGTTGTGAATGTGATCTTGTTAGATTTTAAATCTTTCTCACTCATCTCATTCACAAGTTTTCTAACTTTTTCGAATCCCAAATCTTATAAAGGCCATTAATCTTCGTATTGTACATAATCAAGTTCGGCCTAATGCCTTGATTGATCATTACCTAAAAATTCTTTCAGACCAAATTAATTTTTCGTATTTGCATTGTCCATTAATTAAAGTAATAAAAATAATACCATTTGAGACCAACCTTTCTTGAACATACTATCAAAAAAGAAGCAAAAAACTATAGCTACTATCAATCAATGCCAACAATTAGTACAGTAGCACGTATAATTTGTTAAAATTTAGAGGTCATTATAGATTTATATTTAAATTAGTTAAAAATTTAAGTGTCTTTTAAAATTTTTTTAGGATGTTTAATTATCTTATTTTATTATAGTATATTGTTAACATAGTAGGAGGTATTTTATCTTTTGAAATAATTTTTTAATATATTATTAGTTAAACGTGACATGTAGGTAAAATTCGTTAATTTTAGACAAAAATAATAATAAAATAAGTAAAATATCTAATGAGTTAATTGTTAAGAATTATAATATTATTTTTTAATCGATGAGACACAGAAAGAGAGTTAACGAAATAATTAAAAGTCAGAATGAGATATTAGATAGAAGTGATATAAGTAATATCAAGAGGGACATTATTCTCATCCACAACATAAACCACAATCCATATAATCACATTCACATATATCATTATATATCACAAACCATTTAATACTTGTCATATCACAATAATAAACACAAGGACCCAATTTCATGGCCACTTTAAGTGTCTTATAACAATAATCAAAGTCTTCTAAAAAAATAAGCAAAACGTTTAGCAAAAATTTCAAATGCATCTATATTATTTTAATTAGTTAAAGGTAAAATATATTAGGACAAGTATAAGATAAGATAAAATAAAATTATTTTGAGAAAAGAATAAGATAAGAATGTGATAAGAGATAATCAAAATTAAATAAGACAATAAATAAATAAATAATTAAAAATAAATTAATAATGCAATAATAAAATTAGAATGTAAAAATATTATTAAATATGTTGAATTCTATTTTATTTTGGAGAGAAATTGGAGGAACAAAAAAAAATAATATGTCCTTCTAAATAATTTGAGTTTTTCTTAGGTTCTTGGTTAATAATGTTTCAACACCTAGATCTGCTTCCAAACATATTCGTCAAAGCATATGGCATTCATTGAATTAGGAATGGGTTTTGTACTGTTTAAGATAAAGTATTTAAGTGAAGCCAAGCAGAAAATGACGCCATTTTCACGTGAAATTATTATGAAGAGTTGGTATAATTGGTTATTAGATTTGAGGCTATTATCTCTCCATATCCATAAACCCATACCTCTTTAAGTGAACTCAGTGCTTCTCACTATTACATCTACATTCTCCTATTAACTTCTTGGATTAATTTCTACTTACAAGTGGTTTAACTCATCCATTAAACGCATTGTTTATGTTACGTGTCTTTTTAACAGAATTTTAAATCAATTCAAATCAATTAACGCACAAATATATAACTTTCATTTTTTAAAAGATTTCGTTTCTTTTTTCGAGTTTTTTGCCAAATTTGTTGGATCTCCTTCGTGCGTTCTCTCTTTGCTTCGTTTTTTTCGATTTTTATGGTTTCTGAAATCAAGCTTTCAAATCGTTTTAAAGATAATAGAACTTCAGAAATACATCCAAACGATTACAGAAATACACTTAAACGATTACAGAAATACATCCAAACGGTTACAGAAATACATCCAAACAGTTACAGAAAGAATTACAGAAATACACCTAAAACAGAAGAAGACAGTATATTTCTTCTTGAAATCTTTTAATGTTTTGCTGGTTAAGGATGAGGTACAAAGCAGAGACAATCTAGAAAAGAAAATCTAGAAGAACAGTAAAACAGTATCTTAAATAATGTGTCTTCTTTTTTTCTGGTGATTTTTTATGGAAATTTGTATCTTTTTTCTTGATTTCTTCTACTCTTCGCGAGGAGTTGGAACGTTTCTGCAGAATCGTAGTAGTTTGTTTCGAATGTCCCTTGAATCTTGATGGTTTGCGTTTTGATTGAGGAAGAAGAAAAAGAATGAAAGTGTTGTGAAAGGGGCGCGTGTTTTTTCTTGGATTTGGAACAACTTGTATAGCTTGTAAGCCAAAAAGGCTTATATTTGTAGCAGACCTCTAATTTCTTTTTTATGTTTTTTTTTTTGTTTAATTATTGTAGTGAGTTATAATACATTGACAGAAATTATCACAACAAAATCCTAGTTATTACGGTGAAAATGACTAAGCTAAGGCATTCTAATAAAGATTTTTTTTTTAAGTATTGATTTTTCAAGACTTAAAAATTAATATTTTTTGAGAGCCGACATTTTGATGACTCCATTCTATAATACTTCACTCGATCTTTTACCAACCATAATATTTTATTGGTTAAGACTTATTATAGGTAATTTTTTTTGTTTGGCCAACTCTCAACGAGTATTAATATATATAATAATATATAATGAACTACAAAATCTTACGATGAAAAATCATTACCATAAAAATGAACTATTATAATAATATATAGATCAAATGAAGAGTTCAAAATTTTGTAAAACACTGCTTTTTTTTTTTTTTTAAATATTGATCTCCTCGATATATTAGAATTCCTTTTCACGCATCGACTTCTTAAAATTCATAACATAGATGTATGTTAAGCAAGTATAAAGTCGATAGTGTCCTTTGGATTCAAAGTTTCTTAGGTAGCGTTTATTTTGAGGTACTGAGATAGAGACTAAAAGACTGAGACTTAGTATTATGTTTGTTGATTCAGAGACTGGTATTAAAATTTTTGTCTCTGTCTAGTATTTTTAAAAAGTAGAGACACAGGAGACTAAAATTTTTAGAGAGAGACTGAAACTTTAATGACATTTTATACCTAAAATACATTCATTTTAATTAATTAATTTCAATTTTATTCTTTGTACAAATTAAATTAGAATTTCATTCTTGTTTCAAGTTCTGTCCGTCACTTTGCACCAAACAGAATATTAAAATTTATTTCAATCTCTGTCTCTTAATCTCTATCTCTCAATCTTAGTCTTTCTGTCTCTGTCTCTGTCTCTGTCTCTCCACCATACACTACCTTATGGTAAGATAGTATGTAGATAATAGGTTATTGCTCTTTTTGGTTTATTTTGTAGGGGTACACATTTAATGGCTTATTTTCAAGTAATATCATGAATAATGTCACCTACTTTTGTAATTATTTAGCCTAATTTGTCCGAAAAATAATGTTAGTGCATTTTGCTTTTAATTCCTTTTTGTTGGTTGCTTTTACTTGTTTTAATAGAAAATTATTGGGATCCAAAAGTTAAAAAAGAACGACACAAAATATTAAAATTATACACCGAAAGTGTAAAATAATTTTACTTAAACATTAATTCAACTGTATATTGTTAATTTTTTATACGGCCAAAAAAAAATTAAAATTTTTAAATTCACTGTTTAATAAGTTAATTAAATATATAAATTTAATTCGATGATTCTGTAAAATTAAAGTATATCAAATTTTCTCACAATCCCTCAGACAATCAACC
The DNA here is from genome assembly GCF_059453495.1 of Arachis ipaensis. NCBI lineage: Eukaryota > Viridiplantae > Streptophyta > Magnoliopsida > Fabales > Fabaceae > Arachis > Arachis ipaensis. The sequence goes on from NC_142436.1 coordinate 5,568,672, forward strand.
ACGCGGTTTTCTGGTTATTATGACATCTAGGACATGTATCCAAACAGTCAACCTGCGCTTATTATTTTTTATGTGTGAGAGAGGGAAGTGTATAACAAGAAGCTGTGAGCATATGTATGTTTTACATTGGTATGGGATGTACAAATCTGATGCACCGATTTGTTTGTTTTATTTTTTTTTTAAACAAACAATCACAAATCGGACGGTTCGATTTGTGATTTCGAAAATAAAAAAATTTTTAATGTTGAAATCGGACCGTCCGATTTTTATTTTAAAAAATAAAAAAAAAAATAAAAAATACAAAACGGACCATCCGATTTGTAGTTTATTTTTTTTTCCAAACAAATCGGACCCTCCGATTTGTAGTTTATTTTTTTCTTCAAACAAATCGGACCGTCCGATTTGAATAAAACACCATATAAAAAAAAACACCTAATCTTTCAATAATAATGTATTACACATATATTTAATCAATATAAAAAAAAATTAGCCCCAGAAGTGAGTATAAAGAGAATAATCTAAAAAATCTGTAAAAATATTTTTTGGAATATAAAAAAAATAATGCTACACGTAATCTCCTTCCTAAAGTATTTTCTTCTTTTTCCCTTCAAGATATATTGTTCCTCTTGTTATTTATTTATTTATTTGTACTAAGTTCTCTTGTTAATTTTATTTATTTATTTATTTATTTGGTCATTAAATAAATAATTTTATTTATTTAATGTGAGATCAGAACAGCAAACACTTGAAAGGGACAATGGGCCATGAGTTTAGAACAGGCCCAACAAAACAGATCATTATGTAAACATATATTCTTTTAAAACAGATCTTGGGGCGGATGTGGGTTGGGCTTTGGGTGTCCTAAGGTGGGTTTAAGTTTAGTTCTGGCCCCATCCGTAACTAGCAGGCCATGACAAAAAAATTGATCATTATGTAAGCTGGTAGAGATACTTTCATATGAGTTTAAGTGTCCAAAAATATTGTTTAAGCACTATTGAAGTTATTTTTTGTTATGATCAGATAGATTAGACAACTTTCAATCCTAGATATCACATAACACATTCACATACTCCTCACACACTTACCACACATTGTAGCAACAGTTAGAAAATTTTTTCGATCGGTTACAATCAGTGAGATTTGAACCCGAGACCTCTAGATGGAGAGAAGAAGATTATATTATTTGAATTATAACTTATTGTCAGTACTATTGAAGTTGACCATAGTCACTTAGTCAATGACCAAAATAAAAAAAAAAAAACAAGTTGACCATAGTTCATGACAAAAAAAAATGTTCATAGTGATTCTCTTGAATTAGGCATAGTTCATGACAAAAAAGAAATTGAGTTTTATTTTTTATTTAATTAACAGTTAGTTAGTTAACAAAATATGGAGAATGATGAGTAAAAGTTAATTGTTTTAGTTGTTATTGTAGGGAGAGAAAGATTAAATTTTTAAAAAAATTTGATCGTTGTAAAAGTTGAATGTTGGTTGAAAAAAATTTATTTCTAATCTTTTTCTCATTTTATTTATGTGTATTATAGTATTTTTTATTTTAAAAAACAAATTTATTAAATATTATTGGTGTAACTTGCATTTATTATTTAAAGCCATTTTATTTTGTTGTACCAAATATATGTAACTATTATGGATTTTAAAAAATCATCTTTAAAAGGCTAATAAAGATAAACAACCTTTAAATGATTAAAGCAATTTCTAAGGAATTTAGGCTATTGATATGGCCATCGGGTAATGCTTGTTCAATTGTACTATATATTTCAAAGATACATTACTAACTTGTTTTAAGGTAGAGTTTTATTGAGTAGTATGTTTAATATATTTGTTGACACTCTTTTGATTGAAAGTAAATATCTTTAATAATATATTAAAAAATTTAAAATGTTCATTCCTATATCTTTAAAAGGGTATTTTAAGGACTTTTTTTTTTTTTTTTTGAGATCATTCCTACAAATTTCTGTGTATAGTCTCACCCAAGAAAAAGAAATCCTTGTAGCTAATCGTCTAGACTTAGTTCAGGGTATTTATTAGTTTTTAATTATCATTTAATTGTAGGCCAATTTATGTAGAATGTATTGAATTTAGGGATGAGTAGGCAATATTTATTTTTGCTCTTTGTTATCCACATCTGAATTCTAGTCTATATCCAAATACAAGAGTAGATCTTTAGTTTTATTGCTATATCCTTCAATCGGTCATGAATGAGATAAACAAGTTTTTATACGTGTTTGGTTATTATTGTTGAATAATGGTGTAAATATTTTTGTCTAATATTTCTAAAAATAAAAAAAAAATCATTTTTAGATGTAGAAAATATTAGCTAAAATAGTTGCTAAATATTATTTTATGTTTAAAACTTGTATATAAAATTATTAATTAAGAAATTGAAGTACTTATTGCGACACTATGACACATGCGAGTACAAATGAATTAAAGAAAATAATGTAGAAAACAATTTTCGTGGCCAATGAGTTATAACTCAAATGGCATATTCTCCACATACTCACCTAAAAGGTCGCGGGTTCGAGTCTTTCTATTTTCGATAAAAAAAAAATATTCTTATGTGGCAGTGTTTTTCTCCTGCTTTATTAGTGGAAAGGAAGTAGAATAGTCCATGGACTTTAATGTTTTATTTTTCTTTGGACAAGGTGGTGGACTTTAATTTTTTAGTTGTGTGTTAGATAATAGTAATGGGACAAAAAAAATAAAAATATTATTTGTTCATGTTACAAGAGTCTAGGTCTACATTAAATTAATACCAAAAAGTAGCCGTTAAAGACTTTTCTCTCCATACATTTGCTGAAAAACCACCCACCCAGGCCATATGACCATTACAGGGAGGCCGGAGACTGCTCCAGGCAACTACCATGCCACTGATCAAGAACAAGAACCTCCAAGATGCAGTACGAAAAAAGTAAAAAAAGGGCGAAGAAGGCTTTTCTGAAACATCCTCTCTGGTGCCTAGAGTTGAAGAGTGGATGTAGGAAGAGACAGGCAACGCCGCCATCTCTTATGCAAACATGGTAAGGGGCGGCAGCAGAGAAAGGGCAATGGAACCTCAAAAATCGGAAGAAGACTGTATGAGCGAAGACAAAGAAATTCCAGAATCTAAAAATAAGGAAACAAATGGACTACAAGAAAATTAACAAAAATCAGACATAGTGGTGGAAGATCTTGGAGAAGGTCTATACAACATAGACATTAATGAAAGAGACAAAAAAGACATATAAAAACTATGGTGGAACTCCCTGATAGTGAAGCTAATAGGAAGAAAAGTTGGTTATGTGGTCATGAAAAGAATACTTGAGGCAATGTGGGGAAGAGTTGGAGGTATTGATGTCATAGACCTTGGCAACAATTTTTATCTCGTTAAAACCACACTGAAGATGATCTTAATCATGCCCTCTTAGACGGTCCTTGGAAGGTATATGACTACTACCTTGCTATCCGCCTACGGGAACCTAACTTTAAACCCTTTGTCACCACCACAGACAAGATCACTGCTTGGATCAGACTGCCCGGATTACCTATTGAACTATACAACAAAAAAATTATGAGAAAGATAGGCGATCTAATTGGAAGGATCTGCAAAATAGATTATAACAACCCAACTGTGCAGGGATAAATTTGCTAGACTATGCGTCGAGGTGGACTTGACAAAATCGCTTCTAGGAAGATATAAAGTGAACGGTACTCTATATAAAGTCGAATATGAGAAAATTCATCAGATCTGTTTTACCTGCGACAAGGTTAATCATGAGTAGAAACACTACGCCATTTAGAGAGAAATGAGGGAGAACAATACTATGGAACAACCACAAGAACCTACTCATGGAGACAAGGAAAAAGGACAACCCCAATATGGAAGTGAATTGAAAAATACATATGTACTCCTAAGCATGGAGGGGAGTTTGGGCATGAGAAACTTGAGTACTACTATGAATGATACTTTTTTACTAAAGATTATTTGGAACATTCGTGAAAATCCTAACTCGCTATGGACAGAAGTCATCATCAACAAATATTGCACCAATAACAGAAACTTTAATCAGCCTATAGTTAGGAACACTGACTCACCTCTCTAGAAGGAGCTGGTGAAACTCTGGCCAACCTTTAAATATTTCACTATCTACTAAATTGGAGATGGGTTGTCAACTAATTTCTAAAAAAATTCTTGGGTAGAAGTGATGCGTGAGCATCTTGTATCTTTTTTTCCCTTTAATTTCTAGTTGTTTTTAGATATAAATGATTAAATTTTATATTATTTTAGTGCAAAAATCCTCTTTGGATGCTACTTTGAGTTGTTTTAGTATTTTTATGATTTTAGGTAAAATTCGGAGTAATTTGGCAAAGTTTTGAGCAAAAACAGAAAAGTTAACAGCTTGGCGTTTAGCGCCAGCAACACGCCACAACCAGAATGGCTCTACCCCCTTATGAGCGCTAAACGCCCAACTAGCATTTAGCACCAGCAAGCTTGATCCGAATTGAAGGCCCACTCTTGGAGCATCTCTAATTGAACTTAGCTTAGTTATCTTTTATTTTATATTTGTAATTTTTATTTAAAAATAATATCTTTTAGTTTTAGAATTGAATATTTTATTTTATTTTCAAATCAAATTAGGTTAGACATAAAAGGAAAAAAGATTATCCCTTTAGGGGATTCAAACCCTTTTAGTTTTTGAGATACTTTTCATAACCCTAGTTTTTTTTTTTTTTTTACGTCATGAGCCACTAAACCTCTTTGGTTAAGGTGAGGAGCTCTGTTTATTCCTATTGATTGAAATTATTACTTTTCTATTTTAATTGATGTACTGATTCAGTTTCAAGGATTATTTTTGTACTTAATTTTATGAATCTGGGTGGAACGAAAGTATGACCCTTATTCTATATGCGTTCTTGTGACCTTTGGAAGAGGTCTCTCACCTGAACATAGGTTGAAAGTAAATTCCTCCTAATTAAATTGGTAATTACATGAACTAATTGGGATATGTGACATATAATCCTGTTAGCTTTGGATAATTAGGATTTTTGTGGCCATAAACTAGTTTTGAACTTAACCCTCTAATCGAAATTAAGTGACCATGATGATAGCGGTTAATAAAGGTTAGAGGAGACTAAATTACTAAGACATTAGGGTTTAGTCATTTACAGTTTCCCATGAAATGAATCATACATTGTTAAAATAGTTAGTAAGAAATTTTAATGCGGAAGAGTAAACATCTTCGATACCTTAACTATTTTCTCTCACTGTTTTTACACTAAACTCATTATTTGCTTTTTTTTTTAACTTTTGTTTATTGTTTTATGCGATTTCAACCACTAAACCAACTTCTTCTATTCGCCTAACTAAGCCAATTAGTCGACCATTGTTATTTAGTTCCTTAGTCCTTGTGGGATCGACTCTCACTCACTTGAAGTATTACTTGGACGACCCGATACACTTGCCGGTGCAGTTGTGGACATTCTTAAATTCTGCACCAAGAAAGAGAGGAGATCCTGCTAAACAAAGCTATTGTTAATATTATTGACACAGAGCACAATATGAGAATGGACAGACGGTATAGGAGATTGGGATAAAGATCAACCCAATAGTTGCTTACATGAGACAACTGTTTGAAAGATCCCGACCCAACCAGCCCCTGCAAAAGACCTAAAAGAAGACAAATTAGGGTAGAAGCACACAACAGATGGGAACTTTTTAGTAGGAGTAACTTACAAAGCCTTAGCAACATGGTCAGAACCCAAGGTAAATCTCTGGATATAGATTTGGAGATGGAAGGGACCGCAAAAAGCTAAATTCTTCATGTGGCAGGACCTCCATGAAAGAAAGCTCGAACTCTTGGCAGTGAAAATACTTGCCAACTTTGCGAGCAACATGCTGAGGATATCATTAATGCCTTAAGAAATTACCCAAAAGTCTCTTCAATTTGGACAAACTTGCTGTGGCCCAACGCACCTCAAATCGGTACCAACTTTAAATAATGGGTAAAAGACAATCTGACCCATTAGTTTGGGATTAATCAGGACAGAAATTGACAAGATATTTTTATCATCACTTGCTGGAAATTATGGAGCTAGCACAATAGAAAAATTCATGATGAAAATTATTGGAGACCATCCCAAGCTCACAATGAAATCTGGAAAAAAGTTGATGAAGTAAAAAATGCATTCTTAAGGAGGAGAATCTTACCTTTCAACGCTAGAAGAAGAGAAGAGGCACACATTGGACCCCACCGGAATGGTTGAAATTGAACACCAATGGATCAAGAAATGGCGCAACTAGGATGGCGGAATGTGGCGGTCTCTTAAGGAACTACATTGGCAAGTGGATTGGAGGCTTTTCTCATTCAATTGGATGTGTCTCATCATATAGGGTTGAACTTTGGGGCATGCTTAGTGGGTTCAACCTTGCTTGGACTATGGGCTTCAAAAAGCTTGTAGTGAAATGTGACTAGCAGACCATCATTTCTTCAATCATCAACAACAAAAAAGATTTTAGTAAACATCCAAATGCTTTGGTTAGGAAAATTTCTTTTTGGAAAAAGAAAATTTGGAACATTTATTTTGTAAATATATATATATAGAGAAGGCAATAGATGTACCGATTGTCTAACACGAAAAAGTTTAGACCATGATCTAGAATTTTATTTTTGGGATGTACCTCCTAATGAGATCACTAGACCTTTGAAAATTAACAAGAGGTTTTATTGTCCCATTTAATTTGCTGTTAGATTTTTCTTATTTTGGGCGATTTAACCCCGTTATAATAATACCAAAAAGAAAGAGTCTAGGTCTAACTAAGTTAGGTTAATCTATTAGTTAACTTACTAATTTGTTTAAGTAAGTGATGGAGTTCAAATCTCGCCTGCTTAGATAGAGCTCTAATTTGTGATGGATTAGTCTTTGACCTACTAAATTAAAAAATACAATAAAAAACTAAAAAAAAAATGAATCCAAATCTGATTGACTTTTTTAAAATTTGTTCGTAGATGATAAAAAAGTGATTTAAATTTGTTCGTCTAATTGTCAGCTTATTAGTGCAAATTTTTAAGTGGGTCATGAATGAGATAAAAAAATTTTATACGTGTTTGGTTATTGTTATGTTGTTGAATAATAATGTAAATATTTTTGTCTAATATTTTTAAAAATAAAAATAAATTATTTTTGGATGTAGAAAATATAATAGTTGCTAAATAAACAAAGTTGACATCAATGCCATATAAATATAATAACATGATTTTAAAATCTGTAAATTTTTTTTAATACACGTATAGAATGTCCTATCAAGTTTATATATATGTGCTTCTGTCTAAAGTGACGTTATTTGAGCATGCTTCTGTATGAAGTGACATTATTTGAACATTGAAATTGAAAAAATATAGTACATTAATATTTCATTTGTCAAAATTGATTTTAAACATAGTGGATTGTTATATTAAAATTTAATTAATTTGTGTTTCAAAAATACATATTAAAATTATAAAATAAATTTTTTATTAAAAATATAAAAAAAATCAAAATTTTAGTGTATTTATTTTTTATTTATTAAATAAAAATATTTAAAACCTTTTCTAATATAATCTTATTAATTGACCGGGAAACATATTAACTAAACTTTTATAATTATACGACTATTTTATAATTGTTATATATATACACACACGTGTATGCATTATTTTTCTTTGCTTGCATGGAATTTATCTTAAAATGTTTAAGATGACAAGTGCATGGAGATGTTTTAAAATGAATATTCATTTCTAATAAATTAAATAAAAATCTTAATATTTTTTGGCAAAAGAAAAATAATAATAAATAATATAAATTTTTTAGAAAGCTACTAGTAATATAATCTTAACTTTAATGTATTAAAATTAAATTATATTGTTTCTAAACACACGTCTAAGAGTGAGTTATATATTATTAACAACTATTTATACATTATTCTATATATATATATATGCGCCAAGGACATTCTACTATACAGATTGAAGTTGTATAGAGAAAGAATTAAATTCTTTTTATAGTTATTTTTTATTATTTTTTTAATGTTCAAAAGGTGGGTCGTAGTATTTTTAATCTCTCTTTCATTACATAAAAGAAAAGATCTGTAAACTTACATCTTTACCATATAATTTACCGTGGGCTAAACAACAAGAACAGTGACTATCTTTGATCACACCATGGGTTGATGTTTGGTCAAAGGAAAAGTCAATAGAAAACAAGAAATTAGATATAGGTTAAATTATTATATATACATAAATGAAATTAATATGGGTTTAATTACATACACCATTGATTCCTCCCCACCATTGAAGATATACATTATGTCCATAAGGGAATTGGAGGAGTTACAAAACATGGCCATTAATTTCTGACCATTTGATAGAGTGCAAAATCAATGGCTCCAATTCCATTTGCTTACAATAAGATTCTTTTCCATTGGTGTTAAATATCATCTCTTCTCTCAATTCCTTTGTTTTTCCACTCTCCTCATGAACTCATCAACAACACCATCATGAATGGTAATAGTAGTAGTAATAGTGTTCCATTTCTTCATCATGAGTATGGTGGTAATTCTATGTGTCGGTTAGGGCTTCCTTTAACAGCCATAGATAGGTTCTTATGTAGCCAACAACAAAGTCAAGTCCTTCACAATGATGATAGTGTTTTTGATGAAGATTTTCAAACTAGGTTTTCTAATTGTTATTATGGTGGTGGTGGTTCAAATAACTCTTATTATAAGCTTGTGTGGCCTAATTGCACTACTCATCAAGAAGCAAGCATTGTTGTTCATGATAATAATCAACAAGAGGGTTTCAATAATTGGCTACAACAAATTCCCACATTGTGTCACAATCAAGAAGATGTTCATCAAGCTTTAGGGAAAACTAATAATGTCAAAGTTGTGGGAAGAAACCCTAAAAAAGCTTCTTCTTCTTCTGTATCCTTCATCAAAGGACAATGGACTCCTGAAGAAGACAGGTTTAGTAAACAAAACATTTTTCTTTTTCTTGCTTCTTCTTTTAATTTTTCCCTTTTTTTATCTATATATTTATGTAATTGTATTTCTTATCATGTTAAAATATACAATTTTTTTCCATTATTCTTCCCTTTCTTCTATTTTGCATAGCATGTATCCAATTTTAGTTTCAATATTATATGTAACTTTTCTTCCTTTCTATTTTCCACATTATTATTTTGATCTATACATGTCTTATTTTGAAATATATATAACTTTTCTTTTTTATTTTATTTTGTATAATTTATCTAGATGTAACCAATTTTATGTTATTTTCATGATCCTTATTATTTTGATTTATGAATAAATAAACAAAAGGAAATTGGAGAAGCTGGTGAAACAACATGGAACAAGGAAGTGGTCACAAATAGCTGAAAAATTGGAGGGAAGGGCTGGGAAGCAATGTAGAGAGAGGTGGCATAATCATCTCCGACCAGATATTAAGGTTAATTCCTTCCTAATTTCATTCTAATCTTTTAATTTATATATATTATATTGTCCCATTAGATTAACAAAAATTATTATATTATATATATTAGTAAAAAATTGAATCATGATGGATTTTCATAATTTATTTTACAATGTTTACAGTAACAAAATTGATTATCACAATTTCTTTTATTAAAAAAATAGAAGATTATGAGATAAATATTTTCTTATAGGTAGATTTATATATATTTTCAATGATCTAACAATGTAATCTGTAGGTTGGAACAATTAATCTTCCCAGCTTTCCTTTCTTTGTCTCTGGTGGAATATAACTTTTTCGGATGTACAAGATTTATCATTATATTGTTAACATTTTTCATAACTTCTCATTCATTTATATCACTATATTATCCTCTTATGTTCTAAATTTCATCCTAAATTCACGTTTGTAATTGATGGTACTAATTAAAGGCATTTTTAGCTTCACTAAACCAATGTTTCCCTCCATTCTATTATTTAATTTCCCTCCAAAATTCTCCTAACTATACATGATATTTATGAGTGCACAAGAATAATGAACCTTTTCTTTTAACAAATTCTCAAAACTGAATCAAGTAATAAACTTCTTTTCTATCATCACAAAATCTAATTAGTATGACTTGAAAAACTTAAATTACAATATTGACAAGTTACTTTTTATACATTTTGCATGGTCCTAAGTATTATACACCTTGGTATGAAAAAAAAAATGTATTTGATTACCATAACTTTTTTTTTTTATTAAATTGAATTTTCTATATATAAAAAATTGTAAATTTTTTTTACATCCACACCAAAAAAATTATTTTATGTTTCCAGAAAGACGGTTGGAGTGAAGAAGAAGAAAGGATATTGGTGGAAACTCATGCCAAGGTTGGAAATCGTTGGGCAGAAATCGCGAAGCATATACCAGGGCGAACTGAAAACTCGATCAAGAACCATTGGAACGCAACAAAGAGAAGGCAGAACTCAAGGAGAAAGAACAAGAAGCCATCATCATCATCAACCAACTCAAACAATAATGGCAAACCACAATCTTCAATTCTCCAAGACTACATTAGAAGCCAAACCCTAATTGGTACCAATAATATCAATGCTCCTATTACCACTACTAATTCAACCCCAACTATTACTAGTGAATCTGAATCTACCACTAATATTAGTGATAATAATAATCCATATTATTCATCACCAACAATCATAGCTGAATCATATGATGATGAGTTGCTCTTCATGCAACAACTTTTCAAAGAGAATAATCAAAATGTCAATGGAGATGGTATTGGTAAGAACCCTAGTGATGAATGTGGTGATGGGTTTGTTCATTATTCCAATAATTATTATTATCTTTCAAATCCATGGAACATGCACAACCCTATCACCAATAATAATAATAATAATGGTTACCTTGATTCTGATCTCTATATCTCTCAATTGATGAACAATGGAGGTGCAACAACAAGTTCATCATCATCACTTTTCAATGATCATGGGGCTTATGAGAAGAATCAAAACATGGATTTTCATTGTTCAGCAGCTGTGAAGAAAAGGGAGATTGATCTTTTAGAGTTTGTTTCCACTCATCATCAATTTTAATTTTTTTCCCCATGAATATTAATTTATATATTTTATGTTATTATTATGAAATCCAAGCTTAGGATGTCTTATGGTCTATGGATTTTTTATTTTGTTGTGCTTTTGAATAATTAAATTTCATTATTGTGTTATTAGTGGTTTAAATTGCTTTACATATATGTTGCATGAATTTGTTGTTACAAGGAAATGGATCCTCTCCTTTTTTTTTTTTTCACTGGATAGAATAAAGTGTGATCTCTCACCTTTAATTCTATAAGTGAAACCAGAAATTAATAAGAGAGAGAACAATGAATGGTGAGATTAAACACCGGACACTATCCAGTTTTTTTTCTACTGAAGAGGATCCACTCCCGTTGTTACAATGGATTTACATTTGTCTTATACCGTTATACGCCCGAGAAAGAAGAAATTATTTATATATTTTGTACCATTTATTCTTTAATTTGTGAATTAGTTATTGTATTGGTAAATATCAAATATATATATCTTTTAACAAAATTATCACCTTTTATTAAAAATATATTAATTATAAATATAGAATATTTACAATAGTTGTACACATATTCTCAGAAGAATATGAATTTCTGTTTTTCTTTGTGAGAAACCAAAATCAGTTTTGATAATTAAACAATTTTAGTTGGATTAGAAGAAATATGAAGCTCCAAGAAGGATTACAATTTTATTGTGAGGAATTTAAAATCAATTTGGATTGAAAGATAAAAAATTTTAAAAAATTTGTAGTATAGTCAAATATTTTAATTTGATTTATAACTCATACAAGCTTATAACTAACACTTGACAAATTATAAAGAAAGGATAATTGTAGAAGAATAAAAAACTAAAAATTGCATGGTTAGTGATGTCTTTTTGCCTCCATAAAAAATTAGTATAAATAGATAGTTTAACCTCAAGTTTAAGAGTTATGAGTTATAGTTAGTGACTTTAGAGGAAAAATTATAAGATTTACTTTTGAGTGTTGTGTTTCTACATTTATTTTGTATATCAAGTTATTAGTCACTCTTTTAGTTAGAAAAGAAGATTAATTTCATTCTTTTGGTATCTTCTCTTTATATTTAGGTTAAGTGTTCACACCATCTAGTTTGGTCTTCAAAGTATAATTGGGATTTGATTTTGAGGTGAAATATCAAAAATTACCATTTTATATCTCGTTAGAGATTTGGTTAGGATAGAGTGGTTACTCAATTTTGTAACTTTGTTATATTATATTTCTCTAGTAAAATATTTGGTATTCTTTTGTATTAATTGTGTTCCGCTCACACGCTCCATTTTCTAACATTCTTATCCGTAATATCCTTATTTGATGATGAGTTGTACCGTTTTTGAGTGGGGTACAATTCAAAATATAATAGAGGAACGAATATAATATAATTTTTAATTTATATATCATTTTAATTAGAAGTTAAATATACAACTATTAAGAAGTTTAAAAATAATATTATTGAACAATAATTAATTAATAATAAGAAAATAACAATTTTAAATACTTTTATAAGATGCAATATCATTTGCAAGGTTGCATTATTGATAAAAAAAATTATATTTACATTGTTTTGTTCCTTCTTCACATAATGTCTTTTTAATCAAACTATGCATACATAAAAAAAGTAATAGTAATTAATTATATATAATATATATTAGAAATGTGTAAATAATATATATAAATATAATCATTCCTATTTTAATAATTAATGTCACCTTTTTTACAAAAATATATAATATAAGAAAATTATGTGTAAAATGACATTATAAAAATAAGAAAAAAAAATTCATTATGACATTCAGTTTTTGTGAACTTTTTTGGGGGTATTTTGTCCGGGCGTTCTATGAAATACTTGAATATTGAAGATCATAACAATGACTTTATTTGTCCATATAATAAAAATGAAATAAAAGAAATTGACGGTGTTAATTTTAGAGGTCAAAGTTATTAAACACATGGGCATAATCATTGAAACGACTAATCAATGCATTCGTTATGGATTTCGAATTATTAGAGCCACGTTGTCATAACTCATAAGGGGAATTGATTCCTTTTCTCGCTATATTAAATTTCAATAAATTAAAATAATGATGATCACATTCACATATAAGTGTGATCCAAAACCAACGAACTTCACATATGATGAAAAAGAATAAATAAATTAGTTGATTTAATTCATTGTGAATTGTGTTACAGAGCATCAAGCTGCGGGAAATATAATGTATAGGATGTAACATTTTTTGAACCTTTTGAAGCTCAACATTTTCTTTCTACTTACCCTATCTAAATCTAAATCTAAATCTAAATCTAAATGATATCATTACGATGAAAATATTTAGCAACAATTTTTTAGCTAAAATATTTACCAAAAAAGATCGCTCATTATTTTATGAATTTTTTCTATAAATTTCAACGCAACTCATGATATTTAAAACGTGGAAAAAAGAAATAAAATAGACATTTTATTAGTCCCTTAGTTTTTACATTTTTCTTTCTTGTACCTTTTTTATTCTTTAAAATAAATAAATAAATAACAAAAATTGATTACTAATATTGCAATTTTTGTTTTTATTATTTTTTACAATTTGCTCTCTCTTTGAAAGAAAATAATTAACGAGAAGATATTAAAATAAGACTGGTGACAGGATAGGGTAGGATTTAGACACCACCATAATCTTATCCCGTGGGTTTAAATTCTCCTTAAAACTCAATCCTATCTGTTGAGTTAAGAAATTAACTAAATTAAATAGTGATGACAAACATTATTTTTGGGCAAAATAAATAATTAGTGTTGAGTGTTAATAATTATATGTTGCTAATTATTTATAAATTGTTGCAGGCCAAAATTTAATCAAGCAGCCCAAATTGAAATGAAAATAAAAACATCAAGGCTAATGGGCTGGTTAATCAAGTGGAGCCCAAAAGAAACAAAGCCAAAGAAACCAACGGGCTGAATATGAAGAAAGCCAACCCAAGCCCGAGTTGCTTACCCAAGGGGATCCCACCAAGCTTTTAATACAAGATTGAAGACTTCACTCTCTCTTATTGCTTCGGTCAGCAACAAAACAAAAGAAAGAGAGCTGTGTTCCTCCTACTACTTTTATCAGAGAAGAAAGAAAGAGAAAGCTTAATCATAAAGCAAAGATCTAATCACCCATCAAGTTGAGTTAGAAATTAAAAGGTGATTTATTTTCATTTGCATGCAACTTACTTTCTTCACTTCATCTCAAATCTTCTGCTTTACCATTTTTGGATAAATGGAAAAAGTGTTCTTTGATCTTTACTGCTGTGCATCTACGGTCATATATGTGTCTTGGAGACCAAGTTATTTTTCAATGGCCAAGATCTGGGATTACCATTGAAAATGTTTGTTTCTACTGCTCTGTGTCTTCGATCAAGCAAAAAGGAGACAGCTTGGAAATCCCTAATTTAGGATAAATGAAGAAAGCAATCTCTGTTTACACTGCTGTACATCAATGGTCAAGATTGTTTCTTGGGGACCAAGAAGTATCTCAAGGGTTCAGATCTGGGTTTACCATTGAAAATAATTTTCTTTGCTTCCCTGAGACTTTCGGTCATGAAAGAAGGTCAGACTCAAACTTCCAATTTGGGGATTAACTGGGAAAAAGGTGATGTGGTGTGTGAGTGAAGCACACAGCTCGAGGGTTGACCTCGGAGAGAGAAACTCAGCAACAACATGCAAGGAGATAAAAGAAGTTTTTCTGTTCATTCAGAGGCAAGGAGAGAAAACCAGAGTGTGAGAACAGTGCTCTGCAAAGAAGTTCCTCTACTTGGATAATGCTTTCTTTCAAAGAAGCATTCGGCCAATACTGAAGAACTGTATCTAAGGTTTGCAAATCTGGTTTTGCACATAGCAAAGAGGCTGCTGATGAAGTCAATCTCCTTCATGTTTTTTAGATTGTAATGTACTTTTTTATGTTTATCTTTCTGTAATTTCTTGAGAGAAAAGGCATTGTGAGAAATCTCAAGTAAAAGCCATGAGTGGAAAAAGACTGAGTGATACACTTGAGAGAAAAGCCTAGAGTTGTTTTCAGATTTCTTTAGGTATGTTTATGTCTTGTAATTTGTACCTGTGAGGTATCCCTTTCTTAGTTGGGTTAGCACTAAGAGTGAATAGTTAGGTATTAGCATAGCCAATGTCAAGTTAGGTTAGAACTTGAGTGTGAAAGGATTGGGTCAATCCTGTGAAATTGGTGTATGTAATACTGTTAACTATAGTGAAATTCTTTCATAGTTGTGGAGGAGACTGGATGTAGGTTACATAGCACAAGGCAACCGAACCAGGATACATGCTGGTGTTAACTTTTCTCTTCTCTGCTAAGTTCTGTTTTCTGATATTCATGAGACAAAAATAAATTGTCTCATAAATTTTCGCTGCTTAGTTCAAACAGAACCTGAATTGAAAGTTTGTTTAAAAAGGGTAATAACAGCAACTAAAAGGAAGGCATAGATTCAACCCCCCTTCTCTAAGCCTACCACAACCTTCAATTGGTATCAGGAGCTAAGGTCTCAAGAATCAAGCTTAACCGCTTGGAGCAAAGATCCAATGGCGAACAACTTGGGCACAACTACAGTTGCCTACACCCTCACTGAAGGCCAGTCAAACAACCGGCCACCTTTCTTCAACGGGAAGAACTACTCCTACTAGAAAGAAAGGATAAGGATTTTCATCCAATCCATTGACTACAACATATGGAAGATTGTTGTGAGCGGTCCAAAGATCCCAACAAAGACAAGTGCTGATGGAGTGGTGACTCCAAAAGAAGAAGCTGAATGGAATGAAGATGATAAGAAGAAGATAGAGCTGAATGCCAAAGCAATCAACCTTCTTCACTGTGCTATCAGCTTTGAAGAGTACCGGAAGGTGTCTAGATGCAAGACAGCCAAAGAAATCTGGGAAAAACTCCAGGTTACACACGAAGGCACCAAACAAGTAAAAGAAACGAGGATTGATATGCTGCGAAAAGAGTACGAGATGTTTAGCATGAAGGATGGAGAAAGCATTGATGAAGCGTTTGAGAGATTCTCAATCATAATCAACAACCTTGATGCTATGGGTACAAACTATGCAGAACAAACCTTGGTGAGAAAACTCCTTAGAAGTCTCACAAAAGAATAGGAAAACACTGCCACTGTCCTAACCGAGAGCAACAACATAAGTCACATAACCTATGATGAGCTGAGAGGAAAACTCCTTGCCTATGAAGCCACACACACAAACACAGACTCAAAGAAAAAGGGAATAGCCCTCAAGTCACAAATAGAACCGAAAGAGAGTGAGTCTAGTGATGATATTTCAGATGACGAGCTTTTATTTTTTGCTAGGAGATTTAGAAGGATGATGAAGAACAAGGACAAATACAAGGGTTCAAGCTCAAAGGAGCACAAGATCGACTTAAGCAAGGTGACGTGCCATCACTGCAAGGAGGCTGGACATTTCAAGCTAAATTGTTCAAAGCTCAAGAAGAAGGACAAAGGCAAGAAGGAAAGAAAGAGAGTACTCATGGCAGCTTGGGAGGATCTTGAGAATGACTCAAATGAAGAAGAAGAATCTGAAGGAGATGACAAAGACTGCTTCATGGCTGGAAACAACAATCTTGATGAGGTAAATTATTATGATTTGACCATTGAGGATTTACATGCTATTATTGATGATCTTACTTTAAATACCTCAAAACTTCTTGACAAGTACAATGAATGTAGATCTGAAAGAGATGTGTTAAGAGCTGAAAATGATTTTTTAAAAGAAAAGGTGAAGGAAACCGAATGTGCTTTGGACATCATTAAAGAAAATAGATTTCTAAAATCTGAACTTGAAAAATTAAAAGGAAAGCACATTGTGGATCCTTCTCATGAGTTAATTGCTGAAAATGAAAGATTAAATGATATGATTAAAAGGCTGAATGGTGACTTAGCAAAATTTGCTCAAAGTTCTAGCAACTTGGACAAATTACTTACAAGTCAAAGACCATTGTTTGAAAAATCTGGTTTAGGCTACATAGCCAAGGAAGATGCAGTTTTTAATACTTCCTCTATAAAATTTGTGGCTTCTTCATCAAATACCAAATCCATACCAAACAAATCGGGTATTGGATATGTTTCAACTTTTAAAAAAAAAATTGATGAAGTATACACAAGTGAAACTGAGCCTTCACCAAGAACTGATCCGAGTTCAAACCGGCCAGGTTTGGGTTACATTTTGAAAAATGAGGCTGTTTTCAAGAAACCACCATTTTACAACAAAACCTCATATTCGAAAGGTAAAAATGTTCAAAGAAATTCTGGTGAAAATGCTTTTGCAAAGAGGAATAACTTTAACAAAAATCAATTTGTCAAAAGAAATGCATCTCCTCCAAAAAACAGAAAATTTCAACACTTTAATCATTTCAAGCAATTTAACTCACCTAAATTTCAGCGACACACATCAGAAAATCATTGTGTTAATTGCAAGAAAGTTGGTCACTCATATGAACAATGCTTTATTGAAAAGAAAGTTGTAGGAAACAAAGTCTACAATGTTGTTTGTAATTTCAATGCACTTGGGCAACCAAGATGGATTAACTTCAAAGGATCCAAATTAATTTGGATACCTAAGGCTACTTGAAACTCATCATGCAGATTTGCCTAGCATCCAAGAACAAAAAGGACATGTGGTACATGGATAGTGGATGTTCAAGGCATATGACTGGAAGGTCAACCTACTTCATCAAACTAAACAAGTATGATGGAGGTTTTGTGACCTTTGGAGATGATGGTAAAGGTAAAATCATTGCTGTTGGAAAAGTAGGTAATGAGCAATCTACTTTCATTGATGATGTACTTTTGGTATGTGGTTTGAAGCACAATCTTTTGAGTATAAGTTAGCTGTGTGATTTAGGATATTTAGTGATTTTCAAAAGATTTGAATGCTGTGTTGTTAATGAAAAAATAAATGAAGTGATGTTTGTTGCCAAGCATTTTAATAATATGTATGGACTTACTCTTGATGAACTAAAGGATCAAAATGTAGCTTGTCTTCATTCTAAAGAATCTGAAAAGTGGTTATGGCACAAGAGATTGGGGCATGCAAGTATGTTTCAAATAAACAAACTTGTAAAGAAAGAATTAGTAAGAGGTCTTCCTTTGATAAAGTTTGACAAAGATATCACTTGTGATGCTTGCCAAATGGGAAAACAAACAAAAAGTTCTTTTAAACCAAAGGAAGACATCTCTACTAAAAGACCACTTGAGTTGCTACACATTGATTTATTTGGTCCAACAAGAACTCAAAGCCTAGGTGGTAAACATTATGGTTTAGTAATTGTGGATGACTACACTAGGTTTGGTTGGGTTTTATTTCTTACACACAAAAATGAAGCCTTTTCGGCCTTTGAACCTTTTTGCAAGAAAATTCAAAATGAAAAGGATTTAAAAATCTCTTCTATAAGAAGTGATTATGGAACTGAATTTGAAAACAATTTGTTTGAATCCTTTTGTGAGGAATTTGGAATATCTCACAACTTCTCTTGTCCAAGAACACCACAACAAAATGGTGTTGTGGAAAGAAGAAATAGAAGCATACAAGAGATGACAAGAGCTATGCTTTGTGAGAGTAATGTTCCAAAATTCCTTTGGGCTGAAGCGGTTAACACGGCTTGCCACATTTTGAATAGAACAATCATAAGGAAATTTTTGAAGAAAACCCCTTATGAACTTTGGAAAGGCTACCCACCAAACTTAGAATACTTGCACATCTTTGGATGCAAATGTTTTGTTTTAAATAACAAGGATAATTTGGGAAAATTTGATCCAAAGGCGTATGAGTGTTTATTTGTAGGTTATTGCACAACTAGTAAAGCATATAGAGTTTATCATCAAGATGCTAGGATTATTGAAGAGTCCATACATGTTACGTTTTGTGATACTAACTTGGTACAAAGCATTTTGGAAGATTGTGATGCAGGAAATCAAGCTCAAAAGAAAGATGAAACTACTCAGAATCATGACAAAGAAAATTCTGTTCAAGCTGAACCAGAAACTGCTGTTGCTGAAAATTTAAGAGACAATTCCATTTTGTCTTATGAATCTGAAGGAAATCCTGAAGCCAGTAGCACCCAGAATCCCTTGGTATCTGAATCTGCCTCCAAATCCACCAGACCTCATGAATGGAGATTTTTGAAGAATTATCCTGAGGAATTTGACATTGGAGATGTCTCTCATGGAGTGCAAACTCGGTCTTCCACTAGAAAGGCAAATGAAGGATCTAATATTGCCCTTCTTTCACAAATAGAGCCACAAAACGTCAAAGAGGCCCTTAGTGACCCCTCTTAGGTTAAAGCTATAGAGGATGAGCTTCTTGAGTTTGAAAAGAACCAAGTGTGGACTTTGGTTCTAAGACCAAGTGGAAAGAAAGTGACTGGCACCAAGTGGATATTTCGGAACAAGTTGGGAGAAGATGGTAGCATTGCAAGAAACAACGCAAGGCTAGTGGCACAAGGATATGACCAAGAAGAAGGAATAGACTTTGATGAATCATTTGCTCCTGTTGCCCGAATGGAAGCCATAAGACTTCTCTTAGCTTATGCTGCACATTGTGGTTTTAAATTATATCAAATGGATGTAAAATGTGCATTTTTGAATGGAGTGATAGATAGAGAAGTGTATGTAGAGCAGCCTCCTAGTTTTGAAAATAAAGAGCATTTTGATCATGTTTTCAAATTATCTAAAGCTCTCTATGGTTTAAGACAAGCTCCTAGAGCTTGGTATGAGAGACTTAGCTCTTTTCTTTTGAAAAATGATTTTCAAAGAGGCACCACTGACACAACTCTATTTATCAAGAACTCTAATGATTCTTTTATTCTAGTCCAAATATATGTTGATGACATTATTTTTGGATCAGCCAATGAATCCCTTTGTTCTGAATTTGGAAAACTCATGACAAGTGAATTTGACATGAGTATGATGGGTGAACTTAATTTCTTCCTTGGGCTGCAAATTAAACAAACTGAAAAAAGGTATTTTCATCCACCAAGAAAAGTATGCCAAGGAATTAGTTAAGAAATTTGGTATGGAAAATGCCAAACCCATGGGAACTCCCATGCATTCTAGTTCTAAATTAGATAAGGGAAAAACTGAGAAAGATGTTGATGAGACTAGGTATAGAGGAATGATTGGTTCTCTTATGTACTTAACTTCCTCTAGACCCAATATTGTGCAAAGTGTTGGATTGTGTTCTAGGTTCCAATCCAAACCTAAAGAGTCACATCTTTCTGCAGTTAAAAGGATCATTAGATATGTTCATGGCACATCCAATTTTGGTCTATGGTATCCTAAGATTGATGATTTTTCTGCAGTTGGTTATTGTGATATAGATTTTGCTGGTGATAGAGTTGATAGAAGGAGCACTTCTGGCTTATGCTGCTTCCTTGGAAAGTCCTTAAATGTATGGTCAAGTAAGAAGCAACCAACAGTGGCCCTATCCATGCAGAGGCTGAGTATATATCTACTTCTTCTTGTTGTTCTCATCTTTTATGGTTAAAAACACAGCTTGCTGATTACAAATTAAATGCTGAAAATATTTCCTTGATGTGTGATAATATGAGTGCCATTAATATTTCTAAAAATCCAGTTTTGCACTCTAGGACTAAGCATATTGAAGTGAAATTTCACTCAATAAGAGAACATGTCCAAAAAGGGGATATTTGCATTCAATTTGTTAAATCAGAAGAGCAATTAGCAGATATTTTTACAAAATCACTTGCTGAGGACAGATTCTGCATGCTTAGGACTAGCCTAGGAATTTTAAGCTATGATTCATTATTTGAAAATTACTGATGTGTTTGTTGAAGTCCTTGTCTCATAGGTTCGGATGAGACAATTCTGGGCAGAAGAAGAACCATCACTCTAAATTTTATCTTCTAAGCTCTGAACTTTCTTGGAATAGGGTTCTGAACTTTCTTTTTCCAAGAACACTCTTAACTTGCTGCAATTGCAAACCTATTCATGTATTGTGCATGTCTTTTACCATTTCTCATTATCATCATTTCAATTTTTGGAAAACTGCAACTTTTGTTTTAATTGTGCTAATGTCTTGTTTGAGAATTCTATTTTGCAGGTTCTGTTTTGTTTTATTTTTCTCACCTTGATGACAAAAAGGGGGAGAAAATGCATATATGAGGCTTGATAAGACATAAGACTCACTGAGATTATTGGATATTAGTTTTGATTAGTCTTGTGTTTGTTAATTGACTTGTGTTTATGAATTGAAATCTGTTTGACTTGTTTGTGAACTAAACTTGGATGACTTTAAGTCATTTGAACTTTATGTTGTGCTGGTGAATTGTTTGTTACATGCTACCATAGTTTGCAATATGTGCTTGTATGGATTCTTAGACTTTTGTGCAACCATAGAATTCTAGATAAGCATGTATATACATTAGATTGTTGTATTGGCATTATTGTTTGTGTCCTCAGGTTAAGCGACATTGATATCTCTACTGGCCAGAAATCTGCCCTGTTGAATGTTGTCAAGGATGTTGTTCAGAAGTTTGTCTCCCAATCAATTCACTTGATTGCTATGAGCAACGAGCAAAGGAAGCTAGCAAGCAAGCGCGAAAATTTCCTCCATAAGTCAAGAGATAGAGTGGCTGTGTTCATGACTTCCATTGATAACCTTCAAAAGGATGAAGACCCTGCCACTGATGCTGATGAAGAAGTTGATTCGGAGGGAAATGGTTCAGATGCCTAAGAATTGTTTCATGAAGCTGCTGCTGTCTGCTCATTTTGTCTGATGAATTCTGTTTCTTTTGCTACTGTTGAACTGTTTTGTTCTCTTGGATGACTGTAATAACTTTGGATAAAATTGCACCTTTGTTAATTCATTAGGACTGTGCACTAACTCTCTTCTACAGGTTATAAGGTGCTGTTTTTGTTGATCTTGCATATTATCCGCCCTTGATGACAAAAGGGGGAGTAATAGCAATAGGATGCTAGATGGTAAATGTGTCCTATAATTTTTTTTTTTTGCATTGCTGCAAGCTACTAGTATTTCTTTTGGGATTTTTGTCTGATTGCTGCATTAAAACTTGAAATCACATGTTGAATCTTCTGGCTACTGATATTAGCTTGATGTTGGGCTGATAATGTGGTGTTGCTTGTGTGATATCCCTTAGGCAAAATAAATGTGTGTAGCTCTCTATTGTGCTCTCTTTAAGTACAATGTAAAACAGGAACAAAGAGGAAAGCATAAATTCAGGGGGAGATAATCCTGAAAAGGAAAGGGGGAGCAACATAAAAGCAAATGACAAAAATCAAAGGGAGTTTCTAAACCTTACTCAAATTCATTTCCTTTTGAATATTGCTTAAATCATGTTTGTCATCAAGGGGGAGATTGTTGAGTTAAGAAATTAACTAAATTAAATAGTGATGACAAACATTATTTTTGGGCAAAATAAATAATTAGTGTTGAGTGTTAATAATTATATGTTGCTAATTATTTATAAATTGTTGCAGGCCAAAATTTAATCAAGCAGCCCAAATTGAAATGAAAATAAAAACATCAAGGCTAATGGGCTGGTTAATCAAGTGGAGCTCAAAAGAAACAAAGCCAAAGAAACCAACGGGCTGAATATGAAGAAAGCCAACCTAAGCCTGAGTTGTTTACCCAAGTGGATCCCACCAAGCTTTTAATACAAGATTGAAGACTTCACTCTCTCTTATTGCTTTGGTCAGCAACAAAACAAAAGAAAGAGAGCTGTGTTCCTCCTGCTACTTTTATCAGAGAAGAAAGAAAGAGAAAGCTTAATCATAAAGCAAAGATCTAATCACCCATCAAGTTGATTAGAAATTAAAAGGTGATTTATTTCCATTTGCATGTAACTTACTTTCTTCACTTCATCTCAAATCTTCTGCTTTACCATTTTTGGATAAATGGAAAAAGTGTTCTTTGATCTTCACTGCTGTGCATCTACGGTCATATATGTGTCTTGGGGACCAAGTTGTTTTTCAATGGCCAAGATCTGGGATTACCATTGAAAATGTTTGTTTCTACTGTTCTGTGTCTTCGATCAAGCAAAACGGAGACAGCTTGAAAATCCCTAATTTAGGATAAATGGAGAAAGCAATCTCTGTTTACACTGCTGTACATCAATGGTCAAGATTGTTTCTTGGGGACCAAGAAGTATCTCAAGGGTTCAGATCTGGATTCACCATTGAAAATAATTTTCTTTGCTTCCCTGAGACTTTCGGTCAGGAAAGAAGGTCAGACTCAAACTTCCAATTTGGGGATTAACTGGGAAAAAGGTGATGTGGTGTGTGAGTGAAGCACACAGCTCGAGGGTTGACCTTGGAGAGAGAAACTCAGCAACAACATGCAAGGAGATAAAAGAAGTTTTTCTGTTCATTCAGAGGCAAGGAGAGAAAACCAGAGTGTGAGAACAGTGCTCTGCAAAGAAGTTTCTCTACTTGGATAATGCTTTCTTTCAAAGAAGCATTCGGCCAATACTGAAGAACTGTATCTAAGGTTTGCGAATCTGGTTTTGCACATAGCAAAGAGGCTGCTGATGAAGTCAATCTCCTTCATGTTTTTCAGATTGTCATGTACTTTTCTATGTTTATCTTTCTGTAATTTCTTGAGAGAAAAGGCATTGTGAGAAAGCTCAAGTAAAAGCCATGAGTGGAAAAAGGCTGAGTGATACACTTGAGAGAAAAGCCTAGAGTTATTTTCAGATTTCTTTAGGTATGTTTATGTCTTGTATCTTGTACCTGTGAGGTATCCCTTTCTTAGTTGGGTTAGCACTAAAAGTGAATAGTTAGGTATTAGCATAGCCAATGTCAAGTTAGGTTAGAACTTGAGTGTGAAAGGATTGGGTCAATCCTATAAAATTGGTGTATGTAATACTGTTAACTATAGTGAAATTCTTCCATAATTGTGGAGGAGACTGGATGTAGGTTGCATCGCACAAGGCAACCGAACCAGGATACATGCTGGTGTTAGCTTTTCTCTTCTCTGCTGAGTTCTGTTTTCTGATATTCATGAGACAAAAATAAATTATCTCATAAATTTTCGCTGCTTAGTTCAAATAGAACCTGAATTGAAAGTTTGTTTAAAAAGGGTAATAACAGCAACTAAAAGGAAGGCATAGATTCAACCCCCCTTCTCTAAGCCTACCACAACCTTCACTATCTGATACGTGTTTTAAATGTCTGTGATATAAAAAGATCAAATATTATTTAAAAGTTATTAGTTTATTTTGATGTATTTTTATTTTTGTTTATTTAGTTACTAGATTGGGCTTTATGTTTATGGGTTTTAGGGTTTTCTTTGTGTTAACTTAATAAGAGATTATAAATATTTCCTTAGTTATTGTAGTCGTAATATTCAGTGATTAGAGGTTTGAAAACCCCTTTTTTGGTTTCGTGAAGAAAAAACCATGATGCAGACAGGTGAGGTTGAGTGAGTCCCTCCCTTGTTGTGTCGGAGAATTGGGTAGAAGGTTGAGGAGTCCCTTCGATTCAATTCCCAAACTATGGCATAGACAATTTTTCCAATCAAACATAATATTTAATTATTTCGTAATTCATAAACATACTAATAAAATAGAAAATACAAAATTAAATTTATATTAAAATTAAAAACAATAAATCATAATAAAATCTATTTTTATATTAAAAAAATATGGGTTCGATTTCCATCAACTTCGTTATATATGTATAATAATTTTTAGTTACATATTATAATATATAATATATTACGTGTCCGAATTGATCGAGTTAGATTACACCTAAACCCACATTTGATCATACCCGTTGTGTTCTTAATCTGACCCACTGTGAATCGAGTTGTTATTAACCCTACCCGAACGAGTATGTTGGATCAAATTAGATACTCGCGAATACGATTAGTATTGTGAGCCCTATGTTAAAGTAGTGTAACACACAAGAGCCTTTGATGAGATTTAAAACGACTTCAATAAAAACTAACACACAAGAGTTACAAAATTCAAATATTGTATCCATGTGCTTTGATGAACAGAAAATGAATTGCTGAACAATACAATTTTAATCGTCCTTAATATGAAGAAAATCTCATGTCCTAAGCTGTTCAAGCTGTGATATTGATGGTTTGATGAACCAGAAGGGATTAAGAGAGGGAGAGAAATAAGTTTTTCTCATTGTTGAAGAGAATGAAAAATCCCCTTAAAAAATATTGTTGAGTTATTACACCTTATATACTATGTACTCTTTATGTACTCTAACTAAAAAAATAATTACAATGGTAAGCCTATTATTGATAAAGAAATAATCTAGGTAACACCCTCCCGCAAGCTAGAATTGTGTAAATCTAACAATCCTAGCTTGGAAACATTAGTAAGAAAAGGACCCGGTGGCAGAGGTTTGGTAAGAAAATCAGCAAGTTGATCCTTGGAACGAACTAGCATAAGATGAATGAGACCAGACAAATGCTTTTCACGAACAATATGGCAGTCCACTTCAATGTGTTTGGTTCTTTCATGAAAGATTGGATTATTGGCAATGTGAATGGCTGACTGGTTGTCACAAAATAGAGTGATAGACTTTTGAAGCAGCAAACCAATAAAATTCATTAAGAAAGATAACAAACTAGCTTCACAAGTGGCAACAGCAAGAGACCTATATTCAGCTTCTGCAGAGGACTTGGCAACGGTGGTTTGCTTCTTACTCTTCCAGCTAATGAGAGAGTTCCCAAGCATGAAGCAATAACCGAAAACGGAGCGACGAGTATCGGTACAGGTAGCCCAGTCAGCATCGGCAAATCCAGTGAGATGCAGATTAGAAGTAGAGGAGAAGAAGAAACCAGTTGCAGGTCGGCCTTTTAAATATCGGAGGACGCGAAAAGCAGCTTGTAGGTGAGAAGTGGTTGCACAGTCCAAAAATTGGCTCAAACGTCCCACAGCATAAAAGATATCGGGTCTAGTATTTGTGAGGTAAAGGAGTCGACCGATGAGCTGTCTGTAAACAGTGTTGTCTGTTAAAATGGTACCTGATTCCTTTGAGAGTTTCTGACTATAATCAAATGGGGTAGAGAGAGGCTTGCAATCTAGATAACCAAAATCTCTAAGAAAGTTCATGGTGTACTTCCGCTGATAAATGTGAATTCCAGAGTTAGAGCGTGCTACTTCCATTCCCAAGAAGTATTTGAGATCACCAAGATCCTTTATTTTGAATTTGTCATCCAAGGTTTGCTTGATGGAATTGATTTCACCAATGTCATTCCCGGTTAAAACCAAGTCATCAACATATACAAGAATGGCAATGAAACTTTCATATTGTTTCTTGATGAAGAGTGAATGATCATAAAAAAACTGCTTATAACCAGTATCCACAAGAGTCTGAGTGAGCTTAATGTTCCATTGCCTGCTTGCTTGCTTAAGCCCATATAGAGATTTTTGCAATTTACAAACCAAACCTGGTTGTGACACAGCCAAACCGGGTGGTATCTTCATATAAACTTCCTTGTCCAAATCTCCATGAAGGAAGGCAGTGTTGACGTCCAGCTGTTTCAAATGCCATTTCTTTGCCGCTGCTAATGCTAACATTACTCGTAGAGTAGTCATTTTGACAACTGGACTAAAAGTATTACCATAATCTACTCCTTGCACTTGAGTGAATCCTTTTGCAACTAGCCTCGCTTTGTGCCTCTCTATGGTGCCATCGAGATTGAATTTTACTCGAAAGACCCATTTGCAACCCACAGCCTTCTTGTCTTTTGGGAGTTCAGTGAGACACCAAGTTCTGTTCTGATCTAGAGTTGTCAATTCATCTTGTATTGCCTTTCTCCAATATTCATGTGCAGTCGCTTCCTCATAAGTGCTAGGTTCTTGATTTGAGGTGATGACTAGAGAAAGTGACTTATATTTTGGGGTTAGTTTATCATATGACAAGTGTTGTGAGATAGGATATAAAGAGTTAGAGTTGGCAAAGTTGCTAGAGTGAGCTGTGTGGGTTGTCATACAATGATAGTCCTTCAAATAAGCAGGCGGTTTCTTGACTCTTTCAGACTTTCTAGTAATGCAGTCATGTGTGATGTCAGAGTGTTGTGATGCAGGTGCATTAGTAGTGTGTGGTGTGGTAATGGGTGCAATGGTGTGTGAGGAAATTGGTGAGTGCATTGAGCTTGAGAAATGTTCATTTGGATCTGTGAGTGTGGTATGTGTGGGTGATTGCAAATGATGTGTGGATGGTGTATCATATTGAAAAAGATCAATGTATTGTGGAGTACAAATGGGTACCATAGAAATGTCAGTGCTAGTAGAATGTAAAAATGGAAAATGAGTTTCATAAAAAGTGACATTTCTGGAAATGAAAATTTCCTTTGATTTTAAATCAATAAGTCGAAAACCCTTTGTTCCTAATTTAAAATCAAGAAAAGCTGTTTTTCTGGCTCTTGGGTCCAATTTTGTTCTTGAATTTGTTAATGTGGAGGCATATGCAAGAGAACCAAATACTCTTAAATATGAAAGGTCAGGTAAGTTACCATACAAAAGTTTGTAAGGACTAGCATTATCCAGGTTAGTGCTGGGCAGCCTATTAATTAGGTGAATGGCGTGAGCAACTGCGTATTGCCAAAAACAATATGGAATTCCTGATTGAAATAGCAGTGCTCTAGCAACACCTAAAATATGCTGGTGTTTTCTCTCTACAATCCCGTTTTGCTATGGTGTTTCTACACAAGAAATTTGGTGTAAAATTCCAGTTGATGAAAAAAAGGATTTTAGAGTGAACTTTGTCCCATTGTCAGTCCTTATACACTTAACTTATTTTTCAAATTGTACTCTGACAAAATTCACAAAATTAATAACCAATTGTGATGCTTCAGATTTGGTTTTCATAAAAAAAATCCAAGTGAATCTCCTCTTGCCATCCACCACACTCAAAAAATACCTATGTCCTTCATTGGAAGGGACAGAAATAGGACCCCAGATATCCATATGAACTAAGTCAAAACAATCTTTTATTTTAGTTGTACTAAGATTAAAAGATAATTTCTTTTGTTTTGCAAAATGACATGAATCACAAGGAAGTTTTGAAGCAATACAATCTATAAAAGGATAATACTTATTCAAAAAAATCAATTTATGCATGGGTATGTGTCCTAATCTAAGATGCCAAATGTTGTTATGCTCACTGTGTGAAGGTGTGGTGAGATGAGTAGTAGTCATAGTTGCCGCCAATGAAGCTTGCTTTGTTGGAAGAGGGGAAAAGTGAGAGAATTCTGGTTCTCTACTCATTGTATATAACCATTCTATACACTCAGCAATGCCAATCATCTTTGATGTGGATCTATCTTGTATCTCACAACACTTATCATTGATTAACAGTTGACAATGTAAGTTTAAGGTTAACTTTGACACAGATATCAGTTTAAAATCAAAAGAAGGAATGTATAAAACATTTTTGAGAAAAAAAATTTTTAGAGAATGTGATTGTACCAATGATGGAGCTAACAGTTTTGGTCCCATTTGGTAATATCACATTGATTGGAGCAATATTTTGAAAACTTGTAAAATCTTTTAAGTCAAAAGTCACATGATCTGTTGCACCGGAATCAATGACCCATAGTGCAGATTTTGGAGTGATAATACTCATAATTCTCGCATTAAAATGTAATGCAATGGTTTTACCTGGAGTTGAAGTCTGAATGGAATTAGTCAAAATTTGATTTAAATTATGAGGTTGTTGCTGCACACTTTTGTCTTTGATCAACTCTAACAAGGCAAATCTTTGCTTTGAGGTGAACCCAGATCTTGATATTCCAATGTTCTCTTGGAGACAATTGAGTTGGGATTGTTTGTCACTGAGTATATCATCATGCCCCTCAATGATCACGTGATTAATGGTGGTGTTATGTTGCTGCCGTTGATAGAAATGGGAGGAGTACCCATGCTTCTTATAGCATACATCTTCTGTGTGGCCTTGCTTGTTGCAATGAGAGCAAGCCAATGTAACTCCACGACCTCTACAATGGGAGGGTCTGTTTACCATGTTCGCCATTTTGAGAAATCAATGAATCACAGAGTAAGAATCTTGTGAAATAGCCTCTCATCAAACTCTATTGGATGAATTTGAAGGAAGAGGTAAGAATGGAGAAAGAAAATATCGAAAGAAAAATTAGGGATAGAAAGAAAATGGCAAAATTGGATTGATCTCAATTCACAAATTTTTTTTTAATTTGATTCACAGCTTGGTTGTTCTTCACGCTCACCGCACCATGAAAAAAAATCTTATGTCCTAAGCTGTTCAAGCTGTGATGTTGATGGTTTGATGAACCAGAAGGGATTAGGAGAGGGAGAGAAATAAGTTTTCCTCATTGTTGAAGAGAATGAAAAATCTCCTTAAAAAATATTTGTTGAGTTATTACACCTTATATACTATGTACTCTTTATGTACTCTAACTAAAAAAATAATTACAATAATAAGCCTATTATTGATAAAGAAATAATCTAAACAACAGCTTTCTCAAAAGAACATTACTAATTACTTCAAGGACAATGCCACTTATTGAAATTAGTAATACGTGCCAAAAATAAAAATCAAGGTTTAAATCATTCAATATATATAATTCCTGTGTCTAATAATAATAATAATAATAATAATAATAATAATAATAATAATAATAACTGTATATGAAAAAAAATAAACATAAAATTCGTTGATATTATTCTGAGTATAAATCTTGCGTGCTTTTTTCAACTATTCACCTTGACCTTGCGGTGTGTATGATAAATAATTAACTATTTTCATATATGTGACTCTATATATCACAATTAATTGGTACATAATATATTTATTATAACTTATAATAATGATAGCTTCTGGGATCATGACATCTTAGCTTTTGCAAAGAATACACCAGCAAAGAGGCCTGAAAATATTATAATAATGTGCATTATCAATATAAGATAAAAGAACTTAAAAGAGAAACTAGACAATAATAATAACAAGGAGGTGTTGTGATGAATTACCAAATAAGATGCTGAACAAATTTGATATACTTAGTGGAACCTTGAACACTAAAATGCCAGCAATGGAGATTGGAATCTTGTTTAAGGAACCTACAAGACTATATGTTTTGAACATACACAATGATAACAGAGACATTAGAAATTTGGAGGGAAAAAAATTGGATTCTTTTTTTTGGCTTGACATCTTGTCAATTTTTTCATAGATTAAGAAGTTACATTTAAAATTTTACGTTGATTAACAAATCTCTAGTTCTTTAGTTATGGTAAATTGGCAATATAGTCTTTCTTTTTCTAAAAAAGAAAAAATAAAAAAATTACAAAAGATATCCAATCTTATTTGAATAGATGTTGTGTGAAATCAACTAATTCTTTTGACTCCTTTCCGCTAAGTATAAAAATACCCAAAATTATTAGTAAAACTTTCAGTATTTTTTAGAGCTGTCAAATTGGCCAAATACATTCGTTTAGGCTCGATTTACCTAAGTTTACAAGTTTTAGGTCTAGAACATTTAGGTAGCGTTTGATGTAGAGATAAAGACAGAAAGATTGAGATTGAGAGACAGAGATTAAGAGAAAGAGATTGAAATAAATCTCAGTATTTTGTTTGGTGCAAAATAGAAGACAGAAATTGAAACAAGAATGAAACTCTAATTTAATTTGCACAAAGGGTAAAATTGAAATTAATTAATTGAAATGAGAGTATTTTAGGTATAAAATATTATTAAAGTTTCAGTCTCTATCTCTAAAAATTTTAGTCCACTGTGTCCTCACTTTTTGGAGGTACTGAAATACTGAAATTTTGGAGACAGAGATAGAAATTTTAGTACCAGTCTCTGAACCAACAAACATGATACTGAATCTCAGTCTCTCAATCTCTGTCTCAATACCTCAAAACAAACACTACGTAAGGCTTACTCCACAATGGGTGGGACTCTTTATTTTTATTCTTTTATTTTCTAAAAATAGTTTGAACAAAAAATTCAGTTTTAAGAAAAAAGGTTTGAGAAAAAAAAAACTTTTGAACAAAAAGAATTTAAACAAATGAAGATTTTTAAGTCGATAGATTAGATCTTTAAGTCGAATCAATAAAAATAAAAAATATGTTGAATTTTTTTAAAAAACACAAATTCTTTCGTTCGTAAAATGACCCGTTTAACTAATTTTATTTTTTTGGTTAATCAAATCAAATCTCTTTGTCGTCTTACTTTTATAGCCTTAATTTTAAAGACAAAAATTCATTCGTTTAAGTCGAATTAACGAATTAGTATTATGAATTTGACCCATTTTAACGAACAGAGTGTTTTTTCCTAATCTCGGAATACTAATACACTCTGCCACTAAGAAATTCTGAAGCTCCCTTATGCAATCCATGTATTGAATTATTTGAAGTAGATGAAATTAATTACCTATATGTGGTAGGTCCAGTTTGATGCAAGAACCACATTGATGTGAAGCTGATAGAAAGTCCAATGAATCCACTTGCAGTTGCAACTCCCCAAAACATTGGCAACTTCACCACATTGCTGCAACCATAATACCAACCTTAATCAGAATCAAAACACCATAAACAACTAGTTAGGATTCTGATTGAGTTTCTGAGACTAAGAAACGTATCACTCACGCATGTATTACATAATCCAACTCGCCAAAAACAAAGATCAGAACCATGGCCAAAGGTAGAGACAACAAATTATTCAGCAACACCATTGAAACTTCATTTAGAGATCCTGATTTTGTTGCTTTCTTTGCTTCATCCATCACCCATCTAAGTGTAAGCTGTCACAAAGCATTTCATTCCATTATACTATTATAGTATGTTTCTGTCATGAAATTATTTATTCCAAAAATTTAAATTGATAGAAAAAAATATATAAATTTGCAAGAATCTTGCATAGGCCTTATTACTCGTCTATCGAACTAAATCTTTTGGTAACAGAAGTTCTGATACTATATCATAAAACTGCTTATTCCAAAAGTTTAACCCGATAAGAATATGAAAAGAAAGCAAAGGACTAAAATCTACATACAGAATAACTTGCAGTAAGAACACAATTGATAATCTGCCATGCATAACCAACACCGTCGAATGAAAGATCCGTAATGCCGCCACTCACGGCGGAGATAATCTGTATCAAGAATGTTAATGTTGTATCTTAACTAAATTTAAACAAGTGAGTATATATAATTATGATGTAAGAAGAATGAAAATTCTATTTACCATGAGAAACATGGCAGCCCACACTTTTGAATTTTGATGTTTCCTAAACAAATATAATTCTCCAATTGCTGTCAAGATATTTGTCACATTCTTGAGAATTGTCACCATTGCAATATTTATGAACTTCAAACTGCAAATTGAAAATAGTTCACCATATAAAAAATGGTTTCTCTAATGATCATCATATCCAAATCTTCTTAGATCTTAAAAAAAAAAAAAGAGTTGATTATTATTGCATACCTATACATGCCTGATACAAGCATGCTAATAAATATGACATTGACAGGGATCCAGACTCTAACCAGCCTCCAATTTAGCCTTTCAACCGAAATTCGGCCGAAAAGCGACAACAGAACCACAACCAGAGTGCTAATAAGGTTCTACAAAGCACAAAAGAAGTTATATCGATGAAGAACTTTTCATATACTATCTCTCTGTCTATTTTTTTTAAGTGTTATTTTTGGAATAACCGTATATTCCAAGAATAACACTTAAAAGTGCATAGACAGAAAGAGTAGTAAACGAACAAAAAAAAGGAAGAAAACCAACTTACTTGATAAAACATAAGTGATATTCCTGCATTGAAATTATAACTTGATAAAACGATTTTGTTTAGCATTATCATGCTGCAGGAAGAAATACAGTATGCCGTGCCGGAGATAAGCGGCCCGGACTTCTTAGCCGATCTACGCAAGCAACGTCCTTCGTCGTCGCCATCTTCTGTAACTTTACTAGTTTTCAGAAATCTGCTTGTAGAAATAAATCATGAAAAATGATTAAAAACATGCTACCATGGTTGAATAAGTAGTTCCAATCACTCCTAACCAAAACAGAACATCAAAGCAACAATTAAGTGAAAATGATCTTAGAAGATTGGGTTGAAACCTATCATTCAAAGCTCTACGCTCTAGGTTGGTTGCAAAATTGTTGAGCACCTTGGCTTGCTCATGAATTCCATTGAAAATTGTGTGCACTGCATTAGGGTTTTCATCATCTAGTGCTAGTTCTTCAGGGTCATGATGATGATCAACAATGTCTAACTTATAATCAGACGACATATTAATCATCAACCTGAATGGAAGAAAAAACAAAGATACATAAAAAACTAGCTAGTCATAAAGATGAAGCACAATCTATTTCAGATTTAAAACAAAAACATCATCATAACCTTGAAAGTGATGTGTAAAGTCATGATCTACAATTCTACATTGAACCTCCCAACAATGTAAGAGTAGAATCAAAAGACAATCAAGTTTATTGACTAAAATCTTATTTTTACAATATTCTAAGATACTGTTAGAAAATAATATGTCATTTGTGTAGCTAAGGTAAAAAACTAAAAATATAGTAATAAGCAAAAACAGAACATTTCATTAAAGCAGGTCCAATTTTCCAAATTCCAAGCATTGTGAAGAAACCATGTGAAGGGTCATGCAATTCACACACAGCACAGTTGGAAGAACAAGATTCAAGATGCAAGAATTCAGCATAAAAGCTAAAGAATAAACATATCCCCCCCAAATCCAAAAAAAAAAAAAAAAAGCACCAGACAAATCTGAAAAGCATGATACTAGTCAATTTCCAAACATATTATAGAGTTCAAAACATCAAGAGACTATAAAAACCTGAAGAAGTGAGATTCTTACTGTTTATGCAGCAGCAGCAGCAGCTAACTAGCTTTCTAAAACAGTGATCATTCACAAAAGGTAGAAACTTTGAACTAAATGGAGCATACCCAGATGAAGAATTGGAAGAAGGATTGATGAGAAGTCAATAAAGAGTGGAAAGAACACGTATGCATTCAACTCTTTTTGAAGAACACGCAAAGGGGAATGATGAAGAAGATGAATTGAGCAATAATGAAGGTATGTAGTTGAGAATTGAATCATTGATGAAGATAAACATGAATATGAACATGACATTGATGAATAGAATGCGGGATTCAAGGACCGCCAAGGAAGTAGAGTTATGGAACACATTCCGAGGACTCCAAAGTCAAACAGGTTCATGCAGCCATGGCCTTTAGCTTCAAGAACAAGTAAACACTAATAACAATAACAAAAAGTATATAAAGGTGATGGATTTTGCGTATGAATCAATTCCAAAGCTTTTATTTTCTGTTTTTGTTTAAATCAAACAAATTCGTGGCAATCACATATTAATTCACGCCATGTTATGTTGAGAATATTGCATTCATATATCACAAGCTAGTCTAACTTCTAACTCAAGTTCAATTAGAGTAAATTAAATAAAAGATTATTTTATTACGAGGTATGAATTTTGTTTTATTTTTAAGTTGTTATTCAAGGTATTCCTCATAAAATTTAATATATATACACACACAAATACTATATGTATCAATAATCTATGTATAAATATATGTATAGTTTAACTCATTTTTAATATGTATTTTATATTTCAATGTGTAGTCTGCATCGACAGTGGTTAGTGGATATATATTTTTTAAGTTTAATTTATACTTTTCACAATTAAAAAATTTAATATAGGTGAACTCAATCATATCCTCTCTAAAATAAAGGTTAAATTACCCCTTGTGACATATACAGTACTTATTGATAAATTATCCTTTCATCAGAACTTCAAGATTCACGTTATTTTTTCTTTTCTTTATGTTTCTCTTGAAATTTAATAACAGTGCCATTTTCATCATTTCCACCAAATACACCTCTTCCCTAATTTAAAAAAAAAAACTAATGCATTAGTGGGAGCATATTAAACTATGAAAAAGTCTAGGGGGCTAGCAACTTTGTTAAATTCTGGCCCGCATGTAACCAGCAAAGAAAAGTGAGTCATTAGATGAAATCTCACACCAATCTCACACCATTAAAACCATCATTGATGGCTACAAATAACAAAAGTTGCTGGCCCCCTAGCATTCCTCTTAAACTATTATATTGTCACAAAATATTAAATTATTATTCAGATAACAATAAGACAAAATGGAATAAGTATTTTAATATTCACATTCGCCTCAAATATTAATTAATTATTTTATTATTCATGCCATTAATTACTTACAAGAATTTTATTTATGGTGCAAATTCATATCTGTCATACAAACCCATACCGTCTTGCTTCTCTCCGAACGTAATATCTTCTAATACAAAAAAAATTTTAGAAAGAAGAGAGCTGAAAAATTGATAGTTGTGCTCGTTGAAATTGGAGATTAAAAATGTAAGAACAAGTTCAAAATCCTAACTTAATTTATTGGAAATGGTGATTCGATTTAAAAGGAATTAGAATTTTAAAATTGAAGAAGAAGTGTATTTGGTGGGGATGATGAAAATGACATTATTATCAAGTATCAAGAGAAACATAGCGTCAATTGAAAAGAAAAAAGAAGATAACGTGAATCTTGAAACTCTGGTAAAAAGATAATTATCAATAATCACGGTATATATCACAAAGGGTAATTTACCCTTTATTTTAGACTGTTATTTTTTATTACATATATGCTATTATTATTTTAAATTTTAAAAATAATATAACCAAATATTATTGTAATTTATGTTTATTAAAATCCTTTTATTAATTTTATTAAATATAATTATTACAACTTTTGGTAAACTATTTTTAAAACAGAAAAGCTCTACATCCATGTAATTTTTTCATCCAAACTATTCAAATAACTTCAATCAAACGTGCCTCCCCAACTCCCTTACGCGTTTGTTATACACGGGTCTCATATAACGTAAACCTTGTTCTCTTCTCGCGTTTTCGTTCATCTTCTTCTCTTTCGCGTTCTTCTTCTTCTTCTTCTTCTTCTTCTTCAACCTAATAAAATTCGTCGTTCTCCTCTATTCGAGTTTTTCTTCTCTACTCGCATTCTTCATTATTGATCTGCATTGAATACAACGTAATAAGCTCCGTTGTTCTTCTTCTTCTTCATTTTTTTTTTCAATCTACACTTCTGAATGGAAACAATAAATCATTCAACTTCAAATAAGTTGAATGATGTTATTATGTTGAGACAGTTAGGAAATGATTGTTGCATGCTATCAAAATAATCTTAAACACTGAACAAAGTAAAAGGAGGCCACTGAACCGAACAACATTTATTTGGTAATCAAAATCACAAAGACCACCGAACCAAACAATGTTCATGTGGTGAATAAATGGTGATCAACTTTCAATTAACAAGAATAGTATTTCTCCTCCTCTTCCTCCTCCTCCTTCTTTCAAATTCGCGCACGTAGGTTCTTCTTCTGCTTTTTCTTCTTCGCGCACGCAGATTCTTCTTCTTCTTCTTCTTCTCCTTCTTTAGTTATAATCATCACCAACAACACCAACATTTTGCTCGGTTAAGTGGAGTTGCTCATTTTGATTCACTTGATTGTTAATGTATTCAGTTGAGTCCTTGTGCATGCAGAAATATTTTTCTTACTGATTGAATATTTATCACGTTTTATTCAGCACATGATTGTTGTTCGGTTCAGTGGTGTTGGTCATTTTGGTTCGCTTGATTGTTATGTGTTCAGTTAACTTCTTTTGTATGGAAAAATGCTATTCTTGATGATTGAATGTTTATGACGTTTTATTCAGCACATGAATGTTGCTTGGTTCAGTGGAGTTACTCATTTTGATTTACTTGATTGTTAGTGTGTTCAACTGAGTCCTTGTGCATGTAGAAATATTTTTCTTTGATGATTAAATGTTTATGACGTTTTATCCAACACATGAATGATGTTCGGTTTAGTAGAGTTAGCCATTTCAGTTTAT
The DNA here is from genome assembly GCF_059453495.1 of Arachis ipaensis. Classification (NCBI taxonomy): domain Eukaryota; kingdom Viridiplantae; phylum Streptophyta; class Magnoliopsida; order Fabales; family Fabaceae; genus Arachis; species Arachis ipaensis. The sequence continues at coordinate 5,605,733 of NC_142436.1, forward strand.
TTCTGTTCTACACAATTTAAAACTCTTCCTTCTCACCTTCTACTGCTTCTTCACTAGGGAGAGAAAGAGGAAAAGACAAAAAAAAATATAGTAGCAATAACAACAAAAGAATGAAGATAAGGAGAAAATACGTGAAGAAGAAGGAATGCGAAAAAGAAGGAGGAGAATGGTGAATCTCTGTTGCTGTTTTCGTTCGTTTCTGGTTGTTCTTTGCTAAATCTTATCGCCATTCTTCTCCAGTAGTAGTTTTCGCAAAGAACGTGACTGAAGTTTGAGTGATTTTGAGAGAGATTCGAAGAGAATGAGCGGTTTCATGTTGAGGAAGAAGTAACGTTTTTTCTTAATGAGCGCAAAGTAACGAAGGGTTTTCGAGCCCGTGTTTTTACTCGTCATTAATACGCGTGACTCTATTTGGATTTGGGCCAACTTAGTTACATAGTTACATGGATATATAGCGTGTCCATTTTTAAAAAGTCAAACAAGCTAGACAAATTTTGAAAAAAAAATACAAAATTCACCAAATCCACCCTAAATTTTCTATATTAATGACTTTTTGAAGGAAAGGAAAGTAAATAAGCTCTTCATACTACGAGGAGATATGAATATGATTGGATGATATATGATAATTTATACCAGTAATCAATTCTGTTAGCAAAGATTATACTGTCTAAACTAGTACTTAAGACTAGAAATATTCTTACTTAAACTTTACTCTAACCTTTGTCAAAATTCAACTCTCAGAACCACTACCAGATCCAATCTTATACAAAGACTTCTACTTCCTAAAATTATAATTTGGTTTAATTACTTTGTTAGTTCTTATAATTTTATCAAATTTTTAATTTAAATATTTATATTTTTTTTCTTTTTAATTGAGTCCTTATACTATTTTTAATTTTATAATTAGGTCATTTTCATGTCAAAAATATTAAAATAAATAGAATATTTCTCACAAAATATATGCGGTAAAAAATCTAATTAGGTTTTTAATTATGAATACTTTTAATTTACAAAAAAATATTCAGTTAATTATAACATTTTTTATACTAAAAAAGACTTAATTATAAAATTAATAACGGTATAAAAGCCCAATTGAAAAAAAATATAAAAATTTAATTATAAATTTAGTAAAATTACAAAGACCAATAGAAATAATTAAACCTTATAATTTATACAATAGCACCTAGGAAACAAAACTCTCTTAAAAAAAACTATTCAGTCTTTTGGGCAGGTTTGTCATAATTTCTGCCTTCTTGCACTTAGCCCATATCTCAATTAGTTAAAGCAAGTGGTGAGTCATAACTAACTTAACTAATCTTATCCTAACAACCATAACTAACTTTTTGTTTGGAAAATTTAATTTCACAGCTCTTACCCTTTATCTTTGTCATGTTATCTTCATATTTAATTGCTTCCTTTACATTCCCTCAAAAATTAGGTGAGGTGTTGAAGTCACTCTAAGTTTGTGCTTGAATCATTCAAAGAGAGGGGTTGATAATGGATACAAGTTATTGGATGAAACCATAGGTGTAGGAACTAAATTAGCATGGATCATATTGGTTTTGGATAGTAAATCCAGCATATATATTTTTTATGTATTGCTTTTTCAAGGCCAAGAAAGAAATTAAATTTGGCCACATCTTCGAGAAAAAAATAAAGTTTAATTGATGTATAAAAACGTCAAATTTCATATGGATTGCTCCCTATTGCTAATCAAAAAAGGAAAAGTTTAGGAGCAAGTAACTTTTTCAAATTCTGTCCAGCATGTAACCAGAAAGGAAAAAGTGAGTAATTGGATGAAATCTCACACCAATCTCGCACCATTAAAATTATCATTGATGACTATTTGATGGCTACAAATACCAAAAGTTGCTGGCCTCCTAGCACTCCTCAATCAAAAAGATTATTCGTACGCTAAAAATCAGCCACCACCATATATTTATATACAAACTGAATCAGTTACAACAAGTGGAGAGTCATAACTAACTTAACTGATCTTATCCTAAAATAACTAACTTTCTGTTTAGAGAATTTTACAGCTCTTACCCTTCCTCTTCTTGTTCTGTTTTTTCAGATATAGTTGCTGCCTTTATAAGCTCAAATCACCCAACTCCACCATCAGACCACTACAATTTTTTTAAATTACTACAAGCATATGAGTTTTATTATTAATAATTTGATTATCCTGACCTGATTATATTAAATTTTACGAAAGAAATAGAGATATCTTGCTATAATGTATGGCCAATTGAGTTAACAAGATATCATAGTAAATTGAGTTAATTAACATCAATCATATTCCATTTCTATAAAATGGAGTTTACAAATTGGCTTAACAGAAATATCCAACTAGAAAACTAATTATTTATCGATCAATATCAGTTAATTTTTTTAAAATTTTATTTTTAACTCACGTTAACATTTAAATGAACATAAAAAATCACATGTCAGAAAAATATCTAAAACTCCCCTAATAAAACATTTAAAAGTGAAATAGAATATTTAAAGTCAGTGATAGTTTTATTAAAATTACGAGAAAGACGAATAATATATTTTTTTAATTGAAATAAGATCCTAATAAGTGAAGGCAAAGAAAAAAAGTAAATTAAAAAAGTCTTAAGAAAAAAAATTAGTTAAAATTAACATATAAAAAAATTTCACATTAGGTTTGACTGCATGCAACGTTTGACCACATTTTTAAATAGAACACAATTAACTAAGACTAGCACACACACTACTTGCTTTAATTTCAATATTATTATATATTCGGACCAAATTAAAAACATCATTTTTCTGTGTGAATTTCTATGAAAAACAACTTGAAAGTTGAAATAATATAAGGGTGTAGGTCCACCGTTTGATACCAAAATATTAACGGGAATTAGGGGGTGCACATGGGTCGGGTGAAGTCGGGTTTGATGTGACTCAAATCCGATCCGAAATATACACTGGGTCTATTTATTAGACCCGAACTCGATCCTAGATCCGATGAAACCAATACACTTTCGGGCCACAATTATACCGGGTAAAAACCGGGTGAAAACCGGGCCGTTAACATTACTATACGTTGATACCTTCTTGTAAGCTAACATGTAAAAATATCCAAATTTCTAAGACTCCAACCATTATTTAACATGGTAAAATTCACTTAGAAAAATATAACAAAAACCAACCATTCTTTAAAATTAAAGCATAACCACAATCAATACTAAAGCAAAACCACAATCAATACTAATATTGTCTAATAATACCAAATATTTGAATCAATACAAATAACACAATATTATGCATTAGTCTAAAGTTTTAAGCATTCTAAACATAAAACATTAACTTATAGTCTTATAATGACTAATAACACAAAATATTAAGGTTTACAATACTTAAATTCCACATAAGAATAGTCATGATTCATCACTAATAACACAAAATATTAATTGTGTATGATGACCGGGCCACCGGGCCGACTTCGGGTGACCCGAGCTATGACCCGGACCCGACCCGAAATAATGACCGGATCTATTTTTGAGACCCTTACCCGGCCCTAAACCCGATGAAATCACACCAAATTAGCCCCTAAAGTGTTCGGGACCGGACTGGGCCTTCGGGCTGGGCCGGGTCTGTGCACCCCTAACGAAAATGTTTGGTAACCAAAGAAAATCAGCCAAAAACAGTCATAATTTGTTTTATTTAGCATTAATTAATTGTCGCAACAATTAATTAATATTAAATAAGACAAGTTCTGACTGTTTTTTTAATCTACCTAGCATTACCCAATATTAATAATTTATAGATTGGAGGCTTCATTATTGGTTACCCAAGTTCCAACTGTTCCAAACTACAACATATAAATGTGGGTTTCATTCAACAAATAAAATTGTTAAAGCTTCAATTAGCATTGCATATTGTGTAGACTCCTAATTGATCTTGTACATGAAAAGGGGTGCATATAGGGGTAGAAGGGTAAATGGCTATTCAAAGTTGGATAAGGAAGATCCTCAAGAGAAAATGCATAGAAGGGCACAGTTCTTAATCTACAAAGAGTTGAACAAAGCAGATTCTATTAGTAAGAAACCATCATCATCATCATCATCATTTGTTATGAGGATTAGAATGTTCAAGTTGAAGACTAAGATTGGGAACACATTGAGGAGGATCAACAAGAGAATCTTCCCGTCATCATCATGTGGGGTAATTAAATCACAAGTTATGGATCAAGTGAAATCATTCAAGAAGCAACTCATCATTGGTAGAGGACAATTCTTCAAAGTCTAAACACTTTCTTCTCCTTTCTTCTAATATTATTCATTAGCAAGATGCACTAAAATTGTTATTTGTATTCATTTTTATCTTGTACACTAAATGAAAAAAACACACTTAGTTTCTTGATCTATTAATAAATGTGGTATAAAATAATTTATTTGATGATTAGAAGACGGGTGTTAAAATATAGTATGTAAAATAAAATAGATCTCGCTAGAAACCAATTAGAGTGTAGGCAATTTAGAACCAATTAGTTGAAAAATAGGTCTATTATAAAAAAAAATGAATCTCACAACTCTAAGTTTTTAAATTTTAAAATTAAAAATAAAAGAGGATAAATTAAATTGAGTTGGCTTATATTATAAAAATTTGAGAGGGGGATGAGAGAAGGGTAATAATTTTGTAAGAACCTATTTAGGCTTTTTTTTTTTTTTTGGACTGAAACTCTTTCTCCTTTCTGAGTTTCTGATTTCGTCATGAAAGTGAAACCTTAATATTGTTTCTGTTGTAATAAAGGAGTAAAGAGCCCAAGCTTGCAAAACTATATTTTTAATATCTAGCCCAATATTCTCAGCAATATAATAGAAAAAGATCTACTACATATTTTTGGCATTTAACATGATATTTTGAACCAAACAATGAAAAGCCCAATACCTAAATAAAATGATCATCTTTCATTTATTATCAGTTGTTTTTTTTTTAAAAAAGAAACAAGCACAACATACTAAGTGGAGCGTACAAGAGACATAACATGAACTTTAGTTACACCTATATCATTTTCGACAGAGTCATCAACAACATAGTTTACTTTGACACCATTCTTTAGAGCAACAAAACGACCTAGTAATACAATCCACTACATCTGTTGATTTATTTTGAAAAATGAACTCATTCCTACACAACCAAATATTCTATATAACGGAGAAGAACTCCACTAACCATGTTTTCTGTGCGTCTTTCCTCAAGGGCATCATCCTCCAACTCTCAAAGTGCTCCTTTATGGATCCTGGGATGCTCCATGCACGACCCACATAGCTAATTCATGTGCACCACACCTGCCAAGCGTACTCACACGTAATAAACAAATATTGTACAGTTTCAACCTCCTTGTTATACATAACACAGACATTATTATTTCGTTCAATGATGCCCAAATGACTCAGTCGATCCTTTGTATTAACTCGATCTACAAACACAAACCAAGTAAATAACTCTACTCGATGGGGCACTAGTTAGTCCTTTCCAGATTCCATTTGTGAACTTATAGTTAAGAATATCTTCTGTTACCGTTTGTACCTGCAAAGCCTGCATAAATGAGTTAGTAGTATAAACGACTTTCTTATCAAATTTCCACACCATTCTATCTTGTATGCCTTCTATCAGTCTCACATCTTGCAAGATATCTAACAGATGGTTCAAATTGTTAGTCTCCCATTGACGGAGTTCCCTCCTCCACTGAAAATTTCATACCCACTCTATTCTATCCCAAAACTCACAGTCCCCAATCACGGATCCTTTATTATTTGAAGCCAAGTAGAGCCTCAGAAAGGAATCTTTTAGCTTTCCTGACTGTAACCATGTATCTTGCCAAAATCTGGTTGATCTGCCATCGCCTACTTCCATAATCAGTCCGTCAATAATCTTTTGTCTGACATATTACTCCTTTATTTGCAAGTGACAAATATCTCTCCACATGCCTCCTTTTGCCGGTATAGCTTGAGTAGACAATAACTGTTCAGGATTCAGATTATTGCAGGAGCACACAACCTTCTTCTACAACGGACAATCCTCCTTAGAAAATCTCCACCACCACTTAAACAATAAGGCGGTATTACGGATCATCGCATCTCCCACACCTAACCCTCCTAATTTCTTCGATGCCGGTATCAACTCCCACTTTACAAAAGCCAGCCCAGGGTGCCCATCATCCTTCTCCCAAAAGAACCTCCTTTGCAGTGAAATTAGTTTTTTTACCACTATAGCCGGCATTTTATACAAATTCAAATAGTAAGTAGGCAGGCTATTAATTACTGACTTGATGAGGACCAACTTTTCTGCTTTATTGAGCACTTTTGTTTTCCACAAACTAAGTTTCTCTTCTATTTTATCTATTACTGGCCTCCATGTTTTAACTAGTCTTAGGTTTGCTCCTAACTTAATATTTAGGTACTTCACTGGTAGTTTCGTCGTCTGACACCCTAATAATTAGCACATCCGACTAATCCACTCTTGGCTACAATTCACCCGTATCAAGCTGGACTTGTCAAAATTAATACTAAATTCAGACATCACTTTAAAGATGTACAAAAATAATATAACAAAAGTAGTACGTATAACATCCCCCCTCTCCTCAAAAGTAAAACTTATAGTTTAAGTTTCCCATTATAAACAAAAAAAAAGGGGGAGGGGGAGATATTAAGGCATCTTAATTGTTATGCTATGCTACATGAAAAAAAAAAAGGGGAGAGGGGGAGGGGGAGGGAGATATTAAGGCATCTTAATTGTTATGCTATGCTACATGAAATTAAAGTCCCTTTTTCCTTTTCAGAAGTTAGGAATCAAGAAAAAAAAAAACTACGAAATTTTAAATTAAAATGAGGACAATAACTTATATCATACGTATTGTTAAAAAGATGCTCCTATGTATAGAGTTGTGACATAATCCTCTTGCATAGGAACTGTTCAAGACTTCAAATGATTAAGTGAAAGATGATATTTTCACAAGCTTCACATTCAAGAATCAACCATATTTTACCAAATAATAAATAACTACACAAGTAGTACAAGTACTGTGTCTCCTACCATTCCACAATTTCAATGGAACCCCACAAACAGCTTCTCATAGATGCAAAAAAAGCAGAATCACATGGTTGCTACTGCCAAAGTATCAAACTATATAATTGAAAAATATATAAAAGGAAAGAAAGAAAGAAAAATGAAGGGTAGCATTAATCACACAATCAAGGAAATATCATAGAACAGCAAAGACAATAACATTTACATATAACTCATTTGATTTCTATACTAAGTGTCAGTTTAATGCACAAATTTTGTGCCAAATGATCCAATAACATGGATTATGTCAAAAATCATCACTTAAACTACAAAATACACATACCAAAATTAACATTACATCTCTTCACGATCATAACCTTTTGATCAATTCCACATACTACTTTGTGAACTCTCTCTAATCTAAAACTTTTCCACTATTTATTTATGTGTAAATTTTTATAATTGACTAGAACAAAAATGGGCTCAATTTTATTCCAACCAATCACAAAATTTGCACATATCTAAATTATGCAAAGTTTTCACACAAAATTTAATCACACACTATACACAATCACAAAGCAAGGAAGCACAGCCCTAGGATTAAACACCAAAAGTTCCTCCTCGTCTAGCCGAGTGTACACGCCGCTGTCGCCGCCACGTGCCATCACGGAGTCGAAACTCCCACCATCCTCCTTTTCTGCTTCGTCTGAATCCGATCCAATCCGACCCGCAATTACTCTGCAAACCAGCATGGCTCGCTTCACATTCATGAAGCCAAACTCACTTTCAATATCTTCTGGGATTGACACGTGTGCCCTCCAGCTGGATGCCAACGTGGAAATTCCATCTAATTTGGGCGAAAACCCTGATTTAATTATCCCACAAATATTACAAAATTGTTGCGAACAAATTGAAGAATTCCCATTAAGTCCCAAATCACATAAAAAAGTTGAACAGTGAAACCTCATAAGCTCATTGCCATCGGCGAGGCACCGCTCGTCACGGCGGCGCGTGGACATTATGCCGCCGTGAAGTGCGGCCCTCTCCTTGACAGCCTCGCGATACTCCTCGAACCGCGAGAGAATCTTTTGGCTGTTATGGATCTTAAGGATCCGGGTTATGGTCGGGAACTTTCGGATCTCGGGCCAACCCGACTTGAATATGATCTGGACTATGTTATGACCGGGGTCGGATCCGGGTAGCTCCGACACCGCGTGCTTCGTAGATTGATGCTGCTCCAGTAGGAGCGGCTTCTGGAAGATCTCGCCGCACGCGGTGCAGGGGAATATATCATTCCGGAGAGGGAAGAAGAGGCCGCTGTCCAACTCGCCGGAGATTTCAGATTCGGGTCGGACCAATGATCCGGGCAAGTTCCGACGAGGAATGTTCATGGAACTCGGGTCGGGTTGCAATGAGGAAGTAAGAGAATTCTGAGAGGACCTGGCGGCGGTAACGGTGGCGGAGGCGGAGTTGCTGGTTGCGGTGGCAGTGGTGACGGTGGAGGATTGTGGGGAGGGATGGGTGGTGGTTGTTGTGGCGGTTTTGGTTTTGGTGGAGAAAAGGTGTTTGATGAAATGCCAAGAAGAAGAGAGTGCTTTGTGGGTTTTGAATTTTGGGTGGGAAGGTGAAGACGGTTGTGAGTGTGATGAAGGTGAGATTTTGCGTTTCTTTGAAGATGGTTGCAAGAGATTATTATTATTATTGTTGTTGTTTTCTTGCTTTGTTGTTGTTGATGTGTAGCTGGTGGTGAAGATGAAGCAACCAAGGTGAACAATGAGGATGATGAACATAGACAGGAACTTGTTGAAGAAACTTGCTATGCCTGCCATGTGTTTGTGTTTTTGTCTCTGTTTTTTCGAGGTTGTTATTGTTTTCTTTTTATCTGTCTCTCTTTGGGTTTTTGAGTTTGAAGGTAGCTAAGAAGAAGAGACCATGATGATGAATGATGATGGGGTTGGATTGGTGGTGGTTCATTTCATTGAGAAGAAGAAGAAGAAGAAGAAAAAGGGTTTTTGTGAGATGAGAATAATGGGAAGAAAGTAAACAGAGAAAGGGAAGAGAAAAAGAAAGGAAGGAAGGAAGAAAAGAATGGAAAAGGGAGAGAGCTAGATTGATGGGTTAGAACTTAGAAGGGTAGGGGCATTCGAATAAGAATAAAAGCTAAACAAGACTATAAAAGAAAAGAGCATTAGGTGTAACGCTACTTCATATACTTCATTAATGCTTTTTCTCATATTTCTATATAGTTTCATTTTTAAGAATATCTCGTTATTAAATGAATGATATGTGAATTGTGATTGTGGTGTGGTGCATGCATGTCCTATAAGGAGAGATTGTTATTATAATAATATAAGGGTAAGTTCTTAGGGAGAGAAGGGTAAGTTCCATGGTTGTACTAGGGTAAGCTTTAACCAAAAGTAACGGTATGTCACTTCTTGCTACTTGCTAGGACCCTTTGCTAATTTCCCCCTTCAATTCAGGATTATTGAAAAATGATTCTCTCTTTATTAGTTATCTTTTAGGTGGAACAAAACACGTTTAAGCGATTATGAAGCAAGAAATTTAGCTCAAATTTCTCCCCCTATGCTTTTCACATAAATAATTTACACGGATAAGCAATTATGAAGCAAGAAATTAATTAGAAAGTTTGGTTAAGAGAAACGAGAAGAAACTAATAAGACTTTGATTGGAACTTACAAGTGTGTAAGTTTTGTTGGACTAATGACAAAAAAAATTTGGAAAAGTATAGGGCAGCAACTTTTTCAAATTCTGACCAGCATGTAATCAGCAAAGAAATGTGAGCCATTGGATTAAATCTCACACCAATCTCACATCATTAAAATTACCATTGATGACTATTTGATGACTACAAATCACAAAAATTACTGGCCCCTAGCACTCCTCAAAAAAATTATCTGATTTTAGTGCAAATTATATTGTATGCGGTATAAATTATAATTGGAGACATCACCATTTAACTAAAAAAATATGCCTTTCACAACTATATATTTTAAATATGAATAGCTTTAAAAGTGTTTTAAAATATTTTTCTATTATTTAGGGTTTAGGTATTTTATCAAATATTATTTACATATGAAAGACTGACTACATAAATATTTATTTTTTTGAGATAAATTGTGAAAGTATTAATATCTTAAGAACTAAATTTGTGATTTACCCTTCAATAATTCATTAACAAGTTACATTATTTTTATATTCTATTTAGGCAAAAGTAAAAGTTTTTTTTTTTTTTAGTTTGATGGTCCAATTACAAACTACACATACCCAATAATTAGGCTAGTGGTCTAGAACACAATTATATATGTTACTGTAAAATTGTTACACAATTTATGCTGTCCATAAAAAGCTAAACATAATTGACTATTTATTCAGAGAGTCTCATGTTTGTTTGTTTTGTTCTTGCATAGTTTTCACACAAGTGGCTTCTCAGTGGAAAATATTCTCTTAAAAATTTTAATTAGAAACATCTCTTTAGTAACAATAAAATTAACTACCTTGTTTAGTTTTTGAACTTCTAGGTTCATGCATACAGATTTCATACTGCATAAAAAAAATCAGGAATATATTCTTTTTCAGGAAACCTAGAAAAATAAATAAATATTAAGATACACATTTTGGAAATAAATTATTAATAATTGATTCAAGTTCAACCAAATATATTGCTAATATATATATAAAATGTGATGAGTACATACATGCATGCATAAATTACAGAAAAGTCAAGTCACCAAAAAAAAAAAATTACAGAAAAGTCAAGTATTTTTTGTCACCTAAGATGGATTTTTGTATTTTTCGCCAAATTCTAAAATATGAAAATTATTGTAGAAATATGACATTGAGACAAATTTTTTTGGTTCTATTGTTAAATGTTAAATTACTATTATTAAATATGTTTTCGCTGTTATCCCTGTATTATATTATATATGGATTTTGTTAAGTAGATAATGATTTTTGTAAATAATGTGAATAATACGTTCTAAAATTGATCCAATAAAGTAAAAAAAATACTCTAATTTTAAATTACCTCATAAACTTTAACATTAGGATAATCATTTGCACACCTATTAAATTGAACATCCAGTCATTGTTAACTGTGCATGAGTAAATCGAATCAAAAGAAATAACCATCCAATTAAAAATAATGAACATAATCATCTGCATACATATCCGACATATCCATTATTCACAATTTCACATTATTTAGTATTCTTATTGTCTACCTCTCTATATATATATACTATGTTATTATCTCTCAAACTAATTTCCAAATACTAGTTTAAGATTAATTACATGATGAAACAACTGTGATGATTCATAGATATGACAAGACGTGCAAAACAATGATGCTAATTGCTAATAATAACACAGCCATAATTAATCTTCTTAAGAAGGAAGCAAGAAAATCATGCTTGGCATGTGAGGATCATCACAAGCTCCACAAGATTATTATTTTTATTATTTGATAAATGCAATATATTATTACCAAAGCTATTTTATTAAAATTTAAAAGAATTTTCTGACTCATCATATTAATTATTTTCATCATGATATATATATATACAACAACATTACATGATATGAGAAGGACATATCTCACGTGCGTAGTTCCATGTTAAACGGTGTCATCTATCCCTTTTTAATTAATAACAAATTTATTTATAATTTTCACAAAATTAATTAATCCCTTTTCTCAAGGGGAATCCAAAGTATTGCGCACTTCTTATTGTCTAATTCCTTTGTATAATCTTCTTATATTTTAACCTTTTTTTTAATTATTTTAAAGATTCGAGCAAAGCACACATGACATTGTCACATTGTCTCTGATTTAATTTCCCATTTTAATTTTCCGATCAATAATTAATAATTAAGTATCTTAGTTATATTATGTCATCACCTCCTTAGCTTTATTATTTCTTTTGGGATTGTAGTGAATAAAGGTAAGAGGTTTCTACAGTTACACAAACTGAATTGCATGGATTCTTATTGAGATTTGTACTATTCAATGTCCTTGGCTCATAGACAAATGTTCCTGTCCTTTGAGGATGAAGGATAGCACGTGAGAATGATAAGCAAATTTGTCATTTACTACACCATATATATAACTTCATTCAATGGAACTGTTTATATATATTAAGAAATTTTTAGTGTTATGCCCAATCACATAAGAATATTTAAATTACAGACCACAACCTTATGTCTCCACACAATACATAATAGATTAATTTATTTTTTAAATTTGCATTGTGACTATACTTATATATAGTATATAATAATTTTATTTTAATTTGTTGGTAGTCTATCTTCAATTACACACAAAATCTTTATAACTGTGGATGTATCTCTCTTCTTTTTTTTTTTTCCCCGAGTGACATATGAATCTTGGAACTTGTACTAGAATCATATAGAAGCTTGAAAGTTAAGCATCACTTAGATCAATGAGTTTTGTGTTATTAATTATTTTAATTTATTCAACTAATAGTATAGACCGAATCTCATCACTTGAACCTTGCATACATAATTATGGTAGTATGATACAATAATTACATATTTTGCATCAAACTACATATTCAAGATAGAGATTGCAATCACTAATTGGCAATAACATATTAAGTGGCCATCAATCATCATTTTTATTTATAGGTAAAATAACCACAAATGGTCAAGTACATTATTTGCCATTATATTTTGCTATATAGAGACTTGTAGAGTCATTACTTTTGATGATTTTAAATTAGATGCAAAAAAGTATTGTTTTGATCTCAAATATTTAAACGAAGTCCTATTTTTTTTTTTAATATTTGAAATGTCTTATTTTTATTCTAAACGTTTTATTTTGTTCTATTTTATTTTTTGGTCAAAATGATTTTTTTTTTAAATATTCTTTTTTTCCATCATAATTTTCTTCTAATTAAATAGCAACAAATATAATATGTATAATAGTCATAGTAGTTGTTGTAGTAATTTAAGAATAGAAATGACATAATATAAAGTGAAAAAGAAGATAACAATAAAAAAAATATTTTTGAAAGAAAAATTTTGATTTTAATCAAATGACTAAAATAGAACAAAATAAAATATTTATAATAAAAATAGAACATTTCAAACAAAACTAAAATTTAATTTAAATGTTAGAGACTAAAATAATTTTTATCAAATGGAGATAAATGGATAATTATTAAGATAATTTCTTCTACACTAAATAAATAAAGAAAAATAATTATATTAAAAAAGAACCTAATTTAGTGTGCGTAGGTATATAAACATGAAAAGCCTCTGTATCATTCTACTATACCTTGGGCTTTTGTATTTTTTTTTTTAATCCTCGAATTGAATAATGAAAGTATGAAACTCTATATATGCATGGTGATTTTTAAAATGTCAGCATTCCGTAACAACCACTCAACAACTATTTCGGGCAGTGACCTTGAAAAGCTTGTAATAATTGTTAAAATGCAAAAGATTTTCCATTCCATTTTATGTTTAGAAAAAAAAAAAAAGAAACATATAAATAAATAATAAATAAATAAAATACAAATGATATATGTTTGTTATGATGAAAATGGAGGGCTCCATAGAGACAAGGATTTCCAAGTGGGCCAGATTAGATATCATATAGGCCTTGTAGCTTTGTCTCTTCTGTGGGCCCAAGTAACCTTCTTTCTTAATTGACGTGACCCATATAACCCTCTCTACAAAGTATTTATCCAAAAATAATCTCTCATCTTCTTTGAAGCATGCTAGAACCTTATTGCAATGTGTGTGACTTAAAATTGTTTTGGTTTGCAGCTGAGGCCTTAGTTCAAGACTTCAAGTAGTAAATTATAAGTTTAGGGTTGGTTGGTTGAGTGGTCAGCTCACTCGCCCGCTTAAGTAAGTGTCGAGAGTTCGAACTCCGCCTTGTACATGCAGTAATTCATTGGCCAGCAGCAAACCCTTAAATGGAGCTCAAATTCGCGACAGATTAGTCCTTAACCTGTCGGATTGGGAGATACCGTTTGGGTAAACAAAAAAAAATTATAAGTTTTTTAATATATTATATTTAAGTTTAAATTTTAGCAAACGGGTCTTTAAATAGAAATTTTTTAGTATTGTATAAGTGAATGTATAGTATAAATGTGTTGTGATACCTAAAATTAAAAATTATCTAATTTATTTGAACAAAAAAAAATTTTTAATACAAAAAAAATGGTTTGGCCAATGTACTATACTATGATTAGTTTAGTGGTAACATGCTTCAGTATCTTGCTGACTTTAACTTTGGTGTAATTGACAATTTAGTCCAAAAATAATAAGTAGAGTAAATTGTCAAATTCATCATTCAAAGGTCAATCATTTTTTAAATTAGCCTTTACAAATTTTTTAATCAAATTTGTTCTTAAAAAATTTTAAATTAGTCATATTAGTCTTATCATCATTTTTTGTTATTGATGACATCAAAATTTACTAATATATTATATTAAGTGATATTACATTGACTTTAATATGCAGTTTTAATTAACTAATAATATGATAAGTTTATGAAATTAGATCAAATTAACTTTAATTTGAGAAGATTTTGAAGTATTGAAATATCTCAATTTGGAGTTAATTTAATCTAATTTTATAAATTTATTATATTAGTAACCAATTAAGATAGTCAGATGTGTGTTGTGGTGTTACTTAATGTATCATATCAATAAATTTTGATGCCATCAATAAAAAAGATAACAAAAAGATTAATTTAATTAACTTAAAATCTTTGAAAGATGAATTTAAATAAAAAAATTTTTTTAATGACTAATTTAAAAAAATAAATTTTTTTAGGAACGAATTTCATCGATTGCTATTTAGATAAGATTGAATATTTTTTGTTTAAAAAAAATCATTTTTTAATATTGTTATGGCCTAATTTTTATACTAGATCAGAACGTGCGTAATAATAGTTTATTTAAAAAAACACACATTTAAATTAAGATTATATTTTATTAAATAAGATAGAATTAGACAAATTTTATCTGAATTTCCAACCATTAAAAACTATAAATATTGAGATAAATTTTTTTCCAATATCTTTTATAATATAATCCTTATGTTTTTTAGACTTCTTCAAATTCTTTACAAATATACTATGAACTTATTTGGGTGAACTTTTAAAAAAATATTTTTTTTTGAGTTATTTTTTTTAAAAGATTTTATGAAAAAATAAAAGTAATTTTTACATAAAAAATATTTTTTTTAAAAAAAATCTTTTAAAAAATAATGTAAATTATAACCTTTTAAAAAAGATGTTTTTTTTTTTATTTTTCTAATATTTTTATTTTTAATACTAAAAATTTACTAAACATATTAAAAAAATTAAAAAATCTTTTTTTATTAAAATTTTTTTTTATCAAAATAATAGTACCTAAATAAATATTAGGTCAAAAGTAGGTTTATTAGTAGCTCTCCTTCTCAATACCTCTTTCATTATTGAGGGTAATTTTTTTACTAAAACAGGTATTTTGTTTAATTTCTCAGCCGTATCTAAATATAGGATCCTAATCCTATTATACAAAACAATAGAAATTAAAACTCCACCAAAAGAATCATACTAGAATCTCATTTTTGGTAGGGGTCTAGGGGATATACAATTAAAAAATATAATAATATCAGTATCTCTCTTGGCTTTACACTAATTAGGTCGGTTCTAATTTAATTTTTATCTATTGGCATATCATATATGCTTAAAATAGTAATGAAGTTAAGCAAATTAGCTATACAACCGTCACTAATGAATTCAACAAACATGTGCTTAATTCTCTATTTCTCTTTCCCGGTGTACTTACCCAATTAAAAAAAGGTTCTGAAACATTATCTCGATTATGTAAGAATAATTGATGTTGAATTTACTTAGTTTTACTAATAAACAAATTGATAGAGAATTCAAAGTTTCTATTAATTTCTTTGGCCAAAATTTTCGTAATCAATTCATCATGTAATTAAGCATAAAAATGTATCATTCTGAATCAGCTGCAAGGAGAGATTTTTAAGTATTTTTTTAATGATAACCAATTAAAAATATTGGTTTAAATAAGACTTTAAATTCGGTCAATTATATATTACATTCTATGGTGGCTATGATTATAATTAATGGCCATAGCAATTGTAAATTTTTGACAATATTTAAAAAATTAATTAAATTAAAATCACACTATTTTTATAATTCGATAACACTTTTAATTTAAAATATAAAAATATGATCAAATTTAAAAATATTATTAAATAATAAAAAATATAACTCTAACTTTAACCATATTTTTAAGTATTATTAAAATTTTACAACACAATAATTATAACCATCATAAAAATTCATCAATTATATGTATCATAAATTTTATTTGTCTATTTTTGTTCTTCACGCCATAGATAGAAGCAGACAATAACCAAAAAAATAATTACATCTCTTCCTTTTTTATATGAACATAATTTTAGGGCTTATTTGAACAATACAAAATAATTGAAGTTGACCAGAAATTACGTGAAAATTTTGGACAAATTAAAAATATTGTTCTATTTGAAGTTAGAGGCAGAGATCTACGCATAGTTAAAGCTAAAGTAAAAATGAACGGTGATAAAAGAATAAGAGATACTCTAAAATTGGTTTATCCTAACAAAGAAATACTGAAAATTAGAGTTCGCTATGAACGAATAGGTATGTTTTGTACCTATTGTGCAAAATTGGAACACGAAACTAAAAACTGTCAATCTTTTGTTGATGATTCTGAGCAAAACAATGTCAAAGAAGATAGAGTTGGTGAATGGTTTAAGGGAGATCAAATTGGAAGACGATTAACTGAAAAGAGAGATTCCTTCAATCCTAATCACCCACGGGATGATTCTGTTCCAGTTCAACCGAAGAAAAAATATCCACCTTCCTGACATTTTGATAGCTTCTCAAAATTAAGTATGCAAGACTACCAGAAAAACCATAACAGAGATAACATGTTGTCAATTCGGGTTCTAGAACTAGAAAGGAGGATAAATCAGGTGACAATAATAACACTGAGTTATTCTATCTCTTGAATAATGACCAACAAGATAATAGCGCCATAACTAAGTCTGGAGAAGAGAGTAAAAAATCAAGCCTGAAACAACTTGCCAGAAAGTCGATGATAAATTTCAAACGAAGGATGGAGGTAAAGATCTCAATCATATCTCTAAAAAAATTTATCTTAATGATATTGTATCTGACGATATAACGGTGGAGGGTACTAGCCTTCAAGTGACACCCAGAAGAATATGAAGCTATTCTCATGGAATTGTCAGGGTTTGGGAAGACCCTTGACAATCCATAATCTTAAAGGGATTTGTAAATCCTACTCCTCCAAAGTTGGTTTTATCTGCAAAACAAAAAATTAATCTCGACAAGTTAAAGTGAAAATAATATCCTGTGGTTTCAAAGAATGATTTATTGTGGATTCATATGGCTTATCTGGAGATTTGGTAATGGCATGGAGAGATGACTACACCGTTCAGATTTTACAGTATGGTAGATTCTTTATTGCAGCATCAGTTTTAGCAGATGGTTCTAGAATGTTGTAGCTTGTTGAATTAATATCAATCATTCAACAGTTCCATGCTAAGGTCATTATAATAGGTGATTTCAATATCATTTCTAATCAATTAGAGAAAGAAGGTGGGGGTGTAAAATCTCCTTCCTCTATTGAGACTTTTAATAGTTTTATTGATGATAATTTTCTTATTGATATTGGTATGATTGAAAGACCATTCACTTGGTCAAATAGACAAAGTGGTGATGAGTTAATACAAAAGAGACTAGATCGGTTCCTAGTAGAAGTTGACTAACAACAACTCTATCCTAATGCATCAGTTTTTAGACTCTCCGAATCAAAGGTCAGATCATTCTCCTCTTTTCTTGGACTCTAACCCAAGAACTGAGAGGTCTAAACGACGGTTCAAATTTCAAGAAAGATAGTATTTTAATGAGAAAATAAGACAGAATGTTAGAGAGATTTGGTATGAATAGATTGAAGGATCAGCCATGTATATCCTAGCCCAAAAAATAAAGTGATATCGGCATAAGAGTGTCAAGTGGCAGCAAGAAAATAGATCTAATTCGAGGGTGGAGATTAATTTATTGGAGTCTGAATTAGAGGCACTTCGTTTATCAAGAATTCATGAAGGTGAAATCATTTTAGAATTGAAAGACAAACTTGAGAAAGCATTGTAAAATGAGGAATCTTATTGGAAGGATAAATTTAGAATCAAATGACTCAAATCTGGTGATCAAAACACGACTTTCTTTCATCATATATTCAAAAATTGTACCAAGAGAAACCGAATTTGGCAACAAAATAATAGTAACAGTGGAGTAGCGACTTCTAATGCTGGAATAGCTTCCATGGCAGAAGCATATTTTAAAGACATCTTCTCCTCCTCTTGTCATGAGAATCCTGAATTTTTTTTTACTGGCTTGGAACCTAAGGTTACAGCTTTCATGAATTGTAGGCTTCAAAGACCAGTAATTCTGGAGGAAGTGAAACGAGCTACATTTAATATTCATCCTCAAAGTGCTCCGCGAGATGACTATATGACAGTAAAATTTTTTCAAAGCTTTTGGAACATCCTCAGTGGTGATGTTTTGCGAGCAGTTAGGAGCTTCTTCTCAGGAGGCAGGATTTTGAAGGATTTTAATCACACTCGAATTTGTCTTATCCCCAAGATTTCAAATGCTAAATATATGACTCATGTCAGACCAATAAGCATATTCTCAGTCTTTTATAAGATTATCTCTAAAGTCATTATACATAGACTTTAGGGTATTATGAACAAACTAATTAGCCCTATGCAAAGTACTTTTATTAAAGGTAGATTAATTTCTGACAATAACTTAATTGCCTATGAGTGCATGTATTACTTAAAAAACAAAAAAAGAGGGCTCATAACTGAAATGACTCTAAAATTAGACATGATTAAGGCATATAATAGGGTGGAATGGCACTTTCTTTTGGTTTATTTTGGAGAAATTTGGTTTTGATTCCTCGTGAATTATGGGATTCAGAAATTGGTGACAATTGTTTCTTATTCTTTCATTGTGGAAGGACAATCCTATGGTTTCTTTAAACCAAATAGAGGTATCCGACAAGGAGATCCTCTATCTCCCTACCTTTTTCTTTTCTATGCATACGGTCTATCCTTCTTGCTACACAAAGTAGAACAAAACAGACCAATTCAAGGTATTTAGGTTCACAAACGAAACCCCAAGGTTAATCACTTCCTCTTTGCTAATGATTCCATCTTATTTTGTAAGGATAACCCTGAGACATGTTCAAACATTCTGCATTTGTTGACTTCTTATAAAAACATCAGTGGTCTGAGGGTGAATCTTAATAAATCTGTTGTATTTTTTAGCCACAACACTCCTTCTACTACTCGTACACAATTCGCTAACTCTCTAAATATCAATCACATTGAGGCTCAAAATAAATATCCAAGCTTGCCTTCTAAGATATCTAGATCTAAAAAGGCATCATTCAGTGTGATTAAAGAGAAGGAGCGAAAGAGAATCCAAGGATGGAAACATAGTCTTTTATCTTCAGGAGGTCGACAGGTATTGCTTAAGACTATGGGTGAAGTTATTCCTATTTATACATTGTCTTGCTTTAGATTGTCTGATGGTTTAATTTTGGAAATCCACTCTCTATTCTCTCAATTTTGGTGGGGGCAAAAAGGCTCTGAAAGACAGATGGCTTAGATTAGCTGGGACACTCTGACTCGCCCAAGAAGAAAAGGAAGTCTTGGATTTAAAGACCTTAGAATTCAGAATTTGGTGCTATTAGAAAAATAGTATTGGCGACTGGTAACACAGCCAACTTCTCTATTATCCAAAGTCTTGAGAGGAAGATACTATAGAAATGGTAATGTTATAACTGCAGAAACTGGAGTCTTACCTTCTTGGAGATGGAGGAGCATATTGGAAGACCGAAAGATAGTTGAAAAATGTCTTAATTGGGCGTTGGGTACTGGAGAGAATATCCGAACTATTGAGGATCTGTGGCTACCTTCTCCGTATCCTCTAATAATCTCGACAATGCCAAATAGTTGGGTTATTTCCAATCTTGTTCCACGAGTGACAGATTTAGTTACTGAAAACAGGATTTGGGATCAGAGCCTCATTCGAAAATTATTTTTCCAAGACGTTTCTGATAGGATTCTTGCAGTTAAAATTCATGAGGATCGTGACAAATTGCAATGGGATTTGAATAATTCCAAACAGTATGATACTACTTCAGGTTACAAAATCGGCTACTTATTTTACCACTCGCCCCTTGAACTCTTCCCTAATCATATGCAGCAGAAGAAGCCATGGATTGAACTATGGAAGCTGAACTTGCCCCACAAAGTTAATATCTTTATTTAGAAAGCTCTACATGACCGTCTTCTGGTCCTTGCTCAGATCCACTGCTGCTGCCCATCTACATCGCCAACATGCCCTTACTGTCAGGAAGCACAACAGAAACGATCACTCACTGTTTGCTCTACTCCTTTCTAAGTAAAGAAGTATGGTCTCAAAATTCTCTTAGAGACTGTCTTCCCTTGTAGAGCTTTGATGATTTTTGGATATGATAGATTGCAACAACAGAGATGATTAACTCGTTGAAGAATGCTGACCGAAACCCTCAATTGCTTGTCATTATTTGCTGACACTGCTAGAAAGCACGTAATCAGTTAGTCTTTGAAGATTGCACTTCAATGTCATCTGCCATTCTCGCAAATTCCGTTAAGTTGTTTCGTGAAATCCAAAAAATTTCTCTTCTAGCTCGTCGTCCCCATGAGGATAATTCTTAGTTTCACTTAGTTCACTTTATTATTTTCTTTCTTCTAGTTTATTCCTAGTTTGATTATATATTGTTGAATGAATACTATCAATGTATTTTTTAGGAGATTTTTATTTTTTATCATGCTATCTTATTTTAAACACTTTTATATTTTATTTTTTACTGAATAATGTACTATCTTTGAAAAAAAATTATTCGCCTATTAATTATGATGATACATGCACATATATAATAACTAAAAATTTTCTCCCAAATTGATTTGAAAGGAAAAAGAATTGAAAATACTCTCAACTCTCAAGGAATGAATGATAAGGCATGAGTAGTGCCTCGTTGACTTTGACTACAAGGTTGACTGGTGAAGAAGAATTATAAAAAGACCTGAGCAAGAAAAGCAAGTGCATTACATAGTGTAGACAGTTAAAAAGCTTCTCCATTATTATTTCATTCTCTAATTACCTTTAATGACAGCACCACCATAAAGCTTTTTAATTTTTTTTTTAATTTTTTAATTCTAGTAACACCTTTTTTTTTGTTCGTAGACTATGGAGAGATCTAAAGCTACCGACAGTTGTGGTCACTCGTCACTATATGGCATATGACACTGCCACTTTCATTTATTTATTTTGTTTTTATTTTAAGTATGTACTATATATATAGACACAAATATAGAATAACATACTCTATTATATATTGATTAGCTTACTCCATTAATTAAGAATGAAAATAAGATCTCCATACATATACCCTACCTCTAAAGGTAAAGATTCATTTTGATTTTCAACTTTTGAATTAAATTTTAATTTACTCTTTAATATTTTAAATATTATATTTTAATTTTAAAAAATTTTAAATAAATTTAATGTTATCTTTAAATTAAATTTGATACAAACACTTAGTATATTTAAAAATTAATATAATATTTAATTTCAGTACATAAATATAATAAAATCGACCTATCAATAATCAGTAATGTAAAATTTTTTTGTTAATTATTTTAGTCAAATTTAATAATAGGACAATATTAAATTTATTTAAAATTTTTTGGAATTAAAATAAAATATTTAAAATATTAGAAATCAAATTAAAATTTGATCTAAACATAAAGACTAAAATAATACTTTATCCATTTTTATAATAATGTTAGGTGTATCACAAAAATCGTTTTGATTTAATTTAGAAACTATTTTGTCATAATAAATTATTGTAGATTGATGAGACTTTTTAGTCATTTCATAATAAGCTTTTAAAAGTGATGAATTTTACATGAAATAAAATTTAGAAGTGAGTTTTATGATCTCCTATAAATATCAATATGTTAGTGCCTTTATTTTGTTGCATAACTTTAAATTGTATATGTAGTAATATAATATCACTTCTGTTGCTAAAACTTAAAGTTGTCCTACAATTTTGAATTATAAGAACATAATATTACTGTAATTGATATAAGAATCAATTAAGTTTAAATTTTGATATGTATTATCAATATCAGCTTTCTGTTGTGTAAAATTTTAATTATGCATTATCATATCATTAAAAATATTTAACTATTATTAATCCGTCTATTTTTAATTAATTTTCCACTTCTAAATTTTAACTTGAATTAAGGAAATGATTTAACTTCAGAAGTTATAAGGAAAATTTAATATTCAATTATTACTTAGCTTTTATTTAAATAAAAAAATTCATTAATTTTTAATTTGTGTAAAAAGCTTATTATTAACGTTATTCTATATTATCAGTCAAATTTCACAAGCAGGACTATTTTAATTTCCAGGCATATGCTATGAAATTAAAGAAGAAAAACATATTTCTATCAGTGAAATAAGTAACAAGCATATATGCTAAGTAAATAATGAACAAATCAGTTATATATATTTTATACTTTTCTGTTTTCCACAATTTGTTGACATTCTTACTTTTAAGATTCTCTTTATAAAACATAAGTGCTAATAAAGAAATACGCTGTTTGGATTCAATAAAATAAAATAAAATAAAAAGAATAAAAAATTAAAAATCCAAAATTTATATTTTATTTCAAATTTTGTAAAAAAAAAAATACGTTTTTATAAACTTAAAAATTTAAAATGAAACAATTAATAATTTTTAAAATTCATTAAAAATTACCATGATTCATTGAAATCCAATAAGGTATCATTACCAAGCCTACACTTAAAAGTGATTTTTAAAACTACAAATGAACATGTCTAGCTTTAATCTTAAAACAAAATATAAACTAATATAAGAAATGGTGCTTGATGAATAAAAAAAAAAAAAGAGAAAAAATAAAGTTGAGCACACAATATATAAACTTATAATAATGTTAATGGCATGCCACACACTTGCCGGCATTATATCCAGACATTTGGCGTGTGCATGCATGTGTGGGGGCATATATAGAATTAGAACACAAAAGTTTAATTAGGAATGATATGAAATAAACTAATTATTAAGTTCATAATTTAAAATAAAATAGGAAAATAAAAGAGAAAAAGCCAATAATAAGGAAGGTCTCACCAACATTTTGCGTCCCCAATTGAAGTAACTTTATTCATAATTTCATATCCACTTCCACTAATCCATAAAGAAAATCAAAGCACCATGCTCTTGCCTCTCTTACTCTCAGCTCCATTATCTCTTTAATTATATTGATGATGATATGCATATGCATGTTATTAGGCAGCTTTAATTGTTTCTTCTGTCTTGTTAGTTACAACTACATACAATAAAGCAATCAGCTCCACTTTATTGTACCTAATAATAATTAAATTGAAAAAGGGGGATTTGGCTTGGTGTAAAATAAATAAATTAGAGATGTAGCATTATTTAAATTATTTTCTAAGAGCTTAATTATTTAAATTTTAATTTAATAAAACTTAAATACATGGAAATTATTTTATATAATTTGAAATTAGAATAAAGTATATTTTTATCTCTAAAGTTTGATAAAAATTTTAAAATATTCTTAAATTTTATTTTATTTTAATTTTGTGCTAAAAATTTTCGATTTGCATCAAATATACTTTTGATAGCTAAATTTTTAAAAAATTTAAGACTAATCCAATAATAATACATGATAATTATATTTGATTTGTTTGTGTTGAAGTCAGGAATGAATCCAAAAATTTTGATATGCGTGGACTGAATTTTATATAAAATTTTTAATTATTTTTTGTATTTTTTTATTATACAAAAATAATTTATACATGATATGTAATTACTGAATTACTTTTTTAAATTTTTAACAATATATAAAAAATTATAGATTTTTTTAATAATTTTATTTTTGATATGAAAATTACATAAAATAAATATAACAATATCAATAGTACTCTATAAAATTACAAGATACCAATACTTTTATGGTATATTTAGTTAAAAAGTTGTTACATATTTTTTTTAATTAAGATTAGTTCTATTAAAAATTTTAAAAACTTAAAAATAAATTATAAATTATTAATTATCTCAAAATTAAAATACCAATACTCTTATAGAATATAAAATACACTTCTCAAAATAAAACTATAGTCAAAATAAGTTATCATAAAAAATAATATAAAAGTTTTTTTCAACAATAATATAAGTTTAGAAAAAAACTTAGTATTTTTTACAAGAAAAAATATCTAAAATAGACAATATGATTATTAAAATAAAATAATATAAGTCATTATATCCATAGAAATAAATATATAAAAATTAATTTAAAAAATATAAAAATTTGAGTGTATGATATAAAATTAATTAAATAAAAAAATTAGTAAAAAAATAATTAAAACTTAAACCTATTATATTATTAAAATTAATTATATATAAAATCACTAAATATTTTTTATTTTATCAAGCACATATTTTATATATATACTTCTTCAAAATATTGGGAGATCAAGGTCACTACTTGCCTTCCTTTAAATTCGTTCCTCATTAAAGGTTATTTTTATGTAATTATTATTGAACTGATTCTAAATTTTTTAAAAAATTAGCTGCATTTGATGCAAAAAAAAAATTAAAATAAAATAAAATTATTTTAAAAATTTTTACCAAATTTTATACACAAAAAATATACTTTATCTTTAAAATTATCATTATTTTTAATAAATGGGTCAATTACTTGCATTTTAGATAAGTCTAATGATAATGATGAGATGAATACATCATATAATATTTGTAGTGTAACCTTCATAAAGGTGTATACACCATAATTACTACCCCTCTAAGCTTTGTTACACATTATTAGTACTTTACAAAGTTCACATTATTTTACCTCAATAATTGTGCATGGTCTATGCTACTCTATATATAGTGACCTGGCCCTATGCCATTTTTATAAGGGTCCTCTAATTGATAACATTGAGAGAGAGGGAAGAAGCTAAGTTGAACAAGATTCCTAGTACTCTTTTTCCAAATTAAAACAGAAGGGTGGTAAAATTTAAACAATGTTGGCTTTATTTGAGAGATAAGTTTTAATTTTATTATGCTTCACTATTGACCCACAAAGAAATTGAAACTTTATCTTCTTGCTAGTGATGATTGATTACAGGTCATCATTATTGACAATTTTCTGACATCAAAATGTTTGAGAATCTTTAAGAATTAGAGTAAATTTAAACGCATAAGGTTAAGCTACAATAGTTTTGATGATGGATCATGGATATATATATATGATGGAACTTAACAGTAGACCCGCAACAATTTTCAAGCATGGTTGTAGATGATAATATTTAGGTTAAATTTTAACTTAATCTTTTAGTATTTAAAATATTTAATTATTTTTGTAAAAAAAGTTTTTAAGTAGACTCAATTTTATTCTATCATTATATGTAGGTTGACAATGGGATTAACATAGTGATAATAAGTGAGTTAACAATAAATAAGTGGATAATACTTACTTAACTAATTATATTGTTATTGTGTATGTGTTTTAAAGGTGTTAAATATTTTTTCAGATCTAATAGATAAATAACATGAATCAATTTAAAATATTTTTAAGACAAAAATAAATTAATTGTTTAATTTTAATATATTGATCAATATTTTAATAATATTAAATCAATTAATAATTTAATTTTAATATATTAATAATTTATATTTTAATAATTATTTAATTATATTTATTTTTTAAATAATTATTCATATATATTTTTTAGATAATAATTATTTAATTATATTTATTTTAATAAAAAATAATTATTTTTTATTGATGTGACATTATATAATTAAATGTACGTATAAAAATTACTTTATATATATATATATATATATATATATATATATATATATATATTGTGTTTGTGTGTGTTAGTAAACTCTAAACTCTACAAATTATTGTCCATGTCTACTTACTGTTGAGGTTATCTATTTTTCTTTTTTCTTCTTACTCTTATACGAATTATGTTCTTTTTGGAAATTTAACTAACTAAATATAATTAATTAGAGAAATTTCACTATTTATTTTAACATAAGTTTTTTCCTTTTATAAGATTCAATATTAAGAGGCTACCACTTTATGAATCCGATTGACATTTACAAAACCCATAATTTAACTTTAGAATGAATTTTAGGTTTATTTAAAAATTTTCAAAAGCTATTTTTTTTTAGTTCTTGATTTATAAAAAGTCATATTAATATTAATAGTATCGGTACAGTTTAATTTTTAGATATGTTTTTAACTTTTTCGAAAAGTTGTTTAAGAATTTTTTAAAAAATTAAAAAATTTAACTTTTTTTTTTAAAATTATTTTATCATTCTTATTTATTACACAACTTTAAAATAAAAAATTTTTATGATAATTTTTTAAATATAAAATAATTTATTTATAAACTATTTTTAATATAAATCTATATATATTTTTTAGAAAATTTAATTAAATTGTTTATCTAAAGTGACTCTTTGTCCACTCTCCTACTTCTACTTCTTCTAAGTGAAATCCGTAAAAGTAGTCTTGGTCTCCAATAAGATGCTAATAAAATCTAGTTAGGTGATCCTTTACTTCATGGTAGTTGTTATTAATTAATTTGTGTAGCTTATGATTTGGTCTTTAATTTCTCCATGTGATTTCCGGCAGTAATAAACATGAAATGTACTACTACTAGGAGAGTGAAAGAGTCAAAAGCTAGTTATTGTTTCTACTCTATCAGATTAGTATTGAAGTAGATTCTATATTGATAGTAAAATTATGTTTGCATAATAAAAATGTTAATGATATTTGGTAGAATAATCTTTGGTGTTAATTATAAAAGAAAGATGCAGTAGTAGATCAAGGTTATATTTTTACAATTGGAAGCATTTTTTTTATAGTTTACCTTCTTGTCTTTCATTTTGTTTTAATATACACCTCATTGGTGTTAAACATTCTAGAATAACGAGAGTATGATTTCTTAGTATTTTGGACGACAATTTCATTATTGATAAAAGAAAAAGTGAATACTACCCAGTCCAACGCTGATAATATATTTGAAGGATTATGAATTTCTCAACAACAAAAAATTAAAAATTATTTTGGTCATTAATATTTAATTTTGTAAGAATAGATAGTCTTTTTGTCATCAATAATTTTTTTTTTAAAATATGTTTATGTGACACATTAATCATTAATATATTTTTTATTTAATTTTTATAAATAAAAATAATTTTAAAATTATTAATATTTCTTAGTTTTACCCAATAAATTTAGTTAATATATTTAAAAAAAAAAACTAAACAGCTCTTGCAATTATTCTTAAAAGAAGAGACTCCTAACAAAAAAATTTGTTAATTCTAATTAATTTTTAATAGATAAATTAACAGTTTAACGTGTCATATAAATTTATTCTATTAATATAAAAAGAATATTGCCAAAAATATTAATCAATCTCACAAAAATAAAGATCACAAACCAAAAAGAGTAATTTTTTTATTAAAAATCTTGTTATCTTTTAAAATAATTGTTAAGTGCGGTTTAAGATTTAAAAAACCAAACTATCTGCCATCTTTAAATTTTACCCCCTTTATATATATATAAAGTTTACTAAATTCATATGAAACCATTTTTATTTGTTTAAAAGTTTTTTGTAAGTAGTTAGTCACCGACAAAATTTCGCAGAATTATTTCTATACTTGTTTAAGTTGTTTAGGTACTACTATATCTTTGAATGCTATGAAGAATTGATTGAATATAATTAATTTCATACAAAAAGAAAATTGAATAATATAATTAAATTAAAGCATGTGACTTGTAGCTAATGAATAAGTGATGTGATCCCTACACAAATAGGAACTGAGGAAAGAAGTGAAGGAGACTTCAACCTTACAATTTGAAAGTACTGATTTAAAGGGAGAGAGGACACAACAAGCACTATATATACCTTCACATTTTCCATCACAGCATTGAAAATAATGTAGCTTTATTCCATATACATATTAATTCACACATATTGACTTTAGTGCCATAAAATATTAGCATTGATTTTGGACGGTTCAAGTTAGATCGGATTATTATGTTTTTTATAATTGGACTCAAACCAATTTAAATTCGGGTGGGATCGGATTTGATTGGATTGGATTATCGGATGCCTAATTAAAATTAAATTTGTAAAAATAAAAATTAAAAAGATAAATAGAAAAAAATTTATGTAACACTGAAAAATAAAAATAAAAAACTTTAAATTAAAGGTGAGAAATTGCCTTAATATTGCCCATCAAGTTTGGTATCTTGTCTAAGATGGAAATTCATTACTTCTTTCTAAGTATATAGTAAACAATAATTAGGCCAACTTGATTGTGTATGTAATGCTTTAACATAAACTTAGTGAGTCTCCAATAATACTTTAAATAATTCATATTGGAGCAATATAATAAGAACCTTAGTTGAACATGAAATTATTATGGCATGAGAACAACCACCCTTAACTATAGATTCACAAGAGAGATTTCAAAAAAACTATCTGACAACCAATTGTTCATCATTTTATCTTAAATCCGGGGAAATGTTGGATAATAAAGAACATCAATTATTATCAAATGCAACTTGTATGTGCAATGGTTTAACCTAAATTTAATTAGTATATAATACATCTTTTGTTACTACTTATGATAATTCATTTTTGGTTTAATTATTCGGCAGGTTTTTATAGTTTTATCGAATTTTTAATTAGGCCTTTATATTTTTTTTAATTGAGTCTCTATATCATTTAATTTTTTCAATTAAGTCCCTATTAACGATAAACATCTAAAAAACGTTAGTGAGGTATGAATTTACTTATTTATCCATACTTTACACTTATAATTTCCACTTTTACCATCTTCCATCTCATCCACCATCTCCTTATCCTTCTCTTTTGTTATCACCCTCTCTCTACCAATAAGCTTATTTTCTACTATTGTAAAATTTTTGTCATAATAAACACAAATCCATAACTAACATGATCAAAAACAGAATTTTTACCATAACATAATCAGTTAATTACAAGCAAAACACATAATCAGAACTCATAATCAAATTTTTTTAGCACAATCAAAATTTTCTTTTGACATAAATAGTGAATAGAAGTAAAAGTAGAAACAGAAGCAGAATGAAGCAAAAATAGAATGAAGCATAAACAAAGGCAAAAGCAAAATAAAGTAGAACAAAGGCCGAATCTGAGGTGGTGAGCAACGGACACCGACAATGAATTGGAAATGTAAGACCCAGAACTTTTGAAAAGTCTTATTATGATCAAGTCTCAAATCATATAGTTATTTATAACCTTAATTTCAGAGATTATTTTATTAAGGATAATTAAGGCAAGTTTTGATTTATTGAACTTGAGATAAGTTATGATTATTATTCAATTTTATAATTATTGGAATATTTTCTATATTCAAATTATAAAGTTGGTAGTTGTGAAATAATAAGGATTTTATATGATTTGGATTAGATAAGTAATATTTTAAATATTAATACTGCTACTTTGGAAAAATAAAGGGGTTTAATTATATTATTTCTAATTATTTTGATTTGGGCATTTTATGAAAAATAATTTGTGAAATTGATGAGCAAATAGTATTTTCTATATATAATTAGTGTTGGATTTAATTATGAGTTTCAATTATTATATTATTCCCAATTTTATTTGAAATTACCAAATTATCCCTAACCCTAATTTTCAAAATAAGGAAACCCTAACCCAGTGACCCGTACCCGACCCGGTTCCCTTCACCCACACACACACACACACACAGCCGCAGCAGCAGACCCTTACCCCTTTCATCCCCTTTTCCCTAACTCAGCAGCAGCGTTTCTTTCCCATGAAAGAAAGAAAGGAGAAACGGAAGGTGAGAGGAGAGAAGCAGGGAGGAGAGGAGAGGGGGAGGACGGCGCCGGCGGGTGTCACTGCCGCCACACCGTCACGTTGCGCAGGGACGAGAGGAGTGAGATCCGAGACTGAGGCAAGGATCTGCGCCGGTGGCACTGGGGTTTGCCGTCGCTGCTTGATGCCGCTGAGGGGAGGAGGGTCACAACCACCACAAGGAGCCGTCGATGTCACCCTCGCGAGTCACCATCCCCGAAATGCAGTACCATGGAGCCAGTCTCTTCGCGCCGCCGCGGCTGTCTGCGCTATCGTCGTCGCTGCTGGTCCACCGGGAGTCGCCGTCGAGGCTGAAACACATAGAGAGAGAGTACGCGAGTGAGAAGGGGCTGAGGGTCTGAAACCGTCGTGCCTGTTCTCGTCTGTGAAGCCATTGCCTCCGTCACTGTCGTTGGTGAGGAGAGAGCAGTGCGGAAAGAACAGAACGTGGTGGAGGGGAAGCCGGTCCACCATTGAGCTGCCGCGTTAGAAAAGGGGTTCATGCCGCCGGAATTCCTCTGCCGCCGCTAGAATTTCTGGTCACTGCCGTTCTGGTGAGCTTGCCCTGTTTCTGGTTCCTCCTAGTGCTGCCAATTCAATTTTACTTGAAGCTGTCACTGAAACTGTTGTGTTTAATGAAGTGGCTGTCATAAGTTACGTTGTCGCTGCCGGAGAAGCTACGTCCCTGCGTTTCCGACCGCCGGTTGTGGCCCTGGTGTAGCTGGAAATACAATTGGAGCTGTCGCCACTCGGTGTAGTTGTTCTTCCCTTGTTGCGGTAAGCATGTTCATTTCGGAAAGCCCTTTTAGTCAGTATCCTGTTATGCCTGGTTAAAGACTCTGAGGTTTGGTAACATAGGTCCGAGTTCTGATTGCTGCCATTCTGGTCATCGGGTGTAGCGCGATTGTTGCCAGAACCACCGCCGGGACTACCCTTGCTTGATTTGGTCGTTCTTTCTTAGTTTCGGTAAGTGTTTTCGATTTGAGAGTCCTTTTGGTTACTATTCTGTTATCTCACGCTGAGGTTTGTGACGTTAATCGCTATAAGATTGAGTTTCGGTTGTTGTATGTTGTAATTAGAGTTGCTGAAACTGTTGAGAAAACAAGTGGAGCCGAGTTGTTGGTTGCCGGCAATTCGGGTTGAGGAGGAAAGGACTCTGTGAGACGTTTGGGTTATGGAATTGCATTTTGAGGTAGGGGCGCTTTCCGAAAACTACAGTTTATTATTGGAATTATTACATATGGATACTGATGTGAGATATGGTGTAATTAGTGATTGTATCTGCCTTATGTATTATTTGATTGACTCGAATGATTATGGATGTTGGCTTGGCTGAATTGTTGTGTGGCTTGTGAAATATAATGTTTGAAGTTGATTCTTTAAATATTTGAAATGAGTTTAATCCGTTGAGGATTGGTTTGAATTGAGTCAATTATTTTGATGATGTGAAAGATAGAATGCTCTTGAAATCCAGCCTGGGTTGCTTTAATTGCTCTGGTTTTGATAAATGATTTATTGCTGAACCGATTCTTTAAAGCTTTATAAATGAGTTAAATCGGTTGATATTGTGTTGATTTTGAAATGGTTTCCTTGAGGTATGCCATTGAGGCGACTGTTGGATTTAGCTTGCTTTTGAATTGATTTTTGGTTTTGAGCTGTTGAAAAGGAATGAGAAACGGTTTAGTTGGGACCCGAACCGGGTGGCAAAAGTCCAAGTTTTAGGGGAGGTGCTGCCGAAATTTCTATAAAATCCGAGTCTTTATTGAAATGTTGTTTGGAAAATGATGAGTTAAAGACTTCTACTATTTTATTTGAATTATCGAGAAAAGGATGATTCATGCTTTCGAAATGAATTAATAAAGAGGAAATTGTGATTTAGTCTTGCTTCTTAAGAAAGGCATTGTATCTCTTTCAGGAGAAGGTTATTTAGATGAAACTTGTGTTTTAAAGCTGTTTGGATGTGAAAAGGGTTTATGCCTTTGAATTTGACTTGGGGGTTTCAATTAAAGAAGTTTCAATGACTTTGAAAGAACCTGAATGTCTATTGACAAGTTTCATTTTGAAATGTTTTGAGAAAGGTTTTAAGTACTCTTTGAATTCTGAATTCTTGCAAGACTAAAACAATTTTGAACAGTTGAAACGTTCTAGAATTTATCATGGGGGTTGAAGTTGGTTTTGCCTAAGTAAAGGAAGCGGCTTTGAAAGAAGTAAATGATTACATGACTCGGTTTGGCTTAGATCCTATTTGCTTACTCAAATCAGAAAGCCAATATTTTAATGATTTTGAATGAATTTGGCAAAATGAGTTATGTTATTCTCCCCTAAAGACTTGGGACTCTGCCGAGAAACTTTTGTTATGAAATCCCATTGTTGTATGGGTGATTTTGAATACTTTGAAATAAATCTTTAACTTTCCATGGTTTTGGAAGTTTTGGAAAGAGGAAGCCGAGAGTGGCTTATTTCAAAAAGGGAATTTTCCTTGAGTAAAATTGGCTTATGAACCTGAGATAATTTGAGAAATGAGATCTTTAAAGCCAAGGCTGAAAAGAGTTGAAACTTGATTTCAAAGTGAAATGAATTGAGAAAATGATTTATGGCTTAAACGCCGATTTCATGAATTTGATGATTTTGAATGTGGAAGTGCTGTTTTATTATGAGCCGGAATGGCTGTGTGTGATTATCAATATTGGCTAGTTCTGGACTGAACCGTAAGCCGGATGGCTGAGATGGATGTTGATCCATGGATGA
The DNA here is from genome assembly GCF_059453495.1 of Arachis ipaensis. Taxonomy (NCBI): domain Eukaryota; kingdom Viridiplantae; phylum Streptophyta; class Magnoliopsida; order Fabales; family Fabaceae; genus Arachis; species Arachis ipaensis. The sequence continues at coordinate 5,638,653 of NC_142436.1, forward strand.
GAATGAATGCATGTATATGCTGAATTATTGATAATTGTGATTTTTGCACTTCCACTATTGGAGATGAGGGTTTCCCTGGGTAGTAGCAATGGCTAGCCACCATGTGCTCCAGGTTGAGACTCGAAGCTCTGTTAACCCAATGTCGTAAGTGTGGCCGGGCACTGTGAAAGGCCCGGATGAGCTCGCCCCCATAAATATTCACCAGTGATGGTGATGGATAAATATTCACCAGTGAGGGTGATGGATATGGATCATGATTATGATCAAGTTTATGATGAGTATAACTCGAGTTGGGGATGCACGACAGAGGGACAGTCCAATGGTTAGCTACCAGGACTTGTCGGGTTGGCTCTATAACCGACAGATGATATCATCAGCCACTAGGGACAGGCATGCATCATATGCATTTATGTGACATTGTTTGGGTGTGCATATTATACTTGGTTTGCCTATGTGATTAATTGCTAACTGTTCTACTTGCAATAACTGTTTGTTTGTGCTTGCATCTTCCCATTTGTGTTTGCTACTGGGACTCTGTTGGATTGTGGTGATTGGTTGTTGGTTGGATTGTTTGGGCCTAGGGCCGTGGTTGAATTGAGATGGACCGATGGTTGGTTTCGGTATTGTGGTTATGGTTTGGAAATGCGTGAAAGGCTAATTTGGTTCAGCATAGATAAACCTTCTGAAATGCTTTTGAATATTGTTTTAAATGAACAGTTTCTTCTTTCAGAAAAAGGATTTCAGATTTCTCTTTTATTGTAAACGGTTGTTTTTGAAAAGAGGCATAAGATGGTTATTAATCATTGGTACGGTTTATCTTCATGTATCCTATTACAGTAATTCCCAAAAACCCTCTACTGAGAACCCTTTCGAGGATGATGTTCTCACCCCCTACATTTTTCCCCTTTCAGGATATGGGCGCAGAAGTTACGAAGAGCTTATTTAATTGTTGTTGTGATGCTCTGTATTGTTTTAGTTATGGTTTACTGCACCCTCGCCTTTATCTTGATATAATCTGTAAGAGGGATAGGAATTGTATTGGATTATGTTTGTAATATTATTTATATATATTTATGTATATATATATGGATGTACTCTTTATGAGTTGTTGTAAGTTGAATGGTATTTATGGATGTACGTTATCGAACGAAAGTATCTTTGGGAGCGGTATTGCGGTTTAAAGTTTTAAACAGGCTCATATTTTAGTATTAAATAATATAAGTGTCGTCGTAATGTCCGAGCTATCAGAGTCGCACAGCCGGAAGTGCGAGCTTTGGTAGTTAGGGTGTTACATTATGGTATCAGAGCGGTCCTTCCTGTAGAGCCTGAGGAATGGACCGACTATGCTTCAGTTGCATACTTTGAGCGTTTGTCATGTATTAGGTCTTGTCGAATGACGAGAATTAGAGCTTTATGCACATGACGGTCTATTGATTATCGCTGTTAGTCTTGCATTGCATGATTCCTGATATTAAGTTTGGCCGGCTTAATACTAGAGAATTATGTATATGAGAGCACTAATGGGTTATCATAGATGATATACGAGTTTTGAGTAAAGCGAATCGCGGGTTTTGGGAACGCTAGAAACTATTTCTCGAGGCTATTCAGTTGTGTGTCTTGAATTTTTGTTCGAGTCGACCTGTTCTTTCATATTCTAACTTGAAGTTCTTGTTTGCTACTCCTCTTGAAAAGTAATTTGATGTTCCACTCTATTCCTCTATTCATATGTATTCTTGTTTGATCCTAAGTGCATATGCTTGTTTGAAATCCTTGATGCATCTGTCTTCCTCTGTTTGAGTTCTTCTTGATTCAAGTATTCTTTGATATAGTCTTGAACTTGTCTTAATGTGCTGTGACCTTTAACTCTGGGTTCCGAGTTCATTCTTAGAGAACTTGTTGATTCAGTTTTCCTCTTATTTGACAGTGATTACAGCTAATTTTGAGATTTTTATAAAAATTGTTGTTGACTAGATATACACTTATCTATATGTGGAACTTTGAAGATTTCTTATACAGTTTAACAACTATTTATTTCTAATGCCTCACCTGTACTTTTTCTGGTTTATGGAACTGCATTTACCTTAAATTACAATTTGGCTTTCTAGTAATTTTACTATAGTTTCAATGCACATCTTCATTTGAATATGTATTTGGATATTTTTCAAAATTTTAAAAAGAAAGGATTTGTCGCTGTAGTCCCGGTTGAGTTCCGTTTGATAAGCTTTACTTAACTTATTTTGAATTGGGTTTGATTTAGCATGCTATATGGTTTATGCCATTGTTGTTCTTTTGAAAATGTTGGACTCATGGCTTTCTTCGTATGAGCGGACTCGTTCCTTCTTAAGCTTTTCACCTCTATGAATGTCATACGTGATTCTGTTTTTAACTAATCTTTTACACCTTGTGGAATCACCATTGATCTTGGTTTGTCCTCTCTTGTGAATCTCATCCGCATGTGATTCAGTTTGATTCGTTTCGAATTAGTGCATTGTTATCCTCTCATTGTCTTTACAAGAGTTTTTTTTTCGTCAAAGATTTATCCTTGGGAAATTACTAATGATTGGGTTGTCTTTTCCTATGACTTTTGTATTCTTTTGAATCAATTGAAAGTTTGTTTGATGTCTCATGCTTAGTGGATCTTGTTTGAACTATCTTGGTTTAAGATCCTTTCTTGCAAGGCTTGACTCCTTTTTAATACATCTTAAACTTCTTGAATGTTCTTCTGAGATGGTGATTTCAAGAACACTTTTGGAGTCTTGTTTTGAACCTTTTAAAGGAATTTTGAATTCTCTTTGAAGAAATATTAAACAGAATTTATTTTCTGTTGCTTGATTGAGATTGAAACCATTGTCCAATTTTGACGAGATTAATTTAAAGTTGGCATGCGCCATTTTGAATGAGGTTTTGGAAAGGCTCCCTTGTTTAGTGGAAATTGGTTTGTTTGTAACGCACCACCTATTTCTTTACTAAATTATAAGCAAATTTCTACCCCGAAATTTCTTTTCTAAAGAGAGTTTAACTTCCTCTTGCGTCCATGCTATAAATGTTATACACGCTTGTTTGAATATGAATTTTTAGAATTTTTGAACAAGCATTTGATTACTTTCGAGTTTTTATGAATTACTTTTGGTTAAGTTATGCACCTAACTATCTTTCTAAAATATTTGATGAAAATATTTTAGCTCTTAACCAAGCCGGTATGCATCTTGTTTTTAAAACTCTACATGATCTATTTCAACATGAAATTGTATTGAAGTGAAGCCACGTTTATGCTATTGCTACTCTCTTGAAGAATGTTTGTTGCTCAACTTTTCTTCTAGACTGCAAAGTGGTTTTTTTCGCAAGTTTTCGACTCTTTCATGACCAATGTATTCGAAAGTATTTTTAATCATGCTCGAGTTCTATGAGCTTTGTCTTGGGTTTGAAATATTCTCTTCTGTAAACCTCATGCTTCCTCGACTCAACTTGAGTTTGTTTCAAACTGATGCGCTGGTTTTCTTCTTATTGATCCTATTGAACTTCTTTGATCTAAGGGTTATCTTTGAAGTTGTCAATTAAATTGTGTCTAGCAAACTTCATTACTTGAACATCCTTGTTTATCTGGAATTGGATATATTCTTTCAGATTTATGAGTATTGTCTTTGACATTTGCCTCTCCTTTCTAAGATCTTGTATCCTTCTGAGTAGACTCGAGAATTATTTTGATATCACGTGTGACTTGTAGACGTAGTAACGCGATGCGTTAGTTCTTTAAGACGTGATATGTGTATACGGAAGTTGAAGCGGTAGGTGTACAACGTTATGAGTTGCGAGTGTTTTGTTCCTTGCGAACGGGTTTGCGGTTGTTAGGCTTATGATTGGCTATGAGGTTGTAAAGTGCTTGATGGAGTTGGAAAGTTGAAGTTTGGAGGTTGATATGAGATTAGTGTGCGGATGTTGAGCATGTCGTTGTAACATCATCCTGTTTTATAACCTTCAATGCCTTGCTTTACCATCACATGTTTGACCCATGCCACCTTTTGTATTGAGCCTGTCTTGTAATGTTTGCTTTGCAACCATACTCCTACCTTTGTATCCCTATGCATAAGATAATCCAAGTATTTGAAAACCGTATATATGTTTATACGTTGAGATATTTTTACTTCTTCCTTAAATGTGTTCAAGGGTGAACTGTTATGGAATTTCTTTCGTTTTGTATCAATTTTCGAGGGCAAAAATTTTTATAAGGTGGGTAGGATGTAAGACCCAGAACTTTTGAAAAGTCTTATTATGATCAAGTCTCAAATCATATAGTTATTTATAGCCTTAATTTCAGAGATTATTTTATTAAGGATAATTAAGGCAAGTTTTGATTTATTGAACTTGAGATAAGTTATGATTATTATTCAATTTTATAATTATTGGAATATTTTCTATATTCAAATTATAAAGTTGGTAGTTGTGAAATAATAAGGATTTTATATGATTTGGATTAGATAAGTAATATTTTAAATATTAATACTGCTACTTTGGAAAAATAAAGGGGTTTAATTATATTATTTCTAATTATTTTGATTTGGGCATTTTATGGAAAATAATTTGTGAAATTGATGAGCAAATAGTATTTTCTATATATAATTAGTGTTGGATTTAATTATGAGTTTCAATTATTATATTATTCCCAATTTTATTTGAAATTACCAAATTATCCCTAACCCTAATTTTCAAAATGAGGAAACCCTAACCCAGTGACCCGTACCCGACCCGGTTCCCTTCACCCACACACACACACACACAGCCGCAGCAGCAGACCCTTACCCCTTTCATCCCCTTTTCCCTAACTCAGCAGCAGCGTTTCTTTCCCATGAAAGAAAGAAAGGAGAAACGGAAGGTGAGAGGAGAGAAGCAGGGAGGAGAGGAGAGGGGGAGGACGGCGCCGGCGGGTGTCACTGCCGCCACACCGTCACGTTGCGCAGGGACGAGAGGAGTGAGATCCGAGACTGAGGCAATGATCTGCGCCGGTGGCACTGGGGTTTGCCGTCGCTGCTTGATGCCGCTGAGGGGAGGAGGGTCACAACCACCACAAGGAGCCGTCGATGTCACCCTCGCGAGTCACCATCCCCGAAATGCAGTACCATGGAGCCAGTCTCTTCGCGCCGCCGCGGCTGTCTGCGCTATCGTCGTCGCTGCTGGTCCACCGGGAGTCGCCGTCGAGGCTGAAACACAGAGAGAGAGAGTACGCGAGTGAGAAGGGGCTGAGGGTCTGAAACCGTCGTGCCTGGTCTCGTTTGTGAAGCCATTGCCTCCGTCACTGTCGTTGGTGAGGAGAGAGCAGTGCGGAAAAAATAGAACGTGGTGGAGGGGAAGCCGGTCCACCATTGAGCTGCCGCGTTAGAAAAGGGGTTCATGCCGTCGGAATTCCTCTGCCGCCGCTAGAATTTCTGGTCACTGCCGTTCTGGTGAGCTTGCCCTGTTTCTGGTTCCTCCTAGTGCTGCCAATTCAATTTTACTTGAAGCTGTCATTGAAACTGTTGTGTTTAATGAAGTGGCTGTCATAAGTTACGTTGTCGCTGCCGGAGAAGCTACGTCCCTGCGTTTCCGACCGCCGGTTGTGGCGCGGGTGTAGCTGGAAATACAATTGGAGCTGTCGCCACTCGGTGTAGTTGTTCTTCCCTTGTTGCGGTAAGCATGTTCATTTCGGAAAGCCCTTTTAGTCAGTATCCTGTTATGCCTGGTTAAAGACTCTGAGGTTTGGTAACATAGGTCCGAGTTCTGATTGCTGCCATTCTGGTCATCGGGTGTAGCGCGATTGTTGCCAGAACCACCGCCGGGACTACCCTTGCTTGATTTGGTCGTTCTTTCTTAGTTTCGGTAAGCGTTTTCGATTTGAAAGTCCTTTTGGTTACTGTTCTGTTATCTCACGCTGAGGTTTGTGACGTTAATCGCTATAAGATTGAGTTTCGGTTGTTGTATGTTGCGATTAGAGTTGCTGAAACTGTTGAGAAAACAAGTGGAGCCGAGTTGTTGGTTGCCGTCAATTCGGGTTGAGGCGGAAAGGACTCTGTGAGACGTTTGGGTTATGGAATTGCATTTTGAGGTAGGGACGCTTTCCGAAAACTACAGTTTATTATTGGAATTATTACATATGGATACTGATGTGAGATATGGTGTAATTAGTGATTGTATCTGCCTTATGTATTATTTGATTGACTCGAATGATTATGGATGTTGGCTTGGCTGAATTGTTGTGTGGCTTGTGAAATATAATGTTTGAAGTTGATTCTTTAAATATTTGAAATGAGTTTAATCCGTTGAGGATTGGTTTGAATTGAGTCAATTATTTTGATGATGTGAAAGATAGAATGCTCTTGAAATCCAGCCTGGGTTGCTTTAATTGCTCTGGTTTTGATAAATGATTTATTGCTGAACCGATTCTTTAAAGCTTTATAAATGAGTTAAATCGGTTGATATTGAGTTGATTTTGAAATGGTTTCCTCGAGGTATGCCATTGAGGCGACTGTTGGATTTAGCTTGCTTTTGAATTGATTTTTGGTTTTGAGCTGTTGAAAAGGAATGAGAAACGGTTTAGTTGGGACCCGAACCGGGTGGCAAAAGTCCAAGTTTTAGGGGAGGTGCTGCCGAAATTTCTATAAAATCCGAGTCTTTATTGAAATGTTGTTTGGAAAATGATGAGTTAAAGACTTCTACTATTTTATTTGAATTATCGAGAAAATGATGATTCATGCTTTCGAAATGAATTAATAAAGAAGAAATTGTGATTTAGTCTTGCTTCTTAAGAAAGGCATTGTATCTCTTTCAGGAGAAGGTTATTTAGATGAAACTTGTGTTTTAAAGCTGTTTGGATGTGAAAAGGGTTTATGCCTTTGAATTTGACTTGGGGGTTTCAATTAAAGAAGTTTCAATGACTTTGAAAGAACCTGAATGTCTATTGACAAGTTTCATTTTGAAATGTTTTGAGAAAGGTTTTAAGTACTCTTTGAATTCTGAATTCTTGCAAGACTAAAACAATTTTGAACAGTTGAAACATTCTAGAATTTATCATGGGGGTTGAAGTTGGTTTTGCCTAAGTAAAGGAAGCGGCTTTGAAAGAAGTAAATGATTACATGACTCGGTTTGGCTTAGATCCTATTTGCTTACTCAAATCAGAAAGCCAATGTTTTAATGATTTTGAATGAATTTGGCGAAATGATTTATGTTATTCTCCCCTAAAGACTTGGGACTCTGCCGAGAAACTTTTGTTATGAAATCCCATTGTTGTATGGGTGATTTTGAATACTTTGAAATAAATCTTTAACTTTCCATGGTTTTGGAAGTTTTGGAAAGAGGAAGCCGAGAGTGGCTTATTTCAAAAAGGGAATTTTCCTTGAGTAAAATTGGCTTATGAGCCTGAGATAATTTGAGAAATGAGATCTTTAAAGCCAAGGCTGAAAAGAGTTGAAACTTGATTTCAAAGTGAAATGAATTGAGAAAATGATTTATGGCTTAAACGCCGATTTCATGAATTTGATGATTTTGAATGTGGAAGTGCTGTTTTATTATGAGCCGGAATGGCTGTGTGTGATTATCAATATTGGCTAGTTCTGGACTGAACCGTAAGCCGGATGGCTGAGATGGATGTTGATCCATGGATGAGAATGAATGCATGTATATGCTGAATTATTGATAATTGTGATTTTTGCACTTCCACTATTGGAGATGAGGGTTTCCCTGGGTAGTAGCAATGGCTAGCCACCATGTGCTCCAGGTTGAGACTCGAAGCTCTGTTAACCCAATGTCGTAAGTGTGGCCGGACACTGTGAAAGGCCCGGATGAGCTCGCCCCCATAAATATTCACCAGTGATGGTGATGGATAAATATTCACCAGTGAGGGTGATGGATATGGATCATGATTATGATCAAGTTTATGATGAGTATAACTCGAGTTGGGGATGCACGACAGAGGGACAGTCCAATGGTTAGCTACCAGGACTTGTCGGGTTGGCTCTATAACCGACAGATGATATCATCAGCCACTAGGGACAGGCATGCATCATATGCATTTATGTGACATTGTTTGGGTGTGCATATTATACTTGGTTTGCCTATGTGATTAATTGCTAACTGTTCTACTTGCAATAACTGTTTGTTTGTGCTTGCATCTTCCCATTTGTGTTTGCTACTGGGACTCTGTTGGATTGTGGTGATTGGTTGTTGGTTGGATTGTTTGGGCCTAGGGCCGTGGTTGAATTGAGATGGACCGATGGTTGGTTTCGGTATTGTGGTTATGGTTTGGAAATGCGTGAAAGGCTAATTTGGTTCAGCATAGATAAACCTTCTGAAATGCTTTTGAATATTGTTTTAAATGAACAGTTTCTTCTTTCAGAAAAAGGATTTCAGATTTCTCTTTTATTGTAAACGGTTGTTTTTGAAAAGAGGCATAAGATGGTTATTAATCATTGGTACGGTTTATCTTCATGTATCCTATTACAGTAATCCCCAAAACCCTTCTACTGAGAACCCTTTCGAGGATGATGTTCTCACCCCCTACATTTTTCCCCTTTCAGGATATGGGCGCAGAAGTTACGAAGAGCTTATTTAATTGTTGTTGTGATGCTCTGTATTGTTTTAGTTATGGTTTACTGCACCCTCGCCTTTATCTTGATATAATCTGTAAGAGGGATAGGAATTGTATTGGATTATGTTTGTAATATTATTTATATATATTTATGTATATATATATGGATGTACTCTTTATGAGTTGTTGTAAGTTGAATGGTATTTATGGATGTACGTTATCGAACGAAAGTATCTTTGGGAGCGGTATTGCGGTTTAAAGTTTTAAACAGGCTCATATTTTAGTATTAAATAATATAAGTGTCGTCGTAATGTCCGAGCTATCAGAGTCGCACAGCCGGAAGTGCGAGCTTTAGTAGTTAGGGTGTTACAGGAAAGGAGCAACTCGTCGGCAACAACAAATTCATATTAAAAAAACGGTAAATTTGAAGAATCGTTAGTACTATTCAGATTATACTAAAAGTACCGAAAGAAGAATCCCTGAAGAAGTATTGAAGATTGAAATGAAAAGAGTAATTTTGAAATTTAGAAAATATTTAGATGTTTTCAATTAAGTTTAGAACTCTTAATTTTAGAATATTCAAATTTTTAACAGAATATTATATTATTTTAGACATTTTTGGAACGGCAGAGATTTAATTAGAAAAAATTAAATGCTATAGAGATTTAATTAAAAAAATATAGAAACTTAATAAAAATTCGATAAATTATAGAGATTTACAGAATAATTAAATTTTTTTAATTATTATTATTTTTTTTGGGTTCAACATGGTAGTTTTATCTTTTGTTATGTTTCCTTCATTCTTCCGACATGTTTGGATTTTTTTTTGTCATACTACATGTTTGGGTTTGACACAATAAAAAAGAGAAAAATTTTTTGTTACTAGAGAAAGTTATAGTTCAGCAAGTCCAATCCCTATTGCACTTTTTTGTTTGGTCTTGAATTTCCATTGCACTTGTTTATAGAAAAAACAGTAGTAAGAAGTAATTATTGGGCCCTTTTTCATTTAAAGGAGACTGAAAAATAAGTACTTTCAAGCCCCAAAAAAAAGGTACTTTTAGTTAAATATTTTATAATATTGTAATTTAAATAATAAAATTCTATCTATTTAAAATAAATTCGGTTCCTAATTAATTATTTTCTTATATAAAAATATGTTTTAATAAATGTTATGTTTTTCTGTATCTATTATATCAGCTATAGTAATTTTTTAAATAAAATTCTTTAATAATATTCATTATTCTCAATTAGAATAGAATTGAATTGTTAAAGAAGATATATAATTTTTTAAATCAAGTATTTGAATATACCAAATTTTTTTCTTAAATAATATTATTTTTATTGTTCTCATTAGTACTTAAATAAAAGATAAAATATATTATTTGTCAAAAATTTAAAAAAATTCTTAAAATTTATTTTGTTTTAATTTTATTCTTAAAATTTTTAATTTGTATCAAATATACTCCTACGTTTTACTCGAATTTTGTTAACATTTAAAGGAAAATATGATATCTCAATGTTGTAATTGTAATGTCAATAAAATAAAAAGAAATGAAATTAACAAATAAACAAAAAAATATAAAGTATCGGAGGCAAAATAAATTGCAAAAATTAAAAGAAACAGAAAATTAAAGAAAAGATGAAAAAGAAAAAGATAAACGTAAAAGAGAAAAATATGAAAAAGCATAATAATTTTATTAGTAAAAACTAGAAAAAAATAAATTATAAGTATTTGAGTTCAGACGAATTACTTAAGATTTTTAATTTTTACTCTGTAATGCTAATGAATTGAGAGTTTTTTACATTTCTAAATATTTTTTAAAAGAACTGAATTTTTTTACGATGTTAGCTTAAGACCTATTTATATACTTTCTCTTTCAATTGACAGTCAGGGACGGATGTATGTGTATGAGTGTGGGGGCAATCACCCCCACTACGATTTGAAATTTTTTTTAGTAGTATATGATAATAATATTTATTTGTTCCCACTAAATTATTAAATTTGACCCCACAATAATTTTTTACTCAATTTTTGATACTTCATAGTCAATTTAAAAATTTTATATTAGATGTCATTAGAATGATCAATTCTCAATTTAAATGAAATTTGTGTTTTTTCTTAGAAATCAACTCGAAAGAGTATTATTTATCTTTTTTTTATATTAGTTTTAATTTTTTTCTGTAACTACATTAATTGAAAGAATTTTTTCAACTATAAATCTCAATAAGAATTGACTTCTATTTGTATAAGAAGTAAATTTCTAAATAAGTATTTACTTATATATATGTAAAAGAAATACTACACATCCAGGTCTTTTTATGAACTAAGTCTAACCAAGTTAAACAATAAAACTTAAAATAATATTAGTCATAACTAATTTTTGTTGTCTTAGACAAATTTGATTGGACTTGGTTAACAAAAAAATACAAATATGTAGCATTATCCTATATAAAAAGACAAATATTTATAAGGGTAAAGTATTTTTTTGTCCCCGAAATTTGGCAAAAATTTTAAAAATACCCCTAAGTTTTATTTTGTTTCAATTTTGTCCTAGAAGTTTTCGATTTGCATCAAATATACCCTCGGAGGCTAAATTTTCAAAAAAATTAAGACCAATATAACAATAATGCATGAAAATTATGCTTGATTTGCTTGTGTTGAGGGGTTGTTCTTATGAAATTGTTGTTGAATCGATCTTAAACTTTTTGAAAAATTAGCCGTCAGGGTATATTTGATGCAAATCGAAAACTTATGAGACAAAATTGAAACAAAATAAAACTTAGGGATATTTTTAAAACTTTTGTCAAACTTTAAGGACAAAAAATATACTTTACCCTATTTATAAATGATTATTTTAGTGTTTTAATTTGTAAAATTAGATATTATAAAAACTAATCATGTTATATTTATATCGAAAATAACTATCTGTGTATATATATATTGAAATAAAAAATACACATTAAAAATAAATTAAACAATACATATATTTATATACGAATATATAATGATTAATAAATAATTTGATAACTAATTTTTATGTATACATAATATTTTTATTATAAAAATTATTATATATATATATATATATATATATATATATTTTTTTTTTTTTTTTGCCCCACTATTAAAATTTTTTGTATCCGTCACTACTGACATTTACACTTCATACACCATTTTTGACCAATTTAAATAGTCTCTTTAATTGTTTCCGCATTTTTTATCTAGTGTCAATTGAAACCTTCAAAAGTAACTAAAACAACTAAAATGTCAAATAATAAATATCATATTATAAGTATACAGAAACATCAACATATAATTATTTATTTATATAACAATAATAATTTTTATCTAACATAATGTCCTACAAAATTTCTCACTTAAAAATATATCATGATTGAAAGTGGACCACCACTAAGATAAAAATCCCAAAAACAACTTTTGTTAAAGACCCCTACATGGCAAGACTTAAATCATACATTCTAAGCCACACTTTTCACTACAAAACACTTAAAACCATAGCATTTTATAAGAAAAGCGTCACCTAATGGAAAAAAGTAAATTAAAAGATGAGTAAAGTATCGTTTTTGTCCCCAACGTTTGGAGTAAGTCCTATTTGTGTCCCTAACGTTTAAATCGTCCTATTTGTATCCTTAACGTTTATAAAAGTGATTCAATGTTATCCTACTATCAATTATACTAACAAATCAGATTATATTTTTCAATTATTCTCACTTGGATGTATTCATTCTCAATTAGGTCTCACTTGAATGTGTTTGATTTTAATATTATACTCACTATTTATGTTTAGATTCAATTATGTCCTTAAAAAAGTGAATTATGTAAATGTTGTAGGAATTAGTTTCAATATTTGATGAGCTATTTTTTGGAGTAGATCATCGATTCTATCCCAGACATTTGTATTCTAACTTCAAGAAGAGATTTTTAAAACTCAAACTAAAATGCTCATGATGTGTAATTGACGGCAGGATAACATTGAATCACTTTTACAAATGTTAGGGATACAAATAGGACGATTTAAACGTTAGGGACACAAATAGAATTTACCCCAAACGTTGGGGACAAAAATGATACTTTACCCTTAAAAGATTTAAGAGAAGAAATAATTAAATTATCAAAATTAATAGATCAAAAACTAATGATTTTAACTAATGTTAATTGTAATGACACCGAATTCTTAAAATCAATACAAAATGATTTTTCTCAAAATCTTTATTTTACTATAAGTTTTATTGAAGGACTTCAAAAACCTGAAAAAACTTATATTTCACACGGAGTTTCTAAAAAAATGTTACCATGGAAATGATTCCCCACATCTTTATCATACTTTTAACCCACAATTAAATTCTATAGTAGATATGCTTGAAGAAATATTAGTATCCATAAAATTTCAAAGAAATAAGGAAAAAGAGGAACCTAATATAAACGAAATTGAACATATATTAAATAAATATTTTCAGAAAGATAATCCCAAAAAAGAAAAATTTCAAAATATAGCCAACATAACAGAACTAAAAGTAAAACCACCATTAAAATTATGAATATTGAAGAAAAATTAGAAAAAGTTACAATGTTTTTTAAACAATTAAAAATGGCTCAAGAAAATAATATTATGGAACAAGAATTTTAAATAGAAGAAGAACTAGTAAATTCTAAAAAAATAGAAAATGAAGAACACATCCTAGATTATTCAAGTGATGAAGAACCAACAATTCCAATACAAGTAAAAAATGAAGCTGGAACATCTAAGGATAATCAATCTCAATTTAAATGGGAAACAGGTTTTGAAAATTATGCTTTTAAAAAGGGATTTATGAATAAAAATTCAAAGTATACAAAAATACCATCAAAATACGTTCCTAAAATCCAGGAACTGGAAGGAGAAAGAATGCTCGATTTAGACTGTAAAAAGAATGAAAAAGAAATTTTCGAGAATTGGTTGAATTCCTTCTTATTAGAAGCCTTTACTAATCCAAAACTTAGTGAATTGTCTGGAGGAGATATCTGAAATTATATAGGGTTTCATACTAAAGGAACTGTAAGAGATTATATGACATCAATAGAAAACCAAATAATAGAAGAATTAGCAACAAAAACAACAGTTTATGATAAGATATTACATATAATGATGATTCTGTATAGAGAATTTTTCGAAAAAAATATTATAGATCATAGACAAGAAGTTTATAATAAAGAATATCAAGAAGCAAAAAACCATTTAGCTAATATTCAAATATATGATTTATGTAATGTGGAATCTTATATATGTGAATATAGAATACATTATTATAAATTAAAAGAAGAAGATAAAGATCATTATCTTAGTATGTATATAACAAAATTTCCATATCCTGCTAATGAATTTATAATGAGAAGATTTATAAGAGAAATAAATAGAGGAACAATTGAAAATAATTTTGGCGGAGCAACCTCTGCAATAAGAGAGGAAATAAAAGAATGTTGTATGCAAAAAGCGACTCAAAAAAGATTTGAAAACATAATTAGAATTTGCTGTCAAGATAATGAAGAAATTCCTCAAAAATATGGTCTTAATAAAAATTTTCAAAGAAAAAGAAAATATCAATTTAGAAAAAGAAAATACTATCCAAACTGGAGAAAAAAGAGGTATTTTAGAAAAAGAAATAACAATAAAAATAAAAGACAAAAAAATAACTATTGCCCAAATAAAAAAGAAAATTGTAAGTGTTGGTATTGCCAAGAAGAAGGACACTATGCAAATAAATGTCCAAAAAAGAAGGATAAAAAAGACCTTACCAAACAATTAGAAATTGCTAAGTCTTGTTTCATGGAACCATTAGAAAAATCAGATGATAATTTAGACTATATTTTTGAATATGTCTCAGAAACAGACTCAGAGACTGAGCAATAATGCTACATTTATTACTATAAAAATAACAGAAAAATTTATAAATGCTTTCATAGATACTGGAGCAACACAATGCTTTGCTAGTACAAATATAAAACTTGATTGGAAAAAATTAAAGAAACCGTTAAGAGTTAGAATAGCTGACAAATCAATACATAAAATTGACCAAAAAGCAGAAATGGTTGAAATATTTATTCAAAATTATAGGTTCATTGTTCCATCCATATATATGTTAGATTCTGGAATGGATTTTATCATAGGAAATAATTTCTTAAAACTATATCATTCATTCATTCAAGAATTAACATATATAGTTTTAAAAGCTCCGCACGATTCTTCAATAAATCGAAAATCAAAATGTATAAAAATACCAACAATTACTATAGATAAGATTTTAAAATTTAAAATATTTTCTATATTAGAAACATGTTATTTAAATTTATATTTTCAGATAAATATCCTAAAAAATAATCTTGAAATAAAAATAGAAGAACTTTTGGATGAAATTTGCGCTGATAATCCTTTAAATATTAAAAATACAAATAAAGAATTAGTAAGCATTAAATTAAAAGATCCTACAAAGGAAATAAATGTTCCAAATAAAATTTCTTATTCCGTAAGAGATAGAGAAGAGTTCTCATTAGAATGTAAAGATCTTTTGGAAAAAGGAATTATAAGATTAAGTAAAAGTCCTCATGCGGCTCCAGCCTTTTATATCGAAAACAATAATGAAATTAAAAGGGAAAAACGAAGAATGGTAATTAATTATAAGAAGATGAATGAAGCAACTGTTGGTGATGCTCATAAACTTCCAAGAAAAGATTCTATTTTAGAAAAAATCAAAGGAGCAACTTGGTTTTCATCTCTCGATGCAAAATCAGGATATTGGCAACTTCGTTTAGACGAAGAAACAAAGAAATTAACTGCTTTTACTTGCCCAACAAAAGAATCAACAAGTGTGTTGCTCTATGAATGGAATGTTTTACCATTCGGATTAAAACAAGCCCCAGGTATCTATCAAAGATTTATGGAAGAAAATCTAAAAGAGCTAAATGAATTTGTTTTAGTTTACATTGATGATATATTAATTTTTACAAAATAGGATAAAGAAAATCATCTTCAAAAATTATTAATAGTATTAAAAAGATGTAAAGAAAAAGGATTAGTTCTTAGCAAAAATAAAGCAAGAATAGCAAAACAAGAAATAGAATTTCTTGGATTAATTCTATCCACTCAAGGAAAGTTAAAACTTCAACCAAATGTTTTAGAAAAAGTAAATTTATTTCCTAATAAAATAGAAGATAGAAAACAATTACAAAGATTTTTAGGGTGTATAAATTATATTTCTGATCAAGTATTTTTAAAGAATATAACAGAATACACTAAAAACTTATTTCCAAAAATAAGTACTAAAAAAGAATGGAAATGGAAAGAAGAAGATAGTATGCAAATTCAAAAAGTCAAAGAATTATGTAAAAAGCTTCCAGAACTTTATATTCCAGAAGAAAACGACTACTTAATAGTAGAAACAGATGCTTCAGACATAACCTGGTCAGGATGTCTAAAAGCTAAGAAAGCTATAAAAAGCTTGGAACAAGAAAAAGAATCACTAGATTCTAAATATTCCCTAAAGGAATTACTTTGCAGGTATATTTCATGGACATTTACACCAACAGAACAGAGATATACTACTCATGAAAAGGAAACTCTAGTAGCAATTAAAACTCTTAAAAAATAGAAAATTGATTTACTACCCAAAGAATTTACATTAAGGACAGATTCAAGTTACCTAACTGGTTTCATACAATATAATTTAAAAGTTGATTATAATCATGGAAGATTGGTAAGATGGCAATTATTTTTGTTACAATATCCAATAAAAATTGAATATATCAAGGGTGACAAAAATATTATTGCAGATACATTAATAAGAGAATGGAGTTCGTTTACAACGCATTAGATTAAGAAATTCAAAAATATGAGCAAGAACTCGAAAAATGTAAGCATTGTCAGCAAATAAGGATACAGATCCAATCCCTCAAGAAGGCCGTTGAAGCATTTCACAAATTTGATGAAAACGATCTTCTTTTTTAATTGAAGCCTTTCTTACGGGAGGCTACTACGATAAAGTTGTCATTTTTATCTTTTTATAAAGATATTTTCTATTTTATGATTGTTATTGATTTAAAAACGTATCACTAAAAGTGTTGCTTAAAGAGAAAGTGTTACCCTTAATCGTTAACTTGGCTCTGATACCAATTTTTCAATTTCGACTTTTCTTTTAATTCTTCTTTCGAAATTTCTACTAACTCTTCATATTTTGCTTCGAATAAGTTTATAATTTGTATAGATTCAATTGGTGGTGCTCTATTCAAAGGATTTTGATAAAAATAATTTGCAACTTCATAATCTGAAGTATTAACCATTTCTACAATTTCTCTTGTATTTGTCATATGATTATTTATTATTAGTCCTTGATGTATATTTATAATTCTGATTTCATATTTATAATTTTTTAATTCTGTTCTAATTTCTATCATAATTATAATATTCTTTTTTACATGGATTATTATATATAAAATCTTTTATCTGTTTATCTTTTTCTTTAATATAATTTCTTAAATCCTCAATAACTTCTTTTATTTCTACACTTTCTCTTGTTTCTAAATATCTTTCTAATTTTTCAATTTCATTCTCCATCTTTTCTTTCAACAGCTTTAATTCTTTTAAATCGTAATATGGTTTTCCAGGCATTTATAAATTTCCTAAATTTAATTCCAACTTGTGTATAATTATTCTTATTTCTATCTTTTTTATTATAAGATCATCAATTTCGTCCTGAAGATTATTTAATTCTTTTTTATACTGCTCTATTTTATTTTTTAATTTTTTCGTTCTTTTCCTTTTTATTTTATTTTCTGATTTTTCAATCTTTTTATGCTTCATAAATTAGGTAATCTTATTATAATTCCTAAAAATAGTTTTGTTTAACATTATTTATTTTAGAATTTCTGCAAACTCTATCATCGATTTATTACTATTTTCTAGAGGTTCTATTAATTTTTCTAGCTCTTCAACTTCTTTTTTCAGCTTGTTATAGATTATTTTTAGAGCTTCAAATGCCCTTTGATTTATTTCAGAAAACTACAAATAATTCAAACGATTCTCTCTTTCAAAGAGCTCTTGTTTCTTATCTTGATAAGTTACATATATTTCTTCCTTATCTATTGTCATAATTTAATATTTAGGGTTTCATTTAATTTTTCGATATTTTTTATTAATTCTTTTATTTCAGAATTTTTTTTTAATTTTTAATTTAGATAAACTTAAAAGACAATTAATTTTAGATTCTCTTATTTGAAAATTTGATGAAAACGATCTTCTTGATGGTTCTTTTAATAATAGAGCTGGGTTTTCAATAGCTTTATATTTTGATATTTCTGTTTTTACAATTTTCTGAAATAATTCATTGACATAAATTCTTTCTCTATTTTTAAATATTATACTATGATGGCTATTTGTTAAAGCATAATTTATTGCATATGTAATTGAAAATGGTCCATCATCTTATTCCATTAAACTTTTTCTATGAAATTTATAAGCTAAACTTATAGATCTTCCAAGATTTTCAGTTGATAAAGGTATAGCATATCTAAGATGGGCATTAAATTTAATATTTACATTTGCCAAATTTCCATGAACAATTCCAATTATTTAATCTATTGGGTCATCAGTAATTCTTTTGTCACAGATTGCTAAACTTATTGGTGAATTAATTCCTTTCATATATGTATATGGTACTCAAGGTTCAGAAAACCGGACCGGTCATCAAACCGCTCTAGTCACTGGTTCACTGGTTCACTGGTCTAACCGGTTCAACCGATGGTTCAACCGGAAAAACCGTTTAGAGTAGAATAATAAATAAATTATAAATACACATCCTAAATATAATTATAGTCTGATATAAATCTTAAAATATCTTCGAAATTTAAAACACTACATAAAATATCATCAACCAAATACATATGATCTTATCAAAATCCAAACTCAAAAGTTAAATAGTAATAAAAGCATATCTAAATATTAAATCCCAACATCATGGTTTATCAATCAAAATCCGCAAGAACTTGTTGCAAATCTGCTTCGGTGGGATGATCTTCACCTTCATTCCCACCCTGATCAGCAGAAGAAAGAGATGCAGCATAAAGACCACTACTACCACCGCCACTTTGATATAAATCAACATCAATTTCACCTAATAAAATAGAAATGTTATTATTATATGATAAACTAACAACATTCTAATAAATCATTAGAAACTAAATATACTATACTCACGCAATAAGTCATCCACATTACTAGGA
The DNA here is from genome assembly GCF_059453495.1 of Arachis ipaensis. Lineage (NCBI taxonomy): Eukaryota > Viridiplantae > Streptophyta > Magnoliopsida > Fabales > Fabaceae > Arachis > Arachis ipaensis. The sequence continues at coordinate 5,657,477 of NC_142436.1, forward strand.
AGATCAGGCTCTTTCTCTACAACCTCTTCAGTCACCCAGAAGTCAACTTGACTGATACTTTCATAATCAATTGGATCATGCTGTGTCTTTTGCTTTCTTTTTTCTTTTTCCTTCCTAAAAAGTTAAATACAATATATGGAGATTTAATAATTTACAAATTTATTATGATAAAGATTACAAATGAAACAATATAGTATTTCATGAAACATATATTACCTGGATTTAAGACGCAAATTATAGGTAACATAAACAATGTCATTCAGTCTATCATGCTCCAATCTATTTCTTCTTTTTGTATGAATCTGGTCAAAAAGGCTCCAATTTCTCTCACACCCAGAAGAAGCAGATGCTTGGCTAAGAATGCGAACAGCTATCTTTTGTAGACATGGAGCAGAGCCTCCGAATAACCTCCACCATTCATCTACCAATTATAAAACCATAACATATTATAAGATATTAATTAAGAACATAGGAGCTCAAAACAAGTTACTATTGATTAAACAAATATCCAACCATATTCTTACCAGGCTTAAGTTCAGATGCAGCTGGAATAACTTCTTGTCTATCAAAACTTTCCTTCCGATCTCTATATAAATGTATTTCTTTCATTGCCTGAACTGAATCCAAATTGTTACACTTGCAATACAAGGTAACAAGATCAAGCAAACCTCGCATAACATCAGGTGCTTCTTTATAATTTTCATTAAAAAAGAATTTAGGATTCAGGAAGTAAGCTGCCGCATGAAGATCTTTCTTCAAATGCTTGTCCCATCTTGAGTTGATAATATCTGTGTACGGCTGATATGCAGTCTTGGATTGCCTAAACATCTCCTTAATTGCATCTTCTGCCCTTAGCATTCCTTCATAAACATATCCCAAAGATGGGGGGTCATCAGCATCAACAACCCTCAGCAAGTAAATCAGAGGGCCCACAAGTTTACATACAGTAAAGCAATCGTCCCAAAATTTGGCGTCCAGAATGATAGCACTCACAGCTCTACCAGTAGCACTCCTTCCTAATTTGTGATCAGTGAAAATTGAATCTACAACCAATTGTTGCAACTCCTTTTTACGGTCAAAGATGCTCTTCAATGTAATAAACACAGTTGCAAACCGGGTTGCACCAGGACGTACAATTTCTCTCCAACGAGGTCTTTGTCTTAGCCAAGATAAGAAAACCGTATGATTGTACACAAATACTGTGATCTTTGAAGCACGAGTTGCAAGGTTAGAAATATGCGCCATGCTGCTTATATCTTTTAAAATAAGATTAAGGCAACGAGCAGCACATGGTGACCAATAGATATTATCATATTTTCTATTGATAAGCCTACCAGCAGCAACATAATTGGCCGCATTGTCAGTCACAACATGCACAATATTATTTGGGCCAATCCATTCAATCACCTCAGAAAACAAAGTACACAAGTGTGAAGCATTTTTTACCATACTGGAAGCATCTACTGATTTCACAAAGCACAAACCTTTAGAACAATACACCAAGAAATTGATTAACGTCCTTTGTCTTTGATCTGTCCAACCATCAGCCATGAGGGTACATCCAGTTTCCTTCCATGCACTCCTATAACTATCAACTAGCATTTGACTTTCTCTTTTAAGATCAGCCAACAAATGAACCCTTAACTTATCATAAGAAGGCCCCTTGTAACCAGGTCCAATACCAGCAACACCATCCAACATATCTTGGAAATATGGCGACATCACAGCATTAAATGGAATTTTACAATCCAAAAGCCACCGAGCAAATCGTTTATCAACCTCGTGTATCGCCTCTTTGTTTTGCAAAACACTCTTAATACTTGGTTGAGCTCCTGGAGTTGTTCTTGGTGCAAACATAGGAGGAATGACTTTGGCTTTTTTCTTTGGATCGCCTCCAACTCCTTGCTGATTCGAGGTACGCTGCTGTTCCTGTTCTTCTTGGATTGCCTCATCAATTGCATCCTCTACCTCATCACCACCCTCTTCACCAAAACTTACTTTTCTTTTCTTTTTGCTGGCCTGAATATCTTTCAACAAACTTTCCATCTGTTTTTCCACATCATATGGAACTTTAGGACATTTTTTCACGTCTCCGGTAATCTTTGCTAGATGTTTCTTCATCCTGTGAATTCCACCTCCATTGAAAACTTGTAGACAAAATAAACATTGATACTGTGGTTTTCCATTCACTGTTTGTAGAGCAACATATTTCCAAGCTAAATCTGTTTTTCCCCTAAGGTTCGAAGAACCTTGTGACTGACTATCGTTAGCACTACGGGAATTAGGATTAGCAGCATCATTCGAAATAGGAGTATCGGCAGGCATGTTATTATTCACAGAATCATTGTTATCAGCAGTTGCTTCTTGATTAATACTATCTTCCATAACTAAAATTAATAAAACATATATGAAATTAAAAACAGCCACAGCAATAAACATTAACAATTCTAACAATTCTAACAATTCTAAACAGCCACAGCAGAACAAATTTGAGAAATTCAGCCAGTTAACAAATATGCAAAACCGAGTCCGTTTCCAGCATTAACAAAGTACAAAACAGTAACAAATTTGAGCTACAAAACAGAAATTTGAGCAACACACAGAAATTGAACTACAAACACAAATTGAACTACAAACAGAAATTGAGCAACAGTGCAACACACAGAAATTCAGCTGCAAACCAAGTTACCAAGAAACAGAATTTGAGCTGCAAACCAAGTTACTAACAAACAGAAATTGAGCTGCAAACCAAGTTACTAACAAACAGAAATTGAGCTGCAAACCAGGTTACTAACAAAGATGTTCACAGAGGCAAAGAACAAAGATGAGCAGAGGAAGAGGAAGTCAGTTCACAGAGGCAAAGAAGTGAAGAACAAAGATGAGCAGAGACGAGTTACTCACCGCGCGACGATGAAGACGATGGGACGGGGCAGATGAAGACGAGGCAGACGGCTGGCTACTGGGCAGGGAACCAGGCGAAGAAGGAGGGTTACTTGGGCTGACGACCAGGCGACGGCGATTGGGCTGTTGACCGGTGACCGCGGCGACGAAGGAGGGGGCGGTGGCAGGCTGGGGTTCGGGCGTGGAGGGTTCAGCTTCAGTCTTCTCTCATTCTCTGTTCTCTTCTCTCACGAAGATGAACAACACACAGAATTAGGGATTCGGGGGGTGGTTGGGGTCACCGGGTCAGGGTGCTCTTCGGGTCGGGTCGGGTTAAGGGTTTCTTTTTTTTTTTTTTTTTAAATAACGAAACGACGTCGTTTATTCAGAACCGGCCGGTTACCGGTTCGGCCCAACCGGCCGGTTTTTGGCCGGTTCGCCGGTTCGTCGCCGGTTCTTTCCAGGACGGTTTCTGCAGGAGGACCGGACCGTCTGCATCGCCGGTTCGCGGTTAAACCGGTCGAACCGGCCGGTCCGGTCCGGTTTTCAGAACATTGATGGTACTAATATGAATCCATCCAATTTTCGATCTTTTTTGTTGATCCTTAATTTTCTCAATCTGTTTACTCAATTATTCATCATTTATCAAAGCTATTTCAAGTTCTCCATTAGCAGATTTTATTTTTACAGGGGCTTCAAGTTGAATTTTTTCATAGTATATTATATTTTTTCTATTAAAAACTTCTTTTAAAATACTTTGTTTATTAAAATTTTCATTTGATTTGAGATTTAGTTATGTTTTTCGAACAGCCTGTTTTTTATTATCTAATAAAGCAGTTAATCTATAATAATCAGATTCTTCCGTTAATTCTAAATTTTCTAAATAATTCATAACCAAGAGACTAGGATAAAGATGTACCTTTCTCGAGAAAAACTTCCTTTATTTAGTATATTTTACATAAGGTTTTTATCTCCAGAGGGGAGATTGTAGATATTAACTCCAGAGGGGAGTTTAAAACTATTTTTCTCTAAGAAATTTCTTTGTCAGACTACAGAATCGCCTCGGTAGCTTCCTCCTTGCTTTCCTAGCAAATGAGTACTCTTAGCCTTCTGCTTTCTTTTTTCTGATGCTTTCTACAATTGCCTAAGCAATCTATTTATAATGGTTGGGTCTGATGGTCAATTCCTATCCTTACCCTTCTTATGACGTCATTGCTTACGTCATTGTTTACTATCTTGTACCAGCTACATTATTGGTGCTTTATGACCTAAGCGCTTACGTCATTATGCAATAATGTTGAGGGATGCTTCAGATGCACTATCCTCCTCTTTTATCATGTGGGTGGATCCCATTTCATTATTACTTTCTTAAGATATTTTCGAGGCGCATAGCTGGTACCTGTGGTCTTCTTTGTCTTTTATCAAATAGCAGAGATTCCTTCTTATCCCTTCAGGAAATTTTTCTAAAAGTCCAGATAAATTGTAGAATGCTGATTCAAATTCCACCAAGAGTCTCATTTCTCTTTCTTCAATTTCATTTCTTTTACCGGACACAAGCAGAGTATTTCTACTTTTATAATTAATTCTTGTGTGAGATTCCTTCGTTATTTTTTGAGTTCTTTCAAAGACCCTTGCTAATGTGCTGGCTAGTCTTCCTTCATGACTGCAAATTGTTAAATCTTGAATTTGATCAATTGGTTAAAAATTTTCTGAAAAAACGGACATGAATATTACTTGGTATGCTGGAACCAAGCATTCTTCTTCTTCATTAAAAATAGGTTGACTATTTGTAAATTTTAGGGATACATCCCTTGGATTTACATTGTCAATCATATTTTTAAATCTCTTTACTGCATCAACGAATCCTGCAGAAAACTCACTAATAATTTTTAGATCATTAAAAATTAAAATTGTATCAATTAATCCATACTGAAAAACTGATAAGTGTGAAATGGGGAAGCATTTGGAAAAATAACCAGCTTTGTTAGCTGTTCTTTGGCAATAGGATAATATCCCAAAATTGCCCTTTTTTCTTCAGTCCAATTCAGGATTATATTAAGGGTTTCTCTGAGATTTGATCTACAGACCCTTTTCTTTTTCTTGATTTCAGCCCTTGTAGGAATGTTTCTCATTATTCCTGTTCTTTGAGCTTGAATTGGAGTTTTATCTGCTCTTCTTAGGGTTTGCTCTGGTGAAGAGCTTCATATTTCCTGAAGGATTCCTTTGCCTCTTCCAGCATTGAAAATCCTCTTTTATGAATTATCTTTGATTGATGTGTGAATGGTGCTGCTTTTTCCTAGGCATCATATACTCCTTTCATGGGGCCATTATAAATTACATAATATTTTTTATCTTGGGTGGATTTTTTAATAATTTCAGCAATTGTTTTATTTTCTGAAAATTTTTCTCCTCCTAGTTTGTCCACCATGCTTAGCTGGCTGAACTCTGATGCTTTCTACAATTGCCTAAGCAATCTATTTATAACGGTTGGGTCTGGTGGACAATTCCCATCCTTACCCTTCTTATGACGTCATTGCTTACGTCATTGTTTACTATCTTGCACCAGCTACATTATTGGTGCTTTATGACCTAAGCGCTTACGTCATTATGCAATAATGTTGAAGGATGCTTCAGATGCATTGTCCTCCTCTTTTATCATGTGGGTGGATCCCATTTCATTATTGCTTTCTTCAGAAATTTTCGAGGCGCATAGCTGGCACCTCTGGTCTTCTCTGTCTTTTATCAAATAGCAGAGATTTCTTCTTATCCCTTCAGGGAATTTTTCTAAAAGTCCAAATAAATTGTAGAATGCTGATTCAAATTCCACCAAGAGACTCATTTCTCTTTCTTCAATTTTATTTCTTTTACTGGACACAAGCAGAGTATTTCTACTTTTATAATTAATTATTGTGTGAGATTCCTTCGTTATTTTTTGAGTTCTTTCAAAGACCATTGCTAATGTGCTGGCTAGTCTTCCTTCATGACTGTAAATTGTTAAATCTTGAAATTGATCAATTGGTTGAAAATTTCCTGAAAAAATGGACATGAATATTACTTGGTATGCTCGAACCAAGCATTCTTCTTCTTCATTAAAAATAGGTTGACTATTTGTAAATTTTAGAGATACATCCCTTGGATTTACATTGTCAATCATATTTTTAAATCTCTTTACTGCATCAACGAATCCTGCAGGAAACTCACTAATAATTTTTAGATCATTAAAAATTAAAATTGTATCAATTAATCCATACTGAAAAAACTGATAAGTATGAGATGGGGAAGCATCTGGAAAAATAACCAGCTTTGTTAGCTGTTCTTTGGCAATAGGATAATATCCCAAAAATGCCCTTTTTTCTTCAGTCCAATTCAGAATTATATTAAGGGTTTCTCAGAGATTTGATCTACAGACCCTTAATATAATCCTGAATTGGATTGAAGAAAAAAGGACAATTTTGGGATATTATTCTATTTCCAAAGAACAGCTAACAAAGCTTGTTATTTTTCCAGATTCTTTTCCATCTCACACTTATCAATTTTTTCAGTATGGATTAATTGATACAATTTTAATTTTTAATGATCTAAAAATTATTAGTGAGTTTTCTGCAGGATTCGTTGATGCAGTAAAGAGATTTAAAAATATGATTGACAATGTAAATTCAAGGGATGTATCCCTAAAATTTACAAATAGCCAACCTATTTTTAATGAAGAAGAAGAATGCTTGGTTCCAGCATACCAAGTAATATTCATGTCCATTTTTTTAGGAAATTTTCAACCAATTGATCAAATTCAAGATTTAACAATTTGCAGTCATGAAGGAAGACTAGCCAGCACATTAGCAATGGTCTTTGAAAGAACTCAAAAAATAACGAAGGAATCTCACACAATAATTAATTATAAAAGTAGAAATACTCTGCTTGTGTCCAGTAAAAGAAATGAAATTGAAGAAAGAGAAATGAGACTCTTGGTGGAATTTGAATCAGCATTCTACAATTTATCTGGACTTTTAGAAAAATTCCCGGAAGGGATAAGAAGGAATCTCTGCTATTTGATAAAAGACAGAGAAGACCACAGGTGCCAGCTATGCGCTTCGAAAATATCTGAAGAAAGCAATAATGAAATGGGATCCACCCACATGATAAAAGAGGAGGACAGTGCATCTGAAGCATCCCTCAACATTATTGCGTAATGACGTAAGCGTTTAGGTCATAAAGCACCAATAATGTAGCTGGTGCAAGATAGTAAACAATGACGTAAGCAATGACGTCATAAGAAGAGTAAGGATGGAAATTGTCCATCAGACCCAACCATTATAAATAGATTGCTTAGGCAATTGTAGAAAGCATCAGAGCTCAGCCAGCTAAGCATGGTGGACAAACTAGGAGGAGAAAAAATTTCAGAAAATAAAACAATTACTGAAATTATTAAAAAATCCACCCAAGATAAAAAATATTATGTAATTTATAATGGCCCCATGATAGGAGTATATGATGCCTGGGAAAAAGCAGCACCATTCACACATCAATCAAAGATAATTCATAAAGGAGGATTTTTAGCGCTGGAAGAGGCAAAGAAATCCTTTAGGAAATATGAAGCTCTTCACCAGAGCAAACCCTAAGAAGAGCAGATAAAGCTCCAATTCAAGCCCAGAGAACAAAAATAATGCGAAACATTCCTACAAGGGCTGAAATCAAGAAAAAAAAAAGGGTCTGTAGATCAAATCTCAGAGAAACCCTTAATATAATCCTGAATTGGACTGAAGAAAAAAGGATAATTTTGGGATATTATTCCATTGCCAAAGAACAGCTAACAAAGCTGGTTATTTTTTCAGATTCTTCCCCATCTCACACTTATCAGTTTTTTCAGTATGGATTAATTGATACAATTTTAATTTTTAATGATCTAAAAATTATTAGTGAGTTTCCTATAGGATTCGTTGATACAATAAAGAGATTTAAAAATATGATTGACAATGTAAATCCAAGGGATGTATTCCTAAAATTTACAAATAGTCAACCTATTTTTAATGAAGAAGAAGAATGCTTGGTTCCAGCATACCAAGTAATATTCATGTCCATTTTTTTAGAAAATTTTCAACCAATTGATCAAATTCAAGATTTAACAATTTACAGTCATGAAGGAAGACTATCCAGCACCTTAGCAAGGGTCTTTGAAAGAACTTAAAAAATAACGAAGGAATCTCACACAATAATTAATTATAAAAGTAGAAATACTCTGCTTGTGTCCAGTAAAAGAAATGAAATTGAAGAAAGAGAAATGAGACTCTTGGTGGAATTTGAATTAGCATTCTACAATTTATCTGGACTTTTAGAAAAACTCCCTGAAGAGATAAAAAGGAATCTCTGCTATTTGATAAAAGACAGAGAAGACCACAGGTGCCAGCTATGCGCCTCGAAAATATCTGAAGAAAGCAATAATGAAATGGGATCCACCCACATGATAAAAGAGGAGGACAGCGCATCTAAAGCATCCCTTAACATTATTGCATAATGACGTAAGCGCTTAGGTCATAAAACATCAATAATGTAGCTGGTGCAAGATAGTAAACAATGACGTAAGCAATGACGTCATAAGAAGAGTAAGGATGGGAATTGTCCATCAGACCCAACCATTATAAATAGATTGCTTAAGCAATTGTAGAAAGCATCAGAGTTCAGCCAGCTAAGCATTGTGGACAAACTAGGAGAAGAAAAAATTTCAGAAAATAAAACAATTACTGAAATTATTAAAAAATCTACCCAAGATAAAAAATATTATGTAATTTATAATGGCCCCATGAAAGGAGTATATAATGCCTGGGAAAAAGCAGCACCATTCACACATCAATCAAAGATAATTCATAAAAGAGGATTTTTAGCGCTGGAAGAGGCAAAGAAATCCTTTAGGAAATATGAAGCTCTTCACCAGAGTAAACCCTAAGAAGAGCAGATAAAGCTTCAATTCAAGCACAGAGAACAAAAATAATGCGAAACATTCCTACAAGGGCTGAAATCAATAAAAAGAAAAGGGTCTGTAGATCAAATCTCAGAGAAACCCTTAATATAATCCTGAATTGGACTGAAGAAAAAAGGATAATTTTGGGATATTATTCCATTGCCAAAGAACAGCTAACAAAGCTGGTTATTTTTTCAGATTCTTCCCCATCTCACACTTATCAGTTTTTTCAGTATGGATTAATTAATACAATTTTAATTTTTAATGATCTAAAAATTATTAGTGAGTTTCCTACAGGATTCGTTGATGCAATAAAGAGATTTAAAAATATGATTGACAATGTAAATCCAAGGGATGTATTCCTAAAATTTACAAATAGTCAACCTATTTTTAATGAAGAAGAAGAATGCTTGGTTCCAGCATACCAAGTAATATTCATGTCCATTTTTTTAGAAAATTTTCAACCAATTGATCAAATTCAAGATTTAACAATTTACAGTCATAAAGGAAGACTATCCAGCACCTTAGCAAGGGTCTTTGAAAGAACTCAAAAAATAACGAAGGAATCTCACACAATAATTAATTATAAAAGTAGAAATACTCTGCTTGTGTCCAGTAAAAGAAATGAAATTGAAGAAAGAGAAATGAGACTCTTGGTGGAATTTGAATCAGCATTCTACAATTTATCTGGACTTTTAGAAAAACTCCCTGAAGGGATAAGAAGGAATCTCTGCTATTTGATAAAAGACAGAGAAGACCACAGGTGCCAGCTATGCACCTCGAAAATATCTGAAGAAAGCAATAATGAAATGGGATCCACCCACATGATAAAAGAGGAGACAGCGCATCTAAAGCATCCCTTAACATTATTGCATAATGACGTAAGCGCTTAGGTCATAAAGCATCAATAATGTAGCTGGTGCAAGATAGTAAACAATGACGTAAGCAATGACGTCATAAGAAGAGTAAGGATGGGAATTGTCCATCAGACCCAACCATTATAAATAGATTGCTTAGGCAATTGTAGAAAGCATCAGAAAACAGAAAGCAGAAGGCTAAGAATACTCATATGCTAGGAAAGCAAGGAGGAAGCTGCCGAGGCGATTCTGTAGTCTGACGAAGAATTCCCTCAGGGAAAAATAGTTTTAAACTCCCCTCTGGAGTTAATATCTACAATCTCCCCTCTGGAGATAAAAACACCTTATTTAAAATATACTAAATAAAGGAAGTTTTTCTCGAGAAAGGTACATCTTTATCCTAGTCTCTTAGTTATGAATTATTTAGAAAGCTTAGAATTAACAGAAGAATCTGATTATTATAGATTAACTACTTTATTAGATAATGAAAAACAGGTTGTTATAAAAACAGAACTAAATCTCAAATCAAATGAAAATTTTAATAAACAAAGTCTTTTAAAAAAAGTTTTTAATAGAAAAAATATAATCTACTATGGAAAAATTCAAGTTGGAGCCCTTGTAAAAATAAAATCTGCTAATGGAGAACTTGAAATAGCTTTGATAAATGATGAAGAATTGAGTAAACAGATTGAGAAAATTAAGGATCAACAAAAAAGATCTAAAATTGGATGGATTCATATTAGTACCATACAAGTCTTAATCAAATCTACATATATGAAAAGAATTAATTCACCAATAAGTTTAGCAATCTATGACAAACGAATTACTGATAATCCAATAGATCAAATAATTGGAATTGTTCATGAAAATTTGGCAAATATAAATGTTAAATTTAATGCCCATCTTGGATATGCTATACCTTTATCAACTGAAAATCTTGGAAGATCTATAAGTTTAGCTTATAAATTTCATAGAAAAAGTTTAATGGAACAAGATGATGAACCATTTTCAATTACATATGTAATAAACTATGGTTTAACAAATATTAACAAATAGCCATCATAGTATAATATTTAAAAACAGAAAAAGAATTTATGTCGATGAATTACTTCAGAAAATTGTAAAAACAGAAATACCAAAATATAAAGCTATTGAAAACCCAGTTCTATTATTAAAAGAATCATCAAGAAGATCGTTTTCATCAAATTTCCAAATAAGAGAATCTAAAATCAATAGTCCTTTAAGTTTATCTAAATTAAAAATTAAAGAAGAAAATTCTGAAATAAAAGAATTAACAAAAAGGTCGAAAAATTAAATAAAACTCTAAATATTAAATTATAACAATAGATAAGGAAGAAATATATGTAACTTATCAAGATAAGAAACAAGAGCTCTTTGAAAGAGAGAATCGTTTGAATTATTTGCAGTTTTCTGAAATAAATCAAAGGGCATTTGAAGCTCTAAAAATAATCTATAACAAGCTGAAAAAAAGAAGTTGAAGAGCTAGAAAAATTAATAGAATCTCTAGAAAATAGTTATGAATCGATGATAGAGTTTGCAAAAATTCTAAAATAAATAATGTTAAACAAAACTATTTTTAGGAATTATAATAAGATTACCTAATTTATGAAGCATATAAAGATTGAAAAACCAGAAAATAAAATAAAAAAAAAGAGCAAAAAAATTAAAAAATAAAATAGAGCAGTATAAAAAAGAATTAAATAATCTTCAGGATGAAATTGATGATCTTATAATAAAAAAGATATAAATAAGAATAATTATACACAAGTTGGAATTAAATTTAGGAAATTTATAAATGCCTGAAAAACTATATTACGATTTAAAAGAATTAAAGCTGTTGAAAGAAAAGATGGAGAATGAAATTGAAAAATTAAAAAGATATTTAGAAACAAGAGAAAGTGTAGAAATAAAAGAAGTTATTGAGGATTTAAGAAATTATATTAAAGAAAAAGACAAACAGATAAAAGATTTTATATATAATAATTCATGTAAAAAAGAATGTTATAATTATGATAGAAATTAGAACAGAATTAAAAAATTATAAATATGAAATCAGAATTATAAATATACATCAAGGACTAATAATAAATAATCATATAACAAATATAAGAGAAATTGTAGAAATGGTTAATACTTCATATTATGAAGTTGCAAATTATTTTTATCAAAATCCTTTGAATAGATCACCACCAATTGAATATACAAATTATAAACTTATTCGAAGCAAAATATGAAGAGTTAGTAGAAATTTCGAAAGAAGAATTAAAAGAAAAGTCAAAATTGAAAATTGGTATCAGAGCCAAGTTAACGATTAAGAGTAACACTTTCTCTTTATGCAACACTTTTAGTGATACATTTTTAAATCAATAACAACCACAAAATAAAAAACGTCTTTACAAAAAGATAAAAATGACTTTATCGTAATAGCCTCCTTGAAAGTGAGAACATTTTTGTTGTTTTATAATCAACAAAAGCACTCCCTATGTATTACTTCTACTTTTTTTATTTTTTACTCATTAGATAGAAGCCAAATATTGAACCTTATAACATAAATTACTTCGGAATAAGAATGACTTCTTTTCTTTTTTTTAAGGGTTAAGTACGATTTTAGTTCCTATAATTTAGACTGAAAATTTTTTTTGTCCCCAACTTTTTTCATACAAAATCGCTCTTAAAATTTAACCGTGATTTTAAAATTTTCTTTTTTGATAGATTAGTTTTTTAAATGACAAAAATACCTCTCTCTTTTTTCACCACCATCATCATCGTTTCTCTATTCTCACCTACTCCATCCACTGCCATCCCATCACATCTGTTCATGAATTCAATAAAAAAATCCAACCTTCAATAATAACCTCAAATAAATCAAAATTAAAACAACAATTTATCACCACATTAACAAGAAACAAAAAAATCATCATCTAATATAGAACCGAATTTGAAGGATCAAACCTCAAACCATCTCAATATGCCGAGCAAGCTTCGGTAAACCTTTCCCAATGCCATCTCAATTTGAGCTCTGACGAAATACACATAAGCTTCAGAAAGCATTCCAAAAAAACTAGCTTGAGAAGAGGAAATAGTAAGTGGCTCCAATTTGGGTATATGTATCGAAATTGATTTTGCATCGTTAATTTGGTATAACTTCAACAGTGCTTTTGCTTTATACATAAAGAGATGTAAATTCAATTTCTAATTAGTTCAGACATTTTGAAGAAAACAGATGACATAAAAAACTAAACAAAAGAAAAGAAAATTTAAGAAAGAGTGTACCTGAGGAGAAGAATCAGCTCCAGTAGCAATAGTAGCATCAACTTTTCTAAGAACACTTTCAACTAATTGTAACTTGTGCATCTCACACGATCCAGATGCATGCAAGGGTAACGAAGGTGCTTCCTTGCATTCTCAACTTGCCCCAACCTGCTATACTATGGTTTGAGGCTTGTTCCTAGTGCGTTGGGTATCAAAATAAAATCAAAGGCTTGGAAAATCCTTACAGAGGTGGCGCCATCGGCGAGACAAGAAGCTGGGTCAGACGCGTCGCGGCGAGGTGAGGGCAAATCGCGGCGTTGCGAGGGAGAGGGAGAGACGCGGCAAGGGCGAGGCGAGCGCGACAGTGAGCTTCCTTCTTTCCTTCTTTCTCTCTGAGTTGCTACTTCTCTCTGAGTGTCTACTTCTCTCTCTTCTCAAGGTGTGATGGAGATGACGATATTGACGGTATAATTGTCCAAATGATTTTAAAATTACATTAAACTTTAGGAATAATTTTATATAAAAAAAAAGGTTGAAAATGAAAAAAATTTTGCCAGAAAACCCAACATAGATTACATCATAAAGGTATATTGGCACAAATTAATTTTATTATGGAGAGTGATTTGGAGTACGACGGCGTTATGGAGAGGATGGTAGTTTTACCTGAATATGGTATCAGCAACGTACAAATCGGACTGTGCGAGTTGGCTCTCACCAAATCGGACCATGCGAATTGTTGGAGGAACACGGACCCTCCGAGTTGTGGTAGCACAAGCCACGTGTTCGCACGCTAGTGGCTCCCCAGTGACGGTGTCTTTCAACCCCACAAATCGGATTCCTTGCATGCGTACTCTCACTTTTCCTTCCTTGCTTCCTTCCCTACTCAGCTTGAATACCTCCATCTTCTTCCTCCATGAAAGCTTGCGGTTGCTTCTTCCATTTGTTTATAATGGAAATTTGTTTTACAATGGAAATTTGGTGTTTTTTAAAATTATGGGAGGTACACAAATCGGACGGTTCGATTTGTGTTAAAAAAGTTAAAAAAATTTGGAGTACACAAATAGGACGGTCCAATTTGTACTTCGTACATTAAATCATCCCACATTTTAAAAAAATACCACAGTAGATCACAAATAAAAAAAATACCATTGTTAATCTAATATTAAAAATAAAAAAGTGGACAGAAATATGTTATTTTAAAATAAACATATAATAATGAAAACGGACCATCCGATTTCATTCTGCGAAAATTAAAAACAATTTTTTCCATGCACAACTCGGACCCAACGAGCTGTTGAACCTAATTTAAAAAACAACTAATAACCAAAACGGACCCTCCGATTTCATTTACATAAATTTAAAAAAAAATTATACATGCACAAATCGCATGGTCCGATAAATTTTATTTGAATTTCAGATATCCCTCCATACAAAACGGACCCTCCGATTTGCTAACAAAATTATAAAAACAATGAAATCGGATGGTCCGACTTCTTAGCATCATCTCTGAGAAAAAGCTGTCCCACATATCGGTATAGCACCTCTATGATCCATAATCCGGTACAATACATTTACATCTTCCATAACCAAAAAAATTAACCGTATATTGGAGAAAGTCATAGATAAAAGCCGATAAGAAAAAGAAAAAAACACTTTAATAATTAAAAGAATTGACACCAAGTGATTTCTTCTTTTCCTTTAACTTAGCGTTTTGCACCCTTCCAACGCATATTTACAATGATGATATGACTACTCATAGTTCTCTAGACTACAGGTAAAATTCAATTGCTAACTCCATCTTCTATTTTTTTTTTTTCATTCCAAAAGAATACTACCCATACCAAGGTAATATAAAAAATCTCTTTTTGAGTCATCTGTGAATACAAAAATATTATTTTGCAAATCACAAAGTATTTCAAAAAACTAATAATTTCAATTTCTAAGTTCAAACCAGAATTTAATTTTTGAACCGCTAACCTGCTATGAGCTTAGTCAATCTACTAATCATCTCAAGATTTGTTTAAAATTCTTGATTAAGACATTTTTCTCTTTATTTGTTACTAATTTTGAGGAGTTAGAGCCGATTAAAATTTAACTTGCTTAAGGTCTTTTTTATTTTTTATTTTTATGATGAACCCAATTTACTGCTCGCCCAATATCACAACATCCGGATATTTTTTTTCTTTTCTTTATCGTTAATACTATTCACATAGATTTGTTAATGATTTTATGTAGCATAAAAAATCTTTCGCCCTTTTTTATATGCTTGCAAAGAAGAACATCTAGCATCATATTTCAATAATTACAAATGAAGACATTGGTACCAAATTTCTACCTTGAATCTTGTCTCTCTCGTTGAATGCTCTTTTAAATTTTTGCCTTTTAAACTTTGAGCTATTGAAATAGTATATTAGTTGATTAGAGATAAGAGGATGAGAATCTTTATAATACTGATAAATTATGTCCCTAATAAACAAAATATACATCTACTTATATTAGTCAAAATTATTAAAGTTCTTTTTACACTTTTATACTTGTTATTATGTACTCTCATAATGTATTTCTCATTACACACTCTTATATTAGCAAGAATGAACGAAAAAGTGAAACTAATAATAAATAGTCAGGTTTTTCTTATGAGTATTGACAAGTATATTGAATCTTGTTCTATGTTGTATTCTTGTTTTATTGCTTAAGCCAAATAATTAAATTCACATAAATTCATCTTTATTTATTTTTTATGCATCATCTTCTATCTTTACAACTTATTTGATCATGGTTGACAACTCGAGGGCTCAATACTAACATTTTTTTAACATGTACTGTCATAATAACCTCGATCAACAATCTCTCAAGGAGTCTTCTTTTTTTCACCCAAAGTGATTATTTGCGATAAACCTATTATTAAAAATGGCTAAGCTTTTGCTCTTGAATTGGAGGCATCAAAGTAAAAAATTTGAAAATTTCAGGTGCTACTTCCTTTTATCATTAACGGTGTAGATTCAGCTTTTATCGGTCCCATTATCTTTTCCAAGGCCACAAACAAGATAAAAAATTTCTTTCATGATCACTCTCAGAAAATTCATGACTTTTCAGGACTTTATTCCTTTTGGGTATTTAGACTCACAGGTTATCCAGAAACTCCAACTCAACAAAAACTCCTACATCATTAATCCAGGACTAATGGGAGGCGCGTTGTACTCTTGGGACAAAACTTCTTATATTTTTCACACCCAATACGGCGTGACTACTTCTACTCTTTTGAATATAGCTGCTATAATTGGCTTATCTCCTTTGGGAGAGGAAATTTTAACCACTACTAGGTCAACTATAGGAGTTGAGTATTCCATTGACCTCTCTTTCATTACCTATCAGAACTTCGTTCGCAACAACAAAGATCAACATGAAGAACCTATTTCTGATAATGAGCACATAACCTTCCTTTTTTATTGGCTGAGTGGCGTGATTTTCTGTGCCCGGAGCATTCAAGTCGAAGTCACTTATTTTTCATTGGCCACTATGTTAGCCGAAGGTAACAAGTTGTGCCTGGCCAAACTGTTTTTGACTCAACTATATCTCACTTTAGATTGGATCATGGACCTTATGAGGGAGAAGAGGAGAATCACTAATGTTGACAGTCCCGTTTAATTTTTTTAATTATGGATTTCTGATATTTTTGAGTTTGAGTTACAACCACGTCTGAACAAAAAAAATGATTCTATGGTTGCAGGGCACCGTCTGCTTAACTTAATTTTTTCGGACAAGTCAAAGGTTCTACATGAGAAGATGAAACAAGTCAAAGGTTCTACATGAGAAGATGAAACACTTCTTTCGTATTTTCTGTTACTTGTTAGAGAAAGACAACAATATCAACCTGACTTCTTTTGCCAACTGTTAAGTTAGTCCAAAATGGTTAACGCAATCTCTTACCTCAGTTAAGATTACACAGGAGAAAAGTATTACCATTTGGTCACAATTCTTAACTCTCCAACTACTTTTTGCTGGATTTTCAGGTGGAGACGACCTAAGAATAACAGTCTATATGTTAAATGCTGTATCTAGACACTTTAAACTAAATCAAGCCATTCTATCTCCTTACCATCTTCAAGAGGCTCAATTTTTACATATCAAAGTCGCTTCACTAGAAGTTTGTTGAACTTTCAGAAGGACAATACTTTCTGGAGAAGTAAATTCCACCTGGTCCTTTTTAAGACTTATCTTTTGATCACACATTTATTTTTTTCTTAGTGAAAAATCTATTACTCTTCCATTAAAGCCACTTTTAGTACTTACTGTTAAAGGATGACTAATGCTCTTGTGATGCGCAAGTGAGGAGAGTGTCAACTATTAAAAAAGGTAGTTACAATTAAATCATTCATCCATTTGAATTAAACAAATTATGTTTTTCTTTATGTTATTGTTATTATTATTATTTTTTCCTCATGTATGATGTCCTCTTTTTATAGAGAAAAACACTATATCAGTTGTCGCCAATCCTCCTCTAAGAAAGACTTTTGCTATACTTGTAGAAAAAAGGAGGCTCAATCCTAATTATCGAAGTCGTTGGGTCAAAAGAAAATTTGTATCAATTACGGTATCATCATCTTCAAATAATGATGATAATAAAGATACGTCAAGTATATTCAATGACAATAATCAAGGACTAGTAATCTCTCAAGACAATGATAAGAAAGGCGAGAGCAACTCCGTCTAGTGATAAAATAGTAAATGACTCCTCTTCTGAAGATAATAACGACAATGCCTTCTGCCTTAGTGATTAATTTGTTCCTCGGGTATACTCATCTATTTTCACATCCTCCAAGTAAAAAATACCATTATCTTGAAGAATTTGACTGTTGATGATGTCTCTCATGCTAATTTTTTTACCATCATGTTTCTTTCTATGTTGATCTCATTAATTATTTTCGCCCTTATTTTACTTCTCATTTCAAATCATTGCAGCTTCTCCAATTTCACTATTTGTGCTTAACATATCAAATCAACCTTTAGGGACGGACCCAGGTAGTGAGATAGGGGGCATTTGCCCCACTCTTCTTTTTTTTTTTAAATATATACATATATAATATTGTCCCATTTTAAATTTTAAATGACCACATTATAAATAAATTTAACCTAATTATTTAAAGTCTCAAATCTATTTTATCTTTCTATCATTTTGATTATTAGTTAACCTAATTAAATTTAGTCTTCTCTCATTCTCAAATCTTAGCCCTCATCACTCTTTTATTCTCTTAAATTCTCTTCTTAGTTTTAACCTTCTTTTTCTATTCCTTTTCTAGTGGTCATCTTTTCTTCATCAAAAGGTAAATTTTAAGTTTTCTATTTTTTTTAATATAACTCTTTATCTATGTATCTTTCAATTTCATTGTTTCTCTTTTTGATATTTTCAATTACAAATTATAATTCAAGCAATTATAATTTAGGTATTAATCTAGTTTTTTATTCTCTTTTTAAATTTATATATTTTATTTTATTCTCAATTTAGTGATCCTTATTATTTATTTGTTTATCTTTCGTTCTATTTTATTATATGTAATTATGTTGCATATAAATTTCTAAAGTCAATTGATCAATTTACTAATTTAAAATATATATTTTTTATTTATAAAAATATTCGTTCTATTTTATTATATGTAATTTTTGGCTTTTTTTATTCGAATAATTAATGTGTATTTTTTTTAATTTAGATTAATATATCTTATGATAGTAATGTATATTATTTTTGCCCCCACAACATAAATTTTTTGGGTCCGTCACTGAATCAACCCATACCTAGTATCAAATCTGATAAGGTATAATATATCATTTAGACTAATTAATACCTTTTTTTTTTTGTAAATTTTGTTGACACCTTCTTATGCATTCTTGTTTTAAATTTTAAATTTTAAAATTCCTCTGAGTGAGCTGCTGAAAAAATAAATGTCAATCATTTTTATCCATACCTGCAATATAGGGAACATATTCTGGTGGCAAGCCATAAGGCGATCACCCCATAGTATTTATGTGAGTTGCATTTAACTCTGGATGGACATGACCAACGCCATCATCAAATGTACTTGACATGTTAATTGATACTGATTTTTCAGTCTCTGAAAACACGATTACTATGTAATCACATGCAAGGAAAAATGTAACAGCACAGACCACCTACTAGTACGATATTGTCCGTTTTGGCACACAAGGCCTCACGGTTTTGCCTTTGACGATAGGGATGATAGCCGAAACCCCCACAGTCACTCGCGTCAAAACACGTCATGCTAGGGAGAGCTATCCACACCCTTATAAGGCATGCTCGCTGGTACATTGATCCGGGCTCCAGCTCTGTTACCAGGCCTCACGGTTTTGTCTTTAACGATAGGGATGATAGCCGAAATTCCCCACACTCACTCGTCAAAACGCGTCATGCTAGAAAGAGGTATCGACACCCTTATAAGACATACTTCGTTCCCTTCCCCAACCTATGTGAAATCTTACAAAAAATCTGAAAGGATTTCGTTAGAATATTGTCCAAAAATCGCGTCAAGATTGAGGTCAGTCGTTATAATTCTTCTAAGGAACATATTGTTTATAAGCTTAGTAATAATAATTCGTCTTAGTATTAACATATACATTAACTTTTTGTGAAAATATCTTAATACACCCCAAATTGGATTCTTAATTTTTTATATGATTTGATAAGATAAGGATGGATTTATTAAACTAATATTTATTTCATTTCACAAATTTTTGTTAATTAAATGAATTATTTTGATATTGGAATATAGCTAACGACTTCACTCTAAAATTAACTTTTGGTTAGAATTATCAAACGAAATCAAATTTTAATTATTATATAGTTAATTTAAATTTTTGGTGGTTAATTTTGTTAAGATTCAGATTTTTTATGATCAAAAATAGTTATTTATTCTAAAAAAATTGTACAGTCATTTTTTTTGGTGACTCGTACAGTCATTTGATTAGCTTTATATATTTATATTTAAGTAATATTTTTAATAATAATTTAAAAATTAATTATTTATATACCATTAAAAAATATATATGTAGCAAGTAAAAATGGAATTCTTATAATGGTGGCAAAAGTGCAATGTTTTGCAATGCACACTAAGAGAGTTAATTAACGGTTGATACAACACACGTGGCATGACTAATGAGACTATGAGTCTATGAGAGTAAGAAACAGTATGTGATACGGACACGTGTCAGAACGTGAGCCAATGCTGATAAAATATCCCTCCCGCAAAAAAATCTTGGAAACCGTTTCCTTCTATCATGAAGTCCAAAAAAGAAGAAAAACGAAACCGAATAACAGAAACTAACAAACAACACTCACGCCATGGCCACCAGAGCTCTTCTTTCTTCTTTCTCCCCTCCTCCTTCTTCTTCACCCTCTTCTTCCACTTCACTTTCACGAAGATTCCCATTCAAGCACGCAACCGCAACTACTACTTCATTGCTGTTGTTTGTGTCGCATGCAGGCCGGAGGTGCTCTGTGTTTAGGGTTTCCGGCGGGAGGGACGGTGGCGGGAAGGTGTGGGCCGATGTGAGGTCGGAGAAGCAGCATCACGTGACTGAGCCTAGCAGGTTCGAGGATGAGGATGATGGTGACGTTGTGACGGCACGTGACTTGGATAATGTTGTGGGAGTAGGAGTAGAAGGAGCAGCTTGGTGGCACGTGTTCCCAAAGAGATGGGTCATTGTCATTCTTTGCTTCTCTGCCTTCCTTCTCTGTAACATGGATAGAGTATGCTCCTTCTTTCCCTTCTATCATTTAACTTGAATTTCCAATTTCCAATTTCCAAGTTAGTAGAACCTCTAGAATATGCGTAGGAGTGTCTAGGTATGTCTTGATTTTATGTTGATTTAGTTTGTTATTAAGTTGATTTTTCGTTATGATTTGATTGTATTCTTTAGCTATAAATAGGTTTTTCTAACAGAACCTATGTTAATTATGTGATTCATCAGTTGAAGGGCATCAATTATATTTGATTATCCAAATAAAATGCTGGGGTTGGTTTGTTGTCTTAGTGATAGACCTTTAATCACTCACTTCACACTGAAAAATGTTTATTTTGGGTACTCAATCTAACGCATATTCTGCCAATGATATGACCCTGTGTAAGTGTTTTACCTCTATTATCTATGTATGAATAGATGTTATATACGTCTTGGTTTTAGGTTTTTTAAAGATGTTTCCTACAGGGTTTACTGCATCTAACTATAGTTATCTTGGGTATAGAAAATATTATGGATTAAACAGAAAAAAGAATTGATTAGTATTTAGTAATACTTTCACTATAGCTGGCATTGAAGTGTTTAATGCTTAGGAACTTCCATCTGTTTCTTATTTTCAGGTAAATATGAGCATTGCCATTCTTCCAATGTCAGCTGAGTACAATTGGAGCCCCAGCACTGTCGGCTTGATACAATCCTCTTTCTTTTGGGGATACCTCCTCACTCAGGTGGATCTGATTTCACCTTGAAAAGCCTAAGTTTGATTAAAAACTTGTTTCACAGTTGACAATTTCGTACTTGAAGCCGCGCCTCTAAATCATAGATAGACATTTCTCGCAGATTGCTGGTGGAATATGGGCAGACACAGTAGGGGGAAAGCAGGTGTTAGGATTCGGCGTGGTTTGGTGGTCTGTCGCAACAGTCCTGACTCCTATTGCTGCTAAACTTGGGTTGCCTTTCCTACTTGTTGCTCGTGCATTCATGGGGATCGGTGAGGTGAGGAAAAACTATAGTTTCTAGTTTGTTGGAAATAAAGGATTATGAAGAAAACAATTGAACTGTTTATTTTGTTGTAATGAAAATTGTCTCTGATTTTAGTAATGCATTGATTTATCTGATTAGTGAGAACATAGTAGGATGATCCTTTTTTTTTTTGCATAAGGAGCTTACTTCTTTTGACCCTTCCTAGGGTGTTGCTATGCCAGCCATGAATAATATCCTGTCAAAATGGGTTCCTGTGGCAGAGAGAAGCAGGTCACTGGCACTGGTCTACAGCGGCATGTACCTTGGATCAGTCACAGGGTTGGCCTTTTCACCCTTTTTGATTCATCAGTTTGGTTGGCCATCAGTGTTTTACTCCTTTGGATCTCTTGGGACAGTTTGGTTTTCTGTGTGGCTTAGTAAGGTAAAATTTGCTCATATGAATTTGTTCCTTTGCATATAGATGCTTCCCTGCTGAACATGGAGATATTCATATACAAACATTTTCTTAATACTATTACTAGCTTTTTTTTTCCTTGATGATGCTTTACTAATGCCACCAAGGGTATGTTTGGTTGGGGAATAAGAATGAGGCGACAATTTTTCATGGATGAATTTTATTGTAATTTCACATAGAACTGCTCCATAAAATTTCCACCCGTTTTTTACATCCCAACAAAAAAATCCTGAATTTTGTGTCTCAGTCGTATTTTCACATTTTTCATATGCTTATCATGGGAGCTGCTGTTGTAGGCATATAGTTCACCTCTTGAGGACCCTGAACTGCGTCCTGAAGAAAAGAAGTTGATAACTACTAATAGTGTTTCA